>NC_138659.1:64142771-66810065 GCF_964273445.1 Streptopelia decaocto | reverse complement strand
GATATTAACAAAAGATACTGGACCCACTGGAAATATCATATCACAGGCAAGCCCTAGACCCAAAAAATGCCTATTTAACCAGTCTTCTAGAACACATTTTTGTATTCTGAGTAAATCAATGTTCAACTAAAACAGTAAAGGGAAAACACAGCTGTAGCTGTAAAAATAATGGAATCTACATAAAGCAATGCATATATAAGCATTATAAGAAAACTAATTATCTGCTTCCATTGAAGGAAATAGCAATATTGTATTTTGCCATTTGAGACACTTTAGATTATATTAAGATCTATCACTTATTAAAAAAAACCTTTAAGAAATACAAGAATCATTAGACAGAATCTTGCCTTTATTTTCCTCCTGTTTTAAACCAAGTATTTGCAAACAAGCAAATACACTTCACATTCGAGAAAGACAACAGATGCAGAGATTTCTTCCCTCCACCATGGAGGGTGGCTCCCCATCTCTCCAGCAGCATCACAGGGGATCAAGCTGCATCCTTCAGGGAAGCAACCCCAGAATTTCAGGGGTCATTCAGCAGAACGCAGCTCCCATACAGAGCAATTACCTTGCTGTAACAAAGTCATTCTCCTGCTGCATTTAAAAATTGCAGCAAGAGGTAAACCGTGTGCAATTTGTGGCCACCAAGGAATACAAGATCTGCTTTAGGCAGCTACTTGTTATAAATAAAATAGGTTGCCTTTGTGATCCTGCAAAAGAAAATGCAGAACTCAGACTGGCGTGTACAGGTGGGACCACTTATAGATTCACATAGAGATGGTTGCCTGTAAATAAACCACAGTGATGTGAAGACAGACTTAATTGAAGATTAAGAAGCTGGTATGTAGTCATCTTGCTGTACTGACTTCAGAAGAGTAAGTTAGACTAATTCCTGATGAGACACCATCCCTATCTGTTTTAACGGAGTGTTCTTTCTATAATTACCCATGCAATTCCTGTAAAGCAGGCAGTAGAAGCAAGCAACTCAACTATTTTAGAAATGAGCCATTACTGTGAATCTCCAGCTGAATCCCAGACCCTCAATGCCACTATGTGCATTCCCAAAGTCACCTACAAATCCAGGTTGGAGAAGCAGCCGGCTATTAATTCAGTGTTGTTTCTCTTGCTAAGCCCACTGCAGCTGCAAATCCACTACTGAAAACTTCTCCCTTCTCCCGAATTTATTAGTATGCTGCTCTGGTTTAAATGTCAGCAGTAGAACATGTAGTATAGGATGAGTTTACAGAGAAATTCAGACAGGGAACTAAAATGAGCCATCACAAGTGGCATGTGCATTGCTCTGAGTGCCACAAACATTCATTATAGCAATTCACTACTTCCCTAGATGTCTCCCTGCAAGCTTTAATGACACAGTGGTACATCAGCATAATTATCCAGGATATTTTGCTACAACTGCTTCATTTTAATATCTTCTTATATCATCTGGGCTTTGGGGCAGCTTCCCACTTCTTGATGTTTTGGGACTATAGAATGTTTTCTTTAGTACTGAAAATTTGACCAAAAGTCATAGTACCTTTGTGGGATAACTGAGCTGCCCAAAATTATTTCTGAATGGGGAATTCTTGTATTTCATTCACAATAACCTCATTGACAGTCTTGCCACAGACTTCCCCAGGAGGAGGTACAGGCTGTTGTAACCTAAAGAAACAACTGGCATACAGTTATCCAGTCAGTGTACAACCTTGGAGTCAACCACATAGCAGAGACGTAAGACAAGTTGACCATTAAAAAATATTCTGCAGAATATGAGCCTCACAACACCTGGACCTTCTGTAACACACTTAAGATCTTGAGCACTAACATGTCAAAAGCCATGAAAAGCAGAAAACATTACAGTGCCCAAACCAAACAAGCATTAGGCATTGGAGCTGAGGTTTTTGTGTTTTCCTTCAAGGATTTCTTAATGTTTTCTTGCAATGAAGAGGATGAGACAGCCGATTTTTGGAGATCTAAACATTCCTGGGGCAGATTGTGGTTGCCATCCAGGGAGCTGTCAGGCAAAGCAAAGTTCTCCCCATGCAGATAGACCCACTTTCAGGGCACCACTGAAATCAGGGCGGCTGTTTATGGAATAAATGAGCATCTCAGGACCAGCAAAAGCAGCCTGGCATATGGCAAATAAATGATGAAGGTGCACAATATTTATGTGACCTCTGGTTATCCTTGGGATTTATATATATCATGGACTGTAAAGCCAAAAAGGATTACCATCACTGTGGTGCAGGCCATAGGCCTCCACTAGTTTTAACTAAACCTTGCCTTTGAGGATGACATCTGATCTTGACTTTTAGGCTGCCCTTGAGGGAAGTCTCCACCACATATTAGCATGTCAATCCCATCTTCAAAAATAACCTGTTAACAGTATACCCCTTACTTCTGTCTGCCTTTGACCCCAACAGGCCAACTACTCTGTAGCAGGTGACAACATTCACACTCTCCCTTCACCATTAAGTTTTGAGATGTAATATTAGGTTCAGTCTACAGGGTTTTTCTTATGCAGGGAGCACATAGGAACAAACTATTTGTCAAATGCATTTTGCAACTCAGACACTTCATTCTCCTTAGGAGCAGTGGTGTCAGGTGAGCTTCAAGTGGCTGGAGAGGTCCTTCCTACACAACAAGCAACCTCCTGAACTTCACTCACTAGGAGAAAAAAGTGGTACAAGGAACAGTAACACAATTCTTTGCTTTTTTGTCAATAGGGAAACATTTTAGTAAATTCTAAAAATTCCTTGTCTGTATTACTGCTCACAAAACCAAGTTGTCAATAGTCACACGCTTCCAACAACTTTTCAGTAACCAAAAAGTCCCCAAGAGGTATCTCCCAAACAACCCCCATGCCCAACTTCTGTCTCATGTTTAAACTCCGCTTAATTACAATAAATTCCTACCCGTCAGTAGATGTCTCACCTTTTCAAGGCAGGAAAACAAGGTGAAGGAAAAAAGCAACTTGTCTGAAGCCTTCTACACATCAGATCAGAAGCAGACCTACATTACTTGTGGAAGGAATAACAGCCTCAGGCTGAGCTTAAATACAGTCCCTGAAGCCAGGGCTGGGGGTGGAGGCCTCAGGTGAGGCTGTTTGGTGCCATTAAGGTTTGTTAGTGCCCTCAGGACCCTGACAGGTACCCTCCATCAAGCTGTGTCTGTTATTTGCTTGGAGAAGAGGTCCCCTGGGCAACCACAGCCATCTGCTTTGCTGCTGATGGGAGGGAGCAGAGCAGCTGTGTTATAATACATGGACCTGTGGGAGGTGTTTTGCCCATCCCTCTGATCTGCAGGGAAAAGGAAGATGTAAATCCCTTCCTTACTTCTGAAGATGGTTGAGAAAACGTGTTAGCTCAGAAAGTTTCACAGCATAATGAAATATACTACGGTCCTCCATGATTCTCATGGTGCTAATAGGAAAGAAAATGATGGAAAAGAAACAGTTGTTGATAGAAAAATGATAGTTAATAATTTTGCAAAAAACAACTTCTGCAAATTTATTTGCTGTTTTGTTTGGCTCCTTGGTTTGTAGGAGAAAACTGATCCCATCCACACACTAGTATAGTTCCAATTTTAGCAGAATAACGTCCAGAAAGAGGATTCTGGTGGTTGTCACAAGCCTATCAACTTCTGTATAAATATAGTTATATTTTTAGGAAACTTCCTTAGTGGATGAGATTGCTGAGTGTAACTGGATTCATCCTGTCCACTGTCCTCACCTGGAAGCAACAAGTTGTTCTTTGAAAGCGGAATCGTTGCTCCTTTATAACCATCACAACTGAGACATAAATTTGGGCTGAACTTCTTTTCAGAGCTTCATTTACAAAGGATCTCGATGGCAGTGTAAAATTACCTTATTCTTTCTTACATACAAAGGCTGGATTTAAACAGTTCAGACTGTCAGTTCTGTCACAGCCACTTTGTACAGATGAATTTACAGTTTTATGATTCAGCTGTACTGGAGAAAAAATAGGATGCTGTCCTGACTGGTAATAGTAGAGGCTCTACTTTACTCATTAGTGTAAATGTATTTGGGTAATATATTTTTCCAAACAGTTTGAGGATTTTATTCTAATTCTTTAGTTATAGTTTAATGAGGTATTTTGAATGAAGTTCAATTTTAATGTCTGTTGAGTTTGCTATGTTAACTACACCACTTCCACTTATTTCATATAAATGTTTTGGATGTCACTTCATAGTTTCTGCAGGCACACATTGCAACTACTACATCTTAAGTCTTATAAGATAATAGAAATGTCAGAATTTCATGTTCTACATCAGATATAAACAGAGCTGTCGTGCAATATTCCATTTCTGACAAGAAACCAATAAAGCAAGAGAAGAAAGAAGGAAAATACCTCAAAAAAAGAAAAAAGCAGCAGTGATTGATGGGCACGTAACTGAGCCAGGATTTCCATGAATAATGTTAGTTACATAACATGCCAAAAGACAGGATTTCCAAAGAGAATGATTTTATGATTAGATGTAAATTGTAATAGGACCAGAATAGTTCTAGGAATTAAATGCCGCTAAGCATGGAAATGAAGAAAAAGGATAACTGGTCTCATTTTCAACAAGGTTTTGTTTTCCTTGGCATCTTATTTTATAGCATCTGTCCTGCCTATAAACTATGGATTTCTTTATTTTTTAAATTGACAAGTGAAAAATCTCATTAAAAGAAAACCCTACCTATGCTGCTGTTAATATTCCATGATATTAAATCTGAAATAAGTTTTTTAGGTCTAATTTTCTCTTCAGTAATTTACCACTTACACATTAGATGCTTTGGGTAATAAAAATAAATAAACACTTTGCTTTCTGGAATGTCATATTTTAACAGCGTTTTGTAACATGAAGTTCTGAGTGAGGTTTGTATGCAAACATTTCATTCATTTCATTTCAACAACATGAAAATACAATAAAAGATTTTAATCAATATTACAGCCTGTAAAATGTATTTTGCCTTCTCAGAAAACACAAATTATCTGGTAACGTTGAGACAATGGAAGTGTTTGAGAGAGAAAACTTCTGAAATTTGGTTTTAGAGGCTGACATGACAGAATAATTAACACAGGCTGCCCAAACTTATAATTCCAGTATGCGGCACAAGGATGTGAATGGAAATGGAAATTCAACCTGTTTAAGTCCAAGTGCGAGTTAACTCCCAGTAACCCTCTGAACAGCAGGATGTCTATGGGACACAGCAAAGGGGCTGGGACCTCCTTACCCTTTTCTTCCTTCTAGTCTTCCACTTCGCTCAAGTGGAAGACCAAACCGTCCATGTGTGTCGAAATGTGCGTGTCTGCAGACACTCATGTGGACTTCACAATGCAAGTACCAAGCTCAGGACTCTGCTTATGGAATAAGGATCCAACATGAGCTGAAGGATCTACCCCAGGAAAAGCCAGCTTCAAACTGCAGGCACCAAAACGGCCAGATTAGCTGTAGGAAATCCACGTGTACATCGGTAATATTTAGGAGGAAGCATGTGCAAGTGGAAAAGTATGGATTGCGCTATTTGGAAACATAAGCGGGGATTTACAGGCAAGAGATACGTAAGAGGCAGCCAGCTTTGTGTGCTCGGCAGCTTAGCAGGACCCGTCTCAGCTGTGGCTTAGGCCTGGGCTGGACAAAGCCCTGGGCGGTGCTGGTGGCACAGCACCAGCGCAGGGCAGTGCTCACGTCCAGGAGGCTGCAGCCTGACCAGACAAGCTACGAGCAGAAGAGGGGGAGAGTTTTAACAGCCATCCCCATGAACGCTGCAACGGCAGCAAGTACGAATCTAAATTATGAGGGATATTACTCCATGTGCTCAGAGGAGGGACTGTATCGAGCTATTTTTAAGTAAGCTTTTTTAATTTAATCCTTTTTCAGTAGACTTTCAGCTTGTAGTTCTTCCTTTACTCCTTAGAGTTAAAACTAAAGGAGGGAAAAATGTCAACTTTCAGTTTCACATCTCACACACAAATTATCTTACTACAAGGTCAACATTGCATGTATTGTTCTCCCATGGATTGTCTGCATTTGCTGATAATTCATTCATTTTCTGGCTCATCACCTCTTCCTTCCAAGGCATTAAATGGCTCTCATGTCTCCTTGAGAAATATGAGAGAGCTTGATTGCATGGGAATGAGAAGGATGAGTGGATTGAATTTTGACGTGGCTCTTTCCTTTGTTTCTCTTATTTCTCTGCTTCTTGATGGGAACACAAAACCCAATCTGCTGCCAGTTAAATGTGCATGAGGAAAAGCAGAACAGACCCACTGGGAAACTTTACTCTCCAGAAAACAACTTGGGGCAGATGCTGACAGGTGAAATTCCTCTGTGGGAGAATCCCTGTGAACAGGAGGGTGCTGCTGCCGCTGAGGGACTGGCACCCACCACACATCTTTCGCACCCGTTCATTTTTGCCTCTGGAAAACCTTCTTGCAATTGGTCCTTTCCTGAGCCCAAGAAGAAATTCTAATTTATTCCCACAGTGGTACTAAAAACTCTATTTCCTTATTCCTGAATAAAAATGCAGATGAAGTGCGTTCTCTGTGACGCATCTTCTCAGGAAAAATCTGTGTGAGCATATTGGATTTATGCTGCAGAACAAATGACAGTATCAAAGCAAGATAAAGGTTTTATTATTTTGTTCAACCTCCTTTATTCTCATATCTGATTACTTAATGCCAATAAACACATTGGTTCACTTCTACATCTTGGATCCTACAAGGTAGAACCTGTCACTTACAGTTATTTTGACTTTCAAACAGGATTTTTGAACATCCAGTTATCTTTACATTTCTGTAGACTGCCTGTTTCAAGAAGTAATGGATTAAACTGGCCATGGGGAGAGGGGCAGGAGGTTGTCAGTAGGACTGGCTCTCCAAAAGCATGTCAAGTCAGATCTATGCAGCACTAACGAACTCTTCAGCCACCTTGTCTGTCAGCAAAAATAATCCTCTTTCAACTGTCTTTCCATTTCTGAAAAAAGCTTGCTATTAAACTGGAGGTTTGCAAGCGATGTGTCCTGTGAAACCAGCAGCAGCAGCTAAGGGAGGTCGTGCAGAGCAGCGATGGGGACAGGGCCTTTTTAGCAGGGCCTGTTATGACAGGACAAGGGGTGATGGTTTTAGACTAAAGGAGGGAGATTCAAGCTGGACATGAGGAAGGAATTTTTTACAATGAGGGTGGTAAAATACTGCAACAGAGAGGTGGTGGATGCCCCATCCCTGGAGACATCCCAGGCCAGGCTGGACGGGGCTCTGAGCAACCTGAGCTGGTGAAGATGTCCCTGCTCATGGCAGGGGTGGCACCAGATGACCTTTGATGGTCCCTTCAACCCAAACTGTTCTATGGTTCTCTTATATGATTCTTATAAGCATGCCCACTCACGCTAGTTATACAAGTCATTGCTATGCAAAGGTCAGAGGAACTCCCTGAGAGTCATCATCATCCATCCCTCACTCCAGCTCACACGTGTGATTCCAGCCCAACAGTGCAGCTGCTGCTTATAAAAAGCATATCCAAAGAAAACACAACTTTTTTTTCCTGTTCAGCATGAAATCCATCAAGCCACCACCAGCTCAGCTGCTGAGTGTTCTCCCAGTGCTCCTAATTGAGGATTTCTCCATATGTGGGTGGCATTTCTTGCACAGACCTTCCCAAACCAACATCAGCTGGGTTTGGTGCCCACCACACACCACTCTGCTCTGCCAGTAAGTAGGCTGTGAGTAGCTACTTGTCTGCCAAGAGACACAGCGAAAGGCAGCACAGCGGCCGTGTTTGAGTACATCGCTGAACACACATCTAAGCTGCGCTTAAGCTAATTGGTATCTTTGCAGTCTGCACCACGGACATATTCGTAGCATCAAGGTCTCTTTTTTGGAGGGCAGGGTATCTCATGAATACAGTCCTTGCTTGAGTGAGAAGCATTGTCATTATCTTTTGCTAAGAATGATAGTTAGAATCAGTCTTTTGTGTATATTAATGACACGCTAATTGACTCTGGAAACTCATTGCTCAGAAGCAATGGATTCGGGGCTAATATTAGCATTTTATAGCTTTTGATAGAATGTAAGTGAGGGTCTTGCCAAGATAAACACAACGTTTGCTTTTATTGCTGGCAGGCATTGCTAGAGCTCCATTGCAATATATATCAGCAGAAAGCTTAATGTGAAATCTTTAATTTGTTGCTGTGCTGGAGGTGAAATCCTACAAAATCAGCACTGAAACTCCCTAACTAAAGAGAATTTTAAGAAATTCCTACACCCTTTCCTTTCTGGAGGAGCTTTTTCTTGAGGCTCAGCATGGAAAAGTAAAAGATTGTAGAGTTTGCTGTTGCTTCAAAGTGCACACAAGAGAGTAAGAAATAAGAACATTTTTACCTCTGCATTGCAGGCTGCCACTGGTACATGAAATTTCCCACTGGGGAAGGTTGGACAGTAGAAAACCCTTGTTAAAACAATGGCCGCATATATTTGTGCCAGCCATGACCAGACATAACATCAAAAGTTGCAGGGCTCACAAAGGAATTATATTATACTATTCCTGTTTGCCCCATGAAATGCTGTGCGGGACTTCTGTGGCTTATCAGGCATCTGGAACAGAATATTTCTCCTCTATATCCCAATGGGATTTTCCAGTCACTCTCTCAGGTGCCTCAAATCCCATCCATCCAGAGCTCTGCTCCTCACACCCCTTGTCTGCACAGCTCTGGCACAGGGACTTGCGGAGCTCTTGAACAAATCTTGGCCAGTGGCACATGCCCGTTGCATTTGAAACCTGGTATCCTCCTAAGGGAGCTGCTTTCAAAGATGAGAAGCCATCTGTCCCCACTTCTGGTGTTTTCTCTCCTTCCACATCCATATGTTTAAGGCACAAATAATGTTCTCAACTCAGAAGCCTAATTTGGTCTGTAAATTGCAGATTTGTAATGATCAAATCTTGTTTAAGACAGACAGTGAGGCTTTGTCCATCACCGTTTGCTGACAGAATTCCTTCTTCATAGCACTAGTAGCTTGCATCTTACTGTCCCAATATTTGAATTTAGTTTGGTATATTATATTCTGGACTCCTGCTTGTTTCACCCAGATCCACAATCATTTACAGCCACAATTCTGCTGCATTGGCTGCTCTCTCCCAGTGAAGTTTCTATCATAATAAATGTCGGCAGAGTAAGCAAAATGTTGCAAAATATTGCTTTGATTATCAAAGTGCTGCAAGAATGCACCGGAGAGTCTGTGTTGCTTATGCGGCCGCTTGGAATGAATAGCAGTAAAAGGAAAATATTATTTCATTTCTCTGTAGATACATCGTGTGTGGGCAGAGCTGAGGCCATTCTGTCGGTGAGACGCCTGATTCTATGACCAAGAAGGAACAAGTTTAGTTCAGATGCTGTAGCTCTGCACCTGGCAAGGCAGGTGCTCTGAAAAAAGGCATTTTGCATTGGCAGGACCAGGGGGTAAGAAGCCCAGAGAGTGCGGGAAGTGTTGGGGATTCTTGGCAGTAAGAGGAGAAGATACCAAAGAACATCATCTCAGGGCAATGGAGATGCTGAAGGGAGTGGAGCATCTCCCTTCTGAGGAAAGGCTGAGGGGGCTGGGGCTCTAGTTTGGAGGAGACTGAGGGGTGACCTCATTAATGTTTACAAATATATGAAGGGTGAGTGTCAGGAGGATGGAGCCAGGCTCTTCTCGGTGACAACCAGTGATAGGACAAGGGGTAATGGGTTCAAACTGGAACACAGGAGGTTCCACTTAAATTTGAGAAGAAACTTCTTCACAGTGAGGGTGGCAGAGCCTGGCCCAGGCTGCCCAGGGAGGTTGTGGAGTCTCCTTCTCTGCAGACATTCCAACCCCCTGGACACCTTCCTGTGTAACCTCATCTGGGTGTTCCTGCTCCATGGGGGGATTGCACTGGATGAGCTTTCCAGGGCCCTTCCAATCCCTAACATTGATTCTGTGATTCTGTCTTCACTTCTGATGGCCTCCATGGACATTCAGTGATGGCAGAAGCAGCTGCAGAGCTGGGGAAGCCCTCGGGAGCCACTGTCACCTTGCAGGGTGCATCAGGCAGAGGGACAACGTGGTGCTGGCAGCAAGAACCCCAGCTAGCCCAGCAAAGGGGTCCTAATATTATTTTTCTTAACAGTTTTTAGAGGTTAAGGTTGTGTTGACTTTCTTATTTGTTTTTGTTATTTTTGGTTTGGTTTTGTTTTGTTTTTTCTTCCAGTCAGCTTCCATTTTAACTTAATTTGGTGAACTTCATCATCCTGACACCAGGACAAGCAAAACCACGGGATCTTCCAAGCATCTCCTCAGGGCTGTGGCTGACACAGCACTGCTGTTTGGCTCACTGAATTCACACCTGTTTTAAAACACTTTTGTCCTCCCTACCAACTTTCAAAGTTTCACCGGTGGCCAAGCGCAATCCCTACAAAGTCATTACCCTACAGATTATTTTAAGTTGTACTTAGCTGAGCCCTAATTGCTTTACCCTCAGTGTTTCCAGTACAACATCAGATATGATTAGCTATGCCATTAATTATCTTGCAGTTTAACTATGAACCTCCTGCTGAAAACCAAGGAAAGGTCAATGCACATCTAAAGAAAATGGTACCTAACAAGATACATTTATCAGCAAATTAGGCACAGTGTGGGTTCAGCACACGCTTGCAGTCTAAAGGGGTTTTGCTAGCGTGCTAATGATACTTGTTATTTTTCTAAGGATATATGCTTGTAGTCAACAGGGTACTGTCTGCCTAACACTCCCCACAAAAATCCTTTATACATTATAACAAGTAAATCGGATTAAAGAAAGCAAAAGATACTTGGTAAGTAGTCCAGTCAGCACAAGATACTGGTCAAATGATACCTGACTAGCTGTTGTTACAGATAATAATTCTGTTACATGTTTTTACCTAGAATAATAATAATAATAACAATCCACTCAGAATGTTCACAGTTATCACCTAAGTGTTATCACACACTCTGTCTCTCGAAGGTTTCATAGCATAAACAGTAAAATAGAAGGACTTCTGGACATGCAGTTTTATTCTAAAGTGCTATGGCATTTGGATACAAACACTATACAGGCAATTTTTCAGGTGTTTCCCTGTAGTCACAGATATATGTACACAATCTTTTTTTCAGCGTGTTTTCTGAAGTGCTTGGGGCTTTTTCCCCCTTGCAGCAGATGTGTCCTGTCATCCTTTTCCTTTAGGGGTGTTTAACAATATAATGTTGTCATTTGTAAATATTTTCGGTGTTTCATTTGGTTCATCATCACCATCGCATATATTTTCCATGTCTATTTTCTACAGCTTGGCATAACTTTTCACCACCCCAACCCTCTTTTCTTGTATTCAAACATCATCAGCATCAGGCACCGACTCAGAACATCTCCCGCTGACTGGTTACACCTTCAGTTTTGTTCTCCATTTTTGTCCACAGCTACTCACTGACTTCAACTCTTATTTACAACTCCTATTAAGGAAATTTGAACGGAATAGACACATATTTTCCAACACACACACCCAAAAACCACCCCACTTTGTGCTGAAAAGCCAAAATAATGTAAGTGACTTGTGTGTGGCTCTGAAAGCCACCTCATCCCTTCTCTGTTAGTGCTATATAGTCACAGTCTCAGCTCATTTACTAGATTGTTAATAGCTCTTTCCATCCTATTGTCAGTGTTTTCTAAGTGGGCTGTCTCCTGTGAGGACTCCACAAATCATTCGATATGAGATGTCATTATATTTGGATCAATACACTTGTACTGCAATCCTATTAGTGAAGGATCTTCCAGTGACTAAAAGCACATTTATTTGTACAAAGGATGGTCTGAAAAACAAACCTAATCCTGTTCATTGACACACCTCAGTCCTGAGAAAATGGTCTTTTAACTAATCATTTAGCCAAGATATTTTGCAGAAATACTCCTTGATGAAGGAGTTTTTGAGGTTATTTTTTCCTACTTTATACTGCGACTCCTGTTTTCCACTCAGCAGCACTGACGTTATTTTCTCCACATGTAGCTTCCGCCAAGCTAAGGGGAAAACAAAGTAGAGAGAGAGTATTTGCCATGACAGAGCTGTGCTCCCTTTTCCCTGTGGCTGGTTACTTTATATTGGCAGAAATCTGAGATGTTTCTGCCTGAGTTCCCTTGCACAGCTCCCACCCCACTTAAAGAGCCCCCCAGGAGGCTGCCAGGGCTACAGCTTATTATTTGGAATTTCAGAGCGGTATTTTCATAGTCCTCCGTGCCGATGGAAAAGCCAGGGAGAGGACAATCATAACTGAACATCCTGCAATGCAGAGATCACGAATCCCCTGAGTTACAAACAGATGAACAACTAAATATTTCACAATACCCATAACATAAGACTCAGGAAAACCTGATTTCTGTCTACAGCCAAGTGAGCTCCTTCCAGCTTCTGAATAAACCCTTTTTCCCTACAAATGCACTCAGAGCAGCCTCAGGTATAATTATTGCTTTGGTTGCATTCATGAGGCCATTTTAACAAGATTATATTAAAAGTTATTTGAACATTTCTTGGCAGAAAGGGAGATACAAGGTCAACTGCTTGCTTGCTTCTCCTCTCAGACCTTTGTTCTCTATTGCCATCTCTTAAATAGACACACTTCACTTTTGATTGCCTGAATTTTTATGGATCTGAGGCTCTTTTATTGACTTATAGAAGATGTTTCTTCTTTTACAGTCTCCACATCTAAAGAAAGACGGGGGAGTCCTGGGTTTTGAAAGTCATGGAGCTGAATGCATTGTTCCTCACGCATCTTGAAGAGCTGCATTCTCATTGAGTTGTCCAGGGTTCCAGCACTCAACTCAACACTGCGCTGGGAGAAAAATCTGATTATCACCTCTGTTCAGCTCACTGAAAATTTTCACTGCAGATATAAGACAAATACTTAGTTCTTTGGGCTTTGCAACAAAGGAAACACAAGTTTATGCTTTTCTGCGCATAGGTTGATTTTCTCATTAGGAATAAACTCTAAAGAGAGGCACAGATTATGTGAGTACTGGTCGGTGGTTGTGCTGCCAGTCAGAGGGACCTCAAAAGGCTGGAGAAATGGGCAAACAGGAATCTCATGAGGTTCACAGAATCGCAGACTGGTTGTGGTTGAAGGGACCTCTGGAGATCATCCAGTCCAACCCACCTGCTCACGCAGGGTCACCAGAGCAGATCACACAGGGTCGTGTCCAGGCGGGTTTGAATGTCTCAGAGAAGGAGACTCCACAGCCTCTCTGGGCAGCCTGGGCCAGGCTCTGGCACCTCACAGCAAAGAAGTTTCTCCTCACGTTCAGATGGAACCTCCTGTGCTTCAGTCTGTGCCCGTTGCCCCTCATCCTGTCATTGGGCACCACTGAACAGAGTCTGGTCCATCCTCTTGACACCCACCCTGAGATATTTACAAACACTGATGAGATCCCTCTCAGCTTCTCTTCTCCAGGCTGAACAGACCCAGCTCTTTCAGTCTCTCCTCATAAGATGCTCCAGCAAAGGCACCTGGAGTTGAACAACCCCAAGTACCAGCACAGGCTGGGGCTGACCAGCTGGAAAGGAACTTTGCAGGAAAGGTTCTGGAGTCCTGGTGTAAATAACATCGACATTCTTGCCTTTTTACCACTGTTTGCATCATGCAGCAAGACAAACTAATGTTCATGTACTTCCCAGTTCTCCGGTGAAAACCTCACATGCAGCGTCAAGGATGCTTGAACCGAGACCCAGTTTTGATGCAGCAGATCGCAAGTAACCAGAGTGATGCTCATCTCCACAGCCTCCAAACCTTTTCTGCCTGGGGGCACCCAGGAGCATGTGGTACCCAAAGCCTGTCTTCTGCGCTCCTCCACCTCCTTCCCATCACCACGCAAAAACGCTAATTCTATAGAAGAGACTGCAAGTAACTGGCATTTAAAACAAATAAAAAACCCCTCACTGACTCTGTGGAAATGCCGAGTCCCAGCAGGTCTGTTTGTCATCGTGTTTACACTGGAGTGGTTCCATTAGCCTCTGGGAAGCTAATCCTGATTTACACTTATGAAAATCAGATAGAAATCTAGAGCGAAGCTCATGTTTTATTTTAACAGTTGCTGTTACAAGAGTCTGAAAACAACCACCAGATCGCCCCTATTAAATCAAAGTAAACTGTCAGTGACTTACACCACTTCCGTTAAGTACAGATACCCCAAGAGTATCAAAATGGGAACAGGCATTTGAAATAACATTTCCTGTTATTAAGCAAGAATGCATGGGATTATTTTATTTCAGTATTAGAGAACACATTCTAACTCAAAGCGATGATTTAAAAAAAGAAAAGCAGTAGAATATTTAGCTTGGTCTGAGAAACACAGCCCTGCAAAGTGCTGCTCTCCAGTGCCCGCTCCTGTTACGCTGGAACATTTCGTCTCCACCAACTAGCACCCTGGCACTGGAAAAATAAGGAAAAATAAAATGCTAGGGTTTTTATCACAAGGGAAAAAAATAACATACAGGGAGGAATCAGGGAGAACATTATTATGGAAATTGCATTTTAGATAAAGTTTGTTACACATTTGTCATATTGCAGACATAAAGTTGTAAATATTGACATAACATACACTGGGAAAGGACCAGGACAACTCTAGAAGCGCAGTTACTGAATATTTTCAGTGTTATGCAAGATGTCTCCTACCATCAGGAGAAATTATTTAACTAAGTTTGAGGTGTGCACGCTCTTCCCAGAGGTCAGAAACGCCCAATGCCAGCAGAGGCTGCTGAAAGAGTGGGAGAGGAGCAGAGGTTAAAGGGTTTTTCAATAGAAATCAGTTTGCAATGAAAGATTCCATTTTGTCCAGATGGGAATCTTTTTGAAAGGTGCTGGATTTCTTAGAGATGCTCCAATTTTTTTCCTCAGAACTCATCCATGAAAAATTTCCACCTGAAAATTCATTTCCCACATGAGGCTTCAGTGGAAAACTGGACTGTAGCAGAGTCTGGAATAGCATATGAAACATCCAGAAAGGTGAGACTTTGGTGAAAACCAGTTAGTTTTTCACTTTTCTGGTTGTTTGTTTTTTGGTGGTTGGCTTTGTTTTTGTTTGGTTTGGGGTTTTTTGGTGGGTTGGTTGTGTTTTTCAACTTATTCTGCACACTATGCACTTTTCCTATCTGTGCCCTTCAGTTCTGTGGCTTTGGGGAGCTCACTGACAGCCTTCAGTTCCTATGGATCTTCTCTGCTGTAATGCTGCAAGGATAAAGTGCTTGTAGAAAAGAACAGTCAGTCAGTTTGATCCTTCCATGAACTCGTTTTCAAAAATCTGTGCACATTAACCGATTTGTAGATATAAAATAAGATCAATACAACGTTACACGGGTGCTTATCTGGAAGCAGCAAATACCATTCAACAAGTTCCCTCACAGGAGAGCAAAGGCATCTGCTTTTCAACAACTTCACTAAACCAAGTGCCATATCTTGTCAGAATTCTTCAGATCTTCGTAAATCTTCTTTGTTTTCTATAATCATTGGTTTCACTGTCATTTTTCCTTTGTTAATGTTCAAACTCCTGTTTGCTTTTAAGATGGACTGCAAGCTACTGTAGCTGCAGTCAAATTTTAATTTATATAACTAGAATTGATTTTAATGCTATATTCCCAAAACAATTTCACCTGCAATACTCCCCTGGGCATCCTTCCGTTGCTAAGTAAGCTCCTTGCCAGCCATGGCCCCCCATAGAGCAGCACTTCTCGCACCCCCAGAACATTTAGGGTTCCCTGGCACTGCTGTTCCCTCCCAGGGGCTCCAGCCCAGCGGCTTTATAGTAAAAGAAGAAAGTGAACAAGGCCCCATCAGAGCTACTTAATCATACTTCATCAGATTATTCAGTATCATACAGTGTAAAAAATTCCACTCCATGATACTTACGATGAAAATGATGCCAGGGGTTGTGGGTTTTAGGTTTCTTTTGGTTTGTTGGGTTCTTTTGTTTGGTTTTGCTTTTCTCTTTTTTAATGTATTTTTTTATATATATTCTAGCTAACAAAGCAAATTCTAAGCTTAGACATCTCGGCCTTCAGAAGTTAATTTACAAAGATACAAATAAGTTTGGTTTGGATGCAAAATTTCCTTTGGCAAACTTGCTTCCCAGAAGAAGGTGGACTTTGATAAACTAAAGCAAGTGCAGTGGAAAGCCCCAAGGTGACCACAGGGCCACAGCACGGGCCATGCAGGAAAATCTCAGTGGAAATGTTCACTCTTGAGAAGCCCAACAGGAAAATCTTGTTGTTGTCTTCAGCTATGTAACGTGAGGGTACAAAAGAAGACAGAGGCGTTATTCTTCAAGATAGGCAGAGAAAGGCCAAGAGGCAATGGACACCAGCTCCACCTGGGAAATTCCAATTGTGTATTAGAAAAAAAAAGTTGCCATCATAGCAGTGAAACATTAAATAGGGCACAGAGATGTAAAGGATCTTCATCCCTGGACAAGGCCCTAAGCTGCTCCTACTATGAGCCGCACAGTTGGACCAACTAACCTCTCCAGAGGCCCCTTCCAACCTATTTTCCGTGATGAAATACAAAACCTTGCTGTAAAGACCTGCTGGAATAACATATTTTTAATTATAATAATCAAAATATATACACAATAATGTGTATTTTACATATACCAAGAAAAGAAAAACATTCTGCATTTCAAAACTCATCGGCTGCAATAACAGAGGTAAATAGTCAGTAGTAAGGTTAAGTCACTAATATTAAGAAAAGCGACAATTTGCATGTAAATTGAAGCCAGAAGAAAGCTACAGCAGCTCAGCATTCGGAGACAGGAACTCAAAGGATTTCATTGTACCCAACTCATCTCAACTTCATTACATGACAATAGAGTCTGGATTGTAGGTCTGGACCTAGATTATTATTTAGTGCCCATAAACTGCAGATTCATCTATTTACATCAACTGTTTCGAGATATTAACCTGCAAAGTCAAGGAAAGTATTTTAGTTCTCACAACTGCAACCTAGTTTCACTAAAATTACCTCAATTACCAGACCAAAATGTTGTTTTGAATTGTTCTTCATTTTAGGAGACGTGAACACTGAACTAGCTGTAACAAACTTCTAATGTTTTCAAGTCCAAGGTTCATTTTTACTTAAAAAAAAACCCCAACACAATAAAACTCTTAACAGAGGCTTAAAAAGGTCTTTATAAAATAATCTCCATCACACTTACAATAGTAAGAAAATTATTCTGGTTTCTAGTTTTTAGTAAATATGAACTGCTTCATGTAATCTGCATTAAAGATGGTTCTAACTACAATTCACATTTTATTTTTAAAAGGTGGACCAAAAAAAGGCGTCAAGAAAAGCAGATTATTGCCATTTCTCAACAAATCCTTCTTAAGAAGGACACGTTGCCTTGATGGGCAAAGCGTGTTTGACAGGAGAGCTAAAGGAGAGAAGTAATGATTTGCACGCCAAAAAAACACCTTCCACAGCGATCACTTTATACTTGGCAACTGTACAATTAAACTGATTTAAGATCAAAATTGTGTCACTCCATCCATCTCTCGAATGATGGTGATGATCATCTCAAAATGTAAGTTTGCTTGGAGTGACACTAGAAGGTAGAATCTGAGCGAGTTCTAGACTGGCAGGAAAAAAGTCTGATGCTTATGCTGTCATCTGTAACTATGGAAATACTGGATGTTCTTCAAAACGCTTTTCACCAGGTCTGTCGGAGCAACAAGTGTGGCTGTGCAGAGAAAACACAACATATACATACCGGTAATATTAAATACATCAAGTTTTCTATTCCTGCAGTAGTACTAATAAGTGTGCCAGCACTCAAGTTCAAGAGGACTCAAAAAGATCTAAAAATCCACACACATTTTTAATCAATGTTTTAATGCAAAAAAGCTCCTGAAATATGTTTTGTGGACACAAATTGGCAATTACAATTACAAACAGAGAGAGCTCACAACTGCTCAATAAGATGCCATTCACTTTACATTTTAATTAGCTACTAGATGCTTTAACTCATGGTAGTAGGTTACCCCCATCTATTTAGAGTATCAAAGTGTTTTCACCCTGAGCAGAGATAAGCAGAAGCAGAGAAAAAAATATCTGTAACTATGACTTGAGACTCTGCATAAGCCACTGTGATAACCAATAAAGCACTGTCAGAGCTGTGCTGCCTCTTCCCTACTATTTATCCGTGCTTAAAAAAATGCATTTGATCAGCTATGACATTTCATTTTACAAAGAGATGCTATCAACTGACCACCAGAAACATTCTGTTGCGAAAGACTACTAGAACTGTATGGTGGTAGTTAGAGATATCTAGAATATTCCTCTGAAATGTCAAGTATTTCTCTTCATACTGTGTATTTATGTGCCTTGACATTATCAGTTCTTGTGAAAAAGGGAGAAATACATCAGAAACTACCCTGTTGTATGATTCCAAACAGAAAAGGTACATATTTCTTCCTCCTTGCCTCTCAAAAGAGAATATAGCTTTTTCTATTACATCCAGTGATGTAAACTGGTACAATATGGATCTTCAGTCACGATACACACATCTTAAAATAAAAATACCTGCAAGTATATTTCATATCTAAGACACTCAATTATATAGTATATTTAATTTCTTTTCAAAGTGAACCAACTTCCATGTTATATCATTTTCCTTCTACTTTCAGTCAGCTACACAATGATAATAAAATACTGGCATTTATAAAAGTCTCATTTATTAATTTAACAATATCAACATTTAACATCTTCTTAAGAGAAAAGTGACTTTTTCCCCAGCATACACGTGCACAATTGGTCAACCAACACTACAATTTGCACATCACAACACTGGAACACTGTTGGTGTTATTTCATCTACTGCACTGTAAAGGAAATTTCATAATATCTAATATCACCAAGTTTTCCTACCCTTGAACATTCACTGAACAATTTAATTGGGGAAGAAATATCATAAAGAGAGATCATACTTTTGACATATTTGTACCAGCAGTTATTACCCTATACCAAAATCTCTAACAACAGATATATTTTAGGAATTAAGGGGGGAAGAACTTGAAGACTTCCCCTGCATTTAAGTCTAGAAACCATTTTTGCTATCAAAATCTCACTTTGCAGCTGCCTGCTTCATAATTTAGAATTCAGAGGAAAAGGGAAAGTAAAGACATCTAAGTTGAAGCTGAATTTTATATAAGTACATAAGTTATGTTAGAACAAACTTACAAATTCATGGATCTATACATCAATGTTGTGGCTGTTCAGGATTGATATTCATAGTCCTGTATATTTCTTTGAGAAACAGCAAGGCAGTGTCTTCAGATTCCCTATGAAGAATTAAAAGGTAAGTTATTTTGGTATGGTCTATGTTCTAACTCTTGTAAGCCACACTCCATCCCATTCCAGTTCTCTAAAAAGTTTGTACAACCTATTGCCCTTATCCTTTGGGAACATGGCTTTAATTCTACCAGCTTGCTCTGAGATACAATTGTTCATTAGTTTTGTGTTATTTCTGTATCAGACTAGCTTATGCATTTAAAGCATTTTTCTCCCCACTCTGTCCTCTCTAACTTACTCTGTTTGCAACTTGAAATCATCCTCTTCTTCATCCACTTCTTTGATGTTAGTCATTTGACTTAAATCTCCTCAAATAATCGATCATTTTTTGTCTGCGACGGGCTCCTGAATACATCCCAATAATACATGCTGCTTGTCAAGGGCTCCTTTAGCCCAATGTCAAAACTCAGCCTTACCAGTTCCACCAGGAATATTCTAATTCTTATCTCCTAACTGGCTGGCACTTCCTTGTAAATAGACTATATTAACTATCCATAGTCTTCCTCTCTTCCTTACCACTAAAATGTAAGGAAGTTCTCAACTAATTTAAAGATTAATATTAGTGCCATGTTTTCAAGTTGGTGTTTTTCCTCCCCTTTTCAAAAATCAAAGCTTCAGACTATCTGAATTTAAATCCAACATTGGACAGACTTAATTTTCTTACTTGTCTATAAAGTGTTCTTTAGTCACATGCAAACGATACCAGTATAAAAGATTAACAATCACTGTAAAAAATAACAAAGTTAAACAGGCAAATTTCAACGCAGTCCCAAAGCTGCAGTTGTTTGATAAGGGTAGATTTCTGTGCTTTTTCAAAGAAATGACATAAGGAGGCAGTAAAGAAGATTTAGACATTCAGAACTGTGATCCTCCAAATGTGAGGAACATCATTTGTAGAGCACCAGGACAGAGTTAAATGCGCAAGCTAAGGGACTACAGGTCCCAATTGAGCATTGAGATAATACCCATGTTTCTTGATGGTGTCTGCTATTAAATGAGCAAGCGGACAAGTAGAAGCATCACCACAGAAGCTCCATTCTCTCTCAACAGATCATTTCATTTAAGGCTTTTCCCACCACCCCTCTCAAAAAAAAAAAAAACGAAACACCCACGCTTTCAAATTTAGGTCATTAATCATTGCGCTTATCTTCCTTACTTGAGTGACAAAAAGAAAAAACCTGGCAATGATCAGCTGCCGCCTTGTGGAAAACAGCTCCTGGTTCTTCAGCTCTACCTGTGAATCCACACTGCCACCTGTGGGTCACTGCCACTGTCACCACTGGGTCCCCGGCACTGCCACCCGTGGGTCACCAGCTGCTGGGGAGCCCTGCCAGAGTGCCAAGCTCAGCAGCGCTGGTAAAAATCCCTTCTCCTACTGATCTTTAGTAACATGATACTGACTTGACTAGTACCTTGGCAGGTAAAGCTTTCTATTCCATATTTTAACCCCTGGAAAACAAATGCCTGCTTCTAAAAATTATTAGTTATGGAAAATCAAAACCTTCAAAAACAGTGAGAGCGCTGCTTGTCCAACACCTGCTGAACTCCGAACAAGACACTGGTATTTTCCTTCCGGAATAACAAAACCAGTCACTTCCCTCCACCCCCAGCATTTTGCTGAGCTCAGCAGCTACCACCCCAGCTTGGCCAAGACACAAAGCTGTGCTGACCTGTTGCCAAACAGAGTTTACACATCCTCTGCTCTAACATCCCACTTCTTGTCTATTTTCATGTGTGCTTAATTTTATGACGGTAATAAAATGCATACAATGACACACTAAAAAAAAAGAACAACTCATAAAGGTAAATACAATAAATAGGTCAATAGTTACTGCTATTCCTATAAATGGAATTACACCGTCTCCATTTGAAACACATAAGCACTTAAAAGAAAAAAAAAAGACAAAACAAAACAAAAGCAGATAAGGCAATGGTGTACTTTGGCTGACTACATGATGACACAAAACTCTGCTTCTTGTTCTAGAAATTGTTCTGTATATGAGCAAGTGGTAAATTATAACCATCCAAATTTACAGGAAGACCCATGGTGCCTTTTATCTTCTTTTTACTTGTTAATCTTTTATAGCAGAGCATCAATATCCAGCAATTTCATTCCAGCATGAAAAGGTAGTAAAGTTTTACTACACATTGTAGTCTAATTCCTTTATGAATAGTTTTATTTGAAGAACTACAGTTGTCACAACGCTCACAGATAGAGCTCTCCTTGTTCTGAAAATGACTGTAGCTAAAGTGTGTGTTTGGAGTGTCAAAGTTCAAGAGACCAGTATACATCTTCATTGCAAAGAAGACGATAGATGTGTTCACTTTGTGCCAACACATCATTTTATTCTGAAATTCTATTAGCTAACAGTGACATCTAGGTGTGACACCTCAAGACTGACTTTCCTGGTGGTCACATATACTGTTTACCTTAATACTCAAATTGTCTCAATGATATAACACTGGAGCATCCAGAGTATAACAAATTTATCTTTACAGTATGCCTGTGTGGGAAGGCAATGTCTTTCCAAATGAGAGGCCGTTTCAGAATTAAGTGATGAGGACCTCGTATCCATTTTTGTCAAAACATACTTGAAGTGAAACACTAGGGCATGATTTTTAACAGAGATCTCCTGAGTTTTCATTATAAAATACTCAAGACAGGAAGCATGTTTCTAGCTGTTATCACATTGGTCACAGGTAAATAACAGACAACAGGAGTTAAGATGACAGGCATGTCATTACCAACATGTAAAGATATACAGTTATATCAGAAAAGCAGTATTTATAGAATCACAAATATTTCCTCTTACCAGTAGCACAAATGACTCTGTAAAGCAAAAAGGTATTCATTGAAGCTTTCAATTGGTTTTTCTTGTAGAACATAATCAATACGACGCCCTCCATTTAGCATTCCAATCTTCACTGAAAAGTCTTCATCTTTTGGAGGCTCTGGACTTTCAGTGATCTTTTCAGCTAAAATTAAAGAGTTTAAGATTTATACTATTTTCAAGCACAGCCCGC
Source organism: Streptopelia decaocto (assembly GCF_964273445.1). Classification (NCBI taxonomy): domain Eukaryota; kingdom Metazoa; phylum Chordata; class Aves; order Columbiformes; family Columbidae; genus Streptopelia; species Streptopelia decaocto. Next base: position 66,787,693 of record NC_138659.1, on the reverse strand, counting down.
TTGACTATAATCAAGATAAATTACCCATTTTCCATGCTATAATTTCCAAGTGCTTGCAATAAGACAATAATTACAGTCTTAACTGACTGCACCACTGCATCATTCAGAAAGGTTACTGGAACTATAGGCTTCTTTCATAATAGATTAAATGGAATCTGTTTGAGGAACAGCTCACATAAAGCAGCAGGTGAGCAACTTTAAAAACAAACCACATGGTTTATACATAGACATATCCAGTCATTTGACAGGCAAATAACCTGAAATAATATCTTTTTACATCCCCTTGCACAGAGTCAATCACTATCCTCAATTTAAACTAAGAGGAATGTTTTCTTTGTAAGTATAGACCAAGCCAGTATTACTAAAGACCAACAGATAATTCACAACTGGGAAGCCTGCCCTTGGTATCATTAGGGTAATATTTATATCTGACTTAAGTTTATTTACCCCAGCATCATTTTTTTCTGTTACAGTACATACTTAAATGCTCCTTGACTGGTCCAAAAGACTCACCAGAACACTACTGAAGAGAATATATCTCACAAATAAATATGTATTTATACTGATTTGCCCTAAGGGGAAAGAAAACACAACTGATTTAAAAACCTGCCCTTCTAACTTAAAGTTGAAAGGTTATACAAACCCAAGCCTAAAATATTGTCCATTAAAAATTTAACTTCTCTTTCCTAAAAGACAAAAAAAATGCAACAATAGAGCTCACATTTAATGTTAATACTCCAAAAGCAGAGAAGTCTCCTTAATAAGGTCAGGAAAATCCGACAGTAAGCGGTCACTAGAATGTTCATGTTTCTACTAATTTGAGATTGCCATGTTATAAGGAAACCAATGTGATCACATACCTTCTACCACCTGCTTTTCTTCTTCCTCCTTAATTTGGTTAGCTACTTTCTCCAGTTCTGCTTGTAGCTGAGTTGAAGACGTATGAGCACGTGCAAATTCGTTCAGGGTCTGCCATGCACTCTTCAAAGAGCTGATAAAACCCTGTTTCAGGTCAGAACCCATACGAGACAGAGAGTCTCTCAACTCTAAGGGAAAATCACCATAGGAGAAGGATTTAAAATTATAAACTAACATCAGAATGATGAAACTGTTCAAAAAACATCCCAATTATTAGGAGAAAGGGGCCTGCTATGTCATGAACACGTGTATCATGCTTCTCTATTCCATTTTAAAATATTAGTTAAAATGTAATTAATGCACAGTTAATTTCTCACTGTATGGTCAATGAATTCACACCTATTAGCACAGGGAACAGTGCAACAGACTCCACGTCTAGAAGGGTCCACAAAAATAGCTACACCAGCCAATCCCTGACCCTCACCACCCACCACCACATGACTATTCCATGGACATTCAGCTATGTCAAAGCAAAACCACTAAAGAGTAACAGACCATATTTTTTTCTTTCACTATACACACTTTTTAAGACTTGTAACCTAAACCATTCCTTTAACAAGGACCTTGTCTAGTCTAGGAAAGCAGACTCATTCTAATGTACCACTCTCAAGTATGGATGCTGCATCATTTCTCCATCCAAGTGCCTGCAGACAGGCTTTCAGGAGGAGTCTGTGAACTCACGTAACAGTAATATTGTCAACTGCACAGCAAAGTTGACTTTCCTATCAGGTACACAAAGTTTAAGTGCAGCACCTTGATCTGATGTGTACTTGTGAGCAACAAAACCCAGTCCTTGCCCACCAACGGCTAGGGAACCACTCTTCTCCTCGATGTTTCAATAAACAGACACTGGTTAAACACTTCATGGTGGTCATTAGGGACAAGGTAAAAGAAAACAGTAAACTTAGTTTCTGTTTCACATCATCTTAAAAATCAATGTGAACAAGCGATGGAGAACAATTTTGAAATGGAACTTTGGTAATCAGAAGCTCAAATCTGGAGGAATCACGATTATTACATCTGAATGCAATTGTGTATGCCCAATTTATGGGGCTGGGAGGAATCCCTGTGGATGTTCAAGAAAAACATGAAGTCAGATATGTAGAAATATTCATTACTCTCTTGACATTTTATGATATTCTAATGCATCAAACAAGTAAATTAGCAATAACATCCATATATGAAATAAGTTGTTACCCAGGTGAAGTCTTTTTCTGCCTTTATGATGTGGAATGAGAACTGGTTTTAAATCCAGGTCTTCAGTGATCATTGGTTCTAACCTGTAAGCTACTGGGTCAAGCTGTTAAGAAACAACACATTGACATTTTGTCACCTTAGAAATTACTCCAATTACCACATTTCCGCAAAAAATATTGCTATTTATGATTAACAGAGAACCATTCTTTAATTCTGTTCTATTTCAGTTTACAGAAACTCAGTTCCTGAACATTTAGTTTAATCATAAGATTAGGCCGGTTCATTGACTAATTAGGTCTTGTTTTCTTACAGAGATTCTAAAGAGAAAACACAACAGTGAAAGAGTAGTGAAATTTTCTTGCACTCTGATGATTTCTACCAACATGTCACTATTTAATTCTTAAGCAAATGGGACAGAAGAGGACAAGTGTACTGTCTGCACTGCAAAAACTCTAAGGAGTTCTAAATTTCCCAGAATCTTCACTGGAAACTCTGAAAACTCGTGTAAACAGCTCAAATACAACCACTTCATAAAAATCTACAATTTCTTGAAATTAATTTTTGAAAAGTTCTTTAAGCTCTGAAAATGAACAGGGCAAATATTTTCAAGCTAATCCATACCTACAATGACATGTATGGAACCGACAGCCAGCTCTACATCTCTTTCACAGTAAAGGCCACAAATATTTGGAATATATATTTCAGTTGGGACATTTTTTTTTAAAAAAGGGTGTTTTGGGAAATGTACATAGGACAACAGGAGGTGTAATGTTCAGAGGTTAAAACTTAGTGTTCTGCATTGCTGCCATCTGCATCAATCAAAATGAAATGCCAAAAGCTCTGCTTACTCACTGGGTGATAGATATTGAAGAATCCCTTGCAGGTGGGAAGTCTGTAGTTCTCATCAATCTTGTCCACACCTCTCACAGTGAGGAACACACCAATAGGAGAACCAAGAGCAAAGAAAATATCTGGCTCAAAGTCCAATGCGCTGTAAACCACAGAAACCTACCAGACAGAAATTGGATATATAACCTCTCAGAACCGCCAGCCACTTAACATAATGCTTAGTGTGGAAGGAAAAACAAGTTGTCTTAAATCAATCACATGCTCGCAGAACTTCCAGGAAGCTACAGCTGCATTGCCCTCTTCTATACTACTATTATAATACCATTACGTTTTAATATATTTTAATATCAAAATGTTTTCTTTTAAAAAAGTAAATAAAAGTACAAAAAAAGTTTAAAAATATATTTAAAACAGGAAGTCTTAGAGGTTTGGTTTTTAAGTTGAGGTAAAACAAATATAACAGCATAAATGGACCAATTTAGGCTACCATGCACAAAGCCACAGTACCATTCAATATTATGTCATTCACACAGTTCTGCTTCTGGAACACAACCGTGTTTACAGCTGAAAGGATAAAAATGAATTGTAGCAGCATCCTTGTTACACTAAGTTTTGCTTTTCAGCAATCTAACCCACTCTCCCAGCCCTCCCTCCCACCAAAGGGTAGAGTTCTACGTAAACATAATTTTTGTACAACAATCAGGGAAAGTAGCCCAAAATCATCAACAATAAAATAAAAATTAAAATAAAATAACTAAATAAATGGAAAGCAAGCAAAAGGCAGTTTCACCTGGCCAGTTCCAACTTCAAAATACTCATAGTCAATGTTCACAGAAGAAACGGATGCACCAACTGGAAGTTTCCTCTTTGAGTGCAGCTGAGCAGCCTCTGAAGGGGAGACAGCACTAACTGTCTCCTTTGCTTTCTGGGCATCTTCTTGTGTTTGGAGTGTGGCAGCCAGCACCGCCTTCTTTTCTGCTACTGCTTTCTTTTGTTCCTTTTGAAACAAGTTTCAAAACAAGGAGAAAAAGTTTATTTCACTGTTGTCAAAATTCCTTTTATATATCCATAGTGTTAACAAGTGTGTTAAAGAATAGAAGTTACTCCACAGCAAGGAAGTCAGTTACATTTGCTTAATAATTTTTTATATCATTCCTGAAAAATGTATTTACCTGCTTTGCTGCTCTGTCTTTTACAAAGTTAGCTATTTTCTTTCTTGGTCCAAGAGGTATCCCCATTTCCTTGAGGTCATCGACTGTACACATTAGCTAAAAAAAGCCCCACACACATCAGAACTGTTGTAGTCGCAAATATCATCTCTTATTTGCAATGACTTATAAATTAGATAAGACATTTCGCAAAGCTACAGAAATCACCAAAAAATTAAGACAACATGATACAAAGTGCCCTAAACACACACACACAAAAAAACCCTCAACATAAACCTCCATATCATAGGAAACCCCCATAAGTTAAGTGAACATTATTTACCAAAGACTCCATGTCAATCCGCTCCTTTTCAAACGTGCTTGCATACTCTGACAAACTGAGCATTTCCAGCGTCTTCTGCAAAGTAGGAACATCATCATCTACTTCAGGCTCACAAAGGTCATCACCAGAAGTAGTAACTGAGGAGCCCAAGGAACTGGTATCTTCAGTCATCTTAACAAAACAGCACAGAAATAGAATCACATGATATAACAGTGAAAAGCCAATATGCAGCAAATAAAAACATTATTATAGGTAAGCTTTGTAACTTCATGCCCGTTTTTCATAAAGCAGGATACAGATTTTCCACTAGTAATTGACCAGCAAAACATAAATTTAAAAATGACAAAGGTTTCTTGTGATTTCCAACACAAAAAGAATATATTTCCTTGTAATCATCAAGCTAATCACTGGTTTCAGCCTGAACACAGACAGATTCTCTTCCTCTTACACATCTCCCCCACCATTCAGCTACTGTTAAGACCAAGTTGTGGGTCCACAAAGGTCAAAGCTGATGTTCATGATCAAATCCCATTACTAGTAAACTCATAAATTCAGAGAGATGCAAGTAGTTTGTCCTGAGAATTGACAATATTTACTAAGTTGCACATTTCCATTAATATATTAAAATGTAATATCAGAAGCCACAATTGTGTTTCAGCCAATAAATTCTGAAAACATCAGACCTATTTGCCTGGAAAGATTAGAATGCAAATTACCTGTTTATCATGAACAGCCATATCCTTTACAGTCCCATTAACACCAGAGAATGGTCCGCTATTTACTGATGAAGCCAAGTCCTTCTGGTTAGACAATATGTCAAATAGAATTAAGGAACCTGGAAATAGAAATTAAAGTTGCCTTGGGAAAAATGACAGATTTTCCTGTCCATAAATCCTAAGGAAGATTGATATGCAATAGTAATAGCAATGTACGCATTGATCAAAAACGACGGTTGAATTAAAACTGAAACATCCACATATTAACATGAACATGATCATTCTCAGCAAAAAGCAAACCTTTTTTTTCCCATTTATGTGAAATAACTTTACATAATTGCCATGATTAAACTGTCTTTCCTTAACCATCTTACACTGTTTACCAAACTGGAAGTACCAGCCCAAAACAGTATGTCATGTGTCTTTAAAACACTTATTTGCTGATCTAAAAAATCATCTTAATTTACTAAGTGGGGGTTCTAAGACACAGAAGTTACCCACCTAACAAGACACCAGATAAACTGTCAACTTTTAAACATGAATTAGACACTAAGTCTTCACATAGGGAACTAAGGCAGGGGGAGAATTCACGCACCTGTGAAGTGCTAACCCTCGCTCAAAGCTCTATAAACTTAACTACTGAGAAGTGTTTGACTTTTAGTCAGCACTATTCTGAAAGATAGCCATGCCCTATCAGCTAATTTTAACCTTATGCTTAACAATCGTTCCAGTTCCCTTAGTGCATGAATGTTGGTTTAATCCCCAATCAATTCCTTTGACAGTTACCTAAACTGTGTCCAGCCACAGAGACTCCTCCTTTGAAGTCTGGGTTGCGACTCATGAAAAGCGCGTACAATCGATTCATCTCCATCCCCACTTTTTCCACAATGGTCTGGCAGTAGGTGGGGCTGTTGTAGAACAGAACGTCAAGGAGCGTTTCATTGGTGAAGTGGCGCAGGCGTCCAATGCTTGGCAAAGTGATTTTTTTTATGTTCCTAGTAACACAAAATCATTAGAAGCATGAGTGCCTTTGAGGAAATGCAGAGAAGAACTTTGTTAGCTTTTGAAACAACAGGCAGAAGAACTGCAGTGTAAATACTAGATATGGTCTCTACAGACATTAAAAAAAAACATAGAGACTTCTGGCCTCGTTGCATATTCATACAGCAGTGCTATCTGCTAACTGTACATATCTGAGAAAGATACAGTTCCCTTTTTATTCTCCAGGCTGAAAAAACGCCTGAAAGCGTCCTTTCTCTGTTCAACACTGCTCTCATACAGTAGCATGGAAGTTTTGCGAGCAGATTGGTAGGAGTGGAAGAGAAAAAGAACTCGCATAAAAAATTGAAAGTTAAATCGAACTAACAGGAAACATAACACTCTTTTTGGAGAAAAAGTTCAGCGTCACCATCTGCCTGCCTGGAGTTAAGACAGCTGCACTGGAAGTGCTAGAGAACTGTGAGCCTTAGTCAGTTAGCATTGCCTGCTTTGATTCACAGAATGAAGACCTTAATTCCTCATGATAATGTACTGTTCCAACAAGAGTAAAAGACTTAAAACTCTAGGAAAGCAGTATGACTTGGCTGAGCTAGAACAGTCTGGAGAACACCAGCATGTGCTCCAAGCGGTTCAGGTTGCTACCCTCACAATTTCTGCTTTCCCATCTTGGAGCGAGAGAAAACAGCTTGAAACGTCAAGCGACAGCAAAGCAACAGGCACCAAGAAGTGATTTTTAAATAGATTTTTAAATGTGGTAACACTCCTACCTAAATATAGATACTTTGTTTAAAACAAAAAAAACCCAAAACCAAAAACCACTTAGCTCAATTGCCTAGTCATAATTCAGGTACTGCTCTAGGACAACACGTCTCCACACCCACTATCTCATACTTAGAATCACTGCCTCTACACTCACCATCATCTATCAGCACATTAGCCACTTTCACAAACATGCAGTATTGAAAAGTGTGTGTATACGTATCCTGTCACACAGTGTCACGAAAATAAACAAGAGAAAATACTCTACATGCCTTTCCAGCTTTCCTTATCCTCCTTATCAAAATGTGAATTAAAAAATTTAGCAATTCTCTTTTGTAACCCAGTCATACTTTCATTCATCTAGCCTATTAACTTTATTCACCTAGTGTATTAACTTCTCTTTTTATCCACTTGATGAAAACTGTTAAGATGCCACTTGTATGAAGAGTTCACAACATTAAACAATCTACTCACCTGTCTACACCTGTTGCATCTCCATGCAGAGCACTGTGCCAGTGAACCGGCAGGAACTCCACCCTGCTCACTTTGCGTTCCTCTAAAGATTTCTTAAAGTGAGCCTGCAACAGCTTCAGAGAAACAGTCCTAAAATCATCAACTGCAGAGAAGAAGAATGAAAATCTGCTAGTAGCAGTACTCAAGTATAATACAATTACAAATATTCTTTTTTTCCCCCCCCCCTCTCCATTTTCAGACATGGTCAAAATACGAATGAAGGAAACTGCAAAGTGGAAAAATCTTTGTAAGTATAATATTACTCCCCTGAGAAAATATATTTTTTGTAAAAGTGGATTTTCTAACAAGCTTCGATGTATCTCACAAAGAATGCATTTTTACTCCATGACCAGACGTGGCCTTCTTAATTTAGTCAGCTGTGATGGAATGTATTTAAAACAAAAAGCAAACAAAAACCACCCCACACACAAACCACACAAAGCAAATACATACACCCACACCACAAAAAATACCACACCCCACAAAGCCCAAAGCCAAACCACTCTCCAAGTCTAATATTGAGGACTAATAATAACAGTTAAAGCTGTAAGACCGAAAAATACACAGAATGCACTTCAGAAAATAATCAGGAAAAAAAATCCTACTTAAAACTGAACTTCTTAACATTAGGTACATGCTTATCTGAATGAGAGATATAGAGACCCACATTAACTGCTTAGTTAAGAACACGACTTCTCATTAAAAGAAGCAAAAAAACTTACCACATTCAACAATGCTTCTAAATCTCAGGTCACATACAGGACCTATGCCATGAACCATAAATACTAGATGGTCAATTTGGGACATTTCTCCTGTAGAAAAAAAATAAAAATAAAAAATTCAGAGTACCGACATGTACTGCAGCGGTGAAGTTTAGAGTCAAGTAACCTTAAGATATACTTGCTTTATAATGCCTATTGCGTAACATGGTTCGGGATATAACATAGCCCATCGGACTCCTTCAATTAAAAAAAACAAAACTAGATAATCTCTTTCAGGCAGCTTAGACTAAGGAACAAATTTAGACTCCAGGCACGAGCAGCACATTGCTGTTTTACCCACTATTGTCCAGCTTTTGCACAAAGCCGAACTGACTGCTCCAGCTGCAGACCCACGCGCAGTACTCACGTACCATCAGGAATTTCATCGTGGTCAGCATCCGTCCCACGTTTTACTACCCTGGGTCTTGCCTGACCATCTTGAGTGGTGCCCCATTCATCTGGTATCGCAGAAGGTTGGAACTGAACTATGACCTGAAAAAAATACATCATCCAATTAAACACAAAATCCTTATGATTCATATTGTTAGTCTGAATGCATTGCATAGCTTAACACAATTTAATTTGACTGCTTCACCTTGCATCTGAGACAACTGTTTTCTTTAATTAGCACAAATGCAAAAAAAAAAGCCTTAGAAAACCCTAGGGCTATTCCCTGTGGCAGTGACAGCTTCACTAAAACTATATTCCGAAATAACACAGATAAATCTCGTTAGTATTAAAAGCAACCAGATGCTTTAAACAAAAATAATCACTAGTTGAAGAAGGCAGCCTGCTCAGTAACTCTTAACAATTTTAACTCCTCCAACAAGCATTATTCAAACTCTTCTTTGCTAAACCCCCACACCTACTCTTCCTTAACAGATTACTGTTTATGTGAGGAATCTGAACACTACCCCTATTTATTATACAATTACTCTATCACCAGGTGGAGATAAGGTTGAAGTCCATGTTTTAATCACAAAAGACTGCTAACAAAATATTTAGAGTAACTTTTAAAGGTTTTTTTGCTATACTTTCTCATGGTTTAAAAATAGTTCCAGTGGAAGATTTCTCACGGCTTAGATACACACATTACCTTACAGTTACATTAATGCTCTTCTCCACGTGAAAGCACTCAGTTTACATTACCTTCCATTTGGTACAGACTGTCTGAGGTTAAACTAATTCAAATTGTATCCCATTTGCTGCCAGTTATGCTTAGTCAAAATATTTACTATGTAAACCCTTATTCTTCCTAGGTTTCAGAAAGCATTGTCTTTTAATCATGAGACAGCATATTGAAGCAAGGAAGAATTCAGTGTTCTATAAACTTTATCATCTTTAATGCATACATATTCAAAGCAATCAACAAGTACATTTCAAGCAAGACTAAGACTGCATTCAATTTATGCTTCCATCCATCTGCTCATTCACCCCTAGTGAATTCTAGGAGAACCAATCACCAAAACATATTACCTTGGGATTATGCATAACAATTGTCTCCCCATTTGGAAATTCAAGTCGCCGATGCCATTGATTTGTAGTTACAGCCCTTTTATATTCTGCCTGAAACAGTAAACAAGTTACATGAAATCAGTATGCCTTCTCAAACAAACTATTTTTTGGGCTTGTGCACAGTCTGTAATGTTAAGGCTATAATTTACTGAACTTTATACAAAAGTGTCACATGAAGCACTCCACGAGTTGATTCTAGGTCACAGCAGTGCAGGACCCATGCATGAGCAACAGGGCATTCCAGCAACTCCGCTTGCCAGGATTTGCTTACTTATGTTCCAGAAAGCGCATTCTGGAAATCATTTTAATGAAACACAAAAGGTATTTCTAAGGCCATAAATGCAAAGAACTATCAAGTTCTTTGTTTATGTAAAGATAATACTAACCTCCAGCTTATCGCTAAAATCCTCAGCGTAAGGAATAAATCGGCTATCCTTGTCTCCCTTATAAAACCACGTGCATCGTCTCACTTCAGAAGGTTCTTCGTCCCAGTAAACTGCTTTCCTCATTCTGTCATACAGGTACACATCGTAGCGTCCTCCGTCTGTGCTCAGAACCACACTCTCAGGATCAGGCTGGACTATGACATAAAAGTCATACACGGTTACAATACGAACACATACGATCTCTTTTCTCTCTCATCCCAGCGCTAATCACTTCTGTGATGAACGTTAAGCCATTCAGACAGTTGGAAGAGAAGCTTCATAATATCATGCAACCATTGTGTTGTTCCTAAAATGCTTCTATTACACAACAAAAAAAGCTTTGAACAACTCCCAAATATGACTACTTACTCCACAGCTGACAGAGATTAACAAAAAGGCAAACCAAGACACAGATAACTAGGAGTTCTATGAAAAAACAGGGATGTACATCTTAACACTGACAATGTAAGTGAATAAATTTAGTGGCACGAAATACGTCTTTGATATATGTACTAACATTACTTATTACTGCCATATCGCTCTGTTAAACACAAGTGGCATTATTCTAATATCTTTCTGCTAGTCCTTCTGCTCACCTCTGAGTTAAGATACAACTTACCAGAATTATAGACTTCCTCCAGTTTTGCAGAATCCAGACTGCTGAACGGCATCCATAGCTGCTTGTCCTCCACCTCCTTACAGTAGAACCAGTGGGGCTGAACTGGCTCGTATTGGTTCTGCAGCAAAACAGGAGGTGCCAGGACCAGTGGACCTACAGGTCTGGGAGTTTGGAGCTGTGACTGAGGCTGTGGAAACTGAAAATACACACGGGCTTATCACCTCAATGTCACACAGCCAAGTATCAGTTCTATAAAAACTACAGAGAACACTCTGAGCCTTTATTTCTAATATTTTTTTTTCCCTAAGAACATAATCCTTCAGTCTAACAATATTATAGACAGGATGTCCACTTTATTATGTTTTTGAAAAGATTGACATTTTCAAATTGAGAAAGGATGTGAATTTTGTTCCCACAAATACTGTTCAAAACTGTTATGGCCTAGGACCTTGATTACCTAAAACTAGGTTTAAAATGTTCTCCTAAATTTTCAAAACTCAGGCTGAGCTTATTTCTTACAGCCATCAAATCTTTCATGAAAACAAAAACCTATTCTTCTCATTATTCATTTATACCTAATTGCATTTTTGCATAAAGACTGTCAATTTTAACAAGCGCCCACCTCAGTAATAGCTCTTGTCCTGCAAAGTGGTCAGGATGGGCAGATTTCAAACTCAAGTGTAGCCTCAGCAACACAAGAAAAATAACTGATTTTGAAAGGGCCTATAGCCCGCATAAAGCTGATTTCATACAAATTGTACAGAGATCTCAGTACAACTAAAAGTGAGTGATGTCAGAAGTAACAACGGGTTTAGTTGATACATTTTAAGAGAAGAAAAATAACATGTTGTACAACATATAAACTTAACCAATTAGAAGTTCTGATTGTTCAAATTCTACTGCCTTTTCTATGGTTTTTGTCATTATATAATCTTTGTATTCTTTATTCACAACATCAGCAACATAGCGATAGCTCGGGCGAAATAAAAAGAAATTTTGTTGTTTTCAAGGAAAATTTGTCAGGTTGTGAAGGTAAAAAAGAATGCAGATTAATGCTTTGCATCACACAAAAACCTGAAACAGTGTGTTTTAAAAGGTTTGCTGACAATCTGTGCAATTTACATACAGCTTGTGGCTTCACCAGCAAAACCAGCTTGAAAAGCGATTTTTAACGCCGTAACCTGTAAATGACTTGTAAATGACTTGATTTACAGCAGAGGCACAAACGATGCAGCAGGTCGGCTGACATGGCAGCAAACTCAGTAACAGACAGAAAAGAGCAACACAACTTCACAACCTGGCTTTGTTTCTGACGCCAGAGGCTCACATAGCTACAGCCTCAGAGCACTCTCATTTTACAGATAAGGAAATTTTCCTAAAGCAACAGTTCCAGACTAGTTCTTGTGAAAAGATTTTGCGCTCAGAAAAGGTTGAAGACATTTTATGTCAGAAAAAACACAATCTTCGAAAGATAAAATATGCAATTCAAAGAGAAAAGTGACTTAATTTTTGTTCTGGTACCAGGACATGAGGAATGATTTCTATACCTGTGTCAATGACCCTGGAGGTGTCTGATACATCTGGACGGGCGGTACGGAGGATGGCGGGTGAGTAGGCGCGGGACTCTGTTGCAGCTGCGGCGGGGTAAGGTACGGGTTAGCTCTGCTGCTCAGGGTGGTGTGTCGGTAAGGGTTATACCCCTGCTGAGATGTTCCTTGGGGAAGAGCAGCCGCATTTGCAGGCGGGGGACAGCTCTGCTGAGGAGTCTGATAAGCCGTGATTCCCACCTGTGAAGTAGGTGGTGTGCTGTAAGAGGACTGTGACTTGGGAATATGCGGTGAAAAGGCATTTTGCCCATCCTGTGACCCAGACGCAAGTGGAAGTGAAGTGGGAGGCCTGGAGAAGGCTGGTGGTCCAACAGGTGGGGCAGCAGTTGTCAAGGGTGGCTGCCCGATGCTTCCAAATGGATCACTGCTGCTGGGGACTTGAGAGAAATAGTTGAAAGTCTGCGGTGGATTTGGGCTGACAGAAGTCTGACCCAAGAAGCTGTCCTCTTCACCAACATCTGCAGAATCATCTGCAAAAACAAAAAGATCACTTGAGTGTGAGAGATTCAAACTAGTTAGTGTATGTAGTCAAAATGTTCTGTAATGTTATCAGCTATTTCCAAAACTCTGTTGGCCCCCATAGAGCTAAAAGCATTACAAAGCTTGCACATCCTTGATGATTAAACACACCATGAAATGAAATAAAAGATACCAAGTCTTCAAGAACATTTAAAATAAATCATAAAAGTCACCCAGCGTGCACAGATAAAGCAACAAATCTTAAAAATTTGAAATAATGAAACCAAAGCATGACTAACATCAGAGCATTCCCAAGCCAAGCTGGCAAAGACCCCTGCTTCCAAGGCACTAAATTCCCTTCCAACTTCCCCTATGCGTACCAACCGCCATAGCAGCCTTGGTTCATTCCCTTTCACCATGAAAACAGTTACAAAGTATAGGACTTTAAGCTCTAGTTTTTAGAATTCCAAGATAAAATTCAAAAGTAGAGCTTAAGAACATTCCCAATGAGACCAAACCTAGTGGTTAATCAGTCTATTGTCACCTGCTCCTTCAGTCCTCACAAGATTTACCATTTTATGTGCGAGGTGGCCACAACTCATCACTCCAAGTCCCTTGATGAACAAGACTTATTCCAGTTCTCTCTAAAAATCCTGCTCCAGACTGGCATAAGGGCTAAAACTCTGGTGCAGAAAAGTCAGTCCTCATTCCGCATAATTGCCGGAGAGGGCTTAAAAAGGTGCAAGGCCATGACCGCCCTTACACATTGAGAAAATACATAAACCAGGTCCTGGTCAATCCCAGTTTTCTGCTTTGCAGCGATCTAGTAACAAGCGGGGTGAAAAGCGGTTTGATATTATCATAGGTCTTACAGTAAACTCAGTTAAACCTGGGATGGTCTGAGCATCACTGCCTGCTGAGAGAAGAGCACCTTGCAAGCTGATAAGGCAACGTGCAGGAGTCAAAGTGTGTTGTCAACTGCTCTGGTGATCAAATATTCCCCAGGCTACAGAGTAGAAAACACAGAGGTATCATTGCTTCTCTGCTACTCAGTCCCCAGCCAAAGAGAGAGTCCAAGTATCTCCGGAGCTACAAGGAGCCAGTAAAAAATGTCTTTATCCGCAGCCAACATAACTGTAATACAGAGTATCAAGGGAGCACAGGGGAATCCACAGAGAAGTCTCCCTAGGAAGCTACTGTTCTAATTAATTCATAATAAACCAAGCAGCTATCATGACTAAAAAGAACTATTTTAGCCATCTTTTATTTAGTAGTCTTTTCAGATGGTGTCATTTTGAGGCAAGAATCACCTGCATTTATCTATTTCTCTTACTTTCACCTGCAGCATTTTATTCCCCTTCAATAAACAAAACCTTAAACCTATGGATGTGAACCATCATATGAAGAATACAAAAACCACTTGTAGACAATGACCACGATGAAGTCAAGCCTATTCATTATCTCCCAACTACAAACAGAACAGCCATTTATACTAAATAAAAGGTCTCAACTTCTAAACAATAAAATTCTTCTTCCTTTCACATTTCGTAAGCATTGCGAAATAGAGAGAAGCACACTATGTACCACACTGTCAATTCTCTGCTTTCTAAAATAACTGGTGGCAGAGCTGGCAACCCACCCCATGATAAACACATAGTAATGTGCTGAAGAGTTTTCAAGGCCTTTACCAAATGTCCATTGACAAAACATCTACTATTCTCCAATTTCAACTTGGTTTCAGAGATTTAGTCTAACTGTATCCTTCCTTTCAAAATGAGGTGTTCTACCAAAACAAAAAATATACATATATATATATATACACACACACACACACACAGTCTTCTAACACAATACATTACTTTCTACTTTGCCTTTTTCTAATTTTGCAAAAATTACATTGGAACATAAGCCTAGACTGGCAGAAAAAGAAGCACTTCATACAAATTTAAATATTCTCTATGAGCCCTGACATACAAGGGCAGTATTCTTCCCATATACAATACTGTGCCTGTCTGACAACCTCCTGCATATCCCTCCCTATTGTCACCTGACAACCACAGGTGACATTAGTCCACTTCCTCCTCTCTATCTACCCTAAGTATATTGGTTACTTCACCCACACCTGAGCCAGAAAATGTATCTTCTATTGTCAAACTGCAAAGCTTATTACTTACTCTTGGAGACACAACAAATATATGACTGCACACAGCTTCCTAATGCAGGCTGCCAGATGTCAAACAATTTATGAGATCAATTCTTATTGCATTTTACACAATTTCAAACTTGAGATCTTGTTCCCTCCTGCTTCAAACTATGATTCAAGATGCAAACTGCCCTCCACAGCCAGATCCCTATGACACCTGGCTGGACAAACCAGGAGTGCAATGGACCACAGAAATTGCCCATTTAATCAGACAGGGGCCTTACTGGGACAGACACAGAATATGGCACAACCTCTGACACTGAAATTCACTGCAGTTGCAAAACTGTGAATCTTCATCTCATCAAATTTTAATTGACATGGAAATTATATGATTCATGACATTAATGAAATCCCATCAGATTTTGTCACTGGCTGGCTTCAAAGTCTTTAAGAAGTTGCCACATGAGAGTCATCTGTGCAAAGATACTGGCCAGAGTAGCAATTAAAAAGTACCTTTAAAAAAAAAAATTAAAAACAATGTGTATTTGCAAGAAATAAAAACAATAAGGATTGCAAAAATGGAAGTAGTAAGTGTATCAGCTACCTAGATACATCACGTAAGAAGGAATATCATTCTAATGCTTTTATCTGTCCCGTCCAAAAAGGATGTGGTCAATCTAAAACAATGTATCAAAGCCACACTTGACAAATCCTTTTTTTATAATCTAGAGACATAGCCCATTTATTTCCAGGTATATTAATACTCATTTTAGCTAATACACAACAGCATTGAAATCAAGACTTGGACTTTGGACTCGACATGTACCAATGCAGTAAAATTCAGACTACCTGATTTCTAGGTGCATTTCCAATGTTTAGAGCTTTAATCTCAGACTGAACACATTTCCAGAAAAGTCCATTCCTTCACCTGAAACTGTTTCAGCACCAGATTTTAAGTTGCACACACATGTGCTTGGAATACCATTAAGGCTCTAGAAGGAAAGGATATTCATAGAATCTCAGAATGTCCTGAGTTGGAAGGGACCCACAAGGATCACCAAGTCCAACTCCTGTCCCTGCACAGGACAACCCCATGTGTCTGTGGACGTTGTCCAGTCTCTTCTTGAACACTGTCAGGTTTGGTGCTGTGACACCTCCCTGGGGAGCCTGTTCCAGAAAAAGATGGTTAAACTAACATGGAAGTTTAAGGTGCCTGGTTAACGCAGTATTTTCACACAGGGAAAATAGATGATAACACAGAAGGGAAGCATGAAAAAAAAAAAAAAAAGTGAGAATCACAGAATGTTAAGGATTGGAAGGGACCTCGAAAGCTCATCCAGTGCAATCCCCCAATGGAGCAGGAACACCCAAATGAGGTTACACAGGAAGGTGTCCAAGCGGGTTGGAATGTCTGCAGAGAAGGAGACTCCACAACCCCCTGGGCAGCCTGGGCCAGGCTCTGACACCCTCACTGTGAAAAAGTTCCTTCCCATATTTAAGTGGAACCTCCTGTGTTCCAGTTTGTACCCATTGCCCCTTATCCATCCTCCTGACACTCACCCTTTACATATTTATAAACATTGATGAGGTCAATGAGAACACTACGTATACACCTATACTGACAACTTCTAATTGCCGAAACAAAAATGCCAATCAATGAACTTTTCAGTTCGTGATCACAGAATGTTAGGGATTGGAAGGGACTTCGAAAGATCATCTAGTCCAGTCCCCAGTAATGATAACCACCCCGTCTCGCTGGACACAGAACCAGCCCCAGGTACCCAGCACATACACATCTCCAGCAATTTGTGGTTCCTGAGGCGCTGGGGCCGGGCAGCGACCCCAGGGCCGGGCAGCGACCCCGGGTCGGGGAGCTCTGAGGAGGGTCCAGCCGCCGGCCAGGGGCCCAGCGCCCCCTGGCAGCCCCCGGCCCGGCTCCTCAGGCCCCACAGCCCGTTAACCGGCGGCGCGGAGCGGAGCGGCCCTGCCCCGCCGGGCCCCGCGCACCCCCGCGCCCTCCCGCTCCCCTCACAACCCCCGCCCGCCCTCCCTACCGGCAGCCAGGAGAGCGGGTCCCGGAGGCGCAGCCGGGGCCTGGCTGACTGGGATGAAGGGCACGGTGAAGTTGAACTCGGTGGCAGAGGAAGAGAACAGCAGGTTGGTGCCGCCGGTCCCCCCGGGCTTCGCCGCCGCCATGGCTGCGCCCCGGCCACGTCCCTTCCCCACGGCGGCCCGGCCCTTTCCGCCCGCACCGCCTTGCCCTCTTCTAAGATGGCGGCGGTGGCGACGCGCCCTGGCGGCCTCTCCGCGTACGGGTGAGGAGGAGAAGGCGGGCCCGGCCCTAGCAGCGCCGCCATTGCCGCAGGAAGAGGAGGAGGAGGAGAAGGAGGGCGGAAGCGCGGAGCCCCCGTGCGAGGCTTGTGAGCGGGAGTTGGCGGCTGCAGGACGCCGGCAGCCCCCTGCCTGCCCCCGTGTCCCCGGCGCGGCTCAGCCCCCGCCATGCCGTGCGTGGCCGACTGGCTCAACAACCCCTTCAGCATCGTGCAGGGCATCTTCGGTGAGCGCGGGCCGGGCGGGGCCGGGAGCCGCTCAGGGGCCGAGCGGGAGGGCGCCCGCCCGCTTCTCTTGGCGGGTGGTGGCGGGGCCGGGCGGCGGCCGGGAGCGGAGAGCGACAGCCCGGGCGGGCGGGCGCTTCCTCCTCCTCGGCGGAGCCGCGTCCCTCAGGCCGCTGAGGGGATTTCGCGGCCGTCGCCGGCGGCTCCGGGTCCTGTCCTGGTGCCTTAGGCTCGGCAGGCTTGTTAGGGGAAGGAGAAAAATAATTAAACTCAAGCGTATTTTGGGTTTCAGGAGCAGTGTGTGCGGGCTACACGAATTACCGATCGGTGGTAATGTTACTAGTGCCGTCAGCTGAAACTGTTTCAGCGCTAGGCTTGATTTTCTCTAAAAGCGTGTTTAAAACAAGTGTTTCCACGTTGAACATAAAGCAGAAGGCGACACATCATCTCCTCCGCTTTCTATCTGTTGTGTTTCAGGGCTTTTCTTCACTTTGTGTTCATCTCCATTTACTTTGATGGGAAGTCAGTGCAATTGGGAGGGGCTTAAAGTGATCTAAAACACAGTCGTTTGCCCAGAATAGCGGTAAATTGTTTAAATCGTTTGCTGTGTTACCAGAATGCCGAATAGAAGTCTGTTGCATGATGCTAATGCGCACATAAATGTGTTTTGTTTGTAGCCCAAAATGTTCCAAACTCTGATTGGGAAAAGAAGGTAACCGACTACTTCAAGGAGAAATTAAAAGAAAATAATGCTACTAACTGGGTAAGACAGTTTTATTCTTTTAGGGATATGCCATTCTTAAGTTTTGTTCTTTCTGCCTCTTACATGTTTTTGAGTAGTCCCTTCTCTTCATGATAAAGTGCACTTCGGAATTTTAGGCCTAGACTTTGTAATACTTTACTTACATCTTACTTGCTTTAAACTTCATTTAAAGCAAAGGTTTAAAATCCCGACTGAAAGTGGAGAAGCCAATCCACTTGACTTCTGTTTACTGTTTTGCCCTGGGCCATGACTGCTGAATGCTGCCTATTTGAGTGCAATCCAGTAGATGGCAGGAGCTGACAAATTCTGTCATTTTTGAAAGTGTTAATGCCAGCCCTGGCTACTGTGAGTCTGCACTAGGCGCTTGTACGCCACAAGTTTCCCAACTGCTGTTTTTGAACCCCTTCTCCCATCTTCTTTTATCATGATGCTGCAAACTTTGCGTGGGTTGAAGAAGTAACTGCTTGGGCTTTCAGGTTTGAGGCAAAAATAATTTCTGCTAAAAATGTGCTTTATTGGGCGGGATCGTGCCTTGTTTCAGCAGTTTAGCAAGGCAGCTGTGCTTTAGGTTTAAAAATACAGCGTGTACACCTGAGGTCAGAAGGCAATGGTTTTCTAGACTGGCAATCATGGAACACAGCTAAGTGGATTAGAAACTTTCATGGCAAATTTGTTCTACTTAAGATTAAAAAAAAAAAAGTGAAAATCATTGTTTGGTTGGGTTTTTTTCTCCTGTCAGTGGGAGTATCCTGTATCTATTTTTTCAATGATAGTTTAACTCAAAGTGTAGATGGCAAAATTGTGCTAAATAGACAGCATTAGAGGGAACTGAAAGTGCATTTTCTTAGTCAAGACAAACATGAGGGAATATATATTTGTTTGTTTGTTAAAGTGATGTTTCCTATAAAGCCACTTATGTTATTTTGTAGCATTTTAATGTTGGATGTGGTTTTTTTCCAACAGTTCATCTTCAAAATTAGAAAACTCTGTTCTTATTGCGAGTCTCATTATTTCATATTATACTACATGCCTAGGCATTGATTTTTTTTTTCCTTCTGTTTTTCCATTGTCATGTAAACATATGTGAAAAAGACTCCCCCAGTGTGGACTTGGAAGTTAACATACAGGTTTTCCATGGCCTTTTGTTATAAGAAATTGTGCATACGATTGCTATAGTACCACTGGTACATAATGCATAGTAAAAATTGTTGAATAGGAATAAAATAAGTAATAAATTTTGTTTAATACTGCAGCTGCAATAATTCTCTCTTTAGGCGTTAGTTTCAAATGTTGCTGTAGAGTTTCCATACGGTTTCAGTGACCGAAATACATTTCTTTAGTATTGGGATTGAGAAAAGAGCGGGACTGGTGGCTCTGGAACTGGATGAATTTGGGAAGTGTCAGAGAATTGTAACTATTAACTGTAACAGCTATTGCAGAAACTTCTGGGTGTTGAGATATATGCACTTTGTTACTGCTGGGATCAAGGCAGGAGGTGTGCTCAGAAAATATCAAGTATGTTACCTGATGAGGCAATGAGTTGTCCCGGGGGGGGATTAATCTATCAACACCACCACCACAGGGTTTGAGGCAAGTAAGTGAGTGGTAGGATACACCGAATGAGCAGAGAATAAGTTGGTGACAGTTTTTGTGCTTGTTCTAGCTTACTTCAGGGCATTTCTTAATATTTATGTACCAGTTGTTTAGAATAAGCTCTTTTTTTCTAGGTTCCATCACTGAATGATGTTCCTGTACATTACCTAAAACCCAACAGTTTAGTGAAATTTCGCTGCATGGTTCAAGATATGTTTGATCCTGAGTTTTACATGGGAGTATATGAAACAGTTGACCCGAATACAAACACACGTGTAAGTGAAATACTGATCTCTTGCTTTAGTAAATGTTTAGCATTTTCTCCATTCTTGTCTTTGTATTTCATCTAGTTTCTAAATTAAACCCATGGAGTCTGGGCACTATCTAATAAAACTGTGCGTATGGCATCAGTAATACATCACTTCTCATATTTCTTTTGGGAAATAAAAATTACTAAAATAATAAAAGTTTTGGCAGTATGTCTCTGAAGGACTTTAGACTGCAACGATCTTGGTGTTATTCAGGATGCTGTCAGAAGCAGAATGATCGCATTGCCTTTTCCTTCTTGACAGGTTTTGCATTTTGGTAAATACAGAGACGTAGCAGAATGTGGGGTAAGTTATACAAGTTATATGGATTTTGAGATGACGTATTAGATATAAAATGCACTTATAAGCTGTATCTTTCTAAGTTTATAGCTTACTTGGTACTTGCCAGTGTACTCCTGGAGATACTGCTCCTAAACCACAAAATTAATCTCAGGTTTGGAAAACAAAGTGTTCTTAACTGCCCCTTGGCATTCTAAGTTTAGGAGGCTTCAGGCTGTTTTTGTCCTATTTAAAATTTGTTTGTGGGGGGGCAGTAAGTGCTCTTGATCTTGAAACGTTCTGCTGTGGAAAACAATTTACTTTGGGTAGCACAGCTGTACTGGAATCAAAGCATTCTAGATACAGCCTGTTTGGATTCTCTCGTGAATATGTAGTCTTGTGTGTTTGTTGTAACTTCTACCTGAGTGAATTTGTGGGATTAGTTGAAAAAAAAGAAAATAAACTCTAATCAGATTTTAAACAAAATTTCTGTTGCTATTCCAGCCTCAGCAAGAAATTGATTTGAACTCCTCGCAAACAGTCACCGCGGAGAGACAGACTTTCTACTGTGTTCCAGTGCCTGGTGAATCAGCATGGGTGAAAGAAATATCTTTTTTGACTGAGCTAGTGCTCTGTTACCCAGTGACTACCAACAAATTCATTAGGTTTAAGGAGATCAAGTTTATTTTAAGATTTTTTAGAGTGAATCAGGATAGTTGAGGAGAGGGAGGAGAGGTGGTAGGTGTAGAAAAAACAAAAAGGAAAAATTGGTGTTGTGCTACGTAAGCAAAGAGCATACAAATGAATTTAGGAACATTACTTTTTGATTTAGCAGGGGTTCAAGCCAGATTTTCATGTCTGATTGGGAGGGTCTTGAACATTTCTCTTAATTTCTATTTTCAAATGTTCAGAAAATGAGAAACTTCATTTGAGCCATGGGCATTCTGTTGCCATTTTCTGATTAAATTAGGACACCGTCAGATAGTAAGAGTCTCCTACAAGAACCTGTAAAAACACCTGTAGCTGAGCATGTGAAGAGAATCATTCCTGGAAGATTGAAGTATTGAGTGTATAATAGTTTGACCACACTACGTCATTTTCTTAGTGAGTACAGGAAAGGTCTTGGGGAGAAACAAATCGTCTTTAGTTTCTTCTAGTAAATGGAAGTTGAATTGTCTGAGTGGAGTGGATACAGGATGCTGCTTTTAACACTTTTACGAGTTTTATGTTTTCTTCTCATCCAAGGAAGTAGGGGAGACATCTAGAAAACTTAACATATGTTGCATTTTGTAAAAAGGGATAAATTTGATGGTAAATCTCATATGACTTGGTGTTTCATAATTCGAGTTCAGAATCTGAGAAAACAACTACTTCTCGTGAGCACAGGATGCCACTGCAATTTTAAAGTCAGGCTAACACGATTCTTGTAAATAAAGATTGATAAGTTAGTCTTTGAATGAAGCTTACAGCAAAATACTGCAGCAATGGGAATTTAAAGTGAGCCAGACTATTATGAAAACACTGAGCATTATTTCAATATTTGCCCATTATTCTAAGAAAAGGAAAAGTGTATTAGCATTTTCAAAACTCATTTACAAGTGTGGTATTGCTAGTATCTTACAAGGATGTGAACATTTTCTGTGTGGTTTTTTTTAAGTAATAATAATATTTAAATGTGTCGGATAGCAAGTATTTAAATATTATCTGTTCTTTAGGGTTGAGATGTGGAAGAGGAAAAAATCATTGAGACTTTGAGTTGTACCTGACCACAAGCATGTTCTCTGGGAATAAAAAAACCCCTTTTTTTAGAGATTGAGAGTGGAATAGCACTCAGAGATGAAGCTTAGATAAGAATTTGAATCATTATTTTAATGTCTTGCTCAAAATAAGATAATAGGATCTTGTTTAAAAAAAACAACACTTTGCCTGAATTTTCTCAGCTGAATCGGTAGTTGTCCTTAATCCTCAATTTTACGGATACATTAGTGCAAGCCAAGCTCGAGTTAGTCCTTCCACATCCTACACACCAAGTCGCCACAAGAGGAGCTACGAGGAAGATGAGGACATGGATCTGCATCCATCTAAACAGAAAGAGCAACATCTGGGTAACAGTAATTATTGAGGAATAGTTACTGTGCTAGCTTTCCAGAATGTACCGAAATTTCATTCTCAAAAATTGAAATATTTACAATTGTTTGAATCGGTAGTGTTGTTGCAGCCTTTATAACTCATTTAGCAGCTTTGGAGTCTCCGGTGTGGGAGATTCTGTGTTGGTGTGTGGTAAACCGTGTGACTTTTGGTACCGCTTTCTAGAGTTGATTCCTAAAAAGCTAATATATTGTACAGCAACACTTGAGTATTGCCTTTTGTATGTAACAGCACGCACACAATTTATAGCAACAGGCTGAAATTTAGTTGTTCTCGCTTAGTTTCCCACTCTGTTGCAGATTTCATGGTAAGTGGGGAAAAAGTCACCTTGTCTTGTCACTCTCTCTCTGTGGATGTTATTGTGTAAATTTAAGCCAAACTGCATCTCAATTAGGCGCTGCTTTACTATGAACAGTAGCATATATCTAAAAAAACACCTTCCTGTTTTCTAACATGAGACTTATTGATCCAGCTTCATAAAGGAAGCAAATTAATACCAGACACTTGAAACATCCTGAAGAAAGCTATTAAACCTTTTAAGAGGGTGGTGTTTCAACCAGTAGCCGTGTTCAGAGAGTGTGCAGTTCTCATGTTGTAATCTGTTGGTGAACTATTTGTCTTGGTGCTCTTCTGTGGAAATGCCACTTAAAATTGCATGGATTGGGGTTTTTTGGGGGGGGGATTTTGGCGTGTTTTTTGAACAAGGGAATGTGGTTAGTTTAAAATTGTGAGTCCTGTTAAAATAAATCTCAGAAGCTACTGCTTTCTTTTGTTTGGTGTTATATGTCTGTCAGGTTCAGTAGCTGAATTCAGTTTTTTCTTTCTGGATTCTTACCAGTTTGCAAATAGGTTATTATATAGTTTAGACTATTTTGTCTTTGTACCTTGTAGAATACATTTTTATAGCTTTATTATTGCTGAAAATCCACAGAGATTTTTTTATATAAACTGTTATGTTGCTGCATACTGTTACTTTTAAGAACCATCTATTTTTTTGACCATAAAATGCAGAAAAATATTACCTTTGCAGTCCTTCAGAATTCAGAAAGAATTCATTCACGCAGTTCAAACGTTGCATTTTGAAAATCAGATTGTTGGCCATGTTTCGGTTTCTGTGACACATAGATGTTTAGCAGTACTCACCCTTGTGCTTGATGATATAAAACAGGCATTTGTTGAGCCTTTTGTATTTTGAGTAAGAGTATCCTCTGTCAAATATATTGCTTTATTAAATAGTTTTGTCTCGGTTGTCTTGTTAAATTAGTTTAATCCCATGTTGCCCACTGAAGAAAGTTGTTCACTTTTGCATTTCTGTTTGAAGAGCCTATCCATCCCTTATTTTTCAGGCAGTGGAGGTGACATCCATGGGTGTGTGGAGCCAAAGAGATTAGAAACAGAAGCGTCTGTGGGCCACCATCTCATTTCCACCAACTGCTCCTCTCCACTTGACTTAAATTTTCCATTGCCAGGAGAGAAGGGACCAGCGTGTCTTGTAAAGGTAACAAACGTGGAGAGCTGGTGAGCGTGGCTGGGTGAGGCAGACGGAATCCCAATTTAGTGTACGCAGTTAGTCTGGCATTAGTTTATAGGCACAGAAACTGTCTTTCAAGTCCTGAATTACGTTTCTACAGGTAATTACTTTGTTTCTCGTCACTAGCACTGTACCTGAATTGCCGAACTCCTTCAACAGCATTTATTAGAGCTTCTGCATTCTCACTACACTTAGCAAAGTGAAAACGTCCATTACTATAATAGATGCTCAAGGGTGTAGCTGATACTGACTCCTGATATTCTGCTGTTAGGATTTGTCCTCTTTAAGTTGTGATGGAACAAGTGAAACAGTACATTACACATTTTTGTATTGTATTTGAAATGCTCTTTGATTCACTAGTATGCTATATTGACTATGAAACTTCCAACACCAAATTTCTGTGCTGTTCCCATGT
Organism: Streptopelia decaocto; assembly: GCF_964273445.1. Taxonomy (NCBI): domain Eukaryota; kingdom Metazoa; phylum Chordata; class Aves; order Columbiformes; family Columbidae; genus Streptopelia; species Streptopelia decaocto. The sequence goes on along the minus strand of NC_138659.1, from coordinate 66,763,130 downwards.
TGAATGCTCCCTTATTCAGCAAATCCTGGTAAATCAGATTAGAATACAATTGTTTACATTTGCATAGCAAAAGATGGGAAAAAGCATGCAGTCCCAGGAACTCATTTTTAAGCTTAGCACCACTGAGGGCGAGAAGGGACCTCTTTACACAGACTGTTCTCAATCTGCAGTTGAGTCTCCTGAGGTGATTTTTCTTGGTGTGCAGTCCTGCATCTGAATTTTCTCGTTTTCGCTTTGTGGCAGGTTTATGAGAGCTGGGACACCTTCAAAGTCAATGATGTTCTGGAGGTGTATGGTATTTTGTCTGTGGATCCGGTGCTGAGCATAGTAAACAGCGACGAGAGGTAAGGCTTTGAGAAACTAAGGAAGTTTTTATTTCAATGAGCAAAATAGTGTGGCTGTCCCCTTAAAACAAACAGGGAAGTGTGTAAATACAGAAGAGTTATGCTTAAGAGGTGAATTTTGCTGCTTAAAAAAAAGCTTGACGTGGAAATCGTTAGATCCACCATCCTGTAAAGTGAAGTGCGTTGTACTCTGGTGTGTCCTTACCCTTGGGTACATGATGCATCTTTTTCTAGGTTGTTGTACAGTCTATAAAGCAGAAGGTGCTTCTGTAGCTAAGTGTTCTGTACCCTTTCATGCCTATGAAACTTGCAATGAATGGGCAAATAGTGAACAAAGTTTTCAGGTAAGCTTTAAAACTATAAAATGTCGTTTTGAAATAATTTGTAAGCCCATGGAAGTTGTTACCATAAGCAAGTCTGTAGAATATAAAAAACAAAAATATTCCATGGCTGCATGGAGTGTGAAAATGACCAAAATGAGTATAATTTGGGTTGATATTTTTCATTAATTAAGGTGTATCATCAAATACTGCTGATAGAAACTTCAAATTTCACCTCCTGTTCTGCGGTTACTTGCTTGACAAAATACAAACTAATCAAGAAGGATGCAAGAAGTCAAGTTTTAAAATAAAGCTGCTGAGCATCTAACATAAGCTTTATATTATTGCTGTCTTGAACCATTGCACTTTAGATTGTTTCTGTTGGTGATTTTCTTTACCTTTTTGATCGGTACAATATGGAGAGTGGAGTGTGGATCCTTTAGAGTGCCAGCTTCTCCAGAGTTACCTCAGCCTGGTCAGCTGCTTTGGGTTGTCATCTGTCTGACAGCCGATCCCAGACTGACAGCTCAGTTGGTCCGTCATGGGCTGGTTGCTGGTTTGTTGTTTGTTTATTCTGCACGTCATTCTGTCACGAATAGGCAAAACAGTGGCATTTAGCAACATTTTGAATGTAAAGAAAATAAGTTTATTGTAACGGGAAGAGTTGGTGATCTGCGGGTGGACTGCTGAAGGGGCTTGGAAGTTGTAAAGCCTTTCAGCTTTTAAAACCAGTACAAGTTGATTAAATTTGTACTAAACTTTACTGTCACCTGATAGAGTCGCTTTAGGGATTTAGTTTCTACATAGCAAATGAAAACTACCTGGAAGGAGTTTTGTAAGGCATCCTCAGGGAAAGCAAAGCTTGTATGTCTCAACCCTTAACTTAAGAGTTAATACCTTCAAGTTTGAGCTGAGGTATGTTAGGATTTATTTACTTGGGTTTGTTTTTTACTCAGCCAGTGATATAGCTCTTAAGTGACTGTCTAAAAGATCTTGTCAGGCTCCGGAACCAGGTGGGATATGAAAATCCCACATGTGCATACACAAATGTAATAAATCATGACCTTATTTTCTTAAAAGTTCCTGTTTAAACTTCATTAAGTACATGCCAGACAGGACAGTGTGTAACATTTTATTTGAAGCTACATCCTATTCAATGGTGCAGCAAATAATAAATCCAGTTTTGTTTGGGGTGTTTGGTTTCAGGTTTGGGGGTTTGGTTTTGTGGGTTATTTGGTTGGTTGGTTGTTTTTTCAGCAAAGTAAGATTTGATTATTTTCTGAAAATAACAGAATCCAAATATTTTTGGTCAAGCGTGCTTTGGCATTTCTATATGAGCGTTTATGGTGTTTGTAAAGGAGGCAGTTTGAGTATGCGCAGCGTTAGCAGGGGCTGGGTTGGGATGATGACTGTTCTGAGCTGCTCTCCTCCTGGCCTGGTTCCAGCAGCCGTTACTCAGATGGAAAGAAACTTGCGTGGAGCTTTTCTAAGCCCGGTTGTGCTGTGTCCTCCCCCAGGGACAGCTCAACCCTCGAACCCGTGGAGTCCATGGACACGACGGAGGAGCAGAGAGTGCACAGTCCTCCCGCCTCCTTAGTCCCCAGAATCCACGTGATCTTGGCGCAGAAATTACAACACATTAACCCGTTACTGCCTGCCTGCCTTAATGAAGAGGAGAGTAAAACCTGTGAGTATCCAAAATTCACCTCGCTCTGTGAACATGAATAATAAAGGTGCAGTTTCCTGGTACATGTGAACAAATACTACTTTGCTCAGAGACAAATGCATCGATGGCAGAGTTTGAATTTAAATCTCATTAAATGGAGGAACCATTCAGTACTGCAGAACTGGGAAAGACACAAGCATTTGTGTTTATGTGATGCTTATGTGTTTATTTTTCTGAAATAAATGTGATTTATATGAAACTTGTTTTCAGATGCTACACGCCTAAGGATTTTACCAAGTTGTTCAACCGTAAGAGCTTATTTGTTCTCAAATAGGCTAGTGAATTGCTGGAAAATTAGATTTGCACTTCACTATAACAATGAAAATAAGAAATGTAATGACAGCATAAAGAATGATAATGCTGTGAAGAAGATAAAGCAGTTCTGGTTTAAGGCAACCATGTTATTCCTTCTGGCTTGTTTGACTGTTATTGTTTTTTGTCATTGAATTTCTACATGCAAACCTCTAAATGATATTTAGAATTGTCTTCCTTGCGTGCCTTGTATTGGTTGTCCTGACCTGTGCGATGTGTGTGGGTTGGGGTTTTTTCTGCCTTTGATATAGTATGGATAGGCCATCAATTTTTCAAAATTTGGTTCCAAACTTTACAACCTTCTGGAAATGCATTACAAATGTCTAATGAAAAAAAAGTAGGCATTTCCAAGGAAATGCTGAGTGATTCAGGTTTACCCAAAGCCAGTAATTACTCAGCTGGAAAACCAATGAGTGTTTATTTTTATTAGACTGCTTTGGAGTAACCATTTTTGTTCATCAAACCGTAATGAAAAATAAGGTTTATATGGAGGGAAGAGGGTGAGGAACAGCATATTTCCTGACATTTGTTGTCTTCTGCTCTTTCATCAGTTGTTTCTAATTTCATGTCTGAGCTGTCACCAGTGAGAGCAGAGTTGCTTGGGTTCCTCACCCACGCGCTCTTGGGAGACAGTTTGGCTGCTGAGTACCTGATACTGCATCTCATCTCTACAGTGTAAGTATTTAGATCCTTGCAGAGAATTTATATATTTATCTTTTTTAAATAAATCTCCTTTTAAATAAATCTCCACTCTGCAAATAAATGGCAGAAATAGTTTCAGTAGTACTTACTCCATTAGTACTTTGTCCAGCTAGAGTTGTCCTGTCATAATAGACATAGTAAATGGATTTGATTGTCTGAAATAACAGTAGGTTTTGTTAAAAGGCCGTTTTTCTGGCAGTGTGTCCTTTCAGTGTTCCTTTGAATGCTGGGCAAAATCTCTTAAGATACACTTTTAAACAGAGATATGAAAACATCTTTTTATCTCTGGCTTATTTTATTGAATAGAACATGCAGCCGACTTCTCAGAGACGGCATTTACTAACTGCAGTAATTATTGTTTAAGTATTAAAAGACACTGAAAGATACATTCTGGGAATTGGTTAAATGAAATGCAGACATGTTTAACGGTAAGCTCAAGTGAACCCCATTTAGCATGTGGTAGAAAGTTACCACCTGAGCTGATGCTGTAGCTGAACGTGCATGTGTTGTGATCTGTCTGCGTGGCTGATGGAAGCGGATTTGCTTAATGATCTCTTCTGCTGGTTTAAACTGTCGCTGGATGGAGGAGCAGCGTCCTTTGGCTCATTACAATTTCAAGTGTGAAACTTCAGACAGCGTGTTTTGAATAGATCATTAAGTATAGTTGTCACGCTCATATTTAATTTAATATTTTAATAATAATCTTTCTTCAAAATGAAAATTGGTTCAAGTTTCTAAAAAAGGGAAAAAAGTAACCGTATCTCCTATGGTTTTCAAAAACCGCATTCTACTACAAAGTGAAAGGTAAAGGACACATTTAACAGTAGTATTTACAGAGCTGTAACTGGACTCGGCATCTTACCTTTCTCCTACCGCAACTGGTGTGTAAAAAGCTGTGAGAGATTTCTGTCTCAGCAAGACAGGTGACACAGATCCCACTAGAACGCCATGGCAGCTTAATTGTGAGCTGATCTGATTTATGGTGGGGTTATGTTTAGTCTGCCCAGAACCCTTGTCCCTGTGTACTTCAATATCAGCATGAGAAGTACTTCAGTATCAGTATGACTAATGTTTAGTGTTGGGGTTTTTTATGATTATTCTGTGCACACTTCGTTCTTTCTAGTTGGCCTGTGAATGCTCTAACACTTAGACTAGAATGTGTTTTCTCTCTTAGCTGATATCACAAAAAAGTTGAAATTTGTCGAGAATGGGGAGAAGATATACAGTGAGAAGAGGGAGAGGAAAGCTGAGGGCAGGTAAAGGAAATGACTAAGTGTGATAAGCAGGGAAATTGAGATTGGGCTAAGAGAAAGGAAAAGGATGAAGAAGTATGTTTATTGAGTAACAACAGAGCATGAGGAGAGCAGAATGTGTAGAAGGCAGATTTGCAGGATCTCAAGCACCCTCAATGTGCTGCTTTTGTGCAATGCTGCAGAGCCTTCCTCAGCAGCCTCCAGCCTCACGCAGCTGCTTGGACGCTGGAGAAGGAAGGAAATGTGACTGTGATTGATCTGTGTATTAGTCCTGAAATCCTGCTGGCTGTCAGAGCTGCAGCACAGCATTCACACTGATTGATACCTGTGTTCACCATGTTCATTAGGTGCTTGCCTAACCTGTGTCATTTCCACTGCAGTTACGCCAGACGAGATGTGCTTCCTCTGGGAAAATTCACAGTCAACTTGAGCGGGTGTCCGAGAAACAGCATCTTCACAGAGCACATATACCGCATCATCCAGCAGCTCGTTCCAGCGGTAAGGATAACGGCTTTAGAGCGCTTTAATATTTCTGTTGGACTCATTGTTCCAACTAAATAAACAATATTTTAGTTAAAGGCAGGATTCTTAAACAAAGGCTTCTGTCATCCATGTAGAGGGAAATAAAAGTGGAGGTATGGCTTGCCTGTCAGTTGAAGTCAAATTACCAAGGATGAATATGGAATAAAATCATATCCTCATAGGTATTGAACTGACAGATGCTGCATACTTTATTTTGTCTTTCTGGATTGATATGTTTAGACATTTAGGTCATTTAAGCAGTTGTTACTGTTTATTTCCAAGTTTGTGGATAGTTCATAGTAATTCAGTTGGGGTCATAACAATTGTACTGCTGCAATAAATCATTTGTTCTTTTTTGTGCATCCTAGATGTGCAATACAGGTGATACGAGTTCTTAACAGCATTATTTTCCTTTCATTTTTTTTTAAGTATTTAGCATTGGGATATTGGGGATAAAGTGCATTCCGTATTGTGGTAACAAGTTTTATGTTACTTCCTATGGAGGTTCGCAGTTGCAGCCCTTGCTAAAGGAAGCAGCATTTCATAGGGAAGCTGCAGGAGAGGAACCGTGTTGATCAGTTTTTATTTTCTCGTTGCAGTCCTATCGCCTACAAATGACGATTGAGAACATGAACCGTTCTCGATTTATCCCACACAAAGACTACGCAGCCAATCGCCTGGTCAGCGGAGTGTTGCAGCTCGCCAGCAACACCTCCCTTGTCGTGGACGAGACTCAGCTTGAGCAAGGGCAGCTCGACACAACAGGTACATTTGGAAGGTTAAAAGTTGATATATTTTAATACAGCGATGCTAATTGTGTCCTGGTGCTAATTTTCTATTACAAAGCTGTTTGTGGTTTCCGTATCCGATTTCATCACTGAGCGAGCTTCCTGCTGCTCTGCAGTCGGCTCCGGCATCTTACAGCTCCACCTCTTGGGTTTTTTTCCTCCGTTTTACTTTTTGGAAGTTTCTGGTATTTTGCTCAGAAATGCTTATATTCAGTCAAAATGATGAGTATGTTTTTCAGCTGTCCTGGTCTTGCTAGAGACTGTCTAATGTGTTCTTTACCCAGCAAGGCTCTTTTTTCCCCCCTTAATTTGTTAAATTACACTTTGTCAGATAATTTGTGGTATTTTGTCCTCTTTTGAGAAATAATTTTTAATCTGTAAATAGTTTTCTGGCTTTGTAGGACTGATGAAAACATGAGCTATTAACATATATGCTAGGCCAGATAAAATCTAGGCTTGAAATCCTTCAAGAATTCTTCATTGTGATCTTAAAAAACAGTTGTCTGTATATGGAAAACACCGCAGACACGAGAAGATGATGCTTGCAAGAATTTTTCTCTGAGATACTCATCAAAAACAGATTGGGGAAAAAACAAATCAGGTCTGACATTTGTTTAGGTGCAGTTGTCAGAGAATTTGTTCTTGCTTTTCTAGGTGTACACAATGTGACCGCACTGGGTAACCTGATCACTTGGCAGAAGGTGGATTATGACTTCAATTACCACCAGATGGAATTCCCATGCAATATTAACGTTCTTATCACTTCAGAGGGCCGATCACTCCTACCGGTAAAGCGGGTCTTCCTGGATTTGGGGAATAATTCCAGCTGGTAGCCGCTTCCTTAGGTCACGCCATTCCAGAGCCAAGCGGAGGCGGGAGAGCCGTCTCGGGTGCGTTACTGGCATCAGTTCTCGCTCGTGGCTGCAGCCGGGCCAAGAACCTGTTTGAGGAGAACCAGGGCATTGACCTTCTCTCTTGGCTGAGCAGGATTGCGAGAGCGGGGCAGCGACCGCAGTTAGTAACGGAGATCACGACGCTGTATTCTAGTACAGGAGGTTCTAAGGTGATGGGCACATGAGTGCAGAGCAACAGATCTGGCATCGACCCTAGAGAAACGGCGCTGCCAAAACGCACAAATATCCCATCGCTTGCGTTCCAGCTTTGGGAGCTGAGCGTTTGCTCTCTCGTGTCTCAGTGCAACCGGTGCCTGCTGGAATAAGGACTTCACACTGGTTTTCCAAAAGGGAACAGTTAAATATTTAAAGAATGAATTGTCTTACCTTAGTTCTGGGAAATAGTGACTTCTGTTGCTTTAGAGATTAAATTAGTCTTGGAACAAGAAAAAAAAACACACAACAGAATGTGGAAAGAGATGCTATGTAATTTTATTTTTCAGTCAGATTGCCAAGTCCACTTACAGCCACAGATCATTCCGCCAAACATGGAGGAGTACATGAACAGCCTCCTGAAAGCGGTGCTGCCTTCGGTGCTGAACAAGTTCCGAATCTACCTAAGTTTATTGAGGCTCCTGGACTACAGTATATCTGACGAAGTGACCAAGGTATGGAAGACATCACTAATATGTTTTCAACTGTATATTCAGATAGAAGGTATTAGAATAGGAAGTTATTGCACTTTCCCATTTTTCTCCTTGTCAATGATTCTCACTGAAGTTTGCTAAAAACCGAACAGAAGCATTTTCTGTCCTGAATGTGCCTTTAAGGATTAGTACTCCTGAGGATTTTAGGACATACTTTACACATACCCTGCTTTGTAAAACGCATTTTAAAAATGAATTCTTTTCAAAGATGAGAACTAGCCTGTTCTCACTTGAGCTTGCTTCTCAATAGCAATGAGTTGAAATGTTTCTCCAGTTGAAACGTTTCTCCTATAATCTAAGGGTAGTTATGGTGTTTAGCACCTTAAAAACTCATAGCAAAGATTCTTGCCACATAATTGCGCCGTGTTGTTTGTAGGCGGTAGAAGAAGACTTTGTAGAAATGCGCAAGAATGACCCCGAGAGCATAACGGCCGATGACCTGCACAGAACTCTGCTGGTGGCGAGGTGGGTTTGTCCACTGGAGACTCTCCTGAGCTGGTAACAAATGACATCAGCGCAGTTTGACTGCAGTTGTGTGAGGCTCCCTGGCAATTAAACCATGGAATCTGCTCCTCCCTTGTTCCTCTTGGCACAAAGTATTTCCTCCCCCATTTCTTCCCGTACTTCCTAGTACATAGGAGACCAAAACAGGTTCTGTGCTGTACGAGCTCTGATGCATTGAATGGCTGTTTCTGCCCCTCCAGGTTCCTGTCTCTGAGCGCGGGGCAGACGACGCTGTCACGAGAGCGGTGGCTGAGAGCCAAACAACTGGAGGCGTTCCGTAAAGCCAGACTGCAGCAGCAAAAATGCGTTAATGGGAACGAACTTTAACACTTTGTGGATATCGCTATGAAAATTTGTCTAATCCTCGATGGAACCCAGGTTAAGATTGGGATATTGTTTATACCAGTTTTTGTAGATAATTTATACCAAAAAATGATGGATATTTACCCACGCAGTCAGAACACACTTAACACCGAACAGCCACTTCAACATATTTTATGACATTTTTTTGGATCCTGTTTTGTAACTGAAAATTGGTAACAACGAGCAAATTGTTTGATATTAAACTTTAATACTGAAATTGTGTAAACTTATTTCCTTTAATAAGAAGAAACTGTAACCCAGCCAGAGCCCCTTCATGCTGAGCAGCGGTAGGCTCTAGTTGGGAATAAGTTTGTGAGATAATTCTTGAATGGCTAAATGTTGAGGATCAGAGGTTTTGGTAACCAGCAGGAAACAGCAACTGTAGTAGCCAGAGCTTTACTGTTGCTCCCATGAGCTAAAGCTGCTTGTGCTGATGGCAGCAGCATAATAGTGATTTACGTTGTGGTGTAAAGAAGTGATTTGATCTTATCCATGATGAGGTTGCAAGATGAACATCTCACATCTCTCTAATGAGCGTTATTCTGGCACAACTTTTCTTTAAAAAAAGCATTGACTGGAGAATTGGTTATACTCATGTATTCATACAAAAGGATCTTTCTACAGTACCAGTAATGCAGTGTGTTAAAATTGTTTCAATAACATCAATTAAGCACTAAGAATGGTCTCTACATATGTTATTCACGCTGTACAGTTTGAGCTGGGTTGCAGGACACGCTGCCCTTACTAGGACTTGCAGAACTAGTTTTAACAAGGGTGGGTGAAGCAGTGAAACATTAAACCCACATGGAGTTGGAGTAATCTGGAAAGATGGTGTAGCAGTAAGCAGGGCTGTCCTTGTGGAGACAGCAATAGAGTCAATTCTAGATTTTGCTTCAATTAATTGTTTTCTGAACAAGGAAAAGATTCCTGCCACACTTCCATAAAGCAAACACCAGCTTCACTGTGTGAACAGGAACCCCCAATTCTTCTGCATTTTTCCTATTCTAAATGTGACATTGTTATTTGCTGCACAGCCGATCTGGAACTGTCCTTTTCATTTCTACATGCTGATGATAATTTGAATATTTATTATTATACACAAAACTTGTTCATCTTAAACTTAAGCCAAGTTTCATACCTTCTTAAATCCCTTAGAGGTGGTTTTTTTTTTTTTTGAACACTAAAATGAATATTCATTGTTGCATCTGCTTTGTGCAACATTAATAGGAAGATAATGGTCTTCATTTTCTTCCTGTATCTGCTTATCAAAAGGCAGCCTTCTGGTGCTGCTTAGAGGATGGTTTTATGCATATTGCCACAGCTTGAGACAAATATTTCCCCAAGTATTGGGCAATTTGCCATGATACTTGTGGATCACCAAGCAGTGACCCAATACAGCAGATCAGGGGTTAGTTTACAGGAATATATCCCCTAGACTGCTGACTAGGCCACATTTTTTAAAATACAGGAGTGACTTTATAGCTGTTGGTACCCTTGCCCTACTGGACTGTTCTGGACTGCAGATTGTACAGATCCATTTCTCCTCTGATCAAAATAACAGCAAAATATTTGGAATTTTGTCTCCCTCCTCCAGGAGCTGTACAAGTACCAAGGAGCGTCCTTGGAAATGTGTCTATGACTTTATTTCTGTTTTCCCCTCCCCTGAGACCCATAGCAGTGCAGCGCTAGAAGGATAAAGGGCTCAAGTCACCTCTGTGACCCCTGACAGGGGACAGTGTTAATGTCTGTCACTGCCTGAGGACAGAGCCAGGAACTCCCAGTGCTGTGACAAGCGGCCATGGGCACAAACTGGAACACGGGAGGTTCCCTCTGAACATCAGGAAACATTTTTTTGTCATAGAAATGACTGAGCAGGGGCAGAGATTGCCCAGAGGGGTGGTAGATTCTCCATCCGCAGAGACATTCAGAAAGCCCCAGGGCAGGGGCTTTGGCAACCATCTCCAGGTGGCCCTGCCTGAGCAGGGGAGTTGGACACTGGGACCTCCACCCTTCTATGACTCTCAAACCACAGAAAGTCCAGACAACCCACCCATCTTCAGAACTTAAAAGCCCAGACCCTGTCCTACCCCAGCCCTTGACATCACATGCCAAAAACATCTTCCAATTCCACTTTTTTTTATTAAAATACCTCATGTATATTGCTCACATTAAAATACAGCAGTCATTTAATTTTAAATATAGCCACAAGTATAGACACTCAAAAAACCCAAACCCACATCACTTTAATAAAACAAATAAATAAATCTGATTTGTTTATCAAAGTTCCAGACCACCGGGGTTCGATGATCACATCAGACACACGAAGTCCCATGACACAGTACTACCCCCCCATGACACTATTTTCTCAGAACACCACGTGCAGCCTATCTACAGTACATGGACTAGAACACAGAGGCACCAGGTCTATAAGGGTGGTTATATAGTTATAAACCACAGCATAGGAAGGTCCAGCTTTACAGTAGCTTTAGGATCATGTCCTACACTAGGATGGCATGGCAAGGCATTGCTGGGAAAAAGTGATTTAGAGAGATTCAGTCTTTTGACACACATAGATAAGGGTGGTTTGGGGGTTTTTTAATCCAGTTCCCAGCATGAGTGGATGCTTCGCTTTATCCTGCAAGTCTGCAAAGCTTGAGCTGGTCATGAGTTTGGTTTTGATGAGGTGCTGACAGCTATGCTCTAATGCAACGCTGATTTTATGAACCAGTACACTTGTAAAAGTCCTCATAACTCCTAAATCAGAAGGCATCTGAACAGATAAAATATAGTTTAAAAAAATATATAGCACAGAAGGACACAATGCCTGAAGGTCAGGTACCTGGCTTGTCTTGCTTTACACAAAGATATTAGAGCCAATTGCCAGGAATTTGGAAAAAAGGAAATAGGAATAGTTTTTCCATGGGCAAGACAATCAGAGGACATTCACTCCATTCCCCATCACCGCAAAACAAGTGAGAAAAACAAACTCCATTTGCACTACAGGATCATGGATATTTCAGATTGGATCCATGTGCTTTATCTTTACTGAAAGTGTCTAAAGATGTGTGGAAAGAAAAGGAAAGCAAGGAGAAAGTGTAGTTTCTGGTGAACATAATTAAATCCAAGAAAAAAAAAAAAGCATCAATTCCCATTGTAGAGGCACAATTCATAGAAAGCTGCATCTAAAAACTTCAGTGGAAACAAGTAAAAATACTACTCCAAAAATAAATAACATGTAATTTACCGGTAAGTTATTTTGCTGGTGCAGTGCAAGGTAAATAAGGTCACAGAAGTGCAGGTATCACCTTTTGAGTATAAATACTTTCTACATAAGTCAAAAGAGCTACAAAAATTAGTCTCCAAAAATAACTGTGCAACACATTGAAGACAGACAGCATGCTTATTAAATGCCAGTGTCTAAGCTACCTGTTTAACTATGGGTCACCGTTCTGTCATCTCAGCTGCCTGAGGGAATTCTGAAGCTTGGTCAGAACCAAATTCATTTGCATCTCTCACTCCTGTAAACAAATCACCTCTGCTATTGATCCCAGTATTCAGTAGCAGTTCATGCCACAAGGAAACCTGATGTGTTTTAGTATTGTATTAAAAGCCACGACTAGAAGAACACTTCCCACGTCGGCAACTAGATCTGAATTATCCGCGTCTGGCATTGCGTAAACATTTCTTTCAGTTCTTTCTGTTTGAGTTCATTTAGAGCTTCTGGTTCCGCGGGGCTCTTCTGGACCTTTGCCACAGCAAAATTAATCCCTTGAGTCAATCCTGCTTGTGTGATGTTTGCAACCTGGACCATGGAACTGCGAATTTTAGCAAAAGGAGATACAGCTCTGCTGCTGCTGTCAGCTGGGGAAGGAGTCGTGTGCAGTCCCGGCTCAAGGCTGCCAGATACACACCCTGGGCTTCTATGAGATTTGTTGAAGTCAGTCCCACCGACAGCTAAGAGCTGAGGATTGGGCTCAGAAGACTGTACATCCAGCTTGGATGGCCTGGAAGGAATATGTCCCATCGCGTCAGCCTTGGTTTCTGCCACCCTCACTGTATTATTGCTGGTTTGATTTACTAAGTGATGGGGCTCTTGAGAACCAGCCTCAGCCTCCAAAACATCCGACACCTTATTTTGAGCATCGTGCACAAACCTCTGGCAGTACGCATCAACAGGTTTAGCGAATTCCACCTCCGCGCTGTCAGCGGAAGGCGTGGGCACATCCTCACCGTCAGAGCGGGTGGCCGGAGGGACGGGGACGTGAATGCTGATGTTCATGTCGGTGCTGCTGACGGACTGGGAGCGGCTGCCCAGGCGCGGGGCCGAGGCGATGATCCCGCAGCTGGGCAGCACATAGTCCGTCTGCCCCATGTTCTCCAGAGAGTCCGTCAGCTGGTTGTCCTCATCCGATTTGGAATTAGTCAGGAAGTCATCGGAGTGGAATGAATCATTATCCGATCCTTCTGTATCAGATTCAGCGTGGACTTTAGTATCTACCGCTGGATTCTCTAAAGTTTCAAGGCTACTATCTGATTTCCAAAGGTTCACTTTCAAATTGGGTTTTAAAAAATTGACCTTCACTTCAGGTTTGGTAAAGCTGCCTAACTTGCGAAGGTTGCTGATGTTGACGTTGGATTTGGTTTGCTTCACTTTTTGATTGAGAGACGAGAACTTGCTCAGTAAATAATTCTTGCCTTGGGCCAAGGACCCTCTGTTCTGAGACCGAATGCCAATGATGTCCTCATGAGGTTTACTGCTCTTCCTGGAAGAAAAAAAAACACCTCTGATGTCCAATCAAGGCAATCCTACTTATAAACACCAAGTATTTACCAGCTTCCAGTCTATTCCCATGAAACAGATGGACATTTTTAGCAACTACATTAGCCTTTTTTTACATAATTGTACCTTATTGTAGCTTACATGCTAATCCAACTCAAAAACAAAGGAGCATTGTTATAGAATGGTAGCCAAACAAGTGGAAAAGGTATCTTTGGTTTTAGATAAAACTGGATTTGAATTCTCTACATTTGTAATTCTTTGTGTATGTTCTACTCCGCAACCAGATCTAGCAAATATCCAATCTTCAGTGCCTGTAAAAAAGATTTTCTTGCTCTACTTTCTACTCATCTGGGAAAAGATGCTGCAATAGTAGCCCAATAATCAAATGCAGAAGAAAGTTGTTGAAATATTTGCCCTAATAGTTTTCACTTGACAATTTACAGTTGTGCTACACAACACATCTTCTAGTAGTTCATAGAGTCTGGATCTGAAGGGTTCAAAGTAACGCAACAGATGGCACTTGAACTGGTGAAACATGCTCAGCTTCAGCCAGCCATCCTCTTATTTCTACTCCATTGTCCTTCATCAATTTCCTCAGTTAACACTTCCCCAGTATCTGTAGATAAAGGTTATAGACAATTGACTTAGAGAAAACTATCTAGAAAACTCTGGTAAGTACTTTGAATTATCAACTGTGCTTTCATGTGCCATTCTGACTGACACTTCAGGCTTCAGAAGTTTAACTCTGGTCACTTCTTCACATAAGACCTGTAATGTTATCTGGATTTGTTAAATCCAAGCCAGATTTACACTTCACAGGTTGTCTTCTTACTGCAGGAGCAGACATTAAAATTCAGATAGGAAAAATTAAATTCGACAAACTAACCGAGAACCATCTGATTTGCAGTATGTTATTTACATTAGGCAGTGTATTTTGTCTGTTAGCACACAGATAAAATAGTATTCTTGCTTATACTTTTAGATAAGCACCTGCAGGCTTATTACTGAACTCCTAACACAGTAGCCAGATACAGACATTTGTTTTGGGTGTCGCAGTAGATGTGGCTGTTACCGTGTGCTGGCAGCCACTGAGGACAGAGCAGAAATGGGACACGAAAGGTTCACATTTAAGGACTCACCTCTCCAGCTTTTTCTCAATAATGGGCACATCTAACCCCATTGCTTGCTTCGTGATTCTCAGCATTTCTGCAATGCACTGAAGAGTGTCTGAAATGCAATCGGCAGCCCATCAGAACCTTAAAATACACCTTAAAATCCCATATTCCAAAAATCTGAAATTAATCACATCTAAAATTATTTTTGAAACACAATTAAGTTACTTCAGTTCTTTTTCTTTGTTCCACCCTACAAACCGCAATTCTGATCTAAAGTTTACAAAATAAGCTTAAAGAATAGACTGTCCTTAAACCCTAAATACTGGGTGTAACTGAACCACTGCCATGATGCATCATTTGTGGAATGAAGAGAAGCAATTAGATTCATTCTAATCCTTCTTAACAAAACTCAGTGCTCCATGTAAGCAGCAATCGTTTTCCCTTATTATTGTTTGTTTAATTTAGTTAAACAACAAGCAAGAACATTTCTAGACAGTGATTTCACTAAATCCATTTCTTCCACTCTTTAGGAGCTAATTTAAAGTTCATTTTATCAGTTTTGGAGTAGTGAAGATCTGGACATGGAAATGTCTCAATTCTAGAGAGATGTTGCTTTAAAGCCATATCTGAAACTTATTTTTCTTTGTATTAAATCAGTAACATTCTAGTGTTTACACAGCATTTTTTGTTGGTTCCCCGCACAACTAAATTATATTAGAATAACTTCTGAAGAAGGATGAATTTTAAGAGCAATGGACAAAGTGCTTCCTAGAGAAATGCTGCTACACTGAATGTGCTTATGTATACAATTTTTACATAGGAAACAAACCTTTTCCATCTTCATCTGGGTTGCGTACCACAGCTCTGAGAGTGTGAAAATACCCACTCGTGTCTTTGTGTTTGTAATGCAGCCTCATGCAGGAGAACTTGGGTTTGCCAAAGAGAGTGGGCTCAGGCCCTGGGAAAGAAACCAGATGAGAACTCATCTTTACCCAAAAACACTGCAAGAGATATTGCAAGGGCTGTACCTAAACATATGTAAGAGTGGACAGTCGTCTTCAGCATAAAAAGCTTCATGTTTTCTTTAGAGTAGCACACTTTAAATTGAAGATTTTCACTTACAAAAAGCAATCTGACTCTCTGTGTATGTCTATTATAATCAAGCCTGATTGTTTATTACATATCACCCTTTCAAACAGAAAAATAAATGCTACACTGACGACATCCTGTAGTTCCTGCAAGGATTAAAGGGAAAGCTGATGTATTTTTACCAAGTAGAAGTAATATAAGTTTCAATACTTAGACCACGTGCTTCAACTCTTTAATGTGCTGCATCATATCTACCTCATTAAACAGGGGTGTTTTTTTGGTTTTATAAGGTATTTGGGCCAGATGTTTCAACTCAGTTCTGTACACCAGGGTGTATTACAGATCTCCACAACACAGAATTGAGGGACCCCTTTCCACTGACCGCTCACAGAAACTGCACGTTGACAGTGAAAGTTACACCGAGGAGATGATGAAATCACCATGTGTTGTGTAATGGAAGATTAAACAAAGATGTCACATCTTTATACTTTCAGCTGAAAGTGCTGGATTTAGCCTGCAGATGATACATTCTTTGGTCAAAAATAAGTTAATCAACAGAACAGGATTTCATGACAGCACATTGCTTATCAAACCTTAAGAGTTTTTAAAATAAGCTATAAAACACATCCACAGTATAATCCAGAACCAGCTGTTGTATTTGAATCAGAGTGCACTGAATGCACAAACCTGTGATCCATTACGGAAGTTGATCAAATTGTCACAGCCAATTGATTAAAAAATTGTTTCAATGAATCCCTGTGTTAAGGAGTTCGAAAGAGGGAAAATTTTAGACCCTACCAGTGATCAAAGTTTCCATTTCAAGCAGTAGCAAAAGACAGGACTGAGAGTGAATACAGACTCAACTCTGGCATCCGTTACCAGCAAGACAGCACATTTTGAACTATGGTAGATTTCACATAATATACACAGTGTGTTGAGGCTTGCTGTTCCAATGTATTTGCAAGATGCTTTGAGAAGTGCTCAAGTTATTGCTAAGAGCATTCAAGAAAGATATGATGACTACATTCTTACCTATTTCTATTTTTTCCAGAGCTTCAAGACTTAACCTTTGGTATTGATTCACCTTGTCAATCTCATCATCGTAACTACAAAAAACAAAATGAATCAGAACTTAATGCTTCCTACTAAAGCAAAGCTACTAGAAATAAACTACACATAGTAAGAGAAAGTGGTAACTTACTAGGCCATGTAGTAGGCAGAATTAGAAAGTAACAGCAGAACATCCACATCCTTATGAGTGGCATCAATGAGACTAAGGAATGGGAAGAAAAATGAATACAGAGAGAAGGGTTTATTGGTACAGCTGTAACCCATCCCCAGGGTATTTTAGGGACACTTTTACAACTGCAGGAAGATTACAAGGCATTTCAGTTATGGTACGTTATCTCATGTGATGCTGCTACCTCTTCTCAGCCTCAAAAAACAAGTTAGGTCAGACATTTCACAAGCTAAAACATTATGTGCCATTAGAGTTACTATAACATAAGCAGATCCACACACCACTTTTAAACCTGGAGTTACCTAATAGCTCAAGTAGGTCAGCAGCAGATCAAAAAATAAATAGAAAACCTACAAGCTATTAAAAATGCAAACAGAGAAAGGGAAAATACCTCAGACTTTGTTTAGGTGATGAATCTTGTACTTTGAAGAGTTATTATAACATCCTGCTTTGTTATTTTTACATGCTGAAGTTTAACCTGCAGAATATCAAGCCACTATTTTTCTTTTACAAGTTAGTGAACTCTGAACTTGATAAGGAGACTTATCAGTTAGAGTCGATTCTCACTACTTTTCATGAACAGAGATCTAGGCTTTCCTACTATTGACTCACTAGACAGGAATTTAATCTGATCAGATGTGGCTTGGAAGTCAAGTTACACTTTCTCCATAAAGCAATGAGGAAAACCAGCTCCTCAGACAGTCCCTTCTAGAGCTAACAGGGGTTAGAAGTTTTCTCCACAGCACCTACCACATTTTGGCAATATTAACTGAATGTGTGCATTTCCAGGTGGTGTCTCAGAGGTAACTCCAGCATGCACCACTTTAATGGCACCTTGGGAAAAGCACATGTTTAGAGGACCTTTCGTTTCGCAATGGCATGTATTGATCTCTTTAAAGACTTTAGTCACTCTACAAAACTATCTACTTGCATTCTGTTAACACATCTGCTATCAAAATCATTTAACGTCAGTACTAACAGGGGCAGTAGTAATTATTCAAGGTATTGTAGTAGCAGCTGATCAGTTATGACTTGATTCAACAAACCTTGGATCACAGTCAATAAGGGCCCAACCTCCATGGAATTTTTCATCATCTGGTAAAAGCAGCTTCATGTAGCTCTGCAAGAGCTGGCTGATCAGTTCCTGGTGGCTTCTCAGGCTCTCCTTGTGCAGGGCTTCATGCTCTTTCTCTTTCGTAAATATGGAGTAAAGATCCTCTGTTACAGGGATACCCTGCATCAAATCTAAGCAACACAAAAATATCAAACAAGAAGCCAACAGTTATAAGTGATATACAGCAATAGTCTGTTGATTCCTTTGTAAATTCCTTCCAAATGTTCCCTATTTGAAGATGCTCAGGAAAAATGGTTAATTATTCTTTGTGAATAGAATGTTGCCTGAAACTGAAAAGTCAGTAGGTATAGCACTATTTTCTCCCAGTGAGAAACAGGAGTTAACTCAGCATTTTAAGAAACACTTGCTACAAAAATTTAACTGTCTAAAAGAGATGTTACAACACAGTTAACGCTAAAATGGAGTTAAGAGCAAATTATACAGTGAGTTACACTGCATGTAATCCCTCTGAACTGAATGTTGTTTAATCTCCAAATAGAGCATGACAGTTCCATATGGTATCCACTACATAGACATTAACATTATGTACACTCAAGGTGCTTTTAAGCTTCAGGAAAAAAGTCAATGAGATAAAGCCAAGATGACTTCAATAAACTCTTCTAAATACCATAGTTCAGCTTATAGATGAAATAGTTTTCTTACCTATGACTGCTTGCCTATAAGCATCCCTGAAACGATTCAAGTAGTATCTGTTTGCAGAATTAACTCCGTCCTTCATCACACCTGCCAGCTTTCTTTCACCAGTCCTCGTGAAGTCACCCTGTCACACAGAACACACAGATCATGCACATACACAACCTGCAAGCAGCAGTCTCAGCTCAGAAGCTTTGGCGTTCTGAAACTCAGAACTGCATGGATGAGAACTCAGAAATGATGTTGAATCAACTATTCCATATAGAAGTTGAAGATACTGATTTTCAAAGAGCATTTGTTTCTCATGGCATTGTCTGACTCTGCAGAGAATATTATGCTTTGATAGACCTATTATTCTATATAAAGTCTTACTGGAAAAGAGTAAATCTGGATATATAAGCCAGCTAACATTAAAGCAGAACTCTCAAGACAGTCACTGGGATGCTTTAATACCTCAAAAAAATAAAAACCACAACACTTATGCTTTGGCTTTTAATGTAAAAGGAGCACTACTGGAGCAATAGAGAAGACTGAAGCTTACTGAAGAGTGGTTTTCATCATCTCCGCTTCTGCTACCAAAACAAGCATAACACACTGAAGGGAAATAGTACATATTCTCACAAGCTCAGAAATAAAAGAAAGTTTCTAGGCCACAGAAGGCTTAGAATTTGAACAACAAGCAGTTTTGGTAGTTACACTTCATTAGAGGGTTCTATTTGCAGACACTCTGCACACTGGCATGGAACAGTTCTAAAAGCCACGCCAGCTACTGCTAGGGACACTTCAAGTGGGATTCACTTCCAAATTAAAAGACGCATTATAATTAAACTGCAAATAAATTTAATCCATTAATCTAATCAGTGAGTAATATTTAAGCAGAATGGATGAAAATGTAGCTCTATAAATCTAGTTCTGTCTTCAGATCTGAAGTTTAAAATATTTACAATCAAGACAAGTGAGTCAGGCCTTTTTTTTTTTAAAGGATTAATGTAATAGACTCTAAGTTCAGTAGAGACTTAAATATCTTTAAGTGTTAAGCATTTCTGCTATAAAGGGTTTTTCAATGCCAAATACCAGGAATACTAAAAATTGTTCCAGCACTGACTAGACACAAAGTAGCTCAAATTCTGACTTTTCAAAGCAGAAGTGAACAGTAAGAAGTTTCACACATGATTTCTGGTCTCAGTAGACAAAATGCATTACAACTAATTAAGTCTTTAAAAAATAACTAATTAAAATCATCCTACTACCTACATCTCCTGATTTTCAGTCCTTCAGAGTATTTAAGTACTGTGCTTAAAAGTACTATAATGGTGCTTTTATTTAAATAGAAGTAAAGCTTAATATAGATCTTAAACTCTTAGGTCAGCTTTGCTTTGTATCTAGATATGAAAGCAACAGAACGAAGTTAAAATACAGCCAGCGCTGCCACAGACACCCAGACACTCAAGTCTCTTCCAAATTGAACCAAGTGTGATACAAAACATTCCTCTCTTGAAAGGCCTCAAGACAAAAAACCATGTAGAATGTTTGGTTAACTTTGTGACACATGCAAGAGTTCTCCACTGGACATAAAACCTGTGCCACGACATCAGAACAGGTAAAATTCCTCACCCTTTACCTTCAAGGCCGCTGTGCCCGCGTACTGCCGGCTTATGGCATCGCCGTTGTTGGCCCATATTATCTGGTAGATTCTATTGCATTTCACCGGCAAAGGCTGTTCTGGTGGCATCACTCCCAGTTTTTTGAGCTAGAATTTGACATATGCATTAATACAAGGCTCGAGGATAAAAATAATTCTCAATATCGGAGCTTGATCAAGAAAATGGGAACACTTGCCAAGCATTTAATGGTGAAGTTTTATGCAATCTGAAAAAGGAAGCCATTCTGCTAATTTGTCAGGTTAAACTGGTTGTTAGCAATGAATTACTAATCCATTGATAAACATATCACTGGATACAGAAGGATTATATTAATTATGGATGTAGGAGTCAATCTTCAAAAAAATTAGCTGAAGAAAAAGTAGTTACTCTGATTACTCAAGATACAGGCAGTGTTTCTGTGTTCTGTAGGGAGCTATCAAAACAGACAACACAAACCTGACATGAGTAAAGTTAATTTCACCTATCGCAAAGGCATTCATGACCTCAAAGGTTTCAAAATAAAGAAATGGAATCACTTTCCAATTACAAGAAGCAGCGTAACAGATTCTTAATCATTTGTACTAAAGCAAATGTAGTGGCACGACCTTCAAACTTACTCTTCTCCCAAAATAAAACCTTAAAGCGGCTTCACATGCTGTGATTATTATTAATGCTTGCACATTTTGGACAATTGCTGTTTAACACTGATACTGAAAGTAAAACATCTTACTCTTCAGAACCACTTAATACTTAAGTTTTTCCAATGTAAGTCTCAGATAGAAACTTGAGTGATTTTACACATACTAAACTGGTAAAGCTGCACTTATGTAACTGCAATGTAGTTACTAAATGCCAGACCAACTGCAGAGGTTTTCAACTTTGTTTTACTGCACAACGTACGTTAAAATGACTAAATTGAAACAGGAGAACTGTCTCTGAGATGTGGACAGTCATTTCTGCTCCGAAGGAGGGGATCAGGCATCACAGTTTTAGAATAATTTCAAGTTATTTTAACTGTACATATAACCTGCAGCTTCATGGCTCTCCAAATATGGATAGTTTGCAAAGATCCTTTTCAGTACAGGTTAGTTTAGCATTTTTCAAACACACAGATGACCCTGTGAATAACAGGTAAGTTCCGAGGTACCTCGGTACTTGAAAAAGCACATGAATCATACGTGCCTGCTGTTCCATGACCACTCTCGCAATAGCAGCCTGCACGACGTTGGTACGATCCAGACAGTCCATGCAGTTAACACGAAAAATTCCTTCCTGTTTACAAATCACACCAGCTTGATCAACCCTTTCAAGAGAAAAACAGAGCAGAAGCATAAAGAGACTTAAAATCCAGAGTAACTTACCAGCTTCTACAAACACTAGGAAACTTTACACATGAAATACTATTTATAGTTGAACTCATCACCCCAGAATTAATTACTCTTTCATCTAGGCTAAATATCCAACACACCCTATTGAGGCCATAAATTTGTATGTAATCAGATGTTGAATTCACTTCCTACAGATAAAATACAAGCTTCCAAGAGCAGGCACTTCATCTCAAATTTAGAAACCAACAGTAACAGCAACACTTCACACAACATGTACTAAGCACTATGTAATAACTGATCAAGACTGCAGCAATGCTTATTCCCAAAACACATGAACTTTAATCAGTACAAACTAAAGGTCAAACATATCTACTCTTTCCAATAGTGAAGTTGGCATTGCAGGGTTTGTGGGTCAAATGCAAAGTGTTTTACATTAAATCCAAGAAACCCTAGAAGTGTAAAAAGCCTCAGGCAAACCGCAGAGAATTTTTGCAGTTACATATGTAGACACTAATACTTTGGAACACCAACTCTGACATGCAAGCTGGGCACCAAGAGAAGAATATAAAACATACCAGTTACGACAAAAATCAAGGCCTCTGAATATGTACTTTTCCCCCCCACAAATATTTCATACTAGTTTAAAAAAAACAGTTAAGTACCTACCAGCACCACTTCATGTCAAGAATAATATCATGAATGGCATCGGTCAGTGTTTGAACATTTTCAAACTTCATTCCTCGGCTAAAACACAGAAATTCACACAAGTTAGTTTGAACTAGACTAGTGATTTCTTTACTTATTTTACATTATTTGTAATGTTAACAAAGATGGTGTTTTGACTAAGTGGGAGAGACAGACATTCTCTCCTGCAATAAACCTTAAATAGCAGCCAACATTCAGAACTATTTTAATGTACAGTTCAATATCCAAATTCAAGACAAGAGATTCAGATCTTTAAATTCGAGAATTTGCAGTCTTGAATGCTGCTTCCCTAAGAAAGAAGAATTGTACAGCTATTCAGGTACATGCAACATTCTGTTTTCATTTTAGGCACAGTCTCAACAAAAGCAAGTACTATAGATTTGATATTGGGATGCTCTACCCTGCTTTACCAGTTATTCTACAGAAAAAACACCTATAGACACACCATCCCCTCCTCCCCCCACCCCACCAGGTGGTTCTCAGTGTTGTTCTCTGTTCACTAATGCTCACAGTGCAAAAACAAACAGTCCCACTTACCACAGCAGTTCTTTGGTAAAATGCAGGTAAACAAAAGTTCATTTAAACAAAAGAGTAAGTATCAAGTCAATTTGGGATGTCAATAGTGCTACCAAAAAGTCTCTTAAGGTCAGTACTATTTTGAGGGGGGTTTTTTCCACCACCTCAGACAGTATCTACTAATGACACACTTATTCAGTCAGTAATGCTTTTCCAGGCCAGATGCAATCCCTAGATTAAGTTGGGAAATGAAGATTAAAACAGAGTTTTTAGGCTCCATAGAAATATAGTGTGACAGATCACATTCTTGGGCATGTGAACACTGTACTAGGCCATGTCAGAGTGAAGTCATGAAAACAGCAATTATTTATACCAGATTAAAATAAAATCCAGTGTATTTTATAATGGAACAGCAGCAGCGAGATTCTGAAAGAACCCGTCATATGTATATAGACACAAGCATGAAAAGCAGAAGAACGGCTTGTAGAAAAGAATTAATGCTACACAGTTTGAAAAGCAGGTCAGCCACAGCTTTACATTCACAGCATGTCTAAGGAAACTTGCCTAAAATGCATAACAAAAAAGCTTTGTCCAATAACTGCATATTAAACAGGTCAGGGACACAAGATCAACAAACAGTGCTTGGTTATCCAAACATGAACTTCTATAGCGCTTTAGTTTACAAAGCGCATTCTTCCTATTTAAAAGGAGTGTGTTTCATGCAGAAGTAGAATAATAGCTTTTCTCCTCCCTTTGACTCACCTTTCAAGTTAATAAAAAAAGATGCCAAGTGACATTTTTGAAAGGTTTCTTACCAGTGCTCATGGAAGTCAAATGAAACATAAGTCAGACTTGCATTGTTGTACAGAAGAACTTGTTTAAGGTAAGCATCTCCAATAATCTTCTCTCTGCCTGTCTGATCCACCAAATTAATAATAACCTGTTCAAAAGTTTAAATTAAACACTTGTCATCTGCTATGCAACTTGCTTTGACATATATCATAGGATAACAAATAGCTCAAGAGTTAAAAGCGATTTGCAGGTAATCTTGAAGTTAGAGTCTCTGCTAGATTGATCAAATAAGCTCCAACAGTTACCTGCTTACCCAAATTTTGATACAGAGAAACTATGAATTCACAAGACAGATATACAAAAGTGGGGCTTACATATTGCTGTAAGTTACTGTTGGTTTTTAGAATTTTACTAAGTTTTTCAAGTATCCTCTATTTATGTACCACACTTGCAATTGTCAATGAGCGTCTAAAAAACCCCAACAAGAAAAACAAACTGGAAACATTAACTTTCCTGTCCTACGTTTTCATAAGATGGCTTACGTAACGCTCACCTGCTTTTTGTAATGTTTCAGCTGTTCTTCAAAGTGTGCACGAAAACAGGACACTGTTTCATTTTCACCTACAAGGCAGAAACAGCCTGTTCAGCAACAGTTCCTGGTTGAAATATTAAATGATGCCCAAATCTATAATACACTCTAAAAAAACAAAGATAGCTTTGCATAAAAGTACCTGGACACACAACATAACACATTGTACGGAATTCCTTTTGAAGGTCTTTCATCAATTTGCTCAACTTCAATATTCTTATTCTACTACTATATTATACAGGAAACATCATTCTTAAATTTTGCTTTGTGCAGAGCAGATTGGACAAAAAATTAACTTTTAATAAGCCTGTTTAATCCTTCCACATATGCACCACACACCCAAATAAACATCTTTTCCAAAAGGGGAGAGCTTATATTTGTTTTGCATCTTTGATAACAAACTGGAGTACAAGAGAGGTTTGCAATTTGCAAAGGGGGGCATGCAGAACAGGGACAATCCCAAAATTGTTATCCAGTTCTGCCAGAGGACAAAACTGCTCCTAACTAAAAACCACAAATGCCATCCAGTTGATTCAAGGCACCAGTGGTTCCTCAAAGTCTCAATTCCTGATTGTAAAGCTATCAAATTAAATGCAATTTCTAAATATTTTTTTAAAATAATCCTATTAAAAAAGGGGGGAAAAAAAATCACTTAGCTCTATAAACACACGTCACAGCACAAGCTTTCAGTTAGAACTAATCAAGTTTTGCTTCCAAATATCTAGAGGGGGATAAAGAGGTGTTTTATTTTCATTTTCCTCACTTTATCTACTTAAGTTTCCATTTCCGCGATGTGGCAACAAGTCATCCCTCTCCAGTAATCTCCAGGTTATTTGGTATCAAAATCACAAGAAATCCAAATCTGTTGATGCACCTTAAGTCTGCAATGATGGTAACCGTTTGTCAATATAAGATTATGTGCTTTGCCCAATTTCCTACGCAAGCTTGAAGGCCCATTTTACCAGATTTTACTCAAGACCCAGTGGAAAAGCAGCACTTTGACTTTCCAACTTCACAGAGCCCACTGAAAAAATAGGTATGAGGGATTTTTTGGCAATTTTTTTTCTGGTTTGTTTTTATTTTCAGCCCTAAAAATATTCTTCAGTGGCAGATGACCACAGCTGCTAATGCTGGAGGAGAAGGTGAATCCAAGAGATAAGATGTACTTGTAGAAGTACATACTCATGATCTAGGATGCCAGTCAGCCCAGTGCAATTGGAGTCTGATTACACAAGATCAACCACCTACAAGCTTCCCTTCAATAAAACTTTCTCCTTTAAAAAACTAAACCAAGAGAAGATTTTGTTGAGCTCTATCTTTTACAATAGTTAAGGTTATGAATACCTAGTTCATACAGGCATCCAGATTTGCCACAGTCTCAATATTATTGTTTTGCATTATCTTTGAGTTGAAAACGAAGCAATTCAGATCTGACAAAGCCCACTAGATAGTAATTAATTTCAGAGAAGACAAAAGCACACTACAAAACTGGTGCTATATGAAATGTCTGTGTTTTATCACATTGAAACAGCAGTTAACTTCATGGACAAAGATATTTCTACAACATCAACACCTAAACAGGTTCTCAAAAGAGAACCAAATTGTCTCCCTTCTCAAGCCAGAACAAACTGCAACAAATAAGAGTGGACATAATACACATACTTCATTAAATACTAAAATTCAAGACCTGTTAGAATTTACAACATACAAGTAGTCAAAGATCTGCATAAGTGCAATTAGAGTAAGAGTTAACTGGAGTCAAGTCATTACTTTCACTCTTGGCTTTTAAAAAGTGACACAGAAACAGTAGTGGTGAGGCAACACCCCAAAGAACCTGCTTTTAAGGGAACTCTGCTCTTCAGGTGTTCTACTCAAATACTCACTCCTGTCCAGCCGGGGCCGTGGGTTGTATCTATATCCAACTTGGCTCCAGAAAACTGGCACGGAGCCTCTTGTTTGTATAAATGACAGAGTATGGTTATGAACGTGAATCAGTTGTTCCGTCTCAACATAATTTGCCACATTTCCATTTTTATCAACACCTCTTCGCTTATACCGCATTCCTAGGAGGAATGAGAATCATCAATTAATGTTTAAGACCAACACTTGGATATTAATAATTTTTGTTACCATTTTGACAACAGTAAGACAAGGAAAGTTCTAGACAAAAGCCATGATCACTCCTACCCTAATCTATCCATATAGTCAACATAACTTGGGGATTAAAGTTTATTTACTGATATACTACAGGCAGCAGAAAGTAAGCTGACAGGGCAACGCAATTTATTTGCACTATGAAGTTACAGATACATCTAGTCAACCCTAAAGGATACGTTACCTCCTCTTCTGTCAAGTTTAGGAGAAAGTTTTACTTCAGTGCTCAATATTTTGCACGAACCTAAAAGCCACTTTTACTGACAGATGCTTCACTTTTCACAATAAGAGATTCCACAAGCAGCCCAAGATGATTTTCACAGAATAGAAGACTTTGACTTCCACCCCCTTGTTTTAACCTGTAACTAATTCTGCACATTAAGAACAGATACTGCTCTTCCAACTACATGGGGTTTTTTTGCCTAGCCATCTCTATCTGATCATGAAACAGAATAGATAAGTGTTTGCACATCCTTTACTCAAAGGACAGTACATCACTGTTTCAGAATAGATGCAGGTGGTGGCAAGGGATGGGGAAGGAATAAGTAAACAGGGTTGGAGAAGTATTCAAGGCCATGGTTTATAGCACGGAAATTCAGTTCTACAGAATTGGAACAACTCTGTTCCAAGCCCTGAAGGAGCACTGGACCAAACTTTCAAATTGAACCTCAACAGCACTAGCTGAGGACTGTGGGCAAGAAGGGAAAAGGTTAGAAACAAGGAAGTGAAAGAAATGTAAAATACCTATCACAGGGATTTATGTCAAAACAAAATACCTATTGCAGGGATCTATGCCATAGGGACAAAGTGTTAAAGCAATTTCACAGACTTTCATCAGAGAGGGGCTTGTAGTCTAAAGTATCAGACACCATTTACTTACATCCTGGCACCAATAGTGGCTCTTACATCAAAACCCAAGCTCAATCATTGCACAGGAAATTTCAGCTCCCTTGCTTTTGATATCTCTGTTTTTGTAGACACTGGGCTCTTACTCTCAAGAACAGCTGTTTTCCTTTATCTCATGATACCTCTCCTTAAGGTCCTGGGCAGGTTTATAATTTAGTGCAGTGGTTATTTAACTTTTTGTAAATCACAAACAAGCTGCCTCACCAATAAAGAATCCACATATTTAACACTGAAGTGTCTTGGGCTTTCATATCAGTGTTTTTCAAGGGGTTGGATTTTTTTTTTTTTAAACTAACAGTTCAGAAATCAGCTAAAATTACATATTACAGAATGAAATAAACACAATTCCACACTTATTCTTCAAAATATTGCATCAATTTACTGAAATAATCTTATTGTGTCTAGAGAGAAAGTTCAACACAGTCCATGCTCTGCACCAGCAATCAGATGAGCATAATGTCACTAATAGTGTGAGGGAACTCAGTTTCTGTATTTGTCAAACAATTCAGTACAAGTAAGGCATACTACAAACTAAATACCACCCTGAAACCCTCACCTATTTACTCTGAGTTGTTCTGACACACAGTTTTCCTGGGAACTGAACTGAATGCATTGAGGTGAGCTGCAGTACAAAGGCCAGTCCCGTATCAGGGTAAGCTAAGCAGGATTTTTCTTGTTTTGTGATGTTAAAAACCTGACTCTGTAGGAAAGGAGTTGAACGCAGTGAAGAATATCTTAAAAAGATATGATAGATTTAAAAGGCTTAGAGTTGTACAGGACCTACTAAAGTAAAGTGATTCAATCTTTCTGTCCTCCTAAGGACAGGGAATAATAGTTTGCTTTGCTATTATTAGAATAAGTCAAACAAGGGGCAAGACCAAAGCACAGTTCTTATTTCACACCCTGGCCCTACACAAACGTCTCTCAGGACACAGGCACAAATGCACCTTTTCCAGTCTCTACTCAGCTGCTGCCAAGCCCTCAAAGACCTTTGAAAATTCAACTCCCACCCAGGCTTACTGAAATACACCAGGGCAGAGCTGTACGCAAGGTTCTAATCAAGGTGTTCTTTGCAAAGACAGAACTTTTATCTCAGAACCGTGACCTCCAAAAATACATTCAGTGCCCAAGAGGAGACTAGGGAAGCTCACTTAGTAACTGCTCCAAGTAACAGCTGTATGCACTACAGCCTTTTATTTCTTCCTATGAGCAGCAAAGGCTGTAGTACATACTTGGACAAGAGCTGACCATCTGTTGAACAACATCACACCCGAGTTTTATCTTCCACCCCTCTCCAGTGCTCAGGAACAATCCCAACACCTTGAACTTTGTTCGCCTACCAGCTCTGTGCCGACTCCGGCGTGAAATAAGCGCCACCAGAAAGGCTGGATGAACGTCATCTACACAAGTTGATTCCTGAGGAGGAGTTTCAGGACTGCTCTTATCATCATCAGAAGATTCACTATAGTTTACTACAAGCTCTTCAATTTGCACGAATCCTTGTATGATGGGTATAATCCAGAAGTCCACTTCAGCATTCTGAAGGTTACAAAAAACATTTACATTCTTGTTGGTTCTACATTACCTACAGTTATTTCTGCCATTTCTCATGTTTATAAACTGTTGGTTTGCATGCTTGTCAGGTTTTAAGAAATTTTTACTATATCCTTGTCTTATTTCTGTAAGGGGTACCAGTTGTGGGGCTTTTACATCAGGAAAACAGAAAGCAACTTAAGATTTTTCCTGTGAAGTTGAAGCAAACTGACGCAAGGCAAGGCAAAGCGCCTTCCTTGACTCCCAGCTATGGAAGGAAAAGAACCCTGCAATAGTCAAAAGCTTCTTTTCCCCCTTCCCCAAAGGGAGTTTTCATAGGATGTTACATCTCATGTTTAAACACATTAGTAGTAACTCATCCTGTCAAAGTCAGTTCAGATAGAGCATCAAGTATTGATAATTTTAGTTTCTGCTTTAAGGCAATTTTACAACCCCTATGTGGACATACAGCATATTACATTGTATAGACAGACAGATAAAAATTTCAAAGCATAAAGTTGTTAGCCTGTTTTCAGCAAAACATATTGGCACAAGCTTTATATGGGCTGACTTAGTACACAAGTGACCTGGTTCAGGGCTCTGCACATTAGTGCTTTGTCACCCTAAAACCCCAATTTCTTAAACAGAATTTGGATTTCAGTTGCATACTAATTCAAAGTTATCCACTTATAAAATGAAAAAATAAAACTAGTTAAACACGCACATCATATACAATCTTTCACAGAGCATCTAGGTTTACCCTACTCTGACTCTATCAGCATTAGAGTATGTAAAATAACCAATGAGAGATGCAGGGCAACAGCAAAATGTCCACTGTGACCTTAAAAAGAATCTCAAATTTGACCTAAACTGGCATACAGTAGTTAGTAACTCAGTGCTTTATTTAGGAGGTTACACATTGAAGAAGAGAGTAGTTGTTCTACATTGTGCCCAATAGCTAGGAAAATGCTTTCTCGGCTACTCTGAACAGCTATTCAGAATAACTTGTTCTACACTATTGTTAAATTGATCAGTGACTCTGTTAAAGGAGAAAAACAGTATTCTCTACCCAGGAAGACAAAAATCTTGTCTCATGAAAATTCTGGAAATCAAAGTTTCTTTTCTGGCTCTTCCTCCTTACCAAATACTCAGCTCTGTCCAGGGATAGTCTGTTTCACAGATAAATACATTAAGTTTACAGTCACAAATCAGCATAAATGCATCCTACATCAAGTCATTCTGCATTGCTTTATTGTAAGAAAATTTTAAGTTAGCATTAGCAATGACCACAAGTGAACTAGGAGGCTGCTGGAAGGGTGGCTGTGGGAAGAGGGTAATACCAGCTGCTCAGCTGCCAAGGGCACAGCCCTGATCCTCACCTGTCTGCCAAACAGGTTCTTAACAAAACTTCGATGAGTCCTTAAGTAAACATTTCAACCAAAAGTAAAGAACGGTTCTCATAATACACATGCTATTGCAAGAAATAAGACTCACATCAATGCTGATGAGATCTTCAATCATGTGCTTGTTCCAAAAGAATCTGTCATCAACCTGTTTAAAACAAAATGGGCAGGTTTTGCAATATCTCGGGTCAATACATCAGTGTTATTCACTACACCTGTACAGAGAAATCTAGCATTCCCTGGTTTTGAATAGAACAGCTCAAGACATGCTGCCACAGACTCTTGATTCATTTCCTTGCTCTGAAGCTGGTTACAGGGCAAGATCTACAGTTGCTGTACTTTATCCCAGCAAATAATGTACGTGGTCCAAACTTGACTGGTGACATTATTGAAAGGCAATCTCCAAAAAGGGAAGAAAAATACACAAAACCACACCCCACTTACTTTTCGCCACAGTGGTAAGTTAGTTTTCTCACACGCACTCTGCCTCTGCACAGAATTTGTTAGGTCATAGGTCAGGCTGTAGTAAAAGGAGTCTGAATCCATGAACATTTTGAACAACTCCTCCAATAGTCTCTTCTCCAGTTTCTCTTTTTCTTTGCTTTCTTTAATCTGAAAGAAAAGGAATGGCTTTATTGCATCTTATTCTTTGATTGAAGACTCCAACCTTATTTCCTAAATGCCATTTCTAACCTTGTAGGACAAACATTTTCTCATTGAAGAGCATGATCTTAAAACACCTGGCAGAGATGAACACAAGGGCCAGCATCTTCAGAAATACCTTCAGAGCAGCCAGACCCCGAAACACTCTGCTTGAACGTGAGATCCAGAAGTTCCAGTCTCAAGAGTTTCTGTGAAACATTGCATCTACTTGTTCTAATTGTAATATTGTTTGGACTCTCAAACCCAAGCCATTACCATGTAATAAGTGTTTGGATAAGATTGTATGGTGTCCTCTGAGGAACTGTGCACCAAGTTTTGTCTCCAATTCTATATGGTACAAGCAATTTGTAGAAGTATAGAATCCCACTACAAGCGAATCCTGGTAAGAAGGTGCTCTAAGTAATTCTGACTAAATTATATAGTTACAAAATGAAAGTCATAAAAGAGCAACAGGTAAATAATCAAGAATTAAATTGAACTTCAAGACAATAGTTGCACATTCTGCAGTTTTCCCCTAGTTCTCTTTTCAGGTCTCAGTTCTCTATTTGATCATCCACAACCTTTGAAGCATCAGCTAAACAATTTGGGGAAAAAAAAGAAACAGTAGAAAGATTTACCTTCTTTTTATTTGGAGCAGATACATTTGATTTAATTTGGGTAAGAGTCTTCAGCAGAAATTTGGTGTCATCTGGGGACTGTGTAATCTTCTCTGGCTTGTTTATCCCAAAATGGTGCTTTTTACAAAGCTAAATAATGATATTGAATTAAAGCAAATACTTAAATACTCTTAAACAAGTTCAAGGAAATTTTAATTAATATCTACAAAAGCAAGACTACAATGTCCACAAACCTAGGGGAGACACACTGAAGAATTAGGGCAAACATGCGGGTATATTTCTCTCTCTTTTTTTATAGAAAGCATTTTCTCCTGTGGTTGTGCGAATGTCACCCTCAATTTGATGTGACCTGAGCAACCAGACCCACCAAGTTCCCACCCAAATTTCACATTTAAGTTTTAATGAAGCAGAAGGGGGAAAGCTGGAATTCACTGAAGACAGTCATACCTCCAACTCCAGATCCTGAGGTTCTGTTTCAGAAAGCGGAATCACTGCAATCTTTGTTATTTTGCAAACCTCATGGTCTCCTGGAAGTTTGCCAATCAATGCTTTCTGACGAATTAAAAGCAGCCACCACGGTAAATCTGGAAAAAGATTAGATGCTTTGATTTATTTGTCAGGCATTTACTTTGATTAGTCTGCCAGAAGCTTCTCCCCAGTGTAAAACCCCTGCCAGGAACCATTTGACTAGAAAACTCCAGTGAACAATGATTCACTATTGCTATAGTTTGTTATTATTCATTGCCATCATAAAATTTTAAAAAAACAAAAAACAACACTTATTCAGTCTCTAATATAATACAGTTAACTATTTCATAGGCTTATCCATTAGAGGTAAAGTTAGCACTGCTTCATCTATAGCAATTAGGCAATCTCTAGGATGATGCACATTCCCACCAATGTCACTAACGGCAGCACCATGTGAAAAAAATACCTAGAGCCCATGACACAGCAAGCTAAGATTTTCCCTTTGTACCTTACGTTGTGTACAAAACAGCAAACAAGACAGACATGGGATGCCAAAATCCAGGAGTAAGAAATCTGTTGAGCAAACATGGACTGCACTGTAGAGCATCTTATGTGTAAAGCTTCACAATGTCGTCCCTGAAGCATATGCTAAGTGCTAGAGAAATTAATAAGCCAAAGAACTAATGAAGACATTGGTAACATGTGCATGCCATACACACATTCAATCTACAATATTTGCAATTAGAGCTTCCGCACTCTAAAGAGAAAGGGAACTAAAATTAACATTCCCACTGACTGCTCAACAGTGCCTGGGTATGAGTGTCCTGGTTTTTGATCCCTTGGTTAGATCGATACCAAGCTATAGTATGCTGGGCTTTCACAAGTCAAAAGTCAATGTTCTGCTAAGAGAGATGGAAAAGGCACAGAAAGCCTTGGAAACACATGTACACTATTTCTCCCAGCTGAGAAGCAACCGAGTTTAACTGAAGAGGTCATACACAAGCATTAAAAGCCTACTATGGTAGACTTAAATATGCTTCCACACTTGTGACAGTAAATGGGTCATGTATTATGCCTTTGAATACAATATACAGCCTCTGAATAAAAATCTATGTAGAGGTTTTACGGCAAATACAAGGTCTTTTCCTTGCTCAGTAAATTCTAAACAGTATTTTATCCCCCAAGTGCTTAAGAATTCACAGAGATTAAGAAATCACAATGTATGTCACCAAACAGATCCTCTTTTAAGAAAGGATACCATTGAGAGCTCTGGTGAAATAATCAATACGACTCCACCTTAAAAGTATAATGTAAATGCATTTCTAAGCAGATACACCTTAGTGAAAACTGGAAAAGAAAAAAAGTCTCTGGCTGCTCTTCAGTTTACTTCATGTTAACTAACCCCAGTAGCAGTAAATAAGAACTTAAGAGCTTAACAGAGCCAAGTGAGTTCTGTATCATTTTGGCATTTTTAAAAATGCAAAGGTCTCTTAGCGTGCACTTCAAAACTTTATTTGTACTACAGCCAGATCCACAAAACACTGAAAGGAAACAGGGATTCCCCAGCAGATCAAAAGAAGAGAGTCAGGAAGTAATTAGGCAGATAAAGAATGCCCTAAAGTAAAACCTTCAACAATAGCCACAGATGAAGCATATTATAATTGCCAGCAAAATCTAAATAACTGAATCCCCAAACAAAGCAATTGTCTACTCGGTGTGGGAGTTATGGTGTGCACAGAAAACCACTACAGCTACCTGCCATTCCAGAAAAGCGCATGTTTTAAATCACCCCTCTCATCAGAACTAACATTCATTTTAAGTGTCTCACAAACTATGGCAGAGTTGATGGCAACAGCCAATTTAAAGCACTATATCTGAAGTAAACCTCCTCACTAAAACAGGAATTTAGCTGCTCTTCTGCATCAACACCATCAGCACACTGTTGCTGTTTATTTTCCCTTAACACTTCCCAAACCATCTAGCATTTTGTTTCCCCAAATGCTTTTGAAGTAACTTTTCCTTAAACTCTGTATAAGTTTACCAGGATTTTTGCAAGTATTTTTATTTTAGCCAAGAAATACCTTTTATTTTTCTTGCTTGAATAACTTAAAATAAATTGCATGCAAAAAGAACGTTTTAAGTTGTTGACTGGATGAAGCCAGAGATGGCAGCAGTTACATCTCATTGAAGATATTTCAGATACTGAACCAACCGCTCATTGTTTCTCTCAACATTCAGAAACATGCCAACAAAGAAGCTTTCCTTTCCTGAGGACAGGGAAGGAAGAACTCCTCCTGTTTAGCGAGTCTGTGAAACCTTGCCAGCAGCATTTAATTTGGGTCTTAATTAACCAGCAATGGGAGAGCACATCAAACTGATGGAAGTACAGACATTGAACTGCATAAGAGTGTCCTTTGACCAAGAAACAGAAAAACATGGTGGCAATGAAGGACTTACGTGAAAGCTGCTGGAACTAGTTAAGGAATCCAGCTTTGGTTATAGTTAGATACATGAATATGCTCAGGGTTAATACTGTGTTCGATCAACTTGCTAAATAGACTGATCAAAAGGGATTTGAAAGCTAAATGGGAACTTGCACTATTAAAAAATATGCATCAACTAGCAAACTGTACTGCTAGCAACAACTTCAATACATCAGTCTGCCCGAAGGAGGACAACTTCTACAAAGTAAAGTAAAATTAAAGTTGTTAAAGCAGATCAGTAAACCTCAGCTCAGAACTCACTTTCAGGTTACCATCACCATTAAGTATCTACTTTCTACAACCCCCTACTTCTGTATTGGGATTTTGGCAAAAGAAAATGGAGTGGCAATGTTTATATTTTGTATGTATGCACACTAACTGGACCATACAAAACTAATATTCTATAAGAAGACACTTGACGCATGATGTGTCCTTGCCTCTGTATTGGAAGACCATGCAGAGACAATTTTAATCATGCATCTGTAACAAGAAAGCATGCAATGTTTTTCAGTAATTCATCTCTACAACACATCCTAAAATCCTTTTCCTTCTATTCCTACTTGTACTCTGCATTTTCTTACAAGTTATCTTGAAATTGGCCAAAAAAAGAGACCATATCTTTACATTCTGATACTCAATTAAGGTTTTGTTTTTTCTTTATTCGGTTGGGCTTTTTCCACCCCTCCCAAATAAAGCATCTTTAAGAAAATTCAGTTTTGGGGACAAACCAAATGATACTTTAAGCAGACTTTCATCTCCAATATCAGCGTACAGTTATGTCTAGATGTACGACTGACCCTCTCACAGCAAAAATTCTTTAAAGAATTAGGAAATAAGCCATGTAGTATTGGCTAGCTGGTTTCTATGAGACTGCTTCCCTTCCACAAAAGCTTTCCTACGCACTCCCCTGTACGTGGCCAGCAATAAAACCAGAAAGATTAATTAAATCCCATCCTTAGTCACAGCAATTTGGCAAGGGTATTTCAATCCTAAATTAAAGACAGCCCAAGACTGACTACAGGGACGTTTCAAGGTCATCTTGGACAGATCCAGCATTCTTGCATTAAGCAAATCTTTCAAGAACACATAAGGATCTATGCCCAAGACATTAAAGTGTGTATAGGCTTAGTGACAGCACTAGTAAGAACTTCAATACATAAAAAGATAGTTTCCAGTATTAATATGCGCTAAGCATTTTCAAAACACACCAGTACTTCTTTCCAACGAGAGCTAATTACAAGGTTCTGAGCAGGAAAAGCCCATTTAGGACTAGCTGGCCAAAAGATCTTCAGATTAATTTTTCTGATCTTTATAGTCTGTGGGCAGGGGAGAAGAAATCAGAGCAACAAGTCGTCCTGTTCCAGATCAGCTCGGATAGAAAAACATTTCACCCAGCAGGGGCTGCACAGGCCTCTTACCAAGCCTGGAGATCATGGTCCAGCAATGTTAAATATTTATATGACTTCTGCTGATAAAGTTTCCAGGTGACAAAGATTGATAGAAGAATAAGTAATGAAGACAGGTTACTGTTACAGAGCACTAGATGATTACACAAAACCACACTTGAATATGATCAAGTGTGAGTCCATTGACAATAACAGGTTCCAAGAGACCTATGTAAGACATCTCAGTCTGCCCGATGGAGGACACTCAACAGCTGTCGGCAAATTCAATTCCTCAGCAGAAAACAAATAGCTGGAGGTTGTATCTTTCTTCAGCCATTTAATGATAGAAAAACATCTTTTTATGGGACAGTTGCATGACTAAATACCTGACTATCCACACCAAGGATAGTCTATGGACAGTTTGTGGTGATGTCATCTGAACAAGGCAGAGAAGAAACAAAACTCTTCCACTGACCTAAGCTGCAACTGAACCGAGTGCCTGGATCAGCACCATTGATTCAGGAGCTCTACAGGACACATAGAAAGATGACCAGATATCAGGCTTATTACCCAACCATCCTGATGTACTTAATAGCAAGCTGGCACCTGTTGAAGTGTCACACGCTGGGGAGTTTTAACTCAGCTTTCACCAGCAGAGGAAACGCCTCACAATGAGCACACACAAGGATATTCGGTTGCCATAACATATTAGACTTTCCAGAAAGCACCTGACAAGGTCTCCCACTTCAAAGCCTGTTATACTCCCTAGAGAGAGGGGAAAGGCCTTTGTCTACCTAAGCGCTTGGTTTAAAAAAACAAAACATTAAAAAAATAACATGCTATAAACAATAACTGAGTATTGTCCCCATAGCAGAAAGAGGCCATTACTGGAATTCAGCCATCATTCATCATGAACAGCACGTGCTGAACAGCACAGAGAGCCTGGAGGAGGAGAAGACAAAGTGAGATGGCAGAGTCTGAGCCACTTCATATCATCAGCTCTGAAAAACAATGGCTGAATAGATCTGCAGAATGAGCAGAAAAAAGCATCGGGTAAAATACAAAATGAAGTGATGCAGTTGGAAGGACATGATAGGAAGTTCATGGAGAGATGGTCTCTGAACAAGACCTTGGGGTTACAGTAACTACAGAGCCAAGTATTTCCTAGAACTAGACCCGTCACACACTGGTCCACCAGCTCCCATTTTCATTCCTCCCCTATTGCACGTATGCCAGTGCCACCCTGACTAATCTGTTTCTATTCAATGAACCACAAACATCTGATCCATTTCAGCATTTAACCCGTCCTGCTGTCCCGGAACACACTTGAAACTTTACCTGTGTTGATCACATCACCAGGCACTAATTTAAATGCAAGGTCTAAGCATTCACAAAAAGAACAGCACACCCTAAGTGAGGCAGAGTTTCTGTTCAGCTTTCCCAGCTGTCAGTAAATACATATCCAGAGATCTACTGGCAAAATAATCTTTCTAGACAAAGCTGGTACATACCAACGTAAATATTTATTATGGCTACAGGAATTTGCAGCTCACTAAATCTAAAAGATTTCCCTTGTTTTACAGGGAAAAGTTACTGGAATCAGTTAAGAGACAGGCTTAACATTAAATCCCAATGTATTCTACACCTGCTTTCATTTTATAGATATGTCTTATATTTAACTACAAATAAGTTTAAGTGTTTCTTTTACTGTCAAACAGTCAACTAAGGCAGTAATTATTCTTCAGGTTTTCATATAGCATTGAGAATGTAAGCCTTATATTTTTGTGAAAACTTCCATCATTAGTTGTTCCACTGTACCACAGGAGAACAAGGAAAAACTGCTTGAAATAATTTTTCAAAAAGGTGCAAGAATTTGATGCATCTCACATGAACTCTCAGCTAAAACATCAAAACCAAACTTTGAATGCAGTTCTGCACCTTTACAAGACAGTGATGGACCAAAGTGTATACACTGGGAAGTAGAGGGAATTGCACCTGCAGCTAAAATGTAACTACTTTGACAAGTTCACATAGTTGGGGAGTACTCCTCAGCTGCAAAGAACACTACCTAATTCCTTTTGAGCTACACAGTATTATTTGCAGTATCACTGACCTTAAAACAAAGTGCATTAGCCATAACAAAAAAAAAAAATCAGAATAATTCGGGTTGGAAGGGACCTTCAAAGGTCATCCAATCCAACCCCCAAACCACACCACACGAAACAAAAAACAACCACGTACCTGTATGAAGCTGAACTTTACCAATAACTCCCTCCACCAGGCCCAGACAAATGGGATTCCAAGCCAAGAGAAGATCAGTGGCTGAAAAAATAAAAATAAAAGCTGTGGGTTTTTTTAAAGTAAACTCAACACAACAATTAATCCAGTGATGGGCATTCTCTCCACTTCCCCACCCTAGAACACAGAAAATGCACCCAATTCCCACAATAAGACACACATA
Source organism: Streptopelia decaocto (assembly GCF_964273445.1). Classification (NCBI taxonomy): domain Eukaryota; kingdom Metazoa; phylum Chordata; class Aves; order Columbiformes; family Columbidae; genus Streptopelia; species Streptopelia decaocto. Next base: position 66,725,058 of record NC_138659.1, on the reverse strand, counting down.
CTGTTCAATTTTTGCTTGTTACCAGGCAGCTATGACCAAATTACTGTTTTCAAGTTAAAGTCACCCCAGATGTTTCAGAAAAAAAAAAAAATAATAGTTTTGGGCTACAGTAATTCAGTTTAATGGAGGCATAATTCTTCTAATATCCATTAGAATTTGTAACTTAACTAAAATATTACATGGCTGTAGTGAAATTGAATACATGTCATTAAGTTAACAAAACAGCTTCAAAAACCTAGCAGATGTCAACTTTCAGTCCCAGCTCTCTTCTACACCAATCCAACTACCATTAGTTTCATATCTTCTTTCTATACACACGCACGCACACCCTTTCCTCTTTTCTAAAAACTCTCAACAAAACTACATGGAATACTGAAGTACACAAAGTTAAGTTTGGGTTTCTGGTTCTCCTACTGTTCAGAAACGCCAGTGAACATCATGGAAGCAGAAGAGAAAGCAGGAAGGCAGCACTATGGGTTTTCCAGCCTGTGAACTCCTCTCAACACACATTCAACCAGTAAGATGGTATAAACATGAAGAGTATCCCATGGGCACCGACACGCATTGTTGATACCCAGTAAGAGTTTCTAGTAGCGGTGTAGGACCTGCTCAAGAGGTCAAGACTCTCAGAAACAACAAATTTCTTAAGTCAAACCTTTTAAGGGAAGAAAAATCCTTAAAACCAGTTAATATCTGTGTAGGAGAGAGCAAAATCAAAGGTAGAGAAGGTTTTTCTATACCAAGAAGGACAAGAAGCTTGTTATCTATCAAAACTCGCTTGTTCCAACAGAGAAGAATTTCTCCAGTTTCAACATCCAGACAAGTTAAGTATCTTGGCTGCCAGTGTAAGCAGATGAACATTTGAAAGAACAAACTCACACAATATCTTAAGATAGAGAATAATACACGTCATCCACCTATGTACATTTTATTTACAAGACTTTAGTTTCTTCCTGGAAGTCTGAGACCTGCAGGCGACAACTGATAGTCTGATAATTTTTACATACACTTTTCAAACACTGTGTCCTCCTTGAGACATCTGTAATTGAGACTTTGCTGTTCCAAGAATGCAGATTTAATCCTAGCTTTCAGCATAACATTTAATAGCAAACTGAACTCTAACTTCATTTTTAAATACAAGCACTTACATGAGATACAGCAGAAATGGTTTAAGTCAGGATAGATCTAAACTGACTTCATTTAAATGGGATGTATCCCATGTGCTTGTATGCAGACAAGCATGAACCTGCCTTTTTGTTTTAAATTCCACTCAGTAATACTTTTAAACCAAGAACAGTTCAAGAAACTTCCAGTATCACCTCAAATAACTATTTTCATGGCCATAATGTGTAATTACACAGATTTTATTTGGGTATTGCCATTTGCTTAAAGGTTAAAGTACTAGATGAGGAGGGCACATAGTAGCAGAATTTAAAGCTGTTTGCAGGAGGCAGAACAGAGCTACAACTAATGTGTGTCACTGGGCTGTGACATTTCATGGTCAATAACTGCAGACAGACTCCTGGTTCTTCCTCTTACACTGTAAGAACGATACAGACTGCTACTTGCTCTACATAGAACCCAGCCTTAATTAAATGAAGTTCAAGGAAACAACACAGATGAGTACCAGGAAATGAGCGACAGGGGCTATAACAGTGCAAACAGTCTGATTTATCCTCAAACCTTGCTAGAGTACCTGAACTCTTTCTGTATCCATATGCCACAGACTTGTGCTCATGCAAAACAAGTTCTAGGCCAGCCTGAGCTCAGAGTTTCAGTCCAAATGACATGCAAGAGCATCTGTGTGCCAAGTGGAAAATCTGCACTATCAGACTTACAGGAAAGAAGAACACAGGCAGCTTTCCTCACTCCCAAATCTTCCACCTTTCCCAGTTCAGCCACACAATCCCAGGGTCTTGTCTTCACCCCTGGGAATTTTCTGGACCTGTATTGTCTCAGACTTCACTTGTGTTTTGCTACCTCTGCAATTGACTTCCACATTCATACTCCACTGTGGCAACTAAAAACCAGCAATACACCAAGCAGCCAAAAAAGCCCAGGGACAGATGGAATCTGAAGAACCAAACCGCTGAAGGTTTGCCACAGCTACTACAAACTTAGTAGTCTAGAATATCATTTAAGCCTTTTTAAACCACTGATTTCCTGCTATGATAAGATATTAGTAGCACCTTAATTCTAGTGCCTTACAAGTTGTTCCTTACAAGAGATAAAAATGAAAAAAATATGTTGTTTTAGTTACAGGTATAAGGGAACAACAGTTTAGACTTTCCTGCAAAAGGCCATAAGAAAACTGATATCAGGGACTGCAGGACACATGGGTCTTATGTAGCTATTTTATTAGTTTTGTGTGTTACTCTAACATACACAGCCCTAGACATAATCATAAACAACGTCTAAGACCTCTACAGGGATACTCCTCCCTAACAGCAGAGACACAATGAGAATTGGCTCTAAACTTTGACTTTATGTTCACTTAAATTAGAGGAGCTTTCGAAAAAAACAGAATGCATTTGGAATTAAATGCCTGTTATACTTTCAGACGGGGGTGTCAAACTCATTGTCACCAATGGCCGCATCAGCCTTGTGATTGCCTTCAAAGGGCCGAATGTAATTTTAGGACTGTATCAATGTAGGAGTAGTTACATTTCTACAGTCCTAAAATTACATTCGGCCCTTTGAAGGCAACCAATGTGCCCCCGGTGACACCTCTGCTTTAAGAGTTGAACACCAGCAAACACAGATCTCCCAGCCAGGCAGCACTGCTTCTTGTGATTATCAAGCTACTAACAGTGAAGGCTGTTTTAAAGTTTCCCTATGTCCTGCCTGCCCCAAGAAACATGACACATTTATCAACATTTGAGGAGACTGACATTTTTCCAGTGTCAAAGAAAAACCCAGATGCAAAGTCATCTTACAGAAGAAATGCCTGTAGGCTGTGGAAAAAAAATGCCAGTTGTGGAATCACACTGACTTTGGTGACAGTATCACAAGGCTTTTTATTACACTATTTCTAGATAACTTCTATAGGAAAGTATCCATGACAGCATAGAAGCAAGTTGCTTTAAATAAATAAAACACATCTGGTTCTGACCACTTGATTAGAATTTCATTGCTGGTTATAGCTCAGTTTCCTGCAGGACAGTCGTATCTTAACTCGGAGCCAACACGCAGTCATGCTGAATAAATATCACTGCAGTAAACATTGATATGAACCTCTTGGTCTTGGAGAGTACACTCTGGAAAGGGATAAACCAAATTAAAAGGTTTAACTATCATTCCTCCACCCACTCCCAAAGAACACAGGCTTTGATATTGAGTGCAGTCCTATTCACTCTTTTTTTGGAAGAAGCTCTTTCCAGTTTGTCTAATACTGTAAAATTGTTTGAGGCTGATTGTTTGCAGCCATTCAGCCTGTCTGGCACTTCTGGCAGCAGCTGTCTTCAGCCACCACCTTGTATCTTTGAAAATGATAACCAACCTAATCTTTGTATATGTAACAATTTTAAATATACAGAGATCCAAGAAAGTTAAAGACTAACCTCCTACAAGCTTGCAGTTAACTCTAAAACACAGTAGAATTCAAGAGGTTAACACAAATTGGTAGCCAAATGATACAAGTTAAAGAATATATTTACATATTTTTAAAGCCCTAGAAAACAAGACTGAAAAATCAGTTAAAAGTTTTGGGATTGCATACATAAGAGACATATGGCTGCATTTCTGAATGCTGAAATGCATGGCAAGTTTGAATTTTATTTTTAAAAGGAATGCCTTAGCAATAGAAATATTAACCACCACAGGGCTCTACCAAAAGAAACACTGGACTGTACACCCAATCCAGACTGAACGCTTTGAAATATAATATGAAGCACAGTTTATCAATGCAGTTACTCTTGTTTCCCCACACAAACTTCCCTTCCTATAGATGTCACACCAGTCACCTGGTGAACTCTTGAAACTCAAGACAGAAATAAAGACCTATCAGCCTGAAACTGCAACACAATGTTTTTCAGACTTTTTACAGTATTGTGCTGGTAAAAACAAGCACTGTGAAAGTCATTGTTCTTCGAAGCAGAAAGTAGGAAGCTGTGTACAGAAAGCAGTATGGGCAGCAAGCTGAGCCCCATGGAAGATCTTCCCCAACTTGGGGAGTTCTCTGGTGTCCTCAGTATGTTTCAGTTTGAGACTTGCCAGGGTTTGACAGGCCATAACACACACTCCTAGTACACTGAGGTATGTACTTTCTTACCAAGTTTCGATTCCAAAGTACAAAATTGTTCATTCCTTCCCTTATTCAAGCTACTGAAATAAGGGTTGCCTCTTTTTGCTGATTCCTGTCAGAGATCACTGACAATACATTCACCATTCACAGTGACTGTGATCAGCATTGTAGTCCCAGCACAACAGAACTCGGATCACAATTTCAGAACAAAACCAGCTTTGATGTGATTGCTTCCAGCACCACCCCTCAGCTCACCAGCAGCGACGCAGGGCCAGGCGACGCCAGATAAAGCTTCTTAAATACAAACATAACCCTGAAACGGGTGATACAAAAGCAACTTGGAAAAGCATCAAAATCCCAAACTGCTTTCTTTCTCTAGTCTACCACCAGGGTTGATCCGGGGTCAGGCACAAATTCTGGTCAGAAAACAAACTGCTGCTTTGAGATAAGCCACTTGCTCACCACCGAATGGCTCCAGGCAAGCCTGAAGAGTTCACGGAGGTGGCCTGTCAGCTTCATTTGGGGAGAAAAAATATTTCATTTGTAATCACTTGAATCCAACCCTCACTGCTGAGCTGCTGCCTTATTCAATCCATCATATAGCTATAACTAATCTTGCAACCTTGCTGTAGTCCAGTGAGTACACTCCTCCTATCTTCCTCAAACCCAGCTGCTTTTCAGGAACGCACCTTGGCTAGGAAGTGTTTGCTGTCAGTGTCCTCAGTATAAAAACATTCAAAACACCATTGAACTTCAAGCTCAGTTTATAAGTGTATAAACACAGATATAAACACACACTATTTCTCAAAAATTCTTTCCATAGCCTGACAGAGTAGCAATTCTCACAACCTTTCTCACCATTCAACACAAGCAATAGACATTTATATACAAAATGTAAAAGCCAAGTAACTCACAGTAAATAGAGCAAATCTTTCAGCTCTGCTAACATAACATTTGACACCTGATGTGTTAGCTCTATGAAACAAACTTCAATACCCTTTCTACATAGATCTGAGATTTTCTTTAAATCAAGTCCAGTTTAGATCAAAAACAACTGCAAGACCTCATTATTAGCACTATTTGACCTTTATGACCTCTTGTGGCTTTTCAAAACCAAGTCTGCTTCCAAACTCCTGTTCATCTTTGATCAGTTTCTGAAATATTAGCCAGGATTAAGAGATTACAAATTAGCTGGGAAGACTTAAGAGTATGAACTTCTTTCTCTTGTATGAAATAAAGCACTGCTTATGCAAACAAACAGGCTAATTAAGTTTTCCTTTCAGCACAGATCCCTATATTTAAGCTACTATAATTGCAAAAAGATGGAAGAGTATTAAGACATGCAGTATTATAACAATTCAGATCTTGTATTAACTGTATTTACTTGCATATTCTCTCCCAAACTTTAAACAAATTATCCCTTTAGCTACTCACCTGCCTTTATTATCTTTGTCATTTATAGCACTGTGTTATAGTCTTGAGAGGCCCCAATCACTCAGAACTGAAATGCTTTGCTTTATGAAGGAGAGAATTAAATCATCACTACAACCCATTCTGCCCCCCACCTCCAGAAGCCCATATTAAGGAGGATTTCTAAAAACTCAGTCTTCTCCTGGACCTTACAGCCTTGCTAGAAAGCCAGTTTCCAACAAGGAAAAGCATGTTTTCCAACAGTAACTCAGTGCATGTTTTGACAGGGCGCCTGTCTCAGCTGCAGCACAGCACACAACACTGTGCACATCAACCCGCTTGTGTCCAGGAAAACTGAACAGCAATTTAGTTTCTTTGGACACTTCAGTATCTCAGACTAGATGAAAAAGAGCAGTCCAAGTACAACTCAGGTCACATATAGTGACAGATGCAAAGCAGAGGGGATGGGAGTACGTAATATAGGCTTGGATTATTGGTGCAAAAGCAGGATGCAAGTCCCAGAGAAAGTACCTAACAAAAATGAATCCTTTATACTAATTTTGATGAAGAATACTTCCTTGTATTCTGTTGCAGTTATAAAACCCCCAAGTCATCAGGCAATGCTCAGGTAACTTGAAAACATACAGAAAATGCTCAGTTGTCTGGAGAGTATCCAGTATTACAAGTAACTCCTGTACTAAAAGTGGTAACAAACTGCTGTTATTAATACCAGTTGTTACCAGGTGAAACATCTTCCCTCCAAACAGAATTTGAACCTATAGACCAGTGGTCTCCAAACTTTATCACATATCACATCAGTAAAAAAAATATTTTAGCATGCACCCCAAGTATCTGTATAGTTATTTGTAAATTATATAGATGTATTTCAACTGCTTTAAATAAGAATAATCTCCTCACCCCTTCCACAACCTGTAAATACCATTCAGATAAGTGGCCAACAGTGACTCTCTGAAAATGTGAATAGGCACTAAGCCATTGAAGCTCGGTGGGTTGGGTTTTTTGTTGTTGTTTTGGGGTTGGTTTGCTTGGTTTTGGCTTTGTGTTTTGTTGGGGTTTTTTTACTTTGGAATTTCCCTTTATTCTTCTTCTACACTCCTGAACTCTGCTAGTAAACACATTTCCTTACTTGTATAACTCCTGAGAAAGTATATCTTTTATCCTACCAAAACTATCAACACTGTATTAATTAATATTATTACAGACTAGCGCACATTCCCATTTTCAGCTGGTATTTCAAAGCTCAATTTGTTTGTGGCTATATCCTTAAAGCTAGGAAAGCAGTACATTTGTCTGCATTTTTTTAATCCTATGTACTTTGTAAGAGGGAAACTATCAGAAAGGAAGAAGAAACATTTTATTCAAATCTACTTACAAAACAGTTTAGACACTTAAAGATGCTGGTTTAAAGTTCACTCAACAGTTACAGATGCGCTCAAAAGAGAATGCAAGAAAGCTATCCCATCCTGAAAAGATTTAAACATAAGCATTGAGCAGAAGGATTTCACTATTATGAAAAATAGTTTATCACTGAACTGACCTATGTTAATGGTTAAGAGCCATGAAAGAAATACTGGTCCAGCTCTGGTGAGCCAAGCCTAAGCCAGGTCAGGTTTTCCCTCACAGTCACCTTTTCTTCTCACTCCATAATTACCTTTCCTCCCTGACTGCCCAAATAACCAAACTCAATGCAGAAAAAGAATTATGGATTGGGAGCAACCATTGCAAACACTAAATAAGGGAGTTACACTCAAACTTGACACACGTGTTTCAGGAACAGAAAGGAAAGGATCTGATGCCACACACACCACATAACACGCTCTCCCTCTCCTCCACCCCTCCTCTCTTCTTTTTTTAAAACACTGGGCACAAATCAACTATTTAATCGAATTACAACAAGCAAGCATTTAAACACTGCTGGAAGACATGCCAGTATATGGAAAAACTTCAGCATCAGCTCTATGTGGGAAAGTTGCCATTTTTCCCAGCCTGAGAAACAGACAAGGAAAAAGCACACTGCAAGTTAACAATTAATGACAGGCCAGCACATACGTCATTTACATTTTGTAACTGCCTCTTAGACAAGGTCATATACTTGCAGATGTGGCTCAGAATTCTGTTTCTCACAATGCTGCCATCTTTTACGTGGTTTACTTCAGCATCTCAGTATGATCTTGCCTACTACCTTTAACATTTTAGCACAGATAAAGACTTGCTATGTTACTCAAAATAAAACAAAGTTTGAGCTCAAAGTAAGTCCAAACACTTTGTTTTCAGTTTTCCAAAGACACAATGAACACTGTTTTAGGGCTTCTATTCAAGTAATATTTCTTCCTTAAAAGGAAAACCTAAGTGATCAAGTGGAATTCCATTCATTTCAGTTCAGCTTTTCAAGAAAACAAAAAATCTTCTCCCAGTTTTTACTGGGGAGGAATTAAAGACATTTAGAGTGAGAATATACAACTGATCATGGAGTATTAATATTCCCATTTAATAAACCAGAGCTTTCATTAAAAAAAAGTTTTTGCACTACTTCCAAATTCCTTCTGTAGAAATCTGTCCAACTTCTCAATATTCTATTCCTATTGTTTCCTATGAAAACACGAGAAATGCAATGATTAACAGATAAGGATATAATCAGAACATGATCAGCTGATAGAACTGAGGACCATCAGCTGGAAGCATTAACTGCAGAGGCAGCAATCAGAGCACTTCACAAAAGGTTTAAATGGATGGAGGGAGAAGAGAAGCCTGCACATACCCATGGGCACACTCCTCCTTGGTGGGCTCGACTTCCATATTCTATCTCACAACTTGTGTTACTTCCTGGCTAGAATTTCCACTAATGATTCTTGCAAGGGTATGTGATATGGCCAAAAGACAATTGAAAATAAACTGGGGAAAGTTTTGTTGTTATTGCTGTTGTTTGTTGAAATAGTTAAATCATCCTAGATCAAGTTAGGTTACCATACCAGAACAGTGTTTTCAAGAAAAACAATTCAGTTGCACATGTGAATTTCTCCATTAGAACAATCACATGCATTTTTATAACAAATCCAGAACATTCAATGAACAGAAGCACTTTTTTAAAACCACAAGTTTTTAGCAAGTTTAGTGAGAAGCAAGCTTTGAGTTACTAAATCTGTATATTATCCTCTAAAAACTTCTAGATATATTAAAAATTCATGTTCTTTGTGACATTCATCATGAAAACTCTAAACATTGACAAAAAAAAGCTTTTGTCAGTGGTCTCAAATATTTGAGACATTTGAGGGGAAAAAAATTACAGTCTGCCAAACTCAGAGCCCTGAGTCTCAATACACAACCCTAACAGAATGAATTTCTGAAACACACATTCAATGTTTAATTAAGCTATATGTGAGACCTGCTTGATCCTGCACTGCAGAAAATTCTAAACCACCATCTGAAAAGTCTCACGGTTTGAGGGGAATATTTAGCAGAAGTCATTGCAGTGTCCCTGGACATCTCATGGCTCCTGTTGCAGCACAAGCTCTTTAGAGGAAAAGCAAGAGAAAATGTTTTCTTGTTGTCAGTCTCACTATTTAATTAGCAGCAAAAGCCCCACTGCCCACCCAATCACCTCCTGAAGTCACCCACACCCTTCAGCTAAGTGTCTTTAAAAGCCCCTCAGCTTCAGAAGCTACAGCATTAACTATTCTTTCTGGGACATAACTTGAGATACATAAGGTCTCTCTCCTTAATAGCATCAATTAACAACCATAAAAATCACATTTCAATCTACAATAGTTGTTTTGAAAGAACATAAGTGGCATATCAAATAAATAGTCACCTTTTACTACCATTCAGCCAATTTCAAACTTAAGTACTTAAAGTCTTAATGTTTCCTTACACATAGAGCTGAAATATAGCCCACACTGTTAAACTGCAAAAGAACCTAATAAGAACAGTATTCACAGAGTGAAAAACCACAAGCCTTTGCTACAGATGTAGATCTTTCTTAACTGAAAGGCTGCTACCTGTCAGTGCCTTCTGTACTAAATATTTTAGTTGCAGTTAGTCTATAATTTCCTATTCACTACTATTTAGTTAATACTAACCCATTAGAGATCAAAGATGAGTCTAACCCCTGACAGCAAAACACAAGCCACAAAAATCCACCTGAGTTACAGATTCATTTTAATTCTGGCACCCAAAAAAAAGAAAAACAAAAAGGGCTTTCTTTTCTTCACCAAGCAAGAAACTTTCAGATCACAAAAAAATAAGAACCCCACATTACACACACAGCATACCAAGCTTAGGAGGTTTCTCATGTATTTCTTTAAAACCTGAAGTCATTTCAGTATGGGCGGGAGTTCCAGGACACCCATGCATCTGAGTTGGGACAGGTTTGGCATTTCCAGACCTCTTAATATAAGGAAAAAGGAGAAGAAAGAGACAGTAACAGTCTTCTTATATTCAACTTGTCCTCTGCTACTGAGACCCAACAGGAAAATAAAGAAACAGCTCACCTCTAGATTTAAGTCTCACCAGATTAGGATGTAGCATACCATCAACCTATGTAAACTTCAGGTTTAGGTTTACTATGCTCTAAAAAGAAACATGGATAGAATTACAAAGTAGATCTTATTTAATGAAAGCAGAAGATTATCTCTGGTAAATACATTTGAAGATCTCACTTCACATTCAGAAGCTACAAAATTGACAGATGTATGTAATATTCAATCAGATAGAGGATGTAGAGCAGCCCAGCCCTCTCCCCTCGTCCTTTCTCGTTCTCTTTGGTGAGAAGGAAAAAGCAGCAACAGTGAACTAACTGCTCAAGATTTTTAAGCATCTATTCTTGCTGGGTTGCAGCTGATACAGATCAGTTCTGACATCCAGTTTGTCACATACGCCACAAGTATGTTGTGCTGACAGCTAAGAACGGGTGTGGGGAAGAGGGACCAGAATGAGCAGGCAAGGGTGAGAAACAGTTCATAACCACCACAGCTAGAAAAGTGTCAAAAAACAGCTTGAGGTCCCTTATGAAGTAACTTGAAATATGGAGAGAGATTTTCTAAAGCTACAGCTACCTCCTCTGGAATATTTTCCAGAACAGACGGGCAGTTTCCAATACAAACTACTGAAATTCAGGAAGTCTGCTTTATATGAAATATCTAATTCAGCAACATGAATGGGCATGCAGGCCATCACCACTCAGAGCCATGCTCTGGACTATCCTGTGGCTTTACACTTACCCAGACATCCATTGCTCCTTAAAACACTCATTAGATCGAGGCCTTCACTTGTGCATTTACAGCCCTTGTCCTTCAAACAAAGGAACCACTGTCTCCTCCAGTCTACAATCATGAACAACAGTTCAGGAATCCTGACAAGTAATTTCTACATGACTCCTGTAACATCTTTGAGGAGTAGGGCAAACACACATTCCTACAATATTAGATGGTGTTATGACTTGTGATTCAGAGAAGATCTCGCACTGTCAGATGAGGACACCTCACCTGAAAGCTCTCCCCTGATACTCTGAAAATAATGTCTGGTAATATGTCTCTCATTAAAAGGAAAATATTTAAGAAGCATTGCTTCAGTTGCTGATTCACAACCATTTCTGACAGATGAAGATCAGTACTGTAACATTAATTTCCTAAAGCATTCAAAACAAATAAATGCTCATTTGCCTCTAGTTATAGCTTCAGAGGTAAGACACTCTTACAGGCAGAGGTGATGGAGTCCTGGAGCATGAAGTCCCCAAAAGTTGTGTTAAAATAATTCCAATCTGTGTCTCTCTCAAAACACCTAGTAGATTTTCTCTCCAAGGTGGTGGGAACAAGCGCTACTACACTCAAATATTCCCAATCTTGTTTAGTCTGGTATTACTGCCCAGACTACTATCAAGGCCAACACAATGATAACAGAAGGTTTCACCCAATAAAACAGTCTCATTCCTTCTTCTGCTGATAAGAAAATGCTGAGAAGAATTCAGTGTCTTCAAAACTTTTGCTTTTTTCTATATATGCATACACATGCCTACATAAATACATAATTTATACCAACAACATCAATAAAACAAGGTTTGCAATCTGTGTAGAAGTACCAGCCAGGAGCAGCCAAGCAGAGTGTAAACAGAGTAAACCAAGAGTGAAATCCTGATCAAGACCTAATGAAAGATATTTAAAGCCTGGCTGAACAACACAGGGTTCTTCACTACGCTGAAAATAAAAAAACTGCACAGTTAAATTCCAAACAAAATCTCTGATGCCACAGTGATTCATGGATTTCCAGCAGGTGACTCATTAGTGCTTTCACTTCAGAGAAAAAACACACCAGAAACATCTTGTAAACACAGGCTGACATCCTTCAAACTAGGGCCAACCTCAGACTCTGTTTATAGCAAATATTTACCGAGGTTTTTTGCCTTTAATTCAAGCTGTTCTCTCCATGATTCAAAGAGGTCACAAATACAGCTTTCAAGACTAGCAAATTTCTGAACATGCCTTTACAGTTGAGGGAGGAGAATATTATAAAAGCTCAGCATCAGCTCTTCATATTCAGACCTATCATATAACGCAATACTTTGCAAGGTTTGCCAGTATTATCTGTTTCAATCCACGAATGTATAAAGATTAACTAAAAGCAGCCTCTGTGGGACAGAATAAAACCAAGGCCTCCAAAAACAAGTAAGAGACACGTAGTTAGATTATAGCCTTTTCACAGATTATTAAACATGTCAATGAACACAAGTTATGACTTTGTTTTTTTAATATGGCAGTGACTCATCACACAGTAATCCATCTACTCATGTCCGGTCAGCGGCCTTGATTATAAATGATCAAATGTAATAAAATTGTAAACTTAAGGATATCCATCTTGGTCTTAATACAAGCAAGAGCTATTGATGCAAGAAATACCTCTTGTGAGAAAACCGATTCTTTCAACATACTAAGGTATTTGATTTCACAGCCCACTTTCAGTAAGGTCATCAACAGACAGGGTTGGAAAAACAAAACTACAAACACAATGGGAAAGAGTGACTAACAATCCAGAGTTTCAAGCAGACCAAGAGACTCCAATATCATATTACCTCTCACTAATCTGTAGGTCACACACAATAGGGATCACATGCATACTGGCTGAAAATTTAAAGCTAGGCTAAGGACAAACTGCTGGGCGGTGACAAAGTCTCCGTGAAGTCAATGAACTGCAGGAAGGGGACATAGGGGGAAAAAACAATTAAAAACAAACAAATCATAGCACTGGCTACATGAAAACAAGTGACTGATGCTTTTGAAATGAAAGCTTTCAAACACCAGTTTCCAAAACTACAGTTCACTAGTTTGTGCTTTTATTACTCTGGTTCAACTAAGAGTCGTTACAGCTACACAGATGATTACAACTATCACCAACCTAAAACTGAAGAATTTTTTCCCTGCAAAAACACGCATTTCAATGACTAGCAGTTTCATTTGCTAGCTTAACATCAAGTATTTTGTAAGGTGATCTATACATCGAAGTATTACTGGACTTTCAACCATAAGTGAAGCTGCTGGACAAGAATAAGTCACCTTAACTTAAGACAAACTGTAATTTTATCTAAGAGGTGTAAACCAATTGCACTGACAACACGAAAGCATTAGCATGAGCCGAGTATGAAAACATAACACAAGAAAGGCCAGTATGAAAGTTGTTTGTATAAACACATAACTCTGGAATTTGCTGTTTAGATATAAAGTTTTTCCAGCTTTTTAAAAAAACTGATGAAGTGTCCCGTACTCAGATAGCCAACCTGGTCACACACACATTTAACTGACTTTTTCAGTATAACATGGATCCCATTTTTCTGAAAGCCGCAGGTAACATCTGTGCAGCCTGACACATGTTTGGTGAAACATCCAGCTATTTTAAGAGTATTTTTAACTTATAAGCAGGTACACTAGGGTCCTTTACATCTAGGCTACACACGCTACTCAAGGAAAGCTGATTTCTAAGGATGGTATTCCATTTTGCAGGCACCTTTACTAGTCTCTAAGATAGGATGTTACAATCACCGTTATCTCAAAATTTCCATTAACACAACTCACTGTACCTACAATGTTTGCTCCCACTACCTTGTCTGCGGCCTCATATTAATACATGCAGGGTCCCTAATAGTCACTAAAACAATTTGAGAGCAATTTACAAGCGTAGACACCTGCTCAGTTCCTCCTAAAAGAAGAGACCACGGAGTGTGTTCAAGGACGCGATCACCATTTGTCACCAGCGCTGGGAAGCATCAATTATATAAGGCTGACACCCAACACAAGATGGCCCTTTCCCATTCAACGATGCTCCGGTGAAGGTGACCAGATGCATATCAACACATTAAACTACTCCGGGGAGTTGGCGGGGGCAGCGCCACTTCATTTCTGCCGAGAAACAAACGCTCCGTGCCAGACAAAACGATCCCTCAGCCCCGGGAAGGGACGCTTCTCTTCGGGCCACCAGCTGCAGCACACGCCGGACCCGCCGCCCGGGCGGTGGAGCCCGCGGGGCGCTGAACCCCCGCACCGACCAGCCCGGGGCTCGGCAGCTCCCCCGGGCGCTCCCCCCAGCCCCGCCACCGCCCTTCCCCTGCGCGGCCACTGCCGCCGCACGGCGAGGGCACCGCGGGCGGGTCCTTCCCCGCGCAGGAAGCGGGCAGGGAGGCGCCCCGGCCCCGCGGCGGCGGGGGGCTCACCGGCTCTCAGCTGCAGGCTGCCGTCCCTCCGGCTGCACCACAGCGCCCGCTCGCCGCTCTGCAGGATGTAGTGGTCCTTGGCTTGGAACAGCTCCATGCTCGCACGCCGCCGGCAGGGACAGAGGGCGGGCGGCAGAGCGGGGCGCTCCGGCGCTCCCGCCGCTCCCGCGCACGGAAGAGGGAGGGCCGGGCGCGCTCCCGAGACGCGCGCTCCCGCAGACCGCCCGCCGGGTCGCGGCGCTTCCTCAGCCGGGCACGAGCTCCGGTTCGTGTTCCGGCCCCGCCGCCCGCACGTGACGTCGACCCGTCAGCCCCCCCTCCGCGCGCTTAAAGGCGCAGCAGCCGCGGTGGGCGGGGCTTGGGGAGCGCGAGGGGCGGGGCTGGCGCTCCCGCCGCCGGTCCCTCAGAGTCAGTCACAGAGTCGTGGCGGTTGGAACAGACGCTCGGGATCATCGAGTCCAGCCATAACAGAACTCTGGTACTGAACCATGTCCCTGAGAACCTCGTCTAAATGCGTTTCCTCTGAAGGGAGGGGAAGCCTGTGGTCAGACTCCTAGGAAGGGGTTCATGGAACATGGGGCAGTGGGACACTGTCCATATCGAAGCCTTGGCAAGGATTTATCGCTGTGGATTCCTCCAGAAGGCTGAAGGGCTTTATCCCCAAGTGGAGCAGTTCAAAACATTGCAGAGCCCTAAAGTGCCCAGAGAGAGGAGCTGGCAACTAATCCCTTAGGGCGTAGAATCATTTTGGTTGGAAGAGACTTTCAGGATCACCGAGTC
This sequence comes from Streptopelia decaocto, assembly GCF_964273445.1. Taxonomy (NCBI): domain Eukaryota; kingdom Metazoa; phylum Chordata; class Aves; order Columbiformes; family Columbidae; genus Streptopelia; species Streptopelia decaocto. The sequence goes on along the minus strand of NC_138659.1, from coordinate 66,709,912 downwards.
CAACCATAACCTAACTCTAGCACTAAACCATGTTCCTAAGAACCTCGTCTAAACGCCTTTTAAACCCCTCCAGGGATGGTGACTCCACCACTCCCTGGGGCAGCCTGTTCCAATGGCTGACAGCCCTTTCTGGGAAGAAATGTTTGCTAATATCCAATCTAAACCTCCCCTGGCACAACTTGAGGCTGTTTCCTCTCATCCCATCACTTGCTACCTGGGAGCAGAGACCAACCCCCTCCATGCTCCAAGCTCCTTTCAGGCAGTTCAGAGATCAGAAGGTCTCCCCTCAGCTCCTGTTCTCCAGCTGAACCCCCCAGGTCCCTCAGCCGCTCCCATCACACTTGTGCTCCAGGCCCCTGGGCCCAGTCCCCTCAGCCACCCCCCGCAAAGGAGGAACCCGGACCCCACAGAGACAGTGGGGAAGGGAACTGGGCTGAGGCGCCGCGGTGGGGACTTATTATGATTTTAAATATTTATACAGAAAGGGACACCTCCTGATACAAGGGTAATTATACACTCTCTCTTCAGGCAATGCTGGAAAAAGTACGAGCAAACTCATCACTGCTACAGACCCTTACTGGACAGTTGTCTGCAGGTTTCCAGAACTTTTATTTGTTTACAAGCTGAAGTCCCACTCCCTACAAAACTGAAGTAGAAATGGACTTGGACAAAAAGTGTCCCATCATGCATGCAGACATTTGGGAACATTTGTTGAAAGAACATCTTCAGTGTAACTCGGAAATTAATGGCACATTTAAGTAAGTAGATTTACATAGTATTGGAAATACGATTTTTCTCTTTTGTTTATTTCCATCTACCCTTCTTTCTTAAGAGAATGAAGACGATGAACTATTTCGTTTTGAAAAGTCTCTAGATGGGCTTTATAGTATTTTTAATGCAGTTTAAGATTTTTCTTTCAAATATAAGGTCTAACCTCTAATGTTGTCGCTCTTTTAAGTGCACTTAAATAATACAGGAACTATATGAACGGAACTGAACTTGATAATAGATGCTAGTATCTCTTAACATTTTCCCTGGGGCAGGTATGCAAAATGACACACTGTTCTTTCTTGGCTACAGATCTCAATTTTGAAAATGCTGTGCTTTGGGAATGCACCACAACTTTCAGAGTAGCCTAATTCTTGTGTGCAGCGGTCAATGCTCTTGGCAGAATGCTCGTAATGCTGGTAATTCAGATCAGTCCTGCAGATAGTGGGCAAGAGAAGGGTTTAAATGACTTCTCAGCCTTTTAATAAATGTATCTCTTTTGAATTAGTTTCTTGATTTTTCCATAAGCACAATGTGATATATTTTCAAACATACAAAGGCATGAAGTAACGGGGATGGCTTGGTCCACGGCTTGTTTCCCAGCAGAACGTAGTGCTGTTTTCCCATGTGTAAATGAAATGCATTTGTAGTGTCATAAAATGAAGTCTAGCTCAAGTAGAGAAGGCTTTGTGAAATTTCAGGTGGGATGAATGGACAGCAGAGCTGTGACTGCAATGGGATGCATTTTGTGTCTCTAACCGAAAGCTGTGTCTGTCTTTCAGTTTTAGCTGCCTATAGGGAAGGGTGAGGAGCAGCAAGATGCTCAGGTTTTTCAAGTGCTCAGCTCAGTAAAATCCACACTGCAGCTTCTCCTGGAGAGAAGTCACTCTGTGACCCTGTAAGGAAGCTGCCAGTTGACTGCTGGAAGAGATTCTTGAGTTTTGCTCCTTTCCTCTCTCTCTTCCCTGCCTTGCTCTATGAGGAGGGCAGCAGGACAGTAGTTTAGTTAGATGATGAGTCACAGGCAGCAGACATCTTAGCATCAGTAGCTGCAGCATTCCCCTTCTCACAGGGAAATGTGTGAAGCCTTAAGGAATAAAAAAATTTGAGAATTAATTGGAGCTGAGATTTGCTAAAATGAGATGAGGCAGACTTTTGAGAAGTCAGCTCTCTGTAGGTGAAATAATGTTTTAGCTGTCAGCTGTATGCACCTGCCTGCTTGAAATAGTTTGTTGTTTTCTGGACAGTGCAAATAAACACCGTATTCGGTGGCACCATTCGTTCATTTCATTGTGTAAATGTAAGCATTTGACTTTTACATGCACATTGAATTAATTATCTGAAAAACTCATAAAGACTTTTAACTGAGATGATTAATACTGCCTTGTAAGAACAAATGATGATCAATATGAAAATGACGGTAAGAAAGATGTCCTGCTACAGACTCCACCCACTCAGAGTGGCTCTATGAGCAGTTGATGTGGTATTTGTCACGCAACAAGAGAGTGGGAATCTCCAGCTGGGACTTGGGAACTGGCAGCAGAGGGCAGAGGTTTCCAGAATGAGTCTGTTCTGTCAGTGGCAGATCCATTTTAGGAATTTCCCTCCCCTGCCAGAGGCTTCCGCTTCCCTTTGACAGGCTAAATCAAGGGTTCCTTCACACACACTCTATCTGGAAGGACTGAAGTCCCTGCTGACAGAGCAGGATGGACTATGGGGGAGGTTAGCCTCTTCATCACACAAATTAAAAAAAATTACCAATTATTATTAAACTGTCTATGATTGAACAGCACTACTTTAAAACCACTTTTTGAAAAGATTGGTATCTCTTCCATACAGCATTTCTCCATTAGTGTACTCAAATATATATAAATTAGTTATGCTACAAAATGTATGAGTATAGGGCATTAAGAACTCAGAAATCTCCTTATTAAACGTTAACATTCAAGACCCAGGCACGTGCTTGGTTTTGGAAGGTACTGAGCATCCAGCCTAGAAAAGCATTTAAGTGTATGCATGGCTTTAGTTGTATAAATTAAATATGCTTGATTGGACGTTAACATATTTTAAGATAAGCATGTGCTTCAGAACTTTTCTGGTTTAAAACTAAGAGCTGAACATCTCAATGGATCAAAACATGACCCTTTACTTTTCCTCCCATCTCTTTCCTCTGTTTCTGGGCAGTCTGCACTATCATTTGCTAAATATTTGTCACCACCACTTGCAATATCATCTCTATTCTGCATGTGTTTCCCAAATAGTTCAGTGTTGTAGTGCAGTGCATGAGGTTGTCATTAAAATAATACAGAGCTCCTTGCAGGGATTCAAGGACAGACTTTGTTTTGTCCTTGTTCACCCTTTGGTCAGGATGTTTTTCCCCTTGGGTAGTTTTCTGTCTACATTCAGTGTGTTTTCTGTAGTTTCACAGCTGGGCAGTGTTTTTTGAGCCTGTCAGCTTTAGGTAGGAAAAATAAAGTGGAAAAGGAATTTTGCATTTTTGCAATTCGTTGTGAATAGCGCAGGCTGACAATTAGTTATGCATGCTCACCCTCAGGATTACCTGTTTGCCCAGAGCTTGATTTCAACTTTAAATGTTGATTAATGGGAAGTGAGGTGGTTTAGCAATAGTCTGGATTGATTGCATAGATTGGACAAATGCACAGCTCTTCCTGGGATTAATGACACCAGTTTTGAAAATGACGCTGTAGAGAGTGTAAGGATCTTTATTTCTAAATGTCTGTGGTTAAGAAGTCATGGAACACTTTTTTGGTTTTTTGTCTTTTGCTCCTGGTAGCTTCCAGACAAACATCAGAAAAATGCTCTTTGGTAGTGAATGGACTTATAACATTTGCCTGCATGATATTTTAGTCAGCTCATTCCTCTTTTGCTATTAGAGATACCAGTTCATAGGTGCAGTTGGTGGAAAATTTATAGTATGGACTTTTTCTGCTTTGTTTTTGACTGATAGACTGAGCCATCACTTATTTAGGTATCTGATGACAAGCGGAAACAATTTTTGCTGCCTAATGGTTTATTCAAGGTATATTCAGTCTAGTTGTTTACAGGAGTATCAAGTACTATGATAAAGACGATAAAAAGCAGCCTTGCAGTGACACCAGCCAGTTTCTGGATGCGTCCCATCAGGTCCCATGGAAATTTTGTATGTCAGCTTATTTAAGTAATACCTAACTCGGGCTTCTACCACGGGCAGGACTTCTATACCCTAACTTTGCTATTGGGCACAGAGGAATGGGAGGCCTGAAAGCAGATCCTCCAGTAAAGTCTGATGCAGAAATGGCCTTGGCCTTTTCAACACCCTTCATCACAGGGTTGCCTACTGCACTCAGCAATGCACTTAGATTTTCTTGTTACCCTTCATACTCCTTGCCAGTTTTTAGCCTAGCTGTGCTTTGTCTTTCCTGTTTGCATCCCTGTGTGCCCAGACAATGTACCTGTTTTCCTCCTTGGTAGTCCCTACCTACTTGTGCTTTCCATGTGCTCCCTTTTTGCATTTAAGCTGGGTCAGGTTTTCCCCATTCAGCCAGACCAGCCTCCTGTTATGCCTGCTAGCTTTCTTGCAAACTGTTTTTTTTTGCAGACAAGACAAACTGGTTTGCCTGTTTCTGTAACTCAGATGGTTCTAATGTGTTCCTACTAATACAGGAATATGAATAATAAATCCATGATGCTATACCCTTACTGTCATCATGGTTTACATGATGAAGGGGTTTACAATATTCCAATCAGATTCTTTAATTTACTTAATCCTTCACCACATATCTACTAACCTGACAGCACCCCAGCTGTGTGAGATGGTTAATAAACTATGATGCAAGAGGGGCTCTTGAGTTACTTTCCTCTTCTGTAATATATTTTTTTAAAATACTTTTGTGTGCTTTTTGGAGAGGTTATATTATGCATTAAACAGACACTCTGAAAAGCCTGCTTTGAGAAGGTACCTCCTCACAACAAAAGCAAAACAACAAGCTCTTCCGATTGGCAACAGAGCAGATAAAAAAGAGATTTGTTTGTGACAGCCAACACTTGCCACCAGAACACTTTACAATAACCTGTAAATGTACTTTCAATATGAAATACTCTGAAAGATACTTGTATGTTGTGTTTTATAATATAAAAATACAAAACCGCTGGCATGAATATTAGTTTTTGGCAAGAAAATGAAAACTTTCTCAAACCAGAGAAAGCAGTTCAGCATAAGAAGTTTTTGCCTGACTTTATTTTCAGCTTTCATTCCACTGAAATAACTTTTTCACATGGCAGCTGCAGTTGTTATCTCTAAAGCAAGAGCGACTCTGGTATTTCCTCCTTCCCCATGAAAACCTTTTGCTTGCCAATGGGAATATTTCCATTGACTTCACCAAGCTTCACTGAGCACACAGGAAAACAATAACATTTTCCCTTCAAAGCAATGTGTATGTGGTTAACATCTGCAATATACTACATGGCTTATGGGTAATGTATTGATTTCCCACTGTTGTGCTTACTGTTAAGATCAAATCAATGAGACCATTTGCAAAAATAAATGAGAATGTTTTGTCTGCCTGTGATTCTTTTATTCTACAATAACAAATTTCACTTCGCAGACTGGTGCAATCACGCATGAAAAGATTCTTTACTGTGCGGTCGGTCTGCCTTTATCAGTTAAAATACTATTTATAGTATTTAATTTGTAATTCCTCCAAGGTAAATGACGGACTGCTCTTCATGGCCATTGTAATAAAATTCACAGCAATTTAAAACAGATTCTACTTGCTATTCCTGATCCGATCACCAGGCATGTTGCTTTTCCAGTGGCTTTGGAAGTGTACAGAGCAGACCAGCTGAGACACAGAAGGTCCTTCACTGAGTAGATTTTACATTTTGCTCCACAGCCCCATTTCAGTCTGTTGCTTTATTAAGGGCTGATTGAGCATTAATCCCATTTGCCAGAAAGCATCGAGGGAGATCTACACAAGAGACTCATTTTTCCCAAGTGCGGGCTTTGGCACATTTGCCTCACAAGAGACTTTCCTTTCTAGACCTACATTTGATCAAAGAAAGTTTCGGTGGAGGTGTTTCTAAACAGGCTTCCTCACAACCGTATATGTCTTTATTAAGGTGGCATGAGGTCATAATTTGAACTTTTGTGGAAATGTTTCAAAGACAACTTCGTCTTGTTGGTGGTTTTAACTACAAAACAGTATTTAACTCGGTGTCCAGGGAGTTGAGCAGAATATATTCAGCAAAATAAGATATGAAAACGGTCTGAGCAAGTTGAATGGTTTTATTAACCTTTGGAAAAGCTTGCCTCATGTTCTTTCCTTTTAATTTAGGCTCGGTGTTTTTTAAGAGCAAAATGGTTCACATTTCAAACCAAAAGCCAGACTTTTCTTTTAGAAAGAATGAAAAGGATCATTGGAATTTAAGTCTTTTAGAAAAAAAAAAAAAAAGTAAGTCTATTTTTATCTGATACCATTTAGCCAATTTGAATCCATTTTGTAAGTAGCTTTCTTGGAAGTTGCTTTATTTTCCTTGTGTGTTTTTGGGGGTTTTTTGGTGTGTTTTTGGTTTTGTTTGGTTTGTTTTTTTTTTTTTTTAATATTATAGAAACAAAAAACATCCAGTTATATTTGTCATGTTATTAGGGTTCATTGAATCTAGCTTTTTGCTGGAGATTTATCATACTTCTGTCTCTATTTATGAATAGGACTACTCAGTTTCTTAGTATTGTGGTGATTTGACAGTAAAATAGCAAAAACTGCGAAGTAAATGTGTTTCATTCTTGACATAACATGATTTTATGTTCTATGAATACTGTTGAGGCTGAACATCAAATAGCACCTGAAGAATAGCAATAGTTGCCAAGTACTGAAGTGTTATACATTTCTTTGAGTCACTTTTCACCATTTTTGGCTATCCTATGAAAAAGAGATGCATTAGCTATGCAGTGACAAGATCTCTGTCAGTTGGATGGCATGGAAATAACCACAGGAAAAGCCTACCCCTCCCTGGGCTTTTTTTTAATCACTTTCCTCTTGTTCCCCTTTCTCATGGCACTTATTATTTTATAAGATATTTATTAATTACTATGTGTTGTTTACAGTACTGTCATGCCGGAGAACTCTAGTTGTGGCTAAGGTCCCTGGCTATGCTAGGGACTGTTCAAAGCCAGAGCGTAATATCTATTCAGGTTCCAGAGGTTTAGAACCATTATGGAAGACAAGGAACAAGAAGAGAATTAGATGTTTAAGGGGTGGAACATGAGATAACGTAACATCATTGATCAGCCTGGAAGCCAGTGGTCTCAGCACTCCAGATTTAAGCATTGCCAAGTTGTAATGGAAAGGTTACTGTAGTACTTAGTTCAGTTGTTGCAATTTTAATACAAAATATTTCTATTCTATCACTCTGGTTGACTTCGTTTTCTATATTGTGACTAACATGCTTTTAAACTGGCATGTGTACTTGTACAGTTGCAGCAAAAACCTATGCAATAAATTAACTTAGGGTCAAATTCTCCTTTTCTTACCCCAGAGTATGTTCCAGAGGGAACTTTTCAGAGTAAGGTTTGACATGCTGTGACATTCAGCAACAACAGTGCTAAAGCCATCTTAAATAATCATTTCCTCCTCCCCAGCTGTGTGTTTCTATTCCTGTACCATGCCTGCGCTCCATCGCCACGAGCATGTGCAGCATGTTGTGAGCTGAATTCAGGGAACTCATGCAGATGCAGAATAAACTACTAAAATATTGTTTGTGAAACTGGACTCCAAATAACAGAAAAGAGAGTCACAGTAAACCCAGCCAGCCCTTATTGGACGGAAGCAGCCTGATTTTTTAGGGTCAGGATTTACCAGTCACTCACTTGTAAATTCATTCTCAGTCGCCGAGCAATGCAGAATCAGATCATGTCGATATTATAAATGCACTAATGCCAACCATGCCGACATCAGCAAGCAGTGTGGGACAACAGGAGAGGATTTGGAGAACAAAACAGCTGGCACTGAGGATCCAGCTTCTGCACTCTGCACGTTGTGAGAGCTTCGTTTAAGATTAGATCTAGTTTTGTCCTCTAGACCCTTTAGCAACTGGAGCGCATTAGATGCAGTCCCGGAGTGCATCTTCTGGTCTTGTTTCAACAGCAAGGAATCCAGTTCATGTGCTCATCTGTACCTAGAGCAGCAGAGCCCGGTGATGAGATGCAGAGGGTGCCATCCAAAGGAGCTTTTCCAGGGACCGTTGAATCACCTTCCCAAATGACATGAGCTGGAACAGTACGAGAGGTCTCCTGTAAGTCTTGCTGTAGCTCAACCACATTCACTAGCACAGATGTGCTGGCTAAAGAGGTGATTATTTCTAACTCTGCTAGTGTAGTTATTCTAATAGGCATACAGAGCCATAATGAAACCTTATTGACATACACACCCACTGCTTTCTGAAAGAACTCATGTTTACAGAACCTCAATGTAAAGCTTCAGTTAAACTGCAGATAAACACAACAGTATTTAAGAGAAGAGCAAGGGTGTATGAAGTTCTAAGACTAACCCTGAATCCTTTTCTCCTGAGAGCAGAATCTCTAGCTGCTTTGCAATAATTTAGGTCAAACAATACTACCAGCTTTTCCTTCATCTGTGGCTTGTGAGTAAAAAAGTCATGTAGAGAATTTGCAGTCCTCAAGCTCTGGATGTGCAGTTCAGTGCTGTACCGGTAATTAGAATTCTTATGACTCTCAAAGGGCTGAACCAGAAGATTAAAATAACTTTATTTTCCTGTGAGATTGTAAGTTCTATACTTGAATAACTAGGATAGATGATCATTGCTACATAAAGGCTAAAAGTGTTTATTGCTGGCTTTGCATTTCTCAACAGTGATATGTAGGTCATTGTAAAACCCAGGGAAAGAAGACAGACAGCAGATTGAAAAAGAGGGCTAAAAATGAGAAAATCTGAATCCTTGTCCTGTCTGCATGGCCTTGGTTAAGTAACTTAATCTCTCTCTACCCCACTGATACATATATGACTAAAGGTAGGATTTTCCTACTGTGCAGAAGTATTATAGCCTGACTATGTTGATAAATGTAAAATGTTTTAAACTGCTATGGTGAAAGAGATTACGATCATATTTATATGCAGATAAATGAAAGCCAGCTCTACATTTTAGGAAATAATAAGAAAAAAACCCATGATATAAGACTATACCTCAGAGAAATCAGGGAAGTTCTGTATTGTCATTGGAGTCAGTCAGGGTTTGGATTTGTGAAGGGGAACGCCAGTGAGAAGCCAAGATGCAATCACAGCAACATGTAACACTTGGCAATTATTAACATGCTTTTGACTTTGACATTTTAATTATATTACAACATATATAATAGATACATATATTTGAGCAATATATGTATACTGCATATCTATAATAGCTTTGTATGTAGATCTACGACTATGTGTGATAAATCAGAGAGCTATAACACTATGACTGATATGTAGCTACACAGATAACTCAGCTTTACTAGAAGATGTTTCTGAGAAAAGGTCAAATCCATTCATGAAGAGCTTTTAAATATCCTAGAAGCATAAATAGTCGATTATCTGTTTGGAGAAAGAGACACACAAAGAATTGTAAAGCACCATTTCATTTATAATTGCATTGTAGGCTTGTCATATACACCATTGCACCATATAGAATGTGGGAGGAAGTAGATCTATCTCTGAGTAATTATTGAAGGGAAAAATTACAAGCATGTGTTATTGCAAGAGTCTACACTATGTCATCAGCCTGGTAGGACCAGGTAGAGACGTGACAGCCTTGGACAGGGAAGTACTGATGTTTGAAAACTAACAGAGGATGAGCGAGACTCCAGAGAGGAGTATTTGGGCTTCTACTTTACCATTGTATTTTGCTGTCTGTGAAAGCAGTGGGAGGTTATAGCTTTATATATATATCAATGAATCTGTGCCAGCATCCTGAGTCTTAGAAGGGGGAAAAAAGGAAGACTCAGGGAATTTTACGTCAGTCACACCCTTTTCTTAAACAACAACAAAAAAAAATAGAAAAAAACAGTCAAAGTATGTACTTTCAAGTATCTGCAAGACAACAAAGTGTTAAGAATCAGTTAACATCATAAATTTAAGTTTGAATCAATACCCTTTATTCTTATGACAGTCTAACAGTCCTGGCAATAGTGTGTATCTGCACTTTATCTGACCTTTGATCCTGTGTCTTGTGATATTCCCATAATTATCTAATGAAATGTGGTCCAGTTAGGACACCTCCACAGTCCCAGATAGTTGGCAAGTTTCTCTTGTGGAGTGGTTACTCAGGGTGAACTCACGAGTCTGGATTATCCCATATCTTTAGCGATGTCTCAAATAATAGAATAAGAGTGTTCTTAGTAAATTATCAAGGTATGAGGGCCTGAAAGCCCACTGGGTACCAGGATTCCATTATGAGATTATTGTGGCAAGTTGAATAAATTATCTGAAATGAATGAAATGACTGGCAAAAGAAGTATTTCCAAGAGCAATGATCATCTGTATAAATACAAGCTCAGGAACAGCTGGTTAATTGGAAGATTTGGGGTAATCCTAGATCATAAATTGATCAACCAACCAGTAACAAAAACGTAAAAAAAATCCAGTTGTACTAAAATGAATACACGGGAGCAGTATACGTAAGACCTATGCAGTAATCCTTTTACTCTACTATGAGTAAGACCTCAGTGGGAATACTATATTCGGTTTGATACAACCACTTCAAGAATTATCAGCTGAAAATGAGCCAAAAGAAATCAGGGATATTCTGAATTTTAGAAGCTGTGATCTATGATTTGCGGAATTAGGATTCTTTAGACTAGTTTCTCATGGGAAACAGTCTTGAAACATATCAAAATGGCTGGAAAGAGATCAAGAATAACTGATTTCTTTGCTCCCTGTCACTGAATCACGGAATGGTTGATGTGGAAAGGTACCTGTGGCCCAGCGCCCCTGGTCATTGCGGGGTCTGCTAGAGCAGGTTGCCCAAGACCATGTCCAGTGGGGTTTTGAGTATCTCCAAAGATGGTGACTCCATAGCTGCTCTGGGCAACCTGTGCCAGCGTTTGACCACCCTCACAATTAAAGTTCTTTCTTAAGTAGAATTTCCTGTATTTCATTTTGTGCCCATTTCCTCTTGTCCTGTCACTGGATAATACTGAGAAGAGCCTGGCCCCATCTTTTCTTCCATCAGGCATTGATACACATCGATAAGATCCCCCCCTGAGCCTTTTGTTTTGAAGGTTAAACAATTCCAGGTCTTATCCTAGATAAGAAACAAAGTAGTGGTCATAACTGCAGGAAGAATGAGTTAGATTAGACAGCGACAAAGAATTTGGATCAATAAGCAAGGGAATAGACTGCTCACTGAAATTAGCTGGGCAATACCCACCTCTAGTGTTTTTTAAGGAGCTGTTGGGCAAGACAGGAATTAACTAAAGTGATCTCTTCCTATTCACAACCTATGATGCTTTGTTGCAATGTTATTCTTTTGAATCTTAGTCTCTTTACCCTTCTCCACATTTCCTTGGCCTTCTTTTCATCTATTCCTTTCTGTCTTTCTTCTTTTGTGCATATATCTATCAAGTAGTAGCAGAAGCTGCTGTCAAAGCATAGCAACACCACAGAACTGGAAATACTTGCTAGCTAACCAGAAAAGGCAACATTCATCCCTTTCACTTGTTGTGTTTCTTCCAGTTAGGTTCTGAGTCTTCAGAATGATGCCCTTAGTGTCATGTCCTGTGCTCAGGTCTTATGAGGTTATTTAATTTATACCTGCCTCATTATAAATAATGTGCAAATTGAACTTAACCTGAGAAACGGTAAGATTTTCAAATTTCAGGCCAATGGATTCTAGCACTTCCTTAAGGCTGGAGATACTTTGTCAGAAAGCTTGGGCTGTAGCCTCCCAAATCATTGTTTTAATTAAGGAAAAATACCTTCTTCACCAGAGTTTTGTTGCTTTCTGTGCTGTTTACCAATGTTTTCTTTCGAGACATCCATTCTCCAAATGTACCTTAAAACTTGAGGGATGATTTTTCAATGTTTTCCAAAAAAAACAGTGAATAAGCAATGTAAAGATAAAGGTTCGCATAGAGAAGAGGGAAAAAGAGAGAAAAAAAGGCTGGCGTTCCATTTATCCCCACTCAGCCATGCTTGCCTTTTACAGAAGTGGTATCTCTGAATGTGCCAAAAAAACCCAACTCCAGAAAAAGAGAAAACAAACATGTTCAAGTCCTCAAATAACTTTCCTGCTCAACTAAATGTTTGAAACAAGGTTTCTGAGACCAACTCATGCATTATGCATGCAGTTGTTCTTTTTGGCTGATTTGATTTGCCTCAAGCCTCAATGTTAATTATAGTGGAAAAGATAAATACAATCTCTCTATTTAAATTTTATAACAGTCTTTAAAATAGATGCCACTACCCTGCTCTCAATCAAACACAGCATCCACAGGCAAATGCAATTTAACACTAACAATACCAGACGTGGTCAGAGATTTGATTGTCAGCTAGAGTATGTTGTGTTAAGTAGCCATGTATTCTTCAGCTTTGTTTGGTGTATTTGGGTTCAGCTTATGGAACATGAAATAAAAAATTATGTCCCGCCACAGCAGTATAATGGCTATGGGAAAGAGATCCTGGAAGGACTGGGAATCAACACGGCTGGCTTATACTACTGATACTGCAAATAATTTACTGTGCTACTTGTAGGCTGGAATAATAGGCATATGACCTCTCCCCGTGGAGTATTTTATGACTGGAAAGCACTTTGGAACCATATAATTAAAATACTAGATAAGTACACATAAGAGCATTCAGAGTTCCCTGGGATGGAACTTGGGTAAAAAAATAATCCCCAACTATTGTGATAATAGGATTCATTTCTCTGGACAGTACTCCATTATGCAAAGAGCAGTTTTTGCTCTGTGCTTTACATGTCCTCTTCTTACAGTCCAATCTGTTCAAGAAGAGGTTGCATCAGCTATCATATCAAAAAGAGTGGCCCAGCCCTTAGAGTCAGATGATTGTGACTTCTTGGCAGCTTTTGTTGCTGACCTAAGTCACTCTAAAATAGGATACACAATCACTCTGTCTCAGGGAAAAAGTGGCTTATATGAGTTCTGGCCTGGCCTGGCTTTGAGAAATAGCACCCTCAACAAAAAACCCAAATGTCTACTGAGCAATTGATTGTGATTTTAGTATCTTGTTCTTTTAAAATGACTCTTTCAGAAATCAAAATGTAGATATGCCAGTGCTCGTCAGAAGGGACCTCTGAAGATCCTTAGTCCAACCTTCCACTTGAAGCAGCACTTTATTAAAAAGCAGGGCTGAAATGTTATATTTCGCTGGTCCTCAGAAGCTTCAGACTACAGCTCCACAGTGCCTTATAGAGAAAAGTCACCCCGATTCAACATAGTGGAATTACTGAACCCCTGTTCCTATTTTGTAGTTTTGAAGTTTGAAGGGTTTCAGCTGTCTCTTGCCAGCCTGCATTCCCTAAAACACCACCTGTACTGAGCTGAAAGTGATGCTTATGTGCCGTAAGACTGATAATAAGCATTACCTGCTCTGGCACAGAAGTGCCTACCAAAGTGACTGTCCCTGTTTGTTATGCTGGTCTCAAGTGGGATTTTTTTCATATCATATTCATATAAAATCGCTAAGTTAGAAGAAGAACCTGTATTTCTTAGTGCTGTAGTGGACTTGGATAAAATCAAGGAATAGAATCATAAAATAGAATCATAGAATCATAGAATCATTTCAGTTGGAAGAGACCCTCAGGATCACCGAGTCCAACCATGACCTAACTGTAGCACTAAACCATGTCCCTAAGAACCTCGTCTAAACGCCTTCTAAACCCCTCCAGGGATGGTGACTCCACCACTGCCCTGGGCAGCCTGTTCCAATGCCTGACAACCCTGTTTGGGAAGAATTTTTTCCTAATATCCAATGTAAACCTCCCCTGGCACGACTTGAGGCCATTTCCTCTCATCCTATCACTGCTTGGGAGAAGAGACCAAGGAATTAAGGAGCTTCATTTCTTTCATATGATTTTTTTTTCAATAATAACAGTAGATATTGTAAGGGAAACAAACCCACAGTCAATCCAGGGACTGCTGGTGGGTTTCTGCAACACGAGCCACGAGCCGCTGTGGCACACATCGCTCGTCACCTTCTTTCCGCTCATCATTCGACACTCAACCCTAGTGCTTAATTCCAAGCACACTTTAAAGTGGCTGCTTTAGGAGACAACGAGCCCGTGCATCCCCCCAAGCCCCTGATTTCCAAGGCAGGGCCCGGGCGGAGCGCCGGGTTCGCTCCGCATTCGCTCCGGCTGCTCCGGAGGCGGCGCGTCCGGCTCCATCCTTGGGCTCCGCCGCCCTCTGCTGGTCGCTGGGAACCGTGTCCATCCCGAGATCGACGTCACGGTGCTGTTGACGTCATACATGGAGCTCAGAAGCGCGTATGATGGCGACATTCGGCTGGGATGAACAACTGGGCCGTATTTTCCACTTGCAGTCATGCGACTGCGTGAGGTGGCCCTTCCTCGGGTACACCTCATAGTTTTGTCATGGTGCAAAATTACACGGTATTTGCTGGTTTTAATAATAATGCTATAATTAGCCAGTTTTCTTTATGTAACTGCTGGCTGTGTGATGAATGCTAAATTACTATTTACTGACATTATTAGTTTCTTCCAGTGATTGGATTTTGCCTTTATCAGAGCACCACGTGGCAAATAAAGTTAGTTAGAAACATGTTTCTTGGCTCAAGCCCAATAACTTCAGTTTTTTAGATTTTAAGACTGAAAGATTCTCAGAGCTTGGCTTTGATAAAACGTGCCTTCTGCACATGACCTGCTTGAACCACACCTGAAGTGTCCACATGAACTAACGCAAAAATTGCTCTACCTCCACCGTTTGCATAAATGTACCCAGATTCTGTTCCAACTTCTGGCAACAAAGGGAAGCTTTGACTGCAATCTTGAAGGCAAAAAAGTCACCAGGGAGAACAGGGAAAATCTGAAGCACACAAAGCTCCCTGACTTTGCTGCCCCTGTGTGAGAGGAGTGTCACAGGAAAGGATGCATCAGGAGTGGATTACACTGGTGGATCAGGTTCTGGCAACAACTACTGGAGACTCATGCAGAGTTCCCAATGGAAAACTTCTGGACAAAAGGCAAAAATAGCACTATGTGACACTGGGAGAATTTCACCCTCTAGAGCAGGGGTGTCAAACTCATTTTCACCGGGGGCCACATCAGCCTCACAGTTGCCCTCGAAGGGCCGAATGTAATTTTAGGGCTCGATAAATGTAGTAGTTACAGTTATACAGTCCTAAAATTACATTCGGCCCTTTGAAGGCAACTGCGAGGCTGATGTGGCCGCCCCGTGAAAATGAGTTTGACACCCCTGCTCTAGATGAAGGAGCTTGGATGATACAAAATCTGAATGAATTATAAAAATAAATGCTTTATACCTCCCTTTAAAAATCTGAGAACACACGTTTTCTTTTAACAGAATTAAGACATTCTAAAGTAATTTACTTGGAGTGCTGCTGGAAAGAGTCAAGGCTTGTTCTATCAGAGTCTGCAGGTTCATATTTCTCTTGAGGCAGGTGGAGACCGACGGATGAGGATTGTTAGTAGAGTTAAATTTTGGAATGAGGATTGGTGTTGTGGTTATGGAATAAAGAAGTGCAGAAATGAGCCAATGGCTTTATTTTTGGTTTATAGTCTATAAACCAAACTCTAATCCCTCTGCCAGGGGATTCCTGTCTTCATGTAGATCCCAGACTGGAAATGGTTATTGGTTTTATGAGAAGCTTGAGAATGTCATGTGCAAGTAGGGTTCTACAAAACCTACTTTGGAAGCCAAATCTGAAAGTATCGCAGCTTTTAAAATGCTAGATATGCCAATGTTGTTTGTTATAACTAGAACTGCGGGAACCCAAGGCCTCCAACACTCTGCAAACCTGCATTAACCTGACACCTTTTCTAAGCTTTAAAAAAAATCACTAGAGCCTGCCACCACCGTGTGTGAGCATCCTGCCAACATGTTTATTCACTGCTGTAATGAACACATGCAGGATTAGAAAGTTTGTTTAACTATTACTGGAAACCATTTTCCATCACAGCCCTTTCAGCTGTTTTGCAAATGGTGCAGCAGGAAATTCTGCCTTTGGGCTCATACATTCGGAACGCGCAGCGGTGGTGCAGGAAGACACAGCCCTGCCGAGCTGTGACATGGGGAGCTCCTCATGCTGCCAACCGCGCGTCACTGTGAGAGTAACATAGAGGAATATTGAGTGACATGAGCAATGTCACAGGAAATAAGACTCACAGCTTACCCTGGTTCTCTTGTGAAATGATGTCACGTAACATGCTTCAGATTATGTTTACCCATGCTACGGCACAACTACATTATAAATGCAAGCACCAAATTAGGAAAGTGTGGACGTAAATGCGTTGGTATGGTCACACTGTAGGTCAGAGGTAGAGGAGGAGCTAGAACCCAGTGATGCAAAGAGCCAGTCCTATCAAATACAGATTCTGTAATGTCATAGCCATACATTGCTTCTTAGTGTAGTCAAGCCTAAACTATTTAAGGCAGGGATTGTCTGTGCATTTAATTGTATGTTTTGTAACAGGAGTGATGTGTGTAATTGTTACTGTAAAAAAAAAAAAAAAGTATAATAATAATAATGATTGCTATGATTTCTGCCTTTCCTAGTAGTACATATTTTCCTTGGAGTAATCAGGGACTTGTTGCTAGGTAGTTAATATTTAAGGTACCTTAAATATTTTAATGTGTCTATGCCTGCTGTTTCTAGGCAGCAATATTTGTTTATGATATTGTTATACAACCCTTTCTACATTATATCCTTTATTCAGTGTAATCTAATAATCCATACAGTTAAATTTCAGTCCTGATACTTTTTTTTCACAGCGTAGCATATTGAAGTAACTACTGAAGTGAATTACAAAATATCTCTGATGTAGAAGATTGATTCTGTGTCAGGATGCACTGCCAGCATTTTTTCCTTTCTTTGTACAATCTTAAAAAAATAATAAAACACTTAACAAAGGCCATTTATAAGTTGGTAGTGCTCCCGTGCACTTTCAGCAGCTATTGCAGATGCTTACATGTTTCAAAAGTACAAAATTCAGAAGTCTTAAAGTAAATCACACGACTTCAGTATTTTGGGTGGAGAGAAGCCCAGTTTGGATAGAATTACAGTTACCTTAAGGGTTGTCCTCACGCTTCCAGGCACGTTCCATCCTGTGAGTTGGCTTCCTAGCTGGTATGCAGGCATGCAGAAATTTTGATAAACTTTTTAATTTAATGGCTGAGGATCGAGATCACTTTTCATTGGAGAGACAGAGTTGAACTACTAACTTTTTTTTGACTAAGCTCTCTAAATTGTTGAATCTTCAGATGCAAATCTGCTGTGTCTCACTCTTTCCTAAGGGGTAATGGGCCAGGAGAAGGAAAGAGGTTTCATGGTAGTTGGACAGGCAGTTTGAGAGCAGGAATGGAGATGAGTTGAGAGTCCTGGGGACTAAGTATTCACCAACATCTGCTGAAATGCTTCACTAGGGGTATGTGTTATCATTTCATCAATCCTTCGGAAGTAAAAATCTCTGTATTTTTGGAAGTTGGGCAATGCTGCTTTAGGTTTTTCATGGTTTAATCTCAATTTTATTTAAATAAAATATGAAAATGCCCACTGCGTTAATGTTATGGCTCTTATTAACAGATTTTACACTCTGAGCTGTGCACGTGGAGAGATGAGACTACTGGCCCCTCATTCTTTGCCACAGATCTATATGGGCTGCAGAAAACGTACATCATCTGCCTGCCAACCCTGAGGCAAGAGAATTATTCCAGATATTGCTCATTTCCACAAACGGAAGGAGCCGAGCTTCCCTGGCAAGACAGACATGGATGGGAACTCAAAGTTCATCAAATGATGGAAAGCAATCAATCAGGGTTTCAAGTAATCCATGCAGATGATTTTGCAGATCTAATCTGTTCACTGTCAGGTGCCGCAGAAGCCAGTGAAGTCAGGCAAATTTCAGTACCCCTTTCTTGCTAAATTCTTTTACTGTTTTAAAACTAAAACAACCCCCCATATATTAAAAATAAATAAATCATTTTATATTTGTGAAGGCAGCTGAACAGCCCTGCAGGCAGATCCTCTGTCCACTGAGGAGATGTAATGGGAGTAGCAACACTTGAAAGCTTGTTACATTTTCTTACCTGCTCACTTCTTTCCTAGAAAAGGTACCTTTCTCATTAAGAGAAGTTGCTAATTTTCAGGTTGTTCAGTCTCCAGCCTTTTTATCAAGACTTCCAACAATGTTATCAATTAGTGAAAATTCTGATAGCGATTTCTTTGTTGTGGAACATGTCACAGAATACTGCACAGGCCTTGAATAGATGTCAAATGTAAAGGACCAGAGATAAAGAACTCCATATTCAATGTTTTAATTCTGAAATGTGAAGTGTGTCTTTACAGATCGGCGCCCTTCAGCATTATTTTCTGAAATATGCATGGCAAATGCACTTCTCTTTCTAGAAACTGAAGTTTAACTTGTGATCCTGTACTTTTGCTTGCCCTGCAGTTTGCTGGTGCGGGAGCCTATGGATACTGAAGGCTGGACCTCTTCCTTCCATCTGTGCAGATTCCCAGCTTCTGCAGACAGCCAACGAAAATTCTGGTAGGCAACAACTGAACTAGCCTGTAATTTTTACACTCTTTATGTTTTAAAGTTGCCCATTTATAAATTCTGGAAAGGTGTTTGCTTGGGATTTGGTACATTCCACTGCTTTGTAACCAGCTTCTTGCCCATCTTAAAATAACTCTTGCTGTGGATTACATTGGCTGGCATACAATTACATTTGTATTAATATCTAGCATTACAAAGAGCGGACAGACTGTTCACATTCGCACAGTCGTTCACGGGAGTGTAGACTGATACCGTATACAATACTGTGTGTTGTTTGTGTAGAGCTGGGAAATCCAAATTATCCAGTACAAAAGGCTCTTTGTGCAGCAACGCTAATGTGTCCTAGTGTCATCCATTTATCCTTAAGCAAATGCTGTGTCTTAGGAGAAAAAGAGTTCAAGCAGACTAGTTCATTTGGATTTCCTGTGTACTATTATGAGATCCTCCTAAGTCACATCAATAGAAGATGAAAGTGCCAATAAGATTGTTGTATCTATTGCTAAAATGTTTGTGTCAATATTTCATTAATGACAATACTATATATATCCAGCAAATTTTGGATTTTGAGTCCTAATATTTATGTTAATGCTCCAGGAAATAATTTGTTGTATGGTTAACTTATGGCTTCAACCTGTATTCTACATCCAGCACTACAGAGCTCAGATCAGCTTTTTCTAAAAGCCTCCTTTACCCAAGTGGCCCAAGGGGCCTGGATTTGTCTGTCAGAAAAACTATGGTACTGATCAATATTAGCTTTTGTAGCAAAACCAAAGACTGATCTGATATTAAACGTTTACAGCTCACGATTTAGATTTCAGTTTCTTAAGACACCTGCACTTCACTACTTGGACACAACAGGACCAAAAGCACTGAAGTTACTGCCTGTAACTACTCCTTCAGTCTAAACCAGTTTTACCCTCATGTTTGTGTACGTCTTATTGAAGTTCATGATGCAGTAATGTCTTTTATTTGGTTACTTGCATATTTTAAAAGATCAATACATGCACATCTAAGGAGGGAGATTAAAAACCCAGCAAATAAAGTCTTCTCATAAGCATACCGTGATTAATCTTTATCCTCTTTGGCAGCTATACGCCAGACACCAGCAGCTTTTTTATTATTATTTCAACTATAATTTTTAAAAGTGCCACATAATATTCTGAGAATAGTGACACTGAGACGAGGGCTTTCCTGAGCTGGCTGATACTGCTACTGGAGTGCAGGGGAATGACCTGCCCCTCTGAACTGTGCCGTGTTGCTTCCCTGCCTTCTGGGCTGAGTTTCACTCGTACTCCTTCCCTTCCCCAACTTGTCTGCAAACACAGCTGAGCTAACAAAGCTGGAAGTAAAGCACATCTCTGATACAGGGCTTGTACCTCCCACCGGAGAACGGGAGGAATGGGACACCAGAGAGTGGCCCGACTGTATCTCAGCGTGCTCTTGGGGGCAATGTCACTATCTGCTGCCCCTTCCGCAGGGTATGGTGTCATTTGGCCATGTGTAAATAGTCAAAATGCTATATTTATAGGAAACACAATGCCTCACTGCTGTGATAGTTTAAATATAGAGACCACTACTGGCATTTAAAACATCACTAGCTGGACAAGATAGTGCAATCAGAAAATAGCCTAAGCTTTTACTGTGATTCTGTGTGCAGGCTTTTCATATCCCTCTTGCTACTTTTAGATTAGTTGAAACAGTGTCTTTCACTGTCTTGAGGATTATTTGCTTCTTGAATAAATTAAACGCTTTGACATAGAATCAAAATTAGTAACAGGCAGCTTTTTTCTTTCTTATTGAAAACCTTTGTGATATTTATTTTTTTAAATGGCTGCTCCAAATGCAGTATATATGTATTTGAACACCTTGTATCCCACAGTGCAGTGGCCATTTATTGGGCATGGCAGTATTTGAACAGTAATGCAACGTAATGTCATTCTTATCGCTAGTATTAAAACCCTAATCGCTTTCTACTTGAGTTTCAAAGCCTGGTTTCCCCAGCTCAGGTTCAAGCCACAGACCAGCTCATACCGCACTGCAGAAATGCAACTTAATGAAGAACCTTTTTCCTCTCTGCTGCCAGGTGCCCATATCATTGGCATCAATGCAAGGAAGCAAGCAGGCTCTGCAAAAGAGGTCAGAAGCTTATAGGGAACAAGTGGGAATCTTCATCTGCTTCCTGCCTTGCTACTCCCTCCTCCCAGCCCATATGAAGAACACGTAGCTACACTGATGTGTGAAGACATATATGCTGGACTGGGTGTAGTTTAATCTTGAGCAAGAGAGGAAACAAAGAGAGACTATGACTCAGAGCAACCGTCTTCCAGCCAGGCAGCTCCAGGGCAGCCAAATGTACTTTCCCTTATTAGGCCAGATCATGAAACCTTGCTTCGAGTGGTACCCAATTCTGCAGTAGTATCACTGACTTTAATAATCAACTTTTCAAGTACTGCTTAGCGGAATATCAGTTTATCCCTAGCTTTGCTTCTTAAAACCCCACAACTTGTCATTAAATTTTACTCCACCTACTCTGACAAATATTGAATAAGTAGAACATGAATCAGGCTCCATTAGGAGTGGATGACATGTTTTAAAAGGATAGCACCTGTTTCACTTCCTGTAAATACCACGTTTTTATGACTGTAATCTGAATTTCCACATTGCCATCTCAGCTAAGGAGGTGGTTTTGATCCAAATTACTTTAGTGGGCTACTAAGAAAAACTAGAAAGAGACAGGGCCTCACGCCTCCCACAGACCATGCTTTATAGCTCAGTTTTAAGAAGCCATAGCTGATTTTCCTCGATTTTAAGTATTTTTGTTCTGTGATGTCATAACATGTGTGTCCTCAGCTGAAATGTAATCCTGCAGAAGAAATGTCACTGAAGTGAGTTCATCCAAGAATTATGCAGGCCGATTAACTTTCACACCTCTGCTGCTGGAATGCCCACAATGCTGCTCCAAGAGCTGCAGTATTCAAATAGTTACAAGACATTGTGTATCCTTACAGGGCAGTGTTGACCATCAAAATGAAACTAAAAGCAGCATCAACCTTCTACCTACAGCTAAGCAGACAGTTCACAGGCCAACTGTTATTTTAAAACATTCGTTGCATTAGAAATTACATACCATATTGGGTTTTTTAATAAAGAGTGACAGTTCTAGATGACCACTCTCAACCTGCCTCCTAAAACCAGGTTTTCAGGTGGGTTTAAACCCTATTTCCAATCTAATCTCATAACTCAAGAGTATAATTAATTCAATAAGCAATCAATTGCCTTGAACAGCTATATTAAAGTTTTTCCCATATGCTATCAGGTAAAAAAGATTTGTTTTACAAATGCAAGGTAAAGGTAACTTCTTGAGTTTGGTCAAGACTCCTTCCTCCTTTGCACTCGTTCTGCACTGGTCTGACTCTGCAGCTTTCATTTTACACAGATGTAGTTGTGTTTTATGTGCCTTGTGTAAGTTGCTAACTCACTTAGAACAACCATGAAGTATTGCTTAAACTGTTCATAAAACAAGATAACTACCTCTTAATCGTATTTGCTCTATGAATACAAAGTGTGTTTGGCTGGAAACTCAGAAGCACTTGCTAATAAAAGGCTCATGACTTCGCAGAACAAGATGCTGTAAATTTCTGTAAGACAACAGCAGTAGATACAGATTTCTTAATTTTATAAACATTTCTGTTAAATGGTGGCTCCCAGGGTAGAAGGAGAAAGAAAAAAAATGCTAAGCCAAATTATTTCCTTAATCACAAGTGTGATACAGCAATGACATTCAAAGGGAGCAAGTGAATGGAGAAAGGCACATTTTGGTTTTGATGAGAACGCAGCTGTCAGACTTCAACTACAGTGGTGTAACTAAAAGAAATCTCAGGTTAGAAGAGTGTATTTGAAAGCAGTTACTGCCATTACATTTCCATAAAATCACAAGACTAAATTAGGCTTCTATATTATTTTATTTCCCTCTTAAAGTATAGCATTGAAGTCCTGCACACATATAAATATCCTTACAGTTTCTTACACATTTTCTATCCATCATTACTTAAAGTGCCCAACTGTGAACATTAAAAATAAAAACATTACTGTTAAGAGTGGCTACACTTATAGAAGGACTGGTATTCTGACAATGCAGGCCACTGATTTTACAAAAATCACCTGCCAAAGAATACATCCTAAACAACACGCATCAATATTAACCCTGAAGTAGTTGCCTTGTTTTTTTCCGCTCAGCTGATCTAAAAGTGATTAATATACAGGGTTTGTTTTGAAACGTGTCTTTTACATAGTGTAAGAATAAAGGATAAATGCATTACTTTCTTTCTAGCTCCCTCCTTCCCCCACAAAGTGTTTACTGTGTCCCAAGCTGCTATGTTGATTAAAAACCAATTGAAAAGAGCTCTGGAAATGCATGCAACTTAAAACTCACTTAACCACACTTTAAGTTATAAAGTCTGAGAGATTTTAATTTCAGCATGGGGCTACGGTTCAGTTGGATTATTAGATGTGTTTGTCGTGGTGGTGAGATTGGTAAACACTTCTTCCTTAGTTTCAGGCTGATGTCTTTCCATTTTGGTTTCCTCTTTAGCATCTTTATTAGTGGTATCTCCCTTGCTCTTGACTACCACAGGTTCGATCTCCATGATCTCCTGTGGTGGTTTAGGCTCTGGCAAATTTGGCTGAAGTCCATCAACCTGAACTGGTTCTGGGACATCTTCTGCTTTCTGTTCAAGTCTTTCCAAAATGTTCTGGACCTTCCTTACACCATCTCTCCTGGCCTGGCGCACATCCGCGCGGCCCTCAGGGTCCACTGAGTCTAGGGCTAGCAACTCTTTGGTCAAATACTCTTCTATCATCAAGTATTTTTTGTCAGTTTTCTTGCCTTCAAAAGAGTTGACTGCCTGCTCGAGCATTTGTACTTTCTCCAGAATTGCCTCCACTTTCAAAACACCAGGATGCTTTTGAGGTTCTTCTGTCTCCACTGTCTTCGGTGTCGCCGCTTCTTCAGGCGGAGGCTTTTCCTGCGGGGGAACAATCTTAGCGGGGCAGGGAACCTTTTTATCAGCTTTCTCTGCCGCGGCTGGAGGCTTCTGGGGTGGCAGTTTAGTATCTGGTTCTTGGTGGGTGACCTGAATGGGGATATACGGTGATGGGGCCTCATTTGCAGGTGGTGGGACTGCCTTGTTTTCAGGTTTGATTTCATGAGGTGGGGATGGTCTCGGTGGCTCTTGAGGTGGGACTTGTTGCTGAGAAACCTGGTGAGCAAGACAAATGTGTGTTGAGATACAATGAACAATGCTCCTCATTTCCTTCTACAGAACAAGTAACCTAACGAACAACCAGTTCTCTGTACTTCTAGAAGTGCAATTTTCACACAAACCAGATGATTATTCTTTCCTGTGCATTACTGAATTGTACTGGTTTAAAATAAAAACCACTGAGCTGAGGAGTTCAGTTATTGTTTCCAAGCTATTGCAGATTACAAGCACCCATCGACTCTCAAAGACATTAAGCTTCAACCCACCAAATCCTACCCATGCTCACTAAAACCAGCCCTACAAGCAGTTTTACGAGAGACGAACTCAGAGCAAAACCCTCACTGATCCAAGTCAGTGAGATTTGGTGCAGCTCACTGCAGCATGGTCAAGACTTCATCCTCAGTGTGTCACTGAGAGCTGCTGTTTCTGGAAAAGCTCACTACTTTGAGTTTTAATCACATTTTGGGCCATTCTCATCCCCTTCCTGTTTTCAGGACATTCCTTTTTTCATTAGTGTTTATTTTTCTGTTTTTACCTTTAGAGCATTTACATGCAGAGGCTACTAAGTCAATCTTATTACACTGTAGCAGTTAGAGACAAACCCTGCGATTACCACAGATCTAAGTCATCAAATCCAAAATCTCTTGATATCAACATTAGTTTTGAAATCCTACCAGATAACTGGAATTAATGAGATCTGCATTTTCCTTTCCCTGCCACCCCTTCACTTATTTCTACACAAATACAGTGATCTTGGAATGGTACTGGGATCCAGCTCTCATGGATTTAGATGGCTGAAGCAAAATACCTATATTTATATTTCAAGCAAATAATGGCCTGCACTGACAATCTGTTGCAGCTTTACCTATTACATCTAAAATTTGATTAGGGACCTCCAATTCTCACCCGTCAAAATAAATTAACATTATAACCTAAAATATACCATCAAATCTGAAGGCTTCATTGGTTTGTCCTAGCACTTGTTTTCAAAAATATTAATCTAATTCTGCTCCTGTCATTTTCTATGTGAAATGCCTCCAGAGAGGAAATCAAAGCTTGTTTATATACATAACCCCTTCTACAGACTCACAGTTATCAAGTTCCCAGTAGCCTTTAACTGTTATGAATTTTAACATGGAAGAAAAGCTCAATGACCAATACGTTCTATCAGCAAGTTCTGGAGGAATAAAAGCTCCAAAACTAGATTTTGCTGATCCTCTTTCTTCATAACTAAAATTACTTTGTGCATCTGATGCTATCCTAAATGGTTCTGAGACATCAATGAGGTCTATTTACATAGATGCCACAAATCCCACAGACCTGATTTTCTTCTCACAAACATAATGCAACATCAGTGACCTCAGTGTAATTACACCAAATTACACTCTGACAAGAGGAAAATCAAATTGTGTGTTAAATCACATTTCAGTGATCCAATGACTCCACAATCCTGATAGGTGGAAAGGCAGCTTGATGCTAGTAAATTGCCTCAGTATCTCCCAATTTGTTTAAATACAGAAATGGAGGCGGCTCTACATATTTTCATGTTAGCATGGGCCAAGTTTTCAGCTCTAGCCACACGACATGAAATACCTGGCAGGTCATTCCCTTCCCCATTTTACATACCTGGGGTCTGTCCACAACTGTCTGCACCCTGATGGGAGCCGGGGGCTGGATCTGGGTGGTGACTCTGGCCGGTGAACTCTCGCGGCTCGACGAGCCCCTCTGAGCCACTCTGAACGGGGACTGCGCTCGCATGGGCTTGGGCTCCCGCTCGTCCGGCTGGATTTTGTGAAACACGGGCTGGTGGGCTTGGTATTCACTCTGCTGGGCCGGGTAGTGTGTTTTCTGTGCCTGATGGTAGACTTGCGTTGGTTGCCACTGGATGTTTTCATGGATCACGGGAATTGGAATATAACCACGAGGAAGCTGATGGCTTCCTGCGTTGGGTCTGCCAGAGGGCTGGGGGGAAACCGTTGGAGAATCAGAAGCTCCAGGAGATTGAGGCTGCCATGAAAACAAAACCCATTATTAAATGTTAACAGTTTGGTGCTCACAGTACTTTTCCATTTCCAAAGAGAAAAAGAGGAGATGGACCTAGAAACTGGGCTCATGTTTCCAGCAAAGGATCCACTTCCTTGTTTTTTTGGCCAAGGGCCTCACCAGACAAACCACAGAAGTTGTGAGAGAGCATCATTATAACAAGTAGAAACTTGAGTTACAGCATTCCCAGCCCTCAAATGAGCAGGGAGTGGATGCCCAGTCAGAATGTTTGCTGCTTTTGCATGGCTGTTCCTGTCTAAACCTGTTAAATTTGAGGCAAACTAAAGTTAAGCAAACAAATTATATGCTGGAGACAAAAACAACCCCCTAACAGAGGCACACAACATTCAGACTTCTGATCCAGGTCAGACTAACAGATATTGGCTTTTTTTAAAGCATGGAATTTGGTAGCAGGCTATGGCAATGCACATACGGCTAATGCCCCCTTTTACCCTCCTAAGACCTTCCAGCACCTCGGCCCCTTGTCACCAGCACTGAGAGCTGCACCAGCTTAGACCTGCTTGTGGGGCTGCAGTTTGGGGACAGGCAGATGATCTGCTCAGAGCTCCATCCCTCCTCCTGCTATGCCAATCCATCCCCTCACCAACACTGCACCAACTCCAGCAGTTATCAGGCTATTCTCTCACCAGTTTCACTAAGAAAGAGGAAAAAACCCCAGCAAACCTGTGAGGAAATGATTACACAGCCCAGTGAAATGTCAGGTCAGACTGGAGCAGGACAGAGGCAAGAGAAGTGCAGGCAAGGAAGGGCAACAAGACCCCTCCTTTTGGTGCTGGTGAATGGCTCAGCTGCCCACAAAAAAAAGTGACTTTAAATAAATAAATGCTGGTACCCATCACTGCCACTACTGGTGGCCTTGTCAACAGGGGGTTTAAAGGCACAATCACAGGCTCTGGTCAGTTGATGCCCACACTGTTGCTGCCTGAGTTTGTAACAGCAAGTTCTGAGGTCCTCAGTAGTTATTCCAGAGGACTTCAGCGAGAGGCACAGAAAACATACTCCTGAAGGCACTCTGCGTACAAAATAAAGCATATTCCCAACTGTACAGTGCTGGAGAAGGAAAAGCTGAGCCTCTTGTCCTGGCACTGCATTGTTAGTCCAGTCAGCTGAGAAACCTGCTAACAGAATTTTAATTACATTGTTCAGACTCCGAACAGGTTTCAGAGCCACCACTGCAGAATTACAGACCTGGTGATGTATTTTCAGCTTGGTGAAGGCTGAATTTCCTGCTCATCTTTGACTAAAAATGAGGTTGATATTTCCATATTTACAAGAATACCAATTCTGCTAATTGTCTAGAAACAGGCAAACCAAATTCCTGCATTTTGAAACACAAAGCAAGCAGGGTGACTATATTTTTTTTCTAAAGCTCATAGTTTGGAAGTATTTTAACATGCCACTGAGGGACAAAAATACTTTACAATTCAATTTTAAAGCTGTGTATATGTAAATCTATACACTTACAACAACCGAAGCATTCAATTGGAAAGCCAAGATCACAGCACTACAACTTCTAAGCCAGCCTGAGTTATTAGCTAACTGACCACTTTTATTTTCTTCTCTCCCACTTTGTTCTCTTCAGCTTCTGACTCATGGTGCAGAACACAAGAGACATGTCTGTATCCTCTGCTTGTGGGGGAACCAGCACAAACCCCAAAACAACCCAGCCCTGCTGCAGGACCTGCAGGGCTCAGAGGCTCCTCTTTTTGCAGAAGCCATTTACACGCATTTGTTTCTGCAGAATCATTCCCTAATGAAAGCGAGCGATGCTAGAAAAACATTACATATTTATGCTGCCATGACTGTGCACTTTCGCATTTTCATACTTTGGGGGTAGTGGGGAAAATGTAATCCTGTGGTACGTGTGGCTTTTCTGAGGGATGAACCACCCGTGTGACATTCGGGTCACAAATGCTGCAAAGACCACACCCAGCAACACTGACAAGTTACCTCGGGTCCGTGTGTGGCCGGCGCTGGGGCCGCTGCAGCTGCCGTTGTCTGTCCACATTGTTTATCTGGTTGAGAAGCCTCCGCCGGTCCCCTTGGAGGTGGCTGTGCCTGCACCGCGGGGGGCGCAGCTTCTGTCTTGTATCGCTGCGGAGCAGCAAAGCACGGGTGCTGCTGCCTGCCGTCGATGCCCTCGTGGATGACGGGGATGGGGATGTAGCCAGCCCGGAGCTTGGGGTATCCCATGTTTCCTTCTCTTGCTGCTGGCTGCTTGGGAGATGGACCGTTTGCTGATGACTGGCCTTCCTAGGAGTTAAAAACACCACATAGCACTTGCTGGTAACTCGGATCAATGCATTTAATAAGAGAAAACTGCCCTAAAGGTCTGTCCTAAAAGCGGTATCAGCTTGTGCACAAGTTCAGACCCTCTTGGGTCCACGCGGGGCAGCTAACAGCAGGAGCTAACAGCCCAGAGAAAAGAGGAAGCTTCATGATCTGCTTATTCTCATAAATGCCAATTTGGGATTTAAAATACCTAATTACAACAGGATTTCCTATTTAGCATGTGTTACTCGTATTTAGCCACCAGCCCACCCCCTTCAGATGGGGCTCTTCCAATTCAAACAAGTGTCCCTGGGACCAGAGACATTTCCTCAGCACCTCTCAGAACCCACCCCGTGCTACAGATAACATCTGAAAAGATGCTTTCAAGGAAGCCTAATCCCATCAGAAGCACAATGTTTGTTGATATTGTTCATCCCACTGGCTCTTTAAAGAGTGACTGATGCTGTATACTAAAGAATGCATTCACTTTCAGCTAGGGGAGGATCTGGCTCAGTAAATATTGAGAGAGAGGGGAGGAGAAGACAGCATAGCACAATGAAGAGGAAAAGGCTGAAAAGGAAGATAAAAGAAATCTCTGTGTTGTCTGAGTAGGCTCACTGGACAATGTCAAAGCTCTGGCAAAGGTGGAAGCAGTTTGTACTAAGAGCCCTCGCAAGTGCTCTAGTAAGTTCTTCCTGCATGGGTCATTCTATTTTGAGGCCCTGCGAGGGCCAAGTTCCAGATGTATCTCTAAGTCAGATCATATAACAAGCACCTCTGTCATTCAGAGGGTAATGTCATTATTCAGTAAGAGGAGAATTTAATAAGGGGACATATGGTGCAAGTATTGGAAACCCTATTTTTAAAAGAGGTGTTTAAGCTGCAAAAATATTTCATGTCGCTTCTGTACACATTAATATTCTAATTTATCAAGAATTAACTATTTTACCAACCAGATTTTGAGTGTTCTTCCTATATGAAAGTATCCCCTCAAAAAGTAATTTCTCAGAATTCCTACAAGCAATGAAACTGCAGAGAATAAAGGCTATTATTTAGGTGAGTTAATAAAATAATATGTACTGAAAGGAATAAGTTCAAAGTCAGAACCCTGACGTTCCATTTCCTTTTATTCCTTAAAAAAAAAAACCTCCACAAAGGAAAAATTCTGAAAGCAGCAGAGAGGCGAGCCAGGCTTAAAAAGTCTGCGCAGAGCAGTAATTTGAAGTTGGCATTTCCAGCTGCAGAACAAGGATGATCTCACGCCAAGGTCTGCACCGGATCCACCGCCAACAGAGTCGTTTTAAATTCACCCTACCAGGAAAGCACACGGCTCTGCTCAACACCCAGGGGCTCCAGGAGCCCGAGGACCAACAAGCGCTGACCAGTTCACCTTCTACCAGCACAGCCCTGAACGCAGCTCTGCTGGCAGCCATCCCTCCAGGGACCCGGAGGGATGTACAGTTACGCCAGCGAACTGCGTTTGCTGGAAAATAAATTGGAGGTGCGCTCAGCCAGCAACAATGCGAGGCCGCGTCAGAGCCAAATGTCTGCTGGGCAAGCGGAGCCGCGCGGGCTGCCGGGCGGGGAGGGAAACTGATGATTCGACAGTCGGAAGAAGCACCTTGCGGCCCGGCGCTGACTCCGGGCATTTCTGCACCCGGTGCGCACCAGCTGCTCCGCAGCCCCCCTGACCAAGGGAGCGGCGTAACCCGAGAGCTCACAGCCAGCCACCCCACCTCAGGCACGGCTCCCACCGCTATAAAAAGGAGATTCACTCACTTCCAGCACTGTCAGACCCGCTGCAGGAAGGGTTGGTGCTGGGAAGGGTTTAGGAGCTGGGTGGGCCGAGCAGCACCTACAGATGCCCTGACATGAGATAGATCCTCAGCCATGGGGGCTCCACTCCACTCCACCTGGGTATGCGACCAATCTGCAAGGAGGCTGGAGCATGGAGGGGGTTGGTCTCTTCTCCCAAGTAGCAAGTTATAGGACAACAGGAAATGACCTCAAGTTGCACCAGGGAGGTTTAGATTGGATATTAGGAACAAATTCTTCCCGGAAAGGGTTGTCAGGCATTGGAACAGGCTGCCCCAGGCAGTGGTGGAGTCACCATCCCTGGAGGGGTTTAAAAGACCTTTAGACAAGGCTCTTAGGGACATGGTTTAGTGCTAGAGTTAGGTTACATTATAGTTGGACTCGATGATCCTGAGGGTCTCTTCCAACCAAAATGATTCTATGCCCTAAGGGATTAGTTGCCAGCTCCTCTCTCTGGGCATTTTAGGGCTCTGCAATGTTTTGAACTGCTCCACTTGGGGATAAAGCCCTTCAGCCTTCTGGAGGAATCCACAGTGATAAATCCTTGCCAAGGCTTCGATATGGACAGTGTCCCACTGCCCCATGTTCCATGAACCCCTTCCTAGGAGTCTGACCACAGGCTTCCCCTCCCTTGTCTTCATTTTCAGACCCTTGAGGCTGCCCTTGTTTGGAACCACCTTAGCAACCTGAGAAATCCGCCTGGTAAGAAATACAAAAACAGCAGCCCAAAACCAGAAAAATCAGGTTCAACTGCTTTTTCAAACCATTCAGTCTATATCTGAGGTGCAACTTTTGGCAAGTTTAATACTCTTTTTAATGGAAACACTAGCCCCTCTTTAAGAGCCATGGCACAAACTACACTCTCATAATTTGGCATTTATTCTGACAGCTGCAGAAAGTTAGCATTTCAAGCTGGTTCTTTGCACCAGGGTTTTTTTAACCCTGTATTCAGGTGGGATAACCACAGAGGACTTGTGTATGCGTGTCTCTTACCAGTGCAGTCATATGGGAGCAGACGAACAAATGCAATGTCCCTTTTATTTTCCACCACTAGTAGCTCTGAGGGAGAGATGAGATTTAGGAAAGGTGCTCCCACAACTGCCCTTCCTAATCCACACTGTTCTCTTCAACACTTAATTCATATTTAACTCTATCAACAGTTTCTTACATTTGCTAGTCCTATGTCCATGACATGCACAAGGTGTACAAGGGAGACCTGTGTTTCCAGCCTGGACAAACAGGTTCTGGAAGACGTCAGGAGAAGCGCAGGTGTGCCTGGGGACACGGGCAAGGAGAGAGGAATGGAATCGAGCTCTGAAAAATATCTGTCGTAATGCTATGGAGAAGATTCATGGTTTCCCTCTAAACATTTTCATTCCTAAGTTTCACCAGATAGCCAGCCAGGAGACCAAAAATGTCTGTTTTTTTGGTTTTACTTGCCTTCTATCAAATACAGGTCTTGCTCATTATATTAACAAACATGTGATCTGAAAAAGCCCAGAGTTCACATTTAACACAAATCTGCACAATAAGATAAAACCAATAAATGAATTACAAGCTTTAGTCCATCACCCTTCCCAGTTTAAGTATAAGAAACAGTAACCCAGCTCAGATTTCGATATCAAAAAAAATGAAGTCCTTTTCTCCTGCCCTCATCCAAGGAAACAAGTTCTTTGACACTAAAATTGAGAGTAATTATACACAACAGAATATTGATTAATTTTCCCATAAGTAGCATTGACAATCAGCACTGCAGGAAACCGGGCTGTGATCACACATTTTGGATTTAAGGGACAGAATCCCTAAAAGGAGGAGGAACACGAAGATGCAAAAAAACCACTGGAGCAGCTCAGAAGTTTCAACAACAGTCCTGGCCTACACACTTCAGGTGGCCTGAACCAACACCAGAAATTCAGACCAAATCCACCCTCTCAGTAGGTGCCAGCGCTCCCACCTCTGGGGACGAGGACACGCGTTTCTGTTGTGAGGCCATCACCACGATAAATAAAGGTGCAGCCAGCACACGTTGTGCAACTGGAAAAAAACACTTCATACCCCCCACATCCTACTTTTGGCTTCCCCTGGGAAGGGCACGGTCAGGAGTGATGCTAAAACCCTCAAACTTGCTCAGATTTTAAATGAGTTCTGACACTGAGTGCCAATGGAATAACAATCTTTAAAAAGTGACAGCAAAATGCAGCCTTGCAAAGAAATTCACAGCTGTGGCATCTGTCTGGAGTGGACAACAGCGTAACGTGCCCAGTGACTGCTGGAGTGTTATTCCACACCAAAACACAGAAACCTGCAAATCCAGTCACTGCTGATACCAGCAAATTGCCACTGAAGTCATCCAGATGGCTGTACCAATAGAATTACATTTGTCAAAATATTCTGTATGCACATTAGATTACTTGAATAGTTGTATCAAACTTGGAATCTCCCTTCCGAGACTGGTTGCATAATACATTTTTCATTCCTCTTATACTGGTCTACAGAAAAAGGTAAAAAGCAAGTTTTGCTGCCATCACATTCTTGCATTTTTCTTGACCTGTACTGATATTATTTATAGTACAGTGAGTTGGGTTCTCTAAAGCATGTACGTATAATATTATACACACATGTAGCGCCTCTGCAGCTCTCACAGTGTCAATTTTTAAATTATAATTGTTTTGTAAGTATTATATAGCAAAGTAACACAACTATTAAGAGTATTACCAAAAGATTAAATATCTCTCTCTGTACACAAACAGAAGGTCTACTGACTTCAGTGTGGTTCTGAACTTTTAAGTTGCTGCTGTAAAGGGTAGCACACAAATATAAGTATTCTGGTTGCTCAAGTGACTGAGAAAGTGCCATTATCTGACAAAAGCTGACTAGAGAGCACGCTTCCCATTATTTCAAGCCTGTATATTTAAGCCTGTATATATTTCAAGCCTATATATTTAGGAAGAAGGGAGCAATATGATCCTGTTCCGTCACAATAGAATACAAGATAACTAAAAGGAGTGATTGAAATACAGCTAAGTTTTCTTTGCACATAAATCTATTTTTCATCAGAAAGTGGTATGTCAGTAGTACCTAATATTCAAATCTAAGAATGATGTAAAAATTCTAATTAAAAAAAAAGAAACAACATTTTATGGCACGGAAAGGCAAAACTGTTCACCATTAGAACTGGATTCCATATCCACTTGTATTTTACTTTTGCCCAGACTTGTTTTTTTCCCTTTTCTATAGCAGAAACTAGATAAATCAACACTACTACACTGGCTTTGCTACCAACAGAAATCAGCATATGCAAGTATTTCTAAAAAATTTCTCAACAGTGCTTTGAGTTTAACCATAACACAACATTATCATAAAGTAGGTTTCATACATATACAGGAGAGAAGGTGGAAAGTGAGTTGGAAAGGGCTTCCTACCACTGTGCTCCAGCCACTGAAGGTTTCTACATTCTCACTCTTTTACTCACAATTTGCACTTAAATATATAGACTGAGCACATAGGCATTTGAGCAAGATATCATTAGCTAATGACCGATGGAAACCGTGAATAAGCTCCGTCGCATGAGCTGTGTCAGTGGAACTTCGTGTCCGTCACATCATGTAACCCATTTATACACCAAGCTGTGTTTGATGTTTTACATTTTGAATGCTGAGTTTTTATTTCCTAACACACATGTGTAGGCAAATAGGCCTTTTGTTCTCCCTTATAATTACCACGTTGTATTATACAAGTATTACATTAAGGTACGCTCTGATGGAGCGCAATGACGTCATCAGAACAAACACTGAGAAACTGAAGGAGAAATCCAATACTTAACTTTCCAGAATGGAGAGCCTTACTGGAGCAAACATGTTGGTTATCTTGCAGACTAATCTTGTTTCAGGAACTAAAACTGTTCTTTCTATCACTAAGATGATTCTTTCTTAAGCTCAAATGCTTCGGCGCAGACATGAAGACACTTGTCCTCTATGCTCGCGAGTGGAAGTTGGTGCACGCACAGAGAGCGTCCGATGGGCCAAACTGAACATGTTCAGTTGCTCTTAGGAGAGAGCTGGTATCCCGTCAGCTTTAACGGATGGGGTTAAAGAAAAGCCCTTCAGAGTGCTAACAGGAATCTCCTTGTCAAAGGTGATGAGAATGACAAACCTTATGCAGTTATTTCTGTGCACTGCCTGCTTACCTAAGATCCAGGTGGTCAACATGTTGCTTTCCTGCTCTTAGCTCTGAGCCAGAAATGTGAAACACAGAAGAAAGCACAAACCTCAGGAATTAGTAAAACAACACCCCCCATGAAAAGGAAAATAGGTAGCTAACAATTCAAGAGTCAACTCTGAATGCTGCAAGTTATAGCCAGGGTCTACATTTTCATCTAAACGTCACGTTGCACACAGCAGTCTTCTGAGTTCACTTCCTTAAGCAGTTTTCCAACACTATAAAAACACTTGCTACACTGCACCCTTTTTATCAATTATAAGGCTTTGCCATCAGCCATAAAAACGTACTTTTGTGCCACCTGACCTACTGGGCGATGTTAGACAAGTCACTTCACCACCCCATGTCTCATTTGCCTGCCTGTAAAAACCAAGAAGGAGAAAATAACAAGAATCAAACCAACAGCTTCTGCAGCATATTTGAAGATACAGCATTTTTGTCTGTAATTAATGTAATTTGTGCGAACAAGCGATTTCTTCTATTTTATATCTAACTTGGCATGAAGAGGGGGCATAGCCTCCACAGGAAAAGTGGAGACAGAGCTCACCTAGAGTGATACTGTCTAAATACCCTGAAGTGTATTGGATCACAGCTTATCACAGCTCAAGTGGGAACAATTCTATTTTTGCCATGTGGTTATGGGAAAGTCCTGCCTGTGTATAAGTTGTAGGTGTTAAAAATGCGATTCCTGGCTAAGAACGCTGCCACCTGGCACAAGTATTCTTCCTCCTTTAGATAAGAGATGCGCTGTGTCAGGAGACACAGAACCATGGAAGACCTTCCTTGCTTTTCCTCTTGCATGACTGCCCAGACACCACCACGCTATTACCAGCATCACATCTCTGTGTTCTTTTTCTTATTTCTAATTTGGTCCACCCCTTGTTTTCAGATTAACTGATATCCCATAAATTAACTCCCTATGTTCTATCAAGGCGGGGGCTTTAAATATCTACACAAAGCAGCTTCAGGGCATCTGGACAAAGCCAGTACACAACCCTCCAAAATTCCCTACTGGTATTTTACAGCATATATAGTACCTTTATAAACCAATAACTAACTTGTTATGGGACAATCGAACTGTATACCGGGCCGAATGCATGTAATTAATCTAAAAAACACGGCAGGTAAGAGAGACCTAAGTTGTTCTCTAGCCTTGCATTCCCTTCCACGGATGTGAACCACTGCAAAACACACAGACTTTCAGAGAGATCGGATCAAACTTTCAATGCAGTTTCTAATTTGGTTTACCAAGAATTTTTTTAGTCAACCTGAACGTGAGAAGTCAGTGCATGAAAATAAGTTCACTGCTAAAGAGATGGGAATTGAGTGACTCAAGACTTATTTGGGGACACAGAGAGAAAAGAGATGCAGCAGTCATGGAGTAACTAGCAGGAAGGGTGAGGATGGAAGCTGAGGTGCTGTTAGTTGTTCCCCAAATACCACCAAAGCCATCAGTACCAGGGTAAGATGGCTTCTTCCTTCGTTTAGGCCAATTATATCACTTTTATTACTGCTCCCGGACTTTGTGGCTGGCTGGTACAGCTTTTATCTCAAACCCAAGGCATTAGCGAGCTATTGATCACTGTGATATTAGTTCAGGGAAGCTCAGCACAGTCAATTCCTTTTGTCTATTTTTAGTTGCAGTATTTCCCACTGTGTTTACTGCATGTGGAAACATACGGAGGGGGCATCAATATACACTTATACAAGCCTTGTTTCTGTTTTCTTCTTTAAATGTAATCTATTTTATCAACACTTTGGGGAATACCAAGTAAATAATTTAACATTGTAAGACAGTCGTGCAGAAAGTATGCCAAGCGTATGTCAACACATGAAAATATCACTAGTAAAGGCTTTTTTTATAGAAGTATGCATACACATGCTTCATTATATTGATTGTACCTTGAACTCTGAATGATTTACTATCAACAAATTAGACACTTGAAAAAAATCATTAGGCTACCAAGAGGTTTTGATGGTTTCGTTAATGTTTTTCAGTCATCTGCAAAGTCATGGCTTGTTTCTCACTGGAGCACAGCAAGAGATTTGTTGTTCTTTCTCAGAAAGGTCTTCCCAGTCCAGCCTTATACTGCAGTGATTCCAAACAAGTAACAGAGCTAAACAGGCAGAGGAAGGACACACATCCTTCATGTGGGTAGAAAAAAGGCCAGGCTGAATGAGAGAATAACATAAAGCCACCTGAGTTGATCTAAAATCTAAAATGCATATGTAAATGCAAAATCAAGGTCTGGTTCCATCAATTTAAAATGGCTCTGTTGTGGTTAAAATTTTAAAAGAGCCATTTCTTATTTTACCTGATGGTACATGCAGTACAGCTGGCTGCAGTCAGCATAGTCTGTTTGTTGTCCACTGACTGTGTAATATCTCATTTTGTTGTCTAGGTCTCTTCAAAGGGGAACAAATATTCGAAGAGAATATTGGTAGGTATATTGTAAGGGTAAAGACCATCATGTAAGTGATCAAAAAAATCATTAGTTTCACAGGCTGAATTCAATGAAAGCAAGGCAGCGACAAGTTTGTTCTTTGTATAATAATCCTTGGAAAGATGCATTAAGTCTGACACACGCAGTCAGCTTTTGCAGTTCACAGATCACTCCTAAACCCCCAAAGTTCTCATTCGAGCTAGACCAAGAATGAGGGAAATCAGAAAGCTGTTGATATCTAGTCTCCCTTTCTGCCTACATCTGTCATTTTGTCCTTCCTACCTGTTTAAGTTGAAAAGAAAAGAAGTCCAATGCCTTCAAAAATCACTGCTGGATTTGAAATGCAATGTCAGTAGGCAATCCATCTTCTTTGGCATCGTTTAACCAAGAAAATATTACTTTAAAAATACTTTCCTTGGGTCTGAGATTCTTTTGTTAAATAGTACCTGTCCGTGTGAAATACACTGGCAATTAATAAACTATTTCAGAAGCTGTCCATTAACTCCAGCAGATATTCTAAAAGCAAGGCTCTGACAATTGACCACTTCTACCTCCATAAACTGGAGGGTTTTTTCATTGAGCAACATCTGACTGGAACTCCCCAAAATCCCATTCTCTATGTTCAGCTCCAAAAGCATTTCCCTCTCTCTCAACAAGGGATCCCACAGCATGCCCACATTCCCGCTGATAGCGAGCAGCAACACATTTTCCCATTTGGAAAAAAGTGCGTCCCACAAAAGCCACTCAAAAGCAGGTGCAACTTTCTCCATCCGCAGTAACCCTTCCCAGTTGGCAGCAGAGAAGGCACTTTGCATTACCACAGATTTCACATCAGATAGGGCTGAAAATGTGTTTTGTTTCAGGCACCCACTCAGGCAGAGGACTGATCCATCTGAGCACTTCAGACTGTTTTCACACAATTATCAAAAGTGGCTTAAATGTGACTTTCCTGTCAAATGGGTTCAAGTGGTATTTCCGTAACAAAAGCCTTTGAGTAAACAGCCCACTTCCCTTCTCAAGTATGTTTTATGGTTATGAAAAAAACCCTATTTATTACTGTTTTGCCAAAACAAACACTGTTAACAGGTGCCTCATTATACCAGGAAGGTGGTGCCTCCAAAACGGAGTTAGAAAGCACTTTTTCCTATGCCAGTCTCAATATTCACGTTATACATTTTTCTACGACTTCTTTGTATTATTACTAGAATCATGTCATTTATTTCTCGATCAAATTAAACAGCCCTTGAAAAGTTGAAAAGGAGCTGGAAGGATACGTTTTGTCAATTATGATTCATTAAAACACTTTATGAATGCAGCTCCAGCGGGTTCCGGGATTTGGTTGCGGTGCCATAGACAAGAACGTCCCTTTCAGTCACGGCCCGCACTCACGAACTGGGCAATTACTATTTTAAGCAACATTAAGTTCTTAAAATAATAACACTTACTGAGTGCTTTGATCCTCACGTTTTATGTAAGTCTACAGGAGAAAATCTGCAGCAAGTATGTCGCAGATACATTGAGAACGCAGCAAGTACGCTGAGGATACATGAAGAAGACAGCACGTATCTCCCAAGTGGTGTAATTTTTTATATGTGTAGCACACAATTTGGGGGGTGCTGCTCAAAGCGGCGCCCAGCAGCGCTTCCCTTGCAGGCCCCGGGCGCGGTGAGCCGGGCACTGCCCGGGCAGGGGGAGCCGCCGCCTCCCGAGCCCGTGTCCCGTTCTCCCGGGCCCGTGTTCCGTTCCCCCCGCCGCCTCCCGAGCCCGTGTCCCGTTCTCCCGGGCCCGTGTTCCGCTCCCCCCGCCGCCTCCCGAGCCCGTGTCCCGTTCTCCCGGGCCCGTGTTCCGCTCCCCCCGCCGGCTCCCGAGCCCGTGTCCCGTCCTCCCGGGCCCGTGTTCCGCTCCCCCCGCCGGCTCCCGGGCCCGTGTCCCCGTTTCCCGTGACAGGCGGCGCCGGGCCCCCTGCCAGCCGCCCCCGCCTCTCCCGGCGCCGGCCCCGGCGGGCACCCCAGGCCAAGCCCAGCCGGGCCGGCACGGAGCGATGCTGCTCGCATTAAAACCCCGCGAGAATCCTTTTCCACACCAGACAACTTCTAGTTCAGCTCAAGTTTCCAGCACTTTCTGCCTACGCTGGGAAAACAGCAGCGCAGGTCAAAGGGCTGAATTCCCCCAAACCGAGAGAGTTTGACCTGAAAGCCTGAGGACCCCGACAAAATCACAACCGCGCTCCCCTCCGCGCCTCTCCTTCCATGGACATATTTGGACTAAGATAGGGCTTTTCTCCGAGCATGCTTGAGAACAAAACCAGACCAGACAGCTACTGAGATAGTTTGTGACCAGGAAAAAAAAAAAAAAAAGAAAGCAAAACTTTTTAAGTAGGTTGAGTTTCTTGTTTTTTAAGGGCACTCATTGTTTGGGCTGCTCACAGCTGCAAAATAAATCAAGGTTCGCGTCTTCCCTGGCAGGCCGGGTGGACTTAACCAACTTTAAATAAACATTACAGGGCCGAGGTATCAAATGATTTAATGCACAAAAAAGGGACTGCAGTGCGTCAGAGACAAAAGGCAGCTCCTGCCCTCACTGCATTGCCATCCGTTGGGGGCAGCGCCCGATCCCCCCCACCCCGGGCCGCCCCCTCCCGCCGCGCCCCTCCGGGCCGGACCACGGAGCCGGGACGCGGAGCCGGGACGGTCCCGCCTGCCGTACCTGCGGCGCCGCTGCCCGCAACCGCGGGTCGCTCCAGGTGGTGGTGCGGCTGTTGTGATCCACGAAGAAGGGCCAGCCCGTCTGCGGGTCGATCTTGATCTCCCAGCCGGGGGGCAGCGGCTCGGCGCTGCCCTCCATCTGCGGCGGCGGCGGGGAGTGCGCGGCGGCGCTCATGACGGGCCGGGACGGCGACCGGACCGTGCGGGGTTCCCAATGGCGGGCGGGGGCGCCGGGCCGGCGGCTTTATCCGCCGCGGGGCGGGGGGGCGGAGGCGCGGGGCTGGAAGTGTCTGGAAACGGCGGCGCTGGGGGCGGTGGCGGAGGAGGGACGAGGGACCGGGGGGAGGGACGCGGAGGAGGAGGAACGCGGAGGAGCTGGCCGGGCTGGAAACTTCTGGTTGTCTCCAGCACGGCTCGGCTGGCCCGCGGGTGACCGGACGCTTCTCCCCGGGGCCGGGTCGTGCCACCCCAAACGCGGGCGGCCCCGGTTCCCTTTGCCCCAGCGGCAGCGCAGTCGCTCTGCAGGGCCGCTCAGCGGGAACACGCGTGGGGAAGTGCATGTGCGGCACAGAGCTGCTTTGCTGCTGTGCCCAGCGCCTGCCGCAGCTCCGGGGCTGGCACCTCGTACCCTGCGTGCTGAGCAATGGGTGTCCGTGGAGAATCCACAGCCCTCCCGCACCTCACTGTGTCCTTTGGTAGGGACACGGTCACCTGTCAATTCCTTCCTACTGCCCCGTGTATTGGGCAAAAGCACAAAGCTCCTCCCCAAAAGCTCCTTCCTCCGTGACTGGTAATAATTATGAACAAATAGCAAAAATAATGTTTCTTCCCAAAGAAGGGTGCGGGCAGGGGTTGTTCTTCAGATTCAACTGGTTTAAACTTTCTCCGCTGTTTGTGGATATGTGTCTGTTTCACTTAGAAACTCATCTAAAGGCAAAGAATGTGAGCTTTAAAATCATCTTTCTCCGCGGGTGCTGTGTCAGCGTGTTATGCACTCAATGTGTTTAGTTTGCGGTAACTACTTCACAATTACACCACCCGTGGTCATCTGACAGTCACACCAACAGCCACAGGTGCCGGTTGATAGTTACTTTCTGAACGCACAGCGTCCTTCAAGTGCAGACGGTACCTGCTGCAAAGCTGTTTGCTTCACGGAATTAGCAGTATGCATTTCTCGGAGACAGATGCTCATTACCAAAGTATCTCTTTAACTTCAGAAAAACCTGCCTGTTCACAGCCCTGGGGACAGTCGGGATCTCCTCCTGCTCCGGGCAGGGTCAAAGATCCCTCGATGCTGCTTGATGCTGATAGCCATTTATCTTTCGACAAAGTGAGGGGTTTTTATCAGGCTGACAAACCTAATAACTGCTCAAACTTGCTCCTTCATTCCTGCAGCTTTTACATCCTGCACATCCCTTGCCTTCAGAACCATGCTGTGGTCCATCATAGACCTGGTTTTCTGTCCTCATTGTTGTGTGCCTTTGACTCATGAGTATTGCAAACAAATTTTTTGCTTTTTTTCACAGAGCATTTACTTTCATATGTCTGTATTATCACCACTACTGACTAATCTGTTTCCTACAGCAACAAGTCCCATACCTTGTGTATCTCACGATCAGCCTTGTGGTGCCTGTCCCTGCTCATATCTCCTCCCTCCCGTGCTCCCTCCATGACAAAACCTCTGCTCAGCCTCACTAATGTCAGCAGTTGCCTCAAAACATGTAACATCAGAGATTTATTCTGCTTCCAATCTGTAGACATCTGCAGAGGAATTTCACTCTCTGTCTCCTAACAGAAAGGCATGCTTAGACCATATGTTCTCTGTAGCATATGCCAGAGTCTTTGCCAAATCAACAAAAGCAGCTGATTCAGACACAGGAGACATGGATGTTAAAAGGTCTTGCAGGAAAATCACTCTTGTAAGTCGAGGAAGTGATACAGATGGGGTTTGTAGCTGATAGAATGTAAACAGAGACGTGAAGAATGGTGTTTCTTTTGTTGCAGCTGGCAGCTAACCATATACTCAGCAGAAGTAATGAATAAGGTCAGCAAGTAGGTAAAAAATAATAAAAGGAAAATTCAAAGGGTTATCTAACAGGCTTAAATTAAATATTTTTTGTGGGGGCACGCCCTGCTAAGAAACGGAGGAGATTGTGTTTCACGGAAATTGGCATGGGTGAGGGGTTCAGGATTCGCTTGAGCTCCTGCAGGAGAGAAGCCCGTGGGTGGACAAGCATCCAGCTGGAAACAGAGCAGTCCGGGCTCAGAAGGAGAAACATTTTAGAGATTGAATGTAGTTGGCTGGACCTCATGCTTTTTCTGTTAATTAAATTGTCCTCCCTGACAGGTAGGTTTTAGCCTGGTTTCTTGTGAAGATGAAGGGACTCCGTGCTCGGTAGGTTATATGTGATCAGTGATTCACTTTTTGTTCTCTGGTGCTGTGCTGTCGCTGGGCCATAACTGCAGTGCTGATGCAATATGGCTTCTAATTTATATTGTCATTAGTCATAGTTCAGATCAGAATGATTTATGGAAATGTTCATGTAATGAATGCTGCCAAGCAAAAATCTTGGGTTCAGAAAAATTTGTTATTAAGATAAGTATGTTTCTGTAGTGTCTGGCTAATCTCAGTTGAGTCTCCAGGCTCAAGGTATCAGAAGGGGAAAAAATCAAGAAGCATTTGCCATTTTTTGTTTTCTTCATATAGGTGCAAACACAGCACTCCTGACTTCTCCAGTTCTCCAAGTCCATATCGGTGTGGTGCTTTGCATACCCGGGAGTACCAGTCTAAGCATTTGCTCCAGGGTGTTCCAATACAACTAGAAACTGTGTAATTGTAGTTACTCAGAGCCAATAAACCCTACAGGCTCTTCACATGTTTCTTTGTCTTGATAATGGGCTGATTCTAGGTAAACCAGCTAGAAAATTATTAGGCTTGTATGCACAGTTGGATTTCCAAGCAATAACTCGGGACCCCAAATCAAAGCAAAGCCATTCCTTCCCCAAGCCATCACTTGTATCATTGCTCAATTTTGACCTTACTTAGAACTGCAGAGAGAACGGGCCTCAGCTGCTGAGTTACACAATGGTCTGTGGTGACTTGAGTCGTCGGGTTCGGCTGCTTTCCCAACACCTTGTGGCAGTTGCACATCCGGTCCATGAGATCCGAGCTGTCAATAGTGCAGCTCATGACTCTTGAGCACCTTCTGTGCCCACTGTGAGCAGAGCCCTCACCTTCTCCTCGGGGAGTGATTTTCTTCTGGATATATCTTTGAGTGAGCCCTGGCCCACTCTGGGCAAGTGATTATTTCCTCTGGGTACCCTTGAGTGAAAGAGGCCTCTTCTTTTGTGAGTGAGGGCGTGCAGGTTGTGCATCATTCTTTTGTGGTCATACAGTAATAATATCCCCAACTGGTACATTGAACCTGCAGTTTATAAATGGTGCCAGAGTGCTGAATGATTTTGGATAAACCCCATTTCTAGCTGGTTTCTCTGCCAAACAGTTCTGGTTAGAATAACATCTGTTTGGAGCTTATCACATTGATTCCTGGGTAGCCTCTTTGACAAACCTCAGGACAGTGTGTTAGGTAGATGGACCACCCTGGGGAGCCACTGCTTGCCACTACTTCTTGGTGGATGGATCAGTGAATGTCTGCAGAGATCATCTGCTCCATCTACTACTCACAGGAGGACTGTGGTGACAGATGTGTCTGAGACGGTGGGACATGTTTGTGTGGCCTGTCCTGCTGCAGAGAGCTCCCTCCCGGCTCTAGATCAGGTTATTGGAAGCAGCACCCTTCCAACAATCTAATGTATTTGTTGTATAAACAGGTAGATATCTCTGGTGTGTCAGGAAACAACATGTCTTGCAGTAAGCTCTAAATTGGCTTTCTACATCTTGCATACCGGTGGCAATTTAGCAGATGACCTGAACAGAAAGGGCACTGTTAATTAGGACTGTGAGTTGAGGTGTTTGTTCTACATCAGGTATTGCAGAAAGATGTTATTGATGAACCTGTGGGTAAGTGTTGCATATGGCACGTGTCTAGTGCTGTATTTCTAAGCAGGCATCAGTCCAAGTTCTCTGCTGGATGCATTTCAGATTGAGTCATATGAAAGCTCTGTTAATAAGTGCAGCAAGCACACAGAGTTTCTCAGTCTTCAGGTTTGAGAGACGTGATGAATCTTCCAGCATGACTTCCATCGCCTGATGTTCCATCCAAATCCAAAGTATCAATACTCAATAGCTCAGAACGTCAGTGGCTGCATTTTGAATATCCTACTCCAGGTGTACAAATCATTTCAGCTAAAAGCAAAAAACCTCTCAACTACAGATTCTCTGCTGACCATAACCAGAGAAGTAGAGATGTTTGGCTTCACAGTTTGTTCAGAATTGTGGAGTTATTTGTATCAACAGTGCAAAAAAAGACCCACTGATAGAACTGGGCCCCATATTTCAGAAAATTAAAGGTGCAAAGTGATTGATAGTCTTGTACTAATCTGACATGCCACAGACCACCTTTGACTTGATTTTCAGTGTTTGGTACAGAATTTGGTGTAACTGCCGGTGAAGTAGATCAAGGTCCACCCACAAATGGGCTGACTGCTGCACTGGTGCAGACACTGTATGGTTCATAGAGCTTGATCATATCATCTGCTTGTTGGAGTTACAGTAGTAACATGCAAATTATTTGACAGAGAAATATAGTTCCTATGGACTTCAATGGAAAATGCAAAGTGTTAATGAGAAAATAGAGGGCTATGTGTGCTGCCAAAATGGAAAAAAGCTTTTTAAACGCAGCTGTTGCAGTCACAGTGTAATTGTGCTAAATCTCAGTGTCCACAAAGCACACAGACCGATTTTCCAAATTTCAGATTTTTTGAACTCAAAAAAGACTCCAGAAGCTAATTCCAGTACATTTATTTTTTTCCTTTTGTCTTTTTATTTCCACCTGGAATGCAACCTGTCTGAAATCAGGAGTGCATCTGGCTGTAAACACAGCGAAACCAGCTTCCATTTCTGTGACCCCTGTGCAGAGAAAGCAAAAATAAATCCTGAACACGGGCAGCAGAAGACAACTTGGCTTTTTAGAGCTCCGCATTTTCCTCATGTGCTGTGAATGGTGCGCGTACGCTAAATTAATATCTACAAAATACAAAATAGGGGTTGTTGGTTGACCATTCCCAGTCCGGCAGGAGCCCAAGGAGACAGCTCGTTGGTGCAAGAGGCGCCTGGGTCTGCCCAGGGAGCGGGATGACCTTGTTTTACTCCTTAGAAATCAGGAAAATGAATTAGAGGCAATATCAAGACAGCTTTTTTAATCACTGCAGGGGTCATTCATCATCCATCAGCATTTACAGGCCTCCACCTAGTGGGTAAACTGCTCAAGGCTGCAGTGACCCAAGTGTACCTGGGGACATCTGGATTACTTTTTCAAGGTTTACTAGCCAATCTCAGTCCAAAAAGAAGCATTTCCAGCGCTGAGTGTGCCCAATAGCAGGCACAGTGGAAAACAACTGGAAAGGGAACTTGAAAACCCTCTTTCATGAGTAAATTGATCCTTCTATGAGCAGCAGCAGAATATGGCACATGTGGAGGCAGAAGTATTTCTCCAG
This sequence comes from Streptopelia decaocto, assembly GCF_964273445.1. Classification (NCBI taxonomy): domain Eukaryota; kingdom Metazoa; phylum Chordata; class Aves; order Columbiformes; family Columbidae; genus Streptopelia; species Streptopelia decaocto. Next base: position 66,664,987 of record NC_138659.1, on the reverse strand, counting down.
TTTCTGTGGGTACTGCGACTGATCTAATTATATCGGTGCTCTATCCTTAATCATCCCTTCAAAATATTTTTATTCACTTGAATTGAAGCAGCAGATGTGCAGCTGATAGCATCTCTGCCTCTTTCCCTGGCACACCGGAGTCTCAAAGGAGGCAGCGGACTAAGAGGGAAAGAGAAACACATGCGTGTCCCTCCGTCTCTGCTCCTTCTGGCTCTCTCTCCTGGAGCAGCCTCTGCCGGGGAATTCGGCTTTGGAAGCGCTCGCATTTCCTCGCCATATAAAGAGCTCTCTGGGTCTATGCCAGGAATGCAACCCCTCCACTTCTAGGAGTGGAGCTGGCTGCTCTAGGCTGCCTCACTGATAAGAGCGGTTGAGAAGAGCTGGGAGAAGCGTTAGTGCCTCCCCCTCCTTCCTCGGAGCCCTCCAGGCCCCCACCAAAGCCACACCACGGCTGCACTACTATTATGACTATTTACCTACATAGCAAACCCATCATTCAGGCATTTGACACTTGTATCAGCAGGATAAGCACATGTGAGGTGGAGAGTTTCTGGACAGTGTTGCTAATTGCATCATCTATCTGATCATTTACACATCTACTCAATGCTGCAAATAAGTGAGGAGGCAAAACTCAGACTCCTGGGCGTAACAGAACATACACGTTATTTTGATGGAGAACCTTTTCTGTGCTGAGCTTTGAATTAGCCAAGAAGTCAGGACTAATCGTCACTTGTACAATAACCTTCAGGAGATGAAATTCTGTACAAACCCATGCTTATAGGTGTACTCATGAAAAAGTGAGTTTTGCCAGGGTGAATTTTCAGAGAGACTTCAGCAGCGAGGAAATCCAAACAGAAGATCTGCATACACCTGAAAAAACCAAAACATTCAGAGGAGGCGCTTATAAAATTCTCCTGATCAGAGGAGTGAATCCTACTCATTATAATATTTTTCCTCTAATTTCCTTGCTAATGGAGTTGAGTAAACATCCCATCTCCAGCAGTGGCTCTGACTCACATTCAGTGTGAATTTGGATAGGACAGCTCAGTGATTTCTGCTTATACCTGTCAGCTTTGTCTCCTGCAGCATCCTACCCCTGCTACAGGGACACAGAATGAAACATCCCCACCATGCTGCAGTCCACAAACTGCAGATTAATCTGAACCGTCACTAATTTCCTTCTTAAATTAGAACAGAGGGCTGTAATCTGTAGCTCTCGATCACATGCCACCTTCTGCCACCCCTGCTCAGTAATGCCCTGCCACCCAGGCTCAGTAATGCCTGATCTGCAGAGAGGTTGGAAACCTGGGACTCCACTTCTGCTCTAACTGAGTCAGAACTGCATCTCCAAGGTTTCAGAGGAAGACTGAAGCCAGGATAATGCACTTGTAGTTCATTGCAGCAGCAGGGCAATAATTTCCAAACCTAATCAATTCTCTGAAACAGAAGATTAGATGATGCTTATCTTAGTTTGCAGAACTGCTGTTGTTATAAGTGGTGGTAACAGTCTTTCTGCCCTTGACATTCTGGTTTGTAGTAGCCAAAAAGATTGTTTCCAATCTTTAGCTCATTTTAACCAGAATAAGGCTGTTTTCCTTTCCCAGTGTTTATATTTCTAGTCCAAGGTGCTGGAAAACAAGATTTTTGTTATTTTTCTCATAATCTTTCCATATTCTCATATTTTATTTTATTTTTGGCTGAACATCACCTATTCTGTATTCTTCTTTTGTTTATATATATCACCTCTATTAAACCCCGAATTTACCAATGGTGCAAAACACCACGCCGGTGGATCTGATTTCCAGAGGGTTATGCTGGCATGGAAAGCGCAGGACAGCACAGCGCTCCTTTTGTTCCCCGGTGCTGGGAATGTGGCCTGGCAGTTGGCTGGGGCAGATCCCTCCCAGGCTTCAGCAGCTCCAGAGTTGCCAAAATAGTTTGTCTTGGCAAGGTGAGCGAGCCAGAGAACCAGACAGCTGCCCTGGTCTCTCCGTCCATCCCACAAAACCTTTTGAGATTTCTTAGCTTGTCGGAGATCTTCATTGGGAAGGAAATCTTCACTTCTTTTGGTCTTTGTGTAGAAAAATTAGGATATCACCCCAGAGTAATCCCACGCTTGCGGTTCAAGTCTCTTGGCTCTTACCCAAATCAGAGACTTTAACCTTTATTTCCTACAGCCTGGTTGAGCTCTATACCGCAAGACCTTTGCATGTGCTTCTTCTGTCTTTTCTCATGTCTGAAAACTTTACTGTCAAAGCTCATAGTCCTGAGCAAAGTTTAATTTCAGGAAGTCAGCAGGTCCTGATGAGCAAATATTTTTTCTGAAAAATTCCTTGGACCCTTATGAATGGCTTCTTCATTTTTAGCCTGGTCCTAACGAGAAGGTGTTTATGCAGCCCTGCTGCCTGTCAGTCACTCCTTTGAACCCGTGGCCACCTGCATGTAAATTGGAGCAGGAAGAACGTTTCAAAAGCTGTCATGTCCCAATACACTCCCTGGAAATCAACAGCTGGGCAGAGGAGAGAAAGGTGCAGGAATATCTCCCACAAAGGAGAGAGCAGAGGAACCCAGCTGCTCCCCAGCTGCTCACACGGGCACGGAGGGAAATGACACTAGAAACTACCAAATAATCCTTCTCAGGATAAGCACAGCCATGTTTTTAATGTTATAGCATTTGTAAAAGTTACTGCCTATAAGATGAGTGCACTCCATGCATATGTGTTTGATGAGTTTATTTTCAAGTCATCAAAACATGGAAATATATGTAAAAGCTTAGTTCTACATCCGCGTTTGCTGAAATCCAAACTGGATTAGGCACAAATGTTTTTGCTTTGAAAATTTTGTATTAAGCCTTTCCTCTCCACCGCTTTAATCAACAGGAGCAGAACCGAGTTCTGAGGCTGAAGTTCTGCAGGTTTCACCACACTTTTTAGCTCCACATCTTCAGTGGGAGAAATGCCGAGTCTGAACATCCAGGAAGAACTCGCAAGAGAGGGAACCGAGCACACTAAGTTCGCATAAGGCTCAGTAAAGTAATAAACAGCTTAAAAGAAACACTCTTGCATGACTGAGCCCTAGAAGATTTCCCTAAAGAAAATGCATTAAGAGAATTCCAAGTTTCAGGTTTACATGCTCACTAGTCAAAGAACAACCAGGTGAATTTTGCACAGAATCCCTATCCTGTTTCTATAATACCAAGTTGCACACGGTTCCTCTTTTCGCTTGTTCCAGGACTAAGGTCTTAGAAACAAAATCTTTGTAAGGATTTTTGATGCAAGGTTGTACATTCATAGCGCAGTGTATTCGTGTGACAGGAAATTATGTTTTAACTGCACAATCAATCAAAGTGTAAAGAAGACACAGGAACCTCGTACAATATTCTTGTTCATCGTCATTTATCATAATTAACAAAAATGCTGAGTCATTATAAAATATGCATAATGGACAGAAATAATTTTTAAAATAAAATAAGCCTTATGTCGGTAGTTTGAAGTAACATCTCCTTTGGTTCTGAAGAGGCAAATAAAGGTGTATATAATACAGTTCTGCATCTTGGTATTGGTACAATAATCTCTCAAAATGCAAGAATCAGCACTGGGATAATTATGATAAGCAGATTTAAGAAAATTATTGTGTAGCCCAGGTGGTGGGAAATTTTCAATATATTGAAGTTGCAGCCGCTATATGTTTTACAGTTTGGTTTGGAAAAATAATATAACAGTTGTCAGTACATCTGGCAAGAATTTGCTGGAAGTTAAGTCCTGTAACCGCATGTTCAGTTAAATTCTGAGGAAAAAAGTGTATGGGATTGTCTCTGCTGGTTCAGAGCTGCAGATGAACAAAAGGGATATTGGGACCTGGTCCATTTTCCATTCACTGCACATCAAGCAGATGTCATCTGTTAAGATGTCCAGGGAATCATATATTCTCAGGTTATTTTTGCTCAGTTTAAGGACAGAAATGAAGACACTGTGAACACCCTGGCATTTGAAAGCAACTCCATTTAAGACAGATACGTGGTCTTCAAAGCGTCTTTTTGTTAGCTTCAGGAAAGCAAAACGGCCTCGGCCCTTTTGTGTGTTTTGCTCACTGGTTTTGTCAGACCACATTTTGCTCCTGTTACCCCTGTGGGATCACATCCAATGTTTTTATTCAGAGTTTAGACTATGATCAAATAGGAACAGTGTGGCATAACAGAAGGGTTTATTTTATTTTATTTTAGGATACGTGTGTGTGTTTTCTTGTTGCAAACTAAGAGTTGACAAATAGATGACAAATTCTGGATGGCATTTGAAGTAAACTTTCATTAAGCTGGCAGCGTCGTTACGTTTATTTTTGGTGGAATGACCTTTTGATGTGTAAAGGCCCTAGATGCTTCCTGATTAAGTTATACTTCCATGTGAGAAACACTTTCAGCTCAGAGGAATTACGTGGGAACAATTGACGAAGGTGTCTTTGGCTCTCACAGCCTGCTGCTCAAACTCTACGATAACTTGGGGGGTGGGAGAACGTTTACCTGAAACACAAAGTTGAGAAGGAATTTGCTTTTTCTTAGTCGCAGTTCCTAGTGCTCTGTCATTACAACCAGGTGTTTTAGAAGAGTTGATGGGGTCAATGAGCTACATGAAAAAGCAGAACTGACTCTTCTGGTTTTGACCTGTAGGTAAGATTTATTCCACTTAGAAAAAGGTAACTGATGTTAAAATAAAAAAGAACATTCCAGCGCAGCTAAAATAAAAGACCATTTTAACACAGCAAACTGAGCCTTCTTTGGGTTTTCTCATTTTTAATTTTTTTAATCATTTTAGTATTCCTTTTCCATTTACTTGTGTATTATTGTTAATTATTTTTCATTGCTCAGCTCCTATCCTGACCTAGCTCCTAGTGAGGAAAGAGGCCTGAGTATGTCTGTATGTGTGTATTTAGCAGCTGCAAAATTCAAAGAGCTCAGACTATAGGCCCTGCATCCTCGTAAATACCAGCCTTTAAGCTTAGTCAGATAAAACGTACATGTATTTCATTTAGATGTAGCATTAAGATTTTAGGGAAGAATTAAAAAAACAAAACCAAAACAAAGCACCAAAACAGAGCAAACCAACCAAAACAAAACAAACACACACAAGAAACAACCAACCAACCACCAAAAGCTCAGGAATGGAAAGCACGTTCTCAGAAGAGGGTTTAAGTTCAGACTCCTTTCCTGGTTGTGCTCCCTAATTCTGTGCTAAATCCCGGTTAGGTCGCAGGAGTCTGACCAGCGCGACGAAGGGCTGGGTAACAGCCATGAGGAAACCTCTGAATTTTGCCCCAGGTGTTTCTATGACACATCGGAGAGCTTTCAGTTTTGAAGAGTTATTTTAAGTCTCACTCCACCTGCTGTTCTTTGGAAGGATAATTTGGTCTCGTAAAGGAAGACAAATTAGAGTAATCAGATTTAAAAGAGGCTGGATATGAAGAATAACCCCCTTGCTGTTGAAGTGAGGGTGACAGAGAGCAAAAAAAGATTGTACTCAGTCTGGTTTCCTTCCCCCTGCTTCTCATCAGGCTCTGACCCAGCTCTCCTGCATCTCACAGCATTGTCCCCGCTCTGTGCTGTGCGGGATGAGACGCTCTCAAAAGCTGAACTCACACAAGTGTGCTGCACCCCAAGTTTCCCTCATGCTGCCCTATACTTTCCTTCTCACCAGGGTGTCCCTGTTCCTAATTCCATGTTGCCCTCCTAGGGCAACTGGCGCTGCCTTCCAGGTAACATCAGTGGCCTAAGGTAATGATTTGGAACTTGAACCTTTGTTCTGTCTTGATAATCCTCCATTAATCCATAAAATGCAGGTTCTGTAGAATAAACAACAACCAAAAAAAGTGTTTTGATTTTAGAGCTGAGGTGAAGACAAGTTGGCAAACCATCTCTGCAAAATTTCACTGCCACAGTACAGCTTCCAGAGTCACCGTTTGTAATTAATAAGGTATGCAAGCTGACATTAGATAAGCTGCTCTGACAAAGAGATAAATCAAGAGGTTAGTCCAAAAGAATTTAATTTCTAGAGTCTATAGTTAGTGAAAGCCGTTTGTGGGAATGTTGTTGCACCATCAGCTGCCCACTGGAGTAAGTAGAGTGGCACTGGAAAACAGAGATAACTGAGTGACCACAGATTATAATGTTGTTTTAATTTCTCATTTAACACCTTTGTCATTCAATAACATATTCATTTTGTTCCTAATGCTTTCTGACTTCTTTGTCAGTCATAGGTGTGTTGAAACAGGGCTGCTGACTTGGAGCATCTGAGAAACTCTGTTTGCCGGCAGTTTCAGATGAGAATTGCTGTATCTTACTGAAAATATGGTTTGTCAGGAGATGGGAGACTTTAAATTTCTCCATAGACTTAAGTTTCCGTTTTCTATTTATAACACAAATTTAATGAAATACAAATTTGCTGAAGGTTCTTATTAAGGAAAGCTTCACAAAAAGCAATAAAGCAGCGCTTAAAAGAGGCAAAGCACCCCATGAGTGTTGTGCTCTCTCTCATTAAATGGTACACGTAGCTGTTTGAAAAGTCTCTTGCACAATCAACAAATGTCCCCAAGTGTCTCTATCTCAGTAGAGAAAACTGACCAAATGGAGCTGAAAAGCTGATCATTTCACTACAGCGCAAGGTCTTGACCAGATTTGTCCAACAATCATATCCATTTATTTTGACCTCATTCTCAGGTAATAAAGCAGCTATGAGGTATCATTTAGCTCATGTTGTTCTCTGTGCACATGGACTCTCAAAACTTCTTGCTTAAGCCAAAATAATCATTTACCTCTGACAAGTGGGATCTAGTGCCTGTGGTCAATACTCTGGCACCAATTCTTAGGTAGAACAATATGTTTTAATCAATGGGGAGCTCTGGTTACAAACAACTGACAAACTTTTGGACAAGTAGGGTATTGATTAGAAAGAAACATTTTAAACACAGTCAACCTGGATGATTTTTACACGAGGATCTTCAAGGAATGGGCTGAGGTTTCTCATCCCTTTAAGTATTCATAATGCATTTCGGAATACTAGGGAAATTCCAGAAAATGGATTAAAGACAAATATTGTGGCAAAATAATAATAATAATAATAATAATAATAATAATAATAATAATAATAATAATAATAATGTAACTTTAACCGGCTCTAAATAAATTCACAAAAAGGCCACATAGGATTCAGTGCCTAAAAAGTAGTTGCATGGAACATAAGCCTAGTCAATAGTTGTTATGGCATTTTTGAAGGAAATTGCTGCTTTGATTGATAAAAATATTTGCAGACAATAAATAGGCTTAATAAATTGTACTTGATTAATTACTGTCTTTCCATAACACTAAACGACATTCTGTTTGGCAAAATTAGAGCTATAGAAAGGCATCGAGGTACCTATTGGACAGATTAAGACATGCTAATTAACAAATCTCAAAAAGGTACTTATTAATGGGAAATGACATTCTGTTTGGCAAAATTAGAGCTATAGAACAGCATCAAGGTACCTATTGGACAGATTAAGACATGCTAATTAACAAATCTCAAAAAGGTACTTATTAATGGGAAAACGTAATTGCATAATGGTGTTCCTGGAGACGTTCTCCTGGGATCGGCGCTATCCAACACTTTAAATACTGCAAATTTGTCAGTCTTTAAACCTAGTAGAAAAACTTATCTTTCAGTACATACTTTGAGAAGGTTTCTAAGTCAGTGTGTAATTGCTTTACAAAGTGCTTCACTCCCTGGATGTTGATGTAATTAAGTGTAGTGCTACACATACTTTTGCCTACAAGTTGCAGGGACCTTACGTATCTCCAAAGCTGAAAAGAACCTTAGTTGGTTTTTAAAGTCATGTCGAGAAGACAATTTTTATGTCAACTGATGTTCCATTTCCTAGTAAATTGTCCAGCCACTCCCTTGACCTTGTCCTCAAGTTTGGTGAAGGTTTTCTGGGACTGGTGGAAGGAACCAATACTGGGTTCCTACCAAAGGCCTCTTTGGTTTCATGGATGGAAAAGCACAATGTGGTATAAGAAACTTCTTAAGCCTTTTTTGTAGTCATTCATTTTGGAGTCCTTTGGCACACATTATGTCCATTATCATCTCTTCATACCATTCCTCCGCTCTCAAATCACTAACAAATTAAAACAGAAGCATCAGTGATGTAAGTTTCGATTAATACAATCTGGGAAACTTCAAGTCGGGAAATACTTCTTCCTGCATTAAAAAAAAATATATTGCTGCATTAAACAAGAATACATGCACTGTCAGGGACTTTGCAGTTGTGACGGTGATGCACATTATTGATGCTGGTCCGTAATCTGCACTATGATGCCATTTCTGTCTTGCAGCATCTTGTCTGTCATGCTGCATCATGTCTTGCAGCTATAAGCACTGCAAAGTACCTCAACACTCAGGGAACGCCTGGGATTTACTGCCTATAGGCCAAATAAGTAAATACTTGAGAGAAATGATTTCACTTATGAATCTGGAGAGAGATATATAAAATATAAATACATATATATGTATATATGTGTGTGTGTGTATCTATCTATCTATCTATCTATCTATCTATCTATCTATCTATCTATCTATCTCCAGACATGACCTTTCTCACTTGCTACTTTTAAAAAAGTTTTTTAAAGTTTCCTGGGGAAAAAAAAAACCCAACCAACCAAACAAAACAACAGAGAAAAAAGTTTAAAGGGCATGAAATAAGGATGGTTTGTGTGAAACTTTATTAAAGCTCCACTGTAACTTTATTTTTTCTTTTAAGGGAAGAGGAGAATGACATTTAATGCTGTTTTGATTGGGTTTTGGAGATAGACGGTCATTTTGTATATGGCAGAATATTTAAAATATTTTGGTAACATGCTCTTTACAAAACTACATGTCTCTTTGAAAGAGAAGATGGCTGGTTTGGGTCTCTTCTCAGAGCAGTATATGGAATAAAGTTATTTGTGTAGATGTGTACTCTAGTTTCGTTCACTTTCTTAGCACACAGACTTTATCAGGAGGCACCAAGCCCTCAGTCTGCCAGGTATGGATCACACAGATCCGGCAGCGAATTTTATGGGACCTATTGAGCAAACTCCTGCAGTGCAGCTGGTTAATTTGCAGCTCCCGTGCACTCCTGAATGGTTTGCAGCAGGAAGCGGTTTTGTCCGTGCTACAGAAATATGTGTCTTATATCAGGTCTCAGACTCGGGCACATGCAGGGTGATTGGAGTACTCCAGTAATTCCTTGTATATTCAACCTTCTGTGTTTTTAATGCATTTTTAAAAGTAACTTAAGCCACCTATATCTGTGTCTCCGAGCTAGAATAGCTTCTTCCAGAAATATAAGCCTGGCAACAGTCTTGTGTGTTTGAGATAGGAAAACATTACTTTGTGAACAGCAGGAATGAAAATATCTAGTTTGATAAGTCTATGGGCAGGTTTTTTCCATGATGTTGGGAAGGAGGAGAGTATCAAGAGTACTTGCATATTCAATATGCATACAAATTGAATTTCTTGCAGAGTGAGAGTGCTGTGATTATTCTGTAGCAGCTGCACGTGAGGATACTCGTGCTCGGCCTATGCAGAGCTATTCTGATCTGTTTCCTCGTTGACAATTCCTAACTCAACTTCTCACTAACTAAATAAAAATAAAAGCTCCAAGCTCCAACACCACAAAAGGCAAACAGTCTTCTAGTAAACGTTGTTGTTGTTGTAGTTTGTCCTGAGCCTCATTTGCTGGCACTGAGTTCTGCTTTGTGATTCCAACTCTTTTTGGGGTTATAAGTGCTAATTAATGGTGCTTGTTTCTGTGCCTGTGATAGAGGTTGGTTTCATGGTCCCATGATTCCTGTAAAACACCTCGTTATGGTGTATATGGAACAAAACAAGACAGACAGGCCTTTCCTCATTGTCTCTGCTCTTGCTGAGCCCCTCAGCATCACACATTTCATAATAATGATAATAATAATAATAATTACTGTTGATGCTGGACTGAGGCACTGTGCTGTCTGAGGGCAGGCGGGCTGTGCTATTGGCACCATATATGTATAGTATATAAAATCATGGTCTTTGCTTGTGAATGTGCTGTGCGGGAACATATTCCAGCATAAACCGGACTCCCCTCAGCAAGCACACGGCCATACAATAAATATTTACTGGACGAGGTGTATCGATTGTGTTTATGCACACACTGCCACGCTTCAGCACAGCCTCTGAATGTCAGCCCGCACCGGACAGAGCCCCCCGGGGGCCTGCGGCTCAACACGGGCTTTCCCCAGCTAGTCTCAAGGCAGCGCCCCAAGGCTGAGCCTGGGCCTGGGACCGAGCCTGGGCCTGGGACCGGGCCTGGGCCTGGAGCTGGAGCCGGGCCCGGCGGCGCCGAGAAGCGAATCTTCCCGGGCTGCTGGCGGCCAATCCGCGCCGCCCGGGCCCGGCCCTACGGCGTGCAGGCGGACGCGCCCGCTGCCTCCTCCCGCGGGGCATGCTGGGAGTTGTAGTTTCTCCCAGCCCGGCTGCCCGCGGGTTTGCGGCGCCGTGCGCGGCCGGAGAACTACAACACCCAGCAGGCGGGCGGGCCCCGCCCGCCGTCCCGCCGTGCTGTCCCCGTCAGCGCCTACGATGCCCAGCGCGCTCCGCGGCGCGGCGGCGGGGCCCGGGAAGGAGGATCCGGTGGCAGAGGGAGCGGGCCGGCGGGGCGCGGCTGCGCAGAGCGCGGCTTCCTGAGTGTCTGGTGGCGGCGGCCATTTTGTGGTGCTTCTTCCCTCTCCTGTTCGGGGCTGCGGTGTCGGGACCTGGCGAGGGGGCGAGACGGAGCGGGGGGAAGCCGGGGCCCTCACCCTCACCTCCCCTTCGCTTCCCTGCGCGGCGGAGCCCCCCTCTCCGGCGCTGCCCGCGGCTGCGGCTGAGAGCGGCGCTCGCCCACCATTATGGAAGACGACGGGCAGCCCAGGACCCTGTGAGTGAGGAGGGGACCGCGAGGAACCGCGAGGGTGGGGAGCGCAGAGGGCCGGGCGAGGCGGGCAGGGCGCTGCGCGCCCGGGGTGCGCGGCCGGGCCGCGGTGGGGGCGGGGAGCGCGGGGAGAGCGAGCGGGGCCGGGAGGGCGCTGAGGGGAGCGGGGCCGGGCCTGGCCGGGGGGCGGCTGAGGAGCGGAGGGACCGGGCGGGCGGATTCGGGGAGAAATCGGGGGAAGGCGGAGCTGGCGCCGTGGTGACTGGGGGTTGAAGCGGGTCTGCTGCGGGGGGGGGGCAGCCCCGCTGCTCGGCCCGCGGGCACATCCCCCCCGGGCCGGCGCTGGAGGAGCGGGACGGGGCGGCCCGTGCTCGGGTCCCCTCCGGGCCCGGCGTGGGGAAAGTTCTTTGTGTTGTGCCTGCGGTGGGTGGGATGGGGAGCGCCGTAAAACGAGGCTCTTTACAGCGGGCAGGGTAGGGAAAAAAGAAAAAAAATGCTTTTTGCTCCAGTGTTTTACAGTGTGGTTCGATAACAGTCTCTTGGGCCCGGGCAAAATAAATAACTGTAATTTGGCCGCGTCTCTCTAATCAGTGTTTAATCAGTTGGTGGTTGTTATCTATTTTCCCTTTGAAAATCGAAATTCGAGCTTTTTTAGGGTCTGTTGAGTTCTTTTCAACTCTGCAGGTGTGGTTTTGATGAGTTTTCTTTGTCCTGCTGACTTACATGAGGGAGACTAGTACATATGCTTACCACACAGAATTGTGTTGTGGATGATTTTAACTCGTTCACAGACTTTTTTCGGTTTTCCAGTTGCCAGAGGCTGTGAGGTGCTGTGTAGACAGGTCAGTGTTCGGGTGCCCACATCAGAAAGGCCGAGGCAAAAGTCTAATGTTTGGGCTGCCCGTATCAGAAACACAGCTCAAGAACAGCCCAAATGAAATCTTTGTGTAGTTTGTGGGACAGAAAGGCTTCCAGAGATAATCTGGATTGAAGGCCGCTTGAAAGAAACTACTTGAAACAGAGTAAAATATGTCTCTGAGTTTTCTTTCCACTGCCAAAGTGATGACTTGGCATTTAAGGCTTTTCCAGGCAACTTGTGGTCTTTCTTCTTTTTATGTCTGCAGAAGTTTTTTAACTTGCTTATAGTTTAGTGTAAGTGCATACTTAGTCCTTGATCCCTGAGATGCAGAGTTCAAATAAGCATATCTGAAATGCTTTTTGTGTTGACTGCCCAAATGGTCTGAGTTTGCTTGGCCCTGATAGTGGACAGTTTTTTCAGAGAGTTGCTTTAGAATAAGAGGAGGGAAAAGGGCAAAGTTACACGGTGTTTTGCTCAGTTTTGTTTTCAAGGTTCCTCTCTTGCTGATTGGCTCATTTTTATTTTTTTTTTAATAAGCACTATATCTAAACTAAGTTTTAAGATGTTCTTTAATATGTAGACTAAATCTCAAAATATTCTTTTACTGCTGACAAGTTTTGGTCCCACATTGGGAGTGGGTTCTTAGGAATGCATCCATTGATGACCTGACTTAGCCCATAGTCACTGACAAGGAAAAAATTACATTTGTACAAAGATGTCTGAAATAGGATCTTTACAGCTGCCCAGGATGTTTCATTGCACACATCTGACTGTCTGTTTAATTTGTCAAACTAATAAACAGTGTATACGTTAATTTCCTGGTAGTTTTGTAGTAACCACAATCATGTGGGGTTACTTTCCTGTAAATATTTGAGGGCTTTTTTTCATAGAACACAAAAGTTCTGCTGTAGCATTTCTTATATCTCCCTCTTCCTGCTACTTTTATCTGAAATGTGTTTAACTTTGGAATTGCAAGTTGTGTTTTCAAGATGAATATCCTGGGTAATTCTTTTCATGTAGAGCAGTTATGATTACACAAATAAAACTAATAATATTTTCAGTTGAACCCCACGTTTTTGTTTGTTTGTTTTTAGGGGGTGGGGAGGGGAAGTAAGTGAAGAACAAATTGTTTCAGTAGCTATTTAAGCATGTGCATAAGCATTTGCTTGATAGTTCAAGTGATACTTTATGATTGTCTTTACTATTTTGTTTATATTCCTTCGGGAAAGAAAAGCTAAACCTGTAGGTTAGGAAGGGATTTTCTTTATTTTAATGCTTGCAAGCAATTTTTTTAGTTACAAAAGGGAAAACCCACGTAACCACTGTTCACCTAACATTTATGCCCATCTTAAATATCTCAGGAATAAAAATTATTTCCATTTTCAGTACTTACAGGGCTTTTATGCTGTTTTCAGTCATGATAGGTCAGTCATGAACCTCTAAGAATTCAAAATATTTTCTGAGGCTTAATAGAGAAAATAAACACCATTTGCATTTTTATTTCTCACGTTTCATAACTAGCAGGCCTTTATGGAAATGTGAAGAATGGTGTCCAGTATTTTCTGCCAAAAAGTTTTCCTTACTGCTCTGAACAGTTTGAAGATAACTTGAGAAAGGGCAACCTTTTTGTAGGATTTGTCACACCCCTTGATTCAAATGTGAGATAGAAAATGCATAACGTGTAATTTTGGTAGCTGGTCCTAAAATGAACTGTGGGCTTCTGATTTTTTTTAAATATATAAACACTTGAAAGTTCATTTTTCTGTGAGTACTGTCAGATCTCCTTTTATCACAAGCTTCATCAACATTTTTTTCTAAGTTGCTGTATGCTTGGCCCTGCTGTGGTATATCCAAAGTGTTGTGGAATTTGGATGGGGTGCAGAAGATACAACACAACACTTGTAGAATATTGGCTGCCAGTGGAGTCTACAGAGTGGGTTTTTTGTGGTATTTTATTTCCAGTAGCTTGCAGAGCAGAGATGCTACTAGAATTTCTATGGGCTTTTCACTTCATCAGTTACTTTATTGCTTATATTTTCTTCATTTAAATATGGAATCTGCCATTTCTTGTGTGTTGTCTGCATGATTGTCAAAATGTGTTTACTGCTTTCCTCCAAGTAGTATGTAGGGGAGTCTTGTGGATCTAAAAGTAGTGACTGTAAATGTCCATTTCTTCCTCACTTGTCTAGGAAATGAGTGAAATTTGTTTATCTTTATAAAGAAGATTTTTCTGTTCAAGCCAAAGAGTTTTATTCTGAAGCTCATTACTTGCTGATGCGTTCTTCTGTTCTTTAGATAATTCTACGAGATCTCTGAGTTTCAGATATGGTTTCTTATTCTTTGTGTTGCCAGCATTCAAAGTGTAATATATTGACATTTATATCAGGAGGTATATATAGATAGATATGTATGTGGTTTGGGTTTTTTTTAATGTGCTTATTAATTGGTATTTAAGTGCTTCAAACTTTCAGAAGGGAACAAACACTATTGCCTGTATGCAAAAAGCCAGAACTTTTGCTGCCCTGTCACATTAACCAAGACAACAGCCTATAAAAGTATAGTAAGTGCTTCTTCTCTATTGGGTTTTATAGTTTTTTAAAAGTTTGAATAGTGTATCTTCTAGAATGTAACAAACAAAATCTAAATACCATGCAATAGCATGTTAAAAACCTTATGTTTTCTTTGGTGTGGTTCTGCTGCTTTTGATTTCATAAAGTAGAATAGAAATTACTGTGTTATGTTATATCGTGTATAAATTGAGCTAGAAAGGGGAAAACTGGGTGCATTAATAGGCTGGTGATGTGTGGTGGGTGATTAACATCAGCTGAGGAAAGTTTTGTGTTTCCAGAAAGGTAAGGTTTCTGTTCCTAATGTGCTGAATATATTTATTTCCTTAGTTATATTGTATTCAAACATTGTACACTGAAGATATTTACTTGTATGATTTTGTTTTTAAATTAACCTTTAACTGTACTGAAGGAGGTGATGTTACTACAACCTACTTTACCTAAAGACATGAAAGTAACCATCTTTTTTTTAGTGTATTGTTCCAAATTTGTAGAGGTTTGTATTCCTGTATTTTACATACAGTTCAAGATATTTGGGTCTCTGGGTGTTGTCCTTGTTACATGAACCTTTTATTGTGAAGTATTCTCATCATGTGTATTACTTAAGTTTCTGAGTGTTAGCAACTTGTGGAAGTTATTGATGCCTTCTGACTATGGAAGTACTAAATATTGAGGCTGTATTTATCATCTCCATTTAGAGAATTAATGGACCATTAGGACTTCTCATCCCATTTGAATCTTGCGATCAGCTGTTTCAGAATTACACTGCTGATTTTTATGAAGAGGCAACCTGGTTCATAGTTAAAGTTTATGATGCAGCCTTCTCACTTAACCATCTTGATGAAGACATAGTGGTATTGGAGAACCACCTTGTATCTCTTCTAGCAGTTAGTGTAATTTATCTTGCCTTAATTGAATAGATTTCCAGGGAATGGCTTTTCCTAGCTTTTGCCTTTTATTTTTTGGTCAGACCAAGAGGAATTCTTCAGATTGCTTGTCAGAGTTCTTACATTTCCAAAATCTGTATTAATATTATGCAGAAGAGGCTGAGATTTTTTTTTAAGATAGTGTTAGTTGTCCTTCTTACTGTATCTGATTTTGCAGTAGAAATAACATTAATAAGACATCACTTCATTTAATTTCACACTACTGCTACCGTACAGGTGCTGATATCAGTATGCTGTTAAGTTATGGTCCTAATAGTGTGCTACAACATACAAAGGAAGCAAGTACTAGTAATAAGTTCACAGCAGTACTTACACTTTATGTGGGAATTCCTACTCGTAATTATATTTTCCATTTGATTTTAGTAGTATCTGCTTGCAAAGGTTAATATTTCCATTTAAAACTATTAGTGACTTAGAATTTAATCTTGGTGAATGATTAACAAAAATTTAGTTGAGGTTTTGGAAATATGCTATGGATAAATGTTTAACAGCCTAGAGAATTAAAAAGTCAATGGGATGGGCAATTTGTCTTGTAATGGGTATTAGAATTTTGCAGTTTTTAATTTGTTTACTGAAATGCTTCATACAATACAGGCCGCAAATGTAACTTAATTCATACATATTTAGTAAGAAAGTAGTGAGTACCTGAAAGGTTTTAGTGGATGTTTCTGTATTTAGTTAATGTGATATATAAGTAGCTCACTCAGGATCTTGTGTAACATTTAAGTCCTGACTGAGACAGTGCAGAACTGTTTCATAGTTCTTGAAAGGATAACAACATAAACAAAAATCTCTTGGTATCATTGTATGGTGTTCAGATGAAAACAAATGGTGTTCAGTTTAATTTTGCTGAAGCTAGATGAGGGTGCTGTTGTCAAACACAGATAGCGCTTTTAACAATTTTTAAAGGGATGCCCATTAAGCAAAAGCATGCACTTAAATTGCTGTGCTCAAGAGAATTTGGCTTATGCTTAGACTAAGAAATGCTGGTTCACATTTGTGTTCACCGAAGTGTAGTAACAGCTCAGACTGACTTCAGTTTACTGGATTATTACATTCTATAGTAGATCAGAATAAAATAAATAAACTGGATATTGTTTCAACAGCTAAATCACAAAAGTTCTGCTTGTGTTTTTGGTTGCATTTGAATACTTTGTCTTGACAGGCTTATTTGTAAAGATAATGAATGTTCCTGTGCTGATGACTTCTGAGTTCTGTTGCTGTGACAAGCCTTTCTCTTAACTGGTCACTTTGTTTACAGTTTGATTACAAATTAGTCACTTTTTTTTTAAAGAATTCAGTTTTGCATGCCTGACTCTTTCTCAGTCATCTCTGTGACCTGGTTTTACTTTTTGTGAGTGTAACGTAGCAGAGAACCCAGAAGTAGTTCTAAAACTCTGCTTTCAGATTTTTGGCTAAATCTAAGACTATCTAAACTTGATAGGTATTTCAAAATTTGGAGTTATTTCTAAGGTTTTATAAATAAAAAAAAAATAAGGAAGTATGTGGGCTATTAAAATAACATTGCCAAAATTTGGGGGAGTTTTTACAGAGGTGGTGGCTGTTGAGATAGATGCTGTGTGGAGCATCCCTGTAGCATAATGCTGCATAAATTGCCTATTGGTGAGTGGGCTGGGTTTCCAAATGTTCAGGAAAACAGAAAAGTGGAGTTGGGTCACTTGCAGGGCAGCAGAATTTATGTCTGAGAGCTGCTCCTGAACTGTCAGGAGTGAGGTGTGGGTTCATACCCAAATTCAGAAATAGTCTTGATGAGGTGCTCAGTGGGAAGTGAAACTTAAAACATCTTTGCCCAGCTGGTTGCTCGTTCTACCCAATATTCTTGAGCAATATTCTTCATGCTTTTGACATTTCTCTGCCAAGGAAATGACTGGCACTAGGTATCAGTGCTCAGTATCATGTCTGAATCAAGCTTCACCTTCTCAGTTGTGTGGCCAGCTTTATAATTTAGAAACTACATGAATGTTGGCTTAAAACTGTATAATGAAATAATACAGCAATACTGTCTTTAAGATACTATGGATATTTAAAGGGAGATTTTTTCATAGTAATTTAAGATTTAAAATTCATAATGACATTCGAAAAGATGAAAATTTCTGGTTTAAATGTTGGTTTTTTTATTTCCTTCTGTAGCTATGTAGGAAACCTCTCCAGAGATGTGACTGAAGTTCTTATACTTCAGTTATTCAGCCAGATTGGACCATGCAAAAGCTGTAAAATGATAACAGAGGTAAGGCCTTCCACATCTGGGGGGTAGCAAATGTAGCCTAGCTTGAGATAAAGTTGTGCAAAGCAAATGGAGTTTGGGGCTGCTTTTGATACTACTGGTAGTGTTTTTTTTAAGTGTTGGCTTTTGGGATAATTTTTGCCGAAGAGACCTGTTGTTGTGTACAGACCTGTGCTTTTGCTGTAGCTGATGATGAGAGTCCGCTTTATTTAAAGGGTTGTTGCCTCCTCTTTCCAGAACCACATTGTTCTGGTGATCAGAAACCTTATTGTTTCAAATGTTATTTGTAGCTGGTTTGTATCTGTTTCACTTGAACATGAACCTCAGTAAATCTTTCCCTCTCTAATAAATGCTATTTCACTATGGATTAAAAGTAAAAAAAATCCTTCAAAATAAGTTTTGCTCTTCCTGAGCCTCTTCTGTGCCAGTGCAAATGGCTCTTGTCTGCACCTCTCTGTTCTTAAATTCATTTTTTCTTGAAACAAAGTGACAAAATTTCCGTAGCATTCCAGATAAGGTATTTTGTACATACCATTGGTAAGTATTAATACATTCTCCTCTCTCTTACAAATACTCTGACGTATTTAGGGTTGGTAGCCATTTCTGTGATCTTGTTGACAAATCCTAGGCAACTCCTTACTCCCTAATATTTTTCTTTCCTTCTGCATTTATAACTGATAAATTTCTAGCAGGCAGGGACTAATCAGAATTTTTGCTAGGTTTAATCTTTGTTTTCCAACTCTGGCTTTCTGTATGCTCTTCCTACTTTTTACTGCTACTTATTGTTCATACTGACTTGTAATTACTGATTTTCTGAGTACAGTCATGTTATTTTTTGTCAAGGTCAGTAATGGAAGTATTAAAAGCCAAGTCTTGCAACCGAACTTCTTTAGGAGCACTACTAGTAATTCCACTGCAGTCTTTTCAGTATGACACACTGCTTGTCTGGTTTTTAGCTGCTTATTATCCATCTGATGCTTGTTTAATCACTCATTTTTGTCTTAACTAATTTCCCATATGACACTTCCTTAAAACTTTTGGTGACTGTAAGATCTCAGCCACATTTTCTCTAAGTTTATTGGAGAAAGATAAGTAAACAGAAGGATAACAGAGCACAGTTGTCAATTTTTCTCTGAAGAAAAAGTTTTGATTGTCATATGCTCTTCAGAAATAAGGTAGTGCTGCTCCAGCCTCCAGCTGATGGAGAGATGTTAGCATCTATTTGATTTCTTGAGGCCATCATGAGAAATTCCAACACTCATTTTATCGCTTTACACTCATTTTAATACCTTGGTTTAATCTTTGTGTTTTTAAGATTCTGCATAACCATAGAAATAACAAGGGAGTCATCTTTATGCAATAAGTGGATAAACAAAAAGCTACTTGCAGCTATATTGAGTCGCAGGGAGGTGACTGCACTGGGCTGACCTTAGCACCTGTCACCGAGCAGTCAGCAAGGGCAGGTTGGATTCTAGACTGGAACTGGCCTGCAGCTACAGCACTTTTAACTCTGAGTACCCGTCCATACTATCAGTCTTTCTGATCGGGGAGTTGTAAACTTGACATAGGCACTGAGTTACATACAAGTGGTTCTTCCCTGTCCATTGTTCTTCCCACCATCGGTTGAGTTTATACCTGAATGTTTGCAAAACTTCTGTGATTCCTCCCCTGCCACCGGCCCCACTTTAGCTCACTCTCTTTTTCATTTGTAAAATGTGACATGAACATGTCGAGTATTGAGAGATTTCAGGTGTTTGTTTGGGGGGTATATAACCTCAGGGTGTGATGTGATTAGTATTGACAGGTATCTTGAACACCTAAAGACCTGGGCATCTCCAAAAGAGGCTCTTCCGATGTTCACACAGGTTCTCATCGCTAAAGACAACTTTCTCACAATCTCAACCTAAAATTGCACTTCAGTTGAAGCATAAACTGCACTGCATCTGCTAAGGCCTTAAATGGGTTTCCCAAATCTTGTTTTCATTGCAGCAGGACATTGTATAGGCAGAGGGTGAATTAAGGCTTCCTGTTTTGGGGCATCTGGGGTGAATGTGCTTTTAAAGCTCTTCATTACTCTTATGACTTAAACTCTTTTTATGATCTTAGGTATATTTTCTCTCATCTGTTTATTCTGCATCAGTTAGACCCCTCATACTGGCAGTGTTCAGAAGGATGACTACAGACTACTTGGTCTTTTTAGGTAGATAAGGGCTTTGCCATCAATTAAGCTATTGGATCATAATAGCTTCCCTTGTTCAGGTGTAGGCAGAACTATGTTTGAAGAGGTACAATCCAGTTTTACAGGGCAGAATTAGAATTTTTCTATGTAAGCGTGTATGAATTTTTAGAAGTTAAATAGTAAGACCAGTGAAGGCTGACTCTTAACTTGTGTTAGAGCTGTGCTTTACCTGACCTGAGAAAGGCTGGTAGGCAGGAATACTGATGCCAAAGCAGTTCCTTTTTGTGCTAGACCCTTCACTGTCTGTACAAGAAATAATTAGTTTAACAGTAGTGTTTTATCATCATTTGGTCCGTGTACGTGCAGAATAAATAATGTTGATCTTTTGGTGCAAGGCTCCGGTTTTCGCACTCATTACATCTTTTAGGCAGATTAAATCCAGTGTTAAAGTTGGCGTTCTGATCACCATTTCCACTTGCTCAACTTCTCAGAAAACTTTCACATTCTTTGCACTTAATACTAATTTAATTCTTCAGTGAGTGTTGTTTGTCAGTATATTCAAAGGTGATTTAACAGGCCATCCTAAAGAAACAGGTTATACCCAAGATTTAACAGAGTAATAGCTGATTAATACGTTTTTTCCCTCAGTCAGACTATTTTGAGCCCTTTTAAAGAGATATTTCCCAGTTGCTGAGCATAATATTTTTCACTTCAGACTGAAAATATGCAACTTGTAGGTTGCTGTCTGCTAGTGATTTCCAGGCAAGTAAAGAGTTCTTAAGTAGGAGGAGAGAGAAAATTGGTGAAAATATATCCAGGAAACAAAAGTTTCAAGCTTGGAGTCTATATATGAGGCAGAAGATGGGGGGTTTTTTGCTGTTCTTCTCTCCATTCTTGCTTTTTTTCCCCCTTCCATCCAGTGTGCAGATTGCTTCTCTGGTATTTGAATTATTTTTAGTTTAGTGAACTTAAAGTACTGAGCCCACATACAAAGTAGACTATACTTCAGGAATTGCTAGACCTTTAATAGAAAGTCCGTCTTTAAAATTCTTGCATTTAAGTGTAATGTCAAAGGCTATTTCATAAATCTAATGCAAATCATTCTTAAAGTTTCTAGCTATAAGTAATATATTTTCCTGGATTTTCTTCTCAGCAACCCGATAGCAGAAGGGTCAACTCTTCTGTTGGATTTTCTGTTTTGCAGCATACAAGCAATGACCCTTATTGCTTTGTGGAATTTTATGAACACAGAGATGCAGCTGCTGCATTAGCTGCTATGAATGGGAGAAAAATTTTGGGAAAGGTAAGTCACTTACATTGTAACCTTAGATTTAAGGATTGTAGGTTTGTGTAAAAACATTAATAGAACTCTGGGGCATTCATTTTGTTGATGTTTACCAAGGTTAAGATTGTTAGAATATTTTAAAAATATCGATTTACAAAAGTAAGTCTTGCTTAGGAAGCAGATCGTTTGTGATGTTCTAATTGTGGCAGTGTTTTATATTGAATGATGACTTGTAAACATTGACAGTTGTAACCCACCCTTGAATGAACTTGTGAAATGTAAGGATTTTGTGAATCTATACTAAATCTTATACTTATTTTCAGGAGGTCAAAGTAAACTGGGCAACAACACCAAGTAGCCAGAAAAAAGATACATCCAGTAAGTAAAGTAATGCCACAGTATCACTTCTGCACAAATACTTGACAGCGTGGTAATAATTTGTCATAAATGCATTTAAACATAACTTTTCTCCTTCCCATCTTGTGTTTAATAGAATTTTGCAAACTAATTCTTCTGTTTCTGCTTTGCACCTGGGGAAACTGGAGTGGACAGATTAAATTGCTGCTGCTCATCAGATGGAATCCTGGGCGTTCCTGGTTCCCAGTGCTGTGTGCAGAGCATCACTTTCGCAGGAGTTGAAATCTTAGATAGCAGTTAAATATTTGATTAGTAAATTATTTATTTTCAGATCACTTCCATGTGTTTGTTGGGGATTTAAGTCCAGAAATAACAACAGAAGACATCAAGTCAGCATTTGCTCCTTTTGGTAAAATATCGTAAGTATCATAATAAACATTTCCAGTATCACTTAGAAAATATGATAGAAAATTTGTTTGAGTTGAAATGTTGTTTCTTATCTTTTTTAGATAATTTTTCTGATGTTAATTTGCCTGTGGTGGGTGGGCAGTAAAGAGGGGTTATTGTTTCAGTATCTGTCATGATTGTAAATACAGTAATGTAATTGTGCTCTGGTTTTGCTGAAAGCGATGTGCTTTTAACCTCATTTATATGCTAATGTCCTTCAACTTTTTATTAAAATTTAATTACTGTTCCTAAGTGTGACCTTTTGGTGTTCAGAATGTGTACAGAATAGTGACTTGACAAGGGGTATATGTTGCATCCGCAGTGTATTTTGTGTGCATTCATACTGCATTTCATAGGCAGTATAGAAAACTGGGCAATTATTTTATGAAGCGGTTAGTTGAATAACTCGGGATCATTCTGAAAAAAGCTAATTGTTATGAGGTTTTGGATGATAACAAGAGGTGAATTAAGATTCTGATATTTAAATGAAAGAATGGTGGATTTACAATATGTGCACATTTCTGCCAGTTAAGAGAATGTTTCTTTAAACTTCTCAGAGATAATTCAGGTGATACTAAATCACCTGATGTTGTAATTGAACATATTTATCATTACAAGAATACTTGTGAGTGCTAAAGTATGTATGTCCTTAAGAGTACTG
Source organism: Streptopelia decaocto (assembly GCF_964273445.1). Classification (NCBI taxonomy): domain Eukaryota; kingdom Metazoa; phylum Chordata; class Aves; order Columbiformes; family Columbidae; genus Streptopelia; species Streptopelia decaocto. The sequence continues at coordinate 66,642,484 of NC_138659.1, read as the reverse complement.
CTAAAAAAAAGTCTGTTAATCTTCTATCAGTTTATAAATATCATTCAAAGTTGCACATGAACGTTTTTGTACTACTCTACAGGAATATATTTCTAAGAAAAAAAAAATTCTTACTTTTCTCTTGTTCTGTACGCATATTTTTAAATGAATCATAAATCTTATTTCTTACCTCTGCTATTTTGTTTACTTTGCTTTTTGTCTCTTAATGTGGTAAGTAGTACTGTTTTAAAAATCAATTTAAAGAGAATGATTCAGGTTTCTGTTTCTCAATCTATATTTATACCTGAGACCTGCAGTTTTTCTAAAGTCCAAGTCACAATTAAAAGTAATAGCATTCTGGTTATTTTGCAGAATTGCTCATAAGAATGGACAGGATCTTGAAGGCTAACTGCAAGGAACTGTGCACACTGGAACTCAGTTGTAGATTTTTTCTCATTTCTATTTATTCTTATTATACATTATTTATATATACATATTTTAGTATTTACATTTTAACATTCTATATTCAGTGCAGTTCTATATTTCCAATCATTTTAACTTACTCACTAAAATTTCTGTGTAAATTTGTTGTTTTCGTACTGGTGTGCTTAGCATTGTTGTTAGTTTTATTCTCCTTTCTTAAATTTCTGAAAATGTCAATTTTTCAAAATTTACAGCTACCCAAACTCCAAAATGATGGTAGAGAATTGACCAAGAAAAATAAAGAAATCTGTTAACAGGCCATGTATGCCTTTTAATTCCTATTTTTTCCTCTTTTTCGATTTTTTAATATTTCATATATTTTGTATCACTAGGCAGAAGACATTTAACTATTTAGAGAATGCATGGTAAATTAGATAGAATTGTTACAGTAATTTATAGAACAGTAAACCTTAGAGGACCCTAGCCAATAGAATATTAGAAAAGGAAACTTTGTTTCTCTTATACTTCAAATTTGAACATTCTAGTTTTAGCCAGTATAGGTTATGTGGATAGGTTGCATGTTTATTACATGTTATTTTTTTTTGTCCTACTGCTTTTTTCTAACAGGTAAAGAAGCAATAGGGAGAGTTCAGGAATGACTGTAGTTTTAGGGCTAACTGAATTTATAAGAAAAAATTATGCTCACAATACAGTGTGTGTGGTTCCTTTTAGTTTTTATTTTGCTGGTTATTAATATTACCCTCATATAGCTGTGCTTCTTTTCACAGGGATGCACGGGTAGTTAAAGATATGGCAACTGGAAAGTCAAAAGGCTATGGTTTTGTATCTTTTTATAACAAACTGGTGAGTAATCACAATGTGGATTTAAAATAATCGCCTGTTTTCACTTCTGGTTTTGTGTCCTTGTTTGTATATTCACTATGTATCAGACTTTGCCAAGGGAATTAATTTACATGCACGGGACAAATTTACTTTGGCCAAAAACTTCTGTTACTTGTGGTGAAGGGTTGAAGCCATTCAGATGACAGCGATGCTACGAGAACATTCCAAAAAAGGATGGGAGAAGATTGTGAAAGAAGATTACAGGACATAGAAAGCTGGTTGGGGTGTGTTGAGCTAGTTCAGCTTAGTCAGTGGAACCATCTTCTCCAGCGGGGTGGGTGCCAGGTCCAACCTGGGCTGGTTTGGGTCAGCATAAGGTGGGAACCCCTGTGAAACGGCCTCCCAAGGAGCGCAGTGCCATATGGCACAGCACGGTTTGGGGTTTGCCAGGCTCAGGTTCCTGCCCAGCCTCCATCTTTCTTGGGATCTAATGCAACCGAGGGTCTCGTACACTGAGGCATGGCTGGATTTACTTGCTTGAGCTCTGCGTCCTGGGAAAGCTCTTTGCTTGAATTGTTAGAATATTTCAAAATCTAAGAGGGTTCTTTGAGTTATTAATTTGCAGCGAAGGCTTGATTCTGTACTTGTAAAGTATATTCTTATGGATATTGTAAATCTGAAGGTTGTTCTTGATTTTGTTTTGGGTGTCGTTACATAATGGGTGATGTTAGGTATCCTTAGGAAAACATACTTCCAACAAGTGACACGTATCCCTTTCTGATACAGGCGTTAAAGATGTTATTTGTAGAATTTAATCAGTGTAGTGCTGATAAGAATAGTGCAATGACTTGCTATTTATAGCTATACAATTGACTCAACAAAAAATTCTTGGCAATTTGGAAGTTAAATGTTTGACAGTGTAAGAAATTTGTGAAAATTATTTGGAAAATCAAGCTCTTAAGTATTTTGCAGAGGAAAAAGACAGTTAAGGATTTTGGACATATAAGCGTGTTGGTGGGGTCACAAGTCCTACATGTAAAGGCTCTTTCTATCTTCTCTAACAGTTATGTGGAGCTGAATCTAAATCAGAAGAAAGAGTTGGAATTTCTTCAGATTTGCAAATGCCATAAGATATTACAATTGAATGCCTTGATTTAGTGTATTTTTCCACTTACACTCCATTTATTTTGTGTTGTGGCTGAAACAGGCAAGAGGAATAGATGTCTTATTTTCTTGTATCCCTCTTCCCTTATTATAAAGTTGGGTTTGGTTTCTGTGACTGTAGGGAAGATGTTGTAACAGTCATATGGAATGCAAGTTATTGGGTCCTTTGAAGACTGAGCCATAAAATCTCCATTTAAAAATCAGTATTCATTCTACAATGGATGAATTCTAAATGTAATACTAAAAAGTACTTTTAAAATTTCTGTCCTGATTGCTGTTCATTCAAACAGCAGCTGTACCTATAGGCTTATGACAAGACCATCCTGAGCTGGTAGTTTAAGGCCTGTTTTTCAGAATTTACTGTGATCCTGCTAGACCTGGGGAAGCGGGACATGTTCCCAGACTTCGGGGACTCCAGCCTGAGGTCTTAATGCACACGCATGACGAGAAAATTAAACTGGAATGGTTCTGGCTTGGGCTCAGGTGCAGTTTTGTTATAGCTGTCATTCTCAAGACTGGCAGCAAGATTCATTAGAGCTTTCCTAGTCGGTTTGTAACTTATTCATTATGTTTTGGGAGTGAGGGTGCTTGAATAAGCTGCTTTTTATTTTATGGTGGTTCGTTTTTGTCTTTTAGTTTCTGGTTTGTTGTTGTGTGGTTTTTTTTTTAATTGGTTATCTCTCATAATTTCTTTTTTGTATTTATGTATTGTCTTCAAAATGAGCACTCTGTAATTAAAACTTGGGAGGATCAAGATCCTGAGTGACTTGAGTTTGAGAGGAGCCTGTTACAGCTGGAATCCTTCAGTGTGAGGCAGGAGAGTGGCATCTGCTCACCTGCCACTTGTCCCTGTGTTCTCCTTGTACCTTGTGCTTGGCTGTTTTTTTCTTAAGCTTTGTGCCCTTGGAAAAGTATTTCAAATGTGTACTGTTCACTCTGCCTCTCTGGGGAAAAATTGCTTTTTTACAAGTGTTAGCAAACTTATCCCTTGCCTACTAGGTGTTTCTGATTACAATGAACTTAGAGATTGTCTTCTAGTTCGTGCTCGGGACAAGAAGTGAAACCATGTGGGCCATGGACTCTTCTGTGTGCGTGTTCATATAATGACTTTAGTATTTAGAGAACTTAGCAAGCAGTGTGTGCTCAGACATACAATATATGTCTCCAGAGGGCAGAATAGAGGATGGGACAGGAGGTGTGTGAGAATAATAAATAAAAGGGAACTTAGAGGCTCAATCTATTTGTAGCTCAGCATTACAGTTTTAGTAACTACCATTCGCCTTCCCAGAACTTAAAATTTTTCTACCTCAACTTGGCCAGTTATGTTGAGTGCATATTAAGATTCTGAAAAAACACATTCAGATCATCTTTTACAATGACTTTGCAAGCGTGTAATTAATTTTTTTTTTTTAATAACTGAAGTTATAGTTGTTTTATTTCAGTAATTGCTTCTGACGTCTGTGTGACCTTTGTACTTTTTTGGGAAGCCTTGAAATATTCTAATGCAGATGCTTGTTGTGTAAAGGTGGCACATGTATGACTGTAGTTGGCTTTGAAACTGTAGAAAATGGGGGTGGGAAGACGGTTTTCCCAAGTCACTTGGGGGCCTTTTCTGTTGACCAGTTGGCTTCATGTTACTTTTTGACTGTTTGCTGCGGTTGTTCAGAATTTCACATGCTTTTTGGTACTGTTACTGGTTTTGCCAACAGAATTAACTGGCAGGCAAATGTTTTTTTAGAAGTAGACTTGTACATACTTCTTGTTTGGATGTGTTATAATCTTTATTTTAACCTTTTTAGGATGCAGAAAATGCTATTGTACACATGGGAGGCCAGTGGTTGGGAGGCCGCCAGATCAGAACTAACTGGGCGACACGGAAACCACCAGCCCCCAAAAGTACACAAGAAAGTAAGACCCTCGTGTAACGCCGTGCTGTGTTTGCTCTCTTGCGCGTCACTGTTCAATGGAGGAATAAAACATAATGTTGCCAAAATTATGTCACTTAATTACATAGCTAGCATGACTTTCCAGATCTTAAATAATATATTTTTAAGTATTCTGTTAATGTAGTGGTGGCACTGCTGGTCTATCATAATAATATTGAATGTTTTTGTTAAATGTATAGTTCATGTTTATGTACAAGGTAAGTATCTGGGACTCTGTGAGCCTACTGCTTAAAACCAGCCTTTTCTCTTTATAGATAATACAAAACAATTGAGATTTGAAGATGTAGTAAATCAGTCAAGTCCAAAAAATTGTACTGTGTACTGTGGAGGAATTGCCTCTGGGCTAACAGGTATGATTTGTTTTATTACTTTTTTTATTATTGAATCATTTTGAACACCAAGATGGTTAATAATTCAAAAACATATGTTGCAGATCAACTTATGAGACAGACGTTTTCACCATTTGGACAGATTATGGAAATAAGGGTGTTTCCGGAAAAAGGTTACTCATTTGTCAGGTATGGACATAGAAAAATAGAAACTGTGGTTTTTTTTCCTTTTCATGTAGTAATGTTTCACCTTTCTGTAATTTCACTTGATTGAACTTCTGCTGGTACATTAAAAGTTGTCACTGTATGTTCATAGAAAAGTTTGGAACTTTTAAAAGTGACCACCAATCTTTTTACCTGAGAAGATGAATGTCTGTGAAAGCAGATCTTTTTCTCTGGATTTCCTGTATGTATGGAGTCACTGTTTTTTAACAGTCCGGTGAAAGTACTATAAACCATAACATTAGTTTGTTTTTACATTTTTTTTTTTAGATTTTCAACCCATGAAAGTGCAGCACACGCTATTGTTTCAGTTAATGGAACCACAATTGAAGGACATGTTGTTAAATGTTATTGGGGTAAAGAATCCCCTGATATGACTAAAAACTTCCAACAGGTAACTGCACTTGAACCTTTGCATTGTATTACAGAAGCAATTGTGTACATACCTGTAATGCCTTCCTGTTTACAACAGCTACATTTTGTAGTAGAGTTCATATGGAATTCCATGTTCTGTCTCAAGTTATGATCCAGTTGTTCATCAAACTGGGCTAGTGATTTTGATGGAATATCTGTCACTGTCTTCTGGATATGATTCAATATAGGGAGAAGCTTTGAGGTGATTCTGATACTTGCTCGTTTGCGAACTGTAGGCTAGGTGACTATCCAACCAGATATTCTGTGGTATTTCCAACACACACAGATACATTTTTCTGTACAAGGATCTAAGTCACAGCGATGTCTTATTTATTTTTCTGGTCTCATTATTGCTAAGTAGTTTTAGCCCCATGATCAGTGTAGCAAAAAATGTTGCCTTTAGCAGCACAAAAGGAACACAATCCATCTCTGGAACCTGAAGTATTATGAATTATTCTCTCCTTAGGTGGATTACAGTCAGTGGGGGCAATGGAGCCAAGTATATGGAAATCCACAACAGTATGGGCAATATATGGCTAACGGGTGGCAAGTACCATCATATGGAATGTATGGCCAAGCATGGAATCAACAGGGTTTTGGAGTAGAGTAAGTAATTGTATTTAATTTTTTAGAATATTCCTGGAATGTTATATCTGAGTTTCAGGCTCATTTGATTCAAGGATTGCACAAAGTTTCAAGTGTTAGGTGGACTCCTGCATGCTTAAATCTTATGTTCAATGGTTTTGGACCAAATAATGGGGTGAGTCACGCTGACTTGCACTCGATCACTCATTTTATGCATATGGATGTTTTGAGACTCCAGGCACAAAGACTTCTATGGTGGTCTTGTCTGATATCTAGAAACTTTCTGGCTTCTGACTTGAGGTGGTGAGTACTGGAGACTCTGAACCAGGGAGTCCAGGGTTCATAACTCTGAAGGGTTCATAACTCTGAAGAGAAGAAACTCCATCCTGACATTTTAGCTTGTGCGGTTTCAGAATTTGGGTGGGCCTGTAGTACTTCATCTCTTGAAGACGAGTCTTCACAACAACTTTTTGTTTTGAACATACTTTTAAAATCACCTCTTTAAAAATCACCCATGTAATTCTTCATTGTCTCTCTCCAATTAAACATATTAAGCCCTGATAAACCTGTCACTGGTATTCATGCCTATTGGGCATTGGGAAATTTTTGCATTTCTGCATCACTGATGTTGACTTCCAGCCACCTGTGTACGTACATGCCTTTGGAGGTGGTTGTCCTGTGCAACTGGTAGCCAAGGTTCGTAGAGCTTTTTTTTCCCCTTTGTTCTTAAAAAGCTCATTTTCAAGAATCACACTGTAGCACTTCACCTGAATTACTCGTTGAAGAGAAGAAGAAATTGTTCTATTTTGGTAGGCATAGTAGTGTAGGAAGTATATTTTTATGCTCTTTTTTTGGTATGTTATCTTGTAAATAGCTTGACTAGCTTGGATGATTATTTTCCTTTTTTCTTTTATTAACCACCTTGTTTCTTTTTAAGCCAATCTCCATCTGCTGCCTGGATGGGTGGATTTGGTGCTCAACCTGCCCAGGGACAAGGTGCTCCTGTAATACCTAACCAAGCTGGATATGGTATGGCAAGCTACCAAACGCAGTGAGCTGGGACTCTGTTTAAAAGTGTGTATTTCATGATAGGCTGCAGTTTCCAGTGACATTCTGAAGACTGGAATGTAGACGACGAAAAAAAAAAAAGAAAATATTTATTTTAAAAATGGAAATGTTTGGAACCTTTAGCACAGCTTTGCTTTGGTGAAGGACACAAATGTCTTCTAGTTCTGCCTTTTTAAGTTTTTGTTCATGATGGATATGAACATGTTTTTCTTTGTGTACAAAAATTAAAAATAAAGTCAATAAAGACAATTCTGACTACAAATTTTGATATAGTAGGAGAAATGGCTAATGAATTTGATCTTTAGGTTACCATTCCATTTTTTTTGTTCTGTCTTCAGTGTTTTATATCACTGTGCTTTTTAAGAGATATGACGTTGAAAAACAGCAAGTTGCTTTTAATTGAACACACATCCTGAAATAAACTGTGGACCAGTCATTACAACCTGCTAGACAGTATTGATTTTTCAAGAAACTTACGGGCATAGCTCAGAAAGTATATGTAGGTCTTGGAATAATTTTTTTAAAAAATATTTAATTTTTCTACATGCTTAAAGAAAACAGTCTGACACGAATAGTTCAGTCTCAAATGAAAAACAGTACTGTCAGAATGATTTCACATAACTTCTGCTGTCCACATTCAGGCACACAAGAACTTTTCAGAGCCGGTTTGCTTATTAAGACTGTAGTAATTTGCATTTAATTTTGAGAAGTAAAAACATCTTTGCAAGTATGGTGTTTGTGTTCCAATCAGACAGTCATACTTGTGCTTTTACATAAAGTTTGAAGGCTACACATTGTAAATATTTCATGATTACAGTGTTTCAAAAGCATGCTCAAACATAGAAGTAGCAATGTAATTATACAAAGTAATACTTAATATACTCTACTGCTTTGAATGCAGTAGATTGACAAGAATGTGCAAGACTGACATTTCCAAAGTTGGCTATTATGTAAAGATACATAAAGAACTATAACAAAGAGCCTTAATTTTAATTTCATAAATCTTTAATGCATCACCTTTTTGTCATTAGAAAGACGATTTTTTTGCTTTACATTATTTGGTATGTAAATACCTTGGTTAACAACCTTGTAAACCTATTTCAAGGTTATTATAAGTTGTATAGTATCTTGAGTGTTTTGAAAAATCTTGATGTTTTTTAAGTCTAGAAATATTTTGCCCAAGAATTTTTTAACAAGATTGTTAAAAACATCTTATTTTAGAGAATATTCAATGTGCCATTTGGTAAATGGAGATGCAGTTGAAACAGTACACTGAGTTGTGACTTATTTTTAATTCAAGTTTTTGTCTTTCTGGGTGGTTTGCATGTGATGAACCTGTACAGAGGCTGGGTTGTTTGTGTACTGAGTGTGTAAATGGATAAATCATGAAGATGTTTAAATGGTCAACTTGGGTTATTTCTGAATTATTTTATGGATACACTGATATAAACTGCCTCAATAAATTTGAAGTTGAAAATGAATGTAAGTTAGATATAAGTACTGTGTCTTACCTGTGACAGCTAGGGGGTGCAGATGTTTCAGCTCTACGCTGAAATACGCTGAGGCAGGCACAAGTAAAGAAAAAGAAAAGTAGGATTTGCAGTGGTAGTTCAGTGAAACAAACTTGCATTTTAAAAGAAACTGAGCGTTTGATTTTAGGGATGATAGTTCTAAATGAGTGTCCAAGAAGCTGCGTATTTTACCTTTTGTGTTTCTCACAGAAAGTGCAAGTGGAGCAAATCAGAATAGGTTTTGCAATGGAAACTTGACATTTTGTTAAACCCAGCCAGGTTGTGCAGATAACTACATTTGATGCTGTAGCAAATCACATGAGGTTTTTTTCCTCCTCTTCTACTTGACGTGGTAAATAGTACCTTGACTTTTCGATGAGGTTGAGAGTGCGATATACTGGAAGAGCAATTTAGTCAGTTGGCTCAACTGTGCCCAGAGATACTCATAACTCCGGGCATCTTGTGCACGCAATAACGACTGAAGTCAGCGTGGAACCATAAGTGCTTGTGATGACAGAATTGGCCCTTTATCTCTGTTTCTCCTTTATGCTATATACGTAGTGTTTTTCCACTCAAGTTAGGAATCTTGTCTACAGGACTTCTGGTTTTCTATAAATTTTGTATATATGTGTATATCTACGCGAGGATCGGCCTATACATTGTAGTTTGGAAAAAAGAAATCACAAGTAAGTCTGCATTTTTGTTACACTTATCTGGTTTAAAAAAAACCCAAACCACGAGTCAGTAGATATATGAATTGCAAGTTACTTTAGTATTTCTTAGACTTCACTTGAAATCTGGGGTTTCTACGTAATTCTGGGTGTTTGACACATGACTCTTTTCTGGATGCATGATGGTATATAAGCAGTATAGGCACTACTGGAGATTAGATGATGCAAGTACATTGCTGTATAAATGCCCATATAAATGGGTGTAAGATGAAGGCAGTGATCTTTCGGGTCTCAATGTGTAGATCACCTTAAATCTGATAATTTAATATGCCTGCTGTAGAGCTGGGCCATACCTGACCTGTATTTCAGGATGAAAGATAGGATATACTTTCTCATTTGTCATTGATTTTTATATAGCTTTCTTTAATGGTGATATTTCTTCACAGACTGCTCAAGGTATGGGAGTCTCCAGTGTTCTTTAATGTTTTATAGCACTGCGAGGAAGAGCTGTAATTTGGATTGCTTTCTGCTCAGTAGCGTTCACAAGTGTGTCACTGACAGTTTTTTGGCACCAAAGAGCCTCTTGCACCATTCTGCTTTTCTGAGTGACTGTTACACTGCTGTGAGTTCTCTAACTACAGAAACCAACCACTACCTAACCCCTCACCTCTAGGATTTGGGTTTCAAAAAGTACTTGATTTATCATGGCTGAAGTTGATGCTTGCAACCTGAAGCAAGGTTGTAATCTGCATTTGCAGAAAGTGTTCAATAAAAGTGAAACGTGATAAAGGGCTTATCCTGTATTGTCATCTGTCAAAACATTGTCCCTCTTTGCTGTAAAACTGACAACAGGCGTACAAGGCTGAACTTGTAAACTATGCACTTGCAGTCCTGTAAAAGATGTTTTATTTAAAGTATTTCATACAAAAACATTTTGTATTTTGCAGAGTTGCAGTAGCAAGGCTGTGAATCTAAGGTTACATGTAGTTTTTCATCAGTCCTGCCTCCTTGTGTATATTTTGTTAACAGTTCTCAGACATACTCTTCTGCAGAACCACCTTCCTTACTAAGATAATGTCACAAGACAGCTACTTGCTGTCTCTGAACCATTTCCTTCATTTCACTCGCCAAAAATGTCTCACAGTGGATAAGGTTTAGTTTTGCAGAAAAATAGTAACTTGTTTTTCTTGTGTTTGTACACAAGGAAGCAGACTTAAACTGTATGGACATGATTAGTGTCTGATACTGCTTAATTATCTGACTGTTTTTGAACAAGGGCATAAGTCTTTGTTTTAATCACGTGGAACTGTTTCCTGGTCAGCAATAAAAGATTTTGTTGCACTGTTCTTCCATTGCCAGATACAGGCACTCTTTTATTCGGTATACTTGACAAAATGGGTGGGGATTGGAAAGAACTGCCTTGGTCCGACTTGAATCTTCCTTTAGAGATACAGTTTGTGATCTGGATTGCTGCTGTAGTAGCGAAAGGAAGTTCTTTTGAAACTGAGAATTTAATTGTTCTGGTGGTACATGGTGCCTGCTTAATGTTGGTAGATTTAAGGGTTTCACGATGTAATGATGTTTCTGTTCATAAAAAGGCAAGTGCAAGACAATAGCTGCTGGGAAGGTCTTTGTTGTATTTCATTTCAGCCAACTTTCCTGAATCCAGTTGATTGCTTGGAAAAAAAAAATAAATTAAAAAAATACTTGTTTTTGCAGTATCACATGGATAAAATCCTTCCCCCACCTTTACCATCACTTTATATCAAAGAAAATGCTGAAATGTTTACTGGATGTTTTACTTCAAAAAGAAACAGGACTGTGTGTTGATGAGTGAACACTGATTCTGTCATCATTCTGGGGACGTCTGCTGATCGAGATGATGGATGTGAATGACATGCTCTGCTCACTGACATTTAAAGGGTAATGACTCAGAAAGTTAATTTGACACCAGTAATGAGTATTTGAATACAAGTTGTTATTGCTTAAATACACAGCCACTCATGCTTTGATTAAAGCTGATGTGATTCTTCTTGGTTGTTACAGTATTCCTGATATGCTGTGGAAGAAACATTGCTCTACCTTGGATCTTAGTATTCAAGCTGTCAATAAGACATCAGAGTTGCGCAGATGGTCTTTCATTTGTTCAGAAGAAAAACGCTTAATGGAGCTGTCAGGGAATTCAGTGTAAGCCGACTTCTCTGTACTGATGAGTGACAGCATTTGAATACTGCGCTTTGAAAATAAGGAATCTGTCGCTGTTCTTTGCCTAAACTCGGGTGATGACTGATCCCAGACACTCGGCAGCGTCTTTCCCAGCTGCTTGCAGGGAGAGGATGAGGAGGAGAAGGGGCAGTGCTGGTGCTCCTGGCTGGTGCACATGCCAGCAGCAGAAGTGCCAAGTCATGTTGTCCAACACATTTAAAATCCTGGCAGGCGAACACAGACACTGCAGCGGCATCCAAAGGATTGTGACCATTCAGACACAAACTTGCTTTATCTCCTTCCTTAAAATAATGTTGCTTTAAAGTTACAAAGGTGAAAAACACATAACCTCTGGCCATTTTCTTTTAGGTTCTTAAGAAAATAGATGCACAGTAATGAGCCCAATTAGAATACCTAAGGTGACAAAACAAGTAAAGAAAACTTAAAGGAGTAAATTGTGTCCAAATTTGTAGACCTTTGCTTAATTTAGACCCCTTAGCTGGGCATTCTGTTTGCCTGTAGTGACCATTGTGTTTATGTAATTGACGTAGTTTGAGATAAACACAGCTGCTTGTTGAATGTCTGCCCATTCTTTAAATGTGTAATTTCTGGAGCAGGAGTGGGTATGAATTGAATAAGAATCACAGTCTGCCACATGAAACGCTGAATAATTCTATTTCCTAGGTGGAAATTGACTTACTAGACCCAACCCTGTAGAAGTTTAAATTTCATCATGTGTGATAAAAATCTGCCATTCTCCGTTTCAGTAGCGAGTTCTTTGACTGTAATAAACAGAATAATTGTTGGGGTGCTGTTTAATGAAAAATGCTTTTTTTTTGTTTCTTTAGTCCTTCCAATGGAGCGGAAATTTTTCATTCCACAAATGGATTTTTTTTTTTCCTTTAATGTTGGGTTATCAAGCGTGATGGGAATGACCAGCTGATAGAATTTATTGCTTAGTTTAAGTCTTTCAACTCGAGTACTGACAGTGGGGAAAATAATCCCCTCTAGTTATTAAAAAGACCGTTTGATTTTGCAATATAGCTTTGTTGAACCATTTCTACTCGCGTATTACTTGCACCTGGAAGCACAAGGAGGCTACACGGCTACACCTTAACCCGTAAAGATGGAATCAACCTTGCGGAGCTGCTGTTACAGCTCCTGTACCGCACCACTGTTGTAGAGTCAGATGCTGGAAACACTGGTGCCTTGCTGCTTGATTTAAGTGCAAACCTTGTGTTCTTTAGAGAATAAATCTGTGCTGTATGTTTGCAAATATTCAGGGAAGGCTGAGGTCCAACATTGTTTTCTGAACTCCTGCTATCTTAGTATGACTTTTAGAGCTTTTTCCTTTTACAGGTACGTGCTGTCGTGTTGTAGGAGATTTTTTTTTTTTGTATTTGTGACTAGTTATCTAAAAATATGGCTAATTTCAGGTGGACTTAAATAAAATACGTTTATAGTATGCTTTTCTTAGATTAATCTTCCTCCCACTTGGATTTACGTACTCTGTGGTATAAGGATACAAAAGTCCATGAAATGTCTTTCAGATCACTTAAAAGGGACGTTTTCAGAAACAAGCAAATTACTATAAACTTGCAGTATGTATATAACAAGACTTTATCCTAGAAGTGTAACAGCTGTCCATATGTATTGCTAATGTATTTTCAAATGGTCGGTTCCTGAGGTTAGAGGACCAGCATATATTGCTAGTACATGCTGCATTTTGAAGATTTATGGCCAGCATCCAAGGCGATGCTGTGTTGACATTTACTTTGTGAGAGCATTCCTTCCAGCATCCTTTTGCTTTATGGCCTTTTAAGAAACAGTATCCAACCTGTCTACCAAGAAGTATAAACGGAAATTTGGCAAAGTATGTGATTTTATGCATTGAATCTTACCCAGAAGGTGTTTTCTGCAGCTTTTTCTGTCTGTATGACTTCTAAAGAAAAGGAAGGGAAGAAACTGTCTCATTACAAGTATCCAGGTCTGTGAAAAATCTTAATTTACCGAAGCTGCAGAAACAGACATTCCTTCATAACTATTTTCATTGTAGAAAATACAATTCAATACCTAAATTGTGGACTGGGATTCACTTGTTGTTAAGGCTATATATCCTTCATACCCGAGTTTGCTGTGTTTCTCATATTAATTATGTATATTCCTAGTTAACAGTTGTACTTTGTTTTCATGCACAAGGAGCCAATCTCTTGCATTTCCACCTGGTTCTTGGTAGAAACACACACTGACCTCAGGTATCATTTTAATGTTCCTCTGTACTGCAATAATCTTTGATTTCTTTATGCATGTTTTAATATTAACAGGTTTATGTTGAAAGCATGTGTTAAGTACCTATTTTTTTGTATTTTTAGGTTCGTACCAGACTGGACATAAATCATAAAATCTGAGATTTCTTTAATGCACCCCCAATGAGTCCTGACTACATATAGTCCAGAGGGGCTTAAAATGCTTTTAAGGTTTTGGTTATGATTTCATAATTCATTTCTAGTTAAATATATGAATATGGTTTTACTGAGGGAAATATTTTGTGTTGCTGTAATCTTAGTTGTTGGAAAGATATTTCTTAACCTCAGATTTTAATTCATGGTGCTGCTATATTTTCTGAAAGCTGGTTTGAAATCCTGCAGGTACCGTGAGGGTAAAATACTGACAAAATTTGCAAATTTTTTTGCAATTTAGGGCAATATAAAAGGAAAATAAATTTCCTTTACCTTAATTCATTCTCCTTTATATATGGAGCGAAGTTGAAGAAATGCAAGAAATAAGATTTGATAAAAACCTTACTGCTAATATGCATTTAATACTAAACTAATGAAACAGTTTTGCTGCTTCTCTGTCAGATGTGAAGAACATAAATTTGTTTTTTTAAAAAAAATCACCTATTTAAATTGCAAATTTTGGAACACTTGCCCTTTTTTTTAAATAGTGCAATTTGAAGCGTATAGCTTCATAGTAGGTATAGCTGTAATGTAAGGTAGGAACACTACTGGAATTACTTAGCCTGTAATGCAGTTTCTGCACGTTCAAGTGGAGTTTGGCGGTCTCTATTTTGGCACATGTAAAGCTGCTGGAATTGGAGTATTGAGGAATGCTCCCCAAGACCGGGGATAAAGTTGACCCTGTGAACCTCCTTGTACTAGAAAGTATTACAAAGCAGTGAGCTGGAGCTTTCTCTAAGCTCAAAGTGAGGGGAGCTGGACAAATTCCCCTGATATATTTAGGCAAGCCGGAAATAGAATACAGTTCTCTACCAGAATTCTCATCAAAGCTGTTTTATGCTGTGTACCTTACAGGAAGGATATGTTTATATTTTCTCTGTATCTCATTAGAAGATGAAAAACATGGTTTATTATCTGTTCTTTTACTCTGGTATTTATGAATCTTCAGATTAGTAATTGCATTTAGCTAAGACTTTCAAAAATGGCTTGCTGGTTTAATGCTAATAGAACTAAAATGTGACTTTTGGCTTTGAACTAAACAAACAACAAATAAAACCACAACAAAAAAACCCCACACCGAACAAAACCAGATTTAACAATATCAAGTCACGTTGCTTTCTCCAAAAGGAGCAGCTTTAACGACACTCTAGTGTATTCTAGGAGTGAGCTTGTCACTGATTGCTTTGTGTTTAAACTGTGAAAACACCAGCTAAAATACATAGATTTATATCTATATCTAGATATAGATGTCTGAGTCCCTCTGGGTACATGATACTCGATCCAAATCAGCCAATGCTGAAATGCAAAGATAAACTTGAGAGGCATGTTTGCCAGCCTCTCATGGACACAAAGATGAATGTTCTTGAAGTTTGAAACGTGTTTTTTTTAATTGAACCTATGATACTCTGAACAGTCTATGATTTATATGTATGGATTAAAATGCTTTGTGTTTTCTAGCCTGAATATGCTCTGCAGTGTGGCATCTAGTCTTATTTTCTACTGTTGACCGTAATGTCATGTTGTATGTGGCAACGTTTGCCCATCTACAGAATGTATATGAACACTTAAAATTCATGTGAAAACATACTTGGACAAAATGTTGAACTGGTAGCTATATTCAAAAAAGCCTTTGAAGGTCATAAAATTATAGTTAATGTTTGGTTTTGCTTTCTGAATCT
Source organism: Streptopelia decaocto (assembly GCF_964273445.1). NCBI lineage: Eukaryota > Metazoa > Chordata > Aves > Columbiformes > Columbidae > Streptopelia > Streptopelia decaocto. The sequence continues at coordinate 66,626,986 of NC_138659.1, read as the reverse complement.
CTTCTAGAAGTGAGGATGAAGTGGTTAGTCCTTGGGTTTAAGTTAAAAACAGATTTTCTTAGAAATCAATGCAGTCCAAAGTGTGCTTATTTCCTTTAGAGATTTACTTAAACATCTTATCCTCTTTCTTCCCAGCTCGTAAAACCTCATTGCCAATTATAAGCCAATATTGTTGGAAAAAAAAATAATTAAAAAATTCTCCCAAGGATGCTCTGGCTTTAGTAGCACGAGCAGGAAACTGGGAGTAGAAATCCCGGTGTATGGGGCTCTGAATCACAATGGTCTAGTCAAACTTCTCCCCTGAGCTCTGTTTTTTCATCCTGTCTGTTCTACCACGTGCCCTGGCAGAGCAAACGGTGCTGGGGTTGGTGGTGCTGCAAGTTGTGTGCGAAGCAACATGATTTACTGGTGTGAGCCTCACCTCCACGACAGGCAGCTGCACTGTCATGTACACCAAGGTCTGTGAATCTGGTCTTTAATGTACATAGTGACACCTACACAGTGCTGTGTTCTAGGGGTGCTGTAGAAACAAGTGTGGTAGAACTGGAAAATAAACTTTGCAAGTCTAAAATTAGATTCTAAATGGGTTCTTTTTTGTGTGTAGCACATAGTTTCCTACTTTGAAGGCTTCTCCTCATTGTTATAATTTCAGATTATAAGTTTGGGGGGCCCAGTTCTTACAGTTGTGTAAGTAAGTACCTCTACTGAAATCAGTTGTGTTGATGTGAATGAAATCAGGGCCTTAAATCATGAAATCAGGTTTCTCATAGTCTGTTGATCAGTCTTGAGTCTGTCAGCTGCAATTTAATATTGAAATGAGCTGCATGTTTTACACATTTTCTGTGTTGTTATTCATAGTTCAGTATGTTCCAGAATAGATTCTTGCAGTGGCCACACACCTGCTTCAATTTATTTTCAAAGCCAGCTATTTAAATGTAAGTCCACAGATTACTCGTCAGGATACAAGTAAATTTTAAAATAGAATATTTTAATAGCTTTGCCCCAAAATCACAGATTTATCAAGTGTATTTCTGCCTTTTTGGGTGTCTTGCACATTTTCATTTTCTTCCTTAGCCTGTTCCTATGGGAAACTTGCTGAATTTTGCCTGAACCATTAAACCTGCCCCTGAAAGCTTTTATGTTCGGTTTTAAGTGAACTTTACTATTTGAACGTTACTTAGCAGTGCTCAAAGCAGAAAAGCTGAATGTAAAATATAATCAGATGCTGCGATTTCATTGACTGTATCTCTAAATTTCAGTACAGTTCAGTTTTAATGGTACTAAGGAAAAGCTGGCAAGAGTTGTGATGCAAGGTCGAAAATTCAATGTAAGAACGTATAGATTGGGCATGTGGACAACAGGACAGTATGAATTGCGGCATAGTTAGGTTTCATGTGGCTGTGTACAGGTATTACAGATTATTTGTGGAAAAAGAAAAAAATGCCTAACAAATGTGGCAAACTTGAAGGTCAGGTTCAGCAAATGAGCCCTGGGCACAATCTTTGAGCATTCTCGTATTTCATATGTACCCCCATCTCCAAATCTGTGAAATTAAGTCTTAAAACTACTCCGATAACCTGTTGTCAGTACCTTAGCTTGAAGATTATTCAGTTGTCCTAGGAGTACTAGCTCTTAACTTTTAAAACTAAAACCTGTGTGTTTCGTGACCTGATTCTTAAAGAAAACAACAATCAGGTGGTGTATGTATTGCTTCACTGTAAATGTACTGCCCCGAAATACCTGGTGTTAATGGATATGACTCCAGGAACCTTTCGGAGCGCGTGTGCAGGTGGTTTTCTCGTGAGCCTGGCGTGGTGCAGGTTCCTGTCGCTGTGCTGCCCGCTGTCCCTCCTGCCTGTGCCCCCTGGGTGCTGCTGCTGTGGTTTTACCCCACACACTCCTGATGCTCACACAGAAATGCCAGTTGTGGTCCAAATATCACTGTGCCCGTCACACATCTGCTTGAAAATGCCACATGCAGCTGTTGAGCCGTTCCCTCAGCAGCATAGCAAACTTTACTTTTTTTGTTTTTATTTTTTTTAATCTACACCAAGAGCCAAGGAATCTTTACCGGCTAACACAGCTTTTGGCCCTGGTACCGAAGGCAGGAGTCCAGGGGTGCGCAGGCCAAATCACTTCAGCTGGAAGGTATTGTGCTGCTGTTTATTTTGGAAGCGCAGATGCAATATATTCTTGTGTTCAGCGTTTGGGTGTCACCAGTTCCCAGGAATTAAATCTTGGCCTGATGTAAGTGGAAAATATCCATACATTTTGGTGAACAGAGCTAGTTATAAATGCATTAGTGTGTGTTCAGGATGGGATTTGGCTTAGGTGGAAATAAAACAAGTGTTGACTTGTCTGCTAGTGGTGATTTCTGTGGGGTTTTAGGTACCTGTGCTATTTCCAGTGGGATTTAAGTGCTCCCATTGCCTTCTGCTGCTGTTGTCCTGTGCTTCCTGAAGGAATTGTCAATGGCTTACAAGTTTGTCAGAATTACACAAACATCACAAAGGTGATGTCTGAGAGTGCCATGAAAGGAGCGGGCTGGGGAGTAGGAGCCTGGGAAGAGGAAGAGATGGATAGGGGTGAATTGAAATACCAGCGCTGTTTGGAAAAGTGGGGCGGGGGGATGAAAGTGGAGAAGGCTGGAAGTGGAACAAAATCATAGATTAGAACCATAAAATAGTTTGGGTTGAAGGGACCTTCAAAGCTCCCCCAGTGCCCCCCCTGCCATGAGCAGGGACATCTTCACCAGCTCAGGTTGCTCAGAGCCCCGTCCAGCCTGGCCTGGGATGTCTCCAGGGATGGTTCATCCACCACCTCTCTGGCCAACCTGGGACAGGCTCTCACCACCCTCAGTGTCAAAAATGTCTTCCTCATGTCCAGCCTGAATCACCCCTTGACCTATTTGCAACAGGCCCTGCTAAAAAATCTGTCCCCCTCTTTCTTACAGGCCCCTCTTAAGCGCTGAAAGGCTGCAATAATGTTTCCCTGGAGCTTCTCGTCACCAGGTTGGACACCCCAACTCTCTCAGCCTGTGCTCCCAGAGCTGTTCCAGCCTCGGATCATCTTGGTGGCTCCTCTGGCCCCTGTCCAGCAGGTCCGTGTCTGTCCTGTGCTGCGGACCCAGGGCTCCGGGTGGGGTCTCACCAGAGCCGAGGGGCAGAATCGGCCCCTCCACCTGCTGCCCGCAGCCACGGGGCTCAGGTCGGGAAGGGAACGGGTGAAGCCTCACCATGGACGCGTTGCCTTTGACAGTCTGTGTTCATCGCGGTAACAGGGAAACCCTGCCGCTCCCCTCGCCCGCGGAGGAGCCAGGCCCGGCCCGCCGACCGTGCGAGCCCCGTCTGCAGGCCGGGGGCACTGGCAGCACCCCGGCCGGGCGGCGGGGCGGCCCCCGGCGGGCACGGGCGGCGGGCCGGGCAGCGCCCTCCGGCCGGTTGGCGCGCAGGGCGCGGCCGCGGCGCCTGTGAGGAGGCGGCGGTTGGGGGGCGCCCCGCGGCTGAGGGGCCGCGCTGGGGCGGGGCGGGGCGGCTCCCTGAGGGGAGCGGGGAAGGCGCGGCCGCCCCGCCGGCTCCGGGCAGCGGCGATGTTTAACCGGGCCGTCAGCCGGCTCAGCAGGAAGCGCCCGCCGTCAGGTAACGGGGAGAGTGGGGGCGGCCACCCGGCGGCAGCCGCTGCCGGCTGAGGAAGCGCCGGCGGCAGGGGAAGGGCTGCGCTTCTCTTCCGACCCAGCGCCGGGGAGGGAGAGCGCGGCCGAGCCCCCTCCCGGCGGCGCTGGCCCGGAGCGCGGCTCCCGCCTTTTCGGCGGCTCCCACCGCGCTGCGGGGAGCCCGGGGAGCCCGCACCCCGCACCGCTTCTTGCTCGACCTGGGCCGCGCCGGCTCCTCCGCCCGGTTCCCGGTACCCGAGCCCAGCCGGGCTGAGCGGGCTCCGGCTCCTCCGCGGGGCGGGTCACGGTGCCGCGAGCTGTCCCTCGGTTTTCACATCGCGGGGCGGCCCTGCCCGGGCTCTGGGGGCCAGGGGGGCTGTGTCAGCAGCCTGGTGAGGGGCATTGACCCCCCGCCTGGGCACGAAGCGCCGTTCTTCCCGCTCCGGCTGCTGCGCCGAAGAGGGAACTGGATTCTGCTGGGGTTTGTGCCTCATCAGCCACATTTTAATTGCGGACTCTTGCCTGTGGCTGCTATCGGCAGTGAGGCGATAGCCCGGAACACCACAGAGCGATTGTTCAGGCTCTAAATTGACTTTGAAGAGTTTGCTTTTGGAGGGAGCGTCTTAAACCGAAGTGGAAGTTACTAAGGCATAATAAATGTGGGACTTGGCGGTTCCCTCTGCAGACAGACCTCGTAACGTCTTTGTGCTGCTAAGGGACATCTGTGATGCTCTGAGTCGAAGGGGAAAATCCATATCATTCCTGAAACAATTGGGGTAAAAGTTACAAACTCAGAATCCCAGAAAACAATACTACATTTTATAACGTGCAGTAAGAAGTTACAGTCTTTCTAAGAAAAGCAAAACGCAGTGTTTGTCTAGAGGTGGTTTATTTTTGATTGTCTGTCTGGGTGGTTTGTTAAAAGGATATATGTCTGGTGAACACTTCCAGAGATGCTGCAGAAGCGGAACGTCCCTTTAGTTTCCTTCCTTATAGTTAAAAGTGGAATCCAGTAGCCATCTGTTGTCAGAGACCGTCAAAAGAGGATGTTGAGGATCATGCTTTGAACAACCCAAGTGTGGGAAGGACAGCACTTCTGTACTGAAAAGGTCTAAAATTCAGCTGCTACTAGGAAAATATTATTTGAGGATTTATCCAGTGGTGCTTGGATACATGGAAAGTAAGGGAATTTTCCCCTTTCAGCTGCCTACTTATGAAGCTTCCCCGTGTTTCATAACCTTGGACTTATTAATTCCAGACTGATGATTGTTGCTGGATAGGCATTCTGGTGACCATAGGAAAAGATAAGGTGTTCAGAGTACTTTTAAATTAATAATAAAGGTTTGTGGCTTGCAGCTTCATGATCCAGGTGAAAAAAGGGAAAGTGCAGGTGGTGTGATCGGAAGTTCTTCAAGAAGAAATTGCAAAGGCCTTTCTTAATGTTCTATATTACTGTTTAAATATAGAGTAAGTTTGTTGTCAGGCATTGGAACAGGGTGCCCAGGGCAGTGGTGGAGTCACCATCCCTGGAGGGGTTTAAAAGGCGTTTAGACGAGGTTCTTAGGGACATGGGTTGGTGCCAGAGTTAGGTTATAGTTGGACTCGATGATCCTAAGGGTCTCTTCCAAGTGAAATGATTCTATGGTTCTATGAATAAGGTATAAGCTATTTACATGGTGGTTTTGTTATATCTGCTGTTTGTGTGCCTTTTTTTTTAAGGGGTTTGGAAGAGGTGGTTAGAAGGGGCATTTAGGTACAGGCTGTGCTCAGCGGGATTCTGCGAAGTGTGTGAGTCTGTGGTGTTTGACCCGGTGCCACACAGGCCACTGTGTCAACAGCTTGGGACTGACGGCAGCTTGGGAAACCCTGGCAGCGCGTAGCCCTTCTGGAAGGCAGATGGATTAGCATGTCTGACTCAATTAGCTGCGTCTGAATCTCTACAAGTTTTGAGTTTCCATGGTTTTTTGTGCCTGTCGAAAGCGAGGGCCAGAACCATGAGGTTTGATGTGCAAAGTTGTATGCACTGATGTTATTGACACTTTCTGTGGTTTCGGTCCCAGTTCCTGTTTGGAGAATGCAAATGTTTGCCATTTTTGATCCCGCACTTCAGCTGATAATTACAGCGTTATTAGTGCTACACTTACCATTATTTCCATCGCTTACAAAGAGCCTTTCACCCCAGGCTAATGCGGCAGCACTGTTGTGTGATGGGAGAAGGCAGCTTCTGTAAGATTCTTTTCTAAAATAATGCTCTAGCTAATGTAACCACCTCTTTGTTGGCTTAGTATAGGGTTCTTCTCCAAAATAACGGTGCTGTTAAAGTGCTTGATCATTCACTGTTTGTAGAAGCAGCTGGGCCCTGCACATCACGCAAGGGCTTGTGTTATGGTCGCACACTCAGTGGAAAGTTTGCTTCAGCAGAGACTCCGTGACTGCTCCGCTGTGCCTGTTTTGTCGGCTTTCTCTGCCTCTTGGTTTCTAACCCCTGCAAAAGATGGCAAACGCGCTCCTACGACAGTAGGAAATGTAGTTAACGCATTTATTGTCTGCTGTACATTCTGTGTGTCACTTCTACAGAAATATTGGTGGGAGAACTGCCATTTTGTAATACCCTTTTTGATGCACAAAATTATCTCCCAGTTTTCAGTAACAGCAAATGTCTGCCTTCCTCATTTAAATGATCATTCTAATGTATACATTTGAGTTGTTAAACATTGGTATTGAGCTTCTTATTTCCAACTGTATATTATGTAACTTTGTCACTAGATGATTTCAACAGGAGAAAGTTTGCTATAAATAGCAAACAGAGATAAATAGGTTTCAGGAGGATCATTCACATAATTACACTTATTGCTGTATTGCCTTCTGAAATAAATTGTTTCAGACTTTCATTAAATTGTACTTCAGCAGAAGTATCGTTTCTAAGGTAATTTAGTAATGTGTTATGGGATATGGATTTGGGGATTAGCTTCTTGAGTCATTTGTGGGGAAAACCTCTTTATCTTTTAAGTTCTTTCAAAAATTCTAGAAATCGCACATCAAATCTGCTAAATTAAACCAACATTTGGAGTGGGAAGTTATGATGCTAATCGCGGGGGTCACTTTTGTATTAGGAAAAAATGTTTGTGATGGCATATTTAATGGTGTATAAGAAAAATACCCAGCAGTTTTAATATCCTCACAGAATTTCAGGGTGTTTCCTACTGTCATTTATCACGTGCAGCCTATTTACATTTGCACTGAAGGGGAATGTTCATGTTTTATGGTGTTTGCAAAGGAACACTGGAGATGGGGACGGAGAAAGCTCCATCAGTGCCCAGCGCAGGCCTGGGCCCTCCAGAGCTGGTGGCGCATTCCCTGGTGTGGCTGTGGCCCCTGCCAGCCGTATTGTCCCCAGCACAGCTGGTGGGGTGGTGCCATCACGGCAATGTCCCCAGAAGCTCTTAGGATGCCATTACTGTGTTTTTTTGGGGACTTCTCAGGACAAGAGCTGTGCTGCAGCACCTGCCGGCAGGACCCACGAGTGTTCTCTGGCCTCTCATGTTTATTACGTACCAGTGGTCCAAGGGGCCATCGTGACACCGCAGCTGGTGTCCCCATTGTGGGCCAATGCTGGGAGCTGTAGCCTGTGCTGAACCGGGATTGCTGGTGGCACCCGCAGACCTCACCTGCGACACCCCAGAGCCTCTGCCCTGGGGAACTGCTGGCTTGAATAACAGAGGCAAAGGATGTATGAAAGGGTTCTGATGGACAGGCAAGTGTCATCTCAGTGCCACAGTACTTTGGGGCTTGCGGGGTGCTGGTTAAATGAGGAAAATAACTGAGTAACAGTGTCCTGGACCAGGAGGCTCAGCAGAATGGGTGTTTGGAAGGAGCTGTAAGTCCTCCCTTCAAAGCCAAAATTTAAGGCTGTCGGAGGTGGAGAGAAGGGGAGCAGGGTCGTAGGAGAGCGTGGGGTTTGGAGGGTGGTGAAGAAGAACGGGGGGAACATGAACAGAGGATGGAGCTGGGGTGTGCTGGGTAGGCTGGAAGTGGGGGGAAACTGGGGTGAATGGTGGTTGGGAGGACAGAGACAAAACGAGACAGCAGCCAAAGCAGCTTGAGGGGCAGCAGATCGATGTATCCTGGGTAGTGGAAGCACTTGTTCCAGCCTGTGTCTGCTCACCAGAATTCGTTTTTTTAGGTTCTTGTGGTACTAGGCCTGCCCTGTATTGCATTGGCTCATTGGAATACATGCTTCTCAAAGTAATCATTAAAGTCCACTTAAAATTCGGCTGGAAAAGAAACACTAGGAATAAAATCTCACTCCCATGTGTTCTGTGCTAAATAGTGTATTACATAAGGGAGTGGCCTGGTTCTTCAGGCCATTAGCAGCTGTACACACAGAGCTGCCATTCTGCTGACAGGTGAGGGTCATCATAACAAGACATTCAGGCTCCTCAGATGTAATCGTGTTCTGCTCCCGTGTACTTGGCTATTCACACTTAAATCTCACAGATTTTACTGAGATTAGATGCTCAGATACTTTGAATCAAGTTCCTAAAATAAATTTTGCAAGTGATAATCAAGAGGCACATCTTTTTGTGTGAAGGGAGAGGAAACTGAGGCAGAGTTGCTGTACTCTTGTGTCATGTCTGAAGTCTGCAGTGGTGGTTTGGGGACAATCCTCAGGTTCTGACTCCTGACCTCGAATTAGCAGAATGTGTGTTTCTTATCCAGAGCTGTAGGTACACTTGCTGCTTTGGAGACCAATCTGTCACAGTCTTTACCCAAATCGGTTATGATCTTATATCCTGAAAGGTTTTGTGCGTTTGTTGTGTAAGAAATTTCAGGTTGGTGCTGTGACAGCATCATAGAGTGAAAGCAGGACAGGCAAAGGAGAGACGGGATTCACACGTGAAAAATGTAGCCTGCAGTGACCATTTGCTCGAACATTTTAGATACATTCCTTTCTTTTATGTCTGTATTTACTTGGGACATGAATGTAGATCTTTCAGTATTAGACAATGGGTATGGAATCCACAGCTCTGGAACGTTTAACTCTTTTCCTGTTACTGTTCTCCTGTTATATTAAAAAAACCCTCAACCAAACAAAAAAACCCCTCAATTAATGGAGAAGAGGAGGCGTTGGTTCGTTTAAAACAGTGGTCCATCTCACTGTTAGAAAAACAGATAGACTCTGCAGGTCCCTACCAACCAAAACTCAGTAGGCTTTGCTGTCGTGCCAGTATTTTGTAGGGCTTTAACCTTCGCATTTATCGTTCTAGCTACCAGCTGGAAAGAGCATCTGATGGTATATAGCTCTGCACAGATATTCTTTTGAGATACTAAGGTTTATCTTCGTGGTAGAGGAAGGGGTTTTTAGCAGAGCTTAAGCAGAAGTTACTGAGATCCAGATTTCCAATGAGCTGGTAGGGAGAAATGAAGTGGCTGTAAAATATAGAGAAGGTGTGTTGATTAGAGCAGGAGTTCTGTGCACATTTCCAGTGTGTAGTGACCTGCAGTGGAGTTCGTCACCCGACTCCTGCTGCCTTTCCCAGGTGTTCCAGGTGTGAGAAGAAGAGAGGCCAAGCGCTCGATGCCTGCTTTAGAATTTTTCAGATCAGCAGTAAAATTCCTGGAGTCTTCCCAAGTAATAGGTGTTTTGATGGGTAGCCAGCAAACAATTTTTTTGGCATCACCAGCCTTGGATGTAACGTACTTGTCCCTGGGACAGAAAAATTCAAAAATGTATACCATGTCTCCTGTCTGTGAGAAGACCGGGTGGCAGGTAAGGTGTGAGCATAATCCAGAACACCTTGTGAAAGCAGAATTTCAGTGGGCTTGAAAAGAAACAAGCAAACAGAAAAAACACCCAAATACCACTTGCCCAATGAGCAGGTCGACTCGGCTGGAATGAGGCTCTTCTGTCAGCTGCCTTTCCTCCTGTTACCCTGGGTTAACATGTTGGGCTTGTTCTCCTGCTAGACAAAGCATTATTTTTCTTACACTCTGTGCATTTTCTCAACCTTCAGTGATGACTCTTTCCTTAAAAATAAATTTCATGTGTGCGACTGTCCAGGATTTGCTTTATAGGAGCCAATGGAGTTGACAGTGCCAGAACAAAAGGCAAATGTTCCTTTTACTACACAGACTGAGGTCATTGTGTTCCACATGCAAAAGGTGCCTGAACTCCTATAAAACAGTGACAGTGCCTGCTTATATGTTCATGAGTTATCTAACTGCAAGGCATTTTTACCTCCTTACAGGCAAAACAGAATTCAAATGTGTGTGTGTTTATTTTCAGTTTTATGGTGTTTCCTTTAAAGAGAGCAGCTGTAGTACAAGGGTGCAGAGGGCAATGGAAAAGAAAGGCATGAGACATTAATCATTTCTAATGAGGATGTCATTTTTTTTCCATTTTTTCCAGAGATAAATGATGGCGAGTGTCACCCAAGCAGCAGCCACCAGACCTTGAAAGGAACCTCAAAATGGGCTACGTCACTGGAGAACCTCCTGGAAGATCCAGAAGGAGTGAAACGATTTAGGGTTGCGATATCAATTCTGGCTATTTATGTAAACTGAAATTAGGATTTAAAGCTGAATGAGTCTCAGCCTAAATGGTGCAGTGCCGTGAGCACAGAGACACGTGTCCTTCTAGATGCGTCCCCTGAGCAGAGGTGGCAGAGCTGGAGCTGTGGCATTTCCTATAGGAACAGGAATTACTTACTTGAGGATGGTTTTGCTGTACCAAGCACTGATAAAATGCAATGGGATAGTTTCCTGCCAGACTGGTTGGAAAAGTGATGTAAACTGGAATTACAAAACACTGTGATTCCAAATTATTGGGTTTTTTTAAAGTAATCTTGGTGCTATTTAATTCTTGGCATTACTTAATCTCTATTTTCTAACACTTCAAAGTGAAAATGGACGATCTCAGAGCTATAAATGTTTAAGTCATTATTTTTTATAAAGAAATTTAATGTACATTTTTCCCCATTTTAAAGCATGCCTCACTTTTGGAGGAATGTGCTTTGTTTAAACACTGTCTAGAGAATGCAAATACATCTTCTGCTTTAGTTTACTTAAGTTAATTTATTGCCACTAATGAGCATGTTTAGAAACACTTTTATGTGTAGAAATTTTACTCATTAAAAATCAGAAAGATACTAGATGATGAGAATCTGAAGTGATCTGTGGCTCTCACTAAAATAGTTCATTATGCTTACCTGCAAATTAATTCATATATTTTTTTTTATTTCTCTTTGAGTAATGACTGTGAAATTGCTCAAGTTATTTATGGGAGACTTAAGAAGAAACTCCCGCTAGTTACTGATATTCTCTGAGATTAAAAGTAGCTCATCATCCTACTGGAATGTGCTTTTAAGTGCTGAATAGATGGTTGTTTATTTGTGCCTTGATGGTGTGTGGATGCACTAATGCAGTGGTTCTGTTACGCTGTGTTATGTGGTAAGGCTGGCCCTAGGCAGCTTCTCATTTTAATAGTTGTAGTAGGAAGAGAGAACAACAATTGAGAAATGAGATCCTGATGTTTGTTTGTTTGTTTTTCTTTTCCCTAGGAATTTTTAAAGAAAGAATTTAGTGAAGAAAACGTTTTGTTCTGGCTAGCATGTGAAGAATTTAAGAAAACACAGGGAACAAAACAGGTATGTTTCCTAGATAAATATGACTTGTCAACAAAATTTCCATAGCAGAGCTGGAGCTATAATGTTTCTGTGGCATAACGTGCTTCATGTGAGTGCAAATAAATATATTTCAAGGAATTGCACTGGAATCACGGTGGTGGAATTGTTTGGAAACAAAGCCGGTTCCACTTAAGATCAAACCAAAATGCTGAAATCGTCAAGTTTCCCATGTTTTGAAAACTCTGAACATTTGTTGTTGCTTGGGAATAGCTAAAGCTTTAATTCAGCAATGTTGTGTCATCTTGCTTGAAAATATAATGATGTTTCAGGAATGTTTTTAAAAGTATAGTGGCTATCACATGAAAATGTACACCATTGTAATATTTTAGTGGAACATCAAAGTAACAAACAGCACAAACAAAATGTTTTATAACACCAAAATAAAAAGTTTTGCATATCAAATGACAAGTTGCAAAATAAATTGAGGGTCCATGTGGACTTTTTGTGTAAATATTTTTTTAAACTGATATATACCTGCAGTTTTCATTTTCGTCAAAGCTGTATTTTTCTAGTAGAAAATATTCTGTTGGAAATTTTTCAGCCAGACACCTCCAGTAATTTTTTTCCACCAACTGGAACTTTAGATCCACGAGGAACACAGGATCCACTTTCACATTTAAGCTTTGAAGCCTATAGAGTCAGGCCTAAAATACCTACCATGTTTTGTTTGCTTGTTTCTGAAAAGGTTTTTGTGACTTTTTGTTTTTTTTAAATGATACATTCCAAATTTATTTGATTTTTGAGATGAGGATTCTATGAGCATGAAATGAAGTAGTACCGAAACTCCAGCTGAGCGTCACTGTCCATGAGTCAGGCTCCTGAATCCCATAAACCCATTTTTGCTATCCTACCTTTATGCTTTTCACGTGTGCAGCTCTTGTTGCCAAAGGGAGCATTTTAGAAGGCAACAGGTGCCAATGTACAGCCCATTTTGCACTCTTCTGGCCAAAGAAAATGAAGTAACGTGAGGTGAGACTGGGAAAATACCATTTAAACCTGCCTCAAATGGGACTGTATGTGCTTTGAGTAATGTCAGAAACATCAGGGAATAGGAATCAGGTGGGGAACTGGGCTCCTGGGGGGTTATAAATTGCAGGTGTAAGAGGGCAGCTCTGCATCTGGATGGCAGGATTCCTCTCTTAAGGTTAGGCAAGTATTATCAGCTCCAACTGGTTTCCAGCAGAGCGCTCAATTTTCAGCAACACAGATTTTTGAGAGGATGGTCTATTTCTGTAAATACTTTCTATTTTGCACTGAAAAAGCATTCTCCTTGAAACAATTTGCTTGTTTCAGTTGTGAATTTTTTTTTTTTTTTGTATTGATAAATCCATAAAAAATGCAAAACTAATAATTTTTGCAAGAAGTTGCTGGAGTGAGGCCAGAAATGTGTGATATATTGGGCTGGATATTCTTGATCTCTCTCCCTACTCCGTTAAAATAATTTGCTTTCTGAGCTGGTGAAGCAAAAACCAGCATCGCGGTCCACAACCAAATGGGAAGAACCCTTTGCTTTGTACAGAGCAGATATTTTCCTTTGTACCTCATACAGTGCCCTTACCAAGGGGTATGTGGCCTTTTCCTGATGCCCCTTGGGCAGGTATCAAACTGCATTTTAAAATGGAAATGAAAGTGGAAAATCCTTCTGTAAGGTCCCACTTTTTGCAACGGGTTTATAATAATATTTTTCCCTTGCTAAATATTTTCTATCTTTTTAGCTATTTTAGGATTGCGCGTGCTACTACAGGAAACGGTAAATTGATGTATAGAAGTAGTAACTTAGTGAATTTTTGAATGAATTGCTAAATGAATGGACAGAGAGTTGACTGGGTTCCATTTAGCTTAATTATTTAGTACCAATCATTACACAGTGTGGTCAATCTGGAGGCTGGGACTGCCAGAGCTATTACAGCTGGCTCAAATAAATGTGCTTTAGAATGACACAGACTTACAGTAAAGCTACTGCTTATGGGTGGCTTTGTTTAGATATTTTGCAAAGCTAGAAAAAGCACTAAAAATAGAAATCTTTCTAGTGTTTATAATAGCATGAATTCGTCTTCTGAAAGTGACTCTTGCAGAAATCACTTTATATCTACTGTGAGCACAGTATTCTAAAAAGAACTTTTTGCTTATTTTATAACCTGTTCCTCATTAAAACTGGTTTACCACAGAAACTAGCTCTTAGACACTTAGACTTTTGGTCAGATGAAGCTGATTTCAATTTAACCCAGATCGAGTGTTTGGTTTTTTTGTTTGTTTGGTTTTTTTCTCTTTCCTATTTTTAAAGTATCAGATAAACTTTTCATTATTTGCCATGGGAGTGTTAGCATGGGGTTTTTCTTGGTGAGTTTAAACTTGCACAGAGGTGGTTACCACCTGGTCAGTGGATTTAGTATCCATTGTGCCTTGTGTTATTGTCACCCCTTCTGCGTCAGCCTGGAGCGGTGTTTGGTTTTGTATAGGCTGGAAAACCCCTAGGCTGGTTAGCTCAGTGGATGTGTCCTTCCCTCCTGTCCTTTCTGCCCTTCGCAGGTAGATGGAGGCTCACCCTGCTCCTGCTTTTTTTGTTTGCAAACTAACTGCATTATTGCCGTTCTAAGAAAAGGTTCTGGGCCTTTCCTCAAGGCTTATGAAGTTTGGTTCAGTCGTTACTCTAACCACAGTCATGTGGGCTCTGCCTAGCAGCTGACTTATATCAAGACAACACAGGCAGATCTTGCCAGATGCTGTGGAGATATGGAGATATGTCTTTTCCGTCCCTTCCTCGTGAACATGAAGCACTGTGCAGCCCCAGATCACAGGAGCAGAGGGAGCGCTGCCAAGGAGAACCCAGGCTCTTGGCTCTTGTGTTGGCTCTAGGCAAGTGGTGGGAACGCTTATAAGAAGACAGAAATGGAGTTTCTCCGTGAGTTTGTTTTCCTTTTTGAGCTAGTACCAAATGTGTGTGTTTCAGGGAGCAGGGGAGATTTTCAGCATCTCTAGAGCCAGGCAGCAAGAAGTCTATGTTACTCTGCCCCTCAGCATAAGACATTTAAAAAATTGATATTCTTTCCCTATCATTCCTTTAAAATTGAAGTTAACATAGAAATGTAATTTTTAGCAAAGTTTGAGGAAGGAATTAAGTCTGCTTGTAGCAGTGAGCTCTGCTGCCACCCTTGTGGCCTTCATCTTAGGACACATTTAATTATTGAAATGGGAGTGGTGGGGATAAGTGAAAAAAATCTAACTTTAAATATTTCATTTCAGTTATTCCTGTGCTGTTGCATTTGTGACTGTTAATGAAATACACAACATATCCATTGTGTTACTTCCCAAGGTTTAAATGTTTCTTCTTTTGCAGCTGAGCTTTAAAAATAAATTACAGATTATAATAAATGCTTCAAACAACAGGGAATCTTTTCAGATATTGCTGAAACCTGCCAAAATACCCATGTCAGGAAGTTTTATAGAGAACAATTTCAGAACAAAGTATACCTAGTCAAGAGTTTCTTGTGTGACTTCCCATGTGGAACGTGGCAGTGGTTAAGCAGGACTGGGTAATGCTGCACAGCTGCTCACTGCTGGAGCCTGTTCTGATGAGCATCTGGGACTCCCATTCACCTCATTTGGGAGTCACACATGCTTGAGAGCTGAATCTGACCTTAGGAAAGGAAGTGGGAAGGAATATTTTATCCACTTGAAATAGTGAGGGGGTTTTCTGTAGACAAAACTTTGTACTCCAAGTGGGAATTTGGCACGGATGCTGGGGTGAGCGCACAGATATAAGTGGAAAGTGCCAGAAGTCCTTTAATAACCACCTGTGAATAAGATCCCAGTTTAAGTGTTGTTTAAATTCCAGAGTGGAGTCCCCTGTGCAGAGGCATTAGTTTCAGGCTGACACAGAACAGAGAATGCCACCCACTGAATGGGGAACATCACTGTCTCCTCTGCCTGAACCTGGCTCTCCCTGGATGTCATTTGGGGGTGTATAAATATACCAGCAGCTTTAACTGTATTCTCCTTTTTTTATTTTTTAAATTATTGTAGTTAAACTGATGCTCTACTACTGAAGCATAGATGTAGCATAACAGTTGTTCCACGTGCAGAACTTGTAACGTTTAGCTATGCATTTCCTTATTTCCCCATTATTATAGAGTCAGGTCCCCTGCGTCTCCCCAACGACCCCGTCTCCGTACCACAGCTCTTCCTTTGTCATTCTTCCCCACAAAATCCGGAGATCCTCCCCGTTTTGCCAGCCTCCCACACAAGCCTCTTATTCCTCCCAAGTTCTTTAAACTTCCTCACATTACTTCTAGTTTCATGTTCCCCTGCAAACCTTCCTCTGCTCCTTTTCCACAGTGCCCAGCTCCGTCCTGTGTTTCTTGGGCAAGCAGCACCTTGAGTTGTGGCTGACGCAGAGCTCTGTGCTAATTAGCCAGCAGCTAATTACATGCTGGCAGTTTGAGTAGATAACTTCTGAACATATACTGCAGCTTTTCCCCTTGATGAATGTGCTGCTTTTCCTCTCTTTCCCTTGCCACTCTTCTCCATTGGGTCAGTGGGAGGGTAGTTATTTCGCAGTCCCTTGCCTCTCTTTTAAATGTGGTTGAAATTGGACAGCAGTTTCAAAAGTTATTTAGGTAGGACAAACAGACAGTACAATCACTTATACCTGCTCATTTGATAATAGCTAAAGGTGCCTTTACTGTGTCTGCATTAGGGCATTAACTTTACCTGTTAAAACAGTCACCTCTCTGATCAATTGGATTAATTGCTCATTGAAAACAGACATCGCTGAAGCAGTCCCACCTGATCTGTGAAACTGGAAAGACAGGAAGTTGTTAAAAACACTTCAGTGTGACCTAATGCACCTGACACATCATGTTTTAACCACCAGATGAATAATCTGTTTTAAAAAAGAACACTCCTGGAAAATGTGTGTCCCCTTCAGCAGCGAGAGAGTTAACTCCTTAGCCCTTGGGAATTGTCAGACACATGTAGCTTTTCTTCTAATTATCCCCAAATGTTGAGTCTCAGCTGTAAAACATGAAAGAAATTCTGTGACTCCTTCATGGGCAGGGGTTTAAATGCTTCCTCATTCAAGCCCACTTCCCATTAGCAACGTGGTTTGGGTTACGGTTGCTCGTGAGATGTGTGATAGGGAACACCAGCCAAGTACCCACGTCTGGGGATTGGGCAGTGCCCACTGCTGCGTGGGCTTTGCTTTCAGCGTTCAGAATTCAGATTGCAGCAGGGAGGCTGCCTGGCCTCGGCTCTCTTTTCCTCCCTGGCTTTCTCTTATCTGACCTTCTGATCGAGAGGGAGCTAGTATTTAATTTTGGAGGATTGTGGCCATTCATTTACTACTTTGAAGCTCAAAGATGCTAGGTAGGGTCAAAATGTTATCACTGTTACTGATTTATCAAGAGAAGAACACTGGATTGCAGAAATCAGGGCAAACACCAACAAACTGCTTTATGTGAGTCACATCTACCCTTATTTTTCAGCTTTTAGAGGCTCTTGAGAGTCTTAGCTTTACTGTTAGCCAAAAAAATGCCTGTTGGTTTTTCATTCTTTTTAATCATGTAATTAGTTTTGCATGTGAGCCGCTCTGAGGTAAGAACATAGTTATGACAAAACATGTAGTATGACAAGGTTATCTGGAAGTAGCTCACATTATACATTGATTTTCCTTAGTTTCATCTTGCAGTAAGTTTCCACAGTGTTTTTTCCCCCTGGGTTCCTTGCACATGCTGGTTATCTGTTAGGAAAAATAGTATTTTAAGTAGTGAAGACACAGCTTAGTTGATGATGCTGAGCAATTTTACACTGGATTCTAAGATTCAAACATCACAACCTTCTGTTAGTAACCTAAGTGCCTAATACCAGTAGTTTCCACTAATGTCAGTGCAGGAGTTGGCCTGCAGAGATGTTTTTCCTCCTGTACAAGTGAATATACACAAATAAGCTAATCTATGTATATTTGTTTATATTTGCTTTGTTATTTGTTTTCATTTTTAATTCAGACTATGTTTTGGTTTCAAGATGTGAACCTCAAGAAGTAAGTGATCCAGAGCATTCTTCAACAAAACATCAACAAATACAAAGAATATTCCCACAGCAAATAATTCTTTGAAAAAATATGTCCTTTTGCAGATGCAAGAAAAAGCTAAAGAAATCTACATGACTTTCCTGTCCAGTAAAGCTTCCTCCCAAGTCAATGTTGAAGGGCAGTCCCGGTTGAATGAGACCATTTTGGAGACACCTCACCCCCTCATGTTTCAGAAGCTCCAGGACCAGGTAAAGCTATTTTCTTCAACAACACAGTTTCTGTAGGTTTTTGTGTGCTTTAAATTGACTCTGCTTTTGATGCATAAGCTAGGGTAGGAAAATTAGGACTCTGCCTGCTGCCTCCTGTGATGTGGATTGAATAGGTGGGCACTAATCCCAGTTCAGGACTTTCCTGGAAAATGGGATGAAGTTTTCTCCTGGATTCCTCTGCTGGTAGCTTGAGAATCACCCAGCTGACAAACTTTGTGCCTACGTTTTCCTGTGTGTTCTCTTGTGCTGACTCACTGCTGATGTTTGTTTCTGTAGTTGCCACTGGTTTCCCCAAGAGCTCAAGATTTTTCACTTTCCTTTGTTTTGTTATTTATATTTATATGAATATAATGCAATTTCCTGAAAAGCCTCCTCTTCTGTAACACACAAAGCTTAAAAGAGGAGTTGGTATCTGCTTTGCCTATAGATCTTGGGAGGCTTGGTAGAAATTAGGTGACATTTTGCAGGCATGTCCTTTGGTGGTAATTTTTCTTAATATTTAGCTTATTTTAAAGCATAGCTTACGGAGTGAGTCATTCTTATCTGCAGCTTTCCAGCACTAGCAGTCTGTACTGTTTTTAATTTCTGTACCATCCTCAGTACTACCTGTATTTTCCATTTGGTTGTTTTCTTTTATGGAGAAACAGCACACTGATTTAAATAGTGTTTTCAAGCCATTTCACATCAGGTACTGAATACGTTAGTTGGGCACTGGCTGGGCCGGTTGAAGTGATCTGAGGACCAAAGGCTCTGCTGCCTTTTAAGCATGTTCCAACTTATTAGCAGTGGAAATTTCTGAAACTCAGTTTCCATGTGAGGAAGCAATTTTTTTCATGGGAGAACTTCAGACTTGGGGGAAGGGAAAGAAAATTGTTCTAGTGAATCTAAACGTTGCGGTTCGGGGGGGTGATCATGAGAGCGAAGCTGGAGAGGCTACTGGAGTTAAAAACGGTTGGCAGCTTTACAAATGAGCATCCACGTGAGCAGCCAAGGGTTAGTAATACCTGAACTGAAAACATGCTGGACCAGTGATAAAGGAGTCCTACTGGTGTGGGAAGGAGGTCTGTGAACTTCTAAAACTCGGTGCAGAGCGTTTATGGGTTGTTGCAGGTTTGCACTGCTTGAAGCTTCAGTTTATTGCCTTTAGATGCTAGTTCAGGAAGAGTTACGGTCTTCTCTAGTTTTCAATCCTTATAAAGTTATGAAGAAGAAGAGCATTAACTCCTGCTGGCACCGTTTGTCTGAAGTATAAAAAGGCACAGCTTGGAAGCTGCAGTCTGGTCTGCGGTGTTACTGGTAACTAGCACTTCAGTTCTCCAGAGACCTACTGGTTTAGCTGGGGCTACTTGTGGAGCGTGGTTTTGTGCTCATGGCCTTAAACAAATGGCTTGGAGGCAGTTGTTGGTGCTGAAGTGGTGGTAGAGTGGTTCACAGAAATCTGTAGATTTCAAAATACTCGTGGGGTAAATGTTCCTACTCCAAGGAGGCGATGAGAGGTGGGGAAGGAAAAACATAATTCTGCTTTTGCACATGTTTATAAAATCGGTCCTGCGCATTTGGCTGAAGAGACTCCAGCAGACTGGGATCTTACAGTGCTCCTTCTCTCTGGGAGATGCTTTAAATGATACCAGGAACAAGAAGTTTCTAAGTTCTTAGGACATTTTAACAGGCGATGTCTTCCTTACAATTTGTTTTCCCTCGAGCTAGTTGGATATATTTAATTGTATTGTAGTTAACCAAAGCCAGGAGCTGTAATTTGACTTTGCTTAACTGCATTGATTTGGGTCTACACCGAGAGGACACTTTGGGATTTTTAGTCTTCCAACATGCAGCTTATAAAGCAAGAGTTCCACAGTTTTAAACATGAACTTAACTATGTAAACAAACAGTGGTTAGTAAAATGCTTCATGTAATTTATTTGCAAGGGGGATACTACAGCAAATGTACAGACAAGAACAGTCAAGTTTTTTGTGTTTGCCTTTGTACAAGTTCCTTGAGGATGTGAAATGAAAAAGCACTTTGAGATTATTACTTTTTTTTTTTTCCTCCTAACAAAGAGTTGTATTACCTGGTTGTATTATCAGTTAGAAATGAGGCCTGTAAAGGTAGAGCCCCATTTATCCACACATGGGTTATCCACACATGGATTATCCACACATGGATTATCCACACATGGGTTATCCACACATGCAGGTCAGAATCCAGAAATTCCTATTGGAAATGTAGTTACTCTGAGTATCATAAAATGTCATCAGTCATGAAGCATGACTCAGAGAGGCTCTGCCAGTGAAATAATAGGCAGAGAGTGATGTAGGCTTTGGTTTTGCCTTAATTACAGTTTTGAGGTTTCCTTTTTTCCTTCCCCTCTGTTTCAAGACCAAGCAAAATATATTCCTGACCTTGACACCTGAACAGATTCCAGGCTCCTCACCCAAGCCCTTTTGTTTTCAGAAGACTCCAAATAAGTTCTAGTTTGGGTTTTTTTTCTGTCTGAAATGAGTATAAATAGAAGAGAAAGCAGTTGTGTTGGGGGATGAGCCTGAACTCAGGCCTTGGGAGAGAAAAGCCATGCTGGCTGTGGCAAGAAGGGCAGGTCTTGTGCTAGTGAAAAGCCTAATGGCACAGCTTTGATCACCAATGTTAAACTACCTTTTAACTGGCAAATTACATCTGTACCGGATCGGCTCTATGTGTTAGGTACCTGTGACATTTCTGATTTGGTCTTGGCATTTGGTTGTGTAGCAGTCTAAAAAGGATGGGAGGATTGGCGTAAGTTTAAGAAACGTTGGTAAAACCAGTTCTGTCTAGATCCAGTTTCCAGTTTCAGAATTTGTGTAAATTATTTAGAGGCTTTTCTTAATTACTTGTTGCCTTAAGTCATTGTTTTGTGGTTTTTTTCCCT
This sequence comes from Streptopelia decaocto, assembly GCF_964273445.1. Classification (NCBI taxonomy): domain Eukaryota; kingdom Metazoa; phylum Chordata; class Aves; order Columbiformes; family Columbidae; genus Streptopelia; species Streptopelia decaocto. The sequence continues at coordinate 66,606,450 of NC_138659.1, read as the reverse complement.
CCTACCAGATATTCAATCTCATGAAATATGACAGCTACAGCCGCTTCTTAAAATCAGACATATTCCTAAACCATAAGAAGTCTGAGGAGCAAGAGGAGAATTCACCAGAGGCTCAGACTGCAGCTAAAAGAGCATCAAGAATTTACAACACATGATACAATCAATCTCTCCAGGAGAGGCAATACAGTAACTAAATTACACTCAGGAACAGTCTAGGTTTATAGCAGTTGCATTTAGGGCTTGAAAAGCTCAAAACCTTTTTTAGGAGATACTTACCTTCTTAATTGCTTGAATGACTAATTGTTTTTGCATGATAGCTAATAACAAAGCACCCGTGGAAAGACTGTTTCCTAGCTTGAAGGCTGAGGTATGAATTGCATATTTCACAAGTTAAAATGCTTTCCGTTTTTATATTTTCTTTTGAGAGGCATCATCATGATGAGAAATGGGAGATAGGGTGTTGGGTTTTTTAGTTTTATTTTTGCCTTGTAATTTTCATTTGTGACCAGCTTCCACAACCTGGGTTGCTGGGAGAAGCTATTGAGGAGTATGTTTCATGTTACTTTGTGGATGGGTCGTTGGTACAAACTGAATCATGAAGGGACAGCATCTTTTCAGGGTTAAACTCAATAGAATCCAATCCCTTCCTATGGAACTTTGTTCTTTCAAGATAATTTCTGTTTTGCTTTGCCTTTGTTATTGTGTCAAAACACTTCTCTAGCCGTGATTTTCATTTCTGTATTTCTTAAGTTTCCCCTATTTTTTTTGCAGTAGACAATCACTTTCTTCAGAGTATAGAATAACCTGTATTCCCTTGGGAACAAAAGCTCTAAGATGAGAGAATCTCTGAAGAACAGCCATTAGGAAACCTGATGTTAATATCTCTCTCTGGGCACGCTGATTTTGGCAAAGCTTGACCAGGGCTTGTCCTGCCTGTCAGGGTAACATCAGAGTCAGATACCGGTATTGGAAAGCATCTGGTCTTCCCTGTGTCTCCTGAGTGATCCTGCTCTGTGTGGCAAGAATATTTTGACAAAGAACCAACCAATAAAGTCTTTTGCGTTGCTAAAATCTTTCTACTAAAATCATCCTGCCTAATTTTGTTTGCCCAAGAGAAGTATTTCAGGGTTTCCTAATGGTAACTTTTGATAGCTGCAGTGGAACGGGGCGTTGATGTTGTGTTTTAGCCATTCTCACGTTAAGCTTGAGAGGAAGGGGGTTTTATTTCTGCCCAGAGCAATAAAGATGAAATGTCAGGGTGATAAAGGAAGACGCTCCCAATGAGCCTCTCATATCATCCGGGGACTGTGTCAGAGCTGAAAAGCACATTTTGGCATACAGTTTTTCCTGTGTTCATATGTTTTTGAATTCTCTGCAACATTACTAAATTACAGTTTAAACTGGGAAGGCATATTAGCTACATGCTCTGTTTACAAGCTTTGCAGCTTCTGCTGTTTCACATTCTCTCGTTGTTTACTCTTTCATTTTTTAGATGGCTTTTCTTGAACTTTTGTTGATGTGCCGGCTAACCCAAATGCACAGTTAGCTTTTGGTTGCTTTATAGTTCCTTTTGTGGAGAAGGCCAGATATCTTTTATACGTTACTGTCACTATCAATGTTTTTAAAACTAGGTCTAGGTTGTCATTGCAAACTCCCTTGGTAGACTTGATTATTTCTTCAACTCTGAGCCACTCTTGCAGGTAATGTGTAAAGAAAACAGTTTCCATGGGCTCTTCCCTAGTTAGATGTAAGAGCAGGAACAGGAGTTCAGATTCTCCCCGCAGAGCTAAATGGCCTGTTCATTTTTAGGAAATCAAAGGGGAGACCAGTGCCTCCATATGCGTGTTTTTAAAAGTAATTCTTAGGCACTGAGCGTTCTCTAAAGATGTAATGGTGAAGTCATCTTTTCAGTGGTATTTGACCTCATGCTTAAGTTGCATTTCAGTGTTTTACTGGATAGGAACAAAGTGAGCACGTGTGTGAACCCTTTTATCATGATGGGTCCTATGAGATGAGACCATCCAGTTCTGGATTTGGCAACTATTTGTAATCTCAGAATTACCTCTTTTGAAAATTCACTGTAATAACGAACTCGTAACACCTGCCGCAGCAGAGGATGGAACTTGTGATACCTCTCAAGTCCTTAGGAGTGGGCAGCTTGAACATATTTAGGAGTTGGGATTTGTTTCTTCCCAGTAATTGCAGCTGAAGTGTTAGTGATAGTGAAAAATCCGGGATGGGAACCTTCATGGAAGAAATGCAGAATGAGCTCTCACCACATTCATCATGTGGATGCACAGTAGATTCATTTTTAATCATATTGATTTTAAAAATGCATGAGTAAGGGAGCAGAGTCTTTGACTATCATGTTTTAAAATAATAATACTAGTAAGAAATAATACCAGAATACTCATTTGTAGCTGCTCATAAACAACATTTTCCTTGGCATTATGCTCCTCGTCAGGCACTATACTATTTGCTTGTTAAGAGTAAATGCCCCGTAGGAGTAGACACAAAGGTGCTTTTTACGCTACTGCCAACTGAAAGACACTCAAATGGAAACATGTTTCTTAGCAGCATCTCGGTGCCTGTGATGTTTATTTCAATACCTGTGATATTTCTAAGATAATATACCTAAATCCATAAAATCTTAACCTTTGACTTGCTCTTTTGCCTTACCAGTAAAGAACTCGTTGTCCCACTGGCCGCCTCATTTGTGGTGTTTGGTTTTGGTTTGTTTTTTAGAAGAAAACCAACAACTAGACTTGTAAGGTGCAGAAATAAAAGTTTTTTTTCCTATCCATTAGATTATCTGGATTTTCCAGTAAAAGAGCAAAGTAAAACCGTGCAAGCAGAGGTTTGTCATTGCAGCATGTATATATGTGGAGAGGGTTATTTGGCTTCTGTTGATGTTATCACTGATCAAACTTAGTTTGTGAAATAGATGACATTTTTCTATGTGGCACAGAACAAATGTGCACAGACAGGAGAACTGAATTTCCCTGTAAGTAAATCCTGCATCCCAGGAACAACTGCAGACATTGCATTGAACCTCAGGCTTTAAGTGGGTACGCGGAGCTGCTTTGCATAGACGTTAAGATGGGATCTGCTCCTTTTTGTAGAACTTAGGCTGAAGGTGTGAGCACAAAAAGCAAGCAAGAGAAGTTTGATGCCTGATTGCCTGCCTTAAACTCTGTCCTGTTGTGTGTTTCTCAGCTGAAAATTAAAATATTCTGCAAATACACCCAATCCATGTGCTGACAGTTGTTTTACGTTTCGAACACAGTTTGGGCCAAGATCACTTCGCATCCCACGGTTATCCCATTTTTTGCTTTCTGTCCCTGTTAACACAGTTGCTGATGCTCTGTCACGGCCTGTTTGTCCTTGGAGGGCAGGAAGGTGGGATGACACGGTGGGTTTCACTTTGCAGTGAGCTGTTGTCTGAACAAATCACACGAAGTCACTAAACAGCAGAAGATGCTGCTTGTACCTTCTTCATCTCGCCCGCTTCTCTGTTCCCGTTGCATTTCTTCTGTCACACTTGCTTCTAGTGCCAACACAGAGGTGGGGAGAAGGAGGGTTTGAAAAATCATAGGGAGGGAGAGAAAAATGGAATATTCAGGGTTGGATAACAGTTCAGAACATATTTATATCTTTACTGAAGATTCAGATTGATTTCAAGTGGTAGAATTTGCATCTGGGTTAAAAACTAACTAGGTCTGTGATGCAGAGAGAGGACCCAAATTCTTCTGATTCTATGGCTGTGGTTCAAAGCTGAAAAGGAATCTATTCCTTTTATAAGTTGTTCATAACTTGTAAAATCCTGAAACAGAGCAGCAAGTCTTCCAAAGCCACACCAGGAGGATCGTTTCTGTGTCGGTGCTCGTTACCCTGCCCCAGCGGCAGCCCCTCTGGTTTGAAATCCTGATGTCCAAGGGCTTCAAGGGCTCTTTTGGCAGAGCCACAGTCAAACCCAAGCTGCAGGGCATCCCGTATCCAAAGCATCTGTGGAACTTCACTGCGGTGCTGCTGCGTGACTTCTGATCCCTCCAGTCTAGGAGCTTTACTATAATTAGGTGAAAGATGCTTTTCATCAGTGCTGAATCTTGGCTGATCAGTGTGGCACATAAATCCATTTCAGTCAGGAGATAAAAAGCGCCTGATATTAAGGGGCTTGGGGTGGTGGGGGAAGAAATGGGGAAAGGCATTTTGCAGTATGTGGGTGCTCTCTGGGTAAATAAAATAATAGCCAAATTTAACAGCACCCTCTCCTGGTTCTTGGTAGAACAACAGGTTCATCTTAAAAGCAAGCCTGCAAATACAGAACAGTTGCAGCCGTTTGTTTCCTCAGACATGATGGACTTGCTGAACTCTTTGTAGGCAATAAATGCAGTTAAATACTACACTAAAATATTAAAATGGCTCCAGTTTTCATTGAAGGCGGTTGATGCTACTCTGATCAGAACTTACTGAAAACATTAGGGGATCACTGTGTATAAGAATATTGTTTAAATTGCTTTGAAAGCTGGCATGCTGTTACACGCTGGTGTCTGCCGTACTTCTCCATTGCTTGAGCTTTTCCAGAGGTACCATACCTAAAAGTCAAAAACATTGTCTGCTTGTAATCCTGTGCTACCCTTTGGCTTTGTAAACCTTGTTTCACTTTACACACAAATGTGCAAACCTAAAGAAAATAAGTTTGCTGAGCAAAGTGATGCCGCATGGATGGGGGTGGGGAGCGTTACCCACCGTTTCATGTCTGAAACTGCCACCGATGGCACGTTCTGACGCTGGGTAGTAAATGTGTGTGGGCTTTTTATTTGCTTTGTGATACCAGTTTCCCGAAGGAATCCCAGACCCAAGGAATCGTGGGGGTCAGGGGATTTGGGGATGGGGAGTGCGGTGCCGCCTCGGGCTGGGCCGGAGCTCCAGCTCTATCAGCATTAACACATGTGGTTTCTGTTTCCACCGGGCCTGTCTCAGCCGCCCGCGGGGTGTGACTGCTTGGGAGCCTTTGATTAGATAGATTTCAAGTGTTTTTCCATGTCATTAATAAAAAGAGGTGTGAACTTGAAATAGTTGAATATTTTATGCTAACAATTGCAGCACTAAAGCTCTCCCAGAGTTACAGAAAGTGCACTAATTTAGAGGTAAGTTAAAACCTTTCAGGTTCTTATTCAAGCTACAGTCCAGAGGAACAGCCTGACATTTTTTTCTCCTCAGTTCCTGTTCTGTATTTACTGACTTTGTAATTTTTCCATGGTTTGAATACTGGGTTTAGACATTCTTTCCCATCCACAGTACATTCAACACAAAAATGTCCTTTTTGCATATCTGAAATGCTAGAGATTGACCAGGCAACAAAGAGTATAAAGGGCACGTTCAATGCCCCTCTTTTAGTCTGCAAAGTGATACTGAATGATGTGAAACCCTAAAAACTGAAGGACAATGGCAACACTGCTACGGCCGTCGCTGGAACCTCAGGACACGACCAGATGACAGAGGCAGAGTTTGGTGTTTCCTGCAGGAGCGAGTGGCTCCCAGAACGGACGGGAAATCCCTTTCTGTGGCTTTTCTTGCGCTATTCTATTCGCCACTTATTAAAAACCAGGATTTTCAACATCCTGACCAGGCCAGTTGGCAAATCCGCAGGCCTAGAGGAGACCTCTTGGGATTAAAACTACAAACCAGCGTGTAATGAAGATAATGGGACTCACACAACACCTCCAGCTGCTGCTCGCTCCACGTCTTTGACACCGTTTCTCGTTAAGGAAGTATGAAATTACCAAGTTCTTTTAGCGCAAAGCTTTCATCCTGAAGCCAGAAGAGGACGAGCTGTGTGTTTCATCCTTTCATCCCTTTTCCCCACCCACTTCCTTTCCTACCGCAGAGAAATAAGTGAACTCTTTGTGATCTCGGCTTTTGGAAGGTTTCACCTCCCAAGCTGCTTAATAGATTATCAGCGGCGTCCCCGCTAACAGATGGCTGGAAGTGGCAGCAGCGCTGCAAACAATTAAGTAAATTATTTCCATCTCGGGACTGCTCTTGTTCACTATGTTATGTAGCTCTTAAGCATTTTCTATCCACTCGGGTGAATGTTTGTGTATCGTTTACGGGACATGAACAAAATCTCTCTGAAGCAAAATTTCCAACCTCAAGGCGACTTGTTATTTTTGGAGTCATCATTAGGCCTCGGGCAAAGATTTCATGGAAATCTTCTCCTCTGTAGTTGGGCCAATAACTCTGTAAACTTAAAGCTGAACTGTCTGTTTCTGAGCTCGAGATTAGGCAATGAACCAACCTCTCGCCAAAGCCACGAGTCAGAAAAACCACTGAGTGCGGCGATTTTTTGGGTAATTGTTTGTGTTCGTTATTTTGACTCTTTGCTCTGATTTGCTAAAAAATCCTTTTCATGTGCAAGTGTGGAATGTTCCTGTGTGAGAGGACGGCTGCCAAAGCCTGATGCAGTCGTCTTTGCTGCTTCTTTCATTTCCCTCCCCGCCTCCCCAGCTTCAGAAGAGAGGCTACAAGCTGGAGAAATAGAACTTGAAGCGCTGCGGCTTTTCAGGGCTCAGCGTTTTCAAAGAGGGATGTCTGAGGATGTGGCCGAGCCCTGACAGACCCCAGCAGGGCGGGCTGGGGCGGAGGGAAAGGGAAATGGCACAGCCAAGCTTGCGTGCAAAGTCACGCTGTTAAAATCCAGCTGTCCTTGTGTGCGGAACTGGCATCCCGGCAAAGCCCTCCAGCTGGAGAGCAAAAAGTGGGGGGAATCAGTCTATGTGCAAAAAACACCTTCATGATCTGCTAAATAAAGCTGAGACAGCCCAAGCAGCAGCTGAAGTGATGAAATGAAGAAGAAGAGCGTTAGTCTGCATCCGGACCTGTTTGGGGTTTGGCCCCGTGTGAGATGGCTGCAGTGGGACAAGGCTGAGAGCGGGGCGGCTGCAGCTGTGCTGCGAAAACCCTGATTCGCTTCTCCATCGTTTCTTCTTTGTGCCTATGGATGAGTTGAGTTTCACACTAAGATCTCCAAAAGCATGATGTGGGTACGTCCTGCCCACTTTAACTTTACTTGCGTGGCAGCAATCTCGTATTAAGCAGCATTTTGCTTCAAGGCACATCTTGTTCCAGCAGGTTGGGAGATGTGTGAGCATCTGGACTGCAGCAGAACGAGGCACCTGCTTCCGAGAGGGTGCGAATTCCTCACACCCACCCTCTCTTCACTCTCTGTGGTCTTTGCCCTGCTCCTTCACCCCTTCAATTTTGCGTAGGCATAACCCACACCAGGATTATTACTTATTTTTCTCCTTCATGCTCTCCTTCAAAGCTTATAAATACAGTGTGTGTGGGTGCTTGTACCTCTGGAGGGCTGATGGATCACAGGCATTCCTAAATACCCTTTAAAAATGACCATTTTTCATCACAGGAAAAAAAGACAGTGATGGGAAAAATAAGTAATTGTTACTGAGCTTTTCAAAAACAAGGAAAATCGCGGCTCACGGTAATGTGAGCATCACTGTTTTCCATTCAAAGGTACTTGTTACAATGTGTAACCTGTTCCATAACGTGTCATGAATATTTTTTTCCCTACCGTAGCTGTATTGCACAGTTCTGGTGCGCTCGTGTACCTCTGTGGCAGCCAGCAGTGGGGTGTTGCTGGCCACCCCCTGGCCTGCAGAACCCGCACGTGGCAACGTGGAGCAGGAACAGGAGCACAGAGGAGAAAGCTGCAACACCCTTGACCAAGGTATGACCAGTTTTTCTATTTGGTAATGCATAGAAGCCATACAGAAAAGTTGCTTTTAAAAGCACTCCTTGTTCTTCAGAGATATATAAGAAGTTACAGGGCAGGTGGGTCATGGAATCACAGAGTGTCCTGGGTTGGAAAGGACCCACAAGGGCCATTGAGTCCAACTCCTGTCCCTGCACAGACAACGCCACAGGTCACACCGTGTGTCTGTGGACGTTGTCCAGTCCGTTCTTGAACACTGTCAGGTTGGGGCCGTGACACCTCCCTGGGGAGCCTGTTCCAGTGTCCACCACCCTCTGGGTGAAGAACCTTTTCCTCATGTCCACCCTAAATCATCTGCCTATACCTTGCAGCAAGTTATTTATGGGGGCCTGGACATGCCTGCTGCAGGTTGGCATTGCCGTGGCTGTATCTGCTCAATATGCTTTCCAAACGCAGGTACCACCAAGGCAGCAATCCCCTTTATTCCTACAGATAACAGCACTAATTTAATGGTGATTTAATCAGGTGACAGCTTTTTGATCTGCTGCAGGTTGCATTAAATTAACACCATTAATAGATTTACATTTTGGAGTCCTGTCTTAGATGCCTGTGAGAATTGACAGAGCCAGAGATACAACCTCCACCACTACATTAATGCTGGGATTTTCATGTGCTTAAAAAGTACCTAAAATTTGCAGCTGGAGCCAGAGAGGGATTTTGCTCAATGCTCTCCTTGCCCCGCTGCAGGACAGAAGGTAGGGTCAGCTTTTAGATTTAATGTCGTGGAAAACCTGTCGTAAGAGACCGGTGCTCAAATCTCAGACAGAATCGTGGCAGGAGGGTGACACTGCCTGGTAATCAATGGGGAGGGGAGGAAAGGAAAGGAAAGGGGAAAGAAAAGGGGAAAGGAAAGGGGAAAAGAAAGGGGAAAGGAAAGAGGAAAGGAAAGAGGAAAGGAAAAAGGAAAAAGGAAAGGAAAAAGGAAAGGAAAGGAAAGGAAAGGAAAGGAAAGGAAAGGAAAGGAAAGGAAAGGAAAGGAAAGGAAAGGAAAGGAAAGGAAAGGAGGAAAGGAAAGGAAAGGAAAGGAAAGGAAAGGAAAGGAAAGGAAAGGAAAGGAAAGGAAAGGAAAGGAAAGGAAAGGAAAGGAAAGGAAAGGAAAAAAAGAAGGAAAATAAAACCCTATAATTTTTAATAATCTGCCATTGCCTTCCCGTGGCACCCCCTGCTCTGGGCCGGACCGGCAGGGGGCGCCCTGGCGCCGTGTGTGTGGATCCGGGTTCGGATCCTGCAGGCGGCGATTGGCTTTTGCTTTTTTTTGGGGGGGGAGAGGGGGTATTTTAGCTTTACCTGTTGCTGTGTGTTGTTCCCAGACACTCTGAGGTGGAATCACGGGCGTTTGGGGTCGGATCTTTGTTATACGTCCTCAAAGGAACACAAAGGGACGGTGGTGGGGGGACAGCCCAGCTCATCCCCTGCTCCTCCCAGGCCCATCCCGGAGCCACCAGCATGTCCAGGGTCCGTCCCCACAAGCCCAGAGGGGCAGAACGGCAGGTGGGGAAGGCAAGTAAGGGGTCAGCAGAAGGGACACTCCGTCCTGGGCCCCTCTTGGGTCTGTCCCGGAAAAGGCATCGGCCCTGTTGTCCAGGTGTGAAATCCATCTGGATGAGTCAATGCCAGAGCACCCTTTGGACTGAGGGGAGTTATTTCATGGGGTGTCCAGGAGGGGAACCAAAAGCAGGGAACTGCAGAGAGTGTAGGTCATTGTGGGGAAGTAGAGGGAAAAGGAGGTAAAAAGGGCTGGTCTCATCTAAATAGTTTCCCTGTTGGTGCACTGGCCGTGCCCTGTGCATGGCTGGAGGTCCTGTGTGCCTGTGGTGGCAGCAACAGGTGAGAACGGGGTTTGTGGACATATGTGCCACCAATTGGAGTGACACTGGGCTGACAGGAGCCGGCGGTGCCAGCAGCGGGGCGAGTGCGAGCAGGCGAGTGGGTTCCAGTGCCCATCCAGCCGGAAAGTGGGTGAAGCTGCCTTTGAGCCCGGGGTGTGTGAATCTGTAAGGGGGAGCCCATGGGACAAGCTGGCTGCCGGAGGGACAGGGGGAGTCCCAGCCCTGTCTGAGAAACCGTGGAGTCTGGGGATCTGTATGGCCAGACTTTGGTGTGTTTCTATATGCACGTATGTGCACATACAGTGTATATGTGTGTTCTGTGTGTGCTGGGAGCCCCTGCTCAGCCTTGCTCCTGGTCGAACCGGAGGGCGTGGAGCTGTGGCAGCCCTGGTCTGGCCTGTGGGATCTGGACTGACTCCCCCAGCATGTAAACCCCAAGTGGGTGCTGCGTCCTGCCCTGCCTGCACAGGGCTGCTCCGAGCACTGTGTGTCAGCCGGGGGATGGCTTGCTGAGTGCTGGCTGGCAGGAGGTGATGTCTGAAAGCGCTTTTCACCCTTTGGGCTGCAGGCAGAGCTTCACCTCCGGCTGAGCTGGGCAGTGGGGGGTCCCCACTTGTAATGGGAAGGGGACACAGCTGAGGCATCCCCGGGCTCCACTTGGTGCTTGGAGTAGGGAACACCACCTTCCCTCTGCTCCTGCTCCAAGGCTTGTAGCTGGTGGAAGGATCCCAGAGTGCCAGCTGAGGTCACAAGAGACAAGGCAAGGTGACACTGCAGCAAGGGGACAGCTGGAAGGAAAGCAGAGCACCAAAACAGGGCGTTTCTGGAGGATTTTGACTGTGTTCAGGTATTATCCATACAGTCTCCAAGGTCTCAAACAGACCAGAAGCCACATGGATTTGAGGAGCTACCTTATTTTTAACACTCGCTTGCTAACTTCAAACTACTTTTTTATCACTCCTTCTTTCCAACATGATTTAACACAGGGGATCTTCTGCTTTCCATGGAAAATTATCTGGAGGTCTTAGGGTCTCCTGAGAAACGAAGAGAGATAACAATCCTGAGGGTCTCCTCTGAAACCGCCCTCCTGTCCCTAACAAAGAACACGGGCAGAACCCAAACCTTCCTCCTTGGGCAGGATGCACTTGCAGCAACATTGTCCCAACAATGACATTCTCTCTGGCCACCAAGGGAGCAGTCCCAGGGAAAACAACCTGGGCTTTCTAATCGTGCTCTTCACTCATTCTCTGCCTGTGGTATTTTTGGTAGCACTGACAAACGCGACATCATGGATGGGTTTTTCATTCACTTGCAAATACTGTCCTGCTACTGGAGACATGTTTTAATATATCTGGAAAGAGAGTTGCAAACAGAGCTGTTTCCAGAAAGTGCAGATGAGTAGAATACCAGGGACCCACTGCATGTCGGCAGAGGGCATCACCTGTTAGAATATCAACCTCTTATCACTGACGTGACTTATGCATCAATACTTCTCTGCGCTTTCCTCTCCATACAAGCAAGTTCTGCAGACAGAGATGTGGAGAGTTAAAGCTGAGCTTTACTCAGCTTTACTGTCAACTTCTTTGCCATCATTTCTACAGGTGTCTTGGCCAGCTATGGCAAAGGTGTATGGGATGGAGTGGTTGTGAGAGCAGCAGAGACTGAGGTGGGGAGGCCAGTTTGTTTGTCTCTGTGTGAGGAGAGAGGGAATTGGAGGCAGAGCACGGAGGGAAGATGTCGGGGAAGTCAAGGGGAACGGAGCTGGTTCATATCTGGACTTGTTAACAAGCGCAGCATGCAAGTGTCAGGAAAAATCAAGTAACTACCACCGAGACAAAAAGCAGACAGGGAACCAGGATATCTGTGAGATGAGAAATCCCCTGTGTTTCAGGGGTTATTATGTACTTGTCCAAAAGAGGAGAAACAACCCCAGTTGAAGGGGCCGGGACCCCAGGAGCTGCGCCTTGGGCTCTGTGTTGCTGATCAACCTGTCAGCTCTTCCTTGCCCTCATGCTTTCACAGCTCAGGAAGTAACAGCTGAAGAGGGCAGAAGGACAGACATACAGTGGTCCTGAGCCTGTTGAGGTGCCTGGTGGAGTGTGGGAAGGTCCCTCACTGACACTGGTTAACCTGCGCACAGGTTGTATAATAGCTCAACACAGTTCAGGTGCTGAACACAGACAAAATTAATGCATCTGATGGGCCAAATCAGACCAGAGCTGTATCTGCGACAATCACCTTGTTTATAACTTTTAACGTGACTTTTGCTCTGTTTTCCCCTCTCCCCTGGATTTTACTCAGCTGTAGCTTCGCTAATGCCGCCTTACGCTTTGGAAGTTGCCAGGGGATGACGGTGGGCAGAGGAGGCACTCTGGGCTTGTGGAATAAGCACATTAGCTTAATGCGTCTGCAACACCTGGCAGCATCAGCGCTGCCATTAAGCGTCCACCTTTAGTCTCCAGAACTAATCCCTCGTGGAGGGAGGAGGCTGCTTTTATATTAATACCTTTTAGAGCGCTTGTCTCGAAGATGCGCAGCGCTGTAAATGCGCTAAAAAACCACCACTGGCGTCAACAGGTTCGGGTGAATTAATTCTCAAGGCGGAGCAGCTGGAAGCAGGGACAAGGACGTGGCTGAACAGGGTGTCCCCGAGGGACCAGCTGCTTCCAGACACCCAGCCAGGAAGCTCGGAAACCCGTATTCAAAAACAGGAAAAGAAACAAAGAAAGAAAAGTCCCGAGGGTCTCGTTCTGGGGAACTCGGTGGCAAAGTTCACAGCTTCACAGCTGCTTTATTCCTGACACAAAGGGTCCACCTGTCTGCTCCACTTGGGAAAGTTTGTGCAGAAGGACAGCAGAGTATAAATCAGAATATTCATCATAAGCGCCCAAAGCATCACTTTACATGTACTGAGAAACGTGGGGCTTCTCCTCATGTAGCTCTGCTCTTAAATTGCCCTTCCCCCGCTAGGAGAGCAGGAATTACATTTTTTATTCTTTTTTTCCGTCTCTTATTTAACATTCCCTTCTAATGCTCTACTTCCTGAACTCTAAGCACCCCTAATCCCTTTCCTGTACTCCAATCTACAGTCCATTTTAAAAAGAATCAGAAGCGCTGGGAGATATAAATGTAATTGTGGCTCAGCCTGGTGAGTGAATGTTTGCTCCGGGTTTAAAGCTGGTGATTATGACCAAAATCTCTCTATCTGGGCCAGGAGTCTCTGGTGAAAATCCAATAGTGAACACGCCACGTGAGGCAAGCATTTGACATCTGCAAACGGGTGCCATCTGTTTCTTCTTTTAAGAGTATTAGCTAGCTAAGAAAGGAAAAGAGATGCATGAAACTTGGTCTGAGGTCAAAAGAGTGCGAGTGAGATCAGGGCTTTGATTGCCAAGTAAAATAGTGTAGAGCTTCACACCCCCACAGCCTCTGCTTTCGTTCTGCAAGAGGAGGGGAGATAACTTGGAACAAAGTCACACCGTCCAGATTTGGGGGAAGCCTGAGACTTGTGTTGAGGGTCAGACCAAAGCCTTTTCTGAACAAGGAACCCAGTAACCTCAGAAGCCCAAAATTTTGACTCAACCTTTTACAATTCTGCTTCTGCTCGCACCCCCAGCCGCTCACGTCTGGGCAAGGAACAGCTTGTTGCTCCTTTTCCTGACAGACTTTGCTCCCATCGTTGCATAAAAACATTTAGTCTTCAAAGCATCACAGCTTCATGAAGGAAGCTTTACTATGGAAGGGAATCCACTTTCCTAACACAAATGAGGTATCTTTAACTAGGGAAAATATTCCTCACCTTGAAACAAATTATCATTAAATGAGCGTAGCTTTATTTTTTTGCTGCAAGGCTTTTAATAATTTATGTAAAAAGTGTTACACGATCTATTTATTACTTGGGTTTGGATCTGATTTTGGACCCCAGATCCGGTTTTGGATTTGGACTTTTATTAACATGTGTCATTCAGTGGTACTTTGAAAAACAAAGCATTTCTGTTTTGTGATTTATGATTAATTTGGAATGTTATCAATCATTCACCTTATGTATGATACTTAAAGGTTGGATATAAAAATAGACCAGTTCTTATTCATTGAAGGGGTAGTGGGGAAAATGCCAGTGGGTGGTGACAGTAGGGCTTGTAGAAATCTAAGTAATTCCTTGCATGATTTTTCTTTTGAATGATTAACTCCCAGGGCAGAAGAACTGCGATTCGTGGCCACAACCTGTTCATGCAAACTACTATAAACAATGGTGGCTTTTCTGACATGGGGAATGGTATAATAATGTGCCTCTCCATTAAAAAAAAACCTAAAAAAATGAAAAAAAGTGCTTTTTAAAAGAGTCTAAAGGTTTGGATATAAGGTGGGTAACTAACAAAGCCTACGCTCTGCTGAAGTCATGTTTCTTTTCACTGGATAATGTAAAGTTTCACGTTAAACAGGATAGAGAGCTTTACTGAAGAGAGAATTACCTTGGCCCCACGGGATGCAGTAATGACATGGTACGAGAAGGAGCACGGGATTATGAAAGAACAGACTCCGTGAGCCCCAATTTTGGACTGTGGGAGTAGAATCAGGACCTCCCATTAACACAGAAACGTGGGACCTTTCTTTTAAAATCTCCATGCGAGTCGCACATTGTATGTAGCACTCGCATATTCATTAAGCACAGTGAGCAATTACAGACTGAAAGCTGCTGGTGTCTCACTTTAACCAGGAAAATGCTTTCAGGGGAGCAGAGGGAATGAATTTTTGCTAATGAGAGGTTTTCGGGCTGCAAGGTTATATGGAAAGAGGGAACTCTTCACTGTGTTGACGATAAGGGTACATTGGCAGGTCTCCTGCAAAATCCCTGCACTCACAATAGGTTCCGTCCCCTAAAGAGTCAACAGCAGTGATTTTGCACAGCTCTTATTTCTCTGAACCAGATGACAACTGTGGGCAGCACCGTGAATACCTGGGTCTGTGACACAATCAAAGCTCTCCATTGCCAGTGAAATTAGCTGGACTCCTGCTGCTGCTGCGTTTTCTTTCTCCCTCTTCTCGTGACAGTGTATAAGGCACATTCTGCCACCCCTGCTTGTCTCTGCGTGGCTGGAGCAGTTCAGACCTGGATGGAGTGACCTGGCCTAAAGAGTTACAGACAAGACCCATGTCCTGCCTGTCCACAGTTACTTGTTGGTCCAGGTTTGCCTGGAACACATCGCCAAGACAACTTTGGCTCAGACAATATCTGAAAGATTTGGGAAGGAGGAGTAGTAAATAAATAAATACATATAGGGTGGGGTTTTTTTCTGCTAAATCGAACCAGGAGAGTCTTTTAGAGGGATATTTGGTGCCAATAAGTCTTGCTAACGCTTTGCTAAGTTTTCTCAGGTACTACTAGCAAGGTGACATTGTACTTCTGCATTAAGGTACCATTACGTGTAAAACAACAATGCAACTAATCAGGGCTGCATCAGGGATGACTCACAGTTCTACTACTTTGTGAGCATCGTGACATCTCTACATGCAAATCGTTGCCATCAGCCTCGTATTTGAGTATGTGTGTGGCTCATACAGAGCTGTGGACACAGACCCTGACCCAGGGTGGGTGCAGCTGAAATGGTCACTCATGCTGAGGGCTCTGCCGTCCGCCTGAGGATTGTATTACCCTCAAATGAAGAAACGCTAGAGCTGGTAAAAAGCGGCATTGCATTTGGGTAGCAAATAACTGGATGTCACCGTTTACATGAGTTCTTTACTTCTGCCTGACCTGCTTTTGTGCAGCGGCCCTGAGCCCGCCAGCTGCCTGACGGCGCAGAGCACTGACCCCAACCCAGCTGGTGGTCGCGTGGATCAGATCCAAAGCTCTTTACAGCTCACGGTCAGTTCTCTGGATACGCGCATGCAAATACCTATGGACACCCTGGATGGATATGGATTTCTAGCTCATCCAGGACATCCATAAATGTTTGCGCACACATATTCAGAGCGTGCAAATATTTATGGATCCCTTGGACAAGCTAGAAGCCCTGGAGGTTGAGGGGATTGTAAACCCCTCTAGCTACCTTCCACAAGCAGCAGTGAGCACAGTAATTACCCCGTGGCATGTGATGGAGGAGAGGTGGTTCATCCCTCACGACCAGTGCTCTGCATGCAGACTGGTGGTGGTGGGGCAGAGGGTGGAGATGCTGCCATCTCAACAGTGGAGGACACCCACTGGTGCTGGGGACAGCAAGGAGCCCATGCTGCTAAAGTTCATGACATACCAGCTATTGCAACTACATACACTATCTGTTGTGAGCAGATGATACCACTAACGTATCTTTAAATCAAAACCATGGAGCTGTTTCCCTCTCTGCCCTTCATCCACAGTATTTAGATTGTAAGCTGTTCAGGGCAGTTGTTGTTTCTTACTGTGAACATTTTGGCAGCTTTGGCTGAGGGGAATCTTGCTCTTACCATGGTCCCTTCCCAAACCGGTGCTGGTGCTGGGCTGTTTGAAAGCAGCGCATCCCTCTCCAGATACAACCAGCAAAGCAGGTGGGGTGTCCTCTGCTCTCCAGGCCCATAGCCCACCCCCAACCACACCGAGGAAGCCTGGTGGCTTGGGCTTGCTTGGAAAGGATTTTTCATTACAGCTGTCTGCACTGTCTTTCTTGACTTGACGGTTAATTGTGTTGACTTACTCACCGTTTGCCTCGCTGGGCAGAATCACAGAATGTTAGGGGTTGGAAGGGACCTTGAAAGATCATGTAGTCCGCAACATTTTGCTATTGCGGATCCCTGTTCAGGGATCGGCTCCGGCGTGAGCCCGGTGACAACTCCTGCCCCAGGCCTGATGATCTCCTCTAATTGCTGCTGCGTCAGCAGTGTCATTAGGCTGTCTGAGATGACGCCATGAGACTCGGTAATCCCTGTAAAATCCCCCCTCACCTGAACCCTTTGCGTTCATGGCTCGGATTTACCGACCTCCTGTGAAGAGCTCTCAGGGGATAAAAGTGGCATTAAGGGCTTGAGGGTTTCAGACCTCAGTGAAGGCATCACCTACCGATGATCTCCAGGAATCCAGTTTAGCGAGAGCCGTCCTGCTCAGAGGTGTTAGACTGTTGTGTCCGCTGGCACTCAGCATCACAGATCGCCAAGGGACTCACGAGACGACGCATTAGAGGAAAACTAGAAGAATTATTGCAGAATACACACCGGTTCCAAACTCTCCTGCACCGCGCTGAAATGGAGGGGCCTGCCTCAGTGATATGCCTGAGAACTTGCTGTATAAAAGACGCTGGGCCGCTCAATTTCGCTGAAAACCCACCCGAGCTGGGACATCCCCACCTGCCCAGGAGCTGCAGCGGCGCTCGCAGGGCCATGAGACAACGGCGCTCAAACAGCGTCAGCGTGTGCACCTTGCCCATCATCCCGGAGTATCCAGGCTTCCAGGACATTAAGGTGTGTATGAAAAAACTCTCTTTGCAACATCTGATAACCACTACCTATTATTTTGCTAGAATAATCCCCCCACTTCCTGCTAAGTTGGTATTTGATATGATAGTAAGTTTTGGACTGTGTTTTGGTATAGAAAAGCTCAACTTGAAGGACATTTATTCTGCTGCATTATTAAGTTAGTTATTAAATTTTAAGTTGATTATTAATTTTTGAACCTTTTTTTTTAAATGTTGAGGTAGGAAGGAGAGACTACTTGTTAGTCAAGTTTTAGTGTTCTTCAATTACCTAACATAACAAGTACAAGCACTCTAAGCAGGGTCATTAGATTTGCTGGGTCTCTTCCAGAACGAAGTGTGATGGAATAGTGAGAGATCAAAATCTTGATTACTCTTCGGTTTACATGGCATGTCCAACCCGCTATTTCTCCTTTGCGCTCAATGCTTTTCATTCATTACTAGTAGGCAACATGCCAAGAGCTGATGATGAAGTGCCCTGCTGAGAGATTGCTGGGCTCCGAAACCAGATTTGTGGCTGGACCCTTAGACTTAATTAGCAATTGTCAAAAACTGCATGAACGATGGCTTTTTTTAATACCAAAGGCATTGTCAGGCATAATAAACGATTGCAAAATGTTCCATGATCCTGCTGCGGCTGTCGTCTGCATACAGTATAGTCCTTTTATTGATTTGGAGCATTAATATAATATAAACCAGTTCTGGTTTCAAGTCGAGCTGCTACGGTTTATCAGAGAAAAAGCCACAGTCCAGTGTAACTTAGTGCACAGAAACCTGCTGTTGCTCCTGGTGAGCTGGGACAGGCCGGGGTGTCTTGAAATACTGGTGAGAAAGGTGGAAATGGCCAAGCAGTAACTTCCAAACCCCGCGGGGCATTTAACCGTGGACATGGGAAGGCAATATTTTGCGTGGTGAATTTCTAACAACATTTTCTCTCGCAGCCAAGAAAAGGGCTTGCAGCATGGATGCTCCTCTGAAATCAACCTAAAGACACCCGCTCATGTCAGTGGGGGCTGGATCAGGCCTTTCTTTGACAGTTCAAGTAACTCAAGTATCAATTTGGCTGGTTAGCAAGGAGACGGGCATCCTATGACGGGAAAGGAGGAGAAAACTCCATGGGCATTTACGATATGCTGTGGGGTAATAATAATAAACTTCGTAGTTTTAAGATGTAGAAATACATTGTATGTGAAAATTGCAACTCTTTTAATAATAGGCTGCAGAGCGGAGTTAGCTGGGAGTAAGGAATGGGGAAAAGAAGAAAAATTGTCTTACAAGTGGGATCTGGTTTTACCATGGGGAACAGCAGCTACAGGCCAGTGAGATTTGATAAGAATAAACCTGCTGTTGTGTTAATACAGACAGGTGGGAGGTTCTTTCAGAATATTAGATTTTTTAGGGAGGCCACACGACATTGTGGCAGAACATCAGTTGGTGGGCGGTGAAAGCACTCAGCATCAACCTCAGCCCAAAGGACTGCTGTTCCAGAGACAGATTGGTACCAAACCACTGAGTTTTCACGGAATTTGGGTTAGGAACCTAAAATTTTCACTAACAGCTGTTTACAGTATAGAACCATATACTTCAGGTCTTTTTGCTACTTAAACCAACATATTTTAATTCAGATTCTCTTCTCCCTTCTGCCCCCAACCCTGCCTCTCCCTCCCTGGCTCTCTTTTAAATAGCTATCAAGAAATTATTTGGAAACTCCAGCCTTCAGCCGACTTTTCCAGGATTTGGAAAGAGGCAAGAGCTCCTCACCACGGTCGAGTAATTTTCCTAACAGAGCTTCATTAGTCCATTGCCTGGGGAGCTCCTCGAGAGGCCACTTGAAAGGCCACCCCACAACCAGCAGCGGCTTCCACGACAAGCCATTGCAGGAGTATTTCAACGAGAGGCTGATGGAGCTCCGGAACTACGAAAGTAAGAGGTCCAACAGGAAGGCAAAAGTATTCGCTGATAAGAACCAGAACCCCTTCGTCGGCCGCCGAGGGTCCCGGCGCAGGAGCAGCTGCGGCGCCGTGGTGATGGTCGGGCACGGCAAGGACGGCCAAGAGTCCTGCAGCTCCACCAGTCAAGACGACCAAAGAACGATGGAGCAGAACCACCAAGAGGAAACTCAGGATGTGCTGGAGATCTACAAGGGTGACTTGTTGGACGTTTTGACAATGCACATTGCCGCTCCCCTAGAAGCATTTGTGCAAAGAAAATGATACTGGAGCTGGTTGCGGCTTTTCGTGCAGTCCTGAAAGCCAGGAAGAATCATTCCTGTTCAGCACCATTCTGGCTTTGGTCGTTCATGTGTGTCCGTCCGCTCTGACACAGAAACGTGCTTGTTTGTGGGAGAAAATATTCTCTCATTCTGTGTTCTCGATTAACATTGCATGTCTTTGTTTTCAATTATTTTCCGTGAAGAATCAGTGTAATTGAGATGTAGTTGTGACTTATATAGAAGGAGCAATGTTCTAAATAGATCCGCCTATGACTTGAATCCTAAAGTTGCCTTAAAAAAAGGTGATTACTGTCAGGGGAGCACCTTGTTTTCCTAATGTGCAGCTTGTATCAGCTAATCTGAAGACAGACTGTTGTGTTCCACCTAGTTACTCTGCTTGTTTTAAGCCTCTTGGTTTTTATCACGTCACTTTGGCCCGGCTCATTTACAGTGATGTTTTGCACAGATGCAAATAGTTAACGAGAAATGATTGATTTTCACTCATTGCCACATATAATCACCAGGTGGATCACTTTAAGTGTTTGATGCATGAGGAAGCAAACAGAGACGTAAGTTTTACTTTTAAATATGATCAGCCATTATGGTTTCATTTGCAAACTCAAAAATTTTGCACTTATAAAGGATTACAAGGGCAAAGAGGAAAAAGTGCTAGATTTAAGTGAGAATGGTGGAATTAAGTTTGAAAGAAAGCTCCTTCTCTCTTTCCTACTGTAAATATGACAACATAGAAAATTCCCAATGTAATCTGAACTTCAAATTGTTTATTGTATTTTAGTGTTTATCGTGGTCATCTAAGTATACAATGTCAGCTGCAGCTGAACCCTTTTATTATGTGAACGTCAATGTTTAATTCCACGGCACACCGACCGAATGGCAGACCCAAAGCGGGGCAATCATTTTAAGCTTCCAGAAAGAGCTGTGACCGCCTGTGGTATCATTGGCAATAAATTCCTCATTAGAGCACTGCTTCGAGTTGGTGTTTCTCTCTAAGACCTGGTGAGACCCTCCCAGTCCTGGCTTCTCTCCATCACTTTTACCTCCCTGCTCCTCCTGTTTCTCCAGCCCTGGTGAAACTGGCCCCAGGTGTGTCTTGTCCCTTCTGCAGTTCATACTTTCCCTCTCCCCAGTTATCACCTATTTACAGGAATGTTTATTGTACTTGCACGCAGCTCTTGGGCATCATATTTTGACTTTCAGAGTGTGTGAGTGAATGCGGAGAGGAAAGGGCAGCTTAAGGCATCAACAACTACGAGTTTCTCCTCCAGAAAGGGAAGGGAAACAGATAAGACTCATTCCACGTCCCTTTCCCAATCTGGGATCCATAGCATCTAATGGAATACTGAGAGCTCTCAGTCCTTTGTGTGTGGGAGAAAGCATTATATACTTAGGCTAAATGGATTTTTGAGCAAATGCTGCAAATGGAGGGGAGCAGCCAATTAGGTGAGATTTTCCCTGAAGGAAAATATTTTTTGAGATTTAAATAAGAGTCTGAAACACATAATGTATTAGCAGATGCCATAGAGGGGATGCATCTGGTTTCCATTGCAAATCTGCCAGAGGTTAGTTTCTCCTCTAGGAGTGAATGCATAATAATAACATACTATTATGGGAGGGCATAATAATAACAGTGCATAAGGACAAGGGAACAATATTAATGGAACACAGGCAACCATAATTCTTTCTTTTCTTAAGCGTGTGGCTTTGCACCCTTAAATATGTGCTTTTGAAGTTTGGTTTCGCAAGGCACTTCCTACCCACAGGCTTTTGAAAAAGGCAAAGTGCCTGGTGTTTAATCATGATCACACCGCAACGAGCCCCCATCGGCAGGTCGGAGCAGCTGAGCCCCTCTGCAGAGCTCCACCATGGGACCAATGCGGGGCATGGGGCATGGAGCCTCGCACTGTCAGGGTGCTACCGACGTTTGCTGACAGCACAGGAACAAACCTTCCATTAATTAAGAAAAAAATTGGCAGTGATAAACTGTAATTATTAAAAAAAAAAAAAGAAAATCAGGTAAAATTTACCCAAGCGCCTGTAAATGGGCTGTTGATGCTGCTCAGCCTCTGCAGCAGAGTTACTTTCCTCCGCTCAGGACAAGTCAAAGCACCAATTTTTAATAGGCCCTAGTTTAATATTGTTTTTTTTTACTTCTACCATATGCAAAATATGAAATGGAATTACGAAACCCAACAGATCACACCCTGCCTCGGCAGAAGCTTGTATTGTCTCCTCCCTCAGAAGGGCCTCCATAGACCTGAAGTTGCACAGTCAGGCCCATTTATGGTATTTTTCAGCTGTAAAGCACCCTAAGGGATTTAAAAAGTTGTCATGTTTTTTTTTAATTGGATTTCATTCAAAACAGTGTAATAACACTCCTCTGAGAGGCTGCATGTCTCACGCCGGAGATACTGGAAAAGTCTAAGGAAGATTACATCTCCCAAGAGGGAATATATCTAGATGTTGCTGTACAGAGAGGACATCAAGTTACAGAGAGAACAAAACCACCAAGAACTGTTAGAGAAGGAATAAAATGTCATCTCACATCTTCTCAGATTGTTAAAATCTTGTGAAAAATGGCTTGGGTTTGTTCGGAAAGTGATAATACGTATGACCTGAATTTATGCAGTCTATTACCTTAGGTTTTTAGCTGTTGGACGTAGCTGCTGCTTTCATGCAGATAATCTGTTTTTGCAATGTTCTTTCATGAAACTTGATGCAAACACTGTTTGCCATTAGCAGTCTCGTAAAAATGTTCTTTACGCCTCTTTGAGAAATTCTTCTTTCTCCTCTTAAAGAAAAAGCACCGCACCACATTCATCCTGGTGAGTTTGCTACTCTTTATATCTTTCTGGACAGAATACCGAAGAGCACACTTGGCTGGTTCTCGTTTTCCTTCTCTAAACACTTCTCTGCCTATTTGTAGCTCAGGCAAAGGCCTCAGACAGTGCGCAATTTAAAAAAGAATATATCTTGTGTGTTCTGAAGGCTGCATCTCTGCTAGTGACATTGCCATCCTTCCATTGGACTTGTATTTAAGATCACGAGGAGCTGTGCTGGTTGCGGGTTTGCAGTGCAGAGGGCTGGGGGCGCGAGGGTGGAAGGCAGAGCAAGGATTCCCGGGGGAAGCCCCACACAACCTGCTCTGGGTGACAATCTGAACCTCCACAAAGTGACACACAACCTCAGTTTGGTTTTCGGTTCCTTCAGTCCCTGTGAACATGTGGTGGGATGGAAAATAGGAAAGGCAGCGATATCGAAACATATGAAGCTACAAAGGCATCTAACAAGGTACGGGCTGCATCCCACGCTCACTGCAATCATCTTCAAGATCCCAAGGACTTGAGGATGCCCAGTTTGACCACACACCTCATTAAAGCAAAACATACAGTTTTCGTATATTTAAATTAAGGAATTTATTAAAAAAGAAAGCCAAAAAAACAATCAAAACAGTGGTTTGATCTAGATACAGCAGCACTGTGACATTACTAGGACATTATGTACGAAGAATCCAAGCAGCCATAGAACACAGAAGCCTTTATCTTCAGTAACAATCCCAAAATGAAACTAGCTCCATCAAACAATGTTAAAGATCTCCCTGGAAAGAGAAACAAAACCAAACAGACCCTCCCACCCCTAACCCTTTGGATACTAGAATGAGTTTTGTTTTGTACAATACCAACAGCCACTAGCTCTTCTAATTGAGAACACTTGCTTTGATTTATTACAAAAATGATCTGTTGACTCAGTTATGAAAGACAACTTTTAACATTGCTTTAGAAGTGTCTGCTCCTCTTATAGACTACAGTATTAGAAGTGCTTAAAAACATTTAATCTTGGATATACTCTTGAAACTCAGTCAGAAGGATATTCTGTGTGTGTTTATCTACCAAATATGATTTTTGTTTTTTAAAGCAGGTGAAAAGACTAACCCTAATATGAAACCGCAATTTTACAATTTAATTATTAGTCAGATAAGGGCAACCACATGATAGTTCATGAAATCTTTAGGTCTATCTACATTGCTTAGAAACACAAAATAAAGTTTTTACAACTTTCACCTTCAAAAGGCTAAAATGTTAAGTCTTTTAGAAGAGTGTCCAGTGTTTAAAAGGAATGCAATTAAGGGAGACCGCATTCAATACGCGTGAAAGGTAACTTGTTTGAGCTCGCTAATAAACACATCTAACAGCTGCGTGTGGGGCGGTGAGAAAGGAAAACACATTTGTCATCCTGCCACTACCTGAAATGCTGCTTCTCTGGGAGCGAATCTTCTCTACAGGGCCACTGATTCTCCAGAAAACCCGGAGCTCCCCTTGGAGCCCATTGGTGCCAGGTACGTGGGCGCCTCTTTTCTTTCCACAGCTGGGCCAACATTTCCATGGTTGACCCAATGTTTCCATGGTTGACCCAACGTCTCCATGGTTGACCCAACGTTTGCCACACTCACATCTCTGTGACATCACGCAGCATCTCTCTTAATTGGTACCTAGGATTTCATCTGCAGGCTTGGCCAAAAGAGCAGAACCAATGAATGTTATTTTGTTCCCTTCCCCATAACTATTTCTTTCCAATGTAAAACAAGAGGAAAGGTTTGTGTGAACGCTGCAATTACTAGCTAGCTCTTAAATAAGAAATGAATAGTTTAGCATTTGCACTGTCCTCTTCTTTGGAGATGTCTTAACAGAAGCGCAGTGCATTCTGTTTCAATATCTCCAAGGAACTAAAACAAACCGATGGTAAAAAAGAACCCTAATGTACACAAGTCATCTCCCCAGTCATGTAAATAAGAGCAGCTATATTAAGCCTATTTCAATTAAATAATAATACAAAGAGTTGATATTGATCTCTTCTATGCACGGACTGCAAAGTGTTTTCTATTGTTAGGCAGAGAACCGCCCTCCATGTTTAAGAATGGGAAAACAAAATTGCGCAGAGGTTTGCCCAGGGCAGCGAAGAAAAACACGGGCAGAATAGGAATTCAAACCACCGCTTCTGGCTCCAGGACGTAAACCAAGGAGAATACATCTGTGCCAGCAGTAAAATTCATTTCAGTGAATAGGCAGCAATCCATTTAAAATTGTTTCTTTCACAAAGCCCATTTGTCAGTACACGGGCTTAGCTGATCCAACTGCAGCAGCTTGTATTTGTATTGTCACAGGGACGTTTGGGGGAGGTGAGTGTACAATACTGTTGGCTTTCACCTTCTTTGGTCGCTTCCCTAAAGGAAATAATTTGCAAAATTCTCTGAACCAATTTCTTTCTCTTTTCTTTTTGAAGTTATTACCAGCCAGCACTGCATAAACAATATCATTCAGTACAAAAAGAGATTGTGTCCTGCCCAGCACACAGAAGTGAAGAATTGTTTTAAACTTATGCAGTCGTTCTCTCAGTTTTAGCAGGAGGGTGTTAGTCATTATTATTCTTACTCTAAATAATGGGTAGTATTTAAATTGCAGGTCATATTTGTGAAAGGCTTGCCATAGACAGCTCTGGAACCCTCTGGAGACACTGAACAGACAGATTCTCACAAACTTCACTGCCAAATGTACCTCCCCGCAGCCCAAGACAGGTGAGAACCACCCTCGGGCAGGAGAGCCTTGAAGTCTCTGGGTCCCACTCCATTCATCACTGGACTTCTTTGATGCAAGGACAGACAAAAGAAGTGGTGCTTTCATGAAACTGGCACCTGTTTCTGAAGCATTATCAGTTTTAGACTGGGCCGCTAGAGCTCCTGCAGGCTACTTTGTGCTCACGCTACGCACATGAAGATGCTCTACATCCCAAAGGGCAGAATAACCCAAGGATGGGCTTTCAAAGTGAAGTCCAGTCTTTTCAAAGCTTGTACGGGAAATGGCTAGAAATGTCTGATGGGTGGTCTCATCTGCACTGAGATATTGAACAAGTGAGCACTACAGATCTGAAGTGAAAAAAAAAAATCACAGCTGTGAAGCAGAGGTTGAAACACCCGTATCTTGGCCACAATGAAGCTGGTTCCTGCAGCCACCTGTTCCATGGATGTCCATAAGGAGAAACAGCTGTGCTATAAGGGTGTGCATTTATTGCTCTTCTAGAAAAGCCCCTGTGTGATGGCTCTTTGTGCAGGCCAAGTGGGTCCCTACTTGTCTCGTCAACCTGTTACACCCGACCCTCACAGGGACATTATCTTTGAGCCACAGCCCAGACCCTGTGCTTAATATGACCTTGTGTGTGCCTTTTCAAGGTTACTCAAAAAGCTGTGAGCAATACGCTGAACCAAGGAAGAATGTGTGATAACAAGTGCCATTGGACACTTGCTGAAGATGAGACACACATTATGGCAGTTTTCACACCGTCCTCCAGAGCTCACAGCTTGTCTGTCTTCCTCGTCCTGCCCGGGGGTTTATCAGTATTACAGACTGGTTTCCTGGTTTTCTTTTTAGCTGAGGCATCTCTAAAAGATTGACAGAAACCAGAATTGACATGCGAGGCTGCGACAGACAAAGCAAGGAATTCCAGCTGGATCCTGAGGTCTGGCTGAACCACACCAAGAACCAGCGTCTTTGAATCAGCCGCTCTACTGGGTCAGCCCGGTTGGATTCCCCACTGCTGGCGGCACTCTTACCCATCGCTTCTGCAGCAGGGGGTGACTGCAAACTGAGGTGGTATCAAACTGTTCTTACAGATACCTGGTATTGTCTCTGAACTGCCAGTTACCAGCTTCTCTAATCAGTAGGGCCGGACTAACACTGCAATATTGAACTCTGTATCTCCCTAATGCTCAGTTTGATCTCCATTACCTGTTCGGTTTGATTATCTTCACACCTTTCCAAGCTTCGCAAGCAGGTTTTTGCTCAGAAAAAAAACACCTGAGTCATGGCCATCCTTGTAAAAAAAATCTCTTTTTAGATAATCCAAGTCAAGAGTACATTATTTGTTATTTTTCCCTTCATTGCACCTTTGTTTAAAAAAGCCTCTCATCCAACCAGACAGAGAAAAAATGCTACAAGACTTAAGTGAACCTTGAGACACTGTAGAAAATGAGTAACAAACATCTGGATCAAAAAAACCCTGTAAACTAATTAGTGTTAATCAGACTACTTAGTAAAGATTCAAAAAATAACAACCATGCTTGCAAAATTCAGGATCAGATTGCAAAAGGTTTCTGATTCTTAAGAAGAGCTAAACTTGCTCATCTGTCTATTTAAAACAAGCAACCAGATCTGAACTTCTGTGTTTTTTTGAAAGAATTTGTAACTGGAAAGGAGACACAGAAAACTAATCAGTCTGGAAAACCATTAACTAATTACTTCTTTCTGTTCCTTTGTTATGTGCAAACCCACCTTGAAAACTATTCACTTTGAATCAAAGCACTAAAAATCCCACTGCAAATGCTCTCCCAAGGTTGTAGGTGAACCCTGACTAGAAGATTCCTAAGACTGCTCATCATCGTTACTGATGTATGATACAGATTGAGTCTTCCAGGGCTTGGACACTGAGAGAGTGCCACAATTCTGCTGCCCCAGCATCGTAATACTGTTTAAAGTCTGTCAGCCAGGACAGCAACACCTCAACTGGTTTTTGGTTTCTGTCTCTCCCCTCACTCACTTACTGCTCCCAAGGGTGTGGGATCCAGAGGGACTTTGTCCCAGGCTTGAAGTGCACCTAAGCATCCTTCCTCCACACCACCCTGAGGATGCGGGATATCTAACCCCCGCGTATCGTCCTCCAAGTGTCCGGACACACTGAACACAGCTCTCGTCATTCGAGGATTTTGCCCCATCCCTGTGTCTCCGCCGCTAAAGTCCTAAAGGTGCTGAGTAAGGAACAACCCCAGCTGAAAGGAGAGCAGCAGAAGGCACATCTGCTGTCAATCATTCACTGATGTCATAGAAGAAAGTCACCCACCGCTAGTTAAAGCTAATAGCATCTAAGACATATAAGGCCATCTACAATATATTTGCAATTTGTTCACCAGCTTTCAGGAAGGGGTTTGTGGTTATTAGGGTTTTATTTCCCAAGTGGGAGAGGGTAAAGAAAGAAAATTCAGTCTCTGTATGCCAAACTGGTAACACGTAGGAGATGAAGCCCTTGGGCTCATAGCTACAGTTTTATCAGAATTACCCAATGAAATATTAATCGCTAAGCCTTCCTCCAAACATCTTTTTTCCTTCCTCATGGTGGCAGGTAGATATTATCAGCCATGCTTTTCTGATGGGGGAATATACTTGTCTGTTGCTGCAAAGTGAGATAATGGCAGTTGTGGAAAAAACAAGAGCTTAGTCTTTCCCTCTAGCCCCCATCCAGCATCCCGTCCCCCAGCATCTGTGCATGGGGTGAAATCAGCTGGGGGTGCACAAGCCTATTGTACACCATACCATTGAAAAGGGATGTCTTAGAGTGACAGAAACAGATCAGATCACCTACTTTTATCGAAATCAAGTGAAATCCCATAAGTGAAAAACCTCCCAGAGCAAATATGTCTTCCTGCAGAACGTGTTCAAGTGACCGATCAGATTCCTGTTGCCATAAGTAGTTTTACATCAGGCCATGAGAACAGAACTGGAAGTAACAGCCCTATCTGTGCGTAGTGACTTCCACCTCTACAATATTTAATTCCCCTCCTTTCAGAGAGCTGAAACCATTATAGATTTATAGCTTAAACACAGAGAGAAAATTACTCAAAATTCTGATCTATTACCACCTCTCTAAAATCTTGCATCTTCCATACGATCTGCAATGCCCTCATCTGAGATGGGAGAGTGGCTGAAGCTCTCCCTGAGCACCCCCAAGGCAGGGAAAAGGAATCTGTGGGTCACACTGATCTGAAGGAGAAAAAGAACAACTTCTTGGTGACATTATGGCACACTTACACAGATTCACTGCATATGTACTAGCAATCAGGAAAACTGGAGACTTCTGAAATGATGTGGCATTGCATCTTAACATACTTTACTCTTGATAAAGGTGCCCAAGCCCCATCTCCCTTTCTTGACTTCTCTCTGTCAGCTGCTTCATGCAAATCCTGGCCCTGTTCTGCCTCTCTCCTTCATGGCCTCAAGCTGTTTTAGTCTGTAATTCCTGTGACTTTCTCACTCAGAGCTTTCTCACTGATAACCTGCATCTTCTTCCCTTCTGCATTGGCCAAACAGAACATACAGATGATAGTCTAAAGAATTTTGGCTATGAAAACTTCCACTGCAACATTGCTTCCTTGTACCCTGGGATAACCGCACTACCAGCCAACAGGCTTTTAGACACACCAGGCTGACCTTCAGCTGGCCATGATGACACAGAGGTGTAAAATCATCAGTCAACATGGCAAGGGCATGGAGAACCAACCTGAACACATTGGGCTACAGAGGTCCTGCCCACGCTAGGGGGGACAAAGGTTTTCCAATTCCTGTTGAAGGGAAGTAACCATACTTTTCTATTTGGTGTTCCTAGTATCAGTGGGAAAAATCTTTCTGTCAATGGTTAAAGGATCCTGGACAAAGAATGATGGAACCAAAGGTGGGACGTATTACTTCATAACTGAAGTTTTATTCAATTAAGCTGAAGACCTAATTGTGGAGATGAGTCCCGGCATGTTTGGTGTGACACATGGAAGGACTCCAAGCACAGACACAACCTGCAGGTTCTGCTGCTGCTCAAAAGGAGCTCAGATCCTACTCCAAACCTCAACCGCTCAGCTCCAGAAAGCTGTTCTGCACCTCATGGTCAGCACAAACCAGACTATTGACTTTCTCTCTTGCTACCTTGCAACTGTGGAAAGGCCTTGGACTTTTGACTGCAGCAGGGAGAACACAGAGTTTTGCCCTCATTTCAGCAGGTGCAGGTTTCAAGCTCTCGAAAAACAAACCGTTGTTTGCTTTCCTGGTCACCTCTCACTCAGTTTTGTTCTTGCTGTCATTAGAAATGGCACAAAAAGTAGCGAAGGGCTTGAAATACAGTTCCCTTTCTAATCAGATTTTTTTTTATGAGCTAACGACGTAAATAAGTGCAAATCTCAGCTGTGCTGGTCCCACAACATCACATACCTCAGGCATAGCAAGTAGCATTCTTGAATGTGTCAAAATCTTGTCTTTTAGCATTTAATGCAAGACATTATGAACTAATGAAGAAATGTATGCAGTGTTGCTGTAAACCAAATATACAAATGTAAAATAATTAAGAAGAAACTGTTCCATTAAAATGCATGTAAATAAAACCCAGTCTGATAAAGTGATTTATGAATATTTTTCTAGATTTACTAAAAAGAATGATTTCTCTTTTGAGGCTCTGGAAGTCTTGAGTCACATTTTTTTTTTTCTTTTAAAAAAATGTCTTAAAACACATGGCTTTACAGCTGCTGCTTGGAAAATATACACCTCCAAAGTCTGACTTTCATTTAAATACAAATGTACAAAATGTAAACTGAGACAATAGAGAAATTTACAAAACTTTTCTTTAAAAATAATAAAGACAAAATTCAGTTCTAGTATGATGCTATTTAAATACGTGCAAGTAGTCATGTTCATTGGATTTCTATTGCAATGTTCTAAATAGACAAATCGGATTCACACAGTCTTGAGTGCCACCTCCAAAAACAGACCTGAGTGGAAAATTCTTCTTAAAATGCGAGGCTCCACTGGAAGGAATGGATAGAAAAATCTCCATTTGGGGGAGATTTCTTTATTTTTATTTCTATTTTTTCACTCAACGGTGGAGGCTCTCTCATCCATAGAAGCTCCATAGATTATAGTGGAAGGATGCAACATGTTGTTTCACAAAACTGAGTTGGAACTAGCTGCTTCCAGTGGAGTTTGAACTTACGTGATTTGAATTTATGTGGTGATTTAAACTGGCCTTTGAATTTGGAGAACTCTTTGAATTGTTCTGATGCTGTAGAATGAGGAAGACAACGACAATTAGATCCCCAAAACACGCTGTGCTTTCTTTTAGGCCAATATTGTTCATTTTATGATGATAACGTACTGACTGGACTGCAAGATTTTTGTTTGAAGATCTTTGGATGTAAACTATTCTTCACTTTCTTACCTGCATTCTCTCTAGGTCAGGAGGACCGTGGCAGTTCTTGAGGAATGCAGCAAAGAAGTCTCACTCGAGCTCCAGGAGTCAAACCAATTCACTGCAAAATGTCAGTATCTGCTAAATCTGACTAATACTGAGGAGACCTGCTAATGCTCACACAAGGTTTTAACCCTACAGAAACAGATCGGTCTGGGAATGTTATTTAGCTTTGCAAGAGGTGCCATGGTGCCTCGTGAAAGCTGTATATCACTCATGCTCTGGTCTGCTCTCTCCTCTAGTGTTTTGGTTTCCTGCCATGGCTACCTCACTCAACATTTGCATTTTTTTTTCTTAATAAATACATTAATTAAAGCTTTTCACAAGGAACTTATAAAAACTACATAACCACTTCAAAAGGCATTTCAACATATCACTGAAAGATAGTTTGGGGAAGAAGTTTTCAACCACTGGAAACAAAGCTGATGAAAAATGCTGGAACTTCTGGTGGTAAAAAATAAATCACAAGACATAGATGGGAAACCTGAAATAGTCAGTATTAGTCAGGAAGTTACCAGGAAACTGTGACAGCAAGCTCTAAGACATACTATCTTTTTCCTACAAAAATATCACCAGAAAGTGGCTGTGACACTGGGCATCTATGGGAGGTTCCTTGTCTTAGTCATAAAAGATCTCACCTGTCGCTTAAATATTCTCTGTAGCAATCCTTTCTTGGGTGGCTCTGGAGGGTAACTTCTGTTTAGGTCTGGTGAAATAGTACCATTTGGTCCAAATACATTCAGTTCTTTGAAACACTCTGTTTCTATCATCTAGTGGAATAAATTAAAAAACAAACAGACAAACAAACAAACATCTACATTAAATATATTCCAGTAGAGCTCAGTTGTTCAAAGTCGGGTCAGGACCAGCAGCTTGAGCACTATCTTAGGAGAGTTACCAGTTGAATTCCTGCTGGTGGCTATAGAAGGCAAATAGATGTATGAAAAAGAGAGGCTGAGTGCTCTCTGCATGGTTGCACATCAGTCTTAGTAGAAATTGCCCCTTAAAGCTTTCGACTCTTTTCTTTAGCGCTGAGGATAACATTGGGTGAAGACAGGCACACTCACAAAATCCCAGTTACTAACACCCCTCTGCCCAAGTGGATCTGCTGTTCGATCCAGTGTTGGATTACAAAATCCACTGCTGGATGTGTTTTGATATCAAACAGAAACAAAGACCCAGATGTTGACATCCTGAAGCAGTTCAAGGTCCAGAGTCAAGTGCTGCAGCTGGGACCCACTGCAGGTACAAGACAATGGATGAGATCAGGATCACGGAGGAGCCTCCCATGGAAGCTCCTTAGAATTGTGGTTCAAACGCCTCTGTAGAAATCCAGGAGAAGGAAGTACAGTAGGATCCTTGCCAATTTACACAAATACACAGAGCCAACAGATACAGTCACCTGAACCTGACATCTGTGGTACATTATGGATCTTGAAAGAGGCCATTTGTAACTTATGAAAGCATTAGAGTCTGGTGAGTTAGCCAGAAGCTATATATTACTGGAAATATACAACTCCTCTTAAACCATCTGTGCTAGTGGTTTTCTTGGAGTAATTTTACTACGATACATCCTTACCTCATTTTGCCATGGAATAGATACCGATCCTGTGGAAAACTTGGAATAGAAATCATCATCTGTTTGGTCCAGGTTAACTCCTTTCACTGTGGAGAACTGCTCGATGTCTAACACATCCTTGCAGTACACTGCTCTGGGCTGTCTCAGCAGGAAAAACAGCAAGAGAAAAAATATTTCTGAGTCTAACCATGTGCTTTCATTCACAAGTTCAATCAAGTGAGAATCCCTAACTACAAGTGACTATCTGCATCCTGCTTCTCTAGATTTGCTCTACCGGCACATTTATCATCAAAGGCTGACTTTGCTTTAAGCATGTTAAGCTTCCCACTTTGAAGTCCTTAAATCATCAGAACAGCCACAGTGGGTTTTAGTCATCCATGTTCCATATGGTTAAGAGGTGAGGGGAAAAGGCCAGACAGAGAGAATTAAAAAATTCCTTCAGTTTTTTAGAGAGGGAACAACAGAAAACTAGGATGTTTATGAGTGACACACTGGAGACAGCTCTGAAAAGGAACCTCAAATAGAAGTGTCCCTCTGCTCAGATACCTGTGGAGTTTGCAGCTCAAAAGTTTAAAGGAATGTATACTAATTGCTAAAGAAAACAGAAGAGGTTTGGCATTTTTCCATTGTTTTTATTAATAGCTCAGCTGCTGGAAGCTGTCCAGAATCACCTCTATTAACTCGGCTGCATTTCTTCAAAGAAATAGTCAAATGCCTTTGCCTTTTCTAACTACTTAATCTTGGGGGATGACAGAGACATGACTCTTTGCAGTGACGTTGCTTTTAGCTTGTATTCCAGCAGTCGGCCGCAGAAAGCAGCAACAGTCATCCCTGGCTACCTGTCACAGTTAGTGTGGTCACCTGCACGCCTAGAGAGCTCCCTAGAGAGCACAATTACCCTTTGATGCACTGGAATGGGTGGTTTGTGGGACCAGGCTGACCTGCTGAACTCCAGAATCCCACTGTCTACATGTGGTACCACGACTGCACAGCCCAGGGGTCCCACCGTGCGGTATTTTCTCTAGATCCGAGCAGTGTGACCAAACAAATCAAGCTGGTTGCTGACAGAAGTCCTATTTGCTGGAGGCTGCGTCCCTCCGCATTCCTGATAGCTGCAAGCCATGACATTTTTGTGGGGAGAGATTGGTCTAGAAGAGGATGAAGAGATATGGGCTGGATTACAAGCTCTGCCATTGGCTATATAGCTTTGGGTGATTCAGCTGACTTCAGTAAAGACTTGGAAATCTATGGATGAAGTGCCAAATAAATTAAATTAGGGGCAGCTCTTGAGTTCCCAATAAATAGCCATAAAATTTATGTGCCTCTGCTTTAGCAAATATGTCTATAAGAGGTGCCTTCTGGGCCTTACATGCTACAGTGAAGCTTTTAAAACACTCTGGTGGATCCCAAATTTCAGCCCAGAATTTTCCAATTTTCTACATCAGAAAGAAATAGTAGCTTGTCTCCTATTTCTTCCCACTAAAGCAGGTCGTAACACCACGGGCTAATTGGCAAAAATAACAAGGCCACATAGTAAAATGTAAAGCAAAACCAGAGCAGCTAAAGTAAACTTTTGTAGTGTTCAAACCACTTTGGTTTGGTTGAGTTTGCAGTGATGTGAAGGAGAGCTGCCAAGATGTTACTTTCCTTAATATGTTAAAATGGCAGTGTTTACTTAGAACCATATGGGAACTTTAAGGATAGAAGGTCTAGCCAGAAAGAGAGCCCTGCAGGAGGAAAATAATCAGATAACTCTGTGCGCTGGGGTAGAGACCGATACCACAAAAGAGTGGAAAAAGTTTTGTTATTGCCAATGCAACAAAGACTTGCAGTATGTGTAGGACTGGTGTATAAACTTGAGTAAGGACTCAATGTTGGGTTCTGTGCCCCATGAACACTAACAAGTTCAAAATGCTCTCTCAGGTCCAAGTCACCTCCTCTGCTTGAGGTGACACTTGATATCTGAACCTGGTTCAGACTCTGTAATCAGTGACTGTTTTCCTGATGATCACGCCCATTCCACAGTTCCATGGAGCTTTGGACTTTGTGGTTCTGGTTTCACCTCAGCATATATATCTATATATCTGTATGCATACATGTGGCTTTCATTGCTGACTGTTCCGAGCACCACCTGGTCCTGAGCGTACTTATTCTCACACCACTACCATGGATAAGGGAACACAAAGGTTCTCAGTCTGAAGTTTGGGAAGCGAGGCATGTACAGATGCACTGGTGCCTTCAGTGTCACACAGGAAGACTGTGGTAAAGGGAGTGGGAATGAATCAAGCCCCAGGTCACCACCCTGCGTGGAGGCCCACGCAGCCAGCATGCACACGTCCACAGAGCAGCTCTCCTCTTCCTCCCAGCCTCCCCACTCCAGCCCTGCCACTTATCACATCTTCCTATGGCAGCTGCCCATGCAGACAGTGACGACAGCTCTAAGAGAGACAAGTTATTTTAGAAACAAATCTCTCAAAAGAAGCCACTTGGGGTTCTTGCTATCGTACTTACATCAGGGACAAAGGGAGGATCCAGCATTCCTGCTTCTAACCGCTTGAAATTCATGCTCTTGAAAAAGGGGTGCCTCTTCACCTCTGCCGTGCCTTCCCCTTGACATCCCAGCCGCTGCTTCACGTCTTTGGCGAGGAGCTGAAACACACCAAGAGCAATGGTAAGCATGTCAGAAAAGCAAGAGCTCCACAAAGATATTTTTACTTCCTGTTGGTTCTGAATGTGCCCAGAGGGAAGTACAGAGGGGATCTGTAATTGTTGTTACTTAATGGCCAAAGTCAAATGGATTAGGAGTGCACTGTTCTACAGGCTGGTGAAACCCTTTCAAAATTACCTGCTGTGAAGTGTTTGCAGTCACTGGAAAGGTTGCTTCAGCTTACTTTCAGTGAACACTTTCAAGAAGAGGTCTGGCCTACCCTAATAACATAGGTAGATGCATATTCAAAAGTCCCATGTGCTTTTTCTCAGTTCTTTTTCTTGTTACTCTCAGAAGAATAATTTTCTCACATTGCTTAGGCTGAATGATTTCACTATTGGATTGTATTTCCTTCCACCAATTGCAGTATATTCCAGTACATCACGTGACACATTGAACCGACCCTTTGTGCTCATGGGTTTGTCTCCTGAATTCAAGGTGACTTTTGTCCATGGAGCCAGTATCAGTTACCATCCTCGGTTCAGCCTTGTTTGGTTTCAGAGAAGGTCAATGCACCACCTCTACCTGCTACAGCAAGTCCTGCCTGGTTCCTGGGTACCTGTCACAGAGCAACGGACACTAACTGAGCTCAGTAGGCTTGGTCTATGAGATAAGCAAGTCCATGGATACAGACACAGGGGCTGTAGGTCCTGGAAGACCTTGTATGGATGGACTAATTGATCTGGAAGAGAACAGTTCAGTGGAAGAGCAATTCTGGCACAGACTAGTTGGTGGATGAGGAGACTGAACATGTAGCCAAACCTTCATCAAAATGCATCTTCCTTTTAATTATATGTGTAGTATCAAGCAGGCTAAATCAACATCTTAAGAGATCACATCTAAACAGTTGAAGAGAGGCAGAGCTTGGCATGCAAATGTCTGGTGCAAGAAGACCATCACTTGGGACAGGAACCTTTCTAAATGTGCCACTGACTTCAGGCAATAGGCTCACAAATTTGTTTCCTTTTTTTTCCTTCCATGCATCTTTGAGGAACCCTGCATAATGCTCTCTTAGACAGAGGAGGGAAAATATAACTCTGAACTCACCATAATCTGCCCAGAGATTTCAACTGCCTGTTAAACAACATAGGCCTTGGTACAACAGAAAACTAAACACGCACTAAAAACCGTCAAGGCAGCGCCGGCTGGGGAAGGGAAGGGAGAGGAGGCAGGAGGGAATCCCCGCGCGAACGCAGCGGAGGGGAGCGCGGCTGCCGGGCGCGGCGGGGCCGCCGGGGGGCAGCAGAGGAAAGAGCAGCGACCCGGGCAGCGCGGCGCGGCCGGGCGGGCTGCGGGGCGGCGCGGAGCGGCGGCGGGCCCGGGCCCGGCTTGGCGGGTCGTTCCGCGCTCCGCGGGGAGGGATCCCAGCCAGTACGCGACTTTAGAGCTGCGTCGGGGGCTCTTCCCCGGGGCAGGAGGGGACTGGTGCTGGGTGCCCGAGGGAGGAAAGGTTCACGCCTCACCTTGTCTCCAGCTTTGCTGCTCCGAAGTAGGAGCTAAGGAGCAGCGATCTCTCCTTGCCCCATCATCCCCAGGTGGGCTGTGTAGACCAAGCGCGCTAATTAGCAAATGATTAGCAAAACTCCCTAGGACCGTCCACGCAGGACGGGTTTGGGTTCTTAAGAGCACCTGAGTCCATAAAGAAACCGAGCTCTTAGGAGCTGCCCTGGATTTTAGTCCCTGAGAATCTTACTGGCTGTACCTGCAGCCAGGGCAGTCAGCAAGCTGAGCTGTACCTTGGGGCTCACTTTGGAAAGCAGGAGGCAAATAGGTTTGGGAGGGTTGGAGAGGAAAAGAAGTGTTTTGGGAGAGCAGGTAGACAATGAGGTGCAGCCCTGCAGGAGGTTGGGAGCAGGGAGCAAGGCAGTTCCCACTAAGGCAGGTTTGTAGGTTTTCCAGCTCAGGGTGTGCCCCAGTACCTCCTGGTTGTGTTGCTGTCTCAGCCACATCATCTCAATGAGGAGGAACCTTGAAAGAGCTGTCTGTTGCTAATGTGAGGCTGGTAATCTTTCCTCTGGTGTCCAGCTACAGCTGGGTTTTCTTGTCCTTATCACAGGTTTACAGGGTTGCAGCTCTTGAGGCTTCTCTGAATGCTCTGCTACCTGCTGGGCATCAGTGGTTTTCTTATCTGACCTCCACAGCCTCCTCAGTTCTGCCTTTTTTTTTCTTTTCTTTTTTTTCTAGGGGCCTCATTTCCAGCCAGAGACAGCAAACGGCTTCAGCAATCAGTGTGCCCCATAATATGTGCAGAGACCTTCCTCCAGCCAGCCCTGAGCAAGCTACAATGGTAGAGGCCAAGCAGCCAGAAGAGGCGGTGAAGTGGGTTGTGGGACAAGATGAGCCTTTTGCTCATCTCTTTCTGCTTCAACAGCAGCAACAGCCACAAGAAACTGCATAGACTGAGGGAAGGGGAAAAGCTAGTGGTTTTGGCCACAACAGCAACTTCTAGATAGCAACATCTCTCCCTTCCTTACAGTTTCCTCTGCAGCTTTCTAGGTGTGACTGGTAATCACAACTGGCTGGTTCATAAAGACCTGAAGAAACACCTCTATGCCTTGCTGTCCTCTGAGCACATGGATTCATGTGATACAGCACCATGCTGATTGAGCTCACAGAAAAAGATCTTTCTCAGGGCACTTCTCTGGAGCTTGCTTTCCTTGGCTACAAGGAAAAAGGATGTTCTGATTGGTTTGCTCTATTGTGGCTGGGCAGAGAAGACTGAAGTTCTTTTGATCCTCTACTCTCATGTTGAGCGGACTTTCCTGACAGGTGAAAAGAAGAACCTGAAGGCAGAGGCGCCACTTTTACTACCCATGGGTCTGATATACTTTGGAAATGATACCTTGAAGCTCTCAGGAACAGTGCTGCTGAGGAGCAAGTATTGGGAAGAAGGAGTAGAATTGGATTTGCCTGTAGATGATAAAGGAGACCTCTGCAGTTTCTGGTCTACAAGTCAACTGTGAAGGGAAGCAAGGGGATTACTTTCCTGTGTGTGCAGCCAGTAATTCTCCTGCCTCTGGACTAGGTGAGAAGACCAGGCTAATCTGGGAATTTACCCTCACCAGGCTGTAAATGTTAGAAATTGTTTGGAGTGTGTGGTCAGAGCATAGGGTAGTTGAGGATAGAGAAAGGCTGTCTAGAGCTCCTCCACAATAAACAAGGGAGTATCCAGTAACCTCAGATGCAAGAAGGAAATCTCCAGAGCTTGAATGCAGTTGGTTGTGGGTGGCTGGCAAGTGCAGGCTGAAAGACACAAAAGGGAACACACCACTGGGAACAGGCTGGGACTGAGAGACCACAGGAAGGTGAAGATTCTCCTGCAAAGCCCTGTTGCAGGGGAGCAGCTGCCTGCCTCTTGAGGAGAGTCCCAATGGAGAAAAAAATAACAAATTGATGGCATTTGGTAAGTTGTAGCTGCAGCCAGCTCTGGAGATGGCAACAGGGACCCTCCCATGTTTCACTTTGTGCCTATTGCTTCCCGTCACTGGGCACCAACCCGAAAGTTTGGCTCCATCTTCTTTGTGCCCTCCAAACAGAGATCCCTTTTGCGGAGTCAAATGGGAGCTGCAGGAATAAGAAGCAGCAGGGAAGATAGTCTGTGAGAAACATAGACCAACAGGACACTGACAGAGTGACAGGAGAGCACAGCAGTACGGGCCCGTCCAATGCTGTTGACTTGAATGCACTTCAAGTCACATCTTTGGATGCAAGACGGCACTTGTCAGGGAAAACACGCATGTACATCAATGAAGCACAAGTCATAACAACAAGCAGGGAGCATTTCCTAGAAAGACCGTATTTTTTAACAGAAAAAACACACCATGAAGCAGTTATAGTATATGGGAACTATGGGCTGGGGAGCTTCCCAGAAAGCCAGCTGCCCCTGTTCCTAATTATTTATTATTCATCTCTGTTTCAGTCCAAAATGAGGGCAGATTTATGGGAAATGACTTACAAAATGAAACATGGAAATATGGGATGGATGATGATTAATGGGAACTATGATATGTGCCTGCAAAAATGCAAAGGGCATAAACATCCAGGAGGGGAAGGCTGACATGGGCGACACTATGAGTAAATTAAAAGAGATAATATATTTCCTGATGGAGATGCTACTAGCTCATGGAGTAAGCTTTGAAGAGAAGGTTAGGAGACATGGTGGAAAACATGTTGTTCCTCATGCCTGTCTTGAAGAGTCCACTACAGGAAAGCCTTTTGCGTTGAATCTTTGTTGAAGGCTCAAGTTGGATTTACGTACTGCAACTTTATGCTTCATTTTGCAGGTATGATGGGCACTTAATTATCACTTTTTTGTTTCCTTGTTAAGATGCTGACACAAGCAACAAAGTTCTGGTTTTCAGCATAGGAAACAAAAAGTATCTGAGGAAATCTATTTGAGTAATGGATTTTTAAAAATATCACTTGATAAAATAAATGACTTTTGGATGGAAAACTATGAACGCTACCTTGCTCAGTATCAAAACTAAGGCGCTTCCAGCCTTAATGCACAGTAATTTTAATGCATTAATGCTCAAAAATGACAGGGTTATATTTGGATCCATTAAGAGTTTGCACAAACCACCTAAATAAACATGCCACGTGATGGGACAGTGAAGAAGTAATGATGAATTTGTCAGGATTTATTTATGTATAGCTCATGGTTCCCTGAGGCAAGGGAATGAACTAGATGACTTCCTGAGGTCCCAGGCTCCCTGAAGCCAGAGACTCAATGCCTCGAAGATGAGAATGACCATGACAGTATAATGACTTTCACTGTCTTCTCCTCCGGGAGCAGTAGGTCATCTCCAGCACTATCCCATCAATGATACATTTAATACTTCTCAGCTTTAAGTTCTCACGGGCTTAGTTATTTCCAAAGTAGACTTTCATTCTGTTATGCATCATGCCTGCGACTAACTACGGAACAAGAAACAAGAATATAACTTTTGCCTCATGACATTTTCATTGCATGGTAACAACAGGACACTCACAAGCTCTTTGCCCCTCCAGCAGATGCTGCTCCTCACCTGGTGGGAGTTGAGATGCTGCTAAAGAGCTGGCAGGCTGTTTGAGCACATGA
Organism: Streptopelia decaocto; assembly: GCF_964273445.1. NCBI lineage: Eukaryota > Metazoa > Chordata > Aves > Columbiformes > Columbidae > Streptopelia > Streptopelia decaocto. Next base: position 66,566,742 of record NC_138659.1, on the reverse strand, counting down.
AGTGGTCTGTAAGAGACTGTGGCTGCCCTAGATCCTCCCACGACGACTTCACTAGGGGCTCTGAATCGCAAATTAAGGGCATTGAGTGGCCTAGAGCGCCTATCAAGAGTGATGTCAGTTAATTACTACCCTTGGGATTCAGCAATGAGTTGGTGCACTGTGAGTTAATGACTTCCAGGCATGATACTTGGCAATGCTACCATTATTATTTTGCAAGGAGACTTCAATGTCTCTTCATGAAGCCAGCCAACTAGAATGTTGTTGATCTGCTGTTTGCTTGCCTGTTACACAAGATACTGGTGAAACTCTCACTACCTATTTGTTGACCTTTCTTTCCCTTCATCCTCTCTCTACCAGTATTCACAGATATGTCATTGTCTCCAAAGGAGACTTCACTCTTTAGCAAACAACATCAAGAAAAAGGCCACATCCCTTTCCAAATTACAATTCAGCCTTCTAAAGATGGATGTTGACAAGCCACCGATGAATTCAGACACAGCTTTGAGATTTCTCAGAGGGGTTGAGGATTTCCATTGTCAGACATGGCTATTGTGCTAGGAAAATGACTCCCAGCTGAACAAGTGAGAAAACAATTTAAAGGACAGTTCAACAGTATTAAAAAAAGCTGGATATCCTGGCACCCCAGGGGAAGAGCTGCTAACAAAGTTAGTGAGATGGGGTGGGACAACATTTGAGTGTCACAATAATTTCATTGCATAATCTTTGTCCTGCTTACCCCCAGCTCTCACCAAAGACAATGGAAGCATGGGGTTTTCAGTTCCTTGCAGGAGACAATCAGAGTCTTGCATCATCAAGTCCTTTTTATTTTTTTCTACAAGATTATAAAAGACAGAAATGCATTCTTGACTGCAAATTAACATTCAAAGTCTCACGAGAATAGACACCGCTCCCTTGGCCATAAAACTTTGGAGAGGACTCAAGATGACCGTGATGAATCTCACGGAGAAGCCAGCCCAAATAAACACAATTTGAATGAACAGAGAATGCAGTCATCCCATCAATAGATGAGATTGTTTACTCCTTGTCTCTGCAGCCCCTCTATGGTACCGTGTTATTGCTCAAACCGTGTCAGATACAGCTTGCTAATGAAGCTCCCACACTGGGCTTTCAAGCCCCTTACCATTTTACAGATGGACTTGGCCTCTTCAGAAAACTTAGGGGAGTACACCTCTTCTGTCTCCAGCACTCGTCTGTCCACTTCTTCCCTCTTCACCTTCTCTTTTCTTCCACGAAATGGTGATTGCCCAGCAATCATTTCATAAATGAGACAGCCTAGCCCCCAGTAGTCAGGGCTGAGCGTGTATCTCTGGTTGTTCAGCACTTCTGGAGCTGTGGAGGAGAAAGATGTGTCATGTGGAAATGCTTGATATTTACATAAGCAAAATCCCTAAATTTCTAAAAGTTGGTGACTGAATACACATGCACAGAGAATGGCAGGTAAAATAGAAAAATACCTCCTGATTTATTTTGACAGCATTACAGAAAATGCAGCATGCTACATGCTATGTTTTTTTCTCTACACGCTACATGCCATGTACATTCTGTGTTCTGACTTGTCTATCAAATCAGACCAATTAAAAAACCAAAATGAAGTTGAAACTAAGTATCAAGTAGAGGCCCAGTCTTAATAGTCCTTGCAGACTTCTCCATTTAGGGAAGAAATGACATACAAACAAACACCCTGTAAACAACAGTGACATTTCTTCAAAAGCAAATCCTGTCTTTTCAGTCAATTTATGACTTATTTTTTCTCCCCTTTGAAAACCAAATCCATTTATTTTGTGTTGCAGCCATCCAGTGTGCTTTGGGCATTTGGTCACTGTCTTACACTCATCCTCACTTCCACACGTGGGTACAAACACATGTACTTACAAGCACAGACTCTTAGTGTCTGCACAACCTTACACTGGGATAACAAAATTTAGAAATGACAACTGATTTGCTTGCTTTCATTAAATTCTCCACGTGGTGTAACGGTGGCTCGTATCAGCTAGTTTCTATTTAGTCAAATAAACATACGCCATTTTTATTCCAAGAAATATGCCCACCCAGAGAATGCAAGAAAATACTTAAACTGAGTTTAGAAAACTGATCGAGTTAAATCGAGGAGTGTGTTTTTTACCAATGTACAAAACTCTTGTTTTGTGCAGCCTCTCCTGCACATAGGGGAGGATTCAAGATGACCATGTTACGTAGGGGAGGACTCAAGATGACCGTGTTCAAGATGACTGTAGGTGTGGCCTTCCCCATTTTATCATAAACATACAAAGACATTTTAACTATTATAAAAGTAGCAACTAGAAATAAACCTTTATTTTAGGCACATAACCCTCCTAAAATAAATCTGTGCTAAAATCAGTAGATTCTCAGTTGTTATCTCCCCTTTTAATTTTCTTTGCTGATTTAAGAGTATAGACCGGGCTCATTAAGAGTGGCTGTGGTCCGTCCTTTCGCCCAGTTCTGATTTCCACTGGCTCGACCTCTTGGTGGGTTGCTGGGGGGAACTGGATCCAGCTGAATTCTTTTTCTTAAACCTACATGGCAGAAAGATCTCGAAAACTCAAGTAACCTCAGCAAATTATAAAAAAAGATGAGCTACTGAAGACTTACCCATATATCCTACTGTTCCTACTCTTCCACGGATCGATTCACCCTCAGGGATTTTAACAGCTAGACCCAAATCAGATATTCTAATATGGCCTGAAAGGGAAAAAGAAACAACACAAACCAGATATAATAATATGATCCAAATTAGTCTAAAACCACAACTGCTGTGATTGCTGCAACTCTCCTGCAATTTACTGTTCAGACGTTTTAAGAAATGAATGTACTGAACTGCTGAATCAGAACAGTTTCATTGATAAGGAAAAGAGGAATTATTAAGGGCATTACAATGCAGTGAAATTAATTTTAACAGTGAGGCTACAGACTAGAGTGGATTGTGTTAGATATTTTAAAACCAACTAAAAAAGGCAATGAGAAGCATGCTGTAGGGAAGTATCTTGAACTGATGACAGGGGATGGATGGGCTGACATAATTCTGTAACTCTCTGATGGCTGAAGGGGCTACGGCTGGTCTGTAAGTCAGCGTGAGGTTCGATTATCGCTGCCTTCAGCAACAAATGGGCACCTGGGTTTGCACAGAACGAGAGTTGGCTCAGCAAAGGATGAACGTACTTTTGAAAATGGAGCGGGAAGCACAGATTCAGAAATCACAACTTCCTTTGTGTTGTGTCAGCCTTGCAACAATATGGATGGAAAAACAATGAAAAAAGGCAGAAACCGCCATATCTCGAGAGCAGAGCCTGCTGAGCAGCACAGCTGCTTCGTGCCATCCGTGTGGTGAGCTCCAGCGCTTCACTCACCCCAAGACAGGAGTATTAGTGTCTGCTGAGCCTCTTAGTCTCTTCCGAGCATTATTTGTCTTTGTGCAATACATATCCTAAAACTAACTTAATCTACTTTACTGTGAAAGCATCTCTGTAAACCTCTGAGACTTACCATAATCATCTAGCAGGATATTTTCTGGCTTCAAATCTCTGAAAATGAAAGATAGCAGTTATTTGTGTGAAGCTGGTTTTGATAACATAACCATACGACAGTGTGTGAATGCATTTATTACTAGTACTAAACCAGTTGAGTGTCAACTCAAACAGCAAGGAACTGATGAAACCAATACAACTTTCTACGACTCACTTCACAGATAGACTGAAACCATATGTCTTTTTCTAAACTGGAGTTACATTTTTTCACTAAGCCAAGCTTTTAGTTCCTAATCCACTCTATAATGGACTCATCCATCTAGTCCTGCAAGCCCTGTGTGTTGTTAAATCTCTGCAACATTTTCTGTTATAAAATTTTTGTTAAAAAGAAAAATATTCAAAATTTTTAAATATTTTGTTTGCACATGAAAATGGAAATAGCAATCTGCTGGGCTTAAATCTTCTGTGTCTGGCATCTGACTCAGGCCAAATATGTGAATGTGTGTAAACGCGCTTGTGTACATGTGGAAGAGTTTTGGCTAGTTTGGAAAACGAGGGGTAGAGGAGGGAATGCTGTGCCCAGATTGAAATTTTCCTTACAAACATTTCTGACAGTCTAGTGCCTATGCGGTTTGGAGCAACGCCATGAAAATTGGCAAGGTGGTCACTCTGATGTCAAAGATGTGCCTTTCGCACTCCTGTGAAAAAAAAATCCCAAATCGGGCCAAGTTAGAAACTTCTGAAAAAAATAATCTCTGTTTTCATATATTTAGCAGAGCCTTGGTGGGTTTCTCTGCATCAAACCTGCTCCTCCAGCTGCTGTTTCTAGACCAGCCACGCTCCACTGGGGCCAATTCCCAAACCTGGGAGCTGAGCGCGACTTTGCCGCAGCCGTTCCTGGATGCGGTGGGTGGGCTGTGTCGGGGTGGGAGCCAGGGGGACTCTGTCCTGTCCTCCCCAGAGTGGGAATGAAGCCAACCTTCATGGGATGGGACGTGGAGGTGGCAGAGCGATGGGGACGTGCTGGGCAGGGAGCGTCCCACAAGGGCTGTGCAATGGGAGTGGGCTCTGCTGGCTCCGCAGCTGGGGGAGGTATTGCTGCAACTCACAGCATCCCCTGAATTTTATCCGATCAACTCCTACTGAAACGCAACGTTTAGCCTGGTGTAACTCCAAGAAGCGCTTGGCCTCGTCTTTTGTTAAAGGCCTCCTTGCATTTGTGAACCAGCTTGGTTGTGTTAGCTTCCCAGCAAGAGATAGTTCTTTTCAAAGAGCAGAGAGAGGGGGGAGAAAGAGAAACCCTCACACCAGGAGACCAGGGCATTGCAGAGAGTCCGTGCAGGAGCCCGCCCTGCGTTTCCACTGTACCACTTCAGTGTCGTGAATTTTCCTGTGAATGGAGAGGGGTGTTTTATGGTTTTGACAATGCTGAGATTAAAATGCCAAAACTAGTCTCGTTTTTATTTATTATTTCAAGCAAGAACATAGAGCGCTGTGAACAATCTCCTCTTCTTGCTTGCTTCAGACCCTCTTGACCCCTCAAGATAACCTTCACCGGGTACCCGGTGGTACCAAGACTACTTTTCAAATAAACAATACTGAAATATGTGAAGTGTAGCCAAATGCTGAGGAGAAGCTGTGATTTTGTTTAACATACCACCGTGGGCTTTCCCTGCCTATTGGCAGAAGGTTTCCAATGCTGGAGCAAAACGGTCAGGAGCATTTCCTATTTATTTTAAAAACTTTATTCCGGATCTGTTAAGAACTATTTCCATGAAGAACTCAGACTTCATTATTACTTCATCTTCCGCTCCAGCACTTATTAGTCCCATTTAAAGCTGTAACTGTGGCTAAATGACAAGAATCCTGCGTGCAAGTTGGAAAATACAGTCTTTGAATGAGAAAATGAGAGAGTCCACAAGGACTCTTGAGAACACTAGTTTGGTCCTTATAGTCCCCTGCGATTTGGGGCAATCAGAGCCCGCTTTCCTTCACCCCACGCAGCACTTGTCATTTCTGTTTTCAGATTTCTCATTCCTTAGGATCAGGGCTGGATTCCTTTGCATGGCCAACACTTCCAAGAGCCAGGGAGGAATATGATTTTTGTACTGAAATGTGTAGGAGAAATAAAACTCCCTGGCGGTCACAGTTACATGTAATGATACTTCCCAATAGTACAGCTTCCCATATGTAAACTAGCCTTGCCTAAATATACTGAAACATAAACTGCTGGCACTGCGCCCACGCTAGAAAGGTGATGGTACGTTGTTTGGCTGTACAGGACAGCATCAACAACTAAATTTACCATGGCGGACAAGGCTTTGCTGTATATTTGTGTAACACCTAGGACAATGTGATCTTGATGCTGACTGGAGCTTCCAAGCATGGCTAAATTATATATATAAACAGTTTATATATATAATATATTAAAAAATAAGCAAATATATATATAAAGAACTTAAGGAGAACCAGTGGCTTTTTATGTTTGCTTTCCACGAACAACTGACCCGTTGACATTTACTAACACGATGCAGTTGAGAAATGTAATGTAAGCACCATGTTTGGCAAGGGAATTCTGAATTAGATAAAACTGATTCTGAGCCTGAAACCTGGCCCGGTTGTTCTCTCGGGGCACGTCCGCAGCGTGCGTCACCAGCCCATGAGATGGGGATGTGTTTTCTGATGCTGTGTTTTACTCAGAAGCATTTTGTTCATAGAAAATTAAATTAAGTCTGAGGAATAAGTGTTTTGAGATGAATTATTCACCTTGAGAAAGCGGTAGCATTTAGCTGCTATATTTTATTGACCTAGATAGCACTTCTCACGGGTCCCAAAACACGCTGCATCATTACAAATTAGGGGTCTCTGCAGACGCTCCTAAAATACTGCTAGAAAATGTCACCTATAAGAATATAGTATAATTCACCACCAAAGTGAATTTGCCATTTGAGGTGCAAACTAGCAGCTCTTTTAAGAGTCACGTGAAACAACCGCTTAAGGAAGCAGGATGCCATTTTTCTCAGAGCCATATGCTGGTTTGTTTCATTAGAAAGTGGCATAGTATGGCATTTTACCAGCCATGTTATGGATGTACCAGTCATTTTCATCAATGAAGTATACTTGTGACCTAGTACTTTTTAAAGAAACCCTATAATACCTCCTAAAACTTTTTTTCAATATGGTAGGATGTTTTTTAAAGAAAAGGGAAGCCAGACACATAATTCATTATTTGATTTTTCAATTGACATTAAATACTTAATTCCATTTTGTTCTTTGGGGAAAAAAAATCATCTCCTTCTTGGGTTGGCACCAGCGAAAGCCGCATGTTATCTGTCTGCCCTCCTGCCAGCGAGCAACATCGGAGTCACAGGGAGGCAACCAAGCGGCAGCTTGCTACGGATCTGCTCCAAGGAACAACAATATTGTCATTTCTACGTATACAAGCATATGCATAATGCTTATTATACATGGGCATAGCCAATGATTTAAAGCGTGGATTAGTTTTTAACAATAACACATTATTGTCTATTAATCATTGTCCTTGGAAGTTCTTTCATCAATTTACAAGACGACTTCTGCTGTGAATGCCAGCAATAATGATTTCACAAGCTGGGATGACGAAGACAAACATTAAGTGTTGTTTACAACTACATTGGTCATTGATTAAAGAAAATAAATCTTCATGGAGTCACAAGAACTCTGTCTGCAATCGCCCTGCTTATCCAGCAAGTAAACCCTATGACGTCCTGCAAAATTGCTCGTCTAGAGCCGTAAGCCAGACTGGAAGCTGAGAACTTGAAATTTGTCCTTCTCGAAGCCGGCTGCCAGCTGGGCAGCAGTGGGTGGGACATCCAGCAGGACACCTCCATCCCATGGCCATGGACGTGCCTCCTGCCACGGCTGGAACGCTATGGCCACCAGCACGATCCAGCCTAGCTCATCCAACTAATCCGTGTCCTAGGGCGGAAATCCGTGCCCTGTGTCTCAAACACCCTCTTGCACTAATTGTGCTCCTTCTGGGATAGGAGAGATGATTTTCTCTACATCTGACATGCCACAGCCCCTAACACATTATAATCTAACTAATTCAAATAGAGGCTTAAATAGAATGATCTCCATGTCATACCAACTAGAAACAAGATTTCTTAATGAAACCCCTTGAAGGAACTTGTACAATTTTCTTATGTCACCCAGTGCATGCTGAGGTGGGGGTTTGGGGAGCTTTATGTTAGTTCTGTATAATTGAGACAGGATGTATTTAGGGAAGCAACTGCTTCCTTCCATTATTACTGAACCATACTGTATTTGTACAGGGCTCTGTGAAATCCCAGCCAAAGCGCTGGGCATCTAAGCTGTACAGCACCACAGCGAGTAGGAAGGATGCAGGCAATTCTTTTCCACCCAGAAAACATGTCCTAAGACTCTACAGAGTGCTTACCTGTACACAGTATTTTCTCTGTGTAGGTCTTCTAAGCCACAAAGAATCTCTGCTGCGTAAAACAAAGCTCTTTCCTCCTCAAAGCCCGGGTTTCCCATGTTGTAGATATGAAACTTCAGGTCACCTCCATTCATTATGGTCAGAACTAAGCACAGTGCATCCTTTGTTTCATAGGCATAGGCTAAATTGACCTAGAAAAACATTTGTAGCATAGTTGTGACAGAAGAAAGCACTAACTTTTCTTTATAGATTTTCCTTAGAAAAGGAAAAAAAATACATTGACTGAATTTGTTATGAGCCTTCCTACAATAGTACAGAAAAAACAAATGTTAGGATTTTATAGATGAATTTGTTGAGTCCAGCCTATTCATCATCAGAAACCCTCAAGGTTAATGCTCAGATAGCATCACAGGCTGGAGAAACAAACTAATTCCAGGCATACTTTTCCATGTAAGAGAAATCTTAATAATCAAGGGACTCTACACATCCCGCTGCACTGTTTTGCTGGATAGCTGTCAAAAAACTATCATCTCAGGAGGTCCCCATGAAGGCCCAGAAAGACCATCACCACATGGTCAGCATCACCCCGTGATGCATCTGTTATATTCACTGTGTTTCCTAAATTAAGTATTAAGAACATGACAGATGCTGAGATAACACCTTTTTTTTTTTTTTAATGGATCTAAGGCAAGTTTTGTAAGAGACACAAGCGCTGACACGACTCAGGAAAATGCTACATCAGGCAGGCCAGCTCCATGTCACTGGCTAGATGCTTCTACTAGCCAGTCTCTTCTGATCTATTTGGTTTGATTCTTCTTCAGTCTCCTCCAAGCTCCTCTCTCCCAGATACTGGGAATTCAGGTAATCACATTGGATAAAAATAGCTCAGCGTGATGCAGCCCTGCTGCAAGTCAAAGCTGTAAAAAGCATCATGTGCCCATGGTAGGAACAGACACCTTGGTTGGTGCATTTCTCACAGACCAGAGATTAAAATGAGACTCAGCAAAGGTGCCTGGAGCAGGAATAGGTGCAAGGCAAAGGGAAGCAGCTCCTGGCACCTTTCCCATAGCAGGAGTTGGGAGAGACATCAGATTCAACAAGAGACAGTGCTCAGCAGGTGAGCTGGGAGCTGGGCGTTCGGGAGTCCAATACTCACTACGAACTGACTATTGACTTTTTCTAAAATCTGCTTTTCATTTAGCGCCATGGATTCGCCTTTCCTCTTTTTTATTCTCTTCTTCTCTAGCCTCTTGCAGGCGTACATCTTCCCCGTCGCGCGGACTTGGCAAGCGCAGACCTGCGAATGAAAGAGAACAATTGCTGCGTTAAGTCGAAGCAAACACTGTGCCTGGGCGGCGCTTTACTCCTCGTGATCTGATCTGATTTAGTCCTTTTAAGGTTAGAGACGGCGGCACAGGCAGGGAGAGCTGGGGAACCGACTACCGTTTCCAAATCTGCTCTGTAATATTGGTTTAATTATTTCACTTTCCTCCGCCCGCTTCCTATCCCACCTCCTTTTGTCTGTGCAGATTGTAATCTGCTGCGCTACAGCCGGTCTGCACCTCCTCTGACCTCCGGCCATCAGTAAAATACAAGTAAGGGTGTGACCCTAATTCCACTGTGAACGCAACAGTCAAATACAAAATAATTCTCAAAAGTGTTCTTTCGAGATTACAGTGTCATGAGAGTTTAAGGAGAACTGTCAGCAATTGATGAAAATCAGCCTCTGTCACATCAGGCTCCTGTAACCTGCAGTGCCTAAGAAGTCAGAAACGCTCTTAACAGACACTTTCACAATTACTCACCTCCCCAAAGCCGCCTTTCCCTAGTACCCTGTACTGCCGAAACGTGTTTTTCGTTACTGGTTGCCTGGAAGAAGAGGAAATAAAGGAAAAAAAAAATAAGAGATACACTACATTTAATGCACTGTCCATGATTTATTTATTTCAGAGCATACTTTTGAGAAGCAAAATAGATAAATATTATATAATCACATTATTTCAAGGTAATATTATTATATTATATAATATATAATTATGTAATTACATTACTTCAATACTATATATGGCTTGAACTTTTCAATTCCAACATATTAAGCTGTAATAAAATACAACACATTAGTGAGTCATCAGTATAATTTCTGCTAGCATCTTAGGGCCGAGGAGGGTTCTGAATCTCCATTATATAGCCTTGGCTTTTGTAAGCAAAGAGGAGGCCTGAGAGCTTCCCACAAGATATTTATTGTCATGATATACAGGAATTTTTTTAAGGGCAGTGCTGAGCTAACACTTTGTTGCTTTGCTTGGTCTTCAAGATGAGAAAAAGAGATTCAAAATCCAGTTCACCAGAAAATATTTCTGGTGTTTTGACCTTAAAGAAAACAGGAATCTGACGTGGAAGGAGGAAAGAAGCAATCCTGGGTACCGGAGAGGCAGGTTTGGTGCTGCTGGCAGGAGGGGAGAGCAGGACGAGCCCCAAGCCCACCAGGCCCTGCCGAGGGTGCTGAGGGTACCTGTGAGAGCATCGCGGGCAAGGAGGGAGGAAAAGCATCTCTTTCCTTTTAAGGGTTCAATAAGTCTTGCTTTCTGAGGGCAGAGTGCTCCCTAATGATCACTAGACATGATCACTACATGATCTCGCAAGGATTCCCACAAAATTCTGCTCTACCAAAATGTCTCCAGCCCTACACATAACTTAGACCTTTTTTACCACAAAAGTTTTGTAACGTGACAGAAGAATAACTCTAGATTCAGAGAGATCCATTTTTGTATCCACTGCTCCATCCCCAAAGTTTTACGATTACATTAGCAGCTGATATGAATATTCCTACCAGCTTTTGTTTTCCCCTGGCGGGCAGCCAGCTGGCAGAGGGAGCACAAGAATGTGGCTGTTACCACAACAGTGATGATGAGGTTGATGACAATAAGGAATAAATGTTAAACTGAATCGTTTCATTTGTGTTCATTATTGTTTTTAAAAGTGGGGAGAAAAAAAAATACGCAGAAGGCCAAAACTAGGAGAGGAAAAGATGCTATTTTCAGGCTTCTGTGAGGACACTGCAAAGGCTATTGGGGTTAAAAGCAACAATTAGCAGTGATAACGACTTGCTCAGCAATTTCCCTGGAATAAATGGACTGTATGTCTCCCCCGCTGGACCCAGCAGGCTGTCAGAAGGAGCTATTGATCACTCTGTGCTACTAACATCTCTTTGCTAATCCTAAAAGCAGTTCTCCTGGCTTCTTAAGCCAGGCAAGTCCAATAGCTTGTCGCATTTGTTGGGGGAATGGAAGAAAAAAAATCCTCAAAGTATTTCAGGAAATTCCTTATCCCAAATGTGAAAACAGATAGGAAATAGCCTGGCCGAAGATGAATCATCTAATGTTTTGGGGTTTTTTTTTAATTGAAATGGAAGAGTAAATGCTGGATTCCGTCAAGATGGCATGTGGAGCATGTCTTGGCATGGAATGGCTCTGCCCACCGCCTCCCCTCCCTCTCTGCAGCTTTCCAGGGAGAGGAGCTGGCACGGCTCCTTTGATCCCAAGGCATCCCGCTGATGCACGCCGCTCACGGAGCTGGCCCTAACTCATCTGCCCTAATTAATTCCATTTGTGGAACCCGGGGCTTCTCTCCACCCAAGGTCACTGTTGCCCGGCAGTGTACGTCTGCTACAACCTGCACCGACAAGGAGAAGGCAAAGGCCCCTTTCCTTGCAAATTAATACCCACTAAGCCTGCCTGGTTATTAAATGTGCTCAGAAATGTATAGCAAATAAATATGGTGTGAGGACCTATATGCCACATTTTTGTCTGTTTACAGTGATTCAATAACAGCCCAACACTTGAGCTTTAGAAGCCAGAACTGTCTCCCTGGTATTTTGGGGTGGATTTCTGTTTTATTCTTTACTTCTCTAGCAAGCAGCATCTGTTTCAGTCTTGCTTGGGCTCAGTGTTTGCAAATGCACAAGCCAGAGACTGCATCTATATCTTGCACTTAGCACTCGAGAGGCACAAGGGTAGGTTATAAAAAATTGCAATGTGTCGTTCAAGCTTGTTGTGACAGGGCACACAATGAAATTGGCCACAGACATTTCTCAGACTAAAGGAGATTTGGATTCCTATTTTTTTTATAGACAGTAGGTCTTTCTTTATTCATTTGCCGTGCATGGGCTTACTGTACAAAACAGGTGTGCGAGCTGCTCGCTGGAGCACGTCACCTTCAGCAGTGCAGTGTCCCTAAGAGACAAGGGAGCGGCTGGAGGGTGTTTATGGGTGTAAGCACATTCACGGAGGATGGAGAACTATACATATCCCAGACCCAGTCACGCTCGTTGGATGGTCACAGCTGGAGACTCCATTCATGGTTAAATTGAGTCTAATGCCAACATAACCATGACTTTTCTATACATCATCTTCCTGTGGCTAAAGCCACTACCTCTTCTTGAACCTTCTAACAATAAACACAAACAAAGGCTAAAGTCAGGAAAGCTTTCCTGGAGCTCTCTGGGAGAGCTTCCCTTGAGTACAGCTCAGGGAAATGGGGAATGAGTCTTAATGGACCTTCTTGAAGGAGAACAGTGAAAAGAGGGAGAGAATCGCTGCACAGAGAGGGCCATAAATGGCAAACAGTAGGATGAGGTACAGTAACGCTGTAGAAAGGCCAAACTGTCTTTCTCTTGAAGGCACATGGAGCAAATATACTATCTCAGCTGTCAGATTTTGACCATCTTCTAAAGGCTTTGCATGGAAAGTGAAAATAAACCTTTTGTACTCATTTGTAATAAAAAAACCCAAAGTGACACTTACCTTTCCAACCACTTCCACTGGAGAAACCTGTCGAAGTACATGCTGTTTAGGTATTCTTGGAATGGTTCCCCGCTGAGGTGGTCAAGGACAGATCTATCTCAGATGAAAAGGATATATAAGTATTTTATAATCCTGAACTTGGAGCAAAAGAGAAACAAAACCGGAGGAGAAAATCCAGACTTCTTCTATGGTAGGATCACTTTACCTCTGCTTTGTTTTGTACTTTATTTTACTCACAGTTTCAGTCTAGGAACAAAGTAATATGCTTATGCTTGATGGATTTCATAACAGGAGGCCTTATACAAGCTGAATAGTAATATGTACTTGTTATGCTTGCTGCAAATTAACAGGGCGTCTCCAACTGGCTTCAATGGACTATTACAAAGGCTGTTAGTCACTGGACAACAAATATCTTTGTTTCTGTTAGTAAATTAAGACTGGCTTAACACAACACCCTCAGGAACTGAGAGCCTAAACTTTGAGGGATGTTTATATCTGGACTGAAAATTTCTGGCCAAAGCCTATTTCTGCAAAAGAGGGACCAGCAAAGGTGTTATTTTGAGAGAAAAAAATCAATTTCAATTCCTGCTATACAGAAAAAGGAATAACTATGATCAAAGTCAAAGAGGAAAGTAAGTCTGAACAGGGATGCGGATTTTTTTCTGGATCAAGAAAAGAGTTCTAGGGTTCACACAGTTGATGCAAAGTTTTTTGCATAATCAAAGGAATAAAGAAATAAAAAGGCCAGTCTGCAAATGAGAGAAATAAGCATGTTGCTCATGACAGGCAACAAGCAGCCAGAGACCAACACGTATCCCATAAGGAAGACCAAGGGTTCTAGGTCTTATCCTGGGGCAGTTCTAGCTAGTCCTGAGCAAACAATTCACCACAATAACGCGTTTCTCCAGTTTAGCTCCTCCCTGTCCATGAGCTACTACTCAATAAGTTTTTGGACACAGATCATACGGTTTCCCCTAAGTGGATTCAAGCTCACAAAATAAAATAAAAAGTAAGTCTTAATGAGCTTTAACACATGCCCAAATTCAAAGCCAAAATTATAGGGGAAACTGGAGGGAGGCAGAAGAAGACAGACAAAATATTAAAAGTCAAAGCAAAAGTCAGAGTTACACATGCATTTCTCCCGCAGACTGATCTTATCTATGACGACCTGTCTGAAACTCATCCCCGTTCCTGCTCCTACAGGAGAGCAAGCTTCATATTTGTATGTATGCCTCCCTTTCTTGGTCTGACTGTGAACTCTTCCAAAATTAACATTATTCAGTACCTTTAGTAAATACCAACAGCGGGTTCTTAAAACTTCCTTTTGACCCCATTTCAGTCCATGTGAAATGATCAGCATATTTATTAACAAGGTCTCAAACCTGGCTCATTTATCTGCTTCAGCTGAGATGAAGGAATGGCTGTCGGTGAATACCAGCCTGAATTAAGTGGTGTCCAACGCTCGCCTATTCCATTCAATTAATTAAAAGCTGCATGTCTTTTAAAGAAAAATAGCTGCCTTTCACCACTTGTTTGCTTTTTAGTTCCTCTCTTTGGCAACAACAAAGTGCATTTTAGAGGGAACTGTCAGCTTTCAAACCGATTTGAGAACTGGAAACGGGCATCAGGGGGGGTTGTGTTGAGCACAGCTCTGCCTTTGTCCCTGGGACTGGCACACAACTGGTGTGAGTTACACGAGCATCTCTACATGACACCCGGCCAATGCAAGGAAACTGGTTATGTTATAAGAGAAGGCCAGAAATAACCCACATCTCCAACCAAAGCAAAGAATAACTGAAAACAGAAAAGGTCAATGAAATGAGTCAAAACAATGAATGACAGCAGAGTGAATTTTACAAATCCCCATTACATCATCCAGGGAAAACAAACAGTGTTCAGCCAGAAACCACATGGGGCAGCTTGTGATGATCCCTCCTTTTCATATTTTTATTGGTTTATGATCTACTGGCATGAACGTACTCGGGTCAGTGTTTGCGAATGCAGATTGCATACCTGGAGCTTTAGCGCATAACAGTACAAATCGTCTCGCTGCTGCAAAAACTGATAAGCCTTTTCCCAGACAAAGGATGAAATAATGCACGTTTGTTTGATGGCCACAGACAGACAGAAAGCGTTTTAAAAAGCCCCATTCTCCTGGTGAAGATTTTCTGGAAAAGCCATGCAGAGCAAGTTTGCACATTCCTCTGTCTAAATGGACTGTATAGCCACTTAATTTTTATTCACTTTGAAACAGAGATGTTTTCTTTGGATACATTATCATTGTAGCTCTTTTCACACAGCATGAAATCCATGGCTGGTTTACTTGGCTAGAACACTCTGTCAAATACCTGAAACACTAAGTGCCTGTGTGTAGTGTATATAATGGCATGGAAATATTTATTATATTTTGTTCAGATGAAGTGACTTCACTGCTTGTCAGCAAGGCCCCCAGGACTACGAACAGAAACCGAAGATACATGCTTTAGGTTCAAATGGAAATGTCTCTCTTTACCTGACACATTCCTTACAAGCTGCTGACTGCAACCCTGCGATCTTCGGGTATTGAGTTATACTTACTTTGTACAGAGAGAAAACAGCTCTTTACAGGGGCTGTTTTCGAGTTTCTCCTCTGTCTGTTGGATAAGATCTTGAGTAACTTCAGGAACGAAGGCTGGAGACTGAGGAGAGAAGAGAGGGGCACGTTATCTCTGTGACGAGGCGCAGATTCTCCTCTCTCAACGTGTCAAAGACACATTCATTATTTATGCCCTGAGCTGCTTCCATTCAATTCCAGCGGTTGTGTAAAAGCAAAGGAGCTTTACGTCAAACAGCAGTAAAATAGGATACTGTGGTAACTCGCTCCACATTCCGCTCTCTCCTCACATCGCTTTTTTGCCTTCTCCTGTACCTTCACCTCCTTGCCCAGCCTCATGAATATGCAGGACCCGCTCTGTGCCAATTCTTTGAACCGCTCCCTTGCATCCCATGAAAAATGTGCCGGCCTGAACTGTGTACAGGCCATTCTCTTAAACAAAAGAGAATTTGCCCAGTGTTTTCACTTCATTGATGATTCATTGTGCTGCCTGAAAAATCCTTTTATTATTTTTTTTTTTTTTTTTACCAGCAAATGAAAACAAAAGCAGAGCATCGGTATTTCTTGATGTATATACAAATAATATAAGAAGATGTGTCTGGACACTTTAGTTCATCATTAGAAGGACAAAAATAATCCAGCAGTTTTTAAATAATCATTTTGAAAAGGAACTCTGCCAACCAAGCACATAGACTCTTTTCACACTTTGCAGAGAATGTACATTCAGCCCCTTCAAAGCGCCCTTACCAAAGAGAGGTCTTTTGCAATATGCCCTGATGGTTAACCAGTTTAGGACCTTTGGGACTAATTATCTATAAAGACAGTTTTTAGGCAGTCCACATTCTTACTCATAGGCAGTATAATGCAATTACATTAAAAAGTGTGCGTGTGTGTGTGTGTATGTGCACCTATTTCTAGAGTTTTCTCCCATGGACATGAAAGCCTCTTTATATAACCAATCGGATTTGGGTATTTTCAATAAATCCGGCCACAGATGACAAAATCCTCTTTCCTTGCAGAATCCTTAACACTCGCTGAGGTTCCCCATCCATGGCCACGACCACCAGATGTGCTGAGTGGGTGGGTCACACAGCAGCATCACTCATTCCTGGCCAGATGTTCTCATTAACTCCCCCTTCGCTGGGGATGTCTTGGCAAGCAGGGACACGCATTGCGGGCAGAGCCCAAAACCCCTGGGAATGAGGACAGAGCAGGGGGCAGAGGTGGAGCCAGAGAAAATCTCCAGCATGGTGAAAGCTGAAATTAAGTCTTTTATCTTTTCCTTCCCACTGTTGAAATGTGAATGTGATCCTGGTTGTGATGTGGAAAAGTAAGTTCGTTCTACTTGAATGTTTTTAAAAAGGAACAGGGTTTACGGAACTGTCTGTGCACACTGCGTAACGCAGTCTCACAATTCAGCCTTGACAGACGATGTGCTGGATATCTTTGACCTCACTGAAATATTTCCTCAGTTCCTCCATATATTCCTCCATATCCTCAGCAAAAGATATCTAGGGAACACCCACGTTTAATTACAGACAGAATATATTGCTAATAATTAAGAAGTATCAGTTTCTTGGGAGCTAGATGAGCCTCCATATTACCATCTAAAAGAAAGTGAGGCAAAGCCAGATTTTCTCAACTTGATTGGCCACTGATTTTGAAAGGAACCAAGAACTGTAGAACAAGCCTTAGCAAATAGGACAACTAACAGAATTTCCTAACTCTAGATGTCAAGTCCCAGTTTTAGTTCAAGACAGTAAGTAGAGGCAAGAGAGCAGCAGTGAAAGAAGTAGGGAAAAACCCAAAATGTCCCGTTTTCCAGTCTTACACCTGCTGCATTGATTCTACAGAGGGGAAAAAAAGTGGGGAGGAGAAGAAAAAAGGCAAAACCAAACCCAATTTCACAACAAAACTTTTAAAGGAATATTCGGGTAAGAACCAAAGCAGTATTTTGGTTGAACCATATGAATTATTGCCTGCATGTTTATATGTTTATATGTTTATATGTTGCATACTCAGTGGGGTGTGCTACATGAGCCCATTGGCAACCTAAGCTTGTATGTCCACTGCTCTGAGACCTGCTTGTCTCGAACATCTCTGATTCACAGGGTTCAGAAACACCACTGAACTCCACGGTCTCTGTACTACTGTGAATCAGGAGAGTCTATTCTGATGTGAATGGAGCTGCATGTATGTAAAATTCATACTAGGGCTTCTAACCGAAGTTACTACTAAATAAATCTAGGATTTGTTCAACATTTATAGGCCAAAATTGGGATCCAAAAGCTAAGTTCTAAACCCCATAATCAGGCATTTAGACCAAGTGACCTGATTCTTGCTCACACCAAACAACACCAATGAGAGGTAAGATGCCTTGAGATTAGTGTTGAATTCAGATCATGCACATGATGCATTATTATTGTAATAATTCCATTAAGTTTTGTCTGGGATCAAAGTACATCTAAAAATAAATTGTAAGCATCAGCTAAAACTTTTTAATAAAGAAGAAACAAAATTCTTACAGGGAAAGAGGAGAAGAGTGAGCAAAAGAAATTGTAAGACAATATGGGAAGCATTTAGGAATGGCATGAACTGCGATTCCTCTCTTTAAGTTTGTGGGAGATACAGTCACCACTTGGGTTTTCCAAACCACTCATTGTTGACCTTTGAATCTTTCTTCTTCTGGACAAATTGCGAGCAAGCTAACAATATCAAGGTAGGTAAAGACATAAATACACTGACATCTTGTACACAGACTAAAACCTTAGAGTGTATTGCAAATATTTTACTAGACTTCACCTTCTGTAACAAAAATGCCACTTGTTTTCACAGGCTGATCAAAGCTTTTGTAGGACCAGTGAAACATGTTGTGTCATTATGCAGCCCTTGACAGAGTTCAGGGCAGAGCAGCTGCACCACGTGTACGGGAGGAACATACCCAACGCTTTCCAGCCCTGCAGACTGGTCTAGGGAGCCATTGTGTGACCTTTCCCAAAGTTTTCCTTGAGACTTCATAGCTCCCACCGCTCCTGTTAAATACCCACGACTGCCATTTCCCCTGTCTGAGTACTGTGCGTACCTACAGCCTCCCAAGGTTCAAACAAAGCCAGAAACAATTACAAGCCAAAACCCAACCCACCAACCTACTTTTGCTCCCCTGGTGAACAATTAGGTAGCGTAGGTTACGAGTGCAAGAAAGCATTTGGATCCCAAGAGCGAAATCTTCCAAAGGTGACGCTTTGGCCACTTATGGAACAAAAAGTTGCTTTTTCCCTGGAGAGGTGCAAGAGATTTCTGCAGCCCTGATGAAATGGTCATTAACACTCTTCTTCCACTGCATTATGGGTAGTGGCTGTAAAAGCAAATTTGGGTTTTACAGGGGAACAGAGACACCTTTTTGGACATATTACATCTCCTGTGGCAGCTGGAAGAGTTACACATCGTGATCAGGATCATGACATCTGAGTGTGTGACGAAGAATACTCTTCTAACTCTTTAGAAACACCTGCAGAAACCTGTTACATTTTCCTGTATTCAAAGCAAAACTCTGTGTAGTTTTAACAAGTACAGTCTTGTATTTTCCCTCATGGCTTTTCTGTTTCTGGAAGGCAAAGAAAGTGATCCTTGATCTCACAATTATGCCAGACAAGTCAACAGAGTAACACTAAGGTAAATCTGATGGAACTGAAACCAGATTCATGGCCCCAGACTGTGGCAATGCAAAAGGTGCTTAAATTGATCCATCAACAAAATCACATTATCCTTTTTGACCAGACAGCTTAATAAAAGTCCAAAAGTTCAAACTACTTTCACCAAGTTTTAACCCAAATCTCCTGTCTTCTGTATCTTCTCATCTATGGCCACAAACTGAAAACCTTCTTATAAATATTTTGCTGGCAAAGCAGCATCTCAGTTTTATGATGCACACTTGTTTAATTTTTAAGAAAAGAACGCAACGAGGAATTACATTAGTGATTATCTGAGAAGCAAGAAATGGATATTCAGTTATTTCTGAGTGTCTTTAACATGTTAGAGAAAAATGTCTCCACTTGCAAATTCTGTTTGTTTGTTTATAAATTAAAAGACAAGAGAGATCCTCCCAGCTGCTCTTCCATTTCAATAAATGGCAGGAAAACAGCTGAGATGTCAGAGGCTTGTTCAAGGTTAGTTGTGTTCGTGTTCACAAAAATTGGAAGATCACTGTTCCTTCCCAGTTATTAAGCCTCTGGGCCTGCAAGATACTTTTCATATTTTGCTGAGAGGTTGAATGTAGCTTCTCCCCCTTCCTCTCCCAAAGTACCGAAAACAGGTGAAATTGGATTCAGATCACTTGAACGCTTCCAGCCTGTGTAAATCCCCATTATCTGCTGTTTTGAATGTCGTGTTGCATCACTATACTTTAAGATGTAAACTCTCCTTTTTTGACAGCTCTGTAAGTTTTGCTACAGGCTACTTCACTCGGCCCTTCAAGACACAGTATTTGTCGACCTTCACTGAACAGGACAGCAAACAAATAAACCTTCTCATAAAATTATCTTTATTCATTTGCCATGGCACGTCCAACATGTCTCTGATGGTGTTTCCCCTGTGACTGTGTGGAGGACACCCGACCTTTTGTCCATCTATCAGCTAATCAAATTCTTTGTAAAACAAGCTGAAATGCCTGCAATACCATAGGAAGCATTTGGAAGACCCCTGATAATCTCAGTTGCTCATTAAAACATGTTATTTGTTCTAGTTTTCCTGCAGACAGAACTTCCAAATGGGTGACTTCGGTCAAGATGTGATGCACTCTAGGTGTTGCCCTGAAGCCTGAGGCAGTGAGGGCAGGCAGACAGCCAGCAGAGATTCGCAACTTCAACAAGTAAAAGCATTTTCCTGAGAACCTGGCAGTTTGGGTTAGAACTTCTGAAACCGGGGTGGGGTGAGTAGCAGGTGTCTCTGTATAACTGTATAATGATTATTTCCAATAGCTGGACGCAGCCCAGAGCAGATGCACACACAAGACGAGCCTGTGTGTGCAGGGTTGGTTTATTGTGTGCAGCGTTGCTGTTTCTGTGGGAAACGTGCCCAAAGAAGAATGGGAACTGAGAGGGATGTGCTGAGACTCCAGCTAGACACATGCATCCCATTGTGGTCATCACCGTTTGAGAAAGCTATGGAGAGCTGACGAGGGCTGGAGGGTTGAGAAACATGCCTGGGAAAAAAATGCCAAAGGGAAATGTTGAGGAACTAGATTTGTTTAGTCTGGAAAAGTAAGAGTGAAACATGATAAAGGTCTTTTAATGTAGAGATGTTTTTAATAAAGAGGGCAAGGATCAATTATTCTGCATGTTCTGCTCTACACTGGGGGAATGATGAGAAGGAATCCACTTAATTAGATATGAAGCCTTTTTTTCTAATTTTCCACACAGGGAAGCACAAGAACAGGCACATGAATGTTGTGGAATCTGTTCTCGGAGGTTTGAAAGTCCTCCGAGGGCAGACAGACATCTGTTGATGATCTAAGTGTATTTGATCTCTCCTCAATGCAAGAGGCTCTTGAGCACTCTCCCAGTGCTTTGTACCAATGATTTTGCAAACGCCTGGACTCTGTAAAACACAGGCACACAGCGTGGCCCGAGAACAGATGAGGAAGGGAGTTTGTGTGCTGACTGCTCACCAAAGGAAACCTGGAGCTATGAGCAAAGGAGCAATTATCTTCTTTGCAAATGAACACTCCCACTTGAAAGACACTTGTCTCAATCACCATTGTCTCCTACAAAAAAAAATGAAATAGCTTGTAGAACCCTGAGCTTCAGATCAGAAAAAGTGATAGCATTGACTTCGGTCAGGTTGACTTTGCAAGAAACAGGGCAGATCCTTAGTCCGGAGGCAATTCTTTATCCTTACACAGCACCTTTCATCTAAGAAACTTGAAATATTAAAGCTTCATTGCATGATTAAGTCTTCATGAGCTAGGTGGCAATCTCACAATATTTTACAGAACAGTCAACAGGGAGGTTCAAGAGTTGATCATCGGCTGTGCCTGAAATCAAAGAAGTCTCACTGAGATAAATGAAAGCTGGAGATGCTCAGGTTTCTCAAATCAGTCCATTTGTAGCTTGCAATTAGTGAATAAAGAACAGAAACCTAGAAATACAGACTTTCGGTTTATACCAACTCTTGCCAGTGGATGTGAGTCATCACGGTGTCTTAAAGCAAGACTGTTCATCACTACAAAAATTACATGAATCGGAAAGATACCACATTTTTTAGAATGAATAGATTTCATGCAAACTTTTGTCATAAACACAACTGCTTTCCTGGCAAGTTTCAGACTTGCAGCCATCATATTGAAACGCGATGAGTTATTTTAAAAGTCACTTGCATAAAACAAATAATGTGCAGCATATGTTATGTCTCAGGTTATGAAAACATTCCGCAACAAACTAGCTTAAAACAATTAAAAATGTTTCAGTCAATGGACAAAAGTTCAAGCCATAACTTTTCTTGAGCTGCCTGCGGTTCCAAGCACTTCTGTCTTATGTGCATTTTCAGATGTTGACAGTAACTTTCCACATATAATCTATTTGCAAATCTCCACAGACTTGCTACTAGTAGAGACCTCAAAACTATGCAAGGAACAGGCTAAAATGAACTTTGGTGTGAGATGGTGCATGATGGGATGAGAAGAGCTCATACACAAAACCCTGGAAATATTGGCTTCATCCAGTTGTTAAGTTGCTGCATTTGCTTTGCTCTCACACGGCCGCGACCAAGGCCAGCAAGGAGAGCAACGGCTTGTAGCAGGGGTGGGAAACCTGCCACATGCAGTGCCATCGCTGCTGGTGCTTTTGCAGAGTCACATCCTTCTCCAGATGCTTGAGGAAGGCTCAGCCGGCAGCGCAGCCGTTACCAGGACAGGTAGCAATGGCGTGACACTCAGTGGTGACTGTCCTCAGTCCTGTGAGGTCAACACTCATAAGGACTGTAATCTGAGCAGCTACTAGGAAAAGGAAGAGCAGGTAGATGTGCAGTGCAAGTCTTGCTGGTAGATGACCAGGGAAAGTCAAGCTTATGTGCTCAGGTAACACATTTTCAAAGGGGAAAGGTAGTGCAATGCAAAAGACAGACCATGAAATGCTGCCTCTTTGTGCGCCCAAGGCTGATCTGATGCTTGTGGCTAGAGATTCACCCGAAGACCTGGCCCGTGGTGTCTCTGCTGCCCTCAGAGCAGGAACACGTCAGCCCAGGCTCTGCTTGCCCCGCCGCAGGGAGACATCTGGAGCCACTTCAGGTGACTCTGCTGCCCCCGCTCCGCGCGCTTTGGGCAGGCCAGTGGCACTGGGATTCAGTCTGAGGCCTGGAAAGTACTGACCAGGCAGCTGGTGACTGATGGAGGGGAAGGGAGAAGGTGCTGATGGTGAGAAACGCAGAGGAAAGCAATGGAGGAGAAGTGTCTCAGTGGCACTCTGATTTTGGGAAGCCCAGGTTAGGTGTGTGTTTCAAGCTGGTTAGGGAATGGTCCCCAGCACTGTCACAGCACACGCAGCCTCCTGACGCTTTTGTTGTTATGCACAAAAATGTTGGAGCGTTCTTTTTGCTTGCCCCGTGTCTGATCTTTTCTGCTCAGTTTTAGCTGTATATGTAGTAAACAGCCAATTCTACATCAGGAGCAGCTGCAACATTTTAAGCAATCAACTTCTGCATTTTCTTTTTATTTTTTTTTCCTACCACAAAGTCATCTGGGTCTGTATGAGGCAAACCAGTAAAGCACAAGGCTTCATAATTCCAGGATATTTGCTTTGAGATGACAGATGTAGGAACTGGCAGTGAGGTGGACGGGGAGCATGGAGAGCAGCTGGGTTATTAGTAGCAATTTATCTGTTACGACAGCGTGTAGACATTATACCTGAGAGTGTAATGCCAGGCACTACATACACATGTCATGAGAGCTAAAGCTTCCAAAGAAAACTGATCACACCAGCCCTGGGAGTGGGAATAGGGGCCAAAGACATGAAATGCCTCACCCAGGATTATAGAGTGGGTCAGTGACAGGGGAAAAAAATTGAACCCCATCCTGTTCTCTGATCAAATGGTATTTACAGTACTGAGGGCAGGATCACTTGCTGGTAGCTAAATGAAGCAAATCAGCAGGGCCTATCAACTGTGGGGCTTGTTTTGTAGCTGCAAGCTGATCTGGAGTCACGATGAATCTGTTTTCCTTCATATTCCACTAAACCATCAAAACATGTTGACACAGAAAAATACAATGACTGAAGACAACAGAGCCCTCAGCAAACAGCTGAACATGTTCTTCTGCCTGGAGAGGTTGTACTAATCCATCATAACAGGCGATGCTAACGACCTTCGTTCATGAACTCATTTACTGCAGAAGATCTGATGTCGCTTCAGGCTGACTTGTTTGCTCCAGACTTGCTGGGCTGCATTTGGGCCTTGGCAAGCTCACTGGCAGGAAAAGGAGAAATTCCTCTGGTTTCCATCACCCTTCCTTTTTGGTGCTGGGGTACTGGTTGTAGTCCTGAACTATGCCCTTCCTTGGAGAAACGCAGCAACCTCTGAGGTTTCCTTTCTGACAAGAGCACAGAAAGAATATAAAGCATTTTTCATGGCTCTCCTGTTGATCAGCAATAGGATCTGCTATCCAGCTATACCTTGTTTTTCCTGTTCTCAGTAGACGTTTTTGTAGCTGCTACCACTGAAAGGAAAATGCTCCTTTCTAGAAACTGCATTTCTGTTCCTGATGGTGGCAAACAAGCAACTGCCAGGCAAATGCTGTGAGTCAAAACATTTCCTCCATAAATACCTTCGATCCAAGTGTGGTTTCCTTGGAATGTTATATTATTTGATTCAGAAAAATCTGGGCATGTAATCACAACATGAGTTTCGGAGCAACAAAGGAAAAGATTGGCTAGATCAAGAAGGAGATATTTCCTTCTGGCTCCTACAGGTGACCAGAATAAATCTGAAACACTCAAAGCCCCGCAGAAAGCAATTTTGAAATAATAAAATGTCCCATCAGACAAAATTGAGTTGTTTCATCAGCTTCTTTTGCAAGTGCAGTGAATCAGCTGCAGACTTTATACTTTTCAGTTAAGTCAAAACACTCCCTGCAATCCCAACCAGCTGTGGGGTTTTTGGTACAGCTTAGATTAAGGACCTAAACTGGTCACTATGGAAGCTATGCTTTTGACTTCAATTCGTGAGAAACTGGGCCTCATGAGAAGTCCTTGGCAAGACATTTTCCACTATCTTTAAACACTAGTCCTTCCCCACTCGTACTGTTTAAATAATTCTTTAGAAACCTGCTTATAGAGACCTCTTTACCGAAGAAACAAATTTTTCCTCCTTTCTATAGACACACAGGTTAATTGGTGTAGGGGTGCTCATAAACTAGCGACCTAAAATTGTTTTACATAAGCTTGCTTTAAAGTAGTGGAAGGGAAATTATGTTTTACTTGTTGCCTTTTTTCTGCTTTAAAAGCAATTTGTACACAGATTAAAGAATGAAAGCACAGATGAAATAACCAGTATCAGTAGCTGTCAGCAGGATGACGGGGGCAGCTTATGAAACAGAATAGAGAAGAAAACTAATTAATAATAACCAGGATTTTTTTAGCTACTCAAAAGTTAGGGAACTCACACAATCCTTGGAGCATCACCAGTTGAAAAGGTAACCTCCTTTGTTAGCGAGCCAACGGAGTCATTGCTGTAGTACATTACTACAGCAGCCAGATGTTTGATAAAGCATTTGGGGACAAGAACAGTGTTCTCACCATTAGTGGCAACAAAGATGACAGGATAATTTTGAAAGCTTCTGTTGTCAGAAGGATTTTTTTTCTGTCATCACATGTGCTTAATAGGTTTGGATAGCATCCAGTGTCCAGCCTCTTATCAGAACCTTTCTACCTTTTAATGTCCTCCCGCACTGATGGATAACCGAAACATTAGCAAGCAACCTTATGTTGCAATAGTCATAGCTTGGCTTCCTCTGGTAAAGCAAACGTCATTTGTTCCATTAAAATAAAAAAAAGAATCCCTAAATCTATAAACACTCATTTACAACCTCAACGTTATCGAATGGCTTTCTTGCAGGAAAACAAATAGATCCCTGCTTGAATTCTCTCCTCTGAGACATAAACCTGTACACACGAGTAACCCTTCCCTTGCAAGCCATCCTCACACTGGGGTCCACGAGCCGTTTGCTTTGTGCAAAGGGAGCTCAGTGTGCAGACCTGATCCAGGCTGCTCTCCGGTCAATGGCTGTCGTGCAGTGGGGATTGTGCAAAATTTGCCTTCATCTCTGGCCACTATCAGGTCAAAATCCTGAGGAAACACTTGAATGAAGAAATGAAAAACCAAAAGATAGTTTGGAAAAGCCTTGACAAGGATTAGGAAGTGAATTAAATAAACATTAGGCAGGAAGCAGCGGCCCACTCACAGAAAGACTGGAAACACCCACAAGAGCAAACAAAATCACTACCTGGCACGGCTGGAAACGGGGCATTCCCTAATCACCTCTGTCACACGATCCATTAACGATCATGCGGTAATAGCCATCAGCAAAAAACCCAGAGGGGAGATATTTACTGCAGGAGATGACACAGTGTTTGCAGTGGCCTATTCCTCTCTTCCTCAGCTTTGCTTTTGGACAAACAGCATCTGTGCCAGGATAATAAACTTGCTATACACTTGATCTTTGACTCAGGTCAGAGTCTGGCTTGATCGAAAAATAATAAATTAACATACAAGCTGAGGCTTGGCTTGCTGGTTAAGTGAGTTTTCTAAGTGTAGTTGCATTACTGAGAAAAAAAACCCAAAAAACATTAATAGTTTGAAGTGCCACATTTCCACAACTTACACATGTTGGTGGTTTTAAAATAATTCTTACTTTCTTATTTTTTACACTTATGTAGTGATATTTTAATGAATCCAAATACATGTATTTTCTGTTAAATTTAAAACATTTCTTATTGTAATGCTATGATTCCCAGTTCCAATCTAAAATAACACATTCTAAAACTATTTGCTTCATGATTCTTCTGTTATATTCTTCTATTATTAATAGTTACATCATCCCAGCCAAAGGTGCCAGACCCAGGCACCTCATCTGAATTTGCCTGGCCGGTCCTTGTGAGGCTACTCAGCTGCTGAGGTCTCTAGATGTTTTTCTAGAGTCCTAATTTCCTATTATGTGGGAGAAATAAGGAATATTTAACTTCCATGCTCATCATGAGCCTCTTCATTCTCTCCTTTGTTACGATCAAGCATACAGTTTCCAAGTTTAGCACAATGCACTCTGAGCTCAGAGAGACATTTATTGACCCATTACTCTTTTAGCTTCAGAAATCCAGAGCTGAACCAAGCAGGAAAGCTGCTGCAAGTCGCAGCGGGTGGGTAGAAGGGCCATAGAGGTCAGGTGTTCAAAGCGTATTGAGAAATCATGCACAGAAACCTGTGCGGATATGCCAGGCAATGTAATTTCACATGTTCTGCATTACACCTAGCATGGAATTCACCTCATTGCACTACAATCACCCCAAAACAGAGACACTTAAAGTCTCCCTGGGCTCTCTGTATAGTCAGCGTACAGAAGGAGTCACCTCATCTATCTCACCTCTCATGTGCAGATCTCCCTGTGTCTGGACAACCAAGGCTGCAGTGTGTGTGTTGGGAGTGTAAGAGCCTGGACTCAATTTTAATGTCTATTTTAATGTCATTCTGCGCAAATGCACAAAACCCATCTCTCGCAGATTTCTGGATACCATGCAAGCCAGTGCTTCAGACAGTCGGAAAAGGCTGATTCCTTCGTTTCCCATGTGGGCAAAATTTTCAGGCAGAAGAGGCTATTTCTGGGGAAGCTGAATGAACCTTAAAAGCTCAGAATTAACTTCCCTGGCCATTGGACAATCCATATGAACTGAAGATAAGTGATGAGGGGTATGCAGAGGGGATAAAAACATGACCCCCCCTGAAAACAAGAGGAGGAAACCATAATGAGCATACTCATTAGCCAAGGGCAGGCAAGTGCATCCTTCCTGTTGTCAGATAACCCTGAGCAGATGTCTCTGTATTTTCACAGTGTCCTCAGCCTTTTCTGGTGGCCTGGCTGGTGTCCGAGAAGAGTCAGAGCAGCCTGGGGGGGCTGCCCCGCCCCAGCAGGCAGATGTCAGCCAGCTTTACATGTGTGGTTGACTTCAATTAGCTGAAGCAAGTTTCCATGTTCCAAAGGGTCAAGTCAGCGTCGTTCTGGCAAACTCAGGGAAGCTAGAAGGCTTCTGCCCACTGACCAGATCATCCAAATGGTTTTCCTGACCACAAATGACAAACAGCTAATAAGCATGTGAACTTGGGAGTGTAACCTCTCCAAAACAAGAAGGAAGGAAAAGCAGGGCTTCAACTAATAGCACATAACATAAAACCAGTGTAGTTAATGAGTCCAGCCCAAAATTTCAAGAAGTCTGGGCAACAGCATTGCAAACGCAGCCCTCCTTAAGTCTAAAGCACGGGACACAGGACTGCCCCAGGACCTGCTTCACCAGGACAGAGCAGACTTCATGCTGATTCCATAGCCTCTCATGCCATTTGGCACCACTGCAAGAGACAAAACCCCTCAGTGTTTAGTTAACTAACGTTTATATTATAAACAGTGGGTAAAGGATGAGGAAATAGGACTTGACCCAACCGTGAGAAAATGCCTTTCAGTCTGAGACCACAGCAAAGCGACTCCTAATCAAGGCAACACTGTGATTTTTCAGATTCCTCTGCCACGCTATATTACAGCCTGGCCCCTGACGGAAGAATGCTTACTAAAATATATTCCGATTAGAAAGCATTAATTTGAGTAACAAGGTTGCTGTTCTGCTGCTCAGATATTTTCCCAGAATTGAACTTGGGAAAGATGAGCCGATGCAGAAAGTACGCTGAGAAGGTACTTTCCTGGACTAAGACATAGTGATCAGCAGAGATATTGATCGCCTGTCTCTGGAACAACAACAATTATGTATTGATTCCTCTAGAGACTGGATTATGTATCGATTATGCTAGCTGCAAAGCACAGGCCTAAGTAATGCTATCATCTCTGCTTAAAATGGTGCCCGTAGAGTAGCGAAGTCAATAGAAAGGGGAGATGAGAAATCCATTGAGTCAAAGGGTAAAGTCCCAGGGCAATTAATTAAATGGCAAAACTTCCCTTGGCTCAAGTAAGGCCAGGATTTCTACTTAAGTATTTAGCATCCTGAAAAAGTCTCCCAGTAGGAACCCAAAGGACACAGCGAATAATGCTTTGAGCAAGTAAATAATTCTCGCCCATCCTGAATCCATGTAACACACTCTGTTCAGACAGGCACTTCATTCATTGCTCACTTCAATTGGGTCATTAATTAAATGTGTATGCTTTAGAAAAATTTGAAAACTAGCTGTGGAGATAACTCTTGGACCAAGCCTTAAGGGCCCATCCGCTGTAGCTGGTGAAAAGCAATATTGTGTTGGCCTTTTATCAGCAAGATAATAAGCTTACAGGGAGATGGAGATGACTCGCTGGATGTAAGTGATATAAGCTGAATTGTACGAGGAAGGTAACAATGTAGAAAGCAGTCCCTGAAGGCTCACCTTTCACAACAGAAAGCCTCTGTCTTGCATTAAACTCTGCAGATTGCTTTACAGAAGCTTAATGGTTCGTTCTTTCAGAGCTTCCCTTATAGTGACATTCAGCTTTTGTTTTGGCCATTCCAAAACCTAATTATAACGCGTTCCTTAGAAGCCATTAAGTGAAACTAAACAGTTAGAGGATGAGGGCTCAGTACTTGAATCCAATGCGACCTGCCCTTCCAGGGTTCAGCCAGAATCACTAAAAAGTTATACATGAAACTTTCCTTACGGGCGATGGAAGGCTTTAGTGATCAGCGCAGATGACTCACTCAGAAGCGCAAGTGCTGAAGTTTGCATTTATTTTGGTGGTGAAAATAGGAAGAAAGCAAAGATCCTTGGCATCAAGATGAAAGCAATGGTGTGCAAAAAGAAAACTACTCTTTGCCAATGCCCAGAGCTGAGTGAGGGCGTTTGTGAGCAGGAGCTGGGACTCAGCTGCACAGCTTTGTCCAGCAGAAGGGCTCATATATCATTTTAATTTCATCTCACCCGTATTACATAGATATTTTCTTCTCCATAAAGAACCGATTTGACAGAAGAGTATGCTTTAGCTGGTAGACGAGTGGAAGGCCAGGCACTGCTGATCAGCCGGTTTCCCTTTCATGGGGCTTTTCCCTCCCTTCCTTATCCTATAATTGTTCATAAAAACAAAGACATATTTTCATTTGGCAAAATACCCATTGCTAGCTCTAGACTGGAGTGAGGAGGTTAGTGCTGTGTCCAGCAAACCTCTTGCAGCAAAGAAAGAAATTGCAACCACGGCCTTTATTCTGTACGTTTCCTGGAGGAAAGGAAACCGAGCAGGAATTCAGATAACAAAACTAATGCTGTTGCTGTTCTTCATATTCTGTGAAGTATATTAATGGGGACAACAATACACATTAGACATCCTATTCAGTAACATTTTTAGTACCCAGCTGAGTCCAAATATAAACTATAATGGCATATGGAGTCTGTCTTAAGAGCCATTTCAAATCAATTTAGTTTTATATATCATCTCTCAAAGTATCTCAAGGTGATTTACAGTGAAAAAGAAAATAATGGGCTAGTGATTTAGTAGAGTATGGCATGGCAGCTGGCAGGCAGGAAGGCAAAAATGCTGCACGGACGTGCAAAACTCCAATTTCAAAGCCGTAAAAAGGTAAACACATCTCTCTGCTCTTCCAGTAAAAGAAGCAGCCAGGTAAAGAAGCCAGGCTGGGTTCAGCTTAACTCAACTGTTCCACAGAGCACTGAGGCCTTTTCCAGTTACAGACAGAACTGGAACATAAAGCTGAAACATTCCCACTCAACTGTTGAGATTAGGAAAAGCCAGGAAAGAAATATTTGTGACCAATTCATTTTAGCAGTTTTACCATCATATTTCACAACCTCAGAAATTTCAGACTTCCTGTGGGTTGGACTTTTGCCCTACAGGCTTATTAAGTCAAGAAGGCAGCTTTAAGTGCCTTTTTCACGGAAACTTTTAAAGCCCCTCTTGAAGAAGCAGGAGTCTAGTCAAGAACTATTGCGCTGCTCCTGTTAAGCAAAGGCAGCTGCAGGTGGAGCTCCCGTCAGATCACACGTCTTGTTGGGTCTCTTCCTCTTAACGGTCGAGGTGGCACATGTCTCGTTAGGTCCCTTCCTCTTAATGAACAAGTCTCTCCCACCAGTGCTCATCCCCACTTAGCCCCTGAGGAGTAGCCAGCTCACAGCTGGACCTCCTTGGAGGAGCAGGGTAACAATTCTTCAGAGCATGTTTCAAGGACAGGAGGTGTCTTCAGCTACAGGACACCCCTCCCGTGGGCTTTCACTCTCCTGCTCACCGCTCAAGTGAAGCTGCTGAGGAAACCAGGAAAACATCTGTATTTCGGCATCCTCGGCGTGTACGCCTTACATGTCACTCCCATCAAATAGTTCAGAATGGCCTGATGGATACAAACGTTTCAACAAACTTTAGGCAAGAGAGAGGAAATAGTAATGTCTTCCTAGGTGAGGACCCGAGCACATAGAATCATAGAAAAGCTCAGGTCAGAAGGGACCTTTCAAGATCATCTGCTCCAACCTTTCATGGGAAAGGGAGTTAGATGAGCTTCTCTAGCACCCTATCCAACAGCATCTTGAAAACCACCAGTGATGAGGACTCTACCGCATCCCTAGGGGTGTTCCTACGTGACACTTCTTCGAGAGGCCCAAACCACCTGTTTTCCCTTCCAAGTACACATTTAGAACTTGTCATCGCTGTTGCCTGTAGGCCAGGGAGATGGTGGAATCCTGACCTGCTCATGCCACCCCTCGTTTCAACCACGACAAAAGGCTGCTAGACCTCAACTTCCCCTGTGAGCACGAAGGGGCTGTTCAGGATGTTAAGGTTGTGAAGCGCCAGGACTGGGATTACTTGAAAAAGTGCCTCCCCGCTCGGCAGTCCTGGCAAATGCTGAGTTTGTTTAGCAGCCTCGGGGCTGATGCTGAATGTTCTCACCCAGAGCTCTCCACACGCGAATTCGCTGCTCCCACACGTTTGAGTTTGCGATAAAACCGTGCGGTGCGGCACCGTCCTGCAGACAGCGGCCACCTGCGTCTGTACTGGTGCGATGTCTGTTCATCTGGGAAAGTCTTTTCCTTTCTGCTGAGCAAGTAGTATATGTTTTATTAAATAAAGTGCATGTTCCCTATGCAAATGAATGCACTTCGGAGGGATGATATACTGACACATTGTATGCTAAATATGTATGAAATTTAAAAATCTAAGCAAGAACCAAAAATCATTTATAAATATTAAAGAGTGTGAGGTCTACTTTTTGTTTTCATTTTGCTTCTGATCATGTGCTCTGGTAAAAATACGTTATAAGACTGAATTATCTGTCCAAGAACTAAACCTGTAATTTTATTCTATCAGTCAAGCTGTATGTCACACTATTTTTATATCAAGACAATCAGGTTCTTTGAAGAACAGACACACGCCTACTTAAAAGGAGCGTTCCTATGAAAGCAGAAGCCTTTGGAATCAGTGGCAATTTCTGTCTTTCAAGGAACTGATAACTAAATGGAGAAATGTTGCTTCTAATAAAAAGAAGGCTTCTTTGCTGGCCAGGACGATATTCCATTAGGGCATTTGGGTCCAGATTCATTCCTCTTGACTGCAAGCATCTAACCTGGCTTTGAATCACTGACTTCTAACAGCTTCAGATCTGTCCTTTGCAGGTTCTTATTTCTCTTTCTTCACAAGAAAGGCCAGTAGGCCATCCAAACTCCTGACCTGAGTACCTTAGTATCTAAAAAGAAATGAAAATTAACCTAGGCCTTGCTCTAGTTTTTCAAGTCTTTTTTTGTGGGAGACCTGTTGGAGAATCGAGCATTCAGCCCATTGCTATGGCACAGTCAACCTCACCTCTAGGAAGTATTTTCTGCTACCCAGGGCTTCAACATCCCGCTGGCAAGAGGCAGAAGTTTCCTATTAAAAAATAACAAAGTGCGGCAAGGCCAATGCAGACGTTAAAGCATCACCACCAGGGAGGCAGTTTTAAATTACAAGTGAAGGAGCACAACTTTGTGTTTCCTTCTGCCCAAAGATGTTAAGGGAACTTGCAAATAGTAGAAAAGTTTCAGAACAGACTGTAAATATCCTGTGCCCATTTTACCTACTGAGAAACCAGGTACACACGTCAAATATGAAGTGGGGAGCATAGACTCCAGCTCTGGAGACCAAATAATTTCCCTTCCTCTAACACCACCATTTTTTCTTGATGAAGAAGCGACTGCTCCCAGATTGGTCTTCACTGCACATTCACTTACCCCACTGAACTATGCCACGTGTTTCTGCTGCACTATGGGGCTGATGACAAATGGATGAGGATAGCAGGAGTGCCAAGGGACACCAGGGAAGGGATTTGGTGTCTGGAAACCTGCACCAAGACCATCTGAAACAAAGCAGCACTATCCCTCTCTCACTTTACTAGCCTCGCTATCAGCAAAATGCCTATCACCATCTCCAGATAAGAACTAGGGCAGTGGGAAATCTTTTCCCTTAGTATTTGTCCCTTGTTCCTCTGTTGACAGAAAATTTAAGACAAATGGTCATTTTGGTGGGTTTGAAAAGCAGTGGAACTTCATGCCCCTAATGAATGGGCAGCTGGAACTCGGACTAGCGGCGCTCAATGGCTGCACATGACACTAGCCAGGCTCAGTAAGTGAAACCAGATCCCAAAATGCAGCCTGAGATAACCCAAAGTATGCATTGAAATTTATTGTAGGAAAATGACAGACTAGGAAAAAAAAAAGTGGTCTGCTCTGCCCCTGCACCTCCAAAACATATTGTACCATTTAAAGGCTTTAAAAAGACATCTGCCAAAAATGCAATTAATTCTCCCGAAGGTCAAACATATTTCTCCCATAAAACAGTTAAAGCAGCAATTGTGCATCTTGATTACTCTTATGCAAGCAACTTAGGAAAAATCCTAGGATTGTTCTTCTGTTTGAAGTCGCATGTTTATTGCTTACTGGCAGTGACTTTTGTTGCAAAGGTTAAATGGAGTCAGTAAATGATCGAAACTGCCCCCCCTAAAAAAAAGGGTTAGTCCCAGTGCAGCCTGTCCAAAATTCCAGCAGCAGCTTTGCAGTTCCGTTTGGAGTGCCACCCTGTGGAAAACACTCAGGAACCGGCAGCGGTGACAGCAGCTCCCAGCTCCAGAACACCCTGTCTCACATCAGCCTTGCATGTCCCTGGATACTCTGGGGGGTAAATGGTGAGGGGGGAGCAGTGGGAATTTTCATACCAATTTTCATACTAAAGACCATTTTTGCTGGTGCTTTCTACAAAAAAAAGTATATGAAATAAATTTTCAGCTGGATAGGAAATAATTGTGGTGTCTGTTGGTAACAGCTGGGGTCTCTTGCCTTGCACCACAGATGTAGAGTTTTGCACAACGAGACCAAAGAAGTCCCTTGCTCATCCCCAGATGAATTAAGCCCCAGTAAACTCAAGTTCATCCTTAGAAGTCAATTTCTGGATTGGATTATAATTTTTTTTCTCCCTGACTGTTTGTATAAGACCTGCAGGTTTATTCACTGGAGATTGCCACCATAAATTTTAGGAGTCTGGCTTACAAAGTCTATAACAACCTTGTTTAGCAAAGGTGTGCCTTGCAGCGTTCCTTCCGTAATGCCACTTTGGCTGCCCCTTACCTCTGGGGTGAGGTATTTCATCATGATTTCCTTTCCTTTCTCTCCCAGCTTTTCATCTGGAGCAATTTCATATTCTGCCTGGAACAGATATTAAAAAAAAAAAAAAAAAAAAAAAGGTCAATATTTGCACTCATATTTCACCATTATAACTTCATTTTGCATGTGGCCTTAATGGAACGCTCTGTCTGAAAAATCTGGAGGATAAATACCATTTTCTGATGGAAGTAAAACCTGCACACACGATCCTATTAGAAACCTTCCACTATATTTTGACTAAACTGTAGTGGTGCATTTTCTGAGATGATGCCTCTTAATTAACAGCAATAAAATTTAATTCATTTATATTTCATAGCCTTGCCAAGCCAGTTTTCAGAAAGCGTTCAGTGACTGGAGATGGCAACTTTACTTGGTTTTGCTCAAAGGGAAGGTGGACACAGGAGCCAAAATCATTCCTCTGAATAGCAGAGAAAGTGAATATTTATTAATTCTTGCTACAGTGGTATTTCAAGCACCAGGTGCACTCCTTCAGTAGACTGTCTTTTTGGCCACATGTATCCTTCCTATTTATTTACGTCTTCCCCTTGGTCTAAAACTCCTGCAAAGCAGAGAGATTTG
Source organism: Streptopelia decaocto (assembly GCF_964273445.1). Lineage (NCBI taxonomy): Eukaryota > Metazoa > Chordata > Aves > Columbiformes > Columbidae > Streptopelia > Streptopelia decaocto. Next base: position 66,531,972 of record NC_138659.1, on the reverse strand, counting down.
CCCATCACTTTTAGAGATCCCTGACCCAGGCCCTCCAGACGGCAGATCTAAGAGCTGATTTCTTAGGACCAAAATAAAACAAGAGAGACCATTTAGAGGAATAGACACTGCGGGCAAAATTCTCTTTGACTTCACCACATTCCCCCAGAAAAACTTACATTTTAAAATTCTGACTATTCTCTGTATTGCAGCATTACTGACTTTGGATGAGTTTTAGGACAACATTTATATAAGAAACAAAGGCAGCATTACTTGTCCACCATGAAGACATTCCTCACTTTTGTTGGAGCTGTGGAACCATGGCGGGTATTTGAAGGAAACAAGCGTGGGACCTCAGTGGCTAAATGACAATGACAAGTTCTTAGAGACATTCCCACTCGGCACTGCCCAGGATCCGAAGCTTTAGTCTTAGGATCAAAAGATATTCCAGAAATAATAATAATCAAAAAGCCTAATGGTATTCATGACTGCTCATATTAGAAAAAGGATCCCAGAAAATCCTGCCAAACCAGTGAAGTAACCGGGTCCAATACAAGCTGTCTGGGATGATAAATGAGGAGGAAGCTACAAAAAAAACCCAGTTAGATCAGAGTGAACTGAACAAATTTCAGAACTATTGCCCACTGGAAGCCGTATGCGCTGCTCCCAGCCCCATGCAATAAATGCACAGGTGGGCTGCGATGGATCCCCTCGCTGCACAGACCCGGGAATGACACGAAAACCACAAGGGAGTTATGAAGTTATTACCCATCTATCCGGTCAGTGCTCATTTAGCTATTGCAGCTGAAGTCTGAAGCTACATATTTATGCACATACCCAGCGAGTTGCTTTAACAATCTAGAATTACTATCTGGTTTGGTTTGGGAAATGCTGATGACTGCAAATAACAGAGAAACCTGGATTGCTGATGAAAAATACACTGAAAGCTAAAATCCACAGGTGCAGGACTTCTCTTTTAGTGACCATTTTGGGGATGAACTGATTATGTTTTCATAAAACTTAACACAAGGCTTTAAAAAAATCTTTCATCCAATTTCCTACCCTTTTAGATGGTATCTGGGTATGGGTCATTTCAGCTCTTAATGCACAGACACCCTCGAATGTTTACAGCATCTTAACAGCATTTTTCTCCATGAGTCCTTGCTGGGAGATAAAGCAATGGCAAGAGCAACAGAAGGATCAATTTTTTAAAAGGTCAAAGTTGCATCTTATTTGGACCTTACCGTTTATGGTCAGGTTCACAGGCAAACTAGGTGTTTTTCACATAAAAGAAAACAGAAACCATGTATTTTAATAAAAGAAAATAATTGTACTTAGATGTAAATGTCTGTGTATAAGGCTACAAAGAAAGGAGAACTTCTTGGCATTGCCTCAGCATGGAAACAGCTAGATCTTCTGAGTCCTCCCTTCAATCTTATTTACAATTTATCCAAGAATGACCATTTGTCTCTCTTTGCTTTACTTTTAGATTCTGGATCCTGGTAGCATATTAGCTCCCTAGTAAATAAAACCTGATTCAAAGTCATCATCTGCCATTTGAAGTGCACCAGGGGGTGGTAAAAAATTCAGTGTTCTTTTGCCACAGTTATCCTATTACATTTATGTCCCATTTGAATTCTACAAAAACAAGCAAATCGGGACAGGCCAGAAGAAGACAGAAGTTTAGCAGGAATTGGATCAGAGTTTCAAAATGCGGTTCCTGATGGGATCCAACACATGCAGAGCTAAATGAACACACACACACATATACAGAGCATCTAATTCTATCACAAGATAGTTGGGAAGAAATAAAAGGAAAGTTTAATTATACTTACATTTGACATTCTCAGAAAACACAACACTGGCGGTGAAGGTAGGAAGTGACAGACAAGTGAAGATGTGAGAAGGAACCATAAGCTCCAACTGTGAACAGTGTTGATTTCACTGCAGCTCAAGTACTAGAATCCCGTTTCATTCTGTTTCTAAGTTCACTATTATTTCTTCCTTCAGTGACACTTGCAACCTATTCAGCGACAGATACTGGTACTTTTTCAGCCATGGGCTGTTACCACAGGAAGAACTGCCCATGGAGACAGACAGAATGACGTCCCCATGCTCACGCTGCTGCATGCCTGGGAAGTGTCCCAAGGTCCTCAACTCTCAATCTTGTGCTTAAATCACAAGATACATCCCCTTCTTCCACAACACTCAAAAGCACCGCTACAGTTTGCAAATCCCTAATTGCTAGAAATAACATCATTACTTAAAATCCATGTGGAACAGAATATTTTCCATTATTCCTTTGATGAATCCAAGCATGTGTTTCAAGGCTCCTGCTCTGAAGTCTAATAGCTTCTCCATGCCCTACTTAGGTCAGACAGGGCCCTATTCATAACTCATAAACGAGGGGAGGATTTACGATCACCCTGACTGCATGGGACGAGCTGCAGGGAAGGCTCCTTCTGGATCCTTCAGTCCAAATGGCGAGAGGATGTGGCCTGGCCGCCGTTGGTTGCTAGCTTTTCTTTTGGCTGCTGTTTCGGAGGTAGTAGTTACTTCAGTGGCTCCTGCTTCCCTAGAAGCAACCCTGGCTGAATGAGGGCACAGGGCTCTGAAGTGTCCTTCCCTTTGGAGCAGCTCTTGGGATGGGCTGAGCAAGACTGGACGGGAAATCACATTTCCACTGGGAAAGGGAGCAATGTCCAGCTTGTGGCAGGCTATGGGATGGGGCCGTAGGCTCAGGGATGGCTGAGCAAGAGGTTCAGGGCTTGGAAGGTGCCTGTGACCGGTGAGGAGCATCGCCTGGGCAATAGCACAGTGACCCAGCCGGGGCTCGCATCAGCCACCTTAATTCACACATCGTTTTATCTAATGTCTGATTTTCCTCTTAATATTCTTTGAGCTTCTGAAACTGTATGGCTTAAAAATACGTGATAATTGAAGGAAAGAGCCCAAGGGAGGACTCTCTCCCATGGCAGGTAGCTGCTGGTTGCCTGTGGGAGCATGGCATGGCCACTGGAGTCGGTGCCTCGTACCCGCCAGGAGATGGAGATGGGAACATGTGCTCCCACTAGAGCCGTTTTGGCATCTCAGTAGAAGTCAGGAGCAGTGGAGTCACCTTCTGAGCATCTGCAGGAGGTTACTGGAGTTCCAGTCCCAGTTTTACACCTCTGCTTTCTCAGCTCCCCTCTGTGTCATCCCCAGCATCCCTCTGCACTCCAGCTCCTTCCCGCTCCCTCCTCCAGCTCCAGGCTCTGCCCCGTTGTTGCTCTGTGCTCCACACCAGCCCCTGCACTTGCCTCTGCTTGAGATTTAAAATCTGTGACCGAAAACTGGAAGGCAAAACCCAAACAGCTGGGATTCATAATAACTCACATTTCTAAATGAAAAGCGAACTTGAAACCACATTTTTCATATTTAAGCACAGGGCAAAAGGAGCCCTTTTGACTGTTTAAAAACACGTTTTGAGTTAATGAGTTTGTTGATATCAACAAACTGGCATTTCTGAATGAAAAAGCCTTGAACAGCTTTAAGACACACATACACAGATGGTTTATATACCATGTAAGGGACTTAACCAAATGAAATCTCCCTAACAGCAAGACAGGGTTTTTACAAATGGCATTAAATGGATGCTCACTCATCCTTTTACCCCAGGTAAGTCTAATGTCTAGTGAAGCGTTCACCTGAAAAGTCCATCGCAGGAGATCGTACCTCTCCCCCCAGCCCCTGTGCCCAGATAGCACAAGCAGAAACAACCTGGAGAGGCAGCGGGGCTATGTTCCTCCAGAAGATGTATTTCTGTGTGACTCCAGTGCAAAGAAGTAACATCATACAGGGCAGAGAGAAAATAATGTCAGGTTATTTTCTCCTCGACCAGAGTTAGCTATGTTTGCCTCCAGTCAGTCAAAATCGGGTCCACATTAAAATGTTGAAGAAGAAAAAAAACAAACAAGAATGTGAGTAGACAAAGCAGGAAAGAGAGTCCAGAAGCTACAGTCTTCATTATAATGGCACACAAAAATCAGAGGAGAGAAGAGGGAAACATCAGGAGCCGGCACCTTGGGGATGTGCTGTTGACAAGGGGACACAGGCGAGAGGTCCCCACTGAATTGCCACCGTCTTAGAATCACAGAACCATAGAAAGGTTTGGGTTGAAGGGACATTCAATGCTCATCCAGTGCCACCCCTGCCATGAGCAGGGACATCTTCACCAGCTCAGGTTGCTCAGAGCCCCGTCCAGCCTGGCCTGGGATGTCTCCAGGGATGGTTCATCCACCACCTCTCTGGGCAACCTGGGACAGGCTCTCACCACCCTCAGTGTCAAAAATGTCTTCCTTGTGCTGGGGGCACAGGCTGGGGGAGGGAAAGGCTTGCTAGCAGATTCCCTGCTCACCAATCTGCCTTTCACCACAGGAAACGTATCCCCATATGCTTATTTGAATTGTTGTCTTTCAACAGCTCCAAAGTTGTATGATGTTGCTAAAATATTTGTGAGCACAGCAAAGCATGCTTGAGGGCTGTGTATGAATTCTTTGTTAAGGGCTTATAGGAGAGCTGATTTAATCATAAACCATCTCCATTTAATGATAATAGTTTATGTTTGCATAGTTCCTTCATCTGAATGACTACATAAGGGTCTGGTGAACTGTTCATAGGAGATCTTTGTATTTATGTGCACACAGATAAGCATGCAAAGCATTCACAGGCACAAGTTCCAGCTATTGGTGCTTCTTACTAGATATTTTATCTAGTCAAGTCAGGACTCTTGTCATGTAAATTGTTCGCACTATATCTGTAATAAGAGATGTCTCTCTGTCCTTACAGCCTTACCATATCGGCTAGAAGGGGTGGCTGCTGCCCCGTTTTCCAGACAGACAGACAGACAGCTGCACTGATGGCCACTTGCTGGTCCCACAGCAGTGATGGGAACTGATGGCCCACAGCTCCACCAGTGCTGCATTGCAAAGCTCTGCATCTCCTCATTTTTATCACTTCTATGATTTAATTTTAGGGTCTACTGCTTACAAACCACATATCTTTGCATTCTGTTTTACAACTGATGGATTGTGACTAATTACCCAAACACTGGTCCCAGAAAACATGTAGAACCTTTATGTTTCTGAGCACTTTAATCTTGATTATTGGTTGAAACTGGCCAAGGTATTCTCGGGTTTCAGAGGGGTCTGACAGACACATACCTACACGCATGCAGAATTTAATGATACAAATCCTTTTTTCTTCAGAAAGCAGTCTAACAACTGTTTAACTGCACAGACAAACCCCCCCCCCAGATGCTGCTATAATTAGATTTGCAGGAAGCTACACCAGACCAGGTTAGTTATTTTACTCAATAGCTGTGTGCTGGTTTTGACTGGGATAGGGTGAATTTTTTCTATAGTAGCCAGTATGAGGGTCTGGTTTGGATTTGTGCTGAGAACAGTGTTGATAACCCAGGGATGTTTGCTTTGCTTGCATGCACTTCTTTTGCTTTACCTGTTAAACTGCCTTTATCTCAACCCACAAGTTTTCTCACTTTTACCCTTCTCATTGTCTCCCCCATCCCACTGGAGAGGGTGAGCAAGCGGCTCTTCTGGGCTTAGTTATCAGCTGGGGTTAAACCACGACAAGCTGAAATAAATATCCAGCAAAAAGGGGATTTTTTTTCTCTGTACCTATTCTGATCTGCAAGGTCTAGTTGCTTTTACCAGTCTTTGGAAGGAAAGGTGTGAGAGAGACCTTGCAAAACTTATTCTCACATAAGTATGGGAATGGAGGCTGTTGGTAGGTTGTTGAGTGTCTGACTCAAGTTCTGGTTTCCTCCAAGGAGCCCTGATTGCTGCTTTCTTTGCAGACAGTTGAGTGCACTGGTTAAAAAAATGGATTACAAATTGGGAGGCATCAATTACTGGCTTCGGCCAATAACTTACTGTGTGACCTGGTAAAGCCACTTAGCCGTGCTCTGTAAAAGAGAGGTGGTCCTACCTCTCAATGTGCAAAAAGCTCTGTGAGCCTCTCATGAGCAGCTAAATATTTTCCTCTATTATTTTTTTCCCTTTTTATTTGCTATTACACAAAAGCCAGGTTTTGCATCTCATGGTAGAAGAATAATTAAGTCAAAAGCAAATGCAGAGTCTTGGCTTTTTCTGCTCGGGGCTTGTTACAGCAGGTGGTCTCCAAAAGGTTTCACATTCCTGGTGGTCTCAAGAATAGGGCTGTAAAGTCAAACTTCTGGTCTCATTATAGGGCTTTTTTTGCCTAACGTAGGACTTGGCCTGAGTCCCACTGCTCACTCAACACAGTGTGACCCTGCTGGGCGAATTTCAGTAGCAATCATCCAATTTAATGGCTATGGGCTGTGTTGCGAGACCTTACTGTTGCCTAATACAGGGATTTTCATGGGCTGGGAGCAAACTTGTACAGAATTTAAAATCAATAAACAAAGCAGACTGCTGTTAATTAGCGTTAAAAAGAAGAGAGGAGGAGTGAAAATTCAGACCTCCACGCAGCCAGGCATTTTGTTCATTAAAATCCTTGTACCACCAGTCTGAGCTTAACTGGGAACGGATCACTGCCCCAGTGAATGTGCACAGGGCAGCTCCAGTCTGCAAAAGCAATGCGGACGTGGGTGCTAATCGCACCCTCGCAAAGGGATTTAGGGATATCAGTCTGGGATGGCTCTGGGCAGTTTTAAAACAAAGCCAGTCCCACCACCAGCTTCTACAGGACAGGTGTTGCCTGCGCTGCATGGGTGCTGGGAGGAGACAGTCTCAGCGCTGGGTACTGCTCTCCAGGGCTTCAGGAGAACGAAATGACACAGTGCCATCAACTCCAGCAGCCGGAGGTTGCCTGGGCAGCCTGGCCCTACTGGGAGAGACTGGGAGAGGCTGGTGGGCAGTGCTGCTGTCAAGGTTATCTCATGGTGCTCTGGGGCTGGTGGCACTGGGGGTGACACGTGTTTTCTTTTGCCCAGATGTTGTCACCAATGTCAGTTCAAGCCGTCCACCCTGAGCGCCCACCACTGGGTGTGTGCAGGGCCCGTACAATGCAGGCTTGTTCTCCGCAGCCCCTGGGTGCTGCTCGAGCCAAAATGTGGTGGTGTCTGCCGCTGTACCGGGGCGTGAGAAAAGAACGGAGCCTCACTAACTCGCTCCAAACTGAGGACGGCTCTGTCTCTTCTGTCTGAAGTTAAAAACCACACAGAAGCAAACTTTCGTGGCTGTCTCCCATTGCATTTCTGCGGCTGCCAAGAGGGATGGCCATCGCCCATCTCCTCGGGGCCATGGGCATCACACCTGATGGGGCATTTCTGTGGCGGTGTCTCCCCGCAGACCAGCACATGGCATTTTGTCAGTGGCAAACACCTCACTAGGAGATGCCAGTTCAGTGCAGGACAAACACATCCAGGGTACCCAAAATGGCCTCCTGTTGGCTGGCCTTGAACACAGATGCACAGAATGTTTGTCAGTTGTAGTGGTTTCATGTACCTTGATGGCTAAACCTTCCACTGGGGAAAATCAGGACCAGGCCTAGAAACATCAGGTGGAAGTTGTGACCAGCTACAACTGATTTGAAGAGGACTTTATCCAACACTTTCTCTGATGCCCTAGATACTGCAGTACTAGCACAAACTTTAAGAGGCCACATGTCCTCTCCCAGTCCCTTACCTTTACAACTTCAGTGCAATCCTCACATCTCCCTAATACTTCAGAATATCTCTACCATGGTACAAACAAAACCCCTTTATTACTGTTGGTGTGCATCGTTTTGTGTTTGGCAGTTAGTGCCAGCCAGAGAGCTAAGCCCCCTGGACACTCACAGTCAGCAGTGACAAGTTCATCTTATCTCGGGTACAAATCAGCCTTCTGGCTTATCAACACCTGGCCCTTCCACAGGCTCTCAGCAAGGGAGCCACTGAGAGGGTGGGTGTCAAGAGGATGGGCCAGACTCCTTTCAGTGGTGCCCAATGACAGGATGAGGGGCAACGGGCACAGACTGAAGCACAGGAGGTTCCATCTGAACATGAGGAGAAACTTCTTTCCTGTGAGCCCTGAAACAGGCTGCCCAGAGAGGCTGTGGAGTCTCCTTCTCTGGAGACATTCAAACCCACCTGGACACGACCTGTGTGATCTGCTCTGGTGACCCTGCGTGAGCAGGTGGGTTGGACTGGATGATCTCCAGAGGTCCCTTCAACCCCAGCCAGCCTGTGATTCTGTGAGAGACTTTTCCTCTGTGAACAGCTTCTGCTGGCACTACACACGGCCAAGTGCTGCCAGAATGGGAAAGAGCATCAGGTTCCCCGGGGCTGGGGGTTTTTGCTCAGTGGCCAGATTAACTGATGGCTCACTGGGGTGGAAAATAGAGCAGATTTGTTTCTTGGTGACCTCAGCCAAGTCAGTTCTATGCCTTGTGCCTCTGTTTTCCTATTTGAAAAACCAAGGTAACAACGAGAATGTCTTTTGTAAATCACCTTGAAGTCTACCAATGAAAAGGCTTGGTTAAGAGACAGATATTAGTATTATCATACTCCTCATCCTTGTCAGTTGATTCATCATCTTCCGTTTCCTTCCAGCACTGCAGGCTTCACCCGCATCTAAAGACATCACTCACTGCAGCTCAGATGCTTCGGTGTTGACATGAACGGAGGCTACACCAACACCCACCATGCTGGGGTGCCTGTCCTTCTCCTGCTCTGGTGGGTCACACTCCCCAAGGCTGGTACTGACCCCTCATGCAGCACTGACCCTCTACCAGCAATGACGCTGGGATGCTGATGGGGTCAGCCCCATCTGCTGCTTGCTCAGGTGTGCTGGACACAAAACCACATCCCATGAAATAGCGATTTCTTGTGCTCAGGGGAGTCTCCTCTGCCAGGAGAGCACTGCAAAACACCTCAAAATATCACAAGAATTGACTTACCACCGAGTCAAGGAACCTAATGCAGCACTCAAGCTCGGGTCGAGTTTCACAGAACTGCCGAAAGAGAAGCCTTCCGATCGGTTGCTTTTCGCATATGCTGCAGTAATCTCTGTCTAGAGGCAATAAAGAGAGGAAGAGAAGCATGAAAATGAGAAGAGCTTTGCCTTTTGGGTTGATTAGGAGTTCAAATCAGAACTGCCGTCTTCTCCCCACCACCATGTTGCAGGTATCCAAATACAAATATAATTAATGGTTTTAAGGCTCAATAAATATAGGCTCATTTTGATAACAAAAATGTTCCACAAAACCCATGCAGCTATTATGAAAGAATAATGTCACATTTTTCTGCGGTGGAAATAAGTGCACTCTGCAAACGTACTGCTCAGACAGGTGGTGGTTGTTGGTATGCGGGGAGAAAAGTACAACTCCTTGAGACGGGAGTCGGACATTAAAGGGTAGGGAAAGCTGGAATCTGTGGAGACCTTCCTGGATGCCTCCTAGATATGCACTACAGTGCCCCTCATCTCTGGAAATGCTCAGCTCACTTGCTGCTAAACAATTATTACAGATTATGTGTTTCCAAAAGTTTCAAAATTTCTGCCATTTACTCCTTGAGCATTAATGAATGGATGGAGCATAAGGCATCTAGCTGGTTTCTGTTTCACACAGCACTCCTTTACAGAACTGTATTTCCCCTTAAATGCCACATTTAATGCATTTAATGCATCCAGAACCATCATTTCTAGTAAAGCAAAAGGTCCTTTACCCATCACAGGGACTACCTGCAGGAACACATGGGAGAAGGGCAGGCATTGCCAACTGGAATTGCACCAGTACAAATGCTGAGGGCTTTGGATATGTTTTTCTGGTGAGAGCAGCAAATCCCCCAGCCTGTTTGGAGCGGCAGTACTCGCTCGAGACACGTTATTCCTCTAGAAGTACACACATGTCAAACAACATACTGTGTTTCCTTGAGCGTTCCTCTCACCACCCTCCTCGCTGCCATATGGCACTTGCTGTTATTATGGAAACAACCAGCTTCTAAACACATAACACAGCACTGCAAACAGACATCCGAAACCCACACAAGTTGTCAGTGCCTTGGTTTCTTCTCTCTCTCCTGCAATGTCTTTTATTCCTCCTTTGCTTTGTCCCCCTGCACCCCTCAGCTTCATCCACCCCAAGGAGAACACCAGGCAGGCACACGGCTGCGATGGAGCTCATCTTTGCCGTGAAGGCTCCCAGCCAAAAGGCTCATTCTTCACAGGTCATGGCCTGGGGACCGTGCCCTGCAAATAAATCTGGATTGAAATCACTGTGTAAATCCTAACTCAACCTCCAGTCTATCAGCAGCAAGCCCATGGCACCGGTCTGTTTGTATGAGCTGGAGCCTCCAGCATGGAACATCACGACACAGACATTTGGTGAGAAAGCCATGGGGCTCGCTTGGATGCTGAGCAACCTTGGGGGTGTCTGTGAGAGTGGTACAAGCTTGTGCTGCTTCACCAAGTCACTTTTTAAGTGGGAAGGTAACTGCTGAAGGGATGTGCAGACATGCAGAGCGCTAAGGTAGGGAAAGGGGTTTTGTAGTGCCTGAGTGGATTAACCGTCAACTCCCAATGTCCCAGAGGTGGCACGAGGGCTGTGTAGCTCAGGTGAGCTCTCCTGGGAGGTCTGCAGGTTGAACTACATCTGCTTTCTGCTACCTTGACTAACCCACTCTTCTGAGGGTATGAATAAAATATACACCGTGAATACTGGTAGCACACAGCCTGCTTGATGGCAGAACGCAACCCCTCCAGCAGCCCAAACCCACAGCAAGATTCCTCACGTTAAATAAGCAGTGCAAAAAATGTGGCTGTATGAACTTGTAACAAAATAAAACACACAGGAACAAATGCATTAATCTGCTGCCTTGCCCTATATTTTCTCTCGTACAGCACTATTTGTTGCACGGTGACAACCCTTGTTGTACAAAATGCAGTTATTTTATCAAAGTTGTTATGGTAGGGTGACACTTGTCATAGCAGAGGATGCTCTTCTAACAAAAGGGCTGGTGATATCAGCTAAATAGGCATTCAAATGACACGTCCAATAACTACGTTGTAGCATAGCACGAAATGAAAACAAGCAGCTGAACACTATTGCATATGTGGATAAATGAAACATAAAGAAGACACGAGCACAGACTTCCTCCTATGGTACATAACTTGGCCAACATGTGAGAAGGGCGACCTGTTCATAATGAGGAAAAAGGAAATACCAGAAATAATCTCAGCAAACACAAGAGCCAGAGCTGTTCCCTGGAGCCATCCACTCCTCGGTCATGTTCGTTTAAGTGCTCGGTATACCAATGTGGACGACAAACACGTGATGCAACTGCTTTCATTCCTTGTAGGTGACACAAAATATTTTCTTAGGCCCTGATGTTGCCATTGGCCTCGCTTAGTCAGCTAAAGGAGCCTTCTCTCAACTTGGGGTGCATGGGCCGTGGAGGGGACTAAGAAAGAAAAACACAGAAAGGACCAAAAAAAGGAGTGGAGTGTTTTATTACTGTGAGGAAAGGAGAAGTGTTTTAACAGCGTGTGGCACCCTGGAGGCCTGTCTGCGGCACCCCGAGCTGAGGGGAGGGGATGGGGACCAGGCGGGTACCACAGCCCGGGGCTCCTGGGCCTGCTCCTCGCGTCACTCTCGCTTCGCCTGCCAGTAAAAATATCCATCCAGTTTCAAAAGTTTAAAAAACAGAAAGAACGATTTCCTGAGGAAATGGAAATGTTAAACACTTGGAAGTGAAACCATATGCTTGTGATGATGAAGTGTAACTAAAACAGCTCTGAGAGTGATATCTTTGGTAGTCAGACCCTCCTGCTTCAGCGCAATCGTGTTTAACACCTGCAAAGTCACTCAAAACGGGGGTGAAAAGCTGGGTGGGTCAAAGCCCCAGGAAAGCAGTCACTCCTCCCTGACACCAGAATCCTAATTTACAAAATGTCAATACTGCAAACAAATTATTTATCTTCCTAACGGAGTAACAACTTACAGATTAAAATGTTTATGAAAAGGTATTATATAAAAACCCATCATAAACATTCTTAAGATAAATGACATCTATTCGAAATTCTACTTAATAGTTTTCCCATTTACTTCATACCTTACATATTAAAATACTCCTTTAAAGAGTACCCAGCACACAGAACACACCAAAATAGTTACACATGCAAACAGCAAATGCCATCACCACTCAAAGTCTATGGCCAAATTTGCTCCCCCACAGATATTCTAGTAAGGTTTTGAAAAATATCTAAAGACAGACCTAGGAAAAACAGTTCTATTAGTAAAATTTTAATAATGATCAAAATATGCCATTGATGAAGTGAAAAACACAAAACAAGGTAAAAAAGAAAACTGCTGCCATTTATATCTCCAATCTTCAAGTAAAAGGGAAAAATCTAATATTTCAATTAGATAAAAGCCTCACTGTGCCTTGTGAAGACATTTTCATCTTAATTTTGCATTTAAATACTTGGTATTTTTTTTGCAAAATATCACCTTAGCAATTTTGGAGAGAAATTGAGGCTGAGAGATGAGGTTCCCCCCCTCTTTCACATTTGCAATATCCTTGTGGGTTTTGACGGGTTAGCGTTGAGCTACAGAACTGGGTGAGGGCTTTTGGCTCAGAAACCAGTCTTTTCTGATACTGCTTCGTCCAGTGTAAACTGCAGGTGTCTAAAAGAGGCTGCTATGGAAAGTTGTAATTCTATTTCTGGGCTTCTGTTGTTGTTTTGAAGGGCTACTAATCCACCACCTGTGATCAGCTGGAGAGGTTTCCTCCTGTACATGTCTGTGGGGAGGGATGAACTCAGTTTAAATCTCACTTTTGAAGTCTACAAAAGCCAGGAACACCTTTTCAGCTTTTTGGTCATTGCTGGTATGGTCAACAATTGCACTTATGGACTATCTATTAAGTAGCATTTTATTTTCCTTTTTAAAATGCTGGAATACCAAGAGAAGACATTTCAAAGAAATGCATGCAGAATCACCAAGACATGTACCACGCTGCTGCACAGGAAAATCTGGACTTGGCCTCTGGATCTCTGCTCTCCTTGGCATTAAATCAGCCTAGATTAAAACTGAGTTAGATCCAAATGCAATGTAATTTTGCTGCCTGGAAAAAAAAACCAAAACAAACCAACAACCAACCACCATCACCTTTAAAAGAACCCCAAACACACCAAAAAAGCCCTCCTTGATGCCTGGAAACCCCAAAGTGGATGTAGGAAGAATCAATTGTTCTTTTCCTGCTCATGCTCAATGACCCAAGATGAGAACTCATCTTCCCTTTCCTTTGTTTTTTTCTTTAAGGTGAAGCAAAATCTTTCAAACAGATGTTTTTTGACATATATTATTTATCTGCTGCTCTCTTCCTCTAGCCTTCTCTAGTCCAGAACAACAGAAAACACACCAAACCCATGGAATAAAGAATTTGAATACAAGGGAACCCTCAGTCCATTCTCTCAAGCTGGACAATTGGGAGCAGCATCAGAGCCAGATGTTTGTAAGAATGTTGGCACACAAGAAGTAAAACATGATTCTTCCAAGGGGCTGAGGCCTGTCAAAGTGGTTCCCACCAGCCCTGGGATGGATGGAAACTTCAGCTAGAGATGTCCCAAAATTGCACGCCTCCCTCCTCATCCAAACTTGGGGACAATGCTGCTAAAAGAGATTCTAACCAGTCCAGCCCAAATCTAACACCACTTCTGGGGTTTTTTTGCTCATCTTTGCTTTCTACATACAAGCTTTCTTGAAGAGGCACACAATGAAAAGGAGGACAAAAGCAGGAACTAAAAGCAAGATAAAAATTATGCAGCCTGATTGAACTAAATAGACTCTCACAACCCATCATACAGTGTGCACTTGTAGCAATTTCCTTTTTTTTGTCAAAAAAAGAAGACCAAAGCCTTTAAAGTTTATAGAGTTGTTTTGTGTCCAGCCAGGATACTAATGGAAAACAAATTGCATCTTTAAACACTGAATAGCCCCCTTTAGAGCTATATTCATATAAATACATTTTTCACTTAAAATCAGCAAGTCTAACACTGGTGCTTATAAATATGTCTTATAATTCACTGCTGCTCTTCTCCAGCTAAAAGTAGATTTACCACTGTCTACATACAAACTTAATAAACAGTACATACTAAACCGCCCAGTCTTTGAGCCTGATGAAAGTTGCTTCTTATCAAAGGCTCCTTTGTGGATGCTTTAAAAGGATTTAAATTGCTTTGATTGCATTATTAACAGTGTCTGTGTTGCTCTTTTATTTCAAAATAATCTGAAAAGCTGGAACATTAGCTCTTGCACTCCACAAAAGGCCATTTTCCATCTCTAATAAATATGCTTTAATACAAAAGATAATCCCTGTGTCCAAAAGCAAGATCCCAAGATTGGCCATGTTAACACTTCTGCAGACCCACTTATTACCCTCTGATTTTTTGATGGCCTTCAGTACTGGAGATGGCAAAGCCAGTCAGAACTTCATAAACTTTGCTAGAAACCCATGTACTTGCAGTTAAAAACACAGCAGGTTTCTCTCTGAGAATCTGAAAATACGGGCACCTTTCTGATGGAGAAACATGGATATTGCTGTTTGAACTGTAGAACCTGGCCAAGTACATGTACCATAAGTTGGTGAGGGATCTCCTTTTCATGGTGTCTACTTGAGAATGCTGCAGGAATGGGAGAAGGCAACAGATGGGAAGTTTCTTGTTCTTTTTGTCTGTTTTGTCTCTGTTCGGGGGTTTGTTTGGTTTGGTTTGTTGTTTTTAATTTTATTTAATTTATTTTTATTTTTTTCTTCAATACGGAAACGTATTGTTGAGATGCTGAGGACTTTCCATTTGCCCCGTCTCCAGCAATGCATTTACAAAATGAGGCAAGCCAGCTGGTTAGAGATACGAGATAGGAACAAAAATGCCTCATTGCAGTTCATGCAAAAATTCCCAGGAACCGTGGCACATTACAAAAGCCTAAGGAAAGCAGCTCGGCTCCCGTGGGAATGCAGTTACCAGTACAACTAATGCTGTGCGCCCTGCAGACCCCAGCGGCACGCTGGATTTATAACACGGGGCTAACAGCACCGCCCGACCTCAAAGCAGCGTGGCCAGAATAAGTATATTAAAGCGTGCGAGCCCAAAGTGCTCCTGGATAGCCCTGCGGCTCCTCGCTATTTGCTTGCGACGCAAACGCCCGGAATGGAAATTTAGTTCAAGCGAGCACAACAGAGTCTTTTTATACATTAACCGCTATACTGCTCCATAACTCCACCTGGCACTTCACAGAGGTTAAAAATGACGCCGCAGCCCCTGTCTTGGAGAGTGTTTCTCTTGGCAGGGCCGGAGCTGTGCAGGTGCAGGATAGAAACGCCGAAGCCAAGGGCTGCGATGAAGTTGTGTTGCTCGTGGCAAAAGCACACTCCCTCGAACAATAAATATTTCATCTGTTTTCTTTATTTTTAATAAAATACAGGAATTGTTATGATCTATGACAGGATAATGGCTTGACAGATTCCTGATTTTAAACAGCAGCTCGTCTTGGTCTGTTAAAACCAGCACTTCATGGCTGGGGAAAGCTCTAGGCCGTGCGTATGAAGCCCTGGGGAAGAACACATTTTTCAGTCTTGGTTTATTTTTTCCCCTTGAATTTAGGATTTACTACAAAAAAACTCGGGAGATCCCCATCTATGCTGTTACAGTGAGCGCTGCTTTGGCACCGGCTACCCAAGTTTAATGAATTAAACTTACAAATGCAATCAAGCTTACTTGAGACAACGGAATCACCCCGAACCGGTTTCAAGTCCTGCCAACTTAATTTTCTCTGCTTGTCAGCTGTCTCTTAAAAACAAACAAAATTTAATCTCCTGATCACCGAACATCTAATGTAATTATTCAGATGCAGACAGTGTTTACTTTGTATAACTTCCCTTATTTCCACTCTTTTCATGGTATTAGGCTACAGGGATAAACTCCACACACCACAGCAAAATTACACTGAAGATGGAAACTGTCCAAAACTTAAAGCTGGACCAATACGGAAAAAATGTTTGGAGAATATTGTAACAAATTCACAGTTAGATACACTTCAGTGATATATATGGATCTTGTCCGTTTTTTTTGAAAGCAGCTGTACTGAAGCTTTGCTCCTAGAATTTTCTTTGAAAGTCAGATCCCACAAACAGTTGCATAAATACGTTTGCACGGGTATTTGAACCAGAACACGTACGTAGCTTTGTTGATTTTGGACAAAGATTTTGGCAGGAGGGATAACAACCCACTCACCCTTTTTGTAGCAGCAGCGGGAGGATCAAACGAGACCCTGTGAGCTCAATATGGTCACTGCACAGAAAAACTGGAGTGGGGTCCAGAGCCAGGGGAGGGACCCTCAGGTGTCTCAGGGGAGACATTTGGTCACCCAGCCTTGTTCCAAGAGCATGGGGAAATGCCGAGGAGAGAATGCTCTGCCCAGAAATGAGACTGTTCACCAGTGGAGGACAAACCCTCATCCTAACAAAATCCGCGTTTCTCTGCTGAGTTATTCCAGCCCTCCTTCAATGCTTCTGATTTCTTCTCAAAGCTACTTGTCCAGGCAACTGCATCCTTTGCACGTGGGTCACTGGTCAAGCCCTGAGTTCAAAAGCAGATGGCAGATACCGCAGGGTCAAGAGGTTTACCTTGAGAAGATGGAGCTTGCCATTAAAGTCTGAGCCCCTTTAATTTATAGAAGCAAAAATGTATACTGTTGCTTGAAATAGGGAGTGCAGGGAAAGGCGACAAATAACTCATACAAATAATGAAGGTGATCTTTAAGCCTGATGAAACAGATGGAAAGATTCCCATCAATTCCAGCGGGTCTTTGATCAAGCCTCGGTTTCCCAACTCTGTCAAGCACAACTTACGTGAACAAAACTCAGTCTGTCTCCACAGTCAACGTGGGCATCAGGAAATCTGGATTGTGAATGTGCAACAGGAATCGTTTAAAATCTTTTTTGAACTGAAATTATTAGGTACCAGGTTCTTAAACACATCCTTTCTTTTGCATTTGGCTACCAGTTAGAATAACAGTGCACGGAAAGGGAACAGAAAGCAAGTAAGAGCAGGGAGACGGACTGACTGATAGACAGATGGACAGGACAATTCTGCTAGTTACAAAATTCAGATGACTAGTAGTAAGCTGGCACTGAGTCAATGGCTTTGACGAGCTTTCCTGAGCACAGTGTCTGAACTGCCGTCTTCAGGGCTGGTCCCAAAGCCATTCAGGGCATGGTGGGCTCCAGATCGCTCCACACTGATCACACAAGACACGCCATCACCAAGATTTCCCAAGACTTGACTGCGGAGGTTGGTTTACAGCCCCAGGGGAAGGGTTGCCCACACCATAACTGTGACCACCGCTCTGCCTAGAAAAGGAGTGTTTTTATCTTCTTCAACGACTTTCAACAATGTCTCTGCGGCAAGGCCAAAGGAATGGAAAAAATCCCCCAAATAAATATGAAAGCTCACCTCAGAAGTGCCCTGGGAAATTCGGGGAACAAACACTTGGTTGTTCTCATTTTGTTCTGCTTTGAATTCGGATGACAGAACTGGATGATTTGTCCTCAAAGAAGGTAGCTACTGTGATTTTTTTTTTGGGGGGGGGAGGAGACAACTTTTATGTCCAATCTTAAAGATTTTAACACAAATACCAAACTTATTTTCTATCCAGTGCTGTTATTTAGACCCTCTTGCCTGCTAATATTCTGAATAATATGTGCTGAAAGAAAATTTCAGTAAAAGTTGTAATTTGAATGTTTAAGGTTATGAAATCTACAGAACTGTTGCTGTTGTACATAGCACAAAATAAACACCTCGATTCCAGGAAACTAAAGGAGACATCTTGTGAATCGCTTTCTTAACACCAAAAGACTTCTGCAAAACTACTCGGTGACTTCAAAACCAGGCTGGGTAGAAACCAAAGCGGCCGTCAAGACTAAACCTTCAGCAGGTCAATAAAATGGCAGGATGCACAGGGACACCAGCACAGTCACTCTGCAAACACATATTTAAGTAGCATACGTTGCGGCGGGCACATAATAAAACTATTCATGGGGATTACTGACTCTGCATGATGTTTGATAGTCACTGCAAGTTCAAACATCTTGCCCATTTTATTAGTGATTCCTTTAATGAAATACTCGATGCTATTAGTTGATGCTTCATCGCTGAATTTTTCTTTTCCTTTCAGTTTTTCTCCTGATGTTTTGAAACCCCAAACTTCAAGTATAACAAAACTCCACAATCTTAGGCTAGTAAGTTATTTTTCTAAGTGTTTGTCAATCCCAGCCTTTAAAAAATTGCAAAATAAGCTCAACCATCAACCTAAATAATCAGAGACAATAATACACTGGGAAAAAAAGAATCTATCTTCAATAATTTTAAGGGGTATCACTGACCTTTGACAATGCTGCTAAATTACCACTTAACTGAAGCTTTTGTCCAACTACAAGTGAAATGCCAACACTGCCTTTAGCTTGGTTTATAGCCACAGGCTGGTTTGCTGCCTGAGGAGTGACATCCCCTGAGCGGGCGTGAAGGAGCTGAGCTGCTGAGTAAAATCGATCTGGAAAATGGAAAAGAGATTTTAAAGTCATTTAGAAACCCCAAATACACTAAAAGGAACTTGTGCGAGAGGGGACTGCCAACGGAAAGTATGTTTTTTGTCCTTCTTGACCGAAGTCTGCAGTGCTAAGGATCTCTTCAAATCAAATTATTGAGATGGATGTAGAGAGTGTCCAGACACAAGAACCATGAACTAAAAAAAATGCAGTTTTAGAGAGAACTTTGTCTTCATTCTTATGAAAATGGGGTTGTCATAGGGAAAAGAAGTGAGAACTTTAACCATCTTATTCCAGTTGTACTTTTTCAGTTTATCTCTTCATTTTTTCCTGTCATTTCTTGGTTTAGTTTCACGCTGTAATATGAATAATGTCTTACCCTTATAAAGTGTTTTTTTACCCATAATATTTGGTTTCCTAAATTTCAACATACAACCACAAATGTTCAGCAACACAAAATAATGGTGTTCAGATCTGCAAAACAAGAAGCCCAGACCATCGCCTCCAAAATTACAGAAAGAATTTCAGCAGACAGAAGATAAAATTAACAAGAACTGCAACTAGTGTTGCCTACCTCATAAATAGTGCTCTGGTATTTAGGTGCTGAAAACATATTTAGATAGTTTGCTTCTCACTTGGAAGACGACACTTCAACCTGCCTTAGTACTACGTGTTTGATCTGAAGAACCAGATCAATAACTGAGATCCCCATGCATGTCTCAACTGTTCGCCAGTGGCTTTCCAGGCAAATAGTATTAAAAAAGCACACTGAAACGTAATCTAAACTTCTATACCAGACCATCACATGGCAAGGAACAGCACTGTTGTGGTAAGAGCAGCATCACAACTAGATGTCATTAGTCCTTTGAGAAACCTGTTCCCGAGTTATTCCGGCCAAGAACATACAGGGAGGCGAGTGGATCAGGCAAGAAATGATCATGGGATTATCTCCACCTGAGGAAACTCTGCAACAGCTCACGCTGACTTTTACTGGTTGGGTGACACCACCTTCTCTCTGTGTGAAGCATCAGCTCTGTGTCCATAAATATGAAGTGATGCTCTGAGATAAAGTGCTCGTAGGACCCTTTTCCTGAGGGAAAGGATCACTTACGTGGCTGCCTCTTAGATTCTGGTTGCCTTCCAAAACCAGTAGCCTCTTGTGCTTGTACCTTCCTGCTGACCTCCAGAACGTGTAGGGTAGAAGCTGTATGTGGTTTTTGGTGCTTGGATGTTTAGAGCAAGCTGTCACCTCACCAGCAATATTCCGTGGCCTGTCTGCATAGCTAGACTGCTCCTGTTACTTCAGGAATGAGTGCAAGGAGTGGAAGGAGTTCACCAAATACAGAAGTCAAGATTGCCCTGTGAAATTATACCCTTAGAGATATGCAGATATGGGAACACCAAGTACAGTGAGCTCGTCTGGAAGAGAACCATCAGCTAAGGGCTAACACCTCCATGGCCAGGACTGAGGTGCACTGTCTTCTGAGTCCCCAGGTTAGCCCAGGAATTGCACAGAAGACAGGGATTTCCTCTTCGGCAGACACATAAAATGTACTTCTATGAAAGGAAAAGGGAAAAAAAGGGATGGAAAAGAAGAGCCACATGGCCGATCTGAAAGGAAAGCATGTTTGCAACGACACTGAAACATTAGAGACATTGTTCAAGTGCAGTTCATCCTTGCAAAAATATTATCCTCGTCGCGATGCCAAGGTCAGTGAAAGTATGGGCTATCTGCCATGGAAGTGCTGGGTATTTAGGCTAGACCTGTCATGGGGCTTATTTACTCTCTGCGCCCAACATTTCAGACACACTCAAGTGTAGTGTTCATGTCTTGGCAGGAACTTCTCATTCATGCACTTTCTCCTGGTCCCCTTTGATGAGTCTTCCTCCTCCGACATCGCGGCGGTTGAAATTTCATTGCTTGCTGAGAAAACCAACACTGATTAATTCCATCCTACTTGCATGGAAGAGGTAAAGTATGCAGGTCTCTAGCCAGGGACCAGGAAATCCCTGCTGCTTACATGCCACATTGAATAAGCAGCCCATGGTTGAGGCCATTGGACTTCAACAGTGTTCATTCCACCCGCAGGAAAGCAGCAATTAACCGTAGCAGCATGGGGAGCAAACAGGAAGTAATGCAACACATTCACTTTTGATTAGAGATTTTTTTTTTATAAGACATAATATTCCACATATTCAGCTGTAGTCTTACATTGACACACTCCAAATTATTAAAGGAACGTGATTGAGGTTGCAAAGCTAAGCCTCAAAACCTAGGAAAAACCTAAATGACTGTTGCCCATGTAGCCTGAATGCCATTCCTGACTGTGCGTGTGTTCTGGTACAGTCTTGTAATTAAAGACTTGTAATTACATCACTGCGAACTGTTTTTCCCACAAGACCTTTGCCTCATTCAACACATAGAACGGACAGTGCTTACTTAATGAGCAGCTATTCAGCATTTTGTTTTCTCCCCTGGTTCAGTGTGTGGCCCAGACTTTATTTACTGCACAGCAGTCAGGCCTGCTCTGAAGACACAGTGATTCATCTCCCCATGGACCTTTCTGCGGCACTCTCCACTGTAGCCTTTGAATACTTCACACGTCCTCATGGATCTAGTTTCACACCACCTCTGGGAGACAACAAGGATGTCATTAGTCCAGTTTTACAGACGGGAAACTTAAACACGTGAAGATTCAGAGAAAAAGTATCCACCAACTTGATTTTCGTGTACTTAACCTTATATGCCATTCTCTCTGTTCACAACTACTCTCCCATTTGCTTTAGTTTCAGATGTTGCTACTGAGACCCAAAAGTCTCAAGGCAGCTACTCAGAAAATGAAAAATGCACAATTAGAGGCCAACTGTGAAAAATCTGTTTTAAGTGACCTGCCTGTCATCACGTAAGACCTGGTTTGACCAGTATCCCTGTCCAGTTCCCTAGTGTGTTATTCAACTGCTTTGGCCATTTCCTTTGATGCTGCAAATCCCTATTTAAATTTATCACACACCTTTTGCCTCATGCAATAAATGAGTCAGTCATTCCATCCTCCTTTATTAGACAACCCAGTTTCATCCCCAGACTAACTCAGTCTTTTCAACTGACTGCATTAGGGCTCCTGGGAAGAAAACCAAGCATGTGATACACACCAAGAGATGAATTTAAGCTGCATAGGCAGCGTTAATTCAATATCCATTTTAGGTGCTCATCATTTTAATACACATTTTTGCATGTTTAATATCCTAAGCTTTTAAGGAACTGGAAAACTGGAAAAAAAAATATGTTGTAGACCAACAGAGAAGCCGTTGATTGTTAAGAAGAGCTCACACAAAAGGCCGGGAACTTTCAAATTGGCAACTTGAAGAATGTTCTTTTATTACAGCTTTTCCTGAGCTCTTTCCTAAGTTTTCTTCAAAACAGAAACTCCATCATGTTGACACCCATTCCAAAACCCACACCAGCAGAGCTGAACCAGGGATGTTACTGTATCCACTTGTGCTGCTGGGAGCTGGCAAAGGAGCTGTAAATAGTGCTAGCGGATCGTCCTCAGTTCTAGGGTCTCTCTGAACCACGATTCCCCATTTTTCTTCTTTCACCTTCCCTCCCTAACTTTTCACCATATTTCCCAGCAGCACTGCTTCCCTCCACTCCTTATATTTTATCCCAGTCTTTCTAAATAATGATCCCAAATCCTCACCCCATCTGATCCCAGGATTGTCCTACCCCAGCCAGATAATCCGCAGCAGTACAAGTGCAATATGAACTTGCTGCGTCCCAGCAGCTCTGCAGGAGCTCTCCAAGTGGACATCCTTTGGGAGACACCTGCTAAGGCTTCGCATTTCAGTCTGAAGTGGGTAGTTTCTTTCACTGGAGGGAAAAGCCTTCTCAAGATGGGATCCTTCCCTGAAATGCACTCTAGATGGCCCCTTTCCTTTTTGACTGCATAGATGAGTTGCAGCAAAATACAGTTAACCTTTGTGAACTCCCTCTGCAATATGCAATGTGACCAACCTCATCTGAAAGTGGAATAAACTGTCTCGCACTTAGCCTGAATATTTAAGGGGATAGCAATGGTGATGTTAAATCACCAGAGCTCGTTCTCTCGGTGGGCTGATGCTGCTGCTTTCTCTTTCTGATCAATCCTGGCTCCTACCTTCAGTCTGTTGCTTTTAATCTAAATAAATAAATAAATAGATGAATGAATAAATAAAGTGTGGAAAATGTCCAGCATAGAAAACTTCAGTCTATGTAGCTCTGGCAAAAGCTTAATCTTAAAATGTGCCGATATTAGGCAGCCTTAATAATGGATGGTGCTACCCGGTCCACTGGTAACAGCAACACTTACTCAGAAGGTTTGGCTTTGGGAGGAGCGTCTTTATTGTTTAAGATGTATTACAGGGCCAGTTCTGTCCTGCCTGCTGATGTTTTGGGACCTTGACCTGCGAGCAGTCTCACTGAATTCAGAAGGTTTAACTGGAAAATTCAAAGAGGATGCTATCTTTGAGGGGATATGGGAATCAAAACACCAGCAGCTTCTTTTTTGCAGATTTTTTTTCAGCCTAAATAGATGAACATAAAACACCAGAATATGACAAAAAAAAAAAAAAGGGAGACTTTGTAAGATTTTTGCAATGTTTTGTACAATTGTATGATTTGTAATAATGAAGCATCTCTGTCTGCTTATCAGGGATTAATATTACCTTACTTTCCTTGAACTGCATTTAGTTCTTACATTATGCATATTCCACATGAGCTCTGCTCTCATTTCTGGCACCAATATGAGCCTCTTTGGTAAGGACTCATAAGGTTATGAATGTCTGGACAGCCTGAGTAATGAAAGGCCATTTGGGGCCGAACCATTGACCACAGCTTTAACTTGCCAGGAAGGATAAGGCATAAAATGTAAATTAGGTACTCATAACCCATTTTCCTTCTATATCCTTGGTACAGATACGCAGCATGAAGTACAGATTATGTTTTGAGAGAGATTTTGGAATAATTTGCAGTTTAAAATATTGTATGGGACCTTGTGTTGTGGCCTCAGAAGAGACTGAATTGAGAGTTGTTGCTGCTGCCCTTGAACCCACTTCAGTCAATGGAAAGTTTCATTGGCACCTGGATTTGTTGCTCTGGGAAGCTGCCTAGCTACCAGCAAAACCCAGCACATAATACTGTCATCAGGGAAAGAGGAATGTGCAGTCCAGCAAGCAAGACATGCATGGAAAAGTACATTTCTCCCAGCATGTTTTGCAATCTCCATGCTGTTCCCTCCCCATCTTCCTTTCCACTGATCTCATCTGTGGAGATGAAGTCAAGAAGAAAATGTAGAATCATAGCATCATAGAACAGTTTGGGTTGGAAGGGACCTTCAAAGGTCATCCAGTCCAACCCCTGCCATGAGCAGGGACATCTTCACCAGCTCAGGTTGCTCCGAGCCCCGTCCAGCCTGGCCTTGAAGAGGGAAGCAGCACTTGCAGGATAAGATCATTTTACTGCCTGTTGCAGGAACAACATCAGCCTCAACACTGACCCTCTCGATGGGATCATCCCCTTGTGAAAAACAGACGTTCAGCTCTACTGTTTGTCAGTCAAGGGATAGGGAGGCAGCTTGAGGTTTGTTAGGTGTGTTTAATTCACAGAACTGATTTGGTACTAAAGCTCTGGTGTTGCATTCTGCTGGTAATAGTATGCACTAAACTCACGGGGGAAACAGAGTTCCATGGTAGGCAAGTTACAACACAATATTTCTGTTGTGTTATTTTCAGAATACATATTATTTCAGAATACATAATATAAAGATGTGTTCTTCATGTACGAACTCCAGCCTCCAGTTATACTGGAGTCTTCAGTTCTCCCCTTAGAAACTATTGTTCTTGTTCTGTCCGCTGCAACCCAACTATTGAGGAAATAATGAGTTTTCCTTTTCTCAGCTGGGCTCAGGACTATCTAAAAACATACCTGTGGAACTAGCTTATTGAATTATGTTCTGGTTAAAATAAACCTGAAATATAAAATGGCATGCCCATGTGCTTGGCCTTAATGAGACCTATAACTGCTTCTCCACCCCGTGGCACACATCTCTTTTATGCGAAACCCAGAACGTTGCAGCCTTTCAATAGGTCAGTATGCCTCACGTGGCCCATTCAGGCCACCATTATACAGCTCTGTAATTTCTACTATTCTTTGCACTTAGAAAATCAGAGAAGTCAATCAACAGTTTTAAAAATGAAATAAATACCTGGGTTTGGCCTGCAAAGAGGGACGTGTTAGCAAAGCAGACTCTACGGAGGAAGAACTCCGTAACTCATCAACGTGTGGTTTGGGTTATCTATCAGCTTTAAGTGGGGAACTGCAGTGAGAATACTCCAGCGCTCCTACATATGTATTTTAGCACTGAAAGCAGTGTGAGCAGTGGGTACAGCATACTGGGTACCCCGCTCAGCCTCTTCATGGCGTGAAATCAGTAGCTACTTCACTGGTACAAGACTTAAGAGAGGAGTAGACCTCTGCTCCATCCTTGCAGAATGGCCTCGCTGGAACAGGGATCTGCCTGACAAATCTCCCAGAGGAGCACAGCAGGGAAAGCAAAGTCCTGCCTCCTCATTCACTCTTCCTGTTATTAATTTGTAACGTTATTACTAATAAAGATTATTTTACTGTGTTAATGCCTAATCATGGCAGAGGACCAAGATCGCATGAGGGGGAGCATGGTGCTAGGCACTGAATAAATACAGAAAAACAAGGCAGTCCTGCCCCAGTGAGTGGAAAGATTTAGAGAATAACCATTCATTGCTTTTGGATGCCTGTAGGAGATACTTTCCAAGTCTTAGGTTCAACCACTACTATTGATGTTGCAAAAGAGATTCATGATTTATTTGCGTAAAGGAGGAGAGTCCCTAAAAATACAGGTTCTAGAAAAACAGAAACAGACTAAACAAGCCTCTTGAAGAAATATGCATTTGAGAAACTGCCCTGATTTAAAAGATACGTTTTTTATCCTTCACCCATTATGTGGACCCATGGCACGGCAGCATGCTGGAGATACATCATGTGATAATTCAGGGACACTAACACTGTAGAAAAATCAACGATACTGCAAGAGTAAGCAAATAAACCTTGAGAAATCCACAAGGTCTGGTGCATGCTATCGTTATAAATGTGAATCATGAATTCATGGGCCTCGGAGGAGAGCTGATGTCCCTCCCAATAAAGCAGGTCTTAGGGCCATACTCATTACTAGCAAAGGACAAGCTCCACAGTTGCTCTCATATAATGATCCAACAGCAGCATTTAAGTGAGCAGAATATAAACACCCAGGCTGGAATTTGGCCAGGGTACGACATTTAACATCCTGCTCCTAATAAGAAATGTCATATAGGCTGCAATACCTAAGCAGAGCAGACATGAGCTTAATTAAAAGTTCTCATCTGATAGTCCCATGCAGGGCAAACTACATCAACCCGAATTTACAGCCCTGGGCAACACACAGTGTTGAGCTGACCCTGGCTGCGATGGGCAGATGTGGTATAGCACTTGGAGAACATTTGTTGTGGACGAACACAAGAGTATTTTGCCTTGGAGGGTCCCAGGTATGTCCCATAGGAACAAAGTGTGTGTGCAGCAGGCGTCTGCTCTCCCCGTCCTGCTGGCCGGCTGCCCTCGTGTGCACCGCCGTGCTCTCAGATGAACTCACTCATAATGTGACGACAACCTCTCCATTTTTTGGATGCCAGACTTTAAATGAAAGGAAATTAGGGTGGTTGGAAGGTTGTCACCTTATCCCCTGCCAAAGAGAATTTTCTTTCCTTTTTTTTTTCAGGAGTGGCCAAACCACTTCTGAATCACATAGTCAACATGGTGAGTATGGCTGACTGGCCTTAAAACAAAACTAAACACATTTGCTGCACATTTACTGAATTTCATAATTGTCTATTCGTTTTCCTTTTTCTACCCATCTTTTTTTTCTGCTGCCTTCCTGTGCTATTGCTTTACGTGCTCAGGCCATACTGTTTCTGCTCTTGTCTATCTATTTGCCTCTATCTTTACTTTTCTTGCATGCCACTCTCTCCTCCTCTAATCTACTCCAATCCAATCCAATCCAATCCAATCCAATCCAATCCAATCCAATCCAATCCAGTCTAATCTCTCCTCTTTCTTCCTTTGCTCATATTTCCTTTTCATATTTCCTGTGCAAATAGGAATGCAGGTTGGCTGCTTCGAACCTTAATGTTATGATACTTCTGTGCCTTACAACAATTCAGCAACCAACACAGAGATTATATTTAAAAAGATAAATTTGAATGCTGGGCTCATCACGGCATTTACTTCAATTTTGTTAGTCTAACTCCATTGAATTCAGCAGAGATGCAATGACCAGAAAGACGTGATAACCGAACATACTCTGGGGCTTTTATTTTTTTCTGTGTGACCTCCACTATTCCAGACAGAACCCCACAGGCATTTTCAAACTAGTGTAGACATGCCTTGTGTGTGCCTGTTTTTATTCATACCATGATAACCCCATCCTGTTCTATCTATAAACCCACAGGGACCAGCCAAACTGTTTATTTTCCATTGATAACCGCTGAAGGTCTCTAACAAGAATCCTATTGCTATTCTGAACGTCACTATCTGAAATTAGCTGTAAATCTCTTGTGCTGCTTAAGCTCAAGGAAGTTCACTGATCTTGAAGTTTGGTATCTAGACAACAATCTTCCTTAAATAGCCCATCCACAGATACAAGCTAAACAGAGACTAAGTAGACTTGAAAAACCTTGCAGAATCGACTGCAAGACACTCTGCAGGCAAGGTCAGTGACTCTGCCATATCATTGACTTATTTAATAGTTTTAATTCTCAGAAGAATATAAAAATATTAATCATTG
This sequence comes from Streptopelia decaocto, assembly GCF_964273445.1. Lineage (NCBI taxonomy): Eukaryota > Metazoa > Chordata > Aves > Columbiformes > Columbidae > Streptopelia > Streptopelia decaocto. The sequence continues at coordinate 66,504,546 of NC_138659.1, read as the reverse complement.
TAATCATAGCGAAGCATTTAGTAAGAAAGAGGCCTTTAACTTCTCTCTCTCATAGCCCATAGCAATACTGGTAGCCAAACAGATGTAGCAGTATATTGTACAAGGGAATGTTCAATTTATCAGTGAAGTCGGAATGGAAAATATTAAGAGCATCTGGAGACACTATTCCACATCTGCTGAGGTTAGACTGTGGAATTATATCTAATGGAGAAACTCATAAGAAATACATCATTTTGTTGTGAATATTAACAATCTGCATTTAAAACTACTATTAAAAATGTGTAAGCTATATAATTAATTTGTTACTGTTGCAAGTAACACACGATTTAGACTGTTACTACCCATAATTGTCTTGCCAGGGCCCTCCAAAAGTCCAGTCCCCAGTTATTTCAGACCACCATTAGCAGAAGACACCTTAGCAGGAGAATAAAAATGAAGCCACATACTCTTGTTATGCTTCTCTGTTTGACACGATGGCATCAAGCAGCACTTTCAACAGGTACACTACTTACAAGCCTTAAATACCAACAGAACTATGATCAATGCCTTGGAAAATAAAAATATCTGAATTGTGGAGTAAGAATTGAAGGCATCATACTGCTGTATCCACCACTCTTAACGTCAAAGGACTGGTCCGTGGAGAAAGGAAGACAAGTTGTCATGTCCTGACGTTACTCATTTTATAGTGAACATGCCTGCGTGATGCATCGGGTTCACAGTACGGTGTTAGGAAGCAAAAAACAGCTGAAGTGTTATCAACACTCCAACTGCTTTCTGTCATGTACTGAATTAGCAAACAAAATGTGTTTGAAAAGGCTGTCAGTAGAGTGAAAACAGAAAGCAACAATGGACAAGGTTAGATGCTGGTCAGCATCCTACATTCACTGAGGATGCATGTAGATGCAACCTACACCATTTACATTTAGTTATCAATATATTTTGCTCCTTCGAGCATAGGTAAGTAGGTTTACCCCTTAGGGAAAACTAGGATTCAAACCATAAGCTTCAATCGGTACAAAAGACAATGTGAAAAAAGGTGGTGGATGTATTTCCAGAACACGCTTCAAGAGTCTTCCTATCTGCTGCTAGCTGACCAAAGCAATCATGGAGGGCCAGCCTCAAAAGTCAAATATAAGTAAAACATTTAAATATGCCTTTACATTTTAATTCATTTAAAGTGAGGAACAGAAGAGTTTTAAGTAGCAAACTCTTGGGTTTGCTGATACATGTTCAAGGAAAAAAAATCACCAGTGTGGCTCCATCATTCAGGGGTGTCAAACTCATTTTCACTGGGGCTGCCATCAGCCTCGCGGTTGCCTTCAAAGGGCCACGTGTAATTTTAGGACTTTATAAATGTAACTACTCCTACATTTATACATTTATGACATCCCTGCTTTAGAGCAACATTGCCGAGATCCACGCAGCCGTGAATATGGCTCTGCTTCTAGCAAACTGCTGGATCCTGCGAGGTCTTTGGAGGAAGCATGGACTCTGCGATTCAATAGGATAGGATGGGACAATTCTTTCCATAACGGTATGATAAGGACTAACGGTCATGAGGATAGCTTCTCCAAGTGCCAAATGCCCAACAGTAACCTCATTCAGGATGCAGGAGTGAGGTTAAACTATATCATAGGCCATTTCTTTGACTTATTTTCCCAGCATCAAGTTACAGTGTTCAACAAAAACAGCTTGTCCAAGTACAGGCAGCAAGTTAGCAAAGATGTGACAGAACAAAGATGTAAAATTTCCAGCACAATCAAGAAAACTGGTGTTGGTTACTCTGATCAATCAAGACCAGTAAGGATGGCAAGACCTGGCTCTAATATGGAATAATCTGCATGTGTCTCTCGCAAATGGTATTTCCACTGAACAGACCCATTCGCTTTGCCTTAGGTGCTGTGTTGACATGGTCTGATTTCATCCATTCTGTCGCTTGGTCCTACCCTTGGCACAGCCTCACTGAAGGTATTAAAATACCCACATTTCTGTATTCAGATAATTCCCTTCTCCATCCATCATTGTGAAAAGTTTTACACATATTCCAGGAATTCATACAAAGTTCATTGATTTCATTACTGTGTAGTTCTCCAGATCAGACAATTTATCTAATTTAAATGGCTTGCTTCAATTTTTCATAATTCGGCATTCTTGTGTGGCATTTTAACTTGTGATCTCAGTTTATTATATTTTTTCTCGTATTCTTCACTGCAGCCTTCACATAATTTTCTGATTAAAGAACTGAAATCACCTGAAACACACCTTGTCTTTCAGTCTGTACTCAGGGGGCCCAAAGACTTCTAAAAGCACAGGGCCTTGCTTACTGAGCTTTAAATGTCCCATGGGGGTATCCACATTTCAGTTGGAATATATCTGTGTTCCTCAAATCAAGGAAAAAGGTAAGAAATCACTGATTAACAAGCTCTGAGTTTGTTACTTCCCACAGTTAAGACAGAGACCACTTTCTGTTTCTTGTGTCCGGTAGCACATCACAGCTGTACAGCTCTGCACCAGCCCAGCTACACTGAGGGCATTGACTTCAGTTTTGGATCCCACCATTCTCAGCGTCTGTGAGTAGTTAGCAGCTGAGTTCTGGGTAAGAGTAACAGTTTCAAAGAGGTCATTAATAACAAGAAATGCCCGAAATGAAGCCTTAAAAGATCCTTTGTCTAAAATTAATAGGGGCATAAGTCACATGCTGCAAATTAAAGATCAAGAGGTCCAAGTAATATCTACTTGGTAGCACTGTAAGTAAATCAGCACCATGAAACGACTGTGCAAATACACTTTGAGATAGCAAATGCCTACCAGGCTACCCCAGCTGCAATGGGCAACAGCATGAAACACCAGGGCATGTCCATCTTCGGTTTGGGTGAAACCCTTCAGAAACCTTAATTGCTCCTGTTGCTTCTTAATGAGCCTGTGCTGCCACTCTTTTCTGGCTAATCCCATGCACAGGGCATTAAGCCACCTGCAATTCATGGACTGCTTGGGGAGTGCTCTGGACAAATGGCTTCTGTTTACCAAGCCAAGAGATCATGAGAGCTCCCACCCGTACAAAACCAGAGTGCCTGTTGTGGTGCTGGTTTTGTTCTTGATTTGGTTTTGCCTTTTGATGATGTGTTTCCACGATGGCACTAATTTTTAACCACTGAGAAATTACAGTTTTTGTATGCACTTTCCATTGCCTTGAATTAGAGCATGATCTGTTACCATGGACATAGTTCTGTTGCCCTCAGACTCTTTAGCCCTGATCTGTTTGTTTCTAGGTCTGAATACGACCCAGAGGACACATTCCTTGTGTTGACTGATAACCTCCTCTAGGCCACAGATAACTATTTGTCCACAGCAATCCTTTCAGATAGGTCAGTTTTATTTATTACAGCACATTGACCACATAGCCTTCCCCTTCATCAACAACAGAGCAATGCCAAGTGCAGATTCTCCGGCCCCAGGGACTTGCATGGGAGATCCATGTCATTCTTAGATCTCTTGAACATGTAAAGCCTTGATGGGACAGAAGGTTCATCATATGTGCACTACAGGGACACTGAGGTGCTGGAGTGTGTCCAAAGAATGGCAAGGAAGCTTGTGAAGGGCCTGGAGCACAAGTCTTATTAGGAGTGGTTGAGGGACCTGGGGGTTCAGCCTGGAGAACAGGAGCTGAGGGGAGACCACCTGATCTCTGAACTGCCTGAAAGGAGCTTGGAGCATGGAGGGGGTTGGTTTCTTCTCCCAAGTAATGACAGGACAGGAGAAAACAGCCTCAAGTTGCGTCAGGGGAGGTTTAGATTGGATATTAGGAAAAACGTCTGAATGGAAAGGGTTGTCAGGCATTGGAACAGGCTGCCCATGGAGGTTGGTGGAGTCGCCATCCCTGGAGGAGTTTAAAAGACGTGTAGATGAGGTTCTTGGGGACGTGGTTTAGTGGTGGACTTGGCAGTGCTGGACTAATGGTTGGACTTAATGATCTTAAAGGTCTTTTCCAACCTAAACAATTCTATGATTCTATGATCTAGACAGCACTGGATATGCTCTAGGGCGGCTGAATGACAGGTCAATCCAGTATGATTCAGGGACATAACTGGAGTTTATAAGCCTGGAGTGAGAAATAAAACTGATTTACTTAAACATAATGAAAAAGCCAGTACTTATGAGAGGCCAGATTGAAGGGGGCTGTTTTGCCACCGAGGCACAAGGCTCAGTTGGATTTGCCAAGTGGTTTTCTTCTTACGGCTGATGAGAAAACTGTGGGCTTGACATTTGAATGTGGACCTCTCTCCGGTGATTCATATCTCTGCCGCTTCCCCACACGCCATCTCCCCTTTCAAATGACTGAGAGCAGCACGACATCTTTTCAATGGATTTTTCTTCCCCGGTGCCCTGTTTGAGACGTGTGCTGCACAGGGTCCCCGTGACTGTCATTAGCCAGCAGTTGAGTTCCAGCTGGAGTGGAAAACACTGAGCCATAACAACCTAAATACCAGACATCTGCTGTCTCCGTGCCCCAGGCCGTGTCACTCGCAATCACTTGAAGAGCTCGGTATCAGCTCCGCGCCGGGGGCTGGAGAGCAGCCCGAGCTGCAGACACTTCTGGTGGAAGGGTTGTCTCCTCTGGAATGCACTTCCCCACTTCAGCGCTAACTGCCTGGATTTCGTGACCCGCAGGTCACCCTGTAGGGTCCATCTGCTTTCCCAGGCTCCCAAGGGGGAGGAGAAATTTGGGAAATTATAAGGCTACTATAGGAAATGCTTAGTTGTAGCACAGCAGGAAGATGTTGTGCCTTGAGACATTGACTCAGGAGGTAGGAATTGTCCTGATATCGAGTAAATCTGCCAGAGCAGAATGGGAAACTGTCACTGTGCCGAAGAAACACTTATTGACATTGTGGAACAGAAGATAGAGGATTTTTACAACCTGATAATTAAAAATATTCTGCTTAAGGTTTTAAAGTCTATAAATTAAAAAAACTACCAGGAAACACAGATCTCAGAGTCGTAAAATGAAGAAGCGGAGAAAAAATTCCATTAAGGGATTGTTCCAAGAGCTCACTTAAAATATTTAATACTGATCCTATTGCATTCTAGTTCCTTAAAAGAAATCACCTCTTACATCACACCATTCAAAATTCATTATGCTTTCAATTTTCCTTGTTTCCCGTTATATTCATATTAAACTGTTACGCTGTATGTAGGAAAGAAGCCGGTAAAAGCAACTCATCTTGCTGTGTGCTAGGAATGGTTTTCTTCAGATGGCTTTAGCGCTGAAGACAAAGGTCAGCAATTTACCCCAAACAAAGCACTGGAATTTAATCTCTCCTCTGCTTGCGGGCAGCGTGCTTCCATGGCCTTCACAGCGTTCTTCAATTACATTCCTACTGGAAAGCAGGGCTTTGAAAAACCCTCTGTAAGGGCTGTTGAGTTGTTTTTCCTGAGAGACCTGAAGCTGTGAATACTGTTTTAGGGAGCTGCCAAGTTATCTGCAGAGGTCCTCTACCATTTTACCTCTTCCAGAGACGCTTGTTTAATTAACGCATTCCAGACGCTGCAGGACTCCTCGCAGCTGAGGGTTTCTTCTGCTTTGACGCACGATCGTGCTGGAGGACGAGGGCACAGACAGTTCGTGTCAAATCCTGCAGCCCCTGGACCGGCTTTGCTCGCACACAGACCGCGCGGCCTGGAAACGCATCTCGGAGCCAACAAACTGCGCTTTGAAATGGGGAAGGAAGGGGAAGGCAGCTGGAAAAGTGCATTATTTTAAATGCTGTAGGATGAGAAACAGATGCTGGCACGGCGTTTGTGGAGTTGCCAGTTGCACAGCTTACGCTGGCAGCTGGCAAGCGAAACTGGTATCAGACCCACAGCTATGCAAACCCCAGCACCACAACGGGCAGAGCCAGCCAAGAGCGAGCGATCATGGGCGCTGAACTCTCCTCTTGCTCTTGCACCTCCACCCTGGAAGAGACTGGAGCTGAGAGAGGGAAATCAGACTGCACCTGTCTGGGAGATAAGTACATCTCCCTTTCGAGGGCTGTCTGTGCACTACCTGTCATCAGGACTTAAATTCACTTAAATGAAGGGGAAAAAAGGGAGAAGGAAAAGCCAAGGGATGTATTTGCTCTCTAATTCAAGCCTTGATGACCCATATCTCACAGGCAGAGCCTCCTGCTCCGAGGCAGTCAAAGAAAAGGGTTTGTGATCCCTCCCCGATGCATGTTGCAAGTGGGTGGGTTGGCAGCAAGATGAGATTCCCTTCCTTACTTCTGCCTACCAGAAAGGGAAACCCTGGAAAACTGCCAGATCTGGGGACTCATTAGGGAAATATGAGTTTGCTGATGGGAGGGAAAAAACAGATGAGGCAGAATTCCACATAATTCTGCCAGCTAAAACATTGTTTTGACTTGCATCACTAGAAGAAAGCTATCAGCTAATTTACACAAAGGATAAAGGCTTTTTGGGAGATGTGATTTAGCATCATCACTTCCCATCAACCAGTGAGACAGAAGGCTAAAATCACTGGGACTTAGGAAAAAAACAATAATCTCCCCTTGGGGATGGACAAGGACAGGTTTTTGACTGGTCTCATGTCACATGAGAAAAGAGAAAAAGGAATATCCTACCTACACTATGAGTTACAGTGAGCACTTAAAGAGCTCCTCATAGATTTCAAGCGGTCTTTAGGCATTTACTAGTAAGTGACTGTGGGTGATGGTAACTTTCCATGTGCTATTGAGAATAAAATCCTGTCCCTGGTTTTGAACCAGGATGGCAGGTCTCCATCAGAGCTCCTTTAGGATTGGGAACAGAGGAACAGAGTGCCAAAACACTTGTGAAAACCACAGGCTGCAGGGTGGATCCACGTCCTCCCTCTCTCCGGGCTGGCCCTGCTGTAATCCCAGCCTTGCTGAAGCACAAAGCCCATTGCAGCACACACTGGGAGGGACCACAGCCTGGTGTGACCTTTGCGTTGGCAGCTCCTCCACAGAGTTTGAAACGTGGCGTTGCCACCTTCCACTCCTTCAGATCTTACCTAAACAAGTCGATTTTTAACTCAAAAGAAAGGCTCTGGCCCTCGAGGAGGCTTTGAAGTAGATTCTGAAAAAGACATCAGTCTTAGTCACAGGACTATGGGTTGTCCATGGCAAAGAACAGGCTCTAATTGTCCCTCGCAGCTCTGACCACTGATTCATAGTCACTCTGGCACAGACAATACTGGCATACACAATATTTTTAGAAGTTTGGTTTTTGTCATTGTTGTTCTGGGTTTGGTTGGGGTTTTTTTGTTTTGTTTTGTTTGTTTGTATTTGGTGGTGCTGGTTGGGTTTTCTGGTGGGTTTTTTGTTTGTTTGGTTTGGTTTTGGTTGGTTGGTTGGTTGGTTTTTTGTTTTGTTTTGTTTTCCATAAAAGATAAGGAGGTCTCCTGGGCAGGGATGAAAGCAGCCTCAGAAGGGAAGAGTCTCCACCTTGGAGGACAAAGCCTCCATGGAGCTAAGGGTAATCATGAGGTCCACGCCAACACAATGGCTGCTTAGTAGCAGCTTTTCATGCTGGCTTTTTTCTCCTCTCCCAAGCAGTACAAGCCTCAGGAACACCCACTGACTATGCAAAAGTGATGTACCCTTATTTACTTACAGAGTTGTCCACCCCCAGCCCACCTGCTCTCCTGTCTTCCATTCTCCATCCTCCTTGGGCACACAGAGGCCTTCAGGAGCCAACAGTGCCGGCCCATTCCCACCCCAGGGAGCCGTTCCCACCCCACGTGGCACCCAACCTGTCGCCAGCACAGAGTTCTTTTGCAAAAACATCCCACCTAGTTCCTCATGCTCAGGGTGAGCAGATTCCACCAAAGAGATCTGACAAGGATCTTGCTTGAAGTGGCACAGTTGCCACTTGGCTTTGGCTATTGGAGAGCTGATCAGCAGGAACAGGTCATACTTTCCTACATTAAATCAAACATTCCACGCTGTTCAGTAAGTTCCTCACCATAGGTTTCTCTCATTTGTGTTTTAGAGTCACTGTTGTACCTCTGCAGGGTGTCTGTCCTTACTTCTTAGGCCTCACTTGAGGCTCAGTGTGTTGAAGTCATGGCTCATAAGACAAACTATACCTATGCTGAAAGGTCAAATGCGATAAACATGATACTCAAGCGCCGAATACTGTTTGTTTGGACTGATCAGAATATTTCTGAAGTGACTTACGCCCAATTCTTCCTGCGCTCAAAACCATTTTTCTCCATAAGCCATGTTTACAAATGCCAAAAATATTTTGAACCAGGAGTTATGAAAGCCTGAAAGCACTTACTTATAGAGGCTGTTTCAACATTGCAAATACTTATATGTAGTTGAGCCAGGTCCTGTTGCTCATGAGAACAGCCTTCACCAATCTGTCAACACTGCCTTGTCCTAACGTGTCCAAGCGAGAGCTCAGAAAATCAGTGTGATGTGAAAAGACCCTCAAGGTGCCACTGTGTAAATATAATGCTGGTGCGGGGCGGGCAGATGGTTAATCTGGTAGGTACAAAGAAGTTCAGAACTCTGCACAGATTATATTTTTTATAGGTCATTTAATATCATAGAGACTTCCTGTATTTTGGAATGAATCAATTACTCTTCTGGAAAGGTAAAAAGCTTCACATTTTTTCTTAATACACCAAATTTAATTGTGACTTAAATGTCCTGGTCCATAACATATTTTTTAAGGATTATGAGTTCAGATTTTTTGTTGAGCCATTTTTACACTGAACTTTACCAGTTTCAGGACAACAGGGAGTTCACAGAATCACAGAGTTGACTGGGTTGGAAAAGACCTCAGAGATCATCAGGTCCAACTCCAGTCCATTGACTAGATCATGGCACTAAGTGCCATGTCCAGTCTCAGTTTCAAAACCTCCAGGGCCGGTGAGTCCAGCACCTCCCTGGGCAGCCATTCCAATGCCTGACCACTCTCTCTGCAAAGAATTGCTTTCTAATATCCAGCCTAAATTTCCCCTGGCAGAGTTGAAGCCCATGCCCCCTTGTCCTATTGCTGACTGCCTGGGAGAAGAGACCAATCCCCACCTGGCTAGAACTGCCCTTCAGGTAGTTCTAGAGAGTGATGAGGTCACCTCTAAGCCTCCTCTTCTCCAGACTAAACAAGCCCAGCTCCCTCAGCCTCTCCCCATGGGTCCTGTGTTCAAGTCCCTTCCCCAGTCTTGTTGCTCTTCTCTGGACCCGCTCCAGCACTTCAATCTCTTTCCTGAACTGAGGGGCCCAGAACTGAACACAATACTCCAGGTGTGGCCTCACCAATGCAGAGCACAGGGGAAGGATCACTGCCCTTGTCCTGCTGACCACGCTATTTTGGATACAGGACAGGATACCATTGGCCTTCTTGGCCACCTGGGCACACTGTTGGCTCATGTTGAGCTTCCTGTCCATGAGTCCCCCCAGGTCCCTTTCTGCCTGACTGCTCTCCAGCCACTCTGCGCCCAGCCTGGAGCGCTGCAGGGGGTTGTTGTGGCCAAAGTGCAGGACCCAGCATTTGGCCTTGTTGAACTTCATCCCTTTTGTTCTTCAACAAAATCAAATACCAACCTACCTTCTTGCCCAGACTCAGGAGATTTTTCCCAGTTCACATTACACCATGTTGCTCTGCAATTTTGTTTCCCTTCCCTTCCCTTCCCTTCCCTTCCCTTCCCTTCCCTTCCCTTCCCTTCCCTTCCCTTCCCTTCCCTTCCCTTCCCTTCCCTTCCCTTCCCTTCCCTTCCCTTCCCTTCCCTTCCCTACACTGGACTTTCACTCATCCTTTCCATTACTTCAGCTAAGAGACAACAGTTTAGGGTAGAGAGTATTTTTATTTTCCTTGTCTTAGAATTCCCTGGCATTGGTTTAGTATGGCAAAATATGATTAATAATTAAAGTACTGGCATAACCAGGAACTCTATTCGGAAATCATGTCATAACTCCTGCTTTGACCCTGCCAAGTGGAGATTCTATTTCAATATCAATATTTAGCAGAATTCGTGGCCATGCCCAAATTTCTGATCTACAGAGCACAGAGAAATATTTCCAATTATCACCTCCAAAGTGTTTTCAAAGCAGCATATAGTGATTACTTGAAAAACAAATGGAATCTCTCAATGACTTCAGGGATTCAGCCAAATCACAAAAAAAAGTCAAGTTTTTAACATTCCCCACGTGAATTCCCCCTCACTATGTCTTAAAACCAGAATTAAAAGTTATGTGTGGGATTATCCTAAAAACTCTCAACCTCTCTTTTCCTGGAAAGACAGAAATCAGGAGCACCAGCATAATAATGGGCCAGATTTGCACTAAGACACTTTATCTGGGGTCTCACCTCAGACATAGATTTACAAGGAGTAGGAATCCCAACCCTGTTAACCCATAAAACAATTTGCAGTGCCTTATATTTAAAACTGAAATATTGTATTTACATTCATTTACTCTGGGGGACTTTCATATAAATAAAGACTAACACTTATTTTCTGGTTTTAAGTAAAGAATGGCTATGGTAGGAGGAAATAAAAGAACAAAAGATGTTGGGTTTCAGGTATTTACCAGAGTAACTACTCCACTTTTCTACTGCACACATTTTATTCAAAAAGCCACTTTTGTTACAAAGGGTTCCAACCAAGGGCTCAGCCTCTCACGTTCATCTACACCGACCTGCAGCATTTCAGCGTCCCACACTCCTAGCAAAGCCTAAAACAAAGCCCAACCACAAGCCTAGAGGACTACACAATAACTAGCAGAAGTCAAATTGAAATACTGTTTCCTCTCCCAACTACCCCAATGAGTTATTTTCCTCGACAAGCATTAATTTAGGTCAATCCCATCCCTCCTGAACACGTCCCCAAACGCGAGCGTTCCGGGCTGCTCATCCCATGACCACACTTCACAGCATCCCCGTGGATGGTGCGGATCTCATGGACCTTTTCTCTCCTTTCCCTCCCCACAGTTCTCTCCTTTCATTATTTCCCATACAACCTAATTTAAGGGAAACTTCCTCTCTGTCTCCAGCAGAGCTGAACGGTCACCAAACCTGAGGTTTGCTTTACTTTGCCACTTTCTCAGCACTATCAGTAGCAAAGTTACCAGTGAGCTCAGCAGGGAGAAGAGTGAGTTTTTAGCAGAACTGTAGCCCTACCTCTCATTCTCCATAGCCAGGAAATGCTAAATTGGTTTTAAAATAAATTTCCTTAACAACCAAGTACTACTATTTAACAGGACCCGTGAGCACTTCTATAGCATTTTACAATTCCAAATCACTGCCTAAGTATTAATTAGCCTTAATGACTCATATTACCTAATAAGATAATGAAAAACCCTGCAGCTCACACTATCTACTTCTGTTTTCAGTGAGAGATGAAATGGATCTTTTAAAAGGATATATTTTCTTCTAATTCCTTTTCTGCACATCCCTGTAATAACTTCTGGAAACAACTCAAAGTGTGTTGTGGCACTTATTTTTTTCCTCTTAATTTGCAAAGACTAGTTTATTGCACCAAATATGGTCTTTTGCCACAAAACACAGAGGTTCAGTGATAACGTTTCTTCCTTAGGAGGCTTTCTATTGAATGATGACTGATGTGGACTCACTTGGGTAAGGAGATGTGGATTTGCTGCCTGTTCTTTATGGAGAATGGCAGCGCCTTTCTTGGTTTCTTTCCGGGTTGCCCCTGCCAAGGTAATGCTTAATGGATTAAGTCTTGTGAAATAAATTCTGTAAATAGAATGTGGGCTGAGATCATTTCAACTCATTTCCCCTGCGTCCCCTTCCCGTCCTGGAAGCTGTCAAGCACAAGCAGCCTGTAAGCAGCCTGTTTTCCCGGTGTTAGTCTTGAGTCTCACTAGATGCATAAAATAGCTTGTTTTTCACATACTTTCTGTGATGGCGTTATAAAGAAAAATAAAAATGCGAGAAAAAACCAACCTTCTCAATTCCACCCATCGCTATAAACTGGATACAGCTAATCTTGCAAGCGCACCAAACACCGCTGTGTTTGTCCATCATTAGAGCACTACAAACCTATGTTTATGATAGAATTATAGTCGAAGGTGAGGATTTTAAAGAAAGGAGCTGAACCAACTGTGGGTTTGTAAACAAACAATATGGTTTTGACGTCAGCCGTATCACTTTGTGAGCTGGAACAGCTTCTATCATGCGGCCAGTTTCTGCCCCTGAAGAATATCTAATTTAATTTAGATGTATTCATGATATGGGACAGCACGTCACATCCAAGAAACTACAAGGTACTGCTGAGGGCAAGGTCTGTGCTGGGAAGTTTGTGTAAGTCGTACTTCGAAGGAGCAACAGGGACCTTTTGGCTCAAGGAGGAAAGTTGTGTGTACTGTAGAACACAGGGAAAAAGAAAACAAGAGTGAAGGGCATTGTTTCTTCTTTAGAAATAGATCAGTTTGAGGTGTTTTTTCTATACTAGCGTTATTAAACCCACTCCAGCATCACAGGGACCATCCCCACCACAGCATCCCTGCCCTGACACACCTGGCTCACACCTGGCTGCTGCAAGAACACCTGCAAGAAATCGCTTTGCTATTGCTGACAGCGACTGGAATGTATCTTATGCTGCAGCCACCTAAGCGCACCGATGTGGGAACATTTGTTTTCACACAGAGCACAATTCCGATGGCTGAAAAAATAACCCCATCTGGTGTCAACTCAATTTAAAGGGACTCCCTGTGTGGATAAAAAATTATTTGTGACCCTACGTGTTTATCAGCTTGGGCCTTAAGTGATCTGAATTTGTCTGGAAACATATTTCAGCGAACAGTATAACAATGATACGGTATGTTGCTTGTTGGTCTTTTTTTTCCTTTTTAAAAAATTTTCTTTATTTTTTTACCTTTTTTTTGGGGAGGAGGGTGGGTGTTGGTGGTTTTGGGGTTTTTTACTCCATTGATTCCATTCCCCCCGGTTTGCAGACAGCCCGGTGCCTTCCAGAGGTGCTGCAGAGCTCCGTGCTGGGTACTCAGCTCTGGCTGTATTCAGAGCAACCCATATGCCTACACATTTAGAAAGATAACAGGACACAATCCCCCTTGCTGTTATTTCATGCCATGGAACCCCGATGACTTGTTGAAACACTATTTTTAATAAAATGTAAGCTTTTTAGCAAGGAAAGCTGATGCTTTCTAAAAAAAATCTCAAAGACTCAAACTCTAGTTTTAGTCAGAAACATGAGACCAGCCTTAGCTGTAGTATTCAGACCAACAGTATAAGCCAATCACAGGAGTTATAGCCAGTTGTGCTTGGTTATTTACAGTGAAAAGCAAGCTGCGATTCCTTCCTTTGATCTACTTGTTGGCTTCGGAATTACATTTCTAAATCTTAGGGTTTTAATCACTGTAAACATTAGAGCTGAAGAATTTGGTGGAGAGAAAATTGGCTACCTCTTCATGGTTTTGATCAGACGGGGCTTTTGATGCCTTTTCTTTCCCAGTTCCAGTGCCTGAGCTTTACGAGCGACACCACCACAGTCTCACGCTTGGGGATGGGGACATGCGCTGCATTTCACTGAATCACAGAATCCCAGACTGGCTGGGGTTGAAGGGACCTCTGGAGATCCCCCAGTCCAACCCACCTGCTCACGCAGGGTCACCAGAGCAGATCACACAGGGTCGTGTCCAGGCGGGTTTGAATGTCTCCAGAGAAGGAGACTCCACAGCCTCTCTGGGCAGCCTGGGCCAGGCTCTGGCACCTCACAGCAAAGAAGTTTCTCCTCATGTTCAGATGGAACCTCCTGTGCTTCAGTCTGTGCCCGTTGCCCCTCATCCTGTCATTGGGCACCACTGAAAGGAGTCTGGTCCGTCCTCTTGACACCCACCCTGGAGATATTTACAAACACTGATGAGATCCCTCTCAGCTTCTCTTCTCCAGGCTGAACAGACCCAGCTCTCTCAGTCTCTCCTCATAAGAAAGTTGCCCTAGGCCTCGTATCATCTTCACAGTCCACTGCTTGTCCTTCCTAAACTGAGGAGCCCAAAACTTGATGCCACACTCCAGATGCGACCTCTCATCTCTGTTCCCTGAGCAGATACCCCCCTCAGGTGCCACAAAGGCATGTTATCCCATCATGGACATCAATATGCCATGTCACTTGGTATCTCCAAGGCAGTTTCCCCCAGGAGTAAGCCTGGAAACTCATATTTTTGTTTCCTGAGACCCCTTCCCCAAGCGTTTATCTGGCAAACCTCTGAAGCCAAGGAACCTCAGAACCACTGGTGGGAATTCAGGAAAGATGTCCCAGCACCGTGGAGCAGAGCAGAGGTGCCCACGCTACCTTTAAATGAGATAACCGGGGTTTAGCAGCAGTTTTTCTACCACAGCATGGAGCTCAGTGCTGGCTGCACTGGAAGCTGGAAGCTGGATACATACTCAAGCATCTCTCCTACACTGATGTTCACACTGCTGCTGCTTGATTGTTATCAGCATCCAGGCTGGCAGCTCAAGAAACCTCATTTAGGTGGGTCTGAAAGCCATTAGAGAGCCTGCACCAACACAAAAAGTAGGTGAAGGTCTTGAGTGCATTTGAAAAAGTACAATACAAGAAAGCGGGGGGGAAAAGAGCCAGCTTTTCTACAAAGCGAGCATGTGAACTCCGTGGTTTTGATTTTGTCCCACTTACTCTGTTCAGCGTCTCTACAAAGCGTTTCTCACACAGAAGAGTATTTTTAACAATACTGAAAAGAACCTGCCAGAACTGGAAGCTCAAGCTACTTTTACTCTGGATAAATGGGCCGCAAACGTCACATAAGAGGTTAAATGGCACAAGGAGGATTTTTTGTTTCTCTTTTAAACCAAGCACGGCAAAATTAGCATTAATGGGGCTGATCGTTCTGACTGTGAAATCTCACTGAATATAAATATTTAAGAAGAAAAATCACTAGAGTTCTCCATCTACCCGAGTACAATGCACAACCAGAAACTGCTTTACTGAAGGAGTTAAAGTTTTCTGCAATAATGCAACAAATCACTCTATGCAACAAACAGCAGACACATTCTGTGGCTGTTTCCCCACAAACTTCAATCTAGGGGGAGAAAAAATCTTGATTTATTATATAGCATTTGGACAGTTGCGAAAGAAAATTTGCCAAAGATCAGAATAATCAACTCTTTCACCCAAGCAGCTTTTTTATGGGAGAAAAAAGCACAGAATGGGGCTGAGCAAAAGAAATAAAAATTCCACACTTTTAACCAACAGAACCTTTTGCGTCATTCAGGAATATTTACAGACATGCAGAATCCTTTATCATCAAAAGGACACTCTGGCCTCTAAAATTACAACTTTTTCTTATATTTTTGTTTATTGACGGCCTTTAAACTAGTAGGTATCCCTAACTTGTGGCATCTCTTCATGCTGTGGTGTCAAATGTTGGAATTCTTAAAGCTGTGCCTTGTTATTTTTTCCCTTCCCTTGAAACATCTCTCTTTTGCTAAGCTATCATCTCTGAATTGTAGATAGCAGAACACCATCTACTAGCAGCATCCATCATATGAGTCATTGTCACCAGTGTCTCAAACAGCAGTTTTCATCGATTGAAAGGGCCGCCAATGCCAATATGAACCTGGAAAGGGTCATCTCTTTTAATAAAATTAAATACAGCTGAGAAGAGGGGTGCAAATAGAGACATATATTAGCCATTTATAGCACATATACAAGCCTCTCTCAGAGCCCAGCAAAGGCTTTAGTGTAGCATCCCTCTGAACACTCCTGCTGTTCCACTTTCCCATTTAATTAGCACACAACAGAATTTCCCTGCAAAAGGTGTTGCGTACTTTGGACAATAAACAGAGGAGAAAAGTTGCTTTTAAGTGCAATCCAAACAATAAGCTCCTTGGCGAAACTGTACTTTTAATAAAGATATTTCCAGTGTTTGTTTATTTACCAAAAAACAGCGTTTCTCTCGGGTGTTTTGATTTTTGTTTCTGAGCACAAGAAAAAGGGGGAAGAAGGGCTTTACTAAGCCAGGCTTTCAGTAAGACACCAGATGATGGATAGTCAAACACAGAGTCTCCTGTAAACACAGAGGGAACCAAAAGGTATGAACTGACTCATAATTGTGTCAACACAGGTCGCAGACCCTTGGTTTACTTCAGCCTTCCTGTTTTTCACAGGTTACTTTTCACACTACGCTATTTTTTTTTGAGACACAGCCTCTTTTCAGTACACCTTAGCGGGGTGCAAAAGCACACACGTTTTTACACCAAAACGCAGGCGTTTACACGCACACACGTAGGCTGTATTGCCACAATTACAACAGCAGCATTTTCCACCCGTGGCTTATGGCTGCACTAAACTAAGCCGAGCCTTTCTTCACAGCAGCCCATGCCCACTCTAAATCAAAGTGTCCACCCCATCCCTGCCTCCAGCTTTTCCATGGAGGCTCTTGGGAAGCATCCAGAGAAGAGGAGCACAACGAAACCTCAGCAGCCCAGTCCTCCAGTTCCCACAACCCTCTAAGTCTCTGCAAGATGTTTTGGGGTTTTTTAACATAAAGCGGCAAGGCTGTGTCTGACCAAAAGTGCTGGGAGGCTGACACACGGTAAAGAGGTCTGTGATGAGCAGAACCTACCAAAATTTGTCTGGGTCTCTGAACACCTTGAACTGAGGCTGTAGCCTTTGTGTAAAGTGGTTTTTCTCTGCTGGTTGCCTGTTCCCATAGAGACTGGAGGAAAAAGCCTCTCTGGGGTCTCTGCTTCGTTCTCCAATTTAATTGGCACTGACCAGTGGGCTAAGAAGTTGTTGGGGGAGGGGCTGATGGGGAGACACACCGAGCAGTTGGATCCCCTGAAAATCATAGAGCAGTTCAGCTGATGGTTCGAGAAAGATGTTTCAGTACATTCCCTCACAAAATCACCTGCGGAGACACCTCGTCACCCGAAATCCTGAGATCCTTTCAAAGGACTTGCAGGTAATAACAAATGAAGATGGGTTAAAGCCATGGGGGTTGTTTTTCCTCAGCAGAGACAATAAAAGAAGCAGTTTAAGGCCAGGCTGCAATGGCCTTTGTCATCGATGACCTGTGGTGACTTGTCCCTGGATGGCCACGAGCCACCCTGGGCCCAGTGCAATGGATCTGTACGTGCAACAGATCCATCCCAAGTGCCTCGGATCAACCACACACGTGCAAATGACTTAATGCCAAAGAACCAGAGAGTTTGGCTCATCCAAGAGGCGTCAAATCCCGTGTGTGAGCAAGGAGAAGTTTATAAACAGCGACTGTTTGTCTGAGATGTCTCAACCTCAGCTAGATTAACTGAAAAATGGAAGAGCCAGCAAGGACAGATGACCTTCCTCAGGCTGAGCAGTTCCTCATGCCTTGTGTAATCACATCCAGCTCAGCGGGAAGGCTACTCAATAAAAATGAGAGTCACAGAAGAAGGATTTGGCCTTATTTCCCATGGTGTAAAAGTCAGTCACTAAAGTTCCCGGTCAACAGGGAGTCTTTGCAGTGAAGCCAAATCCACCAAGAGCGTCACAAGGGCTCTTGCCCTGTTACTTGACCAAGTCATTCACAAAAAAATGCAAACCAAATTACACTTAGGACAAAGCTGACACAAAAATAAAAGCCAGAAACAGCATTTCAGTAAGAGAAATCATTGCCAGACTTATTTTTTTTTAAGACTACTCCTTTTAGGATATTACATATTTGCAAAGAGCAAGTATTTTATCTGGTGCTATTTCCCCCTCAAGGCTGATGGAACAACAGAGAGAATTCCCTATGCAAATTACATTATATTAAGTCAGATTTGCCTCCAGCAGGTTCCGTACCTTCTGAAATTGTTCCAAGGTTTGTGTGTCTGTCGAGTGGCCATAAACTGGGAGAACCCACACTCTTTTCTCCCGCCTCCCCCTCCTTTCTTTACCTCCTTGTAGCTCTACAGCAGATGAGGAGACCATTAAAAGATTTTCAAAATATTCCACATATTTTCTCTGTGAAAACACACTGTGAATTTTGAACGTAGGCAGTGCCAGGGCACTGTCACTCAGACCCCAGGAGTTCACTCAAGTTAGACAAATTATGCTGCTCGTTATCTCAGTTGCTGCAGTTTCTTGCCTTTCATTCATTCATTGCCAGTGGCTGGATTTTATGTCAGTGTAGGGGAGAAAAGGAGCCTCAGCTGCTGGAGTTAACCTTTTG
This sequence comes from Streptopelia decaocto, assembly GCF_964273445.1. Taxonomy (NCBI): domain Eukaryota; kingdom Metazoa; phylum Chordata; class Aves; order Columbiformes; family Columbidae; genus Streptopelia; species Streptopelia decaocto. The sequence continues at coordinate 66,486,385 of NC_138659.1, read as the reverse complement.
TGGTGAGATCAATAACACTGCCTTTCCAGCGGAGAATTGACAAGGAGATAGCTGCTAGACTTGTCTGCCAAGGCAGTGGTCAAAAGAATGCTGCATTTTGGCAGGTACGAGCAAGAGAAATTATGTGTTATGGAAATGGCTGCTGCAAGCTCCCTTCCTAATCTGTGTTTGGCCCACATCAGTAAAACAAAGTTATTTTTTTTTTTAAATGTACACATCCTATAAAAAAACTACATGAAGTGGTGTTGCGAACAGAGGATGATACTGCTGAGGAAACCTGGCAGGCTGAGGGCAGCGGCTGCCGCTCCGAACATCGTATCCAGAGTATAATTAATATTAACCTTCCACTACATCAGTAATCTCTCTGCTTTCATCAAGTCTCATTTCCTCCCTGATAAAGAGCTCGTTATTACCAGGGAATGCAGGATGTGATGAGGGGATTCATTTCTGAATGTCCTTTTACAGCCACGTTGGTAGGTACCAAGTCAAAGCATCCATCCCACGTCCCAGGTATTAACGGTGAAGTCCCTTTGTGTCCCAGAGCCCACGAACACCAAGCAAAGGGCCTGGGAGATGTTTTGCATTGCATGCCCACCTCTGAACTGATTTCACTCAATGATGAGTACCTTTAATGCTGTTCTGCTGAACCAGTTTTGATAGCGCGTTTTATTTAGGCAATACTTCCAAAGAAAGGAAAAAGCTCTTACCTATTGTTCTCCGGAGATCTTCACACTGGCTAATGTGAGGGAATTTCAAGATTTCCTTCCACTTCTTGCTTTTGCCTTTGCGTTTCCCTCCACCCCCTGCAGAGAAAGAAATATCAGGATTAGATTGCTTTGGGGACTTAGTACCATCCAGAGTTTAGCATCCCGCTCACAGTTCTTATGGATATAATTTATAATTAAAGCCGAGACGTTGTGGGTAGATGTACAGATCAAGTCTGAGCTTGTCTGGGCTGACACAGACCAAGGAGGCGGCATCTCGCAGAAGACCAGGTTGGTAAAGGTTGGGAGCTCAGATGGGTCCACCAGGTCCAGTTCAGGTGACAGTGCTGAACTCACGAGCATCTCCAACGTCATCTCTGCCCTGACCAACAGCCATTTCACACGAGTCAAATAACCTTGTTAAATTACAGCTCACATCTTTTCAACATGGATCTCCCCTTTCTGTTTTTGGGATGAGCCTTGATTCCACCCTAAAACAAGCTCCAGAAACTGAAGGCCAAAATTCAATTCTCACCATCCATCCCTCACATCACATATTCTGCCAACACGGCGTTACCACCAACGATATAGACGCTGGTCACTGCTGTTTGCACAGGAGGAGAACAATGGGAGAAATTTAACATAATACCCATAATACGAGAAAATCTTGTTTTGGTTCTTTTTGCCCCTTCTCACTCTTCCCTGAGGTTTCTTGAATGGGACTGTCCTCAAGGTGAACAACCTGTCTGGCTTCCTCCAGCTCTGGCTGAACAACATCGGAGCCCCTCAGCCTTCCCATGCTGATGAATGTCCCTCGTTAAATGTCGCTTCATGAACACCCTGCTGCAGGCACCGCTGGCATCTCTAGGTGCCACATCTGAGCTCGCACAGGGGATGCCCTCTGCAGGGGGCTCCGACCAGTAACGGGAGCGTTTCCAGCATACCTCACTCTGCTCTTTGCTGGCATCACTAGATGACACAGTGCCTTACAAGCAAACCTAACTCAGGCTAACATGCTGTGTGTGCTGTCCCCCAATGTCTAATAGATGGTCACTCACATCTGAAGCAGTTCAGCCTAAGAGGATAGTTTTAGATTTAGGGGGGGTTCATCCCTGGCTCCTGTGTCTGCCTGTCCCACTTGGAGAAGCTGCACAACCAAGGGAGAAAGAGCATCCCTCTGCATGTGAAAGCCCAGATGCAGACTGAGATTCTCCCAGTCACTGTAGTTACTGCAATTCAGCCTCTGCACACAAAATCTGATTCACTTGAGTCTATTTTACATGCGCTGGCACGTCGAATGACTAATTCAGAGCTGAGATAATTCTGTAGAGGGGCTGGTAGAGTCACAACTGCAGATTGAGGGTGTGTTGGGTACTACATGGTATTGCAGGCTAAATAAGGAGAGCGTTGACTTAAAAGGTAGCAGATGTTACAGAGAAAACTTGAGTCTTGGAAAAAATTGGGAAGCATTGCACTCTCTGGGGAGCTTCTGATCACACGGTATAACCTTTGACGCAGGAGTGCTCCTTCTGCATCTCACCTTTTATTCTTTCGCTTTTGGTGGCCAGTGGTTTCGTCATTGCAGAGCTCGCCTTGAATTATTTTAAACTCCTTATTGACAGGAATTTATTGTATGTCTACATTATGCAATGTAGAGCAGAGATATCTGCAGGAGCTGCAGAGGAACTAGCTTGTTTAGACTACTGGGAGCACAGCTATGTTACCCTTTCCAGGAATTAGTCTCCAGCAAAGCACGGAGCGCTGTGACCGCCTCCATACCAGGCAGTATTATGCAACGCAGATGCACCCTATACATGAACCTATAATGAACTCTAAGCAGAGCGCATCCCAAACATCGTTGCTGAAGTCGTTTCTTCTCCCATCCCTCTAGCCACAGCATCGGAGATGCTGTCTTGCTCTCTTCACAGAATCCCAGACTGGTTGGGGTTGAAGTGACCTCTGAGATCCCCCAGTCCAACCCACCTGCTCACGCAGGGTCACCAGAGCAGATCACACAGGTCGTGTCCAGGCGGGTTTGAATGTCTCAGAGAAGGAGACTCCACAGCCTCTCTGGGCAGCCTGGGCCAGGCTCTGGCACCTCACAGGAAAGAAGTTTCTCCTCATATTCAGATGGAACCTCCTGTGCTTCAGTCTGTGCCCGTTGCCCCTCATCCTGTCACTGGGCACCACTGAAAGCAGTCTAGTCCCCTCTCACAGCATACAACATTTGCTCTTGCATGCTGAAGGTCCCAGGTATGCTACAAGGTGCTGAGAAGCATTTTGTGAGTTGGAGTGGACACTGAGACCATCTGTTCACCAACTCCTGGAGCACAAAGCTCTGCTCTGCTCGCCAGCAGCTGCAGGGGTTGGATTCAGCAACTCCAAGGGTCCTCCATTGGCTTTTTCCTCCATGAAGCCCCTCCTGCAGTCCTGCACAGCTACTCCTGCTCGTCAGGCTGCCATCTCCCCTCCCCACTCTTCTCCTTCTCTTCCAGGAGCCTTCTGCACACTCCTTGGTGTTCCTGCCCTTCTGCCCCATCACACCATAATTACACTTCTCTGTCCCCTCCCTTCACACCCTCCTCTGGTGCATGATCCTTTCCCCAGGAATTCCTGCTTCTTTTTCTTCACCACTCATTCTCTTTGGCTGCATTTTCTTCCCTGAACTATTGCTTCATGTTTGTCCTCACAGTCATTTTTCTTGTAAACTTTGAGTTCTATGCCCTGATGCCAAACATCTATGGGAATTAAATTAATTAAGTATAGATTGATTAGCACTGGGGAAGAGATGGGAAGGAAAGGGAGGGCAGGGAGGGAGGGAAGCAGCTGGGCTAGTGTCAAAGCAGAATGATCCCTCTTCGACAGCCACAGGGTTTGCATCTGCATTTCTGGATCCTTTAAGGTACGAGTGGGCACTGCAGGCACCACAAGGAGTATGGAGCTGCTTGGGTAGCTGCTGGAACACAGTTTCCAGTCATTTCTGGACACAGGAGGCAGCAGGAGTAAGCCAGCTGAAAGCATCCTTTAGGTTGCATCTGCTCAACACTGGTGCATCTTCACCCATTGAAGGTCCACCCTCCAGGCCAAGGCACTGGAGATTCCGGAGCACAGCAGCTTCTCCAGCCACCTCACAAAATGGTCACATCTTCAGCAGTATCAAGCAGTGTGGAGCGTTGTAAAATAGCCCTTTGCTCTGAATGACAGCTCTAAGATTTGAGCAGAGATGAAATGATCCTGCTAAGCTGCGCCAGAATGTTTTAAAAATCCATTCAATGTAAAATATACATGGATATATTTACACTGGATGATGTATTTCTGATACTAAATTTTCATCAAAACTGGAGAAGGGCTCGGTGGTCCCCTGTTACAACCGTGATTGCTACAGCCAGCATCTTCTTTTCTCTTTTCTCTCTCCTCTCCCTCTCCCTCTCCCGCTCCCTCTCCCTCTCCCTCTCCTTTCCTCTCCTTTTTTGTGGCCATTCTCCAAAAATAAGCAGCCTTGCCTGATGAATCATTTGCTCTTAGCTGAGCGTGAAGTAGCGTTACTGTTTTGCCTGTGACGTCTTTATGTTAAAGATTCTGATCAACTGCTTTAATCGACCTGACCTTTCCGCTCTCAGCTTTTCTTGTGGAGCCAGCAGTGTTTGCTGGCTCCAAATGTTAATTCCAGGGGTTTTGAAGGACTTAATGCACTGAGACAGCTGAGACAGGGTAAATTGTCTAGCGGAGCTAAAAGCTAAAAGGGGACGTTTCTCTGAATAGGTCAGTAATTGTGCAGGTTGCAGAGGGAAGCTTTTCACACTTTGCCTTGATTGCTGCCCTTGCACCATTTGTTCAGGACAGGAGGATTTGCAATCTTCAAGGCAGCCTCTCAGGCAGACGTGCCGTGTTTTAGATGTGAGTTCCATCATGCGGTCTTAGAGGGTCTGACTGCTTTAAAATCCTGGTTTGCTGATGATGACAAAAGGTGAGCTCCCAGCAACAGCGAGACATCTCGGCTTCACTCCCCTGCATCCACTTAACTACTCAGCAATTGCAAACCGAGGATTGAAGCCAATTCTCTAAGCTGTCAACCAGTCCTACAGGAAACAAAGGTATTTGCTTGACATCCTACCTACTGAAAAATACATGTCATTTTCCATATCATCTTGTAACGCCAGATGGAAAATCCAGCTCTGATCCCTGTGTGCAAGGAGAGAGACATAACCAGAGGCACACACATTAAACCTTTGTGAGCAGGAGTCACTCTTAACCTAAGGTGCCTACTTTTTTGCCTTCATTATTCAGGATATACTTACTCTCTTAACATCTAAAGGAGGTAGGAAAGCACCTGCATGTTGTTAAGCCAGTGAGATATTAATTGTCTTGTCCAAAATGACACAAGAAATCAAAGATAGTGGAATGAGCTGAAGCCAAGGAGCCAAGAAGTGTGTTAATCCTGCTAACGACAGGATCAAGCCACGCTCCTGCTCTGCTGATTAAAGGTATTTCATAACACGGAGTAAAACATAACGATGGCTGAATTCATCCCAGCATCTCGCCTGCAGTGTATTTCCTTCGTGCCTCCTGCCACCATGCAAAGTGGTTTTTCAGCCCGGCTAAGCTGGCTTCAGACTTCTGCTCTGTCCTTGCCTGAGCTGATAAGCCTCCATCACACCGCACGCTGCCAGGCCTGGCTAACACGAGATGGCCAAACATTTCATCGCCTTCAACTGTACTGTCTGCAATCGAGTTAACCCACAGTTTAGGTAAACTATGCACAGACCACTGAAGGACGACCAGAGTTTGTGTCGTTCCATTTCGCAAGAGTAGCTCGGCGCTCATCCAAGACCTTCCCAACAGAAAACAGAGCTCTGCACGCTCTGATTGCGAGGCCTTGATTACACGGCACAGGAAAGCAGTGAAACAAACTCCAAAACATATAAAAAGTCCAAAAGTCATGGTTAGCGCCCAATTTCCACTCAAATTAAGTTTACATTTTTTCTCCTCTTCCTCTTGCCAGCCTTCCTTTACTCTCTCCCATGAAATGGGAGAGAAAGTAGCATGCAGCTACATGGTACATATAGAATTGCCACTTTAGATTAAACAAATGGTCTGTCTAGTACAGGACAGACCGTAGGCAGCTTCAGAGGAAGATCTCAGAAAACTAATTCTACAGTATCTGGAAATCAGGAGCTTTTTCCATATCCTATTAATTAGATATGGCTAACAAGACACGAAGGTGTATTGCTTCCAAAAATGTCTTCTTTTTTAGAATCTATGCTATTTAAATTCAGGCTGTTCTTACGCTCCTGGTAAATGCCTGGACTGTTGAATGCCCTTTTCCTTCATGTGGGTGTGAGTTCCAGAGATTAACCACGTATTTGTGAAGGAAAAGAATATAAATTTTAAAACACGGAACTGCTTGTTTTCTTGGAGCGTCTCTTCCTAATGAGACAGCATAAGTAAAACTTATCAGCCCACCATTTTTCCTTAAGACTTTTTAATATCTAACTCATCCACCCTTTAAGGCAAAGAGTTCCACTCTCCTTAGACCGGCTTCACATGGAAATTCACCCAGGTTCACCATTCTTGTTTCATATCAGTCCCACCTACACTCAGCTGTACTAGCAAATAAAAAGTGTTTTCAAAGAATGAAGAACACTGCTCGGTCTCTGCCCTTCTCATCTGAGAAAGCAGAAAAAAACCCAGGAACCCTGTTTTATCCTTATGAGACTTTAGACGATACTCTTGACTAACTTGTGCTTAAAACAAGCACTTACGAGACCATTAAGAACCCCTTTTATGGAGCATCACCTCAAGGAAAAGGGAAGGAGGGCTGGATTTTCAAAAGCGGGTAGGTGTCCACCCTCCACCTGGCTGCAATGCTTCCACAAAGCAGTCCCTAGAGGCTCTGGTTTCAAAGATACAACAAAAAGTCCACAACATGCCCTCAAAAGAGAATCACGTTACATAGCTCCTCATATCGATGCTAATCTGTCTTTATCTCCTGCAGCCTTTTTTGATGAATGTGACACTCAGAATGTGACACCGTGATAAGGGTTTTGTGCCCATCTTCCCTGCTGTCGCGGCACGTTTGCACATAAATCATCTGCATGTTGCTGCAAATACATAAGCCAAACAACCACTGTGTAAACCGTCTCATTGCTTTTTGGAAATGAACAGCAGATTTATTTCACATTTAAGCCTCCAGAACCACAGAGATGGGAATTTCATAAGCAAAATTCAAGCTTTTCCCCAATAAAGTCAGCCTGGCTTTGCAATCTGGTTACCAGAGCACCAGAGGGCAAAACATTTGATATACAACTGGCATCTAAAGTCATCTTAATGTTGTCTTACAGAAGTCACTGTTCATAAACAAATATTTATTGCAGGAATATCTACCTATTATTTAAAAAAGAGGTCAAGTAGTACTGTAAATACTGATGAGTGACTGAAACACAACTTCAATAACACATTTTATACGTTAATAATAATGTATATGTTAACAATATGCTTTAATAACATCTACCGCCCCAAAGGGACAGAAGAAGTTGTGATTAGTCTTTGAAGACTGATCCTCAGGGCTCAACTATCATATGTCAAGGCCACTTTGGTACTAGTCTAGGAATATAAAGAAGCCTTTACATAAGCTACCTTTATTTCTAGTCAGGGCACACTGAAAGGATCTTAACTAAACTGCAAAAACAAGCCTTTCATCTTTGCTGTTGGTCTCCAGTGAGCATCAAATAGTGGCATTCTCTACGCAAGTCTGCCTACATCCTCCATTGGGTATTTTTAATGCACTTTATAGATTATTTCAACGAGTTGCCTTTGGGTTTTGGGGACCAGTTCACATATGCTGGGTGTACGTTTCGCTGCTACGCGTGTTAACGAGGAGTTGTTTGGTGATGTGATTTCCCTGGACGCAGTTTAATTTTCCCTTGCGTAATCACCTTTAATTTGTCTGTTATGGCATCTCTCACGTTTATGCCTTGTATTTTAACTGCATTGTGCTTATCTGCAGCTGATGAGTGAGGAAAAAAAACCACAACAGATTATTGGCTATTATACCACAAACAAAAATAATGCAGAAGATGCAAAGTATACTGAAGATTTACAATCTATTAGAAAAACAAACAGTAAATCTTATAAAAATAAAACCAGCTACCATCTAAAATAGTAAAACTAGGCACAGCCCAAAATTTTAACTTCTTGTTCTTGATCTCAAAATAAACTAGGCCACTGGCACCAATCCAGGCAGTTTAGTTGTGTTTGGAATGCGCTACCATGTACTCAATGGTTCAACACGCTGTTGAGATGAACTGTGCTGATGGCTTCAATTGAAGGGTGTCTGGATAGCGTTTGACATTGTAGTCGGCAACGAGAGCAGAAGAGATAAGGCAACAAATTAACCTGGAGCCACTACGCTCCTTTAGAAGCTGTTTCTGGACCTCTAAGGTCTCTTGGAGGAACACAGAGAGACGATGATGTATGAACCTGGAGAGTATGAAGAGATTCTCTCCATCAGTGATGTAGATAACAGACAACATTTGTCTGTAACACTTCAGTATGGATGATTACCAACCCTGCTAGGAATGCTAAATATCTCTGTGGAGTTTTCCTCCAAACTGGAGCTGAGAGTCAGTATTTCAAAGTTCTAGCAAATTCTGATTTAAAGACATTAAACCATTTCATTTTGATAACATTTGAGTCATCTCAGTTATCTAATGTCAAAACATTATCATAGAACATATCAAATAGGGTATTAAGGTATATTATATCATTGGAACAAAATGGGTACAGTAAATTGACATTCTTTACTCGGTTAAAATGATGCTTCTATATTGTCAAAAAGAAACTAGAAAAACCAAATCCTTTTTTCTTTTAAGTAGACACTTTGCTGCAAACCCTTTCATTTTTGACAAAAGTTCATTCTCAGAAAGGAAGATTCTTTTGTCAGAAATGTTCTCAACCATCACATGCTTTGACGCACACAAGAATTTAACAAGGAACGTGGCCTCCCCACAGCAGAATGTTCAAGTGAATCTAAATTCCCACATTCCTTACCGGTTCCCTTAAGTTAATTTGCACAGCTGCAATTTACATTGACCGTAGGAGATTTGCTTCCCATTCTTCCAGAGAAAGAACGCAAATCCCTGCTCCAGAAATCCTGCTCAAGTAGGACTTGATAACATCTTTCCAGACATTACCTCTTCTTTAAGTAATGGCTTTTTAAACTTACGGCCCGTTCTGTTATATATATTTATTACCTGGTTTAGTAAGACATTTGTAAGCTGCTAACCAACACCTCCAAGCCCAGACTTGCAAATGCAACTCAACACCCACATATGGTCCATGTATCACCCATTGCCCATGTAGCACGAGTCGTGCTCCTGGATTCCGTGGCATTCCTCAAGCAACCCAAATGTTCTCAGGGCTGACCCCTAAAGCCAAAATACCTTCAAGTGACTTGTGGGTCCTAGTTAAACACTGAAAGAAACAATCAGAAGTCTCAGAAGGCTCTGTCGATTTGCTGTGCCACATGGTGCAATTCCGATGTTTGGCGACAAAACGGCACAAGGGGCAGAAGGAACACACAAGGAAACCTGGCCCTGGTACAGGCAAATTCATGAGGCTCGGCTGTTCCGAAAACTCTGGTGCCAGTTCTACAGGGAGAACACACAAAAAAACCCAGCCCCGATCGGGGAATGATGTGGGTTCGCTCTGTCCTCATCAAAGAGCTGTGTGGGCTTTTTCTCCCGCAAATAGTTCTGCAGTCTCTAAAAAAAGAACTTAGCCTCTGTGCTCCTGACATTTGAGTTTTATACGGAGTATTTCTGAACTATGGGGAGGAGATCCAGCTGGAGGGGAGGTGAAAATTCAAGTGTGTTCCTATCAGCAGTCTGTAGCCAAGCTCTGAGAGTTATGTTCTTCGCTGTTTTTGTGCCCTCACCTAAATAAACTTGCCAACAGGGCTAAAGAAAAGAATTTTAGTAAATGTCATGAAAAATTAATGATTTGAGACAGGCTGTTTTATTAGGCCTGACTGATTTATTAGTTCCACCTAATTGGTAGAACCGGTAAAGCTTTGAGATGCTCTGATAAGAACCCAGAAATCCAGATGTGTTTTGTTTTCCGTGCATAAATAACAGCAAACTCTTTCCGTTGAGATGGTTTACGTCTGAGTCAGGAAAAGAGCCACTGGAAAAGCAAGACAGAAACAGCATAGAGTCCCCACAGAGGAAGCAGAAGAGCAAGTCAAGTCCCTCAAGCATCTAGAGAGTCCACCTGGGAACTCAGTCCTGCCGTCTGGCAGGCAGACCCCAGACGTTTAGAGATGCAACACATGGGTCTCAGCTGCACAGAGCCTGACGTGAAGTGACTTTACAGCCCTTCGTGCCGCCTGTTAATGCAAATTCTCTACCAAATCGCTGCATCACCACAGTATCTCCTCCCACATTTAATCCCACCAGAGATCCCAGCCCAGCAAAGGTGTTGATGCAAATGCTAGAGTAGGAGGGCACTGCGGAAGTGTTTTCGGTGTCCAGTACATTTTTATCTTGTGGCACTTCTGTATGTTTGCAGTGGTCTAGAGGACTATTACATTGGTCTCACAGTGCATGATGATAGATCAACAGCCATAAAACATGTCCTTCAGTGATGCCCGGCTGGATCAATGCTTTTCTCTCAACACTTTTCAGACAGTTGATGTAAACAAGCTAAAAATTGTGTAAACTAGGCTAGGAACCTCCTGAGAACGAGTGTATGGGCTATGCTTGCAGAACAGTTTTAGAGTAACATCACTTCTGTGACACTTCAGCACTTTTGCTTCCAGAGCCAGCCAGGAAAAAACCCCATCATTGTAATGTGTCTTAGATTGGGTTACTTTCTGTTTGAGATCACATCTGCCACGTCTTTCTTCAACACAAAAGCAGATACCGACCCTGCCCATCTTCCTGGCTCTCCTTGGCTGACCGCCATGCCACATTCTCACCTGCAGACGTGTGAGTAAAGCAAAGATGAATCCCAGCTATATGACACACGCCATGGAGGAAATGTGGAGAGTGGGCTGAAATCACCTTGAAATGCCTGGTTACAGCTGCAGTGACTGGCTGGCAGAGAGGAAAAGGTGCTGGCACATGTTTCGGCTTTGGAAGAAACAAGTGGTTAGTAAATAGTACGGCAGGGGTGGAAGTGGGTGCACAGGGCTGATGCGAATGGCCATGGACAGATTTGTGGGAGACTGAGGTTGCAGCATTGCAGGAGTTTGTGGTGTGACCAGTGCCAGGAGGATTAAAGGGTTAAGACCACAGGGGGAAGGAAAAAGTGGGGGCAAAAATGAGCAAAGAGGCTTGACTCTGCATTTCACACAAATTCTCCCCCTTACTTAGCTACAAAGCCTGGCTTTGCCTCCATCATCTTGCCCACCATCAATGTACCAACAGTTCTTTTCTGCGGATCTCACTGTCGCACCCTGCTAAATCACCCCTGGAACCCATGAAAACAATGTCCTCAAAAATCACTGACAGCCCAAGACATGATGGTAACACAACTGTACGCGTCAGCATCTAGGATCGTTATTGTAAAAGGTTACAGAAGGGATTCAGGTTAATGGAGGTAATCTGTGATTATCTGATGTAACAGATTGCTCTGGCAGTGACTCATTCCTTCTGCCACAATATATTGCGGGTTGCAGCTGCAAATAGTGAGCAGGATGGAGCTGGCTCCCAAGCTAAGGAAGCCTGTCCCTGTTGTTTGGAGAAACCCCTGTAACAGAGGATGCCAAACCACTGCAGGCGTCTGAAAGCCCGGCAGAGCGTTATTGAGGGGAGTGGGTCGGAGCAGTGTACTACAGTCACTCATTCATGGATGTTACTATAGCTACCAGTTGAAGGACTCAACAAGAAAAGCAGAAATAAGAGAAAATTAGAAGGTAGAAGACAAAAAAGAGGAAACTCATCGTAAAGCAAAGGCAGAGGGTTCCTCTGATTAGCTGATGAAATGCTTCAAAAGCAGCGACTGAAAAATGAGGCTTGAAGGCTGCATGGCGTAAGCGTCAGATGATGCGAGGAGCTGGACCGTTCCCATCTCGCCTCTCCCTCCCACCCCGAGAGCTGCTGGTGGTGAGCAGCACCTCGGCAAACACAAAACAGCAGCTTTGTGCCAGGGATGGATTAACTATTTCCTCATTGCTCGCAAAGTCCTGCACTTCCACTTGCTTTCCCTGCAGCCCTTTGGGCCAGAATTCAAACAAGGTGTTGATTTCAGCCAGCGCAGCGTGGAAACGGGCGAACAGGAACAATGACCCTACCACGCTCCAGGAGGGGGCAAAACCTGGGTGCTGGCACAGCCTGGCAGATGAAGCAAGAAGACAACAGCATCACCACACAGCGATCCCACACCACCCAGTGTGAAGACCCTGACCGCGGTTCAGAGAGATGCCAGATGCCCAAGTTAGTCCAAAGCACCCAAAGCAGCGGCAGGCAGGGACAGACACTGCTAATATGTACATAAATCTGAATAAATGTATAATTCCCACTCACATGCTTTCCTGACAGCCAGCTGTTCCCTTTGCTTTCTGTTATCCTCGCTCTGAGATTAATGTCACTGTTTGGGACAGCTTATTAGCAATTTTCATTACAAAGCATATACATTTGGCTGGTGGCGGGCAAAAGCTAAGCCTCTGAGTAAATAAAACACTAGGGCAGCTCACAGGGAATGACAGAGAACAGATATCTATGGGGTCCTTACCCTGGGTCTGAAAGCCAATAATGGCAGGAGGTCAGAGATCACTGGTTTAATTGTCCGACGAATTAATGGTGACGAACGTCTGTTTCTCCTCTTGTTAAAACTGACACCAGATATTTCAGAGAAAGCAGGAGGGCACTTGGCCACAAAGGGATGTTTTGATGGCTGAAGCTGAGACTGTTGCCAGCCCCAGCCCGTCCGAGCAGCGCGGGTCAAACCCAGTCACTGTAGGAAACTGCTGCACTAAACAGAACCTTTTGGGCCCAGTCGAGCAGCCATGGATTATCCTGCTCGCTTTGGAAACAAAGATTGTCTGCTTATATTAAAAAAATGAAAAAATCAGATCCAGATCTTTGGATGTAACAAGTGTAAAAAAAAAAAAAAAACAACGTTAAATTGGAGTTGCGTGAGTTACACCATAAAAACCAGTCTGAGCTTGTTTCTTCTTGTTTTGAAGAAAAATCGAGAGCAACAGAAAAACAAACACACACAAAAAAACCCCAACAAACAAACAAAACAAACCCAAAATATATCATAAAAAGCAAACATTTTCTTTATGTTTCCCTCTCCAGAAAATGTTCCTCTTTCATTGTCCTGTATCACCCCTGTTCAGCAGTAACAAAACCAGGAAATACTAGGGGACCAGTTTCATCCAGCTAGTGACATTTCGTGAAGCTGGCTAACACTTTTCTATTGAAACAACTTCTTCCACAGTTAAGAATGAGGTCTACTTACTTATTTTCTTCTTGTTGCGCAATCCCATTTCAATTCAGATTTTTGTGTGGAGTTGTAGGATCGAGGAAGAAAGCTGCCCTTTGTTTTAAGGCAGTTCTATTAGTTTTGAGCTGTTTTGAAGCAGTGAATGGCACATCTTTCCTGTTCATCCGAATGGATGTGAACCCCTCTGGTGTCTAATTTAAGCTACCTAAACAAGAACGAGCACTTTCTGATTTTTAAAAAACACAGTAACAACCTACCAGTCAGTTTCTGAGACTGGTAAAGTGACTTCATATGTCATAAGTCATTCCCCTCATTATGGTACATGCTGATATCTTTAATTAATAGCGGTAATACATAACACTGTCAACGAGGATGTGTAACATTGAAATAGTTGACTAAAGTCTAAATATTCTTTCAGCAGTGTATTTCCACAGAGGTCACGTCAACCAAGGAACAGACACACTGGTTTTCAAGTAAATCTCTGTGCTCAGTCTCTGACTGAGCTAATTATAACGGTGTCTGCAGTATTGCTGTCTTTAAGTGTCTGCCAGCATGTCCCTAACAAACCACCAGGTTCACGTCTTTCTAGCCCAGACAGAAAAGTCTGATTATCAGGTCAGATTCAATTCTAGCTCCAAGGCTGGTGTATTTTAATGCCATGTGTATCCGGCTTGCTGAGCTTCAGTTAACAGTGGAGAAGTTAATGATGAGCTGTGATTGAACTGTGCATTTGCTTGCTTCTTGCTTCTGCCACTCATCAATACCCAAGGGAGGAAGGCTGCTGGGTCTATGGGACCAAACAGTCTCCCTGAAGACTTAACATGGTCTGAAAGGACTAAGAGGGGCATCTGGCTCAGCAGTTCCAGTTTAGTTCCAGCTTGCCTGATCTGCTGCAGAGCAAGTCCTGGGGTGAGAGTGGTCTGACCTGCCTGGACATCCCTGCCCACCCGGGATCTGCCGGGTACCCAGAGCCCATCTCCTGCCAGCCGACCAAAATTAACAGAGAGTTTCTTGCAGCAAAAGTCTATAAGGTGCTGCTTCAGAAGGGGCAGCAGTTGTGGTGCAGCCCATGGCACCTGTGACAGTGCCGGTAGCACAGAGCAGTGCAGCACCGCAATGCCAGGGGCACCACTAGGTATAAATTTGGTTGCACATGGTGTGATTTTGATAATTGAGGTCTACACACTGCTTGTGTGGCACTGAGAGTCACTCTGGACTGAACAAACCTTGAGGGAAGACACAATCTCTGCTGCAAGAAACATTTTCTGTTCAGGTGTTTTACAAAACCCATATTTTGAGTTGTTATTATCATTCCTTTCAGGGTGTCGGGGCAGAAAAACAAAATTTAGCTATTGCTTTAGATGGTATTCTGATTCTTAAACTCATGAGAGCAAACCCCAAAGCAATTACACAGAAAATCCAAGCCTCCTTATCTCGGGCAGCTCCCCCAGTAACACAGTGTGCTCCGCACAGGGCAAAGAAAGGCAGCAGCAAACGCTGATCTTGGTGTCTGAGCATCTAATCCCAAGTGGCACATGTGCTATTTTAGCATCTCTTGGGACTGCTCTGGGAGATGATAATGTAATTAATATTATTTTGGTGACAGCTATTTACCACATCCCACTGGGAAACTGCGATGTCTACTTATGGAACTCGAACCCAGTTCATATTCACTTCCTACCAGTTTCAGGTGTCTCCTAATTTAAAGCTAGGTTTACAGACAAAACAGGTCAGTAACTCTTCCCAGTGAGCCAAACAGTATCTCAATCACTTGTGTTTAATAGGAAACAAATGACTGAGCACTGATAAAGCTCGCCATTATGCTTTTGAGGAAAAGAAAAGTGACTACAGGACAATCTGATAACGAGAGAATTTGCTTCCTGCGTAACTCGATATTTATAAACCTCCTCAGTAAGGGGGGCAAAAAGGAAATCATTTCAGCTGGCTGAAGTTAACGTCCCAAATTACATTTAAAAATTACAGCAAAAACAGGGCCCCGTCCGAAAACAGTCCTTATGGGAAAGAGTCACAGAAACAACAGGCGGCAGGAAGCCTCGAGTCCAGGCCGCCCTCTGCTCGGGCCTCCTGCGGACATGGAGCACAAGTGTGATGGGAGCAACTGAGGGACCTGGGGGGTTCAGCTGGAGAACAGGAGCTGAGGGGAGACCATCTGATCTCTGAACTGCCTGAAAGGAGCTTGGAGCATGGAGGGGGTTGGTCTCTTCTCCCAGGTAGCAAGTGATGGGATGAGAGGAAACAGCCTCAAGTTGTGCCAGGGGATGTTCAGATTGGACAAAAGGAAAAATCCTTCACATAAAGGGTTGTTGGGCATTGGAACGGGCTGCCCAGGGCAGTGGTGGAGTCACCATCCCTGGAGAGGTTTAAAAGGCGTTTAGACGAGGTTCCCAGGGACATGGTTTAGTGCTAGGTTAGGTTATGGTTGCACTCAATGAGGGTCTCCTCCAACCGAAATGATTCTGTGACTCTGTGACATGGGGCACCAGCACGGCTCGGCGCTCGGCCTGCGCCACAGCAACCGCGGACAGCGGGTGTCAGGGTGGAAGGAGAAGCAGGGTCACCCTGGTTGTCTTTTCTGTCTTTGATGCAATGACAGGACTTAACAGCCTCCCTCCATCTCCAGTAAACACACAAGTGGCTCATGAGCATGAAGACACGGTATTTATTTTTCAAGCTAAGGGCTAGACTTTTAGCCTTCCCACACCAGGAATTTCAGTTATTTTCCATGCTTTTGTATATTTAACCCTCTTGAAATGCAGGCGGTGATTGCCCTGCAGCCTGACTCGTGTCTCAAGAGCAGAACTGGTTCTCAGCCGCAACAGCTTCAAGTCCCACTATGTCAAGCACCTACAGCTCCAGCTGATTCCGTCGGGAGCCACACATGCCAGCAAGCCCTCGAACCGGCCCCTTGAGAGAGGCACAGATAACGATCACAATTTAGGAGACCCTTCTGCACAAAAATATAAGTGCAGATTGTTTCTGGAGTTAGTGCTGGTTTCCAGAGCTTCCTGGTATGGAAGTTTTTCATGGGAGTATAATGTGCGAGATTTGGAAGAGTGCTTACAGTCACAGCAAAAATAAACATAAATTCTTTGTATTTTGTGCTTTAAAAGGCAGTGTTCTGAACTATTAAAAAAATAAATCTTTATCTCCCAGAAGCAGAGAAGCAATGACGGGAAAAAAGTAGAAGGTGCATCCACTTTGTTTCACATTTTCTGTGTTAGTAAATGACAAAGTGGTTTGCACTTCACTCCCTCGGATTCAGGTATCAAGTAAAATATCTCTGAGTTGCTTTGAAAGTGCATTAATAAAAACAATAAAACCAGCACATCCCTTGGCTTTTCAGCAGTGCCTTCTACTTAGAGACCCAAAAGCATTTTGCAAACAAAAAAATACCAAAAGCTTTTCCATCTTAAAGATGAATTTTGCCCTCACATAAATTAGCATGGCTTTTACGGTCCTGTTGAGACACTCTGCACGTACAACTGGGAAAAGAAATTATCACAGCTTTAATTAGAATAAATAAATAAATAAATAAATAAACAGACCGTTCAAATGCACAGCTTTAATTAGAATAAATAAATAAACAAACAAACAAACAAACAAACAAGTAAAACTAGACCTATTCTTCTTGAAAAATTTCCTAGTTGATATTGTCAGAGGACCTAAGATAACTAAGACTTCTAGATGCTAGAGGGAAAAGTATGTTTTATTTTCTATTTACTCTGTTTGATTTAATCAGGCCGGCTCTGCAGACAAAAAGCGCAGGTTGCTGCCGCGTGCACCATGGACAAGAAGTTGCGGTGTGGACCCCATCACCAACCGAACAGTCGGTGACTTTTCATGGGTTTGCCCAGACCCTTCCTGCCACCGGGAGGAGAACAAGCAGCTGGAGAGAGCAAAGAGACCTGGTGAGAAAAAAGGCCGACACCTTTTACCAGACACCAGAGAATCCAATGGCGCCAATGTTTCATTACTTCCAGTGCTCACAGGACAACTTGTGTAACATTTGGTTTTTTTGCAATGCCTGAAGGCCGACAAAGTCAAGACTTCTTTGTACAAGGCAATTCAAGAACACAGATCCCATCCCCAAGGAGCTTCCAGCTCACAGTACAGCAGCCAACAGCTGTCCCTGTGACACCCTGATCCCACCGCTCTCGCTGGGGATGCTGCCTTGGCTTTCAGCAAGGGATAGAGTTTCATCCCCCGTGGCTCCAGACGCTCACAATTTTCCTGCTCATCAACGTAACTGCTTTCTGAGAAAGACCCATTTTTCAAAATGGGGTGGTATTACTGAAAAAAAAACAGAAGAAGTTGCCAGGAAAAATCAAAGACTGTTAATGCACTGTTGTCCAGAGCTGGCTACATTTCAGATAGATTTAATAAAAAACACAAAGATGGTAAGAACATTGAAGAGTAAGGATGAGTCAGGCCAGTTGTTTTCCTTTACTTTTGCCCTGCCACCTCTTGTCTTTCTGTCTTCCCCAGTTCTGTCCATCTCTAGCGTATCAAGCATTAACTGCTTGCTTCTATTTTCCAGGTTTATCCTCTTTCCACCTTAGAACGCTTGTTGACTATCAACATCCACCAGCCTTTGATGCCACCTTCTGTCTCTGACCTGTTGCAAGCTGAACTGCTACCCCTCCACATCCTTCTGACTCCTGAAAGCAACCCTATGAATAAGGGCCTGGAGCTGTTGCTCTTCTCTTCCTTCATTTCAGCGCAATGCCTCTAGCAGTGGACTGCAATGGCCTGTTCCCTCTCACTTCTCTCTTTCTCTGGTCTGTGAACACTAAATCCTCTCCTGCGTACTTGCACATCTCCAGCAAGCAGGAAACCCTCACAACCAGCACCACCAGCCTACTCAGCTCTGTGGTGTCTAGGACATCCAGGCCTCTCATCGGGTCTCCAACAACTAGGATACGTAAGTATGGGGGTTTTGAAAACAGTTCCTGGCCTGTATTAAACCGTCCGTGTACCAAGTTATGACTAAGCTCTGTATGGAGTTGGTGTAGGCCAAAACTGCGCCAAAAAATGTCCTAAGAATATATGGTGTGGACAACTGCGTGTCAGTTCTCAACCCTCCTGCTATGGCTATGCTTAGTTCACTAGGATGATGTCCTCTGTGATACACAGAAGAAAACCTTCGTTGGTTGACTTGATCATGGCCAAAGTTTCACCATAAGATGCCACCAGGACTTGGCTCTGGCCAGAACCACCAGCTCATTCCGATCAACCCAGACACAGCTGAACATCTCTCACCCACTGCTGACCCAGGCGTGCATCCATCTCTGAAGAATAAAACATAAGGGATGCAGCTCAGCATTTGAAATCACTGTCCACAGGGCTGTTCAGTCTCTTCAAGAGCTGACACATTAAGACAACTGAATAGAAGGAATTCATGGCAATTTGCTGACACAAAAAATAGCCAAGAATAGGAGTTAGTCTTGTCCTGAAATCCAAGAGAGATACAACAGCAGATGTCTTTCATCTATATGACCTTTTCCACTAAAACAAAAGGGAGACAGGATATTAAATCACAGTTTAAGATTTTTATGACTCCTGGCAAGCATTTCTTTATTATGGGTTTGTTTGTTTTGGGACTTTGTTTTTAGGCACAGGAGTGTTATTTTTTGCACTTTTCATGGAACCTCAGCTGAAACACCATAAACATGTCTGAGAAAAATTTCTTTTGGGTGATTTGCACATTTTCAAAGTCACAAGCTGACTCTCCTTCCAACTCACATTGCTCAAACCACTGTGTTTAAACCAGGACAACCATGTGACATGAAGACAGCAATTCATTTTTCACAAAGTCACAGAAAATCTTGATGTGCAGTCACATTAGGGGGACAGCAAATCCTTTAACCGGCAGATCTAGATGAGGACACATGCTTAAGGGCTGTAGCACGTCCAGCGCGAAGCCCCCATTGACTACAGTGGAGAACACATGGTGACGGCAGGACACAAGGAATGTGGGAGAAAGCGCAGATTAACTGCATTTGTCTCCTTAATTTGCTTACAGACTTTGCTAGAAAAGCTCTGCCTAGCAGGCTCGGCTTACCTTACAGATGACTAAGCAGATGGGAGGACAGGGATGCTACTAGGAAAGATAATCCAGAGGAAAGGACATTAAGCTCAGATCCAGAGAGGATTAGTTTTAAATCCTTCTTCTAGCACTGATTTCTCATGTGATTTTAGGCAAAGCGTTAGGCTGTATAAATACTTTGTGCAACTAAAGGCTCCGGCTCGTGATCACAGACGGGCTCAGGTGAGATGGATGAAGCGGATACGGGTCTGTTCTCCCAGCCCCTCTGCCAGGTGTCATTACCCTTGAGGAGCACAAGATTTAATGGGCTGTGCTCCTAATTCGTAGCTGCTGAAATTCACATTATCATACGAGGCTATGAACTGTCACTGCAGATATATATCCCAGTTAAAGCTACCTACGATCTCAAGTGAGAGCCCTTCATCTTGCCCTCAAGCAGTTCCTAGCACAGGACATGAACCAAGAGTATTTCCTAAGCTGCCTTTTGATATTGATGGGTCTAAGCACATTAAAGACAAGGAAGCCCTAAAAGCAAAAGGAAATTTTCAGTGCAACATTTTTCCCTCAGAAAATACCACTCAGCCATAAGTAAATGTTTCATAGATGTGTCAATTCTGACGACTATTTTTTAAAGAAAAATGAAAAGGTTTCCAATAAAGTTAAAATAGACTGGTTTAACTTTTGATTCCAAACTATTTTTCACCCCTTTAAAAATACTGCATTATATCACACCAAATGAAACATTTAGGCTGAGTTCAAACGTTTTTTCTCAGATTTATTTTTCACAGCCAATTGGAAATGTTCGCATTCCCTTTGTCTTAGAATATAAATATGTTTTCTTGAAACATGAGAAGAAAAACAAACAAACAAACCCCCAAACAGGACAACAGCAAAACTTTTGGCCCTCAAAACCTCCCTAAGGCCCCCGGCTCTCGCAATCGCGAGGGCAGGTGAGGACAGGCTGGAACTCCGCGTGTTCTTTCTGAGTGACTAAAACACGACATGGGCCAAATGCAACCACATGACACTTCCAAAACGAGAACACATATGGCTGAGCATTTCTGAAAAGTCAAAATCTGCTCACGCTGAAATCAACGGGCGTTTTACTCTTGACTTCTGCGCGAGCGGGGTTAAGTCAACACTGGGTAAGACGGGAAAATCCCAATCAGAGACCAAGCACAGCGTTCCCCCTAAAGATTATTCATAAAGTACGTGTAGACGTCACGAGAAAACAGAAGGTGCTACAGAGCTGTTATTTTTAAGCTGAGGGTGACAAAATAGGCAGTGAGGCGTAGAGCACAACTTCTTACGTTGCTTTGTCACCATTCTTGTTAAGAAGCGCAGGGGAACTAAAAAAGTGTAGTTATCTCTGTTTCTTCAGCACACAATACTTATTTTTAATTTTTATGTGATTTTTTTATACCTTTTTTTAATACTTCTGAATTTTCTGAAACTATTTCTTTCTGCATACTGTTTTTCTAAGACACACTCAATTTTCAGAACGACCAAGAATGCTCAAGAATACTTCTTTAAACTACTTAGAGGACATCAGAAGATATGTTCTCCAGTTTCCTGTCTTGTACAGAATTAAAATCAGGTCTTAGCCATTTGCGATGCTTCTGCAGAACTGGAGACTGTGTCTACCTTCTTTGGCAAAAAGAATCAATTTGGCAAAGCTGAGGCAGACGCTGGAGCGGATCACAGGGAGCATCTGTGCACAAAGATGGAGACGGGTTCTAATCACCATCGTGGGACGGTAATCCTCAAATCCAGGCATGAGCAATTATCAGTATAAGAGCATAATTTATTCCTCATAGTCAGACACAAGATGGATTTCCCATCGGCACCAGTTAGATTGTTATACTTATTTTAGAAGGCTTAGCAAGACCACTTATCATGTATGAAACGGTACTAATAGCAGGTGGACTGAGCCATCAGATGAGTTTAATAAAGGGCTTCACTAAAGTTAGTGATGCGCTCTCATTACTCATGGGATTGAAAATCCTGGCATAGAAATTAAACTGTAGCAGATTTTTTGACTTCTGATATCACAGTATCACAGTATCACAGTATGTTTGGGATTGGAAGGGACCTCAAAAGATCATCTAGTCCAATCCCCCTGCTGGAGCAGGAACACCTAGGTGAGGTCGCACAGGAACATGTCCAGGCGGGTTTTGAATGTCTGCAGAGAAGGAGACTCCACAACCCCCCTGGGCAGCCTGTTCCAGGCTCTGTCACCCTCACTGAGAAGAAGTTTCTTCTCAAATTTAAGTGGAACCTCTTGTGTTCCAGCTTGATCCCATTACCCCTTGTCCTATCATTGTTTGCCACCGAGAAGAGCCTGGCTCCATCCCCATGGCACTCACCCTTTATATATGAAAACCTCCACATGCTTCATATATCTCACCCAACATATACACCCTCACGCATGCAAACTTTTAGAGTATGCCACTTAATTGACCACAGAACAGAAAACACAAACAATAAAAATGTAGGATTTAAACAGAAGGACCTTAGATTAATACTTAATTTAACTGGCAGCACCCAGGAGCAGTCCTGTCTCAGTTATTCTTAATAATTCCCATGCCTCACCTGTCTGACAATTAACAAGGAAAAAAGTCCAGAAACGTCTGTTTGTATCTCGCACTCAGAATTAGAGCCACCATTTCAATAAGTGCACTAGCGGTTTGTAAGCAACAGAGGCTGATCCAACAGCCAGGACCTTCATTCGCCATCTGCCGGGGGGACATTCTCCAACATCCCTTCCTTCCCGGGTGCTGCTTTTCCCACCCCAGTGCTGCCCAGTCTCAGTTGCCCAGTTTGTGATGCTGGACAAAAGCAGCCACTCGGTGTGGCTCGGTCGAGCTGTAAAATATAGCAGAGAGGAATTTGGTTTTGCTTATCCCAGAGTCCCAAGCACAACTGCAACACTGGCGATGAGGGCTCGCGGGGAACTCACATCCTTACAGCTTCACCCTCGGGCATTCACCAAAAGAGAGATTTGTTTTTTCTAATTGGCTCAATATTTTGAGAAGGTAAATGGTGAATATTAAGAGCAGCGTGAGACAGGATGAAAGCGATACAAACTATCCGTTTTACACTCTAGGCTTCGTGGTGTGAGCCACACACCGATTGACTTCCAGCCCCAGGAGATAAGTGTCCGGCAGAAGAAATGGTCCCTTGCACGGAGCACCCAGGGACACCCCTTTGCCTTGGGTCACCTCATGTGGCTTTTGGCCTTGGCAAACCATGGTATATGTCCATACAACTACAAACCTCATCTCCAGAGCGATAAGTTTCCCACAGAGTTAGGAACTCACTTCCTTTACTGCGAAGGAGGAATAAACAGTTCTTTGAGGTAAATGGTGATATTTCATTTGCATGAGCTGGATGCTGTTCCAAAGTTTATGCTCGGGAAAATATTAATTTCTGCAAAGTGCTTCCTTAACAAAAGCAGCTTTATAAATGGAATTTGATAATAACAATAAATCTAATATTTTCTTCAAAGATTCTTAAGCCTATATACACGGTCCTCTCAAATACAAGCAAAAAAAATAGCAACATCCATCACTAGGTTAAATACAATTGGTCACACTTAACCTCTGACAACTTAACCATGTGGAGGACCTTTTACTCGTAAAAGCTGCAGTAAATGTAATGCAATCTATAAATACCACTGAAGCCACCGATGGCTGAGCTGCGGAGTTTGACCTGCGGGTTTGTGAATTTGGCGCCCTGGGCGAGGAGCACAGGGAGCTGCAGGCAGCGAGGGACACACGTCCCTTCCACGTCTGCACGGGGGGGAATAAATGAAAAGCCTCCACACCATTCACGGCTGCCAAGCAGCACGTTTTTAAATGCAACTGAGAGTTGCATCCTTCTCCAGCCTGCTGATACAGCTCCAAATAGCTCTCCTGCAAACAGCCTACCTTTTTATTTTTCTATGCATGCCATTGTTCCAGGTCTTTTTGCTTTTGTGCAAAAGCCTTCTCGCCTCAATGCCAGGGATATAATTCTCCTGTTTGCAGGGCGGAGTGTGACCTCAGTCTTCTGCTCTCCTGAAAGAGCGTATCTTCCATTGACGTCAAGGGCTCTGCACACGGAGGGAGGGAGATAAGCATATTGGAGGCAAGATCTGCTCTGTGAATGAGAATGGAGAATTCTGCTGTAGGAATTTACAAGCCTCTTGCAGTCTCCTCTCTTGATTAAAGCCGCTGGGATTATTACACAAATTCGGCTGCTGAGTTCTGGCTATTGGAAAGCTGCCTCACGCCGGGCTCTCTGCTGCTAGCCCATCCTGATTGTTTGGGCAAGACAAAAACCACCGTCAGCTGAAAAAAGCGGGTCAGCCGTAAAAAGGGTCGTGTCGGAGGGGGGTCGCTGCCAGCTCTCTGCATGGAGTGTCACACCTGGGAGCTCCGAGGAGCTCTTAAAGAACCTGCATCCTGCTTGTGGTGCAGATTTTAAGAAATATGGACCGGTGGGTTAAATTAGGGTGGGTTATATCAAGCCTTAACCATTGCTTTACTGAGAAAAAAAATGGGCATGTGTATGGGGCTCAGCATAGTGCTGCAGATGAGCCCCATGTGAGCCATAACCTAAGGACAGAGCCAGCGCAGGGCAGGCACAGCGCGGGGGCTCCCCGGGAGCGGAGCTGCACCAGATAAGAGCCCTGCTAATTAGCCTGGCACGACGCCACCCTGATGAGGCTCTGCTGTGGATGTGTCTGCAGCAAACATGGCCTGTGCAGGGCCGGGGATCTTTGCATGATGCTCTGCTCCATGTGCAGACGTGCCCAGAGTCAGCGAAGGGAGAATGGCCTCTCCTGCGGCATGTTCCCCTCTGCAGCCCAGCTTCTCAGCCTCGCTTCGTCTGCTCCTGGTTCTTCTGGGACCCAAGAACGGGGAGGCAACCTTGAGTCGCCCAGGTTAGACATTCCCCAGCACCCTCAGAAATGCACCCAGAGAATACAGCACTCTGCACAAACACCAGTTTTTTGGAGAAAAGCTGGTTATTACAAACATCATCACATCAACCAGTGGCACGATCTGATTGCACCATGGTGTGCATTTAACCAGGATCATCTGAAGTTAAGTTTGTGTGTAAGCTTCCCCGTACTGTCACACACGATGCTGTGTCACATTTACTTTTGTGCTGCTTTGCAGCATCAGTCAGGTATGTTTTATCTTCACTTTAGTACATTCCACCCTTGCAGGTGTTGTAAAGTATTAATGGCTGCACATCACTAGAGAGTTTTGATCACAAACAAGAGACAATATAGGTTTGAAAAGGTGGATGTATAATAGCTAAATGCCAGTTCCTGTAGCAAAATCTGGAGGGAAGGAATGCTGTCAGTAAGCCAGCAGGTACAATCGGTGATTTTCATGGCTGGACTGCTATAGCTGGTGCAACATCGTACTAGAAACTTCTGTACATGAGGCCCAGGTAGGACCCCTGAAGAAAGTGATGCTTGTCTGCATACATGGCATATCACATTACAGAATTTAAGGAATATTAGTGACTGTACACTTAAAGCCTGAGTGAGGAGGCCCAGACAAAAGTGAATCTTCAGTCTGACCTCCTGGACTTTCTGATGTTACAACCAGCACAGTGAACCTGCCACGTGTTGTCAGAATCTGTAGGGACCAGGGCATACGGCTGGTTTATGGGCTCATGGATTAACTATATTCCACAAAGCGAAAAAAAACCCCACACCTTACATAAGGTGAACACTATGAATGAAATATGAATGGACAGAAACTTATAAAGGTCACAGAATCACAGAATGTCAGGGATTCGAAGGGACCTTGAAAGCTCATCCGGTGCAATCCCCCCATGGAGCAGGAACACCCAGATGAGGTTACACAGGAAGGTGTCCAGGCGGGTTGGAATGTCTGCAGAGAAGGAGACTCCACAACCTCCCTGGGCAGCCTGGGCCAGGCTCTGCCACCCTCACTGTGAAGAAGTTTCTTCTCAAATTTAAGTGGAACCTCTTGTGTTCCAGTTTGTACCCACTGCCCCTTGTCCTATCATCGGTTGTCACCGAGAAGAGCCTGGCTCCATCCTCCTGACACTCACATCAATGAGGTCCTTCGCAGCTCAGCCTACTTCAGGGTCAAAGCTCATTCATAAATGTTTTGGCATTGCAAAGGAAGGAACAAGATACTCATTGACAGCTGAGAGTCTCCTCGTTCCTGTTTTCCTCCAGCCCAGACAGAGTGGGGCAGGTATGTTAGAAAAAGATAGTAAATGATCAGCTCTGGTATGTGTAAGACAATGCCAGTGTGGTTTTCAGATGACTCATGTACCCAGCTGCAAGTTATTGGTTAAGGTTTCTCAGCCTCAATCACAACATTCGTTCAGTGTTTCTGCTTGATACTTCAGAAAACATAGTCTGAAAATTCCTACTGAAGTGTTTAATATGAAGCTGGGGAAGAGATAAATGATAGATCATATCCTGAAGTACAAGATCTCATTTTCATTTTCTTACTCTTCCTACGCAAAAGCACAAACTTTCTAAGTCGTGATAGCACCAAGGTTTTTCAAAATCTTCCTAAGGAAATACGACTTCCTGACAAAAAGCTGCAGCAGTGAGTTTCCCCGGTTGACTGCTCTTATGTATTCATTTTTTTCAACCATTAAGTATTGCTTTTTCCTTTTCAGCATATTGGAATATGTTTAAAAGGCTGAAACAAGAAGGAAAAATGTGATGTTAAAGCTTCAGTATGATTTTATGCAGTATTTTTTCTACTCTCTAGTTACCTCTTTTTTTTAAAAAAAGAGCGCATATGAATTTCCAAAATATTCCAATCAATTAAATTAAGGCATTTCCTCAAGTTCTCCTTATTTTCCCTCCCCTTAGGATTTCACATAAATTGCTGGTTGTCTAGATGCCAGGGGAAATCAAGAATTAAAATATAGAGCCATCCAAAACATCCTCAAGACCGTAGTCTGACGCTGCGGTTTCTGTCAGCGACCACACTTTCATCTCATTGGGATGCCCTTGAAAAAAACTACTGCTTTCGGAAGCAAAACCTGTGCCCAATTCATGGAATACATGAATGCAATATAAACCCTCACAGGCCAAGAAATTCCACAGACACCGCACGGATTAGCTGTGATAACATCTTTTCCCATAATATTGAACAGCGACAGAAATAAAAGACGAATGTTTTTAATATTTTGAAATCCAGGGCCAGCCCCGCTGCATGGGAAGGAGCTGCCCAAAACCTGGCTTGTCTCACCGCGGAAA
This sequence comes from Streptopelia decaocto, assembly GCF_964273445.1. NCBI lineage: Eukaryota > Metazoa > Chordata > Aves > Columbiformes > Columbidae > Streptopelia > Streptopelia decaocto. Next base: position 66,459,912 of record NC_138659.1, on the reverse strand, counting down.
AATCTCCCTCACATATGGAGATCTTAGGAGGGCACGGAGCCTCTATAGCAGCACAGCATCATCTCTTCCAGACTTGATCTTCTTGCACCTCAGCCATTAGAAACCTCTGCTCCAAGCAGCCCTGCGGCTTCTCTGATTTGTTCCTTGGGGCTGGACCAACACAGCACAGATCCAGGGATGCAAAGTTTTGAATCCACGTTGTACCCATCTCCGCATTTTTCTTCTGCTTTAAAAGCACCTCAGCCATAGGTAAGACCATGTTTCCCAAGCAGACAGGGACAGCTGAAGGAACAGGGTGTCAAATGGGTTCCTCCTTGATTTCAGGAAATCCCATAAGTAACATGATTCACCAAGTTACACTTTTTCTATTCCAGTTCTCTTCTCTTTGCATTCCAAGCACTGCAACTCTTAGCAGGGTCAGACATTCCCCATTGGGCTTCCCCAGCTTCTCTCCTGACACACTGGTCCACGCCATGAGACCTTATTGAAGCCTTTCAGTACTTAAAAGGAGCCGATAAGAAAGAGGAGGACAGACTTTTTAGAAGGGCCTGTTACAACAGGACAAGGGGTGATGGTTTTAAATGAGAAGAGGGGAGATTCAGGCCAGACATGAGGAAGAAATTTTCTACAATTAAGGTGGTAAAATCCTGGCCCAGGTTGGCCAGAGAGGTGGTGGATGAACCATCCCTGGAGACACCCCAGGCCAGGCTGGACGGGGCTCTGAGCAACCTGAGCTGGTGAAGATGTCCCTGCTCATGGCAGGGGGGGCACTGGGTGAGCTCTGAAGGTCCCTTCAACCCAAACTGTTCTATGATTCTATGTGCCTGCTGCAGAGTGAAGACCACATTCAAATACCTGCTATGCAGAAGATAAAGTTTCAAATGGCAGAGCTGGCCACCCCACGCTGGTCAGGGGCTAGCAGGTACTGACCATGAAAATCCTTTCTGTGAACCACATGAACTTCTGAGGCCTTCAAAAGCCAGATGCTTAAATTAAGACTCATTGTCCTCTGTTGCTATAAATCAGAGAGTGAAGTGTAGCACTGTGCAGCCAAGAAACAACTCTCTCACATATTGGGAGTTATAGCACTTCAAGATGTACCTGTCTAGAGAATCAAATATGCATGTATTGGGTATTCCCAAGCATTCTCTTAATTCACCTTGTCCAGGACACCCTGAGAAGCACAACCCTTCAAATACCACCAAGAAGGTGGGATGCAGCCGTTGGGATGGCCCCCAGAGCAGCATGTGTGTAAGTGTGATGGCCAGAAAGGCAAAAGGAGAAAGTATATTTGAGGTGGTGACTTTGCTGGAAAGCTCAAAGCAAAAGACAGTCCATCAGTTGCTCCCTGACCCAGGGCTTGATTTCCAGGCGGTGGTGCCCCTTCCACACCCTTTGGGCTTGGTTCAGGGGACAACACCTGAAGGTCCAGCGCAGAGGTGTACATCTGAAACCCCTCATCTGCAATACCTTTCCCCAGTCACACAAGTAGGCTTCTCATAGCATGTTTATGTGAAACCCCGCAGGGCAACATAATTGCACTCCCGTTAATTTCCTGTTCATCACTCATTAGCATCTTGTGTCCCGCAGAGAGCTCTTCATATCCCGTAGGCAGGATGTTGGTCAGTGAAGTGAGGAATCTCCCAGGCTGCCTTAATCCACCCCTGGCTGAGACTCTCCCGAATGCCCTGACACAAAGCCAAGGAGGGCTATTTCAAAAACCTGTGTGGTCTTGACTGTTATTGAATGTGGAGATGACACTATATGTCATATTCATCTCTGGTGCCACTCTCACCTCGTCCAGGTGACGGTCAGGGTGGATTCATCCCCAGCATGTCATCACCGGAGACCTGGGTACCACACACAGACAACAGAGAAGCTGGAAGCTCTTTGGGGCTCTGTTCACATGTTATGTTAAGCAGCGGTGTCCCATCCCCTCCCAGGAGCTCTCAGGAGTTTTCCACACCCTGTTGATCCCTTCACACCACACTCAGCCAGGCCACAGCAGCTCAACTCAAGATCCAAGGGAGACTTCCCACAGCAAGCTCCAGGAGCCCAGTGAAGAATTTATGAGAGTTCCCCACCACAGCCCAGATAAACCAGGGGAGAAGAAGTGACTTGCAAAGCCATTGCTGGACAGCAGCAAGTTGCAACAGCCACATGATGGACCAAGAAGGAGAGACGTGTTTCTACCCCAGGTGTGAGCTCTTTCCCCAGAAAACAGATTTTATGCTGTTCAGTGGGTTTTTGGCAGCCTGTGCTGAGGTCTGTTGGCGAGAAGGGCAAGGTGCCTGGTGAGGAGCTGGCTGCAGGCCTGTCCCCGGCCAGACGTGCCAAGTCGGATGTGACTGCTCATCTCAGACAGCTCCTCATCCACGGTACGGCAACGGGCCTTCTTCCCACCACACACATGCAGCAAATGTACGTCATCCCAGGCAAAGACGTGTCTTCGGATCTCCCAGGACAGTTGGCAATGGGGTTTTCAAATGTCTCAGGGCTGAAATGGCAGGCAGGATGAATGCAGGTGGACCACACTTCTCTGGGGAGATTTCAGACTGGTTATGAAGTGGAGCAAACAAAGACCAGCTCAACCTGCTAAAACCACCCAGGGATTTGTCTCTTCAGGGAGGACAATAATTACACCACAGAGGTTACAGGGGTTATTTTGAAGGGAAATGCTGTTGGTGTACAAAGGATATCAGACACGAGACTGAAGAACACAGACTATTAGGCTCTTCCTCAGCAGCTGTCTCAGGGAGGGAACACCGCTTCTGCCCATTTGGTGAGCCTAAGGAATGAAACAGTGCTCCCACCTGAAAAGTTCATGTGTGCCAAGCAGCACCGAGTGCCCCAGATCCCTCCAGGTCTGTTTTCATCCCTGGGTCTGAGGGGAAAATGGGTTCTTTGTGTTGTGCTGAACCAGCTCAACCTCTGCTGACAGACTCAGCACTTCAAGGGGAGCGTTTGGCTGCTGGTCCCCCATTCAGCTCTACGGCAGCAGGAACAGGTCCCAGACAAAGGAAACGTTTTTTTCCTGTCCTGCTGCCTTCAACACCTGCTGAGCTTCCAGCATCGCATTCCTGAACCAAAGGCACATGCTTTAGGAGAGCCCACGCACCACAGCAAATACACAGTCACGGGGAAAGGGCAACAAGTACTTCATACGCTGTGACTTGTGTAGCACAGTCATTGTGTGGGGTGACTTCAGCACTTTGAAGTTTAAATCTCAGTGACGAGGAGGGGATACGGGCTCTCTGCCTACAGAGGCACTTTGGAAAGGTTGCCCAAAGCCTCAAAGGTTATTCTTAAGAGGACTGGATGAGTCAGGGCCACCAGTGCTGACACACAACATCTACACCAGTACAAACCCCGTTTGGACTGGCCGACCATCATTTTAAAGCGGAGAGGTTTCTGCTGTTGTCTCATTGTAATTTAGAAAACCCAGGCAATAACTTCAGCACTCACAAGACTCTTATTCAATACCCGAAGATATTATTTTGAAATGAACAGGAGATATCATGAAGATGCTACATAGAAAACACCCTAAACAGGCTTTAAGAATAGGATTACCTATTGAAACGGGGCCGATGGCACTTGTGGTGCTCCTGGTGTGTCACTCTTGGCCCCGCTCTGGTCCCACCAGGACCACCAGTGCCCTTCATGAGCCCACTCGGGCAGCAGAAAGGGGAGGGAGGTTTTACAGTTAAACCTCTAGTGATGATTTTCACAGAATGACTGAAATAAATACAAAATTCACGCTCACCAACTGGTAAAGCACAAAAAAGCAATAAAGCGTGATGTGCCAGTGGAAGGAACTAAGGGTGGCTGAAGAGGAGGAAAACATCTAAAAGGCAGGGAACAGCACTAGGGGAAGGAGACAGATCCTCTACAAAGACAGTGGCAGGCAAATTAGAGAAAGAACACAGAGGCGGATATTAGAAAAATATAATGTTCCTGTAGGTGTATCACTTATCAGCCATTCTTGCACATAAAACCCTTTTTTTCAACATTTAGAAAAGAAAAAGAATGACTGATCTGTAATTAACAGAAATAAAGGTCTGGCCCAGATCCTAGGCTAGAATAACATTCTTGTAAAAGTGAATTTTGCTGAAATATTGGTATTAGACAGGACAGGGCTGCTGCAGGAAGAGGGTAAATCCAGAATAATTGGACCAGTCTGCCCACTAAAAGCCACCCAGCTGGGGACCCGTTTAATAAGCCATTTAAATCCTATTTAACAAGCCATTTAACAACAATATGACCCCACTGAAGGGAAATCCTGGGGGAACAATTTTGCATATTTGATACAGGCACCTTTTGCATATCCTGCTGCCGATGTTTCCCTCTACGTTCTCCTTCCTGGGGCTCACTAAGGAAGGAAATCCCACGGTTTAGAGTTTAAATGGGAATTGCCTTGACAGCCTCTTGTCCTCTTCTCTCACTGGCACAAACCCACACTCCATAGGAAGAAGATATCTAACTTTATAATTCCTCTGTGTCTCTCAGCAGCCTGCAGCCTCACAGGCCTAGTTGTTTGGATGGTCATCATCATACGTCAAGCCACGAAGTCTCTTTCCTACCATCAATCTGCCCCCTAATCCGCTGATTCTGAATGACAAACTGCGACTCTAAGCACTCACGGCTCTAGAGGACTCCATCATCAGAGCAGCACCAATTCTACATCGCACCTTCAATCACCGTGCCAACCTCTTTTACCTCCTCCTCCTCCTGCCTCAGCCTCCTGTTTTCATCCCCAACCTGTGCCAGCGCTGGAAAGCCAGGAACGCGGGCAATGCTACCACCCCCTTAAGTGGGTTGATTCTTCAAAGCAACCAGAACAACAAAGGGCAGCAATTTATCAGGAAAATATCAGCTGTCAAGAAAAGCAAACGCGAATCGTTTCTCTCTGCTGACTGTTCTTTTCACGACCGCTGCGCAATTGTCTTGTTGATTCTCACAGCTGGATGCTGTAGTTTTCTACTTGGCACATGTAATTGAAAGTGATGCTAGAACAACTTGAGTAAATGGGAATTGGTTTCATCAACTGTGTGTGTGTGTGTGTCAATGACACGTGTCTTTTCTTCCAGCCCTTCCATTGTCCACTAGCATGTTCTCCAGCCCAGCAGCTGCTGACATTTTGTTTAATGGCACGTTTTCCCACTGGGAAATAGTGTTTCCACTAAACCCAAGTGTTCCGTAAGAAAGTGCACATTTTGTCAATGTTTTCACTAAAAATGATCAAAACAATTCAGACTTGACTGGTCTGGAATACCGCAATTCAATAAGGTCAAAATGCATCATCTTAGCTTCATCATTTAGATCTCTACGTAATCGTAAAGTCATATAACTGAACATCAACTAATATCTGGGTCTCATCAAAATATTTCACTGAAACACTAACCAATGACAAAATGTGAGAGAGGAGAAACCTTTTAGAAAAAGAACACAATTCGTGTCCACGGGGAATTTCACAGTTTTCAGTATTTGTTCTCACTGGAATTTCATTTGCTTCAATACTGCCCATGGAATAGGATTTCCATGTCCCAGCTGGATCACAGCAGTCCTGAGCATGGGATTACTGGACAGGGATACTTGCAGAATGGATTGCCGAACAAAATTCTCTCCTGTTGCCCTCACACACAGATGTGACTCTTCATTGCTTCAAGGCAAAAGAAGAATGGATGGACTCTAACGGTGCAACCACCTTGCCTGGTGCCCTGCTGCTCTCATCCCTTTGTCCCCTCATCCATCTCCTTCTCCATCCTTTAGATTGGACATTAGAAAAAAATTCTTCCCGAAAAGGGTTGTCAGGCATTGGAACAGGCTGCCCAGGGCAGTGCTGGAGTCACCATCCCTGGAAGGGTTTAAAAGGTGTGTAGATGAGGTTCTGGGGGACACGGTTTAGTGACAGTGTTGGGTTAACGGTTCGACTTGATGATCTCGAGTGTCTCATCCAGCCAAAACAATTCTATAATTCTATCCTTCCCTTTTCTATCCTAGAAGCCACAAGTCTGTACTGGATCATTTAGCCCTTTTCCAGTTGAGAAGCGTGCTGGGAGTCTTGCAATGGGGTTTGTGGTTGTGGCATGTTTGTCTTATCCCAGGCAAGTGAAGAGCGGACACTCGCACAGCCACGCGCTTGGCTCAGTGAGTGCCAGGCATTTAACTGCACTCCTCTTTCATCGGCTTTCACTTCTAATTTCACCTTTCTACATCCATTTTGCAAATTCTCTACATCTTCAGAGGGCACTCTCTGACCCTCCAGAAGATATTTACAGTCTCTCTAACAGCTTCTAAGAATTTTCATCTAAAAGAGATTTATAGGCACCCACGTCCTGCTCCATTAACCTTTAGTGCCTCTGTTTTCTTCACGGTGTCTTGGGCATGCAAGCGCTGGTCTGGGCAGATGAAAGCTGAACATCTCTGGAGCTGTGGGTTTCTCCTAAGGTCAACAGTCTAATTGCCTGGGGTGTCCATCAAGAAATTTGTCAGGTAAGAACATTTTTCTTACAACTGATGTTTTAACATGTAATAGCTGTATTTAAACCAAGTAAACAAAACACCAATTGTTTTGGTGCATCTGAGCAAACAATCCAAGTGTAACCTAGATGATTTTTTTTTAATTATAGTATTAAAAAAGGCATTATCAACTAAATACAGCAACTGGAGAAATTACAGCTCATGAATACACAAATTACCTGACAAAACCTTTCTGTAAACGCTTCAGTAATTTTCAGATATAAACCTCGAACAAGCTGCCTCTTTCATTTGCACTTTTATTTGTCGATAAATATCCAATGCTCTCTATGGCATTTTTAGGAAAGTTTTAATGCAGCCATTATTTAAAACCACTTCTTGCAGATGAAATGCATTAAATGTACCCAAGGTTCTCCTCCTGCATTAAAGGACATTTTGAAGCCTGAAATACATGAATCTATATTTCCTTTTAACGTTCAACACAGCAAGTGAAGACAAGTCACCTCAGGCCACATTGTCTGGCAGTCCACGGTGCAGCAAAAGTCATAAAACCAAACACAAAATCAAACATGGACATTTTATGGCCATTTAGGACAAAACTTGGCCAAGTGAAGACCTCAGAGAATCTCAAGAAGCTGCACTGATGTTACCCCACAGACTACAGCGGGAGCTTCACCTTTCTGCTCAACTGCAAGAGTGGGAGAAGCTGAAGACAGGGACTCCCCGGTGTCCCAGGTCTGCACAGACGCTTTGCTGAGGCACTTCAGGTTGTCCCTGAAGATGAGGGTTGAGCTGCTCTCAACAAGGAGGCATGTTCTGAAGATGTGAGATGACTGTGAAGTTAACGGAGACCCTTCGATCACTCTGAAAGGAGACTAGTTCCTATCTGACCTGCTCACCTGGAGGGCCCCAGCACCTTGGCCAAGCGCCATGTGTTCTGCTCTGCTACCTAAGCTGATGCAGAAAGTCTACCCAAATCAGAGCCTCTCCTCCCTCTCACTGTAATCATCCCCACTATTGACACAAGGTTCTTCAGAGGAGGAATGAGAAAAATGCGACCAATTCATGCGTGTTCCAAAGAGAGCTTGCTTTGCAATTGCTCACTTTCATTTAAGAGCTACCGAGGAGATCCCCACCCTCCCGCAGCGTGGAAACCCGGTGCTGCTGAAGAACCACTTCTTGCCTCAAGCTTGAGCTGCTTTCTTCTGAGCTGCAGAAAGACTTGGTGAAGTGACTCATGGCAACAGCCACGGAGTGCAAGCGTGGATCTGATCTGGATTTCACAACACACGTTATCTGATGGCCTCGCGCGGTTCAGCATCGGCTTTGCTTCCCTCGCCTCCCGTGTGCCGCCTGCCCTTTTGACAGACTAGCCCTTAGGCTGGGCTTTGCTATGCGGGGAATATTGAATCCATCTGCTACAAAAGCACAAGCAGATTGCCCAGCTCTCACCTACCAGACGTCTACGCTGGTTTTTATTCTGATTGCTACAAGCAGGGCAACTTCAGCCATGGAGAAGGAGCTGTAGAAGAGTTATTTTCCCTGAGCACAGAGGCTTCCCCAGCGTGGTCCCAGGGCCTCCTTGGAAGCCTCTCAAGGGTCTTTTGTTTTCACACTTCCTCCACTGCGCCCCAAACAGCCGTCACATACGTAATCCCAGCCCGAGACCCAGCACATGTATTCACAGCCCAGGGCCCCAGGGCCAGCCAAGGCCAGGCTGAAGGGCGTGTGAATTATTTAGGTGGGATGTGTGTGACACTGGACCGAGGACCTTTATAGTCTCCAGGCTGTAAGCCTACAGACCAAGTCCTAATTTGAAAAGTGATGCCACATGATTGATTGATTGTTTTGTTACATTCAAAATCTTGTTTTATCAGTAAAGAGGAAGCACACCACTTATACGAATGTGTATATGTATATTCATATATATACAAAAGGCCGTGGATGTATTGTTAGAATAACTGAAGTTTTAAGACCCTAATCAGTATTCATGCAGATCTATTTTTTTTATTTTACTTACAGAAATGAATGAATATTAGCACGGTGAGAACACTCAGTTTCTACTCTGTTTCTTAATACTTTCTTCTCCCTTTCCCAGTCTCTCTGGGTCCCAAAACCAGAGGCTTCATTCTGGCATTTGGGGGTGTAGGGGTGTTTCAGTGAATCCCTATCGCCTGGAGTCCTCCCACAGCAGGAATACAATGTTCACTTCAACATTTTCTTCTTTCTCACACTAGGATCCACTTGGGGTCATTTGTACGTGTTGCTAACATGTTACTACACTTCACTCTTGCTGCTTTGAGTGTATTTCCGTGTTACATCTGCATTCACTAAATATGATGGTTTTTCTGTGTGCTAGATACCATTCCTTTGTTAGCCCTAAACCCAGCTTTATCCAGCTCTAGGTCTGCTTTTCTTTGACTGACCATGGGTGAGTTTTTAATGTCTCTGGGGTCACCAGTGCCAGTGCCATGCCCTGCCACTTATCACCCCACCTGCACTCCCCTGCACCACATCCTCCGTCTCCGCTTCCCAAGACCCCATTATCACACCAGAACTGTATTTCTCTACACTACATCCTTACGCTAGAGTCATAAAACCACAGTGGTATCGCACGAAGATAAACAAAAGCAAAACAAATTAGCCATAGACATGTGGCCCATAAGAAAAATCGCTGTTACGACTAAAGCAAGAAGAAAGCTGTGGGCAGGTCAAGGAAAGTTCAGACAGAGCAAGCCTGACAAGCCTCTGTCCTGAGGCCCTCCAAACTCAGTGCAGAGGATGTGCATTTATTAGGCCAGCCCAGGTAGTGAAGCATTTGGGAACGTGAGTCCTGCCCTGGTGTACCAGTGGGGCCAGCAAGAGGGGAGAGGAGGATCACAGAATCACAGGCTGGCTGGGGTTGAAGGGACCTCTGGAGATCCCCCAGTCCAACCCACCTGCTCACGCAGGGTCACCAGAGCAGATCACACAGGGTCGTGTCCAGGCGGGTCTGAATGTCTCAGAGAAGGAGACTCCACAGCCTCTCTGGGCAGCCTGGGCCAGGCTCTGGCACCTCACAGCAAAGAAGTTTCTCCTCATGTTCAGATGGAACCTCCTGTGCTTCAGTCTGTGCCCATTGCCCCTCATCCTGTCATTGGGCACCACTGAACAGAGTCAGAGGATGGTCTGTCAGAAGACAGTTCTGACACAGGAACACATGGATGTGAATTGGCTGTGGATGAATTCAGGTTAGAAAAAGAAGAAAAGCATTTAGGATTTGGAAATGTAGGAGCAGTGAAGGCAAAAAGTCTACGTAGTTTTAAGATGGATCGCCGGCAGGTTGGAAAGGGAGCGTCTGGACATTATGTGGCCATGGCAGGGACTGGACACAGTGCTGGGGGGAAGGCTCCTCCAGGCTTACTGATTCAGGAGAGATGGGGAACCAAAGACCAGTTTTCACAAAACATTTACAGAATAGAATGATCTAACCCCCTAACCTGGATGATTTTTCATGATTTTTCAGGTTTATATATTCTGCATAATATGAGAAGCCACAGGATCTGTTATAACACAGAAATGGGACAAAACCCAAGCACTTCAAAATGCAATTGAAATCCCTCCACTTCAGGACTGCTCTTCTGCAAGCAGGTACCTGGTATTATCCACAGTTCTAATGTATTTTATTTCAAAAACTGTATTTTTGCATGGAGATTTTGCACCATTTCCTCCAGCATTCCTTCTCACGGAGTCTACCTCAAAATCCATTCGTGAAAGCATCAGTGCAGCAAGAAAACACCAACAACAACCCACATAAACCCGCAGCTTTGTCAAAGTGCTCCTTTGTCAGGCTGTTGTGCAGCTGAGGTACACAGGAAAGGACCCCAGATAAGTTACCCTGATTTTTAGAAACCTGTGTCTTCCTTAGGCGTATTTCTACATGCAACCACTGGGAGCAACAGAAGCTTCAAACTTGTTCGTTCAAGCTGCTGTTGGATTTCAGAGCTCTTTACAAGAGGAAGCAAAGCTTCAGAAGGTGGCAATTAGCTCTGTAGCCCCAAGACACACGGTATTTTTGTGGCAGCTCTCCATGATCTGGAAATGCCAGGAGCCTGTACGGGGGGATGCAGTTCCAGCCCCCATTTGGGGGTAGGGAGGGAAAGGAAGGAACTCTGGTCTAAAACAAGAATGGTAAGGAACGCTTTGGGATTTAAAAAGAAGAGATGACAATGTCTCACCTTTCCCTGCTATGGTTGCAAACCCTTGGATGATGAGAATGTTAGAAAATTTTTTAAAATGGGAAAATATAATAGTTACAACACATCTGTTCCTCCTCTACGCAAACAAAGCACACACATACGCACATAACGCACAGCCATATGGATGCTTGGACAGATCTTATCCCTCTCCTCTACCTTTTTTTCTTCTCATTGCCTCAGACTGCAAACTATTTGGTCATAACCGGTTTGTTCCCCTGTTTTTGCAGAGCAGCAGGAGGGCAGCGCTCCAGCTTTGTTTGGGTCTTGGAGTGACAGCTCTGATGAACACACTACACCAAATAAAAACCTCCATCATTTAGTAACACAGCACTTATGTAAACACAAATGTGAGATCCAGAGGGGAGTCAGGCAGAGCCTGTGATACTCATATCACCGGAAAACGAGAATATCCTGACTATGTGCAGTTTCTCAAGAAAAGAATGTGTGTGTGATTGTCACACTGCCCAGTAGACTTATTTGTTCATTTTCCACCTCTGAAGTAGGATGTGCATTTCCTACCTCCCAGAGATGTAAAAACCCCCCAGTGACTTTCTTTTCCTGCTCTGACTGCCAGGCGACTGTCAGATCAAGGGATTAAGATGCATTTTCCTCAAGGTCCAGCCAATCTCATCTGGCTTCACACACAGTTATTAGTAATTACTTTTCTTTTCCCTTAAAACCAACATAACTTTCCCCAAGAACTGGGGAATGCAGAAAGCAAATGTTTTTTTAACATGAAGTTCATTCTGCTCTTAAAAATAATTAATTTTCAGCACTGAAGGGAGAACAAACAACTTCTTATCAGGGCGGTAACATAACAAAAAAGGACTACAGTGCTGAGGCAAAGGTCCTGAGCAACACATAAAATATCAGAGTCGATTTTTATATTTCACTTTAATATTTAGCACCTTAAGGCACTACTCAGTCTTGTGTAAGTATGCTAAACTTAACAGGATTAAAGGCCTGGCTGTAAGTGGCACTGCATGAAACAGAACCCCGAGCACTCCCTGTCTCCCAGGGGAGATAAATGACTTTTCAGCCGTATTTCCAGTAAAGCCATCCCAGCCTGGCCCACGCACGTGACCTTTTATCAGCGCGATGAGCATGTGGCAGCTGAAACGCAGACTTATTGATGGGTAATTGTATGAGTGCTTCTGCTAAGAGACGCTCCTACGAGGTGTCGGCTGGAGGGAGCGCTGAGCGATGCCGGCCACCTGCAACACCCCCTCGCTTTACTGGGGTGGGAAAGCGCTCAGGACCCCTCAGGATGTGTCCTCGCTGACAAGGATGAAATGCTCTTTTCAGCTTGCTGGGAAGTAATATAAAAAATAGTGAAAGCAAGCCCTGAAAGTGGGTGAGGTTCAGAGAATGGCTGTAAGACTGCGCAGTTAAAAGCCATAATTAGCAGACAAGTCCTTGGCATCCACGAGCTTTCACTCCCTCTGATTGGAGACAGTGTTGTCACTTACTCATGACTCATTATCTAATAGGGAAAAATAAATAACACCGGAATCCCCAAATACCTTTTGATTAAATGGAGGATGTTGAAGAAGAAATGTCTCCTCTCTTGAAAAATTACAACCAAGGAATGAAATGCTCAAATATCTAATATGGATCAGTTCTTCAAAAAAAACCCAGGAAAGCTGAACATTAAACAGGTCCAGCTGGCCCTGTCCCAAGGAGGGGATCTGCTACGCTCCAGAATGGCCTGAAGATCTATTTCTGCAATCAGAGGATTTTTTTTTAAAAGCTTTCCTAAAATCCTAAAACATTCCTGGATGGGAAGGACACTGTAAGTGCTACAGATGTTACTGTGCTTGTGGGGATGGAAGGGAGAAGTGTCAGCAGAGAGTGAAACTGGGGGTTCGGCGTGTCCAAACAGAAAGGCAGGGCCAATACACCAGCCTGTAGGTGGTGTTTTCACCCTGGGGACTGCACCGTGGTTCCTCCATGGAGCAACAGGTAACGCCACACCAGGTAAAGCTGACACAAGAAACGGTGGGTCTCTCCCTATATATACTCTCTCCAGTCTTGGTGGCAGTGGTGGAAGAAGGCAGAGTGAGTTTCCTTATGTATATAGACTTGGCAAACTGAGATAATCCAAGGAAAATCTGGATTCCGATTTTAAATGCTGGATCTTAGTGCTGACCTAAAGGAAAGGCATCCAAGCCTTTAAATTAACCTACTGCTGGATACAACATTGCCTTCAGGTCTTTTAAAAAAGGCTCTACCACAAAGCAGGGAAATGGAAAATACTAAAGAAAAAAAAAAAATCATAAAAAGCCTGCAGATGTTCTAAATTACTCATTACAGACACACGTAACCCTCCCCACTCAATCTGTGGGCACCATAATTTTCATCCTCCTTCTCCCCCTCGGGCTATATAACGCTTTGTGTATTTACTTTCACTGAAGTCTGGTGGCAATAGAATTAACCCAGGGCCAGCCGCCCCTGCCGGGATGTGTGGCTGGCGGTGGCCAAGCCGCCGGCACCTCCAGCGTCACCGGTGCCTGCAGCTGCAGCTCCAGGCTGCTCCCCCTCGCACCCTCCAACCTCACATTATGGGTGACACAGAAGAAAGCACTTATTTGTGTTTAATACGGCTGGTTCAGCGTCACTCCGCACAACTTGAGTGTCTTCCTCCCACTCTTTTTTTTAGTATTTTTTTGTAAATAATACTGAAACATCCCTACCAGCCAGAGCTGAGAGGGCGAGTTCGTGAAGAACTGCCGAGCCCTCACCCAGTGCAGCGAAGGAAACAGGGTGAGTAGCTCACAAAAAGGGCATTTTGTTTCCAATCTGGAGAAAAAAATATGATCCTGGCCTGCGAGGCAGCAGGGTGTAAGGGAACTATGAGTACAGAGACCTAGGGATGGGGACAAACAGTGAGGCGCACTCGGTTTTTAAAACGTACAAATACATAAAAGCCCCCTGTGGGTACAGCCTGAATCCCACTGGCAACAGTGGCCATAGAATAAACACGACAACTAGGATTTGATATCGTGCACAAGCAAATGAATCCAACGTTATAAAGCAGTATTGGAGAGCAGCTGTGCTGAGCTCCATCAGCACACACCACAAGGTGCTCAAACACCAGGGCACTTACAAGGAACGGCACATCCCGCACCTAAAACGTGCGCCCTTCAGCTGGAAGGAGGGTTGTGAGGGGCTACAGATAATCAGAGAGAAAAGTTTAACGTGGCAGATTCTAGTTGGGGTGCCAGAGTAGCTCTAAGTGTTAAGATACCCCCTTGAATGCCAGTGGAAAATGCAGCTGGCATTTCTAGAAGAAAATAAGTTAGCTTAGCCTTTTAATGTTAAGCAATGCATACAGAGCTTACTAAAAAAAACACCCCAAAATGATGCGAAATATCATGGTATTATCTTTAGGAGAAGATTAGTTGACTAAGCCTTTGCTGTTTTGTTCGGAGCGTTAAGGTCTGGATGACGCATTAAGGACATTTTTGAAATAATTTTTTCCTCAGGCACGACATGTAAAGGTATGTCTGGAATATATAGCTATGGATGTCTACCACTCTCACATTACCAAGACAATGTACCAAACACTGCTTTTTCCTTATTTTTACTTTCCCCCGCCCCCGTGGTGATAACATCAAGGAACTGGCGCACTTGGGCTCAGCATTACAAGAAGCTCTAACCATGATCTCTCTGAGTTGATCTGGCTTCTTCCTGACAGCCCTTTAAAGTTAATACAAATACGAACCTCACAAACAGTGAAATAAAGAATATGGAGAGATTCCTAATCCAAAAATTGAGCTACAGATCCCCTCCAAGCTCAGGAATGTTTTGTGCTCCTTCCAGTTACCAAGGCCAGGTTTTCAGCTGCTGCAAATAAGCAGCAGTGGGGTTGCCGTGCCCAAGCTCCTGTTCCCCATCCTCTCCAAGCAAAAGGCGGCGAGCCAGGCCCCACCGCGGGGCAGCTCCAGCCCACAAGCCGCCAGCTGTAGGTCTGAGGTCTCTCCCGACGGCGGAGCATTCGCCAGACTCTCTGCCGAGCTTCTTGCCGTCCCAGCGGGGAGGCAGCCGGGCTGCCCGCAGAGCGGAGCCCAGCGCGGGGCCGGGCTGCGCCAGCCCCATGGCCGCCACGGCTCGGGAGGCGCAGCAAAGGGGCAGCGCAGAAGCTCAGGGTACGCGGGGGTTGTGAGTGGCTTTGTGGACAGACAGGCTGACCGGGAGGCTCCGGGCAGGGAGATGTAGCCCTCAGGACAGGACAGACAAGGACCTGTTGGAGAGGGGTCAGAAGAGCCACCAAGATGATCAGAGGCTGGAACAGCTCTGGGAAGACAGGCTGAGAGAGTTGGGGTGTTCAGCTGGAGAAGAGAAACTCCGGGGAGACCTTATTGCGGCCTTTCTGTACTTAAAAGGGGCCAATAAGAAAGGTGGGCTTGTTGCAAATAGGACAAGGAGTGATGGTTTTAAACTAAAAGAGAGAAGATTCAGGCTGGACATCAGGTAGAAATTTTTGACACTGAGGGTGGTGAGAGCCTGGCCCAGGTTGGCCAGAGAGGTGGTGGATGAACCATCCCTGGAGACATCCCAGGCCAGGCTGGACGGGGCTCTGAGCAACCTGAGCTGGTGAAGATGTCCCTGCTCATGGCAGGGGTGGCACTGGGGGAGCTCTGAAGGTCCCTTCAACCCAAACTGTTCTATGACTCTGTGGTCTAAGTGGCAGCCATGAGCAGGGCTGCAGCAGCAGGCAGCAGAAAGGAAAGTGAACCCCACATTTCTTTGCCTGCGCCGGCCAGAGATGTGTCAGCATGTCCCACCTCCCCCTCGCACACATCCAGCCACTGAGGTCCTTGAAGGACTTAAACATCAATGTCCCGGGGAGGTCCCTTTAATCTTTGTTTATAAAGGGGGTAAACAGAAAGGTTAAGAGAAATGCCTGTGATCTGACTTTTTGGAAGGGCAGAAGTTAGTTGCTGCAGAGGAGTGCTGAAACCACTCACACTCTTCTCAAAAATAAACAATCAGGAAAATTAGGCTGTCATCTGTCAAGAAACAAACTAATGTCAAAACAAACTAGTTCAAGAAAAACAAACTAGTATCAAAACTAAAGTTCAAAATTGTGGGGTTGTCCTATGCGGGGAAAGGAGTTGAACTCGATGATCCTTGTGGTTCACCCCCCAGCTCAGGATGTTCTATGATTCTATGAAAAAAGTTCAACCCAGGACCCTCAAGTCCTTCTTAGTTATCTGGTAGCATTTAATGCTTTCCCTAAACAAGGCACATACACCAGGGATTTCTCTATTAAATACAGAGTCTGGCATGCAGTGGACCTTGTGTATCAAAGATTTAATAGCACACAAATCTCCAAAGGGAAAGCATTAGATGGACACTTGAGATATTTAGCTTCAGATGTCAGACCAATTTAAAATTAAAACCATACCACCAGTATTTTTTCCAAGAACAGCATATAAAAGTGTGCATCAGTCTATGAAGCACAACAAAAAAGGCTTGAAGCCCATAAACTTCAAGTCTACAACCGTGTTAGTTCTTCCTCTTACTACAGAGGTGCAACTATAACCAAAAATTAAAGGGGAAAATATTGGTTTCCTCTGTACTAGAAGTCTATGAAACTAATCCACATACATGAAAGGATCTGGGGAAAAAAAAACCTGTAGAGAAACCTGACTTGCATTTGCAAAGTCTTAAGAAGCATCGTGAACAATGGAGATTAAAAAAAATTAAGCTCTTTCAAAAGAAAGCAAAGCTTCTGACTCCAAAGGAGTTTTAATCCTAGGCATGTTTGGGTTTGCTTCATTTAGAGCTTGAGCCAAGCCACAAAGTTTAGGTCTGACCATTTCCCAAAGTTCAGGGCATTTTGAATTCAAAGATTTTGGTTTGGACCCAATGTTAATGCTGTTATTGTATGGGTCAAATATCTTATTATAAAGATAGTAAACAGCAAGAGAAAGCGCTCAGACTGGCCAGGGCTCCCTCTGCCAGTTAATCACAGAAAATGTTCACAGCAGCGGAATGAGGGATGATGCTGTGGATACCAGAACTGGCCACAAATTCTGTAGCACTCACGCAGCAGATCAGTGAAGTCGTATCGTTTAAGCAAATTCAAAGGCTGAAGCAAAAATACCTTTTAACTACTGGTACTGAGTTGTCAAAACCAGCCTTTGAGCTCCTGTTGTATTCAAACCTACTCCTGACCCCATCACTTTCGGAACCCTCCATCCATGTCTATGCAAAGACACCTTCCAATTATCCCCCTCCACCTTACCAGTGTGGAGTGGGAGTGAAGATCATGCACAACTGAATTTGAATTAAACTGCATTTCAAGTCTAGGGTGAAGCAATGACTGCCAAATGAACAACAGCCCTGTTCCCTGCAAGGACGGGAGCAGGAGAAAAGCTACGAGCAGGGACGGCTGTAAAAAACCTAAGAGAGGTACACAGAGCTGAAGAATGTATCGCAGCAACAACCACCCAGAGAAGTAAACATCTTTTATTATTCTTAGTTTTCCTACAAAGATCTTAAAGCACTTCTAAAATGTCTTATGATGCATCCGTCCTGGCGGGAAACTGGGTTAATGATAATTTTATCAACAGGGAAAAGGCAAAGGTGACAAAAGCCTTGCTGCAGGCTCAGCAGGGCACTGATGGACTCTGGACATGAAGCAGAACTAGAATCTCCCCAGCCGCTCCACTACATCCCATAACACCTCCCTGGGTGAGACCCAGCTCTAAAGTACGTAACCACAAAAACGTCAGTTGCCTGAAAGCTTATCTCATCTATAAGCCCAAACCATGACTTCTAAAGCCTAATCACTCTGCTTTTAACTTCATATTTATGCACGAGCAGGAGTGCAGTTTTTAAATCTTGCTTTAATTTGAGAAGCTCCCTCTGCAATAAGCTGATTCAGCAGAGGGTCTCTGCCTGCACGGAAATGAAGAGCTCGACCTGGCAAGTACAAACGAGCACCAGGCTTTGCCTGTGGGAACAAGTTGTTTTGGTTCATTTTAAAGCCCTGAAGGAGGCACAGGATGTCTAAGGAGAACACGCTGCAGGGCTGGATGAATGGGCATCGCTTTCCCGGACAGCGATGTCCTGCCCGGCTGCTTCGCTCTCCTTGGATTTGTGATACACAGTTTGGTGCCTTCATTCAGTGATAGTGGGACCTCTGCCAGGTGTTGCTACAGACATTCATAGTGAATGGCTTCAAGTGTGAAATCAACCCAGTTTTCTCTCTTTGCAGAGCAGGGAACTCTCTTTGTGATCCAAATAAACCTTGAAGAAGGCTCCAAGCCAACTTCGTCACTGTTTGTTCTTACGTAACTAGACTAGGAACACTCTGTACTCAGAAGTAACAACAATTCTCCTATATACCTAAAAAACTACATTTACTTTGAACTTATCAGCAGCAAAAGCCTGTCATCTTTGGACATTATCCACTAGAACTGCCCAAGACAACTTATCTATTATTTTTGGGTGCCAACAACAATGGACTTGATATTGTCTGCATTTATCAGAACGGATTTGTTACCCAAGATGCAGATAACAAAACACAATTCCTTGCCTGGTGGGTCCAAATATTTTTCTGCTGAACTAAAGTGACTTTTTATATTTTATCCACACATTAAATCCATGGCTTTAAGAATCCAAAGCAATAATAGCCCGCATTCATTCTTCAGGGCACAGAAGAGCACAGTGAAAACCTGTCCACAGGGATCAGCTTCCACTGTTGCTTATGGTTAGAGCAAACAGTGAAGAATGGTTTGGGTCGAAGGGACCTCCAAAGCTCCCCCAGTGCCCCCCCTGCCATGAGCAGGGACATCTTCACCAGCTCAGGTTGCTCAGAGCCCCGTCCAGCCTGGCCTGGGATGTCTCCAGGGATGGTTCATCCACCACCTCTCTGGGCAACCTGGGCCAGGCTCTCACCACCCTCAGTGCCCAAAATTTCTTTCTCACGTCCAGCCTGAATCTTCTCTCTTTTAGTTTAAAACCATCACCCCTTGTCCTGTCGTAATAGGCCCTGCTAAAAAGAAGCCACGGTCACCTCGTGTTCTTTCAGATGGCACCACATGCAAATACCTGTTACCTTTGGCACCAGAACCGCACCTGCTTTGCAGCAGGAGCACCTGAAGATTTGAAGCTCAAGCACTAGGGGCTGAGGACCTCCAGCACGATGGATCCTCCCAGCACCAGCCCAGACAGTGCTGGCACTGAGGGACTTCCACACCCAAACCCCGTCCTGTGCCCACTGGGGTCATCCTGACCACTACAGGCTCAGCCTACATTCTGACTGGCATCCACTGCTAAAATACATAGGAGAGAAAGAAACCAAACCAACACCCAGCCGAGGGCAGGTGGGCAGAAATGGGCTCAGGAGGCTTCACCCCACCTGATTTAAGCTTCTCAGTTTGGAAACACACCGAGCGAACAAGCTGGATGTCCCGTTGGGGAGTTTCTGGTAGGAGTCCCCAGCAGGGTGGGCTGGGTGCTCCAGAGGACCTCGGGGGTGCCTGGCAGAGCCTGGGCACCAAATGCCCTGCAGCAAAGCAGCCCTAGAACCATAGAATGGCCTGAGCTGGAAGGGACCCATGAGGATCAGAGTCCAACTCCTGATTCCAGATAACACAGAGCAGCTGTTTGTCAGGTATTGCAACTGCTCTTAAATTGCTGCTTTCTTGGTTTAGTGTCTCACAAAAACCTGATGGGCATCTGCAAGCAGCTGCCATCCTGAAGGTGGGAGCGAATTTAAAACTGCTCCAGAGCAGGCACAGAGGGACAACTGTAACACGTACTCACCGCCAGGTTATGCACACACAGCCGAAACTGCTGGGTGACAGGCAAGCACAAGTCCCAGAATCTTAAATCTGCATAAAGGGCTTTAAGTTTAAAATGAAACGAAATAAAAACAGCATTTAACTGCACATACAGGTTGCTACCACCTCTGGTGGCCAAGCCAAAAGTATTAGGTAGAGTTAACTTTGGCTGACACCGCAGCATTTACTGTTTAATTTCCTGATACTTAAAAAATAATTTTTTAAAAATATCTGTATCTTGAACATATCTGTGTTACTGGGAACAGCTCCTTATTTCTTTAACAACAGCTGTGTTTTTGAATCCACATTTCACAGATTTTTCTCCTTTTAAACTCAACTCCATCCAGCAGTACCCACAGCATCTTGGCAAAAACCTCCCTCCCTTGGACAAATATGTCACCAGCCATTTCTGGCAGGCTCTCCTCTCACAGATAACTGGCGTGCCGAGCTAAGAATAGGATGAGCTGCTTGTCTAGCTGCTTTGCCCAGGTGCCTGCAGAAGGTCACCTGGTGTGGCCGCTCAGCTTCTCAGAGGGACAACGCAGGGCTGGGCTGTATCTCTGGCAAATTATTAGCAAGCGTGTGGAAGCGTGCGTGGGTGTTGGGGTCAAGAATCAGTGTGAAGCATCAGACTTCATCTGTCCAGTGATCCCTGGCTTGTGCGACAAAAAAACAAACAACAAAAAAACACTTTCCCAAATTATGGGACAGCCAAAGCATCGCACCTTTCCCTGTGCCATCTGCCTCTGGTTATTGTCACCAAAAAAAACAGGAAAAAATCCAGATTATAGAGGTCATTAGTACAGTCCAAGACACAACTTCTTTTTAGGCACAATTGCCAACAATTCTCATGTGCCTAATACAATACAGAGTCTACATTATACATATAATTAAAAATTAAAACACTCCAGGAAAACAAGTGAAGCCTTCACTGGAGAGCCAGATGTAGTGCAGGTGTGCTCAAAAGATTCCTGAGCAGTGTTTATCATAAAACATTTACAAGAGGTCCTAAAGCTTTGTGGTCTTTCATAGCATTCTGCAAAACATCACTTTTTTTTTTCAAGTTGTGAACATACAAAGTTACAGGAGATAAAATAGGTCACTCTCCTTGAAGAGAGGCCTGTGAGGAAATACAGAGAGGGGTTTTGCACAGGAATCAAGTGATGGAAAAGGCACAAAGCAAAGAAGAAGGTTACGCACACGTCAGACTGTACCGTGAGGCAAATGAGAGGCGATGGCACCGGGAGAAGAGCTCGTAGACCTTGAGACAAAGAAGAAAGAACTGGAGTTTACTGTAGTAAGGCCAGCCCAGAGCCCCAGGAAAGGCTGCAGCAGAGAAATCACAGCTAGGAACAAACTATTGGTGCCTCCCCCAGGAATTTCAAGTGGTTTCAGCCATTAGTGCAAGGGGATCAGTTCTCTGCACTGATCTGTTAGACAGGTGACTGCATATTCCTCTGTGTGTGTATAACACGTATGTGTCATACGGAGACAGTATGGAATTATTCAGCCACAAGCCATTTTGAATCCTTTCCGAACCTTCACTTCCCACGACTACTTTTAAAGAGATCTGCAGCCTCTCTGTCAATACCCAACAGCGAAACTGGAAGAAAATAACTCCATGCGAAAAACATCCACTTTGTCGAGTGGAGACTTCCTCTCTCTGTGTGCAGGCGAGAACGTCATTCCCCTCCCATTGTGTCCCGGGGACAGCGATTGTCCCCCAGAACAGCCGAGTGGCCACCCTCTGATTAGGCTCCAGCTACCTTATCAGCTCGCCAAGCACGCACAGCTAAGATCTCAACACCAGCCTATGTCCTCATCTTATCCCCCATCCGATGTTTCCCTGATGTTTTTTCTTACGTGACCGCCCGCCGCACTTTGGGTGCACCCGATGCACCCACCGTCGCCCTGGCGGTTCCACTATCTGCGGTGGCCAGCGCGGTTTTCCGTGCTGCTGCTGGCTGCGCGTCGCGGCTGCTCAGGACTCCACGATAAATATGTGGCAACAGCTGTTTCCACATCCACAAAGGAACCAAGGGCTATGATAAGAGACCAAAATTCTCCACGCCAGAAGGGAGATGCAGACAGAAAAGCTTGAGGGGGGAACCACTTCAGATGGCCAAACACACACAGTTAAACAACTGTTTCCAGCAGGTAGGAGGAAGGGATAGAAAAGTGACCTTTCCCATTAAGAATTGCATATTTGTTTTGTTTCCCTACAAGTTATTTTTTCTGGCATTGTGACATGCAAAACATTTTGAACTTTCTAAGGAAACTGTTATTAAAGCACTGAACATTACTGTGAGGGCGCATTTGAAAAACAGAACAATTAGGCATTTCAAAGTTTATCTAACTTAGTCACCGGTACCTTTCAGGCTTGTCACAACTACATGCAACCAGTCTGAGGGCCAGTTTAATGATTCCTGTATATGATACCCCTGCCTATAGGAAGAAGAGATCTCTTGAAGATTTATTATTGTTTATAAGCCACCCTTCACCCCCCTGCTGCAGTCTACTAGTGCACATCCTGCAAAAGCAAAGCTTTCCTAAACAAGGGCATTTTGTTTAAGCCTCTAGAGCCCAACTCTTTAGGGACTTGCCAAGAGCAGCTCTGTAGAGCTGGGGGTCCAGCAGCCCCAGGTACAAACACGGAGCCACAAAGCTGGCAAAGTGACAGCAGAAACCGAGTCTCACGGGGAATGACGCGACGCTACGTTCTTTACTTTCATTATAACTCACCATTTCAGCTCAACTTCTACCAAGTTCCCCAGAAAAATTTTGCAGGGCCACTGCCAATGTGTAAGGCTCTCCAAAAAACCCAGCCAGACAGAAAAGGAAATTCCAGGCAGCGTGCAGAAAGTCTGGAGGAGGGGTTTCTGCTAGATAACGGGAGAGATGAGGCTGAGCTGGGGCTGGTGCTTCCCTAAGCACTTGTGTGAACTTCTCAAAGGTGTTCCAATAGGTTTCCAAGGGACCGCCTGAACAGAAAGGCAATTGTTAAAATAACGCAGAAGAATTAGAAAGGAAATGTTTCACTAAACAAGAAAACTATTTTCTGAGTTGCTCTACGAGAACAGTAACAGGGAAGTCATTGGCTTGTTCCTACTGGGAACGTACTGAAGGGCAGGATTCTGCCACCTCTGTAAGCCAGTGCATCCTGTCTTATCTGAAGCCAAATCATCTTTTCCCCATTTAAAATAAAATGCAGAAAGTTTACTTGAATGTTATACAAGGTCTTGAAGAGCACAGGGCGCCGCGGTGAAGATGTGATCCTGCTGTGCCTGGAACATGAAGCATCTCTGCCCAGAAATGTTACGAAGGCAGAGACACAAATGCCACGGCTTCACCACATTGCTCACTAATATCAAAATGATAAACTTGAGAGTGACCGTAGGTGAAGAAAGGACCCAGCATGTGATGGCATTTTTCACAGCAAAGCAGGAGAGAACAAGAATAGACCTGAGTGACAGCAGCTGAGAGCTGGTGTACGGCCAGCTCTGCAAGTTGGGGCTGTTGTAGTGTTAGAAAGTGAGAGATGTGGGTGCTACGGAGCGGCACACGGGTGACAGCCCGGTGCTGAAAGGCCCCAGTCGGAGCCTGCCGAGCCTCTCCTGCAACACTGGGGTTGGGAACCAAGGCGAGAAGTTAAAATGCGGGAGATAACAGCAAAAGAAGCTGGGACACGGCTTTGATCTCAGAGGTGGAAAGTCACAATTTGCAGACGGAGGCTCCCGTGGCTGCTGGGGGAATAGGAGCTTTGACTCCAGATCACGGGGTGGTTGCTGGGAGGACACCAGAGATGTGACCTGAAATACATGGGAGGAGAAGGAGGTTTGGCTCGTGGAGGGGCTGCAGCTGCCTCTTCAAGCATCTGCGCAAAGAAACGTTTCTCCTGGAGTTTTTTGGGTAGAGTGCTCTCAGAAAGAAGATAAAATTCCTTTCATATTTAGCAGCTGGCTGAGTCACAGTACTTCTCCAGCCCGTGTCACAAGCCAGGCTGTTGTAACCTCATCTTGGTGCTCCTGCTCCAGCGGGGCGATTGGACTAGAAGATCTTTCAAGGTTCCTTCCAATCCCTGACATTCTGTGATTCTGTGTGATTCTGTGTCGCTCAGAGCTCAGCCGGCTTCCCCAGGGCCCGGCCAAAGGGCTGGTCCAAGGGTCCCATCCCACCCAGGGAACGGTGGTGCCATCTCCAGCCAGCCCAGTGGTGGCACCGAGGGCTCTTTGAACCACCATTCCTGGGCACAGGAACAAAGGACCTCCTGGAACAACCCAGAGGCAACTGATTCATCCCAGAACGATGATTTCAGGATTTCCATAATAACATCGGGCAAGCGCCGGATCGCATGCCTCTGAGCGAGGTTTGAGAAGACTCAGGTTTGGGTTTTATGACCGTAGCTGCCTAGAAACACGAACTTCCACGCAAGCTTAGATTTTTGCGGCGAATAACATCCAGAAACAGGATCCCATCTCCCAACAGGTTTAAACAAACACATAAAACAAAAAAAACCCAGGAAACCATGGAAACATAACACCATATACGGAACTGGAAACTGCTTCAGAGCTCAAAATCCAAACTGGGTACCCTAATAATTGGGATTTTCAAGGAATCCTATTGCTTGTGCTAAAAATCATCTCCATATGGGAAAAGGATCTATTTATGTTTCATTAGTGCTTGTTTTGTATATCGCAATAGACTGTATGTATACAGGAGCGAGGGGAGTACGCTATGCAGCTGTGAGCTTTCTTGGCTAATTACTTGTTTTCTCTTTCTGAGCAAAATAAATACAACAACAAAATTCAACAGGGCATAACAGCACATCTATTAAGGCTGTACATTTTCCATCCAACTCCACTGGTATTTGTCTTCACCATGCTTTGGCTCAGAGACCCAGTCTATGGCACCATTCGTAAACAGGAGGTGCAATGACCTGCACAAAGACATATAACAAATCAAATAAAATAATACCCTGACTTGATGTGGAGCAATGTACGGAAATGATGCCAGAATGCCAGTTAAACAGATGTTAAAGTATTTAAGAAAGAATTCCCTCTTCAGCATCAAAACATTTTGTCCTAAATATGTAAGCCCGTTACACCCCCTCAACTTCAAATATTTTATAGCCATCCATAGCCTGAACCATGATACTTACTTTAAAAAAAACACCCTCACAGTTTATTTCAGCCTCAGTTTTGAAAATGATAAATTTTCAATGTTCTGAAAATGCTTTTATAGTTCAAAACACCTAAAACACATTAAAATGGTGCTTTTAAAACAAAAGCGTTGCAGCACTTAATACCCTCGAGCTTCACAACACTCCGGGCAGCAGCTGAATTACAAAGTTTTACAAGATGAAACAAAAGAAAGTTTTGATAAATGATTTGCAAACACTAACTTGTAAATCAGACTGTAGCGTGGTGTACTCATACTAAGAAATAACAGACATTTTGGGTCCCAGGCTGCCAACTGGCAACACCTACTGGTGTCCATATACTTTGGAACCAGGTCCCAGACTAGTCCTTACAGCAGACTGATTCGCTCATGGAACAATGATGTAAGATGAATTCTTGAAACTCTTCGAAATTTTCTTTGCAAGTCACCTTTCAGAGGTTGAAGTTTGAAATCTCAGACGTTCTACTTTGAAGCCAGATGAACCATTCCAATGTCTGAGTTTCCCCACACATGAGGGTTTGGGGAACAAATTCATATATGAAAACCAAATATCTCTAATAACCTGCCCACACACGAGTTATTTTCCTTTGCAGTAAAGAGCACTGTCCCTAAAAGTTTAAATTAAGTTATAAATCAGAAAGCAGAAAAGGAAATATTTTCCATATGTTTAATTTTACACCATAATTATTTATCAACCAAGTCCATGCATACATGCTGTTACTCTTATGGGAGTTCAAACAATATTCATACTGTTTAAAATACGTTCTTCAACTTGCCGCTAACTGGAGACATTTATTAGTCCCATATTTCACTAGCAGTAATTATTGCTGGGAACCATACATTCACAATCTGTAGAGATCACAGGGAGGCACCTGTGTGGATTTAAAGCTTAGCTAACCCTGACATTACTAAACTCTGCCTGAAAACATCCAATCCATTTAAAAGAGCAGGTTGCAAATAAAACTTAGTATCAGCACTTCTTTGTTTGATTACGTGCCAGCATTTGATACGGCCTCACCACAGCCCATGTGGTAACGAGCTGTAACTAGTAATGAGTTGTAGCTGTACTTAAAGAGGGGGGAACCCCACTGGCTGCTCAGAGCACAGGCACAACCCACCAAATACTGGGACACCCTTAAACCTCCCAGACTGGGAGTTTTCTCTTTTGGGAACAAAGGGACCCAAACTTTCTTTCTGTCTTCTTTCTACACCCTCCCCTTGAGGTGGCAAATCCAGCTCTCTGGGGAGCTGTGACCTGTAAGCTCAGTGCAAACACCTTGTTCCACACCTGTGAGCTCCGAGCAACCTGAGATGGGTGAAGATGTTCCTGCTCATGGCAGGGTGACCTTTGAAGGTCCCTTCCAACCCAAACCATTCTACGATCCTACTGCAAGGGAAGGCAAAGGCCCAGCCTGGCCACATTGGGCATGTTTAGTTGGAGCCATACAGTGTCAGGACTATATTGCCCATCTCTAGGCTTTTAATGCCCTCTAAGTGTGTGACCAGCCATACAGTGATTGCTCTATGGACTCTGGGAAATAGCATAATGCCTGATGAAAGTGAAGAACTTGTCACAACGGCTTGAGGCAGCTGTGGCAGAGGTTATGTTGTTTGTGCAAAAGCTTTCCCTCAGGACTTGTGGAGTCCCGGCTTTTTCTAGTGTCCCCCAAAGCCCCTCATGAGAGAAGAGGCTGTCGATGAACCCAAACTGTTCTCTGTTTCCTCCTGTACCTTCCGTGCCTGACCAAAGGGTCATCACTGAATTCAGTGCAAGCATTTTGAGCAATTGCTCATGTGCTGTGACCAGGAGCAAAAAAAGTCATGTCACAAGTGTGATTGGCTTCTGCTTTATTAATCTTTAGCATATTAACCTTGCCACCAAATATTTTGCTTGCAATTTATAAATGCATTGGAAAAGCCAATTTATGCAGCATGAATCCCAGACTGGTTGAGGTTGAAGGGACCTCTGGAGATCATCCAGTCCAACCCACCTGCTCATGCAGGGTCACCAGAGCAGACCACACAGGATCATGTCCAGGCGGGTTTGAATGTCTCAGAGAAGGAGACTCCACAGCCTCTCTGGGCAGCCTGGGCCAGGCTCTGGCACCTCACAGGAAAGAAGTTTCTCCTCATGTTCAGGTGGAACCTCCTGTGCTTCAGTCTGTGCCCGTTGCCCCTCATCCTGTCATTGGGCACCACTGAACAGAGTCTGGTCCATCTTGACACCAACCCTTGAGATATTTATAAGCATGAAGCCAACTTATACATCTTAAGTTTTAAACCAGACAATAGCAAAAGCCTACATTACTAGTTCAGTGTGTGACTTGTGTTGCTGGAATGCATGCACATCAAATAAATAAGTTCAGCTTTGAAATCATTTGTTTTAAACAAGGTGTACATCAGAGATGTTTCCCTCAGCCTCCCCTCTAGCACCAGAGTCTCAAGACTACTAATTCTGCTACTCTAAAAAGTCAAGATAACATTTTACTTGTACATCGCCTACATAGCCCAAATATTTAATCTTAGTTTGATGGGAAGGAAGCAGCTTTATTGTTTGGAGCATAATATCACTGATGAATAATATACTTGGATGAATTTTTAAATATGGATAAGAGAAATTTTAAAAGGGTCCTACGAAACTGTGGGTTCCCACATCACAGTTACTTCTACAGTGCTTTCCATAGAAGTTATTTTGTTTTTCATGTAAATGACTGTTTTTCATCAACAAGCATTTGAATCCCACTGCTTTAATATGGAGAGGCCAGCACGTTCCATCTCAATTTAGGTGTGAGCTCAATAGGTCGCTACAGTAGCAGGAGCTCTTATTTTCCACTGCATTTTATCATATTTGTATTTCAGAAAAATCTGAGATCTTAATCTGTTCAGTAAATTGTCTGCAGGAAACAAGCAGCTCTCTACAGCAAACACACTCTTTTTTTCCTACAACAACATGTCATGGCAACTATGGTAAAACGCTTCTGCAGTTGCAGAAATATTTGCAAGAATCCAACAAGCAGAAGCTTGCTGCACCAGAGAACAACTTTCTCTGCAAGTTATAGCCAAGAGATGAGGTGACATTATGCGTTAATCTCATGGGCTGCAAACACCTGCTACGAGAGGGAGCTGAGAGCAGAGAGGGTGACACTTGGCAGGTCTCAAGGGACCCGAGTTCTGCTGCCATCTCTCCTCCAGACCCCCCGTGCGACCACACGCGAGGTTTTCTCCTCACCCCAGGGTGTAGGTTCGTTAAGCTTTATGTCCATTAAGCTTTACGTTGCTCAGAGAAGGGACCGCACCATCTCTTGCTGCGCTGAAGGGCTCCGCATCCGCAGCGCTACTGTCACCGCGAGTAAACAAGGAATATTTTTAAAGTTCATAAGGAGGACAGGAAACACTAATGGCTACTTCTGTGAAATGACCGAGCTGGCGGCACAGCTGCTGGCGGCTGACTCTGCAGGAGAAGGTTAAGTGCCTACATAAGGATTTTCATACCTAGGTGCTTTTAACTACTGCTGAAAGCAAAATATATGAGTTTATGGTAAGGTTATAAACTTCGCAGGAAGATAATATCCACTTTAAGGTGTGTGCACATTCCCTTTCACCGGTAAGCACAGATCAGCCAGAAACACAGAAAGAAAAATAGGATTTTCAAACACTTCAGGAAAACTTTCAATATTTAAGCCATTCCTATAAAAAAGTACAAATTTTCTTAAGTTTCTTTATTTGATCATCAAAACGTGAGGCGTGCTTGCTTTCAGTGCCTTGGAATAAACCTGATATGCTACAACAAAGCAAGCAGTCATCTCAAAAAAATACCATGGAGAAGCAAAAGAATTCACCTGGATCACCTAATTTTGAGAAGATGGGAAGGGAAGATTACCTGGGTGCCAGCTATAGGAATGTCCCTTCATCTGCTTGGTCATTAGTGTGGCATTAATCATGATTGCTCCATAAGATAGTTAATAATGACATGCATTTTTTACTTTCATATATGACACAGGTAATAGAAAAAACAGCCTGAAAAATTAGTCAGAACAATTAAATAGGGGATGATACCTGAATAATTAGGGTAAGTTACTGCAGAATGCACTGATCCACTGTATTACAAATTACTCCAAAACAAATAAAATATGCTGATTTATATACAGAAAATAAAAAACCACACACAGCTCTCCATCAAAAGGGAACTTGACTGCATGTCCTATGCTTTCCATGCCAACAGCAACACCTGCATTAATACCCCCTTTATTAGATCCTTGATTTCAGCAGCTTTACAGAATCTAGGTATGTTGCAGAGAGATTTTGATCATGAAAGATTAAACAGTTGACTCAGATGCGCAAAGTGAACTGGTGGTGGAGACCATTCTCCTATTCTCCAGCCTCATCTATCATGACTTACAAGATGAAAAAAAAGTCTTATAATGGCAGTGTTGGGATACACAACTCAAAATGGAAGTTGACAGTCTGCTCCCACTCTGTTTTTCAGTCTCCTAAGTCCTTTCCTCCTTCTAGCTGCACGATTTGCTCCTGGTGAGAAAATTGCCCACTTCTTACTGACTCCAGCCCCTCCGAACCAGCCCTTGCTGCGTGTCCCAGACCTGGAAGTTTTGTGCTCTGGGGCCATACCCCTGAGCCCTCTCACCTTCACAGACCGGTTGGGGTTGAAGGGACCTCTGCAGATCATCCAGTCCAACCCACCTGCTCACGCAGGGTCACCAGAGCAGATCACACAGGTCGTGTCCAGGCGGGTTTGAATGTCTCAGAGAAGGAGACTCCACAGCCTCTCTGGGCAGCCTGGGCCAGGCTCTGGCACCTCACAGGAAAGAAGTTTCTTCTCAAATTCAGATGGAGCCTCCTGTGCTTCAGTCTGTGCTTGTTGCCCCTCACCCTGGCAGCAAGGGGTGCAAAGCCTGTGCCAGCGGGTACCCGGTGCTGCAGCACAGCAGCTACAGCATCCTCTGGGGTGGCTTGACTCAAAATTATAGAGGGCTGCAAACACTCACACAAGTCAAGGCACCAGACAACCCCCAGGAAGCTCCATGTGCCTTGCAGACATAGCCAGGACAAGAAAAAAAAAAGCTGAACAGGAGGACAAGCCCTACAGCATGGCCTGGTGTTTACTAAGCCTGACAGCAGCAACAGGGGCTCACCTGAAACTCTATTTTCTTTGCCAGGCAGTGAGTTACAGAATCCCAGAATGTCAGGGGTTGGAAGGGACCTCGAAAGCTCATCCAGTCCAATCTCCCCTGCTGGAGCAGGAACACCCAGATTACACAGGAATCTGCATTCGTTTTCCTTCTCTGCAAGGGACTGCAAAGGTTACGGGTACACAGCACTCAGAACACCTTACAGCCCCTGCATGGCTGCACGGCTGCATGATTCATCTTTCAATTCTCATTAAATAGTTATGAGGGAGAAGACCATTTCCAAACAATTTCTAAACAGAGCACAGCTAGGCAAAGGAATAAGCCTCTGCGATACTAGAAGATATCCAATATTATTATCTCTTAATGAAAAACATGTAGAATAACACCTCAGGCAGACGTAGGTAGCTACAGACAGGAACATTTATACATTATAGCACGCTCATAATCACAAGTCACCTTCTGATGGAAATTCCTGTCAGTCCTCACTATCTTGTAAAGGCTGGTGTGTGGAACATCCTTGGCCAGAAAGAACTGCTTGTCAAATAACACTGCTTTGTTTTAAAAATAAGGTAGGGTCAGAGCACAAATTACCATCAGGTCTATGCCAGTTGTTACAGATTTTGTCACAGAAGTCTAGGCATTTGGATATGTTTTAAATATCCAGATACCAGCCTGGTTAACTGGACTGATTCTTTCTATGTGCAGGTTACTGTATAGAGATGAGTTAATGGATTCTTGTCTTTAGTCTAAAAATAGATGTTCAGAACCCTGCAAGAATGGCAAAAACAGTAAATGGAAAAGTTGACGAGAAAATTCAAAAAAACCTACAGACTTCACAGACTTTCCTTTTTCCTAAGGAAAAAAAAAAGGTGTATTTAGCAGTTTGAAGAACATCAGGTACACAAGGCCAAAAAGCCAGGGCTTCATGAGAGCCCAGAGGCTGCGAGTGGCCGAGGCTCAAATCTGTGCCAGTGCACATCACCAGGTCCAGCTCAGGACAGAAAAATTGCGATGATCTTCACGTTGCTCATGACTTCCAGCTTTTGACAACCTCCTTGCAGGCGAGACTCTGCGCCCAGCCTGCCGCTCCACCTGCTTGCTCCGGCACGGAAAGGGCTCCCATGCAGACAGACCACAGCAAACCGCGTGTTTGATCTCTCTGCTCACCCCACGGACACAATGTCATCACCAATATTCCTGTATAAGCCATAAAATGGCTCTTTGGCTTATTTGTCAAAAGTGAAAGGAGCTGGCACACAAATATGTTTTCTGGTGTTTTCAGCTTAAAAAGAAAGACACCCATGGGCAGCGGGTCCAATAGAAAATGATGGCTATTTCGCTGTGTTGCGTTAAATAAAGTTTAATACCACCGAGCTTGAATTCAGCCCTCAGCTCCTGCCCAAATTTTGAGGCTTCCTTCTTTTGAAAGAAAACAAATATACGCCTCACACAGAAGATAAAGACAGTGGAATAAGACAGAAGCTGTTGGGAAGATCACCACAAAGCTGCATCGAGCCAGAGAAAGCTGCTCTCTGGTACTGAAAAGAATGAATAAAAATTACAAGACCTGAGGTTATGAAAGAGAAAAAGAAAGTCATTCCCCATCCTTCCAATCAAGAGTGAAGTGCAGCATCAGACTAAGCCTTAAGCACAATCAACACTGGGGTGGAAAAAATAATCACAAGATCTTTTTAGTGACTCACACCAAGGAGTAATTTCTAGGCTGTAAAACCCTGCGGTAAGTAGGTAGAAAAGGAGGAGCACGTCAGCTCTGGCTCCTTTTATAATTATCACTGACCAACTGCAGCAAATGTATCAAGCAGGGTTCGTGGTGTAGAGGATGGCTTAAAATGGAAGAGATAAATATTTTATACAGGAAAAGTATCACAAAGATATTTCAAAGGATGGACCAAAGATGCAAACAAAAATGCAACTGTGGCCACTTTTAAAATCTATTGAAAAATCTATTCAAGAGCTGAATTTGTACCCACTGAATAGTGTCATGGAGTGCAGTGACATTATTCTCAGACTAAGACAAAGAGTATGAGATTCTAGTCCTAAAATTAATAGCTGTGTTTACAAGCTCTTTAAGATGCTGCCTATTTTTACTCAATGAATCATTGCCCTTCTTTACAAATTATATTTCATTAATCTTAGCAATGCACACAAGTCTCAGCGGAGTTGCCTTGCTTACATACCAAATCTGAAGTTCTAAGTCTGAACTATTTGTCACAGCATTCAACTTTAATAAAATCTGTATTTATTGGAAGATGTCATTTCCTCACATGCTCTTAAATCAAAACAACTGACCCCTGTCAAGCTGTTCCTCTCCTTTTCTCCCTCCCCAGAGGAAAACAGTACAACTTATAAAGAGCTTAATTCACTCCTGTGCAAAATTATGCAACCCTAAAAATTTAGCTTTATCCTCCAGCTGATCTTCATCTGCTGAGATCAAATGAAACTTCATCTGCAAGGAGACAGTTAGAGAAGTTACCACATCACCTGTTGTGTGTTGTAAAACACACACGCATCGCGATTTGCAATCAATCCAGATTAAAAGATCCGCATTAGCAAAGAGAAGTGTCTGCAAATCTCATTGCACTTTTAATGAAACAAGCAAAAGCTCCTTAAAAACCAGCCATCTCACAATTATTTGCTGGAATTAGGCGCCAGACCCTCCAAGTACTTATACAAATGTAATTTTATTTTTTTAAATACAAACACAAGCAGGCAAGAACCTGGGATGTGAAGCATTTACTTTCACTGATCAGCAATTGCCCAAATTGCCTCTGTCAACAAATTGTTCACCTTATGGGAATGTTCACATGTGAAACACATTTACCTGCTTTAGCATTTATGGGATGGCACCTTCAGCTTGCACCTGCAGTAGCACATTCACACCAGCAGCATCGCAGCCTGTTGCACTCGATTTCGAAATGTGATGCTGCATCCCAATATCTGAGAGAGAACCTCGATTCACAAAGAGCAGAGATCAAAGTTCGCTGCCTGCCCCTAGAAACGTGCCAGACCTCTCACATTTGGCTGTTCCCCGCACAAAATATAAATTTTAGCAGAGTTTCATATCCAGTATTTCATTCCCAATTTTAATTCCTTCTCAACTCATTGTAGCTAAAAATCAAAGTACAAAAGGTATTTTTGAAAACTTAGGCCAGAGAGTCTGGAAAAAAAAAGCAGCATGTGCTGTCCTCACCTTGTAAAATATTTCTGGGCTTCTAAACAAGCGTCATGCCTTCACACAGCTGGGAGACGTTTGCTTAAAAATACACTCAATCCCCTTGCAAAGGATTTATAACATATAGAACTGAGCTTCATTTTGGAAGGGTCATTTACATCCATAAGTTTTAAAAGGCTGCCTTCTATTTATTCTAAATTTTCCAATCACCAGTTTGTTTACACCAACCACCACAAGGAGGTCTTAGAGAGGTCACTTAAGAAATAATATATTTCCTCTATCTCCTTTCCCAGCTATGCTCACGAAGCCAAAGTTTAGTTCCTTCACTTGACTCCATGAATAAACCCAGCGTCAGGGTATTATTCAACCTATAAGCTGCTAATGAGCAAGATTAAACTATTAGCAACTTGAAATCATAGCAAGGTTAAACATTAAGTGTTGTACAGGGTTGTACAGTCATATTGTATCATTATTTTTAGGAAATCTGCTTGCAGTGCAAGCACAGCCTGGCTCATACCTGGGCTACACAATCACCCGAGGTGTCTGATATTTCAGATATACAGACAAAGAAAAAAGAGATGTGTTCCCCATGAGATCGGAAGGCAAACAGCATCCCAAAAAAGGAAGAGAAAACAATACGCTGAATCCATCAAAGCTTGTTACTTCATAGACCTTTCACATCCAAATAAACATTTTCCAGCTGGAGGTCTGCATGAGCCAGAATAACAAACGTCCCAAGACCTGCTAGAGATTTCAGATCAGGCTGGCTGGTAAAAGAGCTTGATCCTGGGCACGTATTCGTGGACAGAGGCAAGTATTTAGCATACAGGTCCTGAAGCAAAATTACCTGAAACCACCTTTTCCTTTTTTTCCCCAGGGTTTGGCAGCAGGATGGGAGATTTGGGCTGGGTTTAGTTTTTAAGCACGTTGTGCCCAGTGGCCTACTGGCATGTACCGTGCTACTCCAAGGCATCAAAAGCAATCCCTGACCTTACAACAGCCTCAGCTGCTCAGAGATGCGATGGGCAGATTCCACCAGAGCCCACTGTAACAGCGTTCGCCTGGGACCTCATCTTCCAGCCCTTGGGGCAACCCTGGTTGTATTGCCAGTCGCCAGATGTCACAGGGATGGCTCCTTCAAATACTGCCATCAGCTGGCAAACTCCAACATTTCTTATTCACAGCGTTTCAGTTTTCTCCTCCACCTCTGGAACAAGTCGTATATAGCCAAAGCTCCTTGGGCAGGTGGCTTTGGATGTTTTTAGAACAGTGTTTTTTTAGCAGTGACCTTCGCCAACAATTCTTAAAGTGTTTCAGGAGAGGAGACCTTACTGTGAGTGAGCAGCAGTTGACAAGATAGGAAATCAGAGATAAGAATTTTACAGGGGAGCAAGATCTGTGATAGGACTCAGGACTATCCAGTATATTCATAAATGGTCTAGAAAAGAGATAAATAGTAAGATGATATTTGCTGCCAAGATGAATTTCTTCAGGACAGTTGTAACAAAAACAGCCTGTGAAGAGTTGCAGGAGTATGTTGCAGTATCAGATCACTTAGAGATAGGAAAAGGAAACAAAAAAAGATTAAATTCTGTGTCAGGCAGCACAGCATTGCATGTGAAGGAAAACAACTCTTGCTATATACACTAAACGATGGGCTCTAAATTAAAGACTGCAGCTCAGGAGACAAATTTCTGAGGTCACTAACAGTAGGCCCAGTAATGAATGCTTATGGCAGCGGGGAAAAAAGCAAACAAATAGCAAGTTAAGACTGTGACAAGGACAAAGGCCGAAGCGGTCAGCATCACTGTGCCACTGCCCACTGTGCACACACGTGCCGTGCACTTTTGGTCACCCATTTCAAAAAAAGATCCAGAACTCTTCCCAACTCATCTGCCTGCTACAGACATCAGTTCTCTTGCACTGCCTCTGGGGCTATTTAGACAGAAATGTCACCAAGGACTCTGGTGGTGTTTTCACTTGGCATCGCACACATACTCCCTTTATTTCTGATTCTCCTTCCAGCTGTGTTTCTCTCTCTTACTTTTTTCCCCCACAAGATGAGATCTCCATCCACACCTTCTGCAGATGCTGCCAAGTGAACACAACTGTAACATCTCAGAGTTTCTCCATTCTCCTGGCAGGTCGTCCCTTTCCTGGGACACGGCAGATAACCAGATAGAAATGATGGAGCACGCTCAGCCAGGCAGAGTCCAAAGCTTCCACTGTAAATAAAGACTTCCTATAGAATTGTGAACATCTCCCGTTACACGTGTATGGGGGAAGAAAATAGACAGTTGCAGTCATTTTAGATAGGAGCTTTGTCACACAGACTAAACACTGAGCAAAGTACAACCGAGGCTAATACAAGAGAAAATACATAAAGCCTTAGATGTGTCCAGTAAGCTGACAATCCAATCTAATTATGTTTTAAACAGTGCATCAAAGACTTCTCAAATTCAAAGGTGGTCTCAGAAACAGAGGACAGGAGAAATAAACTAAAAAGATTAGAAAAATTGGAGGAATAAATATGGGAACTTTGGTTTAGAAAAATTTAGACTCTGCAGCAGAGAGAAGAAACAAAACCATCCAAATTTATTCACTGGGGAAACTATGTTAGAGCACCTTTTGGGTAAGGAGAGACTCAGAGAGCTAAGTTTGTTTAGCCTGGAGAAGAGATGCTGAGAGGGATCTCATCAGTGTTTATAAATATCTCCAGGGTGGGTGTCAAGAGGACGGACCAGATTCTGTTCAGTGGTGCCCAGTGACAGGATGAGGGGCAACGGGCACAGACTGAAGCACAGGAGGTTCCATCTGAACATGAGGAGAAACTTCTTTGCTGTGAGGTGCCAGAGCCTGGCCCAGGCTGCCCAGAGAGGTTGTGGAGTCTCCTTCTCTGGAGACATTCAAACCCGCCTGGACACGACCCTGTGTGATCTGCTCTGGTGACCCTGCGTGAGCAGGTGGGTTGGACTGGATGATCTCCAGAGGTCCCTTCAACCACAACCAGTCTGGGATTCTGTGAAAATGGGAATGGTCCAGAGCACTGGGGCCTAGCGAACAGCACCCCAGAAGTCACTGCGCTGCCTGTCCATGCAAGGTAGAGATTGACTCTTCCAATAGTTAAGCCAAAGAGGTACTGTACCAAAAATAAGATAACTTCTAGAAAT
This sequence comes from Streptopelia decaocto, assembly GCF_964273445.1. Classification (NCBI taxonomy): domain Eukaryota; kingdom Metazoa; phylum Chordata; class Aves; order Columbiformes; family Columbidae; genus Streptopelia; species Streptopelia decaocto. Next base: position 66,423,711 of record NC_138659.1, on the reverse strand, counting down.
TGTAATACAGCTTCAGCCTACCAGGAAAAGCCAGGCTCATAGTGAAATCACGCACTTAATGGGACCCTAAAAATAGTCAACCTATGCAAAAATAGCTGCTACTGCTCATGAACTGCCTGTCCGGCATCCCCAGGGCAACAGGGAACTCCATAAGCAACCTCACTGCTGGAAATCACCTAGATACCCTGATGTACTCTCTTTTTGGTGCTGTCTCTGCCCCAGGGTCCCTCCCCACCTGACGAGCTCTTTCAGCTGATGCTGAGGCGGGCCAGGATGGGGAGTGGGCTCAGGACCAGCTCCGTCCCCAGGATCCCACCGCAGGGAGCAAACGCGGCCTGAGGACTCACTGCACGACATGTGAGGCCGACCGTCCAAGCTGACAGGCTGGAAGGAGGAAAGGACAAAAGCTGTTCAACGTGGCAGGACGATAACTGCTGAGAAACAGAAAGTACCCGGAGAATGAAAAAAGGGAAATGATGGATATACAAATTTTTCAGCCTTCGCTGTGAATAACTATTTTCATCCTACAGCACGGATAGCCGCCCTTCCTTCATTAATATTATTTGCATTATTCACTCCCAGGTCCAAATTGAGTCTTGAGTCCATGTGTGTATTTCTACTCCTTTCAACCTGCCTTTCTTCTCCAAGTAAATGCTTGTGAGAGCTCTCTCAGCTACCCTGTTTCCTCAAAATTAAGACCTATCCTGAAAATAAGCCCTAGCAGGATTTTTCAGGATTTTTGAGGATGCTCAAAATATACGCCCTACTCCAAAAATAAGCCCTAGTTACAGTCCATAAAAAAGTAAATTTAAGTAGTGTCCAGGCAGCTATACATGTAAAAAAGTAAGCAGCTTTGGGAGCAAAAATTGTATAAGACCATGTCTCATTTTGGGGGAAACAGGGTATATCTGGAAAGACATTATATGAACGAGAAGCAGCTGAGCCAGTTCTACAGACTTCACAGCCTCATCCATCTTCCCCTCACCTGTGTTTTGTTCCATCCTTTCATTTTAACAGGCAAGTCTATGGATTTTTTTAATGAAATAAAATACTCAGCTTCGCAATATTTTCCTTAGAATGTTTACTTCAATTTTGGTTTCCCTGCCTAATCTTTCTCACAAAGCAGTATGCGTTTCTAAATCCTCCAAGCAAAATAATTACAAAGATAATCCAGCTGAGTGTAATCAAACTGCAGGGTTCTTTATTTTCCTGGCCTTTTAATTTAATTTCACATCCTGTGGTCTTAGAGAAATATTAGGATTATAGCATCTTGATATTGTTTAGGTTATGGGCCTGTAAAAATAAGGAGCAACAGATTCTCTTCTTACTGCCACACAGAAAACTCATATATAATAGCACATAGAATATTTTTTAAATAGAGATCCAGGGAAAGGTCTCATAGATGAGCACAAGTTAGATCATTATTTCATTGACAAAAAAAAGCCATGGAAGGGTAGTATTTCCTATCCAGCTGTAAAGGAAGAGGAACCCTTGTTTATCTTGTTGGTTTTGACTAACGTTTTGAAGATAGTAACTGTTTGGATAAAATAATTTGCTTTTAAACTTTTTTAATGCACTGATATGGGTCCTGATGTGATTTCGTGCATATTTTAGCCATGGAAAAAATACCATTGAGGTTAGCACCACTACTTGCACTTAAATTAAAGCTTCAGTAGCTCTCTTTGGATCAATACAAACCAGAAGTCACTCAGAGTAACACCGGCGTAAAAATAGCATAGGAGAAGAATCAGCTACGTGTCTAAACACAAAGTCAGCCAAGCAATAGAAATACAACTTCTGTCTCTGCACATGCAGCAGGGACCCTGCTACATCCCAGCAGCCAGCATGGGGCTTTATGAGGATCAGAGCACGTCTGGATTCATAAATCCAAATATGCGATCGGGGCTTCAGACCCTTCACTGCAAGCAAAGTCCTCAGCACGCGGATGTCCATCTCTTGAGTTGGGAAAGAGAGATCGTCAGCAGATCAAAGGGAGCTCATCTGCCAAGAAGTAAGATTGAAATGATGCAGGGGTGCTTTCCACCCCACCCCAGTAGTAACTCATGGTGATCTCCGCAGGTGTAAAGGAAAAGAAGCAGCAAGATCAGCCACCCAACTGGTACAACATACCCCCAGGGCCTAGAAACAGCAAAGTCAGAGCTGTCACATTCCTCTTGAGCTGCTGCTTCTCTGTTGCCTTCAAAATGGGGCAGTGCACACCCATCCACCAGCTTGCTGGTGACAAAGGTGGGACACTCATGGTAGGACACCCACCTCAGGGCAAGACTGAGGCTGAAGTTTTCATTCTGGAGCTATTTACCACAAAGACACACGTGTTAGTTTGGTCCAAGTGCTGTTGGCCTGGTAACACCCTCCATAGAGCATCTCTAGAACCACCTCTTTCAGGCATTTTTGCCTGAGTGTTCTCAATATTCTTAACAAACACAAAAAGCTAGATACAGTCATAAAATTATTCCTATGACTTGTATAAATGCTGAAAATCCTTTTCTGAGTGGACAATTTCAGCACCACTAAGTTAAAACCTTCTCAGAAAAATTATCTATTGGTATTAAACACAGGCAATGTCTTCCCAGATTTATGATTTTGCACTTGGGGAAAGCAAGCACATGAGATTAATGGAGCAGAGGTAAGTAGCTCTATTCAAACCTCCACAGTTAACATTTGATCTAGGATTTTTACCAGCTAATAGCTTCTACGTTTTAACAACCTGAGAGACCATCACAGCTCAGTACTAAATATTTTGTTAAGTGCCTACAAACCCAGCAACTAGGATAGAAAAATCAGAGTTCCACAGCAACACCACACATGGAAGACCATAGTCCTGTCTCTTCAGTGCAGAGGTTTGGGTGGAAGAGCTCTTGGTTTCTCCAGCATTGCAACTTCCCAAGACTTGATGGCCATGATTAGAAACTGGTGATGGGGACCACAGAGAGAGCCCAGAAGAACAGAATGCCCACCAAGGGCATAGCTACAGCAGCCCTAACTTGTTGTGCATCGGCCCTGCTATATTAAAAAAAATCAAAACAAAACACCACAACACACAGAAAGGAACTTCAGGCCAATTCTACACACACAGCCACACTTGCTCTAAGCCAGACACGGCTACAGAAATAAGGTCCTTCTGTAAAAGGAGATCTTGAAGTCATTCAGACTTCCACATTCTTTTCAAAAAGGCCTGAAGAATTGCGATTTCCAAATTTCCTCCATGAGAATATAATGAAATATTGTGGACTCTTTGGGATCTCTCTTTTTCCAAAAAAAAAGTGGTTACAGGCTTGAAAACGGATTTTATTTTTTTAAAGTACTGCTCAAAAGCACTCTGTTGCATCTGAACTAATGGCTGAATCCATTCTTGGAATATTTTTTTAAGCTGTTGCAGTGGTGAGAGCTTCTCTTCAAAAAGAAAACTAGACTGAGTCACTGCATGCAAGCTTTCTCTGCTTATAAAGACAACATTTTCCTCACAAAGTACTTTGTTTTTATATCATGGGATAGAGGACAAGACCTTAGATTCTGCATTCAAAAGCACCAGTTAATGAAGTTGCTAAAGTTAAGTTGCAATAATCATTTTCTCCATGGGGTTTTGGCTGTCACTATAGTCACCTTCTTTCCTTCAAAATATGTTTTTCATTGTTCTACTGCCCTTTTTCCAATTGCTCTGCAGCCAAGTTCTTGGAAAGCAATCACGCTTCTTGTTTAGGATTTATGACTAGTCTTTTGCCAACAAGGACATGCACAAATCTCTCCTGTGATCATCCTGCAAAAGCAAGCTAAAAATACAGCAATTTGTGAACGGGCACATTTCGCATGTTACAGAGCATCAGTGTACACTGAGAAAATTCTGAGATATATAAAAGAAGCTCATCCTTTTTGGCTGGGCTGATCAAAGGCTGTGCTTGCGGGCCATAAATAAGTTTATTTTAGAATTAGAGTCTACCTAAAAAGGGAAAAAAAAAAGCATTTATGTTTTGTTTTAGCGGTTGAAGGGTGTTTTTTCCATTTTACCAGGTTTACATGGTAAACTTTGCACTTTAGAAACTCCAGATCTGAGAATAACAATAGTTTATCTTCCAAACTGGCTGTTTTAAAACTAGTAACTGCGATGACTAATTTAGTTATTGCTAAAACTTTAAACTGGTGGGAATTGTCTGTCTGCCTGTACAAATTCGTAAAGGATTTTGCAATTTCAGAGTCAAATTGTATTTAGGTTTTTAGTGTGTTTCAGGTAGCTGCAGGTAACGTGAGGGAAGGCTGATGTTATGGCTGGGAAGGGATCATGGTGAAGAGCATCCAGGTATTCACCGTATCCCGGCCATGCCTATCTGACCATGATGTTAGTATGAAAAATAAACATGATGTTTAATCATCAGCCTCTCTCAAAACTTGGCTTTTATCAGGCTGCTGCTTCTGCTGGGCAGGGGTAGATTCATGACTCTGTGGATGTTTTAGAGCCTCGCTGGGTTGGGGCTGTTAAAAGTTCCCTGAAATGCTGGGAGACTCGGTCCTTGGTCTCTCCTGGACCCCTTGGTTCTGTCAAACAACCTGAAAATGGGAAAATGAACCAGGATTCCCTCACCAGCCAGATTTGCTGCCAGTGGATTTCCATCCCTGATGGTTCTGCGGTTCAGACGTGACTGCTGAGACCCAGAAAACAAGAAGAATAATGAAGAGATCCAGATAAATGTTTCACCACCTTGTAATCTGGGGCTCTCACTCAACCTGAAGTGATTTCAACTGTTATTATTTGGCTTTTCTCTTTATGATTCTCATCTTTCTTGTCTTCCCTTCTCTGCTTATTCTTTTCCCCAGGCAATACAAGATGGTCTCAAATACCTAATTTGGTTCCTATAATGAAACCAGATGTATTTTCTATTCAGTCCTAAAAGGGACTAGTGATTTGTGAAATGGGATTTTGCATCCAAGAAATGAGAAATGATAATTGAAGAAACAGCATAAATTTATTCCTAATACATTACAAACAAACTTTCAAATGCAATAAAACTCCATTTTTTACATGTTTGGACTGGTAGATTTCTGAGTGTAACAAGTAACTTACGTGTAATTTTGTATCAAAAGCTTCATAGTCTGGAAAAAAGACTTCCTGAAATTTCTTCTCCATTCAAAATTATTCAGTGAAATAGATTTATGTATGTGAACTGCCTTTACTCTTTTTGTTGCTCTAATAAGATTACTCATTAATCACGTGGCATCAGGGTGCGCTTCTCATTGTGATCATCACTATTCAAGTGCAAGTATTTGTATATAAAACAGTTATAAAACTTGTTTCCTGGTATTTCCACTAAAACATTCACTTTGCACCAGGGGTTGCTTTAGTACAACTTAGTCACAAACGAACTCACACAAGGGACCACAGAATAACCGCTAGCAAGGCCAACGCAAATGAGTTGCAAAATTTAAACCAATATTTGCTAGAAAATGTTTGTGGTGGTCACTCAGCCCTACTTCAGAGTCCCTTACAAAAGTCCTCACCCTTGGACTTAAAGTTGCAGGTCTGCCTAAACCTCCCTTTGAAACACATCTGAAATTTCCCTTTTGCTGCTGATACTGGGTTTGCATCCTCTGCTTTTACTAATGTCTACAAAGTGGATCCCATCGTTTGCTTTCTTCTGCCTTTAAGTACCACATTGCAAGCACCAACCACCATGTAACTGAGCTAAAGTAGCTTTACTTTTGACTTAACAAGTGGAAACACACATGCATGTACTTGGCTTTGCCTACACGTTCACCCAACTAAATCTATTCATGGGGCCTTCAGGACTTGGAACAAACTTATTTTTAGATACCATAATCCTCAATATATTAATTTGTTTTTACTCTTGGTCTTCCATACACTGTTTGTTCTCTTCACCTGCAATGACATTCACCTGCATTACTCCCTGCAAATCTTAAAAACACTTTTCTCCCAGCAGCTTGCGATGGTAACTGAAAGCATTGAAGGGTGCACAATACAGATGTAACACTTGTGGCTATGATGTCAGGTACATAACTTGCCCTTTATTCTTAATGTCAAGATATTTTACATCCCCTCCAAAAAAAGCTTTAAGAATAAAAAGCACCAGGCCTCAAAAAAAAAAAAAAAAAAAAGTTGTTGGAGCTTCATATATGGTTAAAAGAAAAGTTGGAATATAGTTTGGAGTAAATCTTCATTAAGTTCTGCCATTTGGATTATAGCTAACAGCTTCTTTAACACAACTTTGACACAATAAAAGAACAGTACTGTTACTATCTTACTGAAGATGGTAGAAAAAGACTGTAAAACTGAGTGCCACATCTAAAATTACTTGCAAAATATTGGCTCTCTGAAAACATCACACAATAACTGTAATTAATACCAGCCCTTTAAAGTATTCCTCAAGTCTACTGCAATCTTAAACCAGTACTGTATTGCTGGTTGCATCCTAAACAATATTAAAAATGACAACAGAAAAGAAAAATTCTCCATGAGAAGTAAGAAATCTATAATCCACTGATCTGCTGAATGGAATAACACCTCTGCCCTTATTATTTATAGAGCTTTTTTGGGAGGATCTCAGGACTTTACTCTTTAGCTCAGCCTCACAAGTTCAACAGCCCATGAGTTACATAAACATCATTTTACTCTCTGAACTATTTTCCCAGCAAAAGGGTCATTCCAGGGGAGGACTATTTGAATGATTTCTTTTGCAAAACTAATATTGCTTTACTCGTAGTCATGTAGCTTCAGAGTGACCAAAGCTGAAGTCCACCCGAGCAGACCCGGCCTCGCCAGCTGGCAGCTCCAGCACTTCAAAGAACAGAAGAAAAAAGGCTGCAGGTTGTACCGCACCTAAAAACGTCTAGCAAGTGTTTTCACGGAACACAAGTTCGAATAAAGGCTTGGAAAATGTTCTTCTTTTAAGCAGGAAGCGAGTAAATAAATACATATATAAAACCGGGTTGCAACCAGCAGAAAACGATCACGTCTTGACAGGGATGCTGCAAACCGGGAGACGTGTTGCTCGTCCTCCAGCCGGGGGATGCTCCGGGACCTCCGCGGGGAGCCAGGGCAAGCTCCGCGCCCGCGGAACGCTCTCCTCCCTCGGGCACAGAGAGGGAACCACGTCCGCTACCGAATGGAGGGGAAAAAAAGCTCTGGGGGCCCGATCTGCTGGCAGTGCCAGGGTTCGGCTTTGCGGGTCCTTGGGGGCGGGACGGGAGATGGTCCACAGCGGGTTTTTAAGGCGCACCGAGTGGCGGCTGCTTCGTGCGGGCAGCACCGGCATCTCCCGGAGCATCCAGCTGCGCGGCCGGCCGAGCGGGGCTCGCCAGGGCATCCCCGGGCTGAGCCCCCGGCCCCTCTGCCCGGCTCCGGCTGGGGACAAACATCCTCTCAACAATGGGCATGTTTGCAGCAACATGATATCACCTAATAACGCCGAATAAGGCAATGACTGTACGCTGAAGCGATACGACCCTGCCGCTCTCACCACACGGCGCGGAAAGCTATTTGCAGATTTGCTAAGCCCTTTTGAATGAATGCATCTGCAGCTGACCTTTAACAATAGACGCTGAAATAGCACAATCTGTGGGACCAGGTTTAAGGGGGGGCGCCGGGGGGAGACGGGAAGAGGGAAGGAAGAAATGGGTGAATATTGTAATCTCTGCAATCTCATTCACTTCCTTTCCCAAACCTCCGCACACAGGGAAAAAGCGATATTTTCCCTATAACCAGGGCTCTATCTCAAGCCGTTTCCAATGCCAGCTCGGCCACATGGCACCCCAAAAGCCGCCGCCGGCGGGACCGGCGCGCAGCCCCGCTGGGCATCGCTCCGCGGAGGGGCGACTGCGACAAGGATGCTCCAGCCCCCCGCTCTCCTCCCCTCCCCTCCCGCCGCTCTCTCACCTTCCCTGGCTTTCAACAAGACGGTGTTGGCAACGATGTTTTCCAGCTCCATTGACGAGCTCGGGCAGCGTCGGCAGCAGCGGCACTGCAGCAGGACGTCACTCCCGAGGTGCGGAGCCTCCGGGCGACCACCCGCCTCCTGCCCCTAGCGCGGTATCCCCCCGTGCATGATCCCCGCCTTCCTCCCTTCTCCCCCGGGCGGAGGCGGCGCTCCCCGCGCTATCTGCTCCCGCGGCGCCTCGCCCCGCTACTCCATCCTCCGCCCCGCGGGCTCCCCGCTGGTTTGAGGGCTCGGGCGCTCCTGCCTCCCTCCCCCGGGGGTGTGGCACCGCGGAGCGGCCCCGCAGCCCCGCGCAGGCGCCATCCCCGCCGCCGGCTCCGCGGGGCCGGGCACGCCGGGACGTGTAGTTCTGGGGCGGTCCCGCCGCACCTGGCGCCGACCCCGCGGCCGCGCAGTGTCCCTGCGGAGGGAGCCCGCGGACACGGGCCGGACGGAGCGTCCCGGGCGGCGGGGCGGGGAGCGCGGGGGAGGCCGCGGGGCGCTGCGCGGAGCGGGGCGCGGGGTTCCCCGCGGCGACACACCGGCCGCGCAGCCCTGGTGCCGGGCGCCACCCCGCGGCGGCGGCCCCAGCCAGGGCAGGGGCTCCCCTGCCCGCGGCTCCCCAGAGCTCCCCTGCCCGGGGCACGCAGGGTCTCGGTGCTCGTCCACGCCTCCCAGGGGCTCACACCCGAGCGAAAGAGGCCCCGACAACCGACTGCTCCACCCTCTGCTATGCGGTGCGCACCCCGGGGTCGAGTCGCGGGCTCCTCGACTTTGTGGAGATCTTAGAAGTCCCCCAAGGAAGCACCCGAGGGAATCCCGTCTTCTCTGTCACACTTTTTTTTGTTGTTGTTTTTACACTGTTGTATGAGACATCAGCTACTTATGGAAAATTTGTGAATTTTAAGCACTATGGTACAACATAAATTATCCTCTGTCTGCATAGGACAGATGCTCATGTCAGCATGATTCTGATTTTCCTGGCAACAGAGGAGATCGATTCAGGAGGTCAAGCAAAGAAAAAGGAATAGAACTGAGCCATTACTCTCACTAACACTCTTCCTCCATCTGTGTTTGCATTGATTAAATCCAGGTGAAGCAAATCAAATTAACATGCACCTTCTTGTCAGCGGAGTAGAGACACTACTTTTTCCTTCTTTTAATCGTACCGATCATATTTAATTCTACAGCCAGGCAGAAATTACTTGCATTACCAGGACTTGCAGACTGCTTAGAACACTTTTTCTGAACATAAGAAATAAATGAGAAATGCATTTAATGAATAATATCTTGGGCATTAGGATAAAATGCCTATAATAAAGGCCTTTTGTACCAAATTAAGTGTCAAAGGTTAGAATTTTCATAGAATCATTTCAATTGGAAGAGACCCTCAGGATCATCAAGTCCAACCATAACCTAACTGTAGCACTAAACCATGTCGCTAAGAACCTCATTTAAATGCCTTTTAAACCACTAATTTTGAACATTATTGTGCATAGCAAGTGGCACTGCTATGTACAATCTTCCATGTCCTCTTTCCTATTGCCTCAGAAAATGTTCAGCATCCAGAAGATATGCCATGTTGCGGTTACTTTCTTTGTAATGGCAAGTTCCATATAGCAGCAGTTGTGTCTGTAAGTACCGGAAGATTTTTCTCTGATTAAATAATTCTTAAGGGAAAAATTGCTTCCTGGAAACCAGAGCCTTAGCACAGAGATGAGGCTTCTCAGGAGTGTCTGCCCTACTTGTTGTTTGACCACTTCAGTGCAAGGACTCACTTCTGAGCAGAGCAAATTATGCTCAGGTTATAAGTGCATTTCACATCCCTGCCCAGCCTCCCACTAATGGTCATCACAAGGGCAACACCAGCACCACAACATACATGGCTGATGTTGGAAGACAGAGTTACACCTTTTACATACGTTTTTAATGCTACAAGCAACGCTTCTCTCCAAAGGAAATAGGAACATGGGTGTCTTAGTTCCCGTTTTGTGCAGCTGCAAGCTCAACGTCTGCTGGCACCAGTGGGTGTCAGTGGGTTTGCTGCATCCCATACCAAGCTGTCCAGTGGGGAGGGATTTACTTTCCTGGGACACTCCACACTGAGTACTGACCGTGTTTGGTATGTAACTTTTACACAGGTGCCTGAATAAAGATCTTTAAGATCTTGAGATGTGCTTGGAAATCAGCACGTGCACCAGATGGCTCTACTGCTCCTCTTTTATTGAATATCTATATGTACATCTACATATGCAAGTCGTAGGCACAGAGGGTCATCTGCAGTGTCCCCCTGGGACAGAAGCATGACTCCAGCAGGCTGATGCTGTCCTGTATACTCTGTGAATGCTTATGTAGTTCTTGAAAGGGTAAGCAGATTTATCAAAACAGTTAGAGCAGATCTATACGGTGTTCATAAATCCCATGGAGCTACCTAGTGTTCGTGAACAGCGCAGCTCTGAAGCACTTCACGTTCTCGGCAGCCAAAGGCAGAGTTACACAGTCCCTTCGGAAACAGCAATTGAACAGAGCGTTGTGCTGCTGCCAGAGTGGTTATTTCAACTAAGCTGTTTGACTTTGCATTGAAGGGGACAAGGAGCAGTCACCTAATGTAAACGTGGCTGAGTGCAGGGACTGGAAAGCTGAGCTCTGCCATCAGACTGCTGAGATTTTGCAACATTCTTCATGTTTACCAGTAATAATGGAGTGGGTTTTCTTAACGATTCTTACATCATTTAACAAAATCAAACTTGTTTCCAATCAATCTGAGTCAATGTGGTGCCCTAGGAGGTGTGTTCACTAGCACAATATCTATTTTGAAAAACAAAACCAGGATAATTAGTCCTCACTGCATCTCTCTTTTCTACTACAGTCTTTTAAGCCTGAATATACCACTGACACATGACAAGGGTCTGCTTCAGCACAGGCCTCAGGTGGATGATCCCTTCCATGGACATGGTTCCCCAGGGATTGCCAGGGCAAGTGCCACCGCACAGACTGACTTGTCTTAAAGCCCATCAGCCGGTCTTTGCAAAACCCACTGCAGTGTCTGGAGTCTTACCTCATGACTTCTTCCCAGCTGTCAGGATCTTCAGGTTTGTGTCACCTGGAAGACCTGGTTCACAAAACCAACAAAAATTAAATATATTAGGAACAGGTAGAATTTTTTATACCCGTTTTTCTCTTGTGATGACAAAGTCCTTTTGATTTCAAGGTATATCCACCCCTGATTAAATGGAGCAGTCAGGTTTTCTGTGAGTAAGGAAGAAAGAGGAGACCTGTAAGTCTGTTTCCCTACTTATTCTATTCACTCCTGTAAACTCTGGTGCTGAAATACTCAAGCAAAGACAGGGTGGCAGGGAAAGAACATAGGTCTTTTTTGCTGTCCTAAAGATCCTGATCCAGTGCTTGCTGGGAGAAAAGGGAAAATTTAGTCTGAATCATATGCAGAAATAGCCAATTTTGGAAGGAAATAAACAAAAAATGAGAGGTTACATAAAAAATCCCCAAGCAGTTAAACTCTGAAAAATGTGCTTTCTAAGGTGCTTGATGTGTTTGGTTGTTCTGCTTTTAAGTAAAACATCTTCATCCAAAGGCATTCAGGAAAGATCTAGAAAAAAAAGACACCTTTTAGAGTGCTGAACACCAGGACAAAGCAGGGCTGGCAGCCATCTTTCCTTGGTGGGGAAAGGGCGGTTTGTAAATGAAACGCCAACGCCGTGCGAGACCCAAACGCATCAGCGCAATAAGAATAGGAAAGCAGCAGGGCAGAGTGTGATATTCTGAGCCGCTCACAGGGATGAGTCATCGGCAGGGTGGGCGCAGGCAGCTCCAGCCAGAAGCACAGCAGCAACACACCCGGTTTGATGCTGCCACCACAGAAAAACCACTTGGCCTCCGCACAACCTGCTTGAAACGTCATGATAAGACCCCCCAGCGAACCAGATGTCAAAAAGGCTTTTTTTTTCTTTGCCTATACTTATCAATTGGAAACATACCCTAACGGCGGCTATCTCCTCGATCCATGTTACAATACGCAATTAATGCAGTAAAACCTGTTCGTTATTAGCTTTAAGCTGGATTGCGTTCAAAATGGCTTCTGAAACTTATTCCTACAAAACCGGCACATTCTTTTGCCTCCTGCTGAGGTTCAGGATCAGCAGGTGGGAGCACACAGGCCTCTGAAAAGCTTTTGCAGGCAGCTGTAACCTTTTACAGAGCGCCCTGCGTAAGGACAGAGGCTGCCATCTACCAACAGCCGTGGGGTGATGCATCGTGTTGTCTAAACGGAGCTATTTGCTTTGGTTTAGATAAAAATGGTTATGCTTCTGTTGTTTCTTTCCATTTCTAAACCTTTTCTTCAGTTATCTATTTCCTCAAGGTAGAGGACAAATTATTGTTACAGCATTTGAGCACATGGAATAAAATAACCTTCTAGAAGATAAGCAGATTTTGTTTTTTAAACAACCAGATGTACGCATACCATATTGTGCACAGAGTCTGCCATTTGACGACCCACAGCAGCTGGAGATCTGATTTGGGATTTGCTTTCCCCTTTCATCAAGTTTAGGGAGAAGCAGCTACTTTTTTGCTAATACTTTGTTGTGCTAATGCTAATTTTTCAAAGAGCTCTTTGAAAACTAACTCTCACAAAACAACGATAACAACACACAAGCATTACCTACCAGTTTGTATCAACAGAGCTCGAAGTTTTTCACCAGAAAGGCATATTTAATTATTCCTAGATAGGAAAAAAAGAGGCACGAAGTGAGAACAGGCAGGTAAGTATCCTAAACAAACAATTTACATCTCCCATCATCCGCTCAAGTACCTTATCCACTGCTCCGCACCTTGTAACAACACAAATGTCTCCCTAAAGCCTGGTGAAGTCCCTGAAGAGTCCTTCACCAACTTCAGATGTCCCAATATGAATAAGGCTTAAAGACTCTAAAGGCCCGTGTGAGACAGCAAAGTAGACAACCAACAAGACTAGGAGAAAGATGTGTATATGCTACCACTTAGTAGATCTGTTTTGAACTTTGGATGGCAAGAAGAACCTGGTTTAGCAGCTGTTCCAGCCTGTGCGAGAGCCAGAGCTGAGCAAAAAAGGAACAACTCCTCTGCCAGGTGTATTCTGGCAGGTACATTATCCATCTTCAAATTGTAGGGATGTTCAGTAAAAAGCAAAAAGGAAAACAAAGCCCCTGTCAAATGGCATTAGTTCAAGCTCTTGCCAGAAGTCCGAGAAGCTGAATTAAGCTGCCTTCATAACAAAGCATGAGCAATATTTCCCCACCTGCAAGCCAAGTGTTTAAACAAATACAACTTTCCAGGGAGGGGGGAAGGACGTCGGTTTAGAATACATCAACTTAGAAGTTGTAAATAATCACCTGTGGGTGAGACAACCATCCTGAGGAAATCCCAGCGACAGCCCTTTCCTTGCTGCCACAATACAGCTCCCACAGCTGAGGGGAAGGAGCCGCTGTGGCCCAGCTGGCACCTGGGGCACATTTGCTGCTGTGGGGACTCTCTGTTTGAGGGGATGTGCCGGGCTGGCAGGTGCGAGTGCAGACCTGCTGGTCTGCTCTGTTCTTCAGAATCGGCCCAGGGAACGGCTGACGTGCCTTTGCTGCTCTTCACTGACAGTCACTGCTCTGCGGGTGTCCTGGGCTCCGCTCAGCTCTCACCGCTCGCCTGGCACCCTCAGCAGCGGCACCAGGACCTGCCGACCTCCACCGCGGACACACCTCTCAACAACCTCCCCGCTCCATCTCCCACGGCTGCAGGCTACAGTACAGCTCACCCACACTGTGTCCAACGTATTTTCTAACACAAAAATAGTTTACTCGCTTCCACTTTTAGGCTCTGAGGGGTTTTTTAAGCAAGAATGCCCCTAACTTTTAGGTAACAGACATGCAAATAAGGCGAGTAGCTCAGCCAGCCAGCTCTCCTCACCCAGCCTGTGGCCTTCCCAACAGAGTCTCCATCCAGCCAGCACTTTCAAGCAGCACTGGTTCATCATCAAAAGTCAAAACTGAACTTTTCTCTCTCACACAGCTTCAGGTTTCCCTTCATGAAGCGCTATGAGGAGCAAAGGGTACATAAGGTGCCTTAACTCCAAATCTGCCAGGCCAGTGACCCAGCACCGCACTTGCATGTGCTTACACACACATGCTCAAGTGCACATGCAGAGCTTGTTAGAGGGTGTTACGCCTGAAGTGAACAGCTTCAAAAGCAGTAGTGATGTCTGTCTGAAGTCAAGGAAATCAGCAGGTGCAAGAAGCAGTCAGACCCCGCTGTTGGACCCCATACTGCGGTATCTCTATCCTTTAGCATCCACATTTTCTTCTCCCTCATCCCACCTTGACTATACAGTTTGCACCCTTGTACAGGACTCCTCTTTCTTCATCGTCTCCTTTTGGGGACCTCCATCACCATCATCATCACACAACCCAGCCAGCAATCCACTACCTCTGTGCACACATAATGTTATTCTGGCAGTTCTGCTGGGCACCACAGTTTTTGTGATTATCAGAGCCACATTTCCATCTCTCATTGGCTACATCTGGATTAATAAATTCAGGAGTTCCACAGAAAAGTACCAGAGAGTGAAACTGGTGATGATGTTAAATCACAGAATCCCCGACTGGCTGGGGTTGAAGTGACCTCTGGAGATCCCCCAGTCCAACCCACCTGCTCACGCAGGGTCACCAGAGCAGATCACACAGGGTCGTGTCCAGGCGGGTTTGAATGTCTCAGAGAAGGAGACTCCACAGCCTCTCTGGGCAGCCTGGGCCAGGCTCTGGCACCTCACAGCAAAGAAGTTTCTCCTCATGTTCAGATGGAACGTCCTGTGCTTCAGTCTGTGCCCGTTGCCCCTCATCCTGTCACTGGGCACCACTGAACAGAATCTGGTCCATCCTCTTGACACCCACCCTGAGATATTTATAAACACTGATGAGATCCCTCTCAGCTTCTCTTCTTCACGCTGAACAGCCCCAGCTCTCTCAGTCTCAATTATTATTAAAAAAAAATATAATCGGAGTGAGTTCCATAACGCCAGAGCCAACGGCATTAGAAAAATTTGTATCTGGAAGGTTTCTGAGCACAAGCCACCCTGTTCGCTCCATTTCAGCCTGTGTCACCACACACCAAAACCAGGTCCCACCGCCTGACCCGCCAGCGGGAACCCGCAGCACACACAGCACCCGGCGGGCAGGGCCGGAGGGCAGGGCCGGGGGGCACGGCGGGCCCGGGACACGTCCCGCCCGGCTGCGCTCCCCGCGGGGCGGGCCCGGGCCGGCCCGGCCCCCCGCCCGCAGGCCCGCCCCGCTCAAGATGGCTGCCGCGCTGGGAAGGCTCCTGCGGAGCGCGGTGAGTGAGCGCCCGGCTCCCCCGGCCGCGCCGCGGCCCCCGCCATGACGGCCCTGACTGTCCGTGTCCCCCGCAGGTGCCCGCTGTCGGGAGGAGGCTGGTGGCGCAGCCCCTGCCCTGCGCCCGCCGCCAGCTCAGCCTGGGTAAGTGCGGGGAGGGCGGCGGGAACGCACAGACACATGCGGCCCCACGGGGGGAGGCGGCGGGAGCGGCCCCTGCGGATCTCGGCCCCGGCCGCCCGTGCGGCTGCGCCGGGAGGAGGCGGCGGCGGCCCCGGGGCCCGGCCCGGCCGCAGCTCGTGTGTTCTGCCCGCAGGCTGCTCGCGGTTGGCCCCGGCGGTCACACAACACGCCCCGTTCTTCAAGGGAACCGCCGTTGTTAACGGACAGTTCAAGGAGCTGAGCCTGGATGACTTCAAGGGGAAGTACCTGGTGCTCTTCTTCTACCCCCTGGACTTGTGAGTGCGGGTTTTCCCCTTTCATACGAGCCTCCTGCCTCGCTGAAGGTCATCAGACGTGCTGCAGATCTTTGCTGTCTAAAGGGGATGGTTTTACCTTGTCCGGGCTGGTCCCGCACAGCAGATGTATGTTTATAGAATTATAGAATCATTTTGGTTGGAAGAGACCCTCAGAATCATTGAGTCCAACCATAACCAAGCTCTAGCACTAAACCATGTCCCTAAGAACCTAATCTAAATGCCTTTTAAACCCCTCCAGGGGTGGTGACTCCTCCACTGCCCTGGGCAGCCTGTTCCAATGCCCGACAACCCTTTCCAGGAAGAATTTTTCCCTAATATCCAGTCTAAACCTCTGCTGGAACAACTTGAGGCCTTTTGCTCTCATCCTGTCACTTGCTACTTGGGAGAAGAGACCAACCCCCTCCATGTTCCAACCTCCTTTCAGGCAGTTGCAGACAGTGATAAATTATCCCCTCAGCTCCTGTTCTCCAGGCTGAACCCCCCAGGTCCCTCAGCTGCTCCTCATCACACTTGTGCTCCAGGCCCCTCACCAGCTTCGTCACCTCCTCTGCACTCTCTCTAGTATTTCAATGTAGTGACAGGACTTGGGGGGAAATGGCCATTTTATGCTAAAGCAATGGGTCTGGAGGCTGGAGAGCATCTTCCAGCTGCCAGGACTGCTTCAGGAGGCAGAGGTGGCCTTGCAAGGGTGGTTCTTCTCACAGTCAGACCCCGGGGCACAGGCATTGCCTTGCAGTTGGGGGTCACCTTGGAGACTCTTTGCTTTTAAGCAGCAGAACTGCAGCAAAACAGCTCCAGAGCAAACTGTGGATAGGCTGAGCCTGCCCAGGAGGCTTCAATCATCAAGAGCATCCTGGGCAGTTCTGATGAAGTTTAGTGTATGTGGGCACATGGAGGAGAATTTAACCTGTGGTTCCTTCTGTTATAGATTCCAGAAACTCTCTGTCTAGAGAGTGTCTAGCAGGGACAGTTTCTCCATGTCTGCAAAAAAAATCTGTTTAGAACTGGGAGTTGAAAACTGCTGTGCCAGTGAGGTGGCTACAGCCGTTGCTTTGAAACTGGCTGAAACTAATCTTGAGCAGAAAAAATGGTTAAAATTATCAGGCTGAAGAAACGGTGCTACTGCTTTAGTGCCCAGAAACAGGCATAAGAGTATTTTCTAAAAAACTCTCTGAAAAGATTGCGGAATCATTGCAGCCTGTTCTCTCTTCCCACCCAGCACCTTTGTCTGCCCAACAGAAATTGTGGCTTTCAGCAACAAAGCAAATGAATTTCGTGATGTGAACTGTGAAGTTCTGGCAGTTTCTGTGGATTCTCATTTTTGTCATCTGGCCTGGATAAATACACCACGAAAGGTAGGAATTGAGCGGTCGTTTGGGGCTTTCTCTGTTGGTTGTTTTCTTTTCACAGGAGCTCCTGAGCAGAAAAACTGAATAAACGATTGTGCGAACATTGATTTCAAGAAGTAGGCTGCCTGTAGTTATATGCTATGGGATTAACTTCTACATTGGATGACATAATTCTGACCTCTGTCTTTGTTTTCTTTATCTTTTCCTTAAAGATTTTCCTTTTTTCATCTTTGATTTGCACTCTTGCTAGTCCTATAGGTTGCATCATAACCTTATACATTTTTCTTGAAAGACAAATACTCAATATCCGTGTTACTGTCCTAAAGTTTTCTGTGAATCATCACAGAAAATGAAGAGATGCTGTGTAGTCCTTACTGTTAACCAGTATCTAACGGTGGTGGCTTTGCAATGGAAGCAGAACAGCCAGTTTATCGGAGCACTTGTGTTATTGACTTTCACTTGCTGAAATGGTTCCTCTTCTGCAATACAAGCGGTGCTCCTCAGCTTTCTTCAGGGAAAGAAAGCGATGAAGATGGCCTTTTACTGGAGAGGATCTTTGTTCAGATGTATATAAAAATGCCCATTTTTGATCAGAGGAAGCACCTCGCTACTGTGGTTAGTTGCAGAGAATGAGGAGCGTGGCAGGAAGGTGCAGAAGCTCCTGCGCCATTGAGCAGTGGTGCTCACAGAGTAGGCTGCTTCCAGGTGTGTGGCTTTGCTGCCGTTACACAGGGGAGGGAAGAGAGTTTCTTAGATTTAATACAGCTTGGCTGAACCTATTGAGAGAGTTTCATTTTCTGCGTGCTTTGTTCAGAGCACTAAAATGTGATTATGGGCTGACTTCTGCGCTTTATGTGGAAGCTGGTTTGGCACTGCTCTGTGCACATGTAGCAAAACGCCCTGCAAAGGGCAGAAAGAATTCCAGGGTTGTGCAGACAGGACCTTGACACCCGGAGAAGCAAAAGCCTTGGTTTCTCTGACATCTGCACTCAAAGCCCCACGTGCAAGAACTCCATTGCAGATGAGCACTTGCAGGTCAGGGTCTGAGTGACTGAGATTGCACAATGAACCACTGATGATACCAGGAATAGAAAACCTAACAAACTCTGGGCTCGTTTCAAGGCTAGAGAGCTTATCTCTCTTGCAGTTCCAGTGTGTTGCAAAACTGAAATAAATCTTCATTGACTCTCCAAATAGTAGTTAAATTGATTTGGGGAGGGGAAAAAAATTTCATATATGGACTAAATAGAGCAGCTGAACTTTGATGTACCTAGTGTGGCTGTCAGAAGCCTTGTGTTGTCTGTTCATAGTATGCAGGTTTATTTTCCCTTCCCTCCCTGCCATGTTAATCATCTTTCATTTTGAACACTTAAACAGGGAGTAGAAATTTTTGTATTCAAAGCTCCTGCGTAGGGTACAAGGGGAATCTTTCTGAAAATTTATAACCGTTGTCAGAGGTAGCCTTTCACCACCAAAATAAGCAATTCTAAAATGCTCAGTGCAAAAGCAGATTTCATGTTCCAAAGAAACCAAATGTTCCTGACTACTTTAAAAAAAGAAACAAACAAAACAAGACAAACCAAACAATGCCAGACACATAAGTGGTTCCTTTCATGGGGCAAACGTCATGAATGTGTTTTGTTGTCAGTATAGCTTAAAGAGAACTGAATCCAAGGACGAAGGATAATCCTAAAATGTGTTTTGTAACAAAATGGAATCTTATTCTTTTCTCTAGAGTGGCGGTTTGGGCAAAATGAATATTCCAATTCTGTCAGACCTCACAAAACAAATCTCCCGTGATTACGGTGTGCTGCTAGAAGGACCCGGCATAGCGCTGAGGTAAGGCATGATTGCTGATAACTGGGTTATGACACAACCCAGTCTAAACCAGCGTGAGCCATACTGTCTCCTCCTGCAGAGGAAACTGCACAGGGGTCTAATGACAACTGTAAGGTGTCATTTTTTTCTGCAGAACTTCTGGATCCCACCCTAGGAAAAGGGCATGTGGCCATTATGGCTATTGAGAATGGTTCTGGGCCTCTCTGAGAATGCACACAGGGCAAAGCCAGCTGTTCTGATCCAAGTGACTGGGAGAACTCTGTGTCACTAAGGAAGACAAGAGTAGCATAGAAGAGCATTTTACAATTTATTTTTCAAAATTTAGGTCTGTCTTTAATTTTCCTTCCTTCTGAAAGGAGAAGAGACTGCCTTAACTTCCATGTGAGAATTTTCTAAAGTGGTAGCCACTACAGTCAATCCCATAATTATCTAGGATTTTTTAAAAATGACACTTTTCCACCGTAGGAATACTTATTAAAAGCAAATAGCGGTCCCTGAGATCTATTGGACTGGGTTGGAGTCTTCTGGAAACCTTTGGTTCCCGATCTCTTTGGATCGGGAACTTCTGACTTTTGTTGACAAATTAAGTTTATTAGTATGGTAAGGCTGGGACTTTGGTTTTCACAAATTGACATATTGTTTATATGCAACAGCATTTAATTTGGTAGCTTAAAGCGTAAGCACCTATTCACTCAGTACCTTTGGATTTTCACATCAAAAAGACATGGGAAGGATGTCAGCTATCAACTTGGAAATACAGGTGGAAATAGTTCTACGTTTGTTATAAATCTGTGTCGATTTGATCACTGTGCTAACAAACAATATATGAAATGCTGCATTGCTACTCCTAACTCTGATATCTGCATCTAAGAACAACGACCTTGCTGAAATAGATGATCCACTTTCTTGTGTTTGCTCTTGGAACGTCATTTGCATTCCCTGAACTCTTGCTGCATTACAGAGGTCTCTTCATCATCGATCCAAACGGGATCGTCAAGCACCTGAGTATCAATGATCTCCCCGTCGGTCGCAGCGTGGAGGAGACGCTCCGCTTGGTGAAAGCATTCCAGTTCGTGGAGACGCACGGAGAGGTTTGCCCGGCAAACTGGACTCCAGACTCCCCTACGGTGAGTGTCTGCTAAATAACACTCGTCTAAATATAGACACTGGCTTATTTTTGCACGTCTGAAGGGCTGAGAACCAGTTCAACGTGAGGTGCTTGACTGAATCTGTGCCTGTTGTCTAAATCTGAGGCTTTTATCGGTTGGACCAATTCAGTCCATTTGTATGATACTAAATGTGTGATTTCTGTGAAGAAAGTTAGCAATTTTCTTTTAGAAGACACAGATTGTATTTAAAACTCTAAATTTGACTTCTGCTCTCTACCAATTGTCTTCAGATACTTTACTTATATAATGCCCTGCTTGATGTGTAGCAGGAAAAATGCATTGAATACTTTAGGAGCTTGTCTTTTAGGAGCTTTCGTCTTTCAACCAAATGCAGAAACAACATGTTGTTTTTTATAAAGTATGCATGGTTTTTTCCTAGTGTCAAATCTGTATTTTTGTAATCTTTGTTATAGCATATAATAACTAAGCTTTCTTTTTTTGATAGATCAAACCAAGCCCAGAAGGCTCTAAAGAATATTTTGAGAAGGTGAATAAATAAACACTGAAATATGTGGACAAGACTCCTAGTTACCATAAAATGAAGACATTAGGAAAGCAGCTGTGATTATTAAAAAAAAAAAATCAAAGTTCTTATTTTCTCATGTTTAAGAAGAAATTAAATGCTGAAATATTTATTGTCTCTCTTGTCTTGTTTTAAAAAGAAGGGTAAAAATGAAGGATTTCCTCCCTGCCCCTTTTGCAACTTCGATGTCATGAATTTCCATGACCACTTGTTTTCTTCCCCAATACGACAGGTACACAAAATACAGTTGTCTTCACTGGGTTCTCTTCTTTCTTTGGCTAGCTTTGGGCCAGAAAGTGTCCCTTTTTTTCCTCACGTGAAGAACGAAATTCTGTAACAAGAGTTTGAAACAATAGGGACAATACAGAAAATAGAATTTTGACACATGGTTTGGTTTTGATTAATTTTGCACAGGAAGAGATGAATGTAACAAAAAATAAAAATCCCTCTTTTTGTGGGTAAATGCACTATAATTTGCAATGAATGTAAATATGTGCCCTTTTAATCCTGCGTATAGCCACAGGTACACCAGAGCATTGACAAGCATGGAGAAATTTCTGCTTGGGAGATGGTGAAAACTTGAACCCCTATAGCTGTACTTACTGGAGCTTTATGAGAATTCTATCACTGAAAGCCTTGCTTATTTGTTGAATCTGTTGTACTGCTTGAAAACAATGTAGCGCGTCTCTAGTTAAAGTAATAAATCTTAACACTGGCTAGCAGTGGGTGTGTTGCTTTTCTTTCACTTTTTCCCCCAAGATTCCTGTATTTTGAAGGAGTTGGGTGAGTTGTGTTGCCTTAGAAAGGACCTTCTGTAGCTTTGTTCACAGCCAGCAGATAACAGCTGGTGCTGCCGAAGGGGTGGATGCATCCATACAATACTGAATGGGTTTGTATTTTTCATCTTCTGCCCTTCTGAGCAGGGGAAAGGGCTTCAGGTAAACAGCAGCACGAGGGAACCACCTTGACAAAGTGGCTGCTGTGTCCTACGGTGGCTTTGTAGCTGCTATCAACAGCTGTAATGTAAGGAAAGGATGAAAAAGTGAGCCTAATGTGCTGCTGCAGGCTTCAGTACTTGCAAATCTCTTTTCACTTCCAGCTGTTAAGTTCTGTTTGGGTTAAATCAACTAGTACACATGCATTTTTTTTCCAATGAACCTGATTTCCTGGACCTACGATGTGTGAAGTGAAACCCCCGACCAGCTCACAGAATCACAGAATGTTAGGAAGAGACCTCAAAAGATCATCTAGTCCAGTCCCCCTCAGTGATGCAAAGTAACAGCTTGGGGCAGCTGTTCGTGCCTGTGAAACCCCGGGCGGTGTCACATCTTTCATTTGACCGCGTCTTTCTCTCACCTCGGTCGCTTCGGGCCAATGTGGAGGGCGCGGGGGGTTTCTCTGCGGTCCCGCTCCCCGGGTGCCGCAGGGGGAAACTGCGGGAAGGGGAAAGGGCGATCGGGCCGTTCCCAACCACGATCCGCTCCGGGGGCTGCGACCCCCGCCGGCTGCCTCCCCGCTCCTCCGAGGCGGGTGCACGAAGCCTCACGGCCCGGGCGGGCGGATCCGCTAGCGGCGGCGCCGTGCCCGGGCGGAACGTGCAGCTGCCGGACCGCTCCCCGGCGGCTCCTTCCCGCCGCCGCGGCCCCATGGACGCCAAACTGCGGTTCTGGAGGACGGAGGGGCAGGTCGGCGGCGGGGGGAGCCGGAGGGGCTGAGGGGGGACAGAGCGGCTCGGGCGGGCTGCTTCCAAAATAACGCCTGAAACCTGTCTCCCGCAGTCTTTTTTCCAGAGGTTTCTTCTGTGGGCGGACGTCCTGGACCCGCTGCTGCTGCTGAAATCCTCCGTGAGTGCCGCGGGGGCTGGGGACAGGAGGGACGGGCGGTGCGGGGCTCGGGGACCGGGAGCGGACTCGCCCCCTGGCCCGGGGCAGCGTCCGTCGCCTCAGCTCCGGCGGTTCGCGGCCCCCTCGCTCCTGCTCCCAAACCTGCCTGGGGACACCAAAATTAGCGATGGGCTTGGTGGACTTTGCTGAAGTGTAAAATAATGTCGCTGTGAGGCTCCTGAGGAAAATTAAAACACATTCATGAGGGAGCTGGGGCTGTTCAGCCTGGAGAACAGGAGCTGAGGGGAGAACGTATCGCTGTCTGCAACTGCCTGAAAAGAGCTCACATGGAGGGGGTTGGTCTGTTCTCCCAGGTAACAAGTGACAGGATGAGAGGAAATGGCCTCAGGTTGCACCAGGGGAGGTTTAGATTGGATATTAGGGAAAAATTCTTCCCAGAAAGAGTTGTTGGGCATTGGAACAGGCTGCCCAGGGCAGTGGTGGAGTCACCATCCCTGGAGGGGTTTAGAAGGCGGTTAGACATGGTTTAGTGCTAGAGTTTGGTTATGGTTGGACTCGATGATCCTGAGGGTCTCTTCCAACTGAAAGGATTCTATGATATATAAGAAGCAGATATATATGCACATGTATTTCTATATGCAACTACATAAAATGAAAGGCATTTCTAGGCACTACCATTTCAGCAATCCTGTTTAGACTGTGGCTGCTCTGCCAAGGGTTTAATGAGCCCCGTTAAGAAGCAGGAGAGCCCCAAAGACAAGCGAGGTGACGAGCAGACGGCCACGCTGTTCCGAGCTGTGTCTGCTCCTGGAGGATGGACACACAGAGCTGACGCAGATTCGGGGAGCACAGGTTTGCAGAACTGCACCCCTGGCACCCCAAATCTCTGCAGGCTAATCCTTGCAGTGCAGCTTCATCTGAAGCTCATGAAGCTCTTTGGTTCTCCTTCAAGTGTCTATATAGAAGGAATCCTCCCCTGAGAGGCAGCACACTTGAGTTTTAGGGCCTTTTTATACCAGAGAATGATTATTACAGTTTTAACACGAATTATTAAACTTGTGACACTAAACACATTGTTGGCCATGATGTCCAGCATCTAAATTTTGGGAAGTCATGACAGCAAACTTCTGTAGTTCCAATTCTGTATAGTTTTGTCAGGGATGATGGAGGAAAAAACGCAGCACGTTGTATGAGAGTCAGCTGGTTGACTGGTATGTTAGGGGAATTTGGGTTTAATTATTTTGTTTTTAAGAGAAATCTCCATTAAAGAAAAAGAACACTGTCAAAATGTGCGTACGCTGCGTATTTCCTTGTCACTTGCAGCGTTAGTGTATGTGTGTATCTATCTATCTATCTATCTATCTATCTATCTATCTTTGTGTAAATATTGTATGAATATATATCTCTACATATATTTACATGTACAAATAATAATTTAGTAAATAAAAAATTAGCAAATATACCTTATATATGTGTAAACGCCAACAAGAAAATTTTATAGTATGTGCAGGGATTAGTTCACACCTTCTTGAAACAGGATACACTGTTGCAAATAGAGATGTCCCTGTTGAAGAAAAGTCAAATCATCTCATAAATTCTCCTAAGAGAAGTGGCTTTTTATGCAAACCATGAATAAGTACATGGTTACAGTTTTATTCTCTTTACATGTACCTGTTTTTCATAATTAAAATTTCAAGACAAGTTTGAAGGAAGAGTGTAAGATGCAGAACTTGAACACACATTTGTGAAGATGCAGGAACATCTAGTGTTGTTGTGACTAGTTTCTCGTAATTTTAAAAGTCTGGTTTGGAATTTCATTTCAAAATAGTCGTCTGGATGCCTGTTGGGATATCGGGTGGTTGCTTTGCCAGCACTCATGGGAAACTTTAAGTACAAGATTAACACTCTGATTTTAGTGAGGTATTTTATATGCTTGAACTTCCAGTGTGTTTGTATAATGGGTTGAGGAATTGATACTTTAAGGGACCAAGGGAGCCTGAATAATTGAAAAGTTTCTATGATTGGGAATTGGTCGTGTGTCTAGTTGTGTTTTTGCTTTCAGTGCTCCGGTGAGAGACAGGTGCATTATTAGCCCGATATTCTAGTATTGTCTTATAACTGATACGTTGCATTTCAGAGTATTGAAACATGAGAATTTTTTTTCTGTTTGTTTGTTTGTCTAATATAGGATGAAATAAGAAGAACCAGGTTATTAATACAAAACAGTGGGAAGACCCCAAGTGAGCCCATACAGAATGATGAGGTATTTTGGAGAGCGGTTTATAGAAAACAGGGGTGTCTTTGTTCATGGCTGAAATACCTGATGTTAGTATAGGATCTCACAGACAGAATACTGAGATTAAGATACAGGGATAACACAAGAAAAACTCGTTGCTACAGAGATTTTTCTAATATATAAATTTTGTATGAATTTATTTGAATTACTACTGACTTTAATACTAAATTGCAGTATCATCCTGAAGAATGCTGGTTTATGTGTCATATAGCTGAGTTTAGACAATGCTCTCCGATCACTTTAGGAATCGTTGCTCTACGCTTGTCTGTCCTCAGCTGGGATGATATAGATAGATATATAAATATGCAAAAAGTTTAATGAGCTCATTATGAATCTTAGATATTGCATCACCACACAGAGGGCAGGTTGGTTGGGTTTCACATCCCATAATATGAGCAGTAGCAGTATTGGGTGGGAAACCTACTACCCTAAAGCCTTAACATAAGTGTTTAGGCTTTTAGCCATATTTAAATTGTTGGGGTTTTGTTTTAAAATACCTACTAGCTTAATTTTTTAAAACTAACTTTCTGTTCTGCGGTAGCGTGTGCTTTGGTGCTGTTACACAGCACACACGATATATGTTCAACAAGGAGGATGAGGAGAGAAATTTTAAGGGAAAAATAATTGAAGAGTTGTGTACATATATAGCACTCCATACGAATGTTATTGGGGAAAAAAATACATTTAGAAAGAAGATTTTACACACTCTATTCTGAAACTTGATTACTAACCTGATTTTCAAATTGTTCAGACAAAAAAAGCCTTCCTGCTAAGCCTGGTAAGTTTACAAAATCTTTGTTTTTTAATTTTTTCTTTCTTATTCAAGCATGGCAAAGGTGGTCTCATATGCCTTTTTTCTTTTAAGTCCAGTGTACATCCTGATTCAGAGAAGATAATTCCCGTTTTGTTTAGAGCTCCAGGTAAGTTCCCTTAAGAGAAGTTTTATGTGTGTGGCTGAAACATCAAAGGGGAATAGCTCATAGTAAAGAGCCACCGTGATACTACAGTGGTACTGTTTTCCATATAGAAAAGCACGTAGACTTTCACTTCTTGTTAGTTGCAATGTCATATCTGTTGCAGATTTATTTATTCCTACAGTCCTCTTAGGGAATTTTTCCCACAGTTTATCTGCTCATGTAGATGGAAACAGCCTGACCAGTCTGTGCTTCTTGTCACTGCGGAATGAGTTCCCAGATCCCTCCAGATGTACAACTATAGGCTAAGAGTGCACTTGAAGGATGTATGAATTTACATACAAATACTGTATGAATTTGCTTGCTGTGGTGGCAGATAAAGTCTGCTTGGGCTGATGTTTAAGAAACCAGGACAGCAAAGATTGTTAATCAGATATAACTACTTTAGGCTATTAACTCCTTATCTCATATAGCCACCCACAGCTGTGGCAGCCTTTGTTGCCACCTCTCTCTTTTGGAATAGAGAGTTAAATTTCTGTTCAAACCTCAGTTAGAGAGTGGGCAGGGTTTTACTTAGAGCTGAAACTAGAGGGGGGAAGTTAGGGGAATTTTCTGCTCAAAACCGTCCATCTAGACTCACAGCAGTTATTTTTACTGAAAGAGTTTTCTTTCTTTTTAGCCTTCCTGCCCTTATCTCTTCCATTGGTGAGTGATCATGAAAGATGCTTGTGTACCACATAGTTTATGTTTTTCCAAAGCAATGGGTTGGTGGGGGGGAATAGAAGGTTTTAGGCTTAGCACAAGCTTTCTTAAAGACATCTGCATTGTAGGAAGTGCTCAGTAACCTAGAAATTGAGCCCTTGAGGAACCTCATTGGAAGCCCAAACCTGTTTGCTGCCATCCTTCAGCGGTATTCAGAGCTCAGCTTTCTGATGCAAGGTGAAATGCAGCCAGCACTGAGAGCAAGGCCTGGTTTGGGTCTGTTTAACCTCAAAACAATGGAACTGCAGCAGGAAGGAGTCAGAGCCTGTGTTGTGTGTTTCAGACACAGAATGATTTTTTTCTTATGTAGATTGTGCACTTGCCAGTAAGAAATGATGGTGTCAAGAAATTACAAAAGATATAGAAATAAACTCTTGTAATAGTGCTAAAAAATCACACCATTTTGTTTCATAAAATTTGCAGCTGTAATTATAGGCATGTTTATTCCTTTAGATGTTTTTGCCTTTGGTTTTGGCCTATGAGTATACATACTGAGATATGTATGTCATTCCATGTAGAGATTGCAGCCTTATACTGCACTACTAGAAAGTATAATGGAAGTCTTGATGGCTGTTAAATTCGTTAAGAGCAGTAACAGAATTAACAGAAATATTTCTTTTTTATACTTACAGCTTAGTGCTCTTTCGTAGATGTGGTTAGATTCAGCACTGGCATTCCTAATAAAGGTAGTTGATCCACTAATATAAATTAATTACTGCTCCTCCTCTGAGGCTTTAGACAATCCCTGCCCTCCTTTCATTCAATATTTGCCTTATCTTGATTGACTCTGTTCTTTGAGAGTGCTCCACACCTTGAATTCGGCGGGTCAGACCTCAACACAGGCTGTGGTTTATTAAAACTGGGGTTCTTATTCACTGCTTAAATTTGAGAAGGAGTTGGGAAGTAACTCCTAAGATCTTTGATTGTAGATCAGTTAGATCTAGTATTTATATCCCCACTAGTCCAAACAACCTGATCCTTTCTCATTCACTTATTTAATTACATTTTTTATTTGCATCTATTTAAACTTCACAGGTGCAAAATGCATTTTTTTTTTTTATTTGGGTAAGAAAGCATCTCAAATCCCTAAAGAAAATAGGAAGAGCAACACTAACTCCAAAGTGTCAGAAAATATTTAATATTCAAACTTGTTTTCACATGGACCAAAAGACATGCCATATTCAAATACACATCCTCTTGTCAACAACTGTGACCACTTTAGAATGAACCAGTTCATTGCATGCTGAAGCAACATTGTTGGTCAAGAAACCAGTTACTGGCAGAGCTCTATTTGTAGTTACTTTTGCTTTCTCTGAGAGACTGCAAATAATAAGATGTATATATTAACACCTCGTGAATACATCTAACTTTCCATTTAGCTATAGCTTTATTCAGCATGACTATAGATAAAGGTAGCAGCAAGCAATCATTGGAGCTTAAAGAACATTTTAAAAATAAGTACCAAGGCCTCATATTTGTTCTGAAACTGTTTTATTTTCAGGGAATACTGTTTAATTTAATTGTCTTGATTTTTAATTTAATTGTCTCAAATATTCTTGTATGCTGTTTTAATCACTGTGTCTCTGTGTTTTGATATTGGGCAGAAGAAGTGAGTGTGTCACACCCATAGCAAGGAAATGTGTTAGTCTGGAATCAAGGAAATGGCTCTGGGTGCTGAGCGGAGCCTTTGGCGCTGCTGGGAACAGTGACACCGCAGTTCTGTTCACGCTCTGGCCAGCCAGAAACTTCTAGACTCATGAAACCTAATTTTCTTGTGGGGTTTTCCCTCCTAGGTTATTGTTTCATCTGCTCAGCACCAGGCCAAGCACGCTTTTTTTTTTCAGGTAATTGCCTCTTTCTTTCTGCATTCACAAGTCTTCAGGTCTCAATCCCCAATTCATTTTTTGCTGATAATCTCTTTCTTTCTGCAGTTTGTGTTTCACACGTATACCACAGCATTCACCTTCATAAATGGAAATGGCACCACCAAGTCTGAAGTATGTGTCAGTTTTTATTTTTGAACTTAATTGTACAAGACCGTTTTGAACATGATTTACAAGCCGTTTACAACTGTACTTACATAGTGTGTTTCTTCTGTCCTCCTTAGGAGTACTCGGTGGAGCAAAAGCAAATCTTCTACGGCTTGGGAGCCATTTCCTATGCAGCATGTATTGGTGTATGTATTAGCTCAGTGATTGCTTTCCTGATAAGGTCTCCTGAGAAGGAGCAGGCACTGAGATACTCATACTGTCAGGATTGTGCTCTGTTGCTCTACTCTGACGTTTTGCCCCAGAATTATTCAGAATAAGAATTTTCCTGAGTGTCTCTCAGCCAATACCTTGCTTGGCTTCCTCTGGTGCTTCCTCCTCTGTTCTTTTCTTTATTATTCTACAAGCTTAGAAAACAAGTAGCAAGAAGAAATGGCCAGGCTTTACAAACACGGAGTCACCCACTGGCTTGTCGTAGTTGATTTTTGGTGTGGTGCTGTGGAAGGAGATCTGTCTTGCTCTAAACAAGTGGTTAAATCTGCAGGTGTCTGTACTGGCTGGAGTTAGCTCAGATCCCAGAAAGAGCAGAGCCACAAAAATACTGCACTGAGTGCAGGTAAATTCACCTTCCAGGAGAGCTGGAATGGGAATTTGTGGTTTCTGGAGTTTGCTATGTCAGAATGAGCTCTGGTGTCCTCGTGATGCTCATTGCAAGTGTAAATGCCCCTGTAGTGCGTTTCCTCACACTCCACACTGAATAGTGATTTTTATAAGCCTTCTGACAGGAAAATACAACCGTTTCTGCTTTTGTTAAAGGGTCTTTCACCCCTGTCCGCTCGGCAAAGCAGTTGGGCCGGCGGCGGTCGGGACTTACAGAGCTCTGGGGAGGCAGCTGTGCCTGTGGGTGAATGGGGCAGTTCTTACCCTTTGTCCACTGAGAAAGACTCTGAGCACTGTCTGCTGTCCCAGCCATTTATTCCTAAATGAAACTTCCTGCAAGTGTGTTATGGGAATATAGAATTGGGCTGAAACTGCAGAGAATCAGGACAAAAAAAATACACAAGTAAAGCAGGTTTCCTGTTTGGGGAAGAGAGCGGTGTGTGACAAGAGGCAGTTGGACGGATGTCCAAGGAATATTGGTCAGAGGTAATTGTTTTTCTGTCTTTGTATTCATACTGCTGCTGTCCTCTACATAATAATGTTTAGTGCTTTTTATCATAATATTTTGTACTCCTGTCTAAAAGAGTGATTACAAATACCTTCAGTAACTAGAGAACACCTGTATTTTGTTGGAATGTTAAACCGAGACATTTGTTTATAGGTGGAACTATGTACTAAATCACAGCTTTATTTTCCTAACCTGTTGCACATACCGAAATGCTGTACATTTTTTTTTTAATAGAAGGTGTCTGTTTCCTCCCAATGCCTTAGGCTCTTCCTCTTGTCTTCATGAATCGTTACTCATTGAAGAGTCCGGTAATGGAACTAGTCATCAAAAAACTTCTACCTGCTCCTATTCTTGGTGAGTAAAAAGAAACTGTGAATCGTGCAGCTGCTCTGAGAGGCCACTTGCTGCCCCCATCTGACTGTAGAGTTTCCCTGCCCTTGCACAGACGTGGTCTTGCTGTTTCCAGGCGTCTCTGGCTGCCTGTGCTGGGTCCTGTCCTTCCCGCGCCAGAGTTAAAGCCCCGTGTGGCTGACCTCTGTTGGATTCCTGCCGGTTTTTAGTTTTAGAGCTGCAGACCACTCTTCTGCCCTTTGCACGCACGATGTGCAACTGGTTCTCCAAAGATACCCAGAGATGCAGTCGGCGTTTTTCTTTGGCTTGCGTGTTTTACCTGACGCCATCAGGACAGTCACATACGTGACACCAGAGCGCGACACAGCTCTGCGTGTGCACCGACATCGTTCCTCGCTCGGGCTGGGGCTCCTGCTCCCTACAGCAACCGCTGACAGCGTAGAAAATGAGATGTGTTACAGCAGAATGTCATTAACCTTGCAAGGCAGTGGGACTCAGTTCACTCTACTGACAGGGTGAAGTTGCACCAGGACATGTTTAACTATTTGATGTCTTTAATTGCTTTTCTTATGCCATTAAAGAAATTTTTGGCCTTTCCTAGGGGGAAACGGGTAAAATTAAACCAAACGTGATCTCCTCTGTCCAAGTTATGTGAGATGGCTACCCAGATCTTTCTGAGGATATGCGTTAGATCTTTCTGACTTGTTTCTTTTGCAGCAGGTGTTAAAATGTGCTTTCCATTTTCTTAAATGTAGAAGAAGCCTGCAGGTAACTGATTAACTGACAAGTGTCACCTGTTACCCTGATGTCTTTATTGAACAACCCTGCCAAAAAGTAACAAAAAGAGAAATCTACTATTTCAAGCACGGTCTATTTGCCAGACTATGCTCAAGAGAAAGGAGAACACCAGCTAGATTACTAGCTTAATTTGATATGGCTTTTATAAGTGCCAGTGGTTTAGGCTCGTCTTTCCAGTGACAGGCTGTGGGATGGATGTTTTCAGGTACCTTGTAAAGCTGGGTCTGGAGGAGACCGAAACATTCTCATCCAGGATCCGCTTGTGACAGACACACAGCTGGGGGACAACTGCTGTCACGGAACATGGGAGAGCCCGTGCTCCCCTGGCCCTCCCTTTCAAATCAGAGATGCAGCTTCTACTTAAGTGTGTTCCCTTCAGGGTCTTTTCTTCTGTGCTGGATTTTGCGCTGACTGGTACAAAACAGACCCGCAACACGAATCTCACCCCACTTTCTTTAGAACAAAGTGCTCGTGGTTCAAGCTGGATGGCAATGATTGAAAGCTCTGAGTATATAATGATAAAGCACTTTTTAGAATTGAGACCTTAAAATATTGCTGAAGCTTCTGAAACAAAAATTAAGATCCCAAGTAGGTTTTTATGGGGCCGTGTCTTCTAAAGCTGTCAGTTTATGCAGTTGTGAACTGTTGAACTGGAAATGTAAAATGCACATAATTATGAATGGTACTGTTGAGATACTCCTTTTGGATCTTTTACAGCAAAATTCTCCTTAACTCTGCAGGCTTGACGAGTGCATTTACTGTGGCAGTGGTGAGAAGCCCAGAATTCGAGAATGGAATTGAAGTGATGGACAGGAATGGCAAGGTCGTGGGAGTGTCACAGAAGGCTGGTGAGAAGGTGGGTGAGGAGGTGGAGGCCTCTCTTGGTTTGCCTTTCATTCCCCGCTAAGAGCTGAATGTGACGCTGAGAGTTGGATGCATCGAAATGAGGAATCGCAGATCAGGTGCTGAACCTTTGGGTAGGCTTGGACTAGGTCTCTGGAACGGGGTTCCATCACCCTTGTGTCTTCAAAGCTTGGCAGCCTCCCCAGAACAACACACCGAGTGCCCAAGTTGAGCCACAGAGACACCAACACAGGTATTTCTGCTTTGCCTGGCCACCTCAGGAGACAAGACTCTTGGACCTTCTTCTGATGGGAAACCTCAGAGAAAAGCCATTTATTGTACATATCACATGCACCATCTGTTGTAGGAGTATTATTTAAAGGCTGTGCCTCCCAAGGGTAATGCCCTGGCCTACGCTGTGCTGGTGCATTTTATCCTTGGGCTCCAGATGCCAACTCTGTGTTTACTCCTTTCCTTGCTCAGACATCCACTGCAGAGCCTGGCACAGCAACCAGAGCAAGGAGTTGTACTTTATGCGCTGTTGGTGACGCTCCTTTTCTATGCTGCTGTCCAGAGGGGAGCAAACACCTCGAGGAGCGTGAAGATTTATAGACAGCTGGAGAGAGAACTTCAGATTTTATACAGGATAGTTTGGGTACCCAGAGGTACAAGCATTTAGGAGGGGTTCAGCATAACTTAAAAAAAAGCAAGTCTTGGCAAAATTATTATCACGGTAGGAAAACTCGATATGTTATTGGTAGTATTACAATCCCTTTTAAGGAATTTCTTAGTCACAAGTGGAGTATTTGCCACTTGTAGGAGATAAGTTTCCATCTAAGAAAGAATTCCTCTAACAAATGTTCTTATCTCTCATTAACCTGTTTGTTAAAACTCCGGAGTATTAGACAAAAAAGAGCCCACAGAAGCGTGGAGCACCGCTCTAACATTTATTTTTCTCTCTCCCTGGAGGCCGTTAGAGAAACAGCCTTGTCCAGAGCAGCCTTGTTCGGGACAACGTTCTTCCTGCCCGCTGTGCTGATGCACTTTGTGGAAAGGTAGGAGCTGCTGCAGCAGGGCCCTGTCTGTTCGGGTTCTCAGTCTGCCTGTTACCACCTGCCAATTTTATCTTGGGTTTGCGGTATTACTTGCCTTTGTAGAAGTGATAACCTGGGAAGTTTCTGTTCAGCTGCTGTGATTCATTTAGGTAAGGAAATGAATCTGGTTGTGTCCACATCCATGCAGGAGGTTGTGTAAAACCACGAGGATTTCCTCTCTTCTCCCATGCAGGAAATGTGCTTTTGCTCTCCTGACAGGCTGTTTTCCAGCTGTGATTTCAGCCGCCGTGTCTGGTGTCGAGGTTGTTCACAGCACCCAGCTTACATTTGTTATTCCTGAAGAGATAATACCCTACTTGAATTTGCAGCTAAAACTGAATCCCAGCTTCCAAATAGCTTTCCATAGATTGTAAAACATTTTATTGCTTTCACCCTGTATCATAAGAAGAATTAATTGTTTGCTTCATCAGGGAATTCTTAGCCTGCCCTGAGCTTTTGGTAGGCATCATCTGCATCATGTAAATAACACAGATAATTTGGTACTGCCTAAATCCATCCCTTAGCTTAAGGGACTCTTGTTATCAGAAGACATAAATGCACATGTAAGATGAAATTTTGAAAATATATCAAGTAATAAATTTTGCACAAGGCAAAGCAGGGCTGCCAAGAGGAAATCAATCTGAAAGGAAACAGGGTAACGCAAGAAAAACCTCTGTCAAAGGACTGAGGCACTTTAAAGCACTAATGCCCCTTCTCTTGTCAGTTTGATCTTGCTGCTTATTTTCTTAATCTTGTATTGACAGCCCAGGCCTGGAAAATGTTGCAGTTAAATACAAAAACAAAGGGAAAGACCAGGGAGTTAGGAGTAAGAACACAGGAAATAAAATAATGTCTTCAGGATTCGTAAGCCTCGGTTATTACTAACTTCAGTGCAATTTCAACCACTGAAATAGCAGCTAATCCTCTTTGTCTCACTGTCAGATTATTTTTCAAGCCCCAACTGATGTAATTGCCTTTTCAATGTCTTGGACAGAGCAAAATTTGCAAAAACTCCACGTGCTGTGGCGTCAATGAGGATGTTCATGATTACGTCGGTACTGGCAGGGATGCTGCCGGTCTCGCTGAGCATGTTCCCGCAGTGTGGGGAGGTGAGTCGTGTCATAGGAGTTAATTTAGGATTATTGTTATATCAAATAGTCCAGAACTACGGCCAGCAGTCTTAAGGGCACAGAGAAACAAATCAATAGGATTGACGTGGTTGTGCATCTGAAACGGGGCAGCGAAGAGGCTGCTCGTGAAGGCCGTTGTGCTAGGCAGAGGCTTACAGGGCTTTCTAGGTCTAGGTTGCATTGTGTGTTATTTATATTTACACTTTTCAATGTAAATTTATCAAATTTTCACAACAGTCTGAAGCAAGGCCAGGGGAATTGTCTTAAAGATTAAAAGCAAGGCTCTTCCAGCGCTGCTTTCAGTCCTGCTGGAGAGAGGAAGGATGTAGATGAGAATTTTTCTCTCTCGTGCAAAGTCAGTGTGAGCTCATGGACAGATAAACCGGCTCCCATGCGACGTCTGTTCTCGCTGCCTGACTGACCCGTGCGGTGTCACCTGTCCCTGGGGACACACACCTTCCTGGCCGGTTTCAAACACAGGATGGAGCCCTCGGACCTTGAGCTTTGGAGAAGGACAAGTGAGAGAGGAGCCTGGGGCTCCTTTCTGCATTTATTTCGTCTCCCTTATCAACACTCTGTGAATATTCTCAGAAATCTGTTGCAATTTTCAGTGGTTTATTTTATTTGCTTGAGCTTTTTGGCATTGGAATTTCTTTTTTTTTACATTTCTTGACCCTTATTGCCATTAATTAAACATAGACGATGGGAGTTGGGAGAAATTATGTACTGAGTGGGTGGCTGGTTGGTTCCCTTTGAGGTTCTCCAGGGTGAATCACCCAAATATAGCGAATGGAGACAACATCACTGGTGCTCTGTTTGGTTCTTGGGAGTATGTCTCATTTTAAATAAAACATATTTATTCCCTTATGTGTCCACATCTAGAAGCAAAAAAAAAAACAAAGCCCCAAACCAAAACAATCCCACGAACAACCAACCATAGAGTCTTGCTTCTGAATACAGTATTTCAATTTGTGCAAAGTTCAGTGCAGTAAAGAGGACTTTATACTTTACAGTATATGGTGGTGGTGATTCCCTTTTTCTATACGTTTCAGATCAAACGAGCAGACCTTGAACCGGAAATTCAGTCGGCTACAGAAGAAACAGAGTTATTCTACAATAGGGGAATTTAGAGATTGGCTTTAAAATATAAATGTGCGCTCTTATTTAATTCATCAACAAACTCA
Source organism: Streptopelia decaocto (assembly GCF_964273445.1). NCBI lineage: Eukaryota > Metazoa > Chordata > Aves > Columbiformes > Columbidae > Streptopelia > Streptopelia decaocto. The sequence goes on along the minus strand of NC_138659.1, from coordinate 66,388,667 downwards.
ATTGGCATATATGACTGATCGAATCGTGTGTTTATGAAGAGGCAGCACAGGCAGAGATGTCCACATAACTCAATGCTGTACATATTTCTATCAGAAAGCACTGTAACTCGGCATTTGTCGCAGACTCTGTTCTGTTTGCTTCCTCAAGTGACTGATTGCTTAATTAAAAGACTACCAGGTACAAAAGGTCGTTCTACTGTTGCTGCAGCTTTTGATGTGATGCTTTCCAGGAACACAGCAGGTAGAGACATCACTAGTCCTTTGGGTAAATCCAGGCTGGTTCTTGTTGTGTTTCATTGTACTTAACACCACTCATTTCAAGGGTGAGACCTGAGTGAGGTGACCATTGCAGTGACATTAGACAAAGCGACCCTGATGGCAATGCAGTATTGGTTAAATGTAGTTGTTTAAGCAATTTTCAGGAAATGGGTGTCAAACTTGGCTACAAAGTGATCTCTGACTTTTTCTCCATCCTTGAAGGAGCTGTGAGGCCTGATGCCTCTTGAGCTTTAGAAATCATTTTTTTTAAACCCCACAGGCCCTGGGAAATGCTGTGGCTTTCAGACCTTGTGGTGGACAATGAGGAATCCCCACTTTTGCAGGTTGGTGTTTTATCCAAACAATGTCACTTTGAGATGTAGCATCTGTTGATCAATGCGGTAGCAAGTTGAGCGGATCATATGAAGTTATTCAGGGGACCAGGGCTGTCTGTGAAGAGCTGCAGAAAGAGCTTATAACACTGGATGTAAAAACAAGTGAAGTAACAAGGGGGTAAGTGGATTGAGAGAGCTGGGTCTGTTCAGCCTGGAGAAGAGAAGCTGAGAGGGATCTCATCAGTGCTTATAAATATCTCAGGGTGGGTGTCAGAGGATGGACCAGATTCTGTTCAGTGGTGCCCAATGACAGGATGAGGGGCAACGGGCACAGACAGAAGCACAGGAGGTTCCATCTGAACATGAGGAGAAACTTCTTTGCTGTGAGGTGCCAGAGCCTGGCCCAGGCTGCCCAGAGAGGCTGTGGAGTCTCCTCTGGAGACTTAGTGGCCACTGGGAGATGACATTTGGCTGAAGGGATCTTTGGTCTGGCCCAGCACACCTGCTTTCATATGGTTTGCTGCCCTGCCACAAAATCAAGGTCAGATCTTCTGGCAGAACAGGGCAGACAGAAGCTCCACAAATGCAGTAGGAGCCCCTGAGGTTGTGTTAAATATAGGTGGGCTCATAGGAGAGATGGCTCAAAGATCATCAAAGGTGTTCTGTGAGGTGCTGCTAAGGCTGCATAGGACAAGAATAAATACACACTAAATAATGTAATCATCACTTCCACAGAAAAAATTCTACAAGTTCAGCCTCCAAAGGCTGCTATAATTTAACCTCCCTAGAGCACAACACAGAGGTTGCTGCTCTCCTGTTGCTGGAGGATGGGATTTCTTTTCACGGTGGGAGGGAGCCAGTGGTTTCCCAGTTCTGCTGCATTCCTGCTGGAACACAGCAGTGTAGAGCAAAGCCCCGAAAACCAGCAGGCTGGGCTCTTGCAGGAAAACAGCTCCCGCGGTGCTTTTGGTACTGAACAAAACAGGAAGCAGGGGGTCGCGCTTAGTTTCTTGTATAAGTTCTCTGTTTTCTGAGCCTTCAGAGAATCACAGAATGTTGGGGATTGGAAGGGACCTCGAAAGATCATCCAGTCCAATCCCCAACAACTGACTGCAGGGAGGTAGAAGAGGCTTGTAGACTCTCTCCCTTAAGTGTTTGTCTCCTTCCAAATCTTTGGTAATGGTGGCTCAGCTAACATCCTGCAGCTAAATCCTCTAAACCCCTGCTTCTCCATTAATCCCATTTCAACAACATACCAAAGGCAAACTCAGATGGAGTCTAATTCCACTCAATAAACATTAATTGGCACTCCAGTGAAGACCCACAGCATCCTCCACTCCTTTTTCTAACATAATATAAGAATGGCTGAAGTATAATAAATGCTGGTTACAAGAACCACAGTGGGAGCTTGGAAAAAACAAACCAAAACAACAGTAGAGCAAAGCAAACAAATTGAAGCAACACATTCATGAACTTTGCATTGTCATGGTAACTAGACAAGCTATAAATTCTCTGGCACCACAGTTGGATGTTTTAAGCAAATTGATGTCATTACAAGTCTGAGTAAGGCTTATGGAATAGGTCTGGTCATGGGGTCTGTTATTACAGCTGCCCATTTTCAAACTCTACCAGCTTCTTAATACTGGAGTTGAAATTTGACACATTAAACACAGCCCCCTCAGGGTTATTCAATACTTCTTTCCTTTCCCCCCTTCTCAGAAATTCTCTTCCCAAATCAGGGCAGGGAAAACGTGTTGCTAAACATCCTGACATCCCTGGTCTTGACATAAAGTCATAGTGACACTAGAGCGGCCGGGACCTGGCACCTGGAAGTCCAGAGGTCTACACGAGGGGAACAAGACTGGGACAAGCAGAAAAGCACCATGTTTGAAGGACCTGAGAGTCAGCACCTACAGGAGAACCTTCCCCTTTGTATCGTAACATGGAACAGACAAACAACACCCGGCCCAAGGCAGGTTTGACTCCTGGTGACAGCGCGTTAGTGGTGGAACCAGTTGAAGGTGTGGTGAGCTACAACAGACGGAAGCTTTGGCTTCGAGGAAAACCCAAGCGTCAGCACAGCACAATATGGTAGCAGTTCGCCACCTACCTTGCTTCTCATCTTGAAATTTAGGAATATACACTGAGGCATCTGTGTCCCTTTGATGTAGCTTAAAAAAAAATATAAAATTAAATTAGCCCCTCTCCACGTTAGGAAATCCTGAGTGCGAGCGGTGCAGGGCAGCTCTGAGCTTCCCACATGGAGCTTTACGGCTTGTTTTTATTTAGAAATTCAGCTACTTCAAGTGATATCTCACAACATGCTATTCACAAATCCTCACGAGCCCTTTTGGGAACTGGAGCAGTGGAAGGTTGAATTTAGAAGCAGCCTTAAGATGGATGCTGTCAGCTGTCCTGCATTATTTGTTTCCAGGTCACACCACTATATTGCTCTCAACCAGAACATTCCCCCCCACGCTTGCCTGCAAAAGAAACAGAGCAGGCCAGCTCAGAGCTGGGACTAAAACCCCAGGGATGTCAGCGTTAGAGAAAACACAGCATTAACCTTAAGGAGCCAGGCTCATTTACTCAGCAAAATCACAACTGAAAGGAGTGTTTATCCCGCTCCCCTTCGCTCTGCTCCCCACCTGCCTTCCAGGATGTTCCGCTACAGCTGCCATCGCGTTAATAGTTCATGTGGGCAGGGAGAGGCCGAGTGCGCGGGGAGCACCTCCCGCCTCCAGTGAATTTCATCGGAATTCAAGGCTTTCCACATGTGTCTCTCAGCAAGTCGACAGGAACCATCATTCACCATTTTATATATACCCAGGCAGTAAGATGAGGAGGTCTGAATGGAACATTCATTTTACACGGTCTTTGCTTCTAAGAGGAAGAAGAAAAGGAGCTCACCAGACTTTGCAAAATCAGCAAGTGCGTGTACACATCCCGGGGAAAGGGAAGTGAGAAATAAGCAGAAATCTTTCCCTCTCCTGACCTTCCAGATTTTTCTGTTTCATTCTAAACCTTTTGGAGAGGAAATTGTGTCAAAGTCACTAAGAAAATGCAAGAACATCAGGCCAATCTTTTGAAAGTCCTGAAGCTGAGGGAGGTTAATGCATTTTTCTCAGTGCTGATTAAAGAATCCCCACAGGTGACAAAACTGTTGGAATTTGTAGTACTACATTTCTGACCGAAACATCGAGTTGTAGCTCAGTCCCAGTACTGTGAAACTAAGAGCCAAGGCCTGTGACTCAGTGATCACAACCATTCAGGGACACATTAACAGAAATTAAAGGGTAGACTGCTCAGGATTTTTTTAATAGACATAAGCATGCTATGAGTCCAGTTCCTTAAGTGCAAAATTATATTTCGTTTGTTTCACACAAATGTCAGAATACAAGATCTAACACAACACCAACATTTTCAACTTGAACATTTCCAAACCAGAAAGCAAAGCCAGCATTCGATATTTAGTTTGTAACCGAGCTGCTCTGCTCCTTGTGGTCGTCTCTAACACCCATAACTACCTTGATGATAAACCTTAAGGCTTTTTGTTAGTAAGAAACTGCGTGAATTTCTTCACAGTTCTAATGTGGTGTTAAGATAGCTGATGGAAAGCATGTTCGTGTTTTACTTTGAGAAAGACTTCTGTTTCAATGGACGTTAAAGTGGAATTTTCGGCATAATTTTGCAGTTCTGCTATTCTGACTGTTGTAAAAGTCCCAAACAGAAGCAGCAATACTAAGGAACCGTTGAGAAAAAACATTAATGAGTAAACGGGGCAAAAAAAATGCAGAGCACTTACAGGGAAATGAAGGCAAATGTAGTATTTTTCGCAGGAGTTAAAAAAACACAACACACTTCTGTGTTCAGAATTGAAACTGCAGAGTTGAGTGTTTAAAGTGGAATTTTACACCCCTGAAAATAGGGGATTATTCTGAAGCACTTTCAGACTGACTGTAATAACGAGATGTTTTATACATGGATGCTGCATTCCTTACCCACATTCTAAAATAGATTTCCTTAACGTATGATGTGAAGCAAAAGAACAACCCTTTTTCAAACCAATATTGCTTGCACATGGTTATTGATGAGCTCTACCAGTTTCAGTATAGGAAACATCCAATTATTTAACAATATAAATATTGATTACTAAAGTTTTAATCGTAAGTATAAAACCTCTATGTAAAACCACATCCTACAGCCTATCTGTACAAAGGCCAGGAAAAAAGGTATTTTTTCTTATAACAAAGTGCTACTGCAGATGTGACTGATTTGCTGCGCACATTTCTGAAGAAATACAGACCGTTTGGCTCAGAGTATTTCCCTACAAAGAATCCAAGCTCTTCTCAGAAGATTATAAAGCAGTTAGTTTCAGGCGGATCAATGAAAAAAACAAATAAGAAAATCTCGAGTTATGGCTGTGCAACCAAACAAGTAGGCAAATCTTAATTTTCTCTATTTCCCAGGTTTTGCTATTATTTAAGAAGTTTTCATCTCCATTTAGTCTACACAGAGCACCCCCAGACAGTACCCGTGTTACAGCTTGAGCAGTTCAAGCGGTTGATGCTCGACCTGCGGTGAGTGGCCATTGCAACATTTCTAGTCCATTAAGGCTTTAACTCATCCGGTTTTCTATCAAATGGATCAGGAATGAATGGGCAGGTGTCCTCTCAGCAGAGAAGCGCAACAGCTTCTTCACTGACTCCAGCTGTAAAGCAGCACTTGTCTGTGACCCCCAGGAAGCCTCATTTTAACGTGTCCTGTCCTCTTTTCCCTCTGTCAGAGGCACAGGATGGAGTGAAATGGGGGAAAACCTAAGGCAAGACTCCAAAAGACTCAGCTCCCACACGAGCTTCAAAATACCTCCTCCTTTACACACATCAGATTTTGCCAGACATCTTTTTCACACCACAACACTTTCAAGTAGAAAGAAGAGAACTTGTCCATTTATTTGGGATTTCCTGGTATCATGCAGCCCAGAGCAAGAGCGATATCAGAGGGGCTGACGTTCCTGGAAGCCCAGAATGAGCAACTGCGCGTTCGGTGTGTCCCTGTGCTGGTTGACAGCACATGTGCTGCAGCCCCTGCCCCGAACCCCAGGAAGACAAATCAGAGCAAGAGCAGAGCTGCCTGACATCTGGAACCCGCAGGACAAACAGCCACTATAATAATGTCTGGCACAGCCTGGACACACAGGCTCACGCTGTTTGTCTGTACACTCATGTGATACGAAACACAGGAGCCATATACACAAAATTATACTTGGGGAAAGATAATGACACCAGGAATGTTCCCAAATATGCGTCCTTATATTCCCGGTCAAGCTCTGATATTCTGCATTATTTCACGGTAAATATAACATTCAGTCTTCTACCTTTAATTTTTCCATATAAAATATCAGTTATACCTATCTGTATGGCAAAGACAGTGTTTTTGCATTGGTCCATCTTGTTGCAGTGCATCAAAATCAGATTCTGAGCATTTGTTCAGCAGCTGCTAAATGAAAAAGAAAGTTTTCTGTAGCTGGTGGAAATCGTTTCTGTTTCAGGGCCTCAGAGTTAAGGGTTGGTTTCTCATTGCCATCAGAAACTTCAGCAAGGGAGGCCAAAGTAGCCAAGATTTCTTTTGTCTTCAGAGAAATATCCTGGGAGAACAGAAAAACAAGCAACCGTGAATATAGTGTTCGATATTATAATGTTTTAACATACACTTATTAAAGAAAAAAAATAAAATAATGATAAATAATTAATTTCAAATAAAGATCCCATTTATTTTAAGGCAAACTTGCAACAGCTCTTCAGCCTGCTATTGTGCAATGTTGGATAAATGCACACAGCTCCTTCACAGCCTCGTCTCGCTGGCCTAACTGAGCTCATCTGACCAAGTCACAGAATCGACTGGGTTGGAAAAGACCTCAGAGATCATCAAGTCCAACCCTTGGTCCAGCTTCAGTGCCATGATCTAGTAAACGGACTAAGTGCCATGTCCAATCTCAGTTTCAAAACCTCCACGGACAGTGAGTCCAGCACCTCCCTGGGCAGCCATTCCAATGCCTGACCACTCTCTCTGTGAAGAATTGCTTTCTAATATCCAGCCTAAATTTCCCCTGGCAGAGTTGAAGCCCATGCCCCCTTGTCCTATTGCTGACTGCCTGGGAGAAGAGACCAATCCCCACCTGGCTAGAACTTCCCTTCAGGTAGTTCTAGAGAATGCTGAGCTCACCTCTAAGCCTCCTCTTCTCCAGACTAAACAAGCCCAGCTCCCTCAGCCTCTCCCCATAGGTCTTGTGTTCAAGTCCCTTCCCCAGTCTTGCTGCTCTTCTCTGGACTCGCTCCAGCACTTCAATCTCTTTCCTGAACTGAGGGGCCCAGAACTGAACAGTCGCTCAATTGTGAAATGGCTCTTCATTAGATAGAGGAGGAAGTGAAAAAAACCATCATCATAAAAATCAGGCTTTACAGCTGAGAAGCCATTTCTCACCAGGACTTTTTCAAAGGTATTGATAATGCTATTGACAAGGCATTGAGCAAAATACATGCTTTGTAGAATAAAACTGGGAAATCAACTTTACTGGAAGTCTTATAATCAATACAATTTCTGAAGCTTATTCAGCAACGTGGTTACATAAACCAAGTGTGTCATCTTCAAAAACCTCTACGAAGAATAAAAACGCTCATTTGTAAAAAGACAGAGGGTAGAAGAGATTGACTGATTCTCAGGGACAATCTCCTACCTACCTCACCCCTGCCTTTCTGCCAAGATTTCACAATAGAAGTCAATTAACTAGATTTAAAAATAAAATATTAACCTTAATGACTTGGCTGTCTGATTTATCTGGATCTTCTGCAGATTGAACAATCAGTTGGCCAATTTCTTTGTGAAGTTTTCCCATTGTCATTGCCTCTGAGTGAGAAAAAAAAAAAGCACACATTCACATAAAATGACCATTTCTGTGGTATCTAGAAATGCATATGAATAACAAGCAAAAGCAAGGAGTTCTCTTCATGACAGCCACCTGAAATCTATCAGTCAAGGCAACTGTCTGCCTCTAAATTGGCCCAACACAGATGACACGGAGCAGAAAGATGACAAGCGACACGCAAATTTTCCTTTCAAACAGTCCCCAACCTCCAAGTATTTAGTGTAATGTTCTTATAACAACTCATGTGATATGTCTGCATTCAGCAGAATTTCTCTTCCATGTACTTGTCTAACATGGATGTTTTGAAATCTCAGCTGTACAGTTTTTGGAAAACGAAGCACAACTTTCCAAATTCCAACTTCCATCAGTCTTCCAGAGTCTCAATAAAATGGAAAGTCAGAAGCTTCAATATTGACTTTTGAGAATCTGGATGGAAGAAGGATCAAGATTGCTTGAGCTACAGCAAGGCTCAGCAATTTCTGTCAACTCTGGAATAAGTGGCCTCTAAATCCAAAATATAAAAAGCAGCCAACCTTTTACTACAGGGGAAACAGTGATCTCACTCTCTGCCAAATTCACGTACACATCGTAGAGGTCCGGTCTACTGTTCACTTCAGAATCTGTAAATCCAGCAATGTAACCTAGAAAGCAGAATTTTGGCAAGATTAGGCTCTTCATAAACAAAACCAGAACAAAACCAAGATATTGTGGAAAACCGCAGTCCTAAAGTCTGTTCTAAGAGTATTTGACACAATACTTCTTGGAGCCAGGAGGTTGCTCTCTTGATATTGTCAGGCACTTAAGAAGCAGATCCAGCAGAATGCTACACTTCAAGGAGCTTAAAAATCAACCTCTAAAACTGCCTTGAACATGGATGAACCACTAACACTAAATGCAATATAAAAAGGTTATCAATGTGAACTTTTAAATTCTCTTCCTACCTTGCTACTAAAATCTCTCATTTGCCAATGAAAAAGCCATTGAAGTTCCTCTTTAAAAGAATCTCCACCCTGGAGCCCCTTGTCTGAGTCAGTATCAGATTGGAACAGAGCAATAAAACCAGCATATTTTCTTATTTATATCGTGCCAGGTGAGCAAGCTTAGAGCAGCTTTTCCCCGTGGAAGACGTCTAGGGAGCTGCAACGAGCACCGCTGGTAATGCAGGAGAAATACTGAAAGATGAGTCGTCTTCTTGCTCATAATTCTGTACAGAGAAGCCTCTGAACTGCCACGTTACGTGTGATGCCAACCTTTGCACAAACCAAGGGCCTCTTCCTGGATTATGCGTTAAGTCCGACGCGCACACAGGAATGTGTCACACAGATCGAACTCCTACATAGCTGGTAAAGTCTACCTGTGATTAGAAGCCAAAGATTTCACTAGCAGCACTCACAATAAAAATTTGGAACCTCAGTTAGGGACTGGAAAAAAAAAAAAAAAGGAAAGAAAAATCCTAAAAATTTAGTTACTAACTATGTGTAGAAGTTGAGGAAAAAAAAGTAGCTTATGTAAAGTGAGTTGCTTCTGTACAACACTAAGACTTTCAGTCCCTCTGATCAGAACATTAAAACAATCCCAAGGCTGCTTTGCATCTGTGATTAGGGGCAGAGTTACGCGGATCCACCCAGAAACACCAGATCAACTAGTTCTCTTCTAACATACTTGTTTAGTTGATTTGCCTATTTGACTTTTCTAAAGAAAATGATGCTCTTTAACTTTGAACAATAGTATAAATAACATAGCAATTTTTTTTTCTCCCCAAAGAGCACTGGTGCAAGACCCTGCAGCAACAGAAACTGGAATCAAATTTTCTTTATATTTTTAATTAATAAATTATCACTACCTGTGCAGGCTTTTAAGGCTTCCAGTTCCTCCTCATTTAGATGTACGTATGAATGAAGAATTGACCAGTCTTGTCGATGCCACACTAAAGCAGGCAAAGTCCTAGGGAAATTAGGTGGGTATTTGACACACAGAATTTCACTTGAACTAATTAAAATTTAACAGTACAAAATGTCATAAAGAACTAGTACGACAAGATTTGGCACGTATATACACAAACCACAGGGATTTCTACTATCAGCTCAAGCAGGGTTTATCACTCATTCTACGGCTAAATTCTAGAGGTGACAAACATATGGCTAAAACCTAAGAGGGATTCAGCAGGATTTCAATAAACAGGTTTAAGAAATATTTTTTCCCTAAAATTTGATTGTTTCTCTCAATGAAGGTTCAAAATTTGTTGGACTTTTGGGGATACAGGGGTTAGCAAAGTACCTGGTAAACTCCTGGACAGCTTCTATTCTCGGATGGTACACTACAATTCTCTTTTTCAACATCAGTGCCGTATATAAGATAACTGTTTCCATTCCAAACTGAGATACTATATCTAGAAAAGAGAGGAAAATTATTTTATAGAAGATAAACATGCTGATATTACAATTTATTTTTTGAAGAAGCTTAATGATAACAGCACAGATTATGCTGTTAACACTATTTAATTGAAGTACGCATGAAAACTAGATTGTATTTTATACTGCACAAAATAAATCAGAATAGAGACTTCTGGTATTAATTAACCTTTGATGGAACCGGCAAGATAAGCCTTCCGAGCATCAAAATCTTTGCTGAGGAAAGACCCATTTTCTTCACTTTGGCAGATCCCCTTGGTCAGGACTGCAATGTAACTCTCCATCATTTTAACTGGACTTCCGTGCTTCAAGTAGATTCTGCGTGAAAAGAAGAGAGTCTGATATTTTGACTGCAATCAGCAACAGCAGACATGAAAAAAGAAATCCCAATAACACAAATAGCAATATTATTGGCAAGAATTCTTTCTTTGGACACCTGGTTGAGTTTTTATTAATAAATACTAAACCAGAAGTCTTTCAACGTGCTCACAAAAACAGGTTTGTCTTTTAGGATAAAAAACCCCTACTTTGTATTTTTTAGTTTCCTATTTTATGAAAGAACCAACATTTACTAACATAGAAACAGAGCACGAAGTGTAAGCACATGTCCAGACTAAGGATTCTTTGCAGACTTTGAAGGGGCCTGCTATATGAAAAAGCAACTCTTACAGTAACTCCTACTATTACTGCAGACCACATCACTAATTTTTCATTTATTATCCAAGTATAATTAAGCATTTGTCTGTACTCTTTGATAAATTATGACAGAAGATAAACATATGTCCTTGATACTCATTAAAAAAAAAGAAAACAACAAAACCACACACTTTTAGCTGTCTTCTAGACAGCAGAGAGAAATCATAACCTATTTTACAGGTTAAGGTACTTCAGGACTAGTGCTGAAGCTCAACTACCCGTGTGCCATAGTAGCTACGGTACAAGGCCGTGTCACATTTGAAACTCAATTATCACGTCTGGAGGAATCCACCCTGGATTTGAAAAGAAGTTTTACTTTATAATTTAGCGTTTATGTGATCCAAAGGCAATCTAGATATTTCATATATCCATGAAAAAGAACAGCTTCAGGTTTTCAACACCCTGCAGAACTGCCTGGTGACATCCCTAAGGCTGTGATATAACAACATCACAGCTGCATCCCATTAGCAGCAAAATATCAGGGAATACTCTTGGTATCAAGAACTTGGACCCAACCAATTTGGGATGTGAAAGAAAAGCAAAGAAAGATGCTGAGGGAGATGATGAGAATGGGGAGGTGGAGGAAGGTGAGTAAATGGGACAAAGGAAGGAGAAGATGGCAGTCTGGTTCGAAGGAGGGAGAAGACAGAGAGCCCTCGTCTTCTGAGAGGAAAAGCAAAAAGGCGCTGGGTGTTGTGCCTGCTTCAGAGCTGCAGGAAACACCTGTAGGAGCGGCGGTGTGGAGGGATGCAAGTTGTCCCCCATACACACAGTGACCTTTGACTACACAGCACTGACCTCTTCACAAATTTTATACTTTTTAAAAATACGAGAGAAAAAAAAATGAGTGTGTGTGGGGTGGTGGGGGTGTGTCTGGAGAGGACACGTTAAAACCTACTGGGGGGACCTGACATTCACCCAGCACTTACTGCATGAAGACAAAAAGCTCAAATCAAGGATTTATATAATCTGATTCAGTTTGCAGAATGGAGTTTCCAGTGGATTGCTAGGCCCAATGCAAACATAACACAATGAAATTTAATCCTTTGCCTTGGCAAGATGCAAACACGCACCCAGTGGTACCTCAAACCAGCTTTTGTACAGACCTACACAGTATCCTCGTGAAGGCGGCGTATTTCTCTGGGTTGAAGTCTTTGGCCGTCAGGACGATGGAGAAGTGGGTCACCTGGAAAAGACACACAAACACAAAACCACACAGTTTATTTAATGACCTTATATGAACAGTCTTCTTCACATTATTGATCTTACTGCAGTACTCTGACAAAGTGTTTCAATTAAAAAACAAGTGAGCCGGTAGCAGCAGATCCACATTTCTAACTGCAAAAGAGGTCTGGTCAACAGATTTTGATGTGACTCATTTCCACTGAGTCAGATCTAGTACGTACCATCTTTTGCTTAATCTACTCTATAAGAGTTGTTTTCCTTTAATACCCTGAGATCACTTTGAAAGAGAGAAAGATGTTTTAATTCCCCACAGCAGGTTGGAAACCAGCATCAACATATTTAGAAAGACTGGAAAAAAAATAATGGATAGCTGTCCCACAACAGAAATACTCTTTAACTTCCCAAATCAAATGACTGTGGGCTGGGACAGTATAAGGCTGAAAGTCTGCAGACAGTAATGAAGCTCACTTGTCCTCCTTAAATAGAATCTCCCACCGCCACTGGCAGAGACAGCACGGGGACATGTTATTTTATTTTACTTTTTTTTTTTTTTTTTTTTTTTTACACCTTTAAGGCTCAGAAGAGATACAAGCTTGCAGAGAGGAGAAGCAAACAACATTTTGCTGTGGGCATGCAAAATTACCACATTACCTTTCTACTTAATCATATAGCATGAAATATGAACATTGAATAAACTCAACAGAGAGTTGAATGATCTTCACAACAGGAAAAGTATAGAAGATTCAAGCATATTGGCAGCCTTCCAGTTATCAATGCAGCAGAAAAAAAAAGTACCTATAGAAGTCAACCCTTCGGAAAAAAAAAGCATCAAGTTCTACATGAACAAGATTTCGGACACTATGAAAGATCCTCTGTAGAGCTTCCTTGGCAACAAAAAGAGGAAAGAAATTGTGGAACTTGAAGTGCAAAGTAACTAGAAATAATGGCATGAAATAGCATTTCCATTTTAATACAGATAATCTAAATCAGTTAATAAGTATCTCAATCCCTCTGCAATTCCATCCAATATACGTCTTGGTGAAAAACAAAATGTGTGGACTGGTTAGACAGCTGGGTAAGAGCTGCATCTGTGCACACAAAACCTCAAATCCCTTCCTCATAGCACACAATGGGAAAACACTGCTTAAACTGCCAGAGGAAGCTCTGCAGAAATTTTCCTTCCGGGCAAGTCCTACCTTTTTCAAGGCTGGAGAATCTTGAACTTCCGCAGTCGTGATGTAGAACCATGACCTTTTATACTGGCCAAATACAAATGTATGAAGCAGTTTATTTTCATCTGTAAGGCAGCATTTCCGCAGCAACAGACTCCTCAGTTCAGCTGTTACGGAGGGATAACACCAAACCCACAAAGCATCTCCGTTGGTGTCTTTTTCTATGGTGGAAAGATGTTCACTGTGAGAATGCCAAACAGCAGCAAGGAAGTAAATCGATGGGTTAATCAGGTTTGTTTCCTGGAATCAGATTAAAATTCCACCTCACCCTGACCCCTAGACAACCGGTTCCGCCACTACAGTTTAAGTCGTAGGGCAGCACTTGTGCTACAGATTTTATTTTTTAAATGGTAACAAATACGCGCTCTTGACCTGCTTCGACAGGTCAAAAAAGCACCAGGAACTTGAAGAGAATCATAGAATCATTTTGGTTGGAAGAGACCCTCAAGATCATTGAGTCCAACCATAACCAAGCTCTAGCACTAAACCGTGTCCCTAAGAACCTCGTCTAAATGCCTTTTAAACCCCCCCAGGGATGGTGACCCCATCACTTCCCTGGGCAGCCTGTTCCAATGCCTGACAACCCTTTCCCTGAACAAATTTTTCTTAATATCCAAATAAACCTCCCTGGTGCAACTTGAGGCCGTTTCCTCTCGTCCTGTCACTTGGGAGACCGACCCCTCCACACACACCCGTATGATCAAGGCATCGACCAACGAGCCCCCACACCAGCTCATTTCCGACCTCCCCTACTTGTCCTTATTTCTAATTTCATAACAGAAACCTCAGAAGCCGTGAATTTAAGACACTTGGGCCGAGCTGTGCACGGTTTCGCCCTGCACCAGGCGGACAGAGCCGCCGGCCTCAGGCACCGCCCGGCACCGCCTCAGGCCGGGACAGGCCCTGCGGCCGCATCTCGGCGGAGCAGCGCTAACCAGCAGCTCCCGCCGGCCCCGAGCCCCGGACCGGCCCTCCCAGCAACCCCCCGCGGCCCGCCCTTCCCCCGGGGCGGCAGGGCCCTTACCGATCAGCCCCAGGGCCAGCAGCAGCTGCGCCTCCGGCTCCGCCATCTTCCCCCCCATCAACCCCCGCCCGCCGCCTCCGCTAGCCCCACCCCGCAGCAAGCCCCGCCCCCGCAGCAAGCCCCGCCCCCCGGGCTGTGTCCCCTCAGCCCCCGCCGCCATTTTTCAGCCCTCCCTCCTCTATCTGGCGCCACCGTGCTGGTGGTGCCGCTTCCGTTGTACACGCCTGTCTGTTTTCCAACTTGGGGAAATAAAACCCCAACAAACTGTTGAAAAAAATATAGATTTTTCAGTGTCAGTATCATGTGGTTTTGTAAGTCACAGGGCGCAATTCATGTGAAATGTTACCCAAAATCATGGAATCACAGACTCTTTGGGGTTGAAGGGACCTCTGGAGATCCCCCAGTCCAACCCACCTGCTCACGCAGGGTCACCAGAGCAGATCACACAGGGTCGTGTCCAGGTGGGTTTGAATGTCTCAGAGAAGGAGACTCCACAGCCTCTCTGGGCAGCCTGGGCCAGGCTCTGGCACCTCACAGGAAAGAAGTTTCTCCTCATGTTCAGATGGAACCTCCTGTGCTTCAGTCTGTGCCCGTTGCCCCTCATCCTGTCATTGGGCACCACTGAACAGAATCTGGTCCGTCCTCTTGGCACCCACCCTGGAGATATTTATAAACACTGATGAGATCCCTCTCAGCTTCTCTTCTCCAGGCTGAACAGACCCAGCTCTCCCAGTCTCTCCACGTAAGATGCTCCAGACCCCTCATCATCTTTGTAACTCTCGGCTGGACTCCCTCCAGTAATTTGTCCTTCTAAATGTGATCCACCAGCCTGTTTTCCAACTGGGGAAATAAAAACCAAACAAACTTACTTTTGAAAAAAATGCAGGTTTTTTCATTGCCTGCATTATCTCACTTTGTAAGTCACAGGGCACAATTTATGTGGAATGTTACCTGAGAGCAGGTGGCCCTGCTGGTAATTGCTGCCAAACTCATGGCCAGATGAACCCCCAAACAAACACAGCCCCCCCAGAGCGGCCACACCGGCTGGCAGGAAGGAAATATTCATAAAGCGCAACAGCTATTCATTAATAACTCCACATATCAATGTGTTTATTTGAAAATTAAAAGATCTCATTTTCAAGTTTGGATGAACAATGGTACCTGAATACCACATATGGGAGCCATAGTGCACAAACTCGGCTAATAGCACAGAGCAGGCGCTAATTAGGAAGAAACAGATTAGGAAGAAGAAATTTCCAGAATAAATGCGATATCTGCAGTAGCACTGGAAGCTGCTAAAGAAAATGTACAGTCCTGGGAAAGAGGCCAGACCTGACAAGGATGGGTGGGGAATACACTAGGGGCAGTCTAGCGTGTTATTTTCATAAAGGTATAAAATTAAAGCACACACATTTAACATACTTAGCCACTGTGTAGAAAGAGACATGAGGAGTCAGATCATAAAACCTGCTCCTGACACAAAATCGTCCGATTCAAGCCTCGAGGGCTTTAGGAACTTCTGAGAGATTCAAAGAGGTGGAATAGGCTCTGGAACAGCAAATGCTGCTATAAACCCGCAATGTCCAGCAGCAACACACCCGTGGTCCCCAGCCAGGGCACAGATGTCTCCAGAGACAGCTACAAATCCTGGCTTGAGACACGGGCACAGGCGGGTGGTGCACCTCTGTGACTCATCTGACAGACTTTAGTTTTACGAAGACAAGAAAAGGACTTGTTCAGCACTATAAATAACTTAATGAGGACTCTACTGAATGTATAACCACAGTTTGAAACAGAAACAGCCAGGCTGCCAGAGACAGTTCAGAGTGCAGGCCGTACTAAAATACTGTTGCGTAAATCAATAGTGTGGCTGGATGGAAAACACTGTGTACAATACCGGTCACCGGATCTCAGAGAGGTACCAAGGACACAAGGGCACAGAGAAACTCCAATGTGAAGAGAGCTGGGAAGAAAACATTTGCCTTTTTGTTTTTTCACTCTAGAATGGAAGTTCGTGCAATAGAATCAAAGTGGATCAGTGTTACATTAGTGTTACATCACCGTTGGTGCTAAAGCTTCCATACAGTGATTGTGTCTTGTTTTTAAACTATTTTTCTGTTTAGCAATAATCTGTGATTGCAAACCAACTTTAAAATTTAATTTTTAAATGTGTTTTATAATAGGTATGAAACCTTCCGGTCGCCATGCAAGATGGTTAATGCGAACAGCACGCAAAAAGAAACCAAATACCACATATACAGAACAAAATGTGCTAAAACAGAACATCAAAAGACAAGAACAGGCTGTCTTTAGTCATCCCAAACAAACTTCCTCTCCATCTACCTACATATTTTTTGAAAAATCATACTTAGATATACTTAAGAATCCAGTGCAAGACAGCTGGCTCTACATAGGATCATCGCTAGTCATGATGCGATCAATAATCTTGCTGCAGAGGTTCGTGTTTCTGCTGAAAGTCTGAAAATCAGATGATGTTCAGCTGAGACAGAGATGCACTGTCCTGCTGTTTACTCACCTAAAATATCCCATTAGTCACATATGCACTTGCTGCTGTTCTACTGCTTTTGTTGCTGCTGTTACAGACTTTTGTGAGTAATTCACACACTTCTATAGATCATCCATTGTCTCCCTGTACGCCAACAGAAATTTTCCTATCATTGGTTTTGAAAAATACACGCTGGCACTAGTAGTTATCACATGTACACTCATATGAATATTGCTATTACTATTGCTCTTAAGAGCCGAGTTCCTCTGAAATTTTTAAGATTAAGAACGAAATCTGCAGCTGATGACTATGTGCACACAGAATGGCCTTGCTCTCAAGTTCTTAACTGCCTCAAAGCACAATTTCTGAACCAGCTGAACAAGTTGTGAAGAGCAAAGTCTCAGCATACACGATGACTTCCTTGGCCATGTGTTCTTCTGCATTTAATTTAGCTGATTCAAAATCTTAAGACTGAGTTATCCAAACAGCTTCACAGAATCGTTTCGCTTGGAAGAAACCCTCAGGATCATCAAGTCGAACCATGACCTAACTCTAGCACTAACCAACATCACAGAATCACAGAGTGTCAGGGGTTGGAAGAGACCTCAAAAGCTCATCCAGTGCAATCCCCCCATGGAGCAGGAACACCCAGATGAGGTTACACAGGAAGGTGTCCAGGCGGGTTGGAATGTCTGCACAGGAGACTCCACAACCTCCCTGCGCAGCCGGGTCCAGGCTCTGTCACCCTCACTGTGAAGAAGTTTCTTCTCATATTTAAGTGGAATCTCCTGTGTTCCAGTTTGTACCCTTGTCCTATCATTGTTTGTCACAGAGAAGAGCCTGGCTCCATCCTCCTGACACTCACCCTTTACATATTTATAAACATTAATGAGGTCACCCCTCAGCCTCCTCCAAACTAGAGACCCAGCCCCCTCAGCCTTTCCTCATAAAGGAGATGCCCCACTCCCTTAATCATCTTCGTGGCCTCCCTAGGAACCTCGTCTAAACGCCTTTTAAACATCTTCAGGGATGGTGACTCCACCACAACCCGGCTCACGGAGCGTTCCGGGGCTCGGGTCTTCGCGCCTCCCGCTCGGACAGGCTCCGGGCTAAGACGGACGGCGAAGCTGCGCGGTCCGGTCCGGTCCGGTCCGGTCCGGTTCGGTTCGGCCCGGTCCGGTTCGGCTCGGCCCGGCCCCCAGGGCCGCCTCCCGCTGGCTGGCCAGTCCCCGCCGCCACCAGCCTCCCCGCCCGCGCGCCGGGAGGGGTTTCCGCTTCCGGCGACGTCAGCGCGCGCGGGTGACGGGCCGCCCTCTCTTTCCGGCCTCGCAGGCTGCCTGGCTGGAGCACGGAGCCGCCGCCGCCCTGTGAGGAGAGGCCGCCGCCATCATGCCGGTGTACTTCCAGCGGCCCGAGAACGCCCTGAAGCGGGCGAACGGTCAGTGCGGGCCGCCCACCTCCCCCTCACCGCCGGTTCGCCTTTTACCCCCCGCCCCCGCCGTGGCGAGCAGCGTGCGCCGCCCTTCTCCCTCGGCCACGCCGTGCCGTGCTCGCCCCCACAGCCCCTCTGCCGGCCTCTCGGGGCGCGGGGCCTCAGCCGGCGCCTCCCTGGCGCTGAGGAGAGGCCTCCCGGGAGCGGCGCGGCGCCTCCTTGTCGGAGGGAAATGCCGGGGCCTGTCGGCGTGCGCCGCGCCGCATGGCGGACGCGAGGCCCGGGCGGTCGCGGGGAGAGCGCCCTGCCCGGCTCCGCCTTCCCGGCCCCGGCGGGGCCCCCGGCCGCCCGCGGGCGGAGGCGCTGGGCGGGTTCTGGGGGTCGCGGCGGCGGGCGCCTGTTGTGCAGCGCGGCCCGGGCTCCGCGGCGGCTCAGCAGGAGGCCCAGCGCCCGGAACAGCCGCCGTGCCCGCCCGCGGGAAGGGGCTGTCGGCCGGCCCGGAGCTTGGCGTGGGGTGTCTGGCCTACATCTCGCACCCGCTCCGGGGGGATTTCCGAACCTGTTTTTTCATGTGGGCTTCGTATTTAGTCCCATCCTTGACGTGACTCTGGTGAGAATGCAAATGATTAAACTCTTTCAATGTTGCACCGGCAATGTATAAATTTCTATAAGTTCACCCCTGTAATGGAAACCAAGGAGGAGTGCACTGTAGCTGTTTATCACTGACAGACACATACAAAGCTGGACTGATTATATTTATCAGCTTTCTCCTTTCAGGCTAAATATATGGCTTGGACACTTCTTTTTTTTATAGCATCCTATTTTAAGCACTTAGCAAGACCATTTAGACCCTTCATTGTCACAGGGCTGATTGCAGGATGACACTTAAAGACATCGAAAAATTACAGATGATGTATGGGTCTTGAAATGACAGCTGAAGAGGCTGTGTTGTCTGGGGACTATACATAATTCAAGTACTTGGTATTTTAACAAGAAAATGTGAAATGAAGTACTGCACATCCTCGAGATTTGTAATCTGAAATTCATTATAAAATCACAGAATGACAGAACAGTTGGGGTTGGAAGGGACCTCTGGAGATCATCTAGTCCAACCTGAAAACTCAGTCCCAGAAAGATAAAAAGATGAAAGATACAATCAACTTCAATCAATTTCCAAATGAATTCTTGGGTGATTACTTGGTGAGCAAGTCACTTTCCTGGAATATTGATCTTAAACTGTTTAAATTGGACATTTTCTTGTTGCTCTCCTGGTATTGAAGAGCAGCTTTAAATTCACATCTCTTGCACTGCTGCAAGTCTACTGAATTCTGATGAACTGAAGGAGTAGAGTGGAACTGAGGGACTGGAACTGAAGGGAGCGTTCTCTAGACAAACACAATCCTAAGTCTCAGGAGACTGAATGGGAAACATGACAAACAGTGTCAAGTATTGCAAACTGCAGGGGCTCAGTTCCTCTGTGGTCAAGTGTAATAAAGGCTGAGAAGTTGTATCTAAGGCAGGTTGTATGTTGCAGGAAGCAGTTTGATTTTGAACTGACATTTCAAATTGGAACATTTGGTGCAGTTTCCAGAGTTTCGGTGTTTGCATTTTATGTGTAAGGCTTAAGTGAGCATTTAAGACCACTTTATACTTCAGGTTCTCAGTGACCTCAGCATACATAGAAAATGTTTGGAAATAAGAAGAGCTTGAATGATTATAAATGTGCAGATATGTAAGAAAGGCTATTTTTTCCTTATAAACAATAAATGTAGGTCAAAGCCAACCCATAGCTATTGTTAGAATCTGGCATCACTTTGTAGGCAAGGGTCTAATGCAACTTCTGGGAGCATTTTATTGTTGCAGATACTGACTTTGTTCTCTGTGAGAGATGTTGACTAATGCTTGACATCTTTGTCACCTTCTCTAATGATGTACATTTCCTCAGATGAAAATTTAGTTTAATTTGGGATTTCAGGTTAGCAATAGATGAGTTGTCAATGTGTGTCAGCTAGTTCATGTCCTCTCAGAGCATCAGTTGCTGTTTTGGATACCTTTTAACATTTTAAGTGGTATAACAGAGGAAAATGGAAGAAATGTGATTCTTACAGCTTATTCAGGGGCTAAGGCTTTGGTTTTGTCTGTTACAAGCCTTTGTTTCTATAACACAGTTTCTGCTGCAAGGCACGGTGATGTGTGCTGGATTTAATGCTTCATGTTCACTTTGCATGTGCTTTTACTGCAGTGTCTATTAAATGAGCTTTAATTATTTGGCTTACTGGTACAAACTTGCTTGACCAGAGTTAATTAAAAGTTTCAAAACAGTATGAATTAATTTTGTGCTTTGTCCAGTTGGTTATCGACCACTGAGAGCTCTGGTTGGAGTGGCCTGGCATTATTGCAGGATTAAACTTGCCTTTCAAGTTTATTTTCATAAATAAAAATTGTAAAGCTGAGCAGTAATTGCCTCAAAAGCAGTGCTGAGATAGAATAACAGTGTAAATTATTGGATGGAGCATAGCTTAACTAGAATTACCTTCATGAGTAAAAAAATACTGCTGAATGTTGTCACATTGTAACATTAACTATCTTTAAATGTAACAGTACATTTTTGATAAAAAGTAACTTGCTCATCTTATGCGAGGTCGTTATTTACAGAAACTAAGCCCCAAGTCCTTAAATTAAAACAGCACTGCTACTTTGAAAATACATCTTTTAGCCGTGTTTAGCTTTGATTCTAAGATTCAAAAACTTAAGAGGTCTGTGTGATGTCTGAGCACCTGGAGCAGGCCCATACTAATCCTTTCTGCCTTTATTTCTTTAGGAATATAGGGTTTTCCAAAGTGAGAAGTACTGATGCCACCCCTCGGCCTTTAAGAGGCCTGTTTACTCCCCATTCTCAGCATTCTTTTGTCTTGCTTTTCTGCAGTTAAGGGTATGTTTAGTGTAGGGCCTGTGTGTGTGCTGGTGGCTGGCAGTGCTGCTTCGGTGTTTGTTTGTGGGTGATTTACTGTGTTTTGTACTGAGCAGAGCATGCACTATGTCATAGATGGGAGTTGCTGTGATGCTGAGAGATGCTGTTAGTAACAGCTTAGGAAAGGAATAAACGCAACACTGGTTTCAGCAACAAAACTGTTTTAAAAAACCTTCAGTTGTGCTGTAGCAGCTTTTAGTGTAACTGTTCTATAAACTGAATCTCTAGACTCCTCTAAGTTGAAAAAAAAATCCAAACAGCTTTTCTGAGTGAAGTTTCTTTCTTTCTGGGCTTGAGGGCAGGACTTTTTTTTGAGTCACATTCACTGGATGGTTTGCATCTTGTTGAATGGGACTGGTAGGGGTTGTACCACAAGCCTCGTGGTGTGTATTCGTTGTCCTTGATGAAACTAGCTTTAAAACTGGATGTATATGTTTTATTAATATGTATGAAGCGCTCAGTTTTGCCTTGATGGATGGAGAGACATCTCTGCCATCCTGAAAGTTTCATGTTAATGGAGACATCTGCGTTCATTTGCCAGTTATGTTATGGAAAGGCTGCCACTGCAGTTGCATCTGCCAGCAGTTATGGTATGGCCAGCTAAATCAAACCATCGATGAGCTGTGGTTAGAGTGGATTAAATTCTAAAAGTTTACAGCGTTAAGCATAAAAACACTGCATCTTCTGGTTTGCAAGTCTTTTGCTAACTGGATTTTACTTTCAGAATTCCTTGAGGTCGGCAAAAAGCAGCCTGCCCTAGATGTTCTCTACGATGTTATGAAAAGTAAAAAACACCGAACATGGCAGAAGATCCACGAGCCGATTATGCTGAAGTACCTGGAACTCTGTGTGGATCTCCGCAAGAGTCATCTGGCGAAAGAAGGACTGTACCAGTACAAGAATATTTGCCAACAGGTATGGCTTTTGATTTTTTTTTTATTTGTAGCAAGCATGGTATATATCAGCTGATCTGATCTAAAAGTAACTGATTCGTCTTGAGTTAGAATTCATCTGCCTTTTAGGTGTTCCTGGTTCTGTAGCATTTACATTTTAAATATTTGCTGCCAGTTGTGGGTAGAAACATCTTCCCATTTTCTGCCTTTGATGTAGGTGAACATCAAATCTTTGGAGGATGTTGTTCGGGCTTATTTAAAATTAGCTGAAGAAAAAACAGAAGCAGCTAAGGAAGAATCCCAGCAGATGGTACTGGACATAGAAGACTTAGATAACATTCAAACTCCAGAAAGGTAGGTGGCCTGTCTTCAAAATATACCAATGCACAGCAAAGTATCCTTATTTTCATGAAGGATAATGGCAATTCAGAGAAGTGAGATATAGAAATGGTGGATTTGAAATGGAGTACTAGTAGTGTTCTGAAGTAGGGAAAAAACAGGAATTTTGCGTTGAATAAAATCCTAAGTCCAAGTAAAGAAAGTAAGTAGTAAAGAATAGAAATTGTAGATGCAGTGGGAGTGATTCTGGGAGTGGGGTCAGCGCTTTCTAGGATCTACTTGTATCTGCATCTGTAGTGGTATTGGCGAGTTTATTATTGAAAGTGGCTCATTATCAGTTGATGTACAAATGCTATTAATTATATTAGACCAATTTAATTCCTGTATGTGATAACCTCCAGTCCTTCTGACTACATTGTGCATGTACAAACAAAAGGAAATGTTACTTTATGCTTGTTTGCGTAACTGATGGGATAACAGAAGAAAGGGCATAAAAAGTAAAATAAGAGTGTTATTAGTAATTAGATGGATAATGAGAATGTAGAAGGAATGGAAAAAAGTGTCAGTAAATATACCTGCTTTAGGTTGTGTGTACACCTTCACTGACAAGTGGTGCCAGGTTAGGATGAAACCCGGTTCCAGCTCTGCGAGAAGTCACTATTCTTTTGTCAGGATGGTTTGTGGGAGAACTTCCTAATCTGCTTCAGGCAAAGTGAGGTTAACTCTAATTGCAGATTTACATTCTTCAGATGAATCTGTGGATTTAGGGAATGCTCACGTTAACTCCAATAGTACGGCTTTATATGTGGTGATATCTGTGGAAGAGGGGTGACACGGTGCGGGTGAAGAAATGTTTTAAAGCATTCCAGTTGAGTTTGGAAGAGGCCATCTGTCCATATCCTTTAAAAAAAATCAAGAAGTGTAAGGAATCAATTACAATTTCCATATGTTGAACCAAATTAAAACTTTCAGAAGATACCAAAAGAGATAACAAAAGGATCTTAAGACATAAGTGGAGAATTTTAGGAAAAGTAACAGTAAAATTCTGAGGAGGTGGGTTGAGATTAGACATCCTAAGTGTGGTCTGAAGATTAAAGTGACACTTTGTTACTGATTTTTGTAAGAATATTGATTCTGGAATAAAAGAGGTTTTTAAACCATGAAAATTGTCCTCTCTGAGATGAATAGATAAGTCAGCTTTCTCTTCGTGTTGGGTGACAGCATAATTTCTTTTCTAGAGGTTTAAAAGGATGAGCAGGTATTTTGGGTACTGAAGCTCTGCAGATACACATCTGAGCAGACTGTTTTCTCAGCATTCATATGTAGGACTGAGTAGTGATCTGAACAGTTGCTAGTGTGTTGTTATCTTGATTATAATAATATTTGGGTCTTTAATATGAGTTTTGAGGGAAAGAAGTAGTACATGGAGTTAAAAATATGGTAACACTCAGTATGGGCATGCCAAAGGGTAGGTGACACCTGATTATGTTAGAATTTTATTTGGTAATTTAATTTTTTAGATTCAAGAAATGCCAGAGATATAACCTAGGGGAAAGTAAAGCTGTTGATACAGAAGGGATGTTTGCAGTCAAATTGGAAGGCGACTAAGACATTGCCCAGTGAGAAACTGATTACTTGTAATGACAAAAGGAGATCATGGGAATTGTTTCAATTAAAATTTTGGCACAGAAACGAAATAAGTTGAAACCATATTTAGTGAAGACAAAAAAATGGAAGAAATTCTCAAAGTAGAGGACATTTTGTCTTGTGTAGGCGACTGAGGAATGGCGTTATAGTGGTCAAATAAAGCTCACAAAGATGTGGAGTAGAAGGCTGTGGATTTGCACATTAACAGCAAGGCTTTCTGGTAGAACTTTGGAGGTTGTTGTTTGCAAAAAAAGAGAAGGTTATAGACCTGTCTGCAGTGGTTGTTCCAGGATGGCAGAGCAGATTGTGTAGGCCATAGCATTGTGTCAGTGTCTTGAGAATCCTGTCCAGTTTTGTATTTTTGTGAATGAGGGAATGCAGTTACAGCCACTAAATGCAAGGTTATTGTATCTTCTACATTGTTAAGCATCTTTTTCATGTTAGAATTTTTAAAGGATTTGATACTTTAATGTAAGAATTCTAGTTTTTGATGTCTGCAGGTTGTAAGGCACATTTTGCTTCTGTGTCAACACGAAGTGAGCTCTCTGGCACATGGATGGTGGCTGAAAAGGAAGTTTCAGCAACTTGGAAAGTGTCTGAGTAGACAGTGATATTTCAGTCTAACAGAAGTACAGCGCACAGCTCCCTGCTAGAAGAGGGAAGGTGAAA
This sequence comes from Streptopelia decaocto, assembly GCF_964273445.1. Lineage (NCBI taxonomy): Eukaryota > Metazoa > Chordata > Aves > Columbiformes > Columbidae > Streptopelia > Streptopelia decaocto. Next base: position 66,364,144 of record NC_138659.1, on the reverse strand, counting down.
ATCCTGGAATTAGTTTCCTTTGGATTACTTATGTGAAGGATAGAAAAACTCCCAATGTCTCTTATCTCTGGAGCTTGTGCGTGTCAGTCACGTATGCAGGGGCCAAAGTTTGAAACTTAACAGCAGGAAAATTTATCTATATCCTTGAAAGGAAAGAGAGAAGTCTGAGGGGAAAAAAGTTGAAAATAAGCAGTAAACTGTCGAGCAGCAATTAGCTGTTAAGTTTTGTCCAGTCTCATTTTAGATCTTGATAAGAAAAATCGGTGAGAATTGTGGAGAATAAACCACTCTTTTATTTTCCTCACCCCCTGCCCCAACTGTAGTGTTCTCTTGAGTGCTGTGAGTGGAGAAGACACTCAGGATCGTACTGACCGACTGCTTTTGACACCCTGGGTTAAATTTTTGTGGGAATCCTATAGACAGTGTTTGGATCTTCTACGAAATAATTCTCGAGTGGAACGCCTGTACCATGATATCGCACAGCAAGGTAAGTCGAAAAGATGGAAACAATGAGATCTAGGACTTCTTTATTACATCCTGTAAAACCACAAAATTAAAGGTTATTTCTATTTGGAAATTGGTTTAGAGTTGGAAATACGATAATCTCTTTAGCATATGTAGGTACACACGTACTGTTCTTATAATTACAGAGATTCCTTAAAATTACTGAGGTTTCTGGACACTGATCTTTTCTTGTAACAGAACCTGTAAGGAAAATGTTGTGTTTTCCTGGACATACTGAGAATAACGATGAGAATTACTGGTGCTGTGTTTTTATTTTTTCTAACTTACTGATCAAAATTACCCAGAATGGCAAATGTGTGTTCCATTACAGTATTGTATGTCAGCTAACTTCAAAAACTAGTGTACATCACAGGATACTGTAAAATTCTGATGTGCTATCGATTTTGACACAGACGTAACTTAGCAAAATATTATGCAGAAGGTAATAGGAAAAAGTCTAATCTGATTCTTTCTGGTGTTATTCTGCACAAATTGAATATATAAGAATGAATATTTACATGTTAAGCTGAAAGGTGAGAGATAGAGGAATGTTTTCCTTTGTATGTATAACTTAAGGCACTGTATTTTTGAAAAATGAGTCCATTAGATTTTTAGCTCTGTATTTAAATTGTGAGTACCTTAGGAAAGAAGGCTGTCAGATGGGTTCTAGGTGTTTCAGTGTGTTTGAGTCTTTGCGCTACAGTGTCGAGACTTCCTTTTTTGCCTGTTTCTGGTAGAGATGCTTTAGAATTTTCAGAGCAACAGTGATTTTTGAAAGGAACTATGGGATCAAAGGCAATTTTTTTCTATGTCATTTCTAGTCACTGGAAAGCTTCATTTAACTTTACCATATTTAGATGACTTGAGAATTTTTTCCCACATTAATGCCACTCACAGACTTTTGTTTGCACTTAGTTCAACATAAAAGCTAGAATCACTGCTTAAATTACAACATTTTTAAGAGATTCAAAGTACTCCCTTAAGCTTCTTCATTTTTTGAGGTCAAGATGGAAGTGCTCTACGTTGTCACTTATTCATTGTGCATGGCAGTTAGATTGCATCTTATTGGTATGTCTTTGGACTGTAAATGAAGATTCTTTAAACGTCCCGATTTACATCTTTGAATCCCATTTAGAACTACCATGAAGTCAACATTAGTGAGCATTCTTCATTTATATCATTAATTTTTGCAGCTTTTAAGTTCTGCCTGCAGTACACGCGGAAAGCCGAGTTCCGCAAACTCTGCGATAACCTGCGCATGCATTTGGGGCAGATCCAGCGCCATCACAACCAAAGCACAGCGATCAACCTCAACAATCCCGAAAGTCAGTCGATGCACCTGGAGACCAGGCTGGTGCAGCTCGACAGCGCTATCAGCATGGAGCTCTGGCAGGTAGGCAGCAGGTGCCTGGAATCACTCTAGTTTTCAACCTTTCTGGAATCTGTTCCATGCAAATCGTGTTTTGAAGTATATTCTCCAAGGTAAAGACAGAATAATAGCGAAAGAAGAAAGTTTTAATATCTACAGATAATATGGATATTGAATACTTAGGCTGTTGTTCTTGGGATTGCTGTTTCACGTAGCATTTCAAACCAAGCTTCTGCTGGTAGAAATTAGTGCTGAAGTGGCTGAAGTTGTTCTGAGTTGTGAAAATGAGAAGGTGGGGATGACACCTTCCCCCCTGCCTTCCCGTATTCTCAGGGAAAAGACCGCTGGGCAGTGGTTGGTCAACATTAAAGCCCTGGGCCACAGCACTGCTGGTTGTCCAGCCAGTGAGGGCACTGTCAAAGCAAATTTTTCAAAGGAGTGCCTTGCTTTTCCAGCCTTTCTCATGTCCAATTTTCCTTAAAAAAGCCAGTGTTGACATTTTTTGGTTTTGTGAATTTGGAGAATGTTCTCTGTTGTTTCCTTTTTGGTTATGTAAGGTTATACATATTTTTAGGGAAACTGTACCCATTTTTGATCACAAAAATAATGAAGAATGATAAAATCAGTAAATAGTAGAATTGGTATAATGGTAAAATAGTAGAATTTTTGTTACTCTGATTTGGCTTACTCTTCCCCGCTTGGTTTGTAGCTTAAATCTGAGAGAAACCAGTTTTCAAAAAATTACACTAACTAATCATTAACTACGAAATGCTAAGCAGATAGTTAATGGATTTGCAGTATATCCAAATAATAAGTCCATTACTAGGAAAGAAGTATTTTGTTTTATATAGCTGGTGAAACTGAAGATCACAGCTTTCTGTGGTATTAATTATGTTATAGTCTTTATAACCTTTAGTGAATGTATATTTTTCTCTTTCTTAGGGGTTGCAAAAAACTTTCTAAAAGTAGTGTATTTGGGGTTTTTTCAGGAAGCTTTCAAAGCAGTGGAGGATATTCATGGGCTATTTGCACTGTCTAAGAAACCACCCAAACCACAACTGATGGCAAATTACTATCACAAAGTCTCAACCGTCTTCTGGAAATCAGGAAATGCTCTTTTTCATGCATCCACACTTCACCGACTTTATCACTTATCAAGAGAAATGCGGAAAAATCTCACACAAGAGGAGATGCAGAGGTGGGGAATGATATTTAATGTGATCTTAGATTCTTTTTCTAAACCTGTAGCTACAAAAATAAACTGAATTGTACCTCAAAAGAAGCAGATGACATGTATGGCTATGAGCAGCTCTGCTTCAGGTGGCCAGTACTAACTACCTCAAAGGAAACCTAGAGTAGGAAGAGTATTTTACATAGGTATGGTGTAAATAATGTAAACATCGGGATCACCTTAATTAAGCTTCCTCCTATGTTAGTGACTGAGAAGCTAAACAAGTTAATAAGTATCCGTGTTTTCCTTACATTTTCTTGTCTGAGTGGTGGTATTTACTTCACAAGATTTTGTTATAACTGGTATAAAATTTTCCTTAATATATAAAAGTCTGTGTATCCAAATTGCCTTTATTTTTTTTGATAATAAGTTTGATATTGGAGAGGCTTTTGAGGCACACAGAGTCATTGAGTGCATTAACCCCCAAAGTTCTTGGCCAGGCCTTTATAGAATCAGAATCTGGTGGAAAGAAATACTCTATGGAAATTCTTATATATATTCCTTTTCATCTGGGTTCTATGGTCAGTATTTAAATATTTAGTGTCATTCGTATTGTTTCATCAAAAGAGACATCTGGCTCGAACAGTAAATTTTAAATATCAGTGCAGTCAAAATGACTGGTGTGGATTTGCAGCTAAAATAACTTTCTTAAAGGTGTTACTCTCTAGTGTTTTCATTTTATAGTATTTTGATATTTACAGAGGTGGCTTAAATTTCTTTGTAATTTCTGTGTATATATACATACATATATGCACGCATATGTAAGTAATGACAAGATGTTCAAAATTCTTTCCCCTGGTTACAGAAGAATGCTGCATTTGGTCCTTTTCTTGTGCATTTGGTGTCTTTTCTGTTATTGCTGGCATTTTTACACAGTTTTGCACCATGAATGCTACTCATTCCTACTCTTGAATTGGCACATACATGAAAAGGAATTAACTAGTGTTCTCTTGCAGTTCATCTTTTGGGGTTATCCTTTGTCAACAGGATGTCTACTCGAGTCCTTCTGGCCACTCTGTCAATTCCTATAACTCCTGAGAGAACTGATATTGCTCGTCTTCTGGACATGGATGGCATCATTGTTGAGAAACAGCGACGTCTGGCAACGCTGTTGGGTCTGCAGGCTCCACCGACCCGTGCCAGTCTCATTAATGATATGGTAGGTAGTGGTATTCAGAGGAGCAGCTTTCAAACACTGAGCCCTCTTTTTGGACTATTTTCCTTCTAGAGCACTGTGCTTAGTTATGGGACAGCAATTTAAAAAATAAAACAGCTTTACGGTTAATTTTATGACTTTACAGCATAGCGGTAAAATTCCAGATTCACAAGAAGGACTGTTTGGAAATGGCAGCAGTAATGGGAGACGTGAATGTCTGTGTGCGCTAAAGAGTGAGATTCAATATTGTCCTTTATGTCAACCAAGCAACAAATGTTGTTTTGAAACTGAGGGGCTTAAAAGGGGTTGCAAACAAGAACTCGCTCTTTTCCCTGCTCCAAGGTGCGATATAATTAACTGAACCAAGTATTCATTTTTCTATTTTAAATGTATTTCAAATATCAAATAGCAGACTGTGAGGACCTAAGTGATTATGAAAACTTCCATGTGTTTAATTTGAAGGGAGGCTAGATTTATTTATCTTCAGACCTTCCCAGATACTCATAAAAATTTAGGCATTCAATCATAGTTAGGTATTTTCTGAGGACATCTGTATTTCTTACAGTCATTTGCTTTTATGCCTAAAACTTACATTCAAGGTCCATTTTACAATTTGCATTAATTCTTCTTCTGATATCTTTCCAGTTTGCCTTAAACCCACAATTTAAAACTTCAGAAGTTTACTCACGAACTGAGATGTGTGGGTTTAGTTTGGATGTGGGCTTACCTCTGTGTAGTAGGACTTGTGTCTTAGAAATGGCTAATACTAAAGTTGAAGGTGGTACTCTAGTCTTAGTGTTTATCTTTTTTCTATGTTTTTGTCTGCTTTCCTGTTTTTATAAATGCAAACAGTTAAGTGGTGTAGGTAGAGTTATTGTCACTGCAATTAAGAATGCTGTAATAAAAAATAACTAGTCTTCCATATTAAAAGGTACATGTGGTGCCTATTTAACTTCTTCAATATAAAATTCTTAAAGCATAACTATTTGTTAATATTGTATTTATCTTGAAATCTTTGGGGTTTTTTTGTTGACTGTAGGTGAGGTTCAACGTAGTGCAATATGTTGTTCCAGAAGTGAAAGAACTTTACAATTGGCTTGAAGTAGACTTTCACCCACTCAAGTTATGTAGCCGTGTCAGCAAGGTAAGCTTCGTAGCTCTGTGTATATAGTAATTGATTTATAGTCTATTATTTGAAAATTGGTTTGTGGTAAATACCAGCTAGCTTTTTCTGTTGCCAGCATTTCCAGTAGTTGGCTTTATTTGGTCAAATTCCATTATGATGATATGTACGTAACATCTGATACACATAGCACACCCGATTATTGGAATAGAATAAAAATTAATTCAGGTCTCTTGGGTGCTATTCAGGGAGCCGCTATAAAGGTGCAGAGTATGTAAATTCTGCAACTGATGAAGCACATCATGTTCTTTTTCTTTGATAGTGGGAATAAAGATATTTGAGGTGCTAAAAAGAGCTTGAAGGTAAATTAGCAGTGTGGTAAACGTTGCCAGCACTGTCAGTCGCCTTCATACAAAAATGTTAGTTATTCATTATAAGTGTTCTGATCAAAAGGTACACTTCAGGAAAACCGTGTAGTATCTGGGCAGAAGTGCTGTTGTTTCCTGAGCTGTAAACCAGAAGTATTTAAGAACCGCGCTTTGTACTTTAATGTTGACGTTTTTAAGGGTTGATGCAGATGGAGTAACTTTTCAGAATTTTGATAGGTTCTGAACTGGGTCAAGGACCAAGCTGAAAAGGAACCTGAACTGCAGCTGTATGTTCCACACCTGCAAAACAATACCATTCTTCGCCTTCTGCAGCAGGTATGAATAAAGAAAATGTATGTTCCTAGGTATACATAAATTAGAAAATGCTTTGGAAGAATGTTAAATTGGAAACTTTTATGTTGCAGTAATTTTTATCTGTCAGGTAGAAGACCACTATGATTTTGAAATCATTCTTTTCAGTATATAACCTGTATCTTCAGGTTTGTATATGATTTTAAGTACAACTGTAGTATCTATACTTAATAGTGGCTGCACACAGTGGCATAATGTCTTACCTAGATTTTCTTCATTACGGATCTGTGTTGTCTTACATAAGGTAATTCGTTGTTTCTTAAAGCTTTTTGGAGTAAGGTTTGGGTGGGATGTTTTGTGTGTGTGGTTTTTTTGTATGTGTGTTTAGGTGTTTTATAAAATGCACATTTCATTGACCTGCTTTCATTACAAGTGACGAGCAGTGTTATTTCTGATGTGCTAAAAAATTGCTGAAGGCTAATTAGCAGCATAGCTGTATGTAGTTACTGCTGCCAGTCTCCTTCATACAAAGAAGCCATTCAGGAATGGCATTTTATCTTAGTTCAAGGTTGAACACAATTCACAAAGAAAATCCTGAAAAGAGTATTTGCAGTTATATTAATATGCATACACTCATTTATCGACAATTTAGTAAGTCAGCTTTATCGCCCATACAACAACTTTTATTTCTGATCTCTTTTTAATGAGGAAAAATACCTCATGTTTCTGCTCTCACATACAGGTGGCCCAGATTTATCAAAGCATTGAATTTTCTCGTCTGTGTACCCTGGTTCCTTTTGTTGATGCTTTCCAGCTGGAACGTTGTATCGTTGATGCAGCCAGACATTGTGACTTACAAGTAAGTGCTGTAAAAAGACTTTGTGATGTGTGGATTCATGGATTACGTTAGATGAAAACTAACGGTTTGACATTGAAGGCAAGAAAGACAATTGATTCTGATGGGTGGAGATAAACTAGAGTAAAAGATGCGAGTGATAATATATTAAGAACTGACAATTATTGACATTCTGTTGTGTATTTCTGATTTAGGTCAACAAGCATTAATATAAGTGCAGTAGAAGTTGAAATGAAATTTGCTGAAACTTGCTCTGTGAGCCCCAGTCATTTAGTCCAGAATATTCTGAAGCAAGTCTAACAAACAGGGATGCAAATTTCTGAGTGTGCTGAATTAGTTGTGCAAGACTGAAGAGCCAGCAGTCGCTGATGTTGGGTTTTGTCTAACCAAGTGATTGAAGTAAAACACCAAGGTCTGAGAGGTGCACCGATGGCTGGGATGTTTCTCCATTGTTGGTAAAGATGTCTGTATAGAATTAATGACAACCTGTAATTAAATGCTTAAGCTGTTGATGAGATACAAGTAGGTTTCAGCTGAGGTTGCTCAGTAATCATCCATTTCGGTTTTTAGATAAAGCTGAGTTAATTCATTTGAGTTAATGCACAATTTCAGCTTAGGTATTAGATGTGTTGAAATTGCATCAAAGTCAGGATTCTCGTTTTGCATATTCCTAATGTGGAGGAAGAGGAAAGAATGATTTCTCTAGCAGCGCTCATTTCATGGAGTCATTGAAAGTTCAGCCTCTTCTACTGATTTTTTTTTTTTTTTTTTTTAAATAAACCATGAAAATTAAACAAGCTTTTATTCATGGTCCTATTTTTCTTCTCCTGATTTGGCATTTCTCATAGTTTGTTTTTTTTTAAAGAGTAATTTCTGCTTAGAGCTTCTATTGACTCATGTTGGTCATAAGCAGAGCAACAGGGAAGTTGCTTAGTAAATAATACAATCCTTTTTCTTATTTTTTTCCCAAAGGTTCGCCTTGATCATACTACCCGGACACTGAGTTTTGGCTCAGATTTGAATTACTGTACTAGAGAAGATGCTCCGCTGGGCCCTCAACTCCAAAGCATGCCTTCTGAGCAAATTAGAAATCAATTGACTGCTATGTCCTCAGCTCTGGCTAAGGCTCTTGCAGTCATTAAGCCTCCTCACTTACTGGTAAGTCATTTTAAGTCTTCTGAGAATGTTGACAAATTCTGACATGCCCCCAGGTGCGTTATGGGATGATTATTTGTTGACCTTATGTAGCCTTTTGTTACTTTTTACTTGTTTGACCTTCCAGTAATCTGTTTTCGGTGCAGTGGTAATCAATAGTGTTATTGCAGAACAGATAATTGATCCTTGAGGTGTTAATACATGCAAATGTAGCGTGGCATTAATGTATTTATTGATGACAAAGTGTCCTTCTACATCTGTTACATGCTCACCTGTTCTAATAGATCTATATTTTCTGGTTTAGCAGGACGAGCTTGTTTTGAAGTTGTGAGGTCCTATACACCAAGGAGTTACTTGGTTTACCTTTCCTTGACATAGGAGAGGTATTGAGCTATCTGATGATTAGCATGACATTGCAAGGATTTGAGTTAGGTACAGATGAGTGCTTTTGAACATTTATTTATTTTCAGAAATGTGTTGCTCTGTTTTTCAGATCTCTGATATAATTTGACAGTAATGGTGGGCTGCATTTATATACTTGTGGATTAAGTTGGTGGTAGTCAGCTCTTTGTGCTGTTCTTAACGCACTCAACTAATGAGTGTTATGTCTTGACTAAAGTCATGTCAAAATGTACACCAGAGGCCTGAGTTTACATTACCGGTCTGGCATGTATCAGGTTTAGGATATACCTAGTAATACCTTACCCATAGGTGGGCCTAGAGCTAAGATTTGTTTCAAATTATGCGTGCATTTTTGAAAATCCAGGAGCCTGCTTGCTTTATTTTTCCTGGGGAAACTGCTGTGGTGAGGAACCTGAAATGTAACTTCGTAGTGGAATCTAAAGACATGAACAAAAGATCCCACAGCTCAAGAACTGACCTGTCCTTGTCCCTCCCCGTCCTCCTTGCTGGGGCTGTTGGCTTCAAGGTCGGACTCCTGATGAGCTCACATTTCAGGTTCTCCAGAGCCCTTTGGAACAAGGTGTAAATCACTCTCGCATTCCCAGCGTGCTTTGGTTGCGGCAAGTTAAACCTTCACTTCTCTCAAAAGAGAGTGGTAATTTTTTCTTTTGCTGTGTGTTTCTGAAAGAAGGATTTCATACTGAACATATCAAATAATTTGTGCTTATGGAAAAAAAGCTGATAGCAAGATATCCATGTAGACTCTTTATCTGGGTTGAAATATTAAGTAATACACAAAGTAGGACTGTCATGACACCTAATGGTAGCTTGCTTATGTTAGCTTGAACATACATTAGCTGTTTTATAGTGTTTAAGGTCAAAATAGTTGCATGTAGATTTTACCCTAAAAAGCTTTTATTATTGATTGATTGTTTTGAAAGAAAAAACTGTCATCATAGATGGAAATGACAAATAGTTTTATATTTGAGGTGTTAGTACAATTAGGTGAATAAGACATAAATGGTAGTAATTACACTTATAAAATTAGAATACAGTAGGAAGCTTAATACCAATCTGTGTGGTTAGAGGAGCTATAGAACAAGTTGATATCATTTTTCTTTCACTATTCAGATCAAAACTTCTCACTTTTTTCGTGTGCTTAAAAGCTTAATTTCTGTTAGATTTGTCATAATTCACAAATTTGTTAAATTTATCTGAAGCTTTTCATTTTTGTGTTTCTGGCACCTCCACTTATCTTTAAGTGCTTGCAGATCCACAGCAAAGAATGGATGTTTCACTGTTTTTGTTGAGTGCCCTAGAAGTGACAGATGACTAAAAATACCTCCGAGCCAGCTCACATTTCGAGAGCAGCGTGACTGAGGGAGCGTAGGGAGCTGATTGGGCTGGAGTGTTTTGCTGCTTGCTGAAGTGATTAAAACGGGCACAATTACACCTCTTAATGTGTGCAGCGTGAATCTCTACAAAGAACTGTGTAGGTGCTCTGGAGGAGAATGGTGGGGGAGTGAGAAGGCTGCTTAAATACTCTATATGCTAGTGTTTAGACGTCTAGTGCTTTTTATTGTTTAATTAAAATGGTTTTATGTAGAGAGTTTATACCTAAATTGTTGAGAGACAATCATCAGGTTTTTTATCATCTCACAGATAGTGTTTTGTGTCACTTAGGATGTTTTTCTCTTATGTTAGTGTGTTTGGAAAAACTGAGAACTTTAAAAGCAAGGGAGCTTTGGTGAAACACAGTACGTGTTGTGCTACTTTTGCTAACACTTGCAGAGACAAACAAGATTGACCCTCTACCCCTCTTTCAGTTAGAGTCTTAAATATCACTAACATGCAGGTATGCAATATTTTTTGACAGAAGAAGTGTGAAAATATCATACCTAAGGTGCGTCTGATACCGACAGCTTTCTCCACGTGCACGCAGTTCTAGTCAGTTGATACTACCATGTTATCTCACTTGCATGAGTGATTAGATTTGCCGTTCCAGTTGTAGTTCCACACAGTTGGAAAGTTTTGAGAGTAAAACTAACTTAGAGTTTTCTTTGAGAAGTGTTTGCTGTGCTTTCTGAAAGCCTTTTTAAAGAGAATAAACCTCCAGTTTCCATTTGTAACCATCGTTGTCTTATCCTTAATTTAAATTCAGCAAGAGAAGGAAGAACAGCATCAACAGGCAGTCACTGCCTTCTTAAAAAATTCAAGGAAGGAGCATCAGCGTATTCTTGCACGTCGTCAAACTATAGAGGAAAGAAAAGAGCGCCTTGAAAGTTTGAACATTCAGCGTGAAAAAGAAGAACTTGAACAGCGTGAAGCAGAACTGCAAAAAGTCCGGAAAGCTGAGGAAGAGAGACTGCGCCAGGAGGCGAAGGAAAGAGAGAAGGAGCGAATTCTGCAAGAGCATGAGCAGATCAAAAAGAAGACTGTTCGTGAGCGCTTGGAGCAGATTAAGAAGACTGAACTGGGAGCCAAAGCGTTTAAAGATATTGATATTGAGGTAGACAACTTCTTATTTGCAGTTTTGAGTTACTTTTTTAATGCTTTTGCTGTTACATTGCTAAGCTGCCTGAATGTCATGGTTTTTCTTATTTTTATACAGTAACTGGTCTTGAACAGTCTCTTAAAAGTGAGACAGTATGTCACTTAAATATTTAATTTGCTTACCAGTGTAAGTAAACCTTAATATTGTGCTTGGATATGACCTTTTTTTACCTGGAGGAATTGAATCCAGCTGGGTTTTTCCCTTTGTTGTTAAATTATACCTGAAATACAGAATAAACCTCCAGTTTCCATTTGTAGTACCTGGACTGCGTCTCAATTAAAAATTGAGATACAAATGCTTTAGAGATCTTAAAAAATAAAATACAAGCTACCCAGAGGAGAGAGTGTTTCTGAAGCAAATTAGTTTAAAAGTTAGAGGGAAAATTGCAGAGAAGTTTAAATAAACCAACCATATTTTTAACAGAAAAGTGTTTGCTTAATTTTGTATTGATAACTGTACTTTGTTGTAGGATCTTGAAGAACTGGATCCTGACTTCATTATGGCTAAACAAGTTGAACAGCTGGAAAAAGAAAAGAAGGAACTTCAGGAACGTCTGAAGAATCAGGAGAAAAAGGTACCAAGGAGGAAGTGTAAAAAACAATGTTAATACAAGAGTTTAGTTAGTGATTGTGAACTTCTGTTTTGAGAGAGAGAAAAGATACTGGTGTTGAAAATGTTACTGTGTGAAACTAAAAAAAAGTGTAAATGTGTTATAAACCATCTGAGTTTCTAGTATCAGTATACAAATCTGTTCTAATTAATGAACTTGATTTGAAAAAGGGCCCTTAAGCTGTGAACTGAGTCTTAGTTGGGAACGCTTGTAATTGGAAAACGTTCAGAGAAGATTAAATGTTCAAAGAAAGTGAGGCTATTACAGAGAAGCTAAATTAATTAACTCTGTTAGTCCTTCTAGATGGTAGAATAGGATCTCCCTGAAACTTGGGTGGCTATAAAAGCATGAGGCACATGTTGTCATAGTTAAATAGAAATACATAACCTGGGCAAGGTGAAACTCACTCGGGGCTTCCAACTATATTCAAGAATGAAACAGAGATTATATGATACAGTTGGTAATTTGGTTCACTTAAAACTGGCTTGATACTAGAAATTGGCAAGTTACTTAAAAAGATTGCAATGAAGATCTCTCATGCTGCAGGTCTGCAAGTCTGATGCTTATGCTGAGCAAAGTAGCAGAGAATTAAAACAGTAGAATTAGTAGTCACCTGGTGTCATGTCCCACCAACACAGGGGGGAAAAGGTGACTCAGATTCACCGATTTCCCTTGGTTGGAATTAAGGTGAGTCAGCACTCAAGGTCCCCAAATACACAATATCTGTTTAAGTCAAGATGTGCAAAAATGCTTACTGCATTGGGGGGGCTTCTGTCTAGAGACAAAGAAAGAGGAGGGAGAGAGAGAGAGAGAGGGATCACTGGCTGCTAAGCCTCCACAGAGTTCCCCTGCTGCCACAACCGTTCCACCTTATCGCTATTTGAGACGTACAGCCTCTTGCAAGACACCACTGCCTCATGGTTAACTATTTACAAGTCACACCTGGGTAAATATGGGCTACCCGGAAAGGTCTGCGTAGCTTCTGTGAATGAATTGTAAGTTGGGGCTTCCTCTTAGAGCTCTCTGAAGCTGTCAAGACAAACCTGTGAGTAAGGGTGATCTGGTTGTTCTAACTAAGTTGGATTTTCCAAAAAGCTTTTTACAAGGTTCTTCACCAAAGAAAACCTAGCAGCTGTGGGGTAAAAGGAAGAGTTTTTGAATGATGTTCACTTTAGATAGATACAAAATATTTAGGGAAAGTTGGGGAAAAAAAAAAATCCCCCGATCTTTAGCTTTACATATTAAATTATGGGCTTCAAACTTAACATTCTTAGCAGTGAGAACTTGGTGGTTCTGCTTCTGCAGCACTGTGTGCAGTTCTGGTGTCTTTATCTCAAAAAGGGTGTGGTTGGACTGGAAGTTTGAGGCCAACAAGAATTATCAGTGATGTGGAAATGTCTATGTAAAATAGCACCCGTATGTCCAAAAAACTTCTGAAGAGAGGATGTGGTAGCAGTATGAGAGTGTACCTGGTGTAACAGCTGACAACGTGGAGTAGTTGTTCTTGCACTTAAGTGATAGTGAACTGCAAAGCATCAGATGGAAGCTGGTAGGAGCCATGTTCAGAACTGTTTGTAGATAGAAGGTCCTTCATGCTGTGAGCCACAGACACGCAGGAGTTTTTTCCCAGGTATGCTGATGGATGTGAAAAGCTTCTTTGAGTTCCAAAGGACAAGAGGAGAAATCCACCAGTACCTACTAAATACATAAAAAAACTTAAACATAGGAAATACTGGGAGCTGAAGATCGATGGTGCTGAGCGAGTATTGTATATCTGCCTGCCTCTGTTCTTGCATCCTTGCCTAGAAGGGCACTTACTTGCCAGTGGTAGAGGCAGGTTCTTGGTTAAGCGGACCTTTGATCTGGTCCAGTGTGGTTGCTCTTACTAAACAAAATGTATCTGATATATTGGAGAAGTCTCCAGGTATCAGAGTTTTCTTTGGAAAATGCTGAAGTTTGAGACTTCCAGATTTGGTCTTTGCATTATGATGTGCTAAAGGTGTGTTATCTTTATTCAGATTGACTATTTTGAAAGAGCGAAGCGCTTAGAAGAAATTCCTTTGATAAAGACTGCTTATGAAGAGCAAAGAGTGCATGATATGGAGCTGTGGGAGCAACAGGAAGAAGAAAGGGTAAGGCACTTCTGCTCAGGTGATAAAACCCATTAGCAGTGAATGTAAAGTAGTGGGTTTAGTCTTTTTTCTCTAGCTGAATCCAAAGGGGGAAGGGAAAAAGTTGATATGAAATATTAGGTTTGCAGTTTCTTTGTGCACAACAGTATCTTCTGTCTAGGATCTGAAAGAGGAAAAGATAATTTCTCTTTTCCGTGGCTGAGGTAGATCGAATGCTAATATATAGTAAGATTTTCCTTTGTAATATGTTTTATATTATCTGCTTTTAGATCACCACTTTGCAGTTGGAGCGTGAGAAAGCCCTTGAGCATAAGAACAGACTCTCAAGGATGTTGGAGGACAGAGACTTATTTGAAGCCAGGCTCAAAGCGTCACGACGAACAGTTTATGAGGTACATGAGATTTGGGATTGTAGTAAGATATTCCCATCAAGTGAGGAATTAAACTTGTAACCCAGTGACTCTTCATGGAAATTAGAAACAAATTAGTATCTAGAATGGCTCTGAATTATGGAATTGTTTATTTTCTGCTTTGACCAATTAAAAAAAATATCTTGCACCCACTCCTAGATATTATTGCTTACAATTTTTGGCAACATCTGGAATAGCTGATACAGAAAATAAAACATAGGTAAATTATTTGTTTCAGTACAGCTGTTAATAAGAGATCATGGGCAGCATATGAGCAAACAGTTGTATCTGTACAAGAACCTGCACTTACTGTGGGAATGGAATAACAGACAATGATATTGAAGCCAAGAAATAGCTAGAAATACTTGCCTATGTTTTTTTAATATTTTTGTTTGAATCTGGAAATTATTTTGACAATTCACGTACTTAGTACTTCAAGTTATGTTTTGTGTTTGCAAAATTCAATAACAAATTAGGCCAGGAGGGCAGGGAAAGAACTATGCCTTTGTTTCTTGCTCTGCATTTTAAAAATTCTACATTTGCTGAGGCTGTTTATAGCTTTGATTATTTGGCTATGTTGCAGGAAGAACTGGTTTGGAAAAAGGGCAAAAGAGGTATTATGATAAAATAATTTAAGTAATTGCATATAATTTTTTGCAAAAATACAGGTAATTTTAGTTAATGTATTTTAGGTACAGGTAAATTATTATTCAGGTCATTACTTTCCTGAAAAAGCAGATAAAGGACTACAATTGTGCATGCTGATTGTCTTTCTTCTAAGGAGGAATATATTCCCTTTTGTGCAGTTTATTTCAGAAAAGGTTGAAATGCAAACAGGTAGTTGTTTTTCAGTGGAGCAAAGTTGATATGTTGCCATTGGTTTCTGTTTCTGTGCAGCTTTATTTAGTGATTTGTGCAACTGTCTAGCTCTTGAACGTTACAGTTGCAGTGGTTTCATGTCTATTATTTGTGTTTCAGGATAAACTCAAGCAGTTCCAGGAGCGGTTGGCAGAAGAGAGGCGGAATCGTTTGGAGGAACGCAAGAAACAACGCAAAGAAGAGAGGCGCATTACTTATTACAGAGAAAAGGAGGAAGAAGAGCAAAGATTGCGCGAGGAACAGCTGCTGAAAGGTATAACTGAGAACGTGATTGTTTTGTCTTTTGCTTGCCTGACCCATTCCAGATGTGTACTCAGCTGACTTCTGGTTTCCTTGTTTTTGCTGTATTGGCAGAAGTCTCTTCATTTTCCATCAGTGGTGAAGACCGTGGTCATTTGTATTAAGATACCATACCTTTATGTTTTACCTCACGCACCTTCTGAATGCTTATGTGTGCAGCACAGAGATGATGGTAAAACTTTATAGAAGGAAGGGAACAGGAAAGGAAACGAGTGCTTCCTGCCCTCCCCTTCTCCTGGACACGAAGAGAGGAGAGGGAGGCCAATGAAAAACTGAGTTTTGATTTTAGTCCGTTAGTTTGAGTTCCACTTGTTTGTGCACATCTTAAAGGGAATGGAAAGGGAACAATGGTGTCAGATCAAGAACACAAGGATTGTTAGCAACTCACACAGCTGTGTTCGTGAACTGCTTTGTCTGGTAGCCTGTTTCCAGGCTTTAGAACAGAAGAGCTGGTAGCTGTCCTTTAAGGTAAATTTCTTTCCTACTAGTCAGCTGAAGATTTTATGTATCAGAGTTCATTATCAAGCAATATTTAAAAATCAAACCGACAAACCCCTAAGTCCTGAATATCAAGTTTCTGACACTGCTAGCTGATTTTTGTTTGGTTTTGTTTGACCTTTTCTAAGGAAGGGATCCTCTACCATGCTTGAGGTAGTTATTGATATTTTAGCTGGCACATTTGTGGTCTGTACATTGAATAAAAACACAGGTATTGGATTCTTTCCTTCCTCACCAGCAGCTGTTCAGGATGTCAGGTTACTGAATGTATCAAGGTTTCTTTTCCTATTGCCTTGGAGTTACGATTCTCCCAGAAAACAGTTTCTGTGGTTAAACACATCCTGTGAAATGCTGACTGACTTTTTTTTTTCTAAAGAGTCAAAGGGGAGAGATTGTATTTTGTAACCCTTCTGTAGATACAGCAACGGAATTTATTTTGGCAATACATTCTATTTATTTTTCTGACTGCAGAGCGCGAGGAAAAGGAACGCATTGAGCGTGAGAAACGCGAGCAGGAACAGCGCGAATACCAGGAACGTGTCAAAAAGCTGGAAGAACTGGAGAAGAAAAAACGTCAAAGAGAAATGGAGATAGAAGAAAGGGAGCGTCGTCGAGAAGAAGAAAGGAGAGGTCTGGATGACCCATTTTCAAGAAAGGTGGGTAAATACTTGCAGGTTTGCTTTCTTTTTGACTACTGTGTCTTCTGTAGATTATTTGGAAGAGGATGGTACCATTGTAAAATCATAGTCTATTTTTTTTTAAGTTGTAGTGGAAGTGGCTAATTTAATAGTTCAGTGATTGTCACTTAGTTTCAACTTACTGTCAGGATCTGTAGTCTGTAGTTTAGGAATAAACTACAATGAAGAAACTACTCAGATCTCCAATCTGTAAAAGAACCAAACCAAATAAAGACTGAAATAAATATTGAATACAATTTTCTTTAATGCAAAAGAGGAAAGCTATGTTGGAAGCAAGTATAGTGACTCATCACAAAGGTAGGAATTAGAGTAGATACTGAAGGAAATCCCAGACTAAGTGTAAAAGCATAGATTTAGATTTTATAAGAAATATGCCATAACATAAAACATAAAAACAAGAGGTACATGCAGCTTTACATTTACAAATATAAGTATTGGGGAAAATCATTATTCCAATCCAACAGTGAAAGTTATTTGCAAATAAATGCTTAGTGATGTAAAAATGTAACTGAGTACCACAAACCTTCTATACTCCCACTTTTTCCAACCTTATCAATAAGAGAACTACTTTTAATTTCATCCACCATAACCATTGTATTTGTTTAATGCAAACTTCTTTGAGTAATGCTGTGAAGTGATAAGAGCTGCAATAAATTGTTTTGATTATTTACCTGGTAGGCTTTGATCACCCACCACTCTTTTTCACATAAGAGGAATTCATAGCCATGGGAACTTGGATATAGGGAAAAGCTGACTCAGTTTCTGAGAAAGATACCTGTTCCATTTGCAGTTTTGGGATTCTTTCTTTGCCCACCCTTGTCTGTTGGGGTTGTTTCTACAGTCAGGTTATTGAAAACATTTGAACAGACACTCATAGAGTAGTGGATATGTGAGATCTTGCAGAACCTGTGTACTCCACAGGTTGAAGTGTAGACTTTGACAAATAAAAACACTTTTCAAAGAGCAGTTTAAAACCAGAGGGTTTTTGAGTATGTGAAATCAGATAGTTGATATGGTTTACCTAATGTGCTTCTGGTGGTGGGATTGAGGAATAAACAACTGTGTGAGGAATAGTTTAAATGGTTTGTCTAGCAATGGGGAGAGACATTTTACCTTTATTCAAAGAAATATCAGTTATTTCTCTGCCCTGCATCTAAGCAACCTGCGTGAGTCACAAGTACTTAATTTGTTCTGTGCGTTGAGGTACCATGTTAGTGCTGTATAAACCTGGAACAAAATGGTACCTGCTATAGACAGCTTTCAGTTTATTTAGTTACATTTTCTGATCTGATTAGAAAGCACAAAACCAAATAATATTTTGCATTCATTCCTGCTGTTATGAAGCAGCAGGAAAGTGAAACTGTGAAACATCTTTTTTGTGTTAAGAGGTGGTAGCTATGGTTCACTGTGGCTGTTGTTCGTACAGTTGTTCAAAAGCTTTTTAGTGTGTTAGCATGTATCCTAACCTGTTAGTAAAGTTTGTGCCCCAAAGGGAACCATATTGGTTTTAAACTCTGCCAGAAACAATAGTCAGTTAAGACTACACTTCAGTTATTTAAACTCCTGATTGTTCAGTATTCTCTACAGTGTAAAAGTGAGGTTTTTAATGGTATGGTATGTTCTGAAAGGAATAAATCATCTGTTGAAAAATCTTCATTCTAAAGTATTGGAGACATTCTCTCTGGATTTCTTTTGCCATACAGGAATCTCGTTGGGGTGACAGGGAGTCTGAAAGCTCTTGGAGAAGAGGTGGAGAGCCAGAATCTGAGTGGCGACGAGCACCATTGGAAAGGTAATCGTTGGGTTATCAAGCACCGGTTGTATTGGGCTCAACATGTGTAGGCTCCCTTTTTATTGTTACTGATAAAGCTGCACTTAATTGAGTAATACTTCATGCCTTTACACCTCTGAAAGTTACTTTCTATTAAAAAATTGCTTTGTAAGGATCTCAGAATTAGAGAGGTGCATTCAGATAACATTCCCATTTTATTTAGCTTAGGTATGTGAAAGCTGGCAGGTGCCTTCTGCAGCTGATAAACCAGTTGCTTACTTGGTTCCTTTTTGAAATTAAAAATCTCTGTACTGCTCAAACATGGGTGTCCGTTTTGTAAGTACAGAATGGGGAAGGATGACAAACAAATGCAGGGTTCCTACATCTGTAGTTTTGTAGCAAGTCATTGCTGTTCTTTTGTTTACATTTTAGTAACATAGTGGATTTTTAAACTTGTGGGGTGTTTTTTGCTTGGCTTGTTTTCTTCTAATCCATGAGATTCACCTCCGGTGTGTTTTCTCTTCTCTTGCCAAGAAGCAGGTACCAGTACATCTCTGTGATCTACTATTGTTTGGGACTTTTTGTAGTTTAGGAAGATAAATTTCCTGAAAATCCCCCTGAAAAGGGGGATACTTACTTGATAGTTGTGGGTTTTTTAAAACTGGTTCTTTGAGACTTAGCGCAAGATTGTCAAATTAGGCTTGGTGTAGAAGCCAAACCTCTTCTCTGTTGTGTTGTAGCAGATAACTAAGAGGGGATTGTAGTTATCCCCTTCAAACTAGTTTTGAAGGAGGTTGTGAACTGGTCAGTCTGTGACCTGCCACTTTCCTGTAGCAATGAAAGCAATTACAATATGTGCGTTTGGAAACTACAAGCTCTGTAAATGTGTTTGCAACCACACATCAAGTGGTTAAATTCCAAAATGGAATTGAGGTGTTTGATACTGTCAATCTAACAGCTTCTACTTTTGCTTATTTCCTATGGTTTTGTAGAGATTGGCGTCGAGGAGAACCAAGAGATGACGACAGATCTTTCCGGCGAGGGGATGATCTGCCCCGACGAGGAGATGATCTGCCCCGGCGAGGAGATGATCTGCCACGACGTGGTGCTGCAGAAGAAAAGGAACGTCCTTCTACAGAATCAACGGAGGACAGGCCGCCTAGACGTGAAGGGGACGAGGACAGGCCCCCTAGACGTGAAGGGGACGAGGACAGGCCGCCCAGACGTGCTTTGGATGAGGACAGGCCACCCAGGCGTGGTTTGGATGATGACAGAGGCAGCTGGCGTGCTGCAGATGACGACCGGGGTCCCAGGCGTGGAATGGATGACGACAGAGGACCCAGGCGTGGAATGGATGACGACAGAGGACCCAGGCGTGGAATGGATGATGACAGGCCACCCAGACGTGCTTTGGATGATGACAGGCCACCCAGACGTGCTTTGGATGATGACAGGCCACCCAGGCGCGGCTTGGACGATGACAGAGGCAGTTGGCGTGCAGCAGATGACGACAGAGGACCCAGGCGTGGAATGGATGACGACAGGCCGCCCAGACGGGCTTTGGATGACGACAGGCCACCCAGGCGTGGGCTGGATGATGACCGGGGCAGCTGGCGTGCTGCAGATGACGACAGAGGTCCCAGGCGCGGGATGGATGACGACAGAGGTCCCAGGCGCGGAATGGATGATGACAGAGGTCCCAGGCGCGGGATGGATGACGACAGAGGTCCCAGGCGTGGGATGGATGATGACAGGATGTCAAGGCGTGATGATGATAGGGGACCATGGCGCAGTGCAGATGATGACAGGCTCTCCAGACGAGATGATGACAGAGGTCCATGGCGTGGTGGTGATGATTCAAGGCCAGGTCCTTGGAGACCATTTGGTAAACCAGGTAAAATATAATATGATAATCTTCCTTCCAAAGTGTGTGTTAACCTGATAGATAATGGATGTAGTACACTTGGTGCCAGAGATGAGAGAATCAGCTCTGAAAATGTCTGGATTAGTTTGGCTAATGTGGACGTTCCTTACTTTAATTAAACCTTTACATTTGGTTGAATTTAAAAAAAAAAAAAAAAAAATGCAGCAGTGTCTGTTGCTTGCCTGGAAGACACCTAAAGCTCAGATAGTAATGCTGGTAATTTACCTGTGTGCAAAACCAAAATAAACAAGTTGAATGCTCTGATGGGAGAGAAACATTCTCACCAGGTCCGCACACCTTGGTCTCCTTCCCTACCCCCTCTGTAGGGCTGAAATTAACCTCCTCCTAAGGAGGATTTTGATACGTCATTCAAGTGGGGCTGATTTTATGTGCACAAAGATATTCCTGTTTTTACCATTCCGTCTTTGCTTTTGTGTCTGCCTATCCTGCTTTGAGCAGGAGGTTGGACTAGATGACCTGAGGTCCCTTGCAATATGAATCATCTTATTCTTTTATAGTTTGTTTCTAATTTTAAGTCTTGTTGATGGTGACTACTACAACTGTTCTGTTCTTTTCAGAACTGTTGATGACATTTAAATGTTAGATATGACTTTGTTTTCCTGGTTGTTTTTATTCAGATTTATGTGGCACATCAACTTTATAAAGTAGGCACTAATTCTGTAATCCAAGCCTGTAGCAGAGTTATCATACATCTTGATACTTGAACTTCATAAGCTTTCATTTTTTTATATTAGGCTGCATGAGAAAGAACTCCTTTTCATAAATAACTGAATGATATTGCAGGATGCACCATAAAAAAACAGCCATATTTTAAAGCAGTGATTTAAAAAGCAGTACGTTCATGAAAATTTGCTTGTCTAAAATCTCCATGTGTAGATTTTCACAAAGTAATCTGCTGTCTGAGCTGCCCCTTTATTTCTTCCGGCACTTGTTTTGCACGAGACTTGGAGGAGTTTGTGGTTTCTGACTGAAAACTGCAGGGTATAATCAGCTCTGCTAAACTGTTACAGGCAGTCCCCATATATGAGGTATATATTGCTCTTTACATTAAGCAGTTTCTGCAGTGTTTTGCCTACACCTCCCGCTCAGACGTGCATGCTTCTTACAAGCATCTTGAGTTGGATCCTCCGAGAGCGAAACTTGTAGAACCAGTTTCTGTGAGGGAACTAAAGGATTCTTTGTCTACAGGGAGATCTGAGGTCAGTCACAAATTGCTTTGACCCTGTTTCTTGCTCGCAGGGGGATGGAGAGAGCGAGAAAAGGCCCGTGAGGACAGCTGGGGACCTCCCCGCGAGTCCAGAGCTCCCGGGGACCGGGAGTGGGATCGAGACAAAGATCGGGATGAAAACGAGAAAGAGCGTGAATTTGACAGAGAGAGAGATTTCGATCGAGATGATCGCTTCCGGCGTCCCAGGTTTGACTTCTCTGTTTAAATACTTTAGAATATTTCTTTTACAAACCAAAAAAAAAGCACTGTGCGGTTAAAGAAATAATGTGACATCGCCAGTGAAAGGAACAGTGGTTGGTTTGGATTAAATGGAACACTTTAAGGCAGTAAATGGATAGTGGCATTTTGGGGCCTTTTTGGATTGTTACTTTTAAGATGTTAACTGTTTACAGAGGAATCCCCAAATACTTCAACTGCTTTTATTTATTTTTATTTCTACCCGTTATTGAGAGAACTTCATGTTAGGCTCCAGAAGAACAGAAACCGTTTTTGGAAGTCTGTCAGTATGTTAAATTGAGACCCACTGGGCCTGAAAATATCCATAGTGTGATTTATTACTGCTTCTTTCCATAGCAAAGGTAAAATCTTAACATTTAGTTTTTGTTTTGAATGGCTGAAGGGATGACGCTGGTTGGAGAAGAGGCCCAGCTGAGGAAACTTCTAGCTGGAGAGATTCAAGTCGTCGTGAAGAGTGGGACAGAGGTGGTCGTGACATGAGAGATCGACGCGCTGATGACAGAGAGCCACCCCTCAGAAGACCACCGCTCAGATCTGACCGGGAAGAGCGTACGTTTGTTATAGTGCTCCTAAAAACATCCATTGTAGGGCCTGCATGGTGTTCCGACAGCGCTAGGGTCTGGTAAAAGGGGAATAAGTCATATTTTCAGCCACTAATATTGTCTTTGCATAAGGAAAACAATAGAAAGAAGCTTTAGTGCAACTGAGAATTTTTCCTTTAATCTTAACTTTTTTACTCTTTTTTATCATAGCAGCATTTTGCATCTGCAGTAGAAGGATAACATTTGAAGTATGCAGTTTTTGTTGTAGCATTATGTTAAGGGTGAATGAAATTCTTGAATTAGCAAGGTAGACATCCCAGAAGGTAATTTCTAGCTCAGTTCTTAAATAAAATGCAAGGGAAATATTTTCACACCAGGCCTTGTGGGTATCGTACCATTAATGGTATGGATTTTCATTAATAACCTATTTTAATTACATACGTTGACCACATACATTAACCTGTTTTAATTATGTATGTTTATTCATCTTTTGCTGTGTTCTAATACTATGGTACCAGCAAATATGCATAGCCCGAGATAGCCCATCTTCCATTGGTGCTGTTCAGAAGTCGCTGGGTCTCTGGTGCGGGTTTGGCTGCTCCCGGATGTGGGAGCTCGGACTCAACAGGCACGTCAGCCCTTCAGCTGCTGGGAAGGCTGAGAGTTCTCAATGAGGACATTTATTGGTGGTTTTTTTTAATATATGAAGAACTTTTGGTATTTATCTGGTTTGGTATTTGACACAGCTTTGTTCTCACGTACCTGGGTTGAATTCTTAACACCCTTCTGGTGGAAATGGACAATTCATGTAGTGGAGCACTGTGAATGCTGTTACCCCTGGAGTCGTGTATTCCGGTGCTGCTTCTGCCTCTGATTTCAGTAGGCTGAGCAGTAATTTGCTGTCTTCTGAGATACCGAGCACATGAACGTTTTCCACAACTGCTCTTAAGCTAGGATTTCTCTATTTTCAGGGTTCAGTCATTTCTAAGACAACACTTCTGTGCTTTTAATTCTGATAATACAATAATATTTTTTACATCATAAACCTGTGTCTATCAACAGAACATTCTTATTACAGTTATTATGCTTTAAAGATGATACTTGGGTTGCTCACAACAATCCTGAATCTTATAAGAGGCTTGAGCAGTTCCTGTCCATTACTTCACTATAAAATTAAGCTGTACATTTGGCTGTCATCGTCATATTACCTCTTGGCAAGACCACAAATCAGTAAATCAGGCTGCTGGTGCTGGACATCTTTGTTTAAACTCTGGCAGGCTGCTGGTGGAGCATGACAAACATTGTTTTATTGTCTTTCTGTATTTGTAGCAAGCTCCTGGCGGCGTGCTGACGATAGGAGAGAAGAACGGGGAGAAGAACGTGAAACAGTTCGGCGATCAGCTCCTGCTCCTGCTGCTTCTCCAGCGTCTGCTCCCCCGGCAGCAGCAAAAGATCGAGAAAGAGATGGGGAGAAGGAGAAGGGTTCCTGGAAAACTGAAAAGGAGCGGGAGCCCCTTCGTCGCACTAAAAACGAGACAGATGAAGAAGGGTGGACCACTGTACGACGTTAAGTGAAAATCACAGAGTTTAACCAATGTTTTAGCTTTGATTTGATCGAATCCACGGATTGTATTTGTGCTTATAAACATTCTGAATTGGAATTCTTTAACAAATGTTTTGAGGTAACATGAAAGCATGAGCTTGAATTACTTACTCATATAGATTGATCATGCACAAAACTCACAGCAGAAGGTTGGAAATTGAATGCCAGTTTTTGAAATTTCAAATGATGCTTATTTCATGGGCCATTTGTTGTTAAAGTAAAAAGAAGCAAGCCCAACAGCTGTCTTGAGTAATGCTTCCATCTTGCACCAGAACAGGCTGACCTTTTTACTTTTAGTCTTTCTTAATTTGGAATGGGGTGTTATTGTCACAGAATGTGCATTTGAAAACCCCTCTGTTCACACAGTGGAATTACTGAAAAAGCAGAGCGACATCAGTTTCCATAATTAGCCAGAAAAATAGAAAAAGTACAAAAGCCCTCCTTTACATCGGTATCTCTGAGGGCAGGCAGTTTCCGAGAGACATTTTATCACCATCTAAATTCACTAAGTTGTTTAAATTTGAATTAAAGAAACATTATGAGCATTAGCTACACTGGGATATTTTCTGCAGATTTACTTGGATACATGATGCCTTTGAGGCCGTTCTGCAGTCGTTGTTCAGTAACATCTACTGCTGCAGTGTACAACCACAAACCTTCAAGCTCTTACAGTTTCAGTGTTCTGGTTAAGCATCTGCCTATGGATTTTCTGTTGCCAATAGCACAACTGCTTTTTCCATTATTGGATAATTCATGCCTTTCAAGGATTTATAAATATTGTCATATTTAAAATGTGTGGCTTTGGAGAAATGGTTGAATTTTCCTCCAGTTCTTTGTCTTCAGGGTCAATTCTTTCCCTTTTCAAAAAAAAAAAAAAACAACCAAACAAAGTGATTTGTAGTAATGGCTGCGTTGACTTCAATTTTTGGGTGCGGTAACAACGATTGACTATCTGGTCCTACTGAAGCCAACACAGAACTTGCTGCTGTGTGTTTCCTCAATGATAAATAAACAACTTATGGAATTAGCTGCTTCAGCATCTTGACTTTTTAGTAAATTCCTGCAATGCACGTTAATGCAGAGCAGATGCATAATGAATTCCTGTGTGGGTACCTGCTTCTGTTCCAGCTGAAGGAGGATGTGAGAACACCTGGGCTGGTTCCTTCCTGGGAAACCTGGTTTAATTTTAATGTGTGTGAACAAAGGTTGTAATATTCCTCTTGTCCTTTTCCTGGCCTCTTCCGAGCTTTCCGGGTCCTGTTCACTTCTCAGGGCAAACTTGCTGTTGCAGTCGTGCTCTGAGGGCTGTATCTTCGTGCCTTTGGAGCCTGTCACTTCATTGCTTGTTAAGTCACAGAATTCCTTCAGAACAGTAGTGCTTTTTAAACAAACAAATGTTTATTTGTGCTTAACGCAGTCCTATCAAGGATGGAACCAGAGAACAGCAGGTATCGGTCACAGCGCTTCAGGATTTGGGGTAGTGGGTGCTGCTCCTGTTGGCTGCCTCTTGCTGTCTGGTGGTCTGTTGTAGGATCACAGGATCTTTCCCTGGAGCTCACCGGTCCAGCTTCCTGCTGTGAAGTCAGGCTGTCTTACCTGGAACCACATTTCTCCAGCGTGGTTCTTGAAAACCTCCAAGGATGGAGACTGCACAACCTGTGCCAACACTTGCCTGCTCCCAAGCTGAAGAAGCTTAATTCTCCCTTTAGCTTCTACCTGCTGTGTCTCATCCTCCTGCCTGTGCTCTGCCATGACTTAAAATCAGTCTGACTTTATTTTCCAGTAGGTACTTGTCCGGGTGCTGTTGGTCTCCTCCAGACAGAACGAGCCCTGTTCCCTCAGCCTTTCCTCCAGGCAGGTGCTCCAGCTCCTGCCTGTCTTGTTGCCCTTCTGCTGAACTAGCTCCAGTTTGGCAATGTCCGCGTACAGGGAGCAGAACTGCATGCAGCGGTCAAGACGAGGTTCACTGGGTGCAGAGCAGAGGGGGATGATCTCTTCCCTCACCTGCAGGCTCTAGTCCTGTTCTCTGTTTTTATTTTATCCAAACAAAGCCATTTCTACACAAGGATAAATGTTAGTGATCATTGCACCAGCCTAATCTCTGTTCCCAAATCTGTGTTCTTAACTCCAGTTGAGAAAGTGATGATGTTGCCAACACCTGTAAAATTCTCGGGACTGGGCAGCTCAAGAAAAGCTCTGCAAGATGGGAGCTTTACATGGCAGTGGCTTTATTTTACTGCTTTGTCATTTTAGACAGAATACTGACTACAGCAGTGAAAAAACCACTGCTGACCAAACCCACCAGCTGACACCTCCATCTACTGCCCTAATTATACATGAGCACAAAGTTCAGTTACCTGTAAAACACTGAAGTCAAATGAATTCTCTGCCAAGCTTTGGCTGTGATTCATTGATTAATATCCAACATCTGAAATGTTCAGTGAACCTCAGAATCCAAACTGTCACATGCTGTATTTAGAAGGCAGGACTTCAGGCTGCTGCTGGTTAAACAGATGCAAATGCTGCTCAGTTAAAACAAATCTCACAAGGATGGTCAGGTACGAACAGTTCAGTTTCTTTCCCACTCCAGGACCAGCCCTGGTCTTGCTGTCACTGCAATGTACCTTTGTGCTGGCAATGAAATATACCTTTGTTTTATAATACCCATGGGCTGCCGTCATTGACAGAGCTGCTACACATAAGTTTTCCTTCAGAAGGTGCTGTTAAATTGTGTGAAAGCCTACAAAGTAAAGGTATTAGGTCAGTGAAATGCAAGATTCAAACTGCACCTGTTATTCGGGCACTAGTCCCCATCCTGTGGAGTTTCCTGCAGACCGTGCAAGCAGCAGGTGTGTGAGTGGTGTAACGGGAGCACACAGTCCTTCCTTTCTGGCCACAGCAGGAGCAGCTAGAACTGAAATGCTCTACACTTCGTCTGGTCCTGCTCTTCAAAAGAACTATTAATGCATTTAATTATGGTAGCATGGATATTCTGCAAGTGATTCCATTGTTTTTTTACTAATCAAAATCTCCCTTACTGCAATTCAAGCTTTGTTAGTCCTTCCCCTCTTAAGCAGGAGAACAATTTACTGGCTTTGCTACATCTTGTTCCACATTTGAAGATTTCACATATCGCTTCTTCGCCTTTGCCCAGCTGGGCATTTGAGAAGTAATCATCTTCCTCCCTGTGTGAGTGTTAGCAGACTATCTTCAGTATATATTAACCTATATGTTGGGTGGGTCAAACTGGCACGTCTATGGGAAGGACAGACATTTTACAGCCACCACAGTTTAGTCCTACGCTGGTCAGCACTGAGACTGAGAGCAAATTGTCCAGAGAGGACTTGCACTGAAGATGCATGCAGACTTACCTGACTTCAGCTGGGTCGAGTTATCTGTGCATCTGAAAACGGTTTTAAATTAGAAGCAACTCAGAGTAACGGAGGATGATCACAGGGTATTCAACACTGTTCATTCCTCTTACCAAAATAGCACTATGGAAAAGATCCCATCACTTACACGCTTAAGAACATCTCACTGTAATAAGTTGATTCTCTGAAGATAAAATATTTGGTTTAAACCAGTGGCCATAGATCTTTTGATTTGCAGGTGCCTGTAGAATAAATGAAATAATACCAGCCTTTTCTTGCACATCTGCTGTGGAACACGGAACAGCTTCCAACCTGGGCTGCTTTCAGATTAACCTTTTGCTGTTCTCAGGATTTAAGTTACTAATGTAAATAGTTTCCAGTACTTAAGGAATCAAAACTATAAGCACTATCTATAGGCTTTTCAGCGTGATGAAGAACAAGCATGTTTCTGCTTACTCAGTCCACAAGGAGTGTGCTGCTGCACAGGAAATAGCCATTTACTTAAAAGTCCTAAGATGTTCAATTCTTTATAAGAGACTGACATGCAAAACTTCAAAGGGCAAGTTGTGCTTTGAATGATCATGTAGAGTAACAGAATAGCCTTGCTCTCGGTTCTGCCTCTTCTCATCTCTCTGGAATAGTTTGGGGGTCCCCCCCCATAACTGCTCTTTTGAAGCTGTGGCTCCACCACCTTACCTGTTATTACCTGTTAAGGCTTCCACCAGATGCCTGATTTCGTGTTGGGGCTGTGCCGGGCAGCTCTCTGCCTTTCCACGGCAAGTACGAGCGCAGGATGGGAGCAGAACCGGAGCGACAGGCAGCAGCAGACACCCCCATCCCACAGTTTTCCTCCCAAACAGGCAGAGGGAAGGAACAGGCGCTGGCTGGGGATCTTCTGGGGTCCTGCTGAATTTCCAGACGTTGCTGTAGGGCTGTTGCTGCACAGCAGCTTAATGTACAGACCTGACAAGCAGGGTGGGCACATCACACACGCTGCGAGAAGCACCTCAGATCCAGCCTGGCCAGAACTGCCCCTCAGAAAACACCCCAGAAAGGTTTTTCTTAGAGCTTGATTTTGTGTCCAGTAACAGTCAACTGCATTGAAATGCGCGTACCAATCTTCAAACTTCCCACCAGGAGGTAACAAAAGCACAGAAGAAAACTCTTCCCATAGCATCACACTTAAGCTTGGTTCTAGTGTGGGGTGGATACAGATCGAACCTACTGGAGCAGGTATCACAAAACCCAAGACATCTAATAGCTGTATGTGCCCCACAGACTGAGAATATTCAGCTGACACTGAGCGGGAGGAGGGCAGCTGCCGCCACCATCAAGTGTTATTTAATTCAAGCCGCGTGACATTTGGTAAATACACCTGACATCATCTTTGTAGTCATTTGATGAAGACTTTACACTTCCACACAAAAACAGTTTCTCCCTCCAATTTACTGCAGCCCTGACACAACAGCAGCGATCGATAACGAAGCCTGAGCGCTCCTCCCCAGCCCACCCTGCACGTTTTGGCTCCCGACTGTCCTGCTCTCCCACCCCTCCTGAGCAGATTATCAAAAGGATTCCACACAAATGCAGATCACCCCTCCCTGTTTCTGTCAGGACCCATCTCCTGCACAAGGCTGTCCCCACCTCCCTGCTTTTGGCAGCCCAAGGACCCCTCCATGTCCCAAGTGATGGTGAAGCCATCTAAAGCGTGACCCCCTCAGCACCGAGAACCTGGGCACCTGCCTTTGGCTCCAGAGGGCTCCTAAACCAACTCCAGACCTGCCGCTGCTCCTTGTCCTGCCTCCAAGTCACAATTAAAGCCATTTCTGATCTCTCGAGGACCAGAAGCAGTATAGCTCTGTCTGATACTCTGTATCAAGGAACTGCCATCACCGGGGCTCCAGGTCTCCAGCATCAATCTTACATTTGTATAGTCTATGTAGTGTTTGTTAACCACATGGGTAGATCCCCCCCACCTTGCAATGAGTTAAAGACACATTCTCTCAGCTCTTGAAAACACATAACCCACCCTTCCAGCGTTCTCCTATGGTCACAGCTTTCTTTTTTGCTCTCCAAAGGTTCCCATTACCTTCCCGTTCTCCAGCACAAACACAAGCTGCACCAAAGCTTATTCTCTGCCATACTTACTGCAAGAAACATTATGTTTTCAAGCAAGTACTTTTGACAGTTTCTCCTCTCAGACCTTCCCTAAAGCCACGGATCAGACACGGGGACCTGCGAGAGCACCCACGCTCAGTATGGAACGGTTCGAGGGTGACCGTGGGCACTGCTCTCCGTGCCTGGAAGGATGCTGCGCTTTCAGGGAACAGGTGTTAATTACCCAGCGAGTGCAGGTTTGATCACGATTCACTTCCCGGTTTTAAGACCGGCGAAGGAAATTGCTCGGATGTTTACTCTGAAACCCGAAACGCGGCGTGTCGCACGCTAATTAAACACCCTGCTAGGAACAGGTGGAACGATCGCTGTCCCGCCCGGCCCCCGCGGCGCAGCCCCGGGCTCAAGAGCCCCGCCGGACCCCCCGACGGCACCGAGCGGCTGCGGCCGCCGCTTCACCGCCCGGGGGGAGACAGAGCCGGGTCCGGGGGGCGACAGGGGACGGTGCTGCCTGGCTGCGAGCGCCCCGGGACCCCCGCCCCCCGTGCTTGGTTTAACCCCCCCGTCCCAGTTAAATCTCGCCGTAAATCCGTTTCCGTAAAAATCACATATATATATATATATATTTCTTACAATAAACAAATACAGTGCATCTAAGCTGCGCAATTCCCGCGGCTCGGCGCTGGGCTCCGCGCACCATCGGCGGCACCAACACCGGCCCGGCGCTCCCGCTCGCCAGTCTCCGCCTTTAATATATTAATGTGGGAAAGAACAAAACCGCCATCCGCTCTAAAAGACAAAAACCCCAAAGGAACCAGACGGGAGGGGGCCGGGGCCGCCCCTGGCGCTTAACGGCCCTTCTTCCCCAGGGCGGTCCGGGCGTGTTTGAGCTGTCTGGCCGCCTGCATTTTGGAGAGGGGACAGTACTTGATGGTGTGGGCATTGTCGCCGCTGGCACCGCAGAGGGGGCAGGTGTAGCGCCGCAGCACCGGGCAGAGGACGCGGCCGTCGGGTCCCTTGAGGATGTGGGTGGTGTAGAGGGCCACGGCCTCCTTGTTGTTCCGGCAGAAGACGCAGACCTGCAGCTCGGGTTTGAGCAGCCGGGACGCGGCCCGCGGGTGGGTCGGCAGCCGCCCTGCCACCACCAGCCCGCCCCACGCGTGGGCCGAGCCCTCCCGGCCCGGGTGCTCCCCCGAGCAGTCCAACACCACAGCGGCGGGGCCGCCGCGCCCCGGGAACGGGCTGAAGTCGGCGAAGCGCTCCTCCAGCAGCCCCTCGCCGTGGTGGTGGTGGTGGTGGTGGTGATGCCCGCACAGGTCCAGGTCGTGCAAGTCCAGCGCGCCCTCAAAGTACGGCCCCGCCGCCTCCTCCTCCTCTTCCTCCTCCTCCTCCTCCTCCTCGGCCGGCGGCACGGCCGCCGCCACCACCACCGAGGGGGGCTCGGCGCCGAAGCCCTTTCCGGGGCGCACGGCCTTGGTGATGAGCGTGGCCAGCCCCAGGTAGTCGTTCCAGGAGTTGAAGACGTTCCCGCAGGCGCTGTGGCTCCGGCCGCCGTAGCGGGCGCCCGGCAGGCGCTCCACGGGCGGGAGGTGCCGGTGCTGCTCCAGCTTGCCGCCGGGAAAAGCCTCCATGGGAGCGCCCGTTCCGCCCAGCGCGGCGGGGGCTGCGCTGCGCGCCCGAACCTGCCGGAGCGCGGCCGCTCCCGCCGCCTCTGCGAGCGCGCGGCCGCGCGACGCGCCTCAAATAGGGGGCGGTGGCGGGAGGGGCGGGGCGAGGCGGCCGCCGCGCTGCCATTGGCCGCTGGGCAGCGCCCCCTCCCGCTCATTGGTTGAGGGGCGGGGCGCGGCAGGGGGGCGCGCGCGGGGTGCGCAGGTGTGGCGGCACGTGGGCGCGGGGCGGAGGGTCCCGGAGCGATCGCGGAGCGAACTCGGAGCGACTCCGGAGCCTCCGCCCCGGCGGGACCCGTGTGGGTCGGACCCGGCACAGCCCAGGCCCAACGGGACCCGTGTGGGTCGGACCCGGCACCGCCCAGGCCCGCCCGTGCCGCTCAGAGCGGGCAAAGCGCCGCCCCGGGACGGGTCTTCATCTGCAGCAGAGCTGTGCAAGGAGAAGGCGAGTTTGGCGATATGCTACCCAAACGGAAAGCAATTGGTACCTGGTAAGAGTATCTCCTGTATGAGGAAAGGCTGAGGGAGCTGGGGCTTCTTGGCTTGGAGGAGATTGAGGGGTGACCTCTTTAATATTTATAAATATGTAAAGGGTGAATGTCAGGAGGATGGAGCCAGGCTCTTCTCAGTGACAACCAATGATAGGACAAGGGGCAATGGGTTCAAACAGGAGGTTCCATTTAAATTTGAGAAGAAACTTCTTCACGGTGAGGGTGGCAGAGCCTGGCCCAGGCTGCCCAGGGGGTTGTGGAGTCTCCTTCTCTGCAGACATTCCAACCCGCCTGGACACCTTCCTGTGTAACCTCATCTGGGTGTTCCTGCTCCATGGGGGGATTGTACTGGGTGAGCTTTTGAGGTCCCTTCCAATCCCTGACATTCTGTGATTCTGTGATCATTAAGGACAACAGATGCCTTCCCATAGGTGCTAGTAAGTTGCATAGCGTAGAGGTGATTTCTTCATTGGACCCCTCTTAATAAGTGGGTTTAATTATTATTATCTGACAGACTTTTTAGCAGGGCCTGTTACAACAGGGCAAGGGGGTGATGGTTTTAAACTAAAGGAGGCAGACTCAGGCTGGACATGAGGAAGGAAGTTTTTGCACTGAGGGTGGTGAAACACTGGCCCAGGTTGGCCAGAGAGGTGGTGGATGAACCATCCCTGGAGACATCCCAGGCCAGGCTGGACGGGGCTCTGAGCAACCTGAGCTGCTGAAGATGTCCCTGCTCATGGCAGGGGGGGCACTGGGAGAGCTTTGAAGGTCCCTTCAACCCAAACTGTTCTATGATTCTAATAAAGTTTTGGATCGGGTCTCAGATGAGGTACATGGGTCACTGGAGCTGCACAGGGGTGTGGAACTGGGAGATTCAACCCTAAAAATGGAGGGGGCTGATTTACTGTATCTGCGAGCACGTGGTGTGCGGTGGGTGCACATGGAGGGTGCTGTGCCAGGGACCGCACACTGTAGGATGTCCCATGGGTGTCCCACAGCACCTGCCCGGTGAGTCTGGTGAGCCCAGGTTTCAGTGGCTCAGATCTCTGGCCAGTGCTTGCAGAGCAGCCACCCTGCTGCTGGATGCAGTGACATGGTGGGGAGATGCAAGTTCCCTTTCCTGCCCCAACAACTCCCCCAGAAGCCAGATCCTCCTCCGGGAAGCATCATGTGCATGCTTTTCCATTTGGGCAAGAGGAGTTAAAAATGCAGCCGCAATTAAAAATCCTGTTAATTTCCAGCCCCTGGTGAGAGCTGCTGGGCTGAGCTCGGTGGGTGGGGTTTTGTCAGTAGTAAATCTGTCTCCCCTGTGCATGGCCTTGATTTGTAGGTCTGACAGACGCTCCCCTGGCAGGTAAAGCAGCTTTACAACGTGGTTTGTTTGCAGCTGAAATTGGCAGCTTTCCTAAGCTCAAACATCAGAAATAGCTCCCGAGGGGCTGGCGTCCTGCACCTCAAGGCCTTGAGACGCTTCTCCAGCACGTGAAGTGGCTGGAAGTGGGTGTATGAAGGACCCATGCAGATGGCTGCGGGGAGCAGAACCAACTAGAAGCAGCATTTCAGAGTGTGAATGCTCTGGCTGGAAAACGAGGCTCCTTTCTATACTGAAAACATTTGCAAAAGGCATCGTGCTCCAGAGTCATGCTTGTGGTGGGATGTGGGTTTGCTCATGGTGACCACAGGGATGTCTCAGTTGTGCAGCGTCAGGCTCAGCCTAAAACCCTTCCTTGAGACACAGGTACTTTACAGACCGTTTGTCTCCTCAGGGGACTGTTTTGGGGCTTGTCTGGTGAGGCACAGGGCTGTTGCCTCTCTGAACACAAGTGGATGGTCCCGTTTTCACGAGGGGTGAGCACGTGCAGGTTGCACTGGAGCCAGCGGGGAATGGCAGAGGTGACAGATGAAACGGCACAGGGCGATCAGTCACAGTGGCCGAGCATCACATTCTGGGGCAATTGTTGTTGCTCATCTTCTTCTCTAGACATTTTCAGAGGAAATCTTGGAGAGCAAATAATTTCCAATCAGTGCATGCTGCAGCAGTTAAGTCGCACAGGCGGAGAGGAAAATGGTCCCGTTCTTCTCTCTGCTAATGCAGGGAGTGATGAAGAACATGGACCAGCATAACAAACATCCGCACTAGAAAAATACTGTGAAAGATAGATGCCTGTCACCAACATTGCAGGAACACGATCCTCTATTTGACCAACAGCTCTGACAGAGCTCATGTGCGCCAGCAATACAAATGTACAGGGTATGTTGCAAAAGTTTTCCCTGCCCAGACTTTTGCAAATGGCCCCTCACGTTCCAGGTGTTGAGCAAAGACTCGACAGCTCAACTCGGGCCGTAGGTCTCTGCAGAGCTGCTGGGGATCATCCAGCTTCAACCAACCTCGCTCCTTGGGTGACATGTCACAGTGCTGGTGCAAGGGCAGGGAACGCTGCTGTCGACATTGGGACAGATCGATGTCTCAGGGAAGCTTTTTATTCAGACATTTTCAAGCTGTAAACAAAAAATATGGTCATGAAGAGCTGTTGAAGAAGTAGCTGCCTCTAGGTTGGGTGCAGCATTGGCGTCTTTGAAAATGTTTTTCATTTGAAATGTTGAGAACTGCAGGAAAAACTACTGCTTTGTCCTCAGCTGGAGGTTGGGACCATTTCTGACTCTGTCCCAAACTACCCTTTTGGCAACTGTTGTAAGGACTTGGACAGTGTGAGGCCACAGCTGTCTCGGTGGTGTCTTGTGTGGGTTTTTGTGGCAAGGCTGCACAGCAGCCCTGGAAAACCATCGGCCGGAGCAGACGTGACAAATAACTGTTGGCACCGTGAATTCAGCACCACGGGCCAAACTCTGCCCAGCGAAGGGGAAAGTTTTCTGCTGTCCCTCAGAGCGGCCAGAAGCCATGTCACGGATTTAAGCCCATCTGAGCACAGGAAGCCATCGGATCTGCTGGGAGTGAGTAATCTGCTCGTGGGGGGTGGTATGAGAGCACCCACAGGAGTTTACTGAGCCCAGGGTTGCTCCTGACAATATATATACATATATATATAAGTATGTAGCTGTGGAGTGGACGCCAGTGTCCCCTGCTTGCCCTGGACATCGCTGCCTCCCCAGGAAGCCTCCAAAACCCATGAGGCCAAAGCAACGTGGTGCCGCCCTCGTGTATGCCAACAGCAGGTCAGTGGGGTCTTTGTATGGGTTGGAGGAAACATTTCTGTCTTCACGTTGAAGGAAAAATGATCTAACAAGTCATTGAACAAGAAGGATAGAAGGATTTAAGCACAGGGGGTTTGAGTGCGTACAGGACAGCTGTCAAGTTTAGAGAGGAGATTAGCAGTTCATTTGAGAGATACATTAGGAAGAAGAGCTTACTCCGGGGCGCTGTTACCTCCCTCCAGGCTGATTTAGTGTCTGTGAGTGTTGATGCATTGTACACGTTGAGAAGCTTGCCATCCCGGCAGCTTTGATATGTTCCAGCTTCTCTTCTAAACCCCCGTGGATGTTAAAGTGACTTTCATTTAACGTGGGAGATGTTGACAAGCTCCCCCAGGAGGCTGGCGAGTTCTCCAAAGGGTCTTTTAAAATATGAGCTTCGCCGCCACTTTTAGATGATATTTTTTCCCCCTCTGGAATATCAAGGAGTGGTTTGTTTCTGACAGCACTAAAAATACATTAGGTGTCTGCTGATGCAGGAAAGATATGCCCTGTGCTGGTTGGACTCCCAGCCTGGTGTTCGGGGATCCAATCTAAAGCTTTTGGCTTAACAGATAATGCTTGTGTTTGGAAAACTGGAGTTTACAGCACAGAGCGAGCCTTCTGTTCAGGAGATTGGAAGCAGCTGGTGGGACTAACAGGGGCGAGTTTGGTTTCAGCAGAGGATACGAACACAAGTCACAAAGGCAGAGCTTCAGCTTGGAGTCTGCTATGTTAGATGTGCCCACAGGCTCAGCGCTTGCCCAGCTTCTGTTCTGTGGAAGCAGCTGATCCTTGGCCAGCAGGACTAGAGAAGTGATTGTGCCACTGTACTGGGCACTGGTGAGACCGCACCTTGAATCCTGGGGTCAATTTTGGGCCCCACACATTGAGGTCCTAGAGAGACTGCAGAGCAGGGAATGGAGCTGGTGAGGGGTCTGGAGCACAAGTGTGATGAGGAGCGGCTGAGGGACCTGGGGGGTTCAGCTGGAGAACAGGAGCTGAGGGGAGAACTTCTTGCTGTCTACAACTACCTGAAAGGAGGTTGGAGCATGGAGGGGGTTGGTCTCTTCTCTCAGGTAACAAGTGATAGGACAAGAGGAAATGGCCCCAAGTTGCACCAGGGAGGTTTAGATTGGATATTAGGAAAAAATTCTTCCCAGAAAGGGTTGTCAGGCATTGGAACAGGCTGCCCAGGGCAGTGGTGGAGTCACCATCTCTGGAGGGGTTTAGAAGGCATTTAGATGCGGTTCTTAGGGTCATGGTTTAGTGCTAGAGTTAGGTTATGGTTGGAGTCAATGATCCTGAGGGTCTCTTCCCACTGAATTGATTCTGTGATTCAAGGCGGTGGAAATCTGTTTGATGGCGAAGGAGGCAGTGCTGGTCTCGCCTCCCCCAACCCGTCCTGAACCCAGTGGGCTGTTCCTGCAGAACCAAATGCATCAGGTGTTTCTGTATCAAACATCTCCGTGGTGCAGACCACAACTTCCATGCACCGTGCTGAAGGCAGGAGTGACTGTCTGGATCCGTCATCTTCAGCCGATTTGGAGTTACATGATGGTCCTCAGGCACCTACAGAAAATGTTTACCCAGGCAAACAGAGCTGCTGGGGGGCGTCCTGTATTTTTAGCTGTCTTTTAATTTGATTCAACCATGGAAAATGCAGAGCAGCACACCAGCCCTCTAAGAACTGCTGCTCCACCTCTTTGCACGTGGACAACTGGAAAGAGCTGAGAGGAAAAAATAAAGGTGCTTCCAAGAGTACGTTGTTGCCCAGTGAAGAGACAGCATGATGTTAGTCTCCATTTCATGGATGCAAAACCAGAGGAGGCGGTTGTAGGTCCCAGTGAAGCAGAACTAGAGGGGTGGCTCCTGTGGCACCTGGGGAGACCTCCCAGCTCTGCGTGACTGCAGTGGCATTAATGTCTGTCCAAGGTTCAAGTGGGGAATCGTGCTGCAAGAACCAGGGCTGTGAGTGCAGACCAGCTCCTAAAGAACCATGCAGAATCAGATGATCCTATTTAACTACAGACTTTGACAAAGTTGAAAGATGTGGGGTAAAATATTGATGAGCTAGCTCATAACCTGGGCTCCGGACAAGCTGGGCTTTGGATGCCAAGGAGAATCCAAGTCGTGATCACATAGGTAATGTGCACATCATAGTCATATGGGCAACCTAAATATGACTCTGCTTGGCTGCTGAAGGCTTGACTTTCCAGCAAAATTATATCCTTTTCCCTGTTTCAAGCAGATATTCTTATCTCTAGCAATGGTGACTTCTGCAGCCTGTCTGGTTTGAGCCTGAGCATTCAGCAGAGCTCGGGCTTCAGCCTGGCAGCGTCAGTCTGACGGATATATAAAGGGTGAGTGTCAGGAGGATGGAGCCAGGCTCTTCTCTGTGACAACCAATGATAGGACAAGGGGTAATGGGTACAAACTGGAACACAAGAGGTTCAACTTAAATTTGAGAAGAAACTTCTTCTCAGTGAGGGTGACAGAACCTGGAACAGGCTGCCCAGGGAGGTTGTGGAGCCTACTGCTCTGGAGGCATTCAAACCCGCCTGGACGCCTTCCTGTGTAACCTCATCTGGGTGTTCCTGCTCCAGCAGGGGGATTGCACTGGATGAGCTTTCGAGGTCCCTTCCAATCCCTGACATTCTGTGGCAATAGCAATGGGGGTTCATGGGGACACACGTGGGGTGCCGAGGGACAGCTGAGCACTCCCAGGGCTGACAGCAAACAGGAGGAGAACAGACTTCATGTTTTGGGGACTGACAGCGCAGAGAGGAGAGAAAATGATGTTCCTCTGCCCCAGAAAAGTTCATCAGCTGAAGCTGAACTAGTTTCCAGGAGGCAAAGTGTTTTCTGGACACAGACCTTTTTAAATCTTCACATTCAGAGCACTGCTGAAAGTGTTGGAAATGGTAGCTGTTCAGGAAAAAAAAATCCATTACAAGACTATTTTTACAATCAGAAATGTATCCACTCTAATTATCATGGCGGATGAACAGTAGACACTATGGGCTCTTCCATCATCTCTTGCAAATGCATAGAATTTAAAGAAGGATGTAAAGGTTGTAGATGACCAGCCAGGGATTTGACTTGCCCATCCAAACTACTGCAGAACACAAATACAAGCCAAAAATCAAATGTTTATCAGCAGAAGCATATTTTTCCTGAGGATATAGTAACTCACATTAATAACTAATGGAAAAGAATGACAAAGTAGCATAGAAATTCATATATACTGTTTATGAGAAAATCAATCAGTTTTTATAAAAACTGAAGGGGTTTGTTGTTGAAGAATGATTTGTGTTTATACACTTTATAAATATGTCAGGGAAGTGTCATAAATGTATCAGCATTTCTCTTTCTAAATGTCGAATGAGGTTTCCTTCTTATAGCAAATCAGACTCACATTGAAACTGGAAAACAGATTCTTCTGTAAATATCCTCTGAACTTGAAATAACACAGAAAACATGATCATTTAACAGTTTTATAATGAATGAAATCAAACTCTGTATTAGTGGGCTTTATTATTATTGGATATCTCCAACTCGGGTAAAGCGACCGAGGCAGGATGGTGTTTGGGGGCCGACCGCTCTCTGATCTGATGCGACTGCACCCTCTGACACCAGCCCAGGACCTGGCCCGTCGGTTTTGAAATGCCGAGGTTGAAATCCTGGCTCCTTGGTCTCCGATGGAGCCGGGGCTTCATCTTTGGCGGCTGTTGTGGCTGGTGGTGTTACCGTGTGCCTCTGTCGGAGGCTGCCCCCGCAGCTGGGTGGTTCATGTTGCTGGTGGCCCTCGTTGGGGCTGGTATTTCGGAGGTTTCACACATCTAAATTGGAAGTATCGGTCAGCTTTGCCTGTGTGTAATGCTGTTTCACGCTTTCTTTTAACTCCAGGGTAATAATAAATGAGAACCCAGTTCAGCAAACGCTTAAGTACATGTTTACTATTAGAGGCCTTGCTACAGTACTTGCCGTTTTCCTCAAAGTTGGCAGTTTCTGTCAGGTTTCAGGAGACTGCAGAGATTTTAAAGCACAGAGGGATGTTACAATGACTTCCAGTGCAGGGTAGAATCCTCTTCAGTTCATATTGGTGATGAAACTCCTGCTAATCTAAAGGGGAATGGCCAGGGATCTATGTACTGATCGCATTGCACGCTGACCACACTTAGTTGTCTCCTGTGCAAGGTCATGGAAGCGGAAGGCCAATTTGGGAAAAAACAGAGGCTTTGTGTTTTGGACAAGTCTTTGGATTCATTGAAATGAATATTTCAAATAAAATTTTGGCTAGACACTCTACATTCCTTTATGTATTCTGCCTCTCCAAAAAATTACTGCCCTAGGATATACTTGAGAGGGCTTGATACTTGCATGAGGATTTATTGCTTTTAGTTTCTGAATCGGTTCTGAACCTGCATTAGCAAATGCTTCTGCATATTTCTAATAGTGACAAGAATTCCAGCAGAATTTCTGGGGTCTGCCTGGCTGATTAAATCCAGCAAAGGCTCCTGCTGAGCTCCTAAGCAGCGCCAGCCATATCAAGGACTTTAAGACAGCTTTAAATTCAGTTCTGAACATTTTTTTATTGTGTGAAATTTTAACAAGCAGAAGACATATATATTAGCTGATCCATATAAATGTCATACACACATGCAAGACAGCAGATAAGTTCCTGATATATTAATTTCACGTGGTGAGGATAATAGTATTTCTTCTGACAACTTGATTAAATTTGTAAGAAAATTCTTAGTGAAAAACAGCCGTTGCATTTTTTTGTCAAACTGATAAGTGTGATTTAACTGTCAGGGTAAAGCAAGTGAAAAAATGAGGCTTGCACTTGAAAACTAGTGCTCTTGTTTTCCATTTTGTTGTTTGGTGAAAGGACTAAACAGTGGGTTCTTCTTTGTTCTGCTTGCTTGGTGGTGCTGGTTTTCTTAATCTGAAATTGAAATTGTCTCTGTTGGGAAGAAAAGAGATGTCTGAGAAAATAGTGAAGAAACAGAAGAACACTGAAGTCAAGAAAACAACAGGGAGTAATTTTTAATCGGTCTAAAAGTTCTACACTTCGGATATATTCTAGGATCTTTTGTCTTATCAGAAGTCATAGTTAACTTAGAGACTTAAGGTTTTGGGGAAAGGAGGCCTTCATTGAAGATTTAACACATCCACCCTGAGATGTCCAGCGAACACGTTTGGGGACATTGTGTGTGTCCTT
Source organism: Streptopelia decaocto (assembly GCF_964273445.1). Taxonomy (NCBI): domain Eukaryota; kingdom Metazoa; phylum Chordata; class Aves; order Columbiformes; family Columbidae; genus Streptopelia; species Streptopelia decaocto. Next base: position 66,324,201 of record NC_138659.1, on the reverse strand, counting down.
CAGCTGAAGAGGGGCGATTGGGGTTTGGAGTGTCACCTCCTCTGATCTCACAGGAAAACAGGCACAAACTCTTGTCTCTCGGAGTGCTTGGTGCTGCAGAAGGAGGTGAATGCCTCTCACACTGTTCATGTAGACATGTTGGCCCAAACGCATCTTGCTTTGGGGAGGGTTCCTGGAGAGCTCTGAGGGTCAGGGCTTGGGCTGCTGTGCAGCTCCTGGGTCCTGCTGCTCTCAGGCTTGGTGCTTGTGTTGGGTGGGAAGGGGGGTCCCACGGCATAGCCCTCTCCCCGGGCAGGCCCTGGTGCCGGGGAGAGGATGGTGTTTCACCCATTGTACTCAGCACTGGTGAGGCCCCACATTGAATACTGTGTTTGGTTTTGGACCCGTTACTGCAAGAAAGATATTGAGGTGCTGGAGCGAGTTGAGAGAAGGGAACGGAGCTGGTGAGGGGCTGGAGCACAAGTGTGTTGGGAGCGGCTGGGGGATCTGGAGGGTTCAGCTGGAGAACAGGAGCTGAGGGGAGACCTTCTGATCTCTGAACTGCCTGAAAGGAGCTTGGAGCATGGAGGGGGCTGGTGTCTTCTCCCAAGTAACAAGTGACAGGATAAGAGGAAATTACCTCAAATTGCACTGCGGGAGGTTTAGATTGGATATTGGGAAAAAATCTTCCCAGAAAGGGTTGTTGGGCATTGGAACAGGCTGCCCAGGGCAGTGATGGAGTCACCATCCCTGAAGGGGTTTAAAAGATGCATAGATGAGGCTCTTAGGGACATGGTTTAGTGCTAGATTTAGGTTATGGTTGGACTTCTTAAGGGTCTTTTCCAACCAAAATGATCCTATGATTCTATCATTCATGTGCGATGATGCCCGTGCAGCCACCCCAGTGCCTGGCCAGGGCCCCGTGCACAGAAGGTGTCTTCCACCTGTCCGTGCTCTCCACCATGCTGTGTGTCTCCAAAGAGCTTCTCCCTCGTTCCTCTCCTGCACCCTTCTCCCAGCTCATCTCACGGCCACGCTCACGGCTGAGGGTGGGACGCAAACCCCGTCTCCCCCAGGGCTCTCCCTCGCTCCCTGGGCTGTGCGGTCCCTCCTGCACAGAGGTTGGGGTGTAGGTGGCTCCTACCCCTGCCCACGGGTGACACATGGGACGGGGTGCTCCCGTGTGCACATCTGTGTGTGTGAGGGCATCGCAATTTGCGTTTTGACATTTCACGTCCCCTGGGAGCCTGTGTTAATTTTCCAGATTCCTGTGGTCATATTTTCTCACAAATCCCCGTTGGAGTCTGACCCTGGGATCATGACTTCATTTGTGCTTTCGGTAAGAACTATTTTGTTCAAACGTTTGGGTGCTTTAGATTTTTTCTTTTTCCTGAAGGGATAGACCACTAATTATAGATGGAAATTGTACCTCAAAGATCCATCTTAATAATATAATTGTAGTAGCAAAGCAACTGGTATGATTATGTGCATCATTGCACTTTTCAGCCATTAACCAGCTTTTCTTGGTTAATGAAGTTAGTAAAACCTAGAATGTGCTTTGCTGGAATATATCCAGTGGAATCTCATTATCACCTACAAGCCTTTATAATTGGGGTGATAATGTGCAAAACGTTATATGGCTGATAAACGAGATGGGATTAAATGAGGGCGAAGTTCTGCTCTCAGACACACGTGACAGATCTTGGGATTTTGGTGTGTGTTTGTGGAACGCCCGCAGCCCAGCATCGAGTTTGGGGGGGTGACATTTTGAGCAGGCGGAGGTGCACTTGGAGTGAGTCCAGCGGCAAAACTAATGAGAGCTGTGACCTCTCAGGAAAGGTAGAAAGAATTGGTGCTGTCGAGTCAGGAGGAGACTGCAATGAGGCATGAAAATGCTCTTAAATGCCTTCAAAGAAGGGAATAATCTGTTCTCCATGATCCTGTTGGACAGGACACAGAGGAATGGGCTTAAACCGAGGGCGGTGGACACTGGGTATTAGGGACACAGAGAACAGATATTAAGGACTGGTTGAGGTTGCTTGGACCAGGGTGCATCTGCAGTTGATGGGCACCAGGAGGAGGTGAGGGAGGCGCTGGTGGAGGTGACATGGGTGTGATTGCTCCTGGCTTAGGCAATGGGGAGCTGGTGGCACCACTACGATGTTATTTTATGGTTCAAGGTGCATGCAGGTGAGAGACTATTAGCAGAGATGCCAGAGAGCTACTTGGTGCTTGCACAAACACAGGAGGATCTATGATCAGGATGATGTGCACACCCACCTGTTACACACTTGGAAATACTGTCAGGACTGCTGATAGAAGGGAGAGAAGACTATTGGTGTTATGAAAGCAAAAGGGAGCATTGCCATTTGTTTCCTTGGATGATACAGGTCACAAGTCTGCTTCTGGTGACACTTGTTTGAATTTCAGCATGGCTTTTTAGGAAAAAAAATCCAAATAAACCTGTCATGAAGAATCATCCTACTCTGGCTTCAGTAATAAATTCATTATTTGCACCATTAAACATGTGCCCCATCTTTCCTGTGACAACTTGCCTGCTTTCAGTGTCAAGCTTTTCCTAGGATAATTTTTGACCCTGTAAGCACTGATGGCCTTTAACCAAGTCATCCCTTAACCTCCCTTTATAAGCTAAATAGATGGAGCTCCTGGATCTGTAACTGTAAAGGCTGTTTTTCCATCCTTCCTATTCCTCTCTGAACTCTCTGCAACTTGTCAACATCCTTTACAGAATTTGGGCTCTAAATTTAACATGGCCCTCCAGTGGGAACTACACCAGAAATGCCAGGAGCACGGGAAGATTTTCATTCTTTGTTACAGTACTACACTCAAATATTGTGTACAACTGAACAGGAATGTAAAAATAGGTTCAAACCAAAGGTTCATCTAGCTCAATATTTTGTTTCTGACAGTAGCTTGTCGTGGGAGGATACTGAAGAGTGACATTTCCATGCATAAGCTTCCCCTTATCTTTTTAAAATAAAGACACAATCTGAAATCCATGCAAAGCCTTTGGTAATTTTTATGTTTTTGGTTTCTAAATGGTCTCTTAACGCCTGTCGGTTTCCAGCATTGGTATCATGTGCTGCCCAAGGAGTTAAGCTGTAAACCAGGGGATCTGTGTCTTTTTGCTGAGAGTCTGGGAAAGGATCTATTTAAACCACAGCGGGGCCCTGAGGAGGCAGCGCGAGAGCCGCGGTGCAGGCGGGGGGACAGCGCGTTCCTGCTCCCCGGGGATGGTGCCCATCAGCAGACTGGCTCATCCCGCTGCCCGCGTGTCTGATGGGCCTGCCGGGGGCTCACACCCCGAAAAGGCAGCGGGAGCAGATGTGGGTCTCTGCCAGGCACTTCTGGAGCTCTGACCACCGCTGCCTGGGTGCCAAGGAAGGAGTTAATACAACAACCCCAAATCTGCTGCGATGGCCGTGACCCCCCAGACAAAGCCCTGTCTCCTGTGTGTGGGGCTGGGGCACTTGACTTGGACCCACCAAAGCACACAGGGCCTCTGTCCCTCCTCACTGCCGTGCGACCCGGCCAGTGCCCCCAGCAACAGCCTGGAGGAGGCTGAGGGGAGACCTTCTCATTCCCTACAACTGCCTGAAAGGAGGTTGGTGCATGGAGGTGGCTGGTCTCCTCTCCCAAGTAGCAAGTGATAGAATGAGAGGAAATGGCTTCACGTTGTACCAGGGGAGGATTAGATTGGATATTAGGAAAAAAATTCTTTATGGAAAGCGTTGTCAGGCATTGGAACAGGCTGCCCAGGGCAGTGGTGGAGTCACCATCCCTGGAGGGTTTTAAAAGACACGTAGATGAGGTTCTTAGGGACATGGTTCAGTGCCAGTGTTGGGTTAATGCTTCAACTCAATCATCTTCAGGGTCTCTTCCAACCAAAATGATTCTATGATAAATCCTTTCCCTCAGTTATCACTCCGTTGTGTTGTGTCATCTGCAACTTTATTAGAGCATAATTCCATGTTTTCTTGGAAACTACCGGGTGATGATTCTTTGTTTGCAGTTACACTTGGAGATTTGTCAGCTGGTTTTCAGGTTACTCGCCGTGTGCCAAGTTAGTTCTGCGCTGTTCTAGTGTCTCAGTCGATGAAGTGTATTAGGTTGGGTGTCACGCAGCATTTTGTGACATCAGCGTTAGTACATATGTCAAGAGACTTCACCATCCTCCAGTTAAAAGACACAAAGCTGGTTCGGTAGGATGTACTTGCTGTAAATACACGCCTTGTGTTTTTATGCGTTGTTGTCTTGCTACAGCTGTCGGGCTGCTGGAAGCATGAAAGGGTGGGTATTTTGACCATTCCAGTGTGAAATACCTAAAATAAGGTATAATTCAGTGCCACAGAATTTTGTTCATGAAACCTCCATGGAAAAAGCAAGATTTTCAAAGATAGAGCCAGTGCTGGGGGAAAGCAAAACGATTTGTTCATATGTATGTGTAGTTGTAAGAAGATTCTTCTACCATCCAAATTTCTGGATTGTCTTAACTTTCTCAGCAGCTTTGTCCTGGTTATCAAATTGTTACAGCTTTCCAGATGAATACGAATGCTCTTACATTTGAAAAAAGAGAATGTGAATTAACACCATTTTTTCCTAAACTAATAAACAACTTTCCTCTAAGTTTAACACCCAAATATTATAAAAATTGAAAGCTCATACTATTGAAAGCCAATATTATGGAACTGATTTTATGCAAGGTTATAAAGTAGCCATGATAATAAAAAATGAACAGTGCTAAGATTTGGTTGGATTTTTCTTTAAATTTATGAGAGCTGGGATATGTATTACATGTGTACTGGAACCTAAGGGTATCCCTTTGAAAAGAGTATACTTGTAAGCTTTTACTGAATTCACACATGTGGAATTCATCAGTATTTGAACAACAGTTTTAAAACCTTATGGTTAGTTCAAAATGCTTCTTAGCATTGTTTCAGCAACTATAGCTGTCAAAACTTTAAAGCTGGAGTGTCTTGGCCTTGTTGAAACAAAACATTTAAGAACACTCATTCTGACAGTTCTGATTTTTTTCCTAGAAATTGTGAGAAATTTTTAAAATGTCACTATTTTATTCTGACACATGCCAAGTTCCGTTCAGCTCTAGATACGTTGTGCTGTTGCTTATGAAAACCCCACAACATATATTCACCCATGCAGAATTCAGATGGTTTCATGTAGATATGATAGTTATTTCTATCACGGCCATGGCTGTGGGGTGGAGGGATGCTGGTGAAATGACAGCGCCTGCAAAAGAGGGAACAGGAATGACAGAGGTTTTCATTCGTCTGCAAATGGAGATGCAAAATCCTTCCCAGAACAGGGTTGCTTATTATTAATGGGGTTTTAGCAGGTGCCAGGAGCTCTTCTCTTTAACCATTCCCAAGTAAGACAGCAGACAGAGCCACTGCATTTTTGTTCAGCAATGTTGCAAAACATCACAGCACTGGAATTCAAAGACGTTAGACGTGCTTTGGAATATTATAATGTATGAGGGTCAAAGTTACTATGAAATGAACTATAGAAATTGAATTAATTGTTCATAAATTCTGGGACTCCTGTGAATGCAGTTATGTCGTCTTTGACTTACCTTGAACCAACTTTGTTGGTGACACCACACGTATTTTAATGTATACAGGATCTGTATAAATTCAGAATTGAGCTGTATAGTCTGTGCTGGACTGTATAGGTAGTAGCGATTGGTTTTCTCTATGTTACTGTCTCACTCCATCCCTGCCTCTCTTCCCAATTCCTCTTGGACTCACACCAGATAAAACGTAACCACACTTTCAGTGTTTCAAGCTTTTTAGACGGGACAGAGTTGTTTGCAAAATCCAGCCCATTTTTAATCCACTATTTAGAGAGATCTGCTCCTGTAAACAGTGTACGGTGTGGCAAATGACACCATATCTTTGGAATTTTATGAAATGCAGCCTGAAGTGCTGTCTGAGGGTAGGCTTTACACCCCTTGCTCACTAGGTACAGATAGCTGCACCTACTTGAAGGAGGCCATTTGCTTGGTAAAGCATTCTTCATAATGAGAAGAGAGATCATGGTTTGGATCTTTAAGATGTTTACTATGGAATTTTTTGTATCACCCATTTTTATGTCTTTGCCAAACAGCTAAAATATTTACTCCTGTAGGCTCCTGTTGTTTTCCTTCACTGTTTGTTAACACGTTAGGAAGAGATCAGATGCATTTTTATCTCATTGTATAAAGGAGACTTCCATGGAAACCACGGTGGATACTCCAGGGAAGCCTGTCAAGCAGCTGAAGGTCAGAAATCAACCTGCATTTAGAGACAAGGGACAGTGAGCCTTGCAGCGAGCCTGGCAGCAGACTTGGGGGGTCCGGCTGTCCGTCCGGCCGTGCTGCCCACGTCGGTCTGAGTCAGCTGCCCCGCTGCTCTTCCCGGCCATCCCATAACAAACTGCCATTATTTAATATATTTTTCTGCAACCGTAACTTCATCGTTAAGTTCTTGTAGCTTTAGGCAGTGAATGCAGGGGCTGCCCACGTTGGCAGCGGGTCGAGTGTGCTTTGAAGCACGTCGGCGGCTCTGGCTGTGGCTGGACTCTGCCCTCCTCCCGTCCCGGGGCTGTTAGCCCACGGAAAGCCCTGGTTTTGTATGTAAACATAGTATTTTTGTTCTGCGGCTGCAAAAAATAGCATAAGTTATCTAGCAGGGCTAATCCCAGGACAGTGGGAGTCCTGAAGTGGTTTCTAAAAAAAAAGCCAAAAAAGGGTCGTGGAATATGAAAATCTGGGTTGACATTTATTCGCTCTGTGGAAAACCAGGGGATAATGTGTAAAAAGGGAGGGGAGAGAGATAAGAAGCTAGAAAAAGATATTTGAAGCAATTTAAAGGAGATAGAATAATCTTTCTGAGTTAGGATGATGAGAGGACAGCAAAAACATTTGCACAAGAGGTGCTTGAAGGATACACTGGGTACACTGCGCCATTAGTTGTGGAGCTGTGTGGACAGGACGATGTTGATTTTATACTGATTTCCCTGACATAGCGCAGTCCAGCCCTGCAGCGGGACATCTCCTCAGGGCCCACAGCCTTGAGGGGTGCTGTGGTGGCCAGGGGTGTCCATGGGACAACCAGGGGTGTCCATGGGACAACTGGGGGTGTCCTTGTGACAACCAGGGGTGTCTGTGGGACAGATGGGGTGTCTGGCGGCAGGACCAGAGGCTGCCAGGGCCGTCCACACTTGCTGTTGCCATGGCAACATGAGACAGCATGGGGACCAGGTGATGCAGCCCTGGCCTGCGCCATTTCATTTTATATTGACATTGCCAAAATGTGGGGTTTTTTAAGCTATGTTGGCTAAAGGCAGGATGTGAAGGATGTGAAGGCTGACAAATCATTTAGAGGGGAAAAAAAGTGTTGTACCAGCAGTTGGAGGCGAGGCCGTGACCACTGGGATGGAATGAGAGGAGAAAACCCAAACTCCAGCTGCCATCTCCTCAGCCTGATCGCTGTCTTGGTTCTACTAACTTTTAATTAGTTACTTGGTTTCCCTACTTGTTTATTTGTGCCTTTCTCCTGGCAACAGCAGAGAGAAAGTGTTATTTTGCCGTTTCTTCAAAATAGATAAAGGTGACACATACCGCTAGGAGTATCCTGCGGGTTGCGTTGTGCCTGGCACTGCTCAGCGGTGGGGCTGATGGGTTCGGCAGCTGCCTCCATGCAGCCCGAGTCCCAGAAAACCCCCGCTGCTGCTGGGTCTGCTGTCGGTCTGGGAGGAAAGCAGCACCTTTAGGTGCTCCTGCACTGTCTGCTGCATAGGTGTGCAAACACTGAGGAAAAATGGGAAAAAGACACTCAGTGTCTGAGCATCTCAGCCTCTTCTATTTATTCCCTTCTTACTGCTAAAGGTGGGGAGAGAGGACAAAGATGGATGTGCACTTGCAAGAGGTCCAGCTGGAGGCTGGAGGGAAGAATTAAACCCAGGTCTGATCTGCTCAGCCAGGACTGAGTCATGGAGCACCAAGATGTCCAAGGCTGTAATTTCATTCTCATTGTGGTTGTCCAAGAGGACAGCCTCGCTGGAGACTCACGGAGTAAGCTGTGACTTGATGAGGTTCAGGAGCCAACACCAGCCACCAGGCACTTGGAACGGACCTCTGGACATGGCAGGGTGCTCAGGAGTGAGGTGCCCTTTGCTCTTTTCCATGAGAAGCCGTGGTCCAGTTGGCAGTGTGGAAATGAAAGGTGGGAGCTCAGGAACGCCTGTCCCTTGGTGCCCTGCGTGGGCTCAACATGTTTATCTCCACCCATCCATGCCATGCTGCTAACAGCTGCTGTTTTCCAGGCAGACTGCTCTTGGGTAGGATGGCAGGGCTGAGGGAAGCAGTGAAACTGCATTTGCTGCAGGTGCTACTGAGAGACCCAAAAGACCACTGTGATCCAGCTATTCCATGCGTTGCTTTTAAAGCCAGCACAGCAGGGCTTTCTTCATTTTCGTCTTTACGTTTTGCAAGCGTTACGCTGACATTCATCCCACTAATACCTGAACCTGCTGCATCCTCCTGTGAGAAAGGTCATTTTAATCTCCTTTTTATGGTGGGGGACCCCTAAGGTAGAACATGGCTATAGAATTTGTCCATCATCACCTACTAAGGCTGTGAAAGAGCCAGGAATATGTTTCTTCCCCAATTGTGGGCCTTAATCACCAAAAAAATCCTTCTAGTCGAGTGAAGCAAGTCACGTTGGGCAGCTGCTTTTGTGCCTGTGTGCATTAGTCCTGCAGTTCATAGACCTCCCTCATTAAACGGTCACATGCTGCAGACTGAATGCCAGCCCGGCCTTCCAGCCTTGTGTTTGCAAGCTGGAAAGGCAAACGCTGGCATGAAAAGCCTCAGTTTTCATTAGGCACTGTCTGAAATCAGCTAATCTCGTTTGAGCGAACATAGAAACTGTGATACTGTGAACAGAGGGGTTTGGTGCTTGGGGTACACCGGGGGATATGGCCACATGAGGGACTGTCCTGGCTCTGCTGAAGCCAGCAGCAGCTTCCCACTGGCTGGGAAACTATTTAAGCAAAGCCAAGAGAGAGCTGAAACTGCCAAGCACACAGCTACTGACAGCTGGTAAATAACAATCCCATTTGGAAACAGTAAATGAATACAATACATTTGACCTTTGGTATCTTCAGGGAGTTTTGTGGTCCCCAGGTAGCAGGAGTTCAGGTGTCACTGCCGAAGCAGGGGGGTATGATAAGTGATGGGCTAGTCTTGAAATATTTCTTCTCACATTACTAAATTCCTTTCAATAGCAAGTGAGCAATGTGTGGGGTTTATTCCCTCTCTGGTGCCCTGAGCTATCACATCTTCACGGTGTGCCTCACTTTCTTTTGTCTCCTTTTTCAAGCCCAGCTGTGGGGACCTGGTTTTCCACTGCTTTGGGAATTGTGCCCACATTTGTGTCTATATTTGTGTGTCTGTTTCTTCATGCCAGCAACTGTCTTTCTGCTGGGTTTATCAGCAGCACTGAGCACAATGGAGCCTCCTCCCTGCTCTGGAGCAGAGTGATAACTGGTGATAGCAACCTGTGCCTCTGTAGGATGGTGGTTGCAAGGAGGTGTAAAGGGTCTCCCCTCAGCCCGTGAGTTTTTAGCAGCCCTTGGTTTCACCTGCAGTTACAGGGTACATGACAGAGGGACAGAATCATCTCAGCTTCTCGTGTCTTCCATCTCCTACATGGCAGCGATAATTCCGAATGGTGCTCGTTTTACATTGGTTCATTTACAGTCCAGCTTGGGCCTCTGCAATGAGGGATGCTCTTCCTAGATCAGGGGTGTCAAACTCAGTTTCGATGGGGGATGCATCAGCCTCACGGTTACCTTCAAAGGGCCAAATGTAACTTTAGGACTGAGTAAATGTAACTACTCCTGCATTTATACTGCCTGAAAATTACATTCGGCCCTTTGAGGGCAACTGCGAGGCTGATGCAGCCCCTGGTGAAAACGAGTTTGACACCCCTGTCCTAGAGGCTTCTAGTGACCATTCCCAACATGTTGGAGTTGACATTCGTTGCTTTTTGCTTGTCTTGCAGCACAACATCAGCAACATGAGTAAATGTAGCTCAGGGGTCCTGCCTGGTTGTTGGGGTGCCTGGGGAGGGCAGGCTGGGGTAGCTCAGATGTACACGGTGCCATCGGTGCAGGACCGGCATGTCACTAGGAGTCTAATTACATTTGGGGTGTAGAGGCAAATAACTCAAGTGTGAAAGGAACATATCTTAAAATGAGCGTTTTGCTAAATGGATTTGCTCCTCTGATTCACTGCTCCAGTGCAGGCTTTCAGCCTCCCTGGCTTAGCTCATTGTTCACTCATTTTTTGCTCTATTAATAAACATGCACAAGCACTTAAATGGAATAATGTGCCTCGTGGAAAAAAAAAAAAAAAAAGGCAACACAACTTCATGTCCCTATGGGGGAAAAAAGCTGCACAAAGAAAACCAGGGCCATGCCAGTAGATTTTTGTTTACTGAAATAAATTTGTTGCTTAGGCTTAGCTCTTGGGGCTTTGCTGTGTGGGGCAAGGGCAGTTTCACTGCTCCTCTTGTTTAAGGTACTTGACATTTCTTTTGCTCATATATTTCCTTTTATCCCTCCCTTCATACATTGTTATGTTTCATATCTGAGTCAAATCTAGTACTAATTTTCAGAGGTTTTGTTTGAGTTGAGGTTAAATCAGTATTTAACAGGGAAGCTGGGTCAGGATCAAGAGTCTCACAACATACATTGTGAACAGTGGGAGATAAAATAATGTTGGAGCAGAGTGTAGTTTGGTATGTGACTTTATGAAAAACCTTATTTCTGAGATCTTCAGTCTTTTAGGTGTGGTTTCCTCTCGAACGGTTCTGTAATGTGCTGTCACATCACTTGTAGATGTGTTTGGGGGTCACCTCTTCTTTTCTTTTCTCCTCCCATCACTCTTTTGCAGGTTTGCCAGGATTATTCTTCCAGACTGGAAGAAACCTCACAGCATCTCTGAAGTTTCCTCACCCTGGGGAGTCATTGCAGGAGGTTTTCACCTGGGCAGCTAATAGGTCTCAAGGGACCGATCTCCTCTGAGCTCCTGGGTAGAAGCTGCATTTTATACCAATATTGGATTATGGTAATGATGCCACTTTCGAGGAGTTTTCCTGTTAAGCCGTGCTTTGTTTCCAGGCCTGTGTAAGACAGAGGGACAGCCCCTTCCTGAGCACCAGTGAATGGCACTGAAGTCCCTCCTGCCTTTCCAGGGGCTCCGAAGCGGGGACGACACCTCCAGTTTATCTTCTCCCGCTGGGAGAATCCAATTTGTCCTCTGCCTCACATCCCTCTTTGATGGGGGGGTCTCTTGTGCCAACGAAGGGCTTGTCCCTCCTCTTCCTTCCCTCCAACAGCCAGGCTGCAGCTGCTCCACCTCTGCCTGGATTGCTCTGTCCTTTCCCAGCGCCGTCCAAGGGCGGCAAGCGGGATGCTTTGGCCATCCGGGTGAGCAGGGACATCCCCAGCAACGCCGGGAGAATCAAACTGGCTGCCCCTCTTGCAAGGGGGAAAGCAAAGGATCTCAAAATGAGCCCAGCGTATTAATAAGCCAGGCTGCCCCACATAGCAGGAGCAAAAGTGGGACAGTCGGCACACTGCTAATTTTACACGAGACCAGGGGGATTATTTTTTTTTTACCAGGGAGGGTGTTATCATTATTTTGTGTCCTAAAGGGCCTAAAATTAGTGCTTGGTGGAAACAAGCCTCTATTGGGGGCTTCATCCCAGGCAGCTCAGGCTGGGGAGGGATGGGTCTCATGCACATGCCATGTCCCAAGAACTCCTCAGCCTGGCAAAAAAGGAGACAGAAACAGAGGTGCAGAGAGGTGCTGGCTGCACGTCCCCATCTGCAGCCCCCAGCCCTGTCCCATGCTTCTCCCAGTCTGGCAACGAGGGAGCCCCAGTCCCCTCCAGTCCCGGCTGCTTCTTCGCTTTCCCTGATCCAGGCTGTGGCTGCAGAGTGGGGGTTGTGGCCGATGTTAATGAGTGATGTGGTTTTGAGCGTGAAGACTTTCAGTCAGTTAATTACAGAGAATATTCAGAGCTTCTCTTTGAATCCCGGCGCTGCCTTTCTGCACCCACTTCCACAGGGAAACTCAGATGCCATCCAGGGGGGAACGGGAGACCCATCGGTGGATCTGCAACTCTGCCAGGGCTCCTGGCTCAGCTCTGCACTACTGGGCAGCACCCAGGGAGCTCCGGGGTGCTCAGCACCCAGCGCACACAGCCTCTGGGAGTCAAGTCCTGGACCCCACCCACAGCTACGTTACCCTGAGACTTCGGCTGAAGGGTCCCATCCTGCAAGAGTGCTTGCTAACCCATGCGACGTAGCATTCAGTCAATGGGTTTGTTCACGTGCCCAAAGTTAAACACTTTGTTAAGTGCTTTTGCTTAATTAGGCCAGACTGTGCTGTTCCTTGTGGGATTGAGTGCAAAGTGAGGCACGCTAGATTAGAACTAATATTTTCAAGTGAAAAGCTAAAAATGAAGCACTTAGCCCCCAGTTCTGCAAATAATTAAGCACATGGGTAATTACCAATTTCATTCCATTCATCGGTTTTGTTGATTTCAAGTCAGGCCATGCGATGCTGGTAGTTACTCGAGTGTGTAAGCGTATGCAAGGTCGGGCCCCCAGGTTAGAAGATCGCAGAGACTGGGGAAATAGATATTTGTAGAGTGCCTAGCACATGGGATCTGTGATGCCTGTCACGCGTCCCTGGGTAGTACAGTAAGAATAATAATGCCATATTTAAGTACTACTGACTTTTAAAGATGCTGAGTGCTGGCCTTCCCCATAGAAATGTGACTTGGGCTTTCTGTGTCGAGCAAGTCTCATCGTTAATGGTGCAGAAGAAACAGCATGTGATATGTGTACAAGGAAACCTGTAGCCTTGTGTCTGCCTGGGCTGTTCTTTACCTAAATGTGAATGTTATAATTCTGTCTTCACCATTGCAGGCCCTAATCCAAAAGGAACAAAGTGAAATCCAGGCTGCAGTAGGTTTTGTCTCAACAAGTCAGCGAGAAACTCTTTTGCTGCTATTCTTTTGTGTGTTTGCTTTTCCCTGGGTATGTTTTGCTTTGGTTTGTGTTTTTTAAAAGTTCCTTACAAAAACAGACACGGCCCTTATCCGCTAGGAAAGACTTAATTCTTGATATCTCCCTGTTCCTCTGCATATGATTTGACAGCAATGTTTACAGAACTCGTGATTTAAAAACAACGAGAAGGGAGGAAAGAATAGGAGTGAACTGAACTAAGCTGACCCAGGAGAGGCTCCTGCCACTCCGCGAAGCAGCTGTTAATGATGCCTTTGATAATGTGCCATGCTGCGGGGACCGTTACACGATTTCTTTTCTGTATCCAGACGGCTGTGTTTTTAAGCTGATTGTATGTGCCCTCGGGGGGGTGACAATACCGCGTTTTCAAACAGAGCCACCATGAAGCACCTTGTGTCGCAAACAAGGCTCATTAGCATAGCTCAGCAATTAAACCCCGCTCGGTCTGCTGTCCTGAGATAAAGAACTCCCAATTTATGGCCCGGTTGACTTTCGCTGGAGATGAATTGGCTGACAGCTTGGAGTGGTGACGTTTTGTCTCAGGAGTACAGCTGTTTGCAAGGGTGATCTTTCAGAATGTGACTTTTCCGCAGACTAACCAAGGGTATTAGCATGGACTAATTACAGGGAGAAGCCAGGGGCGATGGTTTGCTAAGAGTGGGAACATCACAGGCCCCAAACAGCTGGGTAGTGCTAGTGCTTCTCTGTCTTCCAGAACAACAGCCCTGCTGGAGGAGAGCTCCCCATCTGGCAAGCTTTTCTAATTTGTATAATAAATGCAAATGATATCTGTCTTATTTATTTTTTGCTAGACTTTAATGAAGTTTAGAAGGGACTGGATGCATGTGGCAAGACGTGTGCCTTCTCTTCAGAGTAAACGTGTTGTAGCATTTGATTAGTGATACTGTATTACAGTCACCATGTTAGTTTGTTTTCAATGTTGTGAACATTGTTTTTAGGAAATTAAACTTATTAAACTTCTGTTTACTTCTCAGTCCGGTGACTTTTTGCTGCTTGACTTTGGTCTTTTTGGGTTGAGTTTATACAGGAAGGCTTTTCATGGTTTCAGGTGTTGGTGTTGCTCATTAAAAACTATTCATCTTTGTACAATATTATGCTTGTTGTTCTTAAACATAAAGCAACTTTAACCCAGGGATTCTTCTTGTAAATCAGGAGATAGAATCTGCTTTCCAGGATCCAGCAGAATGAAGAGTTAACTGGTGAAACAGTGGAAAATGAGTCACTCAGGAGCTCAGGGGGGAAAAGGGCACTTGTCAGGGTCAGGTCTTGCCTCAGATGGGAGTTCAGATTGCAGAGCAGACTCCCAGGGCCCTCCTGTTCAGACAAATACAGTAGCAAATGTTAGCTGTAGACTTGTCATCACCTACTTCATCACAGCTGCAGATCCATGTGGACTGCTTACATCCAGTGCTGTCGAAAGTGCAAGAGAATTGCACCTTATAGATATTTTGGTTTGTTCTGTGAGTAATAAAGACAGTAGGACTGCCACAGGAGGGATCTAGGTGACTGTGTAGGTGTTTGGGTACAAACAAGCTTGGAAGTATGTCCCTCAGCTTGTTCAAGGAGCTGGGATTTGAGTCTTCTGAAATGTTGAATACAAGCTGGATGTGGTAAAGGAAGAAACAAGTACAGAGTTGAGGACCTGAAGAAACATTGTGCCAGCCTTCTGCAGCCTCTGGGTGACACCACCTGGAGATCTCCCCTCTGCATCACGTCAGTCTAGTTGCATCAGAGCTCAACTGCTTGGTCCATAAAAGGCATTTCTGCAGCTGCGATAGTCTTTTCCATCTCTGTTGGCATGCTCTCTGCGTAGCTATGGGGGTTAAGTGTCAGACTCAACACTCTGGTTTTTGGCAAAGGACAAGAGAGAGCTGCGTCTGTTCAGCCTGGAGAAGAGAAGCTGAGAGGGATCTCATCAGTGTTTGTAAATATCTCCAGGGTGGGTGTCAAGAGGATGGACCAGATTCTGTTCAGTGGTGCCCAGTGACAGGATGAGGGGCAACGGGCACAGACTGAAGCACAGGAGGTTCCATCTGAACGTGAGGAGAAGCTTCTTTCCTGTGAGGTGCCAGAGCCTGGCCCAGGCTGCCCAGAGAGGCTGTGGAGTCTCCTTCTCTGGACACATTCAAACCCACCTGGACACGACCCTGTGTGATCTGCTCTGGTGACCCTGCGTGAGCAGGTGGGTTGGACTGGATGATCTCCAGAGGTCCCTTCAACCCCAACCAGTCTGAGATTCTGTGATCCAGCGGTAACAGGCTGAAAATCTCTCAGGTCAGCACAGCGGGAGGTCATTGGATACTGAAGTGGTCAGTGTGCATGGCCATGGGCACGGGGCATGGGAGGAGAGGGGCTGAGGGCTAAGAACGTGTCTCTAGCTGACTTCTGTCCATCTTGGAGAACGAACTCTTTTGTGCAGTTAAGGTCTGTATAAGCCTCTTCTTTTTTTCTTATTAAAAAACTTTTCAATGAGTGTGTGGATCCCCATAGAGCTAATTTAAGACCATTAACAATAGACTTGCTTTTCTTAATTACCCTTTGCAGAATCATCCTAGGATTCCCAGGTGTCCCTGGGCCACAGGTGGAAAGCTATCTATACATCGAAGGGTAAGGTGTCTGATGATGATGGTTAGGAATATAGAGCACAGTTTCTGAATTAAGGAGGACCTACTGGTGTTTGGTATGTGGTAAGCCCTCATTTACTCCAGTTTGTAACTCTTTAGGAAACACTGTGTTCTGAGCGAGAGCCAATAATGGATGCACAGACCAGGTGGCCACAAGTACAATTTTGCTGCAGATGACATCGTTTTTGAGCCTGGGCCAAGCACTGAGCCAACCTGCAGTACCTAATAGTGGGGAATGAGCACATGAGACTCTGATCTCTGTTTGTTGCCAAATAAATGGCAGCAGGAGGCCTGGTGTGTCTGGGACTGTAAGAGCAGCTGGTGTTGACTCTTTTGCAGCCAACATAAATGCTGGTTAATCTGTGTGGCTACTTTAAAATGTCACTGCTTTCTTGGCAGCAGTGACTCAAAAGATTTCTCTGGATGAACGGTGGTGGGGAGGGGATAAGCTGTGAACATTGATGGTTAACTGCATGGTGTAGCTCAGCCCGAGCACATAGGATGTACCAATTACTGTCTCTTTCCATAGCTTGCTGCTCCCTGCCACAGCTGCTGGTAAGTGCCTGAGGAGCCCTTAACTCCATGTTCATGCACATATGTATCCATATGGAGCAGAGATGTTGAACACTGAGGATCAGGATGGCCAGGTCCAAAACAGCATCTCCCTTTGCTGCTGTGCAGACACAGACATTGGATTTTCTTATTTTCTTATAAATAGTTTGTGGGTTTTTTGTGCTATAATATATTTGTGCTGGACAGGACTTGCAAAGAGCACTGTAGTTCGCCCTTTTAGGACAGGGTAATCATGGCAGAATGAAGAGAAAAAAAATAAGGACCATGAAAGGAGAGCCTGTTCTCTTTTTGTGATTATGATACTGAAGGTTTGGGCAACCCTTAGTATTACTGAACCATTTGTGTGATATGAAGTAACTGTTTCTTATGCTTTCTTAATGGCTTATTTGTGCTATCTAGGGGGAGGTAGTGATGCTAAAGCTATTTTCAGTGAATTCCTGAGAAATAAGCTATAATGGTAAGTAGGCACAGAAGCCTACAGAGAGCCCAGACCTCCTGAAGGATTTCTTGGGCTTGATGTGAGGAGCCACCAAAACCATTCATGGGTCCAGATGTGTAGAGGAGTGTCACCTTTGCAGGAGCTCGCTGAGGAGCACTGCAGGGTGTCACCACAGCTGGTGTTTGCGGGAGCCTGGTCTCCTGACTCAAGCTTTGGCTGACTTGCCTGCTGACTGGTTTTTCAGATCTGTGTCACTTGGTATTTGGTGGGGTCTGTGCTTTGCATTCTTAGTTGCTGCTTTAAGGACTGATTAAATCACTGTGTGCAGCCCTGGTTTGTAGCTCACATTGGAATTTATCAGTAGCACAGTTCTGGTGTGGGTTTGCTGTGCTACCAGCATGGGAGCAGCTGAACAGAGACCACTCATGGGAACGGTGATACGTGCAGAAAACGAGGCCATTCATGCTGTGCAAGGGTCCTGGTGTCACAGCCAGGACTGCAGTCTGAGTCAGGGACCCCTCTTAGTGCTGCCTTAACACCCCAGTGCTGTGAGACAGGAAAGTGCTGTTGTTGTCCTGGGGAAGAACTGGGGAACAGAACTCAGACCCAGATGTAAAAGCAGATTTTAGTGGGTGGGATTGAGGTGCTGAGGTCCACAAAGATTCATCCCGCCTCCCCCAGCCAGGGAGCAGGGCAGGCTGGGGGGGACAAAGCAGCCAGGGGCAGCCCCCAAACCAGAGCACCAGGCACGTCATGGGGACAGGCTGGGATGTCAGCCCATGGGTCAGGGTCAGAATCAGACCTGTTTGACCCTAAGATCCAGCAGCCAAACCTCCAGGAGAGGCGAGGGTGCTCTCATGGCCCATACAGTGTCCTGCTCCCTGTACTGCTCCTCATGGATCCTTATCTTCTCTGCAAACATCTCCTGCAAGGATTTCTTAAAGAATTTGCAAAACTCAAAAGGAATGAGGAAAATTTCAGTGTTTCTTTTGCCCAGTAAAACATGGGTAATCTCTAATCAGTTGGTTGAAGGAGATTTTTCACCCCAGGATGAGGTGGAGACTGGTATATTTCCATGGGGAATCCAGGTAGGGTGTATTGAATTGTTACTTCATGCTGTCCGGTAGGTATTGCCTGGCAGAAATGTTTTGGGAATTAACAAAGAGCAAAATGGAGACTAGCAAAGCAAGTGATCTCAGCAAACTCTGTCGAATGTACATTTTTCTTCATTATTTTCTCACTGAAGCGTGATGATGCCTGATGGAGCATTATGGATGGGGAGAAGGAAGGAAGTGTTAGCAAAGCCTGAAAACATCAAGCTCCTGCTCTGGCTAATGAGGCAAAAAGGCAATTCTGGCTGTAGCAGCAGTGAAGTCCAACGAGAGAGAATTGGGCTTAAGCTTGAGTGAGGGAGCTGAGCTTGGAGAAACACCCTTACTGGGTCAAACATATAAAATCTTGCACTTTACAGCTTCTCCCTGTCTTCTTATCTACGAAATAAACATTCACACGGGCATACAACTCACACCTCCCCCCAGCATGGATGGCAGGCACATTCAGCTCTGGTGAAGGTGACTTCTGTAATTTGGTGTGGTTTTGATCCAAGGATCTTTCTAGTCTTTAGATGACAAGGAAGACTTTTATTGCACATCTCGTAATAGCTGGAGGCAGGCTAGTCATCTCACTCACTAGACAGACATACATAATTTCTCACTCAAACCAGTTTTGTGGAGGGATGTCTTGACCTTTTTAGTGTAATTGTGAAATCACAAAGTGGTAAATGAAGGTTGAGATGCTCTGCCCCTGTGGCAGTAATTTCTTAGCTGCATTTTGGACAGATATGGTCAAATTTTCCTTTGAAGGGCCCAGACATCACTGTTGGAGAAAGTTTCCCTGTGGCAGGACATGCACCATAGCATAACCAAGCTTTGGGCCCACAGCCCCAGGGAGTGAGCGTTGTATCGACTGCTCTGCTGCAGATTGCAGCATAGCTTGGATCTTTTGGTGTGAGCTTCGAAGCAGTCTGGGTGCAGTCAGGATGGGCTGCAAAAGTGCCTGGAGATGTGTACAATTTGAGAACTGTCCCAGTTCTTCTCCAGTGTCTTAGAAACCACATCAGTCCCCAGTGTGTTGACTCCGGGGCTGGTTTAAAACAGGATAGGTCAGAGATGCGCCTGTGCTTGGTGGGCTGTGAGACTGCGGTGTATGCTGGTCACAGGTGCAGTAAAACAGAATATGTTGCTCTGTAGTGGTTTTTTATACTAGAAAACAGAGAGAGACTCCTCTGTGACTATTATCACATACTGATGAGCTGAGCATTTAATGTTGTAATTTGTGGACAAGAGATAAACAAGGGCTCATAACACCATTGGTGATATCAGCTAAAACACAGGAATGAATAAATAGTTTGGATCTAGCACTGCTGAGTTGCCAGTTCTCCTTGCTGGCCATTGCTGGGCGGTGCTGCCAGCCTGGTGTTCTTCCAGGTGACCAAATCCATCTGCTGGAGAGGATGAGTGGTTTGAGCAGACTCATTCTTAAGCTGGACAAACTCTTACTGGAGTTTAGCCTGTGCGAGCGATCCAAGGCTCCTCCCCACAGTGCTCGGTGATGTTGGAATTCCACACCAGAACGTGGCTGCAGAGGTAAACACCAGCTGGGTGTCATGTGAAAGGGAGGGAGCTTAGTGCAACCTGACAGCCCCTGGATATGACCGGTAGTCTTGAATTTCATATTGCTTTAGAATGAGGAGATCAAAGAGCTGTGATTTGGAAACAGCCAGCAGCCTGTCACGGTGCATTAGGAGCAAACAACAACCCTGTGTCCAGGTGAAAACGGCTTTTGTGTGATTTGGTATGTGGTTTTAGGATGGGAATTCCCAAATGCCCATGGATTAGGCACACAATACACAAGTCCTTTGTGAGCTTGACTTAAGTGCTGTGCTGCTGGTGGAATTTGCCACCCTTGGGTTACATTCCCTAAAACACAGAATGATAAGAAAAGTGCTTGTGGGGCTAAACACGCCAGGCGGGGATGGCCAAAGGGGTGCTGAGCTGAGGCAGGCACCTCTGTCCCAGAGGCAGGTGTTTAGTTTGGGATCACATCTGTTTGGAGCTTCCATCTGGGAATGGCAGGACTGGCCTGAGAACATCAGGAGAAGAGGAGGAAGAGTCATGAGCTGGTATTGAGTCGCCAGGACCATGGCAGCCGTGTTAGTGCTGTCCTCCACATGGGCTCACGCTTCCCCACGTACGGACTGGGCTTCAGGTAAACATGAATATGCAGCTGTTGTACCCATCTACGCCAGGATGTCTTCCCTAAAGTCTCTTTTCCATGGGTTTACACGGTCTCTTTTTGACTTCATATACACTCTTAGTGTTCACCTCCATGGGATTGTAGATAGTGCTTGTGTTGAAGTCTTTTAGAGGGACTAGCCCTCAGTACCAGACTTTGTGGGAGATTCTGTGCTTAATTTACCTCTGACAGGGTGCCCAAAAGTGCTTAGTACAAAGTCTGAGCTCTGCTTTTATTAGATCTGCAGGTGCTGATATGGCCATTTAACAGGAGTAAAAATAACTTAAGCAAAACATGTCCTTTTATTAAGCCATCATTACATCCTAGGTAAAGTGTTCGTGTTCTATAAATAAATGTCACTTTGTCCTAGGAATAGCCTGGCATTTTATTAACATTGTCTCTTTACTAGCACCTACCACCTATTCTGTAGTGCTGAACTGGGGAAAGCTCATGACTTTTATACCCTGTCTCAGGTCTTTTGCTTTCAAGTGCCTGAAAGAACATTGCATTTGGTATAAGGTCCAGTTATGCCCTTTTTAATGGACACTTTTTGGTTTTGTTTTGACTTTTTCCCTCCCGTCTACTTGCACCGCTACAGAACATAACAGCTGAATTACATTTGGCCTCTCCTGCTTCCTTTCTCTTTGAGATGAGGTTACAACGACCTCATCTACCTAAATCAATAATCTGCACCCAAATCTAATAAAGATCTAGCGGGGCCTGTAAAATAGCATGCAGCCCAGATGGAAAGGGAGGTCCTAATGTCCAATCCACTCATTAGCTATTTATCAACCATTAATGATGAGAATAGGAGTGGTGTGTGGGGAGAAGGACGCAAGGCAGCCGAGAACCTTCCTGAATATGAGCCGGATACAAAGACTATAAAACATATGCACAGGTCACAGTATGGCACTGTCTGGGGAGAGGGAGGTACCTAAAAAGTGTCGTTCTGTATATGTTTACTTTCAGAATCCCAGATTTTTATACACAAAACCTGCGTGTCTTCAAGCTGCTGTATGAGAGAACATAATGAAGAGCTGAAATACATTTGGCTGAGCCTGCATCCCTTTACAGATGTGAAAGCGCTAAACCAAAAAACAGTATTTCCTGAAACTGAATATTATATCCCCCTTTATTTTTTTTATTCAGTAAAAGAGAAATTGCGTGTGTGATCATGGACCTGTCACTTGATCTGTGGCACAGTTAGGAAAAAGCTTGCAATTTCCCAGTTCTTTGCTGTATACCAAGGCTTTTCTTTCAGCTGAAGGAAATGAGCACAAGAACTGGCCATCCAAGTGCTTTTTCACCGAATTGCTGGAGCACAAAATTAGGGAGGCAGCTAGTGCAAGCAGAGAAATATAATTTTTCATCACTGTTTATTGAACAGAAACAGGTTTTATGACAAAATGGGTCTTTTCAATACTGTCAACAACATGTTATTTCGTATTTGAAAACTGAAGCCACTCTTTTTTTGTTGTTGTTTTTCTTTTAGCTTTAAATGAAAACAGTTAGTGCTTTAGTGGTTAAACGTTTTTATACAGGTTTGAAGCTGTCACGCTTTTTTTTTGGGGGGGGTGTTAATATTTGTTGCAAATGAGAAATATATTTTCAAAAGCTGGAGCAGTAGAACAAAAAGGAATTCAGCATCTCCGGAGTTTGTGGTATGCATAAATACAATGATGTTCCATGAAACAATATTTCAGATTCCAGCAATGCAGAACATAGCAGTAATTCCAAAGAAAACAGGAAATAGAAGTAATTAGTCAGACAGAAGGAAGAATCCCAAACATTACTAGGATACCAAATGCTTTACAAAACAATACCCCAAAAGCCTCTCTTTAAATCTTCTTTGAATATTCTTTGAGTCTTGCTCTGCAGGTGGAAAGTCGAAATCAGTTGCAATAAATCTGTATTCTCTTTAATGAATGTGGACTTTGAATTTATCTATTAAGCAGTTGCAATCAATTTTTCTCCTTGCTTGAAATTCCCCGCTCCATGGATCCCATCTCGTACCCTGTGCTGAAGGGACCTGCAGCCGGGGGCTCTATTGCTGGGCAGCTGTGGGACATGGAGTCTCTCCCTCTTCATCAGCATCTCCTGGGGCTGGGGCTCTGGGGTTTGGAGGGGACGGGTGTCAGTGGGCTCCTGGCATGGATGGAGGCAGCTGCACAGCGTTGTTCAAGATGGATTGAGGAATCCTTTGCCAGCCTGCTCTTAGTGTTTAAAATCTGAGCTGTGTTTTCTATTTGAAGTTGTTTGGCTTTAGCTTTGAGCCATGGGCTCTTGTTAAGCCTTTCTCTGCTAGATTAAAGAGCCCTTTACGACTGGTATTTTCTCTCCATGGAGGTGCTTAATACCCTGTAATCAAGTCACCCTTGGTCTTCTCTTTGATTAAACAAATCCTGCCTGTCCAATTTCTCACTGAAAGCAGTTCCTCCTCCCCAGCATTTTTGGTGGCAGTTTTCTTCATGCTCTTAAATTTCTCAGTTTCTTGTGGAGATCCCAGAGTTGTGCATAGTTTTTCTGCATGAATCCCACCATAGTTTTCATAGAAACACAACTGCTGAGCTGCGTGACTGCAGCTGCAGAGGTGCTGGGAGAAGCGCTTTGTTCCCACGTAGGCTTGTAAGGCTGTAGGAATCGTCTGCATTCCTTGATTTTTGCTGTATAACTGTAATAAAAGTCTTTTTATTAATGAGCCCAGCTGACCAGATGAGTCATTTAACTGTATGATTTCCCGTGCTTCTCCAGGCAGGAGTGGGGCAGCAAACCGTTCTGCTCAGCCATTACATTTCATTTCTGGATTTTGGATTCTTTTTCCTGTCGGGTTTCCTCACGTTTGTCTCCCCCAGAGCCAATCCTGTGTTTAGATTTTCTAGACAAGGGCTGGTGAAGATGAGCTGCTTCTGCCCCTACTCGTGGGAGAGCCATGGGTTGCCCATGGCGATGAGGACCAACTTCTGCAGAGCTGTGGGAACAACCCCTTTGGGGAGCGGCTTTAGGAAGGGCGAGATCTCCACGAGCGTGGCTGGAGATGGTTTGGCAGAGAAAGGTGTGTGACAAACTTGGCAGTTATCCTGTGACACATTGACCTGTCTACTGTATTAGTTAAACTGTCTGGAGAATTTACAACTAGAGGTTCTCCAGGTGGTGCTGGATGAGGAAGGAACTTGGTGAAACGTGTCCTCTTTTTGCATTTAGCACACCCAGCTCTGCTGGTGGCTGCTCTGTACCTCGCACGGTTTGCATGCCCCACAGAAGAGGTTTTGGATAGAATGTATTCACTTCCTTCTGCAAATACACTCATGTTTGCATAAGTTTTCACCAACTCTCTCCATCAGGGCTGCAAAGGCTTGTTTTGTTTTTTCCTCTGGAGCAGTAAATCAACAGGCTGTGATTAAAGAATTTAAGAAGCTCCTTCATTTGCCAGTCCAAAATTTAATTTATTGAAGCATCTCTAACTAGCTGGCAGCTGAATTGCACATTTTGTATTTCCCTTCTCCATTCTAGGGTGGGACAGAAGACCAGAGACACCATGTTCAAAGACTTCCAATGCTGCTGAATTTAAATATCACCCAAGGACGTGTGTGGTTGTTCCTCCTCCCTCTTTCAGATAAAAGTCTTTTTCATTGCATAGCTCTAGACCTGTATTTTTCCATTCACTGGTTGCTACCTTTGTTCTCCTTTTGTTAAAGAAAAAACAAAAGAAAAAAACAGATGGTTTTAGTGTTGTTTACCCCAGGAAACATTTTGAGCATTCAGTAATAAAACTGGGAGGAAATCCTTCACTTCCTTTATGCCTCCTAGCAAGTAACCACATCAATATGAAGTGGGGATGTTGTTGGGTACTGACCCAGTGTCACCGATCAAAACACAGCCATAAATACTTTCAAGATGCAGTCTTGAATCAGGCTGGTAGATGAGGAAAAGCCACTTCTGTTTTGGAAAGGAATTCTTTCCTTCTGCAACCACTTTCTAAATTGCATTGACATTTAGCAATTAACATACAAAAGCTTTTGTATCCACAGGATCATTTTTCATGTCAATAAACACATTCCTTTGCTTTTCAGTGCAATGTTTAATAATTCTCATTTCCTATAGTGGAAAAGAACCCTTGTACTTTATTTGTATTACACAAATTACATGGAAGAAACAAAGCTATATCTGATCACAGTTATTAAATTAAGAACATTTGCATAAATAATTTTTTTTTCCTAATCTAGTTTGCTGTTGGTAAACAGTGTGTTATCTCAGTTTAGCAAAGCATTTGGTTTCTAGCCAGATTTTTGCTTCCCCCCTGTCCTTTTTGAAGTTCTCTTGGCAAGCAAGGTCTGCTTCTCCTAAGCTATCTGTCATCACACACAGTGGATTCCAGCTTCAGACAATAAACACGTCACTATTCTGGATTCATGAGCTGAACTGTCATTAAGTCACCGCATCCTTGCTCTGGGGTTTAGGCCGTGTCTCTGTTCCAGCCTCAGACTTAGCTCTGGGAGCTCCTTTGGGGACTCTTCCTAAATTGCAGAAGGTGAAGGGGAACGTTGATGGTGCTGGCTGGCTCTGCCTGGGTGGTGGGGACCTGGTCCAACAGAACAGGAGGTATTAGAAATACCAGCAATATCCATGGATTTTACATATACTATATATATTATATACGTAATATTCTGACAAAGTGGAGCCCTGGTCCATGGGTTGCTCTCAAGGTACCGTGAGCCTTGTGCTATGTCTCTCTACACCATGAGCAGCCCGTGGTGGCACAGGGCAGTGAATGTTGGTGTCCTCTGAACTTCTTATTTTAGCTGGAACCTGCAGATGTATGCAGAACATGGATGGCAGTCTCCAGGTACCTTTTTTTCCTTTCAGGTGTCTTGCTGAGGGTGCTGGAAGGGTTGTGGATTTGGGTGGATGAAATGTAAAGGCTGGTGCTGCATATAGGGTTAGTTAGAGTTTCTGGGAGGTTAATCACAAGAGGTTGTGGGGGCTTCGTATGAGAGCATAGGGGCTTGGTTCCCATTCCCAGTGCAAACAGATTTCATTCCCCTGTAACCACTTTCTGCTGCTCCTCTCCCTTCTTGGAGAAGTCCCCTTTCCCTCCCCAGCTACCCTGTTAGTTATTATTTTCAGCATTATTTCTTTCTTTACAGGGCAGGTAATTCAACAGGGATGTCTTGTAGTCCTGGGTGACAGAAGCTTTCTAAGGCATGAAAAGACCCTTAGTGCTTTTGACATTAACATTGATGTCCATCTTATAAATAGTAGTGATTCCTTCTGCTATTTCAGGAAGCCCTGTCAGGACCCAGCCTGGCCATTCTTTCCTTTAAAAGCTTGTTATTTAATTACTACCTTACTTTTCCTCACTGGACGTGCAGCAGTGAGCTGGTGGCAGCCATCGCGAAGCTGCTCTGCCGAGATGTGCACATCTCACATGAGATGTTCACATCCCACATGAGATGTTCTTTTATCGCTTTGGCCTTGAGCTCGCATCCAGCCTTGTGTGTCCCCAGTGCTGTGCTGGCTGCAGGTCCTGGGTCTGACCACTCCGCGGTGCCTGGTGCTCCAGAGTTGGGGTCTGTCACACGTTCCTTCCCTGCCCCATGACGTGGAGCTCTGCCTTGTTGCGTGGGAGAGAAGGAGGACGTTAGACAGGAGTGAAATAGATGGGTTAGAGAGCTGGATCTATCTGGACAACACAATCTCCAGCCTTGCAGCTACAGCTTTTGCACTGGAGGTGTCAGATTGTGTCTGATGGTGTCCACAGTTTGGGGCTGGACCAAGCAGGCACCATGAGCACAGCCAGCTGGTGGACAGCCTGTGTCCCGAGGGCTCAGTTTGCCTAGAGACCAACCTTGCAGGCTGCCACAGCTCATCCCGACTGCCTGCTGAATCTGTGACACGAGGAGGAATTGCCACCATGAGGGACTTGACAAATCCTGGAAAGAAGGGTGTAAGAAGTGTGTGTGAAAGGAAAGGTCCCGCATTTGTGGGGTTTGGTCCAACTGCCTTTAAAGGCAATAGGCTGACATTGATTTAAATTGAATCTAGATTTGCTTTCAGTAAATGAGATCATTAAACCCAGCTTTTATCCCCCTTTTAATCAAAATTGAAGCCTTTGTTTATTGGCCACGATGCAGCCTAACTGTTGCTGGGGTCCCGGCGACAGAGAGCCAGGCACTTAACTTGAAAATGACTTTACCACAGTAATGTCATTATGTTTTATTGACCAAACATTTCCACAAGTGGTGAAAGGGGATTGTTGGGAAATTGGGATGAATGTGCATTATGTCACTTTTGAATCACATCCTGTGTGTGGGGAAGATGTGAACCCCAATCAAGTGACCCAGCAGGCAGGGCGTTTGTCCATAGTAGCTCCACTCTTGTGTGTAGGGGAGCTGAGGGCTGCTGCGATGAAATATTTTAGTGGGAAACTACAGAGCCACATTAGAGGAAATGCTTTCAACGTATCTAAATCAAGATGTATGAGGTTTTATTTCTGCCTGTGTTACATACCCCTGAGCTCTTTTTGGCTAACTGATAGTCATTAGACAAAGCTGTATTGCTTTGCAATTTACTTATTGCAGGGCTGTGACTTAACTGCTAACAGAATAATGTTTTTCCTCGCATGTAACTTATAATTTGTTGGATGTGCATTCAGCTCCTGCCATGGATTAAACTTCCAGAGAGGTGTGCCGCGGCTCTCCAGGCACTTACAGCCTTCAAATGACTGTTGAGCACAGCCAGATGCAAAGCATTAGCACAATTGCTTGCAAAAGCCTTTTCTCTTGCATCCACACTTAGGAAATGAAATACAAGATCACTGTGACATCAATAAAACATGCTGTCAGCAAGACACGCAAGTCACCTGGAGGCTGAATTCCATTTACAGGTGGCAGCGGAATATACTTTACACATTTTTTTTCCCCAGGAATCAGTTTCTGTGATTGATTGCATTTGTGTTATGTGAATCTCGTTTCCATTTCTGGCATTTTTATAAGGCTTATGAAAGTGAGAAATAGTAAATGGGGAGGTTTAGGAGAATGCTTTTCAGGCAGATACAATAAGACTGGAAGAGATTGTCTGTATTTGTTAATATTCAGCTGTGCTTGGATCCTTAGGTCCTAACACTCTGTACTGGAGGCTATTCTGGAGCTTGTTTCTCACAGAAGAGCCTTTTGGTATATGTGTCTAAATATACCAAAGTATTTCTCATCAAAACCACCTGAATTATTTTCCCCACACTTTTGTGACTTTAGTTGTGCTGAATATGTCCAACTTCAGTGATTCTTATATGTAGATATTCTGGGTATGATCCCAATAAGCAATATGTCCTGATGCCCTGACACCAGTGAAACAACCAGCGTGAGGATCTAAGGCAGAGCTCAGGGCCAGAGCAGGGACCGAGGAACAGCCTCACAGGGAGCAATGCGGGGTGTCTCTTTATGACAAAATTCCTCATTCATTGCCAGAAGTGATTCTCCTGGATGCTGTCATTGCAAACTAGTAACATATTCTCATCTTCTTTTAAAGTTGGTAAAGCAGAGGCATGTTCTTTTTTGGGGGGAGAAGAGTACAACTGAAAAGCAAGTCCCTTTTATACAGATACTTAGAAAAGGGGTTAAATGCTATGATGTAGGTAGTGCAAACAGAGCTCAGGGCTACGTTAGTGAGGGTTGGCTGAGGGAACTGGGGCTGCTTAGCTTGGAGAATAGGAGGCTGAGGGGAGAACTACTCGCTGTCTACAACTACCTGAAAGGAGGTTGAAGCATGGAGGGGGTTGGTCTCTTCTTCCAAGTACCAAGTGATAGGACAAGAGGAAATGGCCTCAAGTTGCACCAGGGAGGTTTAGATTGGATATTAGGGAAAATTTCTTCCTGGAAAATGTTGTCGGGCATTGGAACAGGCTGCCCAGGGCAGTGGTGGAGTCACCATCCCTGGAGGGGTTTAACAGACATGGAGATGAGGTTCTTAGGGACATGGGTGGACTTGGCAGTGTGAGGTTATGGTTGGACTCTTAAAAGTCTTTTCCAACCAAAACGCTTTTATGATTCTTCGATGGGTTTTGTCCTACAAGTCATGATTAAGAAGTAGTGTTTGTGTTCCTGCTTCTTCTGCGCTCGAACTCCTCCTTGAGACCAGCAGTGATCTTTTCCCCTTGCCCAACAGAAGCTGTCCCAGTGATGTGGCAGTGCGGCCCCGTGCCTGTGACAGCCCCTGTGTCCTACCTGGCTCTTGCCCATCATTTTGAGCAGCTGCTGGACCTGGGCGAGCACACCATTTGTGTTTGGCTCACAAGTGCACCCGTCGCCAAACGGTTTGTACAGCCTAATCCATGTCTGTGGCAGGAAGTCACACATCTCCCAAAGTGACATTCCCTCTAATCCATTCCTGGGTTTAAGCACATTATCAATTTATTTCACAGAGTTTCTGTTTTCGGAGAGACTCGTAGGGGAGTTTGCTGCTAAGATTTGTGTGTGTGTGTGTGTGCATTCAGGATTTATTTATTGGACTTCTAACCATAAACAGTTTAATGTTTCTGAATTACTGCTCAATCTCATTTAGTTTGGTTGTGACCTTGAGCCACACATTTCCAGGGCTCTTGCTAATGGACCTTTTAAATGATGACAATGAAATACACAATGCCCTTTGATAAGGGAGCGGTCGCTACAGTGCATATTATTTTAATGTTATTCTACAAAATAACCATTATAATATAGTTATTATTTTTAACTCTGGTTTTATTTTGTCACAACAGCATTACAACAATCTACATCTAAAATATTTCCTCATTTGTGCAAAGCACATTTCTCTGCCAGGGGTAATAAAATGACCAAGCAGTGACCCTCATTTTTATGTTTCTCCTACTGTGAAGAGGAATTGAAGATGAAATGTAGAAGCTAATAGCTGTGCAGCCCCAGTGAATCCAGCAAATCTAAAGAGCCCAGCCATGGGATACATTTAAATATTAAAGCAGTTTTTATGTGCTCTAAACAATATTTGATGCAGCTCTCAGTATGCTTTAATCTGGCTAAATGGTTATTGTGTTATGTGTCCTAGCTGTAAAACCGTCTAGCTCTTTTGCGGTCAGGATACTTTTCCCCACTGCAATTCAGATTGGATGTGGATAAACATAAAGAACCATTCTCCAAAATGTATCTTGTACAGGTTAATCCCGTGTGGAGCTGGGTGCTTAGAAACCATTCACATTTATTTAATACTTTCTTCCCAATGTGCGTCGTGACAATTGCTTGTAGGGTAGGCAGTGTGTTGTTTTTTTGATGGGGAAGAATAAGAGGAACTTGACACAGTGGTATAGGGAGAATGGCATCTACCAAGGTCCTTGGTGTCTTACCTCTGCCTGGCTATGGTGTGTGTTCGCATATTTGAAATGTTTTCTTCCTGGCTTCATTGCTGAACACCAGAAAATACCTTTCCTTTTTCTTTATTTTTTTTAAATTTTTTTAGATTTTTCTCTTTCCCTTTGACAGGTTTTTGGGGTGCAGGAGCTCTTGTTGGGCTGCCAGGATGCAGCAGTGACCTTGGCGAGGATGCAGTTTGCCTGCTCCCACCGAGCAGCAGCGAACTGTCACGACCGAGGTAGGAAAGATGAGGCAGGAAAACCTTGACTAGCGCCTTTTTCTTGATTGCTGGCTTGTATAGAAACAAACAAATACAAATGTCTTAATTTCCTCTATGCCTCAGTCCATTTTGGCTGGCACATTTGCTTTGGAAAGCAAAATTCTTGCTGGAAGTTTGCTGCTTCAGCTGACGGAGCATCTCGAGATAGAGGCGTTGGATTAGAAGTTGTTTGTGTGCATCAGGACTGTGACTGAATTTCCTGCAGGTCTGTGTCTTTTGTGGGAGTTATTCAAGGCTTAAAAAGGTGCAGATGGAATTTTTCCTGGTTTTACAGCTGTCCTAACAAAGCTCTCCAGTGTGCATTCATGACCGAGCTCAGGTTGTATTGTTTTCCCGAGAGGCAGCAATAACTTCTCGCCTCCTTTCTAGCTGCCTGATTCATGCTCATGAGATGTGTAGGAATCCTTTTGCCATTGCTCTCTCTCCCAAATGTGATTGAAATAGGCTACTGAACTCAAAAGTGAAAAGGTTGCATATAAAGCCTTATTATTCCTTATTTATTTAGAAAAGCAGGCTAAATCATAGAATTATTTTGGTTGGAAGAGACCCTCAGGATCATCGAGTCCAACCATCACACAACTCTAGCACTAAACCATGTCCCTAAGAACCTCGTCTAAATGCCTCATCTAACCTTAAATATGGAGAATATACACATTCTGCTCTTTTTCCTCCTCATTGTTCTAATAAAAAACCCACCACCACTTGCCCTTCCCTCCCTCCTACCCCTGAAGAAAAACTCCAACCCCCAGCATAGCGTGATTGTAGTAGTAATAAGGGGACAGAGCATTTAGTAACCTCTGGGAATGAGGTTTCTGAATTATTGTGAAGTCTTGAAATTACTTTAGTGATCTCCTTTAAATCCCAAGTGGGCAGTGATCCATATTGTAAACCCTTCACACGTAATTTGACACAATTAGCAAATTCTGCTTCTGGGACCATCTTGTGACTTGTGCCGAGGGCGTTTCCTACAGAGGAGCTGTGGGTTGTTGGGGTCTGGGCAGCGGAAAATGAATCAGCTTACCCTGGGCCAGGATGATGCTGATTAAAAAAAGCCTAGTTTATCCACTGTCAAACAAAATGTTTCCTCCCTTATGTTCCAAAAAGAAAGCAGAACGTTGCACACAACTCCGATGCAGGTCTTTCTGAGTTACTTTCAGTCTAACCTGTTTTCCTTAAACAAGCGATTTCCTGATTCTTGTAACTGACTTTCCTATTGCCAAGTCGAATGATCTTTGTCTGTATGACTCTTTTATGATCTTGCTAATGAACTTTCCGTTTTATGCTTCTTGTCTGATTAGTAATGCCAGAGATTTAACCAAGCAGAGATAATTCATTAGCCCGAGCCGTAGCTCTGAGGGCACCGTGTCAGACCCCCGCTCCGCTCCCGACACTCCATTAGCTTCTCTCTGCTCTGAGATCTCAATTTTTTTCTAAAAGAAAACGCAGAAGTCTTCTCCTGCTGCAGATTCTTCAAGTGTTGGTCACTCTTGACTCATTGACAGTGAAATTCATAGGATCATTTTGGAAACTCGTAGGCAGTGATTTTTTTTTTAAATCCATGATAAGTTGCATGCAGATAAGTGGAAACAGAAAAAAACATTCATAGACCCTGACTTGCAGTGTAAAAAAATGAGTGATTAAGTGCAGTTTATGGATGCAGCTATGATTACTTATGCTACAGTTCCTTTCCTTTTTGATGTTGTTTTAATTTGCAGCCCTTAAAATTCAGAAATGAAATATTTAATCTGTTACTAAGTGTTGAAGTCAGCGTGCTGTAGGGAAGGAGGGAGATTTCTATGAGGATGACTCTGTGCATGACTCAGTGTGTTGTTTTGATCTTGTGCTTCTTGTCTGCTGATTCCAGGGGGTTTTCTCCTTTCTGGAGGTGCTTTCTGGTGTTGGGAAGTAGATGCTGAAAGGATTAATGTTTGTGGATGCTGTTGCCACCTCTGTGTTGGGTTAGTGGGCTGTCAAGACTTTGACCATTTCTTGGCCACAGTCTTTAGCAGGTTGTATCAATTCCACATTAGAAACCTGCTTCTGCCAAATAGGTAGTTTGGTGAATAGGCAGCAGCTGGTGTGGTGGGTGAGGTTAAACTGAGAGGGGGATTAAAACCATGGGTGGAGGACTTTCTATTCCTATGATGGTAGAGCTAGTTTTAGGGTGAAACTGGCAACAGGAGGGGGAAGAGCTGGGGGACAGGAGGAGGGACTCACTGACAAAGCAAAGTGGGAGCAATTGTAAGGGAGACACCTTGGAATAGTGTGGGAAAGACCTGTAGACCACTGTTGTTTGAATGATGTGGGTCATAGCATTCATATGTACTCATACAAATCATGTCACTTTTTCAGGCCAAAGCAAGGGAAGACCTTCTTCACTCCACTTACAAGAAGTGCATCTGCTTCTACAGCGTGGCTGGTGTTGCATTAAAGATCAGCTTAAGTTTCTGGAAGAAGTGGGAAAGAGATCAAGGGCTGGTGCCTTCGGCAGCAGGGCCTCATTCCCTGGAGAGAGAAGCAGAACCAGGTTTTGTACCAACTCTACTAGAAAGGCTGGTGTCAGAGCAAGTGGGACCGTGCAGGGAGCAAGCACAGATGTGGGCATGGGAGTCCTCTGTGTCACAACCTGCAGAAACAGCCAGGTGAGTTTTTGGCTGGAAAATTTCTACTAAGGCAGTTGTGCTGCTGTAGTACCTCTCTTTGGATATTTTTATTAGCTTCTGTGTAATTTCATGGTCACTGCAAAATTGGATAGATTCATCAGATTTACTCAAGTAGTACCAGATTGTGCCAGTGATCATTTTAAAGATATTTCCTCATAAGTAGTGGGTGCAAACCTGTGTTATTTTTGTACCCACAACAACCAGAAAAAAAAACAGTCATCGTTAATCTGTCAGTGACATGGTCATTGCAGCAGACAAAGAGACTTGGGAGATTCTGCACAGAATGTGTTGTACTTATTAGCTCCACAAAAGTAATATATTTTGCAGAATGGACACTGTATAAAAATTGTCTCTTGCTGCTGGTTTTCCTTCCCGTGTGCAGCATGCAGGTGTTAGCAGGCCATGCCAGACAGAACACGCTGGGATCTCTTTGTGGGATCTCTTTGTGATTGTCTCCCCACTGCCTGACATGTGCCCCTCTCACGCTGCTGGTGCTACAGAGGGTAGGTAGGGTCTAATTAAAGACACAGAGGGATGGATCTGCATATGTTGCTGCTGTTTGGGGACTGTCTGGCTCGGAGGAGTAATAATTGGCTACAGGGCCTTTCACCTCTGTGGCATGGCCTTGAATGCAGATCAGCTTAGTGATTTTTAATGTCATTACCATGTGACAGCTGTTTTCTGTGTGAAATTAGCTGGTAGTTTGTGTGTTCTTTCTATAAGAAGCCAATATCAATAATTGCCACATCAAATGGTGGTATTAGCACCCTTTAAAAATATATGTAATTTAAAGTTTAATGAACATGATTCAAGTATACACATTGGCATGTGTTGTAACAACACTGAAATCAATATAAATCCACTTAACTCCATAGTTAAGTCAATGTATATAAATATATGCTGGAGGTAAGTACTTGGGACGCAGTAAGATACAGCAGTCGCATCTAACAGCTTTCTGCAGCTCCTTTTGGGGTCCTGTTATTACACAGGGCATGTGAGCTCATGACACATTTGAAGTTAGACTGTGCGACTCTCCCCTAAAATCAAAAAGCAGCATCAACAGAAAAGGTCAAGGTAGTTCAGGGAAGAGTCCTTCTTGATAGATGACTCCCATTTCCATGGTGAGAGCTGGAAGGAGAGATATCTCTTATTAGACCAGCTGATACAGCTGAATGAAACAGATAAGCTTTTGAACACATGGGCTCTTGTTTTTAATGTGCCAAACCTAGATCAAGGCAGCAGCCCAGCTCTTGTTACAAACTTCTGCACTTTGCCAGCTGTAACTGGTCTGTCTCAAGAGGTATGGTACTTGTCCTCCTGATTTACACTGTCCATGCCAGTGAGTGTGGTCTGAGCTGCAGCCATTCACACAACAAAGTTTTGCCACTTTTTCTGTGGGGGAAAAACCACCCCATGAGAGACACCGGGGAAAAGTGCTGTGGTTGAACATTGAGCTCAGGTTCTTTGCTTGTGTCCTCTGAAGCCTTTTGGAGTTCTGTTCTCCATTGCAACCCTAACAGCAATAATGCAGCTGTGAACAGTTTCCTCATTCCCCTACCCAAGTGGGAAGCTAAAGGAGAGGCTGGGAATGTTGACTAAATGTGTTTGTGCTGTAGAGCAATGGCTCCTCAAAGCCAAAACCTTCCGTGGAAAAGTGTTTTTTTGAAAAAGAGCTTTTTGTTACATGTTCCTCCTAGACCATAGAGACAAACAGCTCCAGCAGAAGAATCCATGGTTTTGCAGGTCACTGATGGGGTGGGACACCTGAGTCTGTGTTATTGCTGTTCCTTGTATGGTATCATATAATATTTATGCAAAGAATAACAGCTCCAACAGGGGAGGCTTGCTGAGAAACACGGTATCTTGCCCCGCTCTGAAGGATGAAGAGGAATATCAGACATATTGACATTTTTCATAATATGGAATTATTTTCTCCCAGCAAGTTCTCTTCAAGGTGATGAAGAGAAATGTTCTTAGCATGACTGTTCCTTGCTTATGATCTCTGTAGATTTTTTTTCACTCTGGTTCTGTAGATTTGCCTGCAATCCTTCCCTTCTCAAAAATCTTTTAATACCTTTATAGAATAGGATATACTCATACACTATTATGGTAACTTGTTCTCCTCAGGGTGAAAATGATTAAAAACTCTATAAACCTGCAGTCCCCCATAATAAATGTAGCCCCTCCTATTAGGTAATGAAACCATTATTCACTAACAAATTCAACATGTGAGTCTGTGAAGGTCTTTTGTAAACAGATAAGGTGTTATCTGGGAAGAGAGCCTCCAGGCTATCACAGAAGAGCGTCATTTACATAAAGTGAAGGATGTTCCTGGGATCTGGGGAAGATGCAGTAATAGCAATTACCTTTCTCTAAAAGAATAGTGGCTTCTCAGGCCAAATTTCTTGGTGGTCTCCATAGAGTGTTTTTAGAATAGGTTAGAGGTGTGTCTGTCAGGAGTGTCAGAGCTTACGTGTAGGTTGTTGGTCATTTAGCAACAAGGAGTGGAAGCAGCATCTTGTCAATGGGAAATTTAGTGACAGGAATGGGAAGAAGAAACCCAGGGACATGTGTTAGTTGTGCAGATACGCCACATCTCAGCGGGATGTGATCTTTTTCATTACTGCATCATGAAAGAAGCAGCCTGTCCTATTCCAGATGTGTTTTATACCCTCATCACAAACCTCTTTCTGCGTAAAAAGCAATTCCCTCATAAATGGCCCTTCATTAGCTGCAGGGTCATGTCAGAAACAATCATCAGTGTATTGCTGATGTGACCGACTCATCTTGTGAACTCCTTGACCCTAACAGTCAGCAGGATTTCTTTCTGTGAAGTGCTAATATGAAAAGCAATAGCATTAATGAAAGAGCTCTCGACCTGGTTGGTGTAAGGGGTCAGCAGACACTTACAGACACCTTTGGCTAACATTCCTATCATACCTGCCACTTTGACTCTCATCTTGCTTTTCTCAGACTCTGATTAATAATATGATTCACTCATTTGTGGTGTTGCATCAACTTACTACCCTGCTGAAAAACAAGACAGGAGCTAGAGAAGATGAAGACTTTGAAGAGAATTTTTTGAGAAACCTTACCCTCATGCTTCTCTTGACCTGGTTAAGAATCACTTCCATGGGTGGGACAATAGTTTCCCAACATCTCTTGATCCAATACTTGCTTCCCAGAGGATACAGTGTTGGATGTTGAAGGTCCTGAACAGTCCTTAGAAGTTAAAATAGCATTAGATAACATGCCATCAAATGGTGGAAGCAGAAGCTCTTGTGAAGGGTAGAAGCCCTTTTTAAGAATGTCTTTTTCTTTAAAATGAAGTAACTCTAAAAATATGAGTGTAAACATCCACCTGATTTTTATTAAAAAAATCTAGTTTACACATGGATCAAAGAACAAATGCATGTTCTGTATAGGTAGACAGTACAGCATACTGAATCATATATAGAGTAACAGTGTACATTAGCTACAGAACTTGAATTGCAGGATGTTTTGTTTCAGAGTCCCAGAAACACTCGGGTGCCATCGGAGCACCCCAGCTCTTCCCTGTGCTCGTGGGGTGGCAAAGGGCAGTCAGGGGTGCCCGTGGCTGGGAGCTGAAGGCTTGGTGCCACCTCAGGGATCTCTCTGCTCACTGAGGAGGGGAGAGGACTGGAAATCTTTCTAGGTGAATGGCAAACCAGTTTCACCTGCAGGATGGGCTACCCGTGTTTATAAAGATGTTGGTAAGTGCTGACTGGAGTCTTGCGTCTGTTTGAGACTCCTGTCTTTACAGCAGCAACTGAGCGCATTATCTTGCATTTCTGCCCCTTGCCTTATTCCACCGCCAGCTCTGATTCCCAGCCCTGCTGAGAGCAGCAGAGCTGTCTGTGACTGCTTTGTCAGCCTTACAGGAGAGGTGGGATGTGCACAGGTAGGAACAATGACTGTGGCGGTCCCGAGACAATAGCATCTTTTTGTTTCTGGTCTGGAGTGCTCTCCTGGCTGTCTGGCATCTCATGGAACTGGTTATGTTTTGGAGAAAAAAAAGATGTGGACGCTTGGCTGAGCTATGGGGCTAAAAGTTCATTTCAAAATGAATGGTATTTCAGCTGTCTGACTTTTTGTAGATGTTTACTTACTGCAGGAAGGGGATTGTGTCAGCTAGCCTGAATTTTCAGTGATCTTAACGTGCTTTACTTTGGGAATAATTTACTTAATGGAGTTTGTCTGTTAATTTTTCTTGCCCAATTGAACTTCTTCATTCACTTTGTTAGGGCAGCCAAATCTCTGCTCTCTTGAAGACAAGGGACAATAAAGAGAGATGGTGATTCCTGCTCACAGGTCAGTCCTGTGATGGGGGTCAACAGTGTCTGTGCCTGGAGTCCAGACTCGTCTGTATGACGAGTATGGGACTGACATACGGAATCATAGAATCATTTCAGTTGGAAGAGACCCTCAGGATCACCGAGCCCAACCATAAATATGGGCTTTCATCTCAGAGTCTTCACCTGCATTCAGCCTATAGGAGCTGCAGCCCTTCCAGGGTGGTATAGGTTGGCTGAAAAGGTTGAACAGTGGAGGGTTGAAGGTGGGAATGCACAAATATCAGGGACTTTGGCTCTTTGGTCCTTATGATCCAGAGTGTTATCAGATCCCACCTGAAAGAAACAGAAGAGGGAGGTGTGTAATATTTCATACTCTGTGTTGGGTAAACATTGGCTTCTGTGGAAGTTGCTGTATTTCTGCATTTGTTATGCTTGGTTTATCTTGCTGGTTTTAAATATTTGTACAAGTTGCTAGAGCTATGCAAACTGTGCCTGAAGGAAACCTGAAACAGAGGATAAGAATTAACTGGAGGTATCTAAATTAGTATCCTAACTAAAAATATTACAAGGGAAACTGAAGAAAAGTGATAGGAGTACAAGGAAGTAATTGTGTTCTTCCAACCTGTGGGAGTGAATGTCCAGGGATTGTATTAGTCTGACAAAGGGGGTAGTGGTGAGAGCCTATGTTTAAAAAGGTTTATAATTTGCAATATCTTTAAAGGCACTCATTTGTGTTTAGACATACCAACAGGTAGGGAGGCTGCTTGTAAAGTTACTGCTCAGACATGTTGGCTTCTGCTGCCATTTTTGTTGTCAATATTTACCTTTTTTTTTCTTTTGGTAAAGATTTATAAAATGTATGGTAACGTTTGAACAACTGTGCAGATATGGTCAATATAGCCCCTGTCCCCTAACCCAGCACCTGAGCAGCACCACAAATCCTCATTGCCATCACACGAGGCGGTGAAGCTTAAAAATCACTCCTACAGTAGACGAGTTTGGGCAGTGTTGCAGGGATTAGAAATACCGAAGATTGGGTCAAGCCGCCTTTATCAAACACACAATTTCCTATCTTATATATCAAATGACAGGATTACATTTACAAGTGTAATAACTCCATGTGAAAACAAGTGGATGTCTTTACATGAATGACTTCCTTCCTCTCAGCTGCCGTAGTGGAAGATGATGGTTATTAAGAAAAATATAATGCTGCCAAATGGAAAACCCTGAAAACCAGAGCTTGCTTGATATACACAGAATAGTGGTAGTGGTGAATAGCTGCTTAGAATGCGTGTACACTGGGGTCTGCCTGTGCTAAAAAAAATGCTTTATTATTGCTGCTGCCTTAACTGCTGGTTAAAAACAACTCAGCTGACAGTATTAATGACATAAACCCATTAGAGTGGGAGAGAAATGAGGGAATAGGTTTCCTCTTATGGCATCGTTCTGTAGACTGGCACCTGAAAATCATTTTTAGCTTGTTTGCTGAACAGGGAGGGATGGAGGGACCACTTTGATGTGATGCTAATAAGATCTAGTTGCTGAATATCATCCTATGGAAGCGAGAGGAGCAGTAGCTGAGGGCCTGTGATTGTTTTTTCTCAGTTTTCATGACCAGGCATGAACAACCTGAGTCTTCCTCCTATGCAATGGAGAGCTGCTTTTATCTTTTTACTCCATACTTGTCACTCACTAGCAACACAGCCAATGCTATGTTTTACATTTTGTTTAAAAAACATAGGAATGAGGATAACAGTCAATCAGGCGTTACTTTTGGGCACCGCAAAAATGGAAGTCTCTGCTTCACCTCCAGTTCCTTGACCCATCAGTTCTACTATCCCTAACAGTATTTTTATATTACTTATGGTTTTGTTTGTTTGTTTGTTGTCTCCAGATTGTGCAATGTTGGACACAAGCGAGCTGAAATCTCATCTAGTAATTGGAAATATTTCCTGTTGGTTTATGAAAGTTCAAAGGAAATAAAATTACAAGTATTCTGCAGAGGGAAGGACAGATTGAACAGCCTGCTGGCCCCTTACAGCAGCTCCTCCAACTCCAGTGGGAACCTCAGTTCATCCACCAGACTCCCCAAAATGTATTAACATTTTGGGAACTGCTGCGGACGTTTCTGTGAGCAACAACAAATTGTAGCTGGCAAAATCAAAGCTCGCTGAAACTTGAAGGCAAGATATTTTTCCATCTCTGCTCTTGCAAAGCAGCACGTCTCCTGCAGCCCCCCTGGCTCCGTAGATGAGTGGGGTTTTATTCACTAGCATACATGCAGATTTTCCTCCTAGGAAAACATGCAGGTTTTGGAAGACAGCAGCCGACAGAAAGGACTATGTCTTTTTGGCTCTCGCTTCCAAATGAATTTGTAAGCATGAGAAAAAAAAATGCCTTCAGGAGGTTTAAAAATAGTTCTCATAGCTGGAATGTTTTTGCCATATTTCTCCATAACCTTATCCACTTTTACTCCCCTATTAAAAACTGCAATGGGAGAAAAAATAGCAGAAGCAGCAAGTGTTATCTGATAACTATTTAATGTGGTAGCATTACTATCTAACAGGATTTTAAAAAAATCTTAATTTTTAAAGCTTCATGTTCTGGCAAACAGTTTGCTAGAGATTAGCACCGTAGTTATGATTAGAGTACAATCTGCATTATTCCACAATTTTCCCTTTCATATAACACATTATGCTAATCACACTGTATTCCATTTTTCAATAAAAGGTCAACAGTGCACTGTTTGTGCAGAATGTGCAATTTAAACTTCATGTCTGTCATTAGAGATAATCTAGGTTTGCTGTATCAAGTGAGGTTGTCATAGAAACTAGACCTGAGATCTCTGTTTACAGCCTTTGGAGAATAAACACTTTGCATTTATTTCACTGAAAAATAGGTGAACAATTAAATAAGGTTTGAAAACAAAACCGTAATGGCCCAGAGAGAGATGTCATTCATCAAAAATCAATATATGTTATGCAGCTGGTAAACTCCAAGTATTCAAGCAGGTGACTGACAGCAATAGCGAAATATTTCCCAGGGGGGTACGGGAGTAACTGATAGTGTATCATAACGCCTGGAGCGGAATTAATTTAAATTCGCTAATAAGTTTTGTTACACGAATTACAAACCTGAAGAATATTTGTTTAAATTTTGCTTTATGTCAGGTAAGGCTTTTTGTGTTGGCTTTTCGGATGTTTTTAATAGCACCAGGAGGTATTTTAGCTTTTATTTTTTCTGTGACATTCCATGCCTTCCTATCATAGCTAAACTTTGCTTTGTGGATTATAACGAGGTTTGCAGGCATCCTAAAAATATCTCTGGTATCTGCAGCTTCATTAGTGAGCAAAAGGGCTACAGCTTCGAGGTTAACACCGGGGTTTTAGCTTGTTCTTTCTGTGACGTGTTATTAACTTGCAGAGCTCACCTTTCTCAGGCAGCGGTATTTAGTAACGTTTCAGGAAAGGATTAGAGAAATATGTGGACAAAGATGGCTTCTGTTGTTATAGCACAGTAAAATCACCAAGACTATCAATCTTTTTTTCCTCAGGGCGTAATCATATTACCAGCTGGCTGTTTATGTAGGGGTTTTGTCAATGGCACAACTTTACGCTGCTGACAAGATGAATTACGCGGATTGTGTGTCTTCTGAAGCATCTGAATCCTGCCTGATGTCCACATGTGCAGTGTCTCCTAGAAATATGAACGGACTCTGTGTCTATCATGTCCTTGGACACAAAGGTGCATCCAAAACAGGTGGTCTGTTGCCAGATTGTGAGAAGAAAGTGAAACACAAAAATTAACCAAATTTTGACATGAGATGGGGGGTGAAAAACTGCTAAAACAGCTGAGGCAAGAATGAAAAGCTTTTGATGTTTTGCTTCTGTGTCAAAGGAGGCATTTCTCTCCCAGCAGACAAGTCACCTGCACTCTTGCAGGCAGGAGGTATCTATGCTCTGCATCCCAGGGTGTCAAACAGGACAGCAAAGCCCGTGGTTTTCTGCTGCTGGAAGCTGCGCACAGCTCTGTTTGCTGCAATGCATTTCTCCTCATTTCTTCCAGCGATGAACATGATCTGTTAGTCCCTGAGGGTCGTCCCTGATATCTCATTTTCCCGATAAATAAGGGAACAGCTCTGCTAAGGGCTGCCTGCATTGCATTACGCCACTGGTGAATTTGGTCTTTCAAGCCTATAGAGAGCCTGGTGTTCAAACCCTGAAAGAGCAACTGCAATGA
The DNA here is from genome assembly GCF_964273445.1 of Streptopelia decaocto. NCBI lineage: Eukaryota > Metazoa > Chordata > Aves > Columbiformes > Columbidae > Streptopelia > Streptopelia decaocto. The sequence continues at coordinate 66,283,298 of NC_138659.1, read as the reverse complement.
AAACAGGCTGATATTCTCATATTTATAAGGCTTCAGCTGGGAGTGGAAGTCCTTGTTTTTTGGTGAATGTGTTTTCTAACCAATTCAAAACAAGATGCTCAGGTAGGTCTGTAAATGTGGTTTCTCTACCTTTCTAGAGCAGAAAATCTTTCCATGCCTGATGTGTTTGCTCAGCAGCACGCACTTCCCTTCTAATTATCTGCTCTATTTGTAGTTCTTGACCTCGGCTGCGTCAGTAATATGACAGGTCTGTGAATCTAGTCCTAGCTTGTCGAACTGCCATTCAGACAATTTTTACAATACAATATATGGTAATCCACTGTAAGCAGGAATATAGATTTGAAAAGCACTTTCTGTTAATGTTTGTGCTAATATTAAGATTCACAGCCCTGCCTTTGAGTGACTGGTTTTGCATTGGTTGAAATACTGAGAGCCATTGACCGTAATAAGTTGTTTATCCTGGTCTTAAGCTTCCCTCAGAGCTTTTCTGCAACTGTGCTGCACTAGTACAGGGGCCCAAGTCTGTAGACACCTTCAAACAGAGAAGCTAAAGCAATGATGGGCTCATCGATAGTGTCTACACTTGACTGAACAGCCTAAAAGACTTGGAAAAGCCCGGGGGACATCTGCCAATGTGTCTGCAGGCTCGGAGCTCCGGACGCGTCAGTGAGCAGTGCCTGTGTATTCCTGGCTTTGCAAATAATGAGGGTTTCCTGCCTTTTTTATATGTCAAGTTTTAATGGATTCTGCTTGTAACACTTCAATTTCAGCACATCACGAAAGCATAGGTTGGTGGGCATATCGCAAACCTTTTATCCGAGGCGGGAAACCTTTGTCTGAAAGCATTTACCATGTAGATCTGAAGCAGTCACCCTTTGTTTCAGCCTGGCCTTGCAGCTTGTTTTGCAGCTGAGCTACCCAGGGAAGGTCTTGTCTCAGGTTTTGTTCTTCTTCTTGTTGCCCATATTTCTCTGCCAGGGCAGCTGTGTTGGAAGGCAGTGAGGGAAGCTGTGTTGCTGGGTTGTGCTTGTGGATGGCTGTGATTTGGGCAGAGGAGCAGGAGAATCTCCAGAGCCAAGAGGCTCTTTGGCTCCTGGGGACCATTGGTATAATAAGTAGAGCCACGGGTAGCTGGGACAAACATGCAGGGCGCTGTGGCTGCATCTGAGAGGGTGTAATTAGGTAACCTTGCCTGCTAAAGTGGAAGAAAGCGTTCTCCCCGGTGTGATCTGCCTTCAGTGCTGATGACGTGTGCTTTGAGGCTTGGCAAATGCCTCACTGTTCCTTTCAAATGGGAAGAGACATTGGCATCCTGGCCAGCATTCTGGTCAGAGCATGCTGAACCAAAATGCATTTTAAATGCTCTGGGCTATGATGCTGTCTGGGAAAAAAGTCCTATTGATCTTTTTTTTTTTAAAAGAGGACAGAGATTACCTCTGTATATGCTTTGTGTGATACATGGCATTATACTTCTGGCTGGAGAAACTATCAGCTACGAAGGAGCATTCTCACATAGACCTCTGCTCCTAGGTTCCTTTTTTACGTATACGGCAAAATATATTTAATAAAAAGTGCTTGGTTTGGCAGTGAGTTGAGAGGTGTGCTTTCCAAAGGCTTACTAGATAGGATTCTCTTTTTGACCTATGTTATGGTAGGTTTTTTTCATTAGATATGAATCCCTTTGCCTTTGTAAGAAAGGGAGTGAATATCTGAACAATCTTCTAGTTAGGGAATTCTGTTACTGCATTTTCCTGCAAGTATCTATTCATTTTCTTTTGAGCATCTATAGAAATGTTCTCCAGGTAAATGATTTTCCTTGTAATTCTCTGCACAGATAAGAGCTTCATCATGTTCAGCATGGATTTTTCCATTTCCACTTTCAGGCTACTTCTCACTTTTATCCTTGAATTCCTCCTCTCTACTCCCTGGTATTTATAGGCTACTGTCACCTCTTTTATTCTCTAGTTTGCAAGCTTCATGCGTCCTGTTCTCCAGGCTCCCTTTATGGGAAATATTTGCCATTGCTGGTGTAGGAGGGAAGAAGGTGGGAAGAGCAGCCACTTCTTGGGTTGTACTGGTTTTGTTAAATGATGGAGCCAGTGTCTTATTCCAGGAGGCAGCTTTCTTTGCACTTGGCTTGTGCTGGACTGAAGCACACTGAGTTGTAGTGAGGCTGTAGGTCTTGTTGATGGAGCAATTATGAAGTCCGGGGCAGTTTTGGCACTTATCAGTTTTTTTGTTTTAAATCTTGAAGCAAGCCTTTTTTCACAGAATGAATTAAATTGAGATCTGATATTGCTTCTTCCTTTGCACTTTTCTTCAGGCTGTTTGAGCGGGCTCTGCCTTGGGGGACATTATGGCCTTATCCTCTTGGTGGGGACATTATGGCCTTATCCTCTTGGTGGGAACATTTTGGTGTGGAGGCCAATGAGAATAAGGACTGCAGCATCCCAGACCTTGCTCAGAGACCCTGATGGACAGCCTGGGTCTCAGCCCATCTGCCCCGCTGCTGTTTCAGATTGTGGGCATGCATGGAAAGATCGGTGGAGCAATCGAATCAACGTTTCTTGAAACTTCTTGTTTAAAACGTAATGCAGCTTTTGTGATGGCCAGACTCTCCACCTCCACAGCCTCCTGGGCTGGCCGAGTGGTCACTGGTGGTTCTGTTTTGCACTGGTACCTGCCAAGTGCAATATGAAGAAGACAGACATGTATGTGTGTGTAAGTGCGTGTGCAAGAGCATCCTTCCTCAAAGCAGCTCTTGTGCCCTTCTCGTGAACGTTTCAGGCCTCACTCTTGGTTGGTGAGGAAGAGCAGGGCTGGGCAATAGCTGACGTGGCTAGAGATGCTGCCTGTGAAAGTCAAGGCTGTCGCTGTGACAGCCTGGCGACGAAGCTTGATTACCTTCAGCATTGAAACCTTTCCGAAAGGCTGCGATGCCTACAAGAATGGGATGATTATACTGGCTATTCTTTGAGGAGCCAAGGTTAATCTATCGAGATCATGTGCTCGCACGTGTTGATGTGTTATTTGTCACGTTCGCTGTGCCCGTTTCACCGTGACCTCCTCTCCCTTTGTTTGGCTCTGGCTCCCGCTGTGTGTGCTGGGGTGGGACAGCTTTGTCTGCACCGATGTGGCACCTGCCTCTGCTTCCTACAGGAATCAGAAACACAAAAACTCAGTGCCTACTGACTGCTCCCCCCATTCTTGGGCTTTTCATTCAGTTACTCCAAAGCATCAAAAAATAATAATGTTTGGATCTGATTTTACAATATTTTTGTGAAGGAGCTGAATGCACGTGGTGTATGCTGAAGCTGATTTTGAAGGGAACCAAGACAAAGTAAAATGGCAGTTGAAGATTATGACTGGAATTCACTAGCAAAACCTTTTCATTCAGATTTTGGTTTTTAATGAGAAAAGATGTCTCTAAAAATTCTGTTTTGGAAGGACATGGATATTACAACTCACTGCTCCCTGCCTCAAACCCGGAGATTTTAGTCAGTTTTAATGTCTGACTGTTTCTGTTTTCCCTCCTTTTTAAGTGTTTTGAATTAAAAAAAAAAAAAAATCCATGGGGAGAGTTTTGGTCTGTCAATAGGATTATTTTCCAGGACGAAATAATTCAGAAGGACACTTAGTGCTTGGCAAAACTGGCATCTCTGAACTGAGCAGACAGCAGAGAGCTCGTATGTGACTCCAGAGCTCAGCAGTTAAACGGTTCCATCTCCAGCTCGGGCCAGTGGATTTTGTACATTCACTGCAGGGAGAAAGCGATGAGGGAGGAGAGGGCAGGGCCTGGTGCTAATGTTTTTAATTTCTCATTTACTGTCAGGCAGCACCATATGGAGAAGAATGGAGCATATAGAGGAAAGAGGGATGGATGGTGTGTTTTCCCTTGAGCTTCTTGTCAGAAGACAAGGAAAGTGAATTCTCTGCAGGTAGCTTGAGCCTTGCCAGAAAAGTGGGGTTTATGATTGCTAACAGTGGTGAGGATTTTGTTTTTAATCAAATGTGTGGGTTTTTGTATTTTTTTTCTGTTCTTAATAGAATAAGTGGGATTGACTTATGCCACTCAAATATTGTCATTATGTCAGTGCATTATTTTCTTACAGCATTCAGAAGCATGCTAGGCACTTGTCACAATCAAATATTGTTTATTTGGAGACTCAGTAGGATGCCCAGACATCTGAATGCCTCTAAAAGAAACACTGCTGCTTTGACTGATTGTGCAATGGCACTTCTCCTCCCAGCTGCATCTCATAACCTCCGACCGCCAGCAGACCTGTGGTGCAGAGACCCTTTCTCCTGCTCGACGGCTTCTCCTCTGACATCTCTTCCTCCCACAGGTTGCATTGTCTTTTTTTCCAGTGATGGCTCAAAGGTGAAAGCTTTGCACTTGCTGAAAAGCCAAGGGTTTTGAAATGAGGGAGGGAGGAGAAGAGCCTGCCAGAAAAATGATGCCCTTGAGGAGGATCTTGTGTTGTAACTTCTGTGCGGAGGATGTTTGAGAGCTCATGGGAGCGCAAAAGATGGGGATATGAATAGAGACTTGGGAGCAGCTTTTCAATAAAGCAGCTCCTGAGGGCTGCTTTGGAGCTGTGACACCCTGAACCTAAAGCTCTGCCTGCTCTGTGTCAGCGGGGAGGCCCTAAGCCCAAACCCCCTCCTCATCCCTGGGTGATGAGACCGAAAATTGTGTGTGTGTGTGTGTTTAAACACCCAGTGCTTATCCAGTTCCCTGGTGCCTCTCCAGCCCCGGGGAGCAGATAAATCTGTTGGCACGGCTATTTCTGTTCCCCCTCAGCCTCACATACCCTCATCTCAGCACGCTGCAAATTTAAATGATTTAGAAAGCATTATTTGCCGGCTTCCCACTTTAACAGGGATTAGCGTATCTTCCATCTATTCCTTGTGCTGAGGTCATTGTTTCATAGCTGCAAGGCTACGACCTCGTAACTCCAGATCTTAATTGTGTTTCAGGACTACTTTCTGTATCCATAATGGATTTGCAGTGCAGTCAGAAATGAAAAGCGATATTTATAAAATGTTGGGTTGAAGGTAGCTCAAAAATACCCCCTCAAATCTCCCTCGTGAATCTGCCTTTCAGCTCCCTTGACAAAGATATGCATGCACATGTCAAAAATGTTGTTCTTGGTATGGTTTTGAAATGGAGAGGTACTTGATGTACAATTGTTGATCTTCCTTTAGAAGTTTTACCTTCCATTATCAAAAGCCTCACTGTGTTCTTCCCAAAGGTAAACAGACATTTAAAACAGGTCATTGTGTGTTGAGGGTGTTGGCTGTTCTGTGTATTCATGTCCTTTGAGCAGCAGGTATTTGAAAAAGCCTTTTAATGGACAGGGTGGTAAAGTGCTGTGATTGGTTTCAAGCTTCTTCTCCCCCCATGCAGTCTCTGTAAATCCAAAAGAAGTGTTGATAATCCCCAGGGAGGGATAGTGGAAGAGTGTCTGGTGTTCCTAACAGGTATGGGCTGGGGGAAATTAGTACAAAATACCTAGAAAACAGACTGAGACACAGTCCTTCTCCTCCGTCATGTGGTTGATCTCTCTCCTATAGAGCCTGTCACCTGCCTTGGTGTGGAATTTAAGGCTTTTCTGACTCTTTGCATTGTGTGATTAATTGTTGGTGCGGGGAGGGGATGTGAGGGCCCATGTCTTGTGGCCTGGTCATGGTGCACTGTCCCAAAGCAGGAAGTAGTTGGTTTGCTTGGATATTAACGTGGGAAGTTGCTGTCAGTCACATATGTGTGTATTTCTTACCTCTCCCTGGCAGCTATCTCTTCATGTTTATGCATTACCTCCTCGAGATGCTATTAGGGAACATTTTTCCTCCGTGAAAAGAGCAATGTACAGAGGAAACTCTCTCCTGATCAAAGCAGAAGACTTGGATTCAGGGTTTCTGACTTGCCTTCCCTTTGAGTTGACTATTCCATACCTTATATTTTTAATGCTTGCACTGCAAAGCAGATGTGGTACCCGAGTTAAAGCCATGTGGGGAGTTGTGGTGCTTTACAGGGACACTCGGGTAAGACACACCAGGACACCTGACCTGCATGTTTTTGAAGGTGAGGGAGACCTGAGCTGAGTCACTGAATACTTGCCAATGCAAATTTGTTAAATCTGCTGGAAAGCTTTTAGTGTACATGCTCAAGCTTCCAAATCTGTGCAGAAGAAAGGCTTGCTTGGACTTGTTGCTAATCTGTGAGAGATGCTCACTTCCTTTGTCTGGCTGGCAGCCTTCCCAGGGGGCGCATCCGAGTCCCCAGGCAGCGGTCACAAATCATGTCACCTCGGGGAAAGGACCCATGCTGTGCACAATGTTCATGATAGCAAGGGAGAAGATTGGAATGAGGCTTTTGAAGAGCTAAAGAGACAGGAGGTAGGTGACCTTGAACTGGAAGGGTCTTCAACCTATTTCTAACCTGAACCTCACTGGATCAGGACTGGTTGAAAATGATTCTCTTCTGCTGGTTGCTCAATGGCCTGTGTGAAACATAATTGACAGATTTGGCTGTGGTGTTGCCAAGTCTTCAGGCTCCCTGTGAGTAACACAATTCTAGCCCTGCTGTGTAGAGCCTCTCTTACTGTAATGTGAGGCATTGCACACTTTCTGTGATATTTTGGGGGAGGAAGGCAGGCAGTTTTCTCCCGTACACAATGACTCACAGCTGTGAGAAGCACAAAGCCGCAAGCTCACGGGCTAAGTTTAGTCTGTTGTTTAGTGTGCTGCTTGTCTCATGAGACCGCTTTCACACAATTTGTATTAATGCTTGTTCTTCATTAAGATGCTATTGTGTGTTTTTGCATAATGTAAGGTTGTGCTGGATGATGTTAGGAATAGTCTGCAGGAGCTAGAATCAGCCCACCTGGTCATAGATGGGTCTGAGGTGGGTCTCTAAGGGCTCAGCTCCTTGTAGTGAGAGGAAAGAGGCATTTGTGCTTCGAGAGGGTGACAGTTTGGGGCTCTGCAGAGGGACATCTGGGTCTCCATTGTCAATGGGGTGAGAGAAGGGTGATGAAGCTCCCAACTTCAGCTCCTGGGTGATGAGTCTGAAGTTGCGCTCAGTGAGCCTGGGCTGAGATCTCTAATAAAACAGAGGTCCCCCTCTGTCGCTTCAGCTGCGGGCTCTCAGAGGATAAGTCGCAGAGGTGGCTGTGCTTCACTTGGTAGCAGAGGATCTATGTGCAGAGGTGTGTGGCTCTATTGGTACCTCCCAGGGGATTAGGATAAGGTGTTGGCTTCCCTGCTGTTGCTGGCCCAATGTTTTCGGATGGGCTCTTCAGCTCAGCTGGAATCTCTCAGCATTTTGCATCCCTGGGCCCCAGACTCAGCTTCTGCAGATGATGCGTGTGGGCTCATTGCTGCTTCTCACAGGTGGTTAAATCAGTCTCTCTCCAGAGGCCATGAACAGCAGGATGGCCATTGTGTTTGATAGCTCAGTATTTGCTTGTGGTGAGTCCTATTACAGGCTGGCTTACTTGGAGGAAATTTCACCAGAAGTGTCTTTGATAGGAAAAGTTTGATAATTCAGTGCTTCGGGCTCATAATTTGCTGGTGACTCTTCAATGTATTTTATGAAGAGAGTATGAAGGACTGTGGCATCAGTGGTGGGATGCACATAGGAACATGGGGCAGGAAAGGAGGAGTTCAGCCTTCCAGTCCCACCAGGTGCTATTGCAGGGAAAATGCAGTATTTAGACAGGACTCTGGATATTTTGCTAGTGCTGGTTTTACTGCAATGCTTTCCATGTTTAATGTGGCTAACCAAGGCTGTCTCTGTAGGAACGATACCTCCTGAGTGCCTCAAAACTGCCCAGATCTGAATGGGTAAGTGTAGAAAATAAACTATTATTTAAGATAGCAGATACTATCTATTATACAAGATATGAAGGTTTTGGAAATAGGGCATGTCTTAGGCATTGCCAAGGAGCTCTGTAGTATTCAGGGCTGGCTCTCCAGTCTGAACCTGGACTGTGTCGGTTATGTCTGGAAGTTCCCATTCAGTGGATATTTAATATTGTTTAATATAAAGTGAATTTGCATCTCTTTTGTGTTTTTTTTTCTTTTTATTTTTTCTTGTCTGGTGCTACATTTACACAATGTAATTGTGTAAATTCAATATGTAATTTATATATTTATTTATATTTATTAAAATTATTTTTATTATATTATTATAAATTATTTATGTATTTATACATAATACAAATTGTCTCTTCTCCCTTAGACATTTACACAACCTCGAAATTGATCCAGCCTCTCTTTTTGGAGGTGAGGTCTTGTTGCTTTTCACTAGGGATCAAGTAGGCCAGAACTTTTCCAGGGGTTAAGCTTTTACCTCAGCTAGGACATTCAATTTGATATAAGGTTTTATGTCACAGTGTGAAAATGCTGCTTTCCTGCTCCTGCCCTCCAGAGCAAGGCTTGGCCACCGCTTGCTCCCTGCACTCAGAGTTTCAAATTGGCGGTGGGGGTAAAGAAAAAGAGCAACAGGTAATGAGGGGAGAAGCACGTTTGCTTTGCAAAGTCTGGAGAGATCTTTGCATGACAGAAGAGGTGGCTGAGGGAGGGATAAAGGTCCTGAAGGGCAGTCAGGGAAGTCCAGCCCCACGGAGCAGCGCAGGCTGGGTGAAGCCCATCATTACCACCTCCTGGGTGACATCTCCCTCTTCTTCCCCTTCCCAAGGCAGCTGACACAAAGCAAGTTGAAGGGACAGCGTTTTTCCACAGCTGCTTCTGTGCTGACTGCTTAATTTAGCAGCTGCTTTGGCAATTCCTCAGTGCCCAAAGCTGTTGAAAGAAGCCTCTGTGCAGCGAGGGGAAAAAATAAACAAGTCCAAGGCTTCATTAGGGAACGAGCCCATCAGTCGTGGTTGGGGGTGAAAGATGAAGCCCTTTGCTTTCCTGGCGCTCCACGGCAGGTTTTCCTGTCGTGTATCCTTTGCATTTGCCTCACCTTGGAGTTGTTGCTGTTGACCCTGGAGTAGCTGCCACACAAGCATAAATTGGATGAGAGCTAATTAACTGTCAAAACCCAGGGCAAGAGACAATAAACCTCTGCTTCACCTCCTGGTGGGTTTGAGCCTTTTCTCTTTGATGTGACAGCTTGTCCTCCATTCCTTTTGCAAACAACTCGCCATTGCAGAGGAAAAGCAATACAGCAAGGCAATCACTTATCACCAGTGACAGCAAATAAACATGAAAAATGGGCTCTGAAATACTAAAGGACAATGATCAGAAAGGTTTCTTCTTTCATCCTAAATCATGATGTTTAGCGCTCAGCTGTAGTATTATAAGTTATTTATAAATGTCTTGGCTTGTTAGGAAATATATGTTTTTATATAAAGATAAATAATGTTTTTAATCAGATGATGAATGTATGTGTTCTGCGCGGGGAGGGGAGAAAACAACCCAGACTCAGTGTAATATCCTCATATTTATGGGGAGGCACCTAAGCAATGAAAATATTGCAAATGACATTTGCTCCTAGGCATGTGTAAAATAAACATGTTTATATTGCAGAAGAGCTAATCAAAATTTCCGATGGAACAATTTTCTGTCAGAAAATGCAGTTTCATCAAATTCTGAATGTCTTACTGAGAGGTGTCAATCACACAGATAATTTCAACTGAGGAGCAGTTTTGTTTTGCTTTGGTAAGGTAAAATCCTTGTTTCCGTGTTTGTTTGGATTCTTCACATAAAATGTTGATATACTTTAGCAAGATTTAATTTGTTACATTGCTCTGACATCCTCAAAACATTTATGTATCAATACGGATGGATTCAAAACTGGATTTTTTTTTTGATTGTCACTTCATGAGAAATTCTAATTTTTTTGGTTCTGATTCAATGTAAAACATGCCAAAATGTTAATTGCTCATATGACAAATTCTGTTTTTCACTCAACTCCAATTATAGCATTTGAATTTTGAAATTCAAAGCAGCAGAGAGAAATAAGAGGCAGGACCAAGATGTGTTAAAACCGCTTTTTTTTTTTTCTTCGATTTTTCCCCACGTAGACACATGAATCAGCTTTGGCAAACTCAGCATTTTCCAATGTTGTTATTGGAACTGGAATATTAGCGAATTATTATTTCCATGCTATTGTAGGTACGTTCCCAGCGGGGCCCCGTGGGGATGTATTTCTTCTGGGAAAGCTCAGTCCCTACACCTGAACGCTGGATACAACCTCCTCATCCCACCAAAGCTGCTGCTGCTATTATTATTATTATTATTATTATTATTATTATTATTATTATTATTATTATTATTATTATTATTAATTTCAGTGGATTCTCATCTCCTGAGTCACTTTGCTGATTGAGTGTTTGGAAATGATGGAAGTGCAGGCTCTGGAGTGTCCTGCCGACCCAGGGGACGGTTGGATGGAGTTGCAGGGAAGCAGCTGGTGGAGCTGGGAGGGCTGTGAAGGCAGCAGGAGGCTGCTGTACCCAAAATGAACACTCCCCCCCCTCCCAGCAGTAATGGTGCATCTGCTGTGCTAGCAGCTTTGCTTTAAAAACAATTCCCGAGGCTTCCACGTACTGTTTGACAGGGTGAGTGTGCTTGTGTGTGGTTTGTTTTCTTTACAAAGAAATCTGTGAACAGTTCTAAGTTCACAGATTCAGACTTTGGTTTGTCTTACTCTACGGTTAATAGGTATAATACTTTTGGAAGGCTTTTTTTGAAATATAAAACTTTACAAAAGGCAAAACTGAAATGCAGAAAAAGCCAGGTGGGAAGTAAGTTTAGCATGTCGCCTTGGCATCCCCTTGCCACTGCACACACTTCTGGGTTAGTTCAGCTGGTTTGAGGTTCGGGCAGCCTGGCTTAGAAGGTCTTTAAGAGGGAATGTAAATCATGCTGGACACAAAGCTTTTGACAAATAAGATGAACACAGGTTTAATCCATATAGGATAATTTTGGTATATGGTGAAACAAAAGCATTCTCTTACTTACAGGATTTTGACAGGTTTTACTCCAAGAAGCAAATGTCACCAATTGTTGCAAGCCATCCTGAACACACTTTGGCTAGAAGTGTGTTCATACTCTCCTTTTCCACACTATTTCTTATTATACTGTAGCAAATTTGTGACAGCTCTACTGAATTAACTGGGAAGTTACTTTGGATTTATACAGGTGGAATTAAAAAGCGATTTGGCCTGTTGCGTTTGGATATGTGGCTGATTTAAACATCTGGCAGGGGAGCAGCTGTTAACACAATTTTCTAATCTGAACTACCACAAATTAGAGCCCAAATGGTGTAAGGACATTGGGGAAGTGATAAGATGAGGGAGAGAGAAAGATGTGTCTTGAAAATGTCCCAGTACATTCCAGACTTTCCAATCCCCACATCATTGTCAGTGCTGCTGAAATGTGATGCTGGAGGAGCCGTCCAGCCCTGCCAATGAACTGAAGGTGGGACCCATGTAATGTTGGTATGGATGTACTAATTAGCAATTGAGCTGCAGCTAATAGTCAGGTCTCTTAGGGCTATCACACTTGTGTGTGTTTCACTATAACAAACCAACCCTCATCGTGGCTCTTTGTATGACCTTTGGGACTTACATGAAGTCTTTGGCCATCTTGACATCATGCAACCCATTGCATTGTCCTTTGCCACTTAATAAAAGGTTCTGATTTGCTTTTGGTTTTGGGGTTTGTTCTCCTTTTGGAGGGAGAAAGGAAGACAGTATTTCACTGTGGTGGATGGAGGAGGGGGAAACTGCTTACATAGGTCTTCAGATGTGATTCAGTTTGGCTTCTGTGTGGTTTTCAGGTGGATGGGGAAAATGAACTTGGATTGCAAAAGGTTCACAGTGTGATTAAACTGGCTTGCTGGGAGTCCTTTCTGAAATAAACCCTCCAGCCTGGAACAGCTTCATATGGAGCATGTGTTGAAGCACAGGGAGTGGTCCTGCAGCAGCAAAAAGCTCTGTGGATTTTGCATTGTCTGGTAAGAATAGAATTGCTGTGGTGCTGTGAGAAACCTGGGCATCGATGGTGGGAAGTGTCGGGATCCGCGAGGTGTGCGGGCTGCTTGATAAGCCTCGAGGGCTGAAATCCTGTTTCAGGGAACTGCAATTGTTAGAAATCAGGTTTGTCCAAATTTTATTGGCTCTGTTGGCTCCTTTGGGGTGACTTTTGGTAGCGCACAGCTATTAAATGCAGAGAGAGACTCTGATTCCCAAACAGAAGAGAGTGATGAGAAGGCATGGTAACAGACTGCGAGGGCAGAGATGTGCCTTGGTAAGAGCTCCCTTTAGCTGAATTGGAGTTAAGTTCTTCCCTGCGGGCAAATATTTGATTTTATTTATGGCTCCCGAGTTGGAAGAAAACCTTCACTTCAGAATTATTTCTCTTCTCTTTCCCACTTGTTTTATTTAACTAGCTGTGGCACTGAGTATTGTTTCACGTGATAAAAATACTCTGTTACAGAAATCAGAAAAAGCATCAACCTCATAATAAACTGAACTATCCTCCCATTTCTTGTTTTCCAAATCAGGCAGTTGTGGAAATGTTTATACCTCAGGCCTTTTAGGATTCTCAGCACTCCAGTATTGCCCTCCACATAGTCCCTATGTTAGATCCAAACCTTTTTAATCACACTTATTTTCTGGAGATAACCAAAGAGATTTTTGTACCAAAACCCTTCACACTTCAACACTGCTTGCAACTTCAATAATGAGATAACCGTGACAGGTAAAATTCCCCTGTAGGATTAACATTGGGAGGGGCTCTAATCTTAAACAGGTTAGGAGAAATGCTGTTTTTTTCCACAGTAAATATTGACAAACGTTGGGCATTGTTCCTTGCCATGCAGGAGCTGGTCTGTCATGCTGGCTGCAGCAGGCTGTGAGTGATACGTCATGCTTTAACAAGAGCTAGAAGCCAGCATGTTACTTATTGACTTCTGCCCACAAAAAGTCTGTATGGGTGCTACTGGGCTGCATAAGGACTTGACCTTCCTCTTATTAAAACCAGATGTTGCCTAGAGGGTGAAGAGTTCCAAGCCCTGCACCCCATCATTACAGGTGCCTTGGGTACCAAGGTGATGTCAGGAATCACAAGGGACTCTCCGCAGTGACTGGCAGCTGCCGTCCAGCTGGAAGGAAGGGACTTATTCGTTTTTTCAGATGACTGAGGCTGTTTAAGGCAGGGCAGGTTATGCCCTGAAGCCGGTGTTGCTGCTGCAGATGCAGGACGCTGTGTCTCTTTATGTTGCCATCGTTTCTGGCTACTAAGGAGCTCCTTTTTCAAGCGCTGATCTCTGCCTTTGTGTGTGCTAATCCAAACTGAGCATGAGGACCAGACAAGAAAATGGTGATTAATAAGGTTACAAAGAGGAAAAATTGAGGTAGCTGTGTGTTGCTGTTTAAAAGGCGCTGAGAAAGTGAGTGAGACCCCTTTGGGGATGACCTGGCGAGGGCTTCTGTTCCTCACAACTCCTGGGGGATTACACTGTGTTCTGCTCTTGGCTTTGCTTCAACTCAGGGCCTGCATGCCCCTGCCAGGCAGCTCCTGGTTTTCTTCCACATGGGAAGAACAGGTCCTCCTCTATTATTTCTGGTGCCATCCTTCCATCCCAGCCCTGTGCTCTTGCATTCAGCTCTGTTGCATGCACTTTGGGTGGTGTTCAAGCTGCAGGCTGACATTAGTCGGTCAGTTGAACCGAATAAAGATCTTGCCTTCGGTGTCCTAGTGCCGCATACCCAACAAGGTGGGTGACCCATTTATCTATTTCTAGCCCTGCTGAAATGAAGACGACTTAAATCTGCCCCTTCCTTCCCCTGCCAGCTCTCATTTCCACACTGACCCTCCTGTTGTTTCCTGTTGAGAGCAAATAGGTAGGATGACCATGTCCTTTGTTCGTGATACCTACTCTTGTGCTGTGCAGTGAGCATCATGTCTGTACTTAGAAACCTGATCAGAAAGCTTCAAATGGGCTTAACATAGATGAGGGCAAAGCCAGCAAAATATTGTTTTACATTCTTCCCTTCCCACTCACCAGCATCAGTAACATGAGGCCCCCAAGGGAATGAGCTGCTGGGCAGGTTTTGCTCTTCCTCCTCTCTAAAGCAGCTTTGAGAGTCCAGGGGGTGTTATCAAGATGCTGAGTTGTGCTTGGTTTTGCGAGATCCCTGCAAACGGCTCCACCAGCCTGAGCCTGCTTTGTATGTCTGCTGTGGGCACAGCCAGCATCCTGGCATGTCCTTTCCTTTGGTAACATTCAGCCCACTTGGCCTCCCCTTTGGACAACCCACCTTTCCCAGGAGGTCCGGGCAGGGCTGGAGGGGGCTGAGGATCCATCATGGGCTGCGGAGGTCAAGCAATGAACTGATGAATGTAGTGTGGACAAGTGATTTAGTCTCTACTCTCTGCTTGATAACAAACCTGGAAGAGAGCAGCGCACCAGGCTGGTTATCTGGTGGCTTCCCCAAGGACCTCTGCTCAAGACTCCTCTCGCTTTGGGAAATGGTTCTTTTTGCCTCGGTTCAAGCTCATCTCCGAACCAGCCCTTGTGGCTGTCTAAGGTTTAGCTTTCTGCACCATTTATTTGTTGTCTGTTCCCACTTAAATTGCCAGTCTCGATGCCATATGGCTCACTTAATGGATAAATAAACCAGTCTATGTGGTGTAAATATTTCCTTACAAGTTAGATTCCAAATGAGGAAGTTATTTCATCAGAAGAAATGGAGTTTTTAAAGTGAGATTTACAAAAAAAGAAAGTCTAGTTGAATTTTGGTCTAAAGGACTTTACCCTGAAGCTTTTGAATGCCTGATATGTGGTTGGTTTTTTTTTTAAGTAAACTGACTAGATTTTTAATTACTGTAGCAATATTTAAACCTGCCCTTTGGTAAAGACTCTCTAAGATCTATTGGGATGTTATAAATAGTAACAAAAGACCTAGCTCTTTTTTCAGGCAGTGGATATAGTATAAAAAATGTCAAGTTTAAGAGTACTAAGATTATGTAATATAAATGATACAATGGAAAATTCTAGGCAGCTTGCAGTCCATTTACTGCTGTATAATAGTACATGTAATACCCTCAGTTCAAAGCTTAACAAAGCCACAAAGGCTAAAACAACAACAAGCACTCTCTCCCATGAATGTGCTCTGGGAACAGCATGTAGCTTATTAAATTATTGCAGATACTATAAAAGGATGTATCTCAAAGCTCATCTCTCGGATGTACTCACCCGTGTGTGTACGTTGAGTTAACTTGCTGGCAGACTTGCCAAGAAACGCATATGGGAAGTAGTGTCCTGATATTTATTGCCCTTAAAACACTTTGAGGATAATGTGTCCATATCTATTTCTTGGAGCCTGCCTTTTTTCCACAGACTGCTTTATCCTGACTCTGGAACCAGTTGTGTTTAGCTGGTGCAAAGGACTCAATGGGGGAAGAAAGTTTGAGGGGGTGGATGGGTTACAAATTTGTGCTCTTTGCAGAAATCTGGAGTCAGATTGGCTGTTCAAGATGCAAGTCAGATATATAAACATATTTCAATATTTTCTTAAAAACAAGTATTTAATGCTATGCCATCTTCCGGAGCTTAGTGTTAAATGTGGGGGTTTTTTTTTGTTGTTTTAAGAAAATTGCCAGGTATTTGACTGAACATGACTCCAGGATGGTCTGGCAGGCAGCGGTGGGGAGGTGGGACGCGGTGGGGAGGTGGGACGCGGTGGGGAGGTGGGACGCGGTGGGGAGGTGGGACGCGGTGGGGAGGTGGGACGCGGTGGGGAGGTGGGATGCGGTGGCGGTGCCTCCAGGCAGACTGAAGCCACAGGTCTTCCCCTGGTGACACCACAGCGCGCTGCAGAGAGGGAAGATGAAGGCACTAATGTTCAGACCAACCAAAGAGAACATCAAAGCTGAGCTAGTTGCGAAATGTGGTGTAGCCTTAAGCGAGTCGCTGACATCTCGGCGCATGTAGGTTGTGCTCAGAAAACTTCTAACTCTTATCTAACGGAATAAATTGTTCCTGGCACTGGGTGGTGATGGTCTGGAGGGGAATACTGGAGCACACAAATACAAGAAGCATCTGTTCAGAGTCCAGCTCTTGTGCATTTCGGTGCCCTTGAAGTTTAGGCTTCTAGTTCAGCTGTTGGCTTCTGAAGGTAAACTCTCTGGCTGACTCAGGCAGAGAATATTTCCAGGGAGAAGTGGCTGAAACAGCAGACCTGCAAGTGGTTTGGTCTCCATCTGCCTCTGAGAAGCCAAATTATGTCTGTCTGAGCTGCTGCAAAACCTACTTGGAGTTTGCTCTTGGAAGCAGCAATAACTCAGTTTGAGGGAAATGCAGCTGTGTGCTGCTGGGTAGAATATTTAGGCCTGGTTTTATCTTGTTTGAATGGGATGTGCAGCTGTTTCAGGTTTCTTGGGATTTTGCCACTTAGAGTGAGCAGTGAGTGCTGTGAAATGGGGATCTTGGCAGGTGGCTGGGGCTGCATTTGCAGCTGAGTTACTGCCCTGATACTGTCTTTGCCCTGTCTGGTGTTGGGCAGGCTGAAATTAGTGCTGGTTTTATCATCTTTTGTTCCTTCCCCTGGGCACACACAGCTTCCAAGCACCTCTGCTACAAGTAATGCCAGGTTTTGAAGGCGAATGTCCCAGGGACTGTGCTGGCTGGCAGGGAGTTGAATTCCCCATCGGGGCTGGTGAGCCAGGACTACCTGGTGTAGCTCCACAGTCCCTGCCCCAGTGGGGAACACACATGGCTGACACCAAATTCCTGGCCTGCTTGCTTTAGAATTAAAAGCGCAGTGGTGGGGAGGAAGAGCCCACTTCTCATCATACACAGGTCACAAGGGAGAGCTGGGTTCCCAAAAGAAATCCCTGTCACCTGGCAGAGAAAAGTGACGATGTGTCTTGTCACAAATCCTGACGTTGTGTTTTTTCCAGATTAGCTGCTTTTTCTCTTCCCGAAGCCTGAGGGTGTTTGATTAACACCCTGGTACCCTGTGTGGACTGTGGTATTTCACTGTCACCACTGGTGTGGCACGTAAGGCTGGTTGACTAGCTTCCCTCTAAACTTCTGCCTCTGAAATTTTCATTAACAATCAGATGTGCTTTGCCACCAGGGATTTCCCATATTTTGCAGTAATTTTCAGCACTAAAAGCAATATTTGCAAAATGTTTGTCCAGCCCTCATAGAGCCTAGTGGCTGTTCCACAGCATCTCCTGGAAGCTGGAGTGTTGGTGGAGCTCCCACGGTGGTGTTTGCAGAGGGTCTCGAGGCTGGATATAGAGTGTAAAGAAATGAACGCTTTTGTGCTCAGTGTCACATGTGCTTGGAATGATCTGCTGGCAGAAATTTCATTTTATTTCTAGTAATTTGGGGTTATGGATAGGATTACATCTCCCGGTCAGAGAGAGACATTAATCAAGAAATAGGCCTCTTAATCCTCCTTTCAATTTTAATAAAACACTGTAAGAACGCCTTTCACCGGGGGATGTCAAGTATCGGTTGTGCTTTGATTAACATGCTTTTGTGACAGGTTTACTGGTGTACCATGTACCAAGTTATTCAGCAACCTAATTTAAGCTGTCTGTCAAGAGAAAACCAGTACAAAGAGAGCATTATTTTCTCATTGGAGTTGCAATAACAGACTTGTGTATCTACAAACATTTATTTTTGTGCTGGTTACTCTGCACACGTTGTGACATTTTTAACCTTCAGAATAAATAAGGAGGGACTGGATGTGACACAAATCACATAGTGCCCTGAGTGGCAATTAGGAAAGAGATAAGAAATCGGAAATGTTTTTGCAGCTGATGGAAGTTAAGCATTTGCCTTTCTTAGAGCAAAGTGGAATTTGGATCAACTCTGCTGGAGTATAATGGGTGTAAATCTGGGGCAACTGAGAGGAGCATTTGGCCTTCAGTCTCTAATCCTCTCTTTTTTCCCCTCTCTGCTTTCTGAAGTCAAAACACATTTTCAATGGAGGCTTTGTGGTCTGAGTTGCATTTGGCTTCTTATCTGCTCGGTTCTTTCTAATGTGGCTTGATTATATTAGATATGAACTTCCTCGTGGCTGGAAGCCAACACCAGACAGACTCTTCTCTCTCCTAGTTGCTGAAACCTGACAGGGGAATGCCAAGCCTTTTCACAGGACTTGGTTTATTTTTAGAGAGGTTTTTTTCCTTGCATCTTCAAAAATTGACCTCTTGAAAAAGAATGACTGCAAATCATCTCCAAATAGAACGTAGCTGGAGTCTTCCATGCAAATGTAGCCTCTTCCAGCTAATATGGCACAAAATCCCACAGTCTGCACTTGCCAACCTGACACCCACTGAGTTTTAACAGCTCAGTTAACTGAGAGAAGTCTCTTGTGTGAGTGGGTGCACTTGCACTCTCCAGCCTCGGAAAGTGGGTTAAAAGCTTCACAGTCTTGTATGTCAGCCATTCGGTGGTGGACACAAGAAATCAATTACAAGTTGTGTGTGTTTTATGTTGTGTGTATTTTTTGTTGGTGGGTTTTTTTTTCCTTTTGTGAAGTTTGTAAGTAAACTCCCAACCTAGTTCTGATGATTAGTTGTCCCCAGGAGCCCATGGCACCACACACTTTGCTTGGCTTGCTGGAGGGAAGGCCTGGTGAGGTTGCAGTGCTTGAGGGTGATAAAATATTGGCCCATGTTGCCTAGAGAGGTGGTGGATGCCCCATCCCTGGAGACATCCCAGGCCAGGCTGGACGGGGCTCTGAGCAACCTGAGCTGGTGAAGATGTCCCTGCTCATGGCAGGGGTGGCACTGGGGGAGCTGGGAAGGTCCCTTCCAACCCAAACTGTTCTATGGGTCTATGAAACAAGAGTGGGATGGGGTTGGCAGGTCTTGCAGACAAACTGTGGAGAAGTGGCCAGTCCTCTCTGAAGGGCTGTTTTTCTCTTTGTGAAGGGACATCTTGCTGGGGTACCCCGGGTCCCCTCGCCGCTGGCCAGCCAGGGAGGGCTTGCAGGCTGTGGCTTGTTCTCGCCTGTCATGTTTTTCATGGCACTGTGACCTGCTCAGGTCCTCAACCTCTAACTCCCTCTGCTAATCTGCTGGGGTGCTCTGTACATGGTGGTGACCTGGGAGGATGTTCAGGAGCCATTTGTAACATCTTAATGACCATATTAACACCTCTAATTGTAAATGACGGGGCAATTAGTCTCAGCATAGCAGCTTGAACGATTATGTTTGCCCTACTAAAGTGACAGAATATTCATTAATGTAATAAGAAAAAGAAGTGTCTCCTTGGGATTTGTCCCTCTGAGGAGAGCAGCCTGGCTGTTTGTGTGCTTTCAGTTTCTTTAAAAAAATTCAAGTTTGGGTACAACTCTTGCCAGAAATGCTCAGATGTCAAACCTATTTATTCCGTGAAACACACTTATGGCAAGTGTGTGCCTGCTCTGCCGCTGACTTGGTTCACAGGGGAGAAGTCTGAGTGAGAAAGTGACTCAATCTGTTTTCTAGCAGGCCAAAGAGTCTTGGGGCTCTCTAGCTGAGTCCCAAAATAAGGAGAGGGAACCCACTGAGGTAACCGAGGTTATTTATCGTCAAACTGTGCTGAATGTTGTGGCAGGTCTGAAAGCTTAGTATTTATACTACTTCTGTGCTTGAGGTCTCATCTAAAAGCAGAGTTGTTTTTCTGGAGAAGACTGTTTCAGTAGAGCCAATCCCAGCTTTGAAGACCTTGCTGTCTTCACCAAGACGGCCATAACCTGAGGCAGCAGAGAGAATGAGGGGACCTAGACTGATAGCTGTTACATTTCTGACTCATTCCATTAGATTTCACTGCTATTAGGCAAGTAAATGCATGTGTGGTTTGATTTTTGTCCATGAGACAGTGTTACTCTCTTCAGTGAAAGCCGCAAAATAGTGGGTCTGCCTTCAGTCACTTGAGAATTGGGTTTGAAACCCTGAAACTAGTTTTCTTTTAACACATTGGGTCAGTTACCTATTTGTGTTCTTCTTCCCAGTTGACATAGCACAAGTCATAATTTTCCAGGGGTGTCTCATCTGATATTTCCATCACGGATCAGAGGGACCCCATGGGATCTCTTTGGAGTTGGGGGTCTGCTCAGGGGATTGCAGGCTCATTTTTCCCCCAACCACCTTTGTGTTGCTATCAAACAACATGCATGGTGAAGCTAGGATCTCTTTAAACAAGCTTTCTTCATGTCTTAACCAGCGTACATCCCAGTACCTTGGGTGAGGTGGCACTGGACTCGTTTTTCTGATAAATGAATCTGAAATCTGACTGGCGAGGTTGCCATTGTTTCAAAAATAGCTTTGCTCCTAAGCGAAAGCTGTCACTGCAGATGTGCTTTAGCTCGGTGGAAACATCAGGACCGTGTTTGGGACTGCAGGATCATGACATCTTCTGAAGCGCAGTGGGAGACAGATGGGTGAGCTGCCAACTTGATGCAAAAACAATAAGAACAAATGAGCTTTTTAAAAATAGAACAATTGCATTTGGAAAGAGGGTTGGAGGGGGGGGTGAAGCTGAGAGGGAAATAATTCTCCCATGATCCTACCCTGTTTTTTATATTAAAGAAAACACATTGCAACATTGTCTTTGTTAGCAATGAAGTGACAAACTGGAGCGCTTCCAAAATGGCTGGCTCCAAACTGCTTTCATATTGACCTGACGTGTCAGCTGCTATTATGTTCTGCTGACCACTGATTGCTTCCAGAGGAGCATTTTCTTCTGCAAAATGAAAGAAGTTTCATCCCAGTGCTCTCAGTGTCTCCTGGTGTTTGTGAAGGATGATAATCATGGGAAATGATAGTGCCTTTATTTCAAACCACTTCACAGTTCCAGTGGAATGAGTTGTTAATCTTGAAGTTATACAGTGCGAGCGTGTTTCGTGTATTTGCTCATCTTGAAGATCCTCCACTTCACGCTCTTATAGCCAGCAAACCAAGGTGGTAAGTACCTCTCATTTATTTCCCTACCTTCACACACATGTACACAGTTGGACTCTGCCATAGCCACGTTGATATCATGCTCTGCAGGCAAACTTCAATTTTTTTCCTATGGAGCTATGCAAAAAACATGAATGTGGAGAAATGGTACTTGTGGTAGGAGTAGCCTTAAGATCTGTGATCAGGTTCCTAATGATATAATGGAAACTGTTCTTCTTTTTCCAATCCTTTTTACAAGACAAGGAAATGTTCAGGTAATATTTTATTTCACATAACACAGCTTTACGTTACATAGAAACCTCTTGGTCTTTTATTGTCAGAGAAATGAACTGGGTGATCTGTAAGGTCTTTTCAATATTTTTTTTTTTGAAAACCTGTGCAATATAATTCATGTTCCTATACTTTTCTCTAGTTATCACTTGAAAAGGACTCTTGCAAGCATAAGTGAAAGAAGTGTATCTTTTTCAAAAAGATAAACATGCCTGTTATCTGCTGAAGACCAGAATGAAATATACTGGCCAAATAAACCTACTGGATCCACTCTTAAAGTAACTGCAATTAAATAATCTATAAAATGTTGGAAAATATTTAGCTTTCTTTTCAGAGACAGAGGTTTCCTCTGCTGGAAAAGCCCCAGTCGTTGGGTTGGGCAGAATTTGATTTCCTTACTTGGTTTCTGTGGTAACTGAGAGGAAAGGTCCTTGTGAGCGGTGGAAGTGCTGCAGCCTTGGCAAGGGGTCACTTGGGCCCTTACACCTCTCCTGGTCAGTACCTCTGAATCTGTTTCAGGCAGCTGCTGCTTTTATTGTAATAATCCTTGGAGAAGGCAGACAAAACGGCACTGGGGGTTGGATCCTGTGCTGGGTTTTGGGACATGTCATACTCTTGACTGTAAAGGGAACATGGGGAAATAGCTACATCTCAGTCGAGAGCAATGGCATGAAGGGCTGTGCAGGGCGAGTGGGAGAGCGCCTGGGGAGACGCTTCCTCGGGTTGCCCAGAGAGGTGGTGGATGGACCATCCCTGGAGACATCTCAGGCCAGGCTGGACGGGGCTCTGAGCAACCTGAGCT
Source organism: Streptopelia decaocto (assembly GCF_964273445.1). NCBI lineage: Eukaryota > Metazoa > Chordata > Aves > Columbiformes > Columbidae > Streptopelia > Streptopelia decaocto. The sequence goes on along the minus strand of NC_138659.1, from coordinate 66,261,295 downwards.
GGTGAAGATGTCCCTGCTCATGGCAGAGGTTGGTCTAGGTGAGCTTTGAAGGTCCCTTGAAACCAAACTACTCTATGAAGGGCCTCCAGATGAATGAAGCCATGACTAACCAGTAGCCTTCAGAGAAAGTGATGCTTACAAAGGACTCCAGAATAGCTTTGTTTACAAAATAGGCAAATAATTGAAATATTAGCAGTGCAACTGAGTCAGAGAGATGAAATGGTTTTACAGCTGCTCTGATAATTCTTGTGAATCCACAGGGATCTGCCCATTGAGAATTTCATTCCTAACAGTAGAAATAGCAACTCTTACTATGAGTCAGGGTTTCACACTTCGCAGAGGGCAATTAGGGCGCTGGTAGCTTTAGTACCCTGAGTCAGTGCCAGGGCAGGAGGTGACCGCAGGGGTCTTGCCACAGCCCAGTGATGAGCTTGCCTGTTTTCATGAAATCCCATGGAGCCTTGGTTGGAGTCCACCCCGTTTTCCTCCATCTGGTCGTGTACAAGCATGCTCTTGAGATACTCTTTCAAATGGACTGGAGTCCTCCAGAGGACTCCAAACCAAACAAACAGCCCTCCCAAAGCTCTTCCCAGGAAAAGGTAGTTGCTCAGCTGCCTTCACTGATGCTCTCCTGAAATATCTGTCCTACAAACCATGCATGGAGGGCACCAGGAGGTGCTTATTTTCTGGGAACAAGGGGTGTCTGTACAACAAAGAAGGGCTTTAGGCATGTATTTCTGCCCTGTTTGGTTCAAGGTGGTGGCCCTTTTGTTTAAATGCAATGCAGGTGAATAGATCCCTAAGGGGCAGTCTGTCCCATCCTGGGTTTTATCGCTGTCTACAGAACCAGTGGGAATTTTGTTGGATCCCCTTGTTAAAATATTAACTGCACTTCACTGAAAAGTCTAATGCTTTAAATTCTGCTCTAATGGCCTTCCACCCCCTGCGACCGTAGGGGGGAAAATTCCGGCCAAATAAAGGATCTGCAAAAAGAAACATCTCATTTTATATGACACCCTGTTAGCCCTAATGACAGTTTTCTCTCTGTAAGTGCAGTCAAGTATGGAAATATTGCTGTGCTCTATGGTGCAATTTTCTGACTGTGATTTTCGTTGATAAAAGCCTTCAGAGAGCGCATTTCCCTTCCCACTTATCTGCCATCAAAAGACAGCAAATACATGAAAAATTCAGCTGTCACTCTAAACAAAATATACAATTACTCTGAGTCGATGTTTTAAGCAGCAATAATTTCCATGGCAAAAAAACCTGCAGCTATTTTCTAAATGCTGTGATGTTTGCTTCTAGCTTTTTGCATTATGCATGTATCACCTGGTTTAGATATTTGAATGCAAAGATGAGATATCACAAGTTAAAACTTAGTACTTGCCAAATTAAATATTTGCTGGGTTGAGCCAGAAGTTCATTACTTGACTGCTGTTTTGCAGCAGAGAATGAAATATCTTTTCTAACCTGCCAAAGGCAGGTTATTTTAGGAAGCTGACAAAGAGGGCAGATGTTATTCAAGTGGTTGGATAAGAAAAAGCAACAGTACATGTTAACTTTTGTGGAATAACCACATAGATGAAAGAAAGCATAAATGTTCCTGAAATGGGCTAATTTCTTTGGATTTCTTCTAAGCAGAAAAGATAAGATGTAAATTTGATACTTTATCTTTCACAAGTGGAAATATTGAATTGGGGTTACTTGAGTCTCATGTTGCTTGGAAGGTATTTCTTTTGGGGCATCTCTGAACTTTGAAAGCACCCAGAATTGAGAACAGTGTTGCTCTGGTTTGGTTCTGCTTTTTTTTAAAATATACAACTGATATTAGAGATAAAAGCCCTGTAACCTTAATGTGACTGTATTTAGAAACAGAGGTGGAAGTTTTACTTGTTTTGTTTCAAGGGCTTAACCTAAAAATAATAGTAAAAAGCTACTTATCTTGGCAAAACAAACAGTTTTTTCTTTTGGATTCAAACTGAAACATCTCTTTTCTTTTGTAAGTCGCTTAGGCTTTATTTCTCTCTCTGCCCACCCTCGCCCCCCTCCTTTTGAAAAAATATACTTCATCTTTGTCATTCTGAAATGCAAACTCAAAGCTCACTTTAAAGCTTCGAGAAGTATTTTAGCATTACTAAACTAGGGTTGTTGAATTTGGAAGAGAAATGTCTGCCCTCCTCAAAGCATAAACACTGAAACACTTTGAAAACTTGAAGAGAAAAGTGTTTTGATAGTTTTAGTGTCACAGACTCACAGAATTGTTCAGATTGGAAGGGAACTCTGGAGATCTAGTCTACCTGCCCTGCACAAGCAGGGTCTCCAGAGCAGGTTGCCTGTGTCCAGTTGGGTTTTGACTGTCTCCACAAATGGAGATGTCTTCTTGTTTTTTCCTGAAAGAATTAGCTAACCTCAGTGTTAATGCACTAATAGCTTTTGTCTTATCCCAGATTTCACCTTTACAAGTTTAGTGTTCTTCAAAACAAAGAAGAAAAAATGTCCCACCTCACCCTGTTACTCATTTCCCAGAAAATACTGCCATTTGCACAAGTTTGTGTTTTGTTGTTGATTACATATGTAATGTTCTCTGGAGAGCCCTGCAGCATCTTCTGGTTTCATACAAAGAAGTCTGATTCACTCTCCTTATGGTAATTTTCTATTATAATTAAACTTGGCTTTAGTTCAGAGGGTCTTTGCAGTGAAGATTCACATGTGCTGGTGAGGTTGTGTCACCATTTAAAGTCCCTGGAATGAAAGGAAGTCCAGAATGCACATGCGTGGCATTGGTTAAATCATGTTAATTCAGTTTGAGAAAACGAATATTCAGCATTCCATAGTGTGTACAGATATAATTACCCAGTGGCAGAAAAAGTCATTGAACTTCATATGCAAGTGGCATAGCTAGTTATTCTGACCTGAACTAGTCCTGCAATGGCTCTGCTGTGCTGGACTCTCACTGATGAAATGTTTATGGATTTTGGTTGCTCTTGAGCTCAGTTCTAAGCTGTAGCAGCTCATCAGTGTTTTAGGTCTGGTTGCCCATGCCCGTTCCTAGGGGCAGACCATTTACCTGCTCTAGAAGTGGGTCCTGGTGGACAGCAGGATGACCTTGAGCCAGCACTGTGCCCTTGTGGCCAGGAAGGCCAATGGCACCCTGGGGTGTATTAGAAGGGGGTGGTCAGTAGGTCCAGAGAGGTTCTCCTGCCCCTCTACTCTGCCCTGGGGAGACCACACCTGGAATATTGTGTCCAGTTCTGGGCCCCTCAGTTCCAGAAGGACAGGGAACTGCTGGAGAGGGTCCAGCGCAGCCACCAAGATGGAGTGGAGCATCTCCCTTATGAGGAAAGGTTGCGGGAGCTGGGGCTCTTGAGCTTGGAGAAGAGGAGACTGAGGGGTGACCTCATTAATGTTTACAAATATATAAAGGGTGAGTGTCAGGAGGATGGAGCCAGGCTCTTCTCAGTGACAACCAATGATAGGACAAGGGGTAATGGGTTCAAACTGGAACACAAGAGGTTCCTCTTACATTTGAGAAGAAACATCTCCACGGTGAGGGTGGCAGAGCCTGGCCCAGGCTGCCCAGGGAGGTTGTGGAGTCTCCTTCTCTGCAGACATTCCAACCCGCCTGGACACCTTTCTGTGTAGCCTCACCTAAGTGTTCCTGCTCTGACGGGGGGATTGCACTGGATGATCTTTTGAGGTGCCTTCCAATCCCTGACATTCTGTGATTCTGTGTGATTCATAGCAGGACTTAGCCTACAGAAGCAGGATTTTAAGCTGAGAAAAAAAGCAAGCTTCTTGGTAAGACTTAGTCAAGTCAGCTGCTCTGCTGTTCATATTTATATAGCAGTGGTGCTCAGCTCTATGATTAAAATCATTTAACACGCTTACATAAAGGTCAGGCAGCAGATGCTGCCACTAGACTTGACAGATTCACTGATAAGCTTCACTTCCAGGCAAAGCTTGTAAGAAGAAAACAAATTATCAACACTTAATATTTCCAACAACACATGCACATACACCAGCATACATCTTAGCAGTGAGTTTATTCTTATTTTTTTAGTGGAAATATGCCCTACTAAGGCTCAACCTTTTGAAAACCATGCCACACACACTAAATAAAATTGATACTTTAAATGATATACGTGACACAACTGCGACTAGCAATTCTCTGCATACGGTCAAGTGTTTGTGTAGCTAACGGCAAATGAGATGTGTTCTGAAGAACGAATGGATATTGCATTAATATACAGAATATCTTTGCATGGTAATAATGGAACAAAAATCAAATTATTCCAGAGTCTGACTAGGCATTGAGTGGAGTTATATGAGAATGTAAATTGGAAAGAGAAGGGTCCATATCTTTATTCTCACCAATCTTTTATAGGTAATGAATTGTTTAGAAAATTTAGCTAGCGAAAAGCTTTTGAGTTGGAGTCTGACAGTCCTTCAGGGTATTCTTAGAGGTTATCTCTGCAAGGCAGGTGCATGAGGAAAGAGACAAGCTTAACCCTATAAAAATAATTATGATATATTAGTAGTAACTAATGGCAATCTAATGGAGTCTTTTCAGCAAAGACACCACTGGCTGCAATTTCCCTCTGTCATATGCATAAAAAAGCAACTCTTAATGAAACCAACATTCTGGTAATTTCTCAAACTTGGTGATGTTAGCAAGAAACTTTGTGCACTTGAAACTTTGTGTGCTTCAGTGTGTTTCCATGCTGCTGTTAATGGGAACACTCCACCCAGGCAGCATGCAGCAGCGTTCAACACGTAAATCAGCATCAGAGATCACTTGAGACCATGTGGTCTAGTAGATCGAGTGTGTACCTGGGATTTTTCCTCTTTTTTTCCTTTCTTACCTAATTTCTTTTCCTTTCTGAGATTTTTCACATGAAGCGAACTGGCATGACCTCACTGATTGTGTACATATCAGAAGCTGTTGGATGGTTTTCCTTCACCAAGGCATAAAAAGTGCTCAAGATAATCATGTTCCTACTGGCTTTGTGAAAAGAAACAGCTGGATAGAGGGCAGAGACCCTATAAATATCCCCATATAATCAATGAGGAGAAGAAAAATCCCTGAAAGAATGGAATTTGAGAAACTGTGATCAGCAAGCAAAACACCTCACGCATGAAGTCTCACTCCACAGTCCATTGCCTAAAAAGACTGAGCTGACAGTTGGAGAAGGGACAAAGGAGGAGGAGAAGAGGACAAGGACAACATTAGCAAAAACCAGGGCACATGACGTCATCAGTCAGTAATTGCTGCAAGTGGAGTTCATCATCTGCTTAGCGCTTAATGTCTTGGCCTTTTCAGAATGAATTTTATTAATACTAATGTCTTAAGAAAACTGTGGCAGTCATTATCTTTGATTCTAGTGATGTTCAGAAGTGAAGCTCTTCCCCTCTTGCTGTTGATTACTTGTCTGGCGAGGAGGCAAAAGTGCAGGATGTAGGCGGCCAGCTTTCTTCAAGCTACAAATCCTATGCCAAATTCTTCATGTTCGCTGTTTAAAATGTGCCCCTGGGCTCTCCGAGAAGGAAGAATGTCAGGACAAGTTCTGGATGCCCATTGTCTGGTGTCAGAATGGGGATAGACTGAATGTGTTGCAGATTTCCAAGCAATCCAGCTACACTGGCCTCCATGGTGCCTGCTTGGTTGTGTCCTCCAGCCCTGGTGTCCTGCACAGCCTTTGGCTGGGTGCGTGATGCAGCCCTGGTACAGGGGTGTGCTTGGATTTTTCAAGAGCTGCATGTGATTAGCACTGGGTGATGGAAAGCAGCACTGCAGAGGAGGACCTGGGAGTTCTGGGTGACAGCACGTTGATCATGAGTCAACAATGTGCCCTTGTGGCCAAGAAGGCCAATGGTACCTGGGGTGCATTAGGAATAGTGTGACCAGCAGGTCAAGGGAAGTTGTTCCTCCTCCTCTACTCTGCCCTGGTGAGGCCACATCTGGATTTCTGTGTCCAGTTCTGGTCTCCCCAGTTTAAGAAGGACAAGGAATTACTGGAGGGAGTCCAGTGGTGGGCTATGAGGATGATCAGGGGCCTGGAGCATCTTTCTCATGAGGAGAGACTGAGAGAGCTGGGTCTGTTCAGCCTGGAGAAGAGAAGCTGAGAGGAGATCTCATCAATGCTGATAAATATCTCAAGGGTGGGTGTCAAGAGGATGGACCAGACTCCTTTCAGTGGTGCCCAGCAATAGGATGAGGGGTAGAGGTCCCTTCCAATCCCAACTGTTCTGTGATGAGTCACAGAATGGCAAAGGCTGGAAGCAATCTCTGGAGAACATCCAGTCATATCCCCCTGCACAAAGAGCAGGTTGTGCAGGACCATGTCCATTCTGGTTTTTGGTATCTCCAGAGATGTAGATGGTGTCACTGTGCATCGCTGAGAAGAGTCTGGCTCTATCTTCTTTATTCCCCCATCAGGTCTTGGTACAGACTGGTAAGATTCCTCCAGAGGCTTCTTCAGCTGAACAGTCTCAGCCTTTCCTCATATGACAGATGTTCCAATTCCTATAAGCCATCATGTCTCCAGGTGATGCTGATAGTGCCTGGCTGATGAAGAATGGCTTTTACTCATACCCTTTTCTTTAGAAAGCAGAGCACAGGTTTCTTGTATGAATCCTGCTGATCTTTTGCTTTTATTTCTGTTTCCTTCCATCAGTTTCCCCAATTAAGTGTAACAATTTGAGCTGCTCTGGGCCCTTGCAGCAGGAGCAGGAACATTTGCAATCCTGCAGAAAGATATGTTGTTTTGTAAAATTTCTCTGAAATTGCTAGGCAAAAATTACTTGTGTTCTCTAAATATTTTTCAAAATATTAACTTACTGAGGGAGATCATCAACAAAAGAAAAAAAACCAACAACCAAAACAAAACCCACAACAAAAAAAACCCCAAAGTCATGCTGGGATGGGCCTATTAGAGGAATGCAGGCTCATTAGTACTGCTAAATACGATACTGCGTGTGAAGTCAAGAAAGCAAAGTGAGGTCTGGAAAACTTGGCAGGAAATCAGCCAAGATCCATTATATTATCTTTCACATGCCTTGTTAGTGGTGACACTAATTGAAGGCTGGGCCCTCTGTTTTGCTGACTGTCTAGTACAGGGCCATTTTAATTTCACCTGATTATGTTGCCCTATTGTAAGCAGTCTGACAAAAACAAGATTTGTGGAAACTCCTACCAATGAGTTCTTGGCTGCCCAAAAGCTCTCTTGGCAGCCAGAAGGGTTTTGTTAATAAGTGGACTGACCCATTTTTCATTTCTAAATATCTCAGATAAATTGGCTTCTGTGCTGCTGTGTTTCAGCTAAAGCTGACCAGGTTTCTGTCGCTTATCAGTGTGTATTTGCTAGGTGTGTGAAACTTATAGAAATATTAAAAATGCCACATATGAATTACTTGAGCAAGACTGTGTCCACCTGAGGACTGGCAAAGAGTGGGAAGAGATGAAATTAATGCTGTTGTAGGAAAGCACTGTGCAATAGTGGAATTGTTTTGGGAGAACTTTTTGTAGCTCGCTTGGATAAGAGTTGTGATTCTTTGTTCCTTTTATAGACATTATTTTTAATTTCCTCTTGTAGTTCCCTTGCTCTTTCTTTGCACTTCCCTGAGCAGACGAGCTCAGCTGTATAATAAGGAGCTGAGTTTTACGTCCCTTGTACCAGTGTAAATCTAAATGACTCTGCAGAAGTCAAAAAGATCTGACGTTGGTTAGGGAAGAAATGGTCCCGCTAAAGAGCTTGTTAAAGAGAAAAATTCCCTCTTCAATTGTGGAGCAAATTAACTATTAGAAGCAGCCAGCTGGATGCACCTCTCTGGGGCCGATGACCAGAGAGACTTAAAAGTCCATTAAGTTAATGCCTAAATTAATTCTTTGCACGTAGCGTGCACACAAGAACCGTCCTCGTGAGCTGGGCTGTGGCAAGGTCCTCGATTTCCATCGGGGAAGGGATTTACATCAGCGAGAAAACATTTGGTGATTATGACTACCAACTGCGTTAATCATCAGTTTGAATTAAAAGTCACTGACAAGTTGCTTTGGGATTCGTGCAGCTATGCAAGCGAAAAAAACCCAGAATTATAATTTCTGAGCAAACTAGATGTGCCAGTGAGGGATCATCCTTTTCCTCTGCTGGCTGCTGATGCATTGCACAGCAATGGGGCTCCATCAGAACAGGGCAGGACCTGTATTAAGCAAAATCGTTCCTTTTGCTTCATGGATATGACTGACTGAGGGGAAACTGGTTTTGTCTGAGAAGTGCTCAGTGTGTGGTGCCACAGGGAACTCACTGCTGGATGCCTGCCCCAAACAGGGCACAGCTGGGTCCTGCCTCCTGCTGCTTGAATGGCTCCTCCATGGCCAAGGGAGGTTGGGTTTGGAGGACCACGCTTCTCTGAGGCCACCACCAAGCATCCTGTCTAGAGACCTCTGTGCAGAAGCAGTCAACTCATCCCTTGAGCCATCCACTGGCACCTTCCTTGACTTCAGGCTCACTAAAAGATATAAACAGTATCCAATTAATCTGAAAAGAGTGACTAGTGCCAGAAGCAAGCCAGCTACAGCAAAGATGAGACCGTCGGTGTTTTGATAGGTTACCCAAGCAAATAAATTCTGGCCTGGAAGTGGCAGGCAAGATAAAGAGGTGGATGCCAATGCAGGATGCTAAAGGCTGAGGGGGTTGGTTTGGTATGGTCTGTCATGCTTTGTCTTGGTGTTCGCAGAACCTTATGGATGCTCATTGAACAAGGCTGGGATTTTAAAAGAAAAGCTGAACTTTGCAACCTGAAAGCTCAAATCCTTTTCTGATGGGTTTTCAAACTGAAAAGCGGAAACAGAGTCCTCAGTAATTCAAAAAAGATTTAATGATCAAAGCTGCAATTAAAAGTGTGGTGAGTCATCTCACAATTGTCCATGTGCTAAGAGGTTCAGGCTGTGTGGGAGATCGTGTCATGACTGGTTTTGCTCAACAAGGGTATTGGAGCTGCTATTATTTCCAGCTATGGAAGCAATCTGAGTTCTGCAGACCTGCGTTTATAGAGCAGAAGAAAAGCAACAGCCCTGGCTCCCCCATTTGTGTATTTTATTTAGTGTTAATAGTTCTGTCTGCGGCACCTGAATTCATTCTGGTGCTTTATTACTTTTTGCCTTCTTTCAGAGTGTCTTCTCTCAGTAGGAATCTTGGTTTTTCTTTTCAGTTTACTCTAACAAACTACTCACCAAAACAAATACAAAATAACTTATATTCATATTCTAAAGATATTTTTTCCTTTCGGAACACACACTAACAACGAAATATTTAACTGAGCATTTCACAGCATGTGCATTTTCTCAAAATTGCAAAAGACAATGAAATGAAGATAAAAATATCCAACCATGCTGTTTCTCAGAAACCCTCACAAGTAATCTAATATTTCCCTTTAAATACTGTAGTTTTATTCTGCTTCATACAGAAATTACTGCTAAATACCATTTGGTTTAAGTACAGGAGAAGTTCCATGTTCCTAAAAATGTTTAGCCTGTCACACAGAAAAACAGCGGAAAGGGAGCAGGATAATTTGGAACTCTCTACTGGAAAAATATAATAAAATATTTGGATATTCTGCTACAAGTCTTGTGTTCCCAGTTCTTCAATTCCCTCCCTAGCGGCAGTGAGGTATCTTCATGTTTTATTTTCAAATTATCATAACAGCTACAATATTCAACCTCTAACACACTAGAATGTGATTGCCTGCTTTACAAAAATCCTTGCTGTAGCTCTGCTTTTAAAGATTTATTTGTCAAACAAGCTTTTTTATCTTGCCACTTTTGACATCAAGTGCCTTGAGTAAATGACATGACAGATAGCTATAAATCAATGCCAGTTTTTACAAGAATCTCAAAAGGAACATTTAATGTAAAATACAATGCAATCAAATCAATTGGTACTTTTTTCCCAGCTTTATCTGAAAAGAGACCTGCTCTGTATGCTGAGAGACAAATCAGGTTATCTGATCTAGCAAGTCTTGGAAACAAGCAAATTCGAATATCTTATCACAGATCAAATCCATTGTGGTTACTTCATTCAGTTGACATAATGCACCTATAGAAAATGCTCTTAAATTTTTACATTACTTTAAAAATATGCTCATTTCGCAAATGAGAAATAGTATCACTAGCTCTACATTTGCAGTGTGTTAGAATGGCCTTTATATAGTGCAGTCAAAGAACTGCCTCAGTTTAATAGAGAAATAGAAGAAAGCCCTGCTTAGAAAACATGGATCTTGAACTGAAGGATTTTATGGGCTTTTTTGAAAGGTGATCCAGACTAGGACAAACAGTTTATGTCCTTTAAATTAGGAGGGAGAAGCTGCCCATCTGCAAAACCTAAAAATCAGGCGATGGCTTTAGTGTAGCTCAGCCTTGCCGTGCAATGGGGGAACACTTAGCAGAGGTGGTGAGAAGTTCTCCAGAACTCAGTTATGGCTTTCTAGAGGGTTTTGACAAAATCTATGGAAGTCCTGATGCAGCGTGAAAGGGTTTTTCCCTGCCCATGGCATGAAAGAGCTGCAATTGCTCTGCTGGGTCAGAGCAACATCTTCATCTTGATAGTAAGTGTCAGAGCAAAACCCTTGTGAGGGAAGCGCTGGGCAGTGCAATGATGGAATTTCACAGGAGAGTTTTGTCACCACCTCTCTGTCACTGGTCGGTTAATACTCTGGGCCAGCAGTACTTTTATTGCTTATAAATCATGTATCCTCACCAATGCCATGGTGAAATTCTGCTACCTATACTGATAGGGAATCTTTTGAAGTGGGATGATGGGGAACCTCATATCTCATAGCAATGAATCGCCCAAGTTCATTAAACGCTTCATAAAGAAAAAATTGTTTCAGAAATTCTGAACTTTTCTCTGTTTGTCCTTCCAACTTTCACTGTCTGCCCTCTGCTCTTCTGCAAAAGAGAAGGTTATAAGAGTTGACTGACGTTAAAGGAGTTAATGAATATCTGAGAGTCCTCTTTGTGTGCCTTTATTTTTCTGTGAATCTCTGCCCAGTTCTATATTGTTGGTCTCTTCTCTGAATTCAGCCATCTCAGACATTCCAAAATCTCATCATATATTTCCTGTGATAGCTTTGTCTCAACCACTCATCCATGCGAGTGTGATGCCCTTGCTACCAGATATGATCATGAGTGGATAACTTCAGTGCTGATGAGAACTAAAAGCTTGACAATGAGGAGGAGGAGGACCTTTCAAGGCTCGGGTGCTGAAAGCAGTGACAAAATTTGGCTCCATTGTATTTGCTCTTTATGCATGTTCAAAAGAGGAAAAACACTTGCATTTTAATATCAGTCCAGCGATCTGAACTGAGAGGGAAGTAATTATACATGAAAGAAATATAGCCTTTTGTAATAAGGTTTTTAAAGTATCAGTTTCATTCTATCATAATATTTTTATGATTAGATTTACTTTCTAATATTTAATAACTTCAGAATGAAGTAAGGAAGTCCTTTGTAGCTTATCTCACAAGCCTGTCTAGGACATCGCACTTAATGAGGTTTATAATTCAATATAACCACATCTGCATCTTTAATAATGCCTAACATTTAATCTTCATTGCACCACTTGAATCAAAAGATCTAAAATTAAACCTACTGCAGCTTAATCTAATAATAAACATGTGTGACATTTTGTGCAAAATGTGTGCCTGATCAGCACGGTGCACTCTTACAATTGTATCGGATGTAGCAAAATGTAGTTTAATCAGTCAAAGGTACATGGTGACATTTAACTCGCACTGATGCATCTGCTTTGGGTAATCTCTGCATTAACTGAGTGGGATCTGGACCTAAGTTTTCTCCTAATCCAACAACTGGTCCTTTCTCCCAGGGGCAGAATCTCAGAGATTCACTTTTCAGCATTAACACAGACCCTTTCAAGAAACAAGTGGTCTTCAGACCTCTTAACTTGAAACAGGTAATTTTGGTACCTTCAACCAGAGCCTTGCTTCATATGTGGTCAGTGCTAAGGTGCTCCTAATTTCCCTGGTAATTAACTGGAGCAACTGAGCTTCTGAGGTACCTGAGTGCTGTTTGGCTTCTCAATGCTGCAGTGCAAGTGTCTTTCCCACCTCATGTCTCCATGGCCCTTGAAGGCTGTGACGAGCCTGCGGAGACCACGCCACCAGGTTCTCAAGTGGGAAGGTAAATCAGTCTGGATCATCAGAGGAGCCTTTCAGCCATGGGTAGCCACAGCCATGACATTTGGTGCATTGGGGGGGCCACAGTAGTAGGGTTGAGCATCTCCAGTGAAGAATGAGGGGACTGTGTATGAGATGTAGACTTTATTTGCGTGCTCAGAGGAACTTTGCATGAGAAAGCCCCCATGAATTAAGGGGGCTTTACACAGGTAGCCAAAGGGACCAATTCCTGCAGACCTCTTTGTGGATTCAGTGCTTTGCATAGGACCTGTGGGTTGGTGGTGTTTCCTTTCAAAGATGTAAATATTGCTTTGTAATCAGGTGTTATGCTTTGTGGGCTACAACAGTTCTGTCCCTGTGACACCAACATTTATCTCTGATGAAACAAGACAAACAAGGAGGACAGAAGACTTAACATGTAGAGATAACATTCTGGAGAACAGGCAGTGTTAGAATCATCTGTAACATGTTCAGGTGAAATGATGAATTTATGTCAGCTGAGCCAAATTATTTAATGAGAAGCTGCAACTTTTCATTTATCCTCTCACTTATCCTCAGCCCAGCTACACTCAGAATCACTGTTTTGATTCCTTACAGGTGTGAAAATGAGCAACAAGTCAGTGAAAGACTGGAACCTATATTAGACCTTAATCCAAGATGTGTGCTGTTCTCTCTGTGTTAAAGGGCTCTGGTCCTTACTGGATTGTAGAGCAGTCAAAGTCTGTATTCTTTTAAATATATTTCAAAGCTAATATGGTAAATGACATGTGAGCTGCCTTTGTGATATTCACAGGAAGTCCCCATCACAAATAAAAAGGCAGTTCTTCACCAGGATCTGATCAGAATAATCTGACATCAGCTGGGTCAGGACAGGGCGCTTTGATGGGAGGAGATAAAAGACTGGTGAAAACTCTGCTGGGCCATAGAGTCCCCTGCTGAAGCTTCACGTTTCAACTGGGCTCCGTCTGACTTTAATTAAATAAGGGAAGATCAAAGTCTACAAATCTCCCTGATCTATAGCAGCATGACAAAGTAAAGGTAAAAATGCTCAGTATCTTTCTGTTCCTTTGAAGTAAATATTGAATTTTGTGCTGTGCATGAGGACACAACAAGAGCCATTTGGGTAGCTGCAGGTTTACAATAATTTTGACATAATATTTATGCAAGTGAAGGGAGAAAAACCATCTCAAAATGATGCCTTTGCAGCTGTGGATCCCCACTCCTCCTCCAGATTGATTTTATCTTTAGGATTTGCTTTGCCTTGTGATGATGCTAGAGGCACAATTACATCTAATAAATCACGAAAATCATTGTCTTAGTTTTCCTTCGGCTATAAATCATAAACTATTCAATTTTCATACAACCGCTTCCCCTCCTGCCTTCCTTGCATACTAGTGAGGTGAGCTGGAGACTCACTTGATAAAAACATCCTGAACTAAACCAGCTGGAAATAGGCAGTATAATAACGGCAGCCCGCTGTCAGCTCTCATCTATTTTTGTTTGATTGGTATCTGATTGTGATTGAAAGGCTTATTCCCCGAGTTAGCTACCTTGAGGCCAACCTTGAAAACGTGTCACATTTGGTTGCTTGATAGCATCTTAAGCATAACATTAGATCCAGAACGTGCACGGTGCAAAAAATAGAAAGCTGGCATCTTGCTATGCTGCACAGCGAAGGAAAAGCAACATGGAACGAATCTGACAGACATGCAAAGAAATGGAAATGCCGCAAGGCAGAGAGAGGAGCCAGTACACATGCATTAGCAGCTCTGGGCAGGACGAAACAGTGACTTCCCCAGGGTCCGGGTTGGCGTCGTGTCGAACTGTTGTTGCAAAATACGGCGTCTCTTCTTTGCAGTGAGGATCTGTGTGAGGGCAGCTTTGCCTGCGTATGGCCCAGGAGGGCTGAAACTGGAGTTAACAGGCTCCTATTTGCTGGGGCTGGGATTAAGGTTATGGAGGGGATGGAGAGTCTGTTGGTTTGTGATGTTGCTGTGCTAGGGCTGTGCAGGATGCTTGTATAAAAAAATAAGTAGGGGAAATAAAATATATTTTTATTATGTTGAATAAAAGCCATGAAGAAGTGACAGTAACAGGTCTGCTATGGAGGATGGCATTAGTTATTTTGATTTCAGTTTCTGTTGTCTGATTGACAGCCACACATAATAGCTGGGAGGCCAAAAGATACAGATCTTCAAATCATACCTCCCTGAAAAGCAGGGAGGGGTGCTTTCAGAGGTTTAGTAACTGAGGCTGATAGCAACAAACCATGGCAATGAGCTCCAGAAGAATTAGGGACATAAATACACCTGCTGAACAGAGCGATGCTGCAGCACAGAGACCAGGAATAGCAACAGAAGAGTTGTGAGCAAATAGCCCTCTCTTTCATCTGCACCGGAGATGCAAATAGGAACTATGTTATATTGTTGTAGGACTGAGAGGTGGTGTTGATATTTCATAAAACGTGGCTTGACTTTGGGTCAATGTACTGTATGTGATGCTGGCTTGGATTTGAGCTGCTCTCAAAATAGCGTGATAAAACCCAAATAGTATGCTGCTACTTTAGGTATCACAACAATATATATGAAAGAGGCCTAAACACGGTCCTCAGTAGCAATAAAGGACTTTGTAAAACAGAAGTTGCAATTGCTTGCATTTTCAAAATATTTTAGCATCATTCCTACATCAGCTTCTCTAGTGTGTTTCTCATAAAATGCTGAGATTGGTCTCCTCTGGTATGTAACCTCTAACACACCAGTGGTACTTTCTAATGAACTTCTGAAAGGGAAAGATTTTCTGTTAAATGGAAAATCTATAGAAAAACATTGTGATCATTGATTAATGCTTGCTGTATGGGTAGCATTTCTGTCTCAGTGTTTGCTTGAGATTTTCTTTCTCTGCTTAGGAAGTAAAGCTCCTTTCAGGTTCCTGACTGCAAGAGCAGTTGTGTGTTCACCTGCAGGACTCACCCACCCAAGCTCCCCTGTGGATGGAGGGTGAGATGCTGCACACAGCCGGGCAGGGGTTTCTGCCTGACCGCACACAGGGCGTTGAGCTCTGCCCCAGGAAATCAATATTGCCCCTTGGACACGCTGGTGTGGTCGCACGGCTGCTGGGGAGCAGGTGGAGCTGGAGGAAGGAGATTATTAAGCTGCAGCCATGGCTAGGTTTTAGAGGGCAAGCGGGACTTGCCATTCATCCCATTTGTCCCCAGATTTCAATGCAGCTAAACCCTCAAACATGACCTTCACTCTCTGGTGCTACAGGCAGCTGGGGAAGCTGAGTTTGGGAGGGAGCTCCAATGTATTTTTTACTATTACTGTAAAAGGTGAATGTCACTCGAAAGCCCTGACAGCAAAGCAGGGTTGTCAGAATCACTTGCATTACCGGAGCGGCAGAACGAGGCCGCTTCAGATTGCTCCCGAAGCCCCACCTCTTTTCCAGGTGAGTATGAAAATGAAATGTAAAATATTACTTAACTGTTTATTTGTGTTCTGGGTGAAGTCGTATGTCTAACCTGGAGCAAAAGGCTGCCTGCTCGTGTGTGCCCATAACAAATGTCCCACCCCACAAAGCGCTGGCTGTTTATTCCCGCCGAAGCTGTTTGTCATTTTTAGCTAATAGGTGCAGAAAAAGGAACAATGAACGAAAGGCTCCCAATGGCTGTCAGTAAATTTATTTTGCAGTTAACAGCCTTTGTAATGCACAGACTAACTTTATCTCATTTCACTGTGGGTGTGCTGGGATAATTGCTCAAGTACTTTGTTAAAAAGAAAAGCTCTCTACATTTCCATTAACTCCCAGCATGGTGTCCGTTTCACTTGACTGCACTAGGTACCATTTACAGTTCAATTTCACAGTCATGATGGACTGAAACATATAAACCTGCTTTCTCTCCACTCCACTAATCACATGCATTAATAAACAGGGAGTTTCATAAGGTCTGTTACTCTTATTTTTCCTTTCTAAGTCTATTTTTATGAATTAAATTAGGAGCTTTTTTCCTGTGAAATCCAAACTGCCAGAGGAATAAATACGGTGCTATCTTATTCAGTAGGGTGTAATAAGCTACTATTTTAGGGAAGCAAGCAGGCATACAGAAGTTGTTGCAAACTAGAAGGAAAAAAAGAATCCAGCAACAAAGAATAGCATTGTATGATGTCAATCTACAGTATGCATGTGTTTATATAATCACATTGGAATTTACTTTGAACTTTAGCCTGGAAAATTTACTTACCGGGGGGAAGGGTAAAGGATTTAAGTATCTAAGCACCAAAATAGCTAAGACAAAGTAGTAAAACTGTGCGGTTGGTTCTACAGTAGAACCACGTGAAAATGCAAAGAATCCCTTTTGTAACGGGCAGAGACAAGTAAGCCACTTGAGCGTTATGGTATGAGATAAGTATACAAGCCGCAGGAAATGCTGTGTTATTCACATTCCTCTCTTATTGTTTTTCCAAGGGTGGCTGATTTTTGCCTTTTTAAGGAACTTTTTTGAACG
The DNA here is from genome assembly GCF_964273445.1 of Streptopelia decaocto. Taxonomy (NCBI): domain Eukaryota; kingdom Metazoa; phylum Chordata; class Aves; order Columbiformes; family Columbidae; genus Streptopelia; species Streptopelia decaocto. The sequence continues at coordinate 66,244,605 of NC_138659.1, read as the reverse complement.
TGACTTGTTCTCGCGCTGGTTTAATAATATCAGTTCTCCACAGAAAAGAAAGAATAGGCGTAAGTACCATTAGATGAGCTAAAACATGGATAAGAGGTCGGAACACTAAGCGCTGTCATTTTTTTCCATAGCTTCTTTGGTGAAGCAAGAAGAAAAACCACCCTTGACCCTGACTGAGGGTTTGGTTGACTAGTCCCACATTCTGTGCTGCTACCCACAAAACTCTTACTCTCTGTAGGGACTGCCCCATCTGGCCCTTTGTAAGACTGGAAGTAGCAGCCTTCCTCTGTTAACAGCAAATGAGAGAAGCATTCTGGTCTCTTAACCGCATTTGTTAAAGTGCTCATTGTGCAGCAACTTCTTGTGGGTTAAATTTGGCCAGAGTAACAAAAGATCTCAGCGCTCTGGTTGCTGAGCCATTTAGAAAATCAGATTGTCTTTGCTGATGACATGGAAGCAGAGCCTGCTTCAAAACCTTGCCCAGAAATGTTTGTTAAAATGGAATGTATAGTTTTGCTTCGTGCCTTTGTTTTTGTTCTGTCTTATGGGGTATTAAGTGACAGCAGTGTGGCCACATCCTTGGTCATACATGACGCATTCTTCAGTTGTGCTCAAGGAAATCTTACTGTGAACACTAATTCAGTCTGTAGAGGATATTGGTAACGGGCTGCTGGCTTTTTAATATCTTTTTCTTAAGCAAAACAGGCTTAAATTCTTAGGATTTAATCCCTAGCATCAGAACATCTTTACAGTCTCTCCCATTTAAATGTTCTCAGTGTATTTTTTGAGAATGGACAATGGCTGGGATTGCATCTTCTGCTTAGACAGACATTAAAAAGGATGTTTTTCTCTTAGTAAATGCCACCTGTCCTAAAAGGCAATTGGGTGAGTTCTGTGATAAACCACCTGCGGCGTATAACGGCGCTGTGATTCATCTTCAGACCTAGCTATTGCAGTCACTAAGCTTCTTCCAGTCAGTAGCTTAGGTAATTTAATTACAGTATTTGAGCTGGAAGACATAAGCATGTAGAAACTTCCTCTAAATGACTCACGCAGTGTTTGGAAATTCACCATAGCAGCGAGCCTTTGCTTTAAAGTTTACTCTTCTTCCTTCTTCCCGCTGTTTTATTTGGTTTTAGCAAGAGCTGTTAGGATGTGAGGGTCCAGGGCAGCCCTTCATGTCTTTTTGAGATGGGGATGGGAGGGAAAGACAGAGCAGGATGACATTGGGTCCCTCGTACCCCACCGCACGGTGCAGCCTGCAGATGGGAACATGATGGCGAGGGGGGGATGAGGGAACCCTCAGCCCTTGCCTGTGATTCCTTCATGAGGAAGCAGATCTCCTGGCCCTTCTGAATGTTCTCTGTGATGATTGCAAAGACACATGGAGAAGAGGAGGCTGGTCTTAGAAAAACTGGGATCCATGCTTCTAGCAGTCACCAAGGTCTATACTGAATACCTCGGTCTGCTGCTTGTAGGGGAATTCACTGGAATTCTCCTGATCTGCTGTGTAAGATCATCAAATATAAGATGGGAAATGATGAAAAGGCTGTGAGTGGACAGCTGCTGTTTTTCTGGGCAACAGTCTGTACCCAGGAATGACCAACGTGGTCGGTTCTCTTGGAACAGCAGATGCTCTGTGCTCCTCTTGGGTCTGGGCTCTGCAGAGACCTGCAGAGTGTGCTCAGCTTCTCTGGCCCCAGAGGCTTTTGGCTCAAGTCCATGTTTCTGTGACACTGCATTTTATTTTATACACTAGAAAGCTTAAGCTGGTTGTTACTTGGATAGTTTGTTTACCTCTGTGCTTCACAAACTTGGACAAGCAGCGTGTCCATTAACTCAACAGCAACAATGGAAATACCCGGAGAACAGGAGGCTGAGGGGATACCTTCTCGCTGTCTACAACTACGTGAAAGGAGGTTGGAGCATGGAGGGTGTTGGTCTCTTCTTCTGAGTAGCAAGTGATAGGACAAGAGGAAATGGCCTCAAATTGTGCCAGGGGAGGTTTAGATTGGATATTAGGAAAAAATTCTTCCTGGAAAAGGCATTGGAACAGGCTGCCCAGGGAAATGGTGGAGCCACCACCCCTGCAGGGGTTTAAAAGAGGTTCTTAGATGAGGTTCTTAGGGACATGATTTAGTGTTAGAGTCAGTTTATGGTTAGACTCAATGATCTTAGCGATCTCTTCCAACCAAAATGATTCTATGATTCTATGAAGTAAGACATACTACCAGTCTGTGCCATTAGACCTTGTTATTCCATGTAATTTATCACCATTTACCTACAGTAATTTCTGCAGCCAATGACTTTTCTTCACTTGCTTCCCTCACATTCCAGCCTGCTGAGTTGCTTCAGTTATGGATTTTGTAAAAAATAGCTTTAACCTCATAGATCTTGTAATATTTTCGATGGATTTGTAGTCAGTAGCAACAGGTGTGATCCTTCTCTTTCCAGCATCTCCACAATTCCCATTCTCCACTCGTCAGAGCCTGCAGGGTTTGGGGATACCCGAACTTACAGCCATATCTTTTGTTGTCCTCTAACAATTCCTAGATTGAGTTTTATGGTCTTCTCATCCATTTTGTAAATTATTGTCTATAGAGTCCCTTTGATCCATGGTAAGAAGGCAGTTTTAGTTATCAACCGCCTTTTCATGTAGCTCAGTTTTTCCTTTTTCTTTCTTCCACGCTAAAGCTGTTATTACACTGAAGCCTTGTAGCTTCAGCTACCAGGAGAAATAAATCTCCCCATAGCCACTATCCTTGTCTGACTTCTGTAGCCATCCTTACCCATTCCATCATCATCTCGTCCACCGTTGCCACAAGCGATGACTTGCTGTAAATGTTTTCTGTCATCCTGATCAATCTCTTGGGATGTCACAAGTTTGCAGAATTTGCCATATTTTGATTTCTGCGCGATGCTGTCAGAGCCTGCTCAAATTTTATGTAATTATTACAGCAGGTTCGCTTGTGTGCTGAAGACTTTTCTGAGATCTGTCTTCAAATAGAGGGTTAGTATGTTTTTCCTGAGTACTGCCCTAAACCCAGCCTGGTTATCCGCAGGTATTTCTTTCACCTTCTCCGCAGTGCTTTTCTTTCTTTTAACTGTTTACTCTGCTTTTATTTGCAATTACTGAAGAGGTGGTTTGTACAGCACCTTAGCTGCGCATTCCCTACCTGCTTGTAGCATGTATTCCCAATGCCATTTTTTCTTTTTCTCCTTTGAACCAAAGCAAACCAAACCAAACAACCTTGTAACTGCTCTCTCTAATTTGTGCCAGGAAGCTTCTCTAGGGCTCTTTCATCTGCTGTGCTCTGGGTTCTTCACAACACTTTTTCCACCCCATAGTTTTGTTTTCTCACCTCGAGCTGTTCTTTACAAACAACTTTTTCATCTCAACCTCCGTACCCCTCTCCTGTTCATCAGCATAAATTGATGTTGCTGGGAAGTCTCCCAATATTAGGCTGACCACATCAGAACAAATAAAAATAATTGTCTTTTTAAAAAATAGAGTTGATACAAGAAAGGATTAGTAATAGACACAAAGTAAAGTTTTACTGCACCCTTATGCTAAGAGTGCCCCTGAAAATATCTTAGGAAAATGACTACTAGAACTCAAATAAATGCTTTTTCCTCTCTTTTTTATCAGACTACCTGGGTTTTGCTGGCTTCTACCTTTATGCTGATAGAGATGACTTTTGACAGGAAACAATAGAGTCTGTGTGTAACCAGCTGTGTTTCTGGTCTGGATTCTTTGCCAATAAAGCTACACGTAGCACTTGCAGATTTCATTTCATCTTCAAAGCCTTTTACAGATCCAAAGTAAACAGCCAGAGTTCCACTGATTTTGGTGGCAAAGAGCTTAGTAGCCTTCAGAAAAGGATTATGTATTTGCATGGAAAGCAGGAACATCATCTGCTGCTCTACTAGCTAAAATTTTATAAAGATATCAGGCTTCAGCTAGAAAGCAATTATTAGCTGAATGGGAATAAGTAACGTTCCTTGTGGTCAACACGCATATTCCTGGCTACCGCTTCATTGGATGAATCAGGGATTGATTATTGAATCAATCCATAAATGCATTTACAAGAAATGAAATTGCTGACACAAGCGGTATTTTTGATTGTAACTGATTTGATGCTTTACCAAGCCATGTATGTCCTAATACATGTGCCCAACATGTACAGAGAGATTGTCTTGGTAGGGTTTTTTTTAACATATTAATAGCTTTGAGATTTGCTTTATGTTGTTTCACAGTATTTAACAGTATAGATGCTTTATTTCACTAGTACATTCTCTGAAATATGTTGTTATATTTAGACTCTGAGTGCACTTAAGAGGTCAAGAGCTAGTCCATCCCCTGCTCCATGGCAGAAACAGGCCTGTCTAGCCTGGGAAGATGTTTAGCTAGTCTTTTTAACAATTATTTTTTGCTTTTACCTGTTCAGAGCCTGATACCCTGTTTGCCTTATAGTCAGGCAATGCCTGGCTCTGCTTCTACAGTGAAAATTAACCCAGTTGTTTCAAACTTTCCCCATAAATCATGTTTTTCTTGTGATTCTTGTTGATCTCCAGAACCATCTCCAAATATTCCCCATATTTTTTAGTGTGATGCACAAATCTGGTTGCAATATTCCAGCTGAGACTTCTCAACTCTGTGTGGAGCAGGATATTCATCTCCCCTGAATGTAAAGCACCTGCTAGTGCATCCCGGAGCAGGATCAACCCCGTGTGTGCAGCATGATGGTGGCGATTCAGATTCAGCGGATGGTCTGTGATAAACCTCCATTTCTGCAGCAATTCTGCCAAATTGATTATCCCTGACTCATGTTTTTGTGTTTGAGTGCTCTTTGTGGCTTTGCTGGATTTCATCTTGGTGATGTCAGACCATTACTTATGAACAGATGCCCATTTGTAATATGGGATCTGAATTTATTAGCAGCAGGCACGGGCTCTCTCTTTTGTAGAAATGAGTTCCTCTTCAAAACCCGTTAGAGAAGGGATGGATGAAGAAGGGTCAAGCTGTTTTAGCAGCTGGAACTGCTTCCAACTCAGCACACTTTGTCAGGTACCCTGAAATCAAAAGATTCAGCTTGGTCAGGAAGGTTTTTATGGTGTTGCCATAGAGATGACAAATAAATAATTCCCGTAGCACCAACTCTGACCCCAATAGGGCTGTTGCTCTCTATGTCCATCCTTCAATGGACATGTCAATCTGGACATCAGATTCTTGAGCCCAGCCCTCCTGTGGTGTCCAGCCTCCTCCCAGAGCCCTGAAGTATAAATATAGGTGTGTGTTTTATTTTCACCTATGGAAAATGAAGCACAGGGTGAGCTGAATGATGCTTACCGCTCTGGGAAAATCAGGCAGTAAAGCCAGGATTTGAAACCATTGCTTCGGAGTTATGAGCTGGTGCTTCAGAATGAGCCTGTTCCTTTCATCTGGAGAGAAATAACCTCTGGAGTATAAAAGATGGTGAATTAAACTGAACACTCATCTCCTCCAGTGACTCATCTGCTTTTTAGTTTCAGTTGGTGGACAATTTTGTCCTCCCTCTTTGAAGAAGCAGTTTAGAGAAATTCCCTTCTGCTTTGTCACCGGTGCATTCTGCCAGGTCCCCAACTACAGCCTTTTCTGCAGAGGCCAATTCAAGCAGCCTGTCCCAGCTCCAGTGTCCCCAGTACAAGTGTTGTCACTGCTTCTGCTGTCCCATATCTGGAGCTCACTGGAGCAGACCTGGGTGAGAGAGGAATAAAATGTCTTCAACTGTCTCTATATAAAGCGAAGAGCTCCTGCTGCTTTGAAAAGGAGGTGAGCAGCCTGCATCAAAGGGAGGTGTCCTGAAGCATGTCACTGCAAACACACGCCTGTTAGTGTCTGGCTTGTGAGCCGTATTGGTTACAGTCCAGTATTTCACTGTGACCTCAAAAACACCGATCGCAGAAGGATTCAGAACTAATCCCCTCTTCTGCGGTGCAGGTTCACCTGCTTTCAGCTGTCTATCCCCTTTATGAAGGAAACATCCCAGGACTTTTTTCCTTTTGCATCCATCAGGAATCTTCTTCAATCCATCATTCTCTGCTCTTATATATTTGACAGAGGTTTCCTCTGGGTTTGCTCTTTTCCCCTTCAGTGCTTCCTTCATAAAACCAGATTCCTGTCTCCCAGCACTTTAGTGAGGTTTTTGATTATTACCCCCCCACACCAGCACTTTCTCTTCCCATCATTTCTTTATTTGCTTTCTGGTATCTGTTCTCTACACAGGCCAATAGCTCTTACCTGAATCCTTCCATAGCTTTTTGAATATCATTTTTCCTCCCTTACACTTTCATTTAAATCCATTTTGTTCCCAAATAGCTCCAGACTGCCACAACAATTATTTCCTAGTGAGACTGAAGGAGATGCTTGCGAATATTTTGAAATGGCTGCATTCATCATTCCTAGTTACCCATGTTACCTCCCTTCTCTGATTATCCTGGGCAGCCGGCAAGATGGGCAGGGGCTGTGAATAACCCTGCTTTCTGCCCTGAACACCCCTGCGAAGTGAAATCCTCCCTCTTCTCTCAGCTTTAATTATCACACGGCGCATTTGCTGCTACACCTCCCTCCAGGACGCTGCCAGATGAAGATCTAACTCTGTTTTCCAGCAACCACTCTGATAGGTGTCTTTTTCCCCTGTATCCTCACGTAATATGTGGTTCTGCCAACGCAGGTGTCACCACTGTCCCTGGCCATGTCCCCCCAGCTGGACCCCTCCTGCTGTCCCTGCCCAGGGCCGTGTCCCGGGGGCAGCGGGTTCTTTGGGGGCTGTGGATCACCTTGCCAAGCCCAACATATTCCTGCCCATCCTCTGGGATCGCCTTTTGTCTTTCCAGCTGTTACAGACCTTTCCTTGGGCTGCCGGTGAATCCGTCCTAGCAACGGGGAAAGTTGCCACCGTGAAAAAGCTAATCAGAGAGACAAGTATGAAAATATGGTAATGATATTTAAACCTGCGGTACTTTAAGCTAAGAACCGTCTAGCTTTGCTGGTTCTGCAAAGCTCTACCTTTGTATGGCGGGGAAACCTGGTGCGAACCAATCCTGTAATCTGCAGTTAATGCTTATCTGTAAAATACAAACCTGATAAAAATAGCAGCCCTTCAGACTCTGCTTGATGTATAAAGAAACGTGCTGTGGTATATTTAGGATTAAATCCTTTAATAGCAGTAATTCTTCCATTACAACACAAAGCATTTTATGTTATATTGGAGTATGTCCAGAAAGACTGTTTAGCAGGATTGATTTAAAACTTGAATAATAGTTTAAATATTTAGATATAGTATTCCAGATCCAAGCTCCTAAGTGGACAAAGGGAAATAACTTTTTTTCCAGATCACCACAATATTGAACGCAATGCTCCAGATAAATGAGAATAATGCAATACACCAGAAATATATCAGCTGCTCTATCAGCTGGGTAATTTTTAACTGCTATTTTAAAAATGCATCTGTTTTGATGCAGATGTTGCTGTCCAATAGAAGACCAAAATGAGTAATGTCTTTGTGCCTCCTGGTAGTAATATCTAAATACTGTAGATTAATATTTTTTTGAGCATATTATCTTTCATTCTGTCTGGAGCAGTATTATTTTGTGAATCTGTCACTGACAGTGATGTACTAGGAGAAAGGGTGAGCATAATCATTTAGTTATGAGACACTGAATAAAATAAATGATCTTTTCATAGATGCATAGTATTTAAGTCCAGAAGGGATTGCTGCATTTAGCATGACCTCCTCTATATTACATCTTTATAAAGCAGGAACTGTCTCTACTGCACTAATCATTTTTTGAAGCCCATCTTGCATACAATTATCAGTCTCTTGGATAAATACCAGCTGTTGGGTTCCTTCCAGCTATGCCTTTTCCTGAAGAGGCTTCTGTATAATAGAAGAGGACTGATGATGCTCTTTTTGAAATAAAATTGTGGCATAGGAGCCAGGAATGTAGGAAGGAGCTTCAGGTCCACGGAGAATGAGGGTTTGTGGCAGAGCACTGAAACTAGGAAGGGTGAGTGCTGAAATGAAAGGATTCCCCAGTCTGGCAGCCAGTTTATTTCATACTATAGAGCAAGAATATAGGAAGAACAGGCAGCAGTGCCCCAGAATAGTTTGCAGCAGCCAGTAGTGTCCAAGAGGAAGGATGCTGTACGTAAAAGCAGCAGCAGCATTTCTCTCTATAACAGTGTAAGGACCTACTTTTATTATTTTTCTTTCTTGTGCATGTTGTCTCAATAATTAGCAGATTGCCCATAACCACAGCAATCAGTAGTGATGTGACGGGTTTCTAATGGGCTAATCACAGAGGGTTATAAATGTCCTGCAGTGAAACTGTTTTTGTAGGGCTTCCATCTATCGGTGCCAATAACTGTTAGTCATATCAGTGCATTGTGTGCATGTAGTGAGAGGATGCAGTATTCTGGTTACAGTGAGGAATTGTATTTTTGCTGTATTGGGTTTTTCTAGGAGCCTTGGGTACTTGACGGACGGATACTATAGCTCTCTAAATACTCATGGCTGTGTGTTTTTGACACCTGCCTGTGTAGATACAATTACACTGGCACATCCACGTCAGACCATTAGACACTGTCAGTCAATACTGGTCACGGCTGTAGTTCCAAAAGTGGGGTGGAAATGGGATGCCTGCAAAATGAACCTCCCGTTTTACACTGTATAGAGCATGAACTGTGTCGGGCATTAGACTGTGGCTGTCTCTCGTTTCCGAATGCTCTGTTTTCCTAGAAAAATGAGCATGAAGTGACCTTTATCCCATGCTCTTCATAAGTGCTTTGTGCTTGCAAGGCTCTAACAAGCTTTTTAAAGAAGATTGCCTCTCTCTTTTCCTTTTGTCAGAGGCTCAACGTGTACCAGATGGGAGCCCCAGGTGTGGAGCCTGAATGTGGCTGCCTCACCTCTTTCAGGACAAAAATTGGGAGCTCTGCTGCTTTCTGTCCTCCAGTCTGCGGTGTTTTTATAATGAATGAGGCATTTGGTTGGGGTTCTCATCTCTTCTGAGTGAAATGCTTTCAACCTCATCTTGAATCTCTCTCTGGGATAAAGATACTTGGGAGAAAAATATCTTCCCTCTCATTTTGACACAGCTTTCTATATAGCCTGAATGTCAGGAAAGCCATTTATAGAGCATGTACAGTAATTACGTGCTTAATATTTCATCAGCTGCATTAACAGTAATGTCGCTAAACCCAGGTATAGATTTAAAAGGATCTTTTTTGATTAAAAGTGGCTTTAGAGCTTCTTGTGTATAATAATAGCAGCAGTATATACTATCATAGTAGTTGCTGTGGGTTTCTGAATTTAATAATTCAACACATATACACACACAGAGAGATTTGCACTGAGATTTTGGACAAAGCATATGCTTGATATTTGGCAGCCACCCTCTGATTATACCAAGGTTAGATTGGTGTGAAGTAGATGGCTGCAGCTTGAGCCACACTGTTCTTTCACAGCCAAGAGACTGAAATATTTCAGGATTGTGCGAACCCCCATGATTTCGATGCCACGCTGCAGTTAGCAGCTGTAGGAAATAGTGGTTAGAATAACTGATTGTTTTTTTCTACCAGACTTCCTTTAGCCCCTCGTGATACGATGTCATGCAATGTTTGGACATGAGGCAGAGATGTTTATTTTGAAACAGTGCTTCAATTCGCTTGTATTCTACTACGTCGTAGTAGTAGTAACTTAGAAAAAAGATCTGCTGCCAACTCTCAATGGGGCTGAAACCCTGTGAGCAAGCTTGAATGGAAAGTAAAAGAATTTATTGGCTGTGTCTTAATAATAAATCTCTTCAACTTCATTCTTGTCTTAGAAGTGAGAAACACACTTTGCAAGATCATCTTGTGTTAAATGGTAATGAGGGATCCAACACCAAGTGTCACTTGGCTTCTTCAGAAACACACTTCTTGGTTATGATTTCCTTTTATTATTGAGCTAATACTTTTGCTAAACTTTAGTAATGGTTCCATTGGGTTTTTTTTGGCCACTGATGAGTAGAAAAGGTGGGGCTTTTTTTTAATGCTTGTGCTTCCCTGATGATGAAGCTGATCCTTTTTTCAAGTTACAATCATGAGAACAGATTTCACAGATGTCCTCTTCCAGTTTGCACGTGTGCGCTTCTTGAGTTGTGCAGCCTGAATTTCCACCAGCGACCAGAAGTCATCTCTGTAGGCACAACTCAGGCCATGCCGAAATGCTGGAATTTGTACATTCCAGGGACTGCTATGCCAAAAGGTGAAGGCGTCTTAAATAACTCGGGTGGTGGTACCAAACTGTGAAGAACACCTATCATGGGAGCACAAATACTTTATTTTGCACCACTGTAACTTAGGCCAGTCTGTGCTCTAAATTAAATATGTGTATACATATATATATAAAAATATGTAGTTCTTCCATGGTTCGGAATGGAGAAATTATTGCTCAGCTTTGCATGGCTAATATACTGACTTTAAAATGTGGATATGAAGTATGGCAAAGTATCGTTCATTTTCTGTCTGGATCAACCATGTTGAATGATAGCACCGGCCGTGCACGGCCACTGTACATCTGCTCTGAGTTTTATAGGTGAGGGAAATTTATGCATCTGAGTAAAATGAAACAGGGCTTCAGTGCTTACTTATGATTGAAACTGTAATTAAGCTGGTTTATAAATGTGGTTCTTCACTTAAGAGTAGCAGAGTGAGAAATATAGCACTCCATACTTCTGGTCATACTATTTTCTATTCTGTTGGGGTGAGAGCAAATACATTGCAAGTTTCTTTCTACTTCATGTTTTTTCTTCACACTGCTTGTGGGACACTATTTTCATGGGCACCATCCACATAGTACCAGTGGGATATGGCAGAAGTTAATTATCAGCTTCTGGTGAGAGTTACATTCCTGGACATACTATTATCTTAAACCTGCCTTCTGCTTTCATGTAGAATGAAATCTCCTCCCCACCCAAATTACATTGTCAGGAATCTGTTTCTTTTCAGCTCGGTAGAACTGTCATTTTCTATTCCTGTTGTTTGTGTGTACCAGACTAACATTTTCAGCCCTTTCTTTTTCTTTTTCTTTTGCTTTATAACTGTTGGAGTTTCTCATGTGAAGGTAGTCAGAAACTTCGATTGAAAGAGCAGTTAAGAAGAGAAAAAGTCCCTTGTTGAGGAATATTTATTTAGTGAAGAAGCTCTTACAGAAATTCTAGTTTTTGGATCACCATGAAGCATACTTTGAAGCCAAATCATCATCATAATATTAACTGATGTAGTTACTTAACTCAGTCTAATGCTGACTTTACATTGTAAAACATCAGGATTAGTTCTTAGTTCTATGATAGAGTTTAATGAACACAAATCAATTTCTATTACTGCTCATCTGGAGACTGCAATTAAACAACTGGTAACTAAGAGGTCAGAAATGCTTACCACTGAAAAAAGCAATCTCTGTCTTGTCATCAGCCTTTTAGCACTAATTTTAATACCCATCTTTAAAAGAGAAATAAATCATAAGAATCCTCAATAATTAATGGCTTTGCCTTTTTCTGTGTGGAAATAGCGTGGTAGCTTTATCCTAGTCGTTCCTGGAATTACAGCAAATTTAATAAAGGAATGAGCTTTTGTTTGAATGCTCTGAAGAATGTGGCTTCCAGTTCTGGGAGTTTTCCAAGTTGTAAACTGTTGATCGCCCTTCCAGGCTCTGCTTGAGGTATTGGCTCCTCAAACCTAATTACATCTCTTTGTGACAGAACTGCCTGATGTACTCATTTAAATAGTTCGCATCTGCTCTGCAGGACTAGCATGTTTCTCTGTGCCTGGTTTGGTGAAGGAATCCTGAAAAGTGGATTTAGTTGGATCTAGGATCACTTTTGGTTCTTCTTTCCTCTGAATAAACTGCTTTTGGATAAGCTTTGTAAACAGATGTGTCAGTGCTTTATCTGCTTTACTTCCCTTTTCATAAAGGATTGTTTCAGCTCATTTTCTTGGTGCTGCTTCATTTCATATAGTAATTTCTCCTCTAATATTCCCTAGATTCCTTCTGGCTTCTTGAATGCATGATAAGATCTTCCTTGTACTATTGAACAGAGATTTTTTTTCCTAGCCATGCCGTGCAACTTTCCTTGCCAGGCTCCATTTGCTGTTCCCCATGGGATGATGTTGCTTGCCCTTTGAAATCATGAGGTCCATGGGCAGTGGCAGCCACAGAAGCCAACGCGGCGTTGGGTGTCCTCAGGAAGGGCACCGAGAGCAAAGCATTGGGAATTATTTTGCTGCTGAGTGAGATATAAGGAAGATAAAATCAAAGTTAGTAAAATCATGAACCAAGTGAATGCAGGACCATTTATCACCAAATTCTACGCTACTACTGGGTGGAGGAACTCTCTGAAACTGGTAGGAGATGAGGTAAGACAGGTGAGAGAAACTACTGTTTCTCATAGCAGGCAATGGATTCCCGGGATGTGTTGCCTCAGGAGGTTAGTGGTGGAGTCTAATGGTGTCAGCAGGTTCAAAACAAAACTAAATACATTTAATTTCAGACCGTGGGTCCGAAGTGGATGTGAAGCGTGCAGACAGAGCAGCGCGCTCCGTGTCCCTGTTACTGTCATTTCAGGTGCTGGAGGAGCACAGGGACAACGGGCTGCAGAGGCGCTCAGGCTCCTGTCCTCTCCATAAAGAGCATCTCCTGTGCTCCAGGGCAGTGGGATTTTGGGGCTGGACAGACCACAGCTCCAGCCCCTGGGAGTGGTTCTTGTTGATTCAGGCTGCGCTGCTCCCATTGCTCTGCCTGGCCGTGTCCAAGCTCTAGCCTGGCCTGCCAGACCTGACACTGTGATGTGCCGTGCGAGTCTCCATCCCTCAGCTGCTGCTTGCTGGTTGAAATTAAACCTCCTAGAAGCAGACATCCTGCCTTTCCCCTTGCATTCTTTTTCCTATGCCTCGTACGATGCAGCCCATATTTTGGCTTGGGTTTTTAGGTGCCGCTGTGATTTATACTACTAAAAAGGTTTATGCCCTACACAAATAAATTTAGGTATGTAAAGCACATTAGTGCATTACTGTTATGCTGTCATTGACATATCTGGGCACAGGTGACTAATTTGAGGCAAGCAATGAAATTCCTGTGTTTCAATTATTAAAAGGGGAAAAAAACCCAAGCTAGCACTGCAAATGTCTTTCCGCTTGCTTAGGTCAGCTCACTTCCCTTTTGGCATTTCCCTGTCGTGGTGTCATTAATATTTCTACCCCTCTCCCCCTGTATCCTTAATGATCTACTTGGTTGACCTGCATCATTTAAAATATTTTTTCATTATAGTGATTTTCTCATTTAGGTCCCCAGGAGATCCCGATATGTAATCAGTTTTCTCTAACAAATGACCTCCTTTAACTTCATTAGTTCAGAATTAATTTACTAGCATCCAAGATATTGAATGACTCTGATTAGTAAAATACAGTAAAAAAAATTAAAGTTCTCTTTCATTTATGGTCAAGGCAAACATTAATTAAACCCCATATTTCTTTGCTAATTTTGTTCACAGTTAAATTTAATAAAGAGGGAACATTTGATGGGCTGTCACTAGACATTAGATGAGGTTGGGGATGGGCTTACAGCCTTTCCGCACGTGTAGCATCTTCAAGTGGCTGCATTTTGCCAAGTGCTTCACTCCTCTCACAGTTTCCTTCACCTTTTGGGGAGCTTTTTAAATGAGCAAGCCAGGAAGAGCCGTGTGTGTCTCCTGAGGTTATTTACAGAGCTGGCCATGCTGCCAGCCCCTGACCCTTTAAGGCTTTGCAGGTTTCCATTTTGCACATCTGCTGCAGCAGACACTGGCCGGCGATGGCATTTTTCTTCCTGTCACTTGACAGTAAGCACGCTTGCACTTTGCACCCCATGCCGGATGGCTGATGAGGCTGTATGGAATGTGTGCAAGGAATGGCAATTAGGCTTTGCTTACGGAATGGTCATTATTCATGGAAAAATCCAACCATGTAGGGGAAGGTACTCCCCTTGAGTTGATTTGTCCCCCTCACCACTCCCCAATGCTGCTGTATTTTTATTTTCCGAAAGGTACAGATAGTTGAAATTAGCTTTCTGGTTTCTACCATACTGCTGGCCTGCTAAGGACTTTATTGTAGTCTCTATAAGTGTTTTGAAAATGCATTGACAGAAGCTTCGTTCTTCATGTTTTTACGACTAGGTAGTTTTGGTAAGACTCCAACCGTGGCTTGGATCCCCGCTGTGCTGAGGGCAGAAGAAGAAAGCCTGACCCACTACCCAAAAACCTCCTTGAAAGAAACTTCTGCTCTCAGTAATCTCAGCTATGGAGGCAGCTCTCTGACTGAAAACCTTTTTAGATACGGATTTTGGATTTTCACACCGGTTTGTTCCTTCAGACACGTGCGCCAGTGTGGGAACAGGAGAAGGGCCACGGCAGGCACATGGTCCCGGAGCCATGTCTCGTGCCTCCTGAGCCCAAAGGTGCCTGGCAGCTCATGGTAGTGGCAAGCAGCATGGCTATGGGAGGGTGTCACCACCAGTGCTGTGTGCCTGTTGCTCACTGTGACTAGAGCTCACTATGAATAACCAGTAATGTAGGCAAGATGGGCTCAGGTGCTCCTGCTGCTGCTTTGGCCGCTGCCTCCACCAGCCCAGACCTGCCCTCATGGCAGTTTAGACTTATGGGTTGAGCTGATCTGGGGAAACTGAGGCAAAGACAAGTGACAGGGGCTGTGCTGTTACTGGTGTGCTGGGGGTGGTCATCTCTTGTAAGTTCCTTTGGAGGAAAGAAGATGAATAAATGGAAGTCTGGCATTTGCCCAGTGGGCTTGCAGGGGGTGAAAGTCAAACGGTGGCTCTTGGATTCCCTCTGCCCCCTCAACCCAAGGTCTTTGAAGATCAGATCCGTCATGAACCTGATGGGAAAGAGCAGAAGGCTGGGAAGATGTTTGTGCTTAATAGCCCAATTGGATTTAAAACAATAGGTTAAGAGAAAGTTCTTCACGAAAGGGTTGCCAGGTGTTGGAACAGGCTGCCCAGGGCAGTGGTGGAATCACCATCCCTGGAGGTGTTCAACAGCCGTGGAGGTGGGGTTCTTAGGGACATGGGTTAGAGGTGGACTTGGCAATGTGAGGTTAATGGTTGGATTTGACGATCTTAAAGGTCTTTTCCAACCAAAATGATTCTATGGTTGCAGATCTCCTGTGACAGCACCTCAAAGCTCTGCAGCGAGGTTTATCAGACACTGGAGCCTGAAGTGGCCACGCTCCTGGCCTGAACCCAATCTTTCACTTTGCTAAGGTGTGCCAGTTAGCAGCATTGGGCTTTTTAATTGGCCAAGTTACTTTTTGCCTGTTCTGTAGCCCATTTGTCCCTCAGCAAGCCAGGGAGTTTGAAAACCAACCTGTTTTACATGCAAGTGATTTGCTAGCCCAGGAACAACTACTTTTCAGGCACATCCCAGGTGTGTCTGAGGAACATCCTTTATCCCTTTGCTCCTCCGGATCTGTCTGTATTTTCCATGTGACCGAGCTGAAAGGTCCTACAGACCCTGAGCAATCCCGTCCCTCTGGTCCAGGCTGTGGGAGCTGCTGCTGCCCTGTCCTGCTGGACATGACGTGTTAGTGGTGGCCTCTGAGAAAGGAGACCCAGCGCTAAAATGGGATTAGATAGGGCCAATGGCCTTGGAAATTATTCTCCCCTGTTCATAAGAATAAAGTTTGTGGAGGGATTCAGGCAATCAATTTGCATCTCTTGAAGGAAAAGAAATTGAAAACACTAAAGCAATTTATTGCCTTTTAAATTTGGGGATGAAGGGGAATGTAAGTAGCGCTTAAATTTAACTACCTGCAAAAGCAAATAATGAAAACTGTAATATTTCACAAAGCTGTAATCCACTATACTATAAGTGCATTTTCAATTTTATTGTGAAGAATGTAAGTTACTGCAGCTTTCTGCCTAAGAACTTGCCTATAAAGCAACATCCACTTGGTGGGTTCAGTAATGTTTCTGGTATGTTTTTGTTCTTCTTACTTTATTACAATTTGCATAAAACACTTAGACAGGATTTTTCCGCTCTCTCATATTGCAGTACTCCCAGTTTTCAGCACAATGTTTTGCCTGCAAGGCCTATACCTAATATTGGTTCATTTTGAATGTCTTTTCCCATTTAAATGTTAGTCCAGGAAACCAAAGTGATTGTAATCAACTGAGTATGCTCAATATATAGCTTATATAACTATGGGGTGGCTTTCTTGGTATAATCCAAATGCTCTTAGAAAACAGAAGAGATGATTCAGGAGCTGTTCTAAGAAGAGTCTTGCTTCTGGCAATATTTACTCTTAGGTAGATTAGAAAGAATAAGAGCCGGCATCTGAGAAAAAAAAAGAGATGAAAACCAAAAAGAGCTAAAATTAGCTAATTATGTGAGGGCAAAGCCACTGACACCAATGCAGCAGAAGGCTGTATTTCCCCCCTCTGCCTTTGAGACCGTTTCAGAAGAGCCTTGGAGAAGTTCATTGTATGAAGACAGCGTAGGAGATATAACCTGAGCTTTAGCCAGGCCATAATCCCTCACTGTTCATTTTTCCCTCCAGGAAAAGCCATTCTCATTCCACAAGACGAATCATTGACGGCTTGTTTGTGGGGGCAGAGTGATTGCCCGAGCTATTCTGGGACAGCGACTGCTCTGCAGGTATTGCGGAGTGTTTCTTGTGTTCAGATAAAGCTAACTTCTTCTGAGATACAGCTTCTTCCTGGCATGATTACTTAGAGAACAGCTTTGCTTCTATCTTCAAGCAGGTTCCCCGAGCAGCTCTTGGGATAGCAGCCCCGTTCCTCTGCCGGGAGAGCTGGGAGCTCGTCCATTGCCATTGTCATCAGCTACAGCAATGCTGCCCACCATCCCCATACAGCTCCGCTCTGGCCCCACGAGCAGATCTGGGCCTCAGCTTCCCCCCGAACACCAACAGAGTAACGTACGTACCCTTTGCTCAGAACCTGCCGTGGCTTTGCACCCTCCAGGCTGCCCCGGAGGGACCTCGGTGCCTCTGCTGATCCTCATCTTCCACTCTGAACACAAAGGGCCAAAACTTGCATGGTTTTAGCACAGCTAAATGAGGAAGCTTTGTAGCAGCTTACATGTATTTAATAATCTTCACATCTTTTCATTCCTGCTTCATACACTTACAAGTTTCTCTATTTTATCAGCTATTTATAAATACCTGAATAAGCTATGCAGATAAGATTATGATGTCTCTTGAGGTGCTGCTGGTATTCCAGACACTTTATCCTGGACCTATTGAGTCTTAGCACAGAGGAGAATCAGATGTATTTTTCCTTTTAGAAATGCGAGAGCTGCTCTCTGTAATCTTCGATCTAAATTTAAGCAGAGGTATTGCACTGACCCTATCACATCTGCAGAGATTTTGAATGCATGTTCACGAGACAGTTCTGTGCGCAGGGTTTTTAGCTCCGGGGCTGTATAAAGGATAATTTAGAGAGGATGAAGTTTTTCCCTTGTATAAATTCATTTGTATTCACTTCAAAGGCTGAAGTGAGCTTCGAACCAAGGTGTACTCCATGCAGACTGTCTACACAGGAGTGAGTTTCACCCACCGTGACAGTACGTACATAGCCTTGCTCAGATGATAACAGAAAATGACTATGCGGAGGACTGGGTTTCTCCAGAGATGCACTAAATGCTGCTCCAAGGACACGCGAATCCTTTTAGCCCATTGCAAGATAAAACCTTCAATATTTAAGACCCACTCTGGTGCTGCAAACTCTTAAAAGGAACGGGCTCTGCTGCCGTAAAATGATGCAGCTCCACTGACATCCACCCTTTTCCTGGGGCTGGAGCCCAGGGGGCTGAAATGGGACTGTTCTGATTTACATGACAATCTGGCTGTATATACTTACAAACCAGCCTTCTGTGATCTTTTATAAACACGCCTAGTTAGGATACAGTTAAACCTGAAATCAAACCAGTGTTTAGAAATACTGCAACTCCACCTCTCAGTCATCATCACCACTGTAATTAGGATTTCGGCTGCTTTGCTGTGCTGCAAGGCCTTTAGAGCATGGCTGACTAGTGATATAAAAAGCAGATTTACTGTTATTACCTATAAATGTTGTAACACAACAGAAAAAAAAAAAAAATCCGTACCATAGTATAAAACATGCACACAAGTCATGACAATTAGCAATATTTAATTTTAAAGTGGACAAAATACTACGGGCACATGTGCTGTGGCTGCTTTGCTACAAGAGCGGTCTTCTGCTCAAAGCAGCAGCACCTTCTCCTCTCCCCAGAGCCAGCCTAGGATGCTCGGCATGAACAAACCTCATGTCTATGGACAAACCCAGGAAAGGAGAGATCTCCCTGACATCAGATCTTGTATCAGCAGGGCATTTTTGCTGTAGATTGAACCTAACGATCTAGCCAGCCCTCTCCCTCACCCAGGGACAGGCTCTCTGAAGGCTAGGTGGTCAGGCCTGGGTTTGGTGGCAGCAGTGAGACACACGGCAGCACCCAGAGTTGGAACGAGCATTGTCCTCGTCATCCTCTTTGTTGGCTGACAGGGATTCCCAAGCACCCAAGTGGGGAGAAATCAGAGCTGGTGATGCTGCCTTAGAGATACATCACTTGATGAGTCTTGCTGTGATCAGACCGTGATGCTGTCTTGAGATAAATCATTTCAGGTAGTATTAGTTTGCAAATTTTGTCTTTTCAATCACTATATATATATATATATATTTCATGACTTAATCTTCTCAAAACATTTTTTCCCCAAAACTTTTCCTAACTGTTTATTTCCTGAAATATCAAAGTGATTTGTAAAGATATTAATTAAAAGAAATGAAAATTTTGAAAATACCCCTATTGTGAGCCCATTTGTTTGTTGCAAAATAAACTCATCTATTCTAAAATTGTTTCCTAGCTGTGATGAGCTGGAGGAACGTAGCGATACATTACACAGCGTGGTTATGCGCTGTCTGGAGCTTAATAGAAGATGTGATTCCTGGATTACAGATCTTGTCACAGCTTTGAAAGAGAGTCCTGCCTGAGCAGTGCTTTGCTGTGGCTTTTGAGAACTTCATTGGCTGGGACTGAAGTCAATGTAGGTTTTTGGCACTTATGAAGGGCTGTACAGTTTGAAATGTTTCCTGTAGACTAGAAGACTGTCTAGCCTGTGGGCTTGGCTTAGATGCAGCCTTACTCCAGTAAGTATTTATTGGATATAATATTTAGACCAGTTGAGGAAGGTCTGCTCCAGTTCAAAAATACTGTTTTAACCTAAGCAAAAAGTAGAATAATTCAGGAGGAAGGAAGAAATGAAAGAGCGATCTTTTTTTTCCAATCTGACGATTGTATTAGCATCAAGTCACCTGTGAATCATTGTTAAAATAGGCTAGTTTCTATGGACCTGAGCATCCCAGCAAGCTTATTTTCCCTGTGTGTTTTCAATGCTCAACATGTCCTGTTTTCTCTCTCCACCCAACAATATTGCTGTGTGCTTTTACTGCAGGTCCTCGTATAAGGAATGAAGTGGGGTCCAATGTCCAGCCAACTGCTGCCCCTCATGATAGCAGCCTGACACCTGGGACCTCCCCGTCATCTTCAGAATCAGTGGATGTGACATTATTGTGGGAGTGGGTTTGAGGTCAACTTTAAAAATACATGGGCCTCTTTCTTGGAGAGGTGACTGGCACTGGGAGAGTCCTGGTGAGATCAGGGAAATGTACTGGGCAGGACACACAACATCCTCTGAGCTGGAAGGGTTAACAGGAGATTGCTGCTTCTCCTCCTTTGCCTTTACTGTTATCATGATTTATATATTTGAAAGTAGGGATGATTAATAATCCACAAACCCTCAGCCTGGAAGGATAGCTAAGGCACTTAGCACACCAGAGTGTACCATGGTGCAAACAGTAAGAAATGATTAACAAGACTAACATTTTCCCTCCTCCACAAATAACTCAAGAGCAGCGTCAGCGGTCCCTTGCACTTCATGGCTCCCAGAAGTTGGGTGAGGGCTACCAAATGGCTTTTGTATCAAAAGGCCGTGGCTACAAGTCTGTGCATTGCAGGTACCATGGTGATGAGTCTGGCACAATCTCCTGGAAAGATAAATATAGTTAACATGCTGTTTCTGGAGTTGGATATAAATGTCTCCATTCTGTGTGTGCACTGTTACACTCAAGATAAGGAAAAACTAGCCCATAAAGTCCTCAGTGACCTGAGAAGTCGAAGTACAGAAAGAGCCACTGAGTACAGCGGTGGAATTCATCTGCTGTTTATCAGCTTGGACCCCGATGCTTCCCCTGCTCAGCCCTGGGATGAGTGTAGAGGGTGGACAATGCGGCCACAGAAGAGAGAAACAAAACCAGGAAAGTAAACTGGAGGGAATTCACCTCTGGGGTAACAGCACATTGTATGCCAAGCTGTATCAGTTCCCAATATCTCTTTAGTTCATAAAGGCCGATCACTACCAGCTTTGTTCTGTGGTCTCTGGTGAAAAAGAAAGGATCTTCTTCATTCAGAAAACACTCTGGAGGTCAGAAAGTGCTCTTCTTTCCTCTTGGACTTTCAATGCCAGTAGGGGGAGCAGATTTGGTTTCTTAAATACAAAGAGGCAACCTCACAAGGTCCTGTCTCTGTGCTGATAAGAAAGGGATGAGAGGAAGTCCCAGTAACCCAGCAAAAAATGTGCAGAAGAAAATCAAAGGGAGATGTGGGTAGCTCAGCCATCCCTTTTTCATGTGATGGAATTAAACATGGCAAGGTAATTTACGTGAGAAAAGAATAACATTAGGGGTTTTTTGTGCTATTCCATACCAGTAGCAAAGTAGGCAGACAGGAACTGGTAGGGGTTATCTATGACCTACTTCTTTCATAATGGCAAAACCAACCCTTTTAAATAAGATACAATAGCAAAGCAAGGGGCTCAGAGGAGATTCTGACTCCCCTTCCTTCCCAACAGGGACGCCAGGAGCTGTAAGTCTTCAGCATCTTGCCAGCAATCACAGCAGCATTCATGGAGACGCTGTGTTCAATCCACCCGTGTGTTCCTCGCCGTGGAGCACAAAGGAGCACAGCGTGTCTGAGCAGCGATGCAGGGACTGCACCAACTCCCCCGTGCAGCGATGAGGTTACTACACAGTAAGTGTGAGCAGGACCCTATGCAATACTTTCTTAGATTTTAATCAGATGTGCACCATTCCTAAGAACAGGCAGTTTTTAGCCTGGCATATTCTTTTATGATCCTTAAGAGGGCGTGGGATTTAATTTTTTAAAGTGAGACTTCCTTAGCAAAGGAAGACAAATTCCCATGTAGCTTATTTCTGTAGACTCCACAGTTTGCAGAGCTGTTCCACTTTTTGGCAGCAGCTCCTCCCCAAACACTGGCCCTGCCAAGCTCCCCGGCGCAGCCTGAGGAACACAGTGCCCTCCAGCACACAGCCCTGAGCCTTAAGAAACCTGCTAGATTTGGCTGAAAGCATCCTCTGACACTGCTTTTAACAACAAACTGGCCTTTCAGTGAAGGTAAACTTATTGAGAAAAGCCCCTGCTTTGTCCTTTACTTCCTCCCTGCCCCGTCCTTAAGTCAAATAACTGAGAATAACATTTTATTTAGAAATATTGAAAGCATGTCTTACGGGAGTTGCATATCCCGGATGAACTGTCTGTTCCCTCATGCACCACAAACAGTTGTCTCCTCACCTTGGAGAGTGTTTTGTAGTGTGTGATGGGGATACAATATGACAGTGTACGTGGCTTCTGGAGAAACCTGGAGTATAGGAACGTTACTCTGAGGAGGTTTCCTGTTAGTACTTTAGTAGTGATATTTAAGTTTTCACTTTCTTTTCCAAAGTAAGTTTCAAGGGTTTTTTCACTGTAAAGCAGTCTCGTCTTATGTGAAACATGCTGCACACATATTTGCTATGGCATGCTAGCAAAGCTGAGCAGAGAAGGTGGTTATCTACTGCACAACCACAGTTTTGGCAGAAGAGAATCTGCAGTGTGGGTGGAGCCAGACAGGAGTTTATAAGCAAGGGAAGTGTTGATCACCTCAATTTCGTTCTTTAGGATGGTTTCACTGAGCCCCCTGCATCTGAACAAGGTCCTTCCTACAGTTCTTTTAGCTGCATATTTGCATTTTCCTGGTACACCAGAGAAACCACATCATTCCTGCAAGGCTATGTGGGTAATACTGCAAACTCTGTAACCGAGTCTAACAGACAGAGGTCAGCAGGAAGGTTTTCTTTGCCTCCACAATCACATTTCACTTAATACTGTATGACGGTCTAGTCTTTCTGTAAAGATGTTAATGAAAAGGCAGGACCGAGCCATGGCCAACACTGGACTAAATGTCCCTTAAGATGATGATTGGCAGCGGACAGCATGACCTGCGGTCTCTCAGTACCCTCCTCCTGCTCTACCTTGGAAACACAGGGAGTTGAAAGTCTTGTCAAGGTCATCAGCAAAATCTAAAGAGCTGAAAAGGTTCTGCTGGAGAGTAGCAGTGTTCAAGTCTAGGGCAAGGTCCTCCACAGAGTGGCTGAGTGATTTTAGGACACGCATCTGTGTTTTCAGCAGGATGAAGAACAAGGCAACACTGATAACGCTGTGTAGGATAAAGGGAACAGCACAAACAAAAGTGGCAGCATGTCATGGTATTGGACAACTTCATCTTCTGAGAAATCTCATCACAGGGGATAATATTTGCTTTGAAGAGGTTGTAAAGAGAATGTGCCTGGTGCACGAAGCTTTGCTGTCTTGAACTGAATAAGGAGAGACAAAGGAGTCTCCCGTTGTTCAATAGGAAAGTTGCTTGAAAAAGACTTGTTCTTGATCCTGCTTTTGTGCAGCAAAGACAGTGCCAGCACGCAAAACCTGCTGGTCCTTGAAGTGAAGTGCCACAGGTGGGTTTTTATAGTTATCTGATGAAGCAATTCAGAAAATCAGATGGTCAGAAAAAAGACCCAAACAACAAAACCAAACCCCAAACAACAAATAGTGTAAAGAAGACCTTGACAAAGAATGAGGAAACTCCAGTTGTTTGGAGATATCCAGGCTGCTTGGTAAAAGCCGTGGCCTTTGGGTGGGTGGAGGAAGGGAGCCCAGGAGCAAACTGCTCAGGGTACAGCCAGGGAACAGAGCTCTGTGGGCAGGGACCCAGAGGGTTTCTCTGCTATATCGCAAGATGTAGCACAATGAGGAGTTAGCACCTAGAGCCGCCAAACTACAGGACTGAGGGAGGGTGTAACCATAACAAAACTTTTACAGAAGCCACAGTCCAGGGTCCCTTTTCTCCCTGTTCTCTTCCTGTGGCACAATAGCTTTGTACCAAGACATCGGGAAGCTTTTGGTGGCATGTCACATCCAAGCTCTGGAGACCCTCCTGCCCGATGCTTCTAGCACAGCATTGCTCACAGCTGCAGGACATCTGACAGCGCGCTGGGTTCTTATTGTCCTGTGTCCCATCCCTAAATCCAGACAGTGAAGGATCAGCGCTGCTCTTCTGGGATCAGAAAAGCTTCTTGTGGAGGAGTTTGTTACGGCCTGGAAAGAGCACATATCTAGGGTACGTTAGTGGCTCAGGTCAGCAGGGGAAATCTTACATACCCCCAGTGTTACGTTGTGCAAAAGAGACCAGCGTTTGGCCAGAAGATGCATAGAAAGGAAATATTTCAATCAATCGGCTCCATTCACTTATTCCCCCTCCCTGTTTCATTTCTACTTTTCCCACTCCTCTCTACTCCACCATCTCCTCGCAGACCCGACTGCTTTCATTATAAGGTTGAAGGGCAGTGCTGACTGAGTGCATTAATCTCATACATTTTCATGAATATCAATTACAGCTTGGATGCCAGAAGATTTTTCTTACTTTCAGCAGAGCTGAGACCTAATTCTTCATACAGACCCCATCTCAGGTTAAACCTGGGGGCGTATTTCTGAAGTCCAGCCTGCCATCTCTTCTTCCAACTCCCTCCCACCATGCTGATAGCCCTTTGCTTTTTTCCTGTAGTATCTCTATATACAATGGTTATCAGGAAAAGCCATTCCCCTTTCTGCCCTTGAAAGCCAATATCCACACAAGCTCTTGGGCAGAATTTGAAGTGTAGAATCTCTGCTGTTCAATTACCATGGAGCTTAGCTCTTTCATGTGTGACTAGATATTGTATTTTTTTTCCCCAGCAAGAATGAAGTTTAAAGGACAGAAAGATTTCTTGAGATGGAGGGAAACATCTGGTGTTGAAATGAGTGGAGTTTATGGACTACTGGGAAACAGAACTATTTCTGAGGGAATAAATGTTTCTCTTATTTTGTAGTCTCCGTTGCACTATTGGTTAGCAGATTTGGATCATCATGTCAACAAAAAGGTCAAAAGCATATAGCAAACTTTGTAGCTGTTCTTTTCTACACATGAAACCATCTTTTGCTTTCACAGAGTCTATTTTACCCATGGTGGTAAAATAAGCTCTGACTGCACAGCAGCAGAAGCAAGGCCAGAGAGAGCTGGCAATAAATCTAAGGTAGTCTTTATTTAAATTACAGAAATGTCAGTGAAGTTTACTTATGCGTTAGCATTCCACTTTGCTGGCTGCTCTGCAGAAATCGAGGAAAAAGGCAAATCCACCCAAAAGGGATTTTGGCTTAAGTCAGTGCTTCCCACACCTGATTTACTCAGGCACCACTGGTGTAGGAAAGCCCTTGAGGTGCTGGAGCGAGTTGAGAGAAGGGAATGGAGCTGGGGAAGGGGCTGGAGCACAAGTGTGATGGGAGCGGCTGAGGGACCTGGGGGGTTCAGCTGGAGAACAGGAGCTGAGAGGAGACCTTCTGATCTCTGAACGGCCTGAAAGGAGCTTGGAGCATGGAGGGGGTTGGTCTCTTCTCCCAAGTAGCAAGTGACAGGACAAGAGGAAATGGCCTCAAGTTGCACCACGGGAGGTTTAGATTGGATATTAGGGAAAAATGTATTCCCAGAAAGGGTTGTCAGGCATTGGAACAGGCTGCCCAGGGCAGTGGTGGAGTCACCATCCCTGGAGGGGTTTAAAAGATGTATAGAAGAGGCTCTTAGGGACATGGGTTAGTGCTAGAGTTAGGTTATGGTTGGACTTGATGATCTTAGTGGTCTCTTCCAACCAAAATGATTCTATGACTGTGGTTACCAAAGGCAGCAGCTCTCCCTGCCACCTCCAGCACTGTGGTTGGGCTCCTTGGAGGGGACCATGGCTCAAGTCTTCCCTGGCAAAGAGACAGCAACCCGGTGGTGCTGGCATTCCCTGCTCTGGGTGCTTGTGTGCTTTTTGCTGGTGAAACCCTCGTCCAAGTGGCTGATACCAATGGTGATTACGGTTGCATCTCCCAGTATCTCTCAGATACACTCCCAAAATGGCTGAGAGCTGCAGGGGGTCTGTTACATGCACACGGGCCAGGCAACTGGAGAAAGGGGGAATATATGATCTAAGATACATCTAATTTTGGGTCAAGATGTGGCAGCCTACCATGAAGTTGTATAGCTATAGATAGCAACAAGAGCAGTGACCTTTAATTTTAGCAAGATAATGAGCATTGCTCTAATACAGAAACAGCTAAAAATAAAAGCCAGTATAAAAATACAAAGTATCTCAGAATGTGATCACATTTTCCACTAATGGAAAACATAGCTCAACTCTCAGCGTTACTGAAAAATGTTTTCTTTTGCAGATCCTAAGGTTACTTTTAGATGCTGAGTTTATATGGTTTAATTCAAAGCATCATATTAGACTGGTAAATTTAGAGTAACTAAAAAAAACGTGTGGATATTCCTACTTTGGTTATTAAATTTTGGTTGAGTTTGATTTGATTTGGTTCAAATTTGAAGTAAATGAAATCCCCCCAGTGTAAAATTAAATTTACCACCCGTAAATTAAAACAAGAGAAATCCTTTGATGCATTTACTTTAGCAAGTAATCCTGTTCTGTAGATGCAGAGGGTGAAATGACGCCGAGGCTCTGATGTACCTACTGGGGGTTACTCCAGAACAATTCGTGGACTGAATGCCCATTAAGGACCAAGATGTTATTGCAGCTTATTTGGTGGTTTAGTTTCATCCAAGAGGAATCCAGAGCGTGTGCTCCCAGACCGCTTCATGGATGTCACCCAAAGCAAAGTGGGAACGATCAGGACAGTTGCTTCAAAGGCAGAGTTCTGACCTGGACTGAGATGTGGATGCGGTCGCTTCATGGCTAACAAAATGACCTTTGATGAGTTGGTGTATGTTTGTGTGTCAGAGGGACCTGAGAGAGCTCCTAATAGAGTCATAGAATCATTTTGGTTGGAAAGATGTCTCAAAGTAAGGCAGCCTCTAAAAGCAGAGGTGGTTCTCAACTTTGAAACGTACTTTTCACTTTTACAGAAATGTGGGCATCTAGGTTTTTGTTAATTGTTGGAGGCAAAGAGAAATTCCCACTTTCCAGGTTTTGCTGACAAACCTTCTGCACCTATTGAGATAAAGTGATTTGTGAACTATCTTGAAATGCACCAGCAATTGTGAACTGTGAATAGCAGCTCTATTAATATGTTAGTCAGTACTACCATTTCGTTACAAATTATAGAATGAGCTAAAAAACGTTTCACGAACTGACTTCTGAGCACTGAGAAGCCATCAGACCCCACTCTTGCCCCAGCACGTATCGTTCCACAATAGGATCCTCCCCATATCTGTTGACAAACTTTGGCTGATGTTTCTGCTTGCTAAAAGGTTCTCTGCCAATACAGCAACATATTGCATATAAAACCTAATGAGCTGAATTTAACAAAACAAAACAAAAAAAATCCATGTGGCTTCCTTACAGTGCTGCCCATCTGTCGGCTCAGCGAAGCAGCAGTGTGCTACAGCTGCACTCCTTTGCTTTTTATCAAATCAAAATAAAGCTGTGCACCCCCGAGTCAGGTATGATAAACAGGCCAGCAAATTGCCTTACATGGGTGTCATACAGCTCCTTATCCGTCTCACTTTTCAGAGCATCATAACCAGATGGCTCCTAACGGTGGGTGAAATTTTCTGCGTTACGCTTTTGGCATCGAGCGAGAGGGATGTGGTCCAGAAGCCCACCACCAAAACAACAGATATTTGAGTTGGGCTGGGACCGAGATCACAGCCTGCAAACAGAACTTTTGAAATGGAAGCAGATTTCATTAATAGCAAAGGAAATGCCTCTTTAGAGTGGGTCTGGTGGAGCTAAAAGGACACAAAACAATTACATGTCTTTGTGAGCAGCCTCACAGAACAATGAGGAGCTTGGCCTTCCTCCAGCCTCCTGGCCAGCTGGTGCAAAGCAACTGGCCTTTCCACACCTCCCTTATTTACCACAGGGACAGGGGGAATAGGGAAGATTTCCCTGGGTGGTGGCTGGAGGCATCATCTCCCACCGGCCCTCTCTGTGGCCGGGGGTGCAGAGGAGGGTGGTGGTTGTTTCTGGAAGCAGCACCATGAAGAGGGTTTGGGGATACGGAGCATCTGTCCGTGACAGAAATCCCTGCTGAGCGCAGGATGTCACAGGCTAAAGGCTTCATTTTCTCCTGCCTCATCTCTTTCCTGGTTCATTTGTGACACCAGTCTAAAGTTTAACATGTTAAAGGAGTTGGCTCTTCCTTTAACTGGCTACTAAACAAATATTGGTGCTGTTACCTAATATGTGTCTTCACCATCCGTTGCAGCTTTAGGGAACAGTGAAAAAGGGGCTAAATTCAGAGTAAAGTAGTTCTTGCTTGTTACATTTGGGAATGGAAACTTTGTTAATGTGTGTGCCGTTCCTTTGTAGGTGGGTTTTAAGTTCAGTTGGTTCTATCTCAAAGCTTAATGTGAAATTCATCATTTGCTGCCAACGTGTACACAAGCCCCTTCTATTGCTGGGAATATGCAGCAGATTTGCCTGAGGTTTTGCTATCACCAGGAAGAATGTATGAAATAGAGCAGATTGAAATTGTTTAAAAATGTGAGTGCTGATGAACTTTTTCAGCACGTTATGCTTGTGCGAATTTAGACTTATCTGAACGCTTGTGTTGTAGGCACGTGTGCGCTGGTGTCTGCTTTGGGGGCTGTCGCCCACACAGTTGTACTAACATTACAAAGGCTGGAACCTGCAGCTTCTCCCTTGTGTGCGCTCAGGTGAAACAGAAAATAAAAATGTCGTATTTAGAAAACCGACTGAATAGAGGCAGAATTGGCAACTTTTGTCCCTGGGTGATTAAAAATCATCTGGATCTACCATCCTTCTGAAGATCAGATTCATATGCTTTGACATGTAGGTAGGAGCCTCATTTTAGGCAGAGGTGTTTGAAACAGCTGTAAGTGCAAGCTCCGTAACCTCAGGAAAATATGCCCCTGCTAAAGGTGAAAAATTGGTATTAAATAAGCTGTAGAGATGTTGAAGACAGGTGCTCAAAGAACAAACATACCTAATTATTGTGCATAAGACATTTCAGGATTGTCAATACTGTAATTGTGGTCATTCCTTTCTGTTTAGGTGAGATGATAAAGGCCGTATCCATATGATACAGCGGAGGCAGGACAACCATATGATCAATGTCAGGATCAGGCAGCCCTAAGGCATGTTCTTCCTCTTCATTGTGTTGCGGCTGCATCCTGTGATTATAACAAAACAAGGGGGCACTTGTCATGAAGAGGGTGCCAGAACTAACACAGAGGGTAATGAGTTACGTACAGCGTGGTGGCATCTAAATGCAGACAAATGGAGTTTTCTTATTTTGGAAGTGATGACAAATGCCATGTTGAGCTGGTTTTGCTTGAGCAAGATTGTAGAGTGGTGGCCAAAGTTTGCTGGCAATGATTCTGTAAAATACAGGGTGTTTCAAAAAGATGGACCCAATTTCAAAGCAGTGTATTTTTCAGGATGGCAACATGTTACAATTACACGAAAATTTACAAATGGTCGAATGAGTTATCAAGTTTTAGTTCATGTTTAGTCTGTGTCCCATCCTTTCAAGTGGTAAGAATTTCATTCGTGGGCGGTTCATGGTTGTAGAGATACAGCGATTTCAGATTGGGTCCCTTGTTTTGAAACACCGTGTATATACCCTGGGAGCTACATTTGCCCGTCACATGTGCTGTTACCTGATGTGCAGAAGCAAGTTCTCAACTTAGATCAGGAGTCTGAGGCAGCTCCCTGTGACCGGAGTAATTTTATTACTATCCAACCACTGTTTCAAATTCTGCCCCATTTGTTATGTTCCTGAGGTCGCATCTTTTTAACTCTCGCATTTCGCCTCCGAGCAGCAAGCTGTATGGAATTCCGCCCTAAGAGGGACATTGTAGAAATCCAGCCCTTCTCTAGATGCTGCAGCTTGCCTAAAAGTGTGTTGAACTGTTTGACTTTCTTCCTGGTATTTTATTCATGACTGCAATTTCTTCCTTTTAGTCAAGCTGTAGATGAGAGGAAGAATGAACAAGATGGCTGAGTTAAATATAGCGCTGGGGTTGAAGCGTAACAGACTGTCCAGGACTCCAGTCATAAAAGAAGAAAGAAATTACTTCAGAGAGGATTAAGCACTCTCCTGCTATAGAAGTTGTACATGATGTCAAAGAGTGGAGGGTATTGAACAGCATGCTAGGAAAAGGAAAATCCTGGGATGCTGACCCAGAAAATGAACATGCTGCTCAGTGGTTAGCTCAAAATGGAAGAGGTGTTGCACGGCTCTTTTTCCTGAACTGGTGACAGCTGTGACAAAGCTATATGATGGAGTTATAACTCTGGCTTCATCCTGAGTATATGTATGTGTGTATACCTGTGGGTAAGGAGAAGTCATGTCTTTGTACAGCTAGTGTTGTCTCAGAGTGAGAGAAGCTACAGGGGGAACACAGGGTGGGTTGTATTGAAGCAAGAAATACAGCCAGTCTCCCCCCACCCTGGAAATCTCTGCTCAAACTTCCAGGAGTCATTTTCTCATTGGAGCTCTGTACCTCCCAATATCAGGAGGCAGGAGAAAATGACTCCTGGAACTATACAAGAAATGGAAGGGTGAGTGTGGGTGCTGTCCCCAAGCCTTTGTGGAGGTGGAGGTCTGCAGAGCTGCTATGGACAATCTGTGTTGCAGCCTCAGGTTGTGCATCTCTCACCGATCCATGTGTACGGCTCCAAGACCCGGCTGGCAGCTCCCTGCCCCTGCTGGCAACTCTGAACTTTCCAAATCCAAAGAGAAGAGCTGGGCTGCACCCAGACAAGGAGCTTCTGCCAGGGCAAGGGGAGAGGCAGGAGCAGGAGGGCAGATCTGGTGTGAGAGCTGTGGCTGGAGGCGCAGGGCTGTGTCTGGTGGTGCTGCAGCCCCTGAGCATCCCCTCGCTCCCGCGGCGGCAGGCACGCTGCCTCCGGGACTTTGGCACGGGACGTGGGACCACTGCAGCGGTGCAAAATCCTGTCATCGTGGGAGTGCTCTGTGTCCTGAAATCATGAGATACATGGTTTGTGTGAGTTGAAAAATACACAGGACAGTGGCTGCACTGCTGATGGTGGGAGCTGTGTGGCCGGGAGGGAGAGGGTGTGATGGGGACAGGAGGTGCTCGGGATTGCTGGGTTATCTCCCAATGACCAACAGCAAGAAAACATTGGAAATAGTTTCCAAACCCTTGCAAGCAAAGCAATCCTGGGTTTGGAAGAGATGAGAGGCACTCGGTCACCTTGTTTGGTGGAACAAAGTGTGTGGGCTGAAGCAGGAGGGGAGTGACTGCTCGTGTTTCCTTCATGGCAAAAGCTTTACTGTATTTTTAGTATCACTATTAAATTGTGCTGGGATGGATGCGAGAGGGTCCTGTGAAAGTCAAGCCGTCCCTACCCACCATGCTGGTAAGTGCTGTGTAAAGACCCAGGACTTTATATTGCAGAAACATACTGGGAATTTAGTAGCTACAGAGAAGAAAATGTTATTAATAGATCAGCAAAGGACCTGCTCACACCGCTGCCTTCCCCTCTGTCCACATGAATGTAAATGCCCCTTCTGTGAAGAGAGGAATGGAAGAAAATTAGACATTGAGAGCAAGACCATTCATCTGCTATCATCTATTTATTAAACTAACCTCATAATAGTGATAATTAGCAAAATGCTTAATTGAAATACATCCAATACCTTTATCTGTACAGAAACCACTAAAGTAAAATGCTATTTATGCTAAACGGATGGAAAAATCATCATAAAACCTATTGAACAATTTAACCCACACATCCACTAGCGTCTAGAAGACCATTCCCCTTCAATACCTGAGAAAAAGGGATGCTGGACACTAGTTTAATTTCAATTTGTATGTCTCCAGATCTACACAAAAGCCATTTGCTCACTGTGATTCATGCCTTTTATTAGGAATGACTTACTGGAAAAGAATGTGTTTCACATGTAGTGACCCTGTGCATTAGAAACGGGTGAAGAATTGATTTTTTGGTTTGCTGACTGAACTATGAATGTGTGAGGAAAATGCTTGTGGGTTGATCCCCTGAACTTTTTTCATCTTCCCACAGAAATGTAAAATTAAAAAGCTAAAAAGGACTGCTTTTGCCCAAGCATTTCTTTGACATAGAAAAGAATATGTTGTTCTGAAAATGTGAGAATGAATGACCTAGCGTGCTTTTACCAGAAAAAAATCAGTATGTTTTCCAGTGAAAAACTCAAATTTGTGAACTGTTTCAGTTGACCAAGTCTGTGCTGTGTTTTGGTACAAATATTCTCTCTCACAGGCTTACCCCCACCAAAAGTAGACAATTCTGCTAGTCCAAGAGCAAATGACTGGACCTAGGACGTGTACTGGAGTCTGAGCTGGAGCTGGTTTGGACGGTGCCAGGTGCTGTCACCACCACCCCACTAAGCTGTGGTATCTTCATGTTATTTCATCCTCAGGATGTGAACACCTGCAGCCCCATCTGATCCTACTTGCCCCATCACTCCTAAGCAGCACGGACTCCTCCACAAGGCATCTCAGCTCCTGCTTCTGGGAATGAGTAAATCAAGAGACCGTTAATTGCTTTTACTTGTTTCTAGAGATTTACCTGAATTTTACAAATGAGCATAGTAGCACCAGCAACAACAAAACAACTTTGCCAGAATTCTCAGTGGCAAAAGCTTTGACAGAAATAGAAATTGCACCCGAAATATCATTTTTTCAGATTGTTTCTAAGTTTTTATTTGAGAAAAAATGTGGAAAAGAATGTTTTCCAGCAACTAAAACCTAAGCTTTTCTGATTTTAAATGAAAAAAAAATCAATTTTTGAATTCTTCAGTGTAACTTCAAAAATTCTCCAACTTTGTTAAACATGGAAAGGAAAATGGGTTGACTTATACACAAGAATTTATCTGAAACTAAGTTCCGTCTCTGTAGATACTTAACCACACTGTGGTTGGAGCCTCTTGTGGTTTTGTACTTGTGAATTCATCACAAAGCTTTTATTCGCTTTCAGCTTAGAAAGGGCGATACAACTGTACATGAAGCTTTTGTGCTTGCTCTCAGATGAGCTGGCACGTTTCATAGTGTTTTCTGGTCTATTTTCCAGTCCTATATCAAGTAAATAAACTCTTTGATGTTTCCAGTAGAAAGCCTAATCATTCCTATAACGATTCTTTGTTAAGTTACCTCGTTGCTTGTTGCCTGAAAAAGGTATTTTCTGTTGCATGAATTCAAGGTGTTCTGTCTGAAGGGCCAGTATATGATACATTTCAGGAGATTTTCCATAAAGGACTTTGGAAACTTGGAGTCTTGATTATTGAAAGAGGAGGTGTTGCAAACAAGTGTCTTGAAAGCCAGGAAAGATAACCTTGAGAGCTTCACGGAAACAAAACTGCTCTATTTGAAGAGCTCTCTGTTTCTGTTTTAACTGCTCTGTGTACTGTCCGTTATGGTAATGCTGGGGAGGGAGTGCTATTAATTGGAGAGAGGGGAGAAACATGAATAAAGAATGAACTTCTACCAGGCAAGAGTGAATTGCTGCAAAGAGGAAGCCTTGTTTGCTGCAGGGCCGTTCTCTCTGATGTACTCCAACACGTTTTTGGCCAGATCCAGCCCGTGCATCACCCAGCTCCTGAACTGTGGTCCTTCTTCAACCGAACCAAAGGACACTAAAGCTCTTGCTTGCTTTGAGGCAAGACACAGACTCTTCATGGTCACCTTCCCTCTGCAGAGCAGAGGAAGCGTCACTTCCCACATCTATTTACAAGGACTGTCTGGTGAGTTCTACCATGTTATTTCAATAACAGTAAATTTGCCTTCTTGGCTCTTTTGAACAATTGAGTTTCTTTTTCTCAAGTCTTTCTTCTCCCCCAAAGTCGGTTTCCCAGCTGTGTTTGCTCAGCCCTATGAATACAGATCTAACACATAAGTGGCCATTGTATGAAATTATTAATGCTGTTCCATCTGCGTGTGGCATGAAGAATCTTGTTTCATTTCAAATGCATAGGTCCAATTTTCTAGTCGTTCTTTGTTTATTTATTGTGCAGAAAACAGCGAGGTTCAGCTGTGGGCTATTCCCCTACCTTTTGCCTCATCCCTTTATAATTGTTTAAAGGTGTGAGGTTCTTCCTGCTGCTCTGAATGCGTTCTCCTGTGTTTGCGCTTATTTTTTGTTACTGTTGGAGCATGAAGGAGCACAATGAAACACTAAACAATATGAGGTCAAGGAGTCAGTTAATGGACTTGATAGGAGGTAAAAAGAGAAAATGTGTATAAACCAGCTGCAAAATGAGCAGAGGCTGGAAAGTGGCAGAGAGCTTTTAGGCATTAGGGGAATGTGGCCCTGCAGCAGATGCCTCAGACTTAATTAGTTTAAGGAGATAGTTTGGTCAATTTATGTGCCGTTTTACATGGAAGAGCTATTTGTGATAGCAAGAGTGAGTCTTAGCAACCTCGAAGGTCTCTTCCAGCACTGGTGGGTAGCTCTCACAGGCACATGCAGTAAATGCCACCATGTACAGTTTTTCCTTAGGGAGGAAATATCCATTTTCCTGTCTGACCCATTCTGACTTGCTGATTTCTCACTGCCTTGATGGATTAGAAACATCTAATTCCACCCTGTGGGAGAAAGGGGGTTGGCAGGATGGGTGGACATGTCCCTGTTTGTGGTGGCATGTTTGGGGCAGGCGGAGGTCCTGTTACAACAGGACAAAGAGTGATGGTTTTAAACTAAAAGAGGTAAGATTCCTCAGACATGGGGAATACATTTTTTACAATGAGGGTAGTAAAGTATTGGCCCAGGTTGGCCATAGAGGTGGTGGATGAACCATCCCTGGAGACATCCCAGGCCAGGCTGGACGGGGCTCTGAGCAACCTGAGCTGGTGAAGATGTCCCTGCTCATGGCAGGGGTGGCACTGGATGAGCTTTGAAGGTCCCTTCAACCCAAACTATTCTATGGTTCTATGGGGTGACTGCTTGACAGCATGGTCTGTGGAGTTGCTCGAGGTACCAAAAGATTCCTATTCTGGTGGCATCTGCCAGAAAAGACTGGTTAGTCTGCTAAAAAAAAGAAAAAGTCTTTGAAACAGGAGATGGGGTGGGCAGGTTGGGTTACATCTTTCAGGTTTAGGATCTGTGTAGAACAATAGGCCAGGCTGCTAATGAAAATAAGCCATTCCCTACAGGTCAGTCTTTGCAAGCAAACATCCGCGCTGCAGGTGATTTGTTAACAGCACGTGGTGCCCCAGAGAGCGCAGAGCAGCTTAGTTCTCTTCGTACAGGGAACGAGGAACAGGATGGAGTACAGGAAATCTATCACCTGGGTTAGATGTAAAGCCTCATGAGTGAAAAGGGAATAAATGCCAAGGGTTTAGTAAATTCTGTGTAGATGGTCCCTGGGCTGTCTCAGCTGCCTGAGGTGCAGCAAATAAAGGCCTGAGAGCACTTGCTTTGTCTGAATGTACCAGCTCCTCTGGCTTTTGGGAGAGCTGAGCCAATTCCTCACTGTTGCCATGAGGGTCCTGCCTCTTGCCCCTTCTGGCTTATGGTCTTGTCCCTTGGCCTTGTACTGGCTCTGGAATAGGAAATGTCACATGTTTTCGTCCTCCAGATTTGGTATCTGCCTGCTTAGTGCATTGAATCATCTTGAAGGTGGCTGAGGGTCAGTCTAAGGGCCAGGAATGTACAGACCTAAACTGGGGGGAGATGTGGGATGGAAGAGCAGGGCTGGCTGGTTTTGCAGGCAGCCGAATGCTGGATCAGCTCTGCCTGGCTGGCTGCTCTGCCTGTGCACTAATTGCAGCCCAGGTGAGCAGGGAGCGGGTCTGCTGCCCAGCTGGCACGGGGTGGCAGATGTCCCAGCACTGGCAGCCCTGCCTTTTGTTATGAGCACTAAAAGCACTTCAGCTGAACAAGAAGAAAAAACTGGTGAAGCAAGACAAAGATATAATCCATTGTGAAAGAAAAACCCCTGCCACCCCATAGAAAACAAAGAGCATCACGTGCTTTGGCAGAGACTTCAGGTGGGCCTAATTTGATCAAATATTCATGTTGTGGTTTTCCCTCCTCCTGCTGTGACGGCAGCTGACATCGATCACCAAAAGCCTTTGACAGAGATAATTGTCCTTGTTGAGTCTTGCTTCTATTTCAACACCCCCCTTAGCAGCATCTTTTCACACCTTTATAGATCTGTACATTTACTTCCATTACTTGATTTCAGCTTCTGAAGTTCTGGTGTCTCACAGTAAGTCTGTGCATGCACATGTTGATTTGAAGACAGAGCACATCCCCACGGAGCCAGCATGCAGCCTCCTTTGACAATTTTGATATGACACGTATTAACATGTCATGTCACCTTTTGTACAGCTGACAAGTGTGGCACTTTTAAGAGCTAAAAAAAGGGATTCATGAAATCCTGCATCATATTATTGGCTCTCCGCTATCTTGTCAGTATTGTTCTCCCTCGTTATGCAGAATCAAATTGTGTGCCTGCAGAATTTGATAAACTGTAGCACTTCACACATCTGCAACGGGCTAACTTGATTACAGTAGTTTAATTCTGCTTGATATCAATCAGCTCTGTACACAGTAAGATTAATTATTGCTGTCACTTTGTCAGCTCTGTAATAAGAAAACATAGATGCTGAATGACAGATGCAAATGTGTCGGGAGCGAGAAGAGGGAGTTTGCCTCCCCTGCTCCCCAGGGAGGCAGAAAACCTGCAGAAGGTGAGCTGACCTGGGAGGGATGCGCAGGCTGGAGCTGGGATTTGCACCTGCTCCGTGCCGCAGATGCGCGCTCGTTAGTGCCTGAGCAGATTCCTCCCTTCTGTCAGTGCTCCAGAGCATCTCACGATTCCATTTGCCCAGGCAGACTGATTTTATTTGCAGGTATGCGATGGTGAGCATGGAAACTACCCGCTGCCAAACGTTTGTCTTAAGGAGACTGTTTGTGCTCTATATTTCTCTCTGTCACTGTACCTCTTTATAACCATTTCCCCTGATCCAGAGTGGGTGTAAAATGCCACCAGATCAGAATAGCAATGATTTCCACCTGCTCTGTGCTGCTATAAATGACTGCACAGGAAACTTGGACTGGAAAGCTGCCTGCTGTTGCAAAGGTGACAGACATAGCTGTTATTTTTTGCTTTGCTGTTGTGCACTGGCACTCTGTTGAAAAAGCCATGTTGAGCTGTAGATTAGCATTTAATTCTCCTCTTTCTCTACTGGCATGAGGTCCTTCAGTTATCGTACTGGGAGTGAGCTGGAGCATCCCCGAGCTGCTCGACCCATGCAGGGTGTGAAAGCGGGGGCTGCCAAACTCCTTACCCTTCCAGCCCCATCCCTGCAACAAGGAATGGAGCAGAGCTTGGAGCAGGAAAGAAAAGTGTGTGTATTCCTGGGTGGCTTTGCTAGTTAGCCCTCAGGTAGTACAACTGGGAAAGGAACAGGCTGTCATTTCCTGACACATAGTGTGGCTTTCTAACAGATCTTGTCTTTCTGGATTGGTATCTTCTCATTTGCTGGGTCCATAGCACCTGCTTTAAGTGGTGCAAGATCCTCTCATGAGTCAAGAAGGATTTTTACTCCTAACTTGCAGGATGAACAGCAGAGCCACCCAAACCAAAAGGCCACAGGTTTTGCTGTTTTTTTCTCTTGAAAAGCTGATGAGTATATGTAATTGTCTGTAAATATGCAGACAAGGCAGCCTTGTGGCGATCCAAACCTTGCATGTTTTTATATTGAAACGAGATGGGGCCACCCTGCTCACGGCAGGTTGTTGAGGTGCCTCTCCATCCCTCTGGGCCAGAATAACCAGGGCATTTATTGGAAGCTGATGCAGCTTTGCCTTAGAGGTACCTGTGCTGTGACGGGTTTCCAGGCTGCCTGGGCTGAGCGGGTAGGTAGGACTTGGAATGGACACGGGCCTCAAAAATATTGTGTGACAAGTAGAACTGAGATCTGCTCTTCTCTCCCTTCTGCTGGAAACCCTCTAGAACTTGAGTTAGAGAATAGAATCAAGTACAGCTAGAACTTTCATCATCAAGTGTTGGATCAGTCATAGGAGAGAGGGTGGAGCAGGTTATGAACTGCCTCCAAATCCTGAAGCCGTACGCAGCTTGCAGTAGTGGAGCATCTCTGCTGGGAGGACAAGCTGAGAGAGCTGGGGTGTTCAACCTGGAGAAGGAAAGGCTCCAGGGAGACCGTATTGTGGCCTTTCCATACTTAAAAGTGGCCTGTAAGAAAGATGGGAACAGACTTTTTAGCAGGTCCTGTTGAGACAGGACAAGGGGTGATGGTTTTAAACCAAAGGAGGGGAGATTCAGGCTAGACATGAAGTATAAATCTTTTACACTGAGGGTGGTGAGAGCCTGGCCCAGGTTGCCCAGAGAGGTGGTGGATGAACCATCCCTGGAGACATCCCAGGCCAGGCTGAATGGGGCTCTGAGCAACCTGAGCTGGTGAAGATGTCCCTGCTCAGGGCAGGGGTGGCACTGGGGGAGCTTTGAAGGTCCCTTCAACCCAAACTCCTCTATGATTCCCCCAAAAAGAAGCGACCACAGATGGTATGGTCTGTAAGCTGCGCACACACTTCAGCACCTGCCAGGGAAGACAAGTGTCTCCTTCATTCTGCGTGGAGACTGCACAGTCCTAGGGTGAGTTTACACAAAGCAGGCAGCAGGACTGACCTGTCAGTCTGTCCTTGGATGGAATTCTTATCCGTCATTAGGAATTCTTGCCTGGATAAGCCTTCAGTATCTGGCCTGCACCTGCACTTTGCTCATGTAGTTTCCTCTACACATGGAAATGCTGCACTTTCCAGGTACAGCCTTTGAAATCAGATATAAAAGCACCACTTAGTGCAATTAAGGTGATGAACCACTATGTTGGGTAATGATTTTGTGTCCTAATCATCTGCTAGGGTGTTTGTGGCCAAAACAGACAATGAGATGGGGTTTTCCAATAGAGAAGAGGACAAGGTGGAGGGAGCAGTCCCAAGGCTTCCCCCAAGGAATGGACGTGGCACAGGGTGGGTCTGACCTGCTGCTCAGAATGATGCTCGGCTTCCCATGCCCTTCCCACTCCTCTGGAGATGGAATTCAAGAGCGTTCCCCTTCCCTTTTTGCAGAAAGTGAGCTGGGTTATGGGTTCCCACTGCCATCGCTTGCTAATGATCTGTATGGCCTTGTGTCACTCCTATAAAAACAGTAAATTAGGACAGGAAATGTGTCCTGCGAAGAGATACAGTTTAAACGCTTCTCCAGGGAGCTCTTTTGCTTATTTGCAAACAGAATTGATATTGAAAATTACACAGGAATTTTCAGATAAAACATTTCTGTACGTGGGAGAGTGTTCACAGGCTCGTTTTTGTATCTAACTTAATTTTCTCTGTTGGATATATAGGGAGCTGAAATGCTGTGAATGGTCCCCTCAGGAAGCTGAAGTGGCTTTTGCTGACGGTCAAAGGAAACTTGACAGCTAGCTTGGCTGCTCTAGGTCTCAGAGCACTTTTGAACTTGTAATTTGGAGGAAGAGTTTCCATTGCAAAACAATCCATAGGCCCACAACTGAAATCTATGATTAAAAGCTTGTTCCTCTGTCAGCCCGTGGCTGACTGAGAGCTGGGGCTACACAAGCTGCGCTCCTCCCTTTCACTGACCCACGGGCTGAACTCCAATCTCCATTCTTCCCCCAATGGAATCAACCCTTTATTCACAAATCACACCCCCATTCGTATCAATAAAGAACTAAGAATCCTGTTTTATCCTGAATACACAGGGTGCTGCGGTCTTCCCTGCCCATCGATGCTAGCAAGAGAAATGATGCGTAATTCCTGTTTCATTTCCTTAATACACAGTGCATGTATCATTGCGGTGGCAGGTGGGCCATTATGGGCTGCCCGAGAGCCGCCTCCAATATATCACACTTGCGAGAGGATGATATTATGAGGACTTGAATGTCGTATGATGATCCCCTGGCATTGTTTGTCAGGCTCCTGCGTTGAATTG
The DNA here is from genome assembly GCF_964273445.1 of Streptopelia decaocto. Classification (NCBI taxonomy): domain Eukaryota; kingdom Metazoa; phylum Chordata; class Aves; order Columbiformes; family Columbidae; genus Streptopelia; species Streptopelia decaocto. The sequence continues at coordinate 66,205,128 of NC_138659.1, read as the reverse complement.
GTTTGATGTTAAAGGCTGCTGCTGATGGTTATATCTGCCACCCCACATAATTCACACTGTCCGTCTCCTCAACGTTTATTACTTGATGTTGTGCATTTAGGGAAAGTGAATGATGATAAACTACAGGAATATATTTAACCTTAACTGTTATTAAATGATCACTCTTCTCACTGTTTCAGCTGTCAGTGGTCAAATAGATACTTGCTAATGACTTCAGCTTTTCAAGTATGTGTTGAAACTCCTGAAATTCATCCGGGGTGGTTATTCATGCAGTCATAGTGATATTTTTATGGCAGTAACAAAGGACAACTAGAGTAGAGGTTGAGGGGGAAATAAGCACTTATAGATCGTTTGGCAGATCAGCATCAATTCACTAAAACCCCCATGTTCCTCCCCAAAACTGTGCTATGGGGCCATCAATAGGGTTTTAGCCTGTGTGTTCCGCCAGGGTAGGCAGGGGGCAAAATCAATGCCAGTCAGGGCAACCAGTCCAACGGGCTGGGGTCAGCACAAGCAATTCCTTACATTTATAAGGCTTTTTGTTTTCCTCTTCCTGTACCTATGAAATTGCTGAGCATCAAGGCACAGGGAATGGATCAGCAACGTCTCTTTGCTGCCTCCACTTTGAAGGTGAATTGTCATTCCTGAGGGACGGGCAAGACCCGAACTGCCAGCGCTGCTCTGCTGTGAGAAGTCGGGGTATTAGGAAAGCTGAAGGACAGGACTTAAAGTTTTCTTGGTATTCCTCAAATGCTTGGCCTGATATAGGCACTAGGTGGGCTGTGAAGAGGCGGCATTGGCGGCTCGGATACAATCCTGTTTGTCTGCAAGCACAGAAGAAAGTTGTGGTTCCCTGGAGGCAGCTGGGATGGGAAAGCAGGAGGTGGCACTTCTGCTGGTAGATCTATGGAGCTGAGACCCTCACCATGAGGTTTCAAAGCCTCGCAGCCTCAGACGCTATCCGTGCTGTGTTGCCTCCCTCTCATCCATTCACAACAAAACACATTTGCACATCTTTTCTGTGCTTTTACGGTTAGGAAGGAAAAATGTTCTGGTAGTGGCATTTTTTCAAAAAAAGGAGCATAATGTTTTTTTACAAATATTTTGAATGAATTAGCCAAACCTACAACCTTGTATTGTCCTCTGCTAAAATGGATGGCAACTGTTTTTTGTGATGGCGCTGTCTATCGAACGTAAACCCAGCAGAGAGACCTCTCGTCTCATTTCTCCAAAGCTACAGAAGACTCATTTTCACTTTTGATTTAGGTTGGACTTGAATAGGTGACGCGCCTGAATGGGAAGGACTTTTCCAGGTGCTTCAGATGCTCGCTTCATAGTGATTTTGATCTTGCTTCCTTTGATGCATTTCTACTGCTAATCTTTTGTTAATGACACTTAATTCAGTGTTTTTTCTCAAATGTCTTGCCTTTACTGAGAAGCACCTTGATACAAATCAGCCATTGTTGTATGAGCGAGTTGTTCAAAGTGATGCCTGATGCTGTAGGGCAAACTAGTGGCTCGAAACCAGAATCACTAAAAAAATGTAGGTGTCTTTTTTTCTTCTTTTCCCCACTCAGAAGATCACACAAAGCATATTCTCAATAGTCAAGAATACAGCAACAGGAGGAGGTATTTATCACAGCAGCCTGAGTGCTGGAAAGGGACCATTTGAAAAGGACAGAGGATAAAAAGCCGTGAATCAATATTTCTATGCGCCTTCTGCTGCCGTTTATTTGAATCCATTTGTTTTGCTGACATATTTCCCATGTGGCTGGAAATGCTATTTCCTTTGATAACATCAGCACTTGATGTGTTGCATTTGCTGTACAGCAAGGTGCATCCTAGGAAAAGGGATGTCATTCTGACTCTGTAACACTGCTTTAAAAATCAAGTGCATGTTCCCCTTTATCTCCCCGCTGTGCACCCGCTGTGACAGGCGCCGGGTGCTGCCGCCCTCGCAGGGGATGCACTGACAGACAGGGAACAAATTGCTCTTGACCAAGGGTATACTTTTAGTTTTTGTTGCGTGAGAGCTCTGAGATTTCTTGCCGTACAAGTGTTCTTGAAATGAATGCCGTGGAGGTCTTGCAGGTCTGTCGCTGATACTGTGCACCAGATAGTGGTGGGGAGATGACATGATCAGTGGAGAGAGCTTCTGCAAGTTTTTAAAGCTCAAGAGGACCGCTGCAGGGTGAAACATAATGTGTGTATGTACAGAATGTATGTATGTATGTACAGAATGGCTCACTGAGTGATGATGCTTGTAACAGAGTCCACTGCTTCCTTCCCTGCCCACAACTCCTAATTACTTAACTGTTGAAAACATAACCCTTGAGTCAAATATATCTTTCAATTTGTTGATCGCAGTGGTATAAAAAATGGTATATATTTAGTCCAACACTGCTTAAATCTATACACTTAAAATGCAAAGAATTGTAAAAGATAAAATATTTCACTATTTGGTAACAGTTGGAATAATGGAGAATTAATTTTAAAAATATTCATAGAATCATTTTGATTGGAAAAGACCTTCAAGGTCATTGACTCCAACTGTTAACCTCACATTGCCAAGTCCACCACTAAACCATGTCCCTAAGAACCTCATTTATACGTCTTTTAAACCCCTCCAGGGATGGTGACTCCAGCACTGCCCTGGGCACCCTGTTCCAATGCCTGACAACCCTTTCCAGGAAGAAATTTTCCCTAATATCCAATCTAAACCTCCCTGGCACAACTCGAGGCCAGTATTGTGTATACACAGATAAATGTACACACCAGTTTTGGGCTGGTATTTTAACAAACCTGCGACTCCCATGACAACATAAACGACAGGTTTTGTTAAGCTGAACACCAGAGTTTGATGTGTTGTGTAAAAGTAAGAGGAGACAATTTCTGTTTATCTGACTTCTTTTGAATACACATTCTGAGAAGATGTCACACCTGCTAGAAACTCCTCAACTCAGGCAGTAGTAATTTTAATGAATGACATGTTGCTTTATGTAAAAAATGTATCTTGATCTCTCTCATCATTACCAGTATATGGAAAAAGCAATTATATGTTCTTTCAAGATTCAAAAAGTAAAGAGCACCTTTCCAAAGAATCATTAACTATTTATGTCTGGGGGGGAATGGAGAGACAAGTCGCAATAGAAAACATTTCCCGTGTTTTGTGTCCTTTCAGTGACCTAGAAAAACATTTTTTTAGCCTCTCCATAGTTACCAGAATATCCATTTTTCTTTCGATTTGTGTTTGTTTGTTTTGTTTTGTTCTCAAAGCCTGGCTCCTGCAGGAGGGGATTGCTGTGCTCTTTGAGCATTGCATCAGTAAATGGAGAAGAGCACATCCTTTTTTTTGTTGTAGAATTGTTCAGTCTCCCATAGTTTTTTCCTATTCAGGAGCAGCTCAAAAGAACATACCTTTAAAATATAATTCATGCTATTCAGGAGGTGGTGCTGAACAAAGCTGAGGTTGGATACTAAACTCTCCAAGAGAATTGTTCCCTTTTGAACATGAAGCTGGTTGCATTCCAATTCAGACTGGCTGCTGCTTCTACTCTTTGAAAGATGAAGAATAAAAGGAATTCAAACTGCCACGTGCCAATTGCCATTTACTTGAATCTTACTGTGCACGTTCAGACAGGAATTGTGAATCTGCGGCTTCAGAGCAGTGGGGGGTGTGGAAACGGATGAATAACCTGGTAGCGTAGAATCACAGAATCATTTTGGTTGGAAGAGACCCTCAAGATCATCGAGTCCAATGGTTAACCCAACACTGTCATTAAACCATGTCTCTAAGAACCTCATCTACACGTCTTTTAAACCCCTCCAGGGATGGTGACTCCACCACTGCCCTGGGCAGCCTGTTCCAATGCCTGACAACCCTTTTCGGGAAGAATTTTTTCCTAATATCCAATCTAAACCTCCCCTGGCACAACTTGAGGCCATTTCTTCTTGTTCTATAACTTATTACCTGGGAGAAGAGACCAGCCCCCCCCATGCTCCAAGCTCCTTTCAGGCAGTTCAGAGATCAGAAGGTCTCCCCTCAGCTCCTGTTCTCCAGCTGAACCCCCCAGGTCCCTCAGCCGCTCCCATCACACTTGTGCTCCAGCCCCTTCCCCAGCCCCGTTCCCTTCTCTCAACTCGCTCCAGCACCTCAAGGGCTTTCTTGTCGTGAGAAGCCTAAAACCGAACACAGGATTTGAGGTGGAGCCTTCTCCCATAATCGGTATTGTTCTTTTTATCCTGCCCAACATCTGCTTTGTACATTGTGCAGAGCAGAGATTTGTTGCCTGATTCCTCTGGTCTCTTGTGCCTGGTACAGCAGGGCCCTGCGTCTGGGCATGGGTTTCCAGGTAGACTCCTACAACAGATAATAAATGGCAAGAGCCTGGTGGCCCCTTCTACCTGTGTTCTTCTGATTGCATCAGGCTAAATTTCATTTGAGCAATGTGAAGAGCCAGAGGGACCTTCTGGCAAGTTGCAGAGAAGGAAGAACTTGGGCACAGCAGCATGGGTACACTGGGACCTTGTAATCGGCTTTTATGAAGGGAAGGATGCTACATCTGTGCTCAATGTCAACCGTAATCCTGGTCCTGATTGCCCAGAACAGGCACCTGCCCAAAGTACGTTCGCTTTCGACCCGTGCATCCAGATTTTTCTTCTGGTTAAAGCATCAAGGTCAAGATGGAGAGGGACAAGGGCTTGTCATGCTTGAGTCTTATCTTCACAGAGCCAGCACATGGAGGGGGTTCACACCCTGACCTGGGAGCTGGGAAAGACCCTGGGAACTCATTGGAGATAAGTGTCCCAGACTGGTTGCAATACAGGGGGGCTGGAAAAAGAGCATGGAAGGTTTCACCATTTTTTTGGGGCAGAAATTTGGCATGTTTGGGTCCAAGGCAACTTCTAATTTTAGAAACTGAAAAATTATCAGCCAACTTGTGTCCGGCATCCAACCCATACACTGGCAGCATTAGTTCACTGCAATGTGGTGAAGGTCGATGAAGTTCTGTCAGCTTTTCAAGACAGGTCACGAACACACTGAATTATAAGCACAGAAGTAGTCTGGTGGATGTAGCATTTCTTAGCGTTATCTGAAGCGTGTTCTCTTAAACCATATTTGACAGGTGAAGGCAATAGAGAAAATGTGGTTCCAGTGTGTATATTGAAAGCAGATGCAGTAAACTGGGTTCGGTGGCTCAGGAGGGGGCAGCTGGTGCAAAGCTTGACATAGAGGATAAATTGTGAGGTGCTATTTCTGGCAAAAAGAAAGGTGGGCGATGGAAGATGGACTTGAAAACAATCACTTTAAATTATTTTGGAATTGTATGAGCTGGAAATGCGCTGCACTTACACTGATGGATGAGTCTGGAAGCTGAACTAATTCCTCTTATTTTTGTCATGCGGGCTTTTCTTTACCTGTTTCACTCACAGAAGAAACATTTAAAGAGAACTTAAAGTATTTTTCTGTCTGTGAAGTTAACACCCATGACAGGCTACTTGCTACCTTTTAAAATTTATTTTTATTTAAGTAAGTAACAGCTTACTAAGTATTTCATTTGTTTTGTCTAATTCAACCACTTCCTCCATCATGATTTTTTTTCCTTACACCTCAACAGGGAACGCTTGAAATAAACTATGTGAAAGGTGGTTGGATTCAGCTGAGATTTCTTGCCGTAATGGTAAGTAGTGCCTGTGCTTTGCCTAATTATGCATTACAGCAGTGAGTTTTGTAGTAAAATTTCCACATGCCTTAAGCCACACTAATGAATACACATGAAGAGAAGTGATTTGTTTGTTATTGTCTCGTGTCCTTTTATTTGCTGTAAATAAAGTTTATTTTGTGTATATTTGTTCATGAATTGTCTTCCATTTGCTTTATTGTTTTGCAGCATCTCTGTTATGATTTTGATCGTGGGTGACATTTTCAGGTGAGATATATCAAAGAAATGGCACCAATGAATGAAGCTGTTTAAAAGATTAGTCCCTCCGTTCTAGACGTAGACATATGTCAAACAGGTGGTGTTTGCAGTGTAAAGCATCAGGGATGCTACGCTAGCTCTGCGGCCGCTAAAATTCTGCCAGCAAAAGTTGCCCTAGAAAAGATTTATAGCTTAGAAATTGTTGTCTAACGGGAAAACACAGTATTTTTGACTGTATGAATATGAATATTTTCTTTGAATTCTGCTTTGACTTCAAGAGAAACCTCTATGAAGCCAAATGGCTATTTCTCTGATTTAGGGATAAAATGTGTCCTGGTCCATCAGTCCTGCAGCAAGGAAGGAGCAGTTTGCAAGAGGGAGCGGCAAGAGCAGAGAAACTAATTGCCCTGAAGCATAATCCGTTAATGTAACTTATTACCATGGAACAACCACAAAACAGGATGGGATTTGATTTTTTTTGCAACATCAGAAGATGATACTTAAAGGGTGATGGAGTTTTAGGAATCCTTTAAAAGCCTCCTTCTTGTTTTATTTTCATTTCCTGACACAGTCTACCAGTGGTTAGATACAAAAACTTGACAGAAATAAAGGTGGTGTACAAAATATTGTACACATAAAAAACTCCCAGGAATGTTTTTGCATGTTTTTATCACTTTTCTGCTGATGTGCCATCAGGAAGTTTTGTATTGATTTTTATTTCCATTCTAATATGAAGTCAGAATTAGTCTTCAATTATGTTCATCGACGTTCTTGCCGGCTCATTGCTTCCTTTTGTCACGCAATGTTATACGGGTCATTTTGTAATTTTTTGGTAATTTTGGTGGGAAAAAGACTATGGATTGATTTACTGGCTTACTGTTGTAACACGGCAGCTGGTCAGGGATTGAGACATCGTTGTGGTGGGGGCTGTGCAAGAGAAAGGGGATGTCTGTCCTTCAAAGCCTGAGGTCTCACTATCAAACAAGAACTAATGAATGGACATAGACAGACAGGGAGGCAGAAAGAAACATGAGCCACTGTTAGTCAGGGGGTTTCAGCACACCCGCAGCCCGACACTTAAGGATTTTATTGACGTAATGTCAAAGGAGGATTTTAAGGATAATGAGGATAGTTTCACAGGTACTTATAACTGCCTGGGAAAAAGCACAAAGGTGCCTGAGTGAGTGTTTTAACAAATGGGAGATAAGGGGGTTTATCATAAAGAGATCAGAGGACAGACTGGTTTCCTGATACTTAATGAAAGACAAGAACTGGATCATAAAGAACCTTGAAAGTGAAACTTGTGGTTAATGAGATGGAGAAGGGGGGCCAGAAACTCAAGAGGGGTCTGGTGTGGTTTAGTAACATGGTGGGTTTGATGGATAAGGGGAGAACACGACTGCATTTGGTGAGGGGGAGTGAAATATAGGACAGAAGAGAGAATCTGCTCAGGAGACTTGGGGTGGGTAAGAGAGGCTGTTTGCCAAAATGTGACTGGCACCAGCTGATGTGGGACATGGGGCCCAAGCCAGGGCAGCACCCGGGTGGGATGATGGGACTGGGCCCAGGAGAAGAGGTGAGGGAAGAGATCAGGCTGTGAGTCCGGATGGAAATTAAAAGCTCTCTTTGAAGTTGAACATGTAGTTTGATATGCTGAGATTGTTATTACTCCCAGAAAGGAAGGGAGGAGCAGAGAAAGTTAAGCTGGGGACACAAACACAACCTGGGTGGGGGAAGAATGGCTGAAGGAAAGAAATAGCTGAAGAAATAGGAAGAAAATTAGAGAGTACTGAGCAAAGCAGTCAGGCCAGACATGATTGTGGGTTGTGAATGATGCCAAAGCTCTGGGCAGCTCGAGGGGAACGAGGCTGGAGTGCTGATTGTGAGGTTTGATTAAGATAAGGCCACTTGCTGGGCTAAGAACAGTAATCGTGAGGGCTGGCGTCTGTGTGTCTTTGGCCCTTGACTGAGAACACTTAAAAATCTCTTGCATTTGTTATTTCTGTGTTTAAGTTTGTCTGCAAAACCTCTTGCATTTGTGTAATTCCTTTCACCCTGAAGTAATTTACAGAGGAGACATGAGTTTGTCCAGCTGAGATTTTGGAGCGGATCAGAGTAATTGTCAACTTCTGAACCTGGACGATGCAGAATGGAAAGAAGTGGCAGCAAGTCCCACAGAATACATGGGTGGGCCTTCCTTTAAGTACCAAATCCAGAGCAGACCAAGAAACCACACAATAGCTACGATAACCACAGAGAGACTGTCATTAAAGACCTTCCCACCATGGCAGCTTATTGACAGAAAATGTTTTTATGAACCAGTGTTTCTTCTCTTATAGTTGTGGAAAGATGGCGCCCCCATTTAAAACTTAGACGCGGTGGATTCACGCGTTATCTTCCAGCAGGAGGAAATGTAGATGCTATTTTTCCATTTCCTGAGAAAATAGCAAGAATGAGGAAGCTGATATCCAGTATCTAACACAAAACAAAGCCCAGGCGCCAGTTCTGTTGCTGCACGCTGGTGGTTCACAACACTCAGATAGGTGGTGCGCACATTGTTTTCCAGAACGTCTTAGAAGTGAAAGCAAATGAAAGATGTGATGGAGAAATCTTTCCTACTGACTGCTTTAACTGTCCTAGAAAGGCCTGTTTTTGAAACAGCAGCTGAACACCTCAAAGCATTGTGCCACACAGGAATCGTTGACATGGCTCTGTATGGTAGGGTAGGAAAGCCGTGTAAGGGAGGTGCTACCGGTTCCCTTCCCCTTTATATATTGGTTTTGCTCGTGCAATGATTCTTCCTCCCCATCCCAGTCTCCCCAGATTTTCCCGTGAAAAATTGTCTTGCGGTGATCACAAATGTATTCTGAACTTCACAGTAATCTGCTCACTACCGGTGAGGATGTATCACACACTTATAGCCATTATTCAAGCAAAGACACAACTACATTTTTCTTTCCTGTTTTCTTTTTTATTTATTTTCCCTGTTTTCCTGCATTATTGCTCAGAAAATGTCGTTCCTCTGTGTTCAGCCCTGCAGATGTCTGGCTCCACCTCTAGGCGAAGGACAGCTGGCTTTACAGGGTGATCTGCCCATCAGCATTTATGCTGTTGTAGGTTTTGTTGTTGTTTGTCCAATTTTTTTTTTTTAATTTTCAGTGACTTTATGCTGGTTTTGTTTTGTTTTAATTTTCATTTTGGAAAAAAACAAACCAGGATGTTTAGTTACATGGATTGCTCTCGGTGACTGGCACAATGCTGCTGTTACACTTACCCAGGGAAAGTCTAGGAGGAATGGAAGTTTTCAGTTTATTCACTCTAGTATGAAAAACTCCCAAATATTTCCTAAATTTTACACCTAAATGTATTGGTAATGCCCGTTTTAACAAAGTTCCTCACTCCTGAGAAAATCCTACTGGCATCAGGTAATATCAAAATCCTTTAAACTTTTTTAAATGACTAAAATTGTTGTGCTTTTATGCCCAGCACATCTTTGTATTTGCATTCTCATCTTAAGAAGCAGAAAGGGGGACCTGGGTCGAAGATTAAAGCACAAAAGCTTTGGCAGATTCTCTGAAAACATTACTTAATGTATTCTGTGATTTATTCTTCATGTACTGGAACCAAAGTTTTCACGGACTTACACATATTCTCTGAATACATGTGAAAGAGAAATGAAATACTTAATGATGGAATAAACAAATTCTGCTCTGAGAAGTGTAGAGTTTCCTTTTTGCTTTTAGAGAAGAAGCACTTGTTTGATAAAGGGGATGCTTTCGGAGAGCTTCACAATAGACTCCGCACACCCGAGCGGAGGTGGAGACTCAGCGGCAGATTACCAGGAGGTGATGGAGCAAGTCAAATGAGAAAACATGATGAAACAGCAGAAAATTTACATGCTGCTTTGCTGCTTCTTTTTGCATTCATAGAACCGGTGCTTTCATGTTTATTGCCGAGTGCCACTCTACATGGATGGCACGGGATGTGTCCATGGGGCTGATGACCCTGCGGTCCCGGGAGAGCGGGCTGATATCTAATGACGGGCTGTAAAAACAGCACTGGTGAAACTTTTGCAGCTTTTCACTGCATTCAATGCATCAGGCCTCTCCTGAAGAACCAAAATCCATCGGGGAGCCAGAATGATGGGGCTTTGGCCCCGGTAAGACCACACTGGTGCGTGCTGAGCGCGGGAGCTGCAGGGCCCGAGCCGTTTGTGGTTCTCTCGGGGGTTTTGTGTGGGTTTTGGTTTGTTTTTTAAAACAAGGCAGATTACATTGCGCAAGAAGTGGAACTCTCATTCGGCTTCAAGAAATGCCGGCAAGCAGCACCATTTGGCAGAAAATTGCCACACGTGCCTGCTTAGCATTTATATTTCTTTCCTGTCAGAATTATTTTCCTTTTTAATTTGGTTTTTAGAACCAGAACTATAAATCCTTCCACAGGTACTGTTAAGAAACCTTGATCTTCCCTTTAATTTGTAGCAAAGCTCGCAGCTGTGACCTGGTTATCAAAAGTGCAGAGTCAAAAAAAAATGAAAAGGTAAATATTATGAAGATGTAACAAACGCTTCCAATACTTGTCTAGGTAATAATATACATATTCAGGAGTCTAAAACCAAAGTGTGACATCTGCGTGATGCTTTGTTGGCTGAAGTACTGGAGTTACTGATGAGGACGTTACAGCACAGACAAGTCTGAAGTCTCCAGGGATTTTATGGAGACGTGCGGATACTCAGGTCTCATCAGAATTGCATGTTGTATTCTCAAACTAACATTGCAAATAATTATGGCTGCGGTGTTGCAAAATGTGATTTTTGCCAAGACAGTATTTAAAGCCTGAATCCAACTTTCACATGCTGACGAGGAAATAAGGAAACACCGTGGAGAAGCGTGTGAAGCGCATGCAAAAACAAGCGCAGCTTTAACTGCGGAGGATCTGATAGCGCCTTTATCAGCTCGCAGTCATGTGTTCAAAGAGCGTGAGCCATGGAGGAGTGTTGCAGCTTGTCATTTGCCTTACGGGAGGCAAGAAAGAGCTGCTTGTTTGATGTGCAAGACGAGCTGGCGCGTTGCACAAGGCAACAGAGGCGGCTCTGTGGAGAACTCCACAGTGAAGAATTTCCTCAGCTTTTCTGGACTCCCGCCACAAGGAAGTGCGGTGAGTGAAGTCACAGCGCAAAATGGATTAGAAAGAAAACATACCTTTAGAGATCGGGGCAAAATAAAAAACATGAAAGACCCCAGCTGCTCAGGAAATTACAGAGATGGTAGCAAAAACAGGTGTGTGCAACAAGGGAGTGTGAAACGGAACATAAGAAATGCTAGAGCTGAAAAACGCCGAGTTTGTCTTTTCACTGCTCTTAGATGTTAACATAAGCACTTTCAAAATTAATAAGAAAAAGATACAGCTATACTGATAAGGATAATTCTCCGTTTCTCCTATTTTTAAAAACCTGCCAACAACCCGAGACCTGCTCCTGAGAGCAGTGGAAGCGGGTGAGCAGGAGGGTGTGACCGAGTTGCTCTGCAGGTTGAGAACACAAACACGTCTTTCTCAAAGCAGTGAAGAGACGCAAACTTCGTTTACGTTTCTTTGCGATTACCAGAAAATTGCAACACTTACCTGAGCTAAAAACGCTTTGCTGCTTTAGCATCCCAAGTTTAATACCCATTATAAATGACTCTACTGATATTTACATTATATTACATGTCCCGCTCAGTAAATGCAAAGGTGAAGCAGAAGTGAACAAAAAAGCCCTTTCTGTCCTTTTTCCAGCTGTGTTTAGGGTGTAGATAGAAATAAATCAACGGCTGAGACAGGTGTCTGAACATGCTGAATCCGTCATCTCAGATCTAGACGTGATTCACCAAATCGGCTTTTGGTCTCTGAGACAAATTGTGACTCTACCAAGACAGAAAAGGGAGAGGATGGTATATTGGTTCGAACAAACCATCAGTGTTCATAGTTTGATCTTTACATCCAAGAAAACCATTATTAGTTCAAATATATAAGAAAAAAAAATGCAATAGGGGCAAATTCCTTTTGCAGTTTGCTTTTATCAAAGCAACTTGAGGCAGAACTGCCCCCCAGCGCAGTGAAATCAGTGGCAGCTTCTGCTATTATAAAACAGGACAATTTTGTCTCACGCTAAAGTAGAAATTGGTGTTTCTATTCGGAAAACAAATAATGTGCTTTTCGCTTTTCACTTAGGAAAACAGGCCAGACACCTCCGCTTTTATCTACTTTTCACTTTCTTTTCCAAGGAAGAGCAAAACCCCACAGAGCGGGTGTTTATTTTCCACAAAACCCCACTGTTCATTCCCATCCTTCAACCACAGCAGCCAGTTGCAAATGAAAATAAAACCTGAGGTAAATATGCTTGAAGGGAACCAGACAAATACCAAGAAACTTTAAACTGTGTCCATCGACAAGAAAAACAGTTTCATGTATTATTTGTGCAGACTTTTCCTCCATTAACAGGAGGAACGAAACGCTGTGGAACAGGCCATAGCGGGGGGGGAAGGCGGGTGTAACATCCACAGCCCTGTTCGGGTGTTTTTCGAATGAGGATTTTGCGCTTTCCCGCCGCCCGTTTCCCGCTAGAGGGGGATGGAGCCTCAGGCCTGACACCCAGCGCAGGCCCCGGCCTGGGGGGGCGATCCCGCCGCTCTGCCCTCGGAGGGGAAGGGAACCCAAACTGCCGGACACCCCTCCCAGGCTGGAATTAACCAGAGTGCCGGAGGAACGGGACCGGAGAGCCCCATGCCCACCGGGCCGCGACCCCCGCCCGCCACCGTCCCACAGTGCACCGCGGGCGGCCCGCCGCCAGCCCCGCCTCCTCCCGGCAACGCAGCCAATGGCGGCTCGGCCCCGCAGGACTACATTCCCCAGCATGCCCCGCGGTGCCAGCCGCTCGGCCCGCCCGCCGTGTTCCGCTCCGCCGCAAAGTGTCGCGCCGCGCGGCCGGAGGCTGGCTGGCGGCCGGGCCGTGCCCGGAGCGGAGCCGCCGGGAGCCCCGCCGGGCCAGAGCGGCCCCATGGGCGGCGGGCGGTGATTCCCCGCCCCGCTCCCCGCCAGGCAGCCGCCATGGAGGAGGAGAGCATGGAGGAGGAGGGCAGCGGCGGCTGCGAGGCCATGATGGACGACCAGAACCACAACAACTGGGGCGCCGGCGGCTACGGGCGGCACCTGCTGGGCCCGGCCGGGGGCCGCCTCCCGCACGGCCCCGCCGCCGCCGCCCCGGAGCTGCCCGAGCACAACGGCGTGTTGCGGGGCTGCGAGGCGGGGGGCGGCCCGGGGAAGGGGGGAGCCGGAGCCATCGCCGCCGCCATCAACATCAACGCCTCGACCTCCAAGTTCCGTGAGTGACCGGGGGCCGGGGGGGTCGGGACCTCGGGCCGTCCTCAGGCTGGGCTGCCCCGCTTCGCAGAGCCGCGGAATGTCAGGGGTTGGAAGGGACCTCCAAAGATCATCCAGTCCAGTTCCCCCGCCGGAGCAGGAACACCCAGATGAGGTTACACAGGAAGGTGTCCAGGCGGGTTGGAATGTCTGCACAGAAGGAGACTCCACAACCTCCCTGCACAGCCTGGTCCAGGCTCTGGCACCCTCACCGTGGAGAAGTTTCTTCTCATATTTAAGTGGAACCTCTTGTGTTCCAGTTTGATCCCATTACCCCTTGTCCTGTCATTGGTTGTCACCGAGAAGAGCCTGGCTCCATCCTCCTGACACTCACCCTTTATATATTTGTAAACGTTAATGAGGTCACCCCTCAGTCTCATCTTCTCCACGCTAAAAAGACCCAGCTCCCTCAGCCTTTCCTCATAAGAGAGATGCTTCATTCCCTTCATCATCTTCGTTGCTTTGCGCTGGACTCTCTCCCTGTCGTCCTTGAACTGAGGGTTTGCTTCTCTTGCTCCTGGAGCTTAGACTCAGGCTTTGGCTTAACCTTAGGTTTAGGCTCAGGTCTGTCCTACAGCATGTCCCCACCATGGGTCATGGCCTGAGAGGCTTCTTGAAGTGAAATAAAATGACTTAAAGCACCTTGGGAGGAGAAAATAATCTTTCCTGTCACGATGGGGTGATGCGATGGGTCTGGCAGTAAAAGCGGGAGAGCGGGTATAGGTTGCCCTTTGGGCTGTTGGGGCTTTTCCTGGAGCTTTTAGCTCAGGTTGTATTTTCCTAAAGACTCGTTCTGCCCGAGAAAGCCCAAGATGGGTCTGAAAGCTGCTTGTAGTTGCTGACAGAGGATGATGGTGGGTGCAGAGCCCTGGGAAGGGGCGTGTGTTTGCAAAGGCCCAATGAGAACAACTGAAGAATTTACCCAAAAAAGCAAACTGGTTCCAAAACATCGTTTGTATGTAGCTTTTGACAGAAATGGCAGATTTTTCTGTTGTTTTTCTGAGGTTGAGGAGAGAGAAGACCTTTCTGTTATTCATTGAAATGAATGACAATTTCAACTTCCATTCCCAGCAGTCATGCCTCCAGGCAGAATATGCTCTTTTCTCTAGTGGCTGTAGGAAAATTTGGATTTGGCTAGTTAAAGCTATTCCTGGAAACGTAACCGTGTAACTGCCACGATGAAATTTTGATGGGAAATGCACTGTTTTTCCTTTGTTTCCCCACTGCTCCCCAGTCCTAGCTCACCTGTCCGGCTCCAGAGCTGCTCAGCAGCCCCAATTTGGGGCTCCTGGATCCCCATGTCTCTGGCAGGCTGGGTTTCGTGGCTCCAGGCCCGTTGCCAAGGCCAGCAGCTTTGAAGTTGAGGCTCCCAGACTCCCTCAGCTTTCTGGCTCTCAGCCTGTCTTGTTTGTCAGGGCTCCAGGTACCTTGGGGTGGCTCATAAACACTTGAGTCAGTTGAAATGAAATGTTGTCCAGCCTTGCTAAACTGAGCTCTCAGTCCAGAAATTGAGAGTCTTAGTTTTTTGCTTCTGTTTCAGCATGAAAATGGTTTTCAAGCTGGATCTTCACCAAGAGGGAAGGTGATTTTTCCAGCTAATCTGCAGTTTATGTCTGAGGGCGAGAAGAGGCAGCTGAGCATGATTTTGCTTAGAGTGTGGGTTTTGAGTTCTTGTTTTCACTTCTCCAGCATTGCTATCTGTGTGCTGATCTTAAGTATTGTTTTAGAGAAAATTCCTGCAAAATACAAAATTATCTGAGTTAAGTTCATTAGGACTTTTCTATGCCTTTGTTTAGTGGATAGTTTTCACAGTATATGTATATTAACAGCTGGGCTCGATCTTAAAGGTCGTTTCCAACCTCAGTGATTCTATGAACAGAACAAGTCCAGTGAAGTATTATGGACTGAGAAAGTACAGGAGGTGAGGTGGGATCCTGCCTGTTCTAATCCTGGCTCTGACAGAGGATCCTTTAATCTCCTCTCTTTAATTTTCATGTGTGGGAAAGGGGAGAAAGGGCATTTTCGATATGAACATACAGTGAAAAGGGGGAGATGGTGTGTTTGATCCCCTCCTGCCTGCTCTGTATTAGCAACTGCAGAACATGTGTAGAGAAGCTGATTGTCACTCTTTAAGCTTGACAGGAAAGGCGTTTGTTCTCTGCTGCATGAAGAACTGGTGGCTGAATGAGCAGGACTCATGCTGCCTTGCTGTGTGATGCTGAGACCTAGTCTTAGGTTATCCTGCAGGTGACCTTCAAAAATGTGGGTGACGTATGGTTCCCCATAATCCTGTGATAAATTGGAGCATTCAGATAGGTTCTTCCCTCCTGATTCTTTCCTCCAAAACAAAAATCCCGATGCTTGTGTTCCAGTACATAATTATTTGCAACACGTTGGTTTTATTCATGTTTGTAGCTGCAGACCAAAGTGCCTGGTGGACTTTTTTTGGTCTAATTCAGCTGGCAGAATAATGCAGTAAGAACACTGCATGTAGATCCTTTAAAATCTTTCTAAGGAGCCAAATCCAGTTCTCCTTCCTTGAGGTTTTGTTGAGACTGAGAACTAAAATGCGATATAATAATGTGTAGTTCGTTTAATCGTTTTTCTCCAGTTGAAGCATCTTGAGACAATGTTCCATGTTTTAGTAAACTTATAACTAAACCTTTATTTACAGTTGATCAGCTTCAATCATAGTTATCAATGTATAAAAAATACTAATGAAAAATATTTTTCAAAGGCCATAAGGGATAAAAGAAGCATAATGGCATTTAATAATTTAAGGAAAACTTTTCTGTACTAGTAATTGCAGTACATCTGGATTGTGAAGAAAATGAAGTTTTCCCTCTTGGGGTGTTTACTATTTTTTTTTTTTAATCATTTTCAGGCAAGGCGATTATAACTGTATTTAACCCCAGTCTCATTTAGGATGGGCACATGTGGCTGTGAGCGTTGGCGTGTCCATTAAATTCCTTGGCTATCCTGTTGCATAATGCAGTTCAGTGCAGGGTTTGTGCTTTGCTGCGTAGGCAAACAGATGAAGAAAAACTTTTAATGCTACTTTTACCAACCAGTCTGAACACAGACTGAGAAACAAGTAATAAAAATAGACTTGAAAGCAACTACAGGGCAGACTGATAAAATTGCTAATGTATGCAAGGAGCTGGCAGGCAGGGGATGTGACAAAATCTGTTCTGTAAACACGCTGAGGGTTGAGAAAAAGCAAAGTGCAGAGCCACAGCAATAGCTGCAAGTCTGAACATCAGTCTTGGGCATCTGCTGGAGGAGTTTGTACACTTTGACAAAATATTTTAGGTTTGTAGGGTGCGTTGCTAATTAAGCAGTAAAACTTCATATATGTCGCTCTCTGAGATGAAATAAAGCTGCTGAAAGATGCCTAGCTGCTTTCTTTGTGGTCAGAATAAATGACAGACCATTGTCAGGCTGATGCCTGCTTATTTGTCAATAGGTTGGGTTATCTGTCCTGCTCTGTCCCCTGCTTTTTTCGCTATAGTTTTAAAAGAAGGATGTTTTTTATAGGTGAACGTAGTCAGCTTTTTGAGCAGTTTTTCAGGTTGTCTCGTCTAAATAACAACAGCAACACTATCAGTTTTTTAATTTTTAAAAATAATTTTCTATTCTTTACATCCTATGCCTGTTACTGTTCCAACATCTTTTTGAGCTATGTGTGTTCGTAAGTTTTTATCCATTTCATGAGGGATGTGTACCTACTCTTGGACTTTTTTTTCTAAAATCTTAGTGCTTTTTGCTGTTCTTTTGATTGAAGTTGGTATCAAAGGATTGGGTAGCATGGAGCAGGCTGTGTTTCAGTTCTGGCTATGATACTGAAATATCTAGGTTAGGATATGAAGCTCATGCATATTCTTTTTCACTTATGTGGTTTCACTGCTGCATTTGACTTAAACAGTTTTTCTTTTGAACTTTTCTGTACATGGAAAAGCAGCTGTTGCTTCTCAGCCTTTACTTGTGAAGTCTCTTATAATTCTCTGGAAAACCTTGGCTTCCTTTCCATTTGATCAGACCGATTTCTCTCCCAGCCCCACCCCAAACTTGCTGTAGTTGGATAAAATTCTGCATTCTGGCGAGCTTGGTTACTAAATATCTGTGTCACTTCCCAGAAATTCAATAAATGTCAGCAAAATGCAAGTCGTCTTTTAGTATCACCCTGTCCTTGTGATTTGGAAACAGAGGCTGTTGGGCAAACCCTTTCAAATCTTGAATACTTAATATAGGGATAAACATTTAAGAATGACATCCTAAAAAGATGGAAAAGTAAAAAGAAAGAAGTTTCTAAAAGGGCTATCTGGCTTTTCTTTTGAAGGATTTGTGTGATTCCCTCTGGGTCTTGAGGTTGTTCTTGAAGGGTTTGTCATTGAAAGGTGCTACTTTAATTCATCCTTTGCACTTTGTAAGTGCTACCGGAATAAAAAGGACATTGCTAACTTGTGACAGTTATTAAAAATTTAATTTGTTTTCTGGATGAAGAAGAATAAAAACAGCGATTGTTCAGTGCGTAGTATTTGGACTCTTAACTATATAAACATTATGGTTGGCTTAGTGTCAGAACCGAAGTGTGGAAATCAAATGGAATAATACTTGTAAGAGTCTTTTGAATAAAAATGAAGCTTTTCTAGAATGTTACTCATCTGTGTTTCCTATGCAGGTCTCCCAGGGCTGTTTGTAAAAGCATTTTGTCCTTTACCCGTGCAGCATTTCCGATGGGCAGCCCTGCCTGGCTGCTACTTCTTTTGCTGTATTGTGAAAAACAAACAAAAACCATCTCAACAGCCTGTTAAAAAATTATATTGCAATGTTCCCAATTCTTACTTGACTGTTTTCTTTCAAACGAACACAACTCATTTAATATGTTAAAGCACATGTGGGTGTGATTTTACATTGGAATCTGAAACCAAGGACTAGGTCTAATATTTTTGCTGACTTGGGTTGAATGTTTTCCGTGGAGCAGAGCGCTTCTGTGGAGACCCATGTTTCTGGGGGGAAGAGTGAAATAGAAATGCTCAAATGTTGTTGCTGCATGTAAGCACAAGTAGTAAAGCTACGATGTTGAAGCTGCTCCTCAGAACATGTGCCCAGAGCCTGGGCTCTGTAAGGGATGAGGACTCAAACAAGTCATTGCAAGATGGATGAAATACTCTAAAAAGAGACGCAACAGGAATCTGTAACTCCGGCTGTTACAGATAATGCTCAAACGCTGTCTTTTCTCACACCTCTGTTTATTCCATGTTCTCTTTATATTTTTTCTTGTGATACTGTTAACTTTTGCCGGTATTTCCCTAGAATTGTGCTTCATAAAGCTGCCAAAAGTGACTTTACGAAGCTACATTTAACCCCTTGTGAAAATAGCATTTCAGAAACTTTGCTCCCAAAACCCAGCAGTGAATCCACATTTCCACATGTATTTAAAGTGCAGCTGAGGCACAGAGTGGCTTGTGCAAGAGGATGTGGTTGGGAAGCTCAGGAGGAAAATCAGGGAGTGATGGGGAACGCTAATTTAAATACCTCCTATTCTTCCTTGTGTTGGTTCTTATCTGGAAAAGGATTATTATTGTGCCTACTAGAGGGGCAACTGTAATATGGATCCAAAGATGTTTCCTGGGAGCCTGACTGGAATTGAAGGAGCAGAGGGAATTGCATCCGCTTTTAGCCAAGGGAACTGCTCACCCCACCTGAGACTTGTGAAATTAGTGTATCTCTGGGACAGAGTTTCCAAAAACTACCAGTCTTGGCCATAGCTTGTTCTTCTGCATGTGAGGACCCAGTGTTAATTGTTGATTCTGGACTCTCACAAAGTTATGTAATTTATTAATCTGAACTAACTACTGAACTATTTTTTCTTTTAAAATTATTATTGTATTGTCACACCACAACTCCCAGGAGTTTGTTTTCCCAGCTACTGGGCCCCTAAGAAATATCTAAGCAATGATTTGACAGGTTTTCCGATTTTGTTTTCTTTTCCATAGACAAAAAGGTACAAATTCAAGTCTGGGCTGTAGTTTCAGATGAGGTTATCTTAGCAGAAGTGGACTGTTCCCAGGTTGCTTGGCCACCTTATCAATATGTTATGAAATGGAAGAGCATTCGCTTGCTTCTAATCTTTTCGCTAGAGTTACTAAATGTAGTTTTGTCTTCTTCTTGTAGTAATGAATGTTATAACAATTGAAGACTATAAGAGCACATATTGGCCAAAGTTGGACAGTGCCATAGATCAGCTTTTAACTCAGAGTCCTGGTGACTACATCCCTATCTCCTATGAACAAATATACAGGTAAGGAAATCTTTTAAGCACTATGGTACTTTCTATTTAAAGTTAAATGTTTGTGTTATCTTGCAGCCTATGCATATGGCTTATTTTGTATTTACGAGGAGGAAAGTGGAAATGTTATGCGAAGTACAATATTGTTTAAATGGTTGGAAGGAATAAATAAGAGATGCATATATTGACACTCCATGTTAACAAGAAAAAATGGTAAAGAATTAAAATGCATAAGTGCTGAAAACATTAACATTAAAGTAAGCTCTGCCACAGTTGCTTTGTGTAGTATGTTAAGAAATGTATTGAAGTCTCAACATCCCTTTCCTCAAAGCGGAAGAAGAGGCTAGCATGGTTGGCATTTTATTTACTGTTACAAAAGGCATCTTGTGTCTGATAGGAACCACCTTGGTGCAGTAGAGGTGCAGAATAGAAGCAACTGGTGCCAAGGTCCATCTGTATAAACTGTTGTTTGCATGTTTTTACATCAGGTAGATTTAGGCTGATGTCCCCCTGGCCCAGCCACTCCACTGCATGTGCATTTAGAGGCTCTCTGAAGGACAGACACAAAGTTCAGTCCTTTATATCTCCATTCTTGTCTGGATAACATGTGGTTTGTGCCTGGCCTGGAGCTGAAGTTTACTTTACTTTAAAAAGGATCAGGTCACGCACCAGAACTGCTCTGCAGACCAAGCCACTGCACAGTAGTGGGGATGGTAGGGGGAGATTTGCTTCAAAATCACACCAAACCGAAATGCCGAGTGCTTTAGAGACCTGGCAGTTTCTTAAGAGATTGACTAAAATGGAGATTTTTTGTTTTGTAGGTGACAGTTATCCAGGGTGTTGGTAAATAGGGTGGAAACTGGGTGGCTGCTGCTGCATTTACTGGCCAAGATGCCATTAAAACCGCTGCCCTTGCCAGCAGCACATCCAGTAGCGCTGCTGTCTTGGGTGTTGTTAGCACGGTGTTGCGCTCCATGAAACAGCGCTGGCAGCTCAGTCACCGATTGCTGTTTTTAGAGACTTTCTGCTCTGTCTCCTGCCCACTTGCTCTTATCCACTTTGTCTCTCCAGTTTGAAACTCAGGATTGGGGAACCAGACCCAAGTACAGCAGGGGTTTAGTCTGCCCTCTTAATGCCACTGAAAAAGTCTGATAAACTTCCTCTTTCCTCTCCAAACTTTTGGAATTGCTGTTACCAGGACTCTAACATCAGCTTGTATACCAGTAATTGAGATGGTAAACTTGAATTGAGACACATTTTGCAGCTTTAGTGTAAGTAATCAAATTCCTTTTCCTCACTTGAAATCCCCAGTGTGCAAACAGCTGGCAGGAAGAGTTAACCCAATGTCTCCCCACAGTCATCTCTGATAAAGAGTAGTGTGCAAAATTAATGCTTTAATACCTACAGAAGATCTGTACCTGGTTGTGGTTTTCAGATAACTGCAGCTTATCTTTGCCATCTTTTTGCTCCTCGAAAGGTTTAATAATAAAGGAATAATGGGGTTTTTGTTTCTGGTAGATAACCCTTATACATGAGGGTGACACTTGATGCAGTGTTGTAATGATGCACAGATGTCTGTTGCATGTATTTTACCAAAACAAAAGATTATCTATAGGTTAGTGTTACTGATAAAGCTAGCATGTCAGTTTAAGTTTTCTTTTAAAAATTATGTCTCTAAATGTAATCACTCTGACACAGGATCAGAGGATGTTTTTTAAACTTTATTTTATTTTAGTAGGTATCCCTTTACTTGACTTACAATCTAGACAACATAGGGAATAAAAACTGCTTTTTTTCTTAAACTTAACGATGATGCTTGCTTGGACTATTGCAGAAAATCTGCAGCAGACTTGAGGTTTAGATCCTCTCTGCTTCCCTAGACTGGTTCTTTAGCCTGAAAATGGGGTGTTTTTTTGAAGTGGTTCAAACAGCTACGTATCTTTTATAATTTTTTTTTCACAGTGAAACAGCTGAAAATACAGTCATCTTTGTGATCGTCTCTGTGCTGACTAAAGGAATCAAGGTTTCCGTAGCGCAGACTCAAAATATATTATTAGATACCCAAACTACTGTATTTGACATGATCAGTGCTAACTGTAGGTGTCTACCCCACAGCTAGGAGATAATTTCAAAGGTGTGTATGCAGGTGTTTACTATGGATCAGTTACCTGTAAGGTTTCGAAGTGTGATTAGTGACTGTTTTCATCTTTGAGTCCAAAGCCTGCCTGTGCATAGTCACTGCCTATCACAAGGGTTAAATATATCCACAGAGAGATGTGAAGGGAAGTTTGAAACAAGGCAAATGTGAACAGTTGTACTTCTGGCACCCATTACAGCTACATCCCAGGCACAATGTGGTTAGATCCCTGTTCTTCAGGACAACTTAGACCTTAGATCTTTATCCCTCTCCATCAGTGCTTACCTTCTAGTGTCCTGCTTGGGTCTTCCTTTGCCTGAGGTGTTTGGTTATGCTGAAGGACTAAAAAGCTGCCCACTTCTTTTGGGTAACAGCAGGGCAAGGATGATTCAGAGAATCAGCCCACAATCAGGAACTGAAAACAGGATCTGAAAAAGGGGAAGGAACTTCTAAATAGAAGTGTTCAAATAAGGTGTAAACACACTCTGCATGTATATCCCAAGATTGGTGTTTGGCTACAGAATGCATTGCAGAAATATTGCATGTAACACTAAGCAGAAGTACACTTTAAAATTCAGTTCAGTTACATCATTGCAAGTGAAGTCATTGCAAACTTGTAGAAGTGGGTATGTACTAGTTACTTATGAAGCAAACACAGATATGACTGTTTGCCATTGTTACCTGTCTGGCTGGTTTGTAAGAGATCACAAAAGTCCATCTGGCTTTTCTTGTCAGTGTTTTTTTCTTTGATCCAAATTAAATCGATATTTTTGATGCTACTTCATCATACCAAAATGTCTTTTGGTAGTTCAAAAATAGGATCTGCTATTGGTAGACTTCATGAGAAAGAAGCAGGATGACTTTGACTATTATTATGTAAATAATACCAAACTACAGTAGCTCAATTATTTTTAAACTATAATAGTAGGAAAGGTGTGCAGTACCTTTTAGTTTTTAAGAAATAAGGTGGTTTGCCTAATGAGCAGACTTTGCATAGGGATGAACGCTGTATTTTTGGGGCTTCTGAAGTTGTCAAAGGGAAAAAATAGAGACTTGACTTGTAAAACCTTCCTGCAGAAGACTTAGGGGGTGGCAGTTGTTGGATGAGAGCTCTGTCTTGGCCCCAGAAGGCTTGGACTTAGTGCCCAACCTCTCACTTGCATTAGAAAATTCCAACAGCCCTTAGTGTGTAGTTGATTGTATTCCATCTTTGCAGTTTGTTTGTCATTGTACATTTTTGGCAGATAGTTTTCAAAATGCTGACTTCCAAGAATGAAAACGTTCAAGAGAATTAAAAGCTGCTTGGTATAGATAATGTTGGTGTTAGTCCTGATAATGATGATGACTACCTTAATGTACCTACTTGCTGAAAGTAAAATATGTATTTGTTTTGCAACTGTGGAAACTATATTTTCAATACCTAGCCTTATTTTGCAGATATGTTGTATTGCAATATGAGAGCAATAAAATGTTCTTAAAAAACAAAGGTAACACTGGAGACCGGAGTTAATACAGCCAAGCCATGGAATGTAGAATTCAAGTTTTGTTGCTCTTTCTCTGCATCTCTGTTCATTCTGAAAATGCAGGGTTTTCTTAGAATTTAAGTAACAAGGGCTGGAGTAACACTCTTAGGTCTGTAATTTTTAATTTTAGAACTTTTGCTGTGTGGTTTTGCTTTGTTTTGTTCTAAATGCCAGCACAGTTTTGGTGCAACTTCTACGACTGCTTGTCACTGTTGCCCTTCTTTTAAAAAGGGTTTTGCTCTAGAATGCACATCTAGTGATTAAACCTGCTTATTTTAATGGGGACTTCATTCACATAGGAGAGACAAAAGCCAGAATTAGGAGTGTGCTGTTGTCAGAATTATACTGCACTGTTAACTCATTGTGAGTTCAAGTGAGGTCAGGGAGGGGAAATGGGAATGGGATGGACACGCTGGGGGCTCCAGGGGAGACTTAAGAGTTTGCTGGAGTTCATTCCAAGCTTAGGGCTGTATTTAAAAGTTCAACAGTTTTTTCAATTAACTCTATTTTCCTCTGAACTGAGACTTGAATAAAATATTTTGAAGTCTGTTACCCTTCATTGCAAACTGTTGTGAGTTCATTGTTTGTTCCTATATTTGTTTCTGCAGTTGTGTGTATAAGTGTGTATGCCAGCAGCATTCGGAACAGATGTATAGTGACCTAATAAAAAAGATAACTAACCACTTAGAGAGAGTCTCAAAGGAGCTGCAGGTAAGAAGCTGCACAATCTAATTCTGTCTTTCCTGGGTTCTGTGATAATATCAGAGCAGCATGTAGATGGCCCATGGAGGGGGTTGCAATTAAGACTGATTTACACCTGCTTACTAAATTGTGGACTGCTTCCTTCGCTAACTGGCTGTCAGAATCCTGACTGCTGGATCTGATTGCACGGCACTGACTGGCCTTGGAGATCTGACCCACCTGGAGAGCAGTGGCTGAACTTGAATGTATACTATAGAATCCTACAGTATAATCTAGGATGTAAATGCTGCAATCAAACCTGATCTGAGCGCACGACATGGATGTCTGCCATTGCCGTGTTAATCTATATAAACTGTTGATGGTCCTTGTGTATCACAAGCAGCACAAAAGGGAAAATCTAAAGCAAAAAGTTGAAGTGAATTAAAAATTAATTATGAAGTATAAATCGGGAATGATTGCCTATGAAAGTTTTGTGCTACAGTTTATTCTGCATTTTTCTTGCCTATCTCTAGATGTCAGTGGTTTACAGCAGTCCTAATACAGTTTGTATATCCCTGTCCTTCTCTGCTGCTTATTTGTGCATCCATGTTTATTTCTTGTGTGTTCCCTGTCGAAAATTCCTTTTAGGCTAGAATCTCCAGACATATTTTTGAAATTGTCATTGCCGTAGCAGCAACACTGTTTTTATTTCCCTACAGCTTTTGTCACTTCCATAACTGATGTTTGAGTTCTGTACTGACTTGCACTGCATCAAGTAGAGATGGCAAATATGTAGGAACCCTAAACTACAGCAGCTCCTTCAGTGCTTCTGACAATTGATAACTCATTTCTGTCAGTCAAAAGCAGTCTTACTACTTTTAATTGCATCAGGTACTTCTGGCTAAATGTGCGTTCCCATCAAAAGATGTATCGCTGTGGTTGCTCTGATGTCCTTCTTGTTTCAATCTTTATTCTTGCTTTCCTTATAAAGAAAAATAACCACCCTGCATTTAATGGGCACAATCTTTGGGGCATTCTTTGACTATAAAATATCTCGGTCATCTTGAGCTATGTTCTTTGCTTCATTTCTCTTTTACAGTTTCTTTATTCCTTGTGGAATGACAGGCTCACTGTTCTGTAACAATCAGTCAGAGTAGATGGACGTAGTATTTAGAGTAAAACCTTCCCTGGTTCTGCTGAGCTGGTGCAGCCTGTGCATTTTTCTTCTGCTTGTAAGAACTGCGAATCGCTGCAGCTCTACAGGTTTGGCCAGTTCCTCTGATACATCCCACGGTAATGTACTGCATTACCGTGCTTTGACTTTGGGAATAACCCTGAATTCTCTGCTCTGTGGTAGCCCTTGATTGTTTCCTCTAAAGTTCCCAAACTGACCGAGGCAGCTGCTGTTGAAGTTTGCTTTAATGCATCTGTGCATTAAATCCTTCTGCCTAAAACCAAGGCTGCCTTTTCAACAGCAGCTGTTGAAAGAATAATTGAGACAACTATTTAATGCAATCTTTGTCTTGCAAAAGTTTCCTTACGTAGGTTAGACACACCTTGTGGCAGGAGGCGAGAGGAGTGTAATACAACGTGATACCATCTTTGAGTGTATTGCGTGAGTTTTGTCTGATGTGAACATGACTTTGGCTTTGGATGGTAAATCCATCTTTTTATGCTGTTTGAAATAAAACCTATCTGCCTTAGAAAATTGTCCTGTCAAGAAACTGTTTTAGCTGTGGGTTGTGAAATTTACTGTTAAGAAATTATTTTACTACAATGTATTTTATTATCCTGATACTTCTTTGATCTTAATGCATTTAGGTGACACTCAGTCACTTTGGTTTTAGTTGAAAATGCAGTGCCAGATCTTTACCTGAGCAACAACAACAAATTACTTTCTAAATGTTAGGTGCTTGGAACTTTCTGGTTCACGCAAGTAAACTATATATATATGTGTGTGTGTATATATATATATATATATAAAATTAATCCTTTTAATGGACAATATTTGGTGTTTTGCTTTCTCTGGCATAAACTCATTCCACCTGCCAACAATATTTAATCTAATTGCAGAGTTCTGTTTAATTGGCAAGCCGTAACTTGATGCAAGATAAGTTATTACTTTTTTTATATATGCAGAGATGCAAATGTAGCGCAATATAAGCAGGAATGTTGGTTTGTGTGATAAAGCAGATGATCATAAAAACTGAAATGGCAGGTAAATGGCAGTGTCGTCTTGTGGATGAGCCAAACAACTTCTTTCCATAGAAGTACAGCACTTCTATGGCAAGTGGGCAGCATGTAACCAACATACCAGAGCAAGCTGTTTCCTACAAGAACCTCTCATCAGCAGCAAAAGCAACAAAACTGTCAGATAACAAATAGTAAAAATGGCAGCATCTTGGGGGACCAGTCATACTCGCTCTTGCAAACTCCTTATTGCAGTTTATCTTCTTTCTGCAAGGTCTTGACTGCAGAAATTGCCTATATTATTATTATTTTTCCCCTGTGTAGTCCTTGGCTGGCCTCAGCTGATAACTCGGGTGCTGCTGCAGCCCCGTGGGCGCACGGGGTCAGTCGCGCTCCCTGCTCATCCCATGCCTGACTTCTGCTCTTCCAGGCTGCCAGACACCTTGTGTGGTTGGTGTTTGTCACCACGTGCACTCCTGAAGATCTGCTTCACAGGTTTTCACCAAAAATAAATCATTTCCAGTGATGGCAGAGGCATTATCGAAGTGTGAGTGGGGTGATGTATTCATTGCATGTTGGAAATTGGGTGAAGAGCATTGAACGTTGCCTGCTGAGTAGTACTGCGTTGAGATGAGATGCGTTTCTTGTTGCCAGACCATCAGCTCTTTGATACCGGCTTCCTATAGCCCAGAACATTTCTAGCTCCTCCTTACTATGTATAAGTAACTGATCCTGTCTTCAGGCTGTTTCAGTTATGGAAAGACTCTGAGCAAGGGTTGCCTTCCTTTCTTGCAATCGATGTCTGTCCAGTTTCTCTGCATCAGTAAGACTGGGTTTTGTCATGTGGAGCTTCCAGTAATTGAGAATTAAAGTTCCCTAATTCTTGAGTTGATCAGAATTTTGGTTTTTTGTGTGCTTAACCGAAAAAATAATGAGCGGCTGCAGAAAATGCAAATGACCAAGTTTCCTGTTGTCTTCAGGTCTGTGAAGCCTGTAGTATACAGGTGATTTTTCCAAGGTGCTTTATTTGGAAACATTTTAATGGTAATGGACGTAGCCCAGTATGTTGTGGTTTAAGATAATGAGAGCTGGTTTTGTGGGTAAGCCCTGAGTCATCCAGATGTAGGAGGTGGGGTGGATATACAGCATATGCTTTCAACTTAAATACATCTCTTTTTAAAATGAATAAAACTATGTTTGCATTAGGCACTAGCATTTCTGACTTGCCTTATTCTTGTGCACTCTGAGAAAGTCATTTAAAATCGAGTACTCTGCCCATTACGTATCTCTTCAAAAAGGCCTTGGAAAGTCCTTTAACCGCTGGCAATCAAAGTGCACTGAGGCATTGAGCTGGCCCATGTCAGAAGTAGATTTTTTGTGCAGGTGCAGTGAAATATTTTCATTTTTGCTATAATAATCGCAATAATTCCTTTAGGAAATGACTGAGAGCTGAAGAACAGTTGTCATTTTATACCCTATTTTTATTTAGAGAAAAAAAGGGATCTATTGTTGTTTGTTTGTGTGTTTGTTGCTGTGGGATTTTTTTTCGCCTTGACCAGAAACAGTTGAATTCACTAGCTGTATGTAATCTTTGTGTTCACCGAAGTTAATAAGTGAGAATCAGTCTTTCTCTGAGAAAATAAACGCTGGTTTGCTTACATCATTTCTATTTTAAATCAAACAGAAGCGGTAGAGCTAAACCACCAGAATTTCTTGCTCAAATTCCACCTGTCTAAAAGCACTGCATTAAATTTGGAGCCAGTTGCTGATAGCATACGTAGGCTCTTCAACGCTTCAGGAGGTTTGGGCTGCTTCTTCTCTATTACATCTTGAGATATGTATGCATGTGTGTAATTTTTTTTGTTTATCAGGAACAATATATTTTTTTATAATGAACATGACCGAACTGAGCAGTGACTGGTGTGGGTAGATAATTTGCATGGTGGTTGTTTGGCCCCCAGGACCCGCAGATTTAGGGTCTTGCCAGAAAGCTTTGCTGCCTCTTCTTAATCCTTACAATTTCTCAGCCTTCTCTCTCATCAGCTCTTCAACCAGTTGGTGCAGTGTGTGAAAATATCTTCTCACCTATTGTTTCTTTGGAAGAATATGCATTAGAGTCAGGTGTAAAAGCCATTCTGCTATTTTGAGGGCTTCCAAATCCCTGGAACTGAGTGCCTTGTCTCACGTCACTGTCGGTTGCCATCTGTTCTTAAAAATCTGTCAGCAATATCTGTGGACAACCTGTTCCTTCCTTCCCTTTTTGTCTTTCTCGTTTTTACCTTCTGCTTGTCCCCTGTGATTATACGGAGTTTTGCCATGCAGTGGTGAGGAGCTTGTCATTGCCTGCCCCAGCTCTTTCTGAAACATCAATCTGATAAATACAGATCTAAACTTCAGATTAGTTTTTGAACTTCCTTATTTATCTTTTAGAAACAGCGTAACTTCCAGTATTTCCGCTGATGGCAGGAGCAAAAGCATTAAGTGGCTTTGTCATGTTTGCCTTGTGAGATTTGTGTATAGTCACAAGTGGTAAAAAAATACATCCAAGTATTGCTTTGAGGGACTGGGGAATCCGAACTTCTGACTGCGGACAGAGTTATGGGCTGGGTACCACCTCATAACAGTTCTTGGTGTTTATACGTTAAGGTAATTTTACCACAGATTGTTTTATGGATATATTTTGCTTTCCTCCCAAGGTACACTGATGATTGTATTACCTTTATATAGTGATGTATTGTAATTGAACAGTTATGCCAGTCTGTGAAGTAGAACTTTTGACATCATCATCTACGTCTGGTTTTGTGCAAACTTAGTAAATCAGATTGCTAATGAAGATATGATTAGAATTCAGTAATGTACTTACAGGAGGCCAGGTTATTATACTCCATTTACATGAAGAAGCCCATTCTTATTACACTGTTTGTGTGGGCATTGTTCAACTTGCCAGCCAAATGAGGAATAGCGAGCAGTCTTCACAACTCCTGTCTCATCTCTTGTAGCATAGAAGTAGCACTCAAATTAGCTCTTGTTAATTTGAAATGAGTTGATTCCCTGAAATAATTTCCATAGCTGCAGTACTTACTCGAACGCTCATGTAGAAAACAGATCTGCCTCCTCTGGGTTCTGCCTATAGAAAAGATCAGAAATAGAGGTGGAAAATGAAAATTGAGAACTTGCATTTTCCTAACTTTTCTTACTAAATACATTAAATCACTAGGGTTAAAGTCCATTTGGGTTTGCTGCACAATCTGGTAATACTGACAGGCCATTTCTTAAAGGGGAGACTCAGAGTGGCCTTTTATCTGGCCCATATTATTTAAAAGGAAAAAAAACAAGCATCCTTCAGTTCTGCTGGGGGAAGGTTGCTTTATTGTGTGTGAAACAAGCCTCTAATGCTGTGTGAATCACACTGAATTGAGTCAGATCAAATGAATGCTCAGTGTTAGAACTTGTATGGCAGAAACCAGAAGTATTAGAAGTGTGTGCATCTGCATGCATGGACATCGAAAAGATGGCTCATGAGCTGAGGTGCAGGTGAGGGTCACCATATGGCCAGAATCACCATTAAAAATGACGTTGTCATGAGCAAGCTAACCTGAGAAAAGCACCCTTGCATGCAGCTTTTTGAAAAGGCTTGTGTTCCTGCAATCATTTTTAGTTCCTTGCCACACTCTGCTGAGTGCTGCAGACCCTGATGTAATTACAGAAAGATATAAGTAAATATGGCACAAATGAGTATGTATTTACTAGATGGAAGGGTTCTAAATATATCTCACTCTTAAACATAATTTTGATGGTCCTTAGATACATCATCTTTTTTGTTTTACAAACTTGAAAAATGGAAATGGAAGCATGGCCTGCATCTACCCTGCCCTAAGACAACTATATGAGAGTATATTATGATGCTGTGCAGCTTTGAACAGTTTTGAGTGCAGACTTGACTAGGAAGGCACAGTCAGTCTTGGTAGGAATTGTGCTTTGGCTTGATGTCTGTTTTTTATAAAAGGTTTTAATAGTACCCTTGTCTAGTGAGGTAGATCAGGGCATCATATAAATTGTCTGCAAGGCAAAGTAAACAAATTAGATTTTCTTGAGAAAGAACAAAAACTGGTTTAAAAGTTTCAGACCACTTAGGTGAATAACAGGTTAATTTGTGTGGTCGGAGCCTTTCTCCCTTTTCGCTCGGCAGGCGTGGGAGAGATGCCGCAGCATCTCTGCTGGTGTTTTGGCAGCGAGCGTGTTCCCAGGAAAATGAAACTGCCCATTCAACGTAGGAATGTAAGCTTTTCTGAATATATCGCTCATTGTGCCAGATGACTATTCATAAACAGATAAAGTTTGTGTTCCTCAAGCAAAGAACTGTTGTCACTGTTTCTTCTGAGCCATTTCTGAGTTGTCTTGAGCCAGCAGCATCTTCTGGTTTCATTCTTATGTTCAGTCAAAGAATAATATTCAAACTGAAAAAACCCCACATCTTCTTAATGTATACAGTTTCTTGCCCACAAGCTTATTGAAATGCCTAGCTATTAGATTTCAAATAAGGGTAATTTAGCATACTGGGTTTCTAATTGCTTGTTTTGTTTGAAGATGTTTGTCTTACACGTCACCCTTTCTCAAACGTGTTTCTTGTTACTTCTCATTTCTCTTGGTGCTGAGATGTCCCCTATGGTGCGTAAGGAGATTAAATGATGTTCTTAACGTCAGCTTTTAAGAGCAGCCATCGTATTTTATGCTAAGAAGTAGTTGGTTCAAAACCAATCTGAAGATGTTAAGCAGCTGCATCACTATTTGAGAAACCTGACCAAACGTTCAGTGCTCCTGTGGACAGATGCTCTAACAGTTGCTACTGGAAAACTGTTCTTCAGCCTGTGAGTGGTAGATGACAGCACGTGTAGGACAGGATTTAAGTTGTCTCCCCATATAAGGTGTCTTAAAAACCAAAAATAACCCAAACCCACAAAAAACCCCACAAACTGGATTGACAGTTCTGTAGGATTCAGGATGGGGAGTGAAGGAATGAAGGATTCTCTTCCTTCCTGGAAAATGTTAAGCTAACAATATATTTTTCTTTCTTTGAACAGCTTCCATAATAAATCACTTGGGTAAGACAGGAGTGGTTTTTAAAGACTTAGTATTTTCTAGGGGGGGTTGTAGGAAGTGTTATGCTTAATTCTGCCCTTCCCCCATAATTAAAGTAGCTGAATATGTGGGTTATCGTTTCTGCACTAAGAGAAAAATGTCAGCCTGAGCAGTTTCTTTCATTTTCTGTGTAATAGCTATAGCTGAATAAATATAAATTTTAAATGCAAGTTTTACTCTAATTATGGCCATTTAATAGAAAAATCTTAGCAACATCTATTTACTCATGAATTTGATGCCATGCACTGCTCTTTACTTTATAATGTCCATGTAGTTTATATAAAGCAAGTCCCACTCCAGTTATTGTCTTATTAATGTGAATGTAGAGATGTGGAGAAAGTTCCAATGCTCAAGCAAGTAAGTGATTTCGATGTGGCAATTTTAAGCAGCCGTACGGTAATACCCTCATGAACAGAAAACACATGGTTCTTTTCCCCACACAGATGACGATATTTCATAGATGAGCTGTGAAAACAGTGGTATTGATTTCTTGTTGGCTTGGGTTATTTGTTAGTTTACAAGTCAGTAATTGAGGAGAGGTTGATTGTCAAAGTTTTGGAAGTTTACATGTCATTGCCTGGAGTCTGTACATGGGATTAAGTCCTGTACTGTCTGGACAACTTTTGTCTCTTTTAAAAATTATTTAATTTTATTTAAAGAATTGCAAGCTGTCAGTGAGAGAAGAGCAGTGCCCTGTGTCAGGAGAGGGTCTTTTGTCTGACATGCTTTTTGAAGCACAATTTTCCTTTTTTCTTTAATCTCAGAAGCTGTATGCCAAGTCTTTACAAATCAGAGAGTATAACCATATTTAAAGTTGAGGTTAAAAGGGAGCAAAGCAGGAATACATACTGCTTAGAAATGCAGATTCCATTGCATGTTATTTGCAACAAATTATGTATGTAACTCTATATGAAAGGGAGTTCTTAGAGTTGATAGCCACTTTAATACGTTGCTGGCATTTTGAACTAAAATTTGTTTGGCCACCCCTGAGAACTTAATCTGCAATAAGATTAAAAAGTTATAATCAGAATGATGAATAACCATATATAACCTTTGGCAACAGCATATGAATAGAGTAACACTCTTTATTCCTTTGCCAGTTTCACTTTCCTTTCCGTCTGCTCTGTGCTGGTGTTTGCTGTGAAAATTACTCATGTGTTCATTAAACATATTAGGAAGGGAGGCAAAATAAGCTAGTTTAAAGGAAAAAAAACCCACACTTTTATAAATTCAGAATACTTAGTAGATCGAAAAGTCAACATAAATTCTAACAGTTCTCTTAGGGCCCCTGGTGAATGTCTGTACAAAGGCTGAAAAATCTGCTTCATTAAGATATGAGTTCTAAGTTCCAGTAAAGTGGTTGAGGTGCAGCTGGGCTTGAGCTTTTCTCATCCCATAGATGCTTGGCTTTAGGAAAACCTTTGAGCTTGTTTTCTTGCAAGGTCCCAGTTGCTGCCATATTCTCCATCCTCTTCTGACTTGGTGCTGTCAGAGAGGAGAATGGTGCAAGGGAAGAGAAGTTTTGCTTTTTGATTAACAAGCAACACTTTGGGCGTGTATAGGAATGTATATGTGTGTTACCCCCAGAAAAGACCTTAGTATGAAAGCAGGAGTTTGGCCAGAGGGCGGGTTGGGATGGAGAGGGCGAGAGCGGAGCAACACGCTACCCTGGCTCCATTTCCATCCCTGGCTGTATAAGTGCACTCCTGAGTGCTTTAATGCAGCTCCCCTGCATCCCTCCAAATAGATATTTATAAAATAAACTCTGGTAGTGCTTCCCATTTTTCTGGTTTTGTTCTCGATATAACTTAGCTTGCTGCAGGACAAATCTTTTTAGCTTCCTTATTTCTTTCGCTGGGAAAGATAGGGTTGTATGTATACAGAAAACAGTGCGGTCACTGTGGGCTCTACAAAGCCTATCAAAAAGTTGGCACATTGGGGTTTTGTGGAGCAAAGTTTTGCTTGGGGCTGCAGGGTAATGTCGTGGGTTGGAGGACTGCAGGGATGTTTGTGGGGCTGGAAACCAGCTGGGGAGCTCTATCTGAAGACATTGCTCTGCAGTCCCTCTAGCTCAATAACCCCAATATTTGCCTTGCCTTAGGTGACCCAGCAAAAACTTCAAAACGTTTTCTAGTAAGGACGGAGCTCCCTGGGGCTGGAGGATGTGCCACTTGCCAGCTCTGATGCAAAGCAGCAGCTTAATGTCACATTGTGTCTTGGAGTAAAAGCTGGGGGCGGGCTGGAGCAGACACCGCAGTGCTTGCTGAAATTTGGGTATAGATCCTAGGTGTGACGGGTAGTTCTCTCAAAATGAAGGTCTGGTCTTTAATAAGTGTTTTTATTTGCATGTGCTACATGCTAATTTGTGACAGGCATTCTGTATTTCTTATCGAATGGACCTTCTGCTGGGCACTGACTTATAGTCCGTGGCAAAAACCAGCTACTGAAGAAAACTGGTTTTGCTAGAGGGAGTTATGGCAGAAACTCTGGAATGATTTGTGGCTTGCTTTGTATGGATTTAGTGCATCAAATGCTTTGTAGTTTTTTGAGTTTGCTATGAAAGCGTAGCCCACGCTGTTCCAGATCTTTCTCTTGTTCAAATTACAACCTGACTTTTACGTTTTTTTGCAGGCCAGCCCTCCAGATCTCTATATTGAAAGATTTAACATAGCTCTTGGACAGTATATGGGAGCATTGCAGAGCATTGTGCCTCTTTTCATATATATGGTAAGTTTTAGAAAATTCTTTTCCAATAAAGTATGAGAGTACACAAGATCCTGACTGAAAGTGAAAAGTATAAAATGCAGCTGTAATGACTTTTACTTTGTAGAAATTATGAATCATGCTTGGTTTTGCTACCTGTGTAATAGTGCTGATCATGTTGTATTTTGAGAGGAAGGGGGAGCTGTGCTTTTAAATGTAGACTTTTGCAGTTGGTTTCTGTCCTAATACTTCTTTCCTGGGAACAGGGGCGAATGGTTTCTGTTTTGATTGGAAAAAAGCCATCCCAAACAATTAGGTCATTATGTATGAACAGGGATAGTTTATTGGCTTGTTATATGTTGGCTTGGTAGTTACAAAGAGAGAATATGATAGAATCATACAATCATTTTGGTTGGAAAAGACCTTTAAGATCATGGAGTCCAACCATTAACCCAGCACTGCCAAGTCCACCTCTAAACCATGTCCCTGAGAACCTCATCTATGGGTCTTTTAAATCCCTTCAGGGTTGGTGACTCCACAACCTCCCTGGGCAGCCTGTTCCAATGCCTGACAACCCTTTAGGTCAAGAACTTGTTCTCAAAATCCAAACTAAACCTCCCCAGCTGCAACTTGAGGCTGTTTCCTCTTGTTACGTTACGTGGGAGAAAACACCAACACCCACAGTGTTGCTTTTAAATTGCACAGATTCAAACAAGACATAAAAAATGTCTCTTGGAAATGTCTCTGTCAGTTGATAAGGCAATTTATACTGTTGACTGGATGCAGACAAACTTAGGTTCGTAGCACCTAAAGGTTTTTTGTACGACTGGAACATGTCAGTGTCCATTGGCGACCAAAAAAGGCATTGCCTTGGGCTTAGTCCTGTATGTTCTGCTATCAACAGCAGCACTTATATTCTTTTTCCTCCTATGTACCAAACCATTTTCTTGTGTGGGAATACAGGAAAGGTGAGAGGGCTGACTTCCCAATTGAGGGAGTTTTCTTTTTCCCTCTTTTGCTAGAGCACTAGTGGTTTTCTTTTTCACATGGTGATGGATTTTTTTCAGCCTCATGCCATGGACTTTTCAGCAAGGCATGGAGGCCCAAAGCGCTTTTATCCCTCCAGAATTCTGTGGGTTTACGCTCCTTCAGAAGTTCCAGGATATAACTGCAGGTGGAGCAAATTAGGAGTCAGCTAGTCACACAGTGAGTCTAATCATTCCTAAGAGTGATTCCTAATTTGCTTTGTAAATCTAGGTGAGGTTATTCTGGATGCTTACAGACTGTACATGTCACAGTATGCAGCACACGTGAATGAATAAAAAAATCATATTTCTACCTCAAGAAAAAATAAAATAATCATTTAGATGATATACTTTTTTTGTAATAGGTTCTCAATTGCTAGTGATACTTGGAGATGTGGCTGAATCTTATGGCATGAAATGAGCCCAACGTTTGTGAGTTCTGTGGTTTTAGGGTAGTTAAGATTATTTTTTTTCATTGCCACTAAAATATTACTATTCTTACTGGCTGGTGTTGTACTTCATTGCTTATAAGCTAGAGGGCATTTTATGTGTATTTGTATACACAAATATATGTGAGTATAGATATGTGAATGAGATAGTCACTCATATACAGTGTTTTCTCTTTCAAGTATTTATTGCTCTCTGCATAGTAATGTTAACTCAATTATGTCTTTTAACATTTGCCAGATTGCTTTATGATATGGTGGTTTGTAGAAGAAGTGCTTGTATGATTTCTGACTTTCTCAGGTATCTATCTGCCTACCTTTTACCTGTCAGGGGACCCTCAGGTGACTTGACAAACTTTTCAAGAAATGCTGGTACAGACTCAGTAGCGACATCTTATACAGAAAATCGTACTGTTTTTCCACTAACAAGAATGGGGAAGGTAACAGCTCTTCCGCTGTCTCCTTTCTGCAGTGCAGATTGGAAATGAAGTATTAATACTTATGTTAGATGATTTTTCATTGTGTATTTAGATTCATGCAAGTGTGGAATCTTTTTGGAAAGTCGCTTTCAAGTGAGCAAGTGTGAAGAGTATTTTACAGTTGTTCTAAGTACTGTGTTGTAACTCTTCTGTTTGAAACTGCTGGGGTTTTTGTTGCTTTTCTAGTTATGAAACTTAAGGTATAGACATTCCAGCGCTTAACAAAAGGAAGAATCACGGTTTGCACATTGTTGGCAGCTGCTTTCAGTGTAAGAAGGTCTCGAGGCTGGGAAAGGAACAGAGTGAGTTATTTCCTTAGCTGGGTGCATCTCCTCTGTCAGCTCCCAAGAACCAGGTTTGGTTCAGGTCCGTGGACTTGAGCTGAGATGCTCTGGTCACCACCATGCTTTGCACTGGTGTGTGCTCAGGAGCTGGAGGTGGAAATGGTTTGGGACGTTAGGTCTGAAAGGCTGTAGTATGGTGCTTAACGCTTCCTAGAGGATGCGTGTCTTCAGTTGCTGTGAATTCACCATTGACCAAAAATACTGCAAATGAAGTGAATCAGTTTCTTACAAGGCAAGTTGCTCTGTCTGCAGAGTCTTTCCCTCGATCTCTGTTCAAATCGCAGGTGCGGGTGAAAGAACTAAGTAATAGCCCTTGGCAAAACCTCTACAGGTAGGATTGCTTCAGGGAGGGAACTAAATTTACTAAATTTAAAAAACCCTACCTTTCTAAGTTGTTGTCTATTGCTGCAACAAACCTCAACTTCGATAGGGGCGAGTATTCAGCCCTCAGACTGCCCTTGTTCCAACAGGGTCGGTTTTCATTAGAGGTAAATAACTGCTGCTGAATGCTTGCCTTGGAAATGTA
Source organism: Streptopelia decaocto (assembly GCF_964273445.1). Lineage (NCBI taxonomy): Eukaryota > Metazoa > Chordata > Aves > Columbiformes > Columbidae > Streptopelia > Streptopelia decaocto. Next base: position 66,168,324 of record NC_138659.1, on the reverse strand, counting down.
AGTTGTTTCTGCATAGGCAGTTTATTATGGTATGTGTATGGTTTTGGTAATGACCAAGAGAATGAGTTTCATAAAAAAAAAATAAGATTGCTTTAATAGTGTTGTGAGGGTTTGTGCCAATTATGTTAAATGTGTTAGCAAACAGGAGAACAACTTGATTTAAAAAACATTTTTCCCTTAAGATATCCCTTCCTGTAGTAAATCTCTTAGATAAGTGTTCCAGTTTGTTATTTTTTGATTATGTTGATTTTCTGTTACTGTCTCTGTTTAACTCTTTTACACAAGTCATCCATATGAATTCAGTTGTTCCACTTCCATGTTAGTGTTGTAATGACAGGAGATTTATCTTGAAACAGCATTTAAAACCCCCCTATGAATAAAATACAGGCAAGAAATCTTACTATTAATTGCAGGCTGGGAACTGATGAATAACACCAAATAGTACCTTAGGTGTAGAGTTCCTCAAGGAACTCATTAATAGAATTTCCTTTGAGGGCTGCAGAGGTGAATTTATTATTAATGCTGACTGGATAAAGATAAATGGATCCTAAAAAATTTAATGTTGTTTAGTTTTGTATGGATTTTTATATAACACTTGTTTCCAGAGTTGATTAATTCTGAGTAGCTGTTCTCTGAGACTGTCGATGAACCACAGGATTGGATAGCTATACTGGTGATAGATTATTGTAACATACCTATTTTAATGGCTTAATCACTTTTAGATATTAGTAAAAATGTTTTCTTTTCTTATATACAGCCCTATTTTGGTGTTCGAGTGTTTATAAAGTTCTAAAGTAAAGTGTGTTTTCTAAAATTTCCCAACCTGGATTGATATGGACATATATCTGTAGATATAGGAAAAAATTCATTATACATGTCTGTGTGTAAGTTGCCTGTATGTAATTGGGTTTGTTACCAGCGGCACCACATGCATTCTTGATTTTTCAATACAAGTTTCTTGGCTGTACAGGAATGTTTTATGTCGTATAAATGCGGTTACTGAGCTCAAATATTCTACAGATTTTGAACTATTTTCATTCAGGGAAAAAGTAACTTTACTGTATTTGCTGTTACGAGCAACAAAATTGAAAACTTCTGTCTTATTTTCCAGAATAAATTTTACATAGAAACCAAGCTTAACAGAGACTTAAAAGATGACCTTATAAAGCTGTTTACGGAACATGTTGCAGAAAAGCACATTTACAACCTAATGCGTAAGTAAACCTCTTGAGTTTTTCTTGTAATGGAAGTCTGGAAAACTGCAGGGCTTTCATATATTGCAGAAATCCACAGCAAGTAGGGAGAAAATAGCAAATGGTTATTGAACGTAAATACATATTCCTTTTTAAGGCATTCACATGAAGAAATGTGATGCACGTCAACCTGTTTTTTCAAAAATGATTTTATATGAAGTCACAGTTCTCTTGAGTATCTGAGGGAACGAATATATATATTTTCCCTTCTCACCTGTGATTATGGCAAAACAAATGTTTCATTTTCCTGTTGCATATGCTATTACTCTTTGACTTCTTTATCAAAATACTGACAGGTATCATTAAGAATGTGGTGTGGTCAAAGAATTGTGATGCTGCTGGGGTTATTGTCACGATGTACTCGAGCACTCCCTGCTAGCCAGTGAACTGCGTAATGCTACAGGAGTTTCTCCGTTAAGGTAACAGGTTAATGTAAATGGAACATACTTTGAGTGACCCCGTTAAGTGCTCCTGTGAGTAACTCCTGTGGTGAACCGCTGAGTTCGCTGCCACCGCCAGCAGTGTTTGCATGAGCAGAGGGACCTGGCGCTGGGCTGGTGAGCTCCCCGAGGGGGCAATTAGCCAAGGCAGAGATAATCAGAGTTCCGTTTGGAAGAGTTTGTGTAGTGGTGAGCGGCTGACCAGCGTGCTGGGAGAATTGCAGGTGCTTTGTGCAACTGGTGAGTTGAGCGTTGAGCCCGGTGCACTCCTTTGTGTAACCCAGCCTTGCCGTGGTGTCTGTGTCCATCTAGAACAGCTCCTCCCCTCCTCTGCTCTCTGAAGCAATTGCTGTCTGTGTGATAAATGGAGACCAGATGATGGATGATTAGAGTATATTTCTCCTTTTGTGCTTACTTGGGTAGTGATGCCCAGGCTATGAAGGTGACGAGGGGTCTGGAGCACCTTTCTTATGAGGAGAGACTGAGAGCTGGGTCTGTTCAGCCTGGAGAAGAGAAGCTGAGAGGGGATCTTACCATGTTTGTAAATACCTCAGGGTGGGTGTCAAGAGGATGGACCAGACTCTTTTCAGTGATGCCCAACGACAGGATGAGGGGCAACAGGCACAGACTGAAGCACAGGAGGTTCCAGCTGAACATGAGGAGAAACTTCTTTCCTGTGAGGTGCCAGAGCCTGGCCCAGGCTGCCCAGAGAGGCTGTGGAGTCTCCTTCTCTGGAGACATTCAAACCCGCCTGGACACGACCCTGTGTGATCTGCTCTGGTGACCCTGCGTGAGCAGGTGGGTTGGACTGGATGATCTCCAGAGGTCCCTTCAACCCCAACCAGTCTCAGATTCTCTCTCCAGCGAAGGGCTGGGGCCAAGGAGCTTTGCTGTGCTTTTTAGGGTCATTGTGAGTTGGCGTCTGGGAGAAGGGTGGGTGAACAAGGTGACTACCCTGAGCTCAGGGAGCCTGGTGCCCTAGAATGAGGGGAGGTCACCCGCTCTGATGCCATCTTGTCCTTGCCCTTTGGAAAAGCCTCCTTAAGAAGAGCTTTTAGCCACGTAGCAGATCAGATCACCTTGGAAATAGCAGGACAATGAGGAATCCTCACCCATGGACTTAATGTTTTATTTTGTGCCAAAGAGGTTTAACGGTCTCATGAAATCTGGTAAGATGATTGCTGCAACAGGATCATGGAAAATTCAGCTGATATTGCCTTGGAAGGAAATACATTGAATTTTAAGCGTATGCATTTTTCAGGCAATTAAAGCATTAATGTGATGATTTTTTTTTTCTTTCAAATGACAAAGCAAAAGTAACACTGGTCAGATTTTTATAACATAACTTATGAGAGATGTGTGTTGCTATGTAATTAGTTACCTCTGGATGATAATATGAGAATCTAATAGAAATGGCAGATGAACCATTGAAAGGAAAAGACCTGCGATGATGGGCCATCTCCCCAGCTCTGTGTTAGTTGCTAAAGTAAAAATAGAAGAAAACATTGGAAAATAAAATTAAAATAAAGGCTGTCACCCACTGTGTTGCTGTATATAAGTAAGATAATATATACGGACATGTATAAACTCCTAACTGTGATCTCACTTGGTTAAATCTTGTATAATAGGATCTTTAAATTGAGTTAAAGTTTGCCTGAATAAAATTCTAAACTTGCTAATGGATTCCTGGGAAATATTTGAAGACACAAAGCATATGCTATAGTCTTGCAGTTTTAGTGTTTATTCTCAGCTGTTCTTCTAGCTTGCTGAAATTCAAACCATAATAGCTAAGACCATTATGTTCATTTTTAGAAGCGTAAGGGCCCTATGAAAGTAAGATATAAGTCAGTGTCTGTTAATTACTTTACTTGCCGGTGTCATTGGCAGAATTTGATGCTATTTCCTGATACTTGATACAGATTTGCTTCAACAGAGATGTGTTTTTTTTATTATGAGGGGTGGAAAAAGAAGGTTTTGAGTGGGTATGTGTAGGCAATTAAAGTCAGTGAAATTGTCGTCTGTATAGAGAAATGGAATCCTGGGGCTGTTTTTAAAAGAGATGCTGCAGCTGCCACTGCAGTGAGTAGCAGCATGGCTTCACTCTGTTTTAAAAAGAAACAACAAAATCGGTGTCATCAGTTTGTGATCTAGACTGGGAGGACAAGGACAGCATCTCTTGCTCTTGAAATTTGTTGCTATGTTTTTTGTATGGAGGGTTTTTTGTTTGTAGTATCTTATCATTCCATTAGAGCCTGGAAGCTGGTGTTTCTGTTTGAAGTTGTGTTCAGGAAGGGCTGTAAGTACATTTCAGGTTCATCTGATTTCAGAAAAAGTTCCCGCTCCACTTCAAAAGATGGGGAGAAAAGAAAGGCAGAAGAGCGGTGCAGCACAGATCTCTTCTTAGTGTTTGATCTGGCTCAAAGTCCTGCTGGTTGTGTCTGCCCTGGTCCCTGTGCTGCGTGCTCCAAGGCACAAAGATGCAAAATTAACTCCCGGTACAATGGTCTCTCTGGTGGGAGCACTTACCTCAGCACTTAGTTGCAGAAAATAGAGTGATTAAGGTGTGGATTCATTATTTACAGAAGAAATATCGCTCAAGTGAACTTGACTTGGACAGAATTCGCCTGCACTAAGTCCTTTTTTTTTTTTGATAGAGAATTTTTGTTGTTGGTTTTGTTTGTTTTTTTAGTTAAAAAAAAAAGGCAACTCCATCTAGAGCACTTCTGAGCACTTACAATTTTTAATGTATTTGCTTGATAATACACAGATCCATGAACACGATTGTGTTTGTGAAACACTTGTACGCTCACACATATTTATCCAGTCAATGCTCTTCAAATTAAAGTGGATATATTTGACCTAAGTGAATATAACCTGATTATTTTCCTTACAAAGCCAGAGCTGGCTGTTGCCGATAACACTGCTGTATTAAATGGCCCGTGAGAAGTTGCGATGTGCACAACTACTTAACTGAATGTAATAAGCAAAGATGTAGCATTTTATTTGCAAGAAGCTTCAGAAATGGTGGGGGGAAGATGCAGATAATATCTCTTGTCCCTAGGGAAGGGGGGAATGTTGTCTATGTTCCTGCTATAGTTCTGCACGATGTGACTTGTTTGTTTTGTTTATGCAGCCACTGACTGTTGGGGCAGGTTAGACCTGGGTTTCCTGGGCTGTAATCTCAGTTTGTCATCTCCCTGTGTGTTCTTCAGTCTAGAAGAATGGCAGTTATTGCAAAATGTATCTGTCTTCAGTGATGAAAACGCATAACAGCTCCTGAAACTACTTCTAGTACTTCCAATAGGTAAAATTCGATGGCAGAGAGTATTTGCAAGTAGCTGCTATTCTTTTTTTAAGTTATTATTGGCAGTTTAGTGCCCAAAACAAGCTCACTTTTAAATGCAACAGAAGAGAAAAGCTATTAACAGCATGCTGGAATGGATGTTTGCGTGTTCCCATCTTTGATCCGCTCTGTCAGGAATAGATCATAGAAACAGGTCCTTTTAATCCACAGAAAAAGGAAAGCTCTTGGACCATGGTGAAAATGCAATTGAATAAATAGGGCCTAGGACTTCACAGCTCTTAAAATTGTTATCAGGATCCAAAGTGATAATATGGGTTGTGAATGAGGCAATTCCCTGAAATTTGCTGCTTCAGAACTACAACATGAGCTTGAAAACATGTGAAATTTAGGCAAAATTATTGTTGAGGATTAAAGCACTAGATCTCGACTATTGGCTGTCTTAGTTTTTTGTTCATGATATATATCCAGATACTTACAGAATTAGCTGCTGAAGCATGAGGATACGGAGCAGTTCCCTGTATGTAGATTCTAATAGCACGTAGGTAATTATAGAATGTAGTTCTTCATGTCAGTGTTTGTGTGAGTTCAGAACTAAAATCCAGTGTAAAACCTATCATGTATGTTCACCAAAAGTAGCAGCTTTTCTCATGGTTTTCCAAGAAAAAATTCCTTGTAAAAATACTGGAGGAGGGGGAGGAATCGTAACCTATTTTATTATATTTACAGTTTCTAATTAGTTACTGGGAAAAACTTTTCTCTGAAGATTTTTGCATAGGGCAGCTTCATTTCTTCCCAGTTATGTCACTTGGATTCAGCTGAAGAAATCTTGCTGCTCCATTTTCTTAATTTTTAGGTTTTTATTGGAGGTATATTATAGCTTAATAGAAGGGCTGTTTACATTGGAAAAGCTTTTCCTTTATAAAGATGGCAGGAAAGCTGTTTCCGTTGCATTGGTGCTTTCTGAGAAGTACCAGAAAAGTTGACTGGAAAGCTGGCCAAGGTTGCTGACAACTTCTAACGATGAAGTTGTGCAGTTGTCCTCTTTGCTTGCAGCAGGTACAATTTTAACACAAAATTACAGAGAATAAACCAAATTATAACCATTAGAGGTTTCCTTGCAGAGGTTTGCCTGGAGTTTGTGCAGGAGAGGCTGTGTTTCCATGTCTAGCTCTAGTTTGTGCACAGCCCAGGAGAAGAGGAGCAGCACAGAAGGCTGAGAGGAGCACTGTGATTGATGCCAGGTTCACAGCTACAACAGAGAACACGGCCTTTATTTTGACGTGTTGGGGTTTTTACGTTACTCCCCACACCTCACCCTTTGGCAGAGGTGGTCAATCCAATCCATCTTCTTGTCTTTTTTCCCTGCTGTAGTTGGCATTTCTTTATTTTTTCCCCCTCTGTTTTGACATCTGTCTGAAATAATCTATGTATTAGAAGCAAGCTGTCATTGCCTTGACCCACAAACTGCAAAGAAAATCCCCTGAAAAGGGAGGAAAACACTTATTATTTTTCACCTTTTTTTTTATGCTGTCCTTCTAGATTTACATTCAATAAATTGTTTTAATTTGTGCTTCTCGTTTCCATGTCAGATGTAATGATTTTACTTCCTAAGGAAATAGCAGTTAGATCCATAAATCAAATTGTTCTTGAGTGGCTGTGCTGAGTTGGTTCAAAAGTCAGTGTAGCCCAGTGTCCTGGTCTTGGAAAAAATGTGTATATAATCAGTATAGTTTTGGTGCAGCAGAAGTTCAATGACCACAGGTTTATATGTTTTAAGGTATGTGCCCTGTTGCAAGCGCTGAAGGTTTCCTTGCATGGTTTAGGCTACGTCTACATTAATAAGTGGTGGTGTTTAAAAAGGGAGCAGATCTAGAGAGTATGGAACACCTATGTGTTGGTGTCGAGGACTCAGTGTTCACCTTTATGTGCATTTTGGAGAGTTTTATTTCACACTTGCTAATGTCTGGTCCTGTGGACAGAAAGGCCGTTAGTAGTTCGAGCACATTTGGTTTAACCTTGCCCAAAAGGAATTAAGTTGATATGGTCCCAGGCAGCTCTGTCATAGGAACCAAGGAGCAGTAAGTGGGAATGATCAGTGAATTTGCTTCAAAAGCACATTTCTAATCTGAACTAAAGCATGAATATAGAATCTACCCGTAAGCATTTGAAATTACTGTTCTTTTTTGTTTGAGACACAGAGTGACTACAGTGATGGCAGAAGCAATATGGTAAAAAAAAAGAGTCCCATTTGATTGCTGAGGCGCTTTACTTCTGTAATATATTGGATGTGACTCAGCCCCTGGACACGGCTTTGCTTACTGATCTTTGCACATTGTAAGGAAAAATGTATGAGAAGAAAATGCACAACCTTGCTCTGCCACCTTCGTAAAGATATGTTTCTTGCTTAAAATTTAATGATGATAAAGAAAAATAAGATGTTTGACTTACTGAAAAAAAAAAAAAGTAGGATTATTTGCCTGCAGAGTGACTTGTTCTCTGGGTTTTAATCAATCTGTGTTTAGATTACAAGATTCCTTCCTGAGAGTCTTCAAAATGAAGCAAGATAGCGTAGCACAAAGGCAAAATACCGATCTATTCCAGCATATTTGTACAAGACTAAAATGGGGTGATTTCTGTTAGAATTCCTCTACAACAAATTATTTTATTCTTCCTGGCTATAAAGCTGTTGAAATACCAACTTTTTGGGGGGCAGGAGGGTTCTATAGCATAGAGGGTCCTTTTAGACATGTAAGGAAGGGATGTGTTTATTATTAAATTCTTCACTAAAAGTACGTTTAAAAGATTTTTGTGCATTTAGGAGATTTTGAATCTGTTCAGTGTTTAGTTTCTGGCTTATTCTACATAGGCAAATAGTTTAATCCCATTACCTCCACTTCAAATTCCCGTTCAACCTTAAAGCAACGTTTTCCTTCCTTCTTGTCTTCATTCCAAATATCAGTAGTCACCAAAAATCAGCTGCACTGTGTTCTGCATCTTTTCCAACGTGTGGGGATTTGGCAGAGTTAAGTAATTTTGTTGTAGCCATATTGGAAACTGTAGTGTTACCAAGTATATTAGAATACACTTGTATTCTTTAAAGAACGCTTAATCTACACACAAATATTGTTACTGAACTGCACTTTTAATTAAAAGAACTATGTTATTTTAAATAGTTGTAGCTGTTCTTGTTTCATGTTAAGTTGCAGCACCTCAAAGTAAGGCAGTTTTTTAATAGGAAAATATAGTCTCAGATAATGACTGTAACGTTTAATCTGGATCCTTGGTAGAGAAACAGGAACAATGTTCCTATTTCAACGAGCCTTCATAAAATTGTAAACATGAAAATATCACCTTATTTTCCAGTTACAGAAGTCCAAAAGTCTGTATTTCTATGTTTATAGCTTTGTTTTTCATATTTATTCAGGTTACAACACTGAATATTTTCCGTGTGATTAAGACTTGGATATTTTTACTCCACAGCGTTTTTATTAGATACTTCACAAAGCTTTTGGGCTATGTAATGAATGTTTTAAAAGTAATCTATGGCTTTATTAAAGGCCTAGTGGCAAACGCTTAGTAATAAATACGACTTCTGTGGGTTTTTTCTAATGTAAGTTTTAATTCAGGACAAACTTTTGAAGAATTTAAGTTGCTAAAAATTTATTTTTAGTTCTGTTTAAAGGAAAATAAAAAAGCAGAATAATGAGGAGTTTGATGTAACTGCAAATGGGAAGGTTGGTTTTCATGCAAAAGGCTTTTGAAGTTTTAGATCAATAGTTAACGCATCCAAATTGTACCTGGGTTAAAGTAATGAGAAGGTAATATGTGATCAAGATTTATTGGCCAGTTTAATAATAGAATAGGCAGTAGGTTAATACAACAACAAATGCACCAACACAGAAAGGAACGAAAAGCAGAAACCAAACCAACAACCAAAACTCAACAATGACAAAAACCCCAAAGCAAAAACCAAACCAACTATAACAAAGACACCAAAAACAACAACAAAACAACCCCCCAAAACAACCAACCTCCCCCAAAACCTCAAAGCAACAGCTCATGTACAGTTGTGTAAGGGCTCCAGTTCTGTGCAAATATCAAAGTCGTTGTTCTGCAAAATAATGTAAATATTGCATACGTATTGGAGTTAAGTACAAGAGAGCACAGTTTGTATGGTGGGATAAAGATCTCTGGAATACATTTGTTTCATTTTCTAGCTTCATTAAGCCATCAGTTCTGCTTCTGCTGAAGGCTGGAGAGCAACAGCTGAGTAACGCCTACTTGGGGAAGCTGTTAGAGTTGCTTTTAATGGGAATACGATGTATAATTTTAAATGTGTCGTTGAATAATTACAACTTTGAATACATCTGCTGAAGCCATACTTAGGTGTGATTTATTAAAGTAGTTTACATTGAAGTTCTGTGACATTACTGCAAAGGGAGGAAAAGAAAATCTTGTGCACTAATATGCAAGAGTTTCACTCTTCTTCCAGAAGAATTACATCTTTGATAAGTAAAAGAAATCTATTTTGAAATGAGTGATAGGAATATTTTTAGAATAGCTAACCTTTAGATTTTGCAAGTGAATCTTGAGTTCTGAACAAGTGAGTTTGAACTGGTAAGATACCATCTCTGCTCCTGGAATTCTGGCTGTCCTGCATCTTGCCCCGGGTACCCACTGTAATTATGAAATAGTTTAAAAATTCATCAAGGGTCGAGCTGCTTCAGAGTGATTCTGCAATAATGGAGTAACATGGTTACCACAGAATAACTGAAGTGCTGCAGGTTCGTACCTTGTTTATTCCAATATAGTTTATCCACCATTCCTCAAAAAAAGCCCTGAGGCCATTCTGGGTATTGTCTTACCTCAGTTCAACAACATTTCAAAGCATCTTGTATCTTTTTGCACACAAAGCATTTCATCGTGGGAGCCCACGCGTCCCTTCTTTGATTCTGCCGTGAGTTATTTTCAGGACTATTTGCAGGTTAATTAACTTCTTTGCATATTGGTTACTCAGTCTGTGAAATGCCATCTTGGTTCATAAACACCAAGGTGGTCAGATCGTATCATAGTGTCATTACCACTGTTGTTCACCTGAGGTTTAGTTTTATTCTGCCTCACCCTGATCCATCTTTGTAAATGCCATGGGGCAGAAAGAGTCTTTGCAACTGCTGTGTTGTAGAGTCTCATTAATTATTATAATAAAGCAAGAACCAAAGCCTTAATATTTGGTAAGACTGTAAAATAACAACAGAGGTAACTTAGTGTGTCTGGCACGGCTGTTTCTATTCCTTTGGTTTAAGTGAACCTCTCAAGAAGTAACATAGGATTGAAAGTTTGGGTAGATTTCATTGCAAAACTGAAGATAAATTTGTGTGTGAAGGAGTTTTACACCTTTTATGTGTTTACATCTTTGTCTGACTGAGGTTTCTTGAATCTATCCAGAGAGAGGAGTCTTGTCGTTCTTATAGAAATCATTCTGAAAATACATATTCTCCAGCAATGCTATTCATCCTTCAGCTATTGATACATAGCTTTTGGAAAAGGTGTGGGCTGGATTAATTTATACTGTATGGTTTAATGAATAGTCTATTCTTTTAGTTTTCTTTAGTGAGCAACAGGAAATATATGCCATTCCTTTCTTACATTGTTGTTGAATATAATAACATCATGTTTGTATTTATCGACCGTAAATCAGGCATGAGCGATTTAAGTTTCCGTTGTCGCATGTGGTATAAGCAGTTGCAGAAAAAAGACTAAATGGTAATTCCTGAAGCCGTGGTGAGGTGGTGAACAAGGTGTTTCTGTAGGATTGATCTCCAGGTGAATTCTTTGACTGAGTTATTAATGAAATCCCTATCTCAGGTGATGTGGTCAGTAACCTGAAACAGAAACAAGTGGCTGCTCATTTTACTGGCTTTATATTGCAGATATATCTGTTCATGTTATCTCAAAGGATCACAACTGAAATGAGCTTTATGGGTGAAATATTGCATGTTTATAGTGGTGAACTATGCTCAAGATGTGGACTGCCCTCTGAAACTATTGCTTGTACAAATAATTCTCGTGGTCAGCAGCTCGAACACGTTAAGGGGGTGCTGTGGGGGTCTCATTAGCTGGAAGGGAAGGAGAAAGGTGGGAGCATCTCGCAGGCCCAGCGTGTCTCCAGTACCACAGGCCGCCAGTCTGGTGTGCTCAGCACCTCTTGTCTTTGATCCATATATACCAGAAAATAAAATTTGTCTTTGTCTCTGCCATCTACTTCTCCTATGTTATTAAAAAATACAAAAACTGAAAGACAACAGTACACATGACTGTGTGCTCAGCGCTGTGTTTCACATCTCATCCATAGATGGAATAAGTGTGACCTGCGATTTTCCATTTACTCAGAGATATCCAAGCAGTCAGATGCCCTCTAGTTCTGCAGTTGTGGGTGCTTGTGTTAACATTTGGGTTTGTCCCCTAAGTGACTCTGAACAGCTGCTTTCTCTTCCACATATGCCCTGTATGTATACATTTATACAAAGTAGTCTCTGAAATATTTTTAAATGGCTCTTGCTAGTTATAACTTGGATAGTACTGCCGAACACAGTTTTCAGTTTATCAGGAATAAAGTCAAGAAGCTGTGTTGATTGAATATTTAAATCAGTCTTTTTAGGCTTATTCTGTTTTAAATAATTTGTAGCTTTGGAACATCATTTGGTGTCTACATATGAAGAAGAAATTTGGATGCTTTACAAATCTATTGGTGAAGCTTATGCTGAAGTAGCTACAGTCTAATTAAATATATGTATGTAAATACACATGTTGTATGGATTGTGCATTAGTGTGTGCATATCTTCTTTAAAAAGCATCATTCCCTTTTAAATTTAATGATTTGCAACTTTCCTGGCTGCCAAGAGGCTGTTTAAAAACTCTTTAGGAAAGAGGCTGTAAATATGTTATTACAAAACAAATCACAGCCTCTCACCCCCTCAAGGCTTCAGCTGAAAGGTCCAAGCGCTTTCGAGATGGTTCTTTGTAAAATAAATTCATCTATAACAGTGAAATGTAACCACTTTCATTACTTGGAGATTAGAAAAAGTACTTCCTTTTTAATCTCCCTATTACACGAGCCATTTAAACAGTTTCACAAAGAGAAGAACGTGCTGCCAAGGATTTTTCTTTCTATGGCAAGTACGGTATCGGCAGATGCTGAAGACCGAATTGGTGAAGCTTTAAAGATTAAAAACCAGAGTCTACAATGGAAGCACAAGAGATACAATTCTACCTGAAGTGTGTAAGAGCAATTTCTCCCCTGCATAGTGGGCACAGGACACTGTGTGAGCTGCTCAGCTGCTTTGTAGAAGCATAAAAACGAAAAGGCCGCAGTTGGTTTAAGCCTTATTGATTTATTTTTTTGTTTGTTGCTGTAATTCAGATGGATTTACAAAACTCAGCTGAATACAAGGCAGGCTAAAGGTCTGGATATTGTAATACAAGCAGTAAATCTGCTATTGCCAGGTTTTTCCACAAGAGGAAGATGCAATTACTGCAATGTTTACTACAGAAAATACCAAAAATGAAATAGAAATGTTCACTTGTGTTTAAAAGGACAACTTTTCTTATTTAATTTTTACTTTCTTTTTACACTACTTATACTTCATTAGTAGAATTTCAATCCAGCCTTAGTTGTATGGGCAAGATGCTAAAAATTCTATAGTGAGGATTTTGGGATCTCCAGGTGTTCAGCATACCCAGTATACTTAGAGCCATCACTTGGTTGGTTTTTCCTCACTCCATTTACCTATCTGAAAACAGATGAAACATAAGTGATTTAACATATCCATCCTATATAATTTGAACGGAATATTTCTATTTAAAGGTGATGTTTTGTTACTCTTGAGAATTAGGTTGGCACAGATACCTGCCTGTTGCCTTTGAGAGGACGTCAGATAACAAAAAAGCACAACTACTGTATTTCTTTGATGCAGAAATGTATGTGTAAGAGCCTGTATTTCTTGATTAGAAAAATAGCTAATTCTCTTAATTTTATTTCAGCTTTACTCTTGGAAGCTCAGTCAACACCGTTTCAAATAACTCCTTCAACCATGGCAAATATTGTGAAAGGCCTGTATACACTACGACCAGGTAAAAAAGACACAATATTTCTAGAATTTTTCTAGAATATTTCTAAATTTTTTCTTTGTCTCTGCCATCATCAGGGTGTTGGTTTTCCCACCTGGATTTAACCTGAAATACTTTCTCACCTATAGCGATCTGGCAGTGGCACGAAATACATACCACAGTATTTCATGTTGTGAATGCCCAGTGTTGGGTTAATGGTTGGACTTGATGATCTTGAAGGTCTTTTCCAACCAAAATGGTTCTGTGATGAGGGAGGGTAGTGCATTGGTTTTTTTTAAAACCGCATGTACACTAGTAATGATGATTTAGTGAGTTTGCTGATTGAAATAAACGCTGTTGAAGCCTGGTATCAACCAGGTGACCATATGTGGGCATTGGGTAAAAGCTCATGGTGTGCCCTAGTGAATATATTTAAAAGCATCCCTTTTTTCCCAAGTAAAGATGAAGTTTAAGAGAACTGCTACAACCTCTGGAAAGTCTGGCTTCAGAAATACTTGTGGGGCATTTATTTTTCTTAGAACTTCTTACACAGTTGCAATAAACCCAATTTTCATCCTTTGCTCAGTCGCCTGTGTTTCTTATCAGCCTTGAAGCGGCTTTAAGGTAAACTGTTTTGCTTCTGTAAGGCAGTGTTCAGTGTAGTGAAATTAAATCACATTTCTATCCCAAAGCTGAACTAATACAGTTTAGAATTATATAATGAACATTAAAAAGTGTTCATCTGAGCTTTGGAAGATCAGTGAGAGAATTGCATTAATTCATTTGAAATGGGTAATGGAGAAGCAGGGTTATATGTTGATATTACTGTGCTTTCTAGAAATAAGGCTCAGGGAAGAGAGGTGTAAATTTTGTGAACAAGCCTCCCACACTAACGTGTTACACAGAATCCCAGAATGTCAGGGATTGGAAGGGACCTGGAAAGCTCATCCAGTGCAATCCCCCCATGGAGCAGGAACACCCAGATGAGGTTACACAGGAAGGTGTCCAGGCGGGTTGGAATGTCTGCAGAGAAGGAGACTCCACAACCCCCCTGGGCAGCCTGGGCCAGGCTCTGTCACCCTTACTGAGAAGAAGTTTCTTCTCAAATGTAAGTGGAACCTCTTGTGTTCCAGTTTGAACTCATTACCCCTTGTCCTATCATTGGTTGTCACTGATAAGAGCCTGGCTCCATCCTCATGACACTCACCCTTTATATATTGATAAACATTAATAAGGTCACCCCTCAGTCTCCTGTTCTCCAAGCTCCGGAGCCCCAGCTCCCTCAGCCTTTCCTCACACGGGAGATGCTCCACTCCCTTCAGCATCTTTGTTGCCCTGCGCTGGACTCTCTCCAGCAGTTCCCTGTCCTGCTGGAACTGAGGGGCCCAGAACTGGATACAATATTCCAGATGTGGTCTCACCAGGGCAGAGTAGAGGGGAAGGAGAACCTCTCTGACCTACTGACCACCCCCTTCTAATCCATCCCAGGTACCATTGGCCTTCCTGGCCACAAGGGCCCAGTGCTGGCTCATGGTCACCCTTCTGTCCACCAGGACCCCCAGGTCCCTTTCCCCTACACTGCTCTCTAATAGATCATTCCCCAGCTTATACTGGAACCTGGGGTTGTTCCTGCCCAGATGCAGGACTCTACACTTTCCCTTGTTATATTTCATTGAATTTTTCCCCGCCCAACTCTCCAGCCTGTCCAGGTCTCTGGATGGCAGCACAGCCTTCTGGCGTGTCAGCCACTCCTCCCAGCTTCGTGTCATCAGTAAACTTGCTGATAGTGCACTCTGTGATTATCAAGGTGAGTTTGCTGATCTTCAGCTGTACTCGAGAGTGTCCTGAGGCTCAGCAGCCCCTGTGAGATGCAGCAAGAACTGAATTTCAATTTGCTCACAAGGTTGATGACCAAAGAAAATAGTAATTCCTTTATCTACATTTAAGCATTTAACAGTCTGATTATTTGGTCTGCTTTAAGGTCTGGTTTCTGTGGGTTTAGGGGATGGTTTTGTTTTGTTGTTGTGGGGTTTGTTTGTTTGTTTGTTTTTTGTTCAAGATCATAAAATGTATTCAAAATAGAGCAAAGTGACATCTGTCAAAGAGTAAAATTTTCACAAAGGATCTTTTCCACATGTTTTGTTGTTGCTTTCCCTCTTCTTACAGAATGGGTACAGATGGCACCAGCTTTATTTTCTAAATTCATCCCAAATATTCTACCCCCTGCTGTGGAATCTGAGCTTCAGGAATATGCTGCTCAAGACCAGAAACTTCAAAGAGAGCTTATGCAGAATGGATTTACGAGGTAATAATTACTACTTCAGTAGTAATGGTGCTGGACAGTGCTGAAATAATTTAAAATAATTTAAGAGTTAATGAAGAACTTTCACAGCTCAATATCTGAAATATGGTCTTATTTTCCACACATTTTGAGCAGTACCAACCTGGCAGATGGTACCAAAGAGCAAATCATCGCAAGTCTTCAAATATTTTCATGTAACAGATTGCTTACAGTTCATGCCACCCTGTGTTTTCATTGTGCTTCTAATGCACGATCATGCTCTTGTTCAGCCTTTACTTTGACCTTTTCTTTTCTGATTATGTTGCTTCTGAAAATGTCAGTTGACGACTTCTCCTTATTCCACTTTCAGAGCTATTTATACAGTAGGTATTTATTTTAAATACACGTTTCTCTTCTGAGAATTGAAGAACAAACAGTAGAAGAGACAGTGGAAAATTTTCATCATGTTAATTTTCATGTTGATGGTTCTGGGCTGTGCCTGTTGTTGAGCTGCCTGGATGGAAGCACAGCATTGGGACCAAGCGTGGGGAAGCTGTCGTGCTCTGTTCCCCAGAGGTTCCTTTCAGTGGGAAGAGGATAAATCATCCTTCCTGTTACCTGTGCAACTGCAGCACTGAAAAACTGGTCCTGTAGTTTAAACACCCACTAAATGTGTGTATGTTTAGTGTTAGACGTGCTCCTGGATTTCACATTAGTGTAGTTTTCTACAGAGGTAATTTCTCTCTTCAAAGCTTGGTAAATTATTGAGCTTCAGAACTCTACTGCTGACCTAAATGCAAATGGTATTGGAGACTCATTCCTTGTAAGGCTTTCTGTTGAGCAAAACAAATTTTGATAGGTTAGGATACTAAAAATAAAGTCATAAGAGCTTGGGCTGAGAAAAGCGGTGCATTTGGCCCAAGAAATAGAAGTTTGAGACTGTTTGTTTGAAACTGAGTAGGTATATAGTGCTGACCAAAGGAGGAAATTTACGAAACAAAACAAAAAAAAGGAACATTTTAGTTTTGTCTAATTTTCAATCTAATTAATTCTGTAGGTGTCTTATAATAGTTCCACATACAACCACATTTCACTCGTTTCGTCTCTTCATAGAGAATTAAAAATGAAGTTTCAAGTAGTAATGATCCATATCCACAAAATCAGTTTGTTTCAGGAACATTTTTCCCCAGTATCTGAAAATAAGGCAGGCTTGCCAGCTTGACCGTGAAGTTTTTTGGCTGGTGCTGTATAAAAGGAAGCAAAGGGTACTGAACGTTGCAAAATTTGGAGGCCGGTGTTGTGCCCTCTTCTTAGAAACTTCATGGGATCTTCAGAATATATTTTAGTAACTCCTGTTTTATGCAGAAAAGTAATTCTCTAACACTATAAATAATACAAATCCATAGGAAACTGTTTCTGTCTTGTGGGGACAAAGAAATGAGGGCTTGAGAAAGGCCATACAGGGAAGAACAAAGTAAAGGTTCCTGTGTCACATGTTGGTTGCAAAGTCCAATTTCTAAGAGTTCCTCTTCCTTTTGTCTTTCTGAGTATGTGATCTTCCGGGTATTGGACATGTGAAGAGTTTTAATATGTCTTGAAGGTGTAGAAAATTGTCCCACCCCAACCCATGCTTTGGTGCAACTACTGTTTTTATCTACCTTGCTTTCGATTTATTACATTAAAGTGCAAACCAAAACTCTGCAGTGGAGTAACTGATGAATGTATTTTGCAAAACACATTTATATGGTCTTACTGCCGAGGAGTCAGTGCAGCCTGGTAAACATGGAGGTTCTGTGAAGTGTTAGAGTCTGTCACCATGGAAAGGGCAGAGGTAAAACTGAAGTACAGGTGATATAATTTGCTACATGGCATTTTGAAGTAGTATTTGAAATGCATTTTTCCTTGAAATGTATTTGAAGAAGTAAAATGTGCTTCTGCTTATGTTCAGGAACACGGGTTGTATTTCTTTATGACCTTTTCAGCATTGTTCTGAGGTTTTATTCTTACTTGTATAGATGTATATGTATGTACAAAAGGGTTGTTTGTCTCTTTTACGAAGGAGCGTACGAAGGCTGTTCGCTTCTGGGTTGGCATGAAATGTCACCTCTTCTCCTATAATTGCGCCAAAAAGTGGTGATGTCTTTGCTGCTGAACTTCCTACAACAATAACCTTGAGGAACACAGCACAGTGAGGTGTCTTCAGCAGCACTGATGGCATATCAGGTTCTACTTGAAATAGTCAGGTTGTCAACACCATTAAATACTATTTGCTGCAGAAAGTGGGAACACGAGCCATTTGCCTGGCAGTATTTGTCTTGAGAAAGACCTTAATCAAGTCATACACAGCAGGTCCATCACTTTAAGAGTCATTTCAAGGAAGAACACTTCATATTATTAGAGAAAAAAATATTCTACCAACTTCCAGCAGATAAATGTTAAATTATAACCACTGTGATGAAAATATATTAGAATCTCTCTTCCTTATATGACAGTTTCAATAGCATATCTATCGTAGTGAGAAACTTGTGAAGCAGACAGATTTACCAGCTTTAAGGGTCTGTGTGCACAAGAATAAAAGGAAAAAAAATGTTTTCCAAATAGATGGGAATTTGACTTTGGGTTTTCAGGAGCAATTGATGCCAATACAGCTTTAGTTATTTATTTGAATCTTGTGCTTGAAGAGGAAGTGCTGTCAGCTCAGATTTGCTTCGAGTCTCATTGCTGGGGTTTCAGGACTAACGTACCTTTTTAGATGGACAGATGCAGAATTTATGTAGTTCTCTAAAGCTTGGTTGAGGAGTTTGAGTTAAGGAAAACAATTCTATGCATGGCTTAAGACTGCTCTGCATATGAGCAATTTTCCTCATCTTCATTTTGTAAAAAGTTACAAGATCAAACCTACTGTCTTTGACAGAAGGATGAACTCATTAAATATATAAAATCTAACTTATGTTTCTGTTTTAGTAAATCCAGAATCCCGCAGTCATGTGTTATTGCTACTATGTTTGAATTTTGTTTCTAAAGTCTGTAAAAGTTGATTATGATTGTGCTGAGGTATTTCACTATTGTTTTCTCTTTTTTAAAATCATAGACTCATAAAATGGTTTGGGTTGGAAGGGATTTCTAAAGGTCATCTAGTCCAACTCCCCATGCAATGAGCAGGGACATCTTCAACTAGAACAGATTATCATGAAAATACTTTTCTTCCTTTTCTTTCCTAGAGGTGACCAGTCACGAAAGAGAGCTGGAGAAGAGTTAACGTACAGTGAGTATGCATCTCCCTGCCCTCCGCTGTCCTGCTGTCCCTGCTGCTTTGGGCACACAGCTCCTGGTGGCCTTCTGGCTTCTTGGGGCTGTCGAGGTGTCAGAGGCTGCCCCTCCACGTGTAGCTCAGTCTGCCAAAGGAATCTTTATCATTCCAAGTAAAAATACAATCTTCTTGGATCTAGAGCCTGGCTAACTGTGCTGGAGTCCCACAGCCACCTGTAAGGTAGTAAGATATCCAAGCTGCAGAGGCCAAGATACTTCCACTTAAGTACACAGCTGAGGACTTAAGGGAGAAGAACGTAGTTGTCCCAAGTCAGGATACATCTAAAAGGTAACGAAGTGATGAGCCAGGCCCTCAGTGATGTGTCTAATACAAGCTGGTGGCCACCTGTCTTGAGTATTTGTCTACAAATGCTCGAGTCGTGCAGCAGGGAAGTTCTCTTCCATTTGTAGGTGAAGTCTCTTGCTGCATGTTTAACTGTGAGGTTCTTCACTTTGTTACTCTCCTAATTTCCCCCAGTAGAGATGATGGGGTGGGGAGAAGAGACACAGGGAGGAATATTTCCATTCTTGGTTAGTTGGTCTACTCCAGACATCCCGAATTTGGGTGCAGTCAAAGGTCCTGCCTTCTGTGCTGATTAAATATTTGTCCAGGAGAGAATCTAGTCCCACACGTACTAGGTCAGGGTTTAAGTACAAGGTCCTGATTGTCATTTAGCCTTGGGGACAGGGGAATAGTATCTGTTCTGGTGCCATTGTTAACTTCATTTTATTGCATTCCTTCCACCAAGTTTCCTCCTGTGCCTTCCGCTGAGTATGTTTGCTTTATTTCCTACCATAAAATGTCATACAGTTTTATGATGAATTCTTATGACAACCTGAAATGAATAGGTGGATGTTTCCCTGGTATATCAACTTCAGGTTACACTATTAGCATTTTGCAGGCAATGCTGGTTTTGGGGTTGGTGGGGAAATGGGGGCAAAGAACTTAAGGTGGAAGCTTAATATGAGAGAATTTCTTGAACTTTTTCTGTACTTTCAGATGGCTCATCAGGCTGTGCAAGCTCCAGGGGGTACAGATAGTGAATATATTGGATCAGCTTCTCTTCCTAACCAGAACAGACACTGGAGGAGCGCAGGTGGTATCCAGAGCCTCCTTTGGCAACTGCTGATACTCAAGCTCTGACACGAACTATGCCTCAAAGAAGAGTTTTGGACTTCTTTATACGATAAAATGTCAGTTGCTGCTACAATTGGGATGACTTTGAAAGACATGATTCTTTGGTCTGGCCTCTCAACAAGTTCATGTTCTGTGATTTTTGTGAGGAATGCACCTTGAAAAACGATCCTTTCAAAGTAGAAATGGGCAGCTGGAATCAGCAGCTTCCAAAAGTGTTAGAATGGAAGAATCCTTTTTGCACTCTTTTCTTAATATTAAGGACATTCTTAAAACTAGTTAACACGTCAGTGTATTAGTTTTTAAACTTCAAGGTATTTTCTGGAGCTTTTACTTAATAAGAATAAAATTTTGTTATTTTGCAATATTTGTTCATTAGTTTAAAAATGGTCACCTTTAAGAGTTGGTCCCATATAAATGTATCTTCTGTCAGGGAGTTTTAAATTCCAGATTTTTCTTTTAGCTCTTTTTTTGTTACTTTGTATTTTGAAATCTGTTTTCCTATGTGTTTGTACTCTGTGCCTTCAGCTTGTGCACTTTGCAACTTTATAGACCATATTTTGTTACTGCAAAATGTGTTCTTGAGGCAAAACTTGACGTGAACAAACATGCTGCAAAGTTGCACTTTTCTCTTGCGTTAATGGGAGGTGAATCTGAGAAAAAAGTCGAACCTATCACCATCACTAATCGTGGCTTGGAAGTTTGTCCCCTTTTATTTTACATGAGTTTTAGTGTTCAGTGGTGGGACCAACTCTTGTAGAACCCCTCTCATTGACTTTTCAGTGGCTTCCATAATCGCAATAGATTGAGGTGTGAATTCCAGACTGAATGAAATACTAAGATGTGTTTGATGCTGTGCTACGTAGAAATATTTGGGGCAAAATTCTCGGGTTTTGTAGGTCTGCAAAGTGCATCTCTGGCAGCACGAACCAGACTTGCAGCTGGTTGATCAGTGAACAGTGGCACCTGTCCAAGGTCACTTTGTGGCTCCTGTGCCGTTTCTCCTGCACCGGGGACGCGATGGGGCTGTGAAGTGGATGTTGTTGGCATTGGGGAGCTGAGGAGCGGCGTAACGCAGGCATGTGTGCCCATCGGCCCCCGCTTCCAGCCTTGGCAAACCCAGCTGGAGATCCAGCTGAGCCCAGTTCCAGGAGATCTGGACCTGTGGTCTGAATCCTAATGATTGTGACAGGGGCTTTAATCAGTAGTATGGCTAATGCAATTCTTTCCTGAGGGGAGAAACATACTTGAAAAAGCAGCTTGACTACAGGTGTTTTTGTTGTGTTTTTTTTTCTTTTATTACTATGGATTTATTTTTTATCACCTTTAGTTACAAAGAGAAATGAGTCGGTAATATAAAATCTTTCTGAAGTGAAACAAAGTTTGTTCAGTTTTATCTTGCACAGCTCTTATGCCTGTTCAAAAAAAAACTACACACAAACCCCCCCCACAAGCCCCTTTATGCTTGTGTGACTTCATTACACAATGCAGGAAAAAGATAAAAAATATATGCGGCAGGGACAACATTTCTTTTTCATTCTGCTTTGTAGCCAGGCTTCATGTAAATGAATTGAATTCTCTCAGTTTCACATCAGCCACTTTGGCAATGCTGTTAGTTTGGAGGGTGGGCGTGGGGAAGAATGCGGAGGACACTTCTGTGATTGACAGATTAAAATCTGATTTACCTATATATTTCTTTGCATATTCAGAAAGCCTGTTTGTTTTTAAGGAAGTGTTTCTTTTCAGGTTAAAAATGAATGCTTCAGTGTTCTGCTTTCCATGCAGAGCAATGCCAGCAGGCTGAGCTCACCCCCAGCAGTGGAAACCAAACCACTCGCAGTTGGGATTTTCAAGTGTCGATAGTGTTTGCTTCAGCTTTGCTGCCAGCTGCTTAAGTTGAGGCAGAATTAGACAAAACCAGGGGTTTTGAAAATTTTGCTGAAGAACGCAGTGGAAAAGTTAATGAAGGCTGATAGGGAATGAAAAATGATTTGCCAGCTTCCAGATGATTTTAAATCAGTTTTGGCTTTAAACAAACATAAAATCTCTGATAGTGTCCTTAGCTTTAAAAATCACTGTTTGCTGAAATGCCAATATTCTTGAGTTAAGAATAGATACATTAACCGAATTTGGTTAAAATGTGTTTACAACGTCATTCCCATTCTAGTTCATCTAATACAGTAATCAAGCTCTGTCACCCTTGTCCAGTGATCACAATGTTTTTCTGTTCTTAAGGTGGTTTTACTGGTTCAAGCTTTTAAAGAACATGTATTCCTGTTGCTTCATGTTTGAGGCAAGGGTTCAACATTCATTTTACGTTGCATTATGTTTGGGACACAAACTTCTAGAACAATAATTCCATCAGAAGGTAAAGCATTCCTGTCGGTGTGGTTCACTTTGTGTGCACTGGGTAGTGCTTGGATGCTTCTCAGTCCTGTGTAGCATTCTCACTTGGCCACCATACCTGAGAAATCTGTTTGTTAAGCACTGTATTATGTTGTAAATTTGGCATTAAAATTCCTGTATGTTTTGGCATTATTAACATAATGCTGAAATATTGTTTATCTGTCAAAGACGTTATCATTGTGACTGAGCATGAAACAATACAGCGTGCTATACTAAATTATTTTGTTTCTCTGTAAACTTGCATTTTACTTACAGTAAAACTAACTCAGCCAACTTGAGCATTGGTACTGTAAAGCCACAATTACCAACAGCATGTTCCTACCTGCAATATTTAATTTAACCAGATAACTTGTGGTAAATCTGTTGCCTCTGTAGCTTACTCTGTTAAGATTAAGCAGTAAAGTTGGTTATACAATGGGCGTCCTCTCTATGTTGCACTGGTTCTATAGCCAAACTTGCTACATTAAAATATTTTCAGATTAATTTCATTTCTTGATTTGGGAAGTTGGAATATTTAACTCCATCCTGCTGACTACTGTAATAGTAGGTGACTGTCAACATATGGTTCAAGATGGTCTTTGATACAAGTGGTGATGGGGGGTGGTCTATCTAGGTAAGTACTCAACTCTTCTGCAGTTGGATCTCCCCGATACCCTTCTGCAGTTGTTGAGGAAGTATTTGTGGATAAATATTTGAAGCAAATTTTTTTGACTCCTGTCATTTGATAGAAATGTGACCAGCCAGATTTCTCTCTTTTAGTTTCTCCCTAATGTGACTGTTTGCTTTCTATGCGTTTTAAAACAAAACAACACAGACACCAACCAAAATTAAAGACTGAAAAATATTTTCCATGTATGCTACGACAAGCCCAGTGAAAGGACTGTTACATAGAACTACAGAATAATGACCAACTGCTTGGATTTGACTTCTGTCTTGATCCCAGCTCTAAATGAGAGAAAACAGATGTTTAGACAACTTGACATGCAGCAGATTCCCAGAGGGCACTTAGCTCACAATGTGCGAGTTACCTTTAGGGTCAATATAGTTCTTGACCACAATGAAAAGGTCCTGCTGGGGAGGAACGGTCGCTGCTTGGGTTCATGTGCTTCCCTGTCTGATAACATGAGGATGGTCTCTGTGCTGATGCCACTCTCATTAAAGATGCCTTTTTTGAGGGAGGTCTTGCGTTGGCCACTTGTTTAACTCTTGTGATTGCTTTTCACAGCTGAATACTGTAAATAAGGCTGATAATGATAGTGTGTGCGTTCTCCAGTGGCGTTTGCTTTGCTCTTAGAGCACCTCCCCTGGATGCCTTTAAATGCACATGAAAGGTCACTGTGTCTTTGTGGAGGTGTTTGCATGGGGTAATGCTGAGCTGCAGCCTGCGCTCCCAGCGCTGTCACGGGGCAGGAAGAATGTAGGTGGTCAGGCGTTGTGTGTGTCCCTTTCTCGAGCTGGGATTTGCAGTAACAGGTACAGGTGCGTGGTCGGTACAAGGAGCAGCCTTTTCTCCACCGTTTCTTTGGCCGAGTGCAAGCAGGGGAGGTGCAGCCCGGCCGTGCCGCTGCTTTGCTGGGCTGGTGCATCGTGCCATTGCTGTGCCTGCCCATCATGTCATGTCATTGCTGTGGCACATACTCGTGTCCCTCTCCTACTCAGTCTTTTATTTCTGGGTAAGATAGAGGAGAATTTGCAGGTGCAGTCTGAGCTTTCCCCCTGCAGCTTTCTTGGGAAACTTTTTCTAGCTGGTGGAGAGATTTTTCCCCCGAGGAAGAGGACTGGGGGTCATCTATCTCAGATTTTTTGTCTGCTGGTCTCCAAGGCAACATGGTACAAGACAGTCAATCATATTGACTGCACCATGCTTCTAGCACTTAATTCTGCACTTAATCTAGGATAAACAGTGACCTTTTCGGTAGGATTACAAACTTCAGGTAGCGGTAATCGCGGAGAGTGTGGAGCAGGGGTGGCCTTACTCTGGAGATGTCATTCTAGGAATTACAGGTCAGAGGAAGCTATTTTTTCTGAAAGGACATTACTTATTATAGCATAAGTTGTTGTGATACTGGCCCAACAAGATTTTTTTTATACCCATAGTGTCTGTTAACAGAAAAAGGGCAAATGATGGAAGTTTCATCTTTATCAGCACTGAAATACACTGGCAGTGGGGAGCAGACCCGGGCTGAGGGGCAGCCTCACCTGGCAGGAGGTGCAGAAGATCAGCATTACTGCATTAATGAAAACAACAAACTTGCTGGTTTGGCCGGAGTTGAAAGCTCCCTGACAAAGTGCTTTGTACTTTGCTAGAGGGAGTGCAAGGATTAAACCCATGTATCTTGACCTGACTTGAATGACTGGTTTAAGGGGTTTCCAAAACTTCATAGGTAATGAGTACACAGAAATCCCTCTGGCTGTCCATGGGAAGCTCCAGATGCACTTTGGTTAATGCTGCTCTTACTAAGCTGCTGCTAAGTGATCTGATTAGCAGAGAACAGGAAAACTGGCTCCCATAATGACGACAACAGAATGAATTTAGTAATAGCACTTATTGCCTCTTTAGTATTGTTTTTCATTTAATCATTCCTTAAGAAAACCTCTTACAGTTTCCATGATGACCTGGGTCATCACCAGTTTCTCTTAGCAGACAACAGGTAATTTATTTGTTAGCACCGTTTGCTATCTATCAGCAAATCGAACGGTTTTGTACAGGTAAAAGTTCATAAATTAATATCTCAGGGTGGTTGGTAGATGTTACCCTGTGAATGAGGTACATAGAAGATGGATGGAGCTCTGAGTGTGCTGCTGAAGAGCTGGGGTGCTCGTCTGCCCTCAGACCCACGCTGTGAACTGTGGGGGGACAGTTGCGCTCAATGGTCCGTGTGGGTCCCTTCCAACCCAGGACGTTCTGTGGTTCTGTGATCCGCTTGGGTTCATGCCGCTGTCCCACAGAAGCCCAGGGTGACTGCAAAGTGAGTTGTACGGTGGGCGCACACGTAGGTGAGCACACATGTAGGTGAGCACACACAGGTGCTGAGTGTAAGTTCCCCAGGCAGAACTTTCCAGACGGGACCTGTCCTGCTGATGCAAGAGCAGGAGGAAAACAGGCTTGTTTGGTTCTTTCACGTAATGACTTTAGTGTTACACATTCACTGAGCAGGCACCTGCTGTTCCCAGTTGCTTGAACATCTGGTGCTTTTAAAGGTACGTGGATTTGATGCTTTAGTGTGTTGGAATGAATGTTAGGCGGAATTTCTTCTGAGTTATAGAACCATTTCCCTTAAAATACAGAGGTGCATCATACCTGGTGATTATCTACTTGTAATCTACATAATCTCATTATCCTATTTGTTCCCTCACAGCTTCTGAAAGCGTGTTCAAGTGATAATATGCTTTCCAGTTGTGGCTCCGATTTTCTACTACTAATGTTGTAGTTGTTGAGGACATACACAGGGGAGAGAGACGCACGGAGTAAAATGCAGTTCTCCATGCCTATTTCTTTTTCATCTTTCCTGCCAGTGGTGTATCATGAATTGAAAAACTGCGCACACAATTGCAGCTATAAATCCTTCACCTCATTCATGTTTTGGCATAATAATGTTTTGTTCTTTTCTAATAATTCCCGATGTTGAATTTGCCTTTTCTTAATAACCAATGTATACCAAGCTTGTTAGAGCTGTTATAATCCCAAGATGTCCCTAGTGGGTAATAGTAGCTCCTTGTGAAAGTAAAATTAGGATCATGGGAATTTGGGATGTCACGCTCTGGTCCTGCTAATGAGTTGGGAATTACCAAGATGGTTTCCTTGGGTGAAAGGAAACAAGGAAGACTTTTAGCATGAGAATATTTCATTTTATTTAGCTAAGAGTTTCAACAACTTTTTATTTGCTGCAGATTCTCTGAGCTCAGACCAACTGGTCGTTCAGCACTTCATGATTTGCTGATATGGGACAAGGGAGCAAGCAAGCTTGGAGTTTGCCAGCGGCTCCTGTCTGTTTGCCAACACAGCTACTCATCTTCTAAGGACCTACTTGTGCCTGAAGATCCAAACTGAGCCATTTGGCAGCAATTCAGCTGCTGTGGCTGAGGTTTGACATCCACAGTTGTTGGTGCAGAATGGTCTCTTTCATCTACAGAACACTTAAATGGCTTGTGATTGAAATTACCTATCATCACACTGGCTTCTTTAATTGTCTTATTAAAATAAACCGCAGTCAGTGATCTGCAAGCATCAGGAATCACATTTGAGGCATATTTACCAAAGCCGCTGTGCCCATCCTGAAGCACGTCACTGCTGGGCTTTTTGTTAAGAAACCAAAATTGTGGGGCTTTGGTTCCAAACCCCGTGTGGGATTGGCGCGGCTGCTGCGAGGATCCCTGCTCCATGGTGGGACCTGAGGCCATGCTGTGGGGGCTGTGTGTGTTGCAGTAAAGGTTTTAATTAAAGATGTAATGACGGTGTGCATATGTGGCTAACCAGTGAGGTTTGTACTTAGTTTGCTTAATAAACAGGGAAACAAAAGATTGTCCTTTGTTCTGGATTTGGCACTGGCGAGGCCCAGCCTCCAATCCTGGGGTCAGTTTTAGGCACTTCATGGGAAGAAAGACCTTGAGGTGCTGGAGCGAGTTGAGAGAAGGGAACGGGGCTGGGGAAGGGGCTGGAGCACAAGTGTGATGGGAGCGGCTGAGGGACCTGGGGGGTTCAGCTGGAGAACAGGAGCTGAGGGGAGACCTGATCTCTGAACTGCCTGAAAGGAGCTTGGAGCATGGAGGGGGCTGGTCTCTTCTCTCAAGTAACAAGTGATGGGATGAGAGAAAATTACCTCAAGCTGCACTAGGGAAGGTTTAGATTGGATATTGGGAAAAAATTCTTCCTGGCAAGGGTTGTCAGGCATTGGAACAGGCTGCCCAGGGCAGTGGTGGAGTCACCATCCCCGGAGGGGTTTAAAAGGTGCGTAGATGAGGTTCTTAGGGACATTGTTTAGTGCTAGTGTCAGGCTGAGGGTTGGACTTGATCTTGATGGTCTCTTCCAGCCAGAATGATTCTATGATTTACTTAACGTGATCGGAAAGGACAGCTCTCCCTTGTACTTTGGGGAAGAACAGAGTAGAACACTGAGTTACGCTGGGCAAACCACACAACCAGCATCCTGCCGGAGCAGCAGAGATGTGCCCTTAGTGACAGAGGGCACTGTTCCCGATGCTCGGGAGTGCAGAGCTATGTGCTGAGAAAAGGGTGCTGAGCAGAGCAGGATCCCCTGGGGTTTCTGTAGCTGCTGGTGGTGGGGGAGCTGCCGGCCGCATGCCCGGGCTGGACGTGTGTGCTGGGCTGGGGAGGACGTTAGTGTTTGTACCACCAAATGGATTTTGTGTTTCTATTTAGCAATTCCCAGGGCAGAACAAACCTCCGCTCTTAAATTGATTTAGCTACTTTGCAGCCAGCCTTTGGTTGCCTTTAAAGTATTTCAAGAGCTTTATTGATTTTTAAAAACATCCTGGCAAATAATGCATGTGAAGCTAGTTCCCACTGGAGCTAATTTAACTTTCTCTTGGTCTGCATCCTCACGGTGACTTAGTTCAAGGTTTCTTCAGTCTGATGAATTCCTCTTGTGCTGAATACAAACAAATGCTTTGGCCTTTATTAAATTATTCTCTTGATTTCTTCTATGGGCTACATATGCACAGAAAAAAAACCCAACATATCTGTCTGCTTTTAATTGAGCCATTGTGACTTTACTTTTATATCAATCAAATTAAGACTAATAAACTGAATTTAAAGCAAAAGAGTGATATTTGTGTAGAAGAAATAATTCTTCTCTTGGCTAGATAAATTTCAGAAAACAACCTTTATAGGCAGGATTTTAGCATCTTTCAGCTTCTCCAATGCGTTCCCTGTATTGTCCCCGAAGTTTGTAGTTTTCCATGTGGATGTCAAACGTTGTCTCTGTCTCTCTGGTGTCATCTGACCTGCAGATGCTGAGCACTTTCAAGTCCCCCAGTGTCCCCCCAGCCTTGGGGTCTTTGGGCCATTCTGTGTGTCTCTAAAAGCAGATGCTGTGAGCAGAAAGGGGAGAAGGGATGGGACAGGACAAGACTACCCAGTTAAGGAAGGACCACAGCGCAGGTCGGTGCTCTCCTTGTCCCTTTTTAAAGAGAAATAGCATTACTTGAATTCCCCTGGGTTTAGTAATCCTGTTTTAACCGTCTGGCGATCTGTGCTTCTGGCTGTGCAAATGTGCTCTGAAGAGCCTTTACACCGTGTTAAAGCTGTCTGTACCCTTTCCCTTCGGAGCTGATGTCCTTGAGTGATGCTCAGGAGTGGGTCGTTTATCACAAGCGATGTTCTCCCGCAGCTGGGTGAGGCACCTCTCATCTCTCTCTCCTGTGCAGATGATGTACTGGCAATCATTTACCGATGTTGCGTTTTAATTCTCCTTGATAGTTGTATTGCAGAAAAGATGAAAATATTGGCAGCTTGGTGTTTCAAAACAGATTGAAATCTCAGGTACTTCCAGCGTCAACATAATCACTTTCTCAGGAAAGGGGGAATTAATTTAAATATATTTAAACATTCTACTAGCAATTCTAGTCTCCTGTTCTCTAGGTGTTACTGTGCTGTCAATCAGGTTCTCCTGATTTGTGGCTTCCTGCAATGTATGATTTTCTTCTGCTGTCACTTTTTTATCATCTACTTCAATATGGATGAAGTTGATGTCATTTGCAGGTGTGTTCTCTCTGGTTTTATTCTGTCAGTACTTCTGGTTTTCAATCTGTCACTACTTGTGCCACTCACTCTGAGTCAGAACTGTCAGAAAGGCTTATTCCTACTTTGTGCAAAATACATGGAAGCTGAAGAAATTAAAACCACCCAACTCCCAGTAATCTGCCGGATTACCAAAAGGTACTGAGGGGTTCTTTGGGGATGTCTGTGTGCTCGAAGGTGAGTTGAATGTGCCTGTCCATCGGGTAGCATTGGCCGTTACTTCAGTATGTCACAGGTTTGTCTCACCACAGAGTAACAGGTTTTTTCTGGTTGTTATTTTAATAAGAACTTATACTTTAAGTGTCTTTAAATCATGGAACTGCAAAAAACCCTCAAACCATGAAATGAAGCGGTGGTTGTAAGGAAACAGTGAAAGAAGGTGACACACAAAATGCACAGTGAAGGATGCTGATTGAAATATATTAAATATAATAAATATATTAAATGTATAACAGATTCAAGTTCTGCCCCTGCTGAACTTGATAGAGAGCTGCAGTTTTGACCTCAGGTGTTTGTGCAAAGTGCTCAGACATGTGGCTGCATCCGCTCTTGTGCAAGGAAATGACATTCAGCTGTTCCTTAAATGATGCACAAACTAATAGGGATGTTGTGTTAAACTAGCTTAAGTGAAGGATCCAGACAGACGGAAATGGGTTAGACAATAAGGCAAGATATTAGAGTCTACTGGGGTCTTTGACCTCAGAGAGTTCATGGTAAATAATTTCCTTTACCAAGAAATGGTGAAGGAGATGACATGGGCTTGGTTTGCTTTTGCAGTGTTTCCTGAGCACTGGTGGTGGAGGGGTGGGAAAACTCGCCCAAAACAAATGGCTCTGCTCATGACTCCTGAGGGATGGCGGCACCGAAAAGGCTGAGGAAAATCCACCCTGTGGCAATACAAGTGGTCAGTCTACAATATCTGCCGTGTTCTTCAACATCATCATCGGTTCCTCGCCCAGCCCCATCTGTTCAAGTACAGCAGCAGATACCTGGAACAGATACAGTTATAAATTAGGTTGGTATCCTGGCCCTTAAAAGGATGTTGAGCTCCTGCAAATCCCAGCCTTGGCTCTGCAGGAAGGGATCTGCTGATCTCCGCTCACCATCCCTGGGCTGTGGTGGCTTGATGGGCAATTAACCAACAAGTTGCTTGTAGTCCCAGTGACCCCATCACAACCAAAAGCTGGTTGTTACCTTCTGTATCAGGAAATGGATCTCTGTGGGAAAAACCCTGGTGACTTTTGATAAATAACTTTATGGCTTTAGCATAAAAGAGATTTTTTGTTGCAGTCACAAGATCTTTTTCTTTGCTTAAAATCAGATTTTGCTTGCTGTAATTCATTGAACTCCACAAAGTACAATTATTCACTAGCATCAAAATTAATGTTAATGTTAGTATAACACAATTTATGAACAATTTCAAAAGGCATTCAGCACTTAAATTTACAACAGAATTATAAATTTATGTATTAAAAAAGAAGTCTAGCTCTGCTTTTCCTCACAGAGATTACTGGTTTGGCAGTGCCTTGCACAGCTATTTCACAAATCCTCCTGGAATAAGGCAAGGAGTAAAGTGCTGGTTCTGCTGTGATTCTTTATGTGCTGGAAGCCAACAAGAGCGCTCAGGGTGCAGGAACGTTGCACAGGTCGGGTGTTGTGGGCTCAGATTTCTGAGAGCTGAACCCACAAAGGTTGTAAATCCTAGTGCTGCTCTTTGCTCTCCACAGTGTTACTTGCAGGTTGGCTTTTCCAGGACATCCTTGTAATCCCAATACTGATTTTGTGCTTCGCAATCTCTGGACTTGCTCTTTTTCTGCTGCCCCTTCTCCATCTCTTTGGCCTCTGATGTGAGAGCTCCCCATGTCCCAACCTGTTGAATCTGCACAGACTATGGAGATTTGAATACAATTTTTTGAGACAAATTGCAATACGGTAAGGGGGGGTAGGAGGGAGGATGCCAGTGATTTTGGAAATTTCTATTTCATTTCTTGCTGCGCCCCAGTCACAGCCAGTCACTTCAGTGTCCACTTCAACTGCTAAAAAGAGAATCTGAGTACAGAAATGCAGCTGAATTAAGTGGAGCTCAGTGTCAGATACTTTTTAGCCATCTACTGTCCATACTCTTGGTGTTTTTCTATATACTGCGGTACTTAACTTTTAAAATCTGAGTTTTAGACTTGCTAAACCTCCATTCCCTAACCATGAAAAAGACGTAATTGCTTTTCCTCACCTCAGTTTTGCATATTTCACGGAGCAGGGTAGTTGTCTGTCTTTTTACCAGCCCTACTGCCTCTGTTTCCCCATAGGTGATGCCGCACAGATTACCAATGCAGGTTTGTCTTGCCTCATTAAATAATTTACAAGCTTGAGGAAGTCCTTGTCGGATTTTGATGTCCTCTCTGCCTTGCTATTCATCACATTGTCTGGATGAGGCTGTGCATCCCCCACTGCACAAAAGGGTTCTGATAGAGATTGCATCTTCCAAATACAGATACAGCTGTGGCTGCTGCTGCTCAGTCTCTAGAAATGGTGCTTTTGGTAACTTCCCTCCAAAGAGCAGTTGTGTGGTGCAGCTGGATGCGTTCGATACGACACGTTCATTTGCTGGAATTGCCTTTCTCAGATCATGTTTCCTCCGCGTTTCTGCCTCATGGAGGGATGTGGAGGTGGTAACTCCTGCCAAGTGAACAGATCCTGTCCTGACTCTGATACTCCTCTCACCGCTGTGCTGCCCCGTTCATTCAGCTGCTGCCCAGAGGTTTCAAACCAATGCAATAAAAACCAGTCACTTGGTAGCAGGAGGAGGTATCAAGCCATACAAGCTGCTCCTTTCTTGCTCTGTGCAATGCAGGAAATTAAGAGGATGTGGTTTCCATGAGTAAAACTTGACAAAACTATGTGCAAGGTGTGGACTGAGGCACCAGAGAGGCTGATGGGCACGTTGGCCACTCCTGGTCAGTTAATGGGCCAGAGCAGAGCAGCCTCTTTGTCTATAGCTGGAGTTTGGCACCGTGCACTAACCTTCTCCTTTCCCACTTGGTAGGAGGAACCTCCAACACTCAGTGAAAGGTTTTTTGTTAAACGTATCATAGAATCATTTTGGGTGGAAGAGACCCTCAAGATCATCAAGTCCAACTGTTAACGTAACCCTGGCACTAAATCACATCCCTAGGAACCTCATCTATGTGTCCTTTAAATCCCTCCAGGGATGGTGACTCCACCACTGCCCTGGGCAGCCTGTTCCAATGCCTGACAACCCTTTCAGGGAATACGTTTTTCTTATAATATCCAATCTAAACATCCGCTGGTGCAACTTGAGGCCATTTCTTCTTGTCCTGTCACTTGTTACTTGCGACTTGGGAGAAGAGACCAACCCCCTCCATGCTCCAAGCTCCTTTCAGGCAGTTCAGAGATCAGAAGGTCTCCCCTCAGCTCCTGTTCTCCAGCTGAACCCCCCAGGTCCCTCAGCTGCTCCCATCACACTTGTGCTCCAGCCCCTTCCCCAGCTCCGTTCCCTTCTCTCAACTCGCTCCAGCACCTCAAGGGCTTTCTTGTTGTGAGGAGCCCAAAACTGACCACAGGATTTGAGGTTTGGCCTCACCAGTGCCCAGTACAGGGAGATGATCGCTGCCCTGGTTCTTCTGGCCACACCGTTCATCATACAAGCCAGGATGCTGTTGGCCTTTTTGGCCACCTAAGGCAAAGCTCAGGCAGACCCAGAACCAAACCCGCCAGGTCCCCCCGTGTCCTGCTGCATCAGGGCTCTCGCTGGTCCTGCACTGTGGGCAAGGAGCAGCTCACCATGGGGCCTGCCCGTAGGAATCCTTCAGCAGACCCCAGTGGTGGGGTTTGGTGCAGCACCTTTGGATAAAACAAGCTCCTTGAAGGCCAGCCGAGCCTTTCACACATCCTTTCTCATTGAATCCTCTCCTGACTGGGTTTCTCATTGCCCACGGTATGAAAGCCATAGCAGACAGCAAGGCTTCCTCGCGTCACAGCTCTTTGTTCCTCTTTTGCATTAAATCCCTCTATGAAATCCCTGTTTGCTCTCTTGTACTAGTCTTGGGCCACATTTAAGGGTCTCTCTGTGTGTCTTAGAGTCTCTTAGAGATGCTCTTTATTCACTGTCAACTCTGTAAGAACACAATTTACATTCAAAGTGATGACATTGATGCTTCATTCATTTTTTTGTTTTTTCATCCCAAGGATGAGCTGGTTCAGGGAACCAAATCAAAGAAACAGCCCAGCAAAACAAGGCAAATGGGTGATTTTCTGCTGCGTGCCCTCCCTGAGCCTCAGCCTGCAGAACTGGAGAGATCCACACCTGTGCCGGAGAGCACTGAAGTCATCTTCGTAAATAACACCCCCTTAACTGCTAAAAACAAAAATAAAAATCACGTTTTCAGGCTCCTGAGGGTTTTATCCATTTTTGGTGGCCGTAAGCGTTGCTGTTTTTCTTTGCAACCACGTAGACGCTGCGGAGGGAGAGCACTGACGGTCCCTGCACTGTGATCCGCGGCTGCTGCTCCAGGGCCTTGGTACAAATACGTCCTGTGCCAGCCTGAAATGATTCACAAGGGCAACAGCACAGTTTGCTCTCTCTGGTAGGTCATTGCATTTGTTTTCTTTGGGATTTTTTTGAACGAGAGGCAGTCTATATAAAGATTTGTTCTGCAGGCATCTTTTCACCACGGAAAAACTATGGTTAATCCATTATAACGCTAACAAATTGATGAGTTTCAATTCCCTTCTGTACAAGGCTTTTAAATATATGTCTGTGCCTTGGTAACCACTTGCAGAAACTTTAAAATTGTCTAGTTGAATGCTCAGAAATCAAGCCCAGAAGTGTCCTTTTTGTTAGTGATTCGGTTTTGCTGAAGCCATTCCAGTATTTATTTTTAATGAGTCAGTTCTTTTGAATTAATTTTACCAGCTCTAGGCTCACATTCCTTCCTTCTGGTGAAAAGATGATGTAAAAATGACTTGCTGCAAAATCCTAACCTCAGTCAACTTAATGTTCTTGATTGAAAGAAGGTGAAGCGTACAAGATGTTTGTGTGATCAAAGGCAAGTTGAACACTGCGGTGAAAATCCAGCATGATTTCACCTGCTATTGAGCAGTGCCCAAGTGTATACCTGAAGTGACAGCTTAAATAAACATAACGAGTAACCGAAGGCCATTAAGTTCTTTGTGATTCAGAAATGTGTTGGTCTGCTTTAGAGATTTTGCAACGAGGAGTCATTAGTAATTTCTATGAACCGTCTTTAGAGCAAACATTGTTCCAGTTCAATGTTCCTCATTTTGTAGAGCTGACTACAAATTCTTCCTTTCTATTTTTGGCATTTATTTAGTATTAACAAACTTCCTGGTCCCATGCCTCTTACTAAAGATGTTCTCAAAATGAGTGACACAAATTACCGTTGGTTTCACCATTGGCTATGAATTCACTTTTCATTAGGAACCACCACAAAAGCAGTGCTTGCTTTAATCAGCTCTAGTCTCGTTGTTTGGAAAGGCTTGCAAGGTTGACTGGCTTTCTCAACTTGATCTGTGCTCACAGTAATGAGACATCAGGCTAATGAGACCATTGCCATTACAATTACCAGCTTATTAAAGCCTAATTAGGGACCCAATTCTGCTAGGTGCTGAGGGCTGGTTGTAAGTAGCTGAATATTTTCATGTGCCCATTTTTGGTCTCTAGTTGAAAGCGGTACTTGAAAAGTATTGAAGCTCACTATTCAAGTATAAGGTCTGTTTCAGTGCTAATAGGGTAATTGACCCTAATGATATTGGCTGGTGTGCAATGGTCAGAGCTGCCTTTCCTTCCTCTGAGAAGCTTAGCATCAATGTCACTGTTAAATGGGCTGTGATTCACATGGCAGAAGGCTGCATGATGCTGAAGGACAATATTTCCTATATAATGTTCCGTGGCAGATTGTTTTCTGCACATTCAGGCACCAGTGAAAAGCATTTGCAACTTTATTGTTCATCAGTGCCAATTAAATGCAGACTCAATGTTCGCCAGACATGCTTCTTCCTGAATAAACAACTCAATTCCGTTCTCCCGAGGCTGGACATTTGTAAATGTGCAGTGTCTCTTTTAGAATTTAATTTCCAAATGACCTTCCCACTGCCTGTTTTGCGTTCTGTATGAGTTATTGAGCTGAGCAGATAGTGTCGATACAAAAGCAGGGCACTTTCCAGAAGTATGTTAAGGACCATCGCTCTTGTCTGGTTGGCTGTTTTGCTCTTGTTTCTGTTAAGGGAGGATTGTATGTTTGAAGTCTTCTTGATCTTCCTCTTGTCCAGATGGGTTTAGGCTCACCTTTGCTAGTCTGTGGGGTTCTGCTATTCATGGCAAATGTCTTTGCAGGACCTGGGGAGCCCTTCAGCTCAGTCTGCTGGTGGCAGCAGCTCCAGGTATGGAGAGGTGATGCCACCTGGACTGTTCTCCCTTCTCCCTGAGTTTAGGGAGAGCCCTCTGGGGTAGCTCCCCTACCAAAAAAGGACTGAGTTTTGTACGTCAGTCCCTATGCATACCTGTGTGCATACATAAAGCAGATATTTTCCATCACAGAGCCTCTCCTCTATCAACCCAGGAGCCAGGACTCCCTGTGACATTCTCCACAGATACCAGGTAAAATGAACACTGCAGCTGTCTTGTCAGCTCTGTCTTTCTCATACTTTTTATTTGTTTATATATACTGTGCCATTCCTATTTACCTCCCAGCAATCCCCGCTGAAGCAGGTTTCTGTTTTGTGTGTTGTGTATTGCATGGAGGTGATGCTGTTCTTAGCGATGCTCCATGAATGTACGATGCCAGATGTCTTGTACTTCAAACAGACACATAAAAGCAATCTTGTCCCATTTGAACTTAGGCTGGATTTCATCATAGGTGTATTTTAAGGTAGATACATTTAGCTTCTGGTGCTCTGTCTTCTCACGGTGGGATCATCTGCATCTCCAAAACTGAGCTCAAGTGGGGCTCCCACTGATCCAAAATGCTGCCCTAATCACTTTTGAAAAGCTTGTGAAATGGAATGGGACTTATTTTTCAGGCTTAGCTAAAGTAATAAATTTTTTGCATTGCTATTGTGTAACAGATGAAAGCTAATTTCCTGAGTTTGATCTTGATATCTCTCACAGGGCTCTCTGGGGCTTTGAAGAAGCAGTCACGAGTGCTCAAGGTGCCTGGAATTAATTCTCAGTTTTAGAGGGTTGTTAACATCATATAACAGGACATTCAAACACTTAGTATTAATCACTGGTTCTTTACTTGCGGTGTTAATTGGAAGAATTATGTCTTTGTTATATCAGTGGTGAACTGAATGTTCAATGTAGCAGCCAAATTGCATTTCTGTTTCTTTCCCTCTCTGACTCCTCTCAGATTTAAAGGTTCATCACAACTTTTGGCATTCCACTTCGTTATTGGGATTTCTACTGCATGCACCTCGTGATCTTTAGGGACTGAGGACTCTCCCTGCTGGTTGTCATCAGCCGTTCCCTTTGCAGCTGGTCCTTCTGGATCTGAAGTCAGATATTTCACTTAGCAACCGGGCTAATTAGAAATGAGATCAAGACTAAATGAGCGTTTTGCTTCCTATGGACAACAAATTGAACAATACTCACTATAAGAAGCAGGACTTTTGTCCTCACTGGGCTGCCTGTTCTCCCCTTTTATTACGAGAAATTTGGCCGTTTCTCATATAACTCCTCTGCCAGCACCCCTGAATCCAGCCATTCATTACTGCACTGTCCGCAATGCTCGCCAGCTTCTTACACTCTTATTATTCTCTTCCAGAAGTTTATTTTGTCACATCCACAGGTTTTCTACATCTTTCCCAGTTACCTTGATCTCAGGCAAGGACCTTGTCAGCAGCCAGCTCAGGCAGTACGGAAACACAGAGATATAGGTATGATGAAGCCTATTGCAGATTCACATCTGCTATAGAGGGAAGCACCTCCCCACACATGTAGCTTTTCATGGCAAAGCCCTTTGTGGGTCACTGTGGGACTTCGATAGACTGCAGGAGAAGCAAAAGCAAAGCTCCTAACCAAATAGCCACAGGAAAGAAGATTCGAATATGTGTATCTGGGTGGTGTTTTAAAGAAATGGGTAGAGCCTTCTAAATATAGCCCTGGGTTTTGTAATCAGACCCAGCAGAAATGATCTGTTGCATTTTGAAGCCTTCAGTCTCAGAGAGTCATATTTATTTGTGTTGTTTTGAATCCTGTAGAAAAATTGAAACAACAATGTTAGGCACTGTACAAAGAGATGTGAATCTGTGATGTCCATCTCTTAATTGCAGCGGTTTCATTTCCCGAAACCTTTATTCTCTGGCATAACTTTGTTAAAACATCTTGGTCACAATTAACCTTTAAATGCTGAGACACTTGCGAGGACTGCTGAATCCCATAGTGCATTAAGAGATTAAGGATGCCTTTGGATGGTGGGAATTCAGCTTCTGGGCTGTCTAGGGTGGGTTATTTCCATCATCTTTCCTCTATTTAGCTTTTGTGCCCTATGCAGCTCTTTTGTCTTCACTCATTTCCTCCAAGGTCTCTGCTGTCACACCTTCATCCATGCCCTTGGGCTTGTTGCTGCTACCAAGGTAAAACCATTCAAAGTCATGCGTAAGTGACTGATGTCCAGGACAGGCTTCAAGAAAATCCATGGGCTTTGTTTTTATCATTAACAAGTATTTCTCTGCAAAGACAGACTCATGGAGGCCCAGCTAAGGCACTAAACCAGAGACCCCTGAGCATGCTGCATCCCTTTCTGTTTGCCTTGTGAACAGATCACACCTTTACCATAGCCATAAATTCATAAAAAACCTCCACTTTTTGCTTCCGAGAAGGCTATTTACAGCCTGGCGTGTTGCACTGTTCAGGGATGCAATTCACCAGAATAAATATTCCTGAACTTCTCCAGTTTCCCAGCAATCTGACTGCAGCCGCTACTTGTGTTCTGGTTTCTTCCCGGCCAGAAGTGTAGCACTGCTGTTTGAGCAAATAACTGAAGAGAGGAGTCCTTAGGTATATCTGTTGCTATGTGAATGGCATGCCCTGATACCTCTTTGTGCATCTATTAACGTGTAAACCAATAATTTTCACCATCCCGCACGCAAGCAATGAGGCTTAAGTTATCACTGGAAGTGCTCTGAAGTGATCAATTCAGTATCCATGATAATGTGTGGTTTTGCTGTGTCTGGTAAATAGGTAGCTCTGACACCCAGGACTTGAACAGGCTCTTTGAATAAGGGAAAATTTTGCACATTGGTGGTGGAGAGTCCTCTGGCACAGCAGGTCAGGAAGAGGAAAGCCTAATGAGACCTTGTAACGATTGATAACTACAGGAATTTTGATCAGATGGATTAAGGCAATTACTGATGGGGATAGTAGTCACTAGTAGACTTTAAACAAAATTATTAATATGGAGATTAATTGCTAAAAAGCAGAGAAATGTGCTGAGATGAACAGGAAGCTTTTAGACAGTGCTTATTTTTTTTGCCGGTAGGTTTTTTTCTTGCTAATCCTATGAAAACTAGATGGCAAAACAGACTGGCAAACGCGGGTTACCGAGCATGCTGCTGGTGGGACCGCTGCTGGGGAGCGTCCATCTGTGTGCTTACAACAGAAAACGTAGAGATTGGGTAAAAGAGAACCAGAAACAAGAAAAACAGCTTTAGCTAATAGAAATACTGCAGGGCACTTGATTAGAGCATGCTAACGTCTTCAGGGAGATGATTCTTGGTGTTAAAAGGGCTCTTTCATGTAACACTAGAAATAATAGTGAGAGGGGCTGATTCGAAGTGAAGCGTGAGGAAGAGGGAGCGATTTCTTTTTAAGAAATCAACTGCTCGAAGAAGCTCGAAGGGCAGCAGGTTCTCTGTATCCAGACGTATCCACATGTAGACTTGTTAAGAATGTAATATTTTGCCAAATACGTTGTGTACTTCAGTCGGGTGCAGTTTTTCACATTTCCAGTGCGATTAGGCTGGAGCTACATGTAAAAGGGTTTCAGCAGAGACTAAGGAATCACCAGCCCTGCCTGGCCATGGGTGCTGCCTGAGCCCCGCTCATGGACCAGCTCTGGGAACAGCTTTGCTCTGCGGCAAACCCAGCCCTTGGGTTTTGAAGCATCTCCTTGCAAAAACAGCTCCCCATCCCAACGATCCAAAGCCAGGTAAGGCACAAGTCACCTGCAGCTGAGCTTGGTCCTGCCCACAAATCCTACTGAAGATAAACACTTCCAAGAGGAACTGCAGATGCTTTAGTGAAAAATTCGTGTAATGGCACTTTACTGTTCTTTAAAGTATATGGCAAGTTACAGGCTTCTGCATTAGGCACACATGTTGACGTATATAGTAAAATCCCTGTAGTACTCATGCGGTTAATGAGCTGTGTCACACGGGTGAGGTGTCTAAGGCTGGTATGGAATCAGGTTGTTGATCCTTTAAGATGAATTTCCTGTTAGCGGTGTTGCCACTGATGGGGTTTTTTTAAGTAAAAGTAAAGGAAATAAGCATGAGATCAGCCTGTTGCAGCTGGCTGTCTCTGCTGGGGATGCAGACGTGCTCAGGAGCCGGGTGAGTTGCACTGGCATTTACATTGGCTGTGCCACGTTTGGATGTGTACAAAACCAGGATGGCAGTACTAGCTCTGCTACAGCTGAGTTCAAAATAAATAGCTTAAGGAATGAAATCCGTTATGGCACATCCCCTGTGGTGGGGCGTTGGAGCTGATGCAGAAGTCCCTGTGCTTAGATGTGGGTAGATGTGAAGAGTCCTGTGCCCTGGGCAAGGATCTGTCTCCTACTCTGAGAAATTTCTCCAGGGTCTGGGACTTGGAGCCAAGTTATAACATCTGACTTCCCTTCTTTAAGTAGGAAGCCTTCTGCACTCTGTAAAGTCTCCACAGCTTTCCTGAGATGAAGGAGAACCAGGGCTACCACCCACTCCTGGGGGGCAGCAGCAAGGGGGTTGTCACCGGCTCTGCGTGGCACTTGGCAGATGGGGTCCTGGTGGACGTCATGGTGGGTGCATGTGCAGATTCAGTGGCTTCAACAAGCGATGGGAACATCAGCAGCAAGTCTGTACCCAGCGCATGCCCCTTCCTCCCGCAGGAGGAATAACCCAGCAGCTTGGAGGGAAGCTCCGAGGAATGATGTTCTGCTGCCTCATCCTCTTGCATCTTTTCATCTGTTCAAAACAGGCACCTCCTCCTAATCTTCACTTGCATAAGTATCAACACGACATTGCACTGCTGGGCTTGGCTAATGCCACCAACCCACGTGATTTTGGTCTCATTTGGACTTTTGCTCCCTGGCTCTGTGCTGGCTTCTGCAGTGAGGTCTGCAAGACCTTTTCCTCTTGGCAGTGGGTCCAGGGGATAGATCCAGTCTGGCCTGTGAAGACTGAAGTCACTTCCCAAAAAAGGGGTGAACAACAGAAGAGGGGGGAGGTTTTTGTGGGGTTTGCTTGTGCCTGTGGGCTTATCCTTGTGGAGTCAGAAAGCAGCTGACCTCTGTGGTGACAACAGCTCCTCCTGCACAGGCTGGGTCTGGTGGACGTGGTCCTCACTTTAGCACCAGGCAGCTT
This sequence comes from Streptopelia decaocto, assembly GCF_964273445.1. Taxonomy (NCBI): domain Eukaryota; kingdom Metazoa; phylum Chordata; class Aves; order Columbiformes; family Columbidae; genus Streptopelia; species Streptopelia decaocto. Next base: position 66,127,729 of record NC_138659.1, on the reverse strand, counting down.
TGTCGTTCCTCTGTTCAAAGCAGGAAGCCAGATGAATGACCCAAGGATGACAAATAGCACACAGCTTTTGCATGCTGGCTGTGACTGCCTTCTATTTGGGAGGTAGATAAAGGCTTGTGATTTGGAAATAACCAGATATCTGAATGCTAGCAGAGGATGCTGATTCATAACATCACTTTCCAGATATTGTTTTGCTTCTAGTCCTGTGTGGCTTTTGGATGGTGCTGATGTTGAGGGATCTTGTCTGAACTGGAGTTTGCTTCTTGGAACAGACTAGCAATCCCCAAGCCCCAAACTTACGCAAATCCAGTGCATGGTTTGCTTTAATTTTTATATTAAGTCATCACTATTTGTAAATGACCTTCTCTGAGCTTGGGTTGTCACAAGGACAGAATACATTTTCACCAGGCATATGGATACGGAGTCAATTTTCACGGCAGCAGGAAACCAGCCAGGGCTTGTCTGGCTGCTGGAAACTTGCTTTGCTGGGAAACAGGAGGGTATTTCTGATCGTCAGGCCTGAAGTCAGGCACAAACCAGTTCTTAGGATGCTGTACAGCTGCATTTAGTTTGAGATCTGCACTCTGTCTTATTCTTGGCTGATGAGATGATTGGGGGCGACAAGTTTCCCCGAGGGACCTCAGCTCTGGTCCTGTCCAGTCTGGACTAAGAAGATAATAAATTTAAGTGCTAATCCATTTAGGCTGAAAATGCTATTCCAGGAGATGTTTGCTAAGTGCAGTCTCATTCCATGAGAGCAGGTGCAGTGAATACTTCCCATATATATTTGTAAAAACATTCTAAATATATTCATTTATTTTTATGCATGCTTGTCATTACACAGAGCATTGACAGCCAACAGTGCACCCTGCTAGACTATCTCTGCAGCAACCCTATGGAGCAGTGAGCAGCCTAATGCTTTTATGAGTCTAATTAATCATTGCAGGAGGCGCCACTGGTTTCTTTTGAGCTGCAAAGAGCAGCAGTTGAGAAAAAACTTCTGGCTGAGAGCTGGGGGCAAAGTAGAGCCCAGGACTCTTGGGTTTTAGTTTCTGCCTTCAGTTCCCTCACCTCTGCTGCAGGTGATGCCCCAGGAGATGTTTGACCCAACCCAAGGGACCATTATGGAATGATAAACACGTTGCATTTTGGTAGACACCTATAGCCATCGTGCTCATCTGATGCATTCAGTTTGGGTGATATTCAAGCCATGCTTTTAGACAACCAGTGAGGAAACTCTTTGGAAGTGGTTTAACTAGATCTGGGTGAAGGGCTTTCAACATGGGGGATTGACCCCAAAAAACAGATGTGTGCTGTGAATTTAGAGAATGGTTAGGGAATTGTTTCAGTTGAGCAGAAAAAATTATCACTATTTTTTTGGAAGCACTGACTTTCTTTTTATTTGAAACATCGACTTTTTATTGATCAGCTTCCCTTATGTAAGATTTGAGCCAAGAGCAATTGTTAGTAAATGGATTTAAATGACCTTTCAAGTCAAACAGTTTTGTAGAATCATAGAATCATAGGATAGTTTGGGTTGGAAGGGACCTTCAAAGAGCAGGGACATCTGGATCTGCCAGGAGTGGTGGTTCTGTGGAGTGTTCTTGTTTGCTTGTCTCACTGACAACTTGAAAAGAAAAATTTCAAGTTTGATTTATCTGGAAGCAAAATGTTTTCCAAAGTTCATCCCCAAAACCTGAAAAATTCATTATTTACCAAGTTTTAGTCAGTAGTTGGAAAACAACATTATTTTACTTTGGCTAAAACAAGTTTGTTGGAAGTGCAGTTTAAAAACAAAAGTATTTATTTAATAATTAACCCTGGGTAATTTTTACATTTCAGACTAATATGTGGTATATTTTGGTGATGACATGCAGTTTCCTTTCAGGTTACCTTAATGCCTGTGCTGAGATGGGACCTATGTATTTATTTTAGACTTTAATGCTAATTGGTGAATTTGCCAACATCTTTCAATGACCTTTATGACTTGAATCTTCCCAGAACTGACTTAATTAAAGATGAGATGGAACCAAAGTGAATTTTTTAAAAGCCTAGTTTATTATTCGCTATTAAAATTCTCTTGAATTACTCAGCTGTCAGAGATGGAATGGAATTTATCATTAAATTATTCACTTAGATAATTAAATGAACCTGCAGCTTTATTTGAAAAGAAAGTGAAAAAAGGCAGCAGGGTGCTACATGCGACAGCTTCGCTTCTGAGCACACTCTTGGGATTATTTAATTGTCCACCCATAGTTTGAGGAGGGTCCATTGAGTTTCTGCTTTTGATATTTTAAATCTATAATAGAGTCTGCAAATAGGAGAACTCCCAGCAGTGTTCAGCTCAGCTCTTCTTCTCTTTGTGTTGAGCCTGAAGGGGATGACGAGTAAGGATTACAAGATCTAGCCCCTGATGCACCAGTTATTCCAAGCGCATCCTAAAACGCTCTTTCCTGCCCTCACCACCGCATTGAAAACTTAATTGCAGAGAAATAAAAGAATGGCTGGAAAGAACAACACTGTGTGATACAGACTCTTGTAGATGGATGCCTGCCTTGCTGAGCACCAAGGACATTTTTGACAAGGCTATATTAATTCAGTTTTTGTTGCTGTGGCTCAGTAACAGTGCTGGAGGAGACCTTTCTATAGAGTGGGTATTATCAGCATTTGGCTGTTGTAAGCACCAAGTTGGTTGAACGAAGCCATATGCTATTCATAATTATTTTCACAACACCTGCTGGATTAATTTTAAAACAAATATCCTGAAGTGTGAGAAAAGCCTAACTGTACAAAATCCTGACTAACGGGAGAAAGAGAAGCTTGCAAAGCTAACTTGGACCTAGGGATGTTTTTGTGCACTAGTGATTTACCAAATTCTGTAAGAAGATGACGGAGACAGTAAAAAAGGTGGATGTTGGAGGGACCATTACGGTCCCAGGGAGGACACAGCAGCCTGCAGAGATTGCTGCTCTTCTGGAACTGTGACAGGGGCTGTGACGCTTTTCTTCTCAGCGTCAGAAAACATGCAGAGCTTCAAAGCCGTTGTCACTGTGGGGCTGGGCACCCATTCCTGTGAAGCTGGCTGGTTTTCTGCTGAGTTTTTGTGTGATCTGCATTCTGAAGGCTCTAAACCCAGCCTGGTCAGGGTCTATGTGACAGTGCCATGCTGTGATACAGGGAAGCCTGTTGAATGAAGTTGTGTGTACACAGTGCACACCTCTGTGAGAACAGCTGCTACTTCAGGGGGTAGATTTATCTTTGGCTGGAGGTGAGGGTGCTGGAGGTAGAGGAGACGGGTGTCCATGGGTGCAGTATTTTGGGCTGTGCAGAACGTGACTGCAAAGAGAAAGCATTTCCTTCAGTCACAGTTAGACCTCCACCATTTTGGCTTTCATATGTGGCTCCAAATCAGCTACCATGTAACAAATGCTGATCTGTTTATCATAGAGCAATTTAAAATCTATGTAATCTTAATTCTAATTAACAGGTCTCATGAAAACAGAAGCTTGTAAATTCAGTGCTCTCTTGGGGCTCACACGATTGAACGCAGTTCCAGTTTCAAACTTCAGCAGCTCTTCTGTTACACCTGAAACTCTTTGATGTTGCTTTTCCTGTCTGACTGTGTTATTACTCTGCCAGTGAGTACTGTCTGTACCAACAGTGCATAAAAGGAGAGACATTATACCACTGGCTGTTGCATTCAATAGACCTTTCCTGTCTTAGACCACTCTGAACGGCTTAATAGTCTTGCTGAAACATTTCCTGGCTCCTGCTCCAAGTCTGGATTTTCCAAGCCCAAAAACTACTGTCTGGATTTCTCCAAGGATTGTTACTACCTCCTCCAACTAAAAATGCCTTAGTTCTTAATCATGTGAAGGTAAAAATAGATATTCTCTTGCACAGTGTTTGCTGTCACAGACTTCATTTCTAGGAGTTCCCATAACTGCTGGATTAAGCAAGATTGATACAACATCAGAAAGCAAAGTGTGCTTCTTCTGTGCTCTGTTCTCTCAATAGAGACACAATTGTTATTCAAGGTGTTGAAGGTGAATGAATTTCTTGCAGTCAAATGTCAGATTTTGTTGATATTCTTCTTCTAAAAAGTGGACAACGCCTGTAGGAAAACAGTGCTCTCCTAACCAAGAGGCAACATAGTTTTATGGGTCTCATAGTATTCTTCCTTAAAGATATGAATAGAATTAAAATGCGAAGATGGAAATACATCGTTCTAGTGTGACTTCCACACGTCTGCTCATTGACTATGAACAAGCCTGGGTAATTACTTCCTTGGCTCTTGGATGCCAGGACTGATTCATGCTCATGTAGACATCACGTGTCCTCATGAATGTGCCATGACGCCCACTGGCAGTCACCCCGTGTGACCCGCTCAGAGAAGGAAGGTCGCTTTGCATTTCTGATAATGGTGGATGTGGTTGAAAGAGCAGATTAAGTCTTTAATCTCATGAGCATACTTTGGTTTGCATTTCATCTAGGTTTAATTTTTATTACAAGAAAAAACACGTGATTGAGAAACTGATCTATCCATTTTAAACCCTCCAGGGAAGCTGATCAAAGCAGGCAGGAGAGCTGCATGCCTGCGGGTGGCAGTCATCCTCAGAAATCCCAGCCTGGATCCAGCTCATTTATTACCTATACATAGTGGTATATGAGTATTGATGCTACCCTAATTAATTTTCCATGATTAATGCGTTTTTTTTCCCTTAAATATTTTATTCCATGGTTTTACTGTGAATCAAGGAAACCAAGACATTTGTGGGAATAGGTTTGCTGCAGTGTAATGTCTGAAATCACCATAGGAATAGAAGAGTTTTAATAAATAACAGCAAAGGAAATGAATTAATAAAGAGCATGAGTGTTTATGAAGAGTTAACGGAAAGCAGCTCAAGGGAAAAGAGAAAGATGCTGACGGATCTTTTCTTATAGCTTGCACTAGGAAGGAGAACTGTGTATCTATATGGAGACAGCAGATGTCAGAGGCTGCTGTGGCTAAAGGAAGATGTTTTTGTCAGTACAGCACTGGCGTTCATTTTTAACTCTTCTTTTTGGGAAAGCCAGTTTGAATCAGGACTGAAACCTGCCTGTGTCTGTGACATGACTATTGCCTTGGCACCAGGTAATGCTACCAGCTGTTTAATGAAAAAATATCTGCATTTGCATAGCATTATCTGGCTTTGACAAATTCGGTGAACACATTTTATAAAAGCTCTCTGGGGACTCTGAGAATTAAGAAAAAAACCCACCCAAACTCTAATTTGTTCATTTTTCTCTCCTAAATATGTGTTGTTAGCGAAGTGACTTCTAAAAACACATATTTCTAAATGACAACAAATCACTCATTGGAATAAATTTCAGCCTCACTTAGAGGGTTTGCAGGTCTTAGTGGCTTTTTTAACAAACTTGAGTTAAACAAACTAAAACCCAGATAATTATCACATGGCTTGAAATGTGTTTTGTGAGTACCATGCACATCTAGTGCCCTTGAGAAATGGAAAGCATTATATTTATTTATGTAGCCACATAGTTCCACAGCCAGCTTTCTACTCTTTAACATTCAGAAACCAGCAGTTACTGTGCGTTACTAGACAAAAATATGTCCTGGTGGCTGTAAAGGAAATATGATTGAGTCCTGTGAGGAAAATGATAGTAATACAACATAATATAGTGGCTCCCTTTGGTTGTATCACAAAAGATTAGTCAAATTACAGATGCTGTTCATGTACAAAATGTACACAACAAAATGTAATGCAAATAGAATAATGGTTTATTACCTAATTGAAGGAAAATACATGTCTCTACCAGCTTCCCTTTGTTCTCAAAATAGTGTGTGCTGGTATATAATCTGCTGTGGTGTGCATGTGCTCCACAGGAACTTCACACTGGTAAGGAACAGGCAGTTTTGGGCACGTTTTTGAACTGCTGCGTTATAGGACTCAAAGATGCTCAAGTGCTCTGGGAGCGGTGAAATCACAGTTCCTTCACCTGTGTTATTCTAAGTGCTGAATTTCTCCCATGAAATCACTGCAGGAGAACCCCAGGTCTCCAGCTTCACCCCCAGCGTAGGTCCTTCAGGATGATTTACTTGTGGGAACTCTGAGAAATGATGAAATTCCACTGAACTCTGATGATGGCAAGTGAAGATGTGCCGAGCTATGGCCTGAGGGGTGAGAGGGCTGCACTTACCCCGGTCCTCTCGTTGTCCCCGGGTGCTCAGGGTCAACCTCACTGGGGCAGCAGCCCTGTCACCTCTGCTGGTGGCTCTCCCATGTTGGCTGAATGAGCTAGCAAAGGAAGACCAAATAAGTTGATTAAGCTATCCCAGTTTGTTAGCAGCCCAGGGAGCAGTTGTGTGACCAGCTCAGGGGCAGCTGATGGGGCAGAGAGAAGCATCTGGGGGCTGGAGGTGAAGAGTGAGTGTCACCACCATGCTCAGGCCCAAAAACAAGAAGGTGACTAGGGATAGAGGTGGATGCTGCACCATTGCTCCTTCCCCCTCAATAGCAAAGAAGAGCCCAAACTTTATTTTTGAACAGTGACATGGAGTTTTAATATTTTTGACTGTTTTTAACAAATTTAATATTTTTAGTATTTTAAACCAGCTTTGCTGCAGAGGTGAGGACCGCCTCTCCTCTTTGCTTCTCCTCTGCAAGGTTTTGTGAAGCAACTAGTCTCTTCACCACAGGATCAGCAGTGTGTGCAAATCCTTATTTTCAAAGCAGCAAAAAATATTATAGGGTGTTTGTCATCCATTATTCCTCGCAGGTACAGAAGTTTATTGCGAAACTATTACCCTTCTTTTCATGGGTTGTTGTTGATCTCTGCTGTTATCTGAGAAGCCCTCTGAGGGTTGATTACTTTCCTTGGGAGTGTTCTTTCCCCCCCAAAGCATGGCAGTGTGAGTGTGCTTTGCCTACAACCTGTTAGGCACCCATGAGCACCCAGAAGACAATCTAACTGCTCAGTTTGATAAAAATAAAGCATTTGGGAAGACTCCAGTCCTTTCTGCATATACCAAAAAAAAGACAAGGATTGCTACTCACATATAGCAAGTGATGAGTGTACAGAGTTGGCTACGTAGTATTTATTGGGATAAATATCTCTGCCTTTTGAAGGCAGAAATGACAATTTTGGCTGCTGGCAATCACATAGGAAGATGATGTATTTAACAACCGATAAGGTTTATCTTCCCCTTGTATGTGTGCCACATTGACTCTTATTTTTTTAAATAGCTACAAACTGGATTTTGTGAATATTAAGGGGGTTCTCTGGGTGTTACAAACAGCAAAAGGCTGTGATCCAGCAAGTGGAGATGAGTGTAGTAGTGGTGGGATCTACTGCACCCAGCGATCTACAGATTTGGACCTGCTGGAAAAAGCTAGGCATAGGGACTCAAGCTGTTATGCTCTGCACACTCATGTTGCTTAATGGAACAGACTGGAAACTAGATTTTTTCTTTAATGGGTAGCTCACACTCTTGATAAAATGTGACAGTTTCTAGCAGAATGAAATCCTGAAAAAAATTTCAAACTAATGGAAACATTTTGATTAAATTGGAAGGTTCAGCTGACTTTTAGTGCTGGAAAACATGTTGGAAATAACTGGATAAAAAAAATCTTCCAGGGGAAGAATAAAAATTCTCTGAGGGGGAAAAAGAGTTCATGGGATTGTGCCATTTTTCATGTTAGCAAATTGAATCAGCCATAAAATTCCACTTCTGAGGATGAACTATAGATGTTTGAGTATGGCACATAGGCCAGAGCAATCTCTAAGCTGTGCTACAAAGGTACTATTTTATAGAGAATAGCACTAGTATTTTTTCATGAGGTTGGAGTGGTGTCCCAATTGTATTTTCTTTGACTTGCTCCTGTCGGGAGGAATAGAGCTTCTAATTAAAAAGCCAATGTTAGACTAGTCAGATGTCTATTATCATATTTAAGTAGTGCTTTGGGGAGCTATAAACATGACATGGTTTGTATTACTGATGTGATTTAACAGAAAAGTACCTAACATTTTAAATGCTTCCTTTGGGTGTTTCAACATGCTTCTTGGGGTATTTAATAACTCCAGCACATCCCGTTTACTACAAGACCAAAAGACATGCTTTGTTCTGATATTTGTACAGCCCTTTGTATCCCAAATATTTAAAAATTTATTTTAATGCTTTTGACATTACCTTACAAGGACTTGGGAGATGAAAGAGAAGATGCTCTGCATTTAATAGCTTCCTTGGTCACATCTTTGAGGCAACAGGGTTTAAGTAAAGCACATCCTGGCTCTGGCCATCTTCCTTTCTGTGACTGAGGACAACCACTGCAGACCCAGGAGCAGAGCTGGCTCTGGATTGTCCCCTGGGGATTCAATTGCCCAGACAGCTGAGCTTTCTCCAGCACTGGTCCCTTGATGAGTCTTTCTGTCCCTTCGTTTGGGTGTCTTCAAATGCACACAAAAAGGCATACTTAAGCTACTTAAACTCTTGTAATTGGACTATATTCTTGCTTTTACATAGATAAGGCTAGATTAATCTGTTTACAAGTCCAAAATGACTCTTTTCATTCATAGTATAACTGAGAGCACAAAATCTCCACATTTATTACCTAAAAAACTCGCAGAACAGCTAAATTACTCTTTCAACACATTGTCATCATCCTATTTCTTTTTTTTTCCATTATTAGGATCATCTGAACTTTCAAACATGGGTCCAGTGTGTTTATATCATTAGAAATGTGGTTTAGAACTGGATTGTGGCCAATATACTCTGAATAACCAGATAATGATGTGTCTTTGAGGACACTTACTTTAATTCTCCTTTGCTGACCTTACACAGGGACTCAAGGAGGGTATAAAGAAGCAACTAACATATTTTAACTCCAGGTGTAGCAAAGTTTTGGGATGAGCTTAATTTTAGTATTTCCATTTTACTGGTGTTGAAGGAATACTGAAAGCTAGTTAGGTGTTTTTAGGGAGAAATAGCAGCAAGACAAGTTTTTGAGAGTCCTGCAGTGAGGATTATGGTTGTTATGGTTACTAGATTAGCTTTCTTGCTATCCCATCTGAATTCATCCAGACTCTCATCCCCACTGGAGGATGTGGAGTTCCATCCTACAAGATGCACCTCAGCAAACAGGTCCACCCATTTGTCACCATTCAGAACTGAAAAGGGCTCACAATGAGCTCTTTTGTTGCAATGGCTTCGTGCTCCCTGGCTGCATCTCTGGGCTCCAACTGTGTTACTGTTATGAAAGTAGATTGAAATGACTCAGAAATGATACTTCTCAGAACAGAGCACTGTCTCTTAATAAATCCAAGAGCAGAATACGAAGGGTAAATGTATAAACTACAAATCTCACATAAATATTCCCTCAGGAAAATATTTTCTCATCATTTTATTACGAAGTGTAGTGCATTTCTGACCTGCACTCTTGTTAACGCAGTTAAACAGGAGCCTTAGAGACAAACATATTTGAGCAAGAAAGATCCCCAGAAAAACATGGTTGTAGCAAAAGGATCCATTTTAGTTTCAGGTGGGACTGAAAGGAGCTGTCTGCACAAAAAAGGTCTGTTGAAAAACTGTGTGGAGAACAGGAGATCTTTGAACTGCAATGTAAGTTTGGAATGCTTGAAAACAGTGAGGAATTTAGGCAAAGAAATGCATACAGGACTTCTAGTGCTTTGCCTTTGCTCTTACCTAACTTAAGAAAATCCTCCTCCTCTTCTCTGTAGGACTGATCTGTCAGAAGGATCAATGTCCTTTGATCTCTCAAGAACAATGAGCAAGGCTGGACTGGATTCCTCTACCTACATGTATATGTTTTCCTCTTATCTGGTATATTTTATCTTTGGAGTGTAGTTTCTCATCTCTAGTGACTGCTTTGCCTGTGGTGATTTAACCCTGTCCCTGACACGCAGCATTTCAGGCGTTTGCTTTGCTGTTGCACAAGTATTCAACGCTCCAGACGTGACTCCACCACCTTGAATCCCTGCACCCAAAACTCAGCCTTGTTGGTTCTGCAAGCTTCTCTAGTACCTTCATGGAGATGTTAAATGAAGTCTTTACTCATCCAGTATAAATATGTCCTCTGATTTGTTTTGGGTCAGCCTCCCATTTGCATTTCTGTGTGTACCCACACCCCTGTCCTAAATGTTGTGGGTAGGAAACATGGGCTGGTGACATTAGCTGTGGGACAACTGGGGCTACAACATTGTAGGAGATTCAACAAGTGGCCTGAGGAATTAACTGTTTGTGTCAAAATAACCTGCTTGGTCATCTCTTTTGGCTGTCAGGGACTCTGAGTCTCTTCCAGGCTGACACAACCATTTATTATAAATCTGGCTGTGGAACAAATGCTGAGAGATGCCCAGTTCGAAGCCTTCCTCCTAATGTGCATGCTGGAGCTATTTACTCAAAAGCAGAAATCTGGGATACTGAGATGTTACTCTGCAGGTTGACAAGATCCATAGGGGAAGGGAATCTGAGAAATAACAGTGTCCAGCTAAAACAACAAGCAAAGTGAAGCCAGCAACCAGGAATCCATGTTCAAAACCAAAACTGAATTGCAAATGATGCCAGTGCTTCAGATCTTAGTTTTAAAAGCATCATATTCAGAAGCACAGGTGCTCTCTGGCCACGAAATAATTAGAAAACAGCGGCTTATACCTGGAGAGGTGCAGCCCCTGCTCACCACAGGTTTCTGCTGCTGCAGAAGTCAGATTAGACTGGTAAATTTTGTTGTTGTTGTTTTGTTTTTAATCTATTATCTCTTTTGGGTAGTGGGATTAGGAAGATAGAGAATGAACAGCTTAGAGAAAGGGAGAATTGAAGATGACAGAGACTTTTTCAGCTTCTTATTCTTTTTTCATTGCTTGCCCTTCTGACATGGTGATGACTCCATTGCCAAATGCAAACTGAGGGTGGGAAACATGGACAAGGAGACTAAAGGGTGAACTTTTCAAGGAATTATGCACCCCATGGACCACACTAAAGTGCATGGGTGTTCATCACATTGCAAATCAGGCCCTGGAGTATCCCTGACAAACATGTGGTCTCATAAAGCCTCAGTTTATGTTCCAAGAAGGGTGTGAAGTACAGAAATGACACTGCAGATATTAATAAAATGATCTGGTTACATCACTCCATTATAAATAAGGTTTGGTGTCATTGGGACACTGTTGTTATAGAACCACAAAGTCATTGCAGCTGTTTATCTGTGATTACTACAGTGTATAAAAACATTGAAGATAGACGTGTTTCAATGATTTTTAATGTTTCTGCAACGTAAAAGATTCAAACTGTCTATGAAAGTTTTTGTCTAGGACAGCTTTCTATGTATCCTATTAACTTTAAGAATCTTTTTAAGTCTTAGTTATTTCTCTTGTTGATTTAATTTCTCAACTTCTGATAGTCTGTATTATCTAATAGCTCAGAATGATGCCCTTATATCATTTGTGTAAAACTGTGCTGTGTACCAGTGCTGTGGGAACTTGTTTACCTGAGTTTCTGAGATTTACTTGGACAACAAACAAGCTCCAAATCCTGCATCAGCTGGATAAAGGCTGGTAAGTGTGAGTTAAAAGTAGAAATAGATAACTTACCCTGCTAGTTCAAATAAAATGAGCACTACTAAATTTTGGCTGATATTTAAAACAGCTCCATGTCCAAAACTGTAATTCTACCAGCTATTCTCTGTGAATAGAGAAATTAATTACAAAATAAAAGTTACAGAGCGCTAGTGTGATTAGGGATAGGACTTTATGTGACTCAAACTCGAATGAGGGAGCCAGATGTATACACAATTGTTTGACCACAGTCTGAAATCCCTAAAGATGGAAAATGCAATATGATGCACTTTCCATGGAAGCATGTGAAGTAAAGGGCTTGAGAATACATTGCAAAACAACTGTGAAGTCAAACTCTTGAAGCTGGTATTAGAAAAGGTTTTTGTTGAATCTGATATTTTGCAAAGAGTTTTGCTTTTTGTCTCAAGGTACTTCTCCCACCCTGGCTGTTTTCTAATGCTCCTTTTTAATGGTTATGCTTGTGCTGGTTTTGTTAATGACCATCCATTTTTCCATCCCAAAGGCTATAATAAACTGGCTATGAAATATGCCACAAACTGCTGCGGGTGTCAACTTAGAAATCTGTTCCCAATATGCAGAAGGAGAATCCTGCCTGTGTGAGTTATGAATGCACATATAAACTAAAGGGCAAACTTTCTTCCTTGTTTTATTTGGATTGCAAGTTGCTGGGCTTTGACCTGAGTTACTCCCTTGAGTGAATATCAGTAGAATTGACTCTGAACTTCCACATGGCTGATGCTGCACCAAGCATGTAATTTATTGGGCTTTTGTTATCTTCTTCAATGCAAGGCAAACTCCTGGCATAAGCAAAGGCTAATCCCTTCCCAACTGCAGGAGTACATGGTTGGCTTAAATATGTAGATTACAATTGATTTTGGAAAGAGTTATTTATGGTTTTGGTGTTTCGAGGCTACATAATCTGTAGTGAGCTGTGAGACGGTGCAAGAGGCTAGGCTTAGTTCAAGCAAACCCAAAGCTGATAAACCCTGGCCTCGAGGAGGTTTATTTTACAGATCTATGGCATCCCAGTGGCAGCCTTGATCGTTCAGATTGACTGAGCCACCTGATTCACAAACACAGTTTTAACATCTCTGGCAGCAAACAGAGAGGTTAACAGTCTGCGTGAATCATATCTATTTCAAGGTGTGCTGGTGAGACAACTGAAAAAAACAGCTGTTTCTTGTATATAATGTGAAATCATAAAACTCTTTGGTTTGCTGCTTGTTAAGGTGCCTTGATTTTTCAATCAATCCAAGAGGCACAATCGCAATTCCTGCTCTCAAAGCCATGGTCATGCGCATGGGCAGCTGTTTTATCACTGACTTTTTCTTTGGTGTATTTTCTCATAAAGCCACAAGTAAGATTAGTACTGAGGAAAGTTCTCATCAAGAAGCTTGATATAACAGTATAACTGTTAAATTGTCCTCGCTCAGCTGAGGCCAGTCTTTTATACTATTAAAGTCCTAAGGATTTCAGCAGCACCTCTTTGGGCTCTCAGTCTCCTCGCAGGTGTAACTTCTCTCACCTCTTCAAGGAAATGGGATCTTTTGATCCAGTGATCCCCCATCCTCCAAAGACTGACCCTGCTCTGTGGAGAGACCCTTGTAACTTAGACACCTGGTCCCAGACCTTGAACCCTGTACATTCATCATAGGTTTGTTTCAGTAGAGGGAACAGACCCTTGAACTTTTTGCAAAATGTTCCAAATCCAACCATTCCTGGCTTAGTCAAAACAATAAAATGAAGGTTTTTCTTGCTTGAGTTCTGTTCTGAAGGATTTTTGGCTGCAAGTCATAGTGCTCCAAGAAGTCCAAGAGCACCCATCGCCCATACAACTTCTCCTCGGACCCCAGGAGTCCTTCCTGCTGTCAGCTTCTTTTTTCCTCTGCTGTAGGTACAACAAAAACAGCTTCTTCCTTCACTGAATTTCCATTTTTCCCTGGGAATCCCTCCCAAGCGCCAACGCTTCTGCACTTTTTAACCATTATTTTTACTGTATTGAGGCGGGGAGAGTTTACTGCCATAGAAGTTAGAGAATATGGAATTTTACTCAAGCTGCATGTAGCTGTTCTCCCAGGCAGGGTTCACTGAGCTGCCAGCATTCCTTAATGCTGATCTAGAGATGGGTAGACAGAGTCATGAGTTGTGTGTAGGTTCCTGAGTCACGCAGCATATGCTAATCATAATATAGGGATCCTGCAGCTTGGACTAGTTTGCTATATCTGTTAATGTAATTCAAGTTCCATATTTAATGTCAACACTTCAATTAAGAGTAAATTAGCATGTCTTTTATACGAGGTTGCTCGTTTGAATAAGGGTTCAGCCTTTCATTAAAGCGTACAGCAGCTGCTTTCCAAACCGGAGTGTCTTGCAGTGTATTTATAGTGAGGAAAGAGAGAAACCCCTGAGGTTCTGGCCTCAGTTGTATGATGAAAAACTGGTGGAAGAGGGAATGTAGCAGAAGAGGCAGCTCCTGGTGTGTGCTCTGCTGTAGCTCACAGTAGTCTCATTAATGATAATATAGGTGAGCTAATTTTGCTGGGATTCCTGGTTCTCCAGGTCTGGTTACAGCACAGGAATTACCTTCCCTTGACTGTGGGTAGTTCTAGGCCCAGCTGCTGGAAGCATAAAGAAGCCAAGGTTCAATTCCCATAAATCATAGAATCATTGCTGTTAGAAGAGACTCTGGATCATTGAGTCCAACTCTAGCACTAAAAAAAAAGCACAGAAATAAAAAAAGGCATCAAAGTAACAACTTTAAAGTAAACTATCTTGGTTCTCTCCTGAAATAATTGTTCAAAAGAAGCCTACCGTCTGCAGAACATTTTGATGAGATGTTATTTTACTTCAGGTTTCAGGGAAAAGAGGGGGAAAAAAGAAGACATTTCAAGTTGTACAATACGAGTTGGCTTTGAAATGCAGCTAAGGACAGCAAAGATAACACAAAATCCTCTGGCTGTTCAGAGGTCCAGAGATAACTTTTGCCTGTCTTTTCTCTCTTTGTGGTAATAACTTTACTTATTTTTAGGTGTCTACATACTTATGAGTAGCTATTTACAGAAATGTCACACAAACAGATTATGGCAAGGGAAATGAAGTGCTTTGATTGATATGGGGAATTTAATGCAGCATAGGAATAAACTCAAGTGTGTGTGGGTGTCCTTTGTCTCTAAACTTCAGAGTTTATATTTGACACTATATCCCCCAAGTCTTCCAGTTTGCCATCTGTCATTTATGCCAGATCATGTTTTGTCTTTTATATAATTACTAGTTGTTACAAAATGGAGCCACCGTAGCTGCAGATTTGAGAAGTGCAGGTTAGAAAGTAAATCAATACTTTGCAGAGTGGTAGAAATCTGCAGGAGTCACTTATTGTCAGCTTGGAATTTTGGTAGAAAATGGTAATACTGGTTTTCTTTAAAAATCCTTTGGATTTTTTCTACTTCATTCATTATATCTTTCCTGTTTAATCTTTCAGTTTTTTAATGGCAGTTTTATTTGTGATTTCTCTTTTGATTTTTTTTTTTCTTGACCAAATAAGATTAGTTTTCCTGTTTCTTTCCAACAGATAATACAAAAATGTACCTCTCTTTCGGTGAATTAGCAGGTTCCATTGGGTAAAACCTGGCAAGCGCTGACATTCAGTTATCAGAAGGACAGGAAAGTGAACAGCATGTGTGCTTCTGGAGCTGCTGAATATGAAACAGCTGCAAATCATTTGGGTCAGCAGTAATTGAATAATCACACCTAGTTTAGCAACCTAGAAGGCAGGTGTCTCATCTTAGTTGGTGGCCCAACACCCCATTATGGAAAGGGAGATGGAGACAGAAAACACTGCCAGAAAGGGTGTCTGCACCTATTGCAGCAGGAAATGAATCACCTGCTCCTATTCATTGATTACAGCACACACCTTGATAACTCACTGAGATTAGACAGCTGCAGCCAAAGACAATGACTCCCATTCTCTCTCTGTTGAGATATATTTGACTCAGCCATCCTAGAATTTATGTGAACTCCTATAAATGAAAGGTGATAATACACTTCTCCTTGGTGTCCACTGATGTAGAATTTAAAGCCAGAGAGGACCTTGCTGTATGCTCTTAAATTTTGGAGCATTTGCTGTTTTGAACCCAGGATCCTCTTCTCAAAGCACAATTTGTGGTTTTTGCTGACGTGTGTGTTTCGGGAAGGCGCATCAAGGCTTGCTAAGATGATTGGAAGGAATGGAGACTGGTGAGCATTTTGAAAGGAGTATAAATGGTCTTGAGTGTTTTGCATAAGTTAACTCTTTTTGTTTTCCTTTCACTTGAGTCTGTCTGGCACCAGTTTACTGCTGCAGGCCCTTTCTCTGCTTGAGAAAAGAACATTCAGCATACATTTCATACCAATGAAAGAATTTGTTGCACTTTTTTCTTTTGTTTGTTTTGAATTTTAGTTAGCTCTGTTTGCAATGTGATTCTGATTGCTTTGCGTTACTGGCCTTATCCAATCAATGACTGATGTTCATTTCTGCTATTTTATACTTCCATGTGCTCATGAAAGTGCTGACTCTAAATACTTCCATAGAATTATTTACTTGCAAGTAACATGGTTTTTAGGTCTCTCATATGGCAGATTCTTCTAGTTATGTCAATTAGGTCTTGATTCAGTTACTTGAATACATGGATCTAATACCTTTTTGTGTAACTTTCTTGGCCACCAGCTGTGCCTCCAAGAGGGTGTTGGTCTTTCCTAGTCCTGCATCCTATCTGCTAACCCCATGTGAATGTCTTGACTGCTCTAAAGTGTCTTAAACATGTTAGCTGCATATATTTAGAGAGACGAATTGATAGTGTACTATCATATAGATCAGCTTTTTAGTTGTTATATCATGCAGCCCTTAGGTATGAACACAGCAATCACATTTACCTGTTCTGAGATGCTACCGTCTGCCATCCAGTGAGGCAGGAAATGATTATGTGCAAAGAAAAGGAGATCAGCTTAGATCACTTCATTCTGGCCTGAGACTTCTGATGTTCAAATAGAAAATTCTCTTTTACCAGACAGGCAATTTCACTTTGCAGATATTTGGAAAATCGAGAAATACAGCCCATATTAGTAAAAGGATTTTTCCCTGTAAGCCATGGTACCTACCGTGTATTACCCATGGTATCCAAAAGATAATCACGTGCTGAAGGAATAATGCTTCCTGGTCTCTATTTTAATTCAGCAGTAGAACCCACCAGGGGTGTCCTGGCTCTTCCACATGGCCTAGTAAAAAAAATCAAAGAACAAACAACAAAAAACCAACACAAACAAACAAAACACCACCACCTCTTCCCCCAAACATGAACAATTTAAAAAACTTTGAGCAGATGGAGGCAGGAAGGACTTCTGGCCACAGATGTAGCAGACTGATACCTACTTGTGGGAGAAGAGCATGTTCTGCATCAGCTTCCTTCCCTGTGACCAGCCTGGACCATCAGCTCTGCATCTCCACACTGGTTTAGTTGGAGTTCAGGAGGGAAAAGGATCGAGATCTTGGCTGTTTGGTGTTTGCTTTCTCAGAGGCGCAGGGGCGATGTGCGTTCGCTTGCTTGCAGCACCTCCAGGCACGCAATGTCTTGGGCAGCTGGAATCAGAAAGACTCAGGGTCTTCTCTCATATAGCCTGATATACTCATTATACTCATTCAGACCAAGCCATGATTTATAGTTTAAAAAACCCATTCTTTTAAGAATTGCAATGCAGAGCATGTTTATTGTTTCAGCTATGGCCCCATGTGATTTGGAAAAGGTGTGTTTGTTGTTAGTGACATTTATATGCTCAATACACTGTGTGTATCTTTCTGACTTAAAGGCAAATATCACTCAAGAAGGTTTCTGTTTCTTTTACTCTGGCTGGTTTGATGCTTCTAGTCAGTGCCAGTGAAATTGGCATAAAATTCAGTTGATGTGGCTTGTCGTTTCTTGGGAGTGAGTGTGTGTTGTGCACCTGAAGCAGAAGAGGGAATATCCAGTTGAAATAATTTTCAGTGCCAAACTGATATTTCAGAGTAAACTCTAATGACCATTGAAAAGAAGCTGCTATATGGATAAGATTGGATTAATCATTTATATCTAAATCTAGGAGCATGTCAAGTGAAACTAATATAAGCCATGAATTAACTCCTTTGCCTTTAGGTCCTGGCCCCATCACAGCTTTTCAGCATTTCCTGCTGCAGGAAGGCAGTGACCAAGAGGTCATGTTGCAGTTCATATTTGGCTCAGATTAATACAGCTTTACAGAAAGGTTTGTTGAATCTACATGCAGAAGAAATAAATTTGTCAAGTGCAATGAAAATCTTGGTTAGAAAATTTGTAAGAGAAATGTTATGATGTTCATTAAAGGGGGCTTATGAGAAAGATAGGGACGGACTTTTTAGCAGTGCCTGTTGTGATAGGACAAGGGGTGATGGTTTTAAAGAAAAGTAGGGGAGATTCAGACTAGATATAAGGAAGAAATTTTTTATAATGAGATTTGTGAAACCCTGTCCCAGGTTGCCCAGAGAGGTGGTGGATGAACCATCCCTGCAGACACCCCAGGCCAGGCTGGACGGGGCTCTGAGCAACCTGAGCTGGTGAAGATGTTCCTGCTCATGGCAGGGGGGGCACTGGGGGAGCTTTGAAGGTCCCTTCAACCCAAACTTTTCTATGACTCTGATTCTATTATTAGTCATGGAAAGGGGTGGCACTGGGGCAACTTTGAAGGTCTTTTCCAACCCAAACTGTTCTATGATTCTATGTTTATGCCGCATAAGGAACATAAGTGGCAGAATTATTTTTTATTTGGCTTCAGTCTCACAGAGGTAACAGATGCATGAAAGGACTAACCACAATAAACACATGCTGTATGAATTATTTAAGTCTGAAAAAGGATGGTTATATTTTGGATATCCATGGGTAATACAGGGTAGGTACCATGGCTGATAGGGAAAAATCCTGTTTATTAATAAGGACTGTATTTCTCATTTTTTCGAGTGTTTCAATGCATGATCTATTAATTGATGCGTGATCATGCAAGTATGAATATATGGAGCTCTGCCTCTCTGTTCATGTACCGTAGCCTTAGTCTTAGCAGTTATGTATCTGGACAGTCCTCAGCTGTTTTTAGAAGTATTTCCTACTTGAGCCTATTGACAGAAAAATAGTTTTTCTCCCTAAGGACAATTGAATATTCTATGTAATCTCTGGAATTCTAAAATTATTTCTGTGCTTCCGATACTCATTAATCAGGTATTAAAGTCTAATGGATGTGATTTTTTTGTCCTTAACTTTTCTGCATTTGCAGAATCAGAGCTTGGATACTGATACCTTAAGAAATATTGCACTCCAAAGATCTCATTTCTATTCATCTGTGAATAAGACCAGAATCTTGGTCCTATCTTTTTTTGCAGTAATGTCCCCAACACTGAGAATCTGATTTAGGACCAATTGAAGTCAATAGAGAGATTGTAATACATTTTGTGATACATTTCAATGGGCTTTGAGGCAGAGACATAAAGACTATCTGAAACGACTGCTAGCATTTCAGGAAAACCACAGGTTAAACAGCTGAATTTGGCAGCATGTAATTAAATACTGAAATTCAATATCATGTTGCACAATATTTGGCTCTTCACATAAGAAAGTAAGGTTTGGTTTTTTTTCAATGTTTCTATATTCCATTGCAAGACACATTTTAAAATAAGTCATTGAGATGAGCTAGAAGAATGTCTTTCATTATGTTCAGAATTGACTGTGTTTGGGTTTTTATTCCCATCAGAGGATAATGAAAACAGCTAGATTTAAATTATTATAACTCAGAAACATCCACTGGCACATTCCTCTCTCAATATGCTCTGTCTGGAGGAAATGAATTGCGTGGTGCTGTGAAGACCACAGGCAGTTGTGTAGCAATGCTCCTGAAGTTTGAGATGGAAAATCTCTGACCGCCTCTGGTCACACAGTTAATCTCCAACCCAGTAGACAGTACCCTACTGACAACGATATTTAGACTCATCAAATCACAACTATTTCCATGAAAAATGCCTCATTGACTGTTAAACCAAAAATCTAAGCAGTCAGTAGATTGACAGGATATCTATTTCATAATCAGTCTAACTAGCATGCAAAAGCCACAATAACTTCAAGTCCTCAATGAATTGTTGTGTAGTGGATTTAGCAATAGGAATGGTTGAAGGGCAACACATGAGAAGAACAGCAAATCTGGTTTATGATTTGCAATTGCTCCAAAATACCAAGTCATAAAATACTTTGGATGTTGACCTCCTGATCTGTTAAATCTCAGCTTAGTCACTCAAGTAGTAATCTTTGGAGATTTATATACTATATAACAATCAATCTTCTCCCAAAAGTTTTCTTTGCTTCCCTTTTGCAATAATACCTTTGTATTCTTAGAGTTGTCTGAATTTAATTTAAAAAATGCCTTTATTGTTCACTGTCGTGATGCTTGTCTACTGAAGACAGGATAATAAAAACATTTGTAATTTCTGCTGTAATGAGATAGAAAAAGAGGAAACATAGGAGAAGTATTGTGATTTTATATCTCCCTAGACATCTGCTTTTATGTTTTAATTTTGTTCTTTAGGACAGACTCAGAGAAATGCTTTTTATCTAATCTGCAGTCAAGTATTGAATGAATCATAGTTATCAGTTGTTTAATCATATAAAATGAATAGTACTCCTTCCGCCTCAGAGTGAAATATTAATAAGCATGAGAGAAGAAAGCAGGATAGAGCCTGAAACCTTCTTGCTACAGCAGCCAGTCCTGTGGACTTGCACGTCTCAGTCCTGTCTCTTGAGATCCAGATCCAACACTTACATTTTCACCTTTGGGCTTGTTTGCTCTGTGGCAAACTGCAGTGATCTTGAGAGATACGCTTTGTCATGAATTGCTGTCCAAAACAAAGGAAAACAACATTTTATTTTCTACAAATGACAGGTGATCTCTGCCTGGGATCGGAGTCTGGCTGTGCCCGATGTGGGGAAAGGCAGTGAGAGCATCCTGAGCTCCTCTGCAGTAAGGTACATGTTTGTATTTCTGCATCAGGTTACCTCTGCGCCAGGGCAGCTGCTTCACATGCTAGAGGAGGGGAAGTGCTGGATGAACTCAACATTAATTGCTTAGGAAACTGCAAGCCCTGAAGTAACCTTGCAGACAGGGTCAGGTCTTTCACTGCTTCATTTTGTACAGAAAATAAAAATGCAATGCCAGAAAATAAAATGGATACAAGGAATGGATGGGGATAACAGATGTAAGAGAAGACAGGAAGCTTTCTTTTAGATATAACGCACCTTAAATTTTAATTTTCTAAAGTCATTTCTTTCCCCAGCTGTAAAGAAACAATTGCCCTTTTTACATTCAAAATCCTATGATTTAAAGGTTTTGAAAGACAGTTTTTGATCCATACTTCTCATCTCAGACAGGTACAAACTAAGCGCAGCTAAGGCTTTGGATGTTCATGCTGGGGTGGACCACATTCATCCCACAGGGGTTTCCTCAAGCCCTGTCAATCTGTGCTTCATGCTGTGTCCACAAGGACAGGTCTCTCTGATGTCCTCATTGTACCTGGTTTTCTTCCCTGACGTGAAATATCCTTTAGCATTAGCTTGTACATGTAGGAAAACTTTCCTTTGGAAAGTCGATATCTATTTCCACTTTCCAGTGACCTCAGACTGGTAATTTCATTTCAGGAACTACCTAAGACCTTTGTAATGAGCAAAGCTGTCCCACAGCTGCACATCACCCACTTCTCCAACATGGGAAAGTGTGGACCATGGTGCGTGCACCATATCCAGCCTGTGTGAGAGGCAGCGCTCCCCACCATCGGCTCCATCCTGGAGCAGGGCTGAGGTCTGGAGAGTGTCATGGAGTGTGGAGGTGACTAGTTCCCTCATCTCCTACCCAGAGTTAGAGCACAGGAGTGGAACCAGCTCATATGATGTCTCCAACTTGCTTTCCTCAATGCATGGAATATATCAGAGAGTTTTCATAAAATCATCAGCCATGCACAGCACTCAAACAACCTCTAAAATGAGACATATTTTCATTTGGTAAGGAAGTAAAGGTGTGAAAAATTCTTTGATTGCATGATTGAGGAGGTGGTAAGAAATGGAGGTTGTGGAAGAGAAGCGTTGGTTAAGGAGCGTAAAGATTTGCTAAATCTGATCCATGATAATAGGTGCATGCTTTCAACATCCAAATGTACAGCAAATAACACACTGGAATAACAGAGAACAAAGTGAAAATGGATCAGATGAAAATAAGACAGAGAAAAGGAAACACAATTCATTTAGATCTGAATTGTTGCCTGAAATGTGTTCTTCACAGGATCTTGGTTCATCTGGCTGAAGCTGGGGTCCCTATAAACTGGTGATTTCACACAGACTTCCAGGTGCTTTCTACAGCAGGGGTCACTGGAGCCAAGGCCAACATGTCCAAGGAGCATCTCCTTTAGGGACTCCCTCAGTCAAAAAAACGTGGCTTGACATTGAGAAGCAGCACTTCAGAAAGCAATGGGGTCAATGTTATCTGGAGGCTTTCTGTTCACTGGGTGATGTTTTTCCATCTAGCTGGATATTGTAGGTGACTGTCTCTGTGACCTGTGCAGTTCTACACTCTGTGTCCATGAAGCTGATTATTCCTGTCTAAACACAGCGCTTCATACTCATATTTTTTCAGTCACATACTATTTTTCTCAGATCATTTCTCTAGTTTGACGAGATCCTTTTATATTCTAAGCTTGTCCTCAAACCTTCCTGAAGGCAGCTCCAGCTGGCTCTTGCATGCATTTTTACAGGGATTGTTTCTAGTCTATCACCCAGGTCCATGCAAGATGTACTGAATGGGGCAAGATCCTTCTACTCCAAATTCTGCTGTGTAGGAAAAGTACGTTTGGCAGTGAATACTGCTGGTTGTGCCTGAGAGGGACTTTGCACCTGCCCCATAACATTTTTATCTAGAGAGATCGTTTGTTAATTTGGTCAAATGAAAGCCAGAAGTCCTATGGTATGTGTGATATTTATTGCTGCTCCCTATTTTTAAAGCTTGTTATACGGTCTGAAAAGGACGTTACATTCGTTTGCTGTAATTGATTCCTTTAGCTTAACTGATCTCCTGGCTTAACTCTAGGCCTTTACAAATAGTTTGAAGTTACACTGATAGGTATAAATCTTTTTTCCATGTTGAGTCCCCAAGCATGGCTGCAGCCATGGTTTGTCAATAGCCTGTGTCTGACAGAGTACAGTAAACAAGGCATCTAATTAAAATCCTGTTTGAACTTTGTTCTTCTCTCTTGCCAGCAGTTAACGTTTTTCATGACGTTTTTATCCATACTTTACAGCGTAATTAATGTTTTTCTGACCTTATTTTTGTGTGTACTAGTATCACCTCTCACCTTAAATCCATCAAAGAATTGTTGTCTGCCCTGAGAATTCAGAAATATGGAGTGGTTCATTGTGTACTGAATAAATCACAGAGGATGTCTTTATATTTGTCCTCAATGCAGTGCAATCTTTGTTCTGTCTGAACCTTTCCCCTATTATCTTACACCTTCCTCAGCTTGTTTACCAACTTTTCAACCTCCTCATTAAATGTGGAAAACCATGCAACTCCTGAGAAAAGGCTACGAATATTGACAAACTCTTGAAACAACAGATCAGTTTCAAAGAGGAACTGGTTTACAGGCTGTGAGAACAGTGTGGGTTGGCAGCCTCCCTCCTATTCTCACTCTAGGTGATCATGTCAAATTACCAGGTAGTGAAATCTCATCACAAGGTGGTGGCTTGGAAGGCATCACACAAGTTTTTTCTCTCATCAAAAGAGCAGTTTTCTACTTTTGTTTGCTTTATGTTCTTTCCCCTGGGAGATATAAATAAAATACTGTTAGATTATACATGAAATCTGCATCTGAGAACCAGCTTAAAAGGAATCACAGAAGAAAACAGGGAAAATAGGGGTAAAGAACAGGAGAAATCAGAGGCAAGCAAGTAAAACAAATGCAGGAGGTAAGTGCAAGAATCTTCCTTTCTGCCCAAGTTCCTGGTAATAAACTTACTGAGCACTGACCAGGAATGGGCTAAAATAACCCCAGGAAAAATACCAAAAGAAGACAGAGGATTTAGGAAGAGCAGGTTTGCCAAGGCTGTGCTGCTGTTAATACGTTAAGGCTCCAGAACACATTACAGCTCCTTGCAAAAAGAAACGCCGATGCACATGTAACTCTGTGGTAATGAATAGCCCAATTTCACAAAGAACACGAAGGGTAATATTGGATGGGGAAATATAAAGAGGAAAGTAGTGTGGAGGAGAGAATAAAAGGCTTAGTAACATGCTGGCTGTATTGTTTCAGAGATGCCCCAGACATGCTGAACTGGAAGCTTGAAGAGTCTGAATGTGATGCAAAAAGATTTAGATCTATTAAAAAATTAAATCAAGCATGAGCAATATAAGGTCTGTGAACTGGTTGTGTCCTGTGGTGCTGCTACAAATCACTTGCAATCGTTATTAGCAATACGTAATAATACTACAAATACGTATATTAATAAATACTTTTCTAAATGCATTTGAGAAAAGCATTTAGATTTCAAGGAAAAACTTTCCCAGTGTTCATTAATACACCAGAAAAAGGGCAGAGAGCCCAGTGAAAGTATCTCTTCATGGGCATGTCATGGTGAACAGTTTGAAAGCCTCTGAACGGTTCTTTGAACTAGAAGACCCAGGCAACAATGACATAAAACGTCTGTAAATATTTTATTCCAGGACAAAATGTTCTTCTATTGACAATAATAAATATATGGAAAATAAACTTATTAACTTTAAGTGGAAAACTGTTCTGACAAGGCATTCTTTGCAAATGTCATCTAGCCTCATAGCATTTCCAATTTGGGTATGAGGTTTTTATGTCCTGTTGGCAATAGCGTAAAAATACAGATGATTCATGTATCAAGATTTATTAAAGGGAAATGCAGATGGTGTTTTAGACAGACAGTTATTTTGGTTATTCGTAATTATGGGGCAAATGAAGTTAAAATGGACCCACTCTGAAATGAGCATCCAAACAAAAGAATTGGAGTCTAGATTTGAGTTTTGAGGCTTTGCTTGGAAATAAGACCTCATCTGATGAAAATGTGAAAAACTCACAGTTCTTGCCAAAATTAAACTGTGCAACAGCCATTTCATAGCATTTAATAAGAATCATTACATTTTATTGCTTGACTTTTCTCTCCCTCTTTTTGTCTCTTGAATCATTTAAAGGAAACCTATTTGAAAATAGCACATTGAAATCAAGTGATTAAATCTGATTGTCCTTTTGTTCCATTGGTTGCCAGTGGAAACAAGCACATTTAAAATGAACCTCTGCCTACTCTTTGCAGTCTATCTGACAAAGGCCAGTAGGACTTTGCTTTTCAAAAGCAAAATGTGTTTAGCTGTCAGCATTTTGCTGATGAACAGCTTCTCTTTTACACATATTTCTGTCCTAATTTTGAAAAACACCAGGGTATTCTAGCTAGCTTTCAGATTACCTGAGGGATTTATTCTGTAATTGTTATGCAGATCAGAAACCCAGGTGATGGGAGGGACCCAGGTACCTCTTTGCAAATGATTTATGGAACTGAATTGCAATTGAAATAATGAAGGATTATTCACAACTTTTCCTTTGAAATCTTGTCGTAAAAGCCAAATACTGACAAAATAACTCTCTTCACAAATCCATTACATTCTTTATCTACTTTGGCATGAAATCATTAGAATCACCCTTTAGACCATAGACTATTGGCCATTGTGAATTATTTAACTACAAGTTGAAGAGGCTTCTCTTGCACCAGTTGGATTTGGACCAGGCCCTTGGGAGGAGGTATGTGGACAGAAAACATAGATGCTCTTAATGCTTAGGTGAATCTATTTATTAAAGGGATTATGTAATATCAGTGTCTCTGTCAGCTGGAGGCAGTGCCTTAGGATTTTCTTCAAGTTCAGTTTCTGAAATTTGAATTACCAGGGAGTAAAGTGATGGGATTTCCTGGTTCAATATTTCAGATTGGTGTGGCTTTAACCTTTTGGTCATAATAAATGTTTTTATGGACTACAGATCCTACATACCACAACTCCTGTTCAGGTAAGAGCCCAAATTTTTGGCAAAACTTTTGATGAACAATGTCAGTAAGCTCTTTGTACTTCTCCAGCGGTCTAAACCCTGTGATAAGATCACTCAGTTCCTTGCCATATCAAAGTCAGATGGAGCTGGATGTACATTTGATTTTGTCTCTTTTATGAAATAAAACTATTAATCAAAGATTAGAGGACACCTGTGCTTTGCTACATGTGTGTGCCACTTTGCACAGAACACAGTAAGTCCCAAGGTAGCCGAGAGGTCTGGGCAGCATTGCCACTGTGCTGAGAACAGCAGCAGCCTTGACAGCGTGAATCTATTTAATTCCAGAACTTGCTGTGCTTGTTGAATGAAAAGACCGATGTTTATGCAGTTTGTTACAAGGCATTTCTTGCTCTTGCTTGGCATCGCTCATGTCTTTTGCTTGTTCCCTTCAAAGACTTGTAGTGACCTGTTTGATCTGCGGGTTCGTGACGGGAGGAATCTGCTCCCCAGCGAAGCACATGGCAGCTCT
Organism: Streptopelia decaocto; assembly: GCF_964273445.1. Taxonomy (NCBI): domain Eukaryota; kingdom Metazoa; phylum Chordata; class Aves; order Columbiformes; family Columbidae; genus Streptopelia; species Streptopelia decaocto. The sequence continues at coordinate 66,101,492 of NC_138659.1, read as the reverse complement.
CTGAGGGCTCAGACCCCAAACTGCCGGCACAGATGCTGCAGCCAGGAGCAGAGATTCTCACCCCAGCTCTGCCGACATCGGTGAGGCTTTGTCAGGCTGCACCATGCAGTGACTGGCCTGGAGCTTTGGTTATAAACGGGATGGAAGAGGTGCTGCTATTATCTGAATGATGCTTTGGCTCTGTAGGCATGGCAACACTAGGGAAATTTCAAGTGAATCGGGGAACGTGAACTCTGAGGACTAGATTCGGTGTCCTAACTCTTGTATAAGCATAGTTTACTCCCAGTGTACAGTACATCTGTCTGTATGGACGGACACAGAGCATACCTTGCAAATGATAGCCATCATTTTAAGCGTGGAGCTTGCCAGGCACAGGGTGGGCAGGTGTAGTTATCAGGGCAAATGGCTGGCTACCCACAAAGTTGATGTAAGCAAGGATGTCCAACTAAAAATGTCCAAGCTCTAGGCTGCAGGAGCCGCTTTCCTCCATAAGCCCTTTTTTGATGTTAGAGACATCCTTTCTTTGATAGCACTGAAAAAACTATAGGAAGGAAGAGAATAGGAAAAAACCCCAGTGCTCCACCTTTATCCTTTGTTCCATGAGACCATCTGAAAAATCATTGTTGGAAGCCCCTGCTTGAGGGGGGCTCAAATCCCATCAGGAGAGTACCCAGGCTATGTGCTAGATTATCTCATTGACGAAGTGATCCTAATCCTTCCATTGATGCTATTTCAGCTTTGAGCAATACCAACTCCTATGTATTTTAAGTCTTTCCATATCAGAATACTGAAAGGTGCAGTTAGATGAGGCTTGGGTAGTTAAATCCACTGTGGCTTGAACTCAGTATGGTCACAGCCACAAATTGCTGCTGGGAAGGTGCAGGCTGGATGTTAGAAAAAAAATATAATGAGGAGGGTGCAGCACTGGGACGGGTTGTTCAGAAGCCGTGAAACCCTTGGAGGTTTTCAAGCCTTCATTTAAATGAAGCCATTGCAGAACTGGTGTAGTGTGGGCAGCAGTCGTGCTGCAGGGGGAGGCTTGAGGAGGTGACCTTCAGAGTTCCCTTCCACCAACACTTCTGTGATGCTGTGGGCAAAAAACGCCTGAAACTCAGGAAAGTTAGATGTGTTGTTAATAGCTGCTTGTGTGGGCAAGAGGAGCAGAGGGGAAGGTGTCGGATGGAACCAGGGAAGGGAAAGAGCTGCAGGGGGGTGGGTTCCCAGGAGGGGCTGGAGACTCAGTGCTGGGGTGGGTGGTTTTTGAGTAGCAAATTCACTGCAAGACTGGAGGGTTTCTTGAGAGCATGGGAAGGAAAGAAATTACTTGTGAATTTGAATTGAACTTAGGAAATAGATTCTGCTGGGGGCAGGGGAGGAATAAAAGGAGCAGAATGAATGTAAAAACATGTATCTCCTCAGCATTTTAAAAAAGCTTCACACCAGAGTTGCCCAAATATTTAATTTTCACATTGCTGTTATTTTCTCAAAAAGCAACTTTGACTTTTCATACTAATGTGGTATATTTTGATGATGGTAGAAAAGGTGAAACAACCCCAAATGGGAAAAGTATTGCCTAGCATGAAATTTGTTTGTTTGTTTTGTTTTACTCTAGTCATATGTGTATATATATGTATATATATACATATATAAACGTTTATCCTAAGCCAGATTTTTAGAATACCTTTCTAATTCTTCCCTCAAACTGCAAAATCCATTATTTACCCAGTGAGCAAGAACACTCATCCTGCCAGGCAGTGTATTAAGCTGCAACTCTTGTCAACATGAACTGGGAGGAGGCAGCTGCTAATTGGTAAAGCAGAAATGTGCAGGGCTGTGCCTGCAGGACAGGACGGGGTGGGTTTGTACAGGCAGCTGAGAGAACCAGCTTCATGGTCTCCAAGGGTTTCAGTGCTCTGGAACTGTTACTTACAGCTACCAAAGGAATGCATTGGAAATAGGTATTCCTGGGTGCAATGGACCCCTTTGGAAAGATTCAAATGCTGGGATTTGCAGTGGTATGTGATAGACTGATGTTTTGAGTCCACTTTTCTAATAACAATTTTTTAAATGCACATATTATTTAAAGAACTTTTGGATAACCATGGATCCATTTAAGGACTTCATACAGTTCCAGCTCTCCTGTGTGACACCATTCCCTAAATAGATTTAATAGATAGCAAGAAAACACACTTTTTTTTTTTTTTTAACAACTCTTGCCATAACAAAGCAAAAACCAAAGCCAGGCTCTGAATCCAACATACATAGATTTCATCGTTATTTCAGGTACGTGGTATTGTTAGCAGAAAACTTCTACAGAAGTATGGCTCAGATACACAGCCTGCTGTCACCAGTGGAATCATCTCCATGATTATCCATGGATGTGGGAGCAGATCCCTTGCTCATCTCAGAAGGAGCTAGAGTTCTTGCCTTTTCTCACCTTAAAATGAAAGGTAGGCAATCCCTCTGCTGTGCAGCAACCTCTTTTTATGCTGAGAAGAGTTACAGACGGAGCAGAAGCAGAGACACACGGAGAAGAGACAGTCTGATGAGAGAAGCGTGTCTTAGTTCTGTGTACTGCTGCCTGATTAAAACAGCACGAGAGCAGCGTGCTTTTAGCAAGTAAGTGCAATGAACACACAAAATATTCTTGAATTGCTTCTGTCTAGCTTTTAAATGTGTCAGTACTAGTTCCAATAACAATCTTTTGTTTAGGAAGTGCTCAGCTGCTCTCCCTGTAATTCAATTTAACTCCTGAGCCTTCATCATCACAGAGCCTTTTATTCCAAGTTTGATCTGAAATTGTGCTTGTGACCCAGGGATGTAGCATGTGGTTCATGAACATCTTTGCCGATGGCTTTAAGTAGAAGTAAAAATTCTTAGCAAGGTGCACAAACAAATCCCTGGCATGAGACACAGATGCGGGGTTTAATGCATGAATACGCGGGGTTTAATGCATGAATAAGTATGTGCTTCTCTCAATTCCTGCAGTGTATACTGTTTCAGGAAAGAGGGGGCCTTTCTCTGGCTAATTTGGTTCTGTAAACAGCACAAGCAACATCACTCGTTGCTTAAAGATTGCAGGTCCTCTGTGAGCTGCAAATACCTTCTAGAAAGTGAATCATCCCTTAAATCTTAAAATCTATAGAAATATTTTTAAGCAAGAGAGAATCCATACACTCAGAGAATAGATTTTTAAGTCCAATTATCTTCATAGCTAATGTTTTGTGCCTTATTTTTAGCATTAATTTATCCCCCTCCAGCTGTCATTATGCCTTTGGTAGATTAATAATCCCTCCATTATCGATGTTCTCTTTGTGTCTGCATGGATTGGAACAGCTTCACCTCTTAACCTCCACTTGGCTGAATTCATCTTGAGCTCCTTCACATCTTTCACAAGAACAGTGAACTCGAGGAAAAGCAGCCCCAGAGTATTTGTTTTTCTGGCATGATCGAGAGGGTATTTTGAAACTGAGAGCAAATAGCAAAGCAAATTCCCAGCACACAGCTGTAAATGGCAGGAATGGGGTGGGAACAGTCAACAGCCTGGTGCAACAGGGTTTTGTTGGCTATTTGTGGGAGATGGGTACTCTGAGAAGGACGGGCTACCGAGGGAGCTAACTGTTCACCTCAGTAAAGGCTCCGAGCAGTGGGACCATGCAGAAGGTGAGGACAGAGCTGGAAAAAGTTTGCAATCAGGGACTGCAGTTGATCCATCAACAAGATCCATGAGAGCACTCCTGAAACTGGGCTTTGGCCTTGCCACTGCCTGAAAGAAGATTGTAGCATGGAGGGTGTTGGTGTCTTCTCCCAAGTAACAAGTGACAGGATGAGAGGAAATGGCCTCAAGTTGCACCAGGGAAAGTTCAGATTGGATGTTAGGAAAAAAATTATTCACAGGAAGGGTTGTTGGGCATTGGAACAGGCTGCCCAGGGAAGTGGTGGAGTCAGCATCCCTGGAGGGGTTTAAAGCATGCATAGATGAGGTTCTTAAGGACATGGTTTAGTGCCAGTGTTAGGTTATGGTTGGACTTGATCTTGAGGGTCTCTTCCAACCAAAATGATTCTATATTTCTATGATACTACTGAGGCTGTATCATTTGCCACCAAACATTCCTGTCCCTTGGAATGATATTCCTCTGCCTTTGTACCCAAGGCTTGTGGTTGAGCTCTAGCGGCCAGAGGCCATCACAGATTTCTTTCGCTGCTCTGCAGTAACAGTGCATGCATACAGCCTGACTTAACTGGGACTGTGAGACAACTATATCTTTCTTCACTGTAGGGCCAGCTTTCTCCAAGTAGTACTTATTTACACACAGTATTAAAGCCAGTGCACAAGCCAGCTGTGCATCTTGACAAGTGCTAATTTGGGACCTGTGGCCATTTGTGCCCCTGCACTGTGCCGTGACACAGCGTGTGGTTCCTATGGCCAAGGCTGGCATGTGTGCAGGCAGAGCTGGTTTTCTGTCCCTCTGGGATACATTACTGTTGTTTCATTCCCTGATTGCCTCTCTGCTGCTGCCCCATTGGTGCTAACCTATCCTTTGTGATATCTGCACATTTTATAGAACAACTGAATAGGCTTTTCCCCCGAGATGGTATGATAACCTTTTAGTCTCTCAGATATATGTGATCTACACTTGAGCTTGCCTTCTACAATACATTGGTTTTGTGTATATTGTGTTTTTTAATCTAAAAGCCATGTACCAGTATATTAAATGCTTTATGAAGGCTAATATATATTAGCACAGATTCTTTGGTCAACCAAATTTGTATTTCATGAAAAATATAAAATGTATTCATGTGTGAATGTTCATAATTGCAAATATTTCTTCTTAAGAAAATGTAAATGGGGCTAGTTGGAAAGGCCTAAATCAACGGCTGTTAGAAGGGAGCAGATATTAAAACAATGTGTTAGGAAGAGTGAAAATGCTTTCTAAGAAAATAGGCCTAGGCCTTGTGATTGCCTTGGATCTACATTTCAATAACAATCACCTTGCCTAACTGCTTTCCAATGTTTTCTGTAGATGAAAGTGTAGTTTTCACTTCAGTGTTCTCCATAGCACTTAGTTTGTATGGAAGTCAATAAGATTATATTTTTTAAAGTGCAGATGATTTTCAGTGTAATTCACTCACTCTTTTAATTTATTTTTGTATTTATTTATATTAGTTTTACTCAAGGACACTTTAAATACTTAGTCATCATTTTGCAAAAATTAACATCCCTTTTATACTTAATTATACCTATTATACCTAATTGTTTTACAGAGCAGCCACGGTTTAAAAGAAAAAGTGATGATAGGCTAATGTAGAAGGTATCAAAGAAAATCTTCCAGTGTAATAATTGGATCTTCAGATCCAGCCCTTCAAAGGATGTTCATTGATTGTCCAGGGCAAATATTGCTAAATCTGATTCCCAGCTTAGCAGACAGGGCTTTTTCTGTGGGACACTACCACGTGGCCCCTGACATCTGCTCTGTACTGAGTCTCTACAAGCTGTAGATCTGTCCCATCGAGCTTTGTGAAGGTGACTATTGCATGAATAAACGTGGATGCAGAGTCTGGTAGATGTTGGGTACAGCACGAAATCAGTAGGAGGAAAGTGGTTCTGCATGGCTAGTTATTCACACTGCAATTAAACATAGTACTTACTGTCCTGCATGGCCTTAGACTACCTAATACTTTGAAGAAGCAAGAAAGGTTTATTGTCTGACAAAAGAATCTGAAAAACCTGCTTAAAAAAAAATCTACTTATTTCTGGATGCAGATGAGTTGGAAGAAAGGGAGAGAGGAGCATCAGAAAGTATTGTGTGTCACATGCACACAAGAAAGGATTTTCTCTTTCTTAGTTGTCTCATAGGCAGGCAGGACTTTGTTCACCTGTAGATATGGTAGTTCTCTATTGCCTGTGTTATGCCAGTTGCCTCTTTTGGGAAACTCACACAAGTATATTTGTTCACCTTTATAGTCACACGGAGCCAGATTTTGAGGCAGTGATTATTGCTATGGCCTCAATGAAACTCTGCTGAAAAACTCAGAGGTCGCATTGAGCCTGTGCTGATTTTTAACACAGACCTCATCCCCATCTCCCTTCCCATGTGTGGAGCAGGAAACACACAGTGTGTCGGCAAACTCAGCCAAGAGCTGGAGTCACTGCAGCACAGCCCATGCCAGCCACACTGATCTTTTCACAGCTGGGAATTGTGCATAAAAGGCTCTTTCTTCTCTTTTGCTAATTGCCACACCTATGACTGAAGCAATCAGCAATGCCACTTACAGGATGGACTCGGCGAGGTCGGTTTTTATGAGTTGGCTGCAATTTTTGTACCCGTTGGAGCTTTGTAAGAAAAGATCATTTCTGAGGGTGACTCATGTGGATCTGGCTGCCACTTACTGAAAAATATTTGTGTATGTGGGATGTAGGAAAAATTAACTGGATCTATTGGGTGGCAATAGAATATGTACAGGGAAAACATTAAAAATACATGAATGGCTCTCTTTAGTGACATCCTGAAATTAGGACATTTCAGGGCAACACAGGCAAATGATCTGATCAAATAAGCTTTTCTCAGCAATCAGTGAACTGGTAGTACAGTGTTCTGGATCTCAGTCTGGGGAGCTCTATCAGACCTGGGGGCACCCCTTGCAGGGCTTTGCAAACACCCGCGTGTTTTATGCCGCTATCAGAAAGGCACAAAGGTCGGTCCACCTCCAGTCCCTGCCATGGTGAGTCACAGATACAGCAGTTTGGGAACGGCCCATCAACCAACCCTGCTCGTTAATCATTTTGCTTTTTGCTGTGCTATTTTTAAGCCAGATCAGTTCCCCAGTCCAGCTCGCTGGGCAGCTGCCCAAACACTTTCAGTGCAGACCTGAGGGGGAGAAGCAAAGAGGAGGCCAGGAGAGGAACTGGGGGCTCCATCAGCTGGCTCTGCTATTTAAGGGAGTTCTGCATTTCAAAGCAAATCAACCTCTGAACTGTAATAGCAGCCTTGACGTTACAACGGGTTGGCTGGTTTGCTTAGCACAGGCGTGTGGAAATTTGGACCTGGGCATGTCCATAATGGCAAAAGAAGAAAAGTCTCTTCAGCAGCTTCTGTGGTGTTGAGTACATGCCCAGAGCTGGGAGCGTTGAAGGAAAGAAGTCATAGGCTTGTCTCAAAGCCACCGCTGCTCCTTAGCTGTCCTTGCTGTGAGCTGGCAAGGCGACGGAAACTGAAGAGGAAGCTGATTTTTAAAAGATCCAGAACTCAAGAGCTTAATCAGCTGGATTCCTTGACACCGATGAGCCTGGGAAGGTGAAATATATAACTTTGTCAAGACGCAGATTTTTGAACAGACATCTATTGTTTTGGTAGATTTATTGGAAGATCTGGAATCCCAGCTTTACAGGCAAAATCTTCACTCTTGTACATCTTCAGAATAAAATACGAATAGATCCTTATTCTTGTAATATTTCAAAGTAGAATATTCTGTGATTAATAATTGCGGGGTAAGTGCTTGAAGCACTCTGTATGTTTAAAATACTGCTTATGCTCCTGAGGCTCAGGCAGAGGTAGACTAAGGACAACCCAGAAATTCCTGACTCCTAATGCTGCTCTCTTCATTTGGCCCCAATCTGATGTTTTAGTAGGCTAATATCACAAAAAAGTTCTCCCTAAAAGAGAAGTTGGAGAGCATATCTCTGTCTTGGTTTGCAAATTACTCTAACAGACATCTTAAACCAGTCATATTCAGGCTTTTACAGTGTGATTATAATTCTGGAAGCAGTTTAAGTTGGAAAATTAATTGTTGCTGTATTAACTTTGCAGTCATCCAGTAAATAAAATAATCCAAGTGCTGTTATGCATAGTTTTGTATTACCAATGGTTTTAAATTCCAATAAATTGCCTAACCTGAAACCAGTGGCTCTGCTGGGAAATGTGTGAATCTCCTGTAGAAAGTGCTTGAACAAAAAGGTTCATCATGCAGTTTGTTACTTGGAGAAGGAAGATTTTTTTAAAAACATATTTTGTGTTTCTTTCTAATAATATTTATAGCTATTAACACTACCTATGCAAACTAAATCAATATTGTTTCCAGATCATATGCATGGAGTTTTCAAATATATTCGGTTTCTTTTGCATCTGAGACTAAGCTGCTGATCTTGTTAAGATGAATAATAGATATTCTTAATTATTAAATCATGAATTAATTAGGTTACTGCAGGACAAATGAGAAGTGATCAGGGTATGGAGAAGTAAACACTGTTGTTGATTTTAGATGAGGTTTGTGGTAACTTATTGAAGTGCTAAAACTGGTGAATTTACTGTCCAGATGAGCATGGTTTCATGGCTGCCTTCTACCGGTTTTTGTTGAGGGCGTGAAATTAAAATGTCAAAAATGCTGCACTTATTCACATCTTTGGTATCTCATTAGAGAGGCTTAATCATTTGGAGAAGCTCTGACTAGCTGGTTAATGTGTTTATTCCATGGCATCCAGCTCCTGTGGAGAACTCTACAGCAACACAAGACTGAAGGTGTTTACTGGATGTTCACCTGAAAGGACCCCAGCAGCAGCGCTTGAGACTCTCCTGTGGGAATTTATAGCAATTTTCAAACAGAAAAAAAGGAAAGATTTGTAAGTTAAAATGAGTGAACAAATGATCAAAGCTTCCGAGGGTCTGACTTTCCGTTTCTTTCTTAATCATCACAAGCTTACTGCTCCAGGCAGAACTAATTAGCTAATGAAGGCAGGAGAGAATTGCTGAGGAAGGGATAAGAGAACAAAAACTTATTAAAATTTAACATTGATATCTGTTTAATGTAATATCTGTTATGTTGATCACTTTAAGTGACAACATCCCAACAGTATATTTTCCTAATTATTCAGAAGTTCCAGGTACTGTAGGCAATGTAGTCTCCTGTTTTAAAATTCAATTTGTGCCTTTAGCAGTATTAAATAACTATTTTTTTTTGCTTGCTCTGTAGGTTGAAGAAGTCAGGCATTCAGATGCAATCTCAGATTGTTTTGGATGTGGATGAATAGAGATGAGAAAAGAATTGGTCAAATTTGTGGAAGAAAAGCCTGTGGAACAAGACTCTCTGGATTAAGCCACTGGCTTAACCCAAATTGTTGATTGCTAGAAGGCCGTCACAGGTAAAGCATCACTATATACTATATACTATTTCTGTTCCCCCTTTCCTTCTCCCAAGAGATACTGCTAGAGATGGGCTGCTGGACTAGACAGGTTAGATATCCTAGTGCTGCCATTCTTCCTTTAAGCAAGTTAAATTCATTTAGTCATGGACTTAGCTCGTGACTCAAAAAGTCACAAGTACTATTCAAGGACAAAGAACAGGAAGATTTGGACAGTGTTGACTTCTAGTAACTTTTCCACACCTCATTCAACAGACATAATTCACCCCTTTCACCTCCTGTTAGGGGAGTATTTCTCTGTACTTCCATATAAAGCCTTTCAAGTTTCATTTATACACCTGAAACATATCACTAGTGGAAGTATAAAAAGTATGTTTGATTCATTCTTTATATATAACATATATATAACAATTATGTAATATATACATAATATATATTCTTCATGGTCCTTCTCAAACACATTTTCACAAATCACTGTGCCTCATTGCCATCCAAAACTTTCTTTGGTCCTTATTCTTGGAGTTATTTGTATTTTTTTTTTTTTGCTTTCAAAACATGTAGATATTCTGTAGATAACTGTGCATATGTAGATAACATCTGTATAAAATAATCAGGCATCCTAATGTTAGGCAGAAAGACTAAACTTTCAACACCAAATTTTTATTGACATGTAAAATGTAGCAGCTGTGATAGCACAATGTGTGTGTGAGCGGGTTCCCGTGAAAGATTACATTACATTTCTGTGGGATTAGAAAACCTGAGAAACATCTGGTTAACAAACAAGTCCCACAATAGTGTTTGTTCTTCAGCTTCTTTTTATCCCTAGAATGAACATTAACTTAACTACTACATATTCCCAGTGCCAGTCAGTCATCAGTAATTGGTTGTTATAATGGGGAGCTGAGAGCAACATGGTGAGATGGCCATAATGGACATGAGTGTGGGACAGCTGCTGTGTTATGGGAAATGTAAAATGTATGTGTACATATATATATATATATATAAAAGAAACCAGGATTTTGTAACTCTGCTTTTTATGGTACAACTTATCAGATGGCTGGGTATTGAGATAATGAAAACTCTAAGCTGTTTATGTGGCAGTCAGTGACAGAAACTCTACTGACTTAAGAGGAAGAATCCAAATGCCTCATAGTGTGCTGGGACAGTGCAGATTGTATTGTCCTCGCCTGGTGCCAATAATACCCTAAAAGCAGCAAGAGTCTTAGAGCAGGATAATTCCTTCTTTGGCTGGAGTTAATGTCTTGCTTCCAGTTTCCTAACTGGCTATAGGGCAGCAAACTGTGTCTACGTTACATGACTTGGAAGGCTCTATCAGGTTTATGCAGTGAACTGTAGGGGAATCTATGTAGCTTCTGCTTCCCTCCCCTTTGTACCAAGTGCACGTGTATGATCGTGGACAACCTGATGCATATGAATTGCTCCAACAACTTAGATGTGCCTTTCCCCATGGCAAGGGTGTGTAGATATCCCAGTTTTTGCATTTCAGGCTCTCGGGGCTTTGTTTCTGTTTCACTTTTAACAAATGAGCAAATGCTGGTGATTTGTGTCCTCTAAGACCCATCCACACAAAGTGTATTTTTCAGGCATCACAGCTTCTGTGATCTCTTTGCTCTCTTGTTTCTTCTTTGCTGCTTCTGCAGCCTTTTTGTAGCCTTCAAGTGGTTTGTAATTTCAGTCACATGAAATAAGTCTGTGTATTGCAACCAAATAGCTAGACTAGATGGAGGCAACTGCTGCTGTACACGGCACAAAATAGGGTAACTCTTAGTGCAAAAAGCATTTCAAGTGGCTTAAAAATTGCTTTATTATGAATTATAGACTACTTTTGCTGTCCTTATAATGGGAAGCACCATCTACTGTGATTCATTGCAGTCAAGCAGTATTAACTTCAGGGAGAAATGGGACAAAAGGGAAACTGCTCCCTTGGTGATGGGGTATTTTGTGGGGGCAAGCATTGTAGCTATAATAAATTACTATAATTTACTATGCTCATTCAGATCCATCATTCTAGGCCCTTTTGATGTTGAAGTTATATACTTTACAGTAAAATGTAAGTTAAAGAGTGTCCGAGTAATCGAATCAAGGAGTAACAGGTGGTAACAAGAGAATATAATCGTGACACATATTAACAGCTCTTAAACTTATTAAGTTTAACAGAACAGCAAAAAAACAGAAGTAGCAGTAAAATCTCAACTTTTCACAAATGGAGATGAAGGCTTTTGAAAGTGTGAAACCATAGACTCCTTGGGTGCCATTTTATAAGGGACAGGTAAATTTGGGTACCCAGCCATTCAGTAGATAAACTTACCTGCTTTTTAATTAACTGCTCTTAGTCTCCTGTCACACTGACCCCACTGGAAACCCAAAGAGATATATCTCAGTAGGCTAAATTCAGTCCTTGTGAATATCTACCTCTGCCACAGATTACCATACTGCATTAACTGAGAATCTATTTTAGCAGGAAACTCTCTCATTGTGAAACACGAATGCTGAGAGGACATTAGAGCTTCCCGTTTTGTTTTGGGGGTGTGTTGTGTGTTCAAACTCCATCAGGTCAGTATGCTACGTGGTGCCATTTAATTTAAATTTAATTAATCAGTAGAGTATGTTAGCCTCATCATTTTGGTAAGGATCGTTGGTCTATAGAAGTCAAGAACAAAACTCCTGGACACAGGACCATGACATTAAATTTTTTGCAAAATTAATGCAGGAAAATAAATTGCTTCTTTCTCCTCTTGTCATTCTTCAAATTTGAACCACTGCCATTTGGGCAAGCATCCTCCATGTGCTGCTTTCATTTATGGAGCGAAGGTATTGCAGGGGTTAGCAATGGGGTTGTAAGACCTGTCTCTGTCTCTCTCATTATATATTTCTCCTGTTGAGAGAGTTGCTTAGTTACTTCATGTTTTAGTTCCTCATTTGCAGATTGAGTGGCAACACTTTCCTCCTTAGAGTGTGTTCCGAAGATTAAAATTCCAAATTGGAGGAACTCGGGTTCTCCACAGACCATGTTCTAGTGTGGAGGAAAAAAGGACAAATTCCTGTCTATAAATCAGATTAAACTTTTATTGACCTCTATTTGCGTACCTTCTCTCTTCATGTATTTTGTTTTGCTTTTCTGATTCCATGGGCAAAATGATACAGCTCGTTGTCATTAAAGTGTCCTGGAAATTGGTCCAGAAAGAATGACATCCCAGACGTCACTGGCTTTACCTTCCCTGAACAGAAGGGTCTGTAAGAAATGGCTGTTAGTGGTTTGCAATACTCAACTCTAGAGTATTGTGATTTTCCTTGGCAAGTTCATTTTGTTTCAAGGGAAAAGATGCTTTTTCACTATATGGCTGGGAAATTTAAAGTTGTGGTCATTGCTCAAAGGTCTCTTTCCTGACACAGGCATTTTTCTTTTAAGTTAATTGATTAGTTATAATGGTGGCTGATGAGGACAGACTTGGGTCCACAGAGGGCAATTCTAGCCTTGCTGGAGCTCTACTTTACTATTTATTGGTAAATAAATGCAGAACTTTGTTTTGAACTTGAACAAGTATACTAAGAAAATGGGTCCGTCACAAAGGATCTTGGGAAAATTGGATTCGGCTTCATTTATCCATATTATTTAATTTCAAACATGGAGAGATCTGTATTGAATGATTTAGACATCCTATAGTCTTTTATTTATGAGGTCTGCAGGGTTTATTATATTATCTTATAATTTCCATTCTGCCCCAGGTCAAATGCAGATTTCTATAGTACTCAGAGAACTAATAGTGGGAGAGATTTGTTTCCAGATTAACCAGAGGTGGTCCCACACTAGAGACTTGGGTTTTATGTATGTGAAACTAAGTCTGTAGAACTTTTCTGTTTTCATTTTCTCTTTTCAGTGTGCTTCAGTTATTTATGACTTTATGCCTGGAATTGTGCTATGCCCTTTTAAATCACAAAAGAAATATCTGAGGGATTATTTTTCCTGTTGGGTAAAAAGAGTCATTAATAAAAGGTTTACTTAACTTATTTATGTCTGGATATTTTATAAGCCTTTTGTACAATTTTTATTTCATTATGGCAGCATATGCTCCATAGTCTGGCAGAATAGGTCCACTGGGTTATAGCTGGGTGTTATGTAAATACTGTATTTATTTTAATGGGAATGTATTACTTTTTTTTTAATATGCTTATGGAGATAAAAGAAAAATTCTCTGAATGTAAATTTGATTTCACTGAATAGTCATTTAAAAAGAGTGACTGGAAAGTGACATGTGTACCCTTTTTAACTTGTATAACATTGAGCGCCTTAGAAATTTTAGCATCATTCATGTTAACACATCAAAGTATTGCTGGTTGAACTCAAATCTCTCTGAAATGCTAATCTGCACCCTTAACAGTAGTAGAATGAACATACAGATGGTTCTTCTAATTACTGGGAAAAAGAAAAGGGGATGATTTCCTTTAATGATTTCCCCTTCTTTCCAGACTGAAAGCATTTCCAGCTCTTCCCTCCAGCTAATTTGACAATTAAAAGATGCCTTTGTCTTGCTTTCAGCTATTGAGGTTTCATCACAATTTGTTAAAACTTTCTGTTATGAAGTGAGGTGTGAACCCAGGGCTATGTAGGTTTGGTTCAGGGGTCATGTGAAGGGAAATTATAACTTTGAGTATTTAAAACTAAAATAGGGGGTGGGGGGGTCGGGTGGGGTGTATTTCCGTCATGCCATGTTCTTGCACCAATGGCAAAGATGGGTTTTTACAATTAAAACAGAAGCTTAAATCTTAGATGAAGGTTGTTCATCAGGGAATAGACCTCAAGAATTCAGGCTTTAAACTCACAGTAGCTCCATTTTCCCAAGGATACAAATGAAGAGATTTGAAACACATTTCTGGAGCTGCTGCTTTGTGGGGTAACATGTTCTTCAGAGGAACTGGAGAAAAATGGTTTCTGAATAATTTCAAAGCTTTTAATTTTCACTATGGACCAGAACAAAGGTTGAGATTTTACAAACCCTACCCTAAAAAATGAGATGTGCACACTGTAGAACAGCTGGCGCGATCATGGGTCTCTTGGCCCGCTACCTGGCTGTACCTCAGGATCACGGTGGTGCAGCCATGTGGAAATCTCTTCTTGTTGACAGGTATATCCATGCCAGCCACTGAAATCTGTGATGCACAAACCTCCTCGTGTTAGGGTTCATGTGGAGCTACCTGAGGAAAGAGAAGGTCTTTGCTCACCCGGGAGCATGGCTAAGCTGACACACGTTGCTGAGAAGACGACATGGAATGCGAGGACCCACATCACACTGTTTATGGCCTCTGTCTGTCTTCAGACCTCAAAGGTGAGTTTCATGTCTGCTGCCATCTTTCAGCTTGGGGCCCTGTCCCTCAGTTGCCAAGGCTAGTCAATGTAAACCAGAACAAGACTGGGGAGCAGAAGGGAATGGACTTGATTTCTTCTGGCTCATGATGTGAATGCAAGCAGAGCAGCCCTTTAGCTCTGTGTTGAAGGCTGTGACCCATAGCCTTGCACAGAAAACTATATGTCAGTGCCAGTGTCATCCCACATGTTCCACAAGTATTTCACTTTGTTCAGCATCAAGCTGTTACTCTTATTTCAGGATTTAATAGAATTTTATAGATTACCATCTGATGGTGCATTTTCCTGAATATTCTAGAAACTCTTATAGGTATTTTTGAATTAAAATACTCAGTAGGAACAACAATAACAAAAGAATAACTTAAATAAACATAGTGACTCCATTTCTTCTGAACTTCTACATAAAAATCATACTTAATCACTCCCTAAAAATAATGTTTTATGTTCTGTTTCTAAGGTGCACCACTCCTCTCCAAGCTATTCATAAGAAGATAATTCGGGTTCATGACTGTAAGAAGACTATTTCAGTGCTCAAAGAGACTAATTGTGAGTTCAGAATTGTCTTTTTTTCTTCCTTCATTTGCTATTAATGAGAATGTTGTATAACATTTTTGTTAAGTAAAACTGTAACCACTGTGGGCATCTTCAGAAAAGGCTTTGGAGGAGTTTGTTGCCTAGAGCTGTGTATTTTGATTTTGTCTGGTTGAATCTAGGCTTTGCGATGTTGGAAAGGAAACAAAGGAAGGGGAGAATGGTTAATTAGAAATTCTTGCCTTACCTTCTTCCTTACCTCTGCAGTGATGACACCTCATATAGTAACAGGGACAGGCAGTTTGTCTAGGTGGGGTATTAGCAGGTCAATATTCCCTTCTCAGTTCTACCAGCAATATCTGTCCTGCTCCAGGGTAAAAATTATCCAGCCTCAGCTTCACCCTCGCCAGTGTGGAGAGGACAGTGACCTTTGCTTGGTGTCACAAAGACCTGTTGATTATCGTGCATAAAACACTGTGAGATTCTTGGCTTGTTACATTTGCAGGGACTAAGGTTGCCTTCTGCTTGGGCAGGTCTTACCTTGTTGGATAAAAAATGTTCATTGTAAGTCTCTCTGAACACTTGGGGTTCTACTAGAGAAATGAGGCTGAGATAGTAAGTCCGAAGTAGCATATACAGCACACTTCTATGGAGCTTTTTCATTTTACCCTAATTGGGATATGGTTCTCCTGATTCTCTACTACTAGCAGTGAAACATCTGAAACAATACTTATGTTTGTTGATAGGAAAGAATTATTTTGCTGCAATGATGAAACAAAAAATATGTAAAGTGATATAAGAATTATAAACATCTGGGACATGGCAGACCTCAAACATTTCCACCAACTCTCCTTATGTATTATATAATATCAGAAAGAACTGCACTTGAGCCATTAGTAATTTTGACATTGCAGTGTTTTACTGCAAATTTTTAGGAAAGCTGACAGAACATGAAATTCCAGGTCAAGGTTCCTGCATGCTTTGGTTAACAAGTATGAAATCAGCACTCATAAAACAGTGGAGGCCACTTGTTTAATGAAACATCCAGCACTGTGTTTGTGGTTGAGTCGGCATTAACCATGTAAAAAGGAGGAAAGAATCTGCTATTTAAAAAAACAAAAAACAAAGGCAACCCCTCCCCCCCCCAAAACAACTCAAGCAGCATGTCAGAGCAGAGCAGCCAAAACAGAGCAGCAGTAGTGGGACCACCTTTTCCTATAATTCCCCCATCCTCATATGGTGGTCACATCCAACCCTAAAGCTAGTGACCATGGATGACAGACATTTAGAAATCATGCAAAGGAAAACGGATTTGTTCTGTAGAAGAAAAATGTCTGTGGAAAAGGAATAAATTCTGGGATAGATATTTATTGTAGACATGTTCAAGTCTTCTAATCAATGGTAGTTAGATCAATGCATTCAGTTGAAAACAAGAGTGTTCATAAAATTAGAGCTAAACTGTGACTTTTGCCGCTGCTCAGGCACTTGACAAAGCCCATATAGGAAAACAGTTCTCTCATCACAAATGCAATCACAAAATGAACAAAACACTTCATAGAGTGGAATGTTAGGGAAAGCTGCTTGGAGACTAAACTCTTAATCTAATGCCAATCAGGTAAAGGAATTGATAGTATCCATGGGGACATAATAGGACTGGCTAGCATGAGCTGAGGAAACCTACAGATGGGGCAGGATTCCTGCTTGGCAAGATGCATTAAACATTGGAAGAGTATCCAAAGGAAGGGCTGAAACAGGTGAACTAAAAGGAGTGACAGTAAAGTGAGTCTGGTGCTGTTTGTGGTTTCAAATTTCTTTAATTAGATAAAAAGATGGGGAAAACCCAACAGAGCTAGAGAAGAGTATTCTAAAGAAAACACATTAAAGAAAAGGGCAGAGAAGAACCTGGTCAAGATTGAAATTTGCAGGAAAATTCACGTGGCTTTTCATGAGAAGAGAATCTCCAGTCACAAATATTTCCATTTATAACCAGTGCTACGTGTATGAGAATAGCATGAAAGAATAAATGACAGGAGTGTTATGTGGAGGCAAGTCATGGCAATGGGAGTCATAATGAAATGATCATTCACCTTCTGTGTTCCTCTAATTTCTTCCACATTAAGCCTTTTCTGCTCATCCAGCAATGGATGCCTTTAGTGGCTGCTGTGAGTGACACTATGAAACAAGGAAAAAATAAGGAGCCAAATTCTATTGTGGAAAAGAAATGGAGACAAAGAAAGAGAATAAACCCAGATGTTGAAGCATAGCTAAAATGGGTACAATGCACACAAACATACAGAGAGAATAGTCCTAATAGCAAATATAGATCTTTACATTTGGAGGGTGAGGTGACTGTAAACAAGCCTGGCTGTGAATATGTTTGAAGTTGTGGTTTGTTTTTTTTTTTTTTTTTTTTTTTTAATATCACTTTATCAGTCTAAATTGAACTGTGCTGAAAACATACAGAAAGCTCCATTAGAAGTGCTGTTAGTTGGGGTTTTTTTTTTGTTCCCTGATAATGTAGGCTATTAAAGTCCAATCTCTCTTTCGTTTTTGTTTTGTTTTGTTTTTTAAGATGAGTTTGCACGAGAGCAGAACAATGCATTTCCAAATAGCGTTCTTATATCTACGTAATGTTATTATGCAAACTGTAATCAAACCAGATGACAGTTCTTCGGACAAACCTTTAGTATTAACAGCTTTCAAAGCTCCAGGGCAGATTGTTGTTGTCGGGATGGTTAATTAAATGAAAGCTGGATTTTATTATTTTATATAAACAACTAAGACCAGTTGGAATGCTGTTTGCCCTCTGGGATTTTTTCCATTCTGTTTGGCAAATATTAATTGAACTCACTGCCACATGAATACAGCAAGTTTACTCATGGCAGTGTGGTCACTACAGGACAGCATGTAGCCATTGCTCCTCTCTGCTTCTGCCCTTCACCCATCACCAGGGTAGATGGGCACTTTAGAATAATGCAGGAAAGTAGATATCTAAGTAGATATTCTACCATTCTGTGGTATGTCACAGAATGGTTGGGGTTGGAAGGGACCTCTGGAGATCAACCAGTCCAACCCAACTGTTAAAGCAGGGTCACCAGAGCAGATCACACAGGATTGTGTCACAGAGTCACAGAATGTCAGGGATTGGAAGGGACCTCCAAAGATCATCCAGTGCAATCCCCCTGCTGGAGCAGGAACACCCAGATGAGGTTACACAGGAACGTGTCCAGGAGGGTTTGAATGTCTCCAGAGAAGGAGACTCCACAACCTCTCTGGGCAGCCTGTTCCAGGGCTCTAGCACCCTCAAAGTGAAGAAGTAGGAACTGCTTTTTCCTTCTTTAGCTCCTGAGGAGAGTTTTCCCTTTCCATTTGGGGTTCAGTATAATCACTGGCCTGCCTCTTTATTTCAGGGATTGCACACTGAGTGTTTCTGTGGGCAAAGTACATTTTGCGTGTGGCACAAGGACTCCCATGTGCAGGGGGATTTTCTGAGGGTCCTGCCCTTGCCCTTCAGTGGTGCTCTGGGCTGACCCGCCTTGTCACAGCTTGGGGACAGACGCTCGTCCCCGGGTGACGCCGGGACCCCGCGGGCTCCGGGCCGGGCGCTGTCCGTGGTGCTGCAGCCGCCGGGCCGGGCCAGAGGAACCGGGGCAGGGAGAGGTCTGGCTGCTCCTTCCCCTTGGAAGGGGTTCAGACCCCAGACCCACAGGGACTGCGTCCCTGTGCTGCTGTAGAGACACGTCACTGGCCAGGCAGCATTCTTGCCCTTTTTTTGCAGAGTTTAACAATGGCAAATGTTGTATTTTACACCTAGGACGTGGCAACCCTGAGTGTACATACAGATAGGGGGATGAGATGATGGAGAGCAGCGCCAAGGAAAGGGATCTGGGGGTTCTTGTTGATGGCAAGATGAACATGAGCCAGAAGTGTGCCCCATCAGCCAAGAGTGCCAACCATGTCCTGGGGTGCACAAGCACGGTCAAGAGGGGGAGGCACTGATCTCTTCTTTCTGGCAGTCAATAGAACGTGAGGGAATGGCAGAAAGATGTGCTGGGGAGGTTTAGGTTGGCTGTTAGGAAAAGTTTCTTCACCCAGAGGGTGGTGGAGCACTGGAACACGCTCCCCAGGGAGGCAGAATGGAATGGAATGGAACAGAATAGTTTCCGTTGGAAGAGACCCTCAGGATCATCAAGTTCAACCATAACCTAACTTAACTCTAGTAGTAAACATGGCCCCAAGCCTGACAGTATTCAAGAAGTGATTGGACAATGCCCTCAGACACACGGTGTGAATTTTGGGATTGTTCTATGCAGGGACAGGAACTGGACTCGATGATCCTTGTGCATCCCTTCCAACTCAGGACATTCTGTGATTCTATGATCAGCCATCAGCTTTTCTTGTCAGCCCACTTCTCCATAAGGGTTAAGCTGCATGCATGACCTGAGGTTATCTAGTGACCCTGGCTCCTGGCTGTTTGCATCTGCAGGGAACATTTCTAACTCTAAATTTCTCCAGGGCTCAGCATTTAATCTGCAGGTGTTTCTGGGAGCTAATTCCCACAGTCTGTTCTAGCTTGGGGCACGTATTGGTATTGTACTCTGCATTCCTTCAGGGCTTGTGGGCAGAGGAGAAATGCCAGTTTTTCTGGTGGGGATGGGAATTGTTGGATCTGATGGATATGCAAATCTGCCTTCATACTTTTTCATTTTAATCCTTCCTTGTAAGAGGAACATTTCAGCCTTTAGATCAATTATTTTCACATACCTTCTCCCAGGTTAGTCCTGACTTAACTATAAAAATATGTAAGCAGACTTTACCATTATATGTCAGTACTATTCCTAAAATCATAGTTATAAATGAAAGAGGAAACTTCCAGCTCTGATATTTCTAAAGATTTTTGCCCCACTTTTATATATATATTTTTTCTAGTGTTGCACATCCTGTCTACAGGGACTCTGAGGACAGCAATTGTCTCTCACTGTAGTAAGGGTGCTAAAGTGGTCTTTGTTTCAGTGATAGTTTTACAGAAGGATTTGTGATACACATCTTAAATCCTATTGATATCTGTTGAGACAACTGGGAGATGGTCAGACATGCTCACCTAGTCCCTATTTTTCACCAAAATAGTGCATTCACATGCTCAACGTGAATACCTCTTGGATCATAATAGAATTAACTAGAATATACATTTTAAAAAGAACCACATGTTCTTCATCACCACCCAAAAAACTCTCTATACCAAAATGTAACTTAAAAAAAACCCAGCCAACTTCTTTCTTGGTCATTAATTCCTGTGTGGGTTTGGCTTGCAAAAGAACCCTTGAGGGGGTGGGGATGTGGGGAATGAAGCCGGCTCATATCGAGTCTCTGGGTAGCAAATTTGCAGGAAGGCAGGGGCAGAGAAAGAAGGATCAGTGATTGTACTGATTGAAGTGCCTTGGAGCTGAAATGTTTTTACAGTGTGGCTCTGCTGATCCTGCCTTTCTCCCTACTTTGTAGATCAGCTGCTCTGAGCAGGTGCCAAGATCAGCAATGGTGAGAGTTCATGTGGCAAATATTCAAGTGCTGTTCTAGTTGATTTGCACAGGCACTAGTGCACAAATCTTTCCATCAAAGAACACTAGAAACCTCTTAGGACTTAGTCTCAGCTGTGCCCATGTGTGTGGGTATCAATGCATATAAATTTTAGTTCTATCTTTTGAACATTATCAATGGGAATACTGTTGAAAATGATGATAGTGGAGCTATTTTGAAGTAGGAGTGAGCAAAGTCCAAAGTCTAAATCTGTGTTGATGGATGATGGAAAGGAACCTCCTGAAGCCCAAGAACCATGCAGGCAATCATACCACATGCATGTGATAAATGGATCAAGCTTTCTGTTAAAAGCATGTGTTTTATCCCCCACAATACCTTGATTGTTTAAAAAACTAGCATTTCCAAGGGGCAATTTGTTGCTCTCCTGCTTAGAAGTGTTCTACTTTCCATCCTAAATTTGCCCATGGTGAATTTGTTCTGTCATTAGTACTTTTTCTTAGCTTAAATATACCTTCACCTGCCCTGGAGTTTACCATCCTCCCCAGTGTTTTTAATGAATACAGAGCAATTCTGCTCTGGTGAATAGACACAGCAAGAAAATAGTCCAGAGATTGCAACAAAGTAGTGGCAAATTAATGCTAGAATCTGTCGCAAAATGGTAGATTTTCTTTTTCTTGCACTTTCACCACACTGTCTGCTCCTTTGTCTAGACTTGTGCCAGAATTTACTCCATCCTAAGCCATAGTGAAAATGCTTATTATCAGGTAAGCTTGATCCTGTCTTTTATGACAAGTTTTTCCTCTGTAATGGTATCACAGTTCCCCCCATTCTCCTTGAGGTTTTCAAAGTTTCTCTGTATTATTGTGCAGTCATCTTCTGTAGCATCTCTGATTCCAAACTTGGTGGTTCTACCAAATTCAGTCAGCGTGGTCCTGCTTTTTGTGCTAACATAATAAAATGAAAAGAGCTACAAAAGCTGGTCGATCCCAAGCAAGGTTCTTGAGGAACGTGAATGGTTGCTGCCTTCTGGGCCAATTCCTTTATAAACGTTGCTGTTCTTCACCTATTTCACAGTTAGGGTAATTTAAATTTCCTCTGGTACATCTGATGGTTTCTCATATGCTACCACATCATATATATTTTGCAAACCCTAACTGAGAACTACCAAGTATCCAGGGTCAAGAAAAATCAGTTTGATAGCACATAGATAGAATGTTAATTTGACAAAAGCTTCCTTTGGTGTCCTGTCTCCTCTTTCTCTCAACTCTGCCCCTAAATCTGCTCTAAAACCAACTGTAAAGCTGCTGTCGTACTTTCTCATTGTGTTTCCTCTCCCTCCCCATTTTCAAGGACAGGTGGCCCATTTGCTTTTCACCCACAAGTTCCATGTGTCTGTTCTTGCTGGTAATTGTGACTGAGCACCTTCATTTCCAGAAGCCTGCTTGTATTTTTCCTCAGTTTTTACACTGTTATCTTTATTTTAGTGTAAGATCTTGGCCATCTAAGATCACTTTTCTAATTTCATTTAGCTTAGCAGACTAAGAATTCTTAGCATAGAGGGGAGAGCAGAGCCCCTTCCCTATATTTAATGTGCAACTTCAAGCATCTCTTGACTTAAATTCAAGCCTCCTCTTCATTCAGGTTGTTAGCTTCCCTTCAGTTTAAATGAATTATTGTAAGCTGAATGCTGAATTTATCAAAATTTAGCACCTTGAATTTGAGAAAAGCAACAACAACAACAGCAAACTCCAAGCTAACAAAAAAAAAAAACCCACAACCCTTAGCTGTAAACATGGTGTTTAGAGACTGTAATGCCTCAGTCCGCAGCAGAAGCAGAGAGGATGTATTTATATGACTAAATGAGAAATGGAGGGACAGGCTGCCCTGTCTTGAAATTGTTGTGCTATACACAGCCTTGTTCTGGCTGGTCAAAAGAAGAATTTGCTAAAGAAAACCCCAGCTCAGCTTCATTCAAAACAGGCAAAGCATCTATTTTTGTTGTAGGCTCTGCAAGAACTACTTGATCTGATTTGCTCTGCACAGAACGTTCTTGGAAGAATATGAAAGACTTCTTTAGAAGGAGTTCTGTGATGGAAAAGATGTTGTGTTATACGGGAAAATACATATATCAAATAAACAAGAACGTAAAAAACTAAACACCTGAAACTGTGAGACTTTAATGACAGAAGAAAATTTCTTGGTCTGTGAAGTCTAAATAATGGAAGACGGCTTAAGAAGTACTGTTGAGCTTTACAGGTACAGGTGCTAGGATCATGCTGGTTTAGTTAGGAACTACAGGGATGATTAGATGGGCACGTAAGGAACAGTGTTAGCACTTTAAGAGTTTTACCACTTTGAGTACATCACGTATCAGCTCCCGATGTTTGTACTCAGTGTCTGTACAGAGTCGGACAGGTTTGCATAAGAGATGGCGAAAGCTCTGCTGTGAAATGTTTCTGTGAAGTGTTGGTCTGGCTCTAGATATAGCAATTTCCCTTGGCTCAAGGAAGACACTAATCAGCATTCCTATGTGTGGCACCCTTATACATTTCAAATGTCAAAACAGTTCTCGTAGAACAGTAATGCAGTTTCTGTGACCTTTTCTCTTTTAATAAGAAAATTCTGTGTGCGAAATAGACTTATACTCAGTTCAGGAAAGACTTTTCCACCTAGCCTAGAAAATTCGAAACAAGATTAATATTTGCAATCTTGAAAGGAGGAAAGGGGATTTCTTTGGGGTAAAATGCTGAAATGTTTTTTTTCTACTCAAGCCACTATTAAATATTATCTTTCCAGGTCCTGGCTGTAGAGTACAGTTGAACTGAAGAAATTTTCTGCCTGAAGCCAAAACAAACAGAAAATCACTAACAGAAATAGAGTGGGAGCTTTCAAACAGAAGGTGTACCGGTTACTGGTTTCAGAGGTGAAAATAGTACACTAAAAGGTAAGAGAAAATGCAGGAAGATTACTTGGTACAGACTGAAATAAAAGAAACTCAACAACTTATAGGTTTTTGAGACCTGAGCATTAAGGTGACCTTGAAGACTACTTTAGATGATATTTTGTTTGATTTTTATTCTCATATAGCAAAGTATAAACCTTTTTCTCATAGGAATACAATGAAGATATTTATTGGATTTACGCTGCAGCTCTTGGGAATGAAACAGAAAAATCACTTAGTTAAAAATGAGATTTTCAATTCTTTTGTGTGCACTGATATTATTGTGAGGCTTCTTTCCCAGCATAAGCCTGGCAATTCTAGTAGGATGTGGGCAGTATGAAGGCCATTTACATATGTTCCCTGTTCATTTTTCTGTGTTTTCTGGCTTATACTAGAGACCACATCTAAGGCCTACTCAGTTCCTACTTCTGTAGTATTTAAATCAGACCACACTTTTCCCCCACGTTCAGTGAAACAATCACATTTATGGGTTTTAGGCATTACTTTTGCAGCATGTCACTTATCACCAAATAGTATGGTTGCACTGGCTGGTGAAAGCAGTAGGAAATCCCTTTTTTTTTATTGTCTCTTTGCAACCTCCACCCTCAGGTTCCTCTCTGTTCTGGATTTGGATATGTAGAGATATATAGGTATTATATTCTTCTGGGTCCCATCCAGCTCAGAAGGTGAGACTGAACTCTGGCCTGGGATATAACATCCCATTTTTTATATGGGTCATGGGCAAGTTCCTACATCTATGAAGTGAAGGATGGCACTCTCAAGCAACGTAGCTACATGCTTGTTCCTCCCTTGGGCTGGAATTAGAGCCATATTCCAGCCCATAGCATAATCCAACCATAAATGCAGCAGCACAGAGCCTGCACTTACTATATCGGACATGCCCATCCATCACAAGCAATTGCAGGAGAATGGCTGTGGTCTGAACAAGGGCTACAAAGGATTAGCTTCTGGTTTAAGATTAGGGAAAGGATTATGGCACAAGGGAAACCTCTTTAAAATTTTGTTTTATGTCAAATTACATCAAATCAAAAGAAGGATGTAGGTTTGCCCATCGCCTCATAGAAAATAATGGGTTAATATTTTCTTAGAGTGGTCTAAGAGGTGAGGAGATAAACGGTCCATTGAAGTTGTGTCTAAATCCTCTGAGTGCCTGGCAACGTTCTCTGCTCTGATGTGTTCCGAAGTTGTTGTTTTTTGGCTTCCCTAGCTGGTATTAATGGATGCAGGGGAGCTTCACTGTTTTTTCACCAGCTGAGATCCTGGTCCCAGAAGTGGTTGAAACAGAGGAGAGTTAAGAGAGAGTTAAAGCAACAGGTAAGAGCAGGACAGAGACCTTGCTTAAATGTGTGTTCTTTAAGCACCTGTCCTGATGATTTCTAATGTCTGAATTTCTAATAATAATTTCTAATTTTTCTAATTTCTAATAATAATTTCTAATTTCTTCTAATAATTTCTAATAATAATAATTTCTAATGTCTGAACCAAACAAAACAAGTACAGACTATTTTACAGACGGGTTAGCACTTGTCTGTTACATAAAAGGTTAACAAACCTTCTGCAGGAATGAAGAAATACCCCAAATATTTTTGGGCTGTTGCAACATTAGAAATAGTTTACTGTAGTTCACCGCAGGTAAACCCTTACAGCTGAGCTTTTTGGATGCTAATATTTCCGTTGCGAGTCTCATATACATTTACTTTTAAAGATGTGTAAATCCCACTGAAAATACAATGGGTGAGCGAACATTGTATCACCATTAGAAAATAAATCTAAATAAGATAAGATCCTTTGTGCTAAATGCGTATTTCTAATCCTAACTTTGTTCACCAGGTACGTAGCTGAGTCCCTCTAGTGGCATAAACATTTATTTGGCTTCAGCATGTTATTAAAATTCTATTTTACAGCCAGATTGTAGCAGCAAATTAACAGGTAGCTTTTTTGTACACTCTGAGGACTGTGGCAAAGTGAATATTGGATTAGATACTGTGCAGGCTAGTGTTAATGAATGTAAATTGATTTTTAGCTGTCAGGGGCAATTACAGATGCGCTGGAAGGAGAAGGGAATTTTTGAAAGGATATTCAAGAACTAATTACTATCAGAAAGAAGCACGCAGAGAGCAACGTAATACCCAGGACAGCCAATAGGGATAAAAGCTTATACAGAAATCTGTCATGACCTAGTAGTGAAGACTGTTTAAAAACACTGATCTCCACTTAGCTTGTAAATGCGCATCACCCTCTTTCTCACTCCTATATTCTCTCTCTCTCTGACATGCACACACGCTCCTGGATTTGCAGAAAGCAGACATCTAGGGCACTTCTTGGCATCCACAGGAAAATCATATGGGATTAAAAAACCACAGCAGTAAGTACTCACTGCATTAAATGTTTATTAAGTGGCATGCTGTCAAAACCTAGATTTTATAGCAAATACAGGAGGACTTTAATGGAAATTGGTTGTATTTGATTTTTCTTAGGAACTGCTGAAAGCTGCCTCTCGAGGATTACAACTTCACCTTTTGCATTTACGGCTGCTTGTTTACTATCCATGTGGTAACCTCTGGACAGCCCGTAATCCATTCATTATCCACACTGATTGAGTGCAGTGGTAACTACTTCACTCAACTGACAGCAGACGACAAAAGGAGGGAAATGATGAATTCGGACAATTTAACCTCCCAAAGCTTCCTCTCTGCGATTCACAGCAACACCAGCAATTTATTCTCAGGGCTCCAGTTTGTTCAGTCCTTCAAGCCACTCATCATCCCCTGCTACTCGCTAGTGGTTTTTATTGGTGTCATTGGGAATTACCTTCTCATTTATGTTATCTGCAAGACAAAAAAGATGCACAATGTCACCAACTTTCTGGTAGGCAACCTGGCTTTCTCAGACATGCTTATGTGTGCAACCTGTGTGCCCCTGACGCTTGCCTACGCCTTCGAGCCCAGAGGGTGGGTGTACGGAAGGTTCATGTGCTACTTTGTTTTCCTGATGCAACCCGTCACCGTCTTCGTGTCCGTCTTCACCTTGACTGTCATAGCTGTGGACAGGTATTATGCCATGGTGTACCCGTTCCGCAGGAGGCTCACGATCCCTATTTGTGCTTATATCCTGGCTGGTATTTGGCTGCTGAGCTGTACCTTGGCTGCCCCAGCCTTGGTCCACACTTACCACGCAGAGTTCCCAGAACTGGACTTCTCCATCTGCGAGGAGTTTTGGTTCCACATGAAAAGGGATCGCTTAGCTTACGCCTACAGCACCCTCATCATCACCTATGTGCTGCCTTTGGCTGTCATCTCCCTGTCCTACCTAAGAATCTCAGTCAAGCTGAAAAACCGCGTGGTCCCAGGCAACGTCACCCAGGGCCAAGCTGAGTGGGACCGAGCAAGGAGGAGGAAGACTTTTCGCTTACTCGTCTTAGTGGTGGCAGCTTTTGGAGTCTGTTGGCTGCCCCTGCACATCTTCAACATGATAAAGGACATAGACATCAGCCTGATTGACAAGCAGTACTTCAACTTCATCCAGCTGCTGTGCCACTGGTTTGCGATGATGTCTGCTTGTACCAACGCCTTCCTCTATGCCTGGCTCCACGACAGCTTTAGGGGGGAGCTGAAGAAAATGTTTGCCTGGAGAAAGAAGAAAATTGGACCCACTACAAACTGCATCATGGCCAGCGTGGTGCTGTAAATGAGAGCTGGTGGGAAGGCACTTCCTTCGTATGGTAACACTGTAAGTCTTTTCTACTTCTAATTAGTCCCCATTCCTGATATTTGTCCTCAGGGTCCAGCTGTAACAACACAAGTCCCATGTGTAGCTTCCTCAGCACCTCTACTCCTACTGGAGAAGGAGGAGCAAACTCCACATCCCAAAAATGTCTTTAGCTCTTTGATAGGATTTAGAGGCCAATGAGATATTCACACAATAATATATCCTTATGTAACCTACAGGGATCCTTCTTATCTGTTTTGAATATTGCTGGCAGTATAGACATGGGATTTGGGGACGAGGAGAAGCAAGGATGGATATGGGACCTACATACCTCAGTAAGGAAGTGTTTTGCATTGTTTAAAAATTAAATCCGCACATCTACCCAGAGCCCAGGCACAGACTCCAGGGTGGAGGGCTAACCATATTCCTGTAGTCCCCTTGGGATGGAGCCATGCTGTGTGTGTGAGCATTGCGTGACCACTCAAAGACAGACCTGTCAAACAGAGCAGAGTGACAAGCACTTTCTTTTAAAGGAGCCTTTTTGGTAAGAAACAATTTCCTTTGACACTCACCTTTCAATTGGATGAGGGGGTTAGAAGCTATAATCAACCTAATGGTTTCTATTTTCTTCCTCCTTCTGTCTGAAACTGAAAATACCTGAGATAACAGTTAAGTGTAAGGGAAAGAGTTCTGAAAGTAGACACTGTTTCTCAAGAGGTTTCTTCCAGCCTGCCCAGCCAGAATCTGGGGTGGCACAAGGAACTCATGGATGGTGAGCTGAGATCAGCTGGATAATCAGTGCAATCCAAGCGCAGTTTTGGCCTTGGTCAGCAAAGGCATCTATCCAGAAACATACGGGCTGTGAGGTAACACAAATAGTCAGGAGGGGAAAGAGAGGGTGGTTTCTCTAGTTTGTAAATGTACTCCTACTGTGACACTGTGTACTATTTTGCTCATCAGCATTCAGTAAGTCAATGTGGTAAAAAAGAATTACACAGATGCATATGCACACACTGTGAAAAGCATTGGAAAAATATTTGAAATCCCTTCTCGCAAATTTCCTCAGAATTTCAAGCTGTTCTGGTGCCAGTTATGAGGAACTGGATACTAGAAGCTGCTACAGAGCCAGTGAATCAAGGAAAGTGATTTTAAAGAGGGTATTGCTTGCATTCACTCTGAGATGAAGTGTATCTGCCTTGTTTACCTTGATGTAAAGACTTGAATGACTTATTAAAGGATGTTTTGCTGAATTTTAGGCAATTGTTTTTCCCTTGAAGTTGCTGGAATAACTGGTGATTTTGAAAAGGCAAAAAAATCTTTCAAACAAACTAACCAAATTTTATAAGCTTTATAAGCTTATAAAGCTTTATAAGTTTTTATAAGCTTTATAAGCTTCATTTTGAGTTCTTTCACAGAGAACAGAGAGCAGGACACCAAGAGAGCATTGAAACAACACTGCAAAGAGGAGCCTTAAATAACAACAAAATCCTGATTTTTAGAGATTTTTCTTCTATGGAATTATGTTACTTCAAGCTGTTAATTTGTCAATTTGTAAAGGCTAATTGTCATTGAGATGGCTCATAATGTTTACAACTTTATGCACTAAATACAGACAGCGCTGTAATCTGGAGTGATCCAAAGCCCAGTGGAGTAACTGGCAAGACCCTTGTGAACAGAGAGGACCTGGGATCATTTCCCTCCTACACATCATGTTTTTACCCTCATTTGCCAGCACTGCAGTTTAGCTTATTAATGTTCTCTTGAATGTTAGTGACTGCAGATGGCTGCTGCAGGGAGCTGAAGGAAGAAAACAAGGGGGATTTATCTATTTATGTTTTCTTTGAGACAGAAATGAAGGGCTGTCCCATGCATATATTATTCTCACAGTGATGGATGCATTGGGAACACCTTGCTACCAGCAGCCCCTGGAGCAGCAGTTACAGCAGCCCTGATGTCTGTCACCTCAAGGAGGTCCTCAGGCGTGCCCAGCATGGCAGGCACCCTAGATTAAGTGCTCGTTTAGCTTGTACCCACCTTAAATCTTTCAGGACTTGCATTTGCAGCAGAAAGCTCAGAGCCTGCCCCTTGCTTCAGGCCCTTCTCAGGACTAGGTTTTGCAGGCACACCCTGAAATGATCTGCGTTCTCCAGCTGTGGGTTCCTGAGGCTCCTCCTTTCTCCTCAGCATCTTCCTTGACCCACCTCAGTGGTCCTGCAAGGCCATTTTTCCAGGATTTCCCTGAACGGTGCACAAAGGAGCTCCGGCCACAATCAGAAGGGCTGTGTGTCCCTCAGGCTGGTGGGGACCAAGGCACAACCGCATTCACTCAGCCCCACCTCTGAATCGAGCCCTGAGAACCTCTGCTCAATGTAATTACTGTTTTCTCTGATATCCAGCATAATAAACAATAATAAGATTTAGAGGCACCTTGGTGTGCTTCTTTAATCCAGTTATGCAAATAATTATATTAAAAGCCATCATGTGAAATGTGTTTTCTAATCTTCACCCCTCTCCAGGGAATTGCCGTGGTTCTCCAGGGGACCATGGCTCATCACTACAGTATTTTTGATGGTATAATTTTTAATTACAATTCAAGAAATCATTGTATGCTTTGATTTTATAAAGTAGCCCCATTCAAAACTTGGTGAACGTATTAACTAACTTGCCCTGTAAGGATTTGAGTTGTTGTTTCTTGCTTTCATTCGAATCCGAGGACTCGCACGCTGCAGGGCAGCTGCTCTGCAGGGATGGAGCGGGGTTTGTGTCTGAGCTGTGGCAGAATGCTGCATGCTCCTCAGCTGCTGGCATTTCATTCCAGTTGTTTACATGCACCTAGAGACTTTTAGTAGATAGATATCCAGGTGGTTTGCATTTTACAGCAGGAAATATATGCCATTTATGATGGCTCCTCAGACTATTTCTAAAGGACAGTCTCTGGTAAGAACTCCTGGATGTACCACGGAGTTTGCACACATGGTCTGCAGTGGTGTTTTCCGATAGGTATGAGATTTATTAGGCAGCAAGTGGGCTATCAGAGCATGGTGAGTCTCAGGCTTTGGAAATGGAGGTCCTGCTTAGGACCACACTTACTCATTGTAAAAATCATCTGGGAGGTTTCACTGGGGCCAAGCCTCTACAGCTCAGAAGGCTCTGCATATCTGAAATGTGGAGGTTAGAGAGATAGGAGTTGATGGGGAGATGCCTTCATTTAAGGTGAAAAGCACAGACTTAAATAGCAGGAATCACAGCTTCACCATTTGAAGCTGCTCTGTACACTTGCTGGAAGAACTCACAGAGCATTGTTCTAGCAAATACACTGTATTTCCAATATTTATAGATACAGAAATGCTTGATCAAACATAAGCTACTCCCTATGGTCAAACATGGGATTGGTATTAAAAGGCAATGTACTTATGAAACACAAAAAGGTAAATCAGTATTTGATCAGGAATTAAAAAAAGCCAGATTAGATAATGAATCAAGTTTCACTAGATCTGAAATCAGGCAGCCAAAGAAAAACAGCAGCTAATCAAACCTCAGGGTCAGGTAGAGTGGGTCTCTCCTCCACCTTGAAAACAGCAGCTCAGAGCAGCCACCAAAGACTCACTTGTTTGTGCAATGCATTGTTTTAAATAAATTTTCCTTATACTTGGAAAGAAAACAGAGAGCTGTATTTGTGTTGTATTTGGGGAATGGGAGTTTATCTGGGATGGGCAAAAGCAGATCCTGCCATAAGGCATCTACTCACAGGAGCAGGGCAAGTGCTTTTGAGCTGATAGACTGGGAAAAACTCATTTTTCATACCAGCCAAACAACAGATGCTCTGTACAGTTTTAACTGAGCAAATCTTGCTTGTTGAAGAGTCAATGGTGAGATATAATGAGATTTCTAAGATTATGCAGAGTACAGATATAAGCTGAAAACAGCACACCTAAAGCTAGGGGAAAAAAAACACCAAATCAGACAAAACTGTACAACACATCCATCAATCTGCCCAGCAGAAAAGAACAGTGCAGACAGAAACAACGTGCTGGCGGTAAAGGCACTGCTGTCTTTGCCACTTCTGCATGAAGAAACACAATTTTTACCTCCAGCCCTCCCCTCACTATCTTCTTATTTTCTCAGAAAAAAATAGTTGCATTCCTCCTGCTTCCCCTGGAGAAAAGGTTGCTCAAGGGTCAAAGCAAACATTTCTATCTCATAGAAAGCAGAGAAGCTTTTGAAGACTGAGATCACCCTCTTCTTTAAAACATTTTTCTGCAAGCAGAAACAGCCAGTTGTGCCCAATGTAACCATTTGCTGTGCACATCTGCAGCTGGCAGGAGCAAACCTGGCCTGCCTGTCACTTGGAGCACTGGCTTTTGTGGTTGCATCAAGGAAATACCCCTCCCTATGATCATTGACCTCATTCTGGGCCAAAACCATCCCTGGCTCTCATCCTTTGTACCTGACATCCCTCCACACCAACTAGAGTTTGCTTTAGTGGAAGTGCCAGGGAGCAGCTGCAGATCTACCCTGCCCATATTAATGGGAGCTTTCCTTCATAAATGGTTATCGTACTCCTTGTTTCATGAGCAGCCTTCAAGTACATTCTTATCATGTACTGATGTAACAAGACGGGGCAGGTTTCCCCAGGCTGATTTCAATCAAATTTTTGATAGGTTTTTCCATTCCCTGCTCTTCCAGCCCTCTCCCAGACTTTTGAAACCATCGATCATCCAGTCCATAGATGCAGAAGCCTCAAAGATGTTGAAATCCTAGTAGTTATTTTAAATCCAGAAGAATACTATCACTTTCTTGGTGCTCCCCAGGCAAGGAAAAGCCATCGAGGTGCTCTCTCCTTTAGGTACTCATCCAGGATTACATAGTGGATGGTGTAAATGGTTTGGAACTACAAGGTAGCCAGGCTGTCTCCCTTTACTCCCAGGGGTAAAGGGCATGAAGCTCAAATATACCTCATTGGGAGTTATGTACCTTTGGGATCTAACAAATATAATCTCTTTGACGAGATGCTGATAGGGTTGACTTCCTTGCTTGTTGTTTACTCTCCCTTTCTAAAGCCTGCTTTGCCAAGTTAATGAAGCTAGTAATTGATATAAATAATAAAACACACACTCAGGAGCTCCCTGCTTTGTGTCTCCAGCCTGCTGGAAATCAATTTGGGATCACTGTTCTCTGTTTGCAGCTGACTGGGCTCTCCGTTCTTTGCGTCTTGTTTATGTTAATTATCACCATTATGCTGTAATTTCCTTTTTTCTTTTCTCTGCAGGAAACATTCAAAAGGAGATGATGGCTTTAATCCCTACATCTACATTTCCTACAATTCCTACATTCCCATTAGGCACTGGGGACGTTGCTTCAGCAGCTAGCAGGGCTGCAAAGAGAAGCTTTGCTGCTTTCCAGCGCAGAACAAGATCTGCCTCTCCTGCTGAGCACAGGGCTTGGCTCCCAGATAACACACTGGCAAGGCAGCCTGTGGCTTGCAGCAGCAGGAGGGGTTTTAGCACTGTGGTCTGCAAGAATCTGGTGATGTGCACAGAGCTGAGGACCATCCTGTGCAGCTCAGGATCCCCCCAGCAGCATCATCAGAGTGAAGCGCTGGGCTGGAGGCAGCTGGTGCTCCTGTGAGGTCGGGCAGCATGAAGTGTTGTTGCTCTGTCTGTGCTTTCTCAGCCACAGGGTTGTGCCCAGCTACCCTTTCACACCCACGACAAGACAGGCCACCACTCTAGTGAAAATGTGACCGCTGAACAACACGGTTGCTGTGACACGCTGTCACAGGCTGGCACCATCATAGCTCAGGTTTGTGCAACCAGCTGCATTTGGGAGCGGGAAGGCAAAGCGATGCACTGTATTGTAAAAAAAAACCTGTCTTGGACTCACAGAGGCAGGACAAGAAAGAAAACAAAACACAAAGCTATTTTTGGACTGCAAGCAAATGATAACCATCCAAAGGCTACATCTATAACCACACAGAGGCTGCGTTTCTGTATGGACATAGGAGTTACTCAAACCTACTTGTGAGTGTGGTCCCTCACTTGCAGTGCACCAGTTCAGTGTACGGGCTTTACCACATCTTTCCTCACAACCCTCAGCCACACATTGAGTTCCAATAGCGGAGAGCCAGGTGAACGTATGGATCGTTACTGTTAGGCCCACATATGCAGAGCCATCAGTGTATAGTCCAGAGATGGATGAATTGAGGGTGGATGGACTTGTGAAAGGGTTTTTACTATAAAAAGAATGGAAAGGTTTGGGAAGGGGTTTTGAGGCAACCCCCTCCTCAGCAACTGGATGCAACTCTGGCGGAAGCAAGAGGAGAATAATCCAAATATCATGTGCAAGAGTTATATCATCAACTAGAAATTTCTTTCTGAGACACTATATACAAAGTATTTCAAACCATTAAGAAGATAAAACCACTCAACTTTGGAATGATTTCCCCACAATTATGGGATCCTTTAAAAAAAAAAAAAAATCAACATCTGTTGTTAATACACATAACTTTTGAAACCATCTGACGCACTAGACACAGCATATGGCAGACCTGTTTAAACTGAACAAGTCAATAATGTTATCACTGCGAATCACTTCATTAAAACATGTATTCATGTCTGTTGTATAAAATCAAGTTTGTTTGTAAGAGCCTTTTGTACCACCCGTGCAATTATCAGTTGTCACAGCTAATTCTAAATTGTTTTGATAATACGTCCTCTTGGACAGTTGCCACAAAGTGAGGACAGATGAAATGCAGATCATCACTGGTCAATGTTCCAGCAACATCACCAACAAAGTGCAGGGAAGCTTTTGAAGACCTATGTTTTGCTGTAGTTACTAAAAGATGGGTGTCATTGCTTTTAAGGCATTGTGGAATGCACTGTTCCAAACACTTCTCACCCTCAAAAAGTTGTACACAGGGTCTGACAAGATCTGAATCCTTTCATAAATCATAATATCCTTCCCTTATTGCTACATGAAGAAACATGTTTTCCCATTAAATTATTTCAAGTGGCATTATCCACCTGTAAATGCTGCTAACTAGGGATGGGGTGAGGACATAAAAGACATGTCAGACTTCAGAAGTGGAGATTGAAAGTCAGACTGCGCAGACTCTGAAGTCATTGCATCATTGGATAAAGGCAACTGTGCATTAACAGTTGTCTTCTGTCTACTGAGAAGATTTACCTCCTCCTCCCACATATTTTAAGGAAAAATGCTTGAATTTCAGGCTACTGATTTTCACGCAGACACACCTCCCTTCAGCCCAGTATGTGGCACCCAATCTCAGAGATGCAGGGTCTAAAAATCACATCTTCATTTTGTATCCTGGGTGATGGCTGTGAGCTGGTTCAGCTCAGAGAGCAGCTTATTCTGCACATTAGTATTCAACATTTCGGGTAAAACCCTCTCTCAGTGCATTGCACAAACATTCAGCCTGGGATACTGTTGATGCTCCTATGTATTCACCTAGTCTTATGAAGTTTAAATCTGATTTGTGAGTTTATTCCAGATCTGCTTTCCAGTAATTTAAACAGAAGTGGTAAAGTAACAAAGAGCCCTAGGTTAAATATCTTTGCCATACATATGAAATTTATTATTAACTCACTTATTATCAAGTAAAACGAAAAACCCAACAGCCAAACCACTCAAAACCCCAACATGTTAAAGGAATGGATTGACATAAAAAATAAATTGTTCTTACAATGGCTTGATTCCTGGGGAGCAACTCACTTTTAAAAGGGTTAGAAGGTGTTTTAATGTTTGCTCACCATTGAAGAAAGCACATGCAAGTGAAATATTTGGTAATTTTCAACACCATTATGGGTTTTCTGAGTGATCAGAAAAGCGTAGAAAATTTGAGGGCAAGAGGAAAACATACAGGAGCTTTAGTGCTAAAATGAGTTAGCTGGATGAGCTGCATCTGCAATATTGTGTTCAACAAGCACAGTCTAATTTACAGTTTTAGCTATACCAAAATAGAGATAATTAGGCAAACACTTTTACTTCCAGTTCTAACATGAGGTATTTGAGAGCTGAGGTAGAAGATGAGTTGGGGGAAAGACAGACCGGTACAAGAATAGCCTTAAATTTCTGACAGCAGTGAATAGAGACTAAATGGAGAGTGTCAGTACAGCTTTCTAAATCTGAAGCTATTCACATTCAAAGACTGAGACTAGAGATGGATAAAAGCAAAGTAGAGCTACACTAAGTTTCACAGTTCACCTACTTAAAAATAGTTGCAAGCATAGCAAACCTTACAGACTACCCTCAATTTCAGATGTTTGAACCATGGATCTACAGTTTGATTTAATCTTTTAATGAAGGAAGTCTAATCTTTGAGTAGAGATGACTATCTCTGTGTTGTTTCTTAGGTGGACCTCAGAGACTGACCAAGCCACTATGGTTTTCTGCTGTAGACAGCAGTTCCAAAATGAGCTTTGAGGCGTCTCTCCACAAGATTCAAATTTAACACTCACAGCATAACCAGAGGACAGAAAACAGCAAGTCAAGCAAGTAGAAACTCTAGCTAATGCCCCATTTAGAGTAACTAAACATTTTTAAAACCAAAAGAAATGACAGAGGACTAATGGAAGATTCAAAGTACTCTGTTTAATCTGTGTAGCTAGAGTTGTTTTCTATGAAACAACAACTCTTGTGACCTGGTATTTATGCCTTCTCATTTGCTCTGGGCAACCCCAGAGCACTGATGTTTCCAAGGAGAGCAATACTCTCCCAGAAAATATTCTGCCCTTGTAAGCTGGATATTGGCACTTTTAATCACCATAACACATTTCAGTAACTGCTGAAACACAAGGAAGATATTACTTATAACAAAATACAGCAGAGTCTAGCTAGGCAGAGGTACACTGATGTGTTTTATTAATGGCTAAGAATGCAACAGACACCTATCATGCACTGAATCCAAACCCTGCACGTGTATTTCCCAATAAGCACTAATTAGCTATTTGGGAATCCACCAGAGAGTAACAGTTACATTAGGCTCAGACTAAGCAGCAGTGTGGATAAGCTGTGTCACATCTGAAAAGCAGAGAGAAACCCATAAACAACCTATAATGGCTCTATGATTCAGAGCACTTAAGCACTGTGATATCTCTGTTTTTAAATATCTCCTTCTGAAGTATATTTGAACAAACTGTCTGAACAGGAGAAAATACGAGTTACTACTCAATGATTACATGAAGTACCACCAGCTACAGTCACGCACTGTTCCCAGGTGCCTGAGACGCTTCCTCCCACCTCCATCAATGTCAGCAGCAACCTTGATTTCAGATTTGAGGGAACAGGAATTTTACAAGGGGTCCCTACTTCTTCTCTGCACTAGTAGAAGAGAAATACAAGTGACCTTCCAACCTGTTAGTTTCCTGGTTTATAATATTCCTAGGTTTTTTTGTTGTTGTTTGTTTGTTGCAGACAATCAGAAGCTCTCAGGATGTAGCAGTTCCCCCATCCATACACATTGTTCAGGTTCTAATAAACAAAAAGAGCTCAACATCTGAGATATCACCTCCTAATAGCAGACAAAGGATTGAAGTCCATGACACACAAACCATGAAACAGATCATCAGTTAAATCAGATAAATAATTATCATCCCAATCCAGACTCAGAACAAGAACTCTAAATCAGAGCTAGTCAGTGCATCAAGTACCAACTCTTCACAAGAAACTAGCACCAGCTTCCCTTCAACATTCAGCATTAATACATTTAATAAAATTACTAGATCTTTACTCACCAAAGTATCTCCAGAAGTTATTCTTTGTTCCCCCAGAACCTGCTAATCAGCTGTTTTCTCATAAATTCTTTCTAAATTAGAAAAACAAATCCTGTTTTCCCTACACCCCAGCAAATCTTGCATCCTCTTTCTTAAGTGAACTGATCTTGATGAACATGGTGTCCTCCCACCACCATCAGCTGACCCTCCAGCACCTGCCCCAGCCCCGCAGGTAGAGCCTTTAAATAGGGCACACAGAGGCCCCTTGTAAATCACTGGCAGTGCTGCTGGAGGCTGGGTTGGGCAGCTGCAATTTATAGCTAGTTCTGGCTTACTAAAATACAAGCTTTACAAGGTTGCATTATCAGTAGATACTTTGGTATGAAGTCAGGTGGAACCTGCATATGCAAGAGGCTGATTAGTGTAACTATCTGATATTAACAGAGAAGTCTATTAAAATAGAAAAGAAAATCCCTCCTAAACTGTTAGGAAAATAAATACTGAAGATAATAAATGAAAACTTATTCAAAAGATTCAGTAGGGAATTGAGAGTCTTCTTAGTCTTAGACCTCCCAGTTCTACTGAAGTTCTAAAATGCTGTCCCCAAGTTTTTATATCCTTTCTAAGAAACTTTATAGTTTAAGTTGCTGTCTATTCCTACAGGAGAGACCGATAGCCAATACTTCTGGTGCCTGCTGATCCTGGGACTGGAAGGAGGAGGATGGATCGATACGATCAGTACAAATCTGGGCTCATTCCTACTTAAAACTGGCTTTTGCTTGAGTCTGAGCCTGTAATAAGCAAGAGCACAGCTTAACACTAGTGCTAACACTAGATGTTAGTTTCCTTTTTAGCCAGCAGAGCACATATAAGACCAATGACCTCTCGGTGGCAAGCACCAGTAGAACATAGCTGGTGAGCAGCCAAACCCCAGTGATTAGTGGGCCAAGAACAGTGAGAGTTGCTTCACCTACTCCTTGCAGTCAGCAAGGGTCGAGCCTTCGTCACCAGAGACCAGCCTTACTCCAAGGAGACCTGCTACACCAAGCTTGCCATCTCTCTCCCAGCATGATCGCTTGCTTGATACCAGGTGAGACCGCTTATCCCAAACAGCAGTGGGGTTTCTAGATTCTTGGCCTTTCATGGTCTCTTAGCTTGGCACTGGAGAAGTTCTCCAGGAAGGTGGAGAAACGATGGTTTCAGTCAGGATTGTTGAGGCAGCATTTACTTATGAAAATACAAAAGGACTTTTCTGTCTGGTTTCCTCTACCTTGGGAGATGGGCAGGGTTGTGACAACACATCCCCTTGTGCATCCAGATTTTCTGATGGTCTTTTTTGCAGACCATCCCTGCAAACCAGGGCTGATGCAGTGTTGAATTTCAAGTTTGAGTCTTGCAGCTGTGCATGGTGAATTAATAGTGATCTCTTACTCTGGGGTAGGGTATAAGCCTCTTCATGGACTTCAGATATCACTCTCGCTGTTTTATTAACCCACTTTTTGTTCCAAATGGGTCTCTTGCTCCTATTGATATTATCTCAACTATTTCCACTTCCTTTAGTTACTTAAAATGGCTAATTTGACAGTCACCTTAACTTCAGAGTAGGTAGTAGGTCTTCTGTTTGCAAATCTTTTCAAGTTGTATAGAAAGCTGCAGGATAACAGGCTCCTGATGCCATGCAAGCTGACACACAGCCTCGCACCCGTATGCCTGTGAACTGTCTGAGGAAGAAGACAAATCAATACTAATTAACGGTCCCCCGGAAAGTAAATGATTTGTTCACAGTGTGCAATGTAGCAAGGAATCCTGTAGGCTATTTTTGCCTTTGATTTATCACACTGCATAAAAAAGGGTTTATACATGTAGCCTGGAACTTAGAATCTGTTGCTGATAAAGGTCACAGCTACTGTTGAGATAAAAGGAACCTACAAACCTGGGAAAAAAGCTGGGATATTTTACTTCCATGGATGCAGCAGGTAAAAACGACCATCACTCACCTCATCATCTCATCACTCTCTATAACTACCTGAAGGGAAGTTCTAGCCGGGTGGGGATTGGTCTCTTCTCCCAGGCATCAGCAATAGGACAAGGGGGCATGGGCTTCAACTCTACCAGGGGAAATTTAGGCTGGATATTAGAAAGAAATTCTTCACAGAGAGAGTGGTCAGGCATTGGAATGGCTGCCCAGGGAGGTGCTGGACTCGCCGTCCCTGGAGGTTTTTAAACTGAGATTGGATATGGCACTTAGTGCCATGATCTAGTAAACGGACTAGAGTTGGACCAAGGGTTGGACTCGATGATCTCTGAGGTCTTTTCCAACCCAGTCAATTCTGTGATTCTGTGATTTCATCTGTCTGGTTGCTAATTTACAGCAGCTCCTGAGATTTGGAACATTCAGAAAAATATTCAAGAGGTCAAGTATTTAGTTTTGTGGAATAACTACACCAATCTCCCATTTTCTGCAGGAAGGACACATTTCTGATAGTTGGCCATTCTGTCTTAGTAGACAGAGCTAGAACAAGACAGCTGGAGTAAGAGAAAACAAAGTTTAAAATCAGAACTGTTGGCTAGTGAAGGTTGTTTCTCAGAAGCCATGGCAGAAAGTTCTGGTGTCTTGTGCCTGTGCTAAAAGGTTTATGAAAGTGTCGAATCAGTTGATATTGTGTTGGCTTCATGTGCAGCTCAGAGGAAAGGGTCGATAGTGGCCAGTTGTGGGAGAACTGTTTTAAAATGCGTCAGGCCTTTTAATTACAGATGGTCACTTAGCAATTTCAGCTTTTAGGAAATGAGTACCATTAGTGGAGTCAGGTTCTTCCTTTATTGCGGTCCCTTCCAGTACATGAGCAATTTTGTCTAATTGCTCTGTGAGAGTACATGATGTTAGGAAATGGATCATTGTACACTGGCTCAAACACATGTTTGAGTGTTGTGCTGCACGAATGTCACTTCATTATGAGCATAAATCGTGAGTTTTGTTCAGAAAACAGTATCCTGGTTTGTGGTGATGATTACCTTCGTTTTACACTACCATAGGAAAACATTGGCTCACGTTCTCCTCATGATTTCCTATAATCTTGGATCCCTGGAGGTTTTATTTTTACTCCATCTCTTATTTGTGTGGTTAGTCATTCCTGGCAAATGCACATCCTTCTGCTTGGTCCTGTAAGTTTTCATCCAGTGTTTTCATATGATTTCTCCAGCCTGACTAGTTTCTAGTCCTGTCCTTAACATTCTTGCATCTCCTACCTTAGTGTTTTCTACAGCTTTCACAGCATAACTCTTTATTGCATCTGCCAGATCATTAATAAAACCATTTTGAATACAAACAACTCCGTAACAGTTGTCTGAGGACTCCATTAATTACATTCTTCTATTCTGACCATGAACCACAGAGAACTGCTACATTTTCATTAGTTCAGCATGTTCATTCAGCCTGGGTGGCCCGTGCCATAAGGGAGTTTCATGTAGAACATATTTTTCTACCAATTGAATGAGAAGGTCTTTAGAGAAGCTATCAAAGCCCGTTCTGCGATTTTAGATGGTGTTTATTGTTTTCACTCTCTCCGGACCTGCAGCTCATTCATAAAAAGGAACGAGTTTGCTCCGAGATGATTTGCATTGACAAGTCCATTTTGACTCTTACTCACTTCCTTGTTTTCTTTCATGTGCTCACAAAGATTTTGTGCTTTCCAAGGTTTTTCTGGCAGTTGAAGGTAAGCTGACTGATAGACAAATCCCTGACTTAGTCCTTAGAAACTGAAGCTATTTGCCCCTTTCCAGTCTTCTGATGCTTATTTACACTGCATGACTTCCCTAAGATAGCCCCAAGTGGTTCTGACATTACTTCTGCTGTATTCTTTCCCTGTTTCCTGGGATAAAATCCATCAGGCTCAGGGAGTGTCAAAATGGGAGCTCTCTAAGTGTGCTGATGCCTCCTTGTGCATTTCTGTGGACTGATCCTGCCACGCTGCTGCTTGCATTGCCCAGTCCTTGCACTCATTCTTTTCTCTTAGAAATGTGAAATAAGACATGGAGAACTTTGTCCTTCTTGGCCTTTTGAGCTGATGACCTCCCTTTTTCATTTGCTAGTTAATCAATAAGTTGCTTGGTCTCTTTCCCTCTGTCTCTCAATGTTTATTCAGAATTGTTTCTTGCTACTCCTAATACCACTTGTAATCCTATTCTCTTCCTTCACTTTAAAAAAGTTTCTCTCTGCATACTCATGTTATTATTTGATGCTTGTCTCAGTAGCCTCATTTAGTTGCTACTTTCTCTGGGTATCTTCCATGTGTTTAAGGTAAATGAAGAGC
Source organism: Streptopelia decaocto (assembly GCF_964273445.1). NCBI lineage: Eukaryota > Metazoa > Chordata > Aves > Columbiformes > Columbidae > Streptopelia > Streptopelia decaocto. The sequence continues at coordinate 66,060,196 of NC_138659.1, read as the reverse complement.
TTGTGGCTTTTCCCCACATTTCTAAATCTTCTCCCACAGCTCTGGTTGGCTCACCAAATTGTCCTTTTAATTTGGGTGTGCTGAGAAAAGAAGGTGTCAATGCCACTCCTCTGCTCAATAAAAACAGCTTAACCCTGATTCAGAGCTCTGCTCTGCTTCGTTCTACTGTCTCGTGCGCTAAAAATATTTTCATTCATTACTGCATCTCTAATAAAACTTTTTAAAAGCTAACCTGTTTGAATTAAAGAGGTTTGTAAGATTTTCACAGTACTTATCTCCTGCTTTTTCTTCCTTTTGAAGGGAATTTTTAGGAAGAAACTTCCATTGAGCACTACTCTATAGAAAAGGAAAGCAAACCCAAACATCCTTCAAAAATATGAAATGGGGAGGACTTTCAGTGTTTCTTCTCCATGTGGCCTGATCCCACTATCTTTAGGGGAAAATAAGACAAACACCCAGCAGGGGACACATAAGAACAACTCGGTTGATTTGTCTCTCTGGTGCTGGCTTTTCCTGGCAGCCTTGATGTGAGGCACAGTGTGAGGTTGGATCCATCCTGCCACGACCTGGCAAATACATATAAACACCGACTGTCCCCCCTGGTGCTTGGCGCTGCCCTCCGGCCTTGGCCACCCAGCTGCGTTGTGAAAGATGCTCTTCCAAAATGGATGGTGGAAAGTGAAAGGATAATAAATGGAAAGGGCACACAGGAAAAGATCCTGTTCCTCGTGTTTATGGCTCGGGATGTCATGAAAGGACTCAGATTCTTCAACTCTGCCTGCCAAGGGACCAGTGGAAGATCAGGAGGTCCAGCGGTGCTTTGGCACACGCAAAGCTCTACCCCAGCTCTCTCAAGCCTCTTAGTTGAGGACACCAAAGTGGGGCAGGGTAGGACAGCATGCTCCACTCTTTTTTTTCTTCAGATCACGTTTAACCCATCTACTTATTTCAGTTTCTTTACCCTATTCTTGTTTTATTACCCTATATGTTGACAGTGCTTAGGTTGCCACCAATGATTCCTGGGCCAGTGGAGGGCAACCCAGGTGGTTCTGTAAGAATGGGCCACCCAGGAGGGTACAGTGACCTCAGTCTGAGTTCAGATTAGTAAAATACTAACATGAATTGCAGCATGGCAGAAAATGCTTCCTAGAGGAATAATTTACTTTTTCAAGCAAGATATTCTAAAACTCTTTCTGTAGATACCATAATACAAAACAGAAATACAGATGCAAACGCAAAACAATACAGACAGATGAATGAGCGAGAGGCCAGTTTCATTTTAAGGAACTGAAAACAGACTCTAGCAAGTCCCTCCACATGCAGCAACTTCAGGACTGTAGTATCAGTCATGAAAAGATATTTAGAATTAAAGCTAAAATAACTTTGACCAAACCCACCACCTGGAGGGTCTTTCTGGGTTATCGCAACAATGAGTGCAGTTAAAAATGAGGTCGCACTTTCATTAACCAATATAGACATAACAGCATTGTCCCAATGTCACATTTTAAGTTTGCTTACTGTGAGAATCTGTTACGTTTTTTCAGGCGGTTGAAGTGGACCTGATATTCTGATGTTCAAATTTAATTACTCATTTGAGTAAGTAAAATGATTAAAGCAGTCTTGAAATCCAGGGTTTTGCATTAACACTTTAAGAGCTTTTTATCTCCTAGTTTTAAAGTGAACAAGTGGGTTTCCTTACACCTTTTCAGCTTATTAACTACAGGGCCACGCATTTTGGCACTTCGAGTATCGTAGATAGCAGATATCTCTTAAAACACCCTAAATTGCAGCTTCTTGCTGTCCTGTTGTGTAAATCTGTCCTTGTTTGTGGCCTTGGAGTTAACCATGACCTTGCAGACAAGCGGGGTGTTTGTGGAGCAATGGGTGTTTGTGGAGCAATGGGTGTTTGTGGAGCAATGGATGCTCTTCCACTGCCACCTCCTGGCCAAGACCTGCGGGACTTGAGCCAGATGGTAATGAAAGTAATCAAAGAACTTGAAAATATAATAAACAAAAGATTCAACTTTTAATTTCTACTATCAAAAAACCCCTCGCCTTAGATGTCCCTGGTTGGCCAGAATGCAAAACGTAATAATTTTGTAAAGACATCTAATTTTTTAGCAGTGTGAGGCTTTAGTTAAAATCCATACCATGAGCTAGACACCGTGAGCTACCTACAGAAAAGGCATTTTCAGTTACACACAGCTCAAGTCTGAGTTGTTACAAATGTGAGGTTAATCTGAAAGTGAAGGAAAGTTTTAGGTCCCGCAGTGACTGTCTCTCTTTCCTGACTAAGCAGAGCAGGAAAGCTTTACACAAACATAACTACTGTTCAAATTGCAATACATTTTCTAGTTTTCAAAGCTTTAGGGCTATGCCTGTATTTTAAGGTGTTTTAAAAAAATGTTTATATTTATATTTCTACAATGTCTTGTGTTGCCTCAGATGCTCATCAGGGACCTGGTGAAATTTTGAACCTGAAAAGGAGATGTTCTCCCTAGGAAAGCAGATCGCAGCTGTGCTGGGACACCACCCTGTGCTGTGCTCACATGAAGCACCTTCGTTCACACACAGATTTAATGGTGCTCTTGTTTTTTCGCAGAGCTCTGTGTGCACATCTGCTGGGCCTTTTGTCTGACCTGGTGTCCCCACATCTCTGGTGCACACCAGAAAGTAGGACAACCATGGCCAGGTCCCATTCCTCATTTAGCTTGTGAGGGATTTCAGAGAAGCCCTTCCTTCCTCCTTCTTTTCGCCAAACCTCCTCTGAACTGGACCAGAATGGAGCTCTGAAGATCACCTGTCTAAGAAACTTATTTTTCCTTCACTCTGTGTGTACATGACTGTGAATTGGATCTGTTTTAGGAAAAAACCTTGGTATCAAAACCTTGGTATCATCAACTAGGAGATGGAAATAGACAAATGCTCTTGATTCTGACCATATTTTACTATTAAAGACACATAGTTCATTGATTAAATGGGTGAAAAGTGTATGTTGTGCCCAGCCCTCTTGCATTTTGGACATAGAATTTAAAGTGATCAACCCAGAAACGCCTGTTTCCAGCAGGTGTCAGTGGAAGCTACAGAATGGAGACACTGCACCAGAGCCAGGCTTTATTCCCCTCTCACTCCTACAAGGTGCTGCCTGGCCAGAGGAGAGAGCGAATGCTCCATCCTGCAAAGAAATGTTATTGTAAGCCAGATTACTTACGTTTTTTTTTCCTTGCTCAAAGTACAGCTCAAAAATTTGCAAAGTGGAATGCTGTGACTGTCAGGAGGGGACAGTGATGAAGCAGGTGTTAAATAATTTATTGAAGGGATAGTAGACATAGCTGAAAAGTTTGAATTAGTTATTAGTTAGTTTGAATAGTTATTTCTATAGAGAATTAAGAGTCTCTGACTTTACTCACCTGAGTAGTGCTTTACCCCATACAGCACTAACACACAAAAGGGCAGAGATAAGGTTCTCTCAGTAGCTTAAATCCTGGTAGTTCCTAACATTTGAGTGCTTTAGATGTAGCTGATGGGAACTCCAGAGGCATGTCCGTATGATGTCTACCTGCCTGATGCCCTGCATCTCAAAGGCAAGGGATTATCCCTTTCCCCAGACTCAGCCTGTGGTTCCCACAAATTGCTATTGTAGCTGCTGTTTCTACAGCCCCCACCCACCTGTGAGCACCGGTGTTACTTGCTGCTCACATCACACCTTTCTCCATCAGCTTCTTGATTCCTGCTGGCTGACTATAGTGCTGGGTGGTCCCATAGACATGTTCCTTGAGCCAGCAAGGAGCTGGGGCCAAGGAACACACAGTCAGGCTTGTGCTTTGCTGTGCAAGCCGATGGCATTAACTGGCTGATGCCAAAAAATTAGCTGGGATACAGAAGTCCACGTGTGACCGCTCTCTGTCAAGCTACTATGAACACAGCAATCCTAATACATGTTTTAAAAACAGGACTAGAATATAGCTGAATGAAAATGGATGAAGGTCGATGTGGATTTCCATGCTTTGACTCTCACTAGAGCACTAAGGTGGGCTTAATAAAAACAGAACTACCAAGACGGTTGTGCTGCCATACCCAGACACCTTGTTGGGGGACTGGGAGAAAGGAGATGTCTGTATCTGTTGACAAATGCACAAAGATAATTATTTCTTCTTTTAGTGGCTCTCCAAGAAAACACTGACAGGTTTTCAGCGAGGCTGAAATCAGTTCCCTTGCTTCACCCCCCAAGCGCACCACACAGAATATCGTTAGTTGACTTCCAGTGGCTGAAATTGCCCCACACAATTTCAGGCCGATTGCTGTTGGTTATCTTTCAAAGTGGGGATGGTTTTAACCTCACAAATGGCAGGGTGCATTCTCATCGAAACATTATGAACCTTTCTAAAGCCTTTCTTTGCTGTTCTGTTTTACTGATGGTGTAGAGTGGCAGCATAACATAAGAAGCTTTAAAAAACACTGTTGTACAGTATAATTTCCTCATTATCAAGACAATATTCACAAGACTTATTTGTCATACAAGTGAAAATGGGAAACAATTACCTTTGTCTCATAAAGGACCTTGTAACTGGTCTGGGACTCTTGTGCTTGGCCTGAGCTGCCACATGTGTACCCTGCACGCTTGCAAAAGCCCTGAGGGCTGCTGCATGGGCACGTGCATGCATAAAAACTCTGAGAGTTTTACATTTTAGTAAAAAAAAATATATTTAGGACAACTTCTTGCAACATGTAAACAAGCTTCCTTAGATACTGATTTCCACTGAAATGCATGACAGAGTTCTCAAGCACTTGTGGCCCTGCATAGTTTCTTCCAGTATGGATTTTGCAGGCAGTCCCCAAGCTCTGAGACAGGCACGTGGTGACATGGGTGGAATGTGAAGAAGGGCAGGAAGAGAAACTTTATAAGGTCATTTGTAAAGTAATGGCCACTTATTTTTTCTGTTTTCTAGTGAATAAAAACTAAATAGACTCATCTTCTTAGTGTTACCTTGGTAATGAGTTCCATAGTGAGAACCTTCCACTGTTTTTAAGGCATATCTGAAGCTTATGTGAAGAGCTACCATCACTTGGGGAGAAATGTTTAAAATGGCAGCAGGAACACTTCTATGAGACACTGCAAATAATAGATACTGCTCAACATAAACACACGATGGTTTTCAGTCACTGATGTGGTGTATTTCTCTATAAGATTTTATTAAAAGAAGTTCCTATCCCATATCACTTGAAGATCATGATGCATCAATGCCACTTCAAAGGAACATTTTAACTGATTTGAATATTAACAAGGGGTGAACCCACCTATCTTGTGTGAATAAAAGATTTTATGTGCTGATTTATTAACAAGTTCATCAACACACATTTGCAAAGCTTTTCAAGATCCTCTATCAATTAATCCATTTACCTATTCAGAAAAGCAAATTTATTAAAACATGCACCATTATTGAATAATGACACTGGAAGTCTTTAAAGACACTTGGACTAATACACAAAATCAGTTTCTATTAAAAACAAGTATTGCAAAATTTTAAAAAGGCTTAATCTTAATATCCATTAGCTTAATTTACAATTCTCTAGCAAGAGAACCTCATGTTCATTTGTTCCTAGATCTATAATTAAAAGCTTTGTCACAAATTCCCAGCATCTTCACTTCTATTGTATTTTCTTCATTATGTTGCATCAGAATCCAGAGGAAGAATTTATAGATGATTACTGATGTATTATGCAAACTTTTTTCTTGAAGTAGATTCAATGAGGATTACAAAATCCATCTTTAAAAAAGATTCAGTAGAGTATATGAGGAAATAACTCCGAGTTGACTGTAAATAAGAACCACTTTTACACTGACGCAGAAAATTACTGAAACCATTGCTGTCATCAGTTCCCATAAAACAACTGAGGATCTGGTCTCTTGGTGTTTTGCATGTAACAATGTCTCTGTACATCCAGTGCCAGCCTCTATTTTTTAAACAAGAAGGCTCATTTGTTAAAAATGGCAATGTGTCTCTGCTGAGGTACCAGGGATTTCTTGCAGGCTCCTTTCCAGTGGTAAAATATATGGGTTTTGAGGTGACAAATGCAGGGACAGTAACTGTGGCTTTGGTGACCAGAGGGCTGCTTCTTTCTTCATGAGGGTTCCACATGAGGGGTCCTGCACCTCCAAACACTGGGTTGTGTTGTTGGGGCTTCTGCGTCTGAGTACTTGAACATTTCCAAGGTCCCAACTCATTGGGGAGCCTTAGAAACTGAAAGCTTGACAACGTTTTATATACCAAAGATTTGCAGACATCCCCAAGCAGGGAAGCAGTTGCGTAACATCAGTTGTGTCAATCACTTATTAAAGGCAATATCATGAATTTGAGAAAACCTTGTCCAAACACCAGACTTGAAAATCTCTCTCAGCCTCGATGGGATAGGGAAGAATGTGACTCACCCAGGGAGGAGCTTTATAGCTGTCTGTGCATTCAGCTAAGGAGGCCACCACGGCAGCCAACTCTGAACAAGTATGTTGTACAAAATACCAGCAGTAGCCACATATCTGGGCTGCTTACTGAAATTTTCATGTGGCCAAGAGCCACACAACACATGTTTTGGGGAGAGAAGGCAACAGAAAACCCTGTAGGACGCTTTTCAGTGGAGGGGAGAGGTATAACCCTGCGCTCTCCATGCTGTGTGGTGGGCTGGGGCTGGCTAGTGGCCAGCTGGACCTGAGCTGTGTGATGGGGTCACTTTGTGACCCCAGCCAGGAATTTGGTTAGCTTGGCAGGTGCTGTGTTGGCCGTCTGACACAGCCCTGACCCAGGGAACAGCGCCAGAACTGCTCACAACCCACAGCTGCAAGCTGGCATCCCGGTGGTGAAGGGGAAAATAGACACAGGAAAAATCCCAGTGACTTGTTGTGAGGTTGTACCACTTTGGGTTCCGAGTGTCACATCACAAGGTGATCTATTGCTCTCATTTTCTAGCGTTTAGTTGTGCTTCCATCTACCTTGGTGAGGTAATCAAACCACTCTGTGAGAATAAAATCTAGCAAGGCACTCTGTGTATCCACATGTTTAGGGAAAGCAATTTTTAAAATTATTATTATTTTTTTAAACATATGACACTGATTATCTGCAGATACTTGATGTGCTTGTGATTTCAATCAGCATTTTGTTCATTCATTGCCTCTCGGTTTATTGATTTATAAACCCTTTAGAATGGTAGGATTAGTGCATTTTATTCTCAGTGGAGGTAAAGTGGTATTTCATTATTAACATGTTAGAAGCTATTTCAAACTGACAGTTTGTTTTGAACCAGGGCAAGAGAAGTGACATTTATATTTGGAAGTGGAAGATTGACATAGAAATTATTCTGAAACATAATTACAGTGAAGGCAAATGCAGAAGAAGATAGAAATTCCAGCTAGAGTTTCTGGGGGCTCCTCTTCCATCAGTAAGTAGCTCCCACTCGCTCTTTTCTCAGCTCAGTGTCATGAGACAGAGCAGTGGTCCCTGTAGGCATTTATAGTAGAGGCAGGATCAAGATTTTTATGCATTTAGGCAACTCAGTGCAGGGCTGCAAGTGAGGATATAAAGCAAATGCTTATTCTACAGCTTGTCCGAGAGCCAGGCTGACTTTGTGTAGCTCTGGGCTTGTTAATATAAGCTATTCCAATTTTTCCCAAGCTAAACATTTATCTTAGAACCATAGAATAGTTTGGGTTGGAAGGGACCTTCAAAGCTCATCCAGTCTAACGCCTGCCATGAGCAGGGACATCTTCACCAGCTCAGGTTGCTCAGAGCCCCGTCCAGCCTGGCCTGGGATGTCTCCAGGGATGGTTCATCCACCACCTCTCTGGGCAACTTACATTACAAAGATGTCTTTTCTTGCCAGTGTCCACTCTCCAATACTATAAGAAGACTCGAGAGTTGCTGGACTTTAAAATCAAATTGTAGTAGGGTTTTTTTTCCAAAGGATTTTGATTTTACTGACTCACCCTCCATCACTGAGATCTACAGGAATTTTTCCTTCATGAGCAGAGGCCGGGGCTGTGCTGAAGTGCTGGGAGTTTCCATCTTGGCACTAGAGCTAATGAGACAGGGACACCCTGCACGTTTCATACAGGAATTATGTACAACCTATTAGGGATGGTATAAGGAATACATAGACCTAGAGAGCAGTGATTTGTCAGCATATTACATGATATCAGTTGCCAAACATGACCTTGTTTGTTGTTGTCTTCTCTGGAGTAGAATGAGGAAGAATACAAATTTGCCACTATCATATTTTTTGTGTGTTGGGTGATTTTCACGGTTATTTCTCAGGGGTACATAAAATCTATTACAATTTAGTTTTTAATATTTAATATGCTGTAAGTAGATTAAATAAATAAAATGTAGATACTCAAAATTCTTTTACTGACGTGCATAGGCTTTTGTTTGTGTAAACTATGCCGGTGAGCATGCGTTTCTGCTTGAACTTACTTGAAACTGCAGTATTATTAAATTCTTAGGACGAAATTCTAGCCTCACTGAAGTTAACTGGAGTGCTGCCTCTCATTCCAGTGGGACTGAGATCCCAGATTTCTGCAGGGTAAACTATTACTTTATCCCTCCTGAGCTGCTGTGTTCTGGTGGCCGATCTCATTACACTGCACTGTTTCGTATTATTTTCTAATGAACGAAGTAAAATGTGAACGTATACATACATACTCCCTTTATAATGAAGGCAGGCAACAAAAAACAGTCATTAAAAATAAATTTCCAGTTTTATCTGAATAACACAGAGAAGGCAGCTCAATGACTAGACATATGGAAAAACATGAATATATTTGAGACTAGAATTATTCAACTCCAGATAAAGTAGAGTTGAAGGGAGCAGTATGCAATTAGATACAATTATGAAAGATATACAGGAAATTAGAGCTGTTCATAGATATTTTTCCAATTAACATTTGTCTTTCATTGGAGGAAAACCTTTAACTGGAGATAACCACCAGAATTTTGCCTTGTCAAGCAAAATGCTGATTGGAGGGGGAAACAAAAAACCCTCCCTAAAGTGTTTTTGGAGGGTGAAAGATTCAAAGCCTGAAAACTGTTTCTTGTTTCAATGAGAAAAATCAAAATTTCCATGAATAAGTTCCTGGATGAAACAGTAGAACTTGTCTTTATCCTAACGATGACATCTGTTTGCAATAACACTCCATGCCAGTAAACGATGTTATTTTAACTAATCTGTTGGCGTGGCGATGAAAGTGACAGTAAAATGTTGATATGGAAGCTAATTTCTGTGTTTGGCCTTGAGATCCATCTTCACAGACACAGAGTGAGTGCAGAAACTATTTCTGGAAACCTCATAGCAATCCAGATTTAATTCTGACACTTCTCTGCCTTACTGAAATTCTAGGAAGACATCTGGCTGCGTTTTCTGCTTATGTTTGTGAAGAGCCATTCAAATTATTTGCATCAGCAGTGATTTTGGAGATAGAAATGCGATGAGGGGTTGCATATGAGGAGGAGGGGACCAAAAGATTGGGTTATGAAGACAACAAAAAGGAATGTCAGCTCTTCAACGTATAATGTTATTACTGAAAGCTGGGAATAAGATGTCATTCTGAATGTGTTTCTGTGAACTTTTAACTTTGTTTAGTGCTTCTATGTTGTTCAGACCCATCATTTATATGGAATTACGCATACGTATGGCACGCGAGGAACGAGGGATGGCTCTGCCCGAGTCCCCAAGGAAGGCGTTTGTGGTCCCTGCCGTGGGTGCACTTCCAGCAGCCCTTTACAACAATAACTGACAGAAGCGTTTGTGAGTTATCAGTTAATTTAATACTATTTAGGGTGGCCACAGACGACTCATCATTTTTTGGAAGCAAGAAATGTTTTGGGTTTTTTTTTTTAAGTAAATATAGCTCTGTAGACTTTGCAGTCTTAATACGCCACTGTGTTACTGCCTTCTGCCAGAAGCTGCACTTTTTAGTTACTCGCAGTTGCAGATTCCCTAAAAAAAAAAAGCACAAAAAAAACCCCAAACCCCACAAAAATCCTTTTAAAAAATGACAGTAAATAACAGTGCTCCTCATCTGCTGGGATAATCGCGTGTCAGCCTCCCGCCACAGCAGCCAGGCTGAGTGGATGCGGACGTGCCTGTCATGGCTGCCGGGCGGCCCGCAGGCCTGGATGCCTCTTGGCGCACGTGGCGATGCCGTGAGCCGCGGCTCTGGCACTGTTGAGGCACACATGGTGCAGGAGCCGGCGGCACCGCATGGCCGGCACTGCTGAGGCACACATGGTGCAGGAGCCGGCGGCCAGACGTGCCGGCCAGGGCCGCCTGCGCACCCGGCAGCCATGTGGGTGGAAGGCGGGCGAGTGGTGGAGCAAACCGGCTTGTGGCTGTTTCGTTTTGGAGACCGCCTTCTTTTTTTTATTTTTTTATGTTTTTCTGAGCGTCCCAAACATGGGGCTTAATCATCAGCGCTTCTGAAGCACTCATCGTTCTTGTAGCCAGGCAAGGAGCCTTGTTATTACTCTTTGAGAGATACCACATTCCCTCATTTCCTATGGAAGGGGGCCTGCCAGCAGTATCAATAACGGCACCGCTCAGTTTGTTTCAGATTAAAAATGTCCCTGGGCAAGATGTGTGTTCGTCTTCAGCAGGGTCTCAATGCAGTCATGGGAATAAACTCCTGCACTGGGCCACCAATGGTTATCTCCAGGGAATACACTGGTGGTCACCTGTGCTGCACTGCTCTGCCTTTGACAAGATGAGAAAATACTCTGTGCTTATATTGAGAAGCCTTCTCAGGCTTCTTGTTGCAAAAATGGTGGCAGAAGATGTGACTGTCCATCACCAACTGTCCTTCAACTGCCCTGGACCTTCCTCTGTGTGGAGGTGGATTGCAGTGACTCTGGTGTGGTGGCTGCCCCTGGCTGGTCCAAGCCTGACTGGGTTGGCTCCAGTCTAATGCTGGAAGAGATGCTTGGAAGAAAGGGAAATGCAAAAGACTGTCTGCAAAGCCTTTGGTGAGCAACTACCCACACCCCAACCTGCTCTGAGCTACAACTCCCAGCAATGGAGAACGCAGGAGGAGCTGAAAGGAAAAGCTGTGTTTTCAGCAAAATTTAAATTTGCCTCCTATATTTCAGAGAGTTATGAGCTGCACATACCATAACTACGTATATTCCTTAAAGGGATCCTAGAGACTACGTGCCACGACTGTTTGCACAAGGAGACCAATGAGGTTGTTCATGTACCAAAAGGCCAGTCACTGAGGGTGAAGAAAATACTGTATAGATGTGATATCGCAAGTTATATAATTTCATGGCCAAATCTCTGCAGCTGGATATCATCAAATCAAAATTAGAAACTCATTGGAAGCAAAGGACAGTCTTTGCACAGATTGCCTATAAATCTGCAATAACCAGTTCTCCCTGGGCGTAACATCAAAAACATTTTTTAGTGTCTCATTAGTAAGAAAATTTATTGCTCAACTATTGAACTATGTCGATTTTTGAAAACATTGTGTGAATAATTCCAGAAAGCATGTGTTTGATTTGTATTCATTTTGTGCCGCTGGATACAAAAAGTGGCTTTTCCCCTATGATGAAATGACACTAAATGTGAAATTAAAAGGTGAAGCATGTCTACAGTTTCAGAGCAAGGTAAATTTTTATACATATGCTAATGCCTTCCCTTTCCCATACGTCAAACTAATGTTAAGGAGTTCATACCCCAGCTGACCTTAAAAATATAATAAATGGAAGGGCCAATTATGGTTCTGTAGAGGGGAAAAGAACTCCTCCCAGCCCTTATTATTTTTCCTTTGTGCCGCAGTGTGTTTCCCAGCTGTGTCTGTTGGCCAGTTCTGTGGCTCAAATAGCCTGAAAAAAAGATTGAGAAACAGGGAAGTTTAAATGAAACTTAGCATTGTCCACATAGGATGGATAGAAAGAGTTTACAAGTACCTGTTAGGTGGTGCAGATTTATTGGCAGTAATGTGCATAAGTTGGGTTAACACCGTTAAGTGCAGGCAGAGTGCTGTCTTCTCTCCTGTTTGAGCAATAGGGAGCGTGGAATAAATGACTTGAGGGAGACTGATGAGCATGGGCACGAGTATGCAAACATTCTTTAAAGGCTTGGGCGCTGAAGCAGGTGGCCCTGCACCCAGACATCTCCCTCAGCTTCAGAAGGACATCTCAGATGAGCGAAGCACACAATGGCACCATCACTCTGCGTCAGCCCACCCTTGCTGGACTTCCCTCTGCCGACGAATGCATGTCAGCAGGCTTCTGAGATGAAGCAAAGCCTCTGAACATGAGGATTTGTGATGCTGTGCAGGTCCCCAGGGCACAGGGGCAGGCAGGGGCACCGTGAAGCTGTCTGGAGGTCTGGATCAGCGTTTGGAGCAAGCCCAGATTTGGAGCATCCAGGGGCTCATTGGCATTCAGACTTGAGTTTAGCTGGTGAGCAACGAGGAGGACAGACAAGTTGTGCAATTAAACCCTGCTGCCTCTGGAAGTGTAGTCAGTTGATTGCTTTTATCATGCTGTTAGCAAGGTTTCTTCAGTGCCTTTGCTTCCACCCTGCACTCTCCCTCCTTCCACAACATGCTCTGTAAATGCAAACTGACCACCACTTCTTGTATAAAGGAATTTATACTGTGAGAAAAAGAAAGAGAAAAGAAGAAACCAAGTCAGAGTGGCCAGGTGTTCTGATCAGGGTTACTCACACCTCAGTGGCAGAGTCAGAAATAAACTCAGGCTGTAGAATCACAACATGATGCCCACCAGAGGACAGAAACTGCAACTAAATGCTACTTCTGCTTCTAAGCCCTGCCCTGTAAATGCCTGTAGCAGAATCACTGGTGTGGTTGAAACAGCTGACAATTAGGAAGGACTGTGGGGAAAAGCTAAGCCCTTCCTAAAGAGGTGTTTGAGACCAATGACATGGCTGTCCAGGCTCCACACCATTCCCGAGGTGTCTGCAGTCCAGGCAGGCTTCCTCCCACCTTTAGGCATTACCACCTTGAGCACAAGCAATCCCCACGCTGCAGACATTTCTCAGCCAAGACTTCCCACTGGCTGCTGTTGTTTTGAGTGAGGGGTGCCCTCCCCAGCTCCGGGGGACACAGGGAAGAGGGTCTCTCCTGGAGGAGGTGAGCTGCCGGCTCCAGGAAACCTCCCTGGAGCACCTCTCTGGTTTGCCTACAAAGGCCTCCGAGCTGGGCTCCAGAGGACACCAGTGGCGCTCCCCCACTTTCTTCCAGCTGTTTTAGGGAAGCTCTTTCCTGAGCATTCATGGGAAATGAGAAAATACAGACACAGCCCTGGCCTTCACTGGAATGAACGTGAGCCCCCCCCCCGCGACCCCGCTCTCCACGCCAGGCCCCTTGAGCCCAGCTTTACGGGTTGGAAGGATCAAAGGGCTCCAACTACTCCCATATGCTAAATGGTCCTATACGTTGTGTATAATTACACACAAGCATCCCCACATCCATGTTCAGTCTCTATTAAAAATCTCTGGGCCACAGCCAGAGCCATTTTCCCCAGGCAGAAACATCTCCAGACGTCACGGCAGTGGCATCACGTGCTCTCACACGCATGTCCCAGCAGCCATGGGGACAGGACATGGCCTGGCCGTGGCATGGGATCCCCTCTGCGGCTCCTGGTCCTGCCCTGCAGAGCTGGGGCGCGGGCAGTGGAGACCTTCCTTAGAACACCAGCTGGAGAAGTGCTTTTCAGCCACAGGGTGGCACCTGATGGATGCGCTCTTGGAAAGTTAACACTCCTCGGGTGAATTTGAAACTGGTCTTCTTAAAAATTAATTTCACTTTGCTAATATAACTAACTCCCCAAAGGGAATGCTTGCTTATTAAGACCATACCAAAAAAAAAAAAAAAAAAAAAGGAAGAAAATCAGCCCTTCAGTCACTTATTTTAGGCTGTTATAATCCTTTTTTTAAAACATGCCATGGATGCGCAGGTGCCCTCAGGGCTGGGCTCTCACCCCTCTCGGGTGTTGGAGGAGCACTGGTTGACTGGTTGCAAAAGAAACATCAGTAGATGTGTTCTGCTTTTCAAGACTGAACTCACTCTGGAAGGCAATCCTGCCCTGCATCATGTCAGCAGAAACAGACCTTTCCACCCTCCTCTTCCTCTCTGATAGAAAAAAAACCATAAAAACCAGCCAAGCACTGGGGGTAACTGGGGATGGAGAAGACCTCTTGTGGTTTGAACCAGATGGGCTTTGGTGGGGTCAGGGGACCGGGCAGTGCAGGGTCACAGCAGGGAGCAGGCAGCTCCCTCCAGCCCAGCTGCAATGACAGCACATTGGGGATCCAGGTGGAACGAGGCAGCTGTTTTCTGGCACCAATGTGGAGGGAAAGTGAGGAAGGAATGGATGGAAGAGAGGAGGGAAGGAGCCCTAAGTCTGAAATGCATTAGATATTTTTCCCCCCGTGTTCAAATAGGAGGATTTGAAACAACTTGGAGATCAAGAGGGAAGCATCCCTTGGTGCCATAAATGATGCTAGACTAAGATGGAAGGGGCAGGAAATCCCAGTTCATATTTTACAGCCTTGTGATGGTCTGTGGACATGTGTGACAATGTAGGGTCTGCAGCTCAGCCTGGCCACCCATCTGGATTGCTCCTTGCTATTTCCCAGGCCAGCACTTAGCAAACATTAGACTAAAGCTTATTTTCGCAAAGCCATTTTATCTGGGCAGGTCTGTCCTGTCACAGAAGGACACAGCCATCTTTCCAAACCTGCCAAGCTGCCATTCCTGATGATCCTTCTGGAATGGAAACCGAGAAGATCCATCGCTAAAGGTGTGAGCACTCAGCTCAGTCTGACCTTATTTCAGACAGAGCTTTGTGGCTGTCACTGCTGGATGAACCTCATGTTAACGTGCACCATTGCAAAAATGGTGCTGGAGAGTCCTAGGGTCAGATGGTTTCTGAGATGAAGCTCAGAGACTGACAGAAGGATTCATGTGAACGCCAGGCTGATATGACAGCCTCCTTTTCATAAACACAACCATTATGAAACTTGCATGCTGGGTTTTTTGAACTAAAGAAATTCCTCCCCCCCATCCCTTCCAGCTGTTGTTACCTTGGGTCACCTCCTGCAGAAGCTGGTAGCAGATCATGTTGGGGACTTTTCTTCAGTAACATGTTTTGAAATGGAAAATGCACTGACGAAGGAAAGCCTGTGTTTTGCAGTGGTCTGCCCAGCTAAGAAGAAAAAGCAAACAGACTTTTCATCTGGAAGGTTCCTCTGGTTTTCAAAGGGTGACCCCAGGGTCTTGGCTACCTCAAAGATTGAGGTGTTCACCCATTTCTATGAAGGGCTTTCTTCAGGTCACCTTGATTCCCTATAGGGGAGCCAGTGATGGATGTTTTCTTTCTTTGCTACCTACTTTCTCCTCTTGTCTGTTTGCCAGCGGCTGTGGTTTGGAGTGACAGTGCTGAATAGCGATGTTGATACCTGGTTTGCATCCAAGCAGTGTTTCTTTCAAGTAATTAGTTTGAGAAGTAAAAAGCCTGTGTTGCTGTGCTTTTTCAGGCACTGGTGGGTCAGGTTACCTGCTGAGTTAGAGAGGTTACCTCTTTGGGGTTTTCTTTTCCCAATTCCAGACCTGTGATAGCCTGGGAAAAAAAAAAGCCTTTATAGAGGAACCCTTTAAAAACAACCACTGGGACTCCCACCCTTCTCTGTTCAGGAGCCCAAGGGCAGACTTAATTAAAAGTTCCTTCAAAATATGCTCCCTACTGCTCCAAGCTACTGTGTTTGAAAAACCCTGGTGCTGTGCCAAAGTGGGAGCAGGCATATGGTAAAGTGACAGGTACAAAAGAGATTGCTGTTCCTCATGCTCCCTTCCCCTCTGATCCTTCTGCACTGAAGTCCCAATGTAGCATTATTGAAAATAATAGCCTCACTTCTCCCCTGCCCATCTAACGAACAGATTATGGTTAATTGTTTGATTTTGGAAGCAGGCTCCTCGGGCACAAGTTCCCACTCCCTGTTGAGATTCAGTCCTGAAGTCTCGGTAGCATTTTCCTGGAAAGAGCAGCCCATTCACACCGTGTCTCTGGGGCCGTGTGGCCTGGGGAAGGTGGCCACGCTGCTGGCACAGGGACGATCTGGCTGAGATAATCAAAGCCTCCTTGCTGCTGGGGTACATTGAGTTTTCTGAATGTATCTATACGCATTCACCTTTATTAAACACAGTTCTAAACACAGCTCTACTGGGAGGGGCAGTGGCTGAGTGTATCTTGTGTTCTGGTAGCCTGAACTGATTGCTGCCATGTGGCACACAGCTATCCAAAACACAG
Organism: Streptopelia decaocto; assembly: GCF_964273445.1. Classification (NCBI taxonomy): domain Eukaryota; kingdom Metazoa; phylum Chordata; class Aves; order Columbiformes; family Columbidae; genus Streptopelia; species Streptopelia decaocto. The sequence continues at coordinate 66,043,880 of NC_138659.1, read as the reverse complement.
CCTGGCTTCTCCCCTCTGCCTCTTCTGCTCGCCTCTTCTTCTGCACTGGAGCTCCCGTTGCTCATCACTTAGTGCTGTTGACTTTGTACCTGGGTCAGCATCCTTTATCTCCTCCACTCTGTGCTTAATTCTACTAACAGCATGTCCCAGGCACCACCGACCACAGCCTCCACAGTAGCCAGCAATGAGAGCACATATTGGGTTGAGATACAATGATTTCAGCGAGAAAGAGGGAATCATCCCTTTTCTAGCCTATGATGGAAAGCTATTGACAGCCATCGCAAGGCACCAGGAAGGGATAAACATCATTCCTCGAAGACTGAAGAGAGAGAAGGAGCACAAGTTGGAGCACATTAAGTTAATCTAACAGTTTGGCATGGAGTAGCTTCCCATTTTCACAGTAAGTGGGAGCCTTTTTCTGTCAGTGTGCTGAGGATTTTATTTCTAGAGATTTATAGCCACAGGTTCTGGAGTGCTCTGTAATTACATGAGTTTACACTTGCAGGGACAAAGGCTGAGTAAATATTTTATTAGGCAATTTTTTATCTTATTGAAACTGAATACACATGTGATAATTTGCCTGGTGAATGGGGGAAGGATAGTGAAATAAATAAGATAGTTTACACAGAGCCTTGTTTGTGGGCTGCATGCAGAATCAGCACCACAGGCTGCATCACTCCCAGCGCAGGTACAGAGTGACACCCACAGCCAGCACGAGAGCCACGCGGATGGGGACACGGCTGGGGGTGAATGTGCCTGTCCCGCGGGATGGAAGGGACATGGAAAGCCTCTCGGTCCAGGGACATTGTTCTGAGACTGATTAATTTGTTTGGCCTGGTCTGTAACTGCCACCCAGGCCAACACAGGCTAAAAGCACCAGGAGCCCTTCTGTATGGATTGGTTGGTATTCAGCTGATTTTTGATTTTCACTTCACTTGTTTTGCTCACATGAGTCCTTGTTAGTCAGTAGCAGTGAAGAGTGTCCAAGACCACTCACAGGACACGGAGCAGTGAGGGCTCCCGGGGGTGCTGGCACTGCTGATAGGCAGCTCTCCATCACTCTCTTCCGTCCATTATGATAGAAATAATAAACAACATAGGACACATTTTTTAGACAAGACCTCCTGTTGCTGCAAATTTTTCAAGGTTTCTCTGCCGTGGGCTCATCCAGCCAGTGAAGCAGATGCAAACCGAACTCGTGCAGGCAGTGCTGTGCAATCATCTGTGGCCTTGATTCACAAGTACAGCAGATTTATTTCACTGCAGAGAAGAAAATATGGAAAAACTTGAGGCTCATAGCCAAGAGAACACCAGCAAGACTGCTCTGAAGTTTACTGTTGGTATTTACATGAATGTAGCACATGAACGGCTGACTTGGGTAGATGCCCATTGATTTTAAGGTGACCTTAAATGAAGACAGAACTTCCAACAGCTTGCTGATACACGGGCAACAAACTGTTGGATGTGGCAGTTGTTATGTGAAACTCAGCTTTGAAGTTAAGATCTTGGTGAAGAAGCATCAGTATAACATATTTTTAGCAGCAAGAGATTTAAACATCTTCTTAGGCACATGTATAATTGATAAAAAGCAAAGCTTCCTATAGCATTTCAGAGATTCATATTATTATTCTATTCACAAACAACTGCAGCCTGTTATAAGTCCCATGGCACAAAATTTTCTAAGAATAGTCAGGGAACCTTAGAATTAATTTATAAAATTTGGTAATCATTTGCAACTTCATTAAATACTCAGATGCCTAATAATACACTGTTCTTATCTTGATTTTAAATTTTAATTGCATGAAGTTTGGTCCCTCAATAATTAACACATTGTATATCCACCTAATTCACTAACTAATTGTCATTTCCTAGTTCTTAATGTTACTTTCTAATTCTGCCAATGATAAAGAATTTTATGTCAAAAGTCTAGAGTAAGTGACATTCTGCATGTACAATAATGACAAAACAAGTTAATTTACTGCAAAGTTGCTGAAAGACAGAGCTTTTTTAATTGCATATTTTTTACCTTCATTAAAAGGTAAGTGACTCTTCAGTTATGTATTTGCCCATTTCTTACACATTAAGAAAGTGCTAATGAACCTGATCAAAATTAATTGAAAAGGTCCAAGATCTGCAAAGACATGCTAACATCAACAGACTTCTAACCGCTGCTGAAACGTGGACTTAAGCAGGGTTTAGCAGTAGATAGAAACACATTTTCTAGCTCTGTTATAAGGAACGATACAGGGAATGCAAAAATGATATAGGGAATGCAAAACCAGAAACACCTGGTTATGGATGAGGAAAATGCTGAGAGTCTGGACACTATTTCCTCTCACTCCTCCCTGCTGATAACTGTTCTTCCTGCCCTCCGTCCCCTGCGCTGGGCAGGCTGTGTTACAGCTGTATGGAGAAGAACAGGCGCTCGCATGAAAAACAGGGGGGCAAACTCCAGACTCCCCCAGCCTGAGCGTTTGCTTAGCAGACAAGGTTGCGAGGTGTCAGAGAAAGGATGAATTTAAAGCAGGTTAAGGGAAATGCCCAGCAGAAGTGGGGATAGATGAGAGGAGGAGTGAGAAAAGGAACCCAAAACTGAGGTGCTACAAGAATCAGAGGATCATTTTAGTTGGAAGAGACCCTTGGGATCATCAAGTCCAACCACAACCTCACCTAACTCTAGCACTAAACCACGTCCCTAAGAACCTCGTCTAAATGCCTTTTAAACCCCTCCAGGGATGGTGACTCCACCACTGCCCTGGGCAGCCTGTTCCAATGCCCGACAGCCCTTTCCAGGAAGAATTTTTTCCTGATATCCAATCTAAACCTCCCCTGGTGCAACTTGAGGTCATTTCCTCTCATCCCATCACTTGTTACCTGGGAGAAGAGACCAACCCCCTCCATGCTCCAGGCTCCTTTCAGGCAGTTCAGAGATCAGAAAGTCTCCCCTGGCTCCTGTTCTCCAGCTGAACCCCCCAGGTCCCTCAGCCACTCCCCATCACTCTTGTGCTCCAGCCCCTCACCAGCTTCGTCACCTCCTCTGCACTTTCTCTAGTATTTCAATGTCCTTCTTATGATGAGAAGGGGGGAAAGATGCAGGAGAGGGATGGCTGCTCAGCTCTGGGGATGTATTAGGGAACGTTATCAGTGGGGAGCTCTGAACCCTGCAGAAAATGGGCTGTGACGAGAATCTTTTGTCTCACCCTGGGCTTTCCTGGAAGTTGTCCTAGTGCTTGTGGTCACTCAGGACGCAGGGAGAGGACAATCCCTGCTGCCGTCCCTGTTGACGCTCCCAAGGTGAACACTTTGATTGGCTCTCAGGGGCTGTGCAGGAAGGCGCCGTTCAGAAACCTCTTTGGCTACTGGCACATTTTGTCTCTGCTATTTGTGTGTTTTCAACAGTCACAAACCCCACAGAGCCAGTACAAGGAGCTCATTCCTCCTCTCATTATACTCACCAGCAGCAGAGTATCTGCCTCAGGTGGGGAGAGGGTATACTTACATATTTGTAGCAAGAATAGAGAGTTGTCTTAGACAACAGTCTCTCCCAAAGTTAGTAGACCACTTTGTTACTTTAACTGAACCATTTATACTTGTCCCTTTTCTTTTCTGCTTCCCCACTATCCATTCCCATTATTCCAGGATATTCTAATCTTATTAGAACTATTTTCTTCATCTCTGTTAATAGCATACACCACTTATCTTGCTGCCACTACATAAATGTAAAAGAAGAGAGAAACATATAAGCTATTTTAATTTTTTTTGTTTTGATTTAATTTAAATTGCTGAATGAAAAAAATAGCTTCCTCTAGTAATTCCGCTGTAACTAACTCAGTTTGATATTGGTTCTATTAGCCTTCTAATAGCATGAAAGCTAAAAAATTAAATCGTTCCACTTCCACATTCATAATTATGTGCAATTAAAATCTTTACATACCCAAAAGTCTTATATGAAGCCCTGAACCCTTCAACTGTCACTCTTCATTATCTCCAAGTCTAACAATTTTACAGTGACACATTGTACACAATGAGATGTGCTAAAGAGGAAATATTGTATTTTACTGATGTATATGTTCTTTAATTTCTCTGAATTAGCTTTTTGATATGGATGCTAATTGTTTTCTTTGAAAGGAGTCGCCACAGATATGTGATTTCTCTATGCCTGTTGCGCTTCAAAAAAAATACAGTTAATTGCAGGAAACAGGAATTTCTCTCTTTTTTATATGTAAAAAAAATAATCAGCTGCATATCAAAGGAGTGAATCTTAATCCAACTTTCTGATTGCACATTAAAAAGAAACCTTCAGTGTTTGTGACCAGCACAGGGTATTTGGCGACTTTTGATGTTTCCCCTTTTCATTTATTCATGAGGAGAGATGAATAATTAAAACAGGACGTTTGGCAAAACCAGTGCGCGCACACAAAAAAACATTTCCATATGAACTTTCAGCTTCAGCCTATAATAGTCTACGAGACACGTTACTGCAGGATTGTCCATATGGCAAATGTGCATGTAGCTCTGAATCCATAGGCCTGGTTGGGCCTTGGGATGTTGCCATCAGGGGCTGACAGCTCTTAGCGCTGCACAAACGCAAATGCAGAGTGTGGGTGAGACCAGTGCTAAGACAGGCTGAATTTAGACCCAGTCCCGGTGACGAAGGCCACCGATGGCCAGGAAGGCCAACGTGTTCTCACAGGGTGAATGGCAGATCCTCTCTGGATCTCCAGGGGAAGATGGAGCGAGTTACCGCATTCCCATGTGGTTATGCAGGAGAAACTGGAGCTGCTAGTTTCTGGGGATGCATTAGGGAACGTTATCAGTGGGGAGCTCTGAACCCTGCAGAAAATGCGCTGTGACGAGAATCTTTTATCTCACTCTGGGCATTCCTGGAAGTTGTCCTAGTGCTTATGGTCACCCAGGATGCTGGGAGAGGACAATCCCTGCTGCCATCCCTGTTGACGCTGCCAAAGTGTTCATGAAGGCCATGAAGGCCAACGCATTCTCACAGAGCGAATGGCAGATCCTCTCTGGCTCTCCAGGGGAAGATGGAGCGAGTTACTGCATTCCCATGCGGTTATGCAGGAGAAAATGGAGCTGCAACACAGAAAAGAGCTTCTTGATAGAAGAGTAGGTTGCTCCATGGGCATTAGAGAGAAGGTCCTTGTGATGAAGAGGGTTTGGACTATTGTTTCTGGTCACCAGCTAATTTTAACATTTAGCGTTAGCTGCAATGCTGTAGAAAGTGCTGTTTTTCACCCTAAATCTCATAAAAGGCTAATTTGACTTACCTCTCATTCATTAGAAGGAAATATTATAGAGAAGTGACAATACACCAGGCATACCAAAAGGCCTCAGTTGGTCTGAGCTGGTGTCCTTTGTCTTGCAAACCTTCAAAGGAGCTCATGGGTTTTAATAGTCACATCCTGCTCTATTTCACAGCTCAGAGGATCCTGCTGTTGAAAGACATCTTCTCTCCATATCTAGCTCGGAAATTCCCCACTGACTCTAATGAAGGTCTACATTTCTGTTTGCAACATTACTAAAATTATTCTTCAAAATTTGTAATGCAACTTCTGACCTCCTGTGAACTTCTGCACTGGCAGTGAAATGACAAGTAAAAAGGGAACCATTTGTGCTTAGTGTAATACTGTACATACCTGCCTCTTTAACATTTCCTACCAATCCTTCTTGTCTGTGCAAATTACATTTATTTTGTTTATCTTTCAATACCTGCAGTCATGTTTTAGCTTCTTACACAGACAAAAAGGCTTCCAAAAAGTGGCTGCTTTGTGTTTGTCTCTGTAAGCCTTCGGGATGCCTCTTGAAAACTCACTCTAGTTTTGCTCCATTTCCTCTTGTTGTTTCACCTTTGCCTCTGCATTTCCTGAAGTGAAGTGGAGTGTGTGGTTTATGAAGTGTTTTACTACAACTTTGTCTTTTTTTTCCCCTCCAGAGCTGTGGTCTTCGCTTAGATTCTCCAAACGGCAAAGCCCGTTTGTTTCCTTTTCAAGTTCTGTCAGCTTAAACTTCCATCAGCCTTCTTCTCTGCTTGGGGTCTATGATCCCTGCTCAGACCTTATCTCAAATTAGGGATTCCACAAGCTTCTGTAAAATGAGGATCAACTTAAATTCTCAGATTAAGATGAATAATTAAAATAAAAATTCTGCCTCTATTTTCCTATTCCTCACCTAATGTGAGGATCATCTCCTATTTCTGATCTGAAAATATAATTTTGAAAGCTGGCTTTGTTCACTGATGGTTTTGGTAGGTCCACCTGCACAGATTGCTTTCTTGAACATTTTCCTGAGACCTGTGGGCACTTTGGATGGGGAGTTTGATTCCATATGTTCTCAGGGCATATTTAGCAGTGTGGTATAAAGACAGAGGGACACACAAGCAGCATTTCCCAGAGGCAATATTCTCAGGAATTAATAAAACCTTAATAAAATGTATAAAATTAATAAAAGTGACCAAGTGTGAATTCCCCGGTCACGAGCTCTGTCTGACCAGCACACCCTGACTGTCCATTCTGAGCACAGGGGACATGGATCCACCATCCAGCAGAGAAATGCTCCGAGGGTGGCTGCATGGGGAGTGATCTTGTGGTGTTTTCTCTTCCACAGAGGCTTCCTGAGGGCTTCTGTGTGGAACACTCCCTCACTCTGCTTAAATTGTTATCTAATATAAATAAGTTGATTAAGTGGCTTGTTTAAATTGCATTTATCACATTCCACCCTTGTTGAAAAACCCTCTTCAGAAATCTAAGTGGCTGGAGCATCTGCAGAGCAGTGTTATACTCACAAGAGTGATAATGAGTTAGATGCAGCTGGGAATCAGGTATATGAGAATCGCTGAACACTTGGCAAAGGCAGTTATTCCCCTTCTCCTCCTCTTTTTCTTCTCACGATTGAAAATAAATCAGGAAATATATTTGTACACCACCAACAGAAGCTTTTTTTTTTTTATTATTTCTCCAGAGTTCTTACAGCTTGTACATTCTTATAATTTACTTTTCTACCTCTTTAAATCACTGAGGAGTATCTGGTAATACTTCTTCGTGCCATTCCTTTTGGGGGAATTTGTTTGTATCTTTGACCCCGTGCCCCCACACAGAAACCTGAAGTGTTGCTCTGCAGAGCCCTCCTCAGATCTAGTCTATATGCTTTCTATATTTTGGTCTGCATATGTATTTTTTTTTCACTTGATGACTACGTAATGGCCTAAAGCAAGTGGAAAACAGCACAGCCTCCTTATACAGAATTTCCCAGGACAAGTTTGCTCCCTTGGTAGGGTGTAGCTTCAGTGCCATCCATCCCCCAGCTCCCTTCCCTCCGAGTCCCAGATGGGTGGAGGCAGGAGACATCAAGAGCATTGAGCACTCAGGCTCCTCCAGGCTGAAGGGATGTTCTCCAGGTCATTGTCCAGTTTTGAAAACAAACGAGTACATTCCAGTAGTCTTCTGAAGTCCTCGTGCCCAAAGAAGGGGATAAATCTGTTTCCAGCAGCCCTAGAGTTCCTGAAATAATAACCAAGAATTACAGTTCCTCTTGCAGATCTGTTGATCCACATGTGTGGTCAGAAAGATTAAGAATGATTCCTTGTAAATCTGTCATTGCTGAGTTTTAACCACCAGGTGCAGGAATAGCTGTTTCATGAGCCATGTCCATGATGCTCAGATCTTCACAGCAGCTACGGTCACTGGATCGCACAAGTGCCACTCAGTTCCACATCTTTTCACGTGGGTTCTTTCTTTCTTTTCTGCCTGTTCATTTTGAAAAGATTAATGTAAAGATGAAAATACAAGAAAGAAAAATAACAGCATAAAAATCTGCTTTGTGCTTCCTATTCTTTGTTACTGCTAGTCACTCTGATCATATCATCAAGTCTAATTGAATGGCAGGTCAGCTTGGATGTCAGATCTGTTGCTGTACCATCAATTCAACAAATACCATTTTCCTTGTAGCAAGGTGCTATATCAGATCGGTAGCAAGACATCACACAAATTTCTGGTATGAAAAAGCCTGCTCACTAGTGGAAAATATTCCAGTCAAAAGTAATACATTTAGACAACATTTCTGCTTGAGTGACACATAAATGCTATTGTAGGCTTAAGAAATAAGCTCCAGAAATGTTTTTGGCTTTCACGGCATTAGCCCAAAATCTGTTGAGCACATTTGCTCGCAGTTGCGTCGCTGCCACGTCACTAGGCTGGAGCACAAAAGACTTGGTGGGACAGTCACAGCTCTGGCCAGCTTTGCATCAGAGAGGGAAGTTCCAACTTGTCTCAACAGCCCTGCTTGGAAAAATAGGGCTCTTAAAAACAACTCCTAGGCACAGTGCTGCAGGACTGGACACCGCTGCAGACAGTCAGGATGTTCCCTCCTGGAACAACGGCAACCAAGCAGAAAAATCTTGGAGAATAGTACAGACTTAGGTCAAACTGGACCGGATAAATCTGTTTCCAGCAGCCCTAGAGTTCCTGAAATAATAACCAAGAATTACAGTTCCTCTTGCAGATCTGTTGATCCACATGTGTGACCGGATTCAGGGAAATTGAATCTCTGCATTTGGTGGACTTTAAATAAATGAGATTAATTTTTCTATGCAAATTTTCATATTGAAAGAGGAGGTTTTAAAAATAATATTTTTTAAAAAACAAATTGAAGTTTGTTTTTCTTTTCTTTTTTTTTTTTTCCCTGAAACTTCACAGAATCTAATGCAAAATGACCACTATTTTGTGTTTTCTCAGAACTTCCAGTTTACTCTCCATTAAACAAACTGAAGGGTCCTGAAAGAAGCTTCAATGGAGAGTTCCTGTTGTTTTCCTGTAAGAAAAGAGTGAGTAGATCAGACGGAAAACCCTGGCAGGGTGGTTCCTGCCCTGGGGAGGTACCCAGTCTGCTCCAAGAAGTTGTTTCCAAAATAAAGGTGAAGCAGGCAAGGAAAAGAATAAAGGCTCTGCAGCTCAGCAGATGCCATGTAGGAGGAAGTGTGAGTCAGCAGACAGGTGGAGTGGGACTGCTGAGACATTTCATTATCAATTTTCTTCTTTCTCTCGTATTAGAAGTGAGAAGAGAGCTCTGTGTAGCTGCAGACTGCAGGCTCCAGACCTTTAGATTTTGAAATGAAGTGTTTGTAGATCGCTGAAGATCCAAATTATGCCAAAATTGTGTTATTAGAGTGTAATCATCTTGTTAGCTGCTTAGAACATTTTCTTCATTATCACTTCATTCATACTTATGATGATGAGCAGATGGTACCAGTGTCACAATACGGTATAAATCACTCCCAAATGTTGTTTGAAAACACAATGGGAAGGTGGTGGGGACTTCCTCGCCTGCAGATGAGCCTGATTCACTTGCTGTATGAGGAATAACAGAAACCCCGTTTGCCACTTAACCTGTGTGCTGGCTGCTGGCACCAAACCCCTGCAAGTCATGTATCAACAGAGGTTATATGATCATTTATACTGAGAATAAAGTAGACATCTTTTTCAGCAAAGACTGGTGAATGTAAGGCATTTCAAGGTGGATTATGGCCCATTTCAATTAACACAAGAAAGTCATAAAGAAGCCCCATATGTCCAGCAGATCCTGTTCTGACTGAAGAAGTCACTGCTGGTGTCTGTACCTACATCTCATCCCCTTAGAAGAGGAGTCTGCAAGGGACAAGTGGTGTAAAGCGGACTTGCTCTGCTGTGTATTCCTGCACTTATTCCTGCACTGGAGTAAAGTCCTCAGTGGCCAAGGAAATGGTGCAACTGGGAGTTGCCCACTGCAGTTTTAGCGGGCATCAGTGCCGGAGATGGCCCTGAGGACAGGGCAGTGGGACTGTGTCCCAGGTGTTCATAGTATCATAGAACCACAGAACAGTTTGGGTTGAAGGGACCTTCAAAGCTCCCCCAGTGCCATCCCTGCCATGAGCAGGGACATCTTCACCAGCTCAGGCTGCTCAGAGCCCCGTCCAGCCTGCCCTGGGATGTCTCCAGGGATGGTTCATCCACCACCTCTCTGGCCAACCTGGGACAGGCTCTCACCACCCTCAGTGTAAAAAATTTCTTCCTCATGTCTAACTTGGATCTCTCTTCTTCTAGTTTAAAACCATCACCCCTTGTCCCATCGCAACAGGCCCTGCTAAAAAGTCTGTCCCCATCTTTCTTATCGGCCTCTTTTAAGTACAGAAAGGCCACAATAAGGTCTCCTCAGAGCTTTCTCTTCTCCAGCTGAACACCCCAGCTCTCTCAGCCTGTCCTCCCAGAGCTGTTACAGCCTCGGATCATCTTGGTGGCTCCTCTGCCCCCTCTCCAACAGGTCCTTGTCTGTCCTGTCCTGAGGGCTCCAGAGCTGGATGCAGTAGCTCCCTACACCTACAGCTCAACTCGTAGTTCATGTGTGTGAGGACAAATCCAAATTTAAGGTCTAATCCAGATGCCAGTTCCCATTCAGAAAAGGTCAGTGATTCCTGAAGTATCCTACAGAGCTTTATGGGCTCATCTTCCCACTTTTCAGCAAGCAGATGAGAGCCCTGGGGCTCATGTTTTTTGTGACTTCTCCCCAGATTGTTCCTTTTCCTCATTCAGGCAGGCACACCACAGCAATCAACAAAAGGACCGGGTGTGCTCAGAGCAAACACACTGTAATTTTACTCAGAATCAGAACAAACGCACTCCAGACCCCAATCTTCAAACCCAGGAGACACAGACGGAGCTGAAACCCAGAGCACCTAAGCAAGAAAAGATGCGCTCACGCACAAACCCCCCATGAAAACAACAGCTACCATCAAGCTTTTCATCCCCGTTAAAAACAAACAAACAAACAAAAAGGCAGGGCAAATAACGCCCCAAAAAATTGTAAACCCTTTTCAAACTTGTACAAAACATATTTTTCAGACTTCTTCTCAACCATAACTCAATCCCCCACATTCCAGTAGTACCCAACATGCTGCTCAGCCTTTGATTTCTAGATGTAGCCGACCTTAGTCAGGCCAAAAGAACGTTTTGATCTCTACCTGCAGCACATGGAAGGTGAGTTTTGTCACTGCACAACTAAGGACCCCCTGCTTAGGTTGTTAAAAGTATTTACACGCCTAATTCCCCTTGATTCCCCTTTGCAAATTGGGTTCTAGCTCTCAGAAGAAATTCCTGCCATAAATCTTTTATTAGCCACTAGAGGGGAATGTATAACACAGTGAGAAGGGCGAGCGACACCACATTAAAGTTGCAGCCAGTTTGTTCACTCAGACCAAGAAAGCATTTAGTGTCATGTGCGATCTTTACAGTTTTTAGGAGCTAATTTAGAATTTATCAGGTGCTTTTGTTATTTTACTCTTTTCTATCATATCGATCTCTCTTGCCTTTAACAGTTTGTATTAAAGGTATAGACTCTTCAGGTGAAAGAAGATCCTTACAGACACTTAATTTGATGCTTAATACCCTCATAAGCCCATAAATCATGCATTTGAGAATGTGATCTCCACTGAAACAGTCTCCTGTTCAAAAATGTTTACAGAGCATAGCCAGTACAGCATTTCTATCCCAAAAGAAATATTGACATTTCAGCCTTTCTTTCCATTTAAAGCAGGATTTTAAAAGTAAGATTCAGAATTCGTTTTTTTTGTGTGTGTGTGGGATGGAAATTGCACATTAATTCCAGTTAGGAAATGACAAACAGATTTATTTGGATGGTCTTCTAACAGAATGAAACTTTCAGCAATTTTGAAATTGATGGGTTTCTTACTTCAGCCACTGATAAAACAACCCTAAATGTCCTGCATCAAAAAATGTATTTCTCTGAAGCATATGGGAGCCAGAAATGGCCCCGCTGGAGCTGGGATCTGCTCTTCCCTATTGCCCAGAACTCCTAATCAGGCCACAGCTTGTGTGATAGCCTGAAATCCCATGATCTCTTGATGTAACATCAGTCCAGGTCAGCAAGAAATCAGCACATTGGCTTACAGTCCTGTTGGGAATCAGGACAAGGAGGTCCTGCCTGGGTTTCTGCAGCGTATAATGAGAATCTGACATTCTCCATCCCGTACTAACAACTCTGTGTGGAACGTCTGTCCTGGGCCACGCGGTGGAAAAGTGGCTGTGAACATCAGGGCTGGGGATGGACGTGGCCTGTGACACTGGGAGCTGAACTCTGCCATATGGCAAAGGATCATAGAGAAATTCACTCCAGGGCCAAAAAAATGGAAAAAAAAAATCACTAAGTAATTTAAATGTGTTTCAAGCCACATGAAACAGTTAATTCCATTTTCATGTGGAAATTGCAAATATTCAGTGAAACAAAAAGTTTCATTAGAAAATTCGGAAGTGGCAATAACTGCATTTTTATTGGGGAAAAAAAAAAAAAAAAATATTTATCATCCTGATAAAAGATTCCCAATGAGCTCTGGATATTTGCATCAGAGATTTACATTTTAAATATGTCTTGTTCATAAGCCAAATTTTTGGCAGATAGGAATTAGCAGATTCAAGTCAACAGAAACACAGAAACTGACAAAAACAAAAAGGAAAATGCATGTCTACATTTCCAAATGCTCCCTCCGGATATCATATAGATGGATGCAGAATGAAACTATCTGTACTGCAAATAGGCATTTGTCAGAACACTAGAAGGTCATGTTATCCCTTCAGTCTTCTCTCTCCAGATCCCCAAATGCTCATGCATGTCCTCTAGATGTGGAGCTCCCATGCATTGCTGAATCCTACCTGCCACCCTCCTAGACATAGACCTGAGACTTCCTCAGGGCAGCCACCAAATTCCTTCAGTCAAGTCACTGTGGGTGAAGAGAACTGGGTCATTTGTGGCTGAAAAAAATGCCTGGAGAAAAAGGACCTGGGGGTGTTGTTTGACAGCAGCTGAATATGAGCCAGCAACGTGCCTAAGTGGCCAAAAAGGCCAACAGCATCCTGGCTTGTATCAGGAATAGTGTGGCCAGCAGGACCATGGCAGTGACCATCCCCCTGTCCTGGGCACTGGTGAGGCCAGACCTCAAATCCTGGGGTCAGTTTTGGGCTCCTCACAACAAGAAAGCCCTTGAGGTGCTGGAGCGAGTTGAGAGAAGGGAATGGAGCTGGTGAGGGGCTGGAGCACAAGTGTGATGGGAGCGGCTGAGGGACCTGGGGGGTTCAGCTGGAGAACAGGAGCTGAGGGGAGACCTTCTGATCTCTGAACTGCCTGAAAGGAGCTTGGAGCATGGAGGGGGTTGGTCTCTGCTCCCAAGTAACAAGTGACAAGATGAGAGGAAATGGCCTCAAGCTGCACCAGGGAGGTTTAGATTGGATATTGGGAAAAATTCTTAATGGAAAGGGTTGTCAGGCATTGGAACAGGCTGCCCAGGGCAGTGGTGGAGTCACCATCCCCGGAGGGGTTTAAAAGATGTGTAGATGTGGTGCTTGGGGACATGGTTTAGTGGTGGACCTGGCAGTGCTGGGTTAATAGTTGGACTTGATGATCCTAAAGATCTTTTCCAGCCTAAATGATGTTATGATCCTATGATTTTCATTTTGGCCCAACAGAAACTTTGCATTGCAAATAAAGGCAGACTTTGGACTCACACGTTTTATATTTAGAGCACAGTTTGTGAGGAGACGAAGGCAGAAGTTTCAGATGTTTCTCTCACTAAGAACAGTTGAAAACTACTCATTGCATTTTGCCACATTTTAGATATATCTTCTGCTGGGGGGCTGATGAGACAGTTCCCATGTTTGGTGACTAGACTCAAAGTTAGACCGATGTTCTTAATTCTTAATTCACGGCTGATGCCGAGGAAGCACAATTTGAAGCTGACACAACAGCAAACATTCACTTCACTAAAATTACCACATTTAATGTGATTCCCATAATAAAAGCATGAGGCAGCACTGGGAGCCTCTTTTCGTTTACACAGAGAGACTTGGGGTCTCCTGACAGTCAGAACAGAGCCAACGTTTCTGAGTAAACTTTGTCAGGAAAACAGATTAAAAACTCCAGAGGTTTAGTTAAATCTTATACAGGAAAACACCTTGTTACCCTCATGATTTAGAATAATAATTTAGTGCCAGTGATAAATACACGTTAACTGCTGATGAGTATGTCTTTGTAACAAAGTTTCTTTTCAAAAATTGTATCTGAAATAGCAAAATTAGCTGTTCTCTTCTGATTATTATTATTGTTACTATTGTGACTAGTTGTGCAATAGTTGCTACAAGCAAGTCTTGACAGCTCATTAATGAGTCATTTACTGAAAACAGACAAATCTCGATATGTAAATTCTTTTGGTTGAACACATTAGCCTTGTCATATTGATGCCCCTCTTACTGAAGATTTGTCACATCTAGAATTAGGATTCAGGTTTTAAAATCATAAAAATAAGCCCCTTCTGCATTTCAATTGCCTTCTAAGAAAGCAGGAAGATATTTCTTTAAAATCTACTCTTTCTTTAAATCTGATCTAAAAGTTACACATTGTGTTGGTGATCATTTGTAGGAGATGAATATAAAAGGAGAAAAAACCTCCCATCTGAGATGGATTTGTAACCTGACGTTCACATTTTTTCTAACATTGCCCACACATTTACCTACTTTATTATCTGCAAGTACCAACGGTGGTGTTGCAGTGAGCCCCTTCATGTTGATATGATGCAGTAGGGCCATCTGGCTCAGGAGCAGATAGACACATGGACCGACTGTCCTGAGAGATGGTGACCCCTTGGGTTCAGCCCTGTGGATGCTGTCACTTCATGGTTTCCCTGACCTGCGACCAGGATCAGAGAAGGGTAATACTCAGTTACAAGCCCAGAAGTTCAGGTTTTATAATACGTTGGAAATGCAAGTGCTGTAGGCAGTCTGAAACTCTTACCTAAATGTGACAAGTTGCAGTTAGCCTGAAGATCAACTATCCCTCTGGCTACTCCGTGTAGGCAAGAGAAAAAGCCATTTTTCTAATATGTTACCACCTATACTTACAGCTGAATTTTCTGCCTTGTTGTACCATGCCCTGTCACCTCCCCTTTTCTGTCCCAAAGAAGGGTTGGCCTCCTGACGGTACTGCTGGGAGCGTATATTCGTCCAGGCAGCCTGTGCATCCCCACGTATTTTACCTGAAATGAATTATTATGTGTGAATTCTGTGTGGGCTGAAATTGAAAATCTAAGCCACATTCCCTTTCGCCACACTCTAGAAAAAAAACCCAACACCCAGATTCTTACAAATTGCTCTGCAGGGATTATTTTACCTTTTTAGAACTTAATTTGATGTTACCCCTCACACGATGTTACTGGATTTGACAGTTATACTTTCCAGTCTGCTTGTTCCATATATTTTAATATCCTGTTACCTCTGGTAGGGAAGAGCTAAAATTGCATGCCAGATACTGATGGTGATGCAGGAAGAGATTGTTTTTTTTTTTTTTTAAGTTTGCTTAAAAAAGCGAAATAATTACCTCTATCAGCAGCAAAACAACTTCCTAAGCGACAACTGGTAATAACTAGCTAACCATAAAATCAGACAATCAAAGCGTACAGCCCACTACCACACATGCTCTGCCCCTTCTCTACCCAGAAAAATGCAGATTTCCTATGAGGAGCTCTGTCTTCCTTCCACTCCAAGGCAATGTGTCAGTAATGGGTGACAAAACCTAATAAATGTGAAGCCTTTGTCCTCCACAGTATCCATAGTTGTTGTATCGTGAGTTGCCTTCAAGGTTTCCACCCTCCAAAAGACAGTGTTAAATGCAGGTTTTGAGTCAGTTGCATCAAGAGGTTTGTGGAAGGAGGAGACCTTAATGTACAGTTGATGACAATCTTGGCTCATTCTTTGGAAGTAATATTATACAATGTAGGCAGGCTGAGGTCATTATTGTACAGGCAGGTAGCGAGTGATTTGCCAAGCTTTTAAGTCAAATTCATAATGCTCAATATTTCATGTGCAGCAACAGACAAAAATCCACATGATTTCCTGAAGAAGCTGTTAGGATGTTTCACAGATGGTGTTAGAAAGGAGACATTGAAATAATTTGCCTAATGCGACTTCATTACTAGAAATTTTAAGAGCATCCCATCTCAATTTACTCCTGCCTCTCAGATACAACTCCTCATTTAGTTATTTGAAACTGGTTTATTCAAGTATGCAGTGACTCTGGGACATTTGCACAGCAATGTCAGATGCTATCTGGGAAATAAGTAGTACATTTTCAGGCTCTGAAAGTAATTTTTGATGACACCCTTAAATCAACTTCATGGTCAGTTTTCTCATTTTGAGCAAGAACTGGGATTCCATTGTGATAACTGAAGGCTGCATGTTACTTGATCTACGGTAATGTAGAATAATTACTAGTCCATTGCACTTCATTACACTACTGTAATAGGCAGCAGGTCAGTGTTTGAGCTACAGCTGCTCTGAAAATTGAGCCGACACTGATACTATGATAGAAGTGATAGCAAAAGGCTCTCATGCAAATTGTTGAAATTAGCTTCCACTCAATGGGTTTTGAAATGCAATACATGACTCTGATCAGGACACCTGGTTTTGACTAACTTTTTTTTTTTTTTTTTGGATACAATGGGATGGTCATGAAACAAATTAATTGTTCAATGCAATATGCCTTATAAAAGGTCACTGAAATGCCAGAGGATTTGAAATACCACAGGACTGTTTGGCTAATAACATTCTCCAACACATCATTGAAGCCTATCTGATGGTGGTTTTATTTTATCTAGATGATTCTCACAACCATTTGCAAGCATTCTGCTCCCGTATTCACAGGACATTTCACTGCATAGGACACCCTTCCTTTTTATCAATGCATTTAATTTATCAAGCCTTCAGATGAGGGCAGTCAGCAAAGCTGTGAATAATGAGGCGTCTTCTGTTTTCCAGCTGGCTGGAATCTCGCCCCAGGATCCCCCATGCAGTCGAGTCTTGCAGAGAGGCACGGGATGATCCTCACTTCAAGTCAGAACCTTGCTATGAGGTCTCCAGTGAGCACTCATGCTAACATAACCACCAGCACGTTTGAAACATACAGCTGTTTCAAACACTTCTTACTGCTATTCAAAAGTAGATGTGGGTGTTTGTAAAGAAAATAGAATATTTAATCAAACTACAAATTTCAATAGATCGGGTTCTGCTGGAAAACAATTGTCCAAGCTGACGTATCACCTCTGCGCTGTAGGGAATGCTTACCAATGCTTAGACACAAGCAAAAAGAAACTTGACGTATGTGGAGAAAGAAACTTCGCCACACCTCTAGAGTAAAGCAAAGTGTTTTACAGAAACACCCACACACATTGTCCTGTATCTGTAGATGCCTCAGCCACACAGCACATCTCCCAACAGAAACTGTTCCATATTCCAGCTCCTCTGAGATTCCTCTCCATCCCTGAAAAGCCTTGAGTCAAGTTGGGGGATCCCGTCAGGCACTGTCATTGCTTCTGAGCCCAGGACGTTTCTGCCTCTGGCATTTGGCATTCAGCAAGATTTAGGCACGTCTCTTTTTTCTCAAAAGATGACTAAATTCAGAAAGAATCCTTCAGCACCTGCCAAAGTGTATTTAATGAATAACTGCGCTGCTTTTTATATGATTTGGAATAATTTTAAATTATGACTTTGCTGAAAATATTCTCTTGACATTTGTATTTAGCAGCTCCAATACGTACACAAAGGAATATCACGAAAGTACGCACAGGCATCTGAAATCTTTCCCCTTAATGCATCGCCTATAGATTGTGCAGTTTTGTCTGTATCTTTTCTAGCCCCTTGGGGGATTACTGCTAGGATTGACTACCACTATTTGTTTGAACTCTTTATAAATTAATAAAAAAATCAATACGCGTTTGTAAATGCCAGCTAATGACAAGTAGCTGTGTACAAATTAGAGCAGGGGTATAAGAAGAAAGTAAATGGACAATGCCTGTGAGGGTGAAAAAGTCAACATTCAAAGTTCATCTGCTACCTGAATGATCCCAGATATATTCAGCCTGTTCCTATGGTTTCGTTATTCATGAGAGATGGAGGAGGAGAGCAAAACAAACATAGCCCATGCTGTGTGGGCAATGAATACAGAGAGCCATTGAGCCACGAGAGTAGGAACTCCATCAGAGAGAACTGGAATGCCTAAAAAATTGTCATCAATCTTAACACACCCCCTCCTCCATATTTCTGGATAAATATCTGGGAAGGAATTACCTGTCAGCTCCAGACTAATTGCTGTTCTACCTGAGGAAATGCTTTTCTGCTTTACTTATGGTAACTATGCCTTAGCGACATTAGCCAAAAGCATCCATGAGGTGGGATTCACAGTTACTATACTGCAGAATTATTAGAAGAATCATGCACTACCCCCAAAATGTACATAGGTATCTGTGATGCATGAAGACATTTCTCAGCAATGATACCACATGCAACACAGAGCAGTAAGTAGTGGGGAGCTGCTGGCTAAAATACCAATGTGGATTTATTCAGGGTGCTGATGGACCAGAAGGGATAAAACAAAGTGGCTCTGTATACACACCTACTGCATCTGAAAAAATATCTCCCAATTTGAGTTTTGTAAGGTTTCTGTTTGGCAAAAGCATTTTTTTCCCCAGTATAATTCCCAGCTGAAAATGTGCTAATCTTTTTTCCATTTCCCCAAACAAAAATGGTACACTTTCATTATTTTTTCAGATTGGTGCAGACATATGCTCTAAAAAACCTTCAAACATGTTTGTTTGGGGTTTTTTTGTTGTTTGTTTGGTTTGGGTTTCGTGTGTGTGTGTGTTTTTCTTTTTCTTTTTTTCTCTACTCTAATGTTCTGTTTGTTTGGTTTGTTTTCTGGTGTTTTTATAATGGTAAAATACTGCCTGAGCTGCTCTGGGAGCTCTTATGCAAGACTTGCATGAAACTTCAGTTCACCTGCTTGAGCTGTGAAAAGCAGCTCCAAAAGTGATTTCCAGCACCCACAGACAACCCCGTGAGCACATCCAGAAATCTCGCTGGTTTGAATAAAACACTGTTTTCATGTACCCCTTTTTCTCGCAGTAGCCATCCTTTCAGTGTGTTTGTTCTCATTTCAAATTACCAGTTGAGCCTTTCATCTAAAATATGAGGGACATTACCAAGGTATTAGTAGTTAAGCTGCTTTGTTAATTACAGCCAGGCTCCTCTTTTTCCTCCCTGTCAGTTCAGCAGCAACAATGGTGCCAAATGGCTCTCCAGCCGTTCACACACAAATCGCTGTTGTCTGAGATTTCCTGGTGATCTTCTGCCTTCTGGACAGGTGGAAGACCTCCCCAGGTCACCAACACAAGGTCACACAACAGAGCGGCCTCTCCAGGCTGAACGCGCCATCCAAAATCACTGAAAAGTTGTGACCACCCGTGTCCCAGTTCTCACGCCTTCTCCAGGTCTACACACAACCCTTGACATCAGGGGACTCTTAATTTTACATGATTCTCAAGATTTGTGTACATCCTGAATCTGTAAAGGCACATAATTCTATTTCCCATGTTTGTTTCTTTCCTCATAATATCCAGTTTCTGATTTGTTTTCACTGTGGTCTGGCATTAAGCTGATATTTCCACAAAACTACTCATTATAGGCCCAACACTGTTTCTCATGCTTGCAGACAACCATGACTTCTTTTGAGTATATGTAAAATTAAGTATTTTTCCATTTTTATCACATTGCATTTACCCGCATTGAATTTCAACATGCATTGTCTTTCCCTGTCACTCTACTGTTGATAAGGTCCTTCTGCAGCTTTTCACAATCAACCTCCATCTGTACTATCCTGAATAATGTAAGTATCCTCAGCACATTTCTCTCAGACAGAATTGCTTATTTGTAGCTAATGCCAACTTCAGGTCACCTCTAGACATTCTGGAAACCAAGGAGACCCCTGGATTATGATTGAGCAGCCCTGAAGACCCTTATGGCTGTTCCATATTTCCTGAAGTTTGTCCAGATGAGAAATCTGTCAAAGCTAGGACAGCACATTCACTAGAGTATTCATATTTAAGAGGAAAGGAATTTTGCATGGTACTGACATCTCCAGTATTTAGAAGACTTAAATAGATACAGCATTCACCTGTGTAATGAGCATTTTGGGTTATTGCTTTTAGAAACTGCAAATATTTCTTATGCAAGTTTCAATGCAATCATCTGCAGACCACATCTAGCCTTTCAAAAGAGATTCACTTAGTGATTTCAATATCATGACATACAATTGTGTTTCCTTATTTTTGTTTATGCTTTTAAAGAAGCTCACACACACAAATGAAAAAAAATAATGAACAAACTCTAATCTTTTAGGGCCAAAAGATAGCTAAGGAAAAAAAAAACCAAAGCAAATGTATTTTTCCCTTCTGTAATTCTGTTTGTGAATAGAATGTAAATCAAGTTAGCTGGATAATTTGCTAAAACCCTTGGATGCAATAATTCTTATGTTGTTCTAACAGAGAAAGAAAGTAGAAAATGTTACAGGGAGAGACAATATGCAATTATGTATGAATACTAACACCCTAAGGGACAAATTACCAACAATGACAGTAAAATACTGCAGATTTCTTTTTGTGCTACAGCATAATTGACTTATACTCTGACGAGAAGAAACAGCTCAGCTTTGGAGAAAATTTAAAAATGCAAGCTATGTATTTGCTGGAAAGTATATAGTCACTTTGGTTTTCCACTTTGCTTTACCTGTGATATTGTTTTCTTTATTTTTAACTTGTATATGTAACTTGATTAGAGAAGACATTTTTATATCTTTTCAAGAAATCATTAATCATTCTTAACGGTATTAATTATGCGACTTCAATTATGTAATCAAATTTAGTCAATACGTTCAGTGCAAACACTTTTAGAATTGCAAGTGGGAAAGCTCTTTGTTGTTAAAATGAAGGAGAAACAAATCTTTCTCTAATGACTCACATGAGCTGAGACTCAAGGGGCTGTTCCAGTCCTTCAATGCTACACCTTGTAGAATCTGCTGTGTGGCACAGGAGAGCAGTAGCTGATGTAACCTGATAAGCAGCAATCTGCAAACACCAATCCTGGGGCAGAAACGGGTCCTTAATTTGAATTTTGTTGTTAACCTCAAGGAAGATGAAAGAAACGCAATCAAGGTTGGCTGCTCAGCATCCAGGGTACTTTTTGAGCTATATTTGCAAGGTCCACATGATTTCTTTTCAGTTTGCTCCCTACCCACCCCCCCTGCATAAATGCCCTGATTATTCTGGTTTTGTAAGGAACTTAAGGACTCAAGACAAATGTTCAAAAGCAACCTCAATTTTAAATTTATAGAGGTGACATTTTCATAGGTGCAGGGTACCTGGATGTGACTATGAGTAAGGCCTCCAAAGAGTATTCAAGAAAGCAGGAAACACTGGCAAAGACAGAGTCGTTTTGCTTGCAAATCAGTTTTCACAGAATATCTCAAGTTGGAAGGGACCCATAAGTATTATCAAGTCCAACTCCCTGCTCCTCACAGGACTACCTACGAGTAAACCATACGACTATGAGCATTGTCCAGACTGACCTTGAACTCTGACAGGCTTGATGCCATGACCACTTCCCCAGGGAGCCTGTTCTAGTGACCAACACCCTCTCAGTGAAGAACCTTTTCCCAATGCCCAACCTGAACTTCCCCTGACACAGTTTCATTCCATTTTCTCATGTCCTATCTCTGGTCACCAGATAGAGGAGATCAGCACCTTTTCCTAAGCTGCCCTCCCTTAGGAAGGTGTAGACTGTGATGAGGAGCACCCCCAGCCTTCTCTTCTCCAAGCTGAACAAATCAAATGACCACAGCTGCTCCTTGTAAGTCTTGTCTTTGAGACCTGTCACTATCTCAGTTGCCATCCTCTGGACACACTCTAATGATCTGATGTCCTTCTTATATTGAGGCACCACAAACCGCACACAGTGGTCGGGGTGAGGCTGCACTAGTGCAGTGTAGAGTGGGACAACCACCCCCCTCGCCCGGCTGGCTATGCTCTGCTTGATGCTCCCCAGGACATGGTTGGCCCTTTTGGCTACCAGGGCACACTGTTGGCTCATATTCAACTTTCCATCAAGCCAAGCTCTCTCATTGCTTTTCATGGTGTTCCTCTCCAGTTTCTCGTCTCTCAATTTGTATGTATAACCAGGATTACCCTGTCCCAGGTGGAGAATTTGGCACTTGCTCTTATTAAATTCCATATGGTGGGTGATTGCCCAAGTCTGTAAGCCTATCCAGATCTCTCTGTAAGGCCTTTCTATCTTTGAGGTAGTCTACAGCTCCTCCTAGTTTAGTATTGTTGGCAAACTTCATGTACATTTGACTCCTGCATCCAGATCATTTATAAAAACATTAGAGACCACCAGCCATAAAACTGAGCCCTGGGAAACCCCACTGGTGACTGGTCACCAGCCTGAAATAACTTCATTTACTGTAACTGTTTGAGCTCAACCCATCAGCCAGTCATTCACCCATTGTATAACGGACTTGTCTAACTGTATGCCAGACGTGTTGTCAAGAAGGATGCTGGGAGAGAAAGTATGAAAAGCTTTGCCAAAATCCAGAAAAACCCCACATCTACTGGCTTGAAGGAATCAAGCCACACTGGGGAATTACAGCTGTGCTCTCGGAGAACAAAACAGCAGATTCGCACCAGGGTAGAGCCAGGTTTGCCTTTTCTGTGTCCTTGATATTTTCAAGGACATGATCTTTCTAAAGCATGGAAGAAGAAAGGCAAACATATTTTACACCATTAAAGACAATTAAGTTCAAATTAACTAGAAAGGTTTTGAACTGCAAAATTGGGAACTACATTATATAATATCCAATGGAAAATGGAAATTAGCAGGGCTTAGTCTAACCTAGGGAGGTACAAATCACTGAACGCAGCACTATGCTGCATAACCAAGCACACCACCTCAGAGGACTCCTTACATTAATTAGTTTTGTTTCCTGGCTCAGCATCCATCATTAAGGTGGAGAAAAATGACAGTTTGCCCGAAATATCCCTCTGAATCACATTCTGTCAGCAAAATTTGCAGAAGAAAGATATTGATGGTAACTCATACACCATCTGGAGGTAAGTCAAACTATTTAATTCAGCTGTTATAAAACTATTCAAGTCAGTACTGGAAAACATGCAATCATCTGGGAGAAAATGAAGGGATAATGAAAGAGTTCTAATACTCCTTGGTAGTGTGATGTATAATAACAATATAATTTAACAGTCTCATGATCTTTTTAAAATACCACTTTTAAAAAGTACTAATGAACTAATGCAGGCATTACATCTTCTCAAGCCTCCTTCCAGCAACACCAGTGGGTAAACTAGAGAGAGTGCATGGATTAATGCACCTACAGGAGAGAGACTGAGGAATGACTTCGGGTTAGTGGAAAACAATGTTTCGTGTTCTTCTTTGAGGAGAAGAAGAGAAGGAGTGTCACTGAACAAATATAATGTCTGATCACACAGAGAAGACATATTTTGCTCTAAAAAGACAGAGATGCTGCAGACATAATCTGTATGGATGAATTATTGTGGAAAGCACTGAACTTCCCGATATGTTGAATGCGAGGTCCTGTCTTAAAAGCCATGCAAGTTGGGCAGCATAACAGAGGAAACTAATGATCTATCAAAGCTGCTCTTCCACGTCTGTGAGCACTGGCCTTCAGACTTGTTCAGGGGACAGCAAACTTTATTTTGCTATATCTCACACAGGTAACAGTTCATTCTGAATGGTCCATATTTACTTTTTACTGTACAGTCTGCTAAGGAGTGGCTGGTACTTCCCAGTCTACTGCAGCTGAGAAATATTTATAGACAGTGCAGTTTCAGATGGAGTTAAAAATAAAGTACATGAAGGCAAAGACCAAATGTCTGTGAGACCTGAACTGACTGGACTCTGTTCTACTTGACCTCAACCATCAATCACGTCGACCCTGGACCTCACAGTGTTATCCCTAATGGGTCCTTAGGGGTTGCTCTACTGACTTCCACAGCCAGAGCAATTGGAAAAGCTTTCCAGATCTCCAAATGTCTATCAGTTGTAGGACATCCCATGCTGCAAATACTTCTGCTAGCATCCAAGTTCTTCTGTTAGTACCTTGCACAAATAGAAGGTACTTTGTTCTGCTCCCAGTTATGCCATTACTGTGTAATGCACACACAGTGTGGCTGGAGAGTATCAAAGCGTTGACATTTTATTGGCAATTTGGTTGCACACCTACATCTATGAGTGGTCTGAACACTGAAACAGCTTACCTGCTCCCTGAAAAACATTAGAATTTGGCCAGTCAAATTGGTCTCATTTATTCTCTTTCTTCCACCACTGATTTGACTTCTCATGGGTTAAGGAGGCTAGAAGAGGTTTGACAGAGACAAGAAGTATGCAAACTTATAGCTGCTTTTGCCTATGAACACACTAAGCATTTTCTCACTTGGCTTGCCTATCCAGTTTTAGTCAATATGCTCTTTTCCTCAGGCATGGAGAAAAATATAGATTTTAGCCTGATAGTAGCAGACACAACATCTGAGAGCAAGTTAGATTAAAGGAGAAAGTGATACAGGTGACTTCTACAGAACATAAGTAGTTCTCCTGTAACACTTAAGCCCTTATCAGATTCAGGTGCCTTCTCTCTGCCTTTGACCTTAAGCCACAATGAGATAAGGTTTGATGACTGTCTCCACAGCTGAGCAAGATGTTCACTTGTTATGTTACAGATGCATTGCATATGCATTCTCTTGTGTTCAAAATGATTATACAAGTGCTAATAAGTAAAGTCTCACAACTTCTGAGCTCAGGAAGTGTTATTATCTTCATTTTACAGATAGAAAGACTTCAAAAGGTTATGTGATTATTTTCCAGAGGTCACTTAGGCTGTGATATACAGAGGGCTCCTCAGGATCAAGGCTGTTGATAAGGACTCCTGCATTTCAGTGTTAAGGACTGGAACAAACCCTGACCAAGAGTTGAACTGAACTTTTAATATGCTGAGCACCTAGCTATAAATCAGAAGATTAATGCTGACTTAGTTATATCCAACATTTGGTATCATTTCAGAGTTTAATGCTGACGATGAGTGTCTGAAACTTCTGTTATTCCATCCTCTTACTTTTGGGCGACATCAAAATCCCCTTACCACCTGGTTAAACTGGCAAATATCAGCTTAAACACCTGTGTTCCTGATACCTCTATTAATATCGCAGCATGCAGCACATGCCAGGTGCGTTACTTTGAGAGGCTTGGGATAGGGATTCAGTCTAAAATGATGCTGGTCTCATTAAGAGCCATGTTTTCCTCTTTCTCACTGTGTTCCTTTAATCTTCTTACAAGGCAAACAAGCCAGGTGTTTTCTGAGTACTGTGAGAATACTGTACTTTGAATTCAGCTCCAGATGTTTATGCACTGAGTTTTGTCCAATTATCATGTTGTTTGTGTGATGGATAACTCAGCTGAGAACAAAATACTTCCCTTTCCCCCTTTCACATACCCCAAAGAGTAATAAAAATTTTGTGAAGGTTAATAAGTCATTACAAACACCCTCTGAGACCAGCAGTGTAGCCATTTGGTAACTCTCAGTTACATCTTAAGAAATACTTTTCAATATATACAGGCTGTATTTCATATAAAGACTACTTAATTTTAAGAAGAATATGCCAAGAATCTGAGGTGCGAAGGAGTCACACAGAAAACAAAGCTTATGTGAATGTTTTGTCACTCCAGAATGAAGTTAAAGGCTGTCCAAAAGTTGTGTGAATACTGTGCTAAGTCTCTCATTTTAGAAACATTGTTGGATAACACGAGCAGATTCCAGACTAATACAGCTGCATACCCCTCTATCACACAGCTGCCAATTCCTAGCGAATTCTGCAATATAGTGACAGTAATGGAAAGCAAAATGATCTCTAAATAATGGTTTAAGATGGTTACTTGATAAAGGGCACCGCAATAATTATGATCAATGGAGCATGGATTCAATATATATTGCCCATTTAGATGCACCAGATTAGCTTAACAGCTTTCTTTAATGTTCTGAGTATTTCGTGTGTGTGTGTGCGTGGTTGTGCATGTGTATGTGAGAGGGACAGCATCGCACATTTTGGTGTATTTCTCATTACTTAATATTAATCAATGCAGACGAGCACCTTGCTGTATAGGAAAGTGAAATGTAAGAGTTAGACTACCAGTTGCAAAGGCAAAGCATAGAGAGTTATGGTTTGTTTGTTTGTTTGTTTTTCTGGATATAACTGCTTTATGCTCTTAGTGGCAATCATTGCAGAAATAGTATTTATGTCTTTAAAAAATACACACAGACACAAAGAAGCAGGTAGAAAAAATGTGCCATTGGACTGAGTGCTTCTTGGTTTCTCCGGACACACTGAAACACAATGAAGACTTGAGGAGAAACACAGATGGTGATGGGTTCTGACTCACATGACAAGGGTCGAGCGATGCCTTGCAGATTCCCAAGTTGCTGGTTTGCTTCCCAGGATGAAAATGCAAGTTTCTGAAATAAAACTCTCTGCTAATTTTCAAAGCCTAAATATTTTACCAACAGAATTTCCATGAAAGGTTGTCTGTCAGCTGCAGTGTTACATGGAGCTGAAAGTCCGGCTGTATCATGAGGTTGTATTAATATAATACTCTTTACACAGAATCACAGAATGTCAGGGATTGGAAGGGACCTCGAAAGCTCGTCCAGTCCAATCCCCCGTTGGTGCAGGAACACTCAGATGAGGTTACACAGGAAAGTGTCCAGGCAGGTTTGAATGTCGCCAAACAAGTGCCCTTATTTACATAAATCCAGTGCATGTGCCCTTGCTGCTCCTCACTGACCATGTTACTGTAGTATGAATGACTCTCGGGTTCTAAAAAGATGCAGAACATGGTTATTTGTCATTTTTCCTGAGAAACTGAGTCATAAGGGGATGAAATTTTTCCAGAGACACACAGGCACTGGTTGAGCTGATTTCCCACATTCAGCCTTGTTCCTGACCACGGGCGTGTCCTGCCTCTTATTTTGCAATGAAATAACTAGCAGTTGAGGTTTTGTCTCAAATTAAGGGAGGACGTAATTTTTGAGTCATAGCTTTGACAAATGTAGGACTGTATTTTGACAGGGCACAGAAGTGCAATGGCAATTGTCACAGACAGTATTGGACCCCAGCAACTAAAGAAGTAAGGCTATTTTTAAATTGTAGGGTGAATGTACAATCTAGCTATGAAGGCTCCTAAATATACATATATATATATATATATATATATATATATATAAGCAAAACATAAACAACAAAACTAAGCAACCAACCAACAAGAACAACCAGTAAACAAAATAAAACAAAACAAAACACAAATCCATCCCAAACCCCACACTACGTTTTTGGAGGTTTTGTTTCTGTTTTCATTGTGCAGGCTTTTGTTTGTTTGTTTAGGCTGTATTAAAAACAAAAATGCCGCATCAAACTTTGGCTCCCTAAGACGTCATGCTTGGCAAGAATTTTTACAATGTGTATTTTTCCATATGTTGTAATGTATACAAAGGAAAGCCCTCTCAGCAAGCCAGCCCCTCTGATGGAATGTGTTGCAGAGCTGTGCACCCCCAGGGAAATCACCCACCTGGTTCTCTGCTCCAGCCGAAAAGCAATTCTGCACCGGGGGACAAAATACCCCGAGTCCTGTCCTGAAGGTGACGTAGTTCTTCACGTAGATCAGTTCAGGAATCTTGACAGAGGACCAACATAATGATCTCATCTCCAAGCTACCGCCGGACAGGATTTGGATGAAACCTGCCAGTATATTTAGGGAATGTAGTTAGGGACAAGCCTCTTACGGCATTCACTCCAAAACAATGGGTAAAGTAAATGAATATTAAATGCAAAGCTTTAACTGTAGCACCACATGCTGGCTCTGCTTCATGAAAAATGATGGCGATTGGTGAAATGATAGTAATGTGTGATATACAAATATTTTGGGTGAAATATATAATCAGTTAATTGGTTTATTAAATTATAAAACCTTTGTTTGCTTGAAAGAGCAATAAAACTAACTGACTAAATGAATATTCGCCCCTTTGAAGACTTCTTACATTAATTATGTTTATGCATCACTTGCAGCAGTAATGTTAGACAAAGGAAGCTTTATCTTTATATGCCATAGCTACATTGTATTGTGGTACAAATGACGGCACCGACTTTGTGTCTACATAATTACTGAAATCTTATCCCTTTTGTGTTTGCACATCATTTTCAGTTTTTTGGAATAGTTAAACTCCATTTTACTTTTTAATAACATTTTAGAAATCATTCTGATTCAGGTAAACAGAATTTGATTGCTTTGATGGATTGAAAATGGTTAGCTCAGCCAGAGCGTATTTGATTTGTTTCTTCAGGGATTACAAAGAATAGGATTTTATCTATGAACTGACAAAAGAGGCAATCTCTGCATTTTTGCCTATGAAATAGCAGATCCACTAAGCCATTGCTCCTTCACATAGTGAATGTATTAGTCACGGAGTTGCTTTTTATTCATTTTCAAAGTTTTTATTCCACGTTATATGGGGTGTCAAGCTCCTTTGTTCTTAAAAAAATTAATCTGGAAAAATAATACTGTCAAATGGAGTTTGGGGAGATTCAGTAGCCCATTAGATTTATAGCAGATTTTAAAAACAAACAAACTCTTTCTCACCAGTAATGGACATCTTAGACAAATGCTCTTCAACTAATGCAACGGATTTAAAAGCCTGAAGTACCTGAATGCTAATTCCCTGCCCAAGTTCAGGCTGAGATTTCTCCTGTGGGTTTCCTGAGAGCTCAGTCCCTGACCCAGCCAGATTACCTGGTTTTCCTGGTACCGCTCTTCATTTTATCCTGTGTGACATGACATTTGCAAAGCAGACAGCGTCAAGAAAATGTCAATACACGGTATAGAGGTGATACAAGACACCCTGAATAATGTGTTTGCAATTGTTCTTACATTGGGCAGCGCATTCACTGAGTCTTCTTCAGAGATGCCGCCGATTGCCTGAGTTTGGTTCAGGGGTGAACAGATTGGAGCATGATACTCAGAAAAGCATCGGCCAATTTTTCAGGGAATTTGTAATTTAGAAACTCAGCATTTGCCTCACGCTGTCTCAGGGGAGAAAAACAGAAATGTGAAGTAAGTTGGTCCTTACTCTGAGACTCTGCAACCAGGTGTTGGACGCTGCACACTAAACGCATTTCTGTCCAATAAGCCTCCAGTATTTGGCATTTTCCCCCCTTTATTTCTGTTTGGAGTAGTGAATAGAGAGAAGTTTAGTCATTCAATGTGCAAAATCCTTAAGTGCACATTTGATTTTCAGTAAAAACTACCCACTTGTTTAAAACAGAAGGCTGGGACCAGATTTCATCCCCATGCTCTGACTATTGCAACATAGCAAGATTTCCAGCCTGAGCTTTAAAGCTTCATTACATTTGACATAATATACAGACTACTCTCAAAAAGTCCCTTAATAGGAATAATGGGATGTTCTTTCTCAAAATTTCCATTTATGGCCAGACATGACGGGAAATGTACAGTGTGTTACTTCTATAACATCCTGGTTAAGGACGAGGTTTTAGATTTGCTCTGTGAAATTTAACAGGCAGTTTTCAAGTGCTTTGGATTAGAAGACCAGCTTGTAGAAATCAGAGTTGGCCCATTTTCTCCGTTGATTTGCACCACCTGAAGATTTGGCCCATCTTCGGGTTGTTTCTCTGCCCTTTAATACACAGATATAGGAAAAGCTGCTGGTTCTGGTAACTCAGGTTCTGGAAAACAGCTTTGAGGAATACACATACAAGCTGCTTGAGGAAAGGTCAGCTACACCCAACACGAGTCACTGCACCCGCAGCTCCAACCTCAACAGCTAATGCACCCTAATGCAACCAAAGATGACACAGGATGGTGTGTGGTTCAGAAACAAATGCAGGGAGTCTTGGCACACTCAGGGCTCTCATTCTGCTGCTTCTGTTTTATTTCAGTTAAATGTGACTGCTTACTTTCCAAGG
The DNA here is from genome assembly GCF_964273445.1 of Streptopelia decaocto. Classification (NCBI taxonomy): domain Eukaryota; kingdom Metazoa; phylum Chordata; class Aves; order Columbiformes; family Columbidae; genus Streptopelia; species Streptopelia decaocto. The sequence continues at coordinate 66,013,894 of NC_138659.1, read as the reverse complement.
TTAAACTTTTTTTTTTTTTTTTTTAAGAAGAATACTCATTCTTTTGGTTACAGAAGAGAGAAATGTTTCACATACCTCATTTTTATAATTAGATGGTGCCTTTTTATGCTGATTTATGACTTATTTTAGCTTTAACAGGTCTGTGTTTCTGACGGCGAAAGTGATAATCCATACTCCCATGTAAGATTCAAAGAAATGCTGATAATCCGCTGTGCCTGGTCCTGGCAGCAGCAAACTGGAGGAGAAAACAATGTGCTGAGTAACACCATTGCAAACCTCCCCAGGTTGCTGGGATAGCACCTGGACCCCTAACAGCATCTCTGACATTGAACTTCTCTCAAAACTGTTGATGAGACTTTGTTTTCCCCACTGTTTCCAGGATTTAGCGGAGGCTGATGCTTTTGTCCAGGGGAGGAGTGAACCCTCACTGTCCTGTTTGACCGCACTTCTGTACCACCCTGTTCACAGGGAGGGAAAGGTTTGCCACGAAAGAGTTAAAGCCAACCACCTTTTCAAAAGCAACAGGCTTGATCATGCACTTTATGCTGTTTTACAAGGCCAGGTGAGCTCATTCATGAACATCAGTCAGTTCATTGCCAGCGCTCTGAACTCCCTCTGCTTTAACCTGAGATTGGAGTTGCATACTTCTGGGGCTTAATCCTGTATTTAATTAAGTGAAGGTCAGGACGAGGGTCAACTAGACTAGTGAACTTAATCCAAGACCCACAGGTTATACAATAGCTGCTTTGGGGAGGTATAATTGTAGATAGGAATCGAGAGAAGAAAAGACAATATAATTGAACAAGTTATACGATAAAGGAGGAGGGGAAAAGCAGGATTTTTTAAATGTTTTTTCAGACTGTATGGCACTGGATGCATTTTACAAGAGTAGCCACTAGATAGCAGAATGGGCATGATGCTCTGATACTCGGTCCGGCCAAACAGAAGACACACAGTGCATTGGTCCCAGCAAAGACTGTGTGTGTAACTGTGTTCAGCTGGTACCACAGCTTCACGGGAGAGATTTTTAAGATGCTGTTCTGAATGTTGCTTCCTGCTGGTCTGATCTTAGTCTCAGCATTTTTCTCCCAGCATGCTAGAAAACAGGGTGATTTCCTGAGCAAGCGATCGACCCTGACTTGTGTCACAGCACCATTTGCAGCACAGCATCCCCTTGTGTGCTCTGGTTTGCTACCCAGTCCTGAGCAGCTAATGCCCAAATATTGGACTGAGCAGACTTGTGCTGCTGGGCTTGGGTCTGGTGCCCAAGACACCAGCGGCCACAACTTTAAGGTGACTCTTCTTCAGAGGACAGGGGGTGGCTCAGCACGATCAAAATTCATGTGGTGCTTTTACGGCTGGTCCAGAGAGCTGCTCTTGCAGCAACCTGTGCATTTAACAGCCCAGAATCCTGCCACAGGCAGCTTCCATAGCACTAATTGTTGGAGTGTAACACTGATTAATCAAAAATTGTCAGTAAAACCCTTTGCTTGATATTCTAAGGTTATGCTCCAGTTTAGTTGGACAAAGATGTTTTCAAAAGGCTAATTTGGTTGTCCATCAGCTGTCTTCTGAACCAAACCCAGAAAAGCAATGGTCTCCGGCATTTGAATTTAGAGAGAAAGCTTCTTCAAACCATTAAGCAAGGAGAAATTCAGCTGGGTTCGCACCTAGCTGCATCTCTGCTGAAGCAATAGAAAGCTGCAGTAGCATCGCACGGGTACAGATGTCTCGCAGTCTTGATACGAAGGTTTCCTTCATGTCCTTACTGAGTTTGAAGTTATGCAGCCATACTTTTGCAAGACCTAAATTACAAACATCTCTTGTGCAGATGTAAAATTTGCTGAGCATTGATTGATGGACTCACCCGGTGTGCAGCACAAGGGTTCAGATCTCCAGGAGGGGGCTGGAGAACTTCTGTAAGTCAGAGAAAAAAGGCACTCAGAGCATGGACAGCGCTCTGTGTTTTGCACCGCACTGTCTCAGCCTCATGTGTCGACTCCAACCCTCATTTCTCATTCCTATGCAGCGAGACCTGCTTGGGAAAGCCCAGTAGTTAATTATGTAAAAACATTCCAAGATACCAATAGTAATTGATCCTCATTACAGATTCAATTTGTCTGCAATTGTTTTAACTAAATAACAGGGCTGTTTTTCAGTTACAGCAGATGAGGGAAGAGGGGGTGGAGACTTAAACAAGGATACACTTTCTAATTCATTGCCTCAAGGGGAAAACAAGATTTTTCCAGAAAAAAAATAAATGTTTTAAAGTAATTAGCTCCTGGACTGAGATATTTTCAGCCTGCTGTGAATTTTTATGACAGTATGGTTACACTGCTGAAAATATGTTTTCCTAGTTTATCTTGCAGAATTTTAACTATGATGAGTGAGTAATATTTCAGGACTACTAATGATATTATCTGTAGCTATATATACATATGCACATATATAATACATCACCAGAAATTGCATCCTGTCTCTTGCAAGAACTGAACCTCTTGTGCTGAGTGAAAGAACAAACTACATGGCACTGCATGGTTCTTTGTCATTTTCTCTGTTTAAAAATTAAAATAGAAATAATAAAAAAAGGAGATATCCTTATTTCAAGTGTGTTGCTCAGGGAATAAAGGGCCTGGTGGATCTCAGAGAACTACTTTTCAATGCTGTCTCATTGTCTGACTCTGGACTGGGCTTATTTCCTGACTCAGCCTTAGCCTCCTGGTTTGCAAATTGGGGATAATGATTCTGAACTCATTTGCAAAATGCTTGAAAGTGGAGCCAGAATAAGACCCAATGCTCATATTTGATATGAATCATGTAATCCTATATAACAAGAAAAAAATGTCATGTTGGCCCTCCCAGGTACCCAGTCCATTCAGTACTGAGGTGCAGCCATTTTGCCAAGAAGTCCCTGTCACCCCCAATGTGACACCTTTCTGACATCCTCTGCCAAAAGCTCACCTTGGTCTCTACAGAGCTCAGTGATAATGCTCAGATGTCCTCAGCTCCTGTCCCTCTCCATGGTTTGAATCCCAAACCAGACAGAGCAGGGGCAGCTCAGCTTTGCGTCCCATCAGCAAAGGTTTGAGGTCAGGAGCTGTGTTGAGTGCAGTTACTCCTGGCTGGAGTTACGCTGCCTGAAATCTTTAAAGAAATAGGAAGAGTAAATACATTCGTTATATACATCTATATATATTATTTTTTTTACAAAAAGCAGAGTCAAATCAAAGAAATGAGTAGGTGGATCAGCAGAGCCTTTCTCCTAGAACAGCTTTCACACCGTCCATACTCATCAGTGCACATGAAGTACAAGCCTGCAGGTGACACCGAGCATCTCCAGCTTAAATGAGAGAACTGAAAGGAGGAAATGATACTGTCCTGCCTGTGTAATTAGAGAGGCTGACGCGTGAATCATTGTTATAACGAGTTTAATTATAAACATGATTAAATAGGCAATTAGTGCATATTCTGCCCCGGATAAACAAAATTAAATTCCTGCAATATTAACATCTTCCACAAGGTTTATTATTAGATTACTGTAAGTCATGTGGCACAGGAACATTTTCATGTCCTATATTTGTTGTGAATAAACACCTTTTTTTATTTCTACTTAACCCAATGTAAAGGACAAAGTTTGCTGCTCTTCTAAACCCCCAGGATCTCTTGAAAAGCAGCATCCCATGCATCTAAAAACAATGCACCTTATAAAGTAAGCCACAGACAGCACAGGCATGCCCAATTTATCTATTGATGACTCACCACACCTGTGACTGGTGATCGACAGAAATACAAGGAGTGTACGCAGGCACTCTCTGTGCTCTCCCATGCCTGCCAGAGCTACTGGTGTGCTCCTAGAACATCAAAACTTGAGGCAAAGCTCTTGGAAAGAGTGCTTTGTGTCCAGGGATAGAACAACTCAATTACAAGAAAAATGCACAGGATTTTCTATTGAAAAATCAAAAGGCTTTTTAGCAGGTATATTTAACTTTATGGCATGTGTATCTCCAGCGAGAGCCTACAAAGAAAGACAGGAATACCTTCAACATACAGGCAGTCTTTTATTCATGTCACTCTGTTTTTCAGACAAAGAAACCAGTAACAAGAAACTGGTTGAAACTGGTCACCAACTCCAAAAGGGCTCATGCTTTTGTAGCACAGTCCCTGTCCACTTTTACTTTTGCTTTCCTTGAGGAAATCATGTATGTTTTCCCAAATGATCAAGGAATTTAAACTTCTATATGTTTTCCCCTGCTTCCTAGGCTGGGATGGGATTTCTCACCAGGCATTGATTGAAAGGTCTCCAATAAATGTGTTAGGGGGCTACACGTATTCTTTGTTATCTCCCAAGCCCACATCCTCATGTGAGAAGATTTTTGGGTAATTGATAAAAAAAGAGGTGCTACTACAGTAATATTTAGCTGTAGTATCACATCCAGTGTTATTATTCCTGACTCTTAAGATAACCTAGATTGTCTCTCTCTATCTCTTATTATTGCTCTGTGAATCCAGAAAGGATCCAAAATAAATTGATATATGACTCATATGCATACATCTGCCTCAGCAGAAATTGATTCAGCAAATTTTGTGCAATAGCAAAGTCTACCTCACCTCCCGTGTACATTGTTCATTGTATACCCAGCTTTTGGAAAATAAGCAGCATTTATATAAGGCAGACTGTTACGCTGTGCACTTCACATCTGTAGCAGTGATGGAATAAGCAAGCGGCTGGGTCATGGAATCCAGGGAAAATCTCAATTTGGATAAGAAATTGCCACAAGTAGTTTTACCTCTACACCGCCACAGTCCTTTACTCTTTCATGAACGAGGCAATCTTCATCTAATATGGCATGGCATTCACATCTCATAGGATACATAACGATGCTCATACCATAAAAAAATTTGTGTCTCTATCTACAGCTGTTAGTGATGTTGCAGTGTGTAAATTCTCAGGTGGATGATATAGGCAAATTTCAGCTTTCCCCCAAATAAAAGTGAGGGCCAGATGCAACTTTGCTGATCAATGGAGAGCGATGTAGCAGCTTTGGGCTTGACTGGAGTGTCCAAACCAGCAGGAATTTTGTGCTGGGCAATTGAGATGAAGGTAAGCAATATCCTGACCTGTGCTGATCAATGCAATGGATCAGAAGTCAGACAAGGAGAGGGTCCCAGCTTTAGGCACAGCACAGGTCTGTGCTGAGCACCAGCAATGTGCGACACCAGCACAAGATGAGGATTGATGCAGGAATTAGCGCCGGCCCTAACGCCGACCTGCTGCACAGGGATGAGCTTCAGGGTGAAACGGTGGCCTTGCCGGGACCCAGGCAAACAGCGTTTACTGATCAAATGGTCCTGCATTAGACATGGGTACAAATTTATACCAGCAATTGTTGCAAGAACAGGCACATATTATTTTGTGAAAAGAAATAGGTGACATACTGCGGTCTCCCAGATGTAGGAGATGGAACAAGCACAGCCTCAGCACATGCGAAAACCTCCTCCACAAACTGCTTACGCTTAGCGAGCCCTTTATCATGTTGTCAAAATCAGCACCAGCTTGAGCTTTCTGATATCAATATAACATTAACTTCTCTGGGGTCAACATTACCTATTAAACAGCAGAGGGGAATTTCAGAATTGCCCGAGACATAAGCACACTGAAACGCCAACTGAATCCCCAAATCTGCTTTTCCTCAAAACTAACAGGTGTACTTTTCTTTCTCCTATTTCTAATTGAACTTCTTGGCATTCTAGTCAATGCTCTGTGGTATATTTTGGAAAACAATAAATCCTGGTAACGTGAGACCTTGCTACAGTATTTCACTGTTAAATCTTCGCTGAGATTTGGGAAGAGAGTACTGGGGTTGTGTGCTGAATTATGGGGTGTGCGGATGAATGATTTTTCCCTCCTTGCTTTTTCCAGCACAGAATCAACACATAGGGAAAAACCTCTGAAGAGTCAGATCCCGACTGTGTCTGCATTTGAATGCTCTAGGACACAATGTATTTCAAATATATTTTCATCTTTCTTTGAGGGTAAATGATTATTTGCAAGTAGAAAACACTGATGTTTTATTTTATAGGCTTAATCAATGTTTGATTTTCTTCAAAGTATAATTTTGACAATAGCGTGCTTTCTCCTTAAAAGCAAACATTTTCATAGAAAAACAATTTCAGTTCAGTTCTCAAAGAAAATGCAAAGTTTTTCTTGTAAAAAAGTTCTCTTTAAAATTTAAAACTATTTTCCTAATTTCATACACAATTTTTGAAAAGCAAAAATACTACCTGAAACATTTTTCTCATTGAAAAAATCCCCTCTATTTTCACTGGAAATACTTGGGACAAAAAAAACCACATTTGAAAAAGTCACTAAAATCTTTGTTTTTAACACTACTTGTCTATTTTACACCTAAATACTTCCCTGTTTAATTTTTTATCATTGATACTGTGTCTTCTTGGAAAGCAATTAGGATATTTCTGATGTAATAAATCATTTGGTATTCAGGAACTTCCCAAAATAAACTGAAATGACAGGTTAATGAGAAATATTTAAGAAAAGAAAACCAAACCAAAACAAAAAAAAAACACCAAAAAAGACCCCAAACAAACAAAAAAACAACAAAACCCACACCAAAAAAACCCACAGAATTTGGGAAGTTTCAAATCTCATACATATTCTTAAAGACCTACTGAGGCATTTTCATATGATAGTGGGTTAAACACCATCTCTCAAAGCCATATAGAGACAGCAAAGAGTAATCCAAGACACTGCATGAACAATGATTAAAAACTGTGAAATTGTATTTAATAGTTTATAGTCTAAATTTTAACTGTAGGATCATGAACAATAATGCTTTTTGATTATTTTTTCCAATTTAACATGACCATTTTCAAGGACCACAGAAGCATAACTCTAATGATTTTCCTCTCTATTTCTGAGAATATTGTTATACTGCTTTAACAGAATGTCCTAAATGAATGTAACTCTTTCTGTCTCAGATTTTAAACACTGCCCAAACCTTTTACCCCACACTAACCTATAAGAGCAACTATAAGCTGTTATTCATCTAAAAGGCTTTACGATGTCAAGAGCAGCACTAATAATTATATGTCAGGTTTGGTTTACCCCAAGCATTTTTGGCCATTTACAGGGTTCTTCAAGTTCAGTCATTAACACTGGACCTTGATCACAACATGGCTATTAAAATGTAATGTAACTGCGAGAATATCACACACTTTTTCCAAACCTGTGCCCCATAAATTAGTTTTGCATATTCACTGATATTTGATGTAAAAATTAGTATATACTTAAAAGCTTCAATTTTCCCTTTTTTCTTGTAAGTTATGCAAAAAGTGCATGGCCCAGAAGACTTCTTGCCAGCTGTAATATAGAGAAGGATACTACAGAAACTTAGAACTGGTTATGGCAGATACCCTGTCAAAGGAATGACTTATAATATGGAAATACAAGCAGTGAGAGAGGCCCGCCAGCTAGACCTGTATCATCTGAAGCAATCAAATCCTGCAAATATAAAGCAATTTAGTATTACCATTTCCAAGTGCTCCCCACAATAAGGACTCTTGTATGCCAAAGTTTAATATTCAGAGCAGAAACCACAAACTCCAACAGCCGCTTCTGGTCAGGATAGCTAATAACAGTTCCCAGGCAATGGCACTGCTGTAATAGTATTGCACAAAGCAGCTGGGGATTTACTTGTATGTCAGCTTCCACATCTGAGAACTAGAAAACGATGGTGGGTCAGACATCCATTTGCTTTATATATTGATATAATTTCATCAGAATTTATGATGTGGGAATTATTGCACTGGCAAGAAATGTAATCTAACCTTCATCTTGCACAATGTAGTACCGATATTGCGTTTTTGAGAGAAATATACTGACTTGTTGAATCAGATTACTCCAAGTGCATTCCTAATGGATTTCAATATTCCCTTGGATAAACCAATGCTATTTGCTTTGTATTTATTACATTTTAAAAAATATATATACAGAAGATAAAACCTCTTCTGACACTATATATTCTTTCATTTTGCAAACTACAAACATACATTTGTTCATTAATTTTAATGTCTAAACTTTTCCCTGGGTAACAGTTGCTGCATTTACTCAAGTAACTATATTTCAACTACACACTTAAAATGTATAAAGAATTTTAAGCCTAAGTATTGACAACTGTATGCTTTTCTCCTTCCTCTCCTGGATTAGACAGCTTGTCCTTGTGTATCTGTGAGGATCACACGGTGTAATTATTAGTGCTGGGATATTCCCAAATGCCAGGTTATGCCACTGGTAATAGGTGATATATTTGGGATATTCTTTATTATGACGCTTCTGATGTAACAGAACTTCAAGGAATTTTATCAAGTGATAAAACTTGGAGTAGTCCTGAGGGTGCTTTAGAGCATGAGTCAAGAATGGGGAAAATAATAAGAGTAACAAAGATTTATATAAAAAGAGAGGGAGGGATCTTGAGAGCTAGTCCACCAAACAGCTCTGAAAAGACCTTAAAATCCCATTAACTCCAGTCCCCGCCCAATAGTTGGATTATCCTCAAGAAGGGTAATTACTTTCAAACCCATCCATATAATGAACATGCCCACTGCTAAGCCATCTTCTCCCAAGCTCTCATTTGCCAGTAAAAAATACTGGCAGGTGCCTCAAAGGAGATTCATCTCTGCTGGTCCAGCATCCAGCTTGGTCAACACATATGATGGAGCTCTTGAGAGTGTCACAACCTGCATTTGGGAATATCCCAGCACTAATAATGGAATAATAGTGGAAATGGTTCCTCTCCTACCCCATTTAGAGAGCTCCTCAGTCTTCTGGCTCTTCAGCTAGCAGGTTGTTTTATATTCCTGCTTCATTTTATTGTCCTTCCCTCCCGCTGTGGTGATCAGACAAAACAGAATAGGTTAGTATATCAATAGAAATGCAAACCACTGAGCATTCTACATAAATATTGATATTAAGAATAGGGAAACTGAATTATTACCTCCACACACTATTAGTTTCAAGGTACTCAGTCATGTCCAGGCAGTTCTGTAAATAAATATATGAAGAAGAAACAAAACGTTCCGACAAATATCCTGTTCCTTACTGTTATTTATTCTTGGGCTCGATTAGAATCAGAAGACAAAAAACAGACAAACCACCCACACTTGCTGGTGCACAGTGCTGGAAAGTGCATTTCAGTTGGAAATCTCCCTCTTTGTAAAGAGTGTCATCTTTTGTATAGTCTATTCAAGGCAAAATTGTTTTAGCATTGACACTGGGTTACTTTTTAAGTGTCAGACAATATAAAATATTGTAATATGAGAGCATTCATTAGACCATTTGTAAAAAAAATCTCCTTTTGCTATCAGAAGACTGCAGCTCTCCTTGCACAGCCTCATTCCTTTTGCTGTACAAACTGCACTTGATAGCAAGCAGGTATGCAAAAGGTAAGAGTGATTTAGTCTCACTTGTTATTGAGATTGCTGACTTGTCCAGAAATGGTTGCTGTTTTGAAACAGGTGTTTGGAAGAGAGTGTTTTTCACTTAAATGTTTAGGAAAGACATATACCAGTGATTTCTTCTGGACAGACTTATACTACATGACCGCTCTGTAGTCACTGCAGAACAACCATCCTAACGCCAGCTCCGGCTCTGTACAGAACAACCCTTTGTCCTAACTCCCAAAAAGAGCACATAGGGGATACACATGAGCACTCTAGGTTGAGGGTTTCTGTTGAACAGATAGGCTGTACTAATGGATGAGTCAAACCTGTTCACTTAGTGCTTTACCATTATAAGAGGCAAAGCCACTATTAGAGAGGCAGAAGCTGTGAGAGAGATGGGAGATGCTTGTAAGTCCAGCATTCCCTGGGCAAAGGTGGCAGCACTTCAGAATCAATGTATGGTGTCTCCTGAGATGGTCACCACCTTTTCACTCACCTATTTGTTTATTGTCCTTTGATGTTCATTGGAAAGTGGCATTACTTAATGATGCAGAAGCAATTGTAACACACGAATCCTCCTAATGCTTGGTTGGGTAATTTCACAGAATCACAGAATGTCAGGGATTGGAAGGGACTTTGAAAGATCATCCAGTTCAATCCTGCCGCCAGAGCAGGAACACCCAGATGAGGTTACACAGGAAGGTGTCCAGGTGGGTTTGAATGTCTGCAGAGAAGGAGACTCCACAACCTCCCTGGGCAGCCTGGGGTGTCTTTCACCCTTACGGAGAAGAAGTTGCTTCTCAAATTTATGTGGAACCTCTTGTGTTCCAGTTTGAACCCATTACCCCTTGTCCTATCATTGTTTGTCACCGAGAAGAGCCTGGCTCCATCCTCCTGACACTCACTCTTTACATATTTATAAACATTAATGAGGTCACCCCTCAGTCTCCTATTCTCCAAGCTCCAGAGCCCCAGCTCCCTCAGCCTTTCCTCATAAGGGAGATGCTCCATTCCCTTAATCATCTTCGTTGCCCTGCGCTGGACTCTCTCCAGCAGTTCCCTGTCCTTCTGGAACTGAGGGCCCAGAACTGGACACAATATTCCAGATGTGGTCTCACCAGGGCAGAGTAGAGGAGAAGGAGAACCTCTCTGACCTTCTGACCACCCCCCTTCTAATACACCCCAGGATGCCATTGGCCTTCCTGGCCACAAGGGCACAGTGCTGGCTCATGGTCATCCTGCTGTCCACCAGGACCCCCAGGTCCCTTTCCCCTACGCTGCTCTCTAATAGGTCATTCCCCAACTTATACTGGAACCTCCTGCTTGCTTCAACACACAGAGTCTCCTCTTTGCACCTGAAATACATGTATGTAGTGTGTAGCAAATACCACCATCCAGTAGTATGAAGTCTTGTTTTGGTAAGGTTTTCCCTGAGGAAAAGCCCTGAGTTATGAAGCCAACTTGCCTAAATCCTGGCTGGTATTAAACACTGCGCTTGGAAAAGGTTTCAGCCCAAAATGAAGGGAATAAAATAATGGCAGAGTTTGAGCGTGCAGTCACTGAGTGCATGTGTCTGTGTTTTACAGAGGCAAGGTTGAGGTATTACCTGAAAGCGTTCATTTCAAAGCAGTGTAGTGAAGCCTGAAGGAGCACTATTTTAAAACAAATCAGTCAGCATTTTATTGGTGTCGGCCCAGCTTTGTACTAAACACTCAGATTAATGTTAAATCACATCTCAGGAATTATTCATGAGATCTCATACAATGTAATTGCTGATTTTGGCATCAATAGTCTGTATCCCTTTATTTCCTAGATTAGCTTCCCTTCCCGCACGACTATATGTCATGCCAGAGACAATGATTTTATATGACATATTTAGGAAAGAGGGACCCACCTATTTTACATAAAACGACGTCTGAGGAATGTACCCTGGCTGCCGAGATGCCAGTCTGTGCTGACACATCCCTGCGAGAGGCAGAGCCTGCTGGGAGAGCAGAGAGCACAGCACTAAACGTCTCCTTTCAAACTGTTGCCTGAACGGTTAGTTTTATTCCAAACCTTTATAAAAACTAATGAAATTACCCTTCACCTATCTTTGAGGATTAGCATTAACGCTCAGAACAAACTGCATGACTACTAATCTCTTAATGTCCCTAAAGATATGTACAAAATGAAATTTATAAATAATAAATGGAACTCAACTTTTTCTAGAAGTACTAAGTCATCCTGCTCTTTCCCTCTCTCTGAGAGGTGTGTGCTCTTGCGTGAGGCCACGTTGATACAGGGAGTTGGAGAAAAAGATGCCTTTGAGCATGGAAGTCAATGAGCTACATGCTTTGGGTGTCCAACATTTTTTTTCCTCTAAAAATTCTGCCTTTTCTTTCTACAGCAGCACGTTTAGATCTAAACATCTTCAGCCTCTCCCTCTTCTCATTCCTTCATGCTCCAAATACCTGTATCACACGGGTGAGCAATGAGCCCAGGAATCCCTGAAGACACAGAGTATTTCATGCTCAGGTGGCTACGTCCTGTAGCTGCCAGAAAAGGAACCCTACCACGCATGACATTTCCTCACGTTCAAATTTTCATGCCAACAAAAGCCAAACTGAAAACCAGACTTAAATTATCCAAGTTGATGAGAAGAAATTAAGATTTATCAGAATTCACTGCAGGTACAAGCAAAAAAGTTTCCCAAGTGAGAAACCCAGCTGTTGTTCTCTTAGTTGGAATGTAAAACGGGTATTTTTCTAAATGATGATAATGGAGGGATCAATCACTCTGGTTTTCCATTGCCTCAGTCTACCCACTGCACTTCCACCCCTCTTTATAGAGACTCACACTTGCATACTTGAGAATTTTAGCATCTACTCCTAAAGATGTGCTTTTTAGGCTGTAGAAAATTACAGATTTTGAATTTAATAGTTAAATATTTCCCAGAAATCTTGGTCTCTGACCTCCATCCCTCCATGAGATGTTCCTTTGGTCAACAAACACACTTCAAGTGCATTTCTTGCACTTGCACATAGTTTAGAGTAGAGCAGACATAGAAAATATATAAATACCTATTTCTGAAAGACTGTGGCAGCACCACTTTGAACTGCTAGTAATGATCCATTTTGAGACAGACCTGGATCTGCTGAAATTTGCTCACATTGCAGGTCTGACACAGTCTGCCCAAGGGCTCTTCCCAGGTCATTATCTGATCTGCGTTTTCTCTATTTCTAAGAAATCTTCACTCAAGGAAATGTTTCAGGCCAAAGATTTTGTCCTCTTCAAGGACTAACTCACGGAAGACTAAGATTTGAGTCCAAAAGTTACCAAATTGTCTAAGGCTCATGCACTTATTTCTTAATCACTGAGCCCTCAGAGCAAAATTTGGAAATCTCAACTAGGCATTTAGGCTTCACATCCAAAGCAGAAGCAGAATTACACACCTTGTGGAGGGAATGCAAAAAACCAGCAAGCCAAGTTGGAAGCCTCCAGACTCAGCAAAAGAGGCAAATTTATCCTAAATTCTTTGCGGTGCTGAAGGGGAAGGACACTTTGCCATGACTGTCGAAGAAGGTGATGCCCTTGTCACCTTATTTTGTGGAGGCTGCTCTAAGCAGGTAAGAGTAGGGTGTCATTGTCATCATGTTCCTTCTAAAATCAACAGCCCCTGCTGCATTTGAATGGATCTGGCTTGACATTCAGGTCTACTGATTCAGTTCTCTCAGATGACAAATGTGGAGAAACACCTAACCTATGGATCCCAGCGGAGCCTGGACATCAGCTGAGGACCAGCAAAAATGAGTATTGTGTGCATATGATAAAGCAGAATTTTTTGAACACCGGCAACAAGATATCACAAAGGCACCCACAGGACTTGGCATTACTTGAAAATTAGGAAATAGAGGTATGATGATATGAGATTGTTTCACTCCTCAAGAAAATTTGGTTCCTATGAATCTAAAAACTTAACCATGGGATGAGAAAACACTAGTGCTGCTGGTCCAGACCTAGGTTTCCAACAGAGCATGTCCCAAAATCTCATTTGCTTTCAGCTGTATTTGGACACTTAAGGCCTCAGAAGCATAAAACCCTGTTGAGTAGGATTTGTATGGACTCTTATAAGAAAATTATATTTATTCATGACAGAAGAGCATACTTTGTGGATAACATTGTATGCTCATACAAAGTACATCCATCAGAAAGTCATGAAACATTTTTTTGAAAATACTTCCCAAGCAATCATTACTGTGTGAAAGCCAAACAGTGATTTTGTTAAAATAAACCAGACCTATTTCTGAGACTCATAAGCCTCTCATAGGCACTGAGTGGAGCTTTAAGGACTCAGACCCCAGAAAAGCAACAGCACTTATTTTTATGCTCATAATTCTACAGTGGCCAAATGTACAGTTTTCTAACTTTACAAAAATGCATAAATTAATAACACAAAATAAAAATAGTATGATCCAAATTACCTCAAGGCTGAGATACCATGTGCCTAATTTCAGCCCAATTTTCATGGCTGTGTTATCTGAGCCCGCATATATATAATGGAATTACTGACAACCCTTTTTTCATAGGGAGACCCTCCTGCTATAAGACCAATATAAATATAGTTGGACAAATTTGGTATGCAGGAAAACAAACATCAATAAAGATTTTGATACACAGAATAATATAGAAATGAGAACGTATTTTTGACTCTGTACAAAGACATGCATTAATCTGTAAATGATTACATTTCTATCTGTGGCAGAATGGAAGTGTGGGGCATACGAATCTCACCTTCAAAAGATATTCTTTCGTTCTACAAAAAAACGCCGGCAAGCACAGGAAACTTCAATCAATGTCTTATATTCGAAAACTATGACACTGTCAAACTGGTGTCATTAAAGCTAACTAACCATATTAAACGAATATTAAAATATAGGTTTCTTTGCATAACATAATGAGTAAAACTGCTTTTAAGTTTTTCCCTACGCTTTGAGGTGTAGGTGGCATTTTCATTCCAAAACTTTGAAGTCAGAACAAAATGTACAGGTAGAGGGTACTAGATCAAATAATAATCAACTTCAAAAAGCATTTTGGCTGTTAGATGTCCCAAGGCTAATTTCCTCTAGACATTTTAAATGTAAATGTCTAAACTAATTTAAAAATTGTAAATTGGTCTAGGTTCAATCAAAAACCATCCTGACACAGAACAGGGAGACTGGGCTAATTGTCATTTGTTTGTCAAATGAATTCCATTTGGAAAGCAATGAAACCTCCAAGCTAATTCTTTTAAGGTGAGCTGGTAGTTGTATTATCAGTTAAATGCAGTAAAATGGATAATCACATGATGATAATGAAAACTGAACCTATGTTAGCACTCAGGCTTAGTCTGCCACAGGGCATATAGTGATGGAACTTAAGTACTGTAATGTTCCATTGGGCACAATGGCACCAAGTCTGCTCTTTAGCCTTACAGACACTTTCTTTGCATTTTAAAAAACTTTATCAAAGCACCGTGGCAATGTAGAAAATGTCAAAGTGAAATGCACTGTAGGCAAATTGAGATTTCATTAAGTTTAAATTTATTGCTTTTGACTGATGTATTACCATGCTTGTTAAGAACCAGTAATTTGGAATATCTGCCTGCCTGGTAAAATAGCTTTGTCTCCTTGCGTAAGACTTTATATGGACTTTGAAAGACCACAGTAATTCAAAAAAAGTGTGGGCTATTTCATTTTTCTAAAGAACAATTTCAAATATTTTAAGGTCCTTGACCTAGTGGATCAATAGACTTACGCGTGGGTCCCAAGTGTGGTGTTGGTGGACTCGGTAGAAAATTACAGCACTAATATGTTATTTATTTTGCCTTGGTATAACATTGCACTCGCTGACAACAGAACCTTGGGAAGCGCTTAACAATTCTACTTGTTCTGCCACTCTCTGAACATTTATATTGGAAATAAACGAAAGTGTTTGGGAGAGATAAGGGATCCAACAAACCCGTAGGAGACTGTGTGTGGATGCATACTTTTTTATAGAAATATATATACACACACACATAAATTGTGTGTATACGTGAGTTTGCGCATAGGTATATGAACAGACAAAGCAGAGATACAGCTGTATCTGTATCACAGCAGAACACATACAGGTATTCTCTGCATTGCACTGTATACATGTCATTTAGTTTGCAGGCTTCAGATACGGCAAAAGCTGCATTTGAGATGTTGACAGAAAATCTCTTAATGTACTCTGGTGCTTTTCTCACCTTCGGGAAAGGATTGAATCAATAGTGTAGGACCAGCACAATTTCTGACTGATGAGGCAGGTTAGGCCTCCAGGAACAGATTACTGCCCTTGGAGAGAGACCTGGGTTGAATTTACTATATTCCATATATATTTATTTACACTGGGTGCCAGGGGTTTATGGCAGAAGTGACAAAGTTTGTGAAACCCAGGAATGCGTTATCATGTTATCTGGTATCTTAGATGGACAGTCAATATGAACAGACTGTAGACGCACCTGTCCCAGTATCCAGTTCACCAAGTAATAAAATGGAAACAATAAAAGTCTTTGAACAAACAACAGACATTTGAGTCTTCGGGTTTAAACAAGAGGATTGTAGAATTCAAATGGGTTTCCTCCAGTGCTGCCAAGGCAGCCATATCTGTATTGGTGCCAACGCCGAGTCACACAACAAAGCTCGACTTGTGTCTGCCCATGAGCTTTCATTCTGCAGAGTATGGATAGACGTGCTTCTTCTGGGGGGTGAGGGAAAGAAAAGAGTTTTAAATTATACCTATTTTACCTACACTTGCAATGAAAATTCCAGCTGAAACCCGAGGAGAAAGTGATACGTGGGATTCTATGAAATTAAACTGCGTTTTGTTTTTACCATTTAAAATTAATGTTCTGAAGGTTAGGGAAGTCTGTGTGAATTAATTGAATTAAGACACAAACGTTTGTCACCAGAAAAACTTATTTCCCTCCTCACAGGGAACCAAGTTCCTTCCTTCCACCCCAGGCTTCAGATTCTCCCACACACTCCCTGCCTGTGACTGCAGCTTTACCAAAGCAGGACGCGGCTGCATCTGCAGAACCACGGTCCGGATTCACCCAAGGGAGACTTCAAGCAACGACACTCACCCCTCTTCCCAGTGGATGGACCAAAGGCTTCCCTCCTGTGCTCTTCCAAGGGACAATTTGCCACGGGGGGTCACACAAGGGGTTCTTCTGTCACCAGCCTGAGCAGGGGGGTCCCAGAACCAGGAGAGATCCACGTGTGCTACAAAGTCCCAAGGCAAAAGGGATCCCACCAACGGTGGGGCAAACCTCAATCCCTCCTTAAAAATGAAAGCTTTCTAGTTTTGTTTTTGCACATTGTACAAAGGCTACACCAGCTCTCAAGAAGAAGGGTGCAGAGTCGATCTGGGAGCTAAAGTCAAGCTTTGTATTTGATAAAACCTCTGGGTTTTTTTGCTTTAAGACGTGTAGCTCCCTTTGAAGTCCAGAAGAGTTATACAAGTCTACACTTGAGGGCAGAATTTGGCCCAATATGATGACAAAGGAGATTGTAATAAGGAAAAGAAGTGTATTTATTACATTTTAAATAATTTGTGGGTTAACTCAAATTAGTCAGAAATTACTAGCCCCTCTAAATAATTTTCCCTCCCAACATGCACTTCAGAACACTGTAAGAATTACAACAAAACCCACCTTTCTGCTTTCCTTTAAGGTATTGGACAAAATTTGCATTTTGGAGTAAGCCACTAGCTGGAGCTAAAGACCTGTAGAGCAAATTCAAAGGGAAAAAGACAGGAAGGGGGGAAATCCACAAGCCTGAGGAGAAATCCAGACTTTTAAAGGCAGGCCTGGAACAGGTTTTTGATTGAGCTGTGGATACTGACTGTCATCTGGTACAAGGACAGAAAGACCAGCCTAAAAAATGAGAACATCTGTGTGCTTGAGTTGACGACCAGCTGAACTAAACTGGCACTAAGTCTGATATCTAGTATCAGAATGAAACAAAACAAACATATTGAAAAGAGCTTATTAAATGCACCCAAAGCAGTGAAACAATGAAAGAAAGGAAAAGCTGAGATACTAAAGAAGTAATTAAAGGCAGAAATTAATTGTTAGGTACTGTTTGGAATTGAAAGGGAATTAGAAATACAGAAAGCACCTAACAAACCCTCCGACCCTTTTACTTTTTATTATTGATATTGCAAAGGCTCTTCAATATGCAGTTGTTTAAGCATCATCTGGGAAGATGTTTTCATGTGAGCAAAAGAAAAGATCTCTTTATGCAGATAAAGATCAATTTATCTGTGGCAACCAGATACAATATATCAGGTGAGAACGGAGCACTCCTGGGTTTTGAAGTGTCACAGTAAAACAGCGAAACACAAAGAATATTCTGCATCTTCTCCTAGTTCGGTGGCACAGACACAGGATTTGATTTTCCCACGTAATGCGTGGCACTGAGATGACTTGGGTGAAAATGACGATCGCTCTGAATCATAAAGCTGCGAGAAAAATGTATGGCAATCTTTCAAAACCTTTTCAAAACATCACCAAATAAATTCCTAATGTTCCAAAAGGGATGAAAAGGGTCAGCTTTCCCTGTGGGCTTCCAGAGAGGAAAAACAGGAGTAAAATGCTAATAGGGAGACAGTAAAGGTCTTAACTTTCAGTTTGTGCCTTTTGCCCAGGCAGTTGCAGCAGACAGTGGGGTGTTGCAGCTGGAGGAAGCATCTACATGCATAGGTTGAATATTTCCACAAGGGTCACAAATGTCATGTTAATATCGTGCTCCTCTTGCAATGATTCAACAAAACACTAAAATATGAATGCGGATTTAAACACTTGCTTAAGAGCTTTCCTAGAGCTGGCTGGTAACTGCTTGTTAGGCTCAAGCCAGGTAGTGAATGGATGGCTCAGTCTATGGAGGCATTTGCTTTCAGCAGCAAATTTAGCTTCCAGAGGGTCACACAAATGGCCGTGTTAATTTTCCCATCGTGATAATTTTCCTAATTGAAATAAACTCTGTTCTTGGACCAGCTGGTATTTACTGGATCGCTAGACCTGGTTTGCAGGGGCAGCGTCCCCGGCAGAGGAGCCGCAGCTCCCCGAGGTGTCAGCAGACGCTCTGCTCTGGGCGCAGCGCTGGCACCTTGTTCCGAACCAGCCGTGTGTGACCGGCTGTTGTCACCCCTCTGCTCTAAGGGGTCACTTTTGTTGCTGTCCCACCGCAGAATTGACCTCAATAGTTTTTCTGTGTGTGAGCCAGGCAGAGACAACTCTCAGCTTTCCTGGGGATATACGTTATACGTCATTCTCCTAAGGTTATGCTGTTCTGAATTCTTAGTTGTAGTTTTATTTTCTCTTCCTTTTCTCCAAGGTTAACAAAAAAAATCCCCAAAGCTGCAAAAGCACACCTTGAAATTAATGGTCCTGGCGGGTTTTACACACGCAAGTGTACCATATCCATCTATTTCAGACACTACATTCATAATATCTATGTTGAATATGACATTATTTTAATCATTTTAATGTGCAATTTAGTATTTTTTAATAATTTTAAGAATTCCTTAATATACACTCTTGCTTGATTCATAGCACTAACTTTGTTAAGCACAGATAGCCACTATACCTTGAACTGGACCTTTCGTTTCACTCTTTAAATTTAAACAGAGCTGCTTTCACATGTGAACATGAGACTCTCTTTCCTGACTCAGGATAGGAGTTTTTTTTAAAAGGCAGTTTCCACTCAGCTACTTTCCCAAACCTGCAGACATTTTAAACAACCACATTCTCTCAACAATACCATAATTCTGACCATTCATCCTTTTCTTTGAATTTTACAAAAACCTTTGAGTCAACAGCACTTTCAGAACACTTTTACAGCACTATGCCAACTGTATTTCCATGCTGCTCCATAGGATGCAGATAGAAATTGCATTGTTTCACTGCTCTAGGCAGCATTACAAATGATGCTTTTATATTAATATACTTAATGATTCAGAAAAGTTTCCTTCTTGGTGTCTTTGTGGTGTCTGTCATTAAGTTCTGAAAATCAAGATAGAGTAACACATAGGAAATGTAAAGAACTCTGTGAGTAGTTATGTATGTTCTACTTGGATGAGCATTTGAAAAATTCAATGAGGAAAAAGTACAATGTTCCTGAAGTCATGATTACCTTTATTGCACACACACTTTAAATAGTTCTGTATGAGCCCGAATTTAGAACGGAGCAGGGCAGACTCAGGCTTACTTGAGGCCAAAGCCTTCTCTAACAATGAGATTTAGAAAGCAGAGCTGCAGGCTGAGAAATTATCCTGCCTGCAAGACCAAGGAAAACATACAGAGACCCCATTTCCCTGTGCACCCCTGCCTGAATTCAGAGTCCATGGGCAGTTGTGGTATTCCTCATCCTAACTCATACCTCATCCTAACTCTCTTGTATATTATCCTATATAATTTCCTAGAAAGCAGAGGCGCAATTCTTTGAATGCTGTCATGCTGTCACCACGGCCTCGGGACTCTTTGGAGTACAGATGGGAGATGACACAACAGCAGAAGAGAGTTGTGCCGGGCAGAAAAGCAGCATAACACGCGAGGAAAGCAGGTGAGGAGCAAACCCGTGAGCAAGATGTTTGTTTTGGAGTGGAGAAGCAGCAGAGGATTCAAAGGCACCAGGCACAGCATGTAAAGGAACACCGAGGGCTGGCTGGGCAGGCAGTGCCTCTCAGTAATGCGGTATCGCGTGTACCCGTAAGAAATCGCACCTACGGTACAAAGACATTTGAGTCATTTACATAGCTTCATCAGCAGTGCGAAATGGCTCCTTGTGGAGTCAGACATTTGGAAACAGATAAAGCCCGTAAAGAAAGCTTCTTTTCTCCCTAAGAGATTAATGTAGATGCGAACACATTAGGGCTGTTTAAGGGAGAGTATTCTCTTTGACAGATAACTGGGATTGGGAATATTAGATTACCAAATAATGGACCTTTTAAATTCTGTCATCATTACTTATCAGGTACATTAGTTTAAAACCTGCAATTTTGAACTTAACATTATTGAGCTTTTGAAAGATTAAATTACTGAGCTTTTGTTTGTGAATGGCGCTGTGAAATTTCCTGAAAAGGATAGTCCCCGTCCTTCATTGTGTAAATGTGAATGCCAAATAACATACTTTATTGATATTTACAGACATACAAATGATAGGACTAATGCACCTTAATGTCTGTCTCCCTGAGTGAAAAGGCAGAGCGTTGTTAGATAATATGGTGCACTGTATCTCTTTTGTAAACCCATTTGGAAGAGTTAGTCTTTATCCCCCCCTTCCCTTCCTGAAAACCTTATTCTCACAAGTAGCTTTTCATGGGCAGGTTGGAAGTAGGGACTTCCTTCTTAGAGCCATTGTCTTTTTTACTCATTAAGTAGGTCAAAAAATACATAACTTCAGGTTATGGGGATAGCTTATAGGTGTAGGTGGGCAAGAGAGTCACCCATGTCCAACACATTAAAAAATTAGCTATTTATAAGCGCATCCACAACTGGGTTAAATAGGGAGGACAAAGCTCCACATTCATTAGGTGACCAGTCTCAATCAAGGGTTTGGGAACAAAATACCCAGCTGCCTGTGAAGTGTTTTCCTCCGTGGCTTCAGGAACAGGGTGATTCTGCGAGACCTGTTCTAACAGCCACCGCAGGGTACGTGGCCACTCTGACGATATAGGTACGACGCTGCACACGGCAACCTGTGACCTCCTTCCTCTTCCTCACACTGAATTGTGACCCTGCGTCTTCAGGGCAGGATTTTCAAAACTAAATAAAGAAGTTAATCTCACAAATCCCTTAGACATAAAATGCAAATTGGGCATTTTCCTTATACCTTTGAAAACTCCCACTGAGTCTCTCAAAGTTGTTTGGTGAGAGCAAGACTTCTTAAAAACTTTTCAAGCTTTTTAAGGAGTCAATGGAGTAGCGAGCCAATGAACATAAAGAGTGATAAGCTACAGCCATGAAATGCAAAAGGAACATGTTTATGAGAATATATGTTTGTTTAATGAGGTAGGTACAAATTATGCCCATAAAACAAAATCAGAGAAAAAGAAAAGCTATACTTTAAATATCCCTGACTCTCCATTAGACCCCAAATGTAGGTACCGCCTATGCCCAAACAACTCAAAACACTTGGAAACAGTTTAAAATACATTTTGTTTTGGTTGTTCAGTTTTTATGGTTTTGTGTGTGTGCGCCTTTTTTATTTATTTTTTTTTTTTTAATTACCATGTTTTTTCTCGCCTCGGAGATAAAACCTGTTATATTTGGGAGCCAGACTTCAAATAGATGAATGTTCTGTCTATGTTAAAAGAAAGAAAATTATTTCAAAACCAAAGTCTCTTCTTCTGAATGATGTTTTCTTCCCTCTTTCCCCACAAGTGAAGTTTACTTTCAATTCAGATGCATAAAACTGGACATCTATCCAACGCATCAGTTCAGCTAACATCGAGGAGCATACTCTAGCTACAATATTCATGAATTGCTTATCAGGCCAAACTTAAAAGCTTTCCAAACTCTTGTATGTTCTTAGGTGTCTTTGACACAGAGAGAAGCTTCATTGTTACACTTGGATACTTGTAAGACTTGCAAAGTGTCACACAATCATCAAAAAAAGCAATCAGATTACTCATAAAAAATGAGTTTCATTCTTTCCTTAAAATGGTATTACTCTTGCTGGCAAGCATTGAGAGAGGGAAAGCTCAAAATTATATACGTGCGCTTATTTTTAATTTAGAGAAATTATGTTGAATTTCACCTAAATTGCTTCAAGTATAATTTGAGTCACATAGAAAATAACATTTTTTTACAGATTATTCTGCATTATCTATTTATTTGTCTCCTAAATCACTGATGGAACATTACTCTGTACTGGCACATTTAAAATTATGCTACACATGTGCAAAGAAAAAAATAATAAAGCCAAAATGAGGATACTGATTTATTGGCCCCAAATTAATAAAGTCATTGCTAAGAAGAACTCTAGATTATGAGGCTGCATCATCATTCTGTATGACATAAGGGTTATGGGTGCTTTAACAGTTTTGTGCAAAATGAAAGGAGTCAGCATGGCTCATTCAAGCCAAGGCTAACATCTGCTTTTGTACTTGGGGAGCAATGTGAGTCTGAGACCCACAAATACTTTTTCTTGCTTTTACAAGCTCTTTTCATTATGCTAAAAGCTCATTACCATTTTAATTTCTACATCACGATTCTCATTAATTGCTACTGAAAGAAAAGCTCAAGGTTTGAGCTGTGTGTAGTGCTAGAGAGCTTCCATGAGCACCACGAGAGGTTCTTTCTACAGCGTGCGGAAAGTACTCAGTGGCTCAGCTGATGAGTGCAGAACCCCAAGATAAGGGTGATAAAACTACCTCCTCTCTGAGCCGTTGTTCATGAGGATTTTTGCACCTTCCTCTAAAGACACAGGTAGAAATGGATGCTAAGATCCATCGCAGGATCATAAGATTAGTTAGTGGAACCAGTTCTTTCTGGGATCCTCTTTAGAGGGATAAGGTGGTGAATGTCTTCAAATTACGGGCAAGCAGAACTGTTTGAAGCGAAGCTGCTCAAGATGAATGGGAAAATATGTAAACTCCTCAACATGATCTTATTCGAATGTACAGAAATCTGTTTAAAGTGCACATGCTAGTTAGCATCCCACTTCTATGGTCCCGAACACTTATGTAAGCATTTCAAGCAACATTCTGTTGACGTGTACAATGCCACAAACACCCAGTACCATTTACACAAGCCAAAAGGCAAGATCATCTCCTACACAATGGAATTTCACACTACTCCAGTGAAAATGCTGTGAAAGGAAGGAAAGCCAGCTTTTCTTTGCTGTCTCTCCTTTGACCTTCTCCTCTTCCACTCCTACAAATATTTACATGCAGAACTGACCACATGGAGAGTTTATCCTGTGCACACTGGCCTTGCAGTGCCCAGCAGTAAAAGCCTTCGGCTACAGACAGAACGTGTCATGTGCGCACCTCACACGAACAATACTGACATCACAGCTATGTGTAAGGCACTAGCAATGTTACTTATGTCTATTAATAAAGAGTCTTTCAGATAATGAATGACAAATGTGCTTTAGTTCAGGACACACAATAGAAAGATTACATACTAATAGCAACAGCCAGGAAAGAAACGTGATAGGCAGGGACAAAGAAGATTAAACAACAGAGACAGAATTTGAAAACGGCAAAGATGCAAGCAAATATTTGTGCAGGCTAGCTAATGTCAACCTACCTCTGCTGTGCCGGGGGGGGGTGGTCCCCAAAGAAGGACCCTGAGCCCCATCCTGTCTGTCCCTCGAGGGGAACAGGCTTAGCCAGCTAGAAAATGGCCAAGCACTTTGGGGAAGAGGAGATATTTCTCAGAAACACGGTTTAGAGTGGAGTCCTCAAAGAGATATTTGAGGCACTTGAGATTGTTAAATAAAAAGAACTTAAAAGCACAGCTGCCAGGGTGCTGCGCCGGACAGGAGACTCTGTGGTGAATTTTGAGGGAGCAGAAATGTTGACACAGTTTCCCTCAAGTGTTTGTGTTTTGTTAGACGCAGAACTAAAATCCAGCTAAACAAAAATATTCCACTTGAAAAAAAATAAAGTTTATTTTCAAGCCTCAAATGCCTGTGTTTAAAGCTCAGGTAAACGTGAAGGCAAAAATGGAGCAGACGTTATTGGAAGACAAGATGCAAATTACAGAGTCTAATCTCTCTGCAGCCATCAGCACACTCACTTTATCTGTTTCCATCTGTCATCTGAGCTTCAAGTTTACAGGCCATGTACTGTCTGTTCTGGAATCTACATCGCCGATGAGGCGAGAGTCTCCTCCACAGAGATAACCCGTCTTTTCATTTGGGGAAAAAGGTAAGGCTATTTATTCACAAACATGCAGGAAAACTGAAAGCTTTTCTGTCTGTCTTTGCTTTTCAAAAAATATCACATGTGCAAAGTTTTCTCCCAGAATGGTCTGGGAACACAATTCCCAAGTTCAGAAAAAATGTGTTTGACTAAATAGATTTGTTTCTGATGGGGCTGTGAATGGAGCTATTAATAAATGTTATTAGAAAGACCATTAGATCTTTTCCAACTACTTTTCCTGTTAGCATGGTTGGTTTTTTGTTGGTGGTGTTGCCTTATTTTTTTTTCTCCTGGTAGCTCATAAAACTCACATTTAAAGAGTCTATTGTATTGTTAAATAAAAAAAGAAAAGCATAGCTGCTAGGGTGCTGTGCTGGACAGAGCTGTCTGTAGATAATTTTGAGGGATCAGAAATGTTAACATTTCTGAGTACTGAACACTATTCATATAGTGAATTTCAAAGGCTTTTCCTCATTTTACGTGAGATTTAATTTCAACACAAAAATTGTTCTGTGCTTGCAAAAACCATAGAGAGTAGCAAATGTGGAACTAGTACGTGACACGAGACACAAAGATACAAACCTGTGCTGCCTACACTATGGCTATTCTACCTAAGTCCACTGAGTGGGTCATCCCATAGAATGGGAAAGGCAGAAGTGCTGAAAATCAGACCTATCTAACCCCTAAAATCAGCTCTGCATGGAATCCCTGTTGGCTTTCTGATTGTCAGGTATGAGTGGCCATGGCTGACATGGGTATTAGATCTAACATAAAGAAGCTGAATTTATATATCTGTAAAATGTGTGAACCTTTCTATTTATGCATATATACTTTTGCTAATAGAAAAATCACTTCTGAAACACAGTCTCTCTGTGAGCAGGTCCCTGATGACAAATCTGAAAAAAAAGTGCCAAAAACTTGAAGAAAACAGATTAGAACTCGTAAGCCCTATGTGCAACAGGTGTGAAATCTAGATGCAATGTGCATTATATTACCACCTGTGCTCATCTGATTCTGGCCAAAACAATATCCTCTGCAGGTGTACACACGTAGGAATGTAACAGTCCTTTAGAGCAAGGGGAGAGAGTGGCAGCTTTGGCTGAGTCAAAGAACATTTACCTGAATGCCAGAGGATGACCAGGTGTGCAGAAGTATCTGGGACCCACATGCGGGCACAAACACTAAGGAACATCTTTTGCTAGCTCGATTTCTCTGTGTACTGCTGCTGATCCATCTGGAAATGATGTCACATGCCAGTTGCAATATTTCCTGGCATTAATAAAAGGATCAATTAGACAAAGAGAGTTGTATTTATCATATTTATGAGGTGATTCTGACATTTCTTTTTCTCTTCACTTTTTTCCTTTCTGCTTCAGTAATAGCTGAAGAATGCTGATGAGATACTAATTACAGTAATTCAACTCTTAACTGTTCCCAGTGGGTGAAGTTCAAACCCAAATGAAAGGGGTTTGGATGGAGAAGTTCTACATTTCACCAGTGATCCTAGTTTCTCAGCTTCTGTGGAGCTCCAGGTCCACCAGGGAAGTGCTCCTTGCTCTATGACTACATGATATTCCTTCCTCATCAGTTCAATGTTCATTAAAACTGTGGGAGAGATCCTGGAAGACTTTTCGTAAACCTGCTGCATTATTTCCTATGGGGAATAAGCCATTTACATGTCTCTCGTTCAGCTGAGAAAGGTTCTCAGCAACATCTCTTCACAGTGACCTGCATCACTTATCCACAGCTTTTTGGACAGTAGGGCATCCAAGTCAGGGGGAGAGATATACTTGGTGCATTTGCAAGACTTTGTTATTCAAAACACAGTTTGAAAATGGCTGTAGGAATTTAATTAGAAACTTCCATTAGGAGATTAGATGACTAGAACAAAGAAAACCAGTGAAAAGGCTTCTTATTAAAACCAGTAGCACTGCAGAATATTGATAACATAACAAAGGAATGAGTGGATATGCATAGCAAATTATTAAAGGTTACAGATAAATGTCCAAAAGTTGCTTAGTTTCTGGTTATCCCAGTATATACAGAAGCCACTGAGACACGCTGACACTCAGTCCCTGCTCCTGCAGAATACTGAGGACAGCCAGAGCTGTCAGAGTGCAAAGCTCAGCAGTGCTCTGCATAAGGTGTTTGCATCTTTTCTGCCCTGGTGCATAAATGAACCATGAACTGAAACATACAAGCCTACAGGTTACAGCACAGATTCTATCCACAAAGATTAGGAACTGTAAACTCCTCCGATGAACAGTCATGCCAGGCAAAAGGGGAGTTTATGCCTGGAAAAGGACTGGAGCGAGCAGAGTCTCAGTGCTCTGTGACACTACAGAATCCCTAAATACCCTCGCTGGGCGACATCAGCTCAGGTGAGCCTCAATCCTACAAATTCTGCCCAGAAAACTGTCTTGATGGTGTCAGAAACTTTCACAGGGAATCAAAAAATCAATAAATAATCTAAGATCAAACTTGGACATAATTTGAATAAGTTCCCCTTCCCGGAACTCAGATGAGTTGTTGCCACTCGTGGCCAGATTTTAGCATCTACTTACTCCAAACGGTTCTACTGTTTCCATCCGAGACAGGTCCACATTCACTGCAGCCATTAAACCCCAACTTCTTGTTGTTCTGCCCTCTACAAAAATCTGATCGGTACCTAGTTTTACAGTTTACACAACTAGGAGTACAGTCTTATTTAAATCATTCTTTGTGATACAGCCTAGCCCACTTTTGAATATTCAGTTTTTCGAAACTTGGGCAAAAGCAGTCAATGTGTTTACAGTATGTATGGAACAAATAACTGAGGCACAAAGCATCTTTCTTTTCAAAACAGAAGTGCTAGATGTTCCCAACCATCAAGCGTAAGACTGTTCATTATGTCTACATGACATTGTAATATGGAGCTAGCCCAGGGCTAATTAGCCAGCAAAGCACTGTGTTGATGTAGGTATGTTGCTGTCAGTATTCAAGTTTGGTCATGCAGAGTTTGATCAGGTAACTTTGCATGATGCTTCAGAAAACAGGGAATGATTAATTGTAATTTTTAAAAATGCCTTGCCTACCAGAGATATACAGAGTCCATTTCTCTGAATACAGATGAACACACACTCTATTATTACTTGAGAAAGTAATAATAATAACTCAGACAAAACCAACACATGAGTAGGCAAACACTGCCTACCCCAGCCTGAGCCTTCTCACAACCCTCGAATCTTTTTCACGTTCCAGTGGAGCCCAGTGAGCCAGCACGAACCACCTTGTGTCCCCTTGCGCTGCTGGAACAGTCTCACTTTTCAACTCCAGACCCTTCATAATGACACTAATGTGACTTCAAACAAAGAGTCAGCTTTGCTGGAGATTAATAGATCTGCAGTCACCTCTGTATTAGCTAAACTGTAATACCTGCTGTCCTGCTAATGCAGAAGCCAAAGCAGTACAGCCTGAAACTGGCAATGGCAACAATTCGACAACTTTTGTCTACAGAAAAGTAAAAAACCCAATAAATTAGCACACAAAGATTTACAGAGAGGAGTTTCCTCTTTGTTAATACAAGACAGCATTTTAATGGTTACCAGTTACTAAGAGGTTAAAAAATTTGAATATTTCCAAGAAAAAGTAAGGGTATTACAAGATGAGTAGATAGCTAGATGGATGACTGTAAAATACTAGAAAATTGCTGATTGCTTTGCTAAAGGGCAGAGGCAAATTACAATCATTGTCTTTTGTTCTTGTGAACCCAAGGCATTTTTTTTTTGTAGTCAAGTTATTCTAAAATGAACCATATAAGAAGCTGTGATGTCCCAGGAAAAAGTGAATATAACCCAGGACATTTAAATGGGTCATGAAACCATCCTGAAGCAATACTGAAATACTTGATACATTTGCCTATTTCACAGGCTTCATGTGGTCTGGAAAAGGCTAGAAAACATGTCTTTTTAGCAACACTACAGTATCTTAAGGTCAATGTTATGGTAACACAAGCTTCCTCCCTTTCTTTGCAGAAAAAAAATTGTATGGCTACTGCAAGATAAAATCCCATCCGGTTCTTCTTACATTCCTTGCTGATGAAACTAGATGGAGTTACCTGCTTAGAAAAGCAAGGAATAAGGAGGAGGAGCATGTAATGGAGGCAGAACAGCTCCAAAACAGACCTTTCTTGGTTAATATAGGATTCCATAATTTTTATTATCCTGCTAAAACAAACCAACCCCCTCAAATCCAAACATCACAACCCCTTTACCTTTTCAAAAGCCTGTGATGGTTCCTGAAAAAATTCTTTTGATAATACTGTGACCATTCCTTTCAGAAACTCAGAAGACGAAACAAACTTTCTCTCTGAAGAAAAATTAAACCACCTCCAGTCTGCGATGCTGTTACACACAAAGAGTACAGTTGCTTTAGCTGCATTTCCATAGCAGCTATAAGCTTCTCATCCTAGCAGCAATGTGGACTAGAATGCCTTTTTGCTTTATCACATCCTTGTTTTGTCATGAAGAAGTGCAATGATTTCACGCAAAAGTAGAATAATTCCTGGGACCACCACCCTATTCTGGCCACGGTTGAGAGGTCCCTTGAGCTGAAGCTCAGCAAAGGAAGGTTTGCTTTACCCTGGGGTCTCCTCAAAGCCCTGCTCAGACAGTTGACACTGGGGAAAGCCAGGGTGGCACCTGGAAGGCTTTCCTGTCACCATTCCTGAAGGTGACAATCAGACCCGGAAGCAAAGGGCCACCCTGGGGACAACTGGGATCTTTGGAAGTCAGCAGCCTCTTGGACCCCTACCTTCTTCAGGCAAGAGCTCCTTGAAATTCCACTCAAAGTAACTCTTGTATTCCCCCAACCACACAATATCTGCTTTAAGCTTATGTTTATATGGTAATAGTTAAATTATAAAGCACTAGCCTCTCACCTTTAGGTTCCTGGCTGGATTCAAACTCTCCTCCGATGGGAAATGAGTTTGGTGGCCTAAGCTGAGTCTTGAGTAGACAAAAGTGCTTATCTCCAAACTCCAAACATAATTCAGCACAACACGGCACGATTGGAACTCCCTGCCCAGGAAAAGACAAGGAATGAGCTTGTGTCAAAAGTAAATTACCTATGTAATCAAATCAATACTGAATTCAAAGTGGAAATATCAAAATTATCAGGTGGTGCTGTGGAGACTACAAAATTGCTGTTTAGCACAATGTTTTCCAGCCATATTCAAAATGAGAAATGTCATTTGGAGCAGATAAACTACACAAAATGAGGTCAAAGCCGCAAAGAAGCATAAGCTGAGAATCTTAATAAATTAAAGAATTCCCTTGAATAGCACCTTATCTCCCTTGGAAGAACGCATACAGTCTGGAACCATGTGTCCTCCCTTCTCCCAGGTACGAGGTAAAGAACAACCATGATCTGCATCTCTGATACGTTTGAAGATGGCTGAGGATGTGGTAGAAATATCATTTAGAGGTGAGTCCTTATGCAAATTGGATGAGTTTAAAACTGGACATTGTGGCAAAATACCAACAGATGAAATAACGTATCTTTAAGTTACAAGGGATTCAAGAAACACAAGTACAGTTCTCAGGTGGGAGGGGATAAAAAGATGTAACAGGCTGTGAACCTCTTCACCTGGTGATAAAGAAAGTAAAAAAAAAAAAGCATGTATTTCTGAAAAAAAAATATGTTGTGATTCTTAAACCATCTCCTGGTCAACTTAATGTGGCATTAGATATTCACTTCTTCCCTGCCTGCTTGCTTTATAGTCTCTACCCTTTACTCACAACAAAATGGATGACAGTTTCATTGCAGAATGAGATCACTTGTCCAACTTTGAATTACTGATCATAAAAATATCAGTTATTCTTTGAAGGATTGTTTGAACACTCTTTTTTTTTTTTATTATTATTTTTTATCAGCATTACTGTTTAGTGCAACATACACAAGGGGTTGAGGGGGGAAGTGATGGTGGAAAGAAATCAAACCTGGCTGAAGAGCTATGAGTTTGCAATACCCTACCCATACAAACAAGCTTCTATCGCAGTTATAGACAGCAGAAATAAAAGGGAGCTTTTTGGCTCACAGCTATAAAAAAAAAATTATCATAGTGATGAAGTTCCTCAGCCATCAACAGAGCTGTGATAACGCTGTTTGATGATGATTTTCCCATGAATGTTAAACAGCCGCCACTGCGGAGGAAAAGGAGCTTATCTGCACCTAATACTGATCTCTAATTCCTGCCCTTCTTGAACCATCCATTTTCTAACAGCATTAACTGGCAAATTTACATCCCATCTTAATGCTGCTAAAGAGGACAGGAGATGAAGAGTAAATGACAGCAGTGTAATGAGGATGGCTTTTTTCTCCTTTCTCTTTAATGGCTGAAGATTTACACAATTGTCTGTAAGCTTATATAGAGAGCTTACCTGAACCTTTTGCCAGCATGGATTCAACTTACAGGAGCTTTTGTTAACTAAATACACATAAATATTTTTAAGGAGGTTTAATATTGTGACTTCAAAGAAAGCTAAAAGACAGGATGAGAAAAAATATTTTTTAGCATTTTGATTATGGATAAAAATTGCTCACATTTCTTTCTTAAGCAGATGCAGTTGTATTTCCAAAATACAAAAATCAGATTTTAATAAAAATTCTTTTTCTGCTAAAAAGTACTTTCCTTTTTTATAACACGTAGGAGAACAATAATTTTTCAGGTTACAGAATTTTAGTGAAGAATTATCTCCAAAACTCAGAAACCAATGGTTATCCAAATACATTATGTAGAGCTGTTTTGCACGTGTCACCCACAATATGGATTGCTTTCTGATCATGGAGCTTCCATCAGAACAGAAGGCACTGCTCTGCATGGCAGAAAGGAGAGGAAGAATGGAATGTTCTAATATAGGAAACCACAGCAACAATACTTGGCCAGATTCAGTCCAAGTATTTCTATACATCCAGATAGTAGTTGCAATGGAAATTAGAACCAGTTCAAGATGTGCTGTTGCTATTTGAAAGGCTCTTGGTCTGGCTCAGGCTATTGCTGATATACAACAAACTAAATTTAATTAGGAAGATTTTTTTTTAAGTTAGCCTTTTTTTTTTTTTTTTCCCCAGTTCTTAATTTACTTAATATATATTATTTCTCCAGGGTGTGCAAGAATGGCTGTAGTTGAGAGGAAAAACACAAAATATTGTTTAGAAATGCAAGGGTGGAGGCTTCAACTCCTGCTTCTTGAGTCTGTCTGAAGGAAATGCAAGAGAGGGGACTTGATGCCTTTTCCAAGGAATTTTGTTATAATCCATTAAGTGTACTCCTCAGAAATGTCAGTGTTTGTTGAATACACGTTGCCACTCTTTCCATAGCAAGCCACAAGTATTTAATACATAGAAAAATATGCATCTATTTTTGTATGGCTATCTATACACACACATATGTAAGGAGAATATTGTGTCAAACGTATATGACAAATATAAACATCTAGCATACTAAAATATTAAAAATCAATTTTTATTCTTCTTTCAGTGACATTTGTATACCCTTCCCTTCCCTTTCTCAATGGGAAAACTGCAAATGTACCTTGAGAAGAGCTGCTCAGCAGTGTACACCTCTCATTGCTCATCTAATGAACGTTCAAGAGCCCTGAACCATTGTTGCTTCAGAAATGAGAAACAACAGCAGTCCCAGGCCAGTTACTATCACTGTGCCGACTGTTGCGACATATGTTCCTGGAAGCAGGCGTATCTCAAAATACAAACCTCCTTTATGCTTAAGATGATAATTGGCATTTATATTTTGAGGACATTAGGACATGCTGCACGTAGAACCCAAGACATCCAACACACAACATACGTGATGGATTACAGAATGATATACTTTGCCATTAGGTATAAATGAAAATTCGGGTGGCTGTTTCTATCCCTCTACATATATCTCTTGGTCCTAAGAAGCAGATAAAGTAAGCTAATTTGTAATTTGTCATTACTGTCCAAATCAACGTAAACTATTTGTGCTTCAATTTAATCTAGTCAGCTGTCAACCCCAGCTAATTAGCCATAGATTTCTTCTAAACTGTTAAAGACACCTGAATTACTTGTTATAACTAGATCTCAGAGGGTGAAGTAGAAGCAATACTCACTCAGAATAAATAAATGTGAGTGTTTCTGTTTATTGATCACTTCCGACCACAAAACTGATTTTTTTTTTAAATATACCAGTTTTAAGTGGTATGTTGCCATGACCCAACACTTAGGTTCCAAAATCGCTGATGAAGTTGTCACACAGAAGTCTCCACAGAAGAAACAGAGAAGTCTGCGTTTCATGGCATATGGATCAAACCAATTTCAGAGGCTGGGAAGGTCTGTATAATCCCCTTTTGGTTTTGATTTTCCCTTGAGCATCATCCAAACCTTCACTACAGTTGGGTTTTTGGCAGACAGAATTGTCTTGTCAGACCAGATTGCCTCTTCCAAACAGGTCCCAAATTGAATCACCTTGCCCATTTTTCAGATCTGAAATAACCCCATACTGATTAATCCAGCTGCCTGCATGACATATTAGCACTCTCCAATCTAACTTTCCTGGCAGCCCATCCTACAGGGCATGCAGGCTCCTGAGAGAACCAGGACACAAAGGAAGAGGCCTCAGCTCAGAAGAAAACAAGAACCTTAATGCACAGTGGGATATAAATGTAGAGGACACTGGAAACAAATCAAGGAAAAACAACCAGTGCCTCACCATCTCCCCAGGGCTGTAACCATGACAGAATCTCACTACAGCTACGTGAGAGTTTCTTACAAAATGTTATTTCCAGGAAGAAAACCGCTCTTTTCATGAAAATCAAAACATTATCATTTCCTTATAAAAATAGAATTAAATTTATCTATCAGGCAAATATTCCCTTTGAAATAATTAGAAGAGGTTTGGGATTTGCCTTTTTTTTTAAATGAAATTGAAACTGATTCATTTAAACCATCTGAATTGTACTTCCTGTGAATCACTGCAGTATAATAGGAAAGAAAACACAGTTCAGTGTTACAGTACACCATCGAAAACACCTGTTTGGTCTAACGAACTAAAATGAAACATTTTAATAGTTTTTAATTTTTTACATAACTAGCCATTACACTGGAAAATCAGACTGATACAATGAATCTACAAATACTAACATTTTGGCATAGTAGATACACACGCACACAAACTTAGATCTACAGTTACAATTGGTTTACAGTTGGCTGCTTGGCGAGAAGACAAAACCCGGGGTCAGCATGGCAGTGTTGCCAAGAACCTCGCAATAAATACCCAATTTTCATTTTGCTGCCCACCATAACTAAATACAGCAGTATGAACGTAAACCAGCGAAGCAACAGTAGAGGTCCAGCTGCACTGCACACTTAAAATGAGATTAAAAGATGAAATATAATTAAAATACCATCACAAAATTTCATTGTCTTCTCATGTTGTAGCATGTGCCGTCAGAATCGCTGTTGGCAATGCAGCACGCAAAGTGTACCAAAACTGTACCTTACTATATATTGCAGATTTTTTGTGTGCATATAACTAATGTTTTAGCACAACAGGACAGTGAAGATGCACCTTCAACTGTACTTCGCAAAGTATTTTCTCCTGTGCTACATATTTGGGAAGAGAGGGGACAAAGAAATACTGGAGGAAAAAATACAGACAGAAATTAGGGGTTCATAAAAAAAGTGCAGACACACCCTTAAAACAAACAAAAAAAGCCTTAAATTTCATCCAAATTGCTTGAACACATCATAAAGCCCCAGATTCTGTCAACACTAAAGCCTTACAAAGAGAGATGGGAAATATGATGTGGCATAACTCTGCATTTAATCAAGGTGAATCCCTCTCTGCTGATTATCAAGTGAGGATAGATTTCCTGCTCCACTCTCTACGCGTACACATGAAGAAAGACACCATGACTGATAACATCTAAAACCATAATAAGAAAAAGAGATTATGTTAACTGTTGCTTAAGAAGTTTCTTTGTACCAGAGAAACAAACAAATTGAAGGCTTTAAAAATCAAAGGGCAACTTAATGTTGTAGTTCTACGCAAACACAAAAGGACTAAGAAAGAGCTGCCTCCCCTTGTTGCAGGTAGATCACAGAACTCTCACTGTTTTGAGCATGTCAGCGGTGGCTTCCAACTTCCACCACCTCATACCAGCTCTGGGAACACACGGCCGGCTGGCTTTATCCTCACAACTGGATTATAGGCTTGATTATTGTAACTGAGAGAAGAAAAATGCTTCTGGGAAGAAAACATTCAACGTATCTGAATATGTGAGGTCTGATTTTGTGAGTGATGTGGCTCCTTTTGCCCCACCACCTATCTGGAATATTCAGCCAGAGTTCCCTCCCAGACTACAGTGGTACTAAATTGTATGATATAAAGGAAATTGATTTTATCCGGCAGAAAAAATAAGCTAAATACTGAATGAACGATCTGCATCAAACAGCCCTAAACCAGGACCCAGAACAATAAAAATCTCAATATGTTTCACTGAACGGAAAATAGTTTCTCACACAGAGGCTGTTCTGGGGAAGGTGTGTAGCTATAGTATGGCATGCTTGAAAAAGCCAGGGAACAACTGGATCCTGCTGTAGGAAGAAATGTTTGACAACGGTGAAGCCAGGAAGTGATTTGCAGCTGCGAGATAACGGTGACTGTCCTGAAGTCCCACAAGACACTTGCAGGGACATTGCAAATGACCCTGAGCAGCATGTGCAGTTCATCTCAGGTGAGCTCCCAGATCTTTCTCTCTCTCTCTCCCTCCCACACATTGGCTCACAGATGAGGATGTGGATGTCCACAAAGTTCAGTACCAGCAGCTTTACTGCTTGTCATTTGATACGGCCCTATGCTCTGGAACTCTTTGCGATCCTCACGTGGCCACCCTTACTTCTACAATGTGCTAAGATACCTGCCTGGCCTTATTTTATCATTTTGTGATTGAGAAATAAAAAAGAAGAAAGAGGGAGTCATGCCAAAGTGTCACTTTATATCTAACCACTCAATACTGGGCATACGGACTTGATCAAATAGATGGAAGCTGTGCATTAAGCACAAAAAAAGATAGGAGTAAATATTAACCAGCCTCTGTTAACTTTTTACACACAAAGCCCACAGCATTTTCTTGTAGCTGCAGACTTACATTCATTTTTGTGAATGTGTCAAATTACAATGCTTATAATGCAGTCTTGCGAATTCAGCCTGTGCAAAATATCACCAATGACATTTTTAAGTGGTCCAGTTTGAAAATGTGACCCTTAGAGACTTGATGAATAAAATTAGTCAACTCTGTAACTTTAAAATAGCTCATTTCTAATTAAAGTGTGATGAAGCTTTCAGCCTATCTAGCTTGGGATGCAGAGTGCACGAGCAAGCCAATTAGAGATAGTAGCAAAAACAAAATGGTGTCACAAAAAGATTTACCACATCAGTCCCTCCAGTAGCTGCACCATTTCTGCTGATAAAGGTGAAACAACAGCTCCTGCTGCAGCTGAGGCTGGAGCTCATGTTAAGCTGACAAATCAACTTTTAGAGTCTTGGGAGATTCAGCAGAGCTATCAAGAGGCACAAAGGCTACTAATGCTTATGTCATACTTCTCAACTCTCACACTTTACCCAGGAGACGCCAGATTTTTTTGGCTTATATTTTTTTTTTAATTTTTCTGTTCTCCTGGGTAAAAAATCAAAGAGGCCCATTAATTCAATGAGAATTTCACATATCTCGCTGCTTGATTTTTTTTCTTCCACGAGACTCACAGTTTGAGGTTGAGAAGTATGCTCTACTTTGATAATGACACCCCGAAGGGTAGCACTGGTAGAAAGATGAACGTGCAACAAAATCCCAGCTGCTGCTACTCAATGCAAACATTCAGTACATGTCGATGCTTGAACTCAGGTGGAGAGACCACCATATATCATTACATCGCCGTTCAAGGAAGCCTACATAATAAGACATAACGAACAATTCAGCTGGTATTTGAACCTACATAGCACAGAAAAGAGAAGAGATTGGTCTGACTCTTGTAAGCAAGCATCCGGCTAGTGATAATCTGTCAAACATTTGCACGCCTTGTGGTAATCTGGTTCACCACTTCTGAGAGGACGCGATTACATGCTTACTTGAACAAATCTCCCTGCCTGTCTAGTGGTGAGCATTAGTAGAAATGGGACGAGACAAACAGATATGATGCTACAAAAAGAAAACGTAATGATTTTTATGACGTTCCAGTCTTTCATATCTAAAAACATTGTGGGTAAAGAAACCAAATTTTTGCAAAACTTGAAGTTCTAGAAAAAAGCTAAAAGCAAAGACCAAGGTCTTGCAAGTGGGGTACTTCTGCTGTTATGTTCAAATTATGTTCCAAAAAAACCAAGAATACAGCTCCTTTGTGGTCAAAAGCACACCTGTTTGGGCACCTGAGGGCAGAATTACCAGATTGCCTACACACTATATATTAACAAAACAACCCAATGTATTATGTATGTACATTCAATCATATTTCACGTGGCACAATCTTAGCAGCATGAGTGGTAAAGACGTACAAAAAGTATGTAGCTCAGATTTTAAAAATCTATACCCCACTTCAAACAAATCTATTCTCCTTTGCTTCAGTTGTAGATAATTCTGCAAATAAACAATATGTGCCTAATACATATATCATTCGGAAATTAAGATGACCTGTAAAATAGAAGTGCAGATGCAAAGTTTCAGGACTCAGTCTCCCAATGTAGTTCATCTATGAAGTTCAGATCTGAAACTGAACTCAAATTGTTCATGTGAGGCTCTTCAAAGCCATAGGTTTAATTCAAGCTTAGCTGCAACATTATTATTATGAAGAAATCGTAATTACAAGGCTAAGATAGGCAGAGAAATTGGGAAAAAATGTAAGGCGAAGCATAATTTTAAGATGTAGGTAAATATGGAAGAATTATGTCAGTTAATTACATGCAGGAGAATGGAAATTATATGAGTTAGGACCATGACATTATTGAAAGTAATAACAGCCAGTAATATATCATAGATTATATGAGATAAGTTGAAGAAGAGTAGATCCTTTACAGGTGCAATCAGACAAGGTCACAAGTAAGTAACCACCGTATAGGCTATCAGCTATGGATGTGATATGAAAACTGGCCTTGCTTTAGGAAATAGTGTAGGGATAGAGGCTGAAATCCTGTTTAATTACCACTCAGTTTTTCAGAGGGAGCAGAACAAAAGCTGAAAGGAGATTTTCTGACTCATTGGATTAGCTATGATTGTAAACCATAGTGAAAACATCTGCATTTGACACAAAATGGTGTAATCATAGTGGAGGAGACCTTTGGAAACAGAACCATACTATGGACCTAGGGCTGGAAACAGGAACTAGAGTGAAAAAGTTCCTAAACCCTTAAAAACTCAGTAAACACGATAAAAGTCCCCAAATTAAGATTTGATTTTCAGGCTGCAAATAACAGAGGAAAGACATCAGAAGAAACTGTGCTAAACGTCCAGCGGAAATACATTTCCAATTGACCAAGGCCATTCTGCCTTTATAATGCTGACACCTGTATTTCTGATTTTGTCTCACCAAAGAGGTTTTCTAAAACTGTCAGTTTAAGCTGCACATGCAAAATACAATCTGTTTTTTCCTCAGGCCAGCGTTGTGTTGTTTTCTATTTTTTTTCTGGGCTCTGAAAGCACAGCTCTGATACAAATCTACATCTCTGTGTGCCTGCTGCATTAGTGATCACGCTCAATGGCCTGTCTGCTGTGTGAGATTATGGGGATACTGAAGGCAGGGGGCAAAGGATCAGCCAGGATGTGTCCAAACTTCAAATCGCTGGCTACACCCCTGACTGAAGTCTACATAAATTATGTCCACCACGTTCCCATCATTTATTTCTTTTGTCATTCCTTCAAAGAACTCGGTCGTATTCTGTCTGACAGGATTAAGTCTTGGTAAAACCATTGCTGATCTTCTTTTAATAACCCTTTCTCCTATAAATACCCAGCGCTTTCATCCCTAATGATTGATTCTCCTATCTTAACTTTCAGCCATATATCTGAGGATAGCTATTGAAAAGCAAGCTTCATCTGCCAAGGCAAGTGTAAAGATGAACTCAGGTGCCTCTATGCTTAAATGTCTGTGTATCTATTTATCACCTGTTAAGGTACAAACAGCTCATCATTACAACAACCACTGAAGACGAAAACGGTATCCTTACTCAGTCAATTCTAGAGCAGGAATCCTGGGTCTGGAAATACCGGTTTAACTTTTTTGAACATGAAAAGGAAAAAAATAACCCTTTATCACAGATATTTTTCTGTCAGAAAACCATTTCTCACCCTCTTCATCAATACATGTCTGCTACAACTAACACATACATACTTAAAAAAGTGACCAGTTTGTTCTAATACAGACTCCCAACTTTTAGAGTTTCAAGCTACAAAATATACTGTTTTATCATATTTGATTGGTGAAACTTTATGATACAATTGCAGGCAATAACTGAGGCTGTCATATATTCTAGTATTCATACTTGGTTAGTTACAGGGTGGTTTATTTCCTCCTGTTTGAAAACAGAGAAAAAAACATTGTATCGGCTCTTGCTAATACATGTTTGCATGCCTGTGTCCACTCTAGAACTCGCTAATGCAATTCCCTTCAGCATTTTGTAGGTCTCACTATTTCACTGATGGAGAAACTTCAGCTAGCCTGGAACTTGGCTGCTGAAATTTTGACTGACACCATGCATGAAAATCACATTACCCTGGTTGTAAAAAACCTTCTCTGGCTACCTGTAAAGTACAGGATTATGTGTAAAGTCCTAGTTATTAACTTACAAGTCCTTAAATTGACTTGGGTTTGAATACCTCAGAGACATTCTGGAACCATACATCCCCAGTCGTTTTCTTTGGTCTCAGTCAATTGGATTAGTTCTTTTTGGCTGAAGACATTGAGCTACAGGGCATTTTTAGTGTTTGCTCGCTCCTCATGGAATTCATTAACCATGGAGGTCAGACTAGCTGACTCTCTAACATGCTCTAAATCTGAACTTAAGGTATACATTTTCAGATTGCTTATTAGGATGTGTAAAAGTTATACGATTCTCTTTATTAGGTTTCTATAGTCTTTTCACATACGTACATATCAGTGAGTGTCAGTAATTTCAGAGCTAGAATTAGTCTCGTCTCAGGATTATTCTCCACCTATGCACTGCAGGAAAAAAAAATACAGTATTATTGCAACTTTTCCTAATAACTTTGCAAGGATCTGCAGAGAAGAGACTTGGCAGATGGAAACCCAATGCTTAGACAAGACATTCCTATCTTTTAAAGTACCTTTGACAACATGATCTAGATCAATATTTCCAGGAAGCAGAGCAGGCAAAATAAAGAGAAACTCTCTTTTTAAGTTTTTGAAGTCTTTCATTCAATTATTATATTTGCTTTTAAGATATTTATAACTGTCTTCCTTTTTCTCATCAGTACCCACCCAAAGAAGCTCCCGTGGTTTTAGCTAGTCTGCACCTCAGTAAACGAGCACTGAATTCAGGCATGAGACCAAATCAAGCTCTGATCTAAATAATTAATAAGACTAGATCAGATCATAAATTTACTGCACTAACAGGTATTCTTATGAACCCCTGTGTGGTGTGATGATACTTATATTCCATAGCGGTACTGCAGGTGGACAAATTCTAAGTTATATTCTAAACCAGAAAAGCATAATGAACTTAAAAGTTTGACTAATGAGATGCTCAGTCTAACGCTATCCAGTTTGGCCCTCCCCCTCTGTCCTAGGCAAAAGTCTTAACCAGCTGCAGCGAGGATCAAAAGAGGGATGCGCCTAATCCATGAACGTGCTCCCTGTATTGGTGCAGCATATAAAGAACAATGCCCTATCAGCAGTGTCTGAATAACTGTGTCTTGAGCTTGCATGCCAACAGTTACGGGTAGATGTCATCACTTTAAAAAATAAAAGCTGTTTCCATAGACATGCAAGACAGATCGGTGAATTTGCCTGGTTTAAATTAGGCTGAGTGGTTCATGCTGGCGTAAGGAGGGGGACGATATTTTAATAAAACCAGCCAAATCAAACCTTCCCTGCCCAATCGACTTTTCACAGAACAGGCTGACAAGGTATTAAAAGCTGTTCCATTGCATTCGGCATGTGAAAAGGGTGCCTGGCATCTAGATTTAATAGAGCCCTAAATAGCTATAGATAATTTATTCTAGCTATGGCTTTAAGTTCTGTTTTTCAGAGAATATGAGTCTTACAAAAATGGTTTCCATGCAAATCAAAACCAGCTGAAAGCTTGCCAAGGCCAAGATGTAATTTAAGATGGCATTTAAGCTGCTCCGTCTCTTCTGCCTCTAGAGATATCATCATAAAATAAAAGAATTCATCAGGTAATGTTTTCTTCATTATTCAACCGCACAATTCTGAAGTGAAAAAGATAATTAGACATACAGTGCTGTCGACACATAGTTTATGAGGAGATTCTGATTAATTAGCTATGGTAAAAGGTCTTTATATAGTCATAATTAATTTATATTTCAAGAAAAAAGGCAAACAGACAGTACACAGATTTTAATATTTCTTTCCTCTGACAAATTTATCAAAGTAATTCTGAAGTTCTGTTGAACCTATTGCACTTCATTGTTACTTTATAAAGCAGGAAACAGACAACTAATATTGACTTTCCTGGGACCCAGACAGCTTAACACTCTCACACCACTCTGAAAAATGCATATTTTCTCTGCTGAACCAGCAAGCAAAACACTGTGAGCTGCTCACCAAGACACATATTGGTCTGGAATACATTGAACCAGCAACGCAAAATTTGGATGTAACACACAAGTTGCCTTCCAAGTTCCATCATACTTCCTTCTACCAAATTGACCTGATTTATAGTAGGACTGAGGTCAAAAGGTGATTATTCCGTATTTCCTTTACTTTTGCACATTGAGTATTAGCCAAAGGAGTTAGACATATTGTCTTCATATATTGTCATGTTAGCTCTGTGCTCGTGCTCACACTCACATCTAAACTCCCCTCACTGACCTCACAGGTGCATGTTGATTTACGCTCTGGTTAACACCGCGGTGAGCCAACCAGCGCCGCTGGCAAAGAGAAGCACGACGCAAACTCAAGCAAATTCAAGTGTGCAGAAGAAATGCAACCTGTTCAAACCACATGGTACAGAAAAAGGGAGCCCGTAGTCAGGGACAGGCAACAAAGACAAAGCCACAGAGACTAAATTGTGTATTTTCAGTAAATTACTGTCAGGGATTAATTTAATCCAAATAAGAGAGATGAAAACGTGAGTGATCTTTGAGACAGTCTTAAAACTGTATCACTGTGTTTTCAGGTATAATAGCCATAGCACCTATGTACTATGATATAAAGTTTTGTTTTTTTTCTGAAACAAACACATTATGAATTCACGTTTGGCTGTGAGGCTAAAGGTACAAGCACACATGCAACCACCAGATTCTGATGAGGGATTGATGTTCCCTTCTTTCAGTCACTTATTCTGAGAGAGACTTAGAGGTAAAGTCTCCACTTGGGACCTTCATCAACAACCACTGGGGACTGTCGGAGTCTTTCCAATTTAATTTGGCTCAGCGCTTTGAAAATGCTCAGGTGGCACTTCAGCTACGAGCGGAATTAGAAAGACTGCAAAAAACCCTGTTTCTTCTCTTGTTTCAGCAAGAACATTAGTGATAAAAAGTAGCTTAAAAATCCTAAACTGCAAGATGCCAAGTAATGTCCATTCAATTTCTGGTTAAGCTTATTTGATGCAGTATATTACTCAGAATGATTTGGAGCTATAAAAAATGTTACAATAGTGAAGATTCCTGAATAAATAATTCTCAGTTAAGTGTTAGCACCTAATTATATTAACTTATAGTAATTACTGATTCAATTACGAAATTGAAGATTAACCTGAAAATGCAGACTGGCTAATTTATTTTTATGATAGCTATACACTAATAGTACATGTAGTTGGGCTTCTCTAGGCACAAGCAAGTTAAGGGTTATTTTAACACTCATTTAGGAAGCTAAATAATCTTGCAACATTTTAATATACGACTAGAATACCTACTGAATTGTGTTTGACACAGTGTTGCATTTTATTTTTCTACAGTCTGTGGTATCTTGCGTAGAAACAGGGGTAGAAAAAGACCTTGATATCTATAATCTCTGATTATAGTCTTCATTTTTTTCCAGTCAGAATTTCATGTCAGAATCTGACTTTTATAATAAGTAAAAGAACCAAACATGTTTGTGTTTGGATTTTCTGTTGGGAACAGGAAAGTTAGAGAATGCTTTGTGTTTCAAATTGGGGTAGAGGGGAGAATAGGTGCAACAGTCAGTTCAAATGATTTTAATTAAGTATTTAGGGACAGTATTTGACTATTAAGAACAGTGAGGTAGAGTGAGGTGAAGATGACACAGGTAAAGCTTCCTTTGGGTCAGGGAAGATGGACTTGATGAACTCCTGAAATTCCTTCCACACCTCAGATTTTCTGAAGGTGCGTAAAATAAGACTCCTGGTGTTTTGATCTCTTATGTAATCTCATTATTATAATTTTTTCAAAACACAGTAAAATAAATTAAAATAGAAATATCATTTTAGTTTATTCAGCATAGCAGAATAACTGCAAACTTTCCATATTGTGTGCGACTAAGGAGAGAGTTTTGCCACAGATTTCTACTTTAAAGTCACATGACTGAAAAAATCACAGCATGCCCTGGAATCTTAAACAGGTAATTTCTCCCAAGTCAAACTTTCTGTGATGATTTATTTATTGTGCTACTTACAATAAATATCATGATTCTCAACTACAAAGATAACAAGCTGTACTTGCGAGCGGTACATGTCGCATATTTAAGAAGTAACAAAGCAGCGAAGATTACTTCACGTGTACAGATTATATATTATTTGTTAGTGTGTCACTTCCAGTGCTCTTTCTTTTCCAAGCAAAAGTATAAAAAACATGTGATTAGCTATGACACTTTATGTGTTAGCTTTTACCCAGATAAATGTCAGATTTAGATAATCCTATGGTATCTATGCTTCAAATACTTAGAAACATGACTCTGGAAGTTTAAGAAAATATATACATACATATT
Source organism: Streptopelia decaocto (assembly GCF_964273445.1). NCBI lineage: Eukaryota > Metazoa > Chordata > Aves > Columbiformes > Columbidae > Streptopelia > Streptopelia decaocto. The sequence goes on along the minus strand of NC_138659.1, from coordinate 65,970,367 downwards.
ATTGAGATTAGTACACCAACTAGTACAGTCCTGCAATAATAATGTATGGGGCATGACTGAGTTTAGCAACTATCTCCAAACACTTCCTGTGTCAATTAGTGGAAACCAAGTATTATATATGGTAAAGGGGGGTGGATTATTCAGTAAAGACGACTGCTAAATATATAATTTCTCCCTAATTCGTCTCGGTCCTAGCACGTTTTTAAACATTTCAATCTCAAGTATATTTGTAACTTTTAGGAAGATAAAATGTAGTATATATGGCTTCAAAAAGTTACTGCTCTGGTTAATTCTTTCTCTTCCAATGTATGGGCTTTTACATAGGTAATTGGTTTTTCCTCTACCATTCCTTTTTGTCTATATTTTTCCCATTTTAAGTACCAAATTCCTACTGAGTGCTCAGACATCTAAGCATCCGTATTAATACGATTGCTGTAAAGGCAAAACATCTTTCAGTTTTAAGAGGAGTTCCTAAAACTGGTCAACTTTTTTAGCCCATCATGGGCTAAATATCTGTTAATGGTCTGCAACCCTTACAAAATGTGGTATTTATTAGACATGCCGTTCTTGGGAACTGGACCTTGCCGGAAAATTTTGTAATTAATCCCCAGGCATTCAAATCCTTTTCAATAATTACTTTCGCTTTTGAATTTGTCTTTTAAGACACAGCCAAAAGCCATATGCACAATGTCACTACCTTAAAGGGAAACATTATGTCTTGTAGAGCATCTCAGAGAAACAAATAGTTTTAAGCGTATCCCTAGATCTTACTCCTGTGTCTCATACCATGCTGCTATGCAAGAAAGTGGAAAAATCCAGGCCCTGGCAATTTGTTCTTTTGACTCGCTTTGCTTGTCAGTCTCAAACTGGAAAAATAAAAAGAATTTAAAGATAATGGGAAAAAAAAGAAGTTATTTCTTTGTACAACCTCATTTAATTTTTGGAGAAAGTCAGATTGTTTCACACTTAAAGAGAAATCTGTCACTACATAGCATAAAGTAAATAAGTTCTATAGGAGTTCACTGTCTCAGCACCGCTTTCATCTCACCCTTTCCACTTCATCACACATTTACTGCATGTTTCAGTTACTTCCAAGACACACTGTTTACATTCTCATAAACACTTAAGGTTCTAAGAATTCATTACTATTAAAAAATTGGAAATTTGAGTACATGAAAGGATGGTAGGAGAGGCAAACGAGCTTTCCAATACAAAACAGAATTTGGCACTGGGTATGCAGAAAAAGATCTGTGAACAGCAAGGTTAACCTCATACTCGAGTCCTCCCTTTACCATTGCTGCTAAAATCTATTTCTTGCTGACGGTTAACTCACAAATGCAAAAGCTACACACCTGTCTGCCAACTATGCACAGCTGCATAGATCTTGTTGCTGATCCAACCATCTGCAAAATGTGGCAGCCAGTTAATGCACAAATCCATAGCACCTTTAGGAAACAATTCTGAATTTGCCAAGCGCTGCCTGCAACTCAAAGGAGACATCCGTTCTTTGCAATTCTTGATGAATAACACTAGATTCAATTTGGGACCCTAAATGGACAGGCCAGCCAGTTTTAGTATTTCTGAGTTTCATCAAGGGCTTGATATAAAACAGGTGGGTTTTGATTCATACACCAAAATAGACGGGCTAGAGGAATCAATCGCACTTGTATCTACCCATAATAAAACAGAGGGCAGCAAGGAAGGTGCAAATCTTAAAAAATCCCATCCAGAAATCCACATCAGATAGACTTCTGCTGTGTACACACAGTTCAACATATAGAAAATATGTAATTGGAGCTTTCTGAGACTTTAAAATATATGTAACTAGATATACTAAGAATTTAGACTGAGAACACTAAATTTAGAACTTAGAGTACTCAGCACTGATTTAACTGGGCCCTTATCAAAACATTCATTTCCTTAGCAAAAAAATATAAATGGACCAAAGCTGTGCAGTTTTGAAGAAATAAAGGATGAAGAAAGTCTACTGAATACTTACAATATAAATGATGGGCTGTTAAGAGATAAGGGATGATATACATGATGTTTTTCCAGCTCTTAAACTACACCCTTCTCTTGGAAACCAGCTCTGTGTAACTTGCAAATAGGCAAGACAACATTTAATGAGAAAAGAATAGGATTCTCTATTTATAAGTATCACCTCTAATTTTTTAACCACACTCCAAACCCAAAGCTTTTGCAAAATTACTGTTGAAAAATAATGAGATAAAACAAAATTATGGTTTAAATGTGCTAAATCATGATGATCTGCCTGATGCTCTCTGTATAGAATTACGAAGAAACATTTTCCAAAATGCTTGTTGATTTGCAACCATTAATTCCTCTTTTATTTAAACAAATATTTCCTCCTGAAGTGTTTATTTCTAATCAAAGGCCATTTAAGATATTTTTAAAAAATTAAATAGCACCCACTTAAAATGTGTTCAGTAGACTCTTTCATCCCCCAAAATACACATACCAATTATCTTACCTTCTGCACAGACTGTTCTATCCCAAAGAATCCCAATGTGCTTTGCAAATATGTTAACAACGTGGCATGTCAACTTCCACCGCTGACACACAAGCGTTAGTTCTGAAACCATCAGCACTTGGCAATACTGTGTAAATGTCCAAAACAAAAGCGAAGAATCAGTTATCTGTCTAGGGGGCAAATATAATCATTTAACTTGGAATCGGATCGGGATTAAGCATCGGGGTTTACAACCCAGTGGTTATTATTGCATTTTAGTGGTATCTTGGTGGTTAGCATCCTTGAGCTGTGTAATGGGTGATAATGCTTGATTGGGTGAGTGCATCAGGAAGAAGGGTGCTACACAATGAATACACCTGATTTTTGTTTTGTTATGTTTTAATAAAAGAGTTGAAACCTTCTTCTCCAAAATACACATTTGGTATAGTTGAAAGGAAAGGAATTCTGGGGTGCATGTAGGTAGGCTGGTTGCAGCAACTGCAGCATCTAGAAGCTGCTCACACGACGTCCCTTCTGATTTTAGATTCCAAGGGATTATCCAGCTTTCCTCTGGGTATCACCTGGCATATTCCTGCCATACCACCGACACTAAAATGAGTTGATTATTGCAGCTACAGAGATGACCCATACGGGAAGGATCTCAGGCTGGTCACTTAGGCTGCCCACATGGCCTGATACTGTGGTAGCCCAACAAGGACTATCACAGTAGGTACTAATGCTCTTAAACACAGTACAAGGCATTACAGCTAAAATACATAATGATTTCACGGTTCACAAATTTTGTTTTAGGAAACAATAAATTGTGTTTACATTCCCTGGTTATAAAGGAGGATGTGAGAATTCCTGGGTTGTTCCAAAAATGTAAAGCAGGATCAGCAGCACAAGATGTTGAAGCAGAAGCATTTCCCTGAGAAGCAGCCAACTTAGAAGTGGAATATGGATTAATGTCATCAGGAGCAGCGGCAAGAACTGCACAGGCAGTCTGATGGGGCACTTTCCTCGCACATCACTCTGCGGCTCTACAGCTGAGCCACTCAGAAAATCACAGCTGAAAAATTTTGTCCAGAACTATCAAGCAGATTTGCACCCTCTCTACACTCTGAATTTTACAGGTTACTGAATAAAGATGAATGAATATCTTATGTAGCAGGTGCAATTTTGATCTGTGGAAAAAAAAAAAAAAAAGTAGCTCCGCTACTGTACATAGTGATGGCTTAAACTAGGGTTTGATGTGCCACAGAGGATCTTCGCAGAGGTCTGTAATCTCTTGTCAGATGAGGAAAATAAAAGTTGTTTTCAAACAATTCGGTCAATCTCCTCTTCAAATTCTTTTTGCTCTGCAAAAGCTGTATCTGAGAAATCTCTAACACGTTTTGATATATCAAGGTAAAGCTAAACGAATTTTCTTCTTTAACATGTCATTTTGAGATTACCTAAATACTCTCATTAATTATAAACTCACATGAAATATGCTAGAAATCAGTCTTCCACATTGATTCAAGGGTAGCATTAATTTCAGTTTAACTGGCTATAGTCAACAAACCTGCAGGGAGTTTCTGTACCTATAATACTTCTCTTAGTCGAAACTGGCTGGCAAGTTCAAAAATTATTAAGGTCTTAATTACTAAATGACTGATAGTCTGACTGCAAACACCATTTTTCTTCAGAAACACAGAAGATCAACCAATACTTATAAACTTTTTCAAGTGGCAAAAGATATTTAAATGTAAGCTGCACAAATTCAAGAATGTATTTTGTCAGTTTTAAAACATTCTGAGTTCCCATAGGGCAAATTTACATCACCTTACTAGGTTCAGTTAAAATATATATATATATATTCTAGAAGCCTGGGTTTACCTTCTACAATGTCTCAAGGCAAGTTTCTGAAATTGCAAGTACCAGAAGTGACAGCACACTTTCGAAAACATAAGCTTCTGTTTCCAAAGCCCCGAATGTTATTCTTACTGACTTTCAGACACAGAAAAGCCTTATTATTCACCACACATACTCAGTCTAGTTTCTTTGCTCTTGTCTGGATTGAGTTGGTTTCTCACAGTGTCTTTACTTCTGTCACTTGAGTTTGCTCCTATATATCTGTGTTCCTACTAACATTCTAAAAAAGCTGAAGAATTCAAAGTAATAAGTGAGTTTTCCTATATGACTGTCTATAGTATTTACCATTATAGCTTTAGCTTCAACAGACCTTCATGCTACCTAAGGACTTGGTAATTCTTTGTTTTGCGAAGACTTCTGAACATTAAAGATTTTCTTGTGTTCTCCTACTTAGGGTGAAATAGCTTTGACCATGAAGAACACAACTCTGTAAGATTTCAGGGTAAAGATAAAGTATGAGTACCTCCTTATTCATAGACCTTATACCACGGTATCACATGATCACATGGCTTTTATTACCTAGCACGTCCTGGGAGCAGGTGAAAAATAAAACCATTCCTAATTTTAATACTAAAGATCAACCCTGCCCAGAGAGTTCCTTTACCCCAACGGGTTATTCTTTTCTGCCACCAGGAAACAAATCAGTCTTTCAATCCCCATTCTACCGATGGGAACACTGAGGGAGCAAGAACAAATGACCTATCAAAAATCTTTGAGTGGGATCAACATCATACATAGGATCTCATAACTTCCAAATCAGTTCTTTGACCACTGGCCAGTAGCTTCAAATTGTGATCCTGGGCCCTTGCAAACAGTCAAATTGACCGTACAGTCACAATAATTATGCATTTCAATGAGCCAATTTGTTATTGTAATTACAAGTTTAATCTGAATTCTGTGTATGTAATACAATTTCAAACTACCCCGAGTATGTTTCTCATAGTAGATTGCAATTTTTAATTTCCTGACACTCTGCAAATGTCAGAGAAGCGTTACTGCGATCCCTATGCCTTTTAATATGCCCCAAAGATAAGTGAATCAAGATGAAAAAGATCCATGAACCATAGGCAGCCTCATTATCCATACTCTCAGTGCTGTTCATTTCCTAAGGACTGTTCTATACGAGAGAAATTATCTATATTCTATGTATACCATAGCAGGATAGATCTGTTTTCCATCTGCTACATTTTTGCCCCTCTGAACTTTACTCCCCCTGTTGGTATATTGTCTATATTTTTCCCATTTTAAGTACCAAATTTATACATTTCACCCCATATTTTTAGCAAAATACACAAAAAACCCCAACACAATTGTTATATACTCTTAGAAATGAATTAGGCCTTAACAGTTAGCTACCTCATTTTGTTCTAAAATTCAACAAACTCTAAGAAAATCTCTTTTTATACAATCTTTTGGATATGTCATTTGCCATTTATATTTGATGGCCTTAAGGAAAAAAAAAGTTACAAAAAGGTATTAATGCAAGTAGATAATAAAGCTGCATTCTATAAATCTATAGCAGCTTACAGTAATCATTAAAGCATGCAAAACTCTTTCATCTATTCAAAAATATGCAGTGCACAGAATGCCTGCTAAGGTGCATGACAAGTCAGAGTTAAATATATATTAATAAATGAATTAGGTTCATAAATAATAGCCATAATGACATTTTAGGAGACAATAAGTCTGAGGATTGTCAGAAAATGGTTGATGTATGAGCTTCACGTCTCAGTGATTCTTCAAAATGAATAGGCTTTGCGAGGTAGTTCAGAACCACGACCAGCCTATTTCCTTGAATAATTTACTTGTTGTCAATTTGTACAGCCACATTACACATGCAAATTGTGCTGCCTGTGCAAACACCACTTGGAGATGATAAAAACAAATTTACGAAGGCTATAGAGGAAGGATTTATTTCACTTTCTCGCCCAGGTCAAGCAATACATGTATCTGACGATTGTGTGTACCCAATTTTGTTGTAATTATATCAGCAAATTATTCTTTATAATCTTATTATTTTTAGCAGTCTCCTTGTGCTTGGGATAATTAGCTTTCTTCACTCAGTGTAAAAACAATTCAACTTGCCAGCTAGGCAGGGCACAGCTCCATTATCTGTTTTGGGTTTAAATTTATTCCCTATATTCTTGGACACTTTGTGTAAATTAAAAATTTCATAGTCCCTAATACTGTACACGCTGTTCATTCAGTGATGAATTAAGGTCCCTAAACCTCTACGTTTGCTATTAGATATCTCACCCACTTTATATGTTAATCTGTGCTAATGAATTCCACAACCCCTAGCCACAGCGAGATGACTAAAATTATTACCACTTACAGAGATATGCCTTTTTCATTTAAAGTTCAATTCAAATTGCTCCCATAAACAGTCTGCCACACAAAGATACCTTCTTTAAAGAAGAGTTACTTACCTGTAAGTAGAGTTCTCTGAAGGTAGCATTATCTTTGGATACACATTCCTCAGCCACGTGACTTCTGGTCTGTGGCAGGGGGGAGTGGATCCATCCCTTGATAGTTGAGACTTTTCCTCCAGGCACTTCATTACCTCTGCGGCTCCTGTGCCTCTAGGGTTATTTATACCCGAGCCTGTCAACGCAACTGCCCCTCACCTTCTGATGTAGGCCCTGGAAGGGGCTGAAGAGCAGAGGAGCTCCTTGGAGAGGTGATTGCATTGATAGAACATCTACGCAGCGCTTGGCAATGAAGGAGTCTCAGGTAAGTGTCTTCTTCCCTCTCAAGACGCTACCTATGAGCCTGCCATTCACCACAAGGACAGCCAACCTGGTGAAAAAAAACACGTAACAAAAAAGCTGGTATGGTATTACATGTGTCGCACAAGAGCCACCCAGGTGTCAGTGGGCCCGTGGTGCAGCCACTTGCGCTTTGCAGGCAGCCTGGATGCACAACCAAATTCCTACCACTCTCAAAGGAAAAACTTTTAAATATTACACTTCCCTCACTAAAGGAGAACAGCAATACCCTTCGCTGAGTAATCGTGTTTCAAACCAGTAGAGGGCATTGGCATACACAGAGACTAAATAGATTCATTAAGGTAGCTTGAAAAATCAGCTGTTATTTATATAAATAACACAACAGCACATTTCATATACAGTATGGAGCATCAAAAATAGCCCTTCAAAGTTAAATCAACACAAAGCAAAATTTAAAAGATTGAGATCCTTGTAAGACTTTCCAGTTACATAGACCTGTATTGCAGTACAAACACTAAATTAATTTTATCTAATTTCCTTGAAAAGTACTTAAAATAGTGCTGTTTGCTTCACAAACACAACCAAGGAGAGGTCAAGTGCCTTGCCCTGGCTCCACATCTGAGTGCCACAGGATGGAACTCCCAGCTGTAAGGCTCACTATTGTGCTTCTAAAAAATAACACTTAATACACAAAGAAAAACTCCCCGAGAGGTTGAGAAAACTGCTCTGCATGTGCAAAACGAGTCAGATGATATTTCATTTAGTATATGGCAGAAGGGTGTTTCTCTTCTATTGCCAGAGCAGAGGAAATGTATCCAAGACCCCAATCCAGTATATGGACTTTGTGTTCATTACAACAAAATTAGGACTGCTGTATTTGAGTTGCTAAAATTTGTCTTATACTAGGTGAACACCCTTAGATAGGGGTGATCTCTACATTGCAGAGAGTTATATGGCTGCAGGTTCCACAAAACACATACCACAAATGTGGTTGCAGCATCATGTCTCAAGGAGCTGCATAAATTTTATGTCACTTAACAAGAAGTGAACTTCATACCCACATTGCGCTACCACTGCTGGTATCCAAACAAGTCACCTCCAGGTTGGTATTGGTGCATCTGCAGCAGCTCAGTTACGCTTCTGCCTTCTGCAAAAAATTATTCTAAGAACCCAGATCATCTGTACCTTTTACGCGCTTACACTTTTTTGGTAGACCTACTCCATGAGATTAACTAGTCTAACCATTATTTGCTACTTGGCTTGACATAATATCTAAAATCTGCCACAGACCTTCAGTGGCAATTTAAAGCTAGTTGGCTAAAACGTCTCTACCTGTTTGTGCTCATTCCCTCTTCCCTATCCACACCCGTAGTATCACCACTCTTACAGCAGGATCTGATCTGCTTTTGAATCAGTTCCTAAACTGCCATACTGTTCAATGCTCATAGTCAGAGTTAATCCATGCAAAATACAGGACAGAAAGCTGTGGTGGTTTCATAATTGGACCAGATGTCCCTAACTGAGGGGCAGGTAACATCTGTTTGAAAGGCTGACCCTTTGAAAGCTGGCCTGATAGTTTCAGCTTCCCAACGTATCCCACTGCCAGCGCCTGCCAGTGTCCTGAACAGTCCAAACGGGACCAAGACTGGCACAGTTCATGGCTTCAACAGACAAACGTGATGAAAGCTCTTTCTACCAGTGAGGTACTAAAGTTGAAAACATCTTCCTCATTCCTCACAGTTAAGCCTCTGATAAGAATAATAACTGAGTGCAGATCTTTCAAGTTTCAATCAGGAATTTTGAACAAAAGGTCTTATGTCCTCCCTGAATACTGTGTGCTGATACTTTTTTCAAAAAAGTAGGCAAAGCAACTTGCTTATGTACTGCTGATGCTTAAAAACACAGACATTTCTTTCTATGTCTATGGACAGAATTTTCATCAAAATGCAAACCTCAGAGGAACAAGGATATACTAAATGGCAGTATGACAATCTTCTCAGTAAAATCTCTGGGGTTGATCTTATGTTGTTTAGTTATGTAGTGCTATCAAACAAGCAAATTCAGAAGCATCCAAACAGACCTGCTCTGATGCTGCTTAACAAGGAGCCTGCGGACTAAGTGTGGGGCTCTTCCTGGCTAGGACAGATACAAGGACTAAGAAGGGAGCACACAGCAACACTTCTCACCAGCGCACAGGGGATTACTCAAGCTCATTCGTCTTCAGAAGACTTTACTTTATTTCATCCCTTTCCATTTTTTTTGCTTAGTGTTCTTGAGACCATGGGAATGAGAACACAAGGGGACCTGAGATTTAGATGAACTGACAGAAGACATCTGGGACATAAACTGACCGTGGGCACACGTGGCCAACTTGTGCTGAGGTGTAACAGCTCCGTGCACTCTGCTCCGCGCTCGTGGCCTCATCCAAACCCCATTTCCCCCATTGCAGACAATGGAAATATTTCTACACACGATAATGGGCTTTCAATCAGGGCTCAGGCATGGGCCTGCCTGGATGACAGTCTTACTTTGATTGAGGTAAAGAGAGCTCAAATTACAAAACAACATTACTACTTATAATATATACTACAGAATATTTACTAGTATACTTTAATGTACAGCCTCAGATAATGTTATTTGGAGATTTCCATTAATTGTCTCTATGATGGTTCTTGTAATGTTTGTTTAGCAAGAATTAATTTGGTTCTTATATGGCACTGTATGTGGGAAAAAACCCTCTGTAATCCTTTCAACTGACTTTAAATGCTCATTTGAATATAATTATTTTAAAGGATTAATAAAAATTATTTTTTAAGTTAGCAACAAATTAAAAGTTTAGGAAAAATAACAGAGGTTATTTTATTGTCTTTACATCTCTTTTAAAAATCATATTAGTTTTCCTTTCCAACCCTATTTTATTGTATTAAAATATAATCATGCTAGAAAAATTTCTCATTATGTTAGCAAAAACGAATACAAGGTAGATAGTATACTAACACAATGACTGTAATCTGCTAATACAATAAGGCCTTCCTATTATGTTTAACCAAGAATTCAGTTCTTGATCATTTCAACATACTGCCAAAATGGTCTCTAAAGGATAAAATGTAATATATTTCCATGTGTAAGAAAACGTTTCTGATGTGCTCATTTATTGCTAAAAAAGAAACAGCTAATGATGCATAATTTATGTTGCAGTAGATTCCATTTCTGTACTAGGAAATTGTGTCTATTTTGTGGAAATAAGCATGTAGGTGATTATTTATGATTAGCTAAACATGGCTTCGAGCATATGTCTGAGGAAATAGTTCAGGCATCTACCGTGTCCTGAAGCCCAAGAATCTCAGCTCTAGCTGGTCTGAAGAAAATAATTCCACTGTGAGAACCTGCCATGGGGACCGTTCACAGCCATCAGCTTTCCTCATACCTGACAGATCCGTCCATTCTGTTACACTTATTCATGAAGAGTGTTTCAAAAAGCGCCCAAGCAATGCTGAATACTGTAGATAATAATCAATACTTTGTACCCAGAAACTAGCAGCATATTCTCTTTCAGTGAAAACAAGCAAAGATGTGGAAAAATGCTCTGTTTAAGCTCAATACAGCACACACTGCCAAATGTGGTGGTATGAAGACCAGGAGTAAAAATAGCACCAGAAACACAGACCGGTTACCCAAATGAATACAGGATATTCTCTTCTCAAGCAAACTTGCTCAAGATGACCTCAGGAGAGCACTAACCAGCAGCACCATAGTGCTACACACTAGTACTTGCTTACTCTACAGTGACAGTAGAAAGATGAACCCCCAGAGCTGCCGTTTTCAATTCCTGATTCTCTCTACAGAGATTTCGGTAGCAGGAACTGCATATTTCTCTTGCCACAAGACAATACATCTGATAAACCATAACAACTGGGACTCAAAGTGGTATCCGTAAACATCCAACAGCAGAAGGTAAAGGTAGGGAACGGAGATACAGGGGAAATCAACTAGAACCTGAAAATTCATAGAGATCCTCAAAGATTCAAATTAAATTTGGTGTTACATCTAATTGCAGTAGCCCTTCCCTCTGAGGTTCAGGTAGTTTTTAATAACAGCATAATAAATATCTAACCTGTAATTACTGTTGTACTAGTTTGGTGTTTCACAGCCATCTCAGGGGCATGACTCATTTTACTCATAAGAATCATTGTTTTGCAGGTCTCCAGGACAGGAATTCAAGCGAGAAAGGAAGTTAGATCAGTTGACCAAAAGGAAATAAATAAGATTATTTGAATATTTGCTATGGTATTTCTACACCATAGCAGCCCTCCCATAGTTTGATGTAGGCACATCAGTGTTTGTCACAGGCTGTGCTGTCTTCTCCTGTTAAGTAGCCAACAATCTCTTTTGTAGCTTCAGCAATCACTGATGTTTTGAATACAAATGCTTCTAGATTGGTGAAAGACAGGGAGGACTTTCCACCTTTCTCCTCATAGAAGAACCTGTGAGAAGTCAGTTTGTTGTCAGGGAACTGGAGATTGGCTTTTTAAATTAGAAATACAATAATTTTGTAAATAACAAATGAAATGCAGGTGAACACTTGAGTACTTCATTGGTGTGCACTGAGTTGGTTTGTCGATACTAAATAAGGAGCACAATGTTTGGATACAAATTGCAACATGACATTAAATCTGCCATCTGAAAATGTATCCCAAGCAAACATATAAATTTACAGGTCATAAAGATGTCATGTGTCCTTCAGTTTTTGGAGTGTTCTCAAGTTACCTCACATTAAGAAAACATCATGCAGCCTAATGGTCTAACATCTTGCTACAACAAATGACTATATCAATATATTTATCAATTACCACTTATCTGTATACCAAATACAGTCAATTATTAAATGTAAATAAAATAAATCTCTTAAAAATTGATTTCCCAGATGAGAAGAAAAACTAGTTAGCAAGCTGAGTGTGAAATTTACATGTAGTTCATGAAAAAGTGATTACTTAGGGAATTAATTGATTTTAGAAATGAATCTGAGGATGCAAAAATATGGCATAAAAAGGAAATTAATCTGAAGATCTGGTTTATGTCCATGAGAAAGGTGTTTATTTTTTCCTTCCATGTACATCCAATCCCAGAAGCTGTGATCCACCAAGAAATCCCTACTCAAAGCCATGTTCCCCATTATCCACCTTCATAACAAACTTTTGCCCCGTCCTCATTCCTCTCATAGCTGAACTGTTTGTCCACAACTGAGCCGTGTCCCAATTTGGTGCCAGCAATTTCTTTCTTGGAAGTCTTAATACTGAGATTTGTTTTTCAACCTGTTGTCACTCAAATACGCATCTTCTTACAACTTGTTTCAATCACAAACCCTCCCATGGTTCAGACACGTTGCAGTGTTAGTGGTGTCCGCCTATTCCCTTCATCTTTTTCCTGCATTGTCTCTGTGCCTCCCTTCTTGTTGCTCACTATATGCCAGATGTTCCTGCTGAACCACATTCAGACTGCTCCTAAGTACTTGTTTGTTTCGTCTGTTTCACCCATGAAAGCTGAAAGGACAAGAGGTGTTAGAGAATCTTCCAAACCAGTGAGTCCCGCTTCCTCATGAGTTTCTAAGAGCTTTTCCACATTCTTGGAGCAGTTTAAGGAAAATTGAAGCTCTGATGCCGGACGACAGTCCACAACGAACAACTTACAAAGCCCGGGAGTTGCATTTGTGAGGTTTTCTCTTTACCACACTAACCCAAGACACTCGTGGGGGCTTTAAAAGGATTTTTCCATCCTTGAACACTGAGGTTGCTGACCCTCGGCATTCTGTCTCAGCATAAACACTTTTGTATTGCATAAATACCAAGGTTTTCTTTTGGAATAGACGCCCTACTCATTTATGGCAACTAGGATTGTCTGTAAAACTTGTCTTTTCCTCCAGAGCACCGCTGATAATTCTGACAAAACCAGCTCATTTGCACGTGTTGGGCCATCGGATTCCTCCGGAGCCCTCCTGGGCACCAGAAGTTGCTCTGTTCTCTGAGAGCCGCCTCACTGCGAGGAGGAGGAGCAGCCCTGTGTGTCCAGAGCCCCAGGTGAGCGCCCCAGCCCGGGCGGGCAGCAGCTCCCAGGGGCCGGGTCTGGGTCCCGAACCCGTGGCGACAGAGGCCGCCCCGCCCGGCCCGCAGCGTTGTCATGGACACCAGAGAGGCCGGGCCTAGAGCAGCAAAGTGCCCGTTGATTGGCTGCGGGGCAGAGTCCAATCGGCGGGCGGGGTGTTCCGGCGGTGCCAAGATGGCGGCCAGGTAAACACGGCCGGGGCTCTCGGCGCAGGGTGCGCGGGCAGCGCTGCGGGGCCGGCAGCCGCGGTCTCCGCTCTGCGCTCCGCGCTCCCCGCGCCGGCTCGGGCCGCGTTCCCTGCGGCGCCGCTGTCCGGGCCTCCCGGCCCGGCGGGCTCTCCTTTCCTCTCCGGCCGTGCCCGGCGGGCGGGAGGCGGCTGCGCTGTCCCGGGAAGCGGTGCGGAGGGAGGAGGGACGCGTCTTTTGCCGTATCGCCCCGTAAACTGGAAGCAGCTGTAAACAAACGCGAAGCGACAAAACTGTAAAGAACACGGAATTAAAAACCAGAGCTGGTACCTTCTGTGCTTAACTCTACTTAACCCCTCTCTGAAATAGTAAGTATTAGAAGCTTTATAATGTTTTTGTCTAAAACATGTAACGATACTTAACTTTTCTCCATAGAAGTTATAATATTTCTGACGGTGTGTTTTGCTCTTTCTGCTGTTTTCTCCTGCAGGCTGGTGACTTTTCTGTCGGGCCGGGTCAGCTCGGGTAACTCCGATGTCTCTGTGGTGACCTGAAGGGGCTGGGACTTGTTTGGACTGGAAGATGTGGAGCGGGCTGGTACCGCCTGGCATGAACGAAAGTGACGTTGACTTTAGTTCTGATGAGGGAGATCAATCCTGCAGTTCGGTGGCAAAGGAAGATGCAAAAGGAGATACTGAAAGAGTTCAGGAGAATGGACCTGAAAGTAGTGCTGTCAGTGAACCAGTTGTGATATCCGTGACAGATGGAGAAAATGAATCTCAAACGTGTCCTTCTGGAATTCCTTTAAACATGTGGAATGTGGGTATTGCTACAAGTCTTCAGAAGTCCAGAGCATAAATGCATCATACTCAAACGGCTAGTTTTAAAATTAAAATAACTCAACGTTGAAGAGTCAGTATACAAATCTGAAATGAAATAAAATATAAGTGCAGTCATCATAATATACCTTAGATTGTTTCAAGCAGAGTGGGCAGGAATTTAGATAGGAAATGAATGTAAATAACTTCCCCCCCACACCCACTGCAGTGGGGATTGAAAACACAGCAGGGAGATGTTTGGGTAACTCTGGAGTTGCACAGAGATTTGTGTTTTAATGGTGTGTGGGCTCTGAACTTCTTTGTAGCTGCTTTCTGCATTAGGAGGGATTTACAATGAAGTGTATCAGTCACTACTGGTGAAGCATCTCCCTGTAGATGTGTGCTCTTCTGCTTTCTATAGGGGGTAGTTGCAGGTGTTTAAACTCGTAGTTGCTTATACCTCTGGAATTCCCAGTTGCATGCAAAGACAGAAAAAATAATTATAAAGAAAAGCAATCTGTGTTTTAGGCTCTTGAGTTTTACTCCCACTGGTCGATCCTTGTCAGTAGCCTGCTGGGCAAGGTCAGAGCTGTCAGTAATACCTGAATTACAAACTGCCAGTGGGGCAATAATGATGCATAGAACAGGTCGGTAGTGCACAACCAGTATCAGTGTATTCGTTGTCATGTCTCATGAGAAAAGTGTCTGATTTGAATAGTCCTGGCATTTAGGGAGGGCAGAAAGTCACAGAGAGGTGATGAAAGGTTAGAGCCAGTTCTATATGAACAGCATCAGAGTTGGATGTTTTCAATGCATGCATTTTAATGTTATCGATAACAAGGTACTGTGGATAAATAAAATGTTGGGACAACATTTCTCAGCATATTATGCTTTTGGATGTATTTTTTAATGGGGAAAAGATGTAAAAGTACTGATTTGTCTTTTCTTAATCTTGTAGAAATTTCTGGAGCTGCAGAAGAAAAACCGTGAAATGAAAATGGAAGCAAACCAGAGAAACAAAAGCCGAAAAAGAAAGCGCCACAGAAAAGGTGTTTTATGGAATTACAGAATTTATTTTTTCAGAATGGAATTAATATCAAATATATTGGAAGTGGAATTTGCTGTCTTTGAGGGGGTTGGTGTATTGTTTGTTTTTTTTTTGCTTTGCTGTTTTTTTTTAGTGTTTGTGTTTTATTTTGTTTGTTTTGTTTTACCGAGAATTAAATGCCTAAGTAGATGTATTCTAACTATTATTTAGTATTTTATTTCTCCAGTTGCATACATCACTTGTAGGACTAGGTGGTAATTTGTTACTTAAAATTCAAGTAATACATTTATTCTGTGTTTATAAAGAAGGTAGAAGTTATTTAATACTAATTTATAATGGCTAAGTGTATTTCAGTAATTCTATAAAATGTACTTTTGTGTATTCTGGTTAGAACTTCTTCACAGATATTGTAGAAGGTTCTTTGTATGAAAAGTGGCTTAAATCCTCAGGATTGTGGGGTAAATCTCCTAGTGTGTCAGCCTTTCAAAGGAAATGTGGCCAATTAGAGTTCTGTTCACTTCATTGGGTGCTGCAGGGTATTACGGTGTAATGTTGGATTTTATTTTTTTCTTCCCTAGAAAAACAGAAAAAGGACAATGAAGTGACTGAGAGGTATAACCAGGTCAATGTGATTATCTGAGGTCTGTTCTTAATATTGGGCCAAACTTGTAAAAAGCTTAACCACATGCATGGCCAAAACCGAGCTTTGAACGTCATGTAAAGTATCTACTGAAGTTGTTCAGTGTCTCTCTTGGGCAGGCTGAATTTTATACCAATGATTGTCTGATAGAGTTTATTGCTTGATTTTGATAATCAACACAAATGTGTTATTTAATGTAACTTAAAATTGACTTAATGTTATTCCTAATGATGTTTTATGTTTAATTGCATACAAGCTTCTGTTCAGCCTGCTCCTCCTCTTCTTTTTCCTCCTTGGCAGTGTTGGGTTAATGGTTGGACTCTATGATCTTAAGGCTTTTTTCCAACCTAAAAGATGCTATGATTCTATAAGCTTGATTTCAAGATTGTGGAATTACAGAAACAGAGGGGAAGGAATAATTGATTTCACTTGACTCTTCAATTGACTCTTTTTTTGTTTGTTTATTTTCAGTAGTCAAGAGTTGGTAGATGAAGAGAAATGGAAAGAACTTACACAATACTTTGGAATCAATGACAGATTTGAACCACCTGTGCATAGCAGGGCTCCACAAAAGGTGACTGTTGATACAAAAGCAATGTCAGCTTGTGCTTGGGAGTAAAGAGCTCAGCCTTAACCGAGATAGGAATAAAACTGAGACTATTTGAAAGTGAGTAAATGATCGAGTCACTCTGAAGAAGGATGATTTTGTACACATTTTTAATGCATTTCCTTTTGGATATCACATGAATCATAGTTGAATGGAAAGGCTGCTGTGCTTTCCCTTGAGCCACTATCTATGCTTGTTTCCTGTCTGGTTTTGTTTTCTGTTATCATGAGAAACAAAAAGCTTCATATGCATTGTTTGCCTTTTTTTTTTGTTTTTAAAGACATGTTTCAGCTTTAAAATGTGCCCAGTAAATCGTTTAGTAGACACCAGTGGCTGTAGGAATTAGAGGGCCAAACCTACCATACAGTTTTATTGGATTTATAACACATTCTGTCCATAAATTATTATTGTGTAACTAGTCATATTAGAACTAACTGGTACAACATGATGAACAAGTTAAGAAACTCATTATATTGTGATTTACTTGTAGCACTGTTTGTTCAGTAGCTTTTCTAGTAAAGGCCTGGATAAGGTATGACATCAAATGTTCAGTTAGCCTTCTTTATGATAAATCGTATATTTTTCATTTGCCTAAAGTAAGTTTCTGCATGCAGGTCATGAGATACTGTTTATTTCTAAGTTCTTACTTTTGGTGGGTATTTAGTTGTCATTAAATTGCTCAGGATGGATCAGGAAAGAGTTTTCCTTTTAAGTTCAGAGATTTTATCACTAGTGGAACGTGTCTCATTAATTTCAGAAAAGACATCTAACAGAACTGGCTATCACTGCAGCTTCTGGTTGGGCACTTCTTTTTTCAGCTTCCATCCGAGTAATTTAAGTGCAGTATTTGCAGATCACTGTTTCTCAAGAATTCTCTTCTTGTTTGTTTTATCTTCTTTAAAAGTGTATGTTCTGAAACTGTTAAGTGTGTTTTCTTTAGCATCACTAATATCTAAAAGCAGTGAGGTTATAAACGATCTCTTGTGAAAGTGTTTTGTGAAATTTTGAAGTCAGTGCCTACTGCTGTGCTAACCTTGTGTATTCCTTCAGAAGCTTCCAACTATTATTCCAGTAAATATTTACATTTTTTGTTACATTATTTGTAAATGTTGTTAAACAAGTTATGTTATGTTGATCATAAGGGTTATTTTCTTATTTTCAGAGGTTAAATTCTGAAGCTTTTTCATAGTTTTCCATAGGAGTGCTAGAATGTGTAATTTATTAGCACAGTGGAGTGGCACCATGCCAGAACTCAGTTTTTGGATAAAGATAAGATCTTAGAACTGTAACGATACAGTGGTAATTGCCATTCTTCATGTTACCTGACACATATATTTCACATTTTGTTTAGAAAGCTCCAGGGATGGAAGAGATAAGACAGATCTTCAGATGAAATTTTATTGTGACAGGCATAAACTAGTCCGTGTAATTTTTTTAACCTACAGTATTATCCTGCACGTAAGGTGGAACTAATGCAATGATTTGTGCTCAGGCAGCCTTTCAGTGAATTCTTAATTATACTGTCCGTTACAATACGTAGACAAAGTGATTTGTGTTACATAGAACTTACAGCTTTATGCAGTGTCTTAAAGAATTTTATTAAAGAAATATGTTTAGAAAGGAGATGCTCCCTTTGAACGTATTATTTCTTTATTTGTCCTAAAGATATTTGCTTTTCTTTTTCTAGTCTGGCCTTGAACTTAGCATAGAGAAGTGTGTGGCTGAAGGTGACATTGATAAGGCTGAGGAGCTGAGTGACAGATTAGCCACTCGTGAGGTAAGTGGGCTGTTAACGAAAGCTCTGAGGAAACATTTAGTTTTGTACATCTGTACAGAAAGTGTCATAACAAAAATAGCATTGGAGATTGTTTGGAGCATCTTTCCTATTTCCTAAGCAGATTTCTGTCAGTGATTGAAGGATTTTGCCACAGATCTTGTAATGCTTGTACAGCTGTAGCCATGTATAAGAATTGGAACTACAACCGTGAAGGATCCCAAGTAACTTGCTTTAAAGCCTTCCTGCCGACTCCAGGACTCAGAGGAGTCAGTAACTTGTCATGTGTATTGAGCTTTTGATTTTTCTGCATGTTGCAAGCCAAGAAAACTGGAGTACAGTGTTCCTGTCAGTTCCCTGTGCCCCTCAGATTTTTCTTTGCATTCCTTCCCCAATAAGCCTGGGAATCCTGAAGAAAGGCAGAGATTCAGCAAACTGAGAGCAAGGCGTACCCAGATAAGGCCAGATATACCTCAACTTGCGTGCCAGTGCTTTTTTTCCCCTGTGTGTTCATGTGATTGGGAGTTGATGGCAGGAAGAATGGGAATAGTTGGATGTCAAACATTGCTGTAGCCTTAGAATGATGTTTATAGAATGAATGGATATTTTTTTTTCTCCTTGTCATCATTTTGTAGTATATAAATGCGTATCTTAAAAAAAAAAAAATATCCAGGCAGGAGAAACTCTGTTTTTTCAAGATGTTGTCTTGTTATTTGGTGTATCTGAGTAATTTTATGGAGTCTGTGCAGCTCTTTGCTACAAAAATTTGACCCTTTACATTTATATGTAGTGCTGAGTGGATACTTAAACTGACGAGGAATCTACCAGATACCTCTGGTAATTGCAATTTCATGTAAGAATTAGTTAAATTGGTGCACATGTGGTAGGTGGTAGCAGCTGAAGTATATAACTCACACCTCTGAAGCCCATTGCTATTGGCACATGGGAAAAAAAATAGGATAAAAAGATAGAATAGTTTTGAAGCCAAGTAAGAAAAAGTAGCCAAGTGAGTGCTGTTTGAGGTGGGTGGAGAAGCTATTATTTTTAAGTCATCTGACTGATATAATTTAAACTATAAAAATTCTAGATTTATGTTAGAAATGAATTATATAATTTTTTTGCTTTCATTCCTCTATCTTGCATATTCTTCCTTCTTCACAGAGGTAATAGGTATTTTCTGTCCACTGTCAAAATTCAAAGGTATTAGAAAAGGATTAAGAAAGGAAGGACAAATTCTGAATACTTCTCATTCTCATAGAAATATTTAAGATGTTGCCTAAGTACAGGGTTTCAAGGAAAGCTTTTGCAGATTTAAATCTTTTTAATGCAATATAATACAATATTGTGATGGCTTTTGAAATGGGAAATAACAGTTCCTAAGGTTAGGGGAAACGGCTCCTCAGCGCTGTTCTGGCACAATCATTAAACACCTACATTTAGTCACTCAGGGCAGTTTCTAATGACTGAACTCTCATCTGCCTGTTCACCAGCAATCACGTAACTCCTATTGACAGTGATTGGAATGTGTCCTAATGTTCCCTTTAAGTCTGATCAGCTTCTTACTGTGATACCGCTGTATTACCTTTCATGTATACAACATGAAAAACACAGTTCTCCTTCACAAATGTCATTATCTCATTTGCTCTAAAGTGGTTAGAGTATCATAATCAATAAAACATACTGAGGTTCTAGTGCAAATTGTTTGACTATAAAAACAAATTAACGTAAGAAGTTTTAAGGTTTTGTAATATTTATGATAAACTGTTATCTGATTTCGGTAGCCATGGGATTGTATGACATCTAGCATATCCCAGGTGCTACAGCACTGTATTATTATTTGTGGAACATTAGCTCCAAATTGTTGACTTTCAAATATTAGCATGTTGTAATTCTGAAAACAAAATGCTTGGAACATTATTAGTATTCACAGCCTTGACTTGGTTTTGGTTAAGTGGGTTTATCTGAATAAATAGTATGTTGAAAGAAGGAAAACTCAAATGACTCTGGCTCGATCTCATGAGGAGTTCTGTCGAGGCAGAATCCATGTGAATTCTCTGGGGTCCTCTGCTCTTGTGAATATGTGCTACCTGGCCTACTGCAAGATTAATTTTTCTTTGTGATTTTAAGAAGCTCTATTTTTTTTTTTTAATGGATCTTACTTTTTATGTTAAGGAAATAATTCTGACAGTGCCTAATTCTGATTTGGTGAAGAGCTATAGAGAAGGATTTGATTATGGAAGAAATCGATTCTGTAGTTTTGTATGCAAGTACAGTTAATAAGATATTGCTTTCATATTGTATTGATTCATCACTGCTTTCCTTCTCTTTGCAATCTGAAGAAATGTCCCTTTAAAAACTCATTTTATGTAATATTCATAAGAAGTGAGTTACTTTTTGAAGTGACTATTTGTATCCCTTTAACTTCCGAATGCAACACAACACTGTGAGCAAGTCAGGCACGGAACTATATTGTGGACTGAATCAGTACACCACTTCTGAGGTCTCAACAAATAAGTGGATGAATTATTGTTCTTTTATCTCAACTTCATCTTTTTCTGTATAGTTTTCATTTTTCTTGAGCGACGTTGCAGGGCTGGGGGCAGGGAGCGGATGAGAAGCGGCTGCTGTCTGTTTGGGGTACAGCCCCCCTTGCAGCCCTGTGAAAAATGTTTGGTGGGTAGGTGTTCTTTCTGAAATCAGGTGTATGGGGTTTTAATCGGCACCATTTTCTTTTGCAAGAAGCAGTGACTGGAACCTGCTGATAAAGCTTTTGCTTTGAGGCACAG
The DNA here is from genome assembly GCF_964273445.1 of Streptopelia decaocto. Classification (NCBI taxonomy): domain Eukaryota; kingdom Metazoa; phylum Chordata; class Aves; order Columbiformes; family Columbidae; genus Streptopelia; species Streptopelia decaocto. The sequence continues at coordinate 65,949,297 of NC_138659.1, read as the reverse complement.
ATCCCAGAGTTCTTAAAGCTGTTTCCTGCCTTAATAAGTGAAACTAATTTTTGATGTATAACATTTATAAGCCTGTGAAACTGATAGGGCAGCTTCAGTATTTAGAAAAATGAAGCCAAAAATAAACAGATGATGAGAATAGGCAGTAGAAACATGTCCTAAAAAGCAAAGGAATGCCAAAATGATGCTGTCAGTTTGCTATCACTATGACACAGTGAGAAAAGGTTTTTGAAAATCAGGTTCCTTTAAAATCAGTCATGATTTAGGCAATATGCATAATCTAGCAGCTGCGAGTGGATCACTGAAATTTGCATCCTAAAAGCCTAAATGATACCGCTTCAAGGTTTTGGGTCTTCTGGTTTCCATGTGGTACTTGTTGCAGGTTCCTTAAGGAAAATAGTATTGTACTGTTGTAAATGAGGCTTTGGGCAATATGTTATTTGTTGCTGTTTTCTGCTTTGATGAATATGCACAAATTCTAATTTTAAACTAAAATGTCTTAATCAAGTAGCGTTCCAGGTTTTAGAGTGAGAGTTAGAGCTTGGATGCATGAGGCTCTATTTACTAGTGGCTGCATGTGTAGATTCATACGTAACTTTTGAGAGTAGCTAAAAATGAGTTACGCCTTTTTTATTGGCAGTTGCATTTCTATTAAAAAAAATGAATTGTACTTATCATCATTGTCATATACTCAGTCTAATCTCTTGGCGATGCTCACTGTAAAGTATAACCCCTTGTCTCCTGTTGGCCTCCTAGTTTGTGGACTAGAAATGTGGTTGCAGTTGGTTTGGGTGTTCTCAGGGTAGGAGATCTCTAACTGTGGCTCCTTGTCCATCCCCCCAGCATGTTCTCTTCTGGGTGTTCTGCTTCATTGAAGAGTTCTAGCGATCCTGAAATTCTTAATTGCATTATTTTATATACAAGTGAAATTCTTCCTGAAAGAATACGGCCATGCCTGCGTTATGTTGTACAGACTAATTTAGGCCATCAGTAACTCTTTCTTCACTCAGACTTTCTAGAACTGGTCTGGCTTGGGCGTCTCAGTGCTGTGCTGCAGTTATGGTGCCTGTGGTCAGCACTCTGGTAAATTTGTGTTGAGCATTAAGAGAATGCAGGTGGGTCACACTGCTTAATCGTAATTCACTGTGAATTTTTAAACACGGTTAGACTGAATTATTTCTCTAATATCAACAGCATAGTACTATTAGTATCATATAGCTAGCAATTCATTGCAGTGTACCTGGTATAATACAGGCAGTTAAGGTTTATTATTGTAATCCAGCTGCTGTCTTTGTTACAACATTGCCAGAATGTCTTTCATGTTTTAAAGTTCTGCTTTTCAAATGCAGAATGGCGTACGTAAAGGTAGTGCTTGAACGCTGCATTTAATGATGACTTGTTTAACTTGAGAGATGCCAATAAAAGTGTTAATACTAACGCAGGAGTTATCACCAAAATTCTGAACCTTTTAGAATGACAGTTGTTGACAGAATGAAGTGTGTGTGGACACTTAATTGGGCTGAGAGAAAATGGTTTTCTTGGTGATGTTCTAGGATAGGGTAGCTGAGATTTAATGGTGGCAGGTACTTGGGTATGTAGCTTGGAACAGACACTTGGAATGATGTCAACTTTTTGAAAAACCTTTTTGGAATAATATATTGAAATGTACTTTAATTGTTCCTACTGTGTGAGTGGAGTGGGAATCGTCCTAGATTTTTTGAAGAATAAACATTGATAAATTAGAGAACTGTGATTGCGTGTAGTTGGAGGTGTTTATCCTTTTGAGTCGGGATGGTATGTGGAGTTATCTGGGAATTTTACTTTGCTGTAAATCAGTTTCAATTTGAAGTGATCCTTGTAGAAGTTCTTCTAATTAAACCAGATAATTTTAAAATACTTCCTCCCAATATATAAACCTGAAAATATTTTCCAAGCTTTTTGTTCCCATAGAGAGAGAATTTTTTCATAGTGCTTTTGTACTGAAGTCATTGTGTGGTGTCTCAAGAAGCAGAATGCAGATTTCTTATGGCTCTAATATTCTGAGAACTAATCTGGCTGAACCTCAAACTTTGCATTTGCTTGTAGTTTTTATGTCAACTGCCTGGTAGGAAGGTGCCACATTGTCTAAGAGTTCATTAGCCTCAGGACTGTAACCTGAACATGCTAAAATAATCTGGACCATATTTGACTTACCTGTCAAAAGGAACTTTTAAAATATTTTGTAATTTAGTGTGTTAAATTACTGGAGTAGTTGTCAGTCTCCAAAGAACACAGCACTGTTCCTAAGTCCTTAGCTTAGTGGCTTCTGGCATTTTGGTGAAACACTTTTTAAAAGCTGTAATTTATAGGGAAACTATGATATTGTAATGGAGCTTAAATGAAAGATCTACGTTGTAATCGACAGCAAGATGAGTCCTGCTGTTGTCTTCAAAATTTGTTGTGTTGGTTTTGACCATTTTATAATAATCAAATTAGTATCTGTTGTCTCTAAGTACCCTCCAGCTGTATCATTTAGAATGGGAAGTACAGGAGCAAGGTTGTATGTTGTAGCCAGTGAGAATCATTCTGGAAGTTGTTGTCCATTTGAAAATCGGGGTCAAATACGATTGATCATGAGGTCACACACACGTTACTGTTTCCGAGGGACAGGTTCTAGTGCTTGATGCTCTGCTCTTGGTAGAATAGAGTTTCATTTTGAAGTTCCATGCAACGTTCACAATTTATCACAGTGCTTTCAGATACCTGAGGAGACTGATGTAATTTTAAATGGAATGTAACCAAGCACCGGTTAATTTGGAAAGTTCCCCATTGAGGACCTGAGGTGGGAGGGTGGAGAGAAGAGCTTATTTTTGTGTCTGAAGCATTTTCTTTCTACCACTCAGCAGAGGTGCGTCCAAATAGCTCTTCATTGAGGTTGTTTTCTTTTAACCTTTGGAACATGGCAGGGTTATCACCTAGAATTACATTCTTATGCTCCCTTAATTATGTATATCTTTTCCTTAACAAACCTTAAAAAAAGATTTCAGATGTTACAAGTCTAATTAAAGAGACAGACAAAGCACAGTTTATACTGTAGATTTTTTCTGCAGTTCAATTAATCAGCATGTTTTCTCTTTTAATTAAAACCATTTTAGTAAATTAAAGCCCACAGCAAAACACATATATAATTTGTTTGTAATTAGCTCTTAATTGGTGGTAGTTGAAGCTTAGCACCCTTGGTTTCTTTCTTCATGATTGCCATTTTATTAGCAGCCAGTCATTAATTAATCTTTTTTTCTAATTAGCTTATAAAACTGTTGATGGCACATTATTGTAAATGTGATTTTAAGTTCAAAGCTTGTTAATAAGCTTTCTTACTTAGAAGAACAGAGATAAAGAAATTGCTGAAAACAGTACTACAGTTCTTTTTTTAAAACCGCCTTTCTTATAAGGGGGCTGTGTAAAGCATCTAACAGCTTATAGTTAATTTTTTAATGCTGTGTTTTCTCATGAATGGAAGAAGTTACTTGCATTTAAATGTTTAAATCTAGCGAAGAGCTTAATATAAGAACAGTTTTCTGTCCTTACTCCATTGCTGTGCCATCCAAATATAATTTGATGTTGTAGTACACAGCATAAAAATACAACAAAGGTATTACAAAGTATTTTACAGTGGAAGTTGAGCACATCATTGAAAGGGGACAATTTTCACTGCAAAATCCACTCGGTATTCTTGTTTGCTTTATATATTTTATATACGTCAGCAATGGATAACATTCCATAACATAAAAGGAGAAAATCATTGCTAAAGGCAAGCCTGAAATAACTAGATTCATATTTGATGAGAAACTGTAACACTGTATTAAAAGGCTGTTTGGCTTCTCTCCTATGATCATCGGATATTTCAGGACCTGTTTGAATAGAGATGTTTTGTTAGAGCTTCTGTAGGTCAAACATTTTGTATTTCATACCTAAATATTTCTGGAGCAGTTCTTGAATGTGTCATCTCATTACTTGTATCATTCAGCGTTCACATTGCGCAGTCCTGTCTTAAGGAGAAGTCTTTGCCTCATGATATTTCATGTCAAATATCTTGATTTTTCAAGGGAAGTTTTCTGGAAGTTACAGTAGATTCTGTTGCGACTTAATAGATGTTTATTCTTCTGCCTGAACTTTACATACTATTTCAACTTCAGCCGTTTCTTTGCTTGTTTTAAAAGTGTTTTATGATGCTGTGCAAGAAACACTAGAAAGGGATAGCTGACAAGGAAAAAATTAAAAATTGGATAAAAAGTAAATGAATAATGTCATATTACTAAAAAGATGAGAGGCTAATTTGTGCCGACTTTTTGCTAATTTTGTTCAAGCCTCAAAATGAGGAGCTGTCACCCGTTCTGTGTAGCACTGATGACAGTGCCAATGATCCATGAAATAAGCTGCCGCTGGCTTTGTTCTGATAAGAATGAACAAATCTGCACAATGTACGGCTCCCAGAATCTCATTTTCATACTTGCATGCAGGCTAAAAGAAATAAGCTGTTTGCAGGCTTGATTAATCAGACATTTGAGGGTTTTTTGTCTCTTTGATCTCTTTCGTCTCCTAGGTAACTTGCTTGACATTAATGTTGAGCTTGAGTAAAGACAATCAGGAATTGTAGACCAAACTGATATAAAAATTAAAGACCTTAACACTTTAAGTACTCCAGTAATGGTTCCGCTTTACTTCAGAAAACATCTGTTTTCATTTAATTAAAGAACAAAAGAGAACGGCATAAATATTTTTCATAGAGACCTGTTATTCCATGAAAAGTTAAAGTATGATAATTGGTATTTTTTTAAATAAATGCCTTGAAACTCTTCAAAAAGAAGCAAAGCTTCAGAGATTTGTTACAAGGTAACAATTGCAGATGAGCAGGAAATTCATGGAAAATAACGGATAAGGAATTTTCACTTATGCTGCGTTAAACATCTAGAATAAGATATTTGACAGGATTATTGGTCAACTTCGAAATGGAAGGGTCTTTGCCCTGTAGAAAACAAGTTGTTTTTTAAGTTTGTCTTAAAAATATATATATTGTGTTACAAGGATGAACCATTATATCAGCTTTACTACCCAATATGATTTACACACTTTAAACCTGTAAAATTGAAAGGAATTTAGAAAAAAAAAATGTCGCAGTGCGTTTGCTTGAGGTTATGCAGACGCTTTTACAAATCTTCCAAGTGGCTGTAAAGATGAATGCCTCAAGGGTCTAGCCAGGGCCCTGCTTTTCCAACCAGCTAAAGCCCTTATCTTAAATCCAAGCAAAGTACCATTAATCTTTTTGAAAGACCTTTTATGGCTTTTAATATATCCCAAATTAGAACATTTTACACCCTTGGTTCCTGAAATATGGTGATAAAAAGCCTTTAGAGCTTAATTTTCCTTACTGCGTGCTCTGACCAATTTGCAGTTCTTTGTGATAATGTTTAGACACCTTAATTAAAATGCAGCAAAATATTGGATGTTCTATATGGAAAATGCTGATACTTTGACTACACAAGAAATCGTTGTATATATTTTTATTCATGCTTTCTTACTTCTTTTAAGATTGTATTTTATTGAGTTATCTGATGACCTGAAATGTTTTTTTAAAATGTAAAACCCATTGACCAAGCTTTTATGGATTTCTTTTGTGGTGGGGGGGGAGTGAAGATGTATGTCTGGGTGTGGGTGGGAGCAGAAGACATTTAGTCTGACTAAAATGTTTGGGTTTATATGTGACATATTTGTTTTCCTGTCTTAAATTCGACTCTATGCAGCCCAGAAATTATAATATAAATGCTGCAAAATGTTTTCCCTTTTACTTCCACATACAGAGGTTGTTATTGTCCCGTTTTTTTCCGTACTTTTCAAAGATGGAGGAACTCATTCTGTCTTCTAAGAAATACAGAGCAAAAGTTGTTTTTTCTTCAGAACTTGTGTTGACCTCGCTTGTGTGGATTTGTGTGTAAGTGTTCAATAGGCCACTGGAACATATTTTAAGGAGATGCTGTTATTCATCACATAGGAGTTAATGTTCAAGTATATTAGGAGGTAAAACACAGGTCAAAAATAAAAGCATGGGTCTGGTGATTGACTGACTTCAGCCATCAGATTGCTCTATTTTTTGAGTTAATTAGTTCTGTTTCAAGGAACAATTAAACATTTCTTGAATATTTTAGGTGAGTTTTCTTAAGCATTTTTATACTGCAAGTACATTCAAGTTAATAGCTGCCCTTAAATATTAAGTGACAATACAAATAAGAGAATGTTATGCTCTAGTCTTTGACTCGAGATTTGGCAGTTCACATGTTGGCACTGAATTATTGATTATATAAAATTTTAATGCTCGGGGAAAAATGAAGTTGTTAATGATACTAAGTTTTTGAAGTGTCTGGTCACATGAATTACTATGTGCATCCAGAGTATTCCATAGGTACATCTTTATTACCTTGTAACATGCAAATAGTAGATTAAAAACTTGTTTAGCATTCTATATTTTGCACATATTCCCTTTCAAATATTATGCTTTTCTTAACTGTGGTGCCAGTGCTTAGGGCTTAAAACAAAGCACAGACTGTTGTGCTTTCTGCCTACACGCAAGTACCCTCTCAAACCCTTCGGCAGAAAGGCTACATTCTTGATTCTTGAACCCTGAAGGGGCCATAAGGTAAATAGCTTATAGAGAGGCTGGTTTGTTTTGCTTTGTTAACAAAATGATGAGGGTGTTGACCTACCTACAGGGTAAGTATTTGATGGGAGAGCTGTAGAAGATGTGAAGATACATCCTTGAGTTCTCTCTCATCCTATCTGGAGAAAACGTCTCTCAGAGTAAATAAGAATTGCCTGAATAGGTGCTGCAGATTATTGAAATGCATGACCATTAATAATGGAACTTTAACCAAAGTTTAAAAAAAGAGGAGTGTCATTTTGGGTCTCCCATGCCTCTCATTTGATGCTCCCATGATATTTTGGGGAAATTTAGAATATCCAGTCAGAACTAACTTCAGTACGTATTGGACTGGATGAGAAGAAAACCTGTTTGTCCACATCACAATTCATAGGGGTTTTGGCTAAATGAATTACTTGCTTGTCTTGGAGAAAAATGGTAACTGTTGAGACCAAATTATTCCTTAATTCATAATTTGGTTGCGAATAATGTCAGATCATGATAGCAATCACAAAGTGTAACTACACTGAACAGGTTATGAATGCTGATTAAGGAAAATAGTCCAGACATAGTTCACAGTACCTTCCTCCATCTTTTCTGTGTTATTCTTTTTTCCCCTGTCTTGACATTCACTGGAGTGAACTTAATTCTCACAGTATGAATAAGTTTGTGACAGTAAAGTAGTATTCACCTACAGCCTATGATGACCTTATTTGAAAAGCATGCATATTATCACACTAATAATCTAAAAGCTGGGAATGTGAAGACCAAATGCCAGATGGACTCTAAGGACACTACTTAATTTAGTTTCTGGACAGCCTGATGAAAACATGACTGCTGGTACTACTGGAAAATGTGTGGCCGTAGCAGTTCTTCCTGTATAAAACTGTCATTTTGGGTGGTTTGGGTACTGGTAAGTCTGTCTGAGGTCACAGACTGGTCTTAATAATGGAGACTGCCTGTGTGTGTATATCTGTGTCTATATATTTATTTTAAAAACAAACAAAGGGATCTAATAGGCTATTGCCTTTTGCTTGTATTCTTGAAAAGGAAGGTTTGGGTGGAAAGGATTGCCTGCCCTTTGTATTTCTCTCAAGGGACATTCTTGCTCATCCGATCTAATATTACAGCATCAGCCTAACACTTGAAAGATATTTTAATATCTATTGACTTTTGAGAAACAATATCAGACCAAGTAATTTGTGAGGCTTAAATTTCACATGAGCCATTTGCATCTATTCAGTTTTCCTTTGTTCCTTTTTATGTCTTAGCTTGGTGTGAAAATTGCCAAAGCTGCTGCTTGCCGCAACTTTGTAAAAGCCAAGCAAGAAGCAGAGGCTGCCCAAGAAGCTCGAAAGAAAAAGAAGCTTGCTTGGGGGTAAGTCATTTGAGTGTGGAATTAAACATTGTGGTTTCATTGGCACTAAGTGTATACAATGCAATCTCGGTTAAATGTTTTCTTAGTTGAAATAGGCTTGTGCTAATCTTATTTGTTTAGTTTAACCTTGTTGGGGGTTTTGGGTTTTGTTTTCTCTTAGCAGTGTTTCAGACTGAAGTACAGAGGCGTTACCAGAATTAATGTATTGGTTATATGGCTACATTTGCCTTCATGTCTTTATTACTGTATTAAAAATAAGTTTTTATTTTTGTTGTTATTAAGAATAGCGTGGTTGAATACCTGAAACACGTGCTCATGATTCCTTATGTTGTTTTTGTGGTCTTTTTCAGATTTGAAGCCAAGAAAAGATGGGAAACAAAAAGCAACATGGGATACATGTAATCCATCCTGTTTTCCTCTGGAGTCAAATACCTGGTTTTACTTGAAGAATCTTTGTGAGCGACTTCTTAAATTGAAACACACAAAAAAATCCACAAGCAAAAGCCAACACCTCAAATCTCTTGTGTTTCTCTTAATGCTGTTAGACTGTAATATCTTTTTTTGGCTTTTCTTATAATGTAGCAAAAATACTATCTAAACATCTTACATATAGTATTTTTCTCCAAAATATGAAAATCTAAGATAATTAATTGTAGAATGCATTTGGAGTCTGGTAGAGAACTCTCTAATTAGAATAAAATACTTGGTCAAATGTGTTTTGTGCTGCACTGCAGGTATAATATGCCTGGATTAAGGAGAGGGGTAAGTTTTCCTGCTGAAGTTATAGAGACTTAATACAGTAAATACTACTATTCTGATTGCTTGAAAGTTGGGGGTGGCACTAATAAAGGAAAGCAAAACTACACTACCTGTTTAAAACTATTATTATTGATGCATTTATGGACTTAGTAAATGCAAACAGAAAAAAAATCTGGCTGAAAAAAGTCCATCCTCCCTCTTCTGGGAGAATCTGGTACTATTTGTCATATCCTGCTGCCATTTTCTTCAGAATGTTTCCAATTCCCATTTTCCCTCCCAAGAACTCAAGTTTTAGAAGTCCCAGTTTTTTTGAGCAGATAAACTATAAGTATCTATCTTGAAAAATATCTGAAATATGTTGTGCATTTAGCTGCACCCAAGAAACAAATGCAGGTTTTACTTCAAGTGAAATGTTTTACAGATCAATTAGGATTTGAATGTTTATGTTATGAGATTTTAACAAGAATTTATGATAATGTTTGTTCAGAACTTATCAGGGAAAAGTAAGGATACAGTCAGAACTAATAACTTTTCTCCCCAAAGCTCTTGCATAGATGTTTAGTCACCACAATGCCTGAATTGAATTGGTAATGTAAATGTCAGTTATTGTTAACCAAGATTAATATGTTTCAGGCCAAAGGTATGGTATTAGCGTAATGGTGATTTACTATGTAAGTACTTGAGGCTAAAGCAACTTACCAACAAATAGCAATTTGAAATCTTACAGCACCAATTCGAAGAGTTTAGGTTTGCAGTCCAACATGGAATAGTGCATTTTTGTTCATTAGCCCTCAGGATGTTTGATTCTTTTTTCATTTTTAGCAGAAAATCGTATTTCTTTCATAAAGATGAGAGTTTGCAATATGGTAATCTGCAGTTAGCTGTAATTAGTCGTGATGACAGAGTTGAATACAATTGCCAGCCTTGTAAATCAGGGGCTAAACAGGTTTCTGCAGTGTAACATCATAAATCTCACGCTATGGTTTACAAACTGTATTAGCTTTAGAAACTGTGTGGAAGGAAACAAATGATGTATCTCTTTGTAAACTGATTATGAAGGTAAATATGTTTACTTGCATAAACAGAGATTTCATCATGAACCTTCATCAAGATTTTTCTCAGTTTCAAATGTTCCTGTCCAAAACTTCCAGGCACTCTGTCCATAATTCCAGTTATGTTTTTTATGCAGCTGGCAGATGAGCGTTAGAGCTGACGTTTCTGCTTCTTATATACTGAGAAGCAGAATTATGCTGGTAATTTTGTACTCAAAACATCATCAGTATTCCAGTAAACATTTAAAAGTTGTATATATTAAACAGATGCTATGTTTTCTTGCAATAGTTGCTTTCAATAGTAACAGTATTTATTAGTGAAATAAAGATCTTGATCTAATTGTAAGAATCAGTGCTGTTTGATATGAAAAAGTGCTTTGAAAGAAATCCAAACACTCAAAAACCAGCTATTGTCTGAGAACTTGCCTCACAGTATTTATTGCAGCAGTGCATAGCCAGCCACCTGTAATATTTTTCATTTAAATTACCAATTAGTTTTATATTAGGCCATTAATAACGTAACTATTTAGCAAGTATGCAGAGTATTTGCATTGGGTTACTTGTGCTGAATTTAAAAATTATCACACTTCAAGTATTGTGATCTACCTAAAGTATTTGCTTAGAATATTAGTTTAATTCCCAGAATTATAGCATGTTCAAAAAAACCCTGATTAACAGAGAAAATACAAAAGCCTAATACAGCTTTATAGAGATAATCTAAATACATAATAAATTAATTCATAACTGTACATTTAGTAAACATCCTCCTAAACTGCTGATCTGATTCTAAGGTGTCTTGCATTCCTGACACTTTTTTTTGTGTGAAGTAGTTTTGCTATGTGCTGTGAACTTTGGCCAAACAAGTAAAACTGCATTCTGAGATTTAACTGGTTTCATAATAAGCATTTGGATTGTTCTACCACTGTTTATTTCAGTTAACTGAAACCTTTTTAATCAGCTTAAATATATAATCTCTTATACTGAACTAAATATGAGATGTAATAATAATTCTTTTAGCAAATGAAAAGTTTGCACTATCTCCTTGTCTGACTGAAATTGCATATGTAGGGGAATGCATTAAACTATTAATTTCAGTGCAAACCTGTTATGAAGCCAAATATTTATCAGGAGCTCATTTGATGATACCTCGAGTTGCGTAACAGTTAAAGGGCAGCCTTGCCTAAGCTCCTTCCTACCCCTCAGAAGCCTTGAAAAACCTGAATACACGCACTAGTTCTGCCCCAATATTTTCTCCACCAATATTTCATATTTCTTCCGACTATAGTCATGGTACCCTCTTGGATATCCTGAGTAGTCTTAAGTCATTTGAAGAAAAAGGTCGTAGCATCCCAAGTGCAGCTCTCCGGAGTCCATAGAAGAAGTAACTTCGAAAAGGGGAATGTCCTCTGACAATTGTGCATTGTTGTGTGGACAAGGGCTGGATCTTGAACTACCTGACCAGACCAAAGTTGGCTCCATCCTGTGCCAGTAAGGCCCTTAATGAAGTTTATTACTCAGGTAATGCCACACAGTGAGGTGGTGAGATTGCTTATGGGTTTACAACAGACTTGTTCAAAGCCAAGTTGATGTCTCTGTGCAGTGTTTCACTAAGTGGTGTAAATGTTCCTCATTGTATGCTTCTCACATTGGTGTCACTTTTTCATTTCTGCTCTCATCTGGGGATAGTCCAGACTCATGTTCTTACAATTTTATTGCATTCTAAGGCCTAAACAATTGAAAAATAAATTAAATATTTATCAGCTCCTATGATAAAATACAGCCAGTTTGAAGTCTGACAACAGCATGCTAATGTAATTACTAGTATTTCTTAATACTGCATTCCTGAGGTCCTAAACCAAAGAGTGGCTGCAGGGACAGTTTGACAGATAAAAACATATATATAGTTGTTAGAGCTTTAATGGTTTTTTGCCTGCAACCATAATCTGTATCATTATTTTTTAGTTTAATTCTGTTGGACAAGTTTCAAAGATAAATGTGGTGTGTAATAAGCCTTTGCAGCCTCTAATTTGTGAAGGAGTGTCTGTCCAGTTAATACTTGCTCATTGAAGCAAAGGGTTTTGAAATAGCTGAAGTACGAACTGTAATTACTGATGTCTGTTTCCTATTCACCTATGGCTTCTGGCATTTGATCAAAAAATGTAATGTATTGCTTAATCTCAGAGCATTCCCCACTTTCAAAAATATTTACTTCATGAGAATTGTACAGCACTAAGTGACCTCAGCAAAACCAGAGCAGATTTTTACTTGGCGTGGATTGTATGTAGTTAATCCACCAACAAGTATTTTTCCTGTTATTTTTGAATGCTGGTAATTTAGATATGCATGTATTTATAATCTACTTCTAGCATAAGTTCAATGCATTTTAAAAAGTATTAAATATATTAATAATGGGGTGGGCTTTTTATTTCACAAATGGTTAAAAAAGAATACAAAGGTTGAGCAACTTGTGCGATGGCCAAGCTGTCAGCAAAGTGGCAAATGGAACCTCCTGCTGAGTGTGCAGTTTGTCATGGCCGGGAGTAACGTGGAGAGAGAGAAGTCGGGAAGAAATGTGAGCAGGTTCCTAAATCTCTCTGAAAACCACTGGGAGTTGGGTACCTTGTTACCATCTGTCCTACTGAGAGGGTAAAAAACTGGGATATTGAATGCACATGTTCCAGGCATCACAAGAGTAAGTGGAAACCCTAATTTCATTTGAGAAGAGTTGTCATCTTTCTTGTTGAAAAATGCCTGCACTGCTTTGATCTGCCTCCAGCTGTGTTTACCATCAAACCTTGTCTTCCCAGTTTCCTGGGACTGTGTGTGACAGAGTTGAGTTTTCTATTTCTTTGCTCAGAATGAGACCTGAAATATAACATTTTCTCCTCAAAAAGCATAAGAGTTAAACAGATACTAAGAAATGCAAACAGCCAACTTTGTATATAAAATGAGCTCTGCAGGTTTTGCGTGTGATGGTTCTTATCATGCTCATTCTTTGATTATGTTCATAAATATGATGGGCACCATCTAAGAAAGGAGAAAGCTATTTGCAGTGAAAAGATGGTGTCATTCCAAGATGTTGGTTGAGTTCCAGATCAGAGAAGCATGTCAGTTATTGAATCATCATCCTGACTTGCACAGTACATTCATTTCTTTTGGCGTTTTGCAGGTATGCTGCCTGCTTGGCTCACACAGGTGAGGTGACTTCAGGTCAATGTAAAGTGACCACGGAGAGAAAGGACCAGTTGTATTTCTGCGTTATGTGTCTCTTTCACAACTTCTGCTGTAACTTGAGTGCAATTCATGTATGTAAGAGAAAAGGTAGATATGGAAATAAGGATTCTTACCCAAATGAGAACCAGCTGCCAAAGAGGGAGTTTTATTCATCCTTTTTAGCAACTCATTTGAAATGGCAAATATATTCGTATACCCCAACAGCAAATCTAAGTATGGAGTAAAGTGTAATGCTGCCTGTGGAATCTCTTGGCTCAATGGTATTTATAATATTTTAAGGCTTTCTGTGTAATTGGTTGCTGACCTTGTGGGATCTTCCTCAATACTGAAATGTTAGTTGGCCTCCACCAGTAGAGACCATTAATTCCAGTTAGCCGCTTGAATTTCCTAAAACTGTTCAATGAGACAAGGAGAACTCATCCACATCTTCTCTGACTGAGATGATTCTGTGAAAAATCATCTGCATCTTCTGCATTTGTGATGAAAAATCATTGCATTTTTTTGTGAACTGAATGGATGAATGGGTTCCCACCATAAGCAGGGGGCACTGAGATTGTTTGTTTGGTTGGTTTTTTAACATTGATTAGTCTTCTGTAGAATTCATAAAAATACCTTTTCACAATTATATTCTATGTATGTCACCAGCTCCCCAGACTACACTTTCTGTAATAGCATAGGTTTCTAAGAAAGCCCTGTATGAAACTAGGTGGAATACACTCGTATAAGCTGTAAACAGGAAGAACATTGGAGGATTGACACATGGCATGATTCAGCTCCTAATTACCATCAAAGAATGTAGCATGGAGCTTTTATTTTTCCCAGAGTAAATGAAGAGAGCGTTGAGAGCAGCCTGCTAGCAAGAGCTGTCCTCTGTTATCTGCGGAAGGGAGTACACAAGCTGCAAAGGGGGAGAATCGGCCAAATGGGCATTTCCAATTTGAATACTTTTCTCTTTATAGAAATATGTTTATAAAATGTCCTCCACTCTCACCACAGCAATGCCAAGGGCCGTTCCCGTAGAAATGCAGACATCACAGAATATTCTTTGTTAAAAATTATTTCCTTTGCTTCTCTATGTTTTTTCTTTTTGTTTATTTGAACAAACAACATTTTAAAATAAGCTTTGCTTTAGGTCACTTTAATTTTTATAGAACAGCTCAGAGGAGGGATCTGGGTGCACTTTGTCAAGCAACAGTGTGTTTCTCCAGGCTCCATGGGGCTGCTGTTTCATGTCATATCATCAGGAGGCTTTTTGAAAGATCTGCATCCCAGCTTACACCCTGAAGGAGACTCTGCCTTTGGGGTAATGACTTCAGGTTACCCGTGTCTGGTGTGTTTGAGAAGTTGTTCCATTCTTTCCAGTCACTTCTTCCTAAAGGAAGAAGTGTCTTATTTTTAAAGTAGTTCCTTTCACTGATCCGGTTTAGAGTGCAACTGCACAAGTGGTTGGATAGGCTAATTTGGGAAGTGGCAAAATGGGGCAGGGAGGTGTTAGCAAAAAGAAGGCTGAGGTCCCTTTAGACAAGGAAAGAGGAAGGGAATAAACTTCTTAGACTGACATTATTTCAGATCATACTGTACTCCAGTGCCCCACACTCCATTTTAGTCTGACAGCACTCCCATTGGAATCAGCCTTTGTTGATTTTGATAGCTGATGATAATGCTGGATGTTGTGTTAAATACAGTTACAGATTTGAAGCATAGAATTATTTGATGTAATTAATTTTCTTTTTTTTCTGATTTATTCAAAAAGCCCGTGCTCTAGGAATATATTGCCAGACTCTTTCATCATGAAAGTGGCACAATTTAGCCACAGACTAATCTCTGGGGATATTCTACTGCCCTCAATCAAGAAGACCCTTTACTCCAAAACTGGTCACACTGGAACAAATAAGGGTGACAAAATGTGTATGAAAACAAACTAGACCGAGACATGGACCTGCATTTGCTAAGGGCAACAGATATTAGCTGCTGTTTCAATGCTGATTGGAGAAGGGTCTATAAAGTCTGAAGGCAACTGTTAGTTGGAGAAAATGAAGCAAACTATGGTGCTGCTAAACATCACGTAGTACTTAAGTGCTGGTGCAACCTGTATAGAAATAGTTCTACATGTTAACTGACGCACAGGTGCCTGAGCTCTGTTCTTCTGCATTAATATTCATTGGTTCTAGTACCTGCACGCTGCCAGGGTTCAGTCAGGTATGTACAGAGCCTCAAAATGTCATTCCCAGTCGATTTACTGGCCTTCATCAAAAGATCTGGTCCTTAGCTCTGAGGTTTCTAGAATATTGGCTTTCTCAGTCTTGAGTAAGATGAAGTGGAACAGGTTGTGGAGGAGTTTTTAACCAAAAGCTGCAAGGGAGTGTTGTGAGAGGTTCAGGCTTCAGACCCTACTTATTTGATGCCAGGAAAAGGGTATGTTAAAGCTGGGAAACAAAAAGAAACAATTAGAAAAGGAATTGAGGGCAGAAAAGGCTGGAGGACCGGAGCTAAAGGCAGGCAAATGATGGGTGGAAACTCTTCCAGTTCTGCTGATGTCAATGGTGAGATAGTTTCTGTCTAATAAAAACCAGATGTTTGGTTTACGCAAGTTGAGAGCGCATGGCTTGCTGTTATTGAGGTGCAGGGAGGTGCTAAACAACTCACTCAGGGCTGCCTGGCTGTTTATATTTCAGCATGTGAGCTCTAAAATTCAACACAACTAGTGCTGTAACAACAAAAAAGGCCTTCCCAGACATGTTTTTGTATTGTCGAGTCAGGCTTTATCACAGCTGGTGTGTCCCTTTCATTGACCTCACATAAGATAACCAGATGACTGCTGCCAGAGGTGCACCAGTCACCATCCCTAATGCTGTAGCTAGGCTGGTAAAAACTGGAAAAACTACCAAATAGACCATGCACGGCACATTTTCCGTGCCAGCTGGGAGCATGCACACCTTCTTCAACAGAGTTCTTTACCTTAAAAGGAGGAAGTTCATGGATTATACAAATAGATCAGGTCATCAGTTAGTATAATCTTGTGAGAATGTTTCTGTAATCCTGAATGTCTTCTGAAAATGTCTCCCTGTGGTAATATGATGTGGAAAATAAAGCTGTAGTGTAACCTCTGCTTGTCATGTCTGAGCTCCCCCTGGTGTAGACAGAATGTGTACTGCTTGCACAGGTAGGAACAAAATACAACTTGAGTTGTATTGCCCCTGAGTCAAACGCTACTCGTTCCTATCGTACTGGCCATGCACACAGCTCAGAGTTAGGACTGCTGTCTCACAAGGGACCAAGTATTAGGCTAAATACTCTTTTTCTTCCAAATAAGAGTGCAGGCAGGTTAGGAAAGTTGGCCATGGCTGTGGAGAACATGACTCAAAGGATAGAGAGACCTGATCTCATGTTAATCATAACCAAGCACAGGCAATGACATTTGACTTTTGCACAGTGAGAACCTGGCAGCAACCCTTGTGACTCACAAGTAATCTGTTATAAGTACCTATTTTCCATTGCTCATAACCCTTAGGTCTTACATGTTTTGCCTTTGTCCCAGATTGAATCTTTTCAATTGACTTAATTATTGTTATAAGTAAATGTTAACTGGAAATTTATGAGCCATAATCACATCTAGGATGCAAATTTTTTGTTGAACTAGGTTTTTGGGAATAATTGTTAGAAATTCACAATTCTTCACATGTTATTTATGTCTTGTGAAATGAATCCATTTTGATGACATCTCAAGAGCTATATAATTGTTGTTGCACTAATTTGCTAGTGTGATATGCCACAGACAGAACATTTTCTTACCAAGACTGAACAGAAGCTTGCTTTGAAATCTTTTGTATAACCCTGTATTTCAGATCTAGCATAATGGCATTGCAAATGTTAATGTACCTCAGTTGATATTTACAGCACTGCTCAGCAATGCAGTTCATCATGTAAGCATAGAATTTTACTTCTAGAAAAACTAAGTGGAAGTGCTTAGGTCACATAGACTCCATTAGAAATAGGATGTCTATCTAACAATAGAAAAAAAAAGTGTGAATTTATCCTGAGGATAAATGGGTACAGATCTATTGAAGCAAGAAGTCTTTTTATGTAAGTGGAGTTGCACATGTTTTCTCCAGGGATCGGTTCAGTCCATTTTGCCTTTGTAGTCTATGCTGAAATTCTTCAAGATAGGAAAAATTTGCAGAGTATTTGCATGTACTAAGTGCCTGGCATACATCAGAGTCTTTACTTTTCACTTTTGCTAGCAGTACAATCATTTAAAATTAAAGAAAAAATAAAACAAGTAATTAATCCTGTATGAATGTTCAAACATTCTGTTACTAAGAGTTATTTTCTCCCCCTAGACCTTGGACTTCCTCTGTGCATGATCCAAGAAGGCAAGTAAAAGTCCTTTCCAGGAAAATACAGTTTTCAAGTACCCTGATTGTGCTATGATACTTGCTCTACCTGAATCTTTTTAGATAACAGGCATCGTGCTGTCTTTGGTATATTTATCTCTGATCGAAGAGCAGGGGAACATAGAAGTGGCAGTCAAGGAACATATTAGGGGTGTATATAGAGTTTGTGATAGTAAGATCAAGGGGAACTTGCAAGAGGGAGAATTTTCTTCATCTACAAATTCAGCTGTGCTCATAAGATCCACCCTCACAAAGGAAAAAGAGTAATCTGAAAAAACTCTCTCCCCCACCCCCTTGAAAGGACAGTCTCATCTTGTTTTTAAGGTATGGATTGTGACTCTGGATATTTTTCAATGATCTTTTTCAGGACAGACTAGGATCATCCTGTCCTCAATCTGAACTGGCCAGGAACCAGGCGGCTCCAGTCCCAAATCTGTGCAGCTCTAGAAGCACGGTTCTGTGTCCGTTCTGTTAAATCTTCTGAGAGTCCCTAAGCCTTGTTTGCAAAAATCTGGATAGACATTCCTTAGAAGATCATAGTTCAATATCCAGCACTGGCACCATTTCACTGTGAGACCCTGGAAAAATTGCTCCGAGCCAGATTTTTAAAGATGCAGAGCCATCCCAGAGCCCACTGTTAAAATGCTACTGATCTTTTGAAAGGCACTGCTCAGCCGCAGTTTCTGGTTTTGCCAGAGGGTATATTTAAAACCACTCCAACTTTGACACTGCCTCACAGAGAGGCTGTGAATGAACTTGTGCATTAACCCCTAAGTACAGGCACTCTCTTTTTGATCCAGTGAAAATTTAATTATTTATACAAACTGACATGACACTTTTAGGGAGGAGCAGTCAACCCCCGGATACCTGGTGCCTCAGTGGCTGAAATATTTCCTCAGCTGTGAGAAGGGTGTCCTTTAGACTCTATTCCAAATTGGATAGAAATAATCAAATTAAAATCTTTAACTGCTCAGATGGCTACTTTGGTAAAAAGCTAGTCCCTGGGGAGAGGCTGGTCACTTTCTGTCCCTCTTTTCACAGATGGGATGTGCAAAGTTCAAGTGCTACCTCTAGGGAGAACCCCACCAAGGAAGGACCTCCTGTCTGGTCTGAGAGAAGTGCCTGGTTTTAGGTTTATATGTATAATCTCAAACTGTTTCCTCAACAGTTCAGCTGTCAGGTCCTCCTTAAAGCCATTGTGGGTGGGGAGCGTGGGCACTACCACATGGAGAGGGTGTCCCTGTCCAAAGCAACCTAGTGCATCCAGGCTCAAACTCTCAGCATTGCAATACCTGAATGCTTTAGGGGATACAGCTGTGATGTTCTCACTCTTCTAATCAGGAAAAAAAGAATATTTTCATTCTTTATCCCCCTGCTTGTGTTATCTGCTTGTAGCTAAGTTATTTGCTGTGTTTGCTGCTACGTTCAGGCCAGATAATTAATAGAAATCTGATCTTTGCAGTGCCTGATGCTGCAGAGGGGAACAGCTTTCCTTTGTCATTGCTGAAGGAGAGGGAAAAGGAACAAGACTTCATGCAGGCGTGCAGGAGGTGGTTGATCCCATGAAGGACTCTATGGAGGAGCCTCCACGGGCTGCAGGATATCTGTGAGAATACTGCGGCTCTAACCAATGCCTAAACTCTCAACTCACTCTGACTGAAAATACTCTTGGACCAAAGGGAAAGAAACATGGTGAATTCTGCCATGATTTGTATAAATATCTGTGTTAGAAAGAAGGACAGAATCTGTTTTACATAGGCAGGTAAGTAATGGCACATGGAATCAAATCTTTTTAGAACAAGATCTAAGAAGACTACTTCTGAAAATATGATTTTTTTTTTTTACCCTAACTTGTTAATTAGCATGAATTAAATTTTTGCTTTCCTCATGTGGGAAGAAAGAAAGTAAAGGTACATGAGCAATTCAGTTAAATTATTGCATATCATCATACAAGAAGTACCTCTAAAGAGGGCTGCAGTCAGTTCAAAAGGGGCATGCACTGGAGCTCATAGGGCATATGTCCAAGTCGTATAAGAAGCTGGGTTTGAATTTTTTCCTGATTCTAAGAGCATCCAGAAAGAGTCATTTGCAGGAGATATTGGACATAGAATCTCATTTAGAAATATTTATCTGATCTCTTTATGCTTCTTTAAGAATAGATATACTTGGGGGTTGAGTTGAAGAAGCCTGTGAAAATGACCTGGTTTTGTGGGAGAAATGCTACAAATTAGCTTTTCTTCCCCAGGGTGGCTGTTGTCCTTTCTGAAGAACTCAACATTGCACAATAAATAGCAGGGAGGTGTATATGTTACAGGGAGGGTGGCTGGCATGCAGAAGAAGCCAAATTTTTGCTTTGGCATGGCCTGGAAAGCAGCTGTGAAATGAGAAACAAAGACTGTGGCTAACCACACCTGGAGAGGATGGCAGCACCCGCCGAAGCCAAGGCACGCTCCAGCTCTCCCTCCCTGTTGCCCCCATACCAGTGCAGGGAACGGCTTGCCTGGCTTTCCCGGCTCGCTGCAGCTCCAGTATTGTAATTCTGCTGCAGTCGTGCATGCCATCTGAATTCATTTGTCATATTCTATGAACTGGAATCCATCAAAGCGTATTCACTGGCCTTTTAATTAGTGTTAGATTAGCATTTTAAGATATGGGTAAATTCCCAAGTCTAACTTTGTTTAAAGGTGCATATTCAACACAGTAGCCAGAAAATCATGTATTCTCATGTACTTATTACCTTAGTAATGTAATGCTGTGAGGGAAAAAGGCAGATAATACTTCCGACAAATATTAAATGTTATTTGTATAGCTACTGTCTGTGAATTTAAACAGAAAATCACTCCTCATGCCTTGCCATGAAACACACACAAATTTCTTTTGTGGCTTTCATGTTTCATTAAAGCTTTGTATGTGGAGGAGAGGAAAATCTAAATTGCTACTTAATTAAAGGCATAGTGTCTGATTAAATATATTTTGAAGAAATGAACTTTGCTTTTTACCTGGGTTGTCAGTGACACCTAGGATTATTAAAAATGAAATATTTTTTAACATCTAATATACTTCTCACCATTTATCAAGCTGGGTCTTTTCTTCTCTTTCACTGGTGAAACGAGAACAGTCTCTTGCTTTTCCCTATAGTCAGCTTCATTGTCTGGATCCTATTAACTAACGCAATATTGGAGGGCTTTAGGTTGTAAATGCCAGGAGGTGAAGCTTACATCTAAACCAAAAAAAGAAAATGTATCGCTCTTTATTCCATTAAAATATTTCTCTTAAGCTGGACATAATGTAATATATGCTTCTTTAAGCATGTTTTCATCACTGCACAGCATGTGTGGTGCAGGTTAAATCCTGGGAGGTGCTGAGCAGTATTGTGTGTGCACCTTTCCCTCTTAGGGAAGGCTGAAGATGCTGAGGTTGCTCCCTGCAGGGAAAGGGCTCAGACACCTCTGCTGCAGTGTGCAGAAACCTAAGTGACCCACCTCACCCAAGGAGCTCCTTGCTGTTGTCCTTCCAGGAAGCAGCACAGATTTAAGTTAAGACCAGGGCAGTGTTTGAAAGTACGTGGGTACATCTGACAAGTGAAAAAGAGAATTGTTTTGGAACTCCTCCAGCACCTTCTCTTTCTCACAATGGTTGCATGGTCCTGTCTAGAAGGGTGGACAAAATCTTACCAGGGCAGGTGTCAGGTGCAGCTGTGGAGCAGACCGGATTCTGCAGGAGTGGTCTTGCTGTTGATTTTACAGGAACTGTAAAAAGAGGATAGAGAGGGTGTGTATTATGGGTTAATATTATTATACTTGGAAATAGTAATATATTCAGCAATCCCAGAACTCTGCAATATCAGAAAGGGCATTATTTACAAAATAGCCCTATCTACATATACCAGTGAAAGCTGGTTTTGGAGTTTCATATTAATGCATATTAGCATCCTCATGAACCTATCTGATAATTCTTATACATGAAGACTTAAGCTCCTTAAGCAATGTTCACACCTCCATGAAAAATAATACAGTTAAGTTCTTCCTTTAAATAAACTTTCTAAGCAAGTCTATTAACAGTTATCTGCTATCTGCCACAAGGGGAAACATGTAGACAGTTCTGTAGTGTCTTATAAATCTTGGGCTGCTGAGTATTAGGTAGTAAATTAAATGAGAAGTGAGAGCTCCTTTCACTGGATCCTCCTACTTCATTTTACCACATGGGAATGTTTAAGTTGAATCCTAGGGAAACAATCTGCATCCCCGAGGGATATGTTCCTGTGTTCTGAAAAGTAAGCCTGATATGTAAAAGGCACTTTAGAATGCTTTTGTGGTAAAGATTTACCATGGCCTAGAAGTATAAAAGCCTGCCTTGGTTTCATACAGTGTTGTATCATTTTAACATGGGTATGTGCATAGCGAGACCGCTCATAAAATCTGACTTCAAATATTTGGAGATGTCCACAGGCTGCAATAGCAAACAATAGTCTGTGGTTTGGCTCCTGCTAGAGAGTTGAGCAACTGGAACTCAGTTCCCAGGTCGGCTGTTTCCTCTGACTGTGAGCAATTCACTTCATCATTCCCTGCTTCACTCCCCTCATGTATGGGGTGGCAAGGGAGTGAAGGAAGATGATCCCACCCTTGTGGGGGCTGGGGTGGCCAAAGATCTCTGTGGTGGAAACCATACGAGTCACTGGGTGGACAGGGGTTCTGGTCAGGGCCATGGAAGCTGATGGAAAATTCTGTCTGCTGGGAAGTGCTATCAGATCATTAAAAAACAAACTCTAAAAAAGGGATGTCACTGTAAATTAAATTCCATATACTTTTGGTTTAGTTTTGGATACATTTGTAAGAAATCTTACAGTTTTCATCCCATTTGTTGCTGTGTGAATTTTCCACAATGGCAGTGGAATTTCATTTGAATAAGAAACCACCCGCAAAAACTGGAGGATTTGGATTCTAACCATAAAAGTTAAGCTAGCTGGATTTATAATATGCCATAATCAAGTAAAAATACATAAACAGGGAATCAGACATGTACAGGCAACACAGAATATAGATAATTCCTTTTAGGATTAAGCATATGGCCAGCAGCTGGCAGATCTCTGTGCAACTAAATGATAACATAGACATCCCTTGCTGCGTGATCCCGAGTGATGGTAACTGGTCGGAAGGGGAAGGCTGGCCATTCATAATCATTATTTTATTTAGTGAGACTTTTACTTCTGTTTCGAAAGGAGAAGGAAGACATGTAAAGGCAGAAGCTTCCTAGAAAGTATAAGCCTTTATAAATGGCAGCAATGGGAAAAATAGGCTTTTATTTTCTTTCAAAGACATAAAATTAAACAGAACTTTCCAGCATATGTTAGTATTCACAGCTCTTGCAGACCACGGATCAGAAGAGAAGACTTGTGATGATTATTGGTTCTTTGTATTGCGGTAGGTCCTAGAGATCAGGGTGTTATTATGCTAGTTGTTCATAATTAGAGATTGTGTACTCCCTGGAGTAGTGACTATCTCAGTAAACAAGACAAAGGATGAGAAAAAGGAAGTGGTATTGTTCTCATTGTACAAACAGTGCACTGAGAAACTGGCAAATTAAATGATTCGCCCAAGTTCATACAAGAAGTCTTTGGCAGAATTTGGTAAACAAGGCTTCTTGTTTTGTTTGCCTTCTAGGAAAATGACTACAATGTAGATATTTAGTGGATTGATCCCTTTCCGCAAAAGAAACAAAATGTTGTTTTAAATGTCAAAATAATTACAGATTTTTTTTTTCCCCAGTTTATTTCCATTCATCTTTCTATTTAACAAGAGGCTACTAGGAGAGGAAGGAGTTGAGACCTAGTGAGGAAAAACAGTATGCTAAAATTCTGATTAAAAACAACACAATCTCCTCATAGTTGCCAGGTTCATTAAAAAAAAATCTGAAAATTTGTCAATATGGAAAAAAGGACCCCATTTCATGAGAGACACGGTTCATTTACTCTCTTATTTTCCCCTCTTCTACCACACACATTCAAGCTCCCAAACCAAGGCTGAGATGAAGCCAGCAGAGATATTTGGCCCCACACCCATGAGGCTGCTGGGGAAGTCAGCCCAGCACACCCTGCTCATTTCCATGACCGACTGTTCCTTCTCATTTGGGCTGAGCTCTAGTGCTCCCCTGCCCAAACTGATCAGGTGGGACAAGCGCTGGGGTCAGGATGAAGCTGTAGCTCACAGAGTGTTTGGAGATGGGAGAGGTGTGCTGTACAGTACGTGTAGGTTTAGGGAACCAAGGGCCTCCACAGCTGGAACTTGCAGCACTGGGGGCATTTCAGGAGGGCTGCTGCAAAAGGCTTGTGACAATTGTTAACCCTGAGCTCTTCTCCATTATGGGTGTGTAAGCCCATAATTCTTTATCCTCCCTACCTCAGGAGGACCTCAAAATAGACTTCTTGCAGCAATTCCTGCCACGTCTGCACCAGCCAAAACCTGCCTTTTGGTTGCAGAGCTCTCAGGAGCTTATTTCACTCCTCCAGTTCTTCATGTGGTGTCAAGACTGCAGAATACCAATAAGGATCCTATTCCTGATGCTTTTCAACATGGATACATGAAACAGAGGTGCTGGATGCACAACAGAAAAGTCTCTTCTTCCATCCCTGATCCATCCTGCTTCTCCTTTAGTACATTGGAGGTAAACACGTAGTTTGCTTCTTTTTGTCCTTGTTTCTTAGAGCTAGGAACACTGTGGAATGACTCTTGTGCTCATACTGAGGTCAGGGGGGTTCCCCCTGAAGGCAGGGATGGGGGTTCTTGGACATCAGCCCGGAATGTCTTGCAACATAAACAAGTTTAAAATACGTTCTGAGACCTCCTGCCATTTGAATGATAATGATGTAATATTTTTATAACACTTAACTTCAAAACTTGAGGGAAAAGCAACCAAATTAACAAAACAAAACCCTCTGCTAAAACTTAATACTTTTTAGAATTCTAAGTTGCCATAACAACTTGATGCAAAAGTCTTTGGTAGCAACTTTGTACTCGGTCCTATTGAGGCTAAAATAACCTTACTCTTGTGTTAATACTTAGCCAGCATAGTAAATACTATTCGTTACAGAAAATTAAAACTTTTAAATAGAGAAACTACTTTTACTGAAGTAAAAGAAACCTCTTAAATCTAAGTGTTTTTCTTCTTTTAAAAAAGCATAATTTGTCAGACATTAAAATAACAAAAGGTCTTTGAAAAAGGATTATGGTTTCTGATGTTTCACTACTAGAATGGATTTACTTTATATCCTACTGATGTTGTAATCTTGAATTCTGAGGTAATGTTTTAGCCCTTTCTTTTCACATAAATAAAGATTTCAATGATAGCACTTCATTTCTTCTGTAGAACTTTCCTTTATTTTTCAAACTACTCATTTTCTCTTGCTTAAACCATTTCATCAGAATAACATACAAATTGGATGCAGTGCTTATTAGGAGGAGGGGAACAGTTAGCAAGGCAAAGCATTTCAAATCAACATACTGCTGACTGCGAGGTAGATTTTAAATGGAGAATTTCCATATTGCTTATACATTTTCCTCCATAATGTACTTTAAAAAAAAAAGTCTTATTTTTAAGATTTCCCTGTAAAACGTAAATGTGTATTTTTTTAGTGTATCACAGGGGTTTTTTTTTGTATTTTAAAGTCGAACCTTCATTGCTATATGGAGCAAACCCAATTGTTTTCCATCAGTACCAAGCACTGAATTTTAAAAATCAAAAAGCATATTTTAACATGGTAATAAACCACTTGCTAATCAGACTGACTTCATCCCCTGTGAAGAACAGTGCCATGTATCTCTTTGGGTTGCACAGATTTTAATTAACGTTAAGTGTATTTTAAAAGTCACAAATTCCCACCCTCTCTGAAATTAAATTCACTCTTTAAACTCAATTGAGCTGCCTTTTTTTTTTTTTTTTTTAATATCCTATAGGAGAGTGAGTGGTGGGGACAGCCGGGTATGTTTAAAGGTTTATTGTTTATTACCAAGTGAACAATGAGTGCTCTGCGTCCTTCCAGCTCAGGGAGACTCGACAAGAGATTTCCCTCCAGCAACTTCACTGTTATTTGCCTGCTTGCAAAACAGGGACCATTCTCCCAGCTCTCACCCCACAACCTGCATTTGAAAGTACAGAAAAGGTGGTGTTTATAAACCAGATTTTTTTTTTTCTTTACTATGTATAGTGAAATGAAGGCTGAAGCTTTTTCTGCTTCAGCAGAAGCAGCAGGGAGGAAATACATGTAGTAATTACCTTAAACAAGCAGGCAATAAAGGCTGCCACCTCCCAAGCCATGCGGTTAAGGACACGATGAAAGGTGGAGATGTCAGCACTCCTAGCCCACAATAACCGGCTGGAAATCCAGCATCCCCTGGCTCCACTGGCCTTCTCCCCTGCGCAGGGGTCCTGGCTGGCTGCAGGTGAACGGTCCCACTGATGGAGAGTGTCATCAAGGGAGAGACACTGTGGACAAGGGCGACTCGGAGACGTCCATCGAGGGGGGATCCCATTTGAAACCAACGACAGACAAAATAGTTTGGTTCAGGTGTGACAGAATTATTCTCTGGAGAAGTTTTCAGTCACCGCATCTTTTGGTGGTTTGATTTAATATGGATGAAATTGACTTTCATGATATATTTCAGCACAAAACACTTTTTTTTTTTTTTCTTTGCTCCTAGAGGTAGCTCCTCCGCTATGGTAACTCAGGAAAACTTGGCTGAAAACAGCAAAGCCGCCACAAGAGACAGGGGCATGAGGAACAGCCTGGGAGGTACCACATGGAGTATGCGCTGCCTGTGGACATAAAACGCGCCTTACAAGAAGGCGAAGAGACCAGCGGGGCCCCACCGGCGGCTTCGCATGGCTCCTGCAGCCCCTCCACCTTCTGGACAGGCGCCTGCTGGTGACTCATGATCGGCAGGGAGGCCATTGCAGGTGAGATGGGGCGGCACTGCCTGTGCTGGAGGGGACGGGACAGGCGGAGCCGGTGCCCGCAGTCCGCCCTGGCCCGGCGAGCGGCGCCCGTTGCGGGCGGGCGGCCGTTGGGGGCGACGGTTGGGGGCGACCGTTGCGATTCCCGGCGCGAGCCAGAGGGGGCGCGCGGGCGCTGAGGCGGCGGCGCGGGGAGGGGCGGGCGGCGGCCGCGTCCCCGGACCGTCCCCATCCTCGGACCGTCCCCGTCATCCCCGGACCGTCCCCATCATCCCCGGACCGTCCCCATCATCCCCGGACCGACCCCGTCATCCCCGGACCGACCCCGTCATCCCCGGACCGACCCCGTCATCCCCGGACCGTCCCCATCATCCTCGGACCGTCCCCATCCTCGGACCGTCCCCATCCTCGGACCGTCCCCGCAAGCGTCCGGCCGGAGGCTCCGGGTCCCTCCCGGGACGGTTCCGTACTCCGGCCCGGCGTGGCAGGGCTGTCCCGCTAACGGGATATTGGCTTTGGAGGCTCCCACCCCGCGCAGCCAGAACTTCGATGGCCTCTTGAGATGCGTGGGAGATTGATTTTTCCTAATTTTTTAAGTACCAAGTATATCTAGTGTACTTATTTCTCCTAATTAATGTGAAAATAAGGAATCAAAGAGGGTATTCCTCCAATGAGTTGGTTTTGAAGAGTGACAAATTAATCCCCTTGGATATGGCTGAAGCCAGGGAAGATCTTTTTGTTCCTCTAACAAACTGCGGCAATTAGACGTTCAAAACTCTGCTCGTGATAAATAGATTTTTAATACCTATATATTCTCTTTGTGTATGCTAAAATCCCGGGGCTTATGTCCTTCAGCCGAATGTTCTCCCAGGTAATGGGATGCAGGGATGTGTTTCCAGCCCCCACCTCTGGGATTGCACCCCTGAGAAGTTTGTGGTTGTGATTGCGTGCATCCATTTACCCGCTAAACGTGTCAGCCTTTTTCTTACCTTTTTGTGAGCTTTGGACCAAATCCTCAAGAGCCCGATTTGCTTGCACGGTTACCTGTATTCACTTGCCCTGAAAGTACATTTTGACCACAATAAGGAAAAATTTTATAGCTGATTTTTGTTGTATGGTTCTCCCTGTAAATGCATGGTGACATTTTAAGGGGATGCTTGTAATCTGCTGAAATAGCAATCAGGTGGCATTTATTAGAACTCGTTCAGACTTCACAAGTACAACTTTAAATCATCACCTGCTTGCGGAGTAAGGGTTTGGGGGCAATAAGCCAGAGACGAGATTTTGTCAGTCCCCTTTTGTGATGGGGTCTGGAAACAAGTGACTAGGAGATCCCCAGTCTTAATTGTTTCTCCCAGCTCCAGTGCTGGGTGAGGAACGAGGGGAAGCCTTGGAAGCCACCTTAGTGCTGCAGTGATGGAAGTGAAGGGCTGGCGGCTGCGTCAGTGCTGTCAACCTACAACAGCGCCCTGGGACTCCTGCACCTGCCGGCCACCATGATGCTGCGTCCTGCCCTGCGCTCCCCTTACCCAGGGTGACACAGAACTGACTGTGCCCGAGGGTGTTCTCTAAGGAGACAATGATCCTCAGCTGTTCATGCAGCCCCTCAGAAGCGGCAGCAGCTGCTGGGGAGGTGGCCACAGGAGAGGACGTGCAGCTGTAGGCAGCCAAAGGTAAGTTTCCCCCCAGTGCACTGTTTCTGCTGTGAGCCTCACACAAAGCTCCTTTGCTGGATATAATGAAGCGAGTGGAGTCTTTGGTATTTAAAAGTCTTTGCTGTGGTGCTGTAGATGACCCCGTGTTGCCCTAAAATTTGCAGTTAGCTAAATATAGTAATCTTACAAAGTGGACTATCCAGGGGGTAGGTAGGGCTCTCTTGCGCACTGAAGACAAGGAAGAAAACACGTCTATTTCACTGCAGCCATTCAAGACAAAATAAAATATAGGGAAATCTTTCTGCAGTGTACGACTTCAGAAAAAGTGATATTTTCACAGGCTTTTTTTTTTCCTAGATATGAGACCTTTTTTCAAATGGAAGCAGGCTGTAAATAGCTGTGAAAATCATTGAAAAGGGGAATTTTTATGAAGCAGAGTTTATGCCACAGGATGCCACATGAATGCAGACAAAGATATAGAAGTTTGATGATTTTTGTCTCTCATAATACACTTTAAATGTCTCTTTTTTGGTATCCTCAATTAACAAGAAGTTTAAAAACTGAATTCCATAATGAAAATCTATAGCTAGAACAGTCTGATAGCTTACGTTGAGGGTATACCATACTCAGTGCTGTTTGAAAGCTATTGGGCCAAATCTGAGCTATTCAGCTTTGCAAACTAGAAGTACATTTTGAGGCTGGGCTGGTGTGGTGATAGTTCTTTGAGTGTGAGACTCAAAAGCGATGTACTGCGCAAATGGGAACCTGAGAGGCCAGAAGGGAAGGAAACTGGTTTTCAAACCCAAAGAATTGGTGAGGCACAGATGGAAGGTCTCGTGGTGTGTGTTACTGGGGGAGGAGTGAGAGCGACGGTGGGGACAGACAGATGGTGAGAGACACACGGGAGAGACACACGTAAGTCCTTGTTCTTGTTCCATATTGAAAGGAAATAATTTGCAAGACTTCCGGAAGCAGATTTTTAAGTGAAACACCAAAATATCTGAAGGTGCCATGCAGTCACAGAAGCAAAGAATATTTTGAACCTGGGATCCAAGGCCAAATGGAGCCAGTTGCCATCTCCTCTCTGATTTCTCACTCTCATTATCCCAGGCTCACATCGATTTTCACCCAGATATTATATAGAGAGGGTTGCACAAATCAAGATATTTCTTTGCTTCTTTCTACTTCTTCCCACCTGTGGCCACTGTAGTTTGCACTGGCCTTGCCTTTCCCTCCGCACAAAACCTTGCTGCTGAAGAACATGGCTCGACTGCAGCGCAGACACTTATCACTTTATTTTCTCCTATGAGCAAGGAGTGGGAATGTCTCATCTGACGTGTTGAACTCAGATCTAAGTGCTAAAATGTTTACTGCTCTCAATCTGCCCAGCAGGGTACTCTGAGCAATAGTGATGGCTGGCAGCCTGCTGCTGATGGTACCATCCAGCTCATGGGGCTTACGGCAAAACTCATGCAGAATCTCAAACACTACACTTTTAATTATTTTAAGGGGCTTGTTCCACAAGTGTTTTGCATGGTTTCCTATTAACATTTGACAACATCTCAGCAATTGAAATATGTTTAGTGAGATTACAGCATTTAGATTGTGGTCTAAGAACTTGTGATCAAATTCTGCTTTCCCTAATTAATGCATTCCGGCACCAAGTTAATAGCATTCATAACAACAAATAATTTCTCTTCTTCCATAATGATATGCATCATACCTTGGCACTAGTGTGCAGATAAATACATATATGTTTTTGTTATTTTTAGAAGAGAGATTCATGTGCTGTGGGTAATGAATTGAAGGTTAAGCGACAATTTTTCTTCACAACCACTCATGTCTTACAGTCTGTGAACTGAAAACTGGATTAACCTTTAATTACCCCCCGTGATCTCTCAACCCTGAAACAACATTACCACTCCTCCTAGTGTTATTTGCATACAGCATTTAATGAGAGAAACATCTGTTTGCATATTTCGTATCATTAATATTATGCAGATGAGCTGGGTATTCATGTTGCAATAGGCAATTGTGCGGAAATCTCCTTTTCTCTCATTTTTAGTCAATTTCCCTCCTCCTAACAATTTGCTCTGATTTGTATTAATTAGAACAAGAGCTGCTTGGTGCCACTAGTCTTGCATGTATAATGCATAGCTGCTATGTGATCTGAATGGCAGCACAGCCATATCCTGATGAGTTTACAAAACACAGAATATCTGGCTTGATGCTATTAGGCAAACCTGTTGATATTTTCTGGGGCAAACATTTAGTTTACTTTTAGTAAAATACTACGGCTTAAAATTAAATGAATACAAGTAAGATCATGAACAGTTCATTGTTGTGTTTGTTTGTTTTCTCATGACTTTATTTATAAAAATTATTTCTGTCTAATAAGATAAAACATACTCATTAGGTACCTGATCCGGCATCTATTTGATTGACTGGAATTTAGGTCAGAGCTTGATATCTCTATCTATTCTCTCAAACTACCTGAAATGTTTCATATGTCCCTATGATGAAATTTTATTCTGGACTGCTCCAAGGCCATTGAAAACTGATGAGGCACAACTTCCAGAGAGTGCATAAACCTGAGGTCTGGAAGAAGCTGCTTGTTTTTCTTGAGACATAAGAATTTTCCCTTTTGTTTAGCTTGAGTGCTGTTTTCTTGAAGGTATTCCTAATGCCTAAGACATTGGTGACATTAAAAAAATGTTCAAATGTTGTTTACTGTGTTCCCAGTAAACAAGGTCCAGTATAGTTAAAATTGGCCTTTTAGAAAAGCTGAGGATTTGGTTGAACACTGTTCCTGTGCTATTTTTTCCATTTTCTGAGGGAATCTCCACTAACTTGAAAGTAGAAAACATTTCCTACAGAGAGTTCTGCAGCATGCTTTCCATAGACGCTGAATTCTAAGTCCTCACAGATAGCTTAATTTTGCCCTTTTGTGCTTGAGTTGGACCACTGAGCCGATGCCATGGACTACTGAAACTTTGCAAAACTTCAAATGTTTCTTTTTCTAGACTTTGGTCTGGATAAAGATAAGTCTGGAGCAATGTGCAATTTACTTCACTGCCTAAATGACACCTGAGCTGTATTTATCTCCCAAACCATCCTTTTGCTGAAGAGAATTGAGTAGGTTTCTGTGAGACGTGGGGTTCCTACTAATTGCTTGCACTAACCTGCAAAAGCAAACCAGTTTGTGATACAGTAAGATATTCAGATGAGAACATTTACATTCTATGTGGAAACAACTGATGGTCCAAATTGTCAAAGGCTGGCTATCTTTCAGTGAAGAATAAAATACAAATTTGAAAAACCCATAGGCTTATCTGCATACCAAAAACTCAGTGTGTTAGGGATAGATGAGATTATTCTGTAAGATTGGTGTTAACTTGAGGATGGCTTCTTTCCAGGGAGTTTATGGCAATCCAGTTGGGCAATCAGTGGGCAATCCAGTGCCCACCTATTCCTAAAATGAGAGAGACATCACAGGTAATACATGGCTTGTGAGTAAATGAAGATTAAATATGACCAATCAGATGAATGTTGAAGTCTCACTTTTTTTCCTGATGCTGCTGCAAAATAATAATATGCCTCGCTTCTAATTAATGACTTAAATTTTATAGGAAAAATTTGTGAGGTGGTGTGTCTTGTGATGTGAATCCTTTTCATCAGTTACACGTTTTGTGAGGACATATGTTCCTCTAATGCAGATTTTCGTAGCTTAAGAGTTGCTTTGTATGTCAAGCTTGTTTATCTAAAGGTCTGACTTGCAGGTAGGATTACTGCAGTTTTGTACACAAATCATTACTTTGGCATCTAGCAGGCCTTTTACGCAAAAGAATTCCTTAATGTATGCAAACTGTTGTGCTTGCAAATTATAGTCCTGTGTGTGGAATTTAGGCATGGGAGTGAGCACAATACTTCGCACATGTAATTGCCCGACTCCTCTGCAAATCATCTGACTCCTGAGTACCTGTAGTGGGTTGGCCGGCTTCGGAGGCCAAACCATCACTCTGGAATTTGGATTTCTTTGGGTAAACACATTGTGTTAGTGGCGATCAAGATTTATGTTCATATAACACTTTATTTCCTAAGTCCTTTCATTTAAGGAACTAATTTGTATAAGGAAGGGTGTTTCTGGTGGTCAGATGGAGACCTGGAGAGGTGAATGAAATCTGGGGCAAGGTCATATGAAATCTTGACAGAGGCTGGGAATACTACAAATATTGCTATTCCAAAGCTGTG
Organism: Streptopelia decaocto; assembly: GCF_964273445.1. Classification (NCBI taxonomy): domain Eukaryota; kingdom Metazoa; phylum Chordata; class Aves; order Columbiformes; family Columbidae; genus Streptopelia; species Streptopelia decaocto. The sequence continues at coordinate 65,916,958 of NC_138659.1, read as the reverse complement.
TTTTGTATTTCAGCTACACAAACAAATTCTAAATTGCCAACAAATTTTGGATAAAAAAAGATTTGAGCTTATCATGGCAAGCTTTGTTTATGTGATGTTATTTAGATATTTCAGATGTAAAGCAGATGGTCTTAATTCACAGCAGTGTACATTTCATGGGTGAGGAGTAACTTTGGGACCTTGGAAAGGATTTAGGAAAACAAAGGGGCCACAAACACTTGATTCATCTCAAGACTGTGGCACTTCCAAGGCAGGGTTTCCTCTTACTGCCAAATACAATCCAGTGGCTTCTCAAGTAAAGTAAAAGTTGGTTGAGATAGTTAAGAAATAAACCCTTTGATTGTTCAAGGGCTTTTGCCAGCACAAGGTCAAATAAATTTTTGTTTCCATGGCTGTATTTTTACACACTGTGAGCAAGAAAAACAAAGCTGGGGTGCTCAGCACTGGCCAAATTATTCTTGCTAAAATCAGTGGCTTTTGTGCCAGAATTTAACTGAATAGTGAGTACTTTTAATGGGTTTTTGTTTGTTGGCATTCGATATATGGAGCAGTGATATTACACTAACATCTGTACTTTAATGTGAATGCGATAATTTTGGAATCGGTGACACCCTTCATCAGTGAAACACTTTTCTCACTTTGCCGTTCAGCTGTTTGCCTGAAAAGCTTCCCTCCGTGAAGTAGCTCCGCGTGCTCTGTTTGCAGGTGCGTTGAGAAAATCACTAAACAAGAAAAACAAGAATAATATCAATGTCGTAACTGAGTTTAAATGCAGTGCAATTTGTGTTAATAGTGGCTTTTATAGGCACTATTATATAGTAAATTAAATTATATCTTTATTCTTGTATCTAAGATAAACAGTAAGGACGTAATATATCAGTAATAGAAAACCCTTGGCATTTAAGAAAGAATTGTGCTTTAATGTAAGGACGTTTTTATACCTCAGTAATAAATTAACATTTCAAAAGTACTTTAGCCTGCTGAGATGGATCATTCTATGAGTATGGGTAACACCATGGACTCCAATAATTAGTGTAAATTGCCTTTGAATAATACAGAGCTGGGAACAACTTTCAGTGCTTAATGCCCCTTGCAGTACATGATGAAGAGTCCTTAATGGAGCTTGGAAAAACAAGTAATACCTATAAATCAAAGAAGAAAAGCCGTTTTTGATGCATTTGTCTGAGGGTGTGAGTTTTAAACCAAATTGTTAACACTCCTCCCTGCTGAGGGTCATGGATTAGCTAGGGTGGGAGTTTCTTATAGGATCTTTCACACTAACCAGCAGAGGTAGGGGGTTTCAAATACAAGTGTTTTCTTAACCCTAATCCCTGCCTCCCTGACCAGTAGAGCTCTGAATTTCTCTCTAATTAGGTGGAGAATTAGTAGGTGGATAAATGTGTTAGTGGATGAGGATGAAGTGATTAACTTGCCCCAGACTATGATAGTGAGTTCAAGACGCTACTGAATTAATTTTGTTTCTAATAACTTTCTCCCCATATTCTAGCGGCACCACGGCAGAGTACTTGAATTTATATCTCTGTAATCTTACAGCAGTATATTCTGTTGCCTCGTTCCCATGGCTTTATCTGCTATATTTAAGCAGCAGTTCAGTAAATTTCCCAATGTGCCAGTTCACATTTATGTATACTATTTAATTATCTGAACAGCCTTGTAACCTAATCGAGATATATTGATGTTACATAAGACTGTATATACGAGGGAAATATGAATCTTATTACAAGATAATAAGATTGGAATACTTTCTCCAAGTATTTACCAGCCGTACTTTAAAAACCAACCAATATCTGCTGCTTTGCTGTGTCTGCCTGCTCGCTGCTCTTTGTTCAGTGTGTGGGGCTCTGCTCTCGTCGATTAAATGCGGTTCCACTGCGCTGTGGCCTGATGTGACTTTGCAACCCGGAGCAGTGACATTTCTGTCTCTTTGCTGTGTTGACCAGGTAGGGAAGGCTTTGTCATGGGGGCAGCAGGATCTGCTCCCTGCCAGGTGTCCCTCTGGCATGGGGCAGGGTCTGGCTTCACCTCACTGGGAATCTCTGCCTTTTCACAGCGAAGCTGCATCATCCCCAGTCAGTGCCAGAACACTTTTTATTCTTACTCACAGCCACAGCACGTTCCTGTCCCTGTGCTCTCTGACTCGCGGTGGCCTGCTCAGACCTGTGAATTCAATGAACGAAGTGTGCTGTTCGCAGAACCCAGCAGCGAAGGGACAAGTTTCCCAAGCTGGCTCAATGCTTTAACTCAGCTGGGATACTGAGAACACCTTTCCTGGAATAAAAGTCAATGAGTTTTTCAGATTATTTAGAACAAGGGAGCGTGGCGCAAGTGCCACAAGTAGGAATAGATGATCATAAATGTGCATTTTTTGAGAAAACAGACTGAGATCTACAGTTCATGACACTGCATACTGATCTTAACTAGTTACTAAAATTCTTCAGTATCTTTCAGAAAAAGATGTGTTTTTCCTCAGCTACATGTTGAAGGCACGCAAAAATACCTTGTGGAAATGCCAACCACTGTTGTTTGTTTAGTAATGAGAAGAAGAGGCTGTAGTACACAACAAGTAATCCTTCAGGTCTGACCAGGGGATGAAGCCTCAGCTGAATTAGCGTGTTCAGAGGCACCAGACTTCAAAAAAGGTGGAGAGGGAGAAAAGGACCATGGACGATCAGGAGTTCAGAAAATATGCCTAAGAAGGTAATATTGAAGAAAATTAGTCTGCTTAACCTGTGTTAGAAGGAAAATGTGGCAATTTATGTGAGTGTGCATGTGAAAAGCAGGGTGGTGTGTGTGAAGAGATACCTAGTAACTTACCCTCCAGCACCATAGTGCATTTCATGAGGATGTTTCAGCTGAAAACAGGGAAGATTTAGTTTGAAGAGTAGCTGAAACTTTCTAATAGGAGCATGATCAAGTACTGGACTGATATGTCAAGCTAGAATGGGAAGACAAAAAAATAAAAAACAGAAGAGAAAAAAGAAAGGAAAGAAAAAAAAGAGAATTTCAAACTGTCAGTGGGTTAGAATCTTACGTGATGCTTCAGATGATGGTTATTGTCTTTGAAAGCGTGCAGTGAGCTCTACCATTGCAAACCACACTGTCAGAAGGCAGGTCCGGCTGTGGTGAGGGGTTCTGTGCGTCACCCTGGGTAGCTCGGCTTGCTTGATTGAGTCATTAGATCGAGCATTGTGTGTGTATCCAATAAGTCAGGCAGGCAGGAAATTTCAAGGGAAGTATATTTTCTATGCAGAGCAATCAAAGTTGATTTTATCCTTATCTCAGTTGTTTGCTCCAGTGAGCATCAAATGCCTGAGGAGAGCACAGCTGCTGAGAAATCTGAGCTCTAAAGGGCACACGGGGGACAGGGTTAGCAGAAAGTGTCCCTCGTGACTGTCAGGCACAGCCCCGTCCCTGTGCTTGTTCCTTGGTAAGTCAAAGAACCTGGGCACTGCACGGGCACCTTAAGGTTGACCTTTAGAGTGAGAACCCAGCTATCTCAGTCCCAGATGTCTGCAGACACCTCCCCAGGCCACCGAGCATCCAGAGTTTGTCAAAAACAGCACTATCTTGAGAGCTCCTTAGCAACAGATCTTGTCTTGAATGGACCGCTCTTCTTTTGTACTTTTCTTTCCTCATGTCCTTTTTGTCTGTAAAAGCCTCTAACTAAGTGTCCAATCAATGAAACTCAAACTGACACATTTGGGAAGTAAAATCTTTCGGTTTGATGTGTTCATGACAGTGCTTTGCAAATGGTGCTGTGAGAGTTTTGAGCAGCAGACAATGACGGGAGCTGTAAGAGGCCAACATGCAGCTCCCTGGGACAGGGTAAAAAGCCTCTTTTTAGGCAATGACTGGAAGGCCTAACATACTCAATAGGTAAAACCTATAACTGCCATTTTAGGTGCAGGGTTAACCCTCAAGAGAGCACTTTCCCTGCCCAAGCCTCCTCAGGTGGAAGGATTGTCTTTCTAACGTTCAGCTGCATCCCATAGAGTACATAAAAAGTCACTCTGCGTTAGCCAGGATTATGTTGTCTCTTGATCTTATCACGTTTTGCTCTGCAAACTACAAAAAAAATGTAGCCCGATGTATGCAACAAGCCAGGTATCTCTGCTGGAAGCAAGCATTTCGCTGGCTAAAATCTCTCTGAAGTGACTATCTACAGAATTTATCTTCAGTTTTTAACAGACGTACAGCTTCAATAAAGCACTGAGTGCCAGAATTTTTCTGGAAAGATAAGTTTTTCTTCATTAAGAAATGGAAGTGGAAGTCAGAGAGTGATCTTGTTTTCTTTTCTAACTGACTATCCTACTCCTTGAAATAGTTTTATATATTTAAATGGACAAGGATGTAAATTGCACTTCCAAACTATTAAAGCCAATAGCACACATTATAATATGCTGTGAAAAGAAGATAGCTTCGGCCAGTAACTCTTAAGCCTAAATGAGTTTCTCCTAAGAGGAGAACAGCTGCTTAAAGTACATATATTTAAAAATTAAATTTCTTTATTACAAGTTACTTAGCGTATTTTGGACTTATGTTCTCTAGCTTAAATCTTTCTTTCTTTTTATTTTATTTTTTTTAATTGCACAAAGCTGTGGAAAATAATCGGAAGCTCAGTTAGCATTACAAATTGAAAATCAGAAATTGTACGAATGTTTTTTTCAGGTTCTCAAGCTACATAGGTGTATTAACCCTCATTAGTCATTTTGTGGCAGTGAGAGATTTGAAAACAGAATTCCATTAGAGTATTTATGGTCAAAATCTGATATGATCAAATAATAGGTTTCCCAATAGAAATGTCTATGTGCCATGTAGTAAACTTGATAATTGTAAGAATACATTTAATGCAGTAGAACTGAATACCGAACCAGGAGATTAACATTTCTGTTATATAATTACAAGTTCAAGGAGTTCAGCTTCTTATCATACTACAGTAAGTATAGAAAGTAGAAGTGATCCTCTTTAATTTGTAATTATTTAACTGAAATAGAATGTCTCCCAGTCTTATTCTTACTCTTCTACACTGAAGACATTGGTATGCAGAAACCATGCACCAAGGAATAGTACACTATCAGAGTAGGACATGTTTGAGTATTCTTTAAAACCAACTAAGAGAAGTTAATCTCATTGAACTTCTTTTTATTTAACAAAAGAGTTAGATGTTTCCAAGTCTAATGTGACTATAATGTTCATTAAATGGACTTCTTTACACCTTTAAATGGATTAACTGTACATCTTCACAGTCTAATTATTATACATGTCGCTCACAAATCACAGATCTAATTCAAAGCACTGTAAAAGCTCTGTTTGTGAGCATTAGAAAAGGAGATAGAGTGAGAATTGAGTGTGATTTTTATCTGGGTCATATGAAAGAATAAGTGTCATCCACATTAAAGTACAAAAATGCATGTACCTTCACTTGTTGAGTTTTCCTTCAACTTCAGCCCTGTGGTAGCCTTTGTTGAAAAGTTAAGCCCCAGACTACTTTGGCATCTCCACTCCCTCATTTGTCCATAACCCAAGATGATCCCTGGCTAAGATACCCTCCCTGCAGCTGAGCTGTTAATAATTTCCAAACAATAGTTGTCAGTTGGATAAAGGATGATATACAGTTCTGCTAGTATAGCTGGCCTATCTGGGAATAACTGCAATTTAGTTTGTCTCAAGTTAGGTTTGCTTATCAGAAGATACTAAGGGTGGTTCTAGTGGTCAGATCTTTAAAAGCAGATAGGTGTTTAACTCTCCAGTGCCATCAGTGTCTAAACCCTTTGAAAAAATGTCTGCTCTGTGTTTTTGCCACATGTGAATGGTTGTCAGTCCATAGAAGTCAGTGGAGCTACACCAGGTTATGTGGGCTTGGAAATACGGGTGGTAAGTTACTTGTAAAACAAGCTTCATTCTCCCTTTGGGCAGCAGGAGCTTATTGACGGGTTTGAGTACATGGTGTGACAATACCGTCCTCAGTGAAAATACTGCCTCTGTAGTGCAGAACAAAGAAGTCAGATGTCTGCCCTAAATTTCTCATTTTTTCATCTGTAGAAGAAAAAGGACCTCAAAATAATACTAAAGAGTTTGCAGGATGACCTTAGGGCTTTTGCTACGAGGTCCTACAGATATTATGCAAATGTGTTATGTATGAGATGTATTTCCACTGAATCCTGACAGGGCAAAAACATCCTCATTGCTTACAGAGATGTGTGCTGGCAGCAGCCTCAAGTCAGTTTGTGTTCATAATGTAACATCAGAAATACTTCCCTTTTCTCTTAGTCACAAAACCTTAGATATTCCTGCCACATTTCTCTTGTAAAGGGCTACAGATTTCTTCAGTAGATGACAGTTTGGATAATTACAATTCTCAAGTTGAAAACCGTCAAGATAATACCAGTTCCCTGGTGAGCCTCCCAGAGCCTTTCAGCCTGCAGTGGCCCAGGCATCCAAGCTCTCAGACCAGAAGTGATGTGTCTGAAGAAGTATAACATAACTTTTTCTTTTATTTTTTTTTTATTTTTTTTTGGAGGATATTACTGTGCAAAAAGCACTGGCAGCTGCTGTATGACAAGATGGAAAGTGATGAACCTCTGTGTGTGTGAGTCTGACTTTTCTCGGGTGTTTGGACAACATGGACCTGCTCTCACTGAATCATCTAGAAGCTGCTGAGAAACAAATAACAGAAATCTATAATGCAGCCTCAGGAGCACAACTGTGCATTCCTGATGTATACCAATAGCAAATACCAACCACAGTATTTAGGTAATATAGTATTTAAATTTAAATGAGTGATGACTTCGAAATGGGGGATTTTGGACATGGGGTGGTTGTTTATCCCTCATGCACGTACCTAGGATAGCTACAGCCAACTGACTCAAATGGATCATTATATTTCAATCTGAAGCTAGTGACTGGAAATAAGGCTTTTAGATTCTTGCCTTGCCAGACCACCTGCTTCTATTCTGTTCTCTCTCATTGAAAAGCATTTTAGTTCATAAAACAAATAGCTACCTTCAGGTCTCTTTGCACCATAGGCTTCCCTGCCCCTAGATGTTTTCACGTTTTCTGTAGTCATTTTAAATAAATGCTTGCTCTGCTTTCCACATGTGCCTCTGTGTCCTGAGCGCTGGTGGCAGGTATGTTAGGTGGTATGAAAACCAGGTGTTCCCCCACAATTATCTACTTATTGGCAGACGCGATGGCTGCAACATTCGCTGCAGCAATTTGACAGTGATTTACCTGCAGCTGCCAGCTGCTCTCTGCTTGTGGGGGCTGAGCTGCTCAGATTCCTGGGGGCCAGCACTAGACTATCTTGGTTTGATACCAGACCATTTGGAGGCCCCGCCCTGTGATTTTGGTGTGTCCCAGCCGGCTGTAGGCTTCTTTCAGCAAACACCATGTCTAAATCCATTGCAATGACTGAGCTGGTGGGGTCTCCAAGATCTTTGCCTTGCCTGTGGTCTGAAGATGCAACTTCAAAAGCTTTCACGCTTCCATAGACTTAAACTGTAAGGGGTCATCTCAGCATGAGACACTTGTCTCACCAAGGGACAGCAGCATGGTTGTGAGGAGTATTTTACTTCAGTAAAAAGGTGCTCCCACCAGTATATTTTGTGAATTTGTGTAGCAGCGTACTATGTCTTTGAAAGGTTTTAGTGTTTTAATGGCATCAGGATAAAATATCACAAAAGCTTTGTTAGCTGGATCTTGGTGTAGGGCGGAAAGTATTTTTAATTTCTCTACTGTATATCTGAGCAAATGGCTGGATACATTTCCAACCTGCTGGCTGTTCCCTTGACACCTTAACTGAGGGAAATTCATTTCTTGCTCACTATGCTCCCACAGATGCATGGTGCGTGGCTGGGGACTGGTGTAATTGCAGTGGATTGGATTTGAAATGCATGGGGTTTTGGCATAAGGCACAGAAAGCAGGGAAGCAAGCAGCACAAGGAATTAATTTTTTTAGTGCTCCCGTTCTGTCTCACTTTACCATGTTTTTTGACTGTACCCAATTTGGAGCAAGTGGGTTTAATTCAGTTTTGTACAGATTTTTATAAGGATTTTCTTTTAAAAGAAAACAGTGGTTTCCTATCAAGGTGAACCAGTTTAGGTAAAAATGACCTATTTTTCTAAGTCCGCAGTCCAATTCCCTTCCCTTCCCTTCCCTTCCCTTCCCTTCCCTTCCCTTCCCTTCCCTTCCCTTCCCTTCCCTTCCCTTCCCTTCCCTTCCCTCTTTTTTCTCCCAGTTGATTCACTTTTACTTGCACAGGAAACAAATTCTCAGGTAACTAAGTTTACTCTTTGTGAATAAGGATGGAGGTCCCTAGCAGTCCTGCAAGGTTTTCTGTTGAACCTGAAATTTCCATGAGAAACGTGTAGGGTTGTTTTTTTGTGCTTTACTAGGAGTATGGAAAGATTGTTCAGTTTTCAGACAAGAATGTTCAATTCTGGTTTTGTGCATGTAGCAAAATCTGGAAAGATTTGAAGCAACTCATTTTGGACAGAAACAAAATCCTTTTTCCAGTGGAATGTCAGTTATTAAGCTCCTGGAGCTTTGTACTGTAAGATAACTAAGACCGTCATCCTCATCTCTTTCCCCTTCCAAAGACCTCCAACCCACCCAAATCTGCTCAGGGTCCAGGTCTCTTTCTGAGGGGGAAGTCAAAATTCCTTCAACTGGTAGAAGATACTCAGAGATATTTATTTGCTGTTCACACTCCCTGGTCTTTTAATGAATCAAATTAGGGGCAGTTTAAGATTAAATGTTGACTATGTAACGTGCTTATCACTATAAAGCATATCAATTCTGGAACAATGTATGGGAATAGTCCCCTGTACAAATCATGCCCTAAAAATACAAATCCCAGGTCACTTCTGCTCTACATGATTCTGACTCTGCATCTGGCCCTGTTAACCCAGCATGTGTCTTTATGATCAAAATTCAAATACAGTTGCACAAACTGTTAAATAACTTTAATCCTACATGTGTAACCGATCTCGACAGAGATGTCAATTAAATTAATATTACATTAGGCTACCCGTAAGACTACGCTAGTGCAGAGCTGATGCTCCAAGTCAAGCCTGGGCTTGTTGTCTGCTACCTGACAAAGCTGAAAAAAAGATGAATACTAAATGTAAGGTAACTTCATTAACTCTTTCTTTCTCTGAAGGCATATTGAAATAGTTTGAATGCCGGGAGGCCTGCTGGCAATCTCAGTGAGTATTTCATTCTGACGCATCATCCGATGCTTTAAAGCTGTTTGGGGAGTAGTTAAAGACATCCAAAATCACTGGCCACTTCAGGATATTTTGATCTTAACTTGTGCTGAATTTTTATATATTTCACCTGAAGTTTCCTGCTGTACCGAAAGCAAGTGAAAAACGGAAACCACTTTTCTGCTGGGAGCTTTAATACCCACTACTAAAAATAATTTTTCTTAGAAATGTGGAGGTGGAAAACGAGCAGAGTGTCAAAGACAACTGGAAGGACAAGAGCATTTCTTCCTCTGAGGCAGTTATAATAAGTCTCAAAATATTTGGCATTTCTGAGCCACCTGCTCCTGGTGGGGCTTCGCTCTGGGAAGCTATAAAATCCACTGTACTGATTGTACGGAAACAACCTAACAGGAGCAACTAAATATAGAACGCTTTGTTCTCCTGTTTGACAAGCAAAAGAACATCTCCGAGTTTCTCTTACAGCTGCTAATCTCAGAGATATTTGACTATGCGATGTCAGTTCTCATACTTGCCTGCATGGTAAAAGAAAAAGCTGGAAAGGGGTGTGAATGTTTCTGGTTTAGAAGACAGGCAGCAAACAAGGAAATCTTGATTATTTTTCCCTTTAATTTAAGTTATTGCCCACTGCCATAATTTCTTGGGAGGGGCATTCTTTAAGGGTTTGAAAGATGTAGGTTGGCTTAAGTTATGGGTTCTGCTTAAATGTGACATTATGTTAAGGAAGGGACACAAACTGGGAACTGTTCTGGTTTATATCCAAGATAATCTGGTTTCTATCATCCCTGATTTTGTTTTGCAATTCTGAATGAGGATTGTCCAAAATCCTGTGGATCTTGGCCTCTGTGGTCTCTCTCCAACACAGTGACTGGTTGGATACAAGTTGTTTGGTGGTTTGTTTTTGTTGTAGGTTTTTGTTTGTTTGTTTTTCCATTTTCTGTATTATGATGAGCTGCCTTCTAGCTGTTTTGTCAACAGCACATTTTTCAATAGGGATTTGCATGTTGATATGCTAATTGCATTCATAAAATGTTTTATCATTTGGACCCCACTCCAAAAGGGCAGAAGAGGTGGCTCTCCTTCTGCCAGAGGAACTTCCCATGCAAGACAGAAAATTATCTTCAGGTGAGAAGAGTTGATAAAGTCCCAGGACAACCCATTATAAAAACAGCATTTTTTTTGGCTTCTGAATTTTTGGAATAAAGCAGTACAAGTTTCTACTGTTTGCTGGAGCAATGCTATAATGATTTGAATGGCAGATGGGCAAGGGATCTGGAAATCAGTTAATTTTTGTGTGATTCTTTGTAAAGCCCCATACAACTGACAGGCACACTTACAAGGGACTCCAGTCTTAAAGTGTTTTCAAATGTCTGCTGAAGGCTTTGATTTACTCGTTAATTACTTTACTGGTTTGTACTTAGCATGAAACAGAGTCAGTGCAAATCTAGTGACTCATGGATGCCTTAAAAAAGCTTCAGGCTTAGTTTCAGTGTTGCACAGCAGCTTCCCCTGAGTCTGTACTTGCTGACTTGTTGAAGTTTCATGTGTTTTTGGAAAGGACTCAGAATATTCCAGATTCCCCCACAAGTGTGTAGTATATTTTTCTAAAGAACCTATTGGCACCTGTAGGTTTTCAAAGAGCTTTGCAAACCTGCCTTCTAAGCTCCCTCTGCCAGGACATCCAGAAGCTGCATCAGGTCTGCCTGTAATATGTCCAGCTGCTGTCTAACCATAATGGAGAGCCAGGCCTAGAGGTTGTATCTGAAGGAATAAAATGTTTTGTCAGTGCACCATGTGATGTTTTACCTACTGTTAGTATTTTGAGCTTCAAAAGAAAGAAAAAAACATATTACTTCTTTTCGTTATTCTGTGCAACACATGAGAATTTTTGAAAAGGTAGCATTATTGGTGGGATATGGTAGCATTTAGAGCCTCTAGAGGTTATGGCCTATCTAGCAGACGCTGAGTATATGATCTATGCCCTGAAGGTGCTGATCTTATTAAAAAAAAAAGGTTTTATCTCCATTCTAGTAACTGAGGCACAAAGAGATGAAGTAATGTGGCCAAGGGCTGCAGAGAACTGGTGTTCCTCAAGTCTGCCACTTTAATTGAAAAAGCATCTTTCTTACTGTGGGCTAACTTTGCTCTGAGAGTCCATATGAGCTGTCTAACCCACACGGATAGCTGTTGTCTGTGTTCAGAGTAAACACACAGTGATAAAGGGATGCACAGTAGCATTCCTTGATGAAAAAGAAAAACCTTTGCTACATGGCAGGTCCGAATGGTGCACAGAAAATTATGGAGCACATTCACTTGCAGCCAGGAAATTGGTCTTGCTGGGGGCTCACGGTTTGATTTATGGTGTCTCTAACCGAGTCAGGATTCCTAATGATTATTGAAACAGGCTTCTGAGGTGGATTGGGGGTGGGGAAACTTGTGTTTGAGAGCAAGAGGTGCAGGAGGATGGTGTTGAGGACACGTGGGGGGACCCTGTGCCAGCCCGAAGCAGAGCAGACTGCCCTGGACATCCCCGCTCTGCTCCAGGGCCGCAGGGCAGACAGCACAGGATGTCCTGGAATGGCACAAGAGAGGATACACCAACTGGAAGGACTACAAAGAAAGTGGATGTCTCTCAAGTTTTGGTCCATTAAGGTAATCCTATACCCTGCAACTGAAGCTGTGGGTCAATGAAAACAAATTACAGTTCATTCCCCAAACAGAAAGATTAAGACACAGGAAGCTGCCGAATGCTGTAGGCACTGGCCTTGACTTCACAACCCGGCCAATTTGTGCTGTCTGTGGGGCTGCACAGCTGTCAGTGAGAAAACAAATCTTCTTGTACAGAGACTCCTCTTTTCTATCATATTCCTTTCTTTTTTCTTTCCAGACACCAACCTTTGTTTATAGAGAAAAGCCAAAAAGTATTTTGCAAATCCGAACGGCAAAGGCAAGACGTGCTCCTTATTGAAACTTCTTCAGTTACGAACAATTACAGACAAATGAATTTGTGAATGCTGAAGAAATTCCAGGGCAAAACCATCTGAAATGAGGAGGTTATAAAAATATTGAATATTTCTGATGGTAGAGGTAAAAACCAAATAAGCTCACTATAGACTAGACCACCTAACATCAGCCTTTCTTCTCTGGCAGAGTGAGCATTCTCTCTTTATTGATGAGTGACTCTGGCAGGCTGATAGGTGCAGGTTTTCAAAGGAAAAATCTAATTTGTAAACAATCAACATCTTAACAAGCTATAAACAGCTGTCTGGACTTCTAGCAGATTTGCTGATGCTTGAAGAGCTAAAAATCACAGTGTTTTCCTTAAATCTCCTTCATTACTTTGTGGTCTGATATTCATTAGGACAACAAGCCTCGGGGGGCTACTTACAGCTTAGCTCCCCCCTCCCCATCAGGTTTCAAGCCTGGGTTCTGCTGCTTTTGATGATGGATATGCGGGTTTGAAAATTCAGTTTTAGACATATCCCCATCACATGAAGGTGGGTATGAGGACCTAAAAGGAAAACAAACAGAAATAAGGGCATGAAAAATACATGGTTGGTTCCTCGTACCCCAAACAACAGGTCATTTATCACTAATTTTTCTAGGAGCTCTTGTCATTAAGTAGATTCCACAGTGATGCTTCTGCCCCAACCATGTGGGAATTAAGGAAGACAAGACAAGACTTGTCCTAACCTAGAGAGAATTTCTGGAATGGTCAGACTTGTCCCAGTAAGTGGGAGCAACAGCTACACCTGGTATGGGAAATACAGACTGGTTCTCTGAGTGGAAGAAGATAACGAAGTAATTGAGTAGATGGCTATAAGCACCTGTGACTCTGATTAGCACAAGCCCATTTCAGGCAGGATTTTGAGAGTGGTGGCAAATATTTTGAAGTTGTGATAGTACAAGTTTGGTTGCAAAGTGCTGTGAGAGAGGTTCAGCATGCTTTAAACCTCCCCCAAAAGGCTGATTTAGTAAATTATAGAGTAAGAGGCGGCAATTCTGTGTGTGCATTCTGAGAAAGAACAACAACAAAAAGGGCTGAAGAGAAATATGGGATGATTTGCTTTTCCAGCGTGCCTTAGGTAAACGGAAGTTTTCACAATTAGATTTCTTCTTTCCAGTCCATTCGGGTTAATGCAGTTTTAATTAGTACTTGATTTGCAGGCTGTGAGGTATGGTTTAACGTGGCTTTTAGAGATTCCAAACCAAACTACTGCAAGGAATTGAACTCAAATGAGCAAATTAAAATTTTTTTATATACCAAATTTTGTTTGTAGATGATTTCCCCACCAGCTTTCCTTTGACTAAAGGTGATCCTAAAATAGGGATCTTGGCTTCTTTGTGGAAGAGACATTTCAATATAAAATACTCCATAAAAACCTAGTTTTTCTCTCTGCTCTCATACACTAGCCCTGTCTTCATCTCCTGCTAGCAGGTGCACTGCTTGGTCTTTTTGCAAGGGCCACTTATCTGGCCCCCTTGGCATTAAAGATAGCCAGATCTGCAGCGGTGACCTTGCACTTGTGTTGAATGATTCCTTTCCCTAACTATGCCACAATTATCAACTTTGCAACCGAGGGACTGGGTAACAGCTCAGGAGTTCCGTCTGAATGCAAAACACAAGGAATTCAGCATTCACAATGAATAAGTCTGAAGTAATCTGCACAGGTGGTTCTTATATTGCACCTGTCATTGTGGTATCCGAGCTCCTGCAAAGGTCTGTGATCACCTTGGTGTTTCGAGTTTGTATAAACAGTCTGACTCCTGCATTCCTTTATGTACTTCTGAAATGTGCAGAAATAACAGTATCCAGGGGGAGTATTTAAAATAAAGCCAAAACAAAAGCAACTAAGGAGCAAGGACACGCTGTCTTGAGTGGTTTTATCTAACTTATGTTGAACAGAAGCAGTTTCTTAGACCAAAATTATCATAATAAAAATAATATAAAAACTAAAATGAGGAATTCTGGCCCAAACCCAGAAAACAACTGCTCCCAGGGCAAAAGGCAATTTGAATATTGAACACTGAAGTGTCAGCATCGAGTCTAAAGTCCTACAGCCTCTGTCACTACCTGGGATTTGTAGGCAGTGAAGATCTTTGAAACGTCGGCACATGCCGTATAATCTGTTCTGCTGATCGACTCTTGTAACCCCTGTTCACATGTACAAGTTACGTCTCCTGTTGGAAGGAGACTCTTTCCCCCCGATGCATTCTTGGCACAGGAGCACTTCATGCAGGTGGATGACTGAATGCTTCACTCTGGCCAGATGGCCGCTCGGCTTTAATGTTGATTAGACTTTATTATGGATTATTGATGTAATGCTGCTACCAGCTCTGCACAGCAGGACCTCATTAATGTCAGTGGAGCTCTGCTCAGGTCCAAGGGTCTATCCACAGGGGTCCAGCTAGCTGCAACATCAGGGCCTATATTTGTAAATAGTGGGATAAGATGAATGAGACTAAATGTGATGGGGGATGGCTTTGGGCAAGAGGTTTAGTGGAGTACTTGGCTGGATATGTCTTAGTCTAACAAGAAAACAATGTGTTGGTTTAGGAGAGAGCCCTAGTGTGTTGAAAAATGTATTAAGTAATTCTGAAAATATGGCATACTTGTGTTCCCAGCAGGTATGGGAGTCTTGAGGTCCATGGAAATATAATCACTGGTCTGAGTCAGCCCTCTAACTGATGGCAGCATTGCAAATGGTCATCAGACAGGAGCTGCTCATGAACACCCAGCTCCGCTTTCTCTGATGTCCCGTTTGCACAAGGCATGCAGATCTATCTTGACTCTGGGTTTGGGCTCTGGGAAGGCTGGTTCCCATGCAGAATAAGCCAGAATTTGTGAGCCTCCTTGTCAAATTATTGCTTAAGTAAAACTTAGATGCAACAGCAATTTAACTAACTGACTAGCATTGTTTCTCATGTCACTCCCTTCTTCCCCAATATAAAAAGATTTGCAGAGGAAACAAAAGAAGAGCGTTGGCTTCGTAAATCTTCAGGCTTTCTGCATAAAATGCTGGCACCGAGACACTGAAAGTCCTGCAGTTGTCCCTGGGAGCCAGCTCTTTCACGCTGTACGCAAGACAGACACTTTGTGCATTCAGTTCTCAATACTTAGAGCTGGGATTACAAAGGAGCAGCTTTGGGGAGCCGCTTCAGATGCACAAGGCTGTGAGGAGATAGCCCAGCCTTTGGTGCTCTGGGTTTTAAGCAGGACTTTCCCCCGGGCGATGAGCGGGAGCAGGACAAGGAGCGGGAGCAGGAGCAGGATCGGGAGCGGCGGGGCCGGGAGCGCAGCCGGGGACGCGCAGGTTGCGCGCTGCCGCGCACCTGCACTCTGCCTCCTCACCACTAGATGGTATTTGACACCCATTTCTGTTCACCGCCCTTCAAAAGCCTTTTCTTGGCTAGAAAACAAGGCCGACGATTTCTTCCTGCTTCTAATAAAACTCTTTCATTTTATTTTATTTTTTAGTAATTCTACTTTTACAGTGATAATGCGCAGGTGAACAAAGCTGCTGTTGTACTAACCATCTCAGACAAAGCACAGGGTTTTGGAGGGCTGCATGCTACAGTTTTTGACCTTGTGAGCTGGCACCACTTGCTCCCCGAAAAGCACCTTCCCCTCAGCATTTCTTGTACCATGCCCTGTTTTCCCACCAAGACATTTTTGGGGTGTTCTTTCCTTCCCAAGATAGAAAGCCCAGTCGTACCATCTTTTGCTGGTGTAAAGCTTCCAGTGCTTCTATGTTCCATGCCTTGATTGTTTAAAAAGCTGCTATGGCTGTGAACATGGCTCAGCGTTGAGGAGCACATGCAGGAGAACATGCGGTCCTGCCCCACCAAGAGGAGGTTGGTGGGATTTCATGGGTGCTCAAATGGGACAGCCCTGGTGCTGTGAGCAAAATGATAAACAATTCAGGTCAGGCCACCTCTGGAAATACATGTAGATGTTGCAAAACCCAGCTTTTAGGATCTTGCTCTCCATACCTAGTACTTCAGTTTCAAATAAGCATTTTGCCTTTTTTTTTTTTGGCTGTTGTCACTATAGAAGATGGACAGGACTCTGCCTCAAGCGGTCAGACTCTGATCTTTCCCACTTTAATTGGGTGGTTAGTTGTATCTTTTCTTTCCCAAATTACTTGCAAGAAATTGCGATTTAATCCATTCTGCACTTAAGAAATTTAATCAATCATTAGAAATAACTGCCAATGATAGGAAAATATGGTAATTCATGTTATTTTTGCAGACAAAGCACTGATATAAACAAAACATAATTAAACATGCCCTCTTTATACACTTCATAAAAAGCCGCAGTCCTTGGGTATTATAAATCTAAACTTATTTCTCTGATCTCAGGGCATAAAATGTGTTCTGTGAATTGTGTTACTTCTTGTAGGAAAACACCGATAATATTTGCCTTGCAGGCAGCATAAAACACAAAATGTAAAATAAAAATAAGTTATTAATCAGACTAACGGGCAACTTAAATGGAAAGCTGTCTTCTATGTCACATTAAAAATGATAATGAGCAACATTTCACAAGGCAATATTATTAAAAAAAAATCCATGTTACGCACAGACTTCTCAATCTATATCTGCGCTGTAGTCTCCAGGAAGCAAACAAGAAGGACAAGTTTTGTAGCTGGTTACCATGGGTATGTTGCCTGAGGAATACCTGCGTTTCAACATGGCCATACCTAAAACAGGTGTTGCTTTTTTATCTTCAGCTAACCCAGCCTGAGGCAACAGTGATCTTGTTTTTCCAAATTTGCATCTTAGTAGAAACAAAGTTTTAGCTCAATTAAATACCTGTCACAGAGGGGAGGAAAGAGGAGGAATATGTTGTGACGCATAAGAAAATGTTGTGGGTTTGCAAATGGTCTGGTAAGAACTGGTTTTTTTAATGATCTGTGACAAAAACAATGCAAAAAGAAAATCCCTGCCCCAAGGGCCAGTATGTTGCTCTTTGCTTCTCACTTGGAAATGAAGAAACAGAATTTTTGAATGAAGTGCATTGTAGAAAAACACAAGCCTATTCCCCAGCTCATCTCATGGGCATCCGCAGGTTGCTTTTGCTGTTTTCTGAAAGACATGGACCAAATTATTCATCCCTTTTCAGCATAATTTTAGTTGAATATTGGCTTATGGGCAATATTCTTATTCTAGGAAGGTTATTGAGGCTTGTGCTTTTCTTGCCCAGTAAAAATAGGTGGACATAGAGTGACCCTCTATGTCTGTGTGCATTGTAGGAGCAGTCCCATACCTGAAGGCTGCATTTGATGTATGTTCTTTGCTCACAGCAACATCTTTGGGGCTGCCTTTGGTGGCAGCAATCGGTATTTCCAAGGGGTGGATAACTCGTGTGCTTTCTGACATTGTTAAGTGTAATATGTAGGACAGATTAGCCCCGGTGTTCTCCATCTATTCCAGAAATCTCTGTCTGCCTATTCTGCCCTTGTAGTGACATCAAAGAGACTGTGCTGGGCAGACAAAACCACCAGCCTCTTGTTTATGAAGACCTCAGCATCACCTGTTTAGGGGCAGTTGGGGTTTGTAGGGCAGACTGACCTGGAACAAAGGTTCAAAGACCACGTGGATACCCTTGTTGCCTCTCAGGTGACCCTACACGTGAGCTGTCCTCTGGACAGGGTAGCTGGTGTAGATCTGGCAATTTATTTTCCCATGTATTTTCAGCCTTCGGAGGCTTTTGTCACAAATTTCATGAGCTGAACTCTGTGACTGCACGGATACCACACGCAGGTGTCTTCCTGACAGTGACAATACATCATGTCTGTGTGGCCTCTGTGTTTCTCATGACTGGCCTATTGTCTGCGGGTCTGTTGTCATCTGGTTTTGGGGCCGCGACCGGAAGAATGTAAGAGGTCTCTCTTTATGAGGTATATTGAGAGGCTCACCCACTGCTGGAGGTGTGCTTCTGCTTCCCACAAATACAAGAGATAGCAAGGCTCACTTTTTCTGTCTTGTATGTTTTTACAAGTTTTGCAAGACTTGTTGCTTCTTGGTGTGTAGTTCCTAGAATGAGGGAATCCAGCTGTCAGGTGAGCTTTACAGAAGTAATAATTACTTGATTTCAAAACAACACTTAGAGACATGGTATTTTTCTCTAGCCAGACAAAAATCCTCTTACCAGCTCACCCTGGAGATCTCAGTAAAACCCTAAAGCTGATACTTTCTCGAATGTTCTCCGAATCTCTCTGTGTGACAGCCCAACTATTCAGGTGCTTTTTCAGCCAATGAAGATCAGCAGGGCTTGTTGCTTCAGACCGAATGCTCATGCTGAATGCTGGATCTTCTCTGTGGCAGCGGCTAGAACTCAGTCCTCTGACATGCCTCACTCTCCTCATTTAGCTCAGTGTTTAGTTTCTTTATTTATTTACATTCTCATCCCATTTATTTCCAGGCCCAACTTGTCGTAAATAACAGTTTATGTGTACATCCCCATGAATAGCATCTGCAGCAGTGGGGTTCTGGGGGCAGGTCTGCAGGCACCAGCACATAGTTAAGATGCAGTGCCAAAGATACAAGCTGAGTGCAAGGGAGCGTGCTATTATCAATATACCAGGCTGTGGGAAACAATGCAAGCCCCATACATGAAAATCAAGAATGTTTCTGTTCTATGACAAGAAATGCGTCAGGAGAACACTTTTGCAAGGATGCACATGGGTTCTGAAATGTCTCTCAGCACTAATGTGCAACCTCTGTATAGCCCCCTGCTATCTTTGTATTGCTATATGGTTATTTGAGGTTTCTTGGACAACAGTGAATACATCGTAGGTCGAGAGAAGTTTTGCTTCCCCTCTACTCTGCCCTAGTGAGACTGCACCTGGAGTATTGTGTCCAGTTCTGAGCCCCTAAAGATTTTGAGCAGAAATGAAGGAAGAAAACAAATAAGAAAATGTAATTTATTTGCAGGAATGAAGCTGTCCATGTACCGGTGAGAACCTAGTGGGAAAAATGATAGTAATTTTTGTGTTTCCAGATATAAAAGACTGTTTATACAGTCCCCTAGTGCAATGCACGGATCACTCTGTGAGCGCTGCTTTCACATATCAATATTGAGCACAGTTGTGCTGACATAGCTCGCCCCTGCATGGATGGATTCTTCAGCATTAGTGGGAAAATTTACTCTTACATCTTCTTATCCTCTTGAAAAGCTTTCTTAAGACAGCTCAAGTGTCCTGGGTAGTCATGACTTCCAAGATGTCTCACCAGCTCAAATGCTTTCTGCACACCCTGTACCTTCTCCTATTGATACTGGAGCTTTGCCCTGGGTCAAACTCAACAGCTTCTGTAGTAGCTACAGCATGGTAACACGTAGCATTTAATCCCATGGTAAAGAGGAGCAGGATTGGAGGCAGAGGTGAAAGAAGAAATTAGGTAAATTAGATTTAATCCTTTGGGATAGAATTTTGCTAGGAATCACTGTTTCCTATAGTTCTTGAGCATGCAGAAAGTAGAAGAGTATCTGAGAGACCACAGTTCTCTATAAATTTGGAGATGTATCCTGTTCTAATCCAACAGAAGTTTAGAGAAATTAGAAAGTGTTTATGGTCATTTGCACCGCAGTTTCATGGCCTTATTTTGGATAGTTTGTGTACTTTGTAAGCCTGTACATCTATAGCTGTTTCAAACTTAGATATTGTGGTTGATGAAATTCAACCACAGTGATGAAAATGGCTGAAATTTGAAAAGATTTTGAATTTCCTACTTTTGGAATCTAAAACATTTAAGAACAAAGTAGGTTTATGACAGCAAATTGGTTGCAGTTTTGAATTTTCAAGTGTGAGTATTCTTGCATGCTGTTTCTGAACAGTGGAAAAAGTTGTGCCGATCCTTCATGAATAGTTTGGAGGATAATAACCTAAACTTATAAAGGTTCTTTTCTTACAGGAGGCAGCTCATCTAGCTGCAAAAGCCATCCTGAGAAAAGAAAAGCACTTGTCTGAGTTGCTGCAATTAAGGAAATCACCAGTGTTGGTTCTGTATTGAATAAACGTTCCTGCAATGGGCATGCTTGCTCGGGGTTTGCTGGTGTAATCCCCATTTTCCCTCTGGGAAACCAGGAGGATTTTTGAAAACACAGAAAAAATCTTTCAAGCAAAGCTACTTCACATCATATTGGAATAAAAAGCTCTCTTATCATACAAAAGGTAATATTGTTGTATTGTGCTTTGGAGAGGCAAATAGCTTAAGGATATAGGGCTTCTTTCTTCTTCCCTCACTGGTGTAATTCTATTGACATGTGTAATTTCTTCTGCTTTCCACCAGATTTGTTTGCACTGAGTCATTTTCGTCTCTCCTGTTTGTCACTATGGGGCTGAGGAAAAGACCTTCGTTGTGTAGGTGACCCTTTCAGGCAGGAGATGCCTGCAGCTCTGCGCAGGTCCCCTGGAGCTGCGCCCAAAAGAGGGGGGACCCTTCCCTTTACACAGCTCTGCTGGTAAGCCAAGGTTGGAGCAGCTGTACTTTTTTTGGGACATGTTTGATGGGAAAGGGCCAGCACCCCTATGGAAAGTCCACAACCATGCACAGCCACCACCTCCCTTGCCCTCCTGGACCAAGTCCCGGAGACAGGAGCGGTGTCACAGGCACCAGTTCCCACAGCTACGTGCCACCGAACAATAAAGGGCTGCGTACTCTAATGATGACTAATTACATTTTCTCATATCTTTCTATCAATTAACTGGAAATGTTTCTTTGTTTAAATAATTGTCTTTTGGTAAATAAATGCGTAAACACTACTTAAAGCATTTTGGGGTCTAATTATACTTATCTGAAAGTTAACAGATTCAAGATGTGATTTGTGTTTTAATTGTTCTAATTTATGGTAAAACATGGTGTTGGGTACTGATTTGCTGAATAGGCTGATCTCTGTTGTAAGAAAATGAGGAACTACAAATGATTCTCTCTCAAACTGAGCTACTTCTTGAGCAAAGTTCTGTGCCTGAGCTGCATTTGTACTGGGGATTGTTTGCTTTTCAGCCTGGTCAAACCAACAACACATCGAGCTAAATCACTCAGACAAATTTTTAAACCAGCTTAAAGATGCCAGGGCCTGGCTGTGAGGCCAGTGGAATATGGCAGCATAGACCCAACATCCCCGTGCTGCGAATACAGTGCCAAGGGTGTAGAGCCAAACTGGTGGGGCTGGACATGGCTCCCAGTCTGGTTTAGTCCCATTTGCAGTGACAGAGATCAGGGATAACTCACGCGCCGTACCTGACCCCGGGGCAAGAGAGCTCACAGCTAAATCCCCGTCATCTAAACGTATCAGGCTTTGGGACTCACCTTACACTCTTTCATCTCTCTGCCCCCTCTAATAGCAGAGCAGCACCGTGTCACTGTGGTTTGTTATTCTCATTAGCTTCTATTAGCCGTAACACTGGGGGCCTCTGTCCCGTGTCCAGCCCTAAAGATAAGGTACACCAGCCCTAACAATAAGGTGTGCCCTGAGGCTACAGTGAGGGGCAAGGGGTAGAACAACCACTGGAGGACAGGGAGGTGACGGGGGAGAACAGTGGCAGCGGCAGAGCCTGCAGCACCCAGCAGCTTGGCCGGTGGGTGGGGAGTGCTGTGGCAGAGGCGAGTGGCCAGGAGGGTTGTGATGGAGCACGTGTCGGTGCCGGAATGCGGGATGCTCTCAGAGTTCTCCATCCTTGCACAACGAATTATGGAGTCTATTTGTTCACGTGGATGCTGTGCTCGTGCCCTTCTGGGGCGCAGTGGATTGATGATCATTTCTGATCCAAACACACAGCATGTCCATGGCCATGGACCTCTTATGTTATCGGCCCTCGGTCTTAATTTCCATCTCTCTAAAACAAGGGTAATATTTCCGCAGTTCAGAATGGTGTTAGGAGGTTAAAATCGCAAATCTTGAGAGGGGATCAGGCAAGACAGAGTAAGGACAGCAATATAAATAAAGAAAACAGTTCTCTGCTATTTTTTCCTTACTCAAAATTTATTTGTGGGCTTTTCTCAGTTAATCTTTTTTTTTTTTTTTTTTTTTTTTTTTCCCAAGATAAAGGGGAAAGAAAGAAAGGAAGAAAAATCCTCCCACACATTCAAACAGAATTTGCATTTGTCTGTATTAAAATTTTTCTTAAATTGCAATTAACCAATAAATCTTCACCAGTTGCAAAAATAAAGAGAGTGGAGGGGGGGAAATTTATTAGATAATGTAATCTTTCAGGCATTTTTTAATTTCCTTCTAAGATCTAGAATATCAGTTGGAGTCCCAGGTAAAATAGGATTCGAGTTTTCAGGCACAAGTTGCGACTCAAAGTGCTTAGCTAAATTAAACAGAACAGATGTGAAAAATAAGATGAGATCTATGCATATAGCTCTCAGACAGCTCTCCCCCACCTCCACTGAAGAGCCTGGAATAACTCCCCTTTGTTGACTAAAGTCTGCAATTCGATCCTAAAAGCTTGTCAGAATTAAGTACAATGCTTAATATAAGTTTACATTTTAACTGTTTTTCTTTGATATTTGACAAGGACATGGGAAGTAGCTCCAGAACTTTCTCCTGGGCCAATTTGCTCAAGGTTGCTGTGAATCACGCTTCTCCTTGGGCCGCTTGCCCTGGGGACCGCACTTGAGACCTGGCACCTGTTAGCTGCCAGAGCAATTAATAATTAATTACAAAAATAACCCCTTTACGTTTCACTGTGAAATCAAAGTTTCAGCATAAAGAAGAATTTTACCTTTTAGGTTTCCAGAAGTAACCTCTGCCCCAACACTCGCGCAGTATGTGGAGGAGCAGGTTTTTGCTTTTTCCTCAAGGAGCAGTCACTTTTTACAACAGATTCGGTTTTGTGGGTTTTGTTTTGGTTTGTTTTTTAAGAAAGGAAGGAAAGGTCAGCCTTGTTATATCCTTTGTAGTAAACACCACTCTGCTGCAATGACCTCAGTTAGTATCTGAACATTTAACAGCTAAAGAGAAAAAGAAACGCTAGACATTCTTCTGGAAAGGGGGATCAGTGGAGCCTTTCAGCTTATTCTGTGCACCTTCTGAGATGGAATATAGTTTGTCTTACGGCTGCTATTTTGGTTTCGGAGATGACAAGGGTATCATGGCCTCTTTTTTTTTTGTTTATTTTCCAAAAAGTAGCTACACATTAAGGAGATAAGTGAACTTCAAAGAGCTAAATACCAATCAGAAGATGGAAGATGGCCACACATAAAGCTCTGCTGCTTCTGCAAACCCTTTAGTAGCCAGACAAGGTCACTGATCAGGGTAATTTGCAGGAAAAGTCAATTTCTCAAGTACCCAAGGCAGGTGTTGTGCCATTCTGTGACAATTTACTGAAACTAAATTGAGGAAGTTGAAAAAAGCAAAGGTCATGAACCATGGGAGAAAGAAGGGAAGCAAAGTCTCTTTGACTGTATTTTTAACTCCTTTTCAACCAAAGCATATTTACAAATTACTGAGCCTGTTTCCACTTTAAAAAAAAATCCGACTTGTGTAACGCAGATCTGTTTGTGAAAAACTGGGCTAAAACCTGCTTGCACAATGAGGAACCCCAGAGGGTGGTTAAGGAAAACAGAGAGTTATTCATAGGGAACTTGTAGCAGAGTAAAGGGGAAAAGCAGAAGCTAGACTTCTTGCATCGAAACACTTATGAGAGTCTTCATGGCAACAAAAAACTGGATGAAATTAGACAGGATGGAAGGGCAAAGACAAAAACATAACTGAGAAACTAGAAGCAAGTCACTGAAAGAAGGAGGGAAAGGGAGTTGATATCTCAAAAGGCACCTGGCTGTGTCTCTGCTTCAGTTGCGCCCCAAAATGCACTTTTAGACCTGGGATTTGTCAGAGCACATCCCAGCACCCTTCCTGCTCAGCATGGGTTTCCTTCCAGACCCAGGTCTTGCTTTGACCTCTGGTTGGGCTGTGGCCGGGGAGGTGGACACCATTCCTGGGGTGCAGGACTTCCTTGGGACCCTTCCAGCCTCTGTGACCCCATTTGCTCAGCTCTGCTGTCCAACAACATGCTCCTTCAGGAAAGGGCCTGGGATGGTCTCAGTGCCAACAGGAGTTGATTTAGTGACCAAGGCCATGAAGTAGGAGGCACAAATAGGAGTGAAGGAAGTGTAGACCCTGCCTCAGCAAACTTCTATGCCAAACCAGAGATGCACAAGTGTTATTGACCTGGTATGTGGAAGAGAGAAATCTAAGACCTGGTGGGCTGAATGAGGTTCAGATGACAAACGGGCAGATTTCAGTCCAGTTCCCATCTCCTGTCACCACATCTTATGAGCTGGTGACCCCTTACAGTGCAGAAGATGTTTGAGTATGAACAGCAGCCCAGTGTTTGCACTAGCTGGCCATGATGTGGAACACCCAGTCAATCCCAAGTGGCTGTGTCCACTAAGAAGCAAAACCAAACCAAACCAACCCAACACTTTATCACTTTTGCTCCCATGCTCCTAGCTGAACAAATAGTTCTAATAGTTGCGTTGGTGGCACAAACACAAGTGTAGCTTTCCTTCCTATTGCCTGTTACTAGATCATTTATTTTCTGCTACATTTTCACAGGTCATTGGTGATGTTTAGCTGTGCCTATGGCTGCAAAGCCTGGGAAGTTTATGGGGCAGCAAAAGACCATTCCCTCTACTTGTTTTCTGTGGGCCTGCATCCAAATGTAATCAGAACAAACTTCCCCAAATCCTTCCTTGAAGGAAGTATTTCAAGAGAGAATAACCTTTTCATTATTAGGTGATGCTTCGAATAGTTAAAGAAGAAGGAAATACTTGCTGACATATTCCTGTTAGAACTACACAGATTGAAAAGAATTAAACTGGTTGATAGAGTTTGTATGTGGACATTCTGCAGAAGAGACTGACTTTCATGTGAACATGAATGATCAGAAAATGTTTTTGAGTGGGACTTCAGTCCTGGCTACTTTTGATGTTTGCAGAGCACAAAGGGGAGCATCAAGTCCTTGGCTGGGCCTGCTGGCTCACAGTGCCCAGGCAGCCAAAGTTTGGGCTCTTGGAGCTCACGTTTAGCCAACCTGAAGTCTGTGCGGTGTGGGCAAAAGCTGTGGTGACATCCTTCTGGGACATGGGGCTGCAGCAAGCTGTGGGCACAGGCACTGCCTCATGGTCTGGAGTGTGGGTGTGAACTCAGCTGTTCACTGCCCCATAACGGGAGAAAATTAATTCCACCGGAAACAGCCCAGGCAGGTGGACCTCAAAGGCCAAAGCAAAAATCAACGTTTCAGGAAATTTTTCAATATTTCAGGAAATCAACATTTATTTGAATGGATCTATCCAGTTCTGTAAAGTAGAGGATAACAACTCTGCACTGTGGATATCTGGTGAAGATGTGAATTCCTAACAGCTGTGGCAATAGCCATGCAATTCTGGGAGATTTGTGCCCTGCCAAACCTGTAGACAAGGGTGGACAAAGAGCTAAGAAAGGGCATTGAAAAATATTGTTGCTATCTGATAACTGCAACACTTTGTCTGGAAATAAAAACCCTTGAGCAACCAAAGATTTAGCAATTGAACTACAGTGGCTTCTGAAAGGGAACTCATTTTTTCCAACTTCTGTTTTTTTGAGCAGCTTTTGCCCCTTTTCCACCATCTCCAGCTGCGCTGCACTTCTGCACAGGCAATGAAATCTAGTAAAAGCCAATTTCTCCTTGTAGGTCTTCTCAGAAACATTATATAGTTTTGGATGTATTCAGCCAGGACTGATTGGCCTGTTTCCTGACTTTGTTTCTCTCCCACAGTACAGAAGACTCAGTAGAAAGATCCATTTAAATACAGAGAGCATATAATTAGCCTCCCAAATGACTCCAGCCCCGCTGCTGCATCACTTTGGCTGACTAAAGATCTCTTTATGACACCAGGAGGTAACTGGTTTACGTGTTCGGGCTATTCCCAAGTGCTGCTGGTCATATCAGCTTCTCGGTCAGACCTTCTGGAAACACAATCTGTGAATTCCTTGTAAGAGCAGAACTATTTTTATTTAGCTATTTCAGGGCCCCATTGCCTGAAAAACAATCCAGTTGTTTAACTTTGAGGAAAAGAGCCCTAATCTCTCTTGCTTCTATCCCATGTCTTTTACATCCTGAGACTGGAAACAATCTATATCCTAAACACTCAGAGTTCCAGGAATGTTAAATCAGAAGGCTCTATCTGCAGTGGGCAAGAGGACATGAGTTAGTTAGTCAGGCAAATAAACAAACACAGTAAAACACACAAATAAAGCCACCACACCTGCAAGAATGTTAGATATGTTAAAAGGGGTTGCATCCCTAGGCGAGCTACACTGGTTCACTTTTCATCACCAATGACCATGTTACACATGCAGCTGGTGACATTACTTAGCCTCCAGCAAGGTCAGAGCACACTGTGGAGTGAACAGAGAAAGAACTGTTCCCCTGTTTGTAGCAAAAACATGGTCAGAAGTGATTTGAACTCCAGCTGCAACGTGGCCTGCTTAATGATATCTAAGCAATAGCGCTACTAAGGGCAGGCTTCCCTGTCTTGGGAAAGCATCTTGCTGCCACAAGACCACCTTTAAAACAAGGGTACCTTAAAAATAACTTTTTATCTCATGAAGCTTGTTTTTATAGGTCTCCCTGAAGTGAATTATAGGGAAATAATTATTCAGTGATGGGTTACAACTGAGGTTTTTGTTGCACTTCATAGGCATTCAAATAAAGTTATCTGGTTGTGGGGCAAACTGGATTTATAGGGACAGATTTTGAAGAAGTTCAGCAGTGCTTGGTTCACTCAGGTGCTTACTGAAGCTCTCAGAAACACCCGTATAGCTACATCCAGCTCATATGAAGGATGTAAGCCTGTTTATTAAGACATCTGAGCACTTTTAAAATCTGGACTAGAATGTTTAAGAATGCCATGATAATAATCAAAGCAATTCCCCAAGAATAGGAGAACTGAAAGAGAAATTAAAACATAGACTGATGTGTTCTGAACTATTTATGTGAAATGAAAAACACTGTACACAGCATATCTTGTGTGCATAATTTATTATTTATTTGATTTTCATTAATGGGGATGCGTAGGAATGCTTCAGGAAGTTAGTTGTATTGCCTGGTTCATAGATTTAATCAAAGGCACTACCTGAAAACATGGCTCATTCTGAAAAACTTCAAGTTTTGCCGATTG
Organism: Streptopelia decaocto; assembly: GCF_964273445.1. Taxonomy (NCBI): domain Eukaryota; kingdom Metazoa; phylum Chordata; class Aves; order Columbiformes; family Columbidae; genus Streptopelia; species Streptopelia decaocto. The sequence continues at coordinate 65,889,538 of NC_138659.1, read as the reverse complement.
CTAAAGGGGTTAACAGAGGCTGTGCATAAGGAAGATAACCTAGGTTTAAAAAAACTATAGTCATCATTGTTCATTTATTCTCTTTATTGAGGTAATTTAATTATCATATAGACACAAACATTTGCTCCCATGCTGGGCTCTTCACATCTGTTAGTAGAGATTTGATTAGGTCTACACAAATGTGCTAGATTATACCATCTAGTTGGTGAAATTCAAGCCACCTGGATATTTTAGCAACATCAATAAGAATAATTCTCTTTTTCCAAATCAGTAAATCCAAGATATATTAAAAAGAATTAATTAATGAGTACCAGATAGGCAAAACAAACATTTGACAATGAATCATATTATCAAAGGTTTTGTGGGAGATCCCTCTCAGCTTATGTTTAGATGTCAAATTATATTACCAAAACTAAACAATCTGTTAAACCGATCTCTTAATGCAATAAGTCTCAGCACCATACTCTCTTTTTTCCCAAAGTCCTTCGTGAATGCAGTGCAGCATTTAAGGACAACAGCAGTTAAAGCACCAGCAATAATGTTACATTAACAAGTCATTAGTATGAAATAGCTGACTCCTAATATTTTTAGTGTCATTAAGCGTTCTTTTTTTAGTCACATAGGACCTGATGATGAAAACTGCTAATCACCCAAGGAGCGATTATGCATGTGAATTGAGCCAGGGTGACTGCATCTGAGCATTAACACCCTGAGTGTGCATTTCTAGGTTATGCTTTTAGAAAGTGAACAGGGAATTTGCAGTAAATACAGCTGTAAAGATTACATACAATGATTTTAAATATAAAAAGAGGGGAAAGAAAGCAGCTGTTGTCTGCTGGAGGGCTTCTCTCAAAGTTACTTCAGTAACTTACACAGATGTGCCTTTTTTTTTCTCCTGGAGGAAGCTACAGAAATTAATTTAGGTAGAGGTCTGGTTGTGGGGATTTTATGGTGTTTGGTTGGGTTTTTTTGTTGTTTGGTTGGGTTTGGTTGTTTGTTTGGTAGTGGGGTTTTTGTTTGTTTGTTGGTTGGTTGGTTTGTTTGGTTGCTTAGTTGAAGTCAGGAAGAAGAAGCCTTGAGTCTGGAAGTATTTATGAAAATACTTTATTTTAGTCACTTAAATATCTGTGCAGACATAGAACCATTTGAATTAACTTTTAGCAAGTTCTTCAGGCTGGAAGAGGAGAAACACAAAGAGGTCAAACCAACAAGAGAGAGCAGTTCCTGGAGCCCAGAAAATGTGATGTGTGAGCGCCTGTGCAAGTTCCCCTTAAATATGCTCCTGGTGAGCCTGTTACAAGACGTCTAAGATGAGGCAAATATTACTGATTTGCTTTGGTCTTTGCCTTGTGAAGCAAAGTTGAATGGAGCTCAGCTAGTTGGATGAAGAGCTTTCTCTCTGGATGGAAGGCTCATGGCCACATCAGGCCAGCTGCCGTCTCCATCGTGCTTTCCAGAAGACTCTGCACCAAAGGAGTTGTTTGATCTTGTTCTTTCAGATGTAGGACTGGAATCAGTCTTTAGCCCAAGAGGTGATGTTTCTGACACATCCATGCTCTCTGCTCATGTGTCCCACCAGATCTCGTGACAGTTCAGGTGGTGTGGTGGCACCACAGGTACGGACCCAGATTGTGGTAACCAAAGAAAACTGGTTTTCTAGGCACAATCTTTTCAGAAGTGGTGTTAAGGCTTACGTTATAACTTGTTACTGCACAAGCAAGTTGGAGTAAAAGCTTTCTAAATCCATGTAATTGTACTTAATTGTTTACACAGTTAAATTATTTTAAAAAGAGAACAATTCAATGATGATGATTCAGTCACAAGAATTTGATTCTAAATCTCAAATGTAGCCTCCTCTGGGAAGATCCATTATCAGAAGGATATGTCTTTATTCTAAGGTAGTTAAATGCCTATGAAATGTGCTCAGTACCTAAAGCAGAAAGTAACTGGATGGCAAACTCATCCCATCACAGCTTTGAGAATGCTGCAGAAAATGACCTGGCTTGTTTTGGCCTATTTATTCCAACTGAATATAAAAAAAATAGGAGCTATTGTCGTGAATTGACAGGTTATGTAAAGATTCTAGAGATGCCCAGAGGACTGAGATTTAGGTTGAAGTTATATTTTTGTTATTGATGAGGTTGAACTCAGAAAAGGGGGTAGATTTACAGAGATTGATTTATGCTCTTGGTGTTCTGCTGAGAACAGGTTGGGACAGAGTTCAACCAGTTACATGCCTTCTGCTGATTTTATGTGAACTTCTTAGAAAGTCAGTGCTTGTTTCTAAAAAACAAAAAAAAAAAAGCAGTTTTAAAAATGTTTTCAGTAACATAAAGGGATATCTATATTTGGTGCGTATTTCACATATTTTATGTCAAGTCAGTAGTAAATTTTAATTATTTTAATGCTTGTGACTGTGTTCAATTCCTGTATCAAAACTGGCCTGAAGAGTTATCTGTTTAATTAATTCACTGTATTCTGAGTTGTGTTCCATAACATAACTAGACACAGGGTTTAAGGTCCACAAAAACCACTGGAGCTTCATGGCACTGCTTCAGGTTCTTTTCCCACCTTCATTACAGCCTGGATACAACTTGAAATCACATCTTATTAGCCTGAGTGAGAATTACAAGAGAAACAGTGTTATAACAGGACTCAGCTATGAAAAGGCAGATCCTCCAGGGCACTTGTTTTACTATACATGATAGCAAAGTCTTTTTGTGTTGGGAGCAGGTGGTTTTCCCATCTTGTTCAACAGAGAAGTCTGCAGGTGTTGTGTATGATCACATGTACTTCCTTCCTAAGGAGTGTCCAGAACTATAATTCCAATAATAATAATAATAATAATAATTATAATTATAATGGGAAGTCCACAGTTTAAGGCTTTTTTTTCAAGTAAGACTTTTAAAATGATTTCTGCAGGACCTTTTATCTGTAGGATTCTGCTCTGTATTCTGACAATAAACACATCCCTATTCCTTCTCTCCCCACCTGAGCACCAGGACAGGACAGTCAAGGTGCATCTTCCAAAGTGAAACATTGATACAGATGCAGCTGCTTTTGTGAAATTCTCATTCTTGCTCATAGGGCAGGTTCCATTTGAATAACATATTACAATATTTCATAGTGGCTGGAGATTACATCATTTAATAAAGCAAAATAAGAATCAGTTGGAACTAGGATAATGAGAGTAAAAGACATGGAGAAGTTAGAATAGAATCATAGAATCATTTTGGTTGGAAAAGACCTTTAAGATCATGGAGTCCAACCATTAACCCAGCACTGCTAAGTTCACCTCTAAACCATGTCCCTAAGCACCGCATCCACATGTCTTTTAAACCCCTCCAGGGATGGTGACTCCACAGCCTCCCTGGGCAGCCTGTTCCAATGCCTGACAACCCTTTCTGTGATTATTTTTTTCCTAATATACAATCTAAACCTCCCCTGGTGCAACTTGAGGACATTTCATCTTGTCCTATCACTTGTTACTTAGGAGAAGAGACCAACCCCCTCCATGCTACACTCTCCTTTCAGGTAGTTGTAGAGATTGATAACGTCTCCCCTAGGCCTCCTTTTCTCCAGCCTAAACAACTCCAGAAAGCTGATTAGGTGCAGTTTACAACAGGAAAAATATGAAATTAATGGATTTAGAAAGGTGCTGTTTTAAAGGATTGGATTGATTGCTAAAATTGTCCCCGAAGATATTATAAAAAGTGTTAATTGGAATTTCTCCAGTGCTTAAGTCCAGAAATGTATGGATGTGATCTGCAAATGAGTCAGATCCAGCAGGCAAAGACTAAACAGTGGACATGCAGAAGGTCAGGCACGCAGCAGCCAATTTGGTGCTTCTGGAGCTGGGCAGAGCTCCTGCCAGTGCTCAGGAACAGCCCTAAGGCAGAAGGATCATCTTGGCACCTGGGATGCGGCCCAGCGGTGACAAGAGACAGTGGAGACTCTTGCACAGGAAGGCTCAGCATCCGTGCTCTAGCGAAGTATTGCTAATCAGAGCTGCTGCAGGAATATTAAAATGCAAATGGCCCAATTAGAGTGCTTACTTTCCTAGATCTGTCTCAGAGAAACACTGCTGTGAGTTTGTCTTGTATGCTCATAAAGGATCCTGTTAATAACAAGTTTGCTGATAGTCTAAAGCAATTAGGTGGTTCATGGGAGCAGCAGAAAGTCCAGAGTATCTTTAAATGGGCTACATATTGAATTCTATAAATGTTGGGCTCTCTGGTTACTGAGGATCAAAGGCAAACAGAACTGATTGATACTGAGCCCTTAAAAATCGATTCTTTAGGAAAATGCCTGACTTTAGTCTTTTGGAATAATAAATGATGAAGAGATTTCAGCTGCAAGAGACATATTGTGGGCAGCTGCTGGTCATGAGTTCAGGCTTGTGTTATTGATAAAAGGTAACAACAGCACAGATCTTAATTGAGGAATAACTGGTCAGAAAAATAGAAGTTAAACATTTTTATGAGAAGCTGTAGTCAGGAGTATTCACCAAACAGGACACACCTGACCAGGATCTAGGATTCACTCTCTATTCCAAATAGCTGGGATGGTTCACACAGCATATTTATCCACAGAAATGATTCATATTAAATATATTTTATTTTATTTTAAACTGCTTTCAAAAATAAGCATGAGAAGGGTTTAGCTAACTTGATAGTAATGCAGAAAGACAAAAAATAGGCCTTATTGCCAGTTTGTGGTTAATTATGGTAAACTGCTATCTGTAATTTACTCCTGCCCGTAATGGAAAAGAGAGTTTTGCTTGAATGTGCATTACATTACATGGGGTTACATCCCATGTGGTGACATGGCATTGTGTAACTTCATACAACCAGATAAAATGCGACATGTTTTTTCAATGTATCTGAACAGAACGCAAGAATATTTTCTGGTAGAAAAGACATTAACAGAGGACCCCATTCTATGAGCCTGGTTTATTCCAAATTGCAGTCTCTAATGGAAATGCTAATCACTGTGTTTTTCTGCAACTCTTTCAGAAGTAAATCCAGAGTATCTTTTAATTGAGAGCCTTTCTTTATGGTCTTCAGATGTTTATAAATATGCGCAACCTAATCTGATTAGGGCCAGACTCTACGTGCTGCCTGCTCTGACAAAAGGGGAGAAAGTTCTTGCCTGCAGCCCCTGAATTCTGTTCCATTCTGCAACTCTTCTGGTATTACAGTATCTGACCACTTTTAATAAAGTATTAAAGAACTGCCAGCTCTTTTTGCCTCCACGTTCTGTTGAAGAAAGGAGTGTGTACACCAGTAAGTGGGTAAAGCTAATGGGAAAATCTTTGAGGGAGCAATTTTTTTGTTGCAAAATGCACTTTAGTTGAAATAAAAACATTTGATGCAATGGTATCAATCTTAAGGAGAGTATGGATCAGAAGGAAAAAGTAAGAATGGATTCTTACAAAGCTTGCAATGTGTAAGCTTTCGTTTTTGAAGTGGAGATCTTTTAAATTTATGCTGCTTTCAGTACTGCAATAACTAAACTAAAATTTTTCAATGTAGGTGAATATAATATTTCAGTTTGTTAAAGGAAAGTCATGGGCAACTTCTAATTTTTCTGTCTTTCATCCCACATCTGAATTTAATCATATTTTAAAGTAGCATATTCCTTCACAGAACAGAATGTCTATCCTTCACACAGGTTCCGCTTGGGGAATTTCACTTGCTGCTAAGCGGCTCTGGGCAATATTAAAATTGCCTAACTAACTTCCACATAGGTCTCAGATCCATTGCTTGGCTGTGTGCCTTGCACACTGGCCAGCCAGTAGGAAACAGTAGACTCTGAATATGAGTTTAAATTCAGGCTGTCTCAATACATCCTGCCATCCCCTTCATAAGATTCATTCTGTGACTCACTTTCATTGACTATTATTAAGCCCTGTAACTGGTTTAATGGCATCTCATGAAACAAAAAAGGACAGATCTTTAGGTGTCTATATGTGGGTTGGGACCTCTTTCCACCTCCTCACTTTTCATCCCCAAGAGGTACATAATATGACCAATGGTTGGTGGTGAAATCATAAAAATTCATCACTTGTTCACAGCATGGAAGTCAAGAAAGAATGAATGGTCAGGAAGACAATTTTTTAGTGTAGGGTAATGTTGACCTTAGCAGGAATAATTTGTGCCCTTCAGCATCTGCAGCTGTGTAATAGTCACCAGGGAGTTGTCTGACTCTGAAAATATATATATATATATATATATATATATTTAAAAAGTGTCAGCCAAGTCAGAACTCCGAATGTGAAATGTACTGCTCAGGAACACTGGGAGGATTTGTGTCCCTCTCTAAAGAACAGTGTTATACAGAGCAGCGGGAGATACAGATGCAATTGGAACAGTTTCATGTCCTAATGAGGACAGTCACTTTGCAATGCTACTCAAGGTAGGGAAGGGAAAATTGCTCCATTTCTCTCAGACCTGCATCTGCAGTTTCTCAGGGAAGGTGTCTCTAAAGAGCAATACACTGAGAAACATCTATAGGAAATATTTGAGTCTTCATCCCAGACAAGGGAGTTCTGCAGAAAATAAATTATGCTATTGTGTGGTATAAATGGATAATAGTCTTGTCTTGTAAACCTTTATTAGGCAGATAAAATGGCCTTTACAGCATTATGAATAAACAGAAACACCTGTCTATAAAATACGGTTGTGTTTCTGCTGACTGAGGCATGTGCCAGTGGTGATGTTTCACTGTCTGTGGCTTTCAGCATCCGCACCTGTGACTTCCAATGCTGAAGCCCAAACTGAGTTTTGACGTGGCTTCCATTGGTGACCATTGCTGAGTTTGGCACCTGGATGCAAAGGAACCACTGAAACTCCAGAATGTACTGTGATTAGTAGAAGGGACATACGATGGGATGCATGTCTTTTCAAACGGAGTTGTCTTCGCTCTTGAGACTCGCCTGTCTCCGGAAAGCTGGCAGAAGTCTATATGTGATTTAAATATCCTTTAAGCCTTGTGATAGTACCAGTGAGACTTAAGCAGAGCATAAGGGTCATAGACTGGCTGTGTGTACAAAGCCGTCTTAGTCTCAAGAACTGCAGTCCAGTTTCAGAGAGAAAATGGGTAGAGAAGCACAGCAGAAGTGGTGGCGTGAAGCTGCAGCCCTTCTGCTCTACCCAGAAAAAATCCATGGACAATGAAGTGTCATTTCTTTCTCATGTGTGTGATCCAGGTTTGTCAGGCTTCCTATTGACTCACTGCTGATCACTTCAAGGGATTTCAGTTTGTGGCTGTGACTTGCTGTGTGTGCAAACACCTGGTGTGTAATATTGCTCCTTTCTGAAATGTAGTGACTTTCTCATGGTCTGCCTTACTAATTACTCACACTTGTGATCCCTTTGCTAAATACTTTCAGCCTATCTAAAGAAAATTAGTGGGTTATATTAGCGCAATCACGAGTATTTTAAAAGCTGCAATGTTTCCCATATGCAAATGCACGTGTTGAAAAAATTAACAAGGCAGATAATTCTATACTTAAAAAGCCACCGCAATTATTCAAAATCATATTTCAGGTCCCCATCACAGCTCTTGTCTATCAACTATACATTTAGGGCAGATCTATAGCTGCTGTATGACTTCACTGCAATGAAGGAAGAACTATCTCCTTCTTTTTGTAGGCATAAAAATATCCATTTCCTCATGCAAACAAAAAAAGATCACTGCATTATGGGCAGAATACCTTCCCAAGAAACCCTGACTCCTCGGTGCACAGGGTGGGCTGTGCACCCATGTTAAGGACAGAATTTGGCCACCCTCTGTAAACACAATTCAATCTATAATAAATACAAAAGCACTGCTTTCTCTTCCCTTGGCTGTTCTAGGGAGACAAAAATATCATCAGAAGGTGAATCACTCTTGCAGCTGATACTTGCCAAGACATGAAAAAATGGGGATGGCCTATGAAATAAGAAGCAATGGGAATAAGAGTGAAAACAAAGGAATTGTTCAAAAATGCTAGATGCTATTGCATGATAATGGAAAATAATTACCAAAACCTATAAATGTTGCCTCTGGATTCTTGTCTGCCCCTGTGTGGAAATTCTTCTCTGTGTTTCAAGTGTCATGCTGGAAATTAATGAAGATAAAATTAAAACACTTGTAATGTAAAATATTACATGCCTTCTCATAGGACTGATACATACCACTCAAGAGGATTAGCTTATAAAAAGTCAGATAATCCTCACTTGTGGGATAAATATAACTTATAGAAATTCCTGAAGCATGCTCTCCTGAAACATTTCACTAGATTTAATTTAGCAATAAAATTAGAATTCCTTTAGAGGTATTTTTCAGAAGTTATTAAAGATCCATCCAAGTCATACAAAGCAATATTTTTACGTACCTACATTTATTTTCTCCCTGAACAACATTAAGTACCTGCTTGCAATTCTGCTCATCCCAGTGATGAGAGGGCTGAACAAATAAGATTTTGTGCTAGAAATATTCTTGTGAACTGTTCCATGGGTAGAAGAGAGAGGTAATATACTTGTTTCTTGTTTGGTGTGGAGGAAAGAGAGTGCAGTATGTGCAAAATGGGGTTGGGCTGCAGTTTGCGTCTCTCTGGGATGTGTCAGTGGTGAATGGGACAGAGATTCTCAGCTGGAGAAAGAGTGAGGATTCCTGCCTAGAACTGACAGCTTCACACCTGTCATCCATTAATGCTAAGCGAGTAGGCAGGCTGATTAGTTTAAAATTGAAGGAGCCTGAAAAGCTGAATAATTAAACAAGAAAACACCTGTGGAAATTTATGAGCAAGAGAGGGAAATGCTTTTAATTTCCTTAAATGCAGTCCCAGGAAGAACCGATGACAATAGAGAGCAGTGAAGGTGAACCCCGAGAGTAGGGACTACAAAAGGTCTGGATACAAAAGCTGGGTGATATACTGGGGAGGGTAAGGCTTGGAAAAATGATTTCTGTGTGTCACTTGATGGAACTCATCACAGAGTGGATCTCTGGAGCAGTGGGTGCAAGAAGCAGTGCTGGAGTTCAGGTGGGTATTTGAAGGCGCAGTGGGGAAAGGAAAAAAGGTTGCTGTGCAGCTTCAAATTTGCAGACTGCTATCAGAAGGTTGAAGGTGTATGGGAGGATGTAAGGCACAATTTAAGATGAAAGAAAAATTGGCTGCTTATTAAGGTATGTATTCAGAATCAGGGTTTCTTTGCTAAAAAGAGGAAAGAGAAATAGGCAGGAACAAAAGCTGGAGTAAAGTGTCACAGGACAGGAAAAAGAAAGAAAGGCAAGACCAAAGCCTAGAACTAGAGGAATGCTAAAATGAGATAAGGCAGCTATGAGAGATAATAGAAGGAAGAGTATATTCTTGAATGAAGGGGGAAAAAAATTGAAAAACTGAAGGGGTAAAAAAGGATGTATCAAAAACATGGTCAAGTTCAGTTGTTTGAATGAAGTCTTGGGTCATTTTATGTCTTTAGAGGGCACTTGCAGGAAGACGATCCAGCCTGAGTACCTGCCTTGGAGTACTGGTCTTCAAGACATAGCTGTAATGTTGGCTTACCAGTACCAGGAGCAAATTACATGGATCCACTTGAAGTTGTAGCAGTTTGTAGAATGAAATGTCTAAACAGAATCAGAACAAAGCAACAGGGTAGGTGCGAGGCTGTGACTGCACTAAACCCAAGAGTTAAGGTTATGCATTATTATTTTCTATGACACCAGTCTTTGCAGTATGTTTATCACTGACATTCATATTCATTTATTTCTATCCCATGGCCCAGATTCGTCAGCTATCAATTTAATACAGGTATTCCAACAATGGCAAAATCAAATTATTTATAATGACTCCCAACAGTCCCATGCAATTATTTTATGATTTATCTGTTCACTTACATCATGACAACATTGCCTTTGTAGAGAGTCAATGTGTTGAAGGAAATCTGCCATACAGTGTAGGATAATTTCATATAAGCAATGGATTCATATTTATTGCCCCTAGATGTAATGGTACTTTTCTAGGCCAGTAAAAAGCTCTCTAGGCCAGCTAAAAAGTCTCTTTTTAGGCAAACCTCCTCCCTAAGCTGAGGAGTGAATCCCACAACTGAGTAAATATTTTATTTTCATATATCACCACTAGTACTGTAATACAAACTTTTCAAGGTAAATAGCTTCAGAAATTGCAATTGTGATACCCGAATGGCATGCCTATCTTTTGAAGTCAGACTTTGCAGTGCAGAATCAAAAGTAAATAGTGAAACCTAAAGTGCTTTGGGTTTTTCTAGTTCCTGTAATTTTGGTTTGACAGCCCTGGGTAAGCAGAAACCAGAGATGACATGAGGCACTTTCCATGGCACAGAGCTGATGTACTTCAGCCTTAACAGAGAATCCAGCTTCACAAGTGGTGGTTTTACCTATTTGCCTATGAACAGTCAGATTTTGTGAAGCAGGTGTTTGTCTGGAGGAGCAGGACACAGATTCACTCAGCAGCCACCTGAGCTGACAGACTTTCAGATTAAATTAAAGTCAGAACAAAAGGCAATCTTGTGTTTAGTTTAAAAGAAAAACAGTTTCTTCCTTTCTGAGGCTGAAGGAATAAAATCTTGGACATGGTGTTTAAGTGTCTAACTCATGCAGAGTATTGTGGTACTAGTCACAAATCCATTTTTGGCACTTGGATGAACGAGCTAATTTTCGGAGAGGGTGGAACACCTGATTTTGATAGACTTTTTTTCCATTTTTTTTTTTTTTCCTTTTTCACTCAAGCCCAGGTCACTGGGTAAAACACCAGCAGCTGGCTGAAGACCTGGTGGCCTTCGGAAGAGCTGTGCCAAAGCCTCCCCAGGCGAGGGACGTCTGCCCTCGCGTGGGGGACAGGGACACGGAGTGGTGGCAGCTGGGGACAGCAAAGCTCTGCTCTGTGCAATGCCAATGTGAGCTCTGGCTGGCACGAGGCGATTCAGAAATGCCGATGCTTTTGCTCCTGGTGAAATGGGTTTTGAAGGAGTTGGGTTTTTAAAAGACAAGGCACAGAAGTGGTGCCCTGACGGCTTACGGGAAGTTACGTGGGATTGCGACACTCCCAGAGCAGAACCAGCCTGATTCTCAGACTCACTGCAGTTAACGAATCAGAAAAACACCCCAGTATGCAATGACTAAACCTTTAATTACCTCTCTAAATGATGGAGAAAGGCTAAGATCTGATAAACATGTTTAATTGCTGGCAATTACAAAAAAAAAATCTTTTTGAAACACACCAGGTATTTTGCAATATCATTTCGACACTGTAGTGACAACTACGCTACTCTTAGGATGTGGGTGACAGGAAATTTCTTCCATTAGTTTTAATAGAGCAAGATTAGGCCCCATGTTGCAAGGAATGGACACCTTCAGAAAAAAAAAATGGTGTGGGATTGGTGAGTCTCATGCTTGGAGGTGTTTATTTCATCCATCTCTTTGGGAAAGGAGATCCCTGTTCTTTGAAACAACTGTGAGCTATGCCATAGGATCCTAGTTTGTATTTACAGATGAAAGCAGTCCCTTAACCTTCAGCAGGATTTCTTGGAGGTGAGTAAATAGCCATGGCTGTCATATTGCTCCCAAAACTCTCCAGTCCTCTGTTTATCTCTACTTAATTTCTTACAAGAAAATGCCTGAAAGCCTGTTACAAAATTATCCTTATAAATTATTGGCAAAACTTGAAAGATAAGGTTTTCACTGATTTCTGTGTTCAGTGAGAGTAATAGTAATAAGAAGGTGGTGTTTCCTGTAAAATTGTCGAAAGCAGAAAAAAATAATCCCCCAGCTGATTTAATACGTGCTGCTCAGCCATTGATTCAATGTCCCTAAAGTTTGACTGATAATGTAACATACCAAAATCTCAAAGTATGCCATCGAAAAGTGCATCTAATCTTACTGAAACCAGGTACAATGGATTTAGAACATGGCTGAAAATGTCAGTGATTACTCAGAAGGGGGAATGAAGCATCAGCGCTGTGACTCTGGGTTGCTTTTGAGAGGAGAGGTTTGTCAGGGACTCAAGTGGTTCCATGCCTAATTATGTGAAAAATAGATTTTGTAATAGGCACATTATCAATCTGTACTAGGTGTTTTCCATATCCCCATGCTCAAGCATCACCTGAGAACCTCATTATCTTCTATATGTTTAGTATTTCAATGAAGTGGGAAAGCACTGTTATCTCCAGATGAGGTTAGAGGAAAAGGTTCTCAAATGACCATTTTACAGATGAGGAGGAAACACACAGAGGGACTAATATACTGACATCTGGGCAGAGGAAAGAAGTGAATCCAGGTGTTCCCACTCTCTCACCTATCATTCCCCTTGCAACTACCGTTCAGCTGGGAGGCGAAATCCACCCTGCTGCAGAGCCAGCACCATGTGCCTGCACTCTGTGAGCTCTTGGGGAACTCAGAGTCTGGTGGCTCTGGCACTGCTCCCTTCCCCTAGAGCAAACCCACCTTCATCAACAATGTGACATGCAGCTATGGCAAGGGAAGACTTTTGCTTACCATGTCAGATGAAGGCTGGCATTTACAAAAGCATGAGACCCTGCTCTGGGATGCAGGTAGTTGAAGCATCCTAGAATGATGCTAGGTGGGTCATTTGGTCTCTAAATCCTTTCACCTGGTTGTCAGGGCTTTAAAAATAGCAGGACACGAGTGTCTGGGTACAGTTACAGGGAGAGCTGTATTAGAAGCTTGAGTAGGAGAGAATGCAGTTTGTCAGGTGTTACACCGGAGGGTCTGCAAAGTCATCGGCGAACAGAAAGGGGACGTGGTTGATGAGGTGAACTTGGTTTATGTATTTTGCTCTAGGAAGAAATAAAGCTGGAAAACTGAAGAGTAAGGGGCTGAAACCCTGCAGTGAGAGCATGTTGCTGAGCATGTGCCTGTGCTGTCTGCGGGGCTGCACCTGCTGGAGGGAGCTCCCGGCGATCAGCGGGCGAGGGAAAGCAGGCTGGGGCTGTGGGAATCACCCGCCTGGGCTGCAGTGGGACACGCAACATGAGGCTGTTACATCTTACTGTGATCTCTAAGCCATTTAGCATGTTATATGTAAGGATGTGATGCTGATAAATTGTTCGTGTTTGGTTGTGCTTTTATAAGCAAGAAAAAGACTTAGTTAAATTTAACACAGTGAACCATTGCTCCAAGCTCAGCATCTCTAACTTCTACCTATGGGATGGCAATCTGCATGTGCCACCTCGCTTTTAATTAAAAAAAATCACCCTTTAGGAAGCCGAAAGCTTGTCTATGAGTGGAGTCTAGCATGGTATCCCAAGCTCCATTTGCCTCCGTTCCCTGGTGTGCCAGGTACAGAAGGCTTTTATGTGCTGTGAAGCACCAGTACTGTGTAAAACAGTGGAGTTAAGGTTTGCTGTGATAGCCTGGGCCTTGGCAAAGACAAAATTGTTCCTCCATACCTTGAATCTATGCAAAGGGACGGTGAAAACTAAGTCTCACCTGAGGAGTCCGTCACAACAGCCATGCTTGAAGTTAAAATTGCTTGAAGTTTTGAAATCTTGCTGCTTCATTTCTTAGACTAGGTGGCTACTCCAATAGTGTCTCTTATCTATAGGCAGTGAAGACAAGTTATTTTGTCCACTGCACATCTGAATTTGGCTCCTGATGTAGCAAGAAGAGCTGTGAGTGTGGATCAGGGGACTTTTATCCCCACTTATGTTTCCATCTGGGAAGGTTGTGCACTGCACAAAGCAAACCTGTGCTCCTTCCTTCCAGCCATAAGAAACACAGAAACAAGCACTGAGACTCTCATTCCTCATTGTTTAAGAGGCTTCAGATCTATTTTTTTTTCTTTCCAGATGTTGTGGTGTAGCTGAGTACCTGTGTCATTTTAAGGTCTCATTGGAAACATCAGCTCACAGTCAACCTGCTGCTGCCCTTCCTTTGACACAACACGGATGTTTTGTTTATCCTGGAGCTACCCTCACATGCCTGTTTAATTGATGGAGTGTTTGCTGTTGACTTTGATAAGAAAGGTACCACTATTTATTCTTTTCTACCATGTATGTACATGTGTAGCTATGTATTGTACAACTGTCTCGGTTACAAGCTCATAAGTGAGGAAAAGTAACTTCAAAATGAAGGATTATTTAAAAAACAAAACCACAAACAAAACCCTAACAAAACCAAACAAACTTAAGAAATAATATTTTATTTTGGTTTTATTTTCCACTAATTGCTACTTGTTACTTCTAGAGTCTTTCTTACTATAAACAACAATAAATATTTACCTGACACCACTGTGCCACACGCTATACCATAACCTGTGCAATACAACTGTCTGGGATTTAACCACTGTAAACATTATATCCATGAGACATTTTTATTTCCCTACGTGTTGTGGAAGGTCTTGTATTTCTTTTAGAACCTTAATGGAAAGAACAGATTTGCAGCTTTGGAATTCATTCTTTCTTGGTCTGAAACTGCCTGAATTTCATGACATTCAGACATGTAGAAAGTTCACCTTTTCTCCCCCAGGCATTTGCAAATGACGAATAACTGTGGTGGTGGTGGAGAAATCACTTTTTACTGTTATTATTATTACCTGTCTTACCAGTAATGGTTTATATTAAATTCTACTGCTTTTCTTAAGTTATTACTTGAGATTATGGCTGTGAGAGGAAAAAAATGTCTGAAAATATGGTTTAGATATAACCAAAAGCATTTAAATGAAAACCAAGTATTACCAATGCTGGTCAAAGAAAACATTTTCCTGAGCTAGTAACAAATTAGTTTCTTTTCATGATGGGCACATGTAATGAAAGTAACGCAATGCAAACAAAAGGACTATACTTAAGCACCTTTCCCAGAATGACGGGGTAATAATGTCTCCCTCCATTGAAACAGTACAGCTCACTAAGCACACATCCAGACACTGGTGATTTCAACCTGCGGGCTTGGGTCACAATGAAAATGAACTTACATGGGTAGGAGGGTGGCTGGGAGTCTTCATGATCTTCTGGTTATGTTTGTTTTTTTCCCTTCAGAAATGGTTTGAATGGATTGTGACTCATTTTAGACTGATTGGTAGAGTGTTGCCTAGTAAATACACTATTTATAGGGAAAAAATTAAGATTTTTAGAGTGGTTCATTTTTAAATAGCAAGAGGACTGCATCCATGTGGTTAGATGTTGCCACTAGGTTTCATATAAAACAAATAAAAATGTGTGACTGTGTTGAAGTTATCATTAATACTACCGTAATAGTTAGGGAGCCACAGTTACAGGCAGAAACACATTATACTCAGCACTGTGTAAATACAGATCAAAGACTCGATTCCTGCCCTTAGTCACTTCTAGTCCAAGACAAGAAGTAGCAGTAGCAGATATAGCACCATAACAGTGGTAGTTGTACCAGACAGACAGGGAGGCACAAGGAAATAATTAGGTAAGAGTAGCCAGAGTAAAAAGACAAAAAAAAAGGCATTATGTTTACTACCAGGTGTTTTCCTGTGGCTGTCCCAGGAGAAGAGACAGTTCTAGAGGCATTTGAGAGAGAACGATGGGGTGGGTTTCCTGATATTTATGGGAGCTTCTTCCATGCATGAAGGCTGGCATGGGAAAAAGGGCAAAGGTGCTCATCGGTAAACATAACAAATGGGTGATGACGGCAGGTGACAGGAGGCATCGCTGGCTGATCAGCGAGGGAGCTGACATGTTGATAGCACAGAAAAATGATAGGTGGAGTGTGGATAGGTCATGAAGGGCCTTTAGGGTGAAGATGAATAGCATATGCTTGATGCAGTGCCAAGTTTACAGATGATTCACAGTTTTCTTTTTTGAAAGTCTAAATATCCACCTTATTTTTATTTGATTAATGCTATTAAGTGCTTTTGACTTATTTTCTCATAATAACAAACATGCCATTCATTTTACAAGGAATCCATTCAAAATAATTGATGGATTTCCTGAGCTCAATGACGCTGATGTCATGACATGCTGGTACTTTTCCATACTGTCAGTAACAATGGCTCAGTGCACAGAAAAGGTCATTTAAATTACTTAATATAAATTGCTTGGTTGTTTCTACGTAAAGAGCATCAGTCAGGTTGTGGTAGGTTTGAGATGGTTATATTAACTGCTTGGAGAAAGACTTTTAAAAACTATAGTTAAAGATTGAATGCTACCCAAACGTAACATCTGGTAGTTGAATTTGTTCGGATGTGTCTAGTTTTTAACTTGTGATATTACATGAAGGTTTCTTTTTATGCCTTTCCAAGAATGGAAGTTTGGTGTGGAGAAACTGATCCCAAGTTGCATTTTCAGCAATTAATACACTGAAGAAAACACTTGGTTTGCTTTTTCAGTCTCATGTTAGCTGTTCACCTCTGTTCTCTGAGGTGGCGTGGGCAGACATCCACACAGTAACTGAATAATCTTTATTTGTCCCATTTTCTACTAGTACCTGAGTGTTAAAAGCAGCCACTCATATTACGTATGCACAATTCCAAGAGAAAACTGCCTTTACGCCCTTCTTTAGAAGCCAGAGGTGTCCGTGGGCTATCTGTACATGTAGCACCTCAAGCTTTGATAGCAGCATCGCATTGGTAACTGAGAACAAAAAGTAAAGCACCCAGGAATCTCAGTTTGACCAAAGATGTGTCCACTTTTATGAGCAGCAGGCAATGTTCATAAGGTCACATCATTACAAATGGCTAACTTCCCTTAAAATAAAAAAAAAGGTGGATATTTGGCTTCCTAAGACAGTATTTTAACCATCTTACCAGTTGCTGATAAAGTTAAATAAAATGTTAGATGTCTTCATCTGTGTAGGATGGAGCCTGTAATCCTGACTGAAAACTCAGGCAAATCCTGGAGAGAATGTCCTGGCCGATGTTTCCATTGCACTTGCTTTGTTCAGAGCAGAGCAATCAGCTGGAATTTATCCATGATCCCTGTTCATTAGAAGAATGGGAAAAAGATGTCTATGTTGCATAGTTTGATAGTAGGCCACTGAAGTGCTCTATTCTTACGTGTATATTATAATACATGAAAAATATTCATGCCATTCATTCTCGTTAAAACTGCCTGTAGAGCTTTTCCTGTCCTGATCATGGGCAGCTAAATTCTGCTTCTCTTCACATCACACAACACATGTCTTGTAGCGATGGAAATGAGGGGCACTTTGTATTCTGAAAATCCATGAGAAATGACAAGATCATGACATCTGGAAACTGAGATGAAAAAATGTAGCGGGGGGGAAGAATCCTCTCTATTTCAGGAATATGTGTGAATGTGAAGAATCAAAGCAAGTATTCCCACAACATTCCTAAAATCAGGGCTTTTGTCTTTGGCTGCTGTAAGTTGGTGGAATGACACTGATTTACATGGATCTAAGATATAGTCCTTCGAGAAGGTGAATTCAGGCCCTTTCCTTGAATGCTAAATATAGATTTGAGAACCAGAGTGAAGGAATCCAACTTTAACGGTTTTGGCATGCACCTTCTTCACTCTGGACTTCCATAACACCCCAAAAGCAGAGAAGATTCTTCAATAAATGTTTTTGAAATATTCCAAGACTAAGAATCTTTTCTTTTTTGCTATTTGCTTTTAGAGGGGCTTATATATAATCCCTTTTAAATTACTGTGCCTATGACAGTTTGCATGATAAGGCACCTTATAAATTAGACAGTATTATATTGTATTGGAAGTTGAAATATGAAGCTATATTGGCTAGATGATATCTTATAATTAGAGTTTGGTTTCACCATCTAAGTGGAAGTGTTGACTGCTCCTCAGCCTCAAAGTTCTGTGCTCAGCTTAACGTATAACTCTGAGCAAATCCCTGTATCTTAAAACTCCACATATTTATAGGTAAAGTTTCTAGTATGTAGTATTTGATTTTTTTTCTCTCTGTATTTTTAGGCAAATGAAGGGTGAACGTTAAATTAAACACAGTATTTTAAGAAACAGGAGCATAAAGTTTGTTTTTCAAAAATATTTGTGTAGGGCCCTCTACAGAAGAGCTGGACACCATATGATGCCTTCACATACACCCAAGAGCTACTGACTGCTCAACACCGGGAACTAGTCGACTTTGTCACCAAAATATACAGAAGGATGACAAACACTGGCAACCGAATGATTTATCTGCACTAAAGTGTTTGTGGCTCAGTTTCTGTCTACATGCAGGACATTTTGGCGCCTCTCTTTCAATAAGATTTCAGTGTAATTATATATTTTGCATACAAAGGGGCAAGACCTGTTTTAGTATCTCACCAGTCTCAGTTGAGTCTTTGTAAGACACAGCTAGAGATCAGCAGCGGTATGAAGGAAGGATGAATACTTCATAAAGAATGAAAAATAGTCGAGGATTTTGAAGGTCACAGATGTCCATTCTCATGCAAAGTGGAACTAGTTTTGAAATTGGGTTAACTTAATAGGCTGTGAATTATACAAGCTCTTTAAGTTAATCTGATTTCATAGCCACCTCAGCGTATCCACACTTAACTGTCTGAAGACCAGAGCACAAGTCCTTTGAAGTGTCAGAGGAGGTGGATATTGCTGCAAATTTCCATGCCACAGGAGGATGTTGCTGGTGGGATCTGCTACTGAAAGGTATATTTGAACCTCAAACTATGACATGAATAGGTTGGTGCAGAAAACGTCATTGCCAGCACTCGTTGGCTTGGAGTGATGACAAATGATTATGCTGTTTCTTTCCATTGTGTGTGCAGTTCTCTGATGTTATTCCATCCTCTTTGCTATATCACAAAGATCATTCAGTTTCTGATTGAAGTCCCTGGCATCTCACTTCCAATGCCCCGCGGCATTAACACATTGCATGATTCTGTTTCGACATCCTCTGTTTCTTGGCAGAGATTTCCTTCTATATTCCAAGCCTAGACAGTGCATGAAAGGATTTCTGAGCTTTTATACAACAATCTTGGCTGCTTTTTTTTCCTTTTTTTTTTTTTTTTTTGAGATAGTGACTAACTAGTCTATCTCCCCATTAGCTGTAATGAAGACATGAATTACATGGAGAGGTTACCTGAAGGTAAATGTCCCTGTAAGATTCAACACAAATGTTGCCAGAAATGAAGCTTTTTTTAACAGATTTTTTTGATAAATGAAAAATGTAAAAGCTCAGATTTGTTTTATCCCAATTCAAGCGAAAAAAATACACGCGTGTGTGTGCATATATTTATGTATATATACAATCCCCCATGCACTTCTGTGATTGAACTTTTCATCAAAGCCAAGATTACTTCTTAAAATAAATATTTTTTGTGAGATGGAATTTTCTTTGGGAAAACTGGTTCTTCATATCTTTTCCTGTCTGTTGCAAGCAAGACAACGAAAGACTGATTCAATGCTTTAAGCTGCTCAGAAGGCATTTTACACCAGTCTATCCAGAAAAACTGTATTATGAAGAAATAGTACGTCTGATTCTTCTGGCAGGGAAGACTAATAAATTTGCAAGTGCTCAAAAATCTCCCAAATAACCACTTCTGTCTTTCCCAGCCTAATGCGGCACACATTAGATAATGAAAGTAAACAGAAAACGCACACACCAATATTTCCTGTAGCATGTAGCTGCATCCTCACCTAAATGCTAATCACAAGCTGATACTTGCCTGCATAAATCTAATCAGTTTCTTTCAGAATTGCATGAGGAGTCATTCCTTTCATCCACACGGGAAAACATCCAAATCGAGCAGCACATTTGTGTCCTTTAACAGCACTGTTTTCTCTGAAATATGCAGTAACAGGCTCTCTACTTCTCACAAGTGTCCTGACAGCAATATGCTCTTGCTCATTTTAATTTCCTCGTCATCCAGCTCTGAAGGCAGAAGGGTTTTTAAGTGCCTAGACATATATCCTGCCAGGTACTGAGCAATTCAGCTCGAATAAGGTGTTTTGTCACTATATACGGTTGGACGGTGTGTTGATATGAGGTGTGATGAGACACAGAAGCAGGACTCTTGGCTGATGTAAACTAGCGTAGCTCCTATCAGAAGGAATAATTCTGGTCTGCTGAATACAAACACGATAATAGAGTTGTGTTGATTGCTGGGGGGTTTAAGTTTGATCAGTTGTATTGTTGAACGTCTTCCAGGTGAGGGTTCTGTCCTGTCCACCCCGCAGTGGGGTGTCCTGCTCTCCCTCGGCTCAGGCACAGCTCTACATGCTTCTCTGCAGTTTCAAATATTTATTTTCCACATTATTATATGTGGTAGAGGGTATGTAGAAATAGCTCCGTCCTGTTGCTCCCCTGCAGAAGCAGTCTTCAGCCCGGCGAGTGCAAGCACCAGGTGTTAAAGGTGCAATCTAACAACCTATAGGTTGTATAACTGATGCAGGTCGCGGCATGAGTGTGTACCCAGCTGTAGGCACGTGTGAATTTTGAGGCTGAAAAGGAATATATCTACAGATGTTAGGAAGAGCAACTCTAGTTTCTAAACTCTTTGAATTCAGTTTCAACAAACTGGACTCCAGAGCCTCTGCTCTGCCCCAGCCTGGCAGCTGTCGGTGTCCCTTTCCCAAATCTGGCTTCTAATCTCTGAGCATCCCTTCCCCAAAATAGGAGACGAGCACGGGCTCAGAGGGGGACGTGCTGTGGAAAAATGCTGTTTTACTCAGATAACATGGCAATGGAAGCCGTAACAGGACTATAGAAAACAATGAAAGGTATTTTGTTGGTGGTTTGATTTTATATTAAATGATTTTTAACATTATCTCATCTCCTGCAGGCATGTAACTATAAAACTAGCATTTTTACGTTAAGCCTAGGATGAAGGTTAGTAGAGAATTAAACCTAAAGTAGAATAAAATGTGTTCTGTGCATCTTTTGTTTCACAGTTTGAAAAGTTGTGTGGATCGGCTGCTGCATGTTTTTTTCTTGTCAAACTCCCAAAAAAGCAATTATGTAAGTCCTCATCACAAGTGAGTCACCAGCATTGTTTTGTTTTATAAAATGAAAATGCTTTAGCACTGAATCACCTCTGAGAGTGCAAAAGAGTGTATATAAAACTCAGGCTGCTTTTGCTTTACCCCTTCACAACTCAAAAGGGGTTAAGTAAATTATAGCTACTAAACACTGGTTTTTGTTATTGAGGAAAAGTAAGGTTAAGGCTTATTCAAGTGTTACTAAAGTAGCGTTGTTGAGCAATCTTTAATAACCACTGAAGGCAAGATAAAACTTAACAGAAAAACTGCTTTACTTTATATTTACCAGATAATGTTATTTCCAATATCTTTAAAGCTAAAGTGCCTTAAATCTAAACTCCAACTTTCTGCTCTGATGGAACTTGCAAGAGGTCATGTTTTGAGCATATGTGTAAAACAGCATTCCATAATTGATTTATTAACATATGAGATCATATTTATGATTTTCTTTTTGAAATATATGAAAGCAAGCTATAACAGTATAATCCTGTATGATCTATTCAACAAAAATCTGTTTCAAAAGTCCAGGGAAAGAGTGAAAGAGGTGGGTGGAAAAAAAAGCAAGAAAGCCAGTGGAGTGTATTTGGTAATGGTTAAAGATTATTCTCTAAAGGACAAATTAATGTAATTTGTATTTGGTACGGATCATATTGGATGTTTTATTTGCACTCTTTCACATCTCAGCAGAGGTGTTGCTAAATAAGTCCAAATAGGATAAAAAGAATGTTTTTTGTTTTAATGCAAACACTGCAGTTTTCAGACTACAATGTCATAGCGTGGATGTGGCTCGGAAACACTACTCTAAGAAGAGCCTTGATGCCCAGGATTGTTGTATGCTGCTTTTATTTTTCTTCCTTTCTTTTTCATCTGCAAAGTCTTTTTCTGCATATAATTTCTGAAATGCGAAGCACATGCTTGGTTGTTCTGTAGCACCGGTCCCTCTTCGGCAGCCCCTACTCACTCTCTATCAAAGTCAAACCTCCCTTTGAAGTCCTCCTGCATTTTGCTGGAGCCCTGTGTGCTGCCGAGGCGATGCCCCTTCCGCCGCCTGTTCTCCAGGGCAGGGACCGCTGTGGTGTGTATCCGCACGGGGCCCGGCCACCCTGCGCTGCTCTTGTCCTAAGAGTGTTTAATCACCATTTAAATATACAATTGGATCCAACGGGTGGTCCTACCGACTCCTCCATCTGGCTAGAATTTAGGTGCCCTTTCTGGGTTCAGGGCTGAGAAGCACACTTGTATCCTCCCAAGCTATGACCTCTAAGATCACCCAAACTGCCACCAGTTGTTTACATGTGTTTTCAGAAGGCTGAGCATGATCTGGTCTTCTGCTTTATTCCAGGAAAACAAGCAATTTAACATGTGATTTTTTTTAAACAATGGGCTTTGCTCATGACTCTTAACTATGAGTTTCCTTGAAGTTGTTCAAGGACTAGAGATGGTATTGGCAGTATTAGAGGTCATCTCAATGTCTTGGTAGACACCATCTCCTATTCTGAGCAGACCGTACCCTAATCTGAGTATCCAAATTTAGTCTGAGTACGCCCCACTCACACTCTGGAAAGGGCAAATGGAGTAAAGTCCCTTGATCATAACTCATCCCATCTCCTTCTCACATACTCCAGTACCAACATCTAATCTTGTTCACCTGCTCAGCATTTTGGGTACCTTGTACTCGGGAACCATTTTCCTTCAGCGTCAGCTCAGCAGTTCTGGGTGGCACAGGGTTACAGACCTGATGGTCTCCCAGGGGTAGTCCTCCAAGGGAGTGACAAGTGTCTCCCTTGGGCAGAGCGGTTGTCTGGAATGCTGTTTAATAGGCTTATCTTGGGCAAGCTGAGACATGAGTCAAACATATAATATGAACTGGAGTTCATAATTTCATACAAACAACCTCCTCTCAGTTATGATCTACTCTCAAAGGCTGCTGATGGATTGAGCTCGATAAAACGAAAGAGAGGGAAAGAGAACATTAAATGAAGGGTGAAAAACTGATTTTCTCCAAAAATGTTGCAAGAAAAAAATTTGAAATGTGATTGAGGGTGTTCCATCAGCTGTACAGTTGGTTAAGAATAAACTGTGAAAGCTTCACAGTTTATTTTCAAAAATATATTTTTTTTAAACTGATTAACTGATTTCTTTACTAGCCAAAGGAAAGATTGTCCCTCAGATAACTCATTTCAAGTATGGAAATACTTCTGTGCAAGACCTTAATTTTTGAGAGCTTTGTTGATTGTGGAATCTTCCATTGTGGAAACAATTAATAAAAATTGTAATTGTACATCACTATAGAGATATTCAATGGCTTAATTTCAAGACCTAGCTGTTTCCAAGAGACATTCTTTATACTTCTTTGTTTTACCCTTTCTAGAAAACACTCTGTTTGCGTTCTAAGTGCAGTTTGTGTGTTGTCTCCTATGGAGAATATTGTGATATTTGAAGATGTTTGTATGTGCTTTGGTTCGTACCTTCCTACCCACCTATGTACTTTTCTACGTTTTTCTATCTTCTGAGGTGCTGTGATTTACTGTCCAAATTAACCACACCTTTAGATAGAGGAAAGTAAAATGGGTTTGGGACAGGTGGTGGGTGCTGGGGCTCCAGGCGAGGACTGAGGTGGCTTCAAACCCCAGTGCTGTGGGCTCATGGCAAGTGACAAAGACAAATCTTATCCAGAGACTCTGCAGTTGTTCCTGAGATCATATGGTAATCGTGGATATCCCCTATGAAGAACAAGTGCTTTTTTTTTTTTTAAAGCTCTCAGTTGGCCTGTGGCAAAAAAAAAAAAAAAAAGATTCACTATGGGAGAAAGATCCTGACAGACATGTGAAAAACATTTCAAGTTGTGTTATACTGTAATTATCCTCCTGGAGTTAGGCATTCATGTAATTTTGGTATGACAGCATGCTAGAATTTTTTTCTTTCCCTGTGATTTTGGTAGGGTTCTTATTTAAAAAAGAGCTGAGATATATTTATCCCCTGTCCCCAGCCTGTTATTTTTAATCACTAATGGAATGAGTCATTGATGCATTAGAATGGAAATAAGTTTGGGGTTTTTTTTCGTGAGACCTTGTACTCTTGAGAATCCCTTAAATGCCTCGAAATGCTTATGGGAAGGAACAGTGTCACTATGTGTGTGTGTGCAACCTGGAATGCCCTTCAAACCCACGGTCTTTGCTGGTTGAAGGACTAACCCACCCCTTTGGCAGGTGTGGGAGTGGGTCAGGGGCTGGAAACCTCAGTCCTCAGTCGTGGCAAGTTTTTGGTGTGACGCAGAAGGAGATGGTTTAATTTAGAGAGAGAAGACGTGAAAAGCAGGTGATCTAAAATCAGGACTTCAGTAAGGAAGGCAGATTCAGTCGTCCTCTTACCACCTTATAGAATACTAAAAAAGCATTCAATGATACTGAAAGGCAACAAATCCAGATGTTAATCAGATGAAGAAGGAATCAGACTTAAGTTGTTCCGTAATCATTCAAAACTTATTAAAAAAATTGGGGGGCCGGGTAGGAGATAAAAGTAAATTTGTCACATCTGAAGTATTTTTGCAAACATTTTAGGGAAGATTTTTCTGCTGAAGAAGGGAAGATACTGACTAATCTCCATCCACAATGGTGAAGTGCCTAATTCATGCACACCAGGTAGCATCTCCCACCTAAGGTGCCTGTTTCACAAGGAAAATTTTGTCTCCTTTTGTTTTTTCTTGAAATTTTTCATAAGTTTTATTTTTATTCTGCACTGGAATAAAAAAATATCTGGTTTTGAAAATTCAGATTCCTGGATGAAACAAAACTGCTGCTTTCTAATCTTTCCTATTTATTATGCAAGTTTCTGCTCATATTCCTTTACAGTGTTTGTTACCAGGAACTGTTGAACAAAGTGCTGGAGAATAGGATTCCACATCCAATTGAGTGTGGCAGTTCCTGTATGTTTTATTCTGTTTAAGAAACTTGCAGTCAATTATCAAATACAAAATAGAGTACTTTTAATTTTTTTTCCTAGTCTAGTTGTATGAAAGATTATTTTAATTGGGACTAAAATAATTGACAGTTTGCATATTCCATGTTTAATGTCAAGGGCAGACCATATGATTTTCTGTTTTGCAAGGCTATACCATGATAAACTGTTCAGAACAGTCCCAACATTATTGTATCTTCAGAAACAATGGTCATAGAAATCCACTGTAATGCAACCATAACAATGGTAAAATAGCCATCATGGTTTCACAGAAATAGCGGGACGGTTACGGCTTTTGTGATGTGGGGTGTGAACATCCCAAACATGAAAAACATTTAATCTGTCTGTCTTTTGGGTGTGGTTTGCCAAAGGTTAGGATTTGGTTTACACAGTTTCTGTGATATGACCCGACCAATATATTGCTTTGTGGTACGTGGCCTGTTTCACCCCAGCAGTGCTGTGTGGTGTAAGGGGCTCAACCAGCCCTTGCCATTTGGAGAAAGATTTTCCCAGTCACTGGCACTGGAGGTGATGTCAAATTGGAAAGAAGAATCTTGAATCCAGTTCTGTCCTCCTGGGCTGCCTGGAATTTCAGGCAATTTTCTGGAAATAGTTCAGATATTTGTTTGTTTGTGCATTCTCCTTATCTCCCCAAGTTACAGAATGCTAATGAGATGTCTTTCTATTTATAGAAAATAAAACATATGGGAAAAGGATTATGTCTGTCACACACTGCCAAGCTGATTTCATAGAGCGACAGCTCTACAGGGAAAGTTTCACTTCCAGTACCCGCGGGAAGCCGAACCGAGACTGCGAGCCAGAAAGCCTGGGTTCCAGTCTCTCCATCTGCAAGGCACTTAACCCCTCATTCCTCCCCTTTGTCTGCGACTTAATTGGTTTAACAACACTCCCCCGTCTCACTCTGGGTGCTATGAGGTTAATTAATGTGCAGAAGGTCCTTAAGATTCTTGGATGTAAGTTTTGTTTCTGTGGTTTTCACAGTAGCTTTAGAAGGGGACCTTCATACTAAAGTAAAGCCTTTGGGTTTTTAAAGTGGAAGATCACCTCTGCTGTAATGTCTTGCTGAGATGGGGCTGTTGTGGGTAGCATCGGCCATTAGCAGGTTGATTTGAAGCAACCATTCAGTCTCTGCAGAGGTTCTACATGCTTTTTTTCAGTTGCATGTCATCCAGGCATCCCTCAGTGACATCCCACCCTGGTACAAAGCTGGAGCTGGTGAAATGGGCTGGCAGGCACACAATGTGCACAGGCATGTAGAAACTGAGATGTCCCTCATGCATCTCATGGGGAAAAGGTGGGGTAGGAGTGGTGATAATGTCCTTGGTGTTCTGTTGTGCTTGATAAATCCCACTGAAGCAGGTCTTCATGCAAGGTTTGAGGATCATGAACAGGAAACCTGAACTGAATGTCACTGTTAGCCCAAGCTAAGGGACAAATCCTCTGCACATGTGATGCAGAAGCTTGGTTTGCATGGCAAAGTACCAAACTGGAGCACCTTCTGAGCAGATAAGCTGAAGCTGAAGGTAGAGCAGCCCAGATCTAACTTGCACACAGTGCACTAATGTGCCTGGTAACCAGCTTTGTTCCTTGGTTGGCTCAAGATGTCCAAAGGCAGTTCCTCAACAACAGTCTCATCACTGGGATTTGTGTGACATTGTCCATGGAATCTCACTCCAGGTTTCTACAAGTGCTTAGAAAGACCCCAGCTGTGGATACTGGCTGTTGTCTTGGCTTTCCTCCTCCCGTACCATTCCCAGTCACACCAATAAAACCCAGTTGTGCCCCACAGCACAGTCTTTGCCATGGAAGCAGATCAGCTGAACTTCAGCCCAAGTGTGTATTTGCACCTCTGTGCAGCACAGAGCCACCAAGTTGGGGCTTGAGCACAGACTCAGGCTCAACCTACGCAGGCAGAATGGTGAGTCCTGATTGACACTTAGTGATATTAAAGTTCCCTTTACCTCACTGCTGAATCCATGCTAGCATGCATACCCTGTTTCCCCCAAAATAAGACCTACCCCACAAATAAGACCTAGCATGATTTTTCATGATTTTTGGGGATGCTCGAAATATAAGCCTTACTCCAAAAATAAGCCCTAGTTACAGTTCATTAAAAAAAAATCAACTTAAATAGTGTCCAAGCAGCTATACATGTAAAAAAGTAAGCATCCTTTGGAGCAAAAAATAATATAAGACCCTGTCTTGTTTTCAGGGAAAGAGGGTAGCTGAAATGCTAATCATCAGCTGCTGAACTGGGAACGATTTTACTGAAGCCTGGAAGATCTAGACTTAAGTTTTTCGATGTTTAGGTCTTTCTCCCACCCTTCTCCTTCACGTCCCCTCTTCCTCTACCATCTCCTAGATGTCAATGAATTAGAAAAGAAGCTGCAGCTGAAGTTTTATGGATAAGCACTGTGGGCATGGAAAGTGTGCGTGCGTGATCCTGTGAGATTCTTTTTGTGTCTCAGCCTTGAAATTTACAGTGCTAAAGCATTAGAGCTCAGTGTACAATGAAATAAGTAGCATTTTCAGAAATAAATTCACCCTGAGTCAGAGGAAAAGAAGAGCTTTCCTATCATACTTAACTGTTACTGCATTTGAACTTTCACTTTTGCCTGTGTCTTGCAGCCAATTCCTGGTCTCCTGAGCAAAACTCAAACACATTTTGCACAGGGGATCTCTGCAGGGACTGGATTTCCCTCTGCAGACTCCGGCACGTCTCCAGATACAATTTACAGGGAATAGCAATGACTGTTTCTCCTGTGCTCTCTGCAGAGAAAAGATTTTGTCCAATGGATCTGCCATGCACCCACCTGCCTTTTCTCGTGGCTTATTTATTTTCAAGGCAGGCAGTGGTGCCTGCGCCGTGTGCTGAGTGCTCCTTCCCTCTGTCTGGAGAGATTTCCTTGCCATACAGACAGCCTGCTCTGGAGTCCCCCTCCCTCCTTTGCCCAATCATTAACATAAATCATAACCTAGCAGATGAAAAGAAATTTCCAGTCTTTGTGATCTCTTGCCAGAGTTCTCTCAGTTTTTCTCTCAGTTTGGGAAAACAAATGTGGATTGCAGCATGTCCCGAGGGTTGACAGAATAGGGCTGTTTCAGACCAACAAGGAAGGTGAATTCTGAGCATGAGGTCCTGCTGTGGCCCTGAGGTGGAGCTGTGGGGCCTCCATGGAGAGCCGTGGGGCAGGAGGAAGAAATTTTTCACAATGAGGATGATAAAATACTGGAACAGGTTGCCCAGAGAAGTGGTGGATGCCCCATCCCTGGAGACATCCCAGGCCAGGCTGGATGGGGCTCTGAGCAACCTGAGCTGGTGAAGATGTCCCTGCTCATTGCAGGGGGGTTGGACGGGATGACCTTTGAAGGTCTCTTCCAACCCAAACTATTTTACGATTCCATAACACCCTCTCTGCCCACCCACCACACTGCTGGGCCAACAGAGACATAGGAGTGGGGAATGCAGTGGAGCCTTCTTCACCCATCTCCATGGTCCCCCAGAGGTCTCCACAACATCACAGCCCAGGCCTTGTGCCCACAGGGAGGGCAGAGCTTGTCCCCATCCGCTGGGACATCCTTGGGGACAGGGTGAGGAAACGTGGACCAACAGTGGGTCAGAGGCAGCTGTCCCTGTTGTCACCCTGTGGCAGAGCTACCCCATGGGAAGGGGCTCCTGCTCTGCCAAGTGAGACAGTCACTCTGCACAAGTTGAACGGGGCCTTTAGGCTCATTTTTTTTTCAAACAAGAGTTGTTTTCCAGATTGTTGGTAATCCTGACGCACGGTCCATAGGGATGTATGCTGGACTGTTGGTGTTTTTCAGTTGTGAGCTAAACAAGACGTGATTCCAAGTGTAGTAATTTCTTGGAGAGGAGGGTGGCTTTCTAAGAGCACTTCAGACAAAGAACATATTTCCAATAATCCCCAGAGAAGTGAAATCACTTCTAAAATGCTGTCAGAAGTCAATAAAAAGTTCAGCTACGCTGATAAAAATGACCAGCTTAAACCAGACTTGCAATATGAACCAGTAAAGCTTCACCCTTCCTCAGTGCAGCCTCTGCCTCGCTTGTGCTGGAGATTTCATGTCAGAATTTGCCACAGTCTCTGCCATTGTGGGACTGTGCACCAACAGGGTTTGTGAGTTGATATCCTGGAGGAAACTGATATATATTGGGATACTCAAAGATTACAACTTCACAGACGTGAAGAAGTGAGCCTGGAAAATTTGACTTTGGTGCAATCAAATGATCACATCTCAAGGTCACTAAAGGCAGATAATAGCTGAATAACTGGCCTCAGCCCTTCAGCACAGCATACTTTTAATAGGTTGATCCAGGCCCATATGGTCTTATTTTATTGTTCCTCGCTGCCTACTATATTGAATTTTGAGGTGGATTTTTGAAATGGATATGGCTTCCAAATTTATTCTCCTTAGGACTTTAGCTTTGCTGTTTGAAATTTTATCTTTATTTGAATTTTTTAATGAGGAAAATACGTGTCATGTGACACAATTTTATTTGCTTTGCCAGGCAACCCCCTTCCAGGACAGGAGGTACAGTGAGGAGTTGCTTTGTGGGGTTCTGTGTTACAGTTCCCCCCAGTTTATTAACTGAGTAGAGCCTGACTTTAACAAAATGATGCCAGGTCTTGTCCACCTAATGCAAGTCTTGATTTTTATAGGTTTTACTACATGCCTCAGCTTTCCATTCCCTGTGGGGTTTTGTTGTTGGTGGTGTGGTTGGTTGATTGGTTGGGTTTTTTGTGTGGTTGGTGGTTTTTTGTTCTTATTTTTTATTTCAAGGTGGCATTAACACACTGGCAGCAGAGTTTCTCATATCCATTGTCACCATGAATTCCTGAATATTTCAAATCAAGGGGATATTCACAGTAGACCTATTGAGACCATTCTGGCTGACATTATTTCATAGTTAAATTCATTATTTAAACTTTAAAAGCTAAAGGAATATTAAAGTTCATATTGTTCTTTCACTTATAATTTTGTTGTCTTATGTCTCTCTCAACCCAGAAATTGGAGTGTTACAGCTGATTTCTGCCTCCATGGGGAAGAGCCGTGCATGTAATTGAGAGTGTTATACACGGGATCAGGTTTCTGGTACAGTTCTTGTAATTATAATTTGATCTGCCACGATAGGGCTCATATCCTGATTGACATCTCTGAAGACTTCTGTAATAGGAATAACAATTATAAAAACTCAGACAATAGTATTCCAGCATGTTTGCTTAAAAAGTGTTCTTTCAGAGCCTATCAATGCATTTGCAGGAATCCCTTGGACAAGTAAACACCAAAGGCATGTGAATATAGTAAAAAAAAAAATCTTTTAAGGCTTCAGATGAATATACAGTTTTTTCAGCTTTACAAACAGGATTACATGAGTAATCTTCAAGTAATATAAGGATAAATCATTTTTGGAAAAAGCCCCCAATGGTTTAGGTATCAGCAGGCTTTCTCTTGCTAGCAGGCATGCATGTGTTCCTGGCCCACCTCTCTTGCAGTGCACAAAACACAAGGAAAATCCCACTGTTTCTTTAGGCCTAAATGTGCTGTAATCCTGATGAATATGCATTTTACATGTAATTCCAGAATGCGCTCAGATGCGAGTTTAGATTCCTATATTTCTAAGTTGAAACATTGACATTAAATTGTCATCTCCTGTTTGTATGTATGTGATCTCCTCACTATTTGAACACCCCCTTTCCAAGACATCCCCAGGACTGAGCTGCTACTCAAATCTCAGCTCCTCAGTTTTGGCCGTGCAGTTGTGGACATCTGAGGGATGGATGTTGTAGCTGGTGAGTCCTACAGATTCCTGTGGAGTTTGGAGTTTTCAGCATCTCTCACACAGAACCTGGTACGGTTCCTCCTGTGATTTGTCCCATGATTCCTGTTGAAGGCAGCAGGGCTAAAGCTCTTCCAAATTATTTTGAGAATTTGGGGATACTTGGATGTGTCAAAACAGTCTACATTTCTGTAAATGCTGATGAGGTTTGTAATTACTAGAACTGCTACAGCTGCTTGCCTGTAATTCCTAACACTGCTCCTTTCCAATCACAACAGCTTTATTTCTAAAGTACCATTTTGACTACTGGGCTGTACAATTAATATATAAAGTAAAAACATAGCTCAGGTTCAGGTGGGCAACATTTCATAGAACTATCATAGTGAACAGAGAAATGATAGTAAATTCATTCTGATCCCTTATTAGGTGCAAAGTTAATTTAGTGGACAACTGTAAAGACAAGGGGTCTTGAAACTGCAAAATATCAAGGCTGTGTTAAGATGTAACTAAATATATATATATGCATCTCAATCCTGAATATTGCAAATGTAATTCGATCAATGATACAATTAAAAAATATTTTTGAATTGATTTCATAATCTCTTCCTTCAGAAGCTGCCAGATGAATTGAAAATAGGTTATTTGAAAATTAATATGCGATGCTGAGTGCTTGATTTCTCTATGCATACACCCAAGATTTTTGCTCAATAATAGTCAGTTTTTGAGGCCCTTACTCAGGTCTGTAAAATAGCATTAAAAAACAAAACAAAGTGAGGTAAAAGTTAGTCCAGTTCTGGAATAGCTGTTAGCATATGCACCTGCTCTCTACACAAAAAACATCTAAATTTTAATTAGTGATTTGGCATGGTCTGCTCTTCTTAACTAGCAGTGTCTTTTATTTCTTCTTCTGACAGCCTCCTTGCCCCCAGGGTATGATGGAAAATGGCTCATTTTCATATAAGGTAGAGGAGTTTAGTGCATATATGACCTACAGATTTTCCTAATTTTTTTATAATATAATGTACTTTGATGCATTTCAAAGATAATCTGTCTGATGCTTTGCATATTCCTACTTAATTACAGTATATCTCAAGATGATTTACTACAGTCAGATAATTCTGAAATAGTCTTGCTACGGAAGGCATGCATACCACAGGCAGCTGTACAATTAGCCATAGAGTTCATAGAGGAAATTATGTGTGTTGTGGAAGTGGGGAGGGTTGGCACAGGAAGACTTACAAATAACAAAGGAATATACGGCCTCATCCAGTGTTCACTGATGAGGTCTTTCTGACCGTGTCAGTGTATTTCGGCTAAAACCTAAATATTGTTTAAGCACAGTCCCACTTCCAGCCTCTCAAAGTAGCAGGTGATGAGCAGAGGAACACTGA
This sequence comes from Streptopelia decaocto, assembly GCF_964273445.1. NCBI lineage: Eukaryota > Metazoa > Chordata > Aves > Columbiformes > Columbidae > Streptopelia > Streptopelia decaocto. The sequence continues at coordinate 65,857,451 of NC_138659.1, read as the reverse complement.
AATAATATTCTGAAGAAAATCCTGAGCTTACTTATTTCCTTTTCAGTTTTATATTATAATATTCTAGTAAAACTCAGATCTATTTTGGGGCCACAAAAGTCTGGAGTAGCATTTTGGCTCTTTATTTGACCGTATGTGTTAATGTTTCAGTGACTCCCTCAGTGTAAGATTAGCGTGAAATGAGGTGATCAGTGCTTGAGAGCATTTCAAAGCCAGAGTAACAGATCCAGACTTTTAAGGCCAGATGAGAACTGTGGTATCATCCGGGCTGACCTCCTCCATAGCACAGGCTGTAGACAACTGCAGCTCTTCAGCCTTTCAAGAAATGCTGCACATTGGCCTGGAGCAGGTGGAGGGTTCCTGAGTGCATGATGGGCACCTCTGAGCCACCAAAGCCCAGGGCTGCTGTGCCAAGCCATGCAGGTGCTTCCATTCCCAAACATGTGAAGAAAACACCAAGATACTAAGTCATTTTGAGGGCAGAAAAGCTTTGCTGGAATTTAGGATTCCCTTGACTTAGACAATAGACTGTATTTACTCCTGATTTATTTTTATTTTAGCCAATGGAGCTGTGGAGACCGGATTATCATGACCTATTTATTGTTTTAATATTTTATTCTCTCTAGGAATTCACTTATTTCCACCTCTCCAATCAAATGTTTGCCTGGCAAAAGAGTTATCTGTAAAACTTGCTGCACATCTGCAAATATCGAATGTCCACGAACAGGCAAAAGACTCACTCTACTTAGTTTTTTTTGTCAGATGGTTTCATTTAGAACCCAAAGGGTCACGAGTCACAGCATGACCTCATCAAATTAGACTCAACTGAGAGAGGTGTTTAGCACAACAAAAAGGAAGTAATCTGAAGGACATTAAATGCAAATGAGACTGCCATGTGCAAACTTCAAAAACACCTGATCCAAATGAACAGTGTTGACGGGGGTCGAAGGGGTGAGAAAGAAGGTTTCATATTTTGGTTGGGTTTTTTTTTTCGAGGACTATCAGCAATATTACATCCTGTAGAGCTGGCTGAAAATCTCATAGGTATATGAATATTTAAACTTAAAAATACCCACTTTTATTTTTCTCAGTTAAGAATATGTCAGTATTTACTGGTGGGAGTTTGGTTGGCTTGTAGATCAAACCTGGTCACAACCATTTCTCTTTTAGTGGATTTGTTACTGAACAAGTATTTTTAGAGTGGGTTCATTATTGCCTGAGTCTCATTTTTTGGGTGAGGAATAGAAATTAATTTGAATGCCTAACTGAAGAAATACAAGGAAGTTTATGTTGCTGCTGGCTCTTTCATACAGAGAAAAAAAAAGCTCGTTAGAAGGTTTGCACATTTTCCCTTCAGGACATTAATCCATGCCCCCATTGGCTGAGATGTCTTTCAGCCATGAAGGCAATGGGGCAGTGAAGGTCTTGTTATAATGGAACCAGGCTATTTCCAGATAATGTGAGTCAGATTGACTTCAGGGGTAGATCTGCTTTCCAGATGTTGGATATAGTCAAGTGGAGCAGGGAGACAGAGGTGGCAGCTAAGTAAAAGGAGAAGCTTGGAGTAAATAAGAAGTCAGAAGTGCCGTTTGCAGTGGGTACTGTTGACGTTTTCAGCACTGTGTGTGTCATGGAAAAAGATAATATACAAATACTTGTTGCTGACAGACACAGGGATGTCTAAGTGTACTCAGAAATTAGTCAAAACAAGATTGAAATAGGGTCAAAATAGGACCGAAATCAGTACTTTGTTAGAGCTCAGAGTCTGAATATGTCCATAGAGTGCAAAAGACTGGAAAGTGGTCAAAATGACCGGTGAACAGGAAAGGAAACCAACCGTACTTGCTCATAGAAATCTAGGGCAAATTAATACAATGAACACAAGAAGAGTGTGATTCAAATAACCTTAGGTATGATAAGAGCTGGTAACAATCCTGAAGAATATAATATCTAATCCAACGCCTATAGAAGTCAGTGTAAACTGTGTTCCAGTGTCAAGTCTGGGGGACTGTTGTTTCTTTCTGTTTGATTCTATTCTTCTGGGTTTGTCTGTGTCCTGACACCCATGAGATGAAAATTAGCTGCCTAACCAAGCAGCCAAGCTCTAGGCACATTGGCGCTGCATAAATCACGAGATACTAGGAGTTTGTCTGGACAGGCTTTGAGATAGGGAAATATGGGATGATGGGTGAGATTTTCACGACCTGTTGCCAGGCAGGCTGAGAGGTGACGGTCCATGTAGAATGACAAAATAATTTTATTCAGTGTTAAGTGGATGGACAGATTGCATGGACACAGGTCCATGCTTTCAGGAGTCTCTTCCCATCCTCAGTGCTCCCCTTTGTCACTGGGGTGGTCACAAATACAGCCTTCTTCTCCTTTGAGGAACATGCAGTGCAAGCCCTGCCAGGAGGGGTGGAGAGAGGGACCTCGTGCATTCCTCCCATGGCCGGTGGAAGGTGCTGCTTTTACTTCCTTCAGCACGGAGTGCTTTTTCAAGGCACAACTGAGCCTTTAGAGAGGGTGAAGCTCATGGGAACAAGACCAGCCCCATGATCAGGTGTCATTTTCTTAACCCGGCCAGGGGTTCTTATCTCAGGATCAGGCCAGCTGGCAGCAAGCTGAAGGCGATCGCTGGCGGTACGAGGAGTCAGGGGAGGTAGCAGGAGATCTGTACAGTTGAGCGTCTACACGCAGGGTGTGGGGGCTCACATCTGGCTGCAAGATGCTTTGAACAGTTTGTTGGACAAAGGCGCTTGGTCAAAAGAGGTCAGGGCAGGTTCAGTTGTACTGCCAAGGGTGAAAACTATAGTGAAAGTCAATAAAAGGCTCTCATGGCTTCTAGTTTACCCAAATAAGGAGAGAGAAGAATTGTTAACATAGGGTTTTCCCTTACCTTTTCAAGGTCATAGGAAGGTTAGCACAGCTTCAAATTGCTGCATAAGCTTGAAAGGAAGAATGACAAAACATGGATTAGGAAAATACATGGTCTTATTTTTAAAAGGTTGTTCCATTGAAATGGTGGGTGATGGTGGTCACTAGAAGGGCGAAGTGCAGGCAGGGTGGGAGCAATGCTTGAAATTTTGTAGCTTGAACATTTTTCTACATGTTTTGAAAAAGGTTGTAATGACAAGAAAGATTTTACAGCTGGGTGAACTTCAGTTACAAGTGAAGTACATGTTTTAACACCACTTGTGGTTGTCCATCGGCAAAAACTTTCCGGAAAACTGGGTGCTCTTAGCCTGATTGTTTTCAGGAAGCTATGATTTAATTACAGAAGAAGTCATTGGTCATAATATATTGCAGGTGGCTAAAATCTTATCATTGAGTTATTTGAGATAGTCTGGTAGAGCTTCCTGACAGAGGAAGCTATTTTTAAGCTTCTCTTTATATATAAAGAAAAGCATCATAGGCAATCATCTGAGCTTTGCAAACCGTGCTAGCTCACTTTAGTCCTGCCCTTATTGACAGAGAACTGAGGCAGATAGTGAATGAATTATTTTCACTGCCAAATCAACTAATCTTCCTGTTTACAAGCAGTGTCTAAATGAACAACAACAAAAAAGTAGGAATTCCAGTTTCTGTAACACCATTTTTCAGTACTTCCAAAGATACCTGAAGGGTTTGACACCCAATCCTATGATAAATTAATGGTAGCTGGATGTCCAAAACCAACAAATTTTCTTCAGGCAGTTCAGTCATCAAGAAGATAATGTCAATTTACATTAAAAAATATCTTCCTTCATACAGAAATAGAAATTGGTGTGTGTGTGGGAGGGGGGGAGTCAGAAAAATATTGTACAGTCAGTTTATAAATCAAGGACTGAGAGTACCTCGAATGTTCTTCAAATATTACAGCACCGAAAGATATCAGGGGATCTCTGTTATTTTTCCTTCTTCCACCTCTGGTTATACCAGTTGTTGATACTCCATTCCCACTGTTCAAATCATCATTTAAAATAATAATACAAACAGAGAATTCAAAGAAACTCATGAACAAATACTTTATGGTATTTACAAGGTGCATTTTTTATGAGTTGATTTTTCATCTCTTTAAGCAATGCTTCATCTGTGTCTAGTGAAGTCATAGACGAGAACCAGTTTACTAGATATAGAATATTAAATATAAATATTGGGTGGTCACAACAGAAAAGTCTGAAAATGGTTTTAAAAGAAACCAAGGAAGCTTTGATATAAACAGTTAGAATAAATGTATGAAAATTTGGATTCTCTCAATAAAATGTGCTTCATATGAGTGTAGTTAAGAAAATGTCTATATTCGCATGCGTGAGAATATATATATTTGTTCAGCTCTACAAGTATACACATATTTTATATATTTATAACATCTGTTTATTATACTGATATATGGTTTTCAACACTGTTGTGTTGTTTCAAACTGTTCAAAACCAAAACTGCTTAATGCAAAATTCTAATACTCCAGCTGGATGTTAATGTCACCCTTCTAAAATAATGAGCTGTAAATATAGCTTTTGTTTTTACTGTTTACTCCAGATAAATATTTTTAACTAGTGTGCTGTCCTGAGGACATGGAAGCTTTCCATATATATATATACAAGATGTGACCATTATTTAGTGGAAATAATACCAAATTACACTAGGATTTGAAAGACACTAAGCAGCCTGAAGCATGATATAATGGTTGAACTTGAAAGTTCATTTCATTTGCAGAGACGTTACTGATTCCAGCTGTGTCCTCTGCATAGGGGATAGGGAGAAAGTGTATGTCCAGCTGGAAATAGAATGCGCTACACTGGGCTCTATGTTCAGACCTTGAATACACACCAGAAACTAAACAAAGAAATGCCTAAGATATACAACATTGACTCAGAATAGAAGAAGTAATGTAGTTGAATCATGTCACAATAATTTGAGATACTTTACCTCCTATATTCTTCCAGGGAACTTCTTCAGGTGACACTGTTTAATAATGCAAAATACTCCTATGTGTAACCTTTAGAATCTCCCTTAAAGTCTTGAGTGATGTATTTTCATCACTGAAATTTATAGTAATATCAGCATTGGTAATTTATGTGTTTTAATTTAAAGCATCTGTTTTAAATTTATGTAGTTCAAGGTATTTTCAGCAGTTGCCCATGAGTAAGCATTTGATCTTAATACTATATTTTGAGTCTATATTTGATGACCATCTTTCCAATGTATGGGTTTTCATTAAAAGTTAAATCATTTTGTCTCAAACCAAAAATCAGCTTTTCATAAGTGAAGTGAAATTGTTTTTAAATAACTGAAAAAACTGTTTTGCATTTCAATCAGCTTGGACAAAGAATACAGTGCCGTACATTTCATGTTTGATTTTGGTCATTCTCACCTTTGTATTTTTTTTGTAGACTGATTCAGTGCTGCTGTGCTGGATGATATTGAGACATAAGAAAACACCACTGTAACAGAGAAGCTCTCCTTTTAATTTTCAAATAACAACCAGGCTCAGTGCTTCCAGTTAAAAAGCAATGCTCTTTCTTTGTTAGACACGTGGCCTTGAGCAGCATTCCTAGCTCCCTTTGTGGTTTTAGGATGACTCATGAATTTTGATGGTTTTCTTGAAGACCCAGTTGGTAAAGTCCTATAAACGCATTTGAATTTCATTTTATTTTAAAGTGAAGAGTTTTCTAGCTACTTGGCTGCAAAGAAGTGGTCAAGAATGCAAAGCTCAAAGGCTCATACCCACAAAGACATTAATTAAGGGACCCAACATTTCTTTGTCTGAAAACTCCGTAAATGAGGAGGAACTTTCTGAGTACGTGGGACTGGCAGTACTGCAAACCTCTTGCGAAAGAAGTCGCTCAGATCGTTCCCTAATAGCAATTCCTTGGTTTCAAACCAAAGTAGTTCATCTCGGATGACTCCTAGCTGCTGTCACCTGCTGCTGTTGTCCATGAGTTCTGTAGCAATGGGCTTTCCCACCACACACCAGTACCAATGGGCTTTCCCTTCACATGGCTGGTGGCGGTGGTAACAAGAGATGGGTGGAAACAGTGCGTTTTGTGCCTGGAGCCCCATTTGCTCCTTCTCTAGCGAAGACAAAGTGATATGGTGTGAAGTCTCTTGTCAACCCCAAGCTGGGGATGCCCCCTCTACATGTCCATGCCTTCTTCCTTGTAAACAGCTGGTTTTCTGTGATTATATATGCACAGGCTACATAAACTAACAGGCTCTTGCTCCGGTTCTTAAATATAAGAAGTATATTCCCTGTCAGTAAAGAAGGAAGGACTGAAGACCAGAAGTATTAGAAAGGAGGTGACTAGATTGACTTATCATTTAAAATGCATAATTTTTTTTCTCTTTAATTAATTCATTAATTACAAATTAGCTTCCAGGGTTTCATAATAGGAAGCTTTATAATGATCTAATCTCAACTCCTGTGTAACGTACCAAAGAACTATGCCTTAATTCACTCCCCTTTCCGTGACTGATGGTGGATACAAAAAAGAGATTCACTCAGGAATCTCACTCTATGAGGGCTCGTTTCTCTGCAAATCATTATACCGTATAGTACATTTAACCAGGAATACAGCAGATTTCCAGAATTGGAAAAATTTAAAATCAAGACTGGTAGATCTCTTTCTAGTTGCTCTGCTTTCATTGGTATGAAGCACATTAGTCTAATCATGACCTTGCACTGAATTTCTGGTGACTGACCTTTTTGAAGTAAAGCTCTGTGATTTCTGGTTTGCTGAAGTCTTGGTTTCCTGCCCAGAAGCCGGCCATGCTGGGAGGGTTCACTGAAATCTCTTGTTTATTTAGCATATTTACCAGTACCTGAATGTAATAATACAGCATTTTTACCCTGTGAACACAACTCTTAAACTTCCGGAGCTCCAACGGGGAATGTCCTGCATCTCTGAAAGGACAAAATATGTCTCTTTAGAAAGGAATCCAAAATAATTTGCCTTTGGGTATAAGAGCTGTAGGATTGTTGGAAGGTCTCAGACGGTAGCCCTGCAGTAAGCCAGTTGAATCAGAGTCATGGTAGCAATTTTATTTGAAGAAATTTAAATTAATCTCTCTCTAAAAAAAAAAAAAAATAAAAAAATATTATAAAAGATTAACAAGTCCAAATCTTAATTAAATGCTGTGTTTTAAATTCTGTGAATAATATTGTTTAAGAAACATTTAATCATTGTATTTTCTTGTTTAGGATTAGCTGTTTAAAGACAAAAGACTCTAGGCTCCAATTAACTGCTGCCAAAAATTAATTTAAGTAGCCTAATTGACAACTTGCTTTAAGCTACATAAAATCTTGGCATAAAACTTATTGTCAAGGGAAAAATATTCCTAATTTATTACTTTACTATAAATGAAACTATTGACCAAAGTGCACTTGCTCTACTGCAGCTGTTATGTAAAACAACAATATGTAGATGACGATGATAATGAGTCCTTGTCCTTATGTGTAAATACAAGTCGCTTTAAAATTGCACTGGTTGTTAATGACTGTTTGGTGCCACCAAGCTGGAGAATGGCTGTGGAAGAGGAAAAAGATCTTGTATTCAGGCAGCACAACTGGATCCCAGCCCTTTCCCTGTGATGCCTCCCCATTTGTGCAATACTGGTGATGGTGAGACTGGGCTCCTGATGGGCTCCAAAACCGGTGAGCCCATTCTGCTCCCTGTGAAAACCGAGCCCAGCCGCCTTCCACCTCGATGCAAAAGCAAAACGTAAGCTGTTCCACATGTGAGAGCAGAATGTGACCACTGTGGGGAGAAGGTAGCAAGGCTATTAAATGTAAAACCAGGGCTGAACAATCAAAATGCTTGTCCGCAAGTGTGCGAGATACTCGGATATCTGTGAACAGGGAGAGAAAATTAAAAGCTGTAAGTACATACCGTAAAGCTCTTTAGTTTCTTGTTTATGGTCGCAACGGGCCAACTTTCAAAGCCACTTGTTGAAACGTTGCCCATGGTTTCCCACCTGCAACTAGTTAGACACAGAAGTCCTGTATTTTCTGCACTGGCACAGCTAATTTGCATCCCCAAATAGCCGGCTGACTCACAGAGGCGTTAGTGCCGGCGTGGGTCAGGGTTCCCCAGCCAGACCCCCAATGAGTGCCATGCTGGAGGATGCTGGACAGGCAGCACCCCCTCTGCCCTGGAGGGCTGTACCTTCTGACACTCGGCTTTTCCACCTGCTGTTTCTTGCCATCCCTCTGTCTCCGACTTGCTGTGTGTTCTTGTTGTGTGAGCCCATCGACTTCATGCAATGTTACCCGTTATATGGCACAATTTTCCTCTTAGGACTGCAAAGCCTGATCGCATCAGGAAAGTAGCTTACTGGTGTGCGGCTTTTCCAAGGAGCCTCTTTGAAGGCTAAAAAGGTTGCTTGGAAAATATAGTATCTTGGCTCAATTTTCATTGTCTAGGAACATTTCATTTCAGAAAATCACAAGCTACCAACACAACCATGTCATTGTGATTTTTCAAGCATTTTCTTTTTGTGCATTTGTGTTTTATATCTTGGTGAAGTCACATCCCCCCCAGGCTATTGGAACAAAGCTCAGCTGAGAGCTGAACGTACCGAACGAGAGGAAATTACAAAGGAAAAGTTAATGTCTAAAGCCATTAGTGTGGGCACTTCTCCCACAGCCTTCGTGAACCCTGGAGCGGTAACCTAAGTTCACTCTGAGAGGCACGCTGGCTCGGAGAGATGTTCATAGTCCAGTCTGGCTGAGAACCTGCCAAAGCAAAACCCTCCCAATGAAGGGCACAGCATCCATAAAGCCAAGGAGATGCTTTAGCAATGCTCCCGGGGCGCTGTGACCCTTCACACCCCTCCTCCACTGAACAAACTGTGTAAAGACCGAGATGTGCCGCCGAGATAACGAGCACTAAAGAATTTACAGCAGGTGCTATTTGAAGAGACTTCGAACAATGCAGAATTACCTGTGCCCATTTAAGTCCATTAATCTTCTGTTGTAAAAATAGCAATAAACAGTGATTTAGAAGGAGGGAGGAGTGAAGCTGGAAGCCCTGAGGTTAATAAAGATCAACGCTTGTGGTTAATTTTCCTTCTGTCTGTGCAACAAGTGACTGAACTGCTGAAAAATGTAACTGCGGACACAGCTCAGAAAACACCAAATTATAACTGAACACCAAATTATAACTGTTGTGGCTGGTGTTATTTAGCAGATATATGACAGGGCTTCAACCAGGTTATACCAGGTGCTGTATAAATACACAAGTAATAGCATCCGATGCACAGAGAGAGTTTACAAACTGCAAAGACCCCCCTAACAAATAGATGGGTTCGCACCGCATGCCCAGGACAGGCACCGCAATAATAAAGAGGTGTGCTAAAATACAGCCTGAAATTGGAAGGTAAGCAAGAGCAGTTAATCACAATAATTACCACCTGCTTAGCTATTATCTCAGTTGTGGCTGCTGATGTGTCCACAGCATGTACCCTCAGCCTCAGAACAAAGTCTTATTATGATGGATAGGCTCTGTTTTTTTTAACTAAATTAAAAAACAAAAAAACCCCACCAAAAACCAGACACCTGACCAGAGATCACTGGAGCCAAGGGGGATTCTTTTGCACTGGAACAAGCCCCATGGCATCAGAAGCCCATCAAAAAAAGGTGATTTACGTGGATACAGCCATAGAAGGTTTTCTTCCCAAATGAAAACAAATGAGCTGGCAAAGTATTAATTAAAAATACTTGACTTGTTAATGAGCGGTATACATTATAAAGGTTCCTTCTGTAAGGACTTCCTGCCTTTGCTTTGCAGGTGTTTGTGTGTCTGTCCCTGTCCGGTATGTGGGTCCTTCCCCCCGCGGCTGCACCAGGATCGATGCACTCGCTGCCTTGGCTGGAATCTCTTCTGGAAGCAAAGATGGTTGTGACTCGAGCATGGCTGCTGAAATTTTAGTAGGTATTCATACTCTTCAGCAAGTTAATATTAATTAAAAATACCCTTGTTTTTCCTCTGCACTAAAAAAAAATGTATTTCTGCAATACTTTTAGAAACTATTTTGGTCTTGTTCTTCGTATGAACAAGGGCTTTCTCAGTATCACTTTTTAGATTAAAACCATTGTTAATCACTCATTTAAACACAAAAACAGTTGACCCTTTTAAACCTAGCAAGCTCAAAATAATTATGACAACACCTTTTCTTTCATTTTTGAAAAGCAATATATTTCTAGTTTTGATCATATTTATGTAGAAAATTGTAACCTTTTTTTTTTTTTAAATAAGGCAGTCATTTCAACAATAAATGATCAAAATACATAAAAAAAACGAGGAAGGAAGGAACTAGCATTGTTTAAAGTATTTTATAAGATAATAAATACAATTCCTAAAGTGAAGCAGCTGACTCAATACCAATTCAGTCAAGTTAAACATTAGCTGGTGGAAATATTTCCTTTACAAACTACACCCTTTTCTTCCTCCCGTTCCTCTCCCTACGAGCCGATTATCCTTTATTTCTGGACACCGGGTGACACAATGGAAAGAAAGCGAGCCCTGAGCATCCAGGCAGAAAACCCGTCCTTGTAGCAGAGCCAGGAGGCGGCCGGGATTCCCGCGCCGCACAATGCCGGGCGCCAGCGCCGCGCTGCGCCGGGTAATGAACGCCAAGTGGCCGCCTTTCACATCTCAAGAGCCCGAACCGGCTGGATGCTGAACACCGCTGCTCCCAGCTCCAGCCTCCCAGTGACTCCTTCACCCAACAATAACGCTGAGAAAGGCACAAAAGCCGCTGCTTCTGCCGGCGCTTTGGGATGCAAACCGGCCAAATATGTTGGGGTCAGTAGGACCGCAATGCTCTTTGTTGGCAACTTCAATAGAGTCAAGGGGTGGGCGCTGGCAAGGACAGTAAAATTTAACAAATCGCATTTTCAGAAAGAGCAGGAGAAGGTTATTTTTTATAAAAATCATCCCGCAAATCTGCAATCTGGTTAAGGTTTGCAACAAAGCAAACAGTAATTCTGGAAACGTAGAGGCCTCTATCTGTACGGCACAGGTTATTTTGCAACTTTGCTGCTGACTTACCTGAAAAGAATTCCTCTCCCCCGGTTCCTGATAAGGAACTCACCCCTTCAAATTCCCCACGCAGCGCAGCGAGCTGGGGAGGACAACGTGGCGCTCCCACAGTTTCCTACACTTAAGCTTTCATCTGTGAAAAATCCTTTTTATTAAAGGCAAACTGCAGTATAATTGAGCTAAATCTCCAGCCTCTGTTGGAGGTAGCAATGCCACGCACAGTTCATTGCAATGCCTGCTGTCCAAGGGATTTTTTATGAGATCATATTTCACGAGGAAATAAATTTCCTCCTCCAGTCTGATGCAATCAGTTTACCAAGTGGTAAATAGCTATGGATATCTCCTGCGCTGCTTTGCAAAGTGTTTGCGGATATTCTAGGATGAAAGTTGCCAAAGATAAAAATCTTAATCACTGAAATCTGGAGAGCGATTGGGAAAATGGCCCCACGAGGATGTCGGGGCAGGTTTCCTGGAGGAAGCCCAGGCATCTCCTGCAGACCTTCAGCACCACCACGACCCCCAGGAAACTATTTATCCGACAGCCCATTCCCAGCACAGCCCTGCTTCGATGGCAGCCCCCAAGTCTTCTCCTTGCAAGTCCCAAGACACTGACTTTAGTTTACTCATCCTAAATTGCAGCTATGGAACCTGGCATAAAATCTTTTGGTGTAAGTACATTCATTTCACTGCTCTTTCAAGAAGCAGAGGAAGAGAATATCTTCCCAAATAGATATTCTTCTCCCTCGACCTACATGAATTTTCATTGGAAACAATAGATGGGCACTGCCTTGTGCTGTAAAAATCAGTGAGCTGCATTTTCAGGGAGCTGTTTTTGGAAAGGCATTTGGGTAAAGGGCTCTAGGGATGGCCCAGCTGGTCCATGGGCACTCTCTGATCCATGGAAGGGGCATTACATGCCCTATAGAGAAGTTACTGTTATTTCACCATAAAAATCATGCCCACCACTAGCAAGCAATGTAACAAGTGTGGTCTTTGTGCCACATTCAGTCCTGAAGCCAAACTAAACAAGTTCAAAGAAATGTGAAGTCATGCTGGTTTCCATCAAAGCTTTTTCCTAAGATCTACTAGTTTTCCCCAGACAAGAAGGTGTAGACAGCTGGATTGCCAGGAAGATCACTTGCTTCTGGCACCTTCGTCTTGAATAAATCCTGTGGATCTCCAATCTGAGAGAAGCAGGAAACTCAAAACTTCAAACTAAAACTGGAAACTTGTTATTTTGGGGTTTGGATTTGGGTACATCACTCCCAAAACAAGACAGGAGGCCTCCTAGAAATTCTAAAATGTGGACCAGCAACTGAGGAAATTCTGCCAAAACTCTGGCCATCAGCTCCTGCCCTATGGCCCATGGACAACCGTCCTTCCACCCACACACTGGAGAGCAGCTCTCAGCACCACGTGAACTTCTTTTGAGAGTGGGCAATTGCTACACACTTGGATTTTGAAAAGACATTTCACTGCCAGCTCCTGGAAGCAATACAGGAGGTGCCAAACTTGTAACCTTCATCACTATACCTCATCTAGGTTTATCACAAAGGCCAATATTTTGCCTTTCTTTTCCCCCTTTCTTTTTGATAATCACTCTTTCCTCACATCTCAATGTTTTTGCAGTAAAAAAAAAGTGTAAAAATCACGTCCATGGGTTTTATGCTTCTAATTTTCAATAGGTACTCACTATTTAGTGCTTCCTTAATGTGAGATTGTGAGTTATCTAAATCAAGGCCTGATCTGGCAGGATAACGTGAATGGCTATTGAGATCAGTGGTGATTGTGTGTTAACACACGCATTGAGAACCAAGAACACATGGACCAGAAAGCAATTCAGGATGGGGTTCAAAAGGTGATAGAATGGAAAGCTATCTCAAGTGTTTTAATATGACATCCAAAGGATTTACCCAGATCAGAACAACCTGATGAATTCACTTGAAAGGGAATCTCCTTGGAAGCTTTCCTTCATCCTAGGGAAAGCAGGAGGGATCAGAAAAGGAGTTATGCACAGGTAGTATGATACTGAGCTCAAGCAATGGTTTAATGGTACAGGAGAGAAAAAAGAGGTTGATGGACTAAGGGTTAGGAAATAATATCCCCTGTGCATCCACCATGTATCCACACACACAAACATTCTCATATAAATTTGCCCACAACGCAATTTGAAAAAGAGGGTTTTTTTTAGGACAGTGCACAGGACACAAACTCCTGAAAATTGTATTTTCTTTAAAAGAATTGAGACGATTTTTAAAAATAAATATGTATTCACAAGATGATGCAGGTTCATCCTCCAATACACACATTTTTGTGGTTTTATTTTGACTTTTTTAGTATTAGGTGGGTTTCAAATCTTCCTAGGACCTAAAATACATATTAATGAAAAAAATCTACATTTAAAATCACTTGGGAAATGAATGAAGTTCAAGGAATTTTTAGTCATTCTCAGGGTATATATCTGAATTTACATTAAAATGTCGCTTTTCCAAGGTGCCTAGGCTGCAAGAGTGATCTAATGCTTCCTTCAGACATTCCTCCCGTGTAGATTTGATATATGATTTGCATGGCGTTTGGGAGCTATTATCATCTCAATTGAAATGCTGTATTTTCTGTTATCACCCCCATTACTCATTCTGCAGAGGATGCCTTTGTAATATTTTTAGGTGAGAGAAACCTTGGTCTGGCCTGGGGTTTTGGGTTTGTTTGTTTTTCTTTTTCTTCTGATTTACCTTCACAACAACACCCAACAATATGCTAATACCCAGTGCAACGCTAGCATAGCTCTACATCAGTTTTTTTAAAACCATGAGAAAGTGGGCACAATGCCTTACTCTGAGGTGTAAGGAATGAGGTGATACTCGACACGGTCGCAGACCCTGCTGCACCTTTCCACCTTGGAGCTTCAGACCATGGCTTTTCTTTGGCCAGCACTCAGCTCACTTTCTGGTTTAGACTGGGAAAAACCCCAGTATGACTCACTGACAAGGCACGGACTACTCTTGTGTCTTCTCCAGGCTCAGAAACCCACTGTTTTTGCCTGCAGGAGTCTGACATACCATATACCAAGCAGCCAACATAAAGCCAATGAGGTTTTTCCTTCAGCGGATGGACTCAGCACTTAGAGGAAAATGATTGTAAAGCAACGCTCTCTGTGTATGTTGATCCCACTGAAAAGCATTCTCTGCTAATCTCAATAGCCCTAATTTCTTCAGACATTCCAGAAGGATTTTGCATCTCAGTCTAGACACACTTCACCCCTCTGTTTTGAGAGAGAAAGCCTTTTGAAACTGCCACAGCTCCTTTGTTTTCCTGCTCTGAAGAGCTTTGGTGCTTGTGAACAAATAGGACAGGCTAGGATGAAGGTGAAGTCTTCAAAGCTCTCTGTTTCCCTCTATGTTTTTCAAGGTACAGGCTGTAAATATGGAGTTCCTAGTCTCTTTCTGCTTCTTGTTTCTTTAAGTTTCTTATTAAAGTCAATAAAAGCCTGCAATCCAGAGTTCTAGTTCTACCTCAGCTGCTCTGACATACTGAGAACGCCCCCTCATATTTCAGTTTCCTACAAATATTCTTTTTATTGTGCAAATTATTCATGTAATGTCTATACAGTGCATTAAGCATTATCCAGAGTCAAGACTAAAAAGCCATAATCACGTCCGTTTCCGTTTCCCTGTATGAACTCCTCTATTCAAGAATCAATCTTGTAGGGTATAAGTACCTTCTGCTGGGATTTCTGAGTTTTTCTGATGTCAAACAGAACGAGAACTGATTATAATTGTTTTCTTTTGGTCACACAAGTGCTCACATATGGAAGACAAACAGTACTTTGAAAAGACAGAGCCTTTACGGAGTCAAGGAAGATATTGCCTGGTCTCAGTGGGCTGGTCCCATCATTGTGCTGTGGGTCATTTTGCAATAAGTCAGCAGCCTCTTAGATGCAACAGCACTGCAATGCACTTTATTATTTTCTTACCTTTCCGTACAGTCCTCCTGAAAAATGTCACAAAGTGTGACTCATCACATCTGCATGAAGTTATGAAAAAAGTAAGCCTTGTTAACCTGCTGTTTGGAAACCAGAACACTTTTATCAGTTCATATAATTGCTAACCCCTTATTCACTGTTCAACACTGAAGGGTTCTTTGCCTCCTAAGATCCCACTAATTGCTGACAGATTTGATTTCTCTGTGACAGCAGGAGTCCTGTTTCTGGCCTTTACATCAAGTAATTGCTTTATTTTTCTCCCTCTGCTCTGAAAAACGGAATTCCCTTCTCCCCTGCTTGAACCTCTGTAATGACTTCTTTCTATGTTATTAAATCCTTGCCATTTAAATCACATTTAGAGATGTTTTGAATAACTGATTCCAATTATTAAGGCTCTTACTAAGGAGCAGCTGAAAACGCAAGTCATTACTTGCCCATAGACAAGCAGCTACACCTTGCAGCAAAGTCTCTGGTGGACTGTATTTTATTTCTACGCAGTAAGGTGCAATTTATACTCACAGGAGGCGGGTGTTCAACAAATATACAGCTGCTGGAGTTCTCATGACTTGTCGCTTGTGCAAAATAGGGATCTGATTTTATATTTATTTTATAAAGAGTGCTATTCCTTAAAGAAATCATCCGGTCCTTCCTGTAGTGGCTCAGGAAGCTTGCTTGGAACAACAGTAGAGATGAGCAGTTGACCGATAAATGACCCATGTAAGGTTACTATCAAGAGATCTAATAAAAAAGCATGGCAGGGTAAAAGGAAACATGACTACAGGTCGTACATTCCTTCCGTGAAGTATGACCAACTTCTGTTGTTCTTAACATTGTTTTTAACACAGGTCACGATTCCTTGAATGTACTAAGAACTTCCCAGCAATAACAGTTTAGTTCAGTTATTAATCATACTTGTAATCATTAGCGCCTTTGTAGAAAAAAACTATGTGCCAAGAGATGATTATTTGACAAATTACTGCAGGGGCTCAGCATAATAGCTTTGCTGATACAATCAATGTTGAGCCATTACAAAAAAAAAGCAACTTCCAAACTGTTTATGAAAAACACTACCCTGTCAACGAAAGGGACGTGCAGTTGTCTTCACAAATGCAGACTCAGTTCCTTTGCATATACAGTTATTACCGTGACACGTGTAAGCAGCTAATAAATTAAGATAATGCATAATAACAAAGGAATTTGCAGTTGTCTGTAATTCATGGGTTTATTAGGAGTGTGAATGCTGCAAAGTGAACTCTGGCTGAATTTGTACTGGAAGCCACTGCCTGATGTACTGGGAGTCTGTGTGCAGCTCCCATCTTCTGCTGGTACAGGCTGAACTGGCGCCTTGGAATCTGTACAAGAAATACATAATCCCTTCTGTATTTGGATATTAACTTTCTGGTACTTCCTTCAGTCTAGCCCTGATAATTAGCCCTGCTAATATACACAAAGGCCCTAGTTTACTTTTGACCAACAGGGTAAAGCTACCACCAAGTGGAATAAAAGGTATGCTGATAAAAGCACAGCCTGACCACTAAACTTGCATCAGTGGTCAGGCCTTCTGCCAGCACCGCTGAGCTGTAACAAGAGCCTCTCCTTCTTCCAGCCTCGGCAACACAGAAACCAGCACAAGTCCTTAGTTTTCAGACCCTACGGCTGCATATGGTCTGTGCAACAAAATTTACCTCTCAACGTGCAATGATTGTTTTAATGCAACACTATTTTGCTCAATAAGTAGATACATTCATGCCTTAATATTTTTATCGTATTTGTTCTGGAAAGTTATTTGGTGTAGTGTAAGCTGTTCCTATGTTTTGGTTGGAAGTATACTGTGCTGCTTCAGATTGCCTGGAAGTGTGAGCAGACCTCTATCTGTACATCTCCTTATAGGAGTTGCTCTATTTTCATGTACAGATACATAACTATTCACTAAGGTCCAACTTTACTGAAATAGATGAGCATTTCCCCATTGTTTTCCTTAGGAAAAGATATGGATCCAGAACCTGACTGCCAGTACTAATATTGCCTCAAAAATACTACTTCATGCATATAAAATTATAGTTAATGAGCAAACTAAAGTAGGTGGGTTCATTTGGTATTCAGAGATAAGTTTCTTAAATGTGTAAATTAAAATAAAAGTAAATTTTTTATGAGTGTAAGGCAGCTGTATTCTCTTCTTTTGTGCTGATAGTATTCACAACTTACCCTTCCTACGCATAGAAATAAAAGATTGAAAATACCTGCCATTGTTTTAAAGAAACAGCCCAATATCAAGAAAAGTAATAGCTGTGATGCTAATTTTGTTCCTATGAGCACAGAGCAATTCGCCTTGAGAAGTGTACGTGGTGCATTGTCTGGAAGGTCTCAGCCACCGGCTAATGAAGGGACTCACCTGCACATACCAAGCACAGCCTGAGATAGCTCAATGCTGAACGTCCTGCTTTCATGTGTTTTAATTAACCCCATTACTGGTTTTAATTAGAGATGCTTAAGAGAATTATGTCTGAGTTTTGATCTGCTCTTTCTAACCCAGCAGCATCCAAAGGGGTCTTACTTTTTTCTCCCCTGTAGAAATCACAAGTCAGCATTTCCAGAGGGCTGTTCGTGCAATTTCTGTGTACGTGGGAAACAGCAGAAGGGTAAAATTTCCCGCCTGCCCTGTGCAATGCCCAGGAAGGCAGCAGCCTGGAAGCCAGTGCCAGAGCTTGGCAGCAGCATCGTCATGCCCAGGCTCCCCAGTACACCAGCGTGGAGTGCTGCCAGCTCGGCACTGGAACCAGTTATGTAGCTGTACCTTGGGATACCTGAAATCAGCCCCATAAGGGCATTCCAAAACGTTTTAGAAAAGAGCAGCAACGTTATCAAAAGAGGCAGGATGTCAAAACTTCACTTTTGAAAATCTCCCCAGGAATCCCATCTATCTGCCTTTTTAGTCACTTTGAAGGTTGGTGATTAAATCCATACTTACAGTGTGATTCTCCCACACATGGGGAGCAATGGGAGCTTTGTCATCACCACTAATGGGGACAGGATTGCGAGGAATGAAATATGCAAGGAGTATGCAAGGGGGGGTGGAAATAGGCTTGAAAATCATGAAATGAAAAGAGCCAGTGGAGTTTTTAATTTTTGTTCATGCTTTAATTACTGAAAACGATAGAAGCCCTTTGCCATTTTTAAAACGGTTAAGTTTAAAAACGTCTGGGGTTGTTTGTTTGTTTCTTTTGGAAACGACTTACAATAACCAAGAGATATAAATCAACCCCATGGTTTTGCTTTTCTTTTCTTCTGCAGCCACAGCTTAAACAACCAAACAGCGGGGCAGCATCTCAGCAGCCCGAATCCACGCCAGGAGCTCTGGGAAGGCTGGTGCCGGGCAACGTGTGCCAGCGCTCTCAGGAGGGACCCAGAGATTCGCTGTGGTGGAGCTGTCTCACAACACACCCTCCAGGTTAGGGGGCCCACAGGGCCTCCCCAGGAGGCAAATTCCCTGTTACTATTTTCTTGGGACCTTTCATTCCTTGGTTTAAAAAGGAGCAGTGCTAAATGTTGAAGATAGCTCAGATTTTGTGGTTATTTTGAGTGAAACTCTTACTCCAGTTTAGCAGCTCCATGGGGCTTGGTTGAGAAATGTATTAGGTGGTGCACTCAAATCTTCTGGAGAAGAGAAGGTTCTGGGGAGACCTTATTGTGGCCTTTCCATACTGAAACCAGACCTATAAGAAAGATGAGGACAGACTTTTTAGAAGGGCCTGTTGCAATAGGACAGGGTGTGATGGCTTTAAACTAAAAGAGGGGAAATTCAGAGTAGACATGAGGAAGAAATTTTTTGCAATGAGGGTGGCAAAATACTGGCTCATGTTGCCCAGAGAGGTGGTGGATGACCCATCCCTGGAGACATGCCAGGCCAGGCTGGACGGGGCTCTGAGCCACCTGATCTGGGTGAAGATGTCCCTGCTCATGGCAGGGGTGGCACTGGGGGAGCTCTGAAAGTCCCTTCCATCCCAAACTATCCTATGATTCTATTATATTCCTCCATCTCCGGATCTCTCTTGCACCTTCCCTCTCTCCCGTATCAACATCGGCCTTTACGCTGCTCCTGTCTCTCATGGGATGAGAGCCCACAGTGCCCCCCAGTCCCCACAGATCCATCCCAAACCTGATCAAAGCATCCGTCTTGGGTACTGAAGGTAGAGCAGCTGTGCTGGGTGGGAGGCTGGTGCGGGCCAGCTGCTGCATGGACACTTACCCAGTGTGGTGGATGATATCCTTCAGGATGTCATGGTTGTCTTGTCTCTACTGGCCACAGGGACTGTGGTTTTCTCCAGGATCCTCAAAAATGGGTTTTCTTCAACCATCACGCACAGAGCATTGATGAGCTGTCAGGTGGTGAAAATCCACATCGTTGTCTAAAGACAATTGAAGAAGTCCCAAAGCCACGGGACCTGTCATTGGACTCTTCATCCATCCCTTTGTTTTTAAAACGTTTGCTCCATCCACAAAACATGCCAGGTTGGCAAAGAAGCCCACTGGCACTGTTGGTGTGTGATACGTGAAACCACATCTCGCAGAGGCTTGTGCTTTACGCCGTGGTGCTGGCACAAGCTGCAGGAGGAGGCCAAGGCAGGACCAGGTCGCAGCTCCCTGGGCAGCTGGGCTTGTGGAGAAGATTTCTGCTGTCATGTCTGCAGGAGATCGGCCTGCCTGCTTTCTCCCTTGGTGTTTCAGTTTTCTGTTTGTAAAATGCAAATAGTAGCTCTTCTGTGTCTCACAGGCATACTGTGAGGATAAATGTATTAAAGATGTGCGGTAGTCAAGAGTCCACATCAGGGTAAAAACAGGGAAGATAAATACGCCTGTAGACACCAAGTAGTCTCTTTCTTTGATGCTTTAATGCTTTTACGGTCAAAAAAGAAAGCTTGAGCTTTACAAAGGCTGTCTAGCAGTTCTAATATTAGCATCCTCACACCAGCTACTTCTCGTTGGCGATGTCTGTTTACATCTCTGTGTGGTGCTGATGTTCAAATAACATCTTCACATACGATAACCCAAACTACAAACCTGGTTTGTGCCTGACAGTGAAATGGTTTGAAAAAATGAAGCAAAACACAATTCAGTCATCTGAGAACGTGAGGAGAGGAAGATGACACCAACATTTCTATGTTAAATGAAGAGACGTGGAAATATTTTCTTCATAGGAAGTGATTGAGGGAAGAACATTGTAGCTTGATAGAGAAGTAAATATTTAGTAGAAATGTCAGTGGATATTTTTTTTTCCCTTGGCATTGGTTCAACCAAGCTAAGAGCATCTTGTGATAAATTTAGCGAAAGCCATTGCTGGATGAGCCCCAGCTCTGGGAGTTGTTCCCTCCCTGCTGCCCATGGGACCAGGACACAGCCTGGCTGTGCAAGGTTTTATTAATACATACCCTTAATGTGGCCATATTCGTCTGTACTGCAGTGTGAGTGATTGTGCAATCAATCACCCACACCAGGGACGAAGTTAAGCTGCATGTACAACTTTACTGTTCTCCTTTCTTGCTTCTGGACTCTTACCCACACAATCACAGCTGCCTCAAAGGAGGGTTTGTGTGTTGTTTTGGGGTTTTTTTTCTACCCTGGAACATTTGACTAAATCACATTTGCAGATATTTCAATTTTTTTCATTCACGTGACACCTGAGCTTTATTTACTTTTGAAATAAGTCATCTCATTAACAGAATTCATTATCCATTATTACTGTCATGTCATTCTCCTAATAAAAGGAATGACTGTAGAAGCATTCAGTGGCTTAGCTGGTAGCATAGTGAGCTATTATGCTGCAAACCTGCATTCACACTGTACATTGGTATGCCAAGGCTGGCAGAGACTAGGAGCATCAATGAGGTAATAGTCTTAATCTCCAAGGGGAGGATTATGTTGTGCTGCACTGCAAATACCTCCTACTGTTAGCAGGATAATACTTCAGATGAAGCTATAAATTGTTCAACAAATACGGACAGGTGCTGGGAAGAGGGTGTAGAATAGCCCAGCAATGTTCCACCATTATCTTCAGATAAGAGGAGAAAAAACTGTTGCTCTCACCACTAAACTATTATCGCACTTTCTCTATTTAATTTGCCAGCATGGCATGGCCAGCCACTTAAAAATGAAGTGCATCTATAGCAGTTGGGTCTCTTCTTCACAGAAATGCTATTTGCCTTTGTTGACTAAACAAATGCTGGTTGTAGATATGCATGGCATGAAGTGATCATGGACAGGGAGCCCCAGCTACACTGTCCCACCTCCCTGCATGACCCTTCTACTCCACAGAGTGCTATAACACATCCAACCCTGCCTAGACTATGCTTTTCCACCCTTTTCCTGCTCAGAAGAGCAGTTAGCGTTCATTACTGAATGTGGCATGAAGAAGTTTGTAACGGCTCCTTTTCATGTTTTATAGGCCTGATACTCTAGGTTCACCTTCACTGGCGTGGGAAGTCACAGGCCACCAGTTGAAGGAGATGTATGTGTCTCCTTTTGGTAGTTTGCTTCCTATCCTGCAGCAGGTCCTGGTGTGAGAAGGAAAAAACAGGTGAGAAATCTCATTTACTAGGAAAAAGAAAAAAAAAGGAGCACTTTCCCCAACATCTTTTGCCTTAGGATGTCAATAAACATCACAAAGGTGGGCAAATGGCATTAGTCCCATTTTACAGAGGATTGATAGGAGATAAACATTAAAAAGTATTTAAGCAGTGCTTGTGCTGGGATAAACTTTGTGCAGTGGCCACTGGAAGATGTTGCTCTATCACAAGGAAGTAGAGGAGAGGGCATTTAATGGCAGCGTACAGACAACCAGTTCAGGGTAAAACGTGATCAGAGGTTTGCTCCTGATCAGAGGTTTGCTCCTGATCACACGCTGACTTTTGCAGGCAGCGGTGATTTACCATGGCCACAGAACTCATCCCTACTATTATCTTGCCATTCTTCCCACTACTGCAATTTGTGCTTGGTCCAAAGCTGCATCCAGCCACACGACAAACCAGTGGTGATTTTGAGTGGGAAGCAGCACTTTCAGCCCCCATATGCCCACCTGTAGTTAAGGGGCCTGTTCTTTGCCCAGACTGCATCTTCTATGATGCACTGAAGACCTCCTTTCTCTCCATGTGAAACAAATTATTGAAATGTCCAAAGAAACGTTTCCAAATCCCTGGATTAACAATATTTAACATGTTTTGACTGTGGAATATTTCAGCATTTGCAAACATTGTCCTGTTTCGGGACTACAGCAAATGCTGAAATATTTATCTTGCCCACCAGATTGAAATACCTTTTAAAATTTTATCTAAGATCAAATTTGTTTAGCCCAGAAAAATGGGAAGAGAGACCTCTTTTGGGCAAATTTTTACCAACATGTGATTAAAAAAACAAATGTTCAGATTGTGGGTCTGACTCTACTCCCAGTCACGCTGATGGAGGCATTAAGTAATTCCCTCAATAGGAATGGTCTTTCCTATGTGTAGAACCATGATAGCCCAGAAGAGGATTGAGCACACAAAGCAGTTAAAGATATAACTAGACAGATTTGTCTGTCAGAAGCAATGGAACAGATGGAAATCTTGAGGCATTGGTTTAGTGTTGTTCCTTCCTCTTCAGAAGGTGTGGGCAGCAAGCAGCTATCACTTCTCCTTGCAGAAGGGTTGGCCTGCTAGTCACTGCAAACTGATTTCATCATTTCCATGTCTGCATCTTCCTTCCCACAAATTAATAACTTTTTTGTTGTCATTTTCCCCCCTCCACACAGGTTTTTTTGTTAGAAAATTAAATGGTTCTCATAGTAATTGCAAAGTCTAGGGGAAAAAAAAAAAAAAGTCTACCCCTTCTTAAGCCCTTTGCTTTGCAGATTTGTTTAATACTCCTCACCCAGTCATAGCAGCTTGTCGCTATATAACTCAAACCCATTGTTTTCTTTAAGTTTCAGGTTGAAATTGTGCAACCTTGTGCCTGAGCATGTCCACTCCAGCACGTGAGCTCTGACTCGGCAGCTCAGAGAGGAACTGGGGTTTATCTCGAAGAAAGGGGGACTTTCCCAAGTCAGGACTAAACTGGATTTGCATTTACACCAGGTGTAAAGGGTCTTTATGGTGACTGTAAATTTAAAGCCACCTTAGCAGAAGCAAGAGTGGGTTTTGTAAGTCTCTAAGCAGAGCAGCTTGTCTCTGGTTACCCTGCGGCCAGGTGAGAGAAGCTCAGAGAAAAGCAAGAGCCAGTTAAAGATGCACTAGGATCTAAAAACCAATAGCAAACCCCAAACAAACACTGCTTTACCAATATTGCATCATTACCCAGTGCATTTCTGTCCTTCGGTTGTTTTTCTGCAGTCTATGGAAAACTTCAGAAGTCTTTGCCACTCTGATTTAAGATATAGTGTTACTTAAAACCCCCTAACAGTCAACTAAATGTCAAAAGATGAAAAAAAGAAATCCATCAGCCTCTGTTTTTTATAAAAATATATCAATTTAATAACTTGGTTTAAAGAAAAACAGAATGATCATGTTAAAATACTGCCAAATTTATAAACTTTGACAGTCCCACATACTGAGATGAACAGGCAAATTTATTTAATAAGAAATAAAATACATTTTCTCCCTGCATTCATTGAAATAAAAAGACAGACACATCTGTCCCAAATTTCTTTTAAGGAACAGAATGGCTGCTAGTAACTGGAAAATAGTGCCTTTCTTTTGGCTTACCTCAAGATAAATTTACAGCTTCACTGTAACAGTATCAGAATTCAAAATGTAATCAGTTCAAGTAGAATGAGATCAAACACTTCTGTCCACATTAACTCTTTGATGTCACGATTGAGCATCTCACAATGCAAGATGTGTATATGAAATGCAAGAAAGTTTATGCGAATTCTTGCTGTTCTCAAAGTTGAAAAATCTGCAGGGTCTGTTACATGAGGTTTGTACGTTCCCATAGAAATGTGTGGTGACTATTGTAGAAGCCTTCCCCAGCACAGGAGTTACACATTTACATAATTTTTGAGAGATGCAGTTCTTACCCTTGGCAAGATCTCACAACCTCATAGTCCTGTAGCTGCTTGGAGACTTAAACCAACGTTCTCAGAGAGAAAAAAGTCCCAGGCATACTTCAGTGCAAGGTATTTGTGCACTTAGAATACTAACCCGTTTCAAAAGCATTTCAGGAAAAGGATTCTTCTGTTCTTCGCATCTGACCTCAGAGGACGGACAGTCCACCCTCACCCCAAAACAGCGCAGAAAATGTAAAACAGTAAAACACTATTTGCAGCTACACAAAAGACAGAGAACACAGTTGTCCTTCTCGAGCACAACACGAAGTCTCCCTACACCTCCAGAGCAAAGGATTTATGCCATGTTCCATGTGAAATGGAAACTCTTCTTTCTGACATTTTGCTCTCCTCCTAGACCAGACATTTCTTTTGATCGAAAGCCTTTGGTCCTCTCTGTTTCCTTTGCTTCTCAGATGGTACCAAGGGGATACCAAGAAAAACCGGCAGGGAATTGCAGTCAGCAATAGGACAAGGGGGCATGGGCCTAAACTCTGCCAGGGGAAATTTAGTCTGGATATTAGAAAGAAATTCTTCACAGAGAGAGTGGTCAGGCACTGGAATGGCTGCCCAGGGAGGTGCTGGACTCACCATCCCTGGAGGTTTTGAATCTGAGATTGGACATGGCACTTAGTGCCATGATCTAGTCGATGGACTGGAGTTGGACCAAGGGTTGGACTTGATGATCTCTGAGGTCTTTTCCAACCCAGTCGATTCTGTGATTCCTTATTTATGCAGTTAGAATCAGATCATGCAAGCCAAACAGGTAGAGAAACAATTATTTAGTTTTATGCAACATTCCCTCTATAACGAGAGACCATATACTAGCCCCATATTTTGAGGACCTGGGCGCTAAGAACCTGAACTTTAAGAAAAGTTTTAAAAACTGAAGGCAGGAAAGGTGTGATAATACCTAGCTACGATGGTGAACATTCCTAATGAGGAGCAAGAAGGGGTTTACTAGGGGTAAATAAGGGTCATGTAAAGGGGCTATAGCTCCTCATTAGCACTGCCTGACCAAGTCCTTGTTTGTGGGTTGATGTGGTACAGCTGCAGCTGCCCAGCGGGGCTGGGCTGCCTGTGCCCTGGCACACGCTCAGCTTCTGCAGGCCAAAGAGCACTTTTTGGTCTAGCCTGAAACAGTTCTGCAAACACGGCAAGCTGTATGAGCAGAAATCATTCGATGCCAGTATAAGCTGTGTTTCCCTGAAAGCTTTTGCCAGTGTGAAGTGTTCTTAAAAACTGTAAAAATAAAAAACCAAAAAAATGTCACACCCTTAGCTGGCATCAGCATGCGTGCAGATGTTTTAAAGATATATTTGGCCCAGGTTTGCTTTTGCTGGATAAGACTGTACCAATGTAATTGAAGAATGTTATGTTAATAATAAATGTCATGTTTATTAACATATTTAATAACATTAATAAACGGGAAGCTGTCAAACTGGTGTTACCCTGAGCAAAGACCATAATAACACTAAGTGGTAACTCCAGGGGACCACGTGAAAACAAGAACCTTTCTTCTGATGGAGGTACAAAGTACTGTAGCTGTAAAACAAAGCAAATCTCTCCTACCTTTGTGAAGAAAAACTTTGAAATAGGGAACGTTACTTAGGTGGGGTCTAGAACGTACAATGAAAGCAGGGAAGGAAAAAGAAATGAGCATGTACTATAACAGGTTAAGGTCTTTGGGTTCCCAAAGGCTGTTTATTTGCTAAAAAAAGTGCTTTGCTGTCTATGAAACAGCGATATTGTATGTACTTGTTTATTGAGAAGCACCTAAAGTGATTTAACCTGCCATGGTGAAATGAAGACTTCCCAGAAGTAAAATTAGTGGCCCTGAATATACCTGGCTGGGACAAAGCACATGTACTCCAGGGAATATTGACAGGCCAGACTCTGCATCTGCCCAAGAAGTCTGAATACAAATCCTTGAAAACCAAAATTAAAAAGTAATTACCTGAATAGGGGTCAGAGAATCCATTTCTTTGAAGACAGAGCTTATTAGAACAAGAGAATATCAGGCAGAGATGACAAGTGTGACCTGCCATAATCCAGCTAAACCACAGCTGCATATAAAAACGTACTGTTTTCTTCTTCAGAGCTGCCTGATTTCCAGAGCATTGTTAGCACTGGAGTACAGCTTTGCTCTGTGGCAAACAAATGATCGCCTACCTTCTTCAGAACTGGCATATAATGAGGGCTATAAACCGGGGAGACTAAACAGCTGTGATTCAGAATAGACCATTTGTCTCACTGCATTTGCCAGTTGAGGTTTGGAGAGGGGAGGGTTTACATATATTTTAGCACCATATTTTTTCCTATTCAGACAGCACTGTTGTGGTTTTTTTTTCCATAATTGCTTGCAGGTTAGAAGGACATTTGGACCCTGACCAGACAAAGCTCATGAGTATTTCCAAGTCAAGGGCTTGGAAGTCAATAGGATTACTCACCTATTTGAGAGCTCAAATGAGCAAGGGAGGCAAGGTTTGTAGGGAAAGGTAATGTGATTTATGAGGAAAACTGATATCACTGGAAAAAAATGGACAAGCTCTCATGGACACAAGTTCTAAGTGCGAGCCCTGTAAAAACTGTTTGTTTCTGGTGCGGATCAATTACTTGGTTCACACCTTCTGTTGGTTTGAAACACCTCAGGGCCGGTTTCCTCCCATTTTGAGGCACTTGGCTGCGA
This sequence comes from Streptopelia decaocto, assembly GCF_964273445.1. Taxonomy (NCBI): domain Eukaryota; kingdom Metazoa; phylum Chordata; class Aves; order Columbiformes; family Columbidae; genus Streptopelia; species Streptopelia decaocto. The sequence goes on along the minus strand of NC_138659.1, from coordinate 65,830,692 downwards.
TGCCTTTTCCCACAGCCTCCTCAATGAGATCTGATCTGATCTGCTCTCTAGACCTACCTATCTGTTTTTTTCCAGGACACCTGAGGCACCTCCTGAATTATGTGCCTATAATTCAGGGGGATTTAGGACACCTGACATGTCATGTAATGTTACACAATTACATCCCAGATCCTGGCTTTCAACATCTAAAATCCAGCAAACCTAGACGAGGTGATTTCAGGCTGAGTTTCTTTGTGGTTCCATTATGGGGGTTTGGACAATGATTAGCTGTAACACAAAGCAAGTCTAAAAAACCTGGCTCTGAATTCTCTATATACTCAATCCTCTAATCCACCCCCACATAATCTGTTCTATCACACAGCCCTTGGTGTAGGTGTGTAGTTCAGATCTGATGACTGAACGCTATTATGTGAACACCCACACGGTGCTTGCAGACAGAACGGTGCTGCACAGCAGCCAAGCTCCAGCATCCTTACTCCCCAACACCCCTTCCCCCCCATCTTTTGTACACCCCAGTGCCAGGGAATCGCTTTCCACAGACCAGACTGGTGTCTGTGCTCCACTCCCTGATCTGAATTTGCTTTAGCAAGTGGAAGAAGGTTCTTGGGTTTGACATTAGCAGAGCAGCAGGCTCCCAGCTCCACAGGTGAGAGGGGAAAATATGCTGTACTGTGCTTCGTATTGCGCAAACCCATGGGTCTTTGTGAAAATGAGCAAGAAAATAAGAGGACAGGAGATACAGATTTCAATTCATTGCACGTTCCCCAAATATTCCACTGCATTTGACATACGAGGTCTTCATTTACTCCAGATCCTGTTGGGTAGAGTTAAACCCTACTAGAAGTTATGTTGGCAAGATAACTGCTCTTAAATATACACACACAAGCATATTCTCATTTCTTGTTTTTGAGGGAAAAATCACATCTTTTACTTGCATATAGTGCACATGCTTAGTTCCTTCCTCCCTCCATATAATTTATTTATGCTAGAACTACAACTTTCAAGCTAAATATCTTCTTATGCCCATTTATAATTGCCAGCCTTCACATTATGTGCTAAATGCAGAGCTCCTGAAAGACAAAGGACTGGTGAACAAGTGTTACTGCCTGCCAGTAAAATAAGTTGTGCTGCAGAAACTTAGCGGGAAGCTTGTTGAGTACTTAAAAGAAAATACCAACAACCTCCACCCACCCAAATATTAATTGAACAAACTGGCCAAAAACCTCGTATTCTTACATAAATCTACTTTATTATTAAGAAAAGGTGTACTACGGAAGATTCAGTCTCTAGAATGCAGCTTAAGAAGTCAGGAAATAGAAAAAGGGAGATTAGCAAAAGCAATGTCAGCGAGACATAGGACAATACAGCCCATAGATGTTATTTATCTAAAGGAAAACCTTCTAGTTTGAAATCTAATTAAAAATTGTTACCAAATATCACATCATCTGATTCCAAAATCTGATTCATCAGCTCAGAACTTTTTCATATCACTGGGACTGCACAGGTGCATACAAAGGTATAATTTGAATTTGTTTCTTATGAAACAGCTCATAAGTAAAAAATACCCTGTTTTAGTTATTATCATACATATTTTTCTAGGTGCCCTTAACAGCAAAACGAGCTTAAGCCATTCACATCGTTAAAGCTTTGGGAGCTGACCAGGCTTGATACACAGGCTCTATGAGACCATAAAGAAAATGTCTGCAAGCAAATTCCTATCAAGAATGAATCAAAACTCTGTGTGAAAGGTAATTTCAGCATCTCTGGCCTAGTGCAGTAATGCCAATTTAAGTATATAAGATAGGTCTCTTTCCAGTCTTGGCCTAGTTGAGTCAGCGTGACTTCTGAGGCAAAACAGAGGGCTCAGAGCAGGAGTCTGTGTGCACTAAGGAAAGAACAAATCACCCTCTGTCATAAATCAGCTTTATTCTTACAGCAGCCAACCTCAGAGGTTCCTTTCTTGAGCTCTTGGGGTAAAACCAAAGCCATCAAGCTCTTGTTTAGGCAGTTCTGAATCAGGCTGGCGTATTTTGTCCAACCACACACCACTGACCCAGAATCCCAGACAAATGACCAAACTCTTTCTATTCAGATAACATTTCCAACATATTGTGTTGTAGGAAACCTAGGTGGGTATTAGTCCTTTTTTTTAATTATTTTTCCTAAGTAGTAACACATCCTCATTCTAAAAGTCATGATTGCATCATTGAAGAGCTGGAGCTTGTGCCAGCTCTCTGGATTAGCAAATCAAAATAACAAAATTGTGAAATATCTTCCCACCACCAAGAAAATAAATTAAAAAAGCGGAGTGGGGGGGGCTTTCCCAGGCATTTGCAGTAATGAGCTTGCTAATCAACTCTGGTTGTCTAGTAAGCAGAAAAGAACTAATTATGTGACTTCTTTTTTCTTTCTTTTTTTTTTTTTTAAATTTCAGAACAAGCAACATATGATAATTGCTGGTCCTGGAACCTTAAAATACAGAATATGCTATAATCCAGAGTTCATTATGACTTCGGGCACTGGTAATAATAATAATAAAGTATTACGCAGTCCTAATGAGCTTCACATCTAGAAGGTAAATACTTAAAAGCCATGGTACATCAGCAAATCCAGAGGCAGGAACAGAGATTATTATGGTTTTAGGTGGAGGAACATTATGAATCTTGTTTCTAAATCAGCTCTAAATCTGATTGCAGAAGAGCTTGATTTCAAAAGAGATTTGGTTTTCAACAACATGGGAAGGACCTGCATTTCGGATACTTTCTACCACTTCTCTATTGGTATTCCACAGTAAAAAAAGAGCTTGAAAAGCATGAAGAATCAAACAAACAGAAGTTAAAAGCTTTGATCATGTAGTGGAAATAGGAAGCAGACAAGTGTGTTGTGTTTGCCTTTATTGTTTTTGCCTCAGACCAGGAAGGCTGAAATTCAAAGTCATTGTTTGGTGATTTTTTTTTGTTTACACTTTCTACATAAAATGCTTTGACCATCTTGGTTCACTTCTTCGTACAGAAGGACCCTCACTGCAAAAAGCAACCAGAAAACTGCTGTTGGGTGGTTAATATTATTAAATTACCTCCTTGCCCTTAAAGCCATGAATAGGATCTGAGACATAACTTTACATCAGTAATAACATATAATCTATAACTCTAGTTATGGAGTCTAACTACATTTACTCTATAACTCCAGTAAATTTGTTATTGGTAACCAGTTAAGGGTCGCAATGGGATGTTGTGTCTCCTGAAGGGCCAGGCTGCATTTGGTCACCTACCCTGTGCTTTGCTTTGACCTGGAGCAGTGCAAACCTTGTGGAGGAAAAGGTGAGAGATCACCTTCAGGGCACCCTGGATTTACTTCTTGGAAGTGTCAGTAGTTTAACAGTCCTGCTGCAAATGAGATTTCAGTCATGGTCTACCCACGTTCCAGCCATTGGACTGCAGAAGAGAGGGACTAGGGGAAGACTCGCTCTTTGAAACACAGATTTGGGTTAGAAATTCATCATGTGGAACTGACTTTCCTACCAGTTGTGTTTCTGAATGTCTGTTTTAGCTGGTTTGGCTGCTGTGAACCCTCTTGTCAAGATGCTGCCTCTCCACAAACCCCAGGAGCAGCACAGGGCACCGAGCCCATTAGTCAGCACCAATATTCTCTTTCTATAATGCTTGACTTCGGCTGTAAGTTGTTTTCTGGGTTTAGCACTGACAAGAGACAAAGAGTGACCTGTCATCTTATAGAAATGAGCCTGCTCCTGCAGCAAGGGACTCTGGGGCAAATGTTCTGTAAAACTAAGGGTGGAAAAGACAAGAAGAGGAGAAAAGCATCCCAAAGAAGCCCCTAAATTGAGGGAAAGGTAACAGCTGGATTAATGTTCAAGTGCTTCATTTTGGGGTTTGCCATGAATAATTAAGTGCAATTAATAAATAGTGCCCTGAAGATAGGATCAAACTGACTTTGGGTGTGGTGCTTAATCCTTCCTGAGATGGAGAGTAAGGCCAGCAGCCTATAATGGATTTAACTAATTCTCTTAATTGCAGCTTCATTTGCCTGATCTTTCTAAATGGTATTAATCTAGTGATTTGCAGAATAAGCACTTGGAAAAGATTTACCAAAATCACATTAGGATCTCAAAGATATATTTCTCTTCTAAGAATTTTTTTTAGTGGCAGAAGAGATTTCATTGACAATGCAAATTCTATTAATTTGGCTAAGCATTCACAGTCTTTGTTGGTATAAAATAAGAATTTAAAATGTCATTAACAAATTCAACCTTTAGAATCAACGCTGGTATTGACAAATTCTGCAAGGTTCCTAATTAGTTATTTATAGATTAAATATTTTGCAAAGGACAAAACTGCAGCATTTCGCTCTCATTTCCATGCTGGGTATTGAAGCATTGCACAGATTTCTGCATCTCACAGAAGCATTCACAAGGAACAACTCCCATGTGCTGGCAACCACACTGGAAGACGACGAGATAATCACATTTCTTTATCCCAGTGTGCCTGGACAAAAACAAATCTGCACAAGAAGCCTTTAAGTGTAAGGAAATTGTAGGTAATAGAAGTTCTAGGTCATATCCTCAGGTTTTCCATATCAGATCTTCCCTTTGCTCCCACCACAAACCACCACTCAGGTGTTCAGTTCCCTTCCCTGAAGAGTTCCCAAAGTGGAACCTGGCACGGCTAAAACCATTAATGAAATATTGAGATGAAGACGATCAGCAACAGTTTCCTTCCTTGGGCACAAAATTATTCTCTGACAGTGGTTTGTTGGAGAAAAAGCTAATAAAGTGCAGCTCATGTAAGAAGAAGTGAAACTTGGTTAATGCTGTTGAGTTGCCAGTTTTGATTCTTGAGCTATTTTGAGTTTGATCTCGTTCAGAAGTACTGCAGAGACAACATCGTTAGTGCTTTCGCACATGCAAATAAGTGAGGAAGTTCCCCCCGGCTCAGCTGTGCAGCATTGACCAGCTAAGTCCAGCTTTGCTGGGCCTTTAGCTCATGGGAAAGAGCATTCTATCTTTTATTTACAAGCTACGAGTAAGATATATAAAAACAACTTAATCAAACACAAGTAACATGGGCTGTCCAACCATGCACACAGCTGTGCTGGCTTAATGTACGTTCTCACTGTTTGTCCTTTTCCTTCCTATGGTTTGCTGCCTCCATTGCTGTCTTTTGCCTTCAGTTAGACTGTAAGTTATTAGGAAAAGCTTTTTTTTCCCTCTGTGTTTGTACAGCACCAAGCACAGTGAGACTCCAAGGGCCTCTCACCATACTGTACTATTAATAGTTAAGAAGAGTCACTATTTTATTCTCATTATCAAACCAATCAAATAACGCTGCTTCGAAGCTACACATGCTGCTGCAAGTAGCAAAGTGCTTGTGATACCCACGGCCCTTTTGCTGCTCTTAGCTAGCCACTAACTCACTTAATTTTGTGTAGTTTAGCACATTACAAGATTGTTCAAGAGTGCCATAAATGATGTCAGGCACCATCAGAAACCACTTCAGAAAATCATTGCCTGTAGCCAGATCAAAAGGTGAACACCTGGAAACTTGCAGTTCTGGGAAAGCAGAATAAATCTTTCTTCCCCCCCCTCTTTCTCTTCCTCTTGGAGATTTGTTTCTTTTTGCCTTAAAGAATTTGAAAGGTTTATTTACAGCTTTTCAAATGACCCCTAATCTATTTAGAAAAACATAGCATGGCAAATTCATCTCGGGTGTAACTCCATTTGTTGACTTAAGCAGCCTGTGCCAGAAGGGAGCCTGGCCCAGGAGTTCCTCTGCAGAGAAAAACAAAACATTTGAATACAACACTTAATTGCCTTGTTGAGTCCCATCACAGACTGTCCTGGAATATATTTATTAAAGGTAATTCTTTTATTTTGGTAAGATTGTATCAGTATCTGAAACTCACAGTATTAGCTTTAAACCTTGTCTCATTCCCCAGGCTATGCTGCTTGAGGCTGATAATTTTCACGGCACCTGACAACATTTAAAGAGACATTGTATTATGTAGTTTAGTGAAATCTAAGACCATAAATAACTGGGAAAGTTGCTTTATTCTGTCACATATCAGCAATATAATTAATTAAACAATTCATCAGGGTCAAATTTTGTGAAGCATTATAAAAAATTATTTATTGTAGCACTGCACACTTTATAGATCTGCAGGGAGCCTGTTGCAAAGACACGCAGACTCAATAAGTAATATTAAAATGATGTCTGGTACAGATAGTTTAATCAAAAGATAATTGGCTTTTTAAAGCTTACAAATTTCTGGCATTCTTCTCTTGGTCAGGTATATGTTGATTCACTGAGTCCCTGTTGTGATTTAACCCCAGATGGCAACTGAGCCCCATGCAGCCGCTCGCTCAGCCCCCTCTCAGCGAGATGGGGGGAGAGAATTGGAAGGGTAAAAGTGAGGAAACTTGTAGGTTGAGATAAACACAGTTTGATAGGTAAAAACTATGCACACAAGCAAAGCAAAACAAGGGATTCACTCACTAATTCCCATTGTCAGGCGGGTGTTCAGCTGTCTCCAGGAAAGCCAGGCTCCACCATGCGTAACGGTTACTTAGGAAGACAAATGCCATCCCTCCGAAAATCCAAAACACAGCACTATACCAGCTACAAGGAAGAAAATTAACTGTGTCCCAGATGAAACCAGGACAGTCCCAAACCATGAACACAGAACACTCTTATGAACACAGAAAGCCCAGAAAAAGAGCTTGGGGCACAAAAAGTCACATCAAAATTGGTTGCTGCCACTTTCCATGTGATACTTCCATAAATATCCAGCACAAATGTGGCTTTCAGAGCTCTCTCTGTATGTTGTATATGGAGCAGGGTCACGGGGAGAGTGGAAGAACATTGGGGGAAAGGGTTGGCAAAAAGGATAAGAGACAAAGCAGAAAGCAAGGAGAAAATTAAGAAGGGGGAAAGATTGAGATGTTTTGAAAAGCAGAAATCAGCAAGTGAGATTGGGAGGTAGAGACAGGGCCAAAGAATCAGTGGACAACAACCCTCTCCCCTGCATGGCTGTTGAGTGGATATGCCAGGTTATTGTATGAATCCTCGCTCATCTGTCCCAAGAACCTATGATGAAATCAACAGAAAACTGGCGAATAACTTGTGTATGTTTAGGAAGAATCAGTTGCTTTGTTTTCATTTGGATGCTAATAACGTTGTGATGGAGTCAAGGTAAGCTGGGTTTTGGTTTTCTCAACTACACAAAGTTCTGGACAGTCATAATTATTTTACTGTGAAAGGGAAGCGATAAGCTCACGTTAAAATGTAGCATTTTTTGTAGATTTGTAGATTTCCATCCCTTTTTTCTGTCTTTAATATGTGAGTTGTGCATACTGTATTATTCTGGCCTTTCACCATGGCTTTAGTCATATAGATCAACAATTTATAAGAAAATCCTGAGGCCACAGAGCATATGCAAGCACATATCAAGCTGAACTAGAGACAGCCCCAAGAGGGAAATTTGTTTCGAAAATGAAAATTACCTTCCATGTGCAAACAAACTGATTTGCAGAAAAAGAACTGATAAAACAGAATTTTTAAGTGAGCCATCCAAACCTTTTATTTCTTTAAAAGAAAAAAAGCCAACTTCTTGCTAAAGAAGCTGGTTGGGCTTATGCACATGCATTACTGCTCAAAAAAAATTGGTTTACTACATATGCTAATAATATATGTATATTATTAGCTACTACATATGCTAATAATTTCAGTCAGGACAAAAATATTAAAGGGGGAAAACAGTATTCTGTAGAAGGCTGGTTTGATATATCCAAGAAACATTTGAATTTATACACTGAGACAAAGAACACTTTTTCTCATATGAAACAACAGCAAGTAATTTAAAAGAAATGAATATAAACAGTACCAACCCCAAACAACTCTTTTGAGATAAAGTAAATGAAACGCCCACATTGTTTCTGTAAATGTTTCTGATCCAGCGTCACCAGGATTTTAGAACGGATTACATGAGTGCAAGATCAGGCTCTGCAGCAACTATGGTGCTACAGACTATGTTTTGATCTAGACATTAAAAGTCTGAAAACCTTTGTTTTCGCTCTGGTGAGCTCTCCAGTGCAAAACAAACTTACAAACCTCTCAGTAACTCCAGGTTACAAACAATAAACCTAATCCGAAAAGAAACATTTATATCTTTCATGTTAACTGTAATAGCAGCTTTATTCAGTTAGACCTCTTAAAGCTTTTAATTAAGCGGATACTTGACACATAGTTTTTATTTTGTTTTTATAATAGATGTACCTTCCAAAAGTTTGAAGTGCTAAGTCATCTGAATATAGAGTAATATTTCTCAGTATTTGCCATATAGTTTGTACAAATTAGTATTGCATAATAAATAGATGTTTTAAATATTTGTTCACAGAGGTCTTTCCTTGAACTTAAGCATAAGTTATCTAAACAGTTGAAAAAAGATTTATAGTTATGAAGAGGCCTATATGTCAGGCAAAGTTTTATGATATGTTCCATAATAAATTAGCAATAAATGGATACAGGTGACTGTGGAATTTATGGCCTTTAATGTTTTAATGCTTCGGTAAAGAAAAACCTATTATTAGGGTCCTAAAGGGTAATACAGGAATACCATCTACAAATTGTCAAATTAAATAGTTGTTGCCAGGTATTTGAACAGTGGAACATTTTGGCTTAACCAGCAGCAGGGGTAGACAGCAAAAATGTAACAGAAAACTGGATCATTTCAGAAGTACAAATGCAAATTTTATGCTGCAAACCTTAACCAGTGTGTCACCTCTGCTCCAGTCGGACTGAAAACGACAGGTCTGCTCCTTCACCATCTCGCATTTGAAAAATCTGTGATTATCCAGGTAATCTAAGCCTACTCGTAGGGCTCTGAATTACCCAAACAGGTGAATGCTGCAGGATTCATCCCAGTTTAACTGATGGCTAAAGATGGTGCATGAAGCACACGGCTGAGACCTTTTCAAATGTTTCTATCCATGTTTGCTTGACTGCAGGAAATAACACACTGTGGAAAAGAAGTGGATTTCACTGTCCTAACACCATAAACTCGGGTAACGCTGGAAATTGCCCTAAAACGTTTTGGACAAATGCTGAAATGAGACAATGTACCTACCACAGATGCCTGCGAACCCTTTTGCAAACATTCTTGTGTGGTTAAACCCCACCAAAACACAAAAATATGGATAAAGCTGATGAGAATCTGACCAGAAGAGAACCCAAACCTTTGGGTCAAAACAGGGATGGTATTTGGTGGGGCAAAACAAGAGAGATTTGTCTTTGAATGCAAATCAGACCTGGCAGTAAGGAGTTAAGATCCCAAATCCACTTGGCACCACCTGCCCACTCATGGGAAGCAGCCTCCTATGGATGTAACACAGACTCCAGAAAATGGCCAAAATTACTTTTTAAGATTAGGCGTATCCAGGCCATTAGCACGATGTCTGCACATTAACACATCAGCACAAAGATAGGGCAAGTGGGAGGGGGAAAGAGTTACGCCAAAGTGCTCCGCGACTGCCGTCGGGGCAGTTCATCTCTAAAAGGAAACACATGTTATCCAGCCCTGCTCCTAATGGGGTTGGACAGTAATTAAAAAATATCTTTTATTTGGAGAGCTGGGTCTTGAAACTACCAACTCGCACCATTAATCTTCTTGATCTACTGCAAAGATCTGCGGCAAGGGTCAGCGAGCAGGATCTCTGCCATTTGTAGAGGGACGAGCACGCTGATGGGACGGTGAATTGCAAAACAGATATAGTCATTACACACAGTTATTAATTAATAGTGGTTGGGAAAGGGATTGTACGGTAATAATTACCTGAACACATCACCATCTGTTCTCGTATCATTGAGCTGCCACTGGTAAATAACCTCAAAAACTACCAGCATCTCCTCAGAAATAAAATTTAGGTGAGGCAATGGCACGGGGCAACTTGTTGGACTGAACGGGGAGCTGGAAGAAGGCACAGGGAACCGCATCATTGCCTTCAGGCTGCCTAATTCAGAGACGGCAGGGAAAACCTACTGCTAGGCTGGAAAACTGGAGATAAGCTCAAGACATTTACAGGCCCACATGTGGATGGGTAAAATGGGTCATCTAAACTGCAAGCTCGACCACGTTAACTGTGCCATAACAGCTAAAGCAGCAAAGCCGACTCGTCTGTCTCATGCATTCGTTATATCCATTTGATTCGCCCCAGCTGGGGAAACCTTCTGGTCTGAAGCACCTTGACACCCTCTACCAGTAAAACTAAACCTGCAGAGGGGCTGCTACTGGTATAACCAGGCAGAGTTTGTGGTCAGGGCAATATCTATCTGTAACCAGAACAGTCACACAACAGTGTCTCAGCAGAAGCTGGAGGGCAGTGTTTTTGGCAGCCTCCAACGCTGTCTCCAAAGATGTATCAGTTTAAGCTCTGTTGTCATTCAATTAATCTCCAGCACGGCTTCAGTAAAGAGATGCTCTCCACTCCAGATAGCTGGGATAATCGTTAATTAACCCATTAGTCTTGCTCACTTCACAGTTCCTTTCCTTTCTCTGCTCCACTGTCGTGACACCACTAGATGTTTTTCCTTATTTTGACAGGGCTAAGAATCTACCTTTTTTATTTGTTTGTTTGTGTTTTTTTTGTTTTGTGTTGTGTTTTTTGCTTGTTTGGTGTTGTGGGTTTTGTGTGTGTGTTTTGGTTTGTTTTTTTGGGGTGTTGTGTTGGTATTGTTGTTGTTGTTTTTAAGAAGTCAGGATGTTTTTCAAAAGAATGTGAGGGACACCTGTGTTTTCATGTGGAAGCTGTTTTTATCTCCATGCTGTGAACCGTTAACTTCCAGATCACCTTCCCGTCCATATGTCTATCAGATGTGTTCATCTTGCGCTGGCTTGGCCAGGCTGCTTTTTTTTCCCTGTGAACTATGAGCTTATCTGACCCTCAGCAATGCCTTTGGCAGGTGAGTTTTAAAGCTATGTGCTCTTCAGATAAATCTCAGACGCTGTGCTACAGGTATGACCGCTGTTCCCAAGAGTCTTCTGCTGTGCTCCAGCCCATGGGGCCACCAGCCCCTGCTCCCCAGGGAGCCTCACCAGCTCCAGCAGCGTCAAATACTACGGAAACTCTAAATAATTGCTGTGTTTCCTTGTTATTCATCACTTGCCCTACAAATTGTGTTGGTATCACTGTAGAAGATAGATTACTGAATAAAGATCCCATTATTATTTCCTTAAATCTTTCTCAGGACAGAAAAAACTGAGATGATTGTGTGAGCAAAGGACTGATTAGTTTAGCTTGAGCAAGTGTCCCCATATCTGGCTTTGAGGTGTAATACAACCTTTCTGTTGTCTCTGAAGTATAATAACTCAGAAAATATAGGGGAAAAGACACCCTCAGATATTTTTTCTCCTTAGACAACAGAAGCTGGTAGACTTAGATCTAATCGTGATCCCTCTTAGGTTAATAGTGTTTTAATGACTGACTTCAGTAGCTATGAGGAAGAGTCCACATACACAAATACTCCGGAAAGGTCGGTTCACAAGAACACTCAGCTTCTGGGGACAGGGAAAGAAAAACAATTACTGTGTAATGACAGTTGATATCTTCTTCTAAATAAAAAGTTGAAAAAAAAAAGAGGACAGGTTTTCTGGTTCAAGCCAACCTTTATTTAATTTACATATTTAACTTGCATACCTGTGTACTACTGCTACACCACAGCTAAGGTTCTTCGTTATAACTACAGGCTTCTGAAATATGTTTTTCAGGCTATTCTGCCTCTATCTTGTATTCCACCATGATAAATCTTTAAACATATTATATAGCTACGTTTTCTGAGATTTCCAATGTATGGATATTTTAATGGCATCTACAGTACTGTTTAAATGAGCATAAAGAAATAAAATCTATGGATTTCAAATGCTTCGAAGTTTAAAAGCAGACTGAAAAATAAGGAAGTGAGGACTGATGAGGTATAATGAACTACAATTGCTTTTCATTTGGGATTTGCAAATGGTTAAACCATTGGAATCTCTTCTTGCATTCAGACATGTTTTTAAGAGCTTTAAAGATTCTTTCTTTGTATAGATGCTGTGTGTTTGGAATGGTGTGAACCAAAGCCCTTCTCTAGACTCTTCTGTTCCAGTCTGTGGCTGTGCATCATAACCCAAATTCTGCAGCTGAGGTCCCTCCCTGTTATGTCCAGGATTGCCAATTATGTAATTGTATAAATAGTGAGAAGACAGAAGGAAGGAGCTGCTGTTTGCACGATGAGGAGGAAGATGCTGAGATACAGCAGTGTTTGAAAGAGTTGCTGTACATGTACCACATTGATGGAAAAGAAACAAAAGAAAAAAGAGGAATGTCAATTCATATGATTTTAGACACTTCGCGAGTTGGAGTCAGCACAGAAAGAAAAAAAGGCCAATGATATTAAAAAAAAATGAAAAATAAAGCAGGACAGAGAAATGAATGAGTCAGCCTCAAGATCTGTGATGGTGATGATAGTTCCCACTCACTCAGTCACTGCTGCTGAAAAAATAAAGTGTCTCTGATACCAAAAGAGAAACAGGTAAGAAAAGCACCACTAACAACTGTATCTGCAGAAAGATAAACTTGCACATGCAGCTTCCCTAGCAAGCAATGGTCTGAAAGGTCTGGATTACTGTCTGACTGCCTGGGTTAATATATTTATAGTCTATTTTTCATGTTAAATATTTCCAAGTTGGTGATAATGGATAATTTTTTTCTTCTCCTCTCCTAAGGTGTGCAGCAAGCTGAGTTTTGTATCCAAACACACGTGTCTCATTTGATATTGGCTTAACGGCTACTTTCCCAAATACAATAATTCCCAGCCTCAACAGCATTTCTGCTGTGATTTATATAACAGCCAAGTTCAGGGACTTTTTTTGCTTTCTCTGACAATATCTCCTTGTCCCCCCCTTTTTTTTTTTTTCTTCTTGTTTATTTCAACTCAAGACGGACTTGGGGACAAAAGTGGAAGTTATGCTAATGAAATTCTGTGTTTCCCGCTTAAAGATACTGGCATAATCTTTCAGTAACATGCTTATTGCAAATTTAAGCATGCAGGATCTCAATTCAAAATTATTCTCACTCTCAAAACTGAAACAAATACATAAAAATCTCTAGAACACCAATATAAACCACAGCAGAGAGCACCACACCTTGAAATCAAGCGTCAAGTTCAAATATAATCCTGAAATTCCACCACTAAAGACGCCGTGTGGTGAATCTAGCCCAGGATTTTGGCTGTAGATGCACTTTATCAAACACCCCAATGCTGGGACTGGGAGAACAAAGTGAAAGCAGAGTGACCTCCCCAGGAACTGAACCGACCGCAACCTGTCCGGAGCTGGATGTCTGGTTCTGGTTTTATTTCTACAAGGCTGAAGTTAAACTATATAAACTGTCATTTCACAGAAGAACGTATGCAGAGCCCTAACATTTGCACTGCCTGTCTTGCTGCCATCGTTAAGAGAACCTACTGCCTTGTAAAAATGTAACTACACGTGTTTCATAAAAATCGATATAAAAATAACAACACCAGGGTACTTACATCTTTCTGGAACAATTGAATTCTGATACAAGCATCTCTGGTTCTTCCTCCCGCGAATGGATCAAATTACATTTCACTAGGTAATAAAGTGTGGTACAACCGCCTGCCCAATCTGTTTTCATCTTGTCTCATACAAAGTCTCAGATATACTTACTCATTATTCAACCTAATGGGCCTGCGTTTGGCATATATTGAATGTTAGCGCTCTCCGTGGAAGCTGCAGAGGTTAACTGCTCTAAACAGTCTCTTTCCTCCCTTTCTGGGCGTGTTTTCACCATTAATAGTACGAACAACAGAACTGAATACCATAATACCCTAGAATGAAGGTGCTGGTACAAATGACAGTGATGAAGTAATAGTGGCATTTTTTTTTGCCTTAATCTCTGATCATCCCAATGGAACTTGGCCCATACCTGGAAACATTTTGAAATGTGCCAGGGAAGGAATCTGCACCTGCCAAAATGCTTGCAGAATTGAAACTCCACGTTATGAAGCATTATTAGCATTCTTTATTCTTTTTATTGGTAGCGTTTGTGTGATTGTGGCTACGCATGACAAAAATGAACACGGTCATGGAGACATTACACCATTCGCTCAACTGTCATTTCAGTGCAGGAAAATAATCTTTCTAAATACAAATGACTTAATTTATAAGTTAATTATGAGCTAAATCATGGTCATTGTAGTCCTGTAAGTAGTCCTGCTGCAGCAAGTTAAAAACAAAATTAATTTTGAAAGCACAAGCTTGAAAAATATTTGTATGTAATTCGCAGGCTTTACAGCAAGGAATGACACAAATTGTTAATCATCCTGCACAAAACTGAATAAACCCTTGATACAGTTGAAATATTTGCTCTGGTTTTGTGCTATAATGTATTTCCAGTCCCTGCACTCAAAGTAGATCCATCACATTTTGATGTGGTTGGGCTCTTTTCAAGGTGTGAAATTGGCAAGAACCAACACCAAAGGGAAAAAAATGATTTTAATACTGTGATGTGCCACTTGAAGCAGTATTACCCTTTGGCTTTGAGCCAGCAAGCTCCAGCGAGAACTATTTTATAGCACATGACTATAATAAAAGATATTTAAACATGGCCTAACAATGGATTAAACTAGTAAGACATAGTTTGTGTTAGATCCCAAGGATGAATATCAAAAATAGAGGCAATAGTTTTGAAACAACAGCCAGCAGTGAAAAGTTTACATCTAATATAAACCAGACGGTCCCCAAAATAATTTGTGGTTTATTTAATTCTTACCGTTCATCTTGTGTTCTTTTGAGTAAGCTAAAGTAAGACACCCGCCTGAAAACACCAGCTGGTTTAGATTTTGGTTCTGGATCTCTAGTGATCTGAAAAGCTGTAATCGGCATCTGCAAGGGTGGGAGTCATTTCTGTACACAGCAAAAATAAGGGTTTTCGGGGGGGGGGGGAAAGGCAGCTTATGAGAAGGTGCATTTTGGAGAAGAGAGAAAAACCAGCCTCACTAATATATTATAATAAATTACTGTTTTGTCATTATCTGGTTATATTTGCACAAACATCAATTGCATGTGAGGCCTGAAAAAGAATGTCTCATTGCCTTTAATATGCACTGCAGTGCGCACCCATACAAAATCATTACTGTAACAAAACCAGCTGCGTGTAATAGAAAGCAAATGATTTACAATGTTACTATAAGAAACTACTTTATTTCATATTATCATAAAAAGAACAGCACTGGAAATTTGCATGACAAACACAAGAATCCAGGAAATTCCAAATCTAATTCGTTTTTACGTTTTAATAGGTATTAACTTACGGAGGTGAATCGTTAAGAGCATTTCTTGAAGAATATTTCCAGAGAGTTTAGCTGCAATATTGGAACTCGCATTTACTGAAATGCAAACTGCTCTGGTAGAGGAAGAAAATGCATATAAGCCTTAAATAGTGGATTCACTGCTGGATGTAAATAGATATATTTGTTTTTATCACTATGCTATGGCTGAAGGTTCAGCTCTATCAGGGAATCTCTCAGGTCACCAGGACGTCACTCCTCTGAACAAATATTGCTGGATTAGATGCTGTTCTTAAAATTTCAGTTCCATTATCAACGTGCGCAGTTACTCTATTCAGTTATTGTGAAATTTTAAGAAATAAACATAAGCAGTTTCAAACCCAAGTTCTGCCTGGTCATACAGAACAGTTGGGTTACTCAAGTGATTTAGCAGATTACAAAGGACCAGCTCCCACGAGTAAGGACGCAGAACTCGATCTCACACACGTCATGGAACACGTTTCTGCGGTATCGAGGAAGGTAAGCCGATTTTGTGTGACTATCGAAGGAGATAACAGCTGTTACCAAAAAGGTGGCAGGCACGTAAAACAAAAACTAAAGTCTTGAACAAATGAAGCTTTATAAGACCCAGGCAGGACTCAAACAAATGTTCAATGAAAGTCACTTTTATGGCTTTGCTTTGGTTTATCGCAAGGCAGTAATAAATGTGTCTCATTAAAAGCCAGTAAAAGAACACCACCTACACCACCAATTGCTGTAACTGCAGATATAGCAGATCTGGAATAGTTACCTAAAGACCCTCATTTCCTAGCATTTAATGCTTCCCTGTCCATATAAACTAGCTTTCTATGGATTTAAAGACTGTTGGATGCTAAAAGCAGCAGCTGTTGCTGGGAAAACGACACTTTCAAAGCCCCGTTTCTTTCTCAAGGTGAAGTTTGAGGGAGGTTGAATGAATATGGAGCTCTCCTTGGGTAAAAAAAAGAAGCCAGAGGAGACCATGCCAACAGAAAGACAAGCAATTGCAATTCCCCTGTTCGGGCTAGAGCGTAAGTGTTGTGCCTCAGCTTTATTGCTCAGCGGGTCAAATTCATTCCTGGTGAAATGGCAGTTCCCATGGTGAAGCCGCAAGAAAATTCTGAAACCTTCTGGCACCTGTCAAGAAACGGGGCTGTGAAAGTGGGGGAGGAACTGGCATGTAGAAGCTGGGATTAAGGGTGGGAGCCACCACATAAAAGGTTATTCTTGTTCTAGTTGTTAGAACTTTTTTATTGCGTAGAATTTACATACATGCTTATTAAGTGGTTTAAAAAAGAAGCCTGACAGATATTAAACAGCATGCCACACTCTTTATGCTGCTGCCATACAGATGTGTCCAAAGCATAAACAGACTTACAGTCAGCACTCGGTTGCTCTATGGGAGAGTATCTCTGTAGTAAAATTCCCCAAACTTTTCAGGACAATTAACTTGAGAATTGGAAAGTTTCTGCCCCCCTACCCCAGATTTGATCCTTTGCTTGATCTCTCACTGCTTTCCAATCATTCAGGGAAAATATATAGCAAGTGTTTTAATACCCTAGATCGAATTTCCTAAACCTAAGCTAGCAGCAGAATTACTAGGCCAGGGATTCTGGCACAAGAAGTACAGCTGTGTGTGAGCTGGTGGGAAAACTACTGGAATATCATGACTAGTCTTGGTGTTCACACTTCAAAGAAGCCATGGAAAATTGAAAATAGATCAGAAAAGAATGATCTCAAGATCTGGAATATCTGCCTTGTAGGGATAGATGTATGCAGCCTAATCTGTTTACTTTATCAAAAGAAAGGTTAAGAGACTCGATCGTGATATATTAATACCAACATGTGGAGAAGATTTGTAAAGGCTGTGTAATTTAGCATATAAAAATGAATCAAGACTGAGAAGATGAAAATGGTCAAATTCTGATTTTGGGTAAAGCAGATTGGATTAACAGTGAGATTCATTAGTTATCAGGAAAATTTCTACAAAAGGATTGTGGGTTCTTCAACACAGAAGCTTTTCAGTCAAGCGTGGATGGGTCTGACATCAGGAGACTGGGGTTGCTGGGAGAGGAATTCCGGCCAGGGCAAATTTGTTACTCATGATGATTCCTATGACCAAGGTTATGCTGGGGCAGGTCAATCTTACTCAGTTCAACTAGTTGGCAAAAATCAGTGTTGGTATATGAACCATGGTAAAACTTACATCCTGGATGATCCCCTGTTCACAGGATCGCTGATGCTCTGGGAAGCCCTGTCAGCTGTGCTTGGCTTGGTGTGCAGCTCCCTCTTTCCTTCCCGATACACTCCGTGCCCGGACTTTTTGCAGAAAATACAAAAACGGAGCCAGGTAATTTGCTTTGTCCCATCCCACCGGTGCCAGCACAACCCAGCTGCTCTAATCTTCCTTCTACCTCTCTCCCTCTTTTCTCTCACTGGCTCCTAAATCTCAGGCTTGCCACTGGAGAGAAAAGTCTGGGAAACTGTCTTATTTGGGAACATATGCTGGATACCTAAATGCTAAAGTGAATCTCTGTTTCTGCGATCTTGATATTGTCTCTAGGGACAGAAGGACCCAGGCAGTGGCAGGACACTCTACAAAAGATCCTGAGATAAAATAACCAGCTAGAACATCTGATTGCCAGGGTGGAGCATTTAATTACAGAGCCTCTTCTATCACTGGGAATGAAGATGGACATGCTGTTGCACTAGTGTGGGGGAGAGAAAAAATGAGATTGAGCAGCAGCAAAGAAACAAAGGCGAAGCTGAAGGAAAACGAAATATGGAGATGATTTAAAATCACTTATGAGACCTGTGCCTGCTAATGCATTTTTTCAAATGATTATGACTTACATAAAATACATTCAGACATCTTCTTCTCATTAGAAATACTAAGTTGAAAAAGATATAACCAGTATCCCAGTGTGTTCCTCTTACATGAGCTTTTGAACCACAGCTACGAAGTTGCATCCAACATTGGTATGCCTTAACATCATATGTTGCTGGATGATGAGACATCTGTGTTCTTACATGGACAATCATATTTACTCCAACATCAGTGAGAGTGTTTCTAGAGAACAATTGCTGATGTGTTAGCATGGTTTCTATTTTTCTGTTGAGACTGGTACGCCTCATCTTTGATTTCATATTTTTCTAACAGATGGGAGTTTCAAAAGAGCTGTTATAGAGAGGTTTTACTGTTATTCACTGCTCTTTCACTGTTAGATAGCCAATGCTCTCAAACGTCAATGGAAAAAAGAGGGAAAGTCATTGGCTTAAGCCATGAAGATGCAGTGAAAACCCCAAGATAATGACCAAAGTAAGAAAACAACTCATTTTTTGCCAAGAGTAGGTCCATTCAAAGTGGTGGATGAAGCAGCTCAGAGGGTGACACTGTTAGTATTGACTTTTTTTAATGAGGCTCAACCAGAAAAAGCTCCGGTGTCAAACTTCCATAGCAATTCCTCTTTCGGGAGCAAAGACAAAGGATCGTGAAGCGAAAAGCCATATATATCCAACAAAAGGTTGTAACACCAGGTAACTGTTTTCATTTTTATTTACTCAGACTCCAAAAAGACCTAAATCTGACTGCATGGCTTTGCTTTCATCCACAGGTACGTTTTCCGAGCGCAATTCTAAAGCGATAGCGGACAAGCTGACAGAAGAGACTCAGCAGATTTCCAGTGCAGGGGAAAGGGCTTCAGAGCTGCAAATAATAATCAGAGGCTAAATTCTGCTCTCTGTCACACTGGAGAAAATTCAAAGTAATTACCCCACTGACTTCAGTGGAGTGATCCTAGATTTATATTACTGTAGATGACAGCAAAAATTGGACCCAATATAGAAATAATTTATCTAAGGCCTTAAGTGTAGTTGCACAATTCAATCTGTAAATAATGCCACTAATGCACATATGGCTAATTTACATTGAGACTATGAGAACATATCCAGTGCTGATTTCCAGGACGCCTGAAGCACTAAGCAATGCCAAAATAAATTTGCAGTATTCCCATAGCCCTTACAATACTTCCAGCTTTTGGTGTTGGGAAGAAGATGCACTACAGATATTTTGGAAAAGTGAAATTGTATCTGTTGTGTGACTAGGTATTGGATAATTCTTACAAAAGAGACATAGGAGGCTGCAAACAGCACTCCACGTCTACTTGCATGAGCTCTGCAAGCTCTCTCCTCTCAATAAGTTGTTCTTATCTAATTTGTCTCTTACTGGGAGCAGAATTTTAGGAGCAGCTTGAGTTTTCTAAGAATAAACCAAGCTTCAAAGGAAGGAGGGTTGTAAGCAACACTGGAGAAGAGTGCTTGGAGTACATACGTTTAATGCACATAAAACTTAACTACACCAATTTAATTTAGATTCCTTCTCTAATCACATATTTATATTAAGACCTCGCTGAAGCCAAATTGAAATTTATACTGCTAGGAGGCAAAGATGATATAAAATCTGAATTATTCATCAACTCAGCAAGAGAAAAAAAATTCTCCCAAAAATACCAAATATTGTTCTGGGCTTTATACCAGCTCTGCAATGTGGGGTGAAGATTTAGAAAATCCATGTCATGGTTTAGCAGCACTTGTAAGGAGACATGTTAAGTCTGAGTCTAACAAATACATCTATGCTCCTTCCTTCCTAAAATATTTTATGTTATATTAGTTTATTTTACTCTTTTGTATCATCAGGGAAGAAGGGTTCTCCTGTTACCAACATGCGGGAGGTGTTGAGACCCTGCAGTTAACTGCAGATTAATCACGGCTGACTCAGTGCTGCAGGTGGATTCCATTAGACCCTTCAACAAGAGAAAAGACATGGGGTAGTCCTCTGGTAGGAGAAAAAGCCCTGGGAAGAAATTTTGGGGGCAGCTAAGCCTGGGAAAAAGTCTTGAGAATGAGCAGGAAGTTTAAATGTGTTGTTTTAGTTAAGAAGACCAAACTTCAAGGAGAACTTTTGACTCTTTTTGAGGAGCACACTATGCTTTAAGGTGGGTAGATATTTTACCAGCTTATTGCAGCTGCTCATTTAGTACACAAAGCAATGATGGAAGTATAACAATTTAATCTTCTCACAAATAAGTCCCTTGTGTCTGCCCTCATATGGCAGCCTGCTGGTGTTGAATGTGTAGGTCCTATAATGTATTTTGAAGTCCTAAGGAGGAAAAAGAAGCAGAAAATTTCAGAGCTTCCATTATTAGAACTTTTTTTTTAGGGTAAAATTTTTTGGTATTTGCTGAGATTCTCCTTAAGAGAGCTGATAACTTTGGACAGTTTCTGAGGTAATGGTCTCGGCGATCCTCAGAGACCTATAAAAAGAGAGTAAATGCATGAGTTATTTAAACCCAGGAAAAATACCTCTGAAGAAATCTCATACTCAGACAAGGATAAAAAAACTTCTTTTTTTCTAGTTAGTTCATTAGGAGACCAGAAAAAAGGTCATAATTCTCAAGTTGTTTGTTTCTTTTGCTAATGTTTCTTAGGTTCTGTCAAGCATGAAAAAGCCTATTCTCTGCAGAGGTGGCCAAGTTATCCTTGACTCTCCTTTTATGCATTGGAAATGGACATGAATAATAAAAGTTGTTTGTGACCTTCAAGCATAGGACACATATTGAAAACAAGAAAAGAATGTGAATATTTAAGTCTGAAAACAGCTGTCATGTAGCCAGTTTCAATTTCTAATGTAACTCTTCAGTTTTGACCTGCCATTTGTGTTTCTATGATTTTTGGGTACTTCTCTAAGAGTCAGTTTTAGGAGAGCTAAAGGCAATTTTGAATTTAGCCCTAAGCATTCAGTTTTAGAAGAGCTGCATGTGACTGGTCCTGTCCTATGTATTGCTGAGGACAGTCTGAATCCGGTCAGGTCTATGGCCTTTCAGGGTGCCTGTATGTATCCCGTAGCTATTTCATGTTAGAAGTGCTCAAGGAGTTTGTGTGATGGGGACGCTTTGACAGAAGAGCAACATTTTTTGCCTACTTCCCATTTGTGCAAAAGCTGCTGAGAGCTGGGTGTCTTCATGTCTTTAAAAGACTGAACTGAAATCTAACCCAGGCACCTGACTCACATCTTGAGACACAGGCAGTTTGGGTCAAATCTGGATGACTGGCAAGTTTAATTATAGCATTTGATGACTGTTTTACAGCATTTAGGCCTCTTTGAACTTCACAATGGATGACAGTGTTGAAAGGCTGTGAAACAAGTTCAGCTAAAAACTAACCAAAAAGATGATGCTTCCAACACTCCTAGTGGTACCTGGTGTTTATTTGAAGTCTGACACTGCACAAAATTTTAGTGTATCAGTGGCTCTGCGTTTCTGGTTGAAAAGTATCAAATTTCTGTCAAAACTATAGACAATTCCATGGGCATCTGCCTGATCTCAAGCCCCCACTCCCCTCTTTAAAGATACATTTCCTTTGTTATGTGTTGTATGATCCTGTTTATTGCTGAGGGGAGGATAAACCCATACCTGGCCGGAGAGAGTACGGGCACAGAAGTGATGACAGTGGCTGTACCCAAGAGCTGGAGGATGAGATCCCACTTCTGAGATGTGCTGTAGGATTAATATGTGAAAGGTAAAACAGAGCACACAGAGCAGGACGGTGCCAATTTCACCCAGCCTCAGAAAACCATGAATGCCTGGGGATGCAAAATTTGGGTTCGGGACAGAAACATGATGAATATTCATCTAGTTTTTTAATATTTACGTCAAAATACTTCCCGTTAATGGATTCTTCTCAAGCCAAGAGAGCAGACAAAAACAGTAGCTTGAGAAAAACTTTCCAATGCACAGTGGTGGGTTTGAGCCCAGCTATTTGATTTCTGCAATCAATTTAATCCTAGTGAATTCCTGGAGAAGTCACTAATTGAAAAAATAACAACAGCTAAGATAAAGTTAACAGACAACAATGTTCAGTCTCAAAATTTGCATAGTGTCTCCAGAAAATGTGCAATCGGGACAGTTGCAAAAGCTACTGGAAGTTAAGAGTCAGCCGGGCAAAAAGGAGGAATTTGTTACATTTTTGTACAAAACCAGCCTGTGCCTCACAACTGCATAATGTTCTAAACAAACACAGTGCCCGCGATCTGCCAACAAAGAATTATTCAGCAAGTAATTTCAAAGGAGCGATAGCATTTTCATAAAAAATAACAAAATGCTTCCTACATCATAAACAGAAAGCAGGGAGAAATTAATTCACCAGATTATCTGCCACGGTTTCCCACTGTAAGCACAACTGCTCTGATCCTCTTTAGCAAGTACGCAACTGGAAATGAGAAGCAGAAGATGGAACTGTCTCAGCAGCACAGGCAAAGAGATTTTCTTGCATTTTCTTTTGCAAGGGCAGCCAGAATATCAAGCCTGATGTTTAATCAGATGCACCGTTGGCTCAGGAGGGAGAACTGAGAGGCTATTTCAAATTGCTGAAATTGAAAATAATCCGCCATAATTCTTGGAATTCCCTCTTCAAAAAACAATGTAGAACTCTTGGGCCAGAAATGCCTGGAATAATGTGTAATGGAGATAGATGGCACACATGAGGATTAAGGTTGTGTATTAAATACACCATAGATATCCACTGTTGTTCTGCGATAAACAGTTTTTAAACTCTCCCTCATCACCGTACTGTGTTTTCTGTCCAAGTCCACCCACTCTGAGGATGTTCTATCACAAATTTTCCAGTCCTTGGTTTTGTTTCTTTTAGAGGGTTTTCAGTTCAAAATGTTACGTTTGGAGCTTAAACTCAAAAGTAGCTCCTTTGAGTGCTATACTGGAGTAAAAAGGATTTCTCTCTGAGGACGGTAGCTCCTGTACCATCCTCCGCATTGTCCTTTTCCCTGTCCTCCCACCACCCGTGTAGGGTTTGAGAAAGACAGCTGAGAAAAGCAAGCCCAGAATTCTCACTGCTGAAGAAAAAGCCATCAAAGCTGGAACATCTGGCCTCAGAAAGCTGTTCCTACATGTCTGATTTGCACTATCTGTACTGTGATCCCGGTGGCTGCTCCAACAGCCCCTCTTCTTGTCGATGATGTCCCTCTCTTCTCTCGTGCTGTTAGTCCACTTAGCTGTTCCTTCCTAAATAAAACTCTCAAAAGAACAAAACTTTTGGGATTAAGAAGCATTTTGCTGATGTGAGCTACCTAGAAGAAGGAATATGATGACCTTGATACATAAAAAACTGTAAGCCCTTTTCACAGAGAAAGCATGAATTACAGATCTTGGCAAAACTCAATCTAAGAAAAATTCCACCCTTTACCCAGGAGACATCTGAGTTTTAATTATCTCTTTCAGAGTCCCTAGACTTTCCTTCTCTTGTATGTATTTTTGTCTGCTCATTCTAATCAGCCGAGGGACAGTGAAACCAGAATGTGTCCATCACTTCTGTCAGCTTCACAGTATCCTTCCCCACGTGAGCTGCTGTTTGGTTAGCGCCCACTTCAAATTCAGGCAGAAAAAATGGTTTCTCAAAGATTAGTCATCCTCATTAGCATTCCCACTGTACTGCTAAGGCAAAGTATTTAATATTAATGACCACTTATATTCCCATGCTGTTTGTCCTGCATCCGCATTGTTTGGTCTGAACATGGGGAGGAAAGCAAAGCAACAGTACGGTCTTGTAACCAAAATGGTGCACAGAAAACAAAATGGATTTTCTAATATTCACTAAATCATGGAGAGCGATAAGCAAAACCTACAGTGCATGCAGCCACTGAGTGGTGGCGGTGGTTTCGCAAGCAGGAATCTGAGTTGTTTCTGGATTATGCTCTAACATAGTGCCAGGGGACACTGTGTTGCTGGAGATATCATTATTTTCTCTGAGATGTTTTGTCATTTATATCGCACGTTACATTCAATGAGACAACAATGTCCCTATTCCAAAGAGAGCAAAATCAAAAGGCTGGATTGCAACTTGACCCTAGAGGGGTCTAAGAGGGAATAAAATATATCTGGTGCACCTTTGAACGGGATTCACTTGGAGCGCAGGGCTGGGGGAGTCGAGGGCACATCTCCCCATCGCCTGCCCCACCAGCCGTGCAGAGAGTCATGAGAAAGGCTCTGCTCTCCTCACATGCCACGTTGCACACAAGGAGTAGAGGCCTAATAATCTTCTTATTTTTGAAAGCAGGAAAGGCAGATTGGGTATTGCATGGATATATTGTATGCAGAGGTACTAAAGTTCTTCCCCTGTTTAGCTGCATGCATATGTATTCCAGTCAGATCCCATTTAAAAAGGGACAATAACGAGAAATGATAGAATATCAATAAAAGACAAGGAAAAAGCAAAATCCTGCCTGTTGTTAGAACCCGTAAAACTTAGTTCATAAGACACAGCATGCAAGACATGATGTTTGACTTAAATTTCTGATTAAATAAATACATTCTGCCTACTGGAAATTCATATCTTGTTTTGATTTGACGAGTGCATCATGATTGATTTCGATTTAGTGCAAGGAAGAATATTCTATTAAAACAGAATTTGTTTGTGGTAAAATTCATTTAAGAAATAATGTGATGTACAGCTGTCTCCCTGGTTTCCAACAAGAACCCCGTGGCTTTCCCCATGGCCTAAGTCTCCTGCAGAATGCTGTCACCAGAATCCTTCCAGGCTTTTCCAGCCTGAAATAACTGCTACTCTTTCCCCAAGAGCAGTAGTTTGGCCTGGAAGCTTAATTGACAACTCATTGCAGAGCATTTGGGAAAGATACCTGAGGAGGGAAAGCGATTTTCAGGTGAGGGGGATGGTGATTTATCCAAAAGGTTGAATGTAGCCTTCATTTGACCATTAGTATCTCACCAATACAAACCATAGCACTCGTAACTCTTTAATAAATTATTACCCTAGATAATCCATTTACATGCTTTTGCCTACATACATTCCCAAGACATGTTTTAAAGTTAGCATTTCCAACTGGGCCATCTACTTTCCAGCATCAACAAAAATCAGATACAGTGTGGAAGAGGAAAGCAGTGCCAGGACTGTGTTAATTATCACAGCATGCAGACAAATATCATTCCTAGTCAAAACTTAAGGGTTATTTAAGTATCGTGGTTACTTAAATTGTGTACAGAGATAATATGAGCTGTGACTCAGACTAATGACTCTGTAGACCAGTGATCCCCAACCTTTTCTGACCCCGGACAATAACTCGCTCAGCATTAAGTGTTGTGGGCAGCATCATACTTTATTCTCCCTAATGGCCTTCAGCTTTAACTTTTTAATTTCCTGTAGGTCTCAGCAGTATGAGAAGGTCTCTCAAGCTTTTTGTTGCTCACTAACCCGTGAGCCACGGGCTGGGGACTCATGAGTGAGGGGTGGTGGATGAAGTATTATCTGACTTGGCTGCTGATTTCCCTGCTCGTTATGGTGTGTGGGGGTGGGATATGGACCCTTGCAACCCTAATTGCACGTGGGCTTCTCTTCTTTTTTTGTAGAAACAAAGTCAATACCTGTGACTCTGCTCACAGGTGTGTACTCGCACACATGCACATGTAGCCTCCAGGTGTACCATCAGCAAAATTATGTGCCTTCTAAACATCTGACAATTATTTTCGCTTTCTCATTTAAATGCAATGGAATTGCCAAGGGCAGGTGGTTGGGTGGGAAATAAAGTAGTTCCTGAAGCGGCGTGAGGCAGGATGGGCTGACCCAGAGCTCGCTGCAGAGCAGCAGGAGTCCCTGGCACCCCTGCACCTCTAATGGTAATATTAAATAATAGTGATGCTGATAATAATAACAATAGATGTCTACAGAAGTTCCCTCCTCAGCTCCAGTAAAGATCTCTCTCCCTTACACAAAAAGTGATGAATTAATTAACGAGACGGGGCTTTGAGCGGGGAGGGGACCCCGAGGGCCCGGCTCCCCGTACCCCCGGGGGAACCCCGGCCTCCCCCCTCCGCCCGGGGGGGACCCCGCGGTGCTCTCGGCAGCGCCTGCCCCCGGTGACCGGGCCGGGAGGGGAGGGGGCGAACCCTGCCCTGTGCCCTGTGACCGCCGGCAGCATGGGGAAGGCGGAAGCGGCGGAGCCGGCCCGTCAGGCCGGGCGGCGGCGCGGGGGGAGCGCGGCGAGAGGCTGCGGCGGGCGGGAGGGACGGAGGGCAGCGCCGTGACGGCCGCGCCGGCCGCGCAGCCCGGCCCGACACCCCCACGGGGAGCGGCGCGGCGGCGAGTCCCCCCGCCGGCGCTGCCCGCCGAGCCGCGAGGGGCAGGGGGAGGCCGCCGGCGGCCTGCGGGGCCTTTCGGGCCGGGCCGCGCTGAGGGGGCCGCGGCGCTGCGGGCCGGGCCGGGTGGCGGAGAGGCCCTGCCCGGGGGATGCGCTGGGGGCGGCGGGGAGCCGGGCCGGGGGCAGCCGCGGGAGGGGAGCGGGGAGCCCGGCGGCGGGGAGAGAGTCGTGAGGGTGCTGCGGGGGGACCCCGCGGCCCCCGGGCATGGAGCCGCAGGTAGGGCTGCTGTGCGGGGAACGTGAGCAGCGCGGGGTGCCGCCCGCGGCCCGGAGCGCCGGGGGAAGGAGCGGGCTGAGCCCCTGACAGGTGTCTCCGCCGAAAGGGCCCTTGCGCAGCGTCTCGGAGACTTTGAGACTCGGTGTTTGTTGTTATTGCTGCTGCGATCTTCAAAGATGATGCTGGCAGAGCAAGCCCAGAAGTGGTTCCCGACTCACGTGCAAGTTACGGTCCTTCAAGCTAAAGGGCTGAAGCCAAAAGGTAAAAACGGCAGCAACGATGCCTACACCATCATACAGCTGGGCAAGGAGAAGTACTCCACCTCGGTGGCCGAGAAGACCCTGGATCCCGTCTGGAAAGAAGAGGCCTCCTTCGAGCTCCCTGGATTACTCATGCAGGAGAATCCAGAAAAATACATCTTGTACCTGATCGTCATGCACAGGTCGCTGGTGGGGCTGGACAAGTTTTTGGGACAGGTGGCGATAAGTCTGAATGATATATTTGAGGACAAGCAAAGAAGGAAAACAGAGTAAGTGATGGTTAGTTTTTTTTTTTTTTCATTATAATTTGTGTTACTTGTACACTTGCACTTGGAGAAGGGAGTAGTAGCCTTATTATCAGCATATCTTGAAATTAAATTAGTATGTTTCTTCTGTGGTGTGTTCAAAGCCCCTAACTTATACAGTTATGTCATTGCGGCCTGACCTCTTCCAGAGAGAAGTTTGCTGTAATCACAGTTGCCGCCCTGCACAGGGAGGGACAGTCAATAACATCACCATTTTTTGACAAATTCTTGTGTGCATCCCTCGTTATGGTCTGTTTTTCTAAAGGGTTTTTCTTAATTCTGCTTAGGGCCATATTATCCTTCAACCTGTACCTCGCTTTGAATCACCTATGAGACTCAGACTCCCTCGAAGCTTGGTGTCGTTCTCTTTAAAAATGTTTTCCTTCAGTTACTGCAGGAGTCTTTAAATATTTTATATTTATGCTTTAGCGGTCAACAAACTGTGACTTCGCGAAGGTTTACCACAGCAGCACAGTGTTTTTCTGGTCCTTAGGCCGCAATGCTGCAGGCTGCTCTGTGCAGCAGGCCTCACCAGAGAGGACTGAAGAGAAATTTCTGCTGTTGCAGTAGCCTCCATGGTTACCTACATAAGCCTTCGTCAAATCATATTGCTGTTTGCCAGCAAATTCTGGCACTAGAATGCAAGAAGAAAAAAGAAGCATCACAGGAGTTTATTAGGCTGACCTGCAAATGTATCTAACTCTGGGTTTTTCAACTAAATTAGTAAAATTGTTACAATTTCTCATGAGGACATGGTTGCACAAAGATGTTGGGTACCAATGTAATTTATCCTCCAAAGAGTATGGGAATAAACTGTAGGTGTAAGCGTGTTGCCGGCGTGCTTGTGACTATGTGATTTCTGTTTGCTTTAGCAGTGCTTGACCCACAGAATTGGTCCAAGAACAGCATGGACACCTCCAAGTTAGGGGTATGTAGGCAGTGATGTATGAGCGCTTCCTGCAGTGGCTAAAAATTGCCTGCCTCTGGTGCCTTTCCTCCTTCAGTGCTTCTCCAGTAGAGCAGAAAGGCTCCTGTGCCCAAACCTCAGGTGTTAGAATCTGGTATTTCTTCTGTTGGTGACGGTGGGTCTATGGTAAGATGCTGGGCTTTGCATCAGAGTGAGCGCTTGGCGCCATTGTCCATCGCTGACTGTGCTGGGGAGGCGGGAACCTCCAGCAAAGTCGGAGTGGGCAGTTGGGGGCAGAAATCAGTACAGGAACACCAGCCAGGTCCAGTTTACCACACAACTGTTTCTGCAGAAACCATCTCAAAACCCGGTCCTGCTTATGTGCAGTGGCTGAGAGTGAAGGAGCAGCTGTCCTTGCCCTGGTATTTGGCTATTTTTGTAAATTAATTTTTAGCAAAACAGTCTGTTCACCAACCATGTAATAGGAAATCGCGTGTCCATGCAGAATCTTATGTGCATTCATGGTCTGAAGCAGTATACTTCTTAATCGCTGATCTTTTTCAGGACAAACCAGTTATCTTGATGCAATACATGGTAATGCCTGTAGCCTTAGGGTCTTAATTTCTGTTTACACTTACTCAAGAAGTGCTCTTTAGAGATGCATCTTAAATATTCTTTAATCATCAGTTGTAATTGCCTTGCAAGTCATAGGCGACTGCTCTAGCTTAAATGCTTAGCTGCTCTACAGAAAAAAAAAGGTGAATTAATCAAGTAGAAATGCTACTAAGTGCAAAAACTTTGTAAGTCTGGGTAGAAATATGTATTTAGAAGCTGGAGGAAAATATGTAAATTATTCATGTATTACTGTGACTAACAAAACTTCTTTTTGAGGAGCCATCCGCTTTTGCACCAATTCTAGTAAAAGTAGTACTGAAGTCTTAAAAAATTATTGCAAAAATTTGCAAGCGAGGTAATTGACATAGTCCTTGTGCTAGTTAAATTAACATTCGTATCTCTTTGGTATTTTTATGTGGAGTTGTGCTCAGCAGGGCTTCGTAAGCGTTCTTTATTTTTTCATTTCTTTCTGTGAAGTGAGAGAGAGGAACTTGCACCATGTTCCCAAGGCCACCGCTGAAGTGACCAGGGCTCCCCGAGAAAGCCGCTGCAGAACAGGGGGAAGCTTTTCCAAACAGCCCACGTCCTATTTTCAAAAGTTACTTGAGCGTTTAAGATTAAAAGTTGGTGGGTGTTAGGCTTCTGGAGCTGAACAGCCGTACTTGTAAAATCTTACATACATGTAAAAGTGTGGATAGGCGGTTAGTGGGATTTTTGGCAGGACATACTTAATGTCAATTTAAATTCTTATGAGATAGGAGCCACAGAAAGCAGCCCGCTGCTTAGAACCTAGAAAATGCCCCGTTTGAAAGTCACTTCTGAAAAAAACAATTCAAAGTCCTTAAGTGTTTAGATGTTTTGGAAAAGTTACCGAGGTTATCTGCTCATGTGCCTTCGTGGAATGCGGGTGTGGTGTTGCTGACTCCGTGGAGCTGGAGATGTGGATGCAATATTTGTGTGTGCATGTGGGAGGAGGGCAAACTTTCAAGAGTATATTTGCAAATGCGATTTTAAACAAAATGCTCTTTCTTACTCTCCATTTATTAAATCCTTTTTGATACAAAATATTCCGAGTCCTGTGTTGGCAGTAAACTAAGAGTAATATATTGGGACCCAAAGACCTTTGAGCCGTGACTGTGGTGTGGGAACTGAGATACCCAGTGCTTTTCAAGACCAAGTCCAATGTCTTTATTACCAAAGCATTCTGATGGTTGAAAGCTATATTCATTGTTTCAGAAACACTAATCTGTTTTATTAAGCAATGTTTTTACTTTCAAATATGTTCAACAGGCTTGTGGTGTTATTAAATCCAGAGTTATTTTCTCATGTTGATGTAACCTTAACATTTCTTGCTTTGTTTGGGGATGAATGAGATCCAGTTATTTGATGAAGTGTCTATTGGTAATATTTCTACTTTTTAATATATTTAATAGCTTCCTCTTTCCAACACAGCTGTACATATGGTGCTGTAAGAGACAGACTCAAGAGTCACCAGGGTATTGCAAAAAAGATATTTAATATTCTGCACAATGCTGAACCCTGTCAGCAATTCCCTAGTGCTTTTTTAGTAAGGAGGTACGAGAAGTGAAGGCTACCAGCTGATTTTGAATTCCTAGGAAGACTGTGGGGTGTGTGACATTCAGCTCTTTGTATTTTTTTTTTTCAATTTAATATTTTATACTTTGGAAAAAATAAGTTTAAAAAATCACTGCAGCTTCAGGAACATTATATTTGGGAAAAACAATCCCTTTTTTCTCTGTAGTTTTTTTTGTTACTTGTCACATCTTAAGAAAAAAACTCTCAGCAGTTAAGTTTCAGGCAGAGGCCTCGTGATAGGATTTGCGGGTCTTGTGTTCTAATAAACTTGCTCCGGCACAAGATTTAATGAAATGAAACAGTATATATTCTATAATTTGATAGTGAAAATTTTGCACACACCATCACACAACGTTATTTCGTTTTCTTTCTGAAACTGATGATTTTTCAAATTCTTAAAAGTGAAAAGTCCTAGAACTGTGAGATCCAGATGTGGCTCAGATGGTCCCTTACAAGGTCTCTTCCAGAGACTTCAGCCAAAGCATCTGCAGGATCCGAGTTCATTTTCTTGCTCTGTTGGTGCAAAAGTGCCCATCACACTCTGCCAGCTTTGTAAATTTGTCTCTGGCATCTCCGCTGTAGTTGGAAGTGCATGGGCTTTTTTTTACTTCTGCTCTTTTGTCCAGAGTTGAAAACAAGGATCCAGATGCTGAGAGATTTTACTGAGGTTTTTTTAACGGTTCAGAAAGCTTGGGAGATGCTGCTTTGTTGGAAGTATATTTAACATAAGTTTTCAGATCTTGGATTTCTGACATGGTTTTATTTTTTGCAGTAAAATCCTGTGGGTTTTTTTTTTTTTAATTCATCCTGAGAAATACATGACATTTTTTTGTCTGCTGTTGCAGAAAAAATATGCCTCTTTTGCTCTTGTAGTTTTAATGTAAATGATGATCAATGAATGTGTTGTATTAAAGCACATATACGTTTTTGTAATAATTTCAATTCTGTTATAGTTGCCTTAATGCTGCTGATGATCTGACAATGCGAAACATCAAAACAAATTTTTGAATGATGATGGAATTAAAAATATTCATTTACTGGCATGTCTTAATTTACTGAAGTATTTTTTCAGTAGTTTTTCTTAACGACTGTGCTTATTTATTTTTTATTAATTTATTTTCCTGTGTGCTAAATGAACATGGCCATAGAAGAACAAATTTCTTTTAGCTTTCACCATTATGTTACTTATTCTTGTTACTTTGTCCTTGTTGCTCTCTAATTCCACACTATTTATTGTCCATTCCTTTATTAGCTTTTCTGGAGAGCTGATTTTATTATACGTTCAGCTGATTTAAGATACAACATTTGTCTGGAATGTTATAAATTTGACTAGGGTGGGTGATTGTAGAGTTTTTATTTCTTATGGAAATTTTGTTGGAGGAGATTTTTTTTTTATTTCTGACTTATACCCTTTCTCCTTGGTTTCTTTAATACCTCAACACCCCTCCAATTGCAGCAGTGTTGTACAAAATGTTTACTTGAGAATAGTCCAGTGAAGGAGTCTTGGCCTTATCCGAGATGCTTCTCCCCTACTTACATCGATCCTATAAAATAGTCTAAAACAGCTTCTCAGCAACAAACAGAATTAACGATTGACCACGATCAATGTGTTGTACGCACTTATACCTTAGTGCTGCTGAGCTTCCTGGAAATTGTGGGTCTTCCTCCAAATGAAGGTGAATTCCTTCCTGGCAGCCTCTCTCTTGTGCAGGGACAAGCAAGGGGCGGATGCTCGAGTTGGTACCTTCAAATACAACGTGAATTAGGAACAAGCAAACAACTAGTAAACAGATAGTATATATCATGGGCTCAGTGCTTGTTAATGAACAGTGCCTTTTTAAAAATAATTCTATGAAACAACACTTTATAGCTATTACTTGCTATTTTTGAGTCTTAAATTTTGTTTAAACCAGAAAACTGCATTTTAGATTATTTTACGTGATTAAATAGTAGTGGAAGCGGCAGGCTGGAACAGAAATTATCAAAATGTTGTGGTTGAAGTAAGAGACAAAACTTGTTCCACTCCAGTCAAAAGTGGGAAGAGGAATAACTCAGAAATTTGTTAAAGGCACAGAAATAATGAGCCTGGAGGATCCTTACAGGTTTGTGTTGCTGCTTTCATGGTCCACTCAGTAAATATAATAAAAAAGGAAGAAAATTAGTAGTGAGGAACAGAAGAGAAAGATGGTTGTGGGGAAAACAAAAAGTTGTGCCCAGTTGTAGCTTTATGGGAACATAGCAATATTTTCAAATTATCTAGTAATATTCCCAGCATTTACACTTTGACAACAAATGCAAGCACATCCTCTAAATAAGTCATAATTCTGAGTAAGTCTGAGTGCCATCTGGATTGAAATATTTCTCTGTTTTCTGTGTATACATCCATGCATGTACACACACTTAACAACTGGCCTTACTTCTCATACCTTCAGTTATTTTGTTTCTAAGATAAAAGTTTTCACACATAGCTTTTAGCCAAAACAGTAAGTGAACTAAGACCACGTTAATTACTTTGATTCCAGTTGATGTTAGTTAAACCCTTAGGAAGAGTGTTGTGACGTGTCAGTTGCCACGTGTTTTGCGGTGTTACATGTCACTCTGTAATATTTATTTTTAAACTCTACTTTGTATATCTCATTTCAGTTGGCTTCCAGAAAGTAATAGTATTCCTCTTTGCAAATGTCATCGCTTATTTTAATAAATAATCTGTTTTCTTCTGCATTTCTCTTCATATACAGTGTAGACTGTGGTCAGCCCCTTGCCTTAGTTTTCCTACTTACTGACTTGAGGGGCAGTCTCTTGATATGGTGTCTGAGTGATTTATCACAAAACCTACTTCTGCATTTTTCAAAGTGCATTTGCTGCTAATGAAAATTTTAGTTCTGGGCTTTGGATGTTGTTTTTTATCCATTAGCTGTGGACATTTGTGTTAGTGGAATTTCATGAACCAAGTTTCTTCAGCGTGTCCAGCTTGAACATAGTAATCTGAGATGAAAAGTACTTCTCTCCCCTGACAGCTGATGGGCATGTTCTGTCAGTGTGATTTTGGTAGTTTGAGGAGGTAGGAAATTCTCCCCATCCCTGTGTAGCAGATTGAAGCTGCTTAGCTGATTTTTCTGGTAAAATCAAGGTTAGAAGACTTGTGGATGCTGTGATGATTTTGTGGCTTTTTTGCAGGATTCCTTCAGTAATTCATGAATCGAAACCAAGATTTTGCAAAAGTCTTTGGGTCCAATCTAATGATTTCATCAAAGCAAAATCAGATCAGTTCAGTAGATATCTGCAGGTAGGGTGAAGGCAGAGCGGTGTATTTGAGAAGCAGCAAAATGAGTGAGAAAATTCTTTTAGTAATTTCCATCTTCTGCACTGACAAGAAGATGGAGTCAGAAGGTCATCTGTCATGCACAGGTTTAATGCGCCAGCTAGAAGACATCTGATTCATGTTGAAATTAGTAGACAAGTATCCCAGTGGTTTTGGAGGGCATTAAAGTTTTAAGTATATGATTAAAATGTAATTAAAATTACATAGTGGTTTTTCTTACTCATACTATTTTTCTTACCCATACTGTCAACCTGGCCTGCTCACTCTTACATGGTGAGCAGAACAGGTTGAGGGATGCTAAGGCTTGGAACTGTCGAATTCTATGGCAGGTTTGGAGCATAAGACATCACAACATCAGCTTCCTGCAATTAGGAGAAATGAGATATTGTTTTCAAAATGTTTATTGAATGCAGGATGAAGGGTGCAATGAGAATAGTCTAGATGAGCTAA
This sequence comes from Streptopelia decaocto, assembly GCF_964273445.1. Classification (NCBI taxonomy): domain Eukaryota; kingdom Metazoa; phylum Chordata; class Aves; order Columbiformes; family Columbidae; genus Streptopelia; species Streptopelia decaocto. Next base: position 65,796,422 of record NC_138659.1, on the reverse strand, counting down.
AGTGAGTTGGAAAACCACATTCATGGGAAGAAAATGAAATCAGGAAAAGAGGAGGAGAACGGGTGAAGAAATTGTGTTGCAAATATGTTTGTGGATCACTAGCTGTTTAGATGGAATAGGCAGGCCAGAATTTTGTAACTTGCTCATTAATAGTAATTTCGTTTTCTCCTTCACTCTTCCTGTCTACTTTTTTTAAGGTAAAGCGTTCAGTATTGCTGATAGTGTGCAATTTACTTTAATAGTGTGCAGAAGATGGTTACTGTCTTTCAGAGAAATAAGGGAGTTTGCTAATTGTAGGTATGGCCAAAGCTGAGTAATCTGCTCATGGTTAGACAATAGCCATGTTTCTTTAGACTGAGGTTTAGTTTTTCAGGGCTGACTGGGCAGCAGGATTTTTCAGCCTTGAATATTGATGTTCTGTTTACGTGTTCCAAAAAATTGTGAGCATACGGAGTGGCAATTTATATAATACTTACAAAATAAAAACTATCAGAAACCTGTGCAAGACAGGTGAAGCCCGTTAGCACACTCAAAAACAGATGAGAAAAAGAAGCAAGGGTTGTTCTGATGGAAACCATAGGGGAAAAGTCGAAATTAGAGGGTGTACGGAGGATGTTGTCCTACAGAACATTTGAAGGTGAGAGCAAGAAGCATGAATGTGATTCGGAAGGCAATGGCACTTCCTTTGAAGTTGGGAAAATTTGCCAGACTTTGTACAAGGTCTGTTTAAATAAGGACTGACTGCAAGACTGGATGTAATATTTGGTATTAAATAAAAGGGCATCTGCTCTCATAAAAGCCACCCTGTTTTGTTCGTGTATGTTATTGGCTATTTTCCTACTTTGTATAGGCTTTCTATAGAATAAGCTCATGGCAGCCTGACAAATGGAGCATTTATTGTGGCTAAAAGTACTGTAAACAAAACCAAAATAGCAAGTTTTATTGGCTTTTATAATACATTACAATTTTTTAAATTGGCAGCGGTATAGTGGAATTTAGTATTTTAGGACCCAAATGTTGTTATCTGAAAACAGTGGACTTCATTTTCCAATTCTTTTTTCTATTATATACAGCGCTGGTTTTTTTTCTATTTGTTGCTCACGCCCATGTGTTGTAGAAACAGATTCTAATAAGAAACATTTACAGACTCAGTTGCTCATTCACGTGCAGCTCCACACAAATGCATTGCCTATATTTGTTCTCATCTGTTTAAAAAAAAAAGGTAATTATTTGCCTTTGAATTTGAAGAAAATCATTATTTGAGTCTGCTTCTCATATTGTCTTGTTATGAGCTGGAGCATATGGAACCTTCATTATGACTAAAACAAGATAAACTCTCCAAGGTAACAAAGAAACCTCCTTGAAATGCCTACGAAAATTAAATATCCGTGTTTTATACAAAGATTTGATCCAGCAATCATTATTCAAATGGAAATTCCACTGAAGTCCAGAGGAATTTTGCTGGGGTAAAGAGTTGGTGATTAAATTCTGTTGGAACCAGTAGTAGGGCTGGGCCTGGTCCCAGCAGGCCCCGTACCTTCATGGCTGTGGTACCTTCCTGTGGCAAGGCGAGTTTCTTTGTTTTCCCAGCTGAACTTATTTTTAGTGTGAAGTTCTTCAAACTCTACCTTGAAAACAGATGTCCAGGCTGCAAAAGTAATGCGGATTAGTTGTGTGCTGGAATTCTCCTTCAGAGCTGGCGAATGTCAAAGTAGTATGTGGAGATATGCCATTAGGTGAGTGCTGGTAGTGGCACAGGGTGGTTGTTGATTCATGATAAAAATATCAATAATGGAGTTAAGCTTTAAAAGAAAAGGCTTTCTTCATATTGTGCTACAAGTCTGCAAGCATCATATATCAGTTTTGGTTTTTTTTTTTTTTCTGATTCCTAAGTATAATACAAACATGAAAATTTAGCAGTTTTATCAGAAATAGAGTATTAATGTTTGAGAACTGTGAGGGGAGGGAAAGAGGGAGAAGAAGAATATGTTTTATTACAGCGCAGGCTGAGCCATTAAATTTCAGTGTCAAAACCAGAGATCCTCTGCCTATTAACCCTCTTAAAATGCTCATAAGCCTTATTTATATTTATGTTTATGCTTAGTATCTAAGGAATCGTAAGGACTTTCTCAGTTTCAGGGAGTTTTTTGGCTTGGAGGTTTTTTTCTGCACAGGCAAGATCTGTCCGGTTGAGATTTATAAGCAAGGGCTTGCTCATTATGGCTATGTATTCTTATTTTTTTTGGAGAATATATGAACACATTTTCTTTTAAAGAAAGTAGGCTATCTTATCTTCCAGGATTTGTGATGTATCACAAAAAGAGATTTACTCTTAGTGCTGTTGTGTGTGTTTTCTGTAATGACTCTATAGATGAATTAAAGAGTTTCTGGAATCAGTTACCAAGAAGTGAAACATTATTAACTACGAGGAAAAATGATCCATCTTCTTCAGACACATAACGTATTTCAGGTTTTGTGTTTCATTTAAAATACATAAATGGAATTACAGCAGAAGAAAAACTGTGCTCCTAAAGGTTTAATTGTCCTCCTACCAGTTTGAAATTCTGGATCTACTGGTCTGGATTCATGTTGTCAAAGACAGAGAAGGTCTGATATTTCTCCACTATTCTGGTTTAGTAAAAAACATCTTGGACATCACAAAGCAACAAAAAAGTTATAATACTCTTTATCCTTTTGGTATTTCTTTGGCGGATCACTTTTACAAATACAGGGTGTTTCAAGAAGGTGGACCCAATTTCAAAGTAATTTCAATTTGAAATTGGGTCCATCTTTTTGAAACACCCTGTATTTTCTTGGCTCAAAAAATAGTACCCCTGCCTGAAAATTTGATTTCAGCTGTCACCTTCGGAAATATTTATGAAATCTGAAAGGAAATGGAGGGTTATTTTTCTCCTTTCCTGACCTTGTTTGCCGTATTAGGCAGTATTGAATAATGTATGTGCATCTGTGCTGATAAGCAATTTCATTTCTTAGTCTCCAGTTCAAAAGTTACTTCATGGTGATAATACACTGTTGTGTTAGCACGTTGTGTTAGTGCGCATTTCTCCTGGCAGTGGCTTTAGAGCAATTCTTTGGAGCTGGTGAATCTGAAATATGCCCTTGTGCCCTTTTTGAAATGGGAAAAGGCTGTTGGTGATCGATGTGGAGAAGTATTTGTCTCGTGGTCATTTGCTCAGGTGAAGCCATAGAAGGGAGATTGAGCGGTAATTCTGCAGATGCTTCCATGGGACAGCAGAGCAAAATAGGGAATGAATAAGACGCTTGGATAATCATAAAGCCTTTTTTGGACCTGGCAAGGAAGGACACTCGGTGTTTCGAAACAGATGATCACAGCTTCGATCTCTTTTCAAGGAGTGGGGGTTTATGTCATGGTTCCAGAGGCTGTGGAGGTATTTCTGAAGTTAGTCCTACCGGTGACGTGCAGAAGAAGGGATGGCTGTTAGATACACCTGCACGTTCTGCCACCGGTGCTTGTGGAGTCAACAGTAGGAGGGGTTACAGTTGCAGAACCAAAATGATAATTGACTATTCAGGGGTCTCAGGTATTTCTGTGATAGTGCAGTTGACACAAATCTTAAGCAGTGGTTAGAAGGAGAGGGCATAGAGGAAAAATGTTTGCTAGCATATAAGCCTGAGCGTAATCAAAGGAGAAAAAGTTACTAGATGGATTATTTGCTGCGTAGTATACATTCAGGTAATACACATCACTGCTTGGAAAGTAAAAAATCTTCTTTTAAATAGCAAAATAAAATATATTCGTATTTATAGTTAACATTAGATACAAATTCTCCTTTGTAAGCAGATAGGAACCCATTAACTTTGATGAAGTTTTAGTGAGCACCGTGGAATCGACTTTGGTTCTTGAAACAGGTGAAGAGTGCAGAGAGCTTATTGCTTAGTTAATTTTCTCTTCAAAAGCAAGTACAGACAAAAAAGTTTATCAATACAGGAGTGTATCAACTTTTGGTATAGAATTTGGTTTAAGTATTTTATGTTACATGAGCCAAGTACATTAACCAACTAAGCAGAGTTTAGCCTCCAGAAAACACAACTGACTTTTTTTTTTCTCCTTTAAGGTGGTTTCGCCTGGAGTCCAGACAAGGAAAGAGAACTAAAGATAGAGGAGAAATAAAGGTCAATATTCAGTTTATGAGGAATAACATGACAGCAAGTATGTTTGATTTGTCAATGAAGGACAAAACTAAATCCCCTTTTGCTAAACTAAAAGACAAAATGAAGGGTCGAAAAAATGACGGGACGTTTTCGGATACATCCTCTGCAATCATCCCAAGTACTCACATACCTGATGCAAACATGGAGGTATGTAGTGGTGAAGTACAAATGAAATCAAAACCAAAAAAGCCTTTCCTTTTGGGACCTCAGCGGTTGTCCTCGGCTCATTCGATGTCAGATTTAACGGGACCGCACGTCTCCTCAGAAAAAGTGAAGTCCAGCACAGTTGGCTACCCTTATCTTTTCAGGCGTCAGCTGGACTCTTTTGGTTCGGTTGATGAAGGCGGTAAGTAAAACTCATGACCATTATCATGACAGTTCGCTGCCATTGGAGCATTCAAGAGTCTGTTTCTTTAGGGTATGAAGCAATTTAAAGGCCAAAAAGTTAAGAATTATCGCAGGCCTGGTATCTTTTTTATACTTCCATTCGTTGATGGTAACTCATAAGCACTGTTTCTGAGCATAAGAAATAGCTCATATTAATCATAATTTATGGTGATTTAGCATTTTTCTGATATTTGAGTATCTTATAGAAGCATTGCATTCTAGAAGGAGCTATAGGCAAAACAACATCTTGTAAAAAAAAATGCTGTTTAAAAAGTTGAAAACTATCACCAAAGCTTTAAACCAGATTTATACAAAAAACTGAAAACACTTTGCGTTGTTCAAAGTTATTGTTCAGCAACAGACTAGTGTTGCTTTCTGGAATGGCACGCTAGTCACAGCTGTTTTCTTTGTAGAACTTAGTTTTCACACAGTTTGCTGTAGTGTCTATCCATAAACATTTCTGAATCGCAAAGTCAAGGCCACAGCTGTTCAGTTTTTTTAAAAATACCTTAATTAATCAGCGATGTTTTGAACTGAGACTTAATTGCAAAGCTTCTAGACCTGAGCTAAAATGGGTTCTCTGCCTGCCATAAACTATGAAATAGTATCTCGTTGATAATATACTAATGACAGATTGTTTGCAGGGAGTCTAAAATCTCCACACAGAAGGACATTAAGTGTTGATACTTCCAAACTGAACCAGCTTGACAGCACAGGTGATGAAACTGCACTCGAAGCCCAAAATGACCCATTTACCAATGTGAGTGCTTCGTTACCCCAAAAATTTGCTACGTTGCCAAGACAGAAGAACCCGTTTGAAGAAAGCCCCGCAACATGGGATCAAAACATAAGTCTGTTCTCCAGACCTGTCGACATCAGAAAAGAAATTAGAAAAGAGAAAAAAGAGAAAGTTAGTCTTTTTGAAAGAGTGACTGGAAAAAAAGATAGCAAGAGGTCAGATAAACTCAGCAATGGGGGATCAGAGAGTTCGACTGACTTGAAATCGCCGAGTGCGTTTGGTGAAACTCATCAGGAGAGTTTTGATTGTGAATCGACTAATCCGTTTGTGACGAACTTCAAGCCTACAAGCACGTTGCCATCTTCAAGGTAGGTTTTTGCTGTGCTTTGATCTGATATCTTGAACATGTTATGTAATTGAAAATGTGAAGTTTGGAGGAACACAGTCTATGTGCTTTATATACATTTATATCACTGCTTATCTGTTTCTAAGTAAAAGTGATGAACTTGTTATATAGTTTGATCTTTTCTCACTTCATTTTGAAGTTACATTTATATTACTAATATGTACTGTGAATGCTCTTGGGTGCTTGTATTTGTGGAGCACCTTGTTCTTGCTTCAGAATGGGTTCTTCCCAAAAGTCTTCTGCTTTCACTGAACACTCATTGCTAATTATTATGCTGCCCTAAGTCGGGGTTTTAGAGAGAAAGGTTTCAACTCTAAGGGAAAGATGAAACGGAACAAATAAAAGGGTGAAGAAAATGGGAGTAATGAAAACAATGGATGTCACCGTTTGGGAAGAAAATAGATTTAGATTCTATACATTGGAGCACAAGAATTAAAACCCATTCTGTTTCTAAATGAGAACACCCACATGGGCACTTATCACACTTGGATTTGTTTGACTCACTAGAGCTTTGCTCAGTTCTGATGTGTTTAAGTTGTTGCACAAGGCAGCAGTTTATGTGGTAAGCAGAGTGAATTAAGTTACTGGTCTCTCTCTCTGTCTCTCTCTACATATACATCCTCCCCATATACTGTTCCCAGTAGGTAAACATTTAAGCAAATAATTGTTTAATGTATATTGATTTGCATTCTTATTTTTTTCCATGTATTAATACCAGAAATTAATAATCCTTTTTTTTTTTTCCAAGATACTGATTCATTTCTATTCAATGACTTAAATTTGGTAGTAATTAAATTAAAAAATTCAAACCTCTCCAAAACGTCTCCAAACTGGAATTTTAAGGTTGTAAAGCAAATGACTGTTTCAAACGAAAGGCATGATTCTAACAAATTTGCCTTTTCCCTGTCTATTAAATCCTTAATTAATAACACAGTAATATTTTTTTTAAAGGTAATTTGTTTCTTGTTATCTTGTTCTTTAAGATTTTCGAACAGATTGATTGCATTGTATCCCAGCTCAGTTTTACTCATAGGTTAGAATGCATGCACTCCTGATTTAAACTTATAATCATTTTCCCAACGAAACTAATCATGGATGTGAATTAGATAAATGAACTGAAATGGAACTGCTATAGAAAAGTTTGGTTGCAAGAAGCTCGTACAGACATCAATGAATTATCTTCTTAGTGTCTTCTACAAGTCAACTCAGTTCCTAGTGTCTTAAATAACATGTTTACAGACAGAGCCTTAGATTATTATTTATTTAATAAAGGATTTCTCTAGATTAGAGTAAGGTTAGGATGTGGCTGGGTTTGTCAGAAGTTAAACTTCCATTTAAATAAGCTCCTTTAAAGAGAAGTAATTTAAATAACAATTAAAATTACATAGCATTTAATTTTTTTTAAATGAAAAAATGTATTCAGGCAGATGGTAGATACAAGTAGTGAAATCTTTTGAAGTTCTTGAATGCAGCAGATCTTGATAAATATAAATCTTTAACGGTAATCACGATGGACTTTTTTTCTCTTTATTTTGTAATTAAAAGGCTCATCACAGTGCCCATTCAGACGGGCTCTAGTCATTTGTTCCCCCTCTTTGTATGAGTCTCTTTTACCAGTTCTTGACTTTTATGTAAACATAAACTTTTGATAAGGCAAATAGATATTCTGTTATTTTCAAAAAGCCGAAAATAGTAAACATTCTGATTTTTTTTCCTATAAGACAGCTGTTTATGGAATAATATCTAGCATGCAATAATTTAAATTAGAAGCTCTAGATTTTTATATGCTCCAGTATTATGTCCTGTGAGAACCTTTTAGAATAACGTCACTTTCTTTCAAATGTGTATTGTACAATGCTTTTCTTTTGAAGTGGAAACTAATACAAAATGTGCATATTTAATAAGTTTACAGTTTAAGTTTACCTTTTATCTGCGGAGGATTTGTTGAATAGAATCCATTTTTAATTTTTCGAACCAGTAACACTGTGAAGAAAGAATTGTATAAAACTGCGGGCACAGAATGTATGAGGTTGAGTAACAAATTCCGTACGCAGGGAATTTAGACTTCGAGTTGCTTTTTATTTACTCAACATGCTATTAAGCTCTTTTGGATGTTTCTGCAAGTAAAGTAGGCAGCATCGTTTTATTAAGGTGTGTCTGAAATCTGTGTTCTGCTGTGGATGAGGAGTTCGCTTTGCAGGTGGATCTCCCAGTTAAGCCCCACTTAGCTAAGCCTTGCTTTGAGTGACGGAACAGTCTGGGATGTGTGAACTGGATTCCTGTCTGAGGAAACTCAATTGGAAGATGTATTCCAGGGCTTCCAGTCGTGGGACCGGGCTGGAGATTGTGCAAAGTGGAAGAAAAGAATATAAACCCCACAGCAACCCTCTTCCCTCACCCTCCAAAGAAAATGACCAAACCAAACTCCTTCATGTGCAGAGTGTCAAGGTCAGGTTCTCAGCACTGGTGAAGCCATGTCTGTAAAGTTAGTGGGAGTCTGTTCAGTGACTTAGAGCTTTGGGTCAGGCTCAAGTCCATGCTAATTAATCGTGTTTGGTAAATTTGACTCATGGGCAGGTCAGCAGCTCGTGACCGCGTTGCTCACTGCCGGCTGAACAGCCCTTCACCCATCCAGGCGTTAAGAGCGAACTGGCTGTATGCATACCCTGTCACTAATTACTCCTATTTACTAATTAAGAGAATGAAGATAAATACATCTTCCACATGTTTCTCAGTTGCTGATACAGAAAATGCAGTGGTTCAGCAATAGCTACGGGATTTTTTTTTTCCTAAAAGCAAGGAGTACACCTGGTTTATTTGATATTTCTTATTTATTTTTATTACTATTATTTATTATTGTTATTTCAAGAAGGTTTAAGAAGTATTTTGGAGAAGCAAAACAAAACTTGCCTGGTTTGTATATAGTACTACTTGCCAGGAAATCACAAAATAAGGACCCCAAATTTCTACTAATCTCAGCTCTGGCAAAGGTTGCTCTGTGGCTTTGACTAAATCACTTAGTCTCCCTGCTCCTGATCTGCAAAATGGGGATGATATTTTGTTGCCTCTTACAAATGCTGAGTGGATAAATTAGTATTTTTAAAGGATTTTATAGAGACAGTATTACGTAAGTGTTAAGATTGGGGGTTTTTATTATATAGACACTTATGAGCTGATTTCTTGACAATTTAAAAATGCTGCAGTTTTATAGTGAAACAAAAACCACTGCTTTTGTAAATATTGCAAAATTCATAAGTTCCGAGGATTTATATCATACTGCCAATGAACAATTTTTAAGCGCACAATATATCTAGTGTTTGTAACCAGCATTTACCAGCAAAACCAATAGTTTTGTCTCTGTACTTCTTAATCCACTGCTTTGAAACTTTTACCTAATAGCATCTTAAAATGCATTTATTCTCACAATTAGTGCTGTTGTCATGGCTCTCGAGGTTAATTTGCTGTCAGGAGCCACGTAGATTTTGTATTGAGCACAGTTTAAAAAACTGAGGGTACTCCTGGAAAACAACGATTATTTTGTGCCAGGACCAAACCTTGTGCATCATTTCTCTGAATTGTTTGTGTTTAGGAAAATGCACTACAGTAGGTTAATAAACTGATGTGAAAATTTCTCAATTTACACTACTTGACAAGTGCTAAAAGAAAAGCATCTTTAATTTTAATGTGTTATTAAGACATTTTTAGAGAGATTGTACAAGTTATTAACAAGGTCCTCTGAGACAGGAGACGGGTAATTAACAAGACCTACAGAAAGAGAGTTTGGGTAATTAACAGGATCTTCGGCACTGGACACAGGGAAACAAATAGTCCAATACTTAAAGCTGACAGGTTGTTACTGATCAAATTCCAGATCTGGGAAACTGAACTGATGGGTGTTTGGGAGCCTTCTAAGAAACATTATATATACTATATATATATATGCGGATGGAATAGTGGAGGAGAAAGAAACATTTATCTGACTAGGATTCAGTGTAATAATTATGAATAATGCTCATTTTATAACATTAGTTATTGGTCAATAGGAACATAAAATACAATAATATTAATTTTTTTTCTGTGTTCTTTTACTTGCAACTCAAAAAAAACCCCAAAAACAAAACAAAACAAAACAAACTCCCACAACACCCAAAAACCCCCTTAAGCTCATTTCTTGCATATTTCCACTTTGTCATTATTTTCTTCAGCGTCTCTCCCCAATAGTGTCATCACACGTGGCTGTCAGAGCTGCCTCGCTCTCCAGTGTTGCCTGTTCCAAACAAATCAATATCTGCAGTTTCATCTTTCCCAATGGATGACACGTTTGAAATAAGCAATGTCTCTACATTTTGATACAACCATTACTAGATTTGGGCAGGAAAATAAAAAAGACATGAACCGCAATGAAAACGTGAGGCTCTCGAGAACCATGATGTGTTCAGATCATATTAAAGCGTTAAATCCAAAGAACAGCTGATGTCTTTTACATTTCAGCAAATGTTACAATTTTGTATGTGTGCTGGTCGATTAGTTAGAGAAGCGATTGCAAAGTCATGGTGTAAGTCGGTGACTTTGTAGGTTACTGCCTGTCAGTTGAGCTGTTAGCAGAGCAGGTGCCTGGCTCTAGTCAACTGCAGTTGTCAAGTAAAATCTGTTCACTTAAACCTCAGTGAAGGTGAGTTATTAGTGCAATAACTTGAACATCAGCAAAGATAAATGTCTATTAAATGTTTTCACTCTCGTCTGTTACATATGATGTGCCGGAGCCACAGTTACTGGCCACGGGGTCCATTGGAATGGATCCCAGAAGTCGCCTGATCCGAGCAGAATGGCTGTGTAGTTCTGTACCAGCAGGTCATCCTTTTCCAGGACACAATACAACTCACTATTTGTAATTTTCATATACCTTGTTCAGAAATGTAGAACTCTAACAAGTTTATTACTATGCTTGCTAGAGTAATAAAGTCTGTTCCAACATTTTAACGTATATTTCTCTGTTAGTCAAAAAATGACATCAGGTGAACTATGCTATTTTCAGAATTCTGTCTCCTCTGTCAGTGTTAGCATGTGTTATTTTAACAGCATCCTCCTGCCTTGCTTTTCTTGAAATGAAAGGCTTTTTTAGTTTCATACTGAAATTAGACTGCACTTATCTCTAGTCAACTATTACCTATAGTCTAGGTAGAATATTGATAGACTATGACCGTGCGTTAATTATACTGTAGACTGTTAATAGTTTTAATTTAGTGGAGTATTAGTATAGAGTATTAGTATAGAGTATTATTTCAACAGAACACATACATTACAGGTACATGAGAGGTAAAGGGAAACTACAGAACAAGCAGAAGTCATGCAAGGTTGTCTGTCCTGCCAGAACTGTTATCACCCGATTCAGAAAGATCACTGCATGTGATGAGAGAACAATGAGATATTTGCAAAGCTACTAAAAAGCAAGAGTCAACGAGCATTTTGGACATTATGAGAGTGGTTTGGAGCGATCGATTCTTAGAGAGATGTTGTAGAAATGCATAGTATTAATAGACTCCTCACCAGCAATCACTTATTCCTAATTAGTTGTCTGGTTTAGGAACATTGTTTTGAAAGTTCGTCCTGCTGGCTGCATGACAAGGTGTTTTTCAAGCTTTTGTTGTCTGTTGGTGCACATTAGGGTGTGTGAAAACTCTTCTGAGTGGCTGCACGAGGCGTATTATCTGTCGCAAGGGGGAACGCACTGCCTGTTCTATTTTCTTTTAAAAAAATAATTTAATAGTATCTTTATTAATAAATGCTGAAGCTATGTAAAATTGATGAACATTTTTTTTCCTGTTTCATTGTAAAGAACTAAGAATTAATGCTATTTTTTTTAAGCATTCAAAAATGGTTCTGGAAGTTTCTGTATAAAATTTTACTGTAGGGTTGTTGGGTTTGTTGGTTGCCTTATAGATCTCTACCAGTAGAGTCTTCTAGTGGATGTGCTGGTCCACCTTCTAGTATAACAGGTTTTTTGAGAATAAAACTTTGTTGTTTTGTTAACCATAGCACAACTACCTAGGAAAACAGGGAATATTTAGATGCTTAAAAATATTAACTTTTTATGCAAAACTGTTGGTGTTTGTTTCCAGAAACTTAAATTGAAATTCAGTTGAGTTCCCTGCATGAGATCATTTTTTATTATAGAATGCCGTGCAAATCCTATATAATAATGAATTTGTATGAGTAACATGTCCAGTGGTGTGCAAGTACAAGTGCCATTCTTTTCAGATAGTTGTATTTTGGAAGGAGAAGGCCAGCATTCCCTGTGTGCCTCCGCTTCCCTGGATGGGACTCCAGCAGTACCAGACACCTCAGAACTGGTCACCAGCCTATTGGGGATCCAAATTAATGTCTCTTTTCAAAATGAAGTTGTTTATACATAACGCCCACATTTTGTTAAATTCTTTGAGCTGTTTAAACTGAAAGTTTCTGTGCTTCCGTATAGTTACATTTTCATGTCCCTACTGCACTAAATTGGAAATATATGTGAGCCACAAGGGAAGAGGCTGTGTCCTTGAAGTGCAAATTGTTCATAACCATTTTGAGCACCGTGTCCTGAGACTGTAACTTGTTTTATCTTGTGGAACCTTCTGCCATCTTTAAAGGGCTGCACAGAAAGTACCTGTGTACTCGTGAACAGACCATTTCCAGAGGAGTCTGTGTAAAGAATATATAGCTTGAGAACAAATGATTTGCAAGAAAAGTGGGTCTTACATTCAAAGTTTTGGTCCAGTTTCTTAACTCTTGGCATGAGACTTTATAGTAATATTAACAAAATGGAGCAGTAACAACAAAACCTGATACTCTTTTTGTGTCCTCCTGGGGTTACACAGACTCCAGAAGACCTTGGAGCGTGGCTTGAGACCAGGACAATTTATATAGTGAAGCGTCTTAAGTGATGTTCCCCAGAATCTGATTGGGAAATAAATGGTAATATGCTTACTCCATTCTTGTTCAGCTGCCAGACGTGACAGTCATTCCTTCTCAGAATATAAAGTGATGTCTGCATTGCCAGGCACAACAGGCTACTAACGTTCTATGGAAAGCAAAGTTTCTGAATTTCATTAACTGGATCTGATTTCATTAATTTCTTTTGTTTTTCTAGTGCATTGGTACTAACTTAAACTGCATCCTAATATTTCAAGGTTTTGATATGTGTTGTGAGAATCCAAAGAAAAATGCGTAAGCAACGTAATAAGAATCAGTCCAAAGACCAAGAAGTAGGAATAGGAGTAATATTTCAACTCTAATGGAAAAAGAACATGGTAGAGCTTTGCTAATAACTTGTACATAGGCGTTCCATATTAATGGAAAAAAACTGAAAGCTCACACCGAGCACATAGGTATTATGGTTATTTTACAAGATGTCAGGTTAACAAAGAAGATTTCAGTACTTTGAATAGTAAAGATTAATATAAATATGGTACTTTTAGTTTCTAATAGTATACAGTACAATGATCATATAACTAATAAGAGTAGCTAAAAGTAAGTAAAAAAGCTTTTGCTCCTTAAGAAAATAGGCTTTCCATGCAGCATAATTTAGGAGTCTGATTCCCATTCATTATGTTGTCAGAGTAAATGGCTCAGGCACTAAAATGTTTAAATCAGTTATAGGAAAGATTTTTTAAACATTGTTTTAATCTCTAGGCATTTAGAAGCTAAATATTTAAGCAGCCACTAGACCTAATGTTTCAATTTTTAACTACCATTAAACATCAAAGGCAAAATTACAAACTCCACTCATAAACTTGAGCTTGTGATACATCCTAAATTCAACTCGGCTGTGTTGAAGTTTCTATACAAACTGCAAATAATCAGCACGCAATGTATTTAGGTGCCTCATAAAAGGTAAGCGTTATAAAAAAATAAGTTTCATGTAGTTCTAATGAAATGTATTTAAATAGGAAAAATAACAAAGGGTAAAAAGTAGGTTTGTTATGATTATGAAGTAGTCGTCCAAAACACTGAGCAGTATCAGCATTATACTATGTCTGTCTCCATTATTAGTGGTTTCAGTTTTCGTTTCTCATCTCTTTTTCTCCCCCCAGCAACATGGAAATAAGGAAATGTTCTTATCTCAGATGAGCTGGAATTTAAATTCAAGCTAATAAAACCCCAGAAATTCAAACTTTACTATTCAGTAAAAATGTCCATGTAAAGAAAATTTTGCCATAAAATATTGGATATGAATTTAAAATGATTTTAAAATATCTGCTGCAAAATAACTGGGAAGGAAACTGAATTGAATTCCCAGATGAGCAAAATGGGGGGACACAACTAATTGCTGTGCTAACTGAAGAAATCTGTTCTACCTACAGTGGGGTGGGGAGAATGTACAAGTTGGGTGACTTGCTTGGGCAGTGTCACCTGCATCATCCTGGCGCTGGTGTGATTTACCTCCCTTTTACTGGTTCCTAACTTTCTTGAAGGTGATTGGAGTGAATAGTGAATGAAAGTTTATTAGTTGTGAGAGACAAACTGTCAAAAGTCATTACGGGACCCGAGGTGTCACCTTGAGGCACATGAGGCTCCATAGTGGTGGAGCCGGGGGCTTCTCGCCGTGTCTGGGTAAGTGGAAGAGGTAGAAAATGACTTGATTCCTTGAGATGAGGAAGGACACAGGAGCAAGAAGGTAAAGGAGCTCTTTTCGGTGAGTAAAAAGAGGAGCAGACAAGGTCATTTGTTTAGGTTGGAATGTATATCCAGTCAGGTGGTGTTAGACTTGGATATAACACCACCTGGGACTTGCACTGTGTGTTAATGACGATAAACCAGAGAAACCTGGTTTGACTTTAGTTTTCAGCGTGAGTTGGCAGAAAGTCCATTTGTTAGAACAGAAACATCTTTTTACTCATAAACCGAGCAAATTTATTTTGGGCATAATTGAGAAACAATGATTATAAAATCTCACAATGCCATTTTTTTTTTATATAATCGCTGCTCACAGAAAAATGCACTGAAAGCTACAAGAAATTTTTGCCTAAGCTGTGAACATAGTTTTATCACACTTCCGTGGCAAAAATTCCCTCCAGTTTCTCAAACCCTGGGGAAAAAACAGAGATGGGCATCTGGGCTGTGATCCTAGAGGCGTGTTTTCTGTCAGCTATGATGAGTAATCAAGTGAGATATTAACTTCAGGTGTGTAAAGTTAGGGATTAAATTTAAATTCAAAAATACACGCTCTCATGAATTTCCGTACACCACGTGTGCTGCTCCCCCAACTGTATGTATCCATAGTTTTACAGTATGTTTTATGGAGATATTACTTGGTCCTGGGACAGTGAATTACAAGTGGGACGGTGGGAGCCTGTGTCTGCTCACACTCACCTCGGGCTGGCAGGAATCCCCACAGGGCTCAGCTCCCACCTTACTTAGCAGACAACCTGATTTAAAATGAATTTATATGCAGTCTCAGCACCTGTTTCTTCCTCGAGCAGCAGTATATTTTCCACATATCTCTTTAAAATAAGGGTATTCCTGGTGCTTGGGTTTTTTGGGGGGATATTGTTTAACAGTTTTTCATTTTTTTTTGTGAGTATATTTGAATTGTTTCATGTGGAATACACGGATGTGCTCATTTGTAATTGCAGCTACAATGTTTGCACTGTTGCAGAAATGATTGCAGGTTTTTTCAGCTAAAAAGATAAATTAGTCCATATTGCCAGGGATTTGTATTTCTAATTTTCAAAGACCAGTTTTCATAGTCAGAAGTGCTTCTCTTTTAAGCTGCTGCTATGAAAGAGAGTCGCAGAACCTATTTCACAGAAACTATAAAGTCATTCAAGGCAATGAAAGATCTCGCTGCTTTAACCTTTCAGAAAGTCACTCAGTTGAGCAGTCAGGCCGTATTATTCTATATCTTGTCTAACATGAGGAAACAGTCCCAAAAGAAAGATATCCCAAATTAACGCCACACTTCCTTAAATAGAGACATTCTTGGTTTTCACCAAGCTAATTCGATCCAGTTCAGTTAACTCATTTTTTTTTGTGCTGGGATCACAAAAGGCAGCCATGAATGAAGCGAGTTCATCATGTGTTTGACACATCAGTGTGAAACTCAAAGGCGGCCGTGAGGGAGGGTTCCTGCCTTTGGCTTTTCAGACAATACCCGGTGAAAGGGGCCCCTCATTCAAAACTGGGCTCCAGCAAACTGGGCAGGCTGCTGCGGATCACTGTTACAAACAGGTATAATGGGAATTAGCCAGAACTTGATTCATCAGACACCTCTTGAGTTCGAGTTTTGACTGTTGGTGTAATCCAATCTTTATCTAATACGCTCAGCCCAGCAGATGGTCCGCGGGACTTCTGTATGAGCAAAAGGCTGCCTGCTTTGGAAATAGAAAATAATGTGCAGAATAAAAAATATTAATGTAAAAAAAAAAGAAAAAAAGGTTTTTACGCTTAACGTAGTATACGTTTGTAAATAATGTCCCTTCCATTTTTATACCGTGAGATATATGGCGTATAAAATCAGATAACAAAGAGTGATGGACAGTCACAAAATACATGTTTTGTACCTTAAGCTACCTTTAAAAATAAAAGAAGTAAACATATTTTGGTAACTTTTAGCATTATTCTCAGTCAACAAACGCCACCCTTGACAGCCAGTACATGCAGTCTCACTAAATAGTGGATTCTGTGATGTGAAAAGATGGTGTCTGCTGTGATGCTACCAAGTAAATGTTATTTGAGCTATATCCAAATTCTGAATGCATTTTCAGAGAGTCAGTTTTCTCTCCAGACTGGCTGTACCAAGTACATAAGAACGTAACAGCACTGATTTTTCAGGATATTTGCTAATAATTACATCAAGTTGAGGGAGCAGTGGAGCATTTCTGAGGCCTGACACTCTGACAGCGGCTGCTTTTATCGATATCAACCGCACTTCTGCAGTGGAAGAAGGAAAAAAATCTCAACAAAATCATGAAGTAGCTTTGCTTTCTGGATATGTGGGTTTGTAAAATAATAGATTATTGACTCAATTTTAAGTACGATGCAAATGTTGCTGACAGAAATGGCTTTTCAGCCCTCTCTTAAGCTGGTGATCCCAGTGGAATTTGTAAAGGACCTTCTATTTCTAGCAGCTGCTGTGAAAGCTGGGAATGGATGTTAGTTTGTGGGGGTTTTGTTGTTCTTTAACAATCTCATTCCTGGAACATGTTTCTAGAATATTTCATTTCAAGTATCTCTTTTTGCTTAGAAGCTCAAGGTAAGTCTAGAGATAAGAGAGCACCTAGTGAAGCCCAATCCATCATATCCTTTATTGCATTTCTTATTTACTTACTCAAATTTTATGACAAAAAGAATACGAGAAATACAAAAAATTGTGAACAAAGAATAATGACAATTTTCATTAACTGTGAATATTTTCTTATTTTTCAACAAATCGAGAAAATAAATCATATTAAACATTTTATAGCTATGTACCTAATTCATTAGCGTCTTCTAGCAGCAGATGCTTTGGTCAGATAAATATGCACTTTTAATATTTGTGGTTTTGTTTATTTCCTACAGTTTTAATACGAAACCTTCCGGTGTTGAGGACCTCAGGAAAACAATGGTGAGTTACACAGTGGCATGGAAAGCCATCGGTACATGTCAGCCAAGTGATGCTTGACACAATATAAGCTATTATTCTTGTCTAACCTCTTACAAGGAAACATTGAGGGGTTTTTCTTTTGAGATATCCAGAAAATCTAATGGGAAAGTTACAGGCTTAATATAAATTTGGAAATAAAGAACTTTGTGCTCAATGTGATGTAGAGAAAAAGGGGAAAATTAGACATTTGTACAGAAAATTAAGAAAAACCCTGTTGCTTTGGGGTATTTCAGATGATTCTAGAGAAGTGATAGTCAGGTGAGGAGTTCTGTGTCAGGCAGGGATGTGTTGGTTGATCTAACAGGAGTTTGCTATCACGACAGTCGAAAGTGATGAACTGATTCATGGCAGGATTGAAAACATAAATAAATTAACAGCCTCTCAGAAAACACTACAAATAGAAATAGTAGAAGTTATTATTCAAAATATATTTTGACTCTAAAAGTACCTAGAATAAATCGTGTACTAAGAAAAGACAGAAAACCCCCACATATTTCCTATGCAGTGTCTTTGTTTGAAGGAAAATGTGGTCTTGCTAGAATTTGTTCTGTGAATAGATGAAATCTTTAAAAGGGGGTTTGTTTTCAATCTTTAAAATATATAAAAAACAATTTCCACAAGCAAATATGACTTTGTACTGTTTGTTTTTTGCTAGTTTATGTAAATGACTTGTAATAACATTTGATGTTATTGTAAATGCCCAAGTTTTTATAATGTAAGTAACTGGTGGGAGATGTCAGAGTATATGAAGGCTGCCTTTGATCAGATAGTGAACTGAATTCTACCAGGCGGTTACTTAATCTCTGACAAAAAGCGACATCAAAAAATTGATTTAACTTAGCAGCTATTGTCTGTAATGTAACCATAATTACAGTTTCTATGTGCTTGCAAATGTACCACCGCAAATCGTGTAATTTATTGCTGGTAAAAGCATCGGTTTAATTCTTTTAAGAAATAAGATGTGAATTGTTTTATTTAAAGGATTTAAAGGTGATAAAAGAAATCCTTGATGATTTTTCTTTTGGAATACCAGCTATCCTAAATGTCAGTTGTGGGATTATGAGGTGTTGCTCATTTAATACAAAATACAAATTAGGAGGAGGAGAAGCTATATCTCAGCGATAGTTTTGAATGAAACCATTTGAATATATTTTTTTAATATTCACGATTGCTTTCTAAGGTATTTGAAGTAATTTATTCTTAGGTTCTGCAGTAATAACCCTCACTGAGTTATTATATTTCTTCCTTGTGCATCACATTTAGTAATTATGTTTGTATGTCTTCTACTCTGGTGCCAACACCTGTCTCTGAAAGCAGCGTTTAAATGGGAGCAGTAGCCAGTTGAAAGGGCAGCGTGAGCTCTTTAAGGCCTAATTAAGAACTGAAGGGAAGATGAATAAGTAGGACAAAAGATGTGAAAGTAGCTTAGATGATATTCCCAGAGCAGAATTCCTCATTAGAACAATAAAGAGATGATCAGAGATTGCCAGGCCTTCATTTTATCTGACTGCGTTTCCTCTGGCTGTCAGCGTGTACCCCAATAGGATTTTGTGGCTGAGACAATCATTCTTTGCATAGCCTATTATTTAGAATCTTTTTTTCTTAATAATTCATTATAAGATTAATGTTTTGTATGAAAATTTTAGTAGCTGGTTATGTGAAGATATAATTGTTCCTTATACATGTAAGTATCACTTATTTGCTCAAACTGAACATTTAAAATCTCCAGAACTTTAATGATATTTATTTTTAAGTACTCACAACCTTTAACTAGAATTTTGTGTAATTAATGTGTCAGGTTATTGCCCCCCAAAGATCCATATAGAGCATGCGTATGGCAAAACATCTTTAAAGCATACGTGCGACAAACAATTCTCCAGTAAACTTTATATAATAACTAAAGACATTCGTTGGATCTTAATTCCTGTTCCTTTGCCATACCAGAAAAGTAGGAAGACCCTATATTTTAGACATGGAATTGTTAATGTTGTCTTTTCCAACATGTACAAAAATTGAGTACCGTAAACAGAAAATTTTACTTCTTTCTTGTAGAACAAAATGCGCTAATGATATAATGACCACGAAGTGAAGTTATTTTCTCTTCGGTGTTTGCTGGAAATCAATTACTAGCCAATTTATAAATTTCATCACATCAGGCATTTTAATGAAGTGGGAGTTATTGATCGCTTTCATTATTGTAACTTGATACTACAGTTTAAAATACTCGATACCTAAACGTGACATTAAATATCTCAAATGTAGTGAGAAACCCTAAAAAGCACATATTGTCAAGATCAACTGTTAGAATATAATTGATGGAGAGAGGCTGATTGATCTGCCGTACGTCAGCCTGTTTGCAGTGCCCCATCACTTCTAAAGACGTTTATTTTAAAACTGCAGCCACCTGCATATTTTAGTGATTCGTTGTGTGCCAATGTGTGAATATGGAGCTGTAGGAAAGAAAAGGAATGAAGCAGGAAAAGGAATGAGTTTGACTTTGTTCTGTGATGTGCTTCCTTCACCATTTTTAATGACAGGTTTCTACTGTAAACAAAAGCTATTTTGTGTTATTCTGCCCTATTAGAGGTGCAGGATTTGAGAGGTTAAATTATTTTACATAGAGGATCCGTATCTTTTTACTGTCTCCACTTCTGAATCAGCTAAAACTTACTGCTTTGCACGTTTAACAGCGTTAATACTTTTATAAACCAACTCTCACAATCTTTTTCTCCGTTATACATCTCCAAATGTAACCTGGTTCATTAAGGTCACAGCTAATTCTTCTTGACATAGAATAAGACAGTCAAGTTTATAGTGTTTTGAATGTTAAGGGGACTAATTTGTCCGTTTCTGTTAATACCCACACTTATTGAGTCATCAGAAATCATTACAGAAACAATTCTGGTTTACCTGTTGCTTCGTTCTAGGCCCCTCTTGCTTTAAAGCAAGCAAGCAGAATCTTTTAGTACTACATCCCAAGTGCTCTGGTGCAAATAAGGTGCAGCCTTTAACATCACCTGAAATTTAAAATTGCAGATTTTATTATATGATTCAGAAGCCAAAGCCCAGAGAACCACTCATGACTAAAAACAGAATACGAAAGACAGATGAGGGCTGATGTCATTTAAAGCTAAGTAAATGTTTTGCCATGGTATGCTCAGAAGGCAAGAGCTCAGGAAATTTACAGTAGGACTTGAATTCTCAGGGCTTTCTCTTTTTCTGCTATAATTAAAGTTACTACATAGTCATTTTCCCAAAGCGGACCTGCTAACTGTTGTTGTGGTTACTGCTCATATGGTCATTAACTGTGTATGCATCTCTCTGACAACTGTATTTTTTCTGAGATGACAGTGTGGGAAACTTATTTTAAACTGAGCACCCTGTCTCCAGTTGTCGAGAGACTTTGCTTCTTTGCACATGAGAAACATGAAAAGTGATAACCCATCAACTTGCTCAGAACACCGAACTATTTAATAACATCTGGTGGTTTTTTTGACCTTATCTGTAGGATGGAAATCCTTTCGATGCCGCTGCAGGATACCGTAACCTTACGTACGAAGAGGTTTTGCAGGAGCTGGTGAAGCATAAAGAGCAACTTAAGAAGAAGGACACTCATATTCGGGAGCTTGAGGATTACATTGATAATCTTCTTGTACGAGTGATGGAAGAAACACCCAGTATTCTCAGAGTGCCATATGAACCTTCTCGAAAAGCTGGCAAGTTTTCCAAAAGTTAAGACACTGATGCTTGGTGGTGCTTCCTGCTGAATACATCAGTGGAAGGAATTCCCACTTTGACATTTTGACTTCTCTTCATTCCTTTTCTCCTAAGAAATTCCAGGAATCGAGGGAGAACAGGACTATGTTGTGGGGGTATTTTTGTTTGTTTTTTACTCCAAACACTAGCAGAGACTGCCAAAAGTCATATTCTGTTAGATTACCGAAATATTTTTCTTTTCTTTTTGACAACACCTTTAGGTACAGAATACTTACGGTAGAGTAAATAATACACATTAAATATGTCCATGCAGTTTATATAATAGCTTAGTGTTCACCATGTGGCAGTTTCAGCTGGGAAGCCTGTGCCGTTACGAATGTTTTCCCGAATGATTATTGGTATTATGCAAACATATCAGTTCTGATACTACAGCATGCCATCGAGACCACTGTTTTCGAGCCAGTGCAGTACGCTTTACTAGACCTAAGTGTGCTTTGTCGCAATGGAATGTAGTTTGTTCAACACACATTAGAGGAAAACAGTGATGCACAATCTTTGCGGAGTAAATGCTGTATTCTGTATGATGTGCTTTTTCTATAACAATGTGAAAAATACCTTGCCATGTTGGTAATGGCACATGCTGGAATCAGTTATTTTACACTTAAACTCTGAATTTTGTGAATAATGACTGAACTTTGGTATTGAGCTCATGACATGAGGTTGTTTTGAGGATCTTTTTGTATGAAGTTATTGCATGCCTTTTTATATGTTAAAGTACTTTGAGCAGTGTTAATAGAATGGGACTGGAGAAAAGTATGGAATAAGTTATAAATACTTTGTTCAGTCACAGTCTGCTACAGTGAAAATGTAGGAGGCATGATCAGACTGACTTAAATAGATATGGTACTTGAGAAAATGGAGAACTGACTCAATTTAAGGTTGAGTTTTACATTATATATATATGTCTTAAGTTTTTAAAATCTTATGACAACAAAGTATATGCCTTTAGAGATAGACTATGTTGCTTAAACACATATAGAGTACTTAGAAAGGCTTTTCATTAAAAAAAAGTAATCAGTATTTGTTGTAAGGACACCTAAAAGTCAGTTTTCATGGAGGCAAATGAAAGAAGAATGTAGTAAATGTCTTCCTGATCATTTAATAATTGTTTGTAAAATGACAGATGAGAAAGGTATCAATTATTCAATAAATCGGCAAAATACAGTGATGAACATATAATAGGCAAATAGTGTAGAAGAATAATCCTCACAATGTTAACATAAATAGACTTTAATTTTCTTCATAGGAGCCTCATTTGGATAGTCTGTTGCTGCAAAACAGTAAGATGATATTAACAAAAAAAATACAGAGAATATTTTTTATTTGGATTTAAAAAACCCAACTGTCTTCTCCTCCTCCTCTTCTTTTTCTACACCTGATCTGTTTTTCTTCTTACAGCACCATGAAGTGGCTGTTGCTGAGGAGGAAGAAAAGTTTGAAATTAAATTCCAATTTGTTGTTGTTGTTGTTGAAGATCCAAATACGTTTTCAGTTTTAAAACTGTGAAAATTAGTATTATCTTGAATAATTGTATTCTGGGAAAGCTGAAAAAGATCTATCTGAATGCTTTTGACAATGTTAGTATTGTGTGACAGTACAGAATTAGTCTTGTTAAAAATATTTCTTTGCACAGTTGCTCTCAGATTTAGTTTACTCTCCTCCTTCTCCTTCTCCTTCTCCTTCTCCTTCTCCTTCTCCTTCTCCTTCTCCTTCTCCTTCTCCTTCTCCTTCTCCTTCTCCTTCTCCTTCTCCTTCTCCTTCTCCTTCTCCTTCTCCTTCTCCTTCTCCTTCTCCTTCTCCTTCTCCTTCTCCCTCTCCCTCTCCCTCTCCCTCTCCCTCTCCCTCTCCCTCTCCCTCTCCCTCTCCCTCTCCCTCTCCCTCTCCCTCTCCCTCTCCCTCTCCCTCTCCCTCTCCTTCTCCTTCTCCTTCCTCTCTTTTATAATATTTCCCTCTTTTTTTAGGAGCTACGTCCAATCTCCCTAGCACGATATCCCTAAATTTGTGCAGTTTGAGTGTTCCCAATCCAAGACAGGGATCCCTTAGCATAGATGATTGTGCCTGGATGGAGCCGGAATGGTTCAAGCCCTTCCTCATCATAGCACTCTGTGTTTAGATGTTCCTAGCCCAGAAACGGGCCCACTTCACCAAGTTATCTCCTTCTGACAACATAAGGATTTATCAAGTTTGGTACCTCGTAAGCCACATGAATGTTCTTTTGACCCACTTAAGATCTAAATGACTGTAAATTTGTTGTAATATATTAAAAGTGCCAAAGGTTATGTCCTAAGTTACGGTACGTTTACTGTTGGAAGTTAAGTTTTGCACTCAATTAGATTTTAATTTCCTAATTACACCAAGATGTATTTCAGTTACTCAGTATTTCCATAGAGGTTCTTAAGCATTTTCAAATGTTTGGCCAAAGCAAGTGGTTTTCTCATATTGTCAATGAGGAAATGTTGTGCAATTGTTTTGAATTCCACAATCATTTTCAAACTAACTGGTATGAGACCATCTGTAGCATCTACGATGATTAAATCACACACACCAATGGGGTTTAACAAGTAAACTAACCAGAGAACACACTCCAATGACTTCTCACTTGCAAGCCAACTTATAATTATTAAAATGAAACTCTACTATATATAGCACCTCTGAAATCACTTCTTTTAGAATGTAAATGTAGAGTATCAAACTGCATAATTGACTAAAAGCAGATCATTTGACATATTTGCATACCAAGAATGATAAGCAGATTAAAGGTAGCGAAAAGATCAATTTTTGTGCATTAATGAAGAAATTTAGTGAAGCTTTGAATGTACTATCTAGTCTTTATCTGATCTGTAAGTGAATAAAAGCACCTTTTGTTTCTAACAGTTTATCAAGAAAGAGGGGAGAATGACAAATGCAATTTAGGAAAAGGTAAAGTTACTAAGAGAGGCAGAATGGGACATTTACAGCTATAAAGATATTTTTATAGAGTTCTTATAGCTAAAGATATAGGCTGGTTTTGGAGCAATTCTGGGAATATTACATGCACAGCATTTTCCTCTTATAAAGAAAATTTTAACATTTTTCTATAGTTTGAGGTTATTTTTGAAAAGCATCTTCATCCCACATCTATTTTTTTGAAACATGCAGCTTTTGATTGAAAACATTTCATCCAGAGTCATTTATATGTTGAAAACAAAGAAGGTTCTGTTTATCTCATAGGATAGAATTGTAAACTTTCTTGCAGATCATTTTAAAACTATAACTTGCCAGTAATGATGAGTCTTTCTTGCCCTTTAAACTGTAGGGATGAAAATTGTGGACATCTCCACGTTATTTTGTTATTTTTTTTAATCTTAAAAATAAACATACAAGTTCATCTATGCACACACTATACTTTGAAGTTATCCTTTGAAATATTTCCTCTGCTCATAGCAATGTACTTTACTTTAAAGAACAAATATTAAGGCCATACTTTAATGTTGTAAGTAACAAATTTAAACTTTCTGCCATTCAAGAAGGATGTTTAATATTTATATATGTTACCTCTTGCTGCTGTATTTTACATTTAGCTGGCTTTTCTCCCTAGGTGATACATAACTACATTTATTGCTGTTGGCTCTGTATCAAGAATTATTTGTAATTTTCCAGCTGTCAAACTGTTGCCTTGAATTTAGAAAGGTTTTGTGATTTGGGGGCCTAATGAATCTCGTGCCCACTAGGTACTAGTCTGCGTTTCTTTCTGTATGGAATGTCCTTTCTGAGATGCGTCTTAAAACAAACAGAACTGCTGTCTTAATATGTTTACTGCTGCACTGGAGGTTTATTTACACTTCCAGCTTTCAAGAAGAATTATTGTTGTACATCAAGTATGTAAAGTAAGCTCATACGCTTTTGCTCTTTCTGTATCCATTACTGTTGTAGATATGATGGAGGCATTAGCTGTGGGCTTTTAAAATGGTGATTTTTAAAGCATGTTGACTAACTTCTTCTCTTTGAAGTACATGGTGAAGGATTATAGCGCTGCTGTGTTGATGATGCTAGATTTAAAGGTCTGTCAGCACTTCTCGTATGAAACCCTATTTTCAGGGATTTATAACTTTTAAATGTAGTTGCAGTTGCTGGAAGTATTTAATATGCAATAGGTAGCACTTTAATCTGTTTATGAAGGGTTTTGAGAATTGTTTCTGTTGAAATAGTCATGGTGGGCATTTGCTTTATCTTTTGTTGATTTGTACGCTGAAGAAACCACTGTGCGTTACTAGTGGTAGAGCCATTCCTGTTCACCTTAGAAGCTTCCAGAAGTCTTGTATTACAATGTGCTATAAAAAGCTGAAGATCCAGGTTATATAGGAAGTCTGTAAAAGTACGAACATATAACTTACAGGTTGATTTTTGTCTCGTGCAATCAGTGGTAGTTTGTCTACATTTAATAATGGTACAGAATCACAACTATATGCACATGTGAGAACTAGAAACTTAGAATGCATGAAGAACTTTATTTTTGTTTCATTATTGCAATCTCAGCGCCTTTAATTTGATTAAAATGTTATCTTAATATTTTAATTTCTGTTCATTAAATAAATATTGCATGTCTAACACTAATAAAGCACCACAATGCACTACCACAGTATTTCTGGAATTGTGATATTAATCTGTGTTATGCAAAGCCTGTGACTCCTCAGCTCCGCTGAAGTGTTTGTGAGAACCGCGCTGTTAAGACTCTCAGACCACAAAGAGGTATTTCTTTAAGGACGACTCTAAATGAATATCCCAGCTGCTGTTTGCAAGGTAGCCGTTAAGGGAAATCTCTCAAGTAGGGTCCAAAACTTAAAATTAGTGAAAAAAAGTGGTACATCCTTAATGTGCTAATATGTATTTCTTTTTTATATGACAGCTGCAGTCTCTTTGAATGCACCATTCCTCTGGTTCTGTGGTTGTGTAAGTATTACGAGGAGATGTTTGGCTCTGCAGGCCAGAATGGTGCTCAGCCTGAGGACAAACACTGCACAAGTTTTGCTATGGAAAGCACGGTGCGTGTTTCTCTTCCTGCTTGGGACAATAAAAACCCAGCCAGAATGAGAGAAAACCAGAGCCTCCTCCACACCTGCCGGCCCCATGGGTATTTTTTCAATGCTCCCACAAGTTTTTCAACACACTTTTCTCAGAAAAAAAAAAAAATGCCTTTGTCTGTCTTTTCCTCATGGCAGCAAGACAGCAAAGTCTGTCCCCTCACAATAGTAGATGTTCTGGATGCTGAGGAGGTATGAAGGGTGGTCCAGGAGAAGAACGCTGCGAGAAGTTCACCCAGTTCCTTGAGGTTTGAATTTCCCTGTGGAGTGCGATTCCTTTCCTTGCAGTTCTCTGGCTCTGTGACCAGGTCCTGCGTCCACTGTGGACTCGATATCAGGCTTAGAAAGGGTTCTTCTCTTTGAGAAGGTTATGGTGGTTATGGGAAATCAGTCAATTTTTGAGTTGTACTTAAAGACGCTTTGCTAGCGCGTTACCATCAGCTGTTTCACCCCATGTCTCTCACTTTGCAACTGGCTGAGTAGATGAGGAATGAGGACAGAGGAGGAAGGCAGGTTTCGGAAAGCAGCGTGCTGCATATTAAACACCAGTTTCCATCTGTAATTCACATCTGGTAACTTTAATCTCAGTTCCTATGCATGTTTGAAAATGGAGCCAGTGCAATTTCCCTACCTCACAGGCATAATGTTTGTTAGTTGGTACCAACTGTAATTGTGTTGACAGTGTAAGAGCCCAGCTTGATTAAATAGCTCCCAGTTTCCCCAGCATGGAGTTGGTTTTTGAGATTTCATTATTTAGCGTCTCAACCCCCTAATCAAGGTTCTCAAGGATATTTTAAATGTAGTTTAGCAGTTAAAGAGCTATTGAAATATTTAGATGTAACCTAGAAGGATCATTAAGGACAATTCTCTCTCCAGTTACATTCATTAAAGTTAATTCTTTATGGAATCATACAGAGTAAAAATCAGGATTTCATTTCCACATTTTAAGTTGTTTATTCTGTTTTTATGGGAGCGTTGTGCAAGCTGTGGCTGCGGCTCACTTGGGATACGTTGCCCTTTGGTGCAACACTGGGCACATTAGTAAAGCTATAAATAATGATGATGAAAAACAAATCCCAACTCTTATTCTGCGTTAATAAATTAACTGTCGGATTATTTTGTTGGATTATTTTGCAATAGTACCATTTTATGAGAGAGAGGAATAAGACTTTTTGCTAAAAGAAAGCTGTTTTCTCTTGTCTGCACTACTATTGAGTAATGGTGATAGGAGTCTGCCACACTAAGTACAGCCCAGTTTGCAAAGCACGTGGCATTGTCTGGGTGATGTTTATAAAAATACCAGTATATTCAATGCTGGAAGCCAGTGGCTTCACATGGAGATGATTGCAATGTATTTATAAAGTGTTTTTACAGTATTTAGCAGCATAGTTTAGCAGCCTTTGATAACTGGATGGTGATTTGGGACAGAAAAGTACCCTCCATGGCTAAATAGTGACCTGTTTGTATTTTAAAAGTAAGCAGTTTAAAAAGGTTTTGGGGACATGCAGCATTTAAATGAAGCCAAATATTAAAAAGGGGGAAGACTTCCTGGGATGGTGTTTTGTTTCAGACTTCATAGTATTTAGAGGGAATGACTAAACACAGCATTTGGGGTGATTCCACAGTTGGGATCCAAAATAAACCCAACAGAAAGTTAATAGGACTCGGATTCTGATTTTAAGGGATTTATTTGCCCAGGATGCGCCAGCTTGTTTTTGTAGTAGGAGTTAATACAGCATCCCTACCTGGCAGGATCAGGGTCTGGCTGAAACCCCATCAAAGAGTGCGAGTTTATGAGCAGGATTGGTCCCCAAGGTGGGCGGCAGGTGTGGGGCAGAATCCCAGGGCTTTAGCCGGGTGTCACCTCTGCTTTTTGAGTCCCTCTGGTGTTGCAGTGTTAATTTGGGGGATTAAACGAACCCCTTTCCTAGGGAAGTTTGGAAGTATGTGTGGAAATGTGGTGTCCGCAGCACACGGGTGGTCCGGTTGCCTCTGTTGTGACTTGCAGTAGGTGTCTGGCGCGGGGTCTCACAAATAAACCCCCAAAATGTGTCATTGCGCCACCTTCTCTAAATGATTCATTCAGGGCCTTCTTAGGTGATGAATGCCTCCTTCTCCGATAACTTGCTGCTTACATTATGAATTCCTTGAAAATTGACTCCCTGGGACATCTTTACAGGAGACATCAAGGGTCTCCATTTAAATTTAATGAATATTATGTAATTTGCCAAGGACTTCTACAATGCATTAAGGAAATCTGCCTCTTTGAGGCCAGAGCTTTGTCAAAATAGTGGCAACTTAATGGCATCTTTTAAAAGCAGCTTCTGACTCTCCAGCTATGAGTATTTTCTATTTTCTAAGAAAGTGTTTTCCCCATTAAAGCAGTTTATTTCATTAACTTCTAATCCATAGTTTAAATATATTTTGCTAATTGTAGTTTACCTAGTACTTATTTTTGAGGAACACTGAAGCACAAAATGCGAAATGTCAAGGTTTTTTAAGTCTTGCCTCGTTCATAGCAATTGCATTTGAATAAGCATTTTTCAATACACTATTTTTAAGGAGTTTTATGTGCTGTTTTAAACTAAATCATTACATGTGTATAAAAAGAAACAATTTAAAGTGTTCATGCAATTTATAGTTTTAATTCCTTTATACATATGTGCCCCAATATTTTATAGGTGAGATTCAAAAGCTACCACAGTTACATGTTTTAAATTGTAAGGTAATATTGTGAGAAACCAAATTATTCTCTCCCAAAATGTAGAGAGCCAAAGTATCTGATATACTCTTTTGTGTATTGTAGAAGTTAAAAATGAGCTCTGGGAGAATTAAGGTTTTCGTAAAAGATTGTACAAACCTTTGTGTTGAACTGCAGTGCAGCTGAAGTTGGGTATGCAGCCTCAGGCACTGCTTTATCCAACAGGCTGGCATCAGGTTCGCTTTATTTCTTTATAATTGGGGACAAGAGGGTGGGAACCAGTTTACAACAGGTACCAGGTACTGCTCTTGTGGACCAAGGGAAAAAATGTTGATCCTTTGTGAGGTGTGGTCTTGACTTTTTGGTGTGTGTGAAGTACATTGAGTGTGAACATCGAGCACGTTGGTGTGTGTGAAGTACATTGAGTGGGATGAAGTTCAACAAGACCAAGTGCCGGGTCCTGCACTTTGGCCACAACAACCCCCTGCAGCGCTCCAGGCTGGGCGCAGAGTGGCTGGAGAGCAGTCAGGCAGAAAGGGACCTGGGGGGACTAACGGACAGAAAGCTCAACAGGAGCCAACAGTGTGCCCAGGTGGCCAAGAAGGCCAATGGTATCCTGTCCTGTATCCAAAATAGCGTGGTCAGCAGGACAAGGGAAGCGATCCTTCCCCTGTACTCTGCATTGGGGAGGCCACACCTGGAGTATTGTGTTCAGTTCTGGGCCCCTCAGTTCAGGAAAGAGATTGAAGTGCTGGAGCAGGTCCAGAGAAGAGCAACAAGACTGGTGAAGGGACTTGAACACAGGACCCATGGGGAGAGGCTGAGGGAGCTGGGCTTGTTTAGTCTGGAGAAGAGGAGGCTTAGAGGTGAGCTCAGCACTCTCTAGAACTACCTGAAGGGAAGTTCTAGCCAGGTGGGGATTGGTCTCTTCTCCCAGGCAGTTAGCAATAGGACAAGGGGGCATGGGCTTCAACTCTGCCAGGGGAAATTTAGGCTGGATATTAGAAAGAAATTCTTTACAGAGAGAGTGGTCAGGCATTGGAATGGCTGCCCAGGGAGGTGGTGGACTCACCGTCCCTGGAGGTTTTTGAACTGAGATTGGACATGGCACTTAGTGCCATGATCTAGTAAACGGACTAGAGTTGGACCAAGGGTTGGACTTGATGATCTCTGAGGTCTTTTCCAACCCAGTCAATTCTGTGATTCTGTAACATTTATGTGTTTCCAGGATCAGATATAGAAAACTTCCCATTTCTTATATCTTCACATTTTAAAACTTGTATAAATAGCTATTTCCATATTGTTAAAGGCCAGATTATTGTTGGCTACAATACACGTAATGATTCAGTTGATTAACCTGACTGCTGTTTGAGACCCTCTCGTAATTGGCCTCCTGATAATCTGCACACAGAACACTGTGAAATTGTGTGAGTTTTAAGTTGGGAGACTAAATTAAAGGAACATCCAACAGCAGTGGGAAGAAATAAAATAATCCTAATTAAAAGCAAAAGTATGATATGAATTGAGATTCAGTTGGTGGATACTGGAGAGTATTTTTTTCTGGTATTTTTATGATAACTGTCCAGTATAATTGCTTTGAAAAAAAAGCACATCCTTCATGTTTGGTGGCATAATATTTAGCAGCTCTTTATAAACCAACTACTAAGTTAAGGACTCATGTGTAACCTTTGTTTCATCAAACATGATTTCAGAGAGTTGAAGCAGCATGTTATGGCTGGAGATGATCACGACAATTATATTTACTAATGGGGTCTTAGCTATTCTTTTATCTGTTTCAGGATTTTCTGTGTAGTTTCAAGCTCTGAACATTTCACCACAGTCTATTTAGAGCACTATTTAAAACTTGTTCCAGTTCTCTTCGCTCTTACACACGCTGATGTGCTAAACTGCTCCAGAAACCAGCTCAGCTCCTGCCATATTTGGAGGCTGCTCCCCCTCGTTCCTCTTGGACTGGTTTGGATGGGGACTTAACGTCTAAAGCAACAAATGAAACATGTGACGAGAGCTGACTGCCAAAACTGGGATCAAAGCAAGTTTCTGAAGGGCTCATTGGAAAACTGGTGAACTTTGGAAGGATGACTCAAAGCCACAGTCTAAATAGAGCAAAACAGCGTGAAATAAACACCCAGGTGGGAACAGAGCTGTTGGATGTGGTTGGAGGTGTGTGTCCCTACGACTAGTGACTAGACAGTCGCTCTGGTTTTGGGGCAACAAAAGCAAATCAGCAGCTAAGTTTCCAAATGCATGTCAGGATGGGATGGTCGGGGTGTTCACCAACGAGCATTCACAACCAAAGGTAGCATTTGTTAATAATGTCCTGCGGGACATTAACTTGTCTGAAAAGTTGCCAACTTTGGAGATGGGTTCTGTTAAATACATCCAATGTCTTTCCCATCTAACTTAAAAATATGAGAGCATTCAGCTTCGATACGTTAGTTGCAGCCAGTTCATCTGAATAAAGGGGGGACAACAATTTCTTTTCCCTGTATCCCACTGAGGAACATGTGGACTTGCAAAAGACAAATGCTGTAACTGGGTGGATAACTGTACCTCGTGGTTGAGTATTAAAGGTGGCACTGGGGAAAAGAGAGGAGTTCTATGAAAAGCCTGAGCCTCCCTCACAGTCACAGCATCTCTCAAAGTCCTAAGATTTTAAGGTGTTCAGAAATAGCAGGAGAAAAGCGTTTACACAAGGCTGGTTTTTAGTAATTGGGAGTTGTCCATTTAGGTAAAAAATTGTTTTTAGAAGGAGAGGAAGACAGGCTTTATATAGTCACTGTGTTGAAGACTGACCAAATGCTGATATATGAGGGAGCTGTAGAAGGGAACAGCCTCTCTCAGAATATTAAAGGTGACGAATGAGCTTGTTGCATTTTCCTGTGATAGGCATTAGAAGCAATAACTGATTCCTTACAGGGGGCAATAACTGACTTGCTACAGAAAGCATCACACTTCAAGAGTGTGCCAGATGCTGGGAACACAAATAGGAACAAATTTCTTAGATTTTCCTTGTGCCCGGACAAAGGTACACAAATTGTCCCCCAAAACAAATCGCTTGAATTACAAGCCCCTGATTTTATTCATTTGTTAGCCAAAGGACAATTAGCAGATACACAAAACATGAAATCTTTCACTGCTTCACTGCTTTATTTGATTCCTCCTTTGGCTTTGAAAGAAAAAATATGGATTTTAGTGCGACAAAAGACCAATGGAGTCAGTGCTGTGTTCAGAGACTGGCATATGAACAGAGTGATGCAGTTATAAAGAAGACATATTAGGCTAGTAGTTCTTTTATGAACGATTTTTTGGTGAAATGGTGGATTTCTGGCAGGACCAGTGACCTTGATGTCCTGGGAAACATCCTTCCCTCAATTAATCCCCAAACCCAGTAGCCGTCATTCTCACTTGCGAATACAAGTGTTTTGCTGGCCAGTTGAAATAACTGCTCACTGCAACTCCAAATGCAAAGTGATATATATTTTTGGAAGTATTTTAGAAGGCAATGCTTTCTCTTTAGAGAACTTAAAATGACACTGAGGGATAAGATCATCACTCATTATAAAACCCCCAGGATTTCATCATTTCCTCATTGCTGACCCAGGGCACTTGCACAACTGAGCCAAGGGCTGAAAAACTTTTGAGCAAGTTGTTTGTAGCCCTCGCAGTTTCCACGGTAGCCACGCTCAGCAGGACATTTGGATTATTGTTTTCCTTTTGCTACGGTACCCGATGGAACCACCGTATATCATATCAGCTCGTATCCCTCAACTGCTGGATGTTAATTATTTAGACCATTGGAAAACTGATCCTCCCCTGTTTCCCACAGGTATAAAATGTGTTTATTCTAGATGTGGCCCTGGAGTTTCCCCTGTCTGTGAGAAAAGCTGGCAGCGTATCTACCGACAGCCATCAACCTCTTGTTCTCAGACGGCTCACTTTTGCTTAAAACTTTTCCCTATTATTTTTTGGCCTTAGACAGTTACTAGAAAGTCATGAAATTCTCAATAAGTGAATTTTTTCTTCCAAACTTTGGCATTAATGCCAAATTTTGGCATTATACTAGCTCAAAATGAGATTTAAAGGCCACTAATTTCAATATTAACAGCTATTTTCACTTTGTAGTGGTTTTAATAGCTATCTTAGATCCGGGGCAGCAGACCCTTACCACACCTGTTTTCAAAGCAGCAATTAGCTTTGCTGACAGAGAGGAAAATTTAGGGCTGAGTGTAAATCCTGGTCCCTAGGAAGGAAATATTTTGGCCTGTCTTATGGTAAAGTTACACAAAAAATAAAGTGTTTGTAGGCCAGGATTTTCACCAGACAGCAGCAGCATCGGGCTGGTTCTTTCTGAGACCTTTTCTCCCTCTGGCACACAGTTGAAGCCATTGATTTAAACAGCTTCAGTTCTAAATAGAAGCTTTTTCTTCAGCTGTTGAAATACTTTCTCACATGTTGATGCACCTGTACTTTCAATTTAGCTTCAGGTCAGTATAGAGCATGCACTTTGGAAAGTTGTAAAAAATTAGTTGGCGAATAATAATAAATAAAATGGCAAACTGCCCAAACACATTGTATTTTCTTTACTAATATAATTGCTCATTGAACATATTTTCCAGATACAGTTCTGTATATTTAAGCGTGTATCTGAATAACTGCACTTTTAAATTCAGGAGTCAAGTAGCTACTTTGTATTCCGCGCTTATCTTAAATACGGTTTGATTTAAAACATTTATCTTCCCTGGTATCATCTCCCATGTCAAAGCACATTTAAATCGTGCCTTGTTCCTAATATCACTTGTGTTTAAAATGGTATCCAAGCATAAAAAAGTTTGATGAGCACTCTGTTGTTTGCCTGCTTTGTAGTTATTAGCTGCTCTGTCATTGTTGTGAATATCACTGAAGTTGGGAAGGAGAAGCTTCTGCAAAGTAAACTGTTAAAAATTAAAGGCAAGGTCAGGCTCCAGGGTCAGCAACACTAGGAGGCTGCAATTTAAGATGCATCCAATTATGCAAAATCGTGTGTTGAGTTACAGCCTCATGTCTCCATTGGGATCTGTGGGATTGCCTAGGTAAAAATATCAGAGGAATTGTGGGGTTTTCGTTTGTTTCTCCCTTAATCTTGACAGAGAATGATGCAATTCTGGCAGTAATTGCCATTTTTAGATCAGTAACTCAAAGGGAAAACTCGTATTCCAGGAATGTGTAGTAGGTGCATCACTTGGGTGAAGGAAGCAGAACCAGCATCAGACTTTGGAGGCATTTGGCACCTTGTCGTGTTTTATTGGTTTGCACATGTAGAATATTTAGGCAACACCTCTTAATCTAGAAATAAATCTGCCAAGAGACAGCAAGTGACCCACTGAGGCACAGCAGATTTTACTGATTATATTCTTAATATTTAAAGCAAATGCTGTCACGGCTGTTTCTTTTTTCCAAGAAATTGTCCTTATCCTTAGTTTGTCTTTTCCTTCAGATAACTGGAATGCAGTGGTGCCAAATGGTGGCTCCCAGAAGGGCTGGAATGGAGAGGTCAGACTCAGTTTACTTGGCTCATTTGTGTGGAAGTTCTGATAATTAATATGCCAAAAAAAAATCTGGTTTACTTCTCTCTTCTGGGTGAAAGAACATCATGTGCTGTGCTTTTAGAGTACTTATCCCCAAGCCAAAACAATGTAGAGATATTTTGTAGTCTTCCCACTTCAGAAAACATCAAAACTTACCACTGTTATGTATTCTCAACTTCTGTGTGAATCTGAGGTATTAAGGTTTCATAGTTTTTATCATTTGTATGAAAGCACTCTTCTTAAGAGAGACAGATTATGTTCAATTAAAACAGAAACACAGTTCTGAATATGTTTAAACAAGTTTTTGCATTGATAACCAAAACTACTGGGTATTTTTTTTTCAATCACACACACACAAAAAGCCATCAGTACTTACTAAAGAATTTGTACAGTGCTCAGGGCAAGTTACAGCTGGATCCTCTTAAAAACCTCAATCTTTTCTAATAAATGACTCATAAAACTTGTAGGTATGAAGCTTTTCAGAAAACTTATATAATTAAAAGGGATTTTCATCATTTAAACAAATGTTAAGTTCTTGTAAATATTAAATATGAGGAAAAAAAACCACGTGTTGCTTTTGCAAAGCAATTCTCTTTCAAGCAACCCAGAAACTGTTTCAAAAGTGACAAATTTACTGCAGGAATTGTTCAAATGTTTTGGACAGAATGTTTTGTTCAGGCACCTGGGGGGAGCGTCTTGTGCATCTCTCTGCGGAATTAGCCCAGTACATGGGGATTTGTGGTCCGATAAACTCTGTAACAGCTCTACTGAGCCAAACACCCTTCTCTTATGCAAGAAAAGAGTATATATTTATAATACTAATTTGTAAATTTTACTCGAATTCCATTGAGTCGTTGACAAAGCAAGAAATTTCTAAGTCACCTTTTGATGTTGTTTGGCCCCCAAGACATCTCTCCTACCTTCCATGGCTTACAGATGGAATCCTGGTTTATGTTATTCCTCCCATCAGTAGTTTTTCCTTCCTCTTCAGTATCTTCCACATGGGAAGCACTTCCCTCTGCTACCTGTGTATCCATGTGGAGTCAGGAGACCATGGGGTGAGGCCGTAGGAAAACCACCAAGAAGCCAGTGACACACAGCCTTAGAAATGAAGAAAAGCTGAATTTAAAACTTCATGTCCACTCTAGAAGAAACAGTCTGTGCAGTAAGGCCATTAGCAAGTCTAACCAAGTAGGCTTAATTGTTTCTTCACCAAAACACTAGAAGGAAAAAGATTCCCAGCTGATTTTTAAAATATCTAATGACTTACTGGAAGGGGATGTCTCCTTTCATCAAGTGCTATTTTTGTCATAAATAGATTGGAAGTGGCTTCAAATTGGATTATCTAGTCCAGTTTGCCGTATCTTCAGGCAACATCACCTTTCTAGGAAATCTGTGGTGATTAAATAGTTTCTTCACAGGAGTCAACCAACTCTTATGTTTTTCTATCGCAAAATGCAGAACTGAACTACATAACATCATCTAAGATGTAAAACCGAAAAAAAAAACCCTTATAATCCATTATAATTTTATGTTGTCCTATTTATGTTAACAGGACATTTGTGAGTAATGGGTATGGGATTAGGACATCTAGTCAGCTGAATTAATAATAGTGAATTCAAACTGACATTGCAGAACTCCCAGAGATGTGTAAAGGTGAGTATTGTCTCTCTGCTGACGTTAAAAGTGAACACTACTGATAGGAATTCAAGAACAACCTTTCGTAAAAACTAATATGGACTATAATTACAGGAAATATTGAAATTGATGGGTTTATTCTGAGATTAAAGCAAGCAGAGCACCTTTAAGGGTGCTATAACTTTGGCTCAAGCTTGCTTATATGTCAGGCACGCTATATCTTGTATCTGTTATTTAGGCACATGTATAGATTTTTATATATATATATATATATATATTTGCATTTCATATGGGTTGGATAATAATTGTATCCTCATTTGTGTAGAAATTATAATTCCAATGGATAAAAAAATGCAGGAATTAATCTTGTTGATGCCACTGAAATAAATTACCCTAAGTAGGCTAGATATATAAGAAAACAATATAAATTCATCTAAATTCAATTATTAAACAAAGATAATATTGTATTTAATTAGAAAATTGAATCAATTTACTTGCATTTGTTCTTATCCTTCATAATTTTAGAGATGATAGATCTCTTCCTCTTACACTGTATTGTTATACACAGACAGAAAGGAGAGAATAATAATCTCTGTTCCATTTTTCAATTCTTGTTTGATTTTTTTCAGCTGCGGATGAACTAATTACTACTCAGAACTAGTGAAATAATCTGAGGCAAAAATATTACTGTTATACAATAGAAAATGATAACGTTATCAAAACCTGGCTTAAGACTTCAACAAACTGATACAGATGTCTAGCCAGGACTTCAACTAGCTCAGGGAGCTTGACTTTCTTCAAAATGTAGAGAAAACTTGTATGGATATTTGTTATTTTTAAATAGTTTAATAGATTATAGTCAGGTTAGAACTAAGAAAAAATATTATGAATTTCTAGAAATGCAATTATTTTTTAAAGATTTTTAAAATCTAACTGTTACAAATTGTTTCGGTTAGTCACCCAAATGTACAGTGGATAAGCGGAAGACGAATATGAAACTTAAGATGCCTAATCCAGCTGTTGGAGACTCCCTTAATTGTTGTTAGGGCCCAGTGCAAAGTCTGCTCGAGCTGAAACCAGAAGATTGAGCACAACAAAAGCTGAATGAGAAGAAATATAAACCAAGCCTGAGCAGGACATGAACTGTGGTCTGATTTCTATATAAGTAAAATCACAGTTTTCTTAATACTGAATGCAAATAAGTAAGAAAGCATTTTATCTTGTTTTAAAAGAGTGGAATTCAGCCGCAGTGCTGATGCTCATAAAGTAGAAATTATTTTTATTCCTCACATTTTATCATGCATTTATCATTATTTAATCCCTACGAACTCCCCTAAAGTAAACTGATACAGGCTTAGGCTGTAACTTGTAATTCATGTTTGAAATCCCAAGTCACTGGACTGAAGCAAAACTCCTGGTTCAGAAAGGCACAATATTTCCACACAGAGAAAGCAAAACAAAAAGAAAAGAACAAATTTCCTTTTGAAATAGACTTTATTATTTGGGTTTACTGGACATATGTTTTTTTTCTAAGGGAGACTTAGGGTACTTAATGTACAATAATTTAAAAAATGGGGACTTTTAATGATACTTCAAGATATCAAAAAGGCTTATGCAAAGCAGAGTTCAAATTGCTATTTGTCTAGTTCCTCAGAGCTGTTTAAGCCAGAAAGAAACCCAAAGTTATACAGTCTAGGTTTTTATGAAGCGTATTATCCCAAATGGGTCAATCTGAAAATCACCGTAGTAAGAGCTTGTTATATTTGGCTGGGACCTGCAATTGTTAGGAGTCAGTCCAGAATTCATGGGTTTTCATCAAGTCAGTATAGATTAATACAGACTAGATCTGTCACACTTCAGCTAACAATGACCTTTCTTTACATGTATGTGCATTCCCTTTCTGAATTCGATTACCAAGATATCTATTTCTTAAGCCCCACAAAGTACTTTTGCTTGAGAAAAATACCTTGCCTGTCAATTTTTCAACCAGTGATTATAAGTAGTCATGGT
Organism: Streptopelia decaocto; assembly: GCF_964273445.1. Classification (NCBI taxonomy): domain Eukaryota; kingdom Metazoa; phylum Chordata; class Aves; order Columbiformes; family Columbidae; genus Streptopelia; species Streptopelia decaocto. Next base: position 65,758,296 of record NC_138659.1, on the reverse strand, counting down.
AAATCCTGCAAACTACAGTGAGACTAATCCTGGCAGAGAAAGACCTGTGCAAGTGGCGAGAGCACAGGTATCCAATTTTTCCAAAGAAACGCAAGTATATTTAAGTATTTAAATCACACATGAACATTGAAAAAGATGCACCAATAAGTTTACGGAGTTTCTTTGCATTACTTTTCCTGAGAAACTATTGGCCTAATATCACATACAAAATCGCTGCAGTTAAGAAAATTACTGTTTGATGTACAAAGGGGTGAATTATTCTTCTGAAAGCAAGATATTACAGAGTTTGTCAGTTGTTAGATTAGGGCTCATAAACTGTGAATATTCTACAATGTTCTCCTGTACCTGGTGGGCTCAGACTGTTGATATATCTCTGAATTAACCTTGTAAACGGTGGTCCCGTAAGTGTGCTCCAATATTGGAACACACAAAGGGAATAAAGATTTTGATAACCAAGTTATATATATGCTCACTATAGCATGTAGATTACACCACTTCTGCTTCTCTATGTTAATTTTAAAAATATAGGGTTGGCACCGCACACTTTGTATATGGTTACAGAGTGTTCTTACGTTCACTGGCGTATGTGGGAAAGTTTTTTGCAATACACTGCAGATCATACATTGATGCAAGTGAATCTAAGGACAGTATTGAGGTATTTAAGCTGGCATTTTGATTGACTCAGAATAATAACAATGTTCAGTGTTTAGGCATAATATGAGAGCTGGGCTCTGAACACTCAGAGGATGACGGTGGTGCTGGGCTATAGACATTGAGAAAGTTTTGCTGTTGAAAATGTAGGTGCATACATGACCTGAGGAGTTGTACATCTGTACCTGAGTGCCTGTGTTTTATTCTTGTCTTGCTTTTTGTGCCTGCGCCCTTTGGCTTTGGCGATTTGCCACAAATCATTCAGAATGCTGTAATGGAGAGGGAACCTGAACCAAAGCCACCCATCTTTCAGGCTAGTGATATAATCAGCAAATCATCCTCTGGCCCTGCTGTTCTATTCTGGATGATCCCTATGAAGAGGATCAGGTTTGTTTGTGAGTTATCATCCTCTCCATGGCAGATCCTAGGGGCTCCACGATGGAGAAGGCTAACAGGCTTAATTAGGACCTGCTGATGTGACCAAGCAGCTATTTACAGACAGCTATGGCAAAAGCCTGCAGGTCCAACAGGGCAGAGAAGCCTGCAGGGACACTAACAATTGTCCTGGTAGTGGTTACATCCATACATAAGGACAGAAGTCAAAAAAAATTCACAATAGACATGTGCTCCACGATCTTATTCACCTACCTAAGAGTCGTACTCTCTCAATATGACAAGTCTTCAATTACAGGTCACAGGATTTTACCTTTTTCTACAAAATCTCCGCTGTTTGTCCATTGGAACAGACTGTGGGCTCTGTGCTTCCACCTCAGTTGCATTAGGGACAGTTCATCATGTTGTAAAATAATTAGTTAACAAGTATGAAACATATCAGATGCAAGACCGTTTAGGGCCTATAGAAGTCTCTTTAAAGCTTGTCTGCTCTCATTAATTGAGAGAGGGCAGGGAGAGAGTAAGCGATATAATTTAAGCTCTTAATGTGAATGCAGTACATCCTGTGGAAAAAATTAGATGTGAATAATAAGGCAACCCTAATTCTGTTATTTCTCAGCTTTGGAGCATTTGACTTTATAAATTTAAATTCCTAACATTCCTTATGCTATAATTTGATGTAATTTAAACATAAGGCTGTTTTCTGCTGGCACTGAGAGAAGTTATGAACTCACTCTAATGCAGGTGTGTAAGTTTACACCTGTGGAGGGTCACCCGAGAGCAAGTGGCATTATTAACAAATTTAAGAGTAATGATGCTGTTCACCGGTGTTCCAACAGACATTGAGGTGTCGCCGAGGTTGAGGATCTCATGATAAATGCTCTGGATCATCCTGTTCTTACAGTTTGGAGAGAGATGAGCTGATGTGGATATATTTGCCTCCAGGGCTTTTTGCTTTGTCGGTGTCTCCTCAAATCTCTGGTGCTGCTCCTGGGATTCTCTTCCCGGCGTGGGGTGAAGGTGCAGCACCCCGCCGTGCTCTGCTGCATTCCAGGAGCGCTACCCCAGCCCCAAACAGACACTCCTAACAACCAAAGGTGAGAACTCTGCTCTGTAAATCAAAGAGAACTGTTACTAAGCTGGGGGTGGTCACAGAAATGTACTTATTTAGCAGAAGGTCTATCCTGGAGCATAAATATACGCACAGCTCACAAAGAGCGTGGATTGTAGATTTGCATGTTTTAGATCTAATTCTGCTCTTAACATCAAGAAATTCTTTGTAAACCCCAACAACACTGACAAAAGCAGTATTGCTCTGTAGTTTCTCTGATTGAAGAGGTCATAATTTGCCCCAAATTACCTTTAGCTAAGCGTAGATCTAAACTAAGTCCTTAGAGCTGATCCTCCTCAGATTTGCAAATAGTTCAGATGAGCTCTGGCTTTAAAGGTGTCACACAGCTCCTGTCTTGCACTTTAACTGTGGTAAACGTTACCGTTTGAGTTTACCTGTGCATTTGCTGTTGGAAACTTCAGAAGATAAAAAGGGAATATGATATAAATTTAGGGCCAACATGCTCGCACTGTGAAGGCAGGTTAATCAGCCTCTTAACATCCTGTATTTCCCCTGGCAAGTAATGACATTATACCTCAATCACATCAACCTTTTTTTAACATTGCCCTCAAGAAAGATTTGGAAAAGATAAACATATCCTGTAACATTTTTTCCTCCCCGACTTGCATCAGCTATATATGATTTATCTTTTAATGTGTCCTCCCTGCCCAAGATAATCTCTCATTGACTCACTAGATTTTCTCATGGCAAGAACATTAAACAGAACACTGATTTTATTTTATTTTTAATTGGCTTCTGACAATTTTTTTTTTAATTTTGTATATATTTTTAAATTTTAATTTCTGTTTCTGTGATACACAAGAGATAATTTATTGTGCTACAGTTTCCATGCTATTGTTTCAGCCCTTCTTTAACACCTGCCATGGATGATAAATAGATAGGCTGGCTGCTGATGTAAATTATGGAAGTGCAAGTATTGTATTAGTCTTTCTGAAACGCTGTCAGCCACAAATTACTTAATTGTACCCAAAGTTAACAGGATGTTAATGGTATTATTGTGGCCACTTAAGGAAAGTATTATACAATTGAATGTGAGGCAGGTGTTTGCATCCCAGGTGTATAATATGCTATGCACCAGTATATCATGAAATGTGATTCTTCCTCCTATGCTTTGCTTCTAACTTTATTTATTATGACGGTCTTTATGCACAGAACTGAGTGATTTCTGGATGGCAAGTGTGCTGTTATCAATGATTATTTTCTTCGTTCACATTGGCACTTACATTATTTTCTGTTAACTTCAGATATTCATCCCTTCTTGCTACAAAGCAAAGCAGACCAGTCCTTGGGATCTCTGCCCATCTTGCAAGAAACATCGTCTGCCACAGTGTCAGACCTTAATTATAGTAATAGAAATGCGGTAACACAGCAAGAAGAGATCAATGTCTGCTAGCTTCAAGTTCAAAAAAACCCACTTTTTCCCTGGGATGCTGGATTTCCAGGAATCCTCAGGCAAGTGTGTGTTTTTCCACAGTTCAGCACCCTCCTGTGTGAGGCTCATCTACAATGCTGTTGTATTTCTGGCTTGCTCAGTAGCAGCTACTTTACATCAACTCAAAATATCCTCAAGTGTTACAAACACCCAAAAGCAAAGTGGCAGAAAGTATTAAAATAATGCCTAAAAGTGCTGCCACTGTCTTTAGTTAATTCACAGTCATTCCCACAAAGGAGGTGGTTTCTAGAACCATTTGTTTTCTGTGCTTGCACTCATTGCAATGCAGACTGAATGCCTCTGCATAAACAATTAATCTGACTTCTTTGCATCAGGCACCCTTTTGATAAATACTGCTGTTGCAACTTGTTTGCACAGGGTGAAGACCTATCACTTAAAAACATTTACTTGATATATTTACACATAATTCTGCATTCTCTCAGGACCTGTTGGCAGCATTAAGTTATTCTCCAATGTCAGCTGTTACAAGGTTGTGAGTTTCTTGGCTCTTCAGTGTTGCACAGAAACAAAGCACTTGCAGTTGCTTTGCCATTTGGCTGTAATGTTGCTTTCCATTTAACAAAAAGAAAAAGCAGTTCTTGGATGTCATATGAGCATCAGTATCAGATTTCTACATGATTAGATTGGTGGTACAGGTAGATCTAAAACTGTTGCTACTGCTGGTGTGTACTAAACCTTTAGTAATGTCTTTGATGTTCTACCTGAGTGCTTACAAACTGTTGCCACCTTAGTCTGTCAGCATTTTTGATGTTCCAAAATGCGAAAATGATAACCACATATCATTAGCAACCTGTTGCTGTTCAAAGATAAAAGCCAGTGATGGCAGAAGTTACGTTAATAGCCACAGTGTTATCTTTGAGACATGTTAGCTGAGCTGTGCCGTGCACTAGGATTTGTCTTGCCATCCATTAAAATAATTAATCAGCAAAATGGCATGTTAATGGCATGTAGAGATGCCTAGATGGGTCCATAAGAATGACCCTTTATGCCTAAGGCCAGATTATTTTCTCACTTACAAAAAGGGACATCCAAAGAAAACCTGTTGGCTTTGGTTGCGTTATTCTTCTTACAGCAGTGTGTCCATAAAATCAGAAGCAGATCCATAAAACTGAGACAAAGCACAATATGAACAAATGATTTTTAGAATGATTGTTGGATTCATCTGAGGAAGAAAAAAATGCGGAAACTATGAAATATTGCAAAAATTAGTTTTGTTACTAAGAAGTGACTTAGATGGGGCTGAGGTTGCAACTAAATCATCTGTCGCAGAAATGTATGCAGACCTGGACGATAGTCAGGGAAAGAAAAAACCTCTAAATGTTGATAGGAAAGTGCTTGGAACAAAGTGCTTAGTAACAATCAGAAGAGATGACAGATTGTATTATTGCACAACAATAAGTCTTCAAGGTATTAGAGGTATCAATTTACAGCGCTTTCTATACCATCATTACCTGCCACAGTCTGACTCTAATCACAGCAATAGAAACCAGGGTGGCTCCATGGGTGTTTGTGACTTTCTCTGAATATTTATGAAGGATATAAATGAAATCAGGATCTTGCTCTCTGTTCTTAGCCCATCTGTATAACCATGAAGGCCAAATGAAGCTTTTAGTCATTATACTTAATTGGATGAATGGCCTTCAAAGCTGTCAATAAGTGGTGTGTTCACAGTAAGGTAATTAATAACGCTATTTCCTTTTGGAAGACATATCATTAGCCATTATTTCTCGAGATACAACACTGATGTCTTTATTCAAAGAGGTAATTGCAGGTTACCCACCAATTCCCCACCAGTGACATCATCTTTGCAAACTGAATCTCACAATCTGTCACTTTTTAATTCCTAATTAGGATATTTTTCTAATGGCAAGTGAATGTTCTTGAAAGAAATACCTACTTTATCGTTACAGGAATAAGCACAGCCGTACTAGAGAGTGAGTGGCTAGTAACATAAATAAGGCTTGTGAGTTGTTAGACCGAACATCTGGGACCTTCAGAATGACTGTATTGAAGGATCCAGCAGAAGTCACAAAGCCAAACTGGCAGCTACATCACAACTGGTGTGTCACCAACACTTTTGGTGGCATACTTGAACAGACATGCTGAAAAGATTCACTGCTGCAGAATTTACTTGCTAATTCAGAGTATTTTATAATAACAGATAAAGATGTTCTGTTAGATTGCCCCCGTTCAGAAAACATGTACTATACAATGTGAATGTCCCTTTTCACCCCTTTTAATTAGCTAATGTGCCACGCAGCATAGTTGATTTCTGACCCTATCCTGGCAGGTCAGAAACATGGATAACAATGGGATACCTTGGTGCTTTTTGTTAATTCCTTCATCAAGCGGTGAATGGCTCTTGCTAGTGTTGTAAAGCTATACAGGTAAATTATATCTATTTATGTCATTGTGAAAACCTTAAATACAACCCTAGTTTTCAGCTATCTCAGATAATTACTCCTCTTCTTCTTGCATGAGCTGTTTGGGTTTTCAGTATCTTGAGAGTTTTGTAAAGGTAGAAGCAACAGCATGATTTAATCTGCAACCTTCAAACAAATACACTCTGCAAGTATTTGTCACAAACCCAAAAATCTAGCAGGAGCTAGAACCCATTCTGTATCCAAACCCAGGTATTTTGATTCTGGTTTTATATCCACACCTTACCAGTAGTAGGAACCTACTGAATGTGGTTTCTGCTTCCGTGATCCCCACTGTTTGTTTGATCTGAAGTCACCTTTGCAGAGTACTGACAGGATCCGCTTCGTATTGCCTTTTAGCTGTTAATTCTGCTGTTAGACTGAGTTTTTGTCTGCACCCAACTACGTATGTGTTTTGGCAGTGAACTGGCCTTCAGCTGACCCTCTGTCAGCTCGGGTGCCCCAAAGAATTCGAGATGCAGATGAAGGGTTGCAAAGGACTCCACTTAGAGGGGTAATGACGTGGCCAGTCACCAGGGAGGGCACACAATTTGGAACAGGTCCCGAGCAAAATTAGTGTTGATGGTCTTGGTGTTCTTGACTCAGGATAGAAAGATAATTTCTAATTTTTCCTGTATATTGCAACACTAACAAGAGTTGTCAGAAAGCTCTAATGTAGTGGAAACTCCCTGGAGTTGCTTTCTTAGTGGTTTAAAGATACGGTGCTAAGCAGTTTCTTCTGGTAAAATATTTTAAGTAGTGACATAATTTCCTTCAAATAACTATCATTTTCAAGCCCTGTAAAAGTGAGAGCTTTATAGGCTGTATTAACTCAAACAGACCTTTGGAGAATGTCTGACATTTTATGAATACTTATTGTCTGGTTTTTCTACCTGCTCTTAAATAACGAAATACCTAACACCTGGAAACATGTAATGCTGTCGAGAAGGAAGATCTAACACCTAGTGCTGCCTGGAATATCAGGCATCAGAGTTTCTTATTTGTAAACAATATTTTTCTTACAGGGCTTGCAGGTCTTAGGAAATCTGTCTCAAAGCTGCTGCAGGAAATGTTCAGACCCTCAGTGTGTGGGTGCACTCTGACTGGTGGCTCACTAACACAAATTACCTCCCTATGTTAGAAATTTAGGCCTTGAAAAGCCATAGGCAGCATGGTTGGAAACGGCTCTTGCAGAAGCACGATGTGAAAGATTGCATAAAGTATTCTCATGGGAATGAAGAGATGTGGTATTTCAAATTTCATACAATAAAAATTGAGTTCAGTGTCTGATCTCGTTTTTCTTAGCTGGCTATATTTGCTATCTTACTCGCTGTGTGGAAAAGATGACACTTTTCTTCTCCCCAATGATCTCAACTCTCTTCATTTTTTTTTTTCTTGCAAACATCCCGCTGTAGTATTTACCTATTTAAAAATCTAGGCAGAATGCCAGTGCATGGCTGCATTTAAAAAGCAGCATTAAAAATAAAGCTTAATGATTTATTAAGCAGAAGGGAGGTGGATTTTCCTCTCTTCTAGTTCCTCGAATGTATGACAAATTGTAACACACACTTATAGAACAATTAAGACATCATTATTGAGAAGTGGAAGTCTAGCAGTAAAACTTCTTTGAATTTTGCATTTTAAATACACAGAGTTGAATCCTGAGAATCCTTTCTTTAGTAGAAATACTTGTGTGATAAAAGACTGTTCAATAAATGTCCCTTTATCGAAATGCATTTCCTAGATGATAGGGCAGATAAAATGATCAAGCCCATAAGTGTTTTATTTGCAAGAATAAAGTGAGTGTTGAATGAGGGTGGGTTTCCACAGCTGTACTAGCCAGCAGCTGCAGCCAGGGGGGTGAAACATGAAGCCAGAATATTCCAGCACACAGGAGCTGGGTGCAGATAACGGGGGACACATTCCTTTTGGTTATGCCCCAATGCTCCTGCAGGCATGGTCAATCTCTGTAGGACTCGTTCTCCCATTTCTGCAATGGGATTAGTGTACATCACAGACGAAACTCAGGACCAAGACTCTAATGACACCTTCTCTCTGTTTTTCGCCCAGCTGGATTAGCAGGATAACAGTGGGGTTTTGGTGCCTGCCCTAAGAAGGTTTGGCATTTGGCGCAGCTGTGGAAGCTCTTCTGGATTCCTGAAGCATAGTTGTCACATGGCAGTGGAGCACTGCTGTCATGCACTGCTTATTCTGGGGCGACGCAACTAAGTCTTGATAAGGAACCTCAAGTGTTGTCTTAAAATCAAGGTACAGTAACATTATAACGAAGTTTTTTACTTGTCAAAGTCTGCTTACAATACTAAATGTTAGGGACCATGCCCTTCCCTTCAAATCACAAGCACCTTTTTTGTTGTGCTGCTCCTTTGGCTAAAGATATGTGTTTCAACCCTGTTTGTATATTATTTAAATCAGTAAGAAATTCTTATTCAGCCTCACAGACGAGGATCTGGGCATTATTGCTTAATAACTCACACAACTGAGAACATTGGCCCTAAGCACTGAAGTGACGCAACTGGATGGTTGTTTTGCACAATCTCAGTATGTGCTTGCAGATGGCTTTGTGCAACAGTAGCTGCCCTAGGATGATAGACATGATTTGTGTCTTATATAGCTATAAACATATGAGTAGAAGAAGGTATTAATGATCATAACCCATAATTATTAGCAAACTGCTAGATGCTCAGTCCATTGGTTATAGTAAAGAACCTCTTAGAAAGGTGTAAAGCACAAGCATTATCACTGTTGCATAATGAAATAATTATGTAATGAATATGTAATTATGTAATGCATAAATCATGTTAATGATGCTGCCAAATGTTAACTGTATTAATCACTAGAGGGCAGATTATAATCCCTGCTGGGTAAGTTCCTGCTGGCTGCCTGTGTCACGAGGAGGCAACACCTCCCGGCGCTTGTGGGCAGGTGGGGAGCTCAGCCCTTCCCACGGCCCCAGCAGAGCGGGAGGGAGGACAGAGAAAGGCAGCCCGAGTTCAGCGAGTCTGGTGGAGGTTGCATCCTGCTGTTGAAACAAAGGGGAGCTGTGGACCACACTGACTTCTAGTAGGAATCTGGTTTATTGCTATTTCTGGAATAACACAAATGTGATTTTTTTTTTACCTTGTTTCAAGTTTATGGCAGAGTCAAAGCTGCAATCCAATAACAAGAGCATTTTTGATAGCATAGCTAATTGTATGCAAAAACGTTTGCAGGATCAAGGCGTTTATGATTATTTTATAAGCTCACTGGTATTTAATACCCATCATATCTCCCCCACTCCCTTTTTCTGTTTTTTCAGAGTTTATGCAAACATGTATATTACTGTAAACTTTTCACGGTAGCAATTTATCAGAATCTGTATTTTAAGCTTACCCAGAGTCCGTACCCCACTTTCAAAACACTCAGGCTCAGTTTTGGTGTTAACATGAAGCCATCCTACCTATCTACATCCAGGACAATCATGGGGGATCTGCTGTGTGCTATTTACCTTAAACCAAAGGAGTTGAATGAATTTCGAGATCAAGGCAGCTCTTGTCTTTTCCTCCAAACCACAGCATGCTGATAAAATCAGTAACGTTTCAATCCTTTGGATTTTTAAAGTAGGGAGAGACTAAATATAGACATGGAGGCCTCTCGCTCAACCTGCTGACCCTGAACCAAGTGACTGTAGGTTGCACTGACAAGAGCCCCATTGTCCTTTTCATTAATCAAACCTACCGAGCCAGGTAAATCTTTAAACAAGATGAATGGGCACCATTTTTAAAAAGTAAAATAATTCACTAGGCTTTGGATGTGTTTCTCTTTAATTAGTTTGATGAGCACAAAGTCTGAAGCCTTGTCAGACACCCAGTATTATCTTCGGATGCTGACCTAGAAAAGAAGCATTGCAGAGGTAAGAGAATGGGTAGGTAAAACTAACTGAATAAGAGATCTTTTCTGTTAAAGCCTTTTGCCAGATGAAAAGAATCATTACCACAACGATACTTCTAATTATACTGTCATTAGGGTACTACTGGAGGTGCCTATGGTGCATGAAGATCTCCCACTTTCAACAACTTGATCCAAAAGGGTAAAATACAGGTATTAACCCTTTCATGGGAAATAAAGCTGAATATTTAGGCAAGCTGAAAGAATAGAGTTTGTTTTAAAGTCATGATATTTTTGAGGTTTCTGGAAAATTCAGGAGGGCTTTTTCTCTTTTTTTTTTTTTTTTTTTAATTTGACTAGTAAACAATACTGACCTGGCCACTGTGCATTCTTGCCAGAGGCCAAAGATGGAGAAATGATTGTGTGTGTCTCAAGATAGCCAAAAGGGAAAGAAAACGTGCTTTATTGTCCATCTAATTGTTGTCTGACTGGAAAATGTGAGGTGAAGTTTCTGGCACTAACTTGTTGTCCAAACCACTGAAAACGATCCAAGAGCAGATAACGCACTGGGCTGCAGACATCAGCGTTGCTTGAGGTCACTTTCAACTCATGAAGAGTTGTTTAATCTATGAAGGGAAAAATACTTCATTTTTTTGTTTGTTTAATAACTTACAAGCTGCAGATGATGCTGTAGCATAACCACAAGGTGTTCTCTTTAGTTTGGAGGCCTGGACCATTCAACTCCTGGATCCGAATGGGTCTAAAAATCACGGGCAGATCAGAGTAACAGATACCACAACAGCCAAATACCCAAAGGCAAAAGGAGAAAGGGCAATTAGGAAGAAGATCAACTTCTACAAAGGGGGAAAAAATAATGGTATTCATATACCTCTGTATTTTGAAGAATTGTGGTTTTTTTGATGCTCAGCAGAATGCAGCATCACAATACAGCTCATGACAGTTTAAAGTGAGGATGTGGCTATAGAGGTTTTGTGAATCCCAGAAGCTTCTCTTTGATGACTAAGTAGTTATTAGCTCTTTTGAGACCGGGTGCCATTTGGATAATTGGTGAGTGGACTGTGACCTGAAGTACTGATAAACTGGAGGGAAATAATTCGAAATCCTTTTCAGTTTTACTCCGTACTGCTTTTGTTTCATGTTCACACAACTCCATCTAAAACATGAATCATTATTTTCATAAAAGAAATCATAATTGGCATAATTTGGAGGAAAAAAGCACTAACACTTGTTTAATATGGGCAGAATTCAATTAATAAAACACCAAACCACATACTGTGGCTGATTTGTTTCTAAAATATCCTCTCTTCTACTTTATTAGGCAAATGTATTGTCTGTTGTGGTCAGTGTTTTAAAAAAGCCAGCAGGGTTTATCCCTTCTGCCCTATTTTTTTTTAATTTTTGCTGTTATCCACAATTTGAAAACAAAGGGCCCAGTCCTTTAGGCCTGAAATCAGCAGGAGTTCTGTCTAAAATCAGAAGTGGCTTCATGTTTGGTCAGAGAGTTGTGCTGGTTTAAGTGACATTGCAACACCGCCTGGCATGTGCAGAAAAGAGGCATTTTCACAGGACATTAAAAGGGAAAAAAGCCTGGGAAACTTACTCCAGGCTCTAATGTGATGATGAAGAACATGTCCAGTTAGCAAAGGCAGCAGCGAGACTTGTCACCGCCGTTGCTGAGAAGCTTTTCCAAGCGAGCAGAGCTAACAGGACCCGTGTCTCATCTTGCTAACGCGCTCGTGTTCTTGGTGAATTTCCCACGCATCATTTGCAACCCCATGAGCCTGGGTCTTCATGTGAATGATCCCCATGCTCATTTTAGAGTAAACAACTGTATTGGTAAAGACCAAGGGCTTACAGAAGTCCCGCTAGCTCACCTCCTTTAGACTCGCATGAGCAGCTGAGCCCACAAACCCAAAGGAGCGGTGATGACCAGCAGGTCCCTGAGCAGCAGAAGGCTGTGCAGCTGCAAGAGGAGATGTCGCAATCAAAAATATCTAGGTGCAGCAAAAAACCCCCTGTGTTTTCACCATGAGAGATAGTGTCCAATACAACCCTACATTGCATAGCCCTGGGAACAGAGAGAACACCTGGTTAGCGTGTGGAGTACTCTCTGAATTGGAAAGTCAGCCTGGGTCTAGCTTAGCTTCTGCCCTCCACTGCACCAAGACCTTGGGGGTATATACACATTTTCAGCTGAGCTTCGTGGTCCAACATACACCTTTGTAAAGGACCATAAGTTGAGATGCTCAGGCCACATCACTTACATTGCATAGTAATGCACAGTATCAGACAATAGTTTAAGAAGACCTTTTAGAATCAGTTTTTCTTTTTAAACTTGCAGTGGTGTCAAATTATTTTAAAGTACTTGAAAAGATTTTCATTTACCAACCACTCTGCCTTTTGAAAGCAGAGTAAATGGCTGTGGGCAGCCCTGGAAATACGGAATTCGTTTATCCCTATCTGATCCCTGCGCAGAATCCTGCTTGGCCCCCTCTGCTCCCCTCCCCTCCGTTCTCAGCTGATGGATGTTGATCCTGCCCTGGAATAAAACCACTGTCCTGGTGACTTAACGAGGTGCTGCCGCCCTTGGAAAAGGACGGGAAATCATAGGGGAGTACTTTAAGAAAAGAGCCTGATGAGCAGCACCGCAAGATAGCCTGAGCTGGCCTGTTGTTGGCTTTACTTTTATATTTGTAAAGTGCAATCACATTAAGGCATAAATTCACAGTTTATTTTAAAGATATTGTCCCTGGAAGAGTGCCTCGCCCTTAACTGCAGGCATAATAAAATGGCTTAGTTAATATCTCTTGAAAAATCTCTTTTTATCCATTTTTTAAAATCACTTAGAGTTGCAAATAATTTGTTCTGATATTTTTCTTATGCTCTCACTTGTGCTAGCCTTTAGTAAGCTGATTTCCAAGTACGGGAATTGTAATACTGCACTCTTCTTGAACCACAAAATTACCTGTCCAGTCATTTGCTCATGTTTAGTTAGTAAGTGGAAAATATCTTACAACTTTCCTCAGATAATGTTCCTCTTATTCAACATATATGGGGCCTCTGTTGTATATAATCTTTCCACAAGATAAGAGTTTAATAAAGAACGCTCATGTTTTTTTCAATTTCTGTATGTCTATAACACCTATTTTGCGGATGCTTATAGATTTTTAGGTGATTTTACTTTAATTTTTAAATAAAAAAGGAGATACGAAACTTATTTCTGATATAATTAGAACCCAAAAATGTAAGTTTGCTCACTGAAAACTTTATCTTGGAGTTCTTTTGCAATACAAGTTAATTAACTGGATTTAGATATTTGCAAGATGATATATTTAATGGGATTACTGCTCATATAATGTTCTCAGTGACTGATTTGGAATCTAAGCTTAGGGAACAGAATACTGAATTTCCAGCTCTTTGAGAGTTAATGTTGTGTTAAAGGAAAGTACAATTTGAACCTCATTGTTCATGAATAGCCAAGTTATTCTGGTGAAATGGAGCCGGTCCCTACAAGGGCCACACGAGGCAGATGCCCGGGCAGGAGCGCGCGGAGCCCGACATTCCTGCGAGAGCTCGGGGGACAGATACACCCACACCTGAACTCCTGGCAAGTTCAAGGCAATTGCTTATCTCATCAAAACATAATGGCCCTTTATTCAGACCCTGTCTCCCAAGTGGGATCAATTAGATGCTTCGGTCTGCGGGCTTAAAAATAAACACTCATGTTTTCATTTATATTTGGAATGAAAATGAAGACATATGACCGCCTCTTATTCTGCCTGCTCCTGTCATGCTTTGAAACTACTGTTAATTTATTCTTTCAAAATATTGATTGTCTTTCTAATAGAAAAAAGGGGAAAGTTAAATGATAACTTGCTCTGGAGAAAAATACAGTAGCCCTGACAAAGAATATTTCTGTGTGCCAATATATCCCACATTAACGTCTATCTTCTTTTTAAGGCAAATATATTTCTGTATGTCAATTTGGTTCGCTACAATGTTAGAGCTTCACTCCTAACACAGGATTTCTCTAATGAATATGATAATTTAAATCTTATGATCAGAGTACTACTTTTAAAAGAAATTTGAACATTTTTTGTTTAAATGCTATTAAGTGTTTCAATATTAGCTCAGTCAAATAACTATTAGATTGGAGAATTTATATTCTTACTTTAGCAGATGGCTGTGTAATTCTACAGTTCTTCTGTATTGTAATATTTTTTAAAAGTACTTTATAAGTAAAATGATAATTCGTGTTTAACCAGCAGAGATTTTAAAATTTAACCAGTGTTCAAAAGCTCCAGTAAGTTCAAATGTCTTAACATTTTTATTTGTGAGAGTAATTTTAATTTTAAGCTTTTCTAAAATGAAGTCAAAAATAATTAACTGGATAAGATAATTCAGTTCACAGTGGTTCACCAGTACACAGGCTGGAATGCAGATGAAAGTCCCATGAGGAGAAGGAGATACATACCCCCATGCATCTTCCCAAAATCAGAGCTAAAATACCAATTGAAAATATGCTGTTCTTGTTTTATCAAATATGTTTTGCTATTAACATCAGAACTTTGGTTTTGGATGCAATGATATACTCTGCTCAGAGGGTTTATTGACATGAATGAGAAAGAGTGAGTTTACATGTACGTGCAAAGTCAAAAGTGAGCTGATAATCATGCCAAGGCAACCTTGAAGCATCGTGTTTTACATTATTGCTACATTACGAGTATTTAATTCTAAGTATTTTGGTATTTGAATAAACTGCTCTTATTAAGCTAAATTTAGATCTGCTCTGTTTATGAATGTATAAAAATACGCCTCTCTGTTTTTCATGATTTGTCTGTAGTCAAGACAACTGTGAAATGTGCCCTATAATATGGGGCAATCACTAAATGGACCACAATAGACGAATAGTTTACAGAAACCTCTTAAAATATTCTCAGCTTATGTGTTTGTGAAGAGTTTGTGATCTTAAAGTATGATATTCTGTGATTTATGAGTAAAGGAGTTTGAATTGTACCTTTATGTTCCTGCACTGTAGCATGATGTTCTTATTTCTGTCCGGGGCTTTCACTGATGCAAACCCAGATACAGTTTTTCCTGGACCGAACATCAGTGCCACTGTACGAGGGGGAATTCCAGAACTGAGAAAGAGATTTTTCTTGGTTCATCAGTTTATCCCATGCATTTTATCACTGCATGCGTCATACAAAAAAAGAGATCATGTAACAATTTTCTTCCAAGCGTCATAGTGATCTTGCGAGTTTACAAAGCCGTTTTTTTGTAACATAGGGATTTCATCTTCAGGTCTTTTCAAAGCAAAGCCCGTTGTGGAAATAACAAGCAGACATGTATGAGTGCACAGCAAAACTGCATGTCCAGGAATGGAGTTTGCAGGGTCAGTGTGAAAGTAAACGGAAGATTTCGGGTATGCTGGATTCAATGAATTAACTGCATTTGCCCAGGACTCCAGAACAAGCAGTTGTGGGGCCTTTTTTTTTGCTCTCAATATGTGGAATTAGTGTTCTCTGGGATGAAGTTACAGCCATAGGCACAGATAGCAGGGAGATAACGAGCTAATGCTCGGATAAAGAAGGAGATTTGATGAAGGTATGTGAGTGAACTAGGCCAAGGATCGTACTTGTGATTTAATGGTGTTCATGCCGGTTGTGCTCAGGGAGTTTCTGTTGGCTGTGACTGAAGACAGTGGCTCGAGCGAAGTTATAATAGCAGAGAAAAACACATTACAAATAAGTCCCATTAATTTGAATAGTCTATTATTAAAAATAAATATAAAATGACATTGGACTGGAGGAACTCCGAAGAGACTGTGTACAAGATACACTCTATCAGAACACATCATTTGTCAGAATTGAAACACTTTGCAAAGTCAGGTGTTGCCAGAACCTCTAAAAATGTTTTGACAGTATCAAAATGCATCTTTCAGAATTAACTGATGATGTGGTTTTGGCTTTTCAATCCAACTTAATTTTTTTTTCAGTTTTTTGTTCCATTGAAAGAGGGTAAGTTGAACTGAAGCCAAACGTAACGAAACATCTGTGCCTAAATTAGTGTAATTTTTTTCCAGTTACAGAAAGAACAGTAGTTACAAGCTTATCTTGACAGATGTATTTTACAGCTATCTTCTATCTTATGTCTTCTATCCACAGATAAGTGGGAAAAATGTTAGAGTTGTGCTATTGAAAAGGCAATATCTGAAAGCACCAAAAAAATGTGTTGCTGTATTAATCAGAGTAATTTAATTCTATACTAATAACTATTTAGAAAACACAAAATGAAGCTAGAACGTTTGTGAAATTATCATCCATTACAAATATTAATTGACAATCCACTCCAGGAATTAATTGATATGAGCATGGGACCTGGTAGCTATGGCAAATAGCGATGCTTTTCTCTGAGAAGAGGGATCATGCATTGCTGGTGCAAGACAACAGCATTCTCAGGCTCCTCAGTGAGCGGTATGAATTGTTTTTCAAACGCATCATTTACCCTTGCAAAGAGCCCTTGGAGATCCTTGGGCTGGCCCTGAGAGCAGTCAGGTATTCGCTGTCTCAATTTCAGCCCAAATATAATATGCAAATGGAGGAGAACATTGGGAATGCATTTGGCAGCCCTGGGCAACCAGCTTTTCCCAAAATGAGAGCCTGTGGAAAGCTGTTTTCATCTTACCGAGCCACCAGCCTTATGGACTTCAGCGCAAATAAGTTTCCGAATAATGAATCTGCAGTTCGGTTTCTGGCCAAGGTGAATGAGCACACGTTAACTCATTCAGAAAGGAGATGAAAAGCTCACATTCAGGATGCATTAATCTGAAAACAAGTGTACTTTTGTGTCTGGGGAGTATTATTTTCATTGCCGTCAATTTAGAACATAGATAGACTGTGATTCTAGCTTCACTATCAGGTTGCCCCGCAGTCTGAGACCCCTCCCCAGGCCACTCTATTTAATTTAGACTAATCTAAAGCTAAGCGAAACTTTGTACCCTCTCTGATTTCTCCCTGTGATGGGGAACACTCTGATTTCCCCTTCCCCAGTGACCTGCTCACAACGTCTGGGGAAACAGGGGAGGGAGGAAAGTGACCCCCAGGTAAGGGGAATTGGTATTTGTGCCAGCTGACAACCTATTAAGGGATGGCAAAAGTGTTCAACCACTTCTTCCCTGGCAGTTTTTCTCTTAGTTTGAATTTTCCTTCGTTTTTACACTGTTATTTTGAAAAAAGTCCTTGGTACATGAATTTTTCAACGCATTGCATATATCAACAGAGATAAATCTCCCGTGGAGTAGAATGAAATCTGGTTCTTAGCGCTACTCTTAGTTCTTGTGTTCCTACATTTGCAGTGAAATTTGATGTGGTAGGAATTGGGCCCTGGTTGTTTTTTTGTGTTTTGGTTTTATCTTGTTTTTGATGAAATAAATCAGTAGGCTGAAGGAAGGAATGGACAAAGCTGGTGTCTGATTCCCATAGGCAGATGCACGAAGGGCAGTATGCATCCCTTGTTCTCAACCTTCCTTTGCAAGAATGTAACCCTGAGCGGGGAGAAGGGATGGATGTGTGTGTGTGGTATCTCGTGGACATGCACAGTACAGATGTGAGCCTTCGTGTTCACTGATAGTTTAGTGGAACGTTCAGTGAGCAGAGAATGGGCATGTCTTATAGTTGTTGCACTGAGTGTGATGATGATAATGGATTTTACACCATTTGCAATCTTTTTTCTTTAAAAATTTTAATTTACTACAGCTGTGCAGGTCCTTGTGAGATTTAGCGACATCAATATCAATGTAAGAATCTGGTTTGGGCAGCATCTGATGTTAAGAAGACTTTGGCAGCTTTGCTACATCTTCCTGCTCATATTTTGAAATGTACAGATTCATTCATACATGAGACCTCACAGAAGTCCCTCTGATAGACTCTTGCTATCATTTCTGATAATTTGGGTTAGTTTGCCTTTTTTTTAATTCTCTCTCTCTTTCCCCCCCACCCCCTAACCTGCCGTGATTACTTTCTGTGGTTAACTTAAGTAGAGAAATAACTTTCTGCCAGTGATAGTCCTCAACTGGCAAGTACTCAACAAGCCAGTCAACAGGTTCCCACACATAAACAAATCAAGTTGGCTTATTATTAAAAGAAGTAGTGAGATGCAACTGCCAGTGACTCTTAATCTTTTACACAGCAAAATGTAGGGTCTCTGCTCATAGACAAGAAGAAAAAGGGTCTGCAGTAGTACTAAGTTTAAATGTGTCAATCAGTAAATTTGAATCACTCTGTGAACAAACAATGACTAAACAAAAGTGGACAAGAAATGACAGCTAATCTGAGCAGTGCTCGGAAAATATCTTAAAACGCTAGTTAAAATGGACCAATTGGGAAATATTTATCAGGTCTTAAAAGGTACTGCTAAAGTATCAAAAATTTCCTGAAGTCTTTGACTTCACTGTTTCCATGAAAAAGGTGTTAGATGTGATGAAATTATTAAACTTATTAGTTCTAATTGACCTTCAATTTCCATTACCATACTCTCTCATAGTTGCAGCTGGAGTAGGTCAGAGTGATCATTTCAAATTGAACAGGTTTCATCAGATTAAACAGACCTAATGAGCACCAGATCAGATTTGGAGGATGGAGGGTTCTGTTTTTCGGCAGTGCAAGGGGGATGTATATTAAGGGAAGAGGGGTCTTAAATTTGCCTCCTGAGCAATGCTGGGCTCCGGGTGTTGCTGACCATTGTTTCATAGCAAGAGAAGTACCTGGGGTGCAAATATCTTGAGGCAGCTCAGATGCGAGTGGTACATCACTGCAGTCACCTTCTTCTGTCCCTTGTTCAGACGCATTACCTGAACACGGCAGAAACATAAGTATAACCTGCACATCGGGAATTTTCTTCTTCCCTTTGTCAGTTAGAGGACAAGTATAAATTTTATTGTCATGTCTAATGTTACTGTGGGTCAGTCAGCAAACTGTCTTCATAGATGATTGATTCACCTGTATTCTCTATTGCATCTTGATCTAATTACAGAGATCATGGACAGACAATTAGGAAGAACCTAGCTGCTAATCAAAATGAAAAGGACCTGATTATGTTTCTCATAAAAAATTGTGTTTTAGAGATGTAATGCAAAAAAGTCAGAAAAAAAACAAAACAAACTTATTTTTGTCTTGTGGCTCACAAAACTTGCATGAACAAGACTTTTATGTGTGTGAAACTGCCAAACTGGAGCCAGGGTCGGAACTCTCCAGAGGATGAATATTGAGCAGAAGAGAGAAATGAAACAGCCAAGCTACTACACTGAGAGACATATATGCTGTACTTACACATTTACCATGTACAAAAGACTTTCTGGTATGTAGCTGCTCTCTTGAAAATTATCTACATGGTTGTCTGGAGTTATAACGTATCTACAGGATCCATTTTAGCCTGTCAGGTAAATTATATAGCGTTGCAAAGAAGTTTATGAATTGGTATTTATCCCTTAGATGGAAACCACTTTGGAGGAGCTCTACTAGCCTAATGGGTGAATGACAAGCTGTTTAAAATCTGTTTGTATGTATATGCCCAGGACAGCAAAGCAGCCTTTCTGAAGTAAGGTATTTTTTTTAATCATTCATATTTTTTTTCATTAAAAAAAACCCAAACCAAACTAAACCAAGAAATTATCTTGAAACAACATCACCCATAAAGCCAAGAAATTCGAAGTTATGACTGCCACTGATCCTAATTCGTGCAGCCAGCAGACATTAGCCTAATCAACCACCTCACCGCTACCATCTCAGTTATCTGAAATCTCTTTTATTTCAGTGAGTAACATGTGCTTGAATTAATCAGGCATGCCACACTGGCAAATCCTCCTGCCTGTCCTCTCCACTCCCGTAGAAGTCGACAGACAGACATCAAGCAATGCTCCTGGGGACAGATTGGCTTCTTCACGGCAGAAACTGTAAATAGTTCCTCCAACTTCAAAAGAATTAGCTGTGTTTCATAGCAGTCTTTTTGCAGAGATTTTGGTCTTTTATGTTAGAATGGAGAGTTATGCATTTTGGTAAGAAATAACTAGGACTGTTTAACTCTTCTCCCATTTCATTTTCCCAGGTGTATCTGTTTGATCCATTTTTCATATTTAAGTATGTAGTGTGTGTTTTATGTTGAGGCAGAACTACATTATTAAAGGATGTTAGGATAAAACTAGCATCAGAAACGAAGGAGACAAATATACTTTCATTATCTTGTAAAGGGTATGAAGGGAATATCTACAAATACACGCAGGAATAAGGCTGTCTAAAAAACACATTAAGGTTTGATGATAACATTGCTGATACCAAAGGAAATCGTTCAAGTTGATGTTGGTGAACGCTGTATTTGATGTTTGTTTTGCAGACTCCAAAGGATGTCAGGATAGGGCTCTTGCACCTTGATGCCTGTGGGAAACCCTGCAGATTCGGCAGCAGGTGCAAGCAGTGAGGACACCAGCTCCAGTCAGCGACCTCCCTTCCATCCCTCCTGCTGTCCCCAGTGCTGTTCCAGCAGGATTCTCCAGCTTGGCTTGAAAACTCCATGAAATCCATTGTGTAACAGGCAAGGCTATGGAGCAACTTCTGCAGAGTCCTACTGCTCTGAGTCCTCTCAACGTCTATGGGGCTCTCCTGGTCTGGAGCAGGGGTGGTTGGCCAGAACCAAGGTTCATCCTTCTGGTAAGTGCTCCAAAGAGGAGCAAATGAGGCTTCCACCTTTTTGCACCTCCGCGCTGTTTCCCTGTTCCCTCCTCCTCCACTGACTTTTTTCTGAGGGTCAAGATGACACCTGAACCTTCTCTAGTCATGGTCTATCTCGTTCCAAATGGACAGTTACGTGTTGACTCTGTATTCTTCCTATCCACCCTTTCTACTTTTCTTTCAGGTAGCTCTATGTGTTGCTATCACACTTTTTTTCCCATAAATATTCTCTTTCAGCTCTTGATACCTCTTTTTGTTACCAGAGTCATACGTTCTGCCCCTTCTCACAGTAATCTCATGACCTTCAGGTAATATACAGTACTAAAATAGATGAGGTCCTTTCTCTTTCTTTGGCCAGCACCTAGTTTCCAGCCCTGCTAACATTGTATGCCTGGGGTCGAGTTAAGATGAGTTCCACAGAAAAGATATTTCTTTCTCTTTGGTAATTTAAGATTGAGATTGAAAGCCAAGGGTACAATACTTCAAGAATAGCTCTCCATGTAACAAATCCAGTTTGACTGTCAAGAGCACAGAGTAACCTTCTAGCATTTTGTCAGAGATTCAAAAAGTATACTGAAACAGTGAAAATGATGCTTCTACGATCAGTCTTAAAATACAGGCAGTAGACTTGTTTTTTTTCTTTCCTTTTCTGTAATTCACTGTCTGTGTGATGTGCAGGGGTGCAAATAAATAAAATATTAAGCTTGACAGCTGAATAGTATGACACTGCTCACTTTTAATACTATTGAAATTAAAACCCAGAGACAAAGTGAAAGAGAAAGGTTTGGAGCTCACCATCTCATGTCTACAAACATCAGAGCTCCCTTCAGGATGGAATTTTCATCACGTGAGAAATCCTGAAATTTCAAAACCCAGTCACATCACTGAAATTCTGGTGCCTGGTGGAAACAATCTCTGCTCCAGTCCCTCCGTTAAAAATCTCTGGGTTGTCAGTGCTAACTCTTTCTCTTATATACACTTGTCAGGTCCTTTAATCTGG
Source organism: Streptopelia decaocto (assembly GCF_964273445.1). Lineage (NCBI taxonomy): Eukaryota > Metazoa > Chordata > Aves > Columbiformes > Columbidae > Streptopelia > Streptopelia decaocto. Next base: position 65,736,617 of record NC_138659.1, on the reverse strand, counting down.
ATCAACAGGTGTGTAAGGTGACTGAGTGAGAGCAGTATCTGTGATTTATAAATCAATAGTATCTAATTTACCTATATGCAAAAAATAAAAAAGCCCCACCTTTTAAAGGATAACCCATAGAGAAAAAAATGCTCTCTTCACCATGACATGCAACAGCTTAAAAAGCTTGACAGTATACTTGGTTCCCCATCATTTTACAACCTAAATATGTGGTTATACCTGCTTTCGGCCAGACTTTGTGTCCAAAGTAATTTTCTTTCACCATGAAACAAAAATTATGCTCCAAAAATTATGCTCCATACAAACGAAAGGACTTTTACCACTAGAGGATCAGGTCCCCATATATCTACATCTGCTTTACCGTTTAAAATTATTATTTAAAGTAATCCAGAAGTTTAGATCTATCCAAGGGAAAACTTCATTGAAAAGTGTGAGAACAGCCTTAAGAATTTTCTACCTGAATAGAAGCATATGGATTTTGCTTTTGCTTCGCTCTCTTATCCATCAAGCTGTTCCTATAGTGCCAGCCACTGCTGTGATGATGGCTCCAAGTGGAAGATGCACCAATGTGTCACAACTGGTGCTGTGTTTGTAAATACCATATGCATGTTATTTTCAATTTCCTAAGAAGGTCTAAGGGGAAGGAAAGTATTTGATGGAAGTGATGTTTAGTCCTGAACTTAGCTTCACATTGTGGAAGAATGAAAATTAAAGCTGACCTAAACATACAAGGAAATGCAGCCAATCACAGCTGAAGGATTAGTATAAAGTGTTAAAAATATTATATGAAAGTTTTAATTACACAGAAAAATTATAAAATGCCCAGTAATTACAGTATATTGATTCCATTTTTTTTTCTTGAAATGCTAAAACTATTTCAACACACACAGAATCAATAAACATAATTAAAATATGAGCTCATCAAAACAGTAATTAAATGTACTTAACAGCTTTTGTGGCTTTTCTCCATATGGTTACTGTGGGAGTGTGAATCTGGCTTGCTAGATAAATGTAACAAAATAAAGAGAAAGCCTGGGAAAAGATTACTGTGGTGTCATAAGCAAATACAATAAAGTCTAGCTCTATAAGAAGTTCCAATAAATCAAAAAGTTGACAAAGGAAGCAGTGTTTACAATTATTAGAGAAAAATTCTGAATGTTTTATATTTTTATGGGATTAACACTATCATAGACTTAATATAGAAGCCAAATCAAATCTTTCTTCCATCATTAAAGCTGTTCTACTAGAAAGGTTTTTGGGAACGTTACGAGCTTGCTGGTGTTGGTGACAAATCACTTGACAGCTGTCACTCAGGGGGCAATTCAGCTCAAGGACCTAATAGAGCTTCTTTGAGTTGCCCTTTGGAGCAGCAAATCTCTCTTCAGCGATTAGATAAAGCAGCATGACTGCCAAGCAGAAAGTAAATTAGGTGCTTAAAGCGGGGTGTGTGAATATCTCTTCTCCACCCTTCTCCCGTCCTCCTCCCTGGGTGCATGTGCAGTGCCTTAAATAATACGGAAAAATCAGTGCACAGTGCTTTTAAAAATAAAGAGAGAGACAACAAGAAAAAGATGCACATCTCTGGAACTGATTTCTTCAGAAAACACCACAGGCACCTACCTATAGGCTACGCAGCTCCTCCTCTGCTGCCTGTTTTGGAGCCCTCACCATTTCTCTCTGCCATGTCTTCTGAGACCCTTGGGGAGTCAGGCATTTAAATACCATTTTTGCGTCACTGCCACAATAGGCACATGCAGATCACACGCAGTGCATGTAACTTGGGTGTTTCCTGCACAGAAAAACGTTTGCATCAATGTTAAGGGAAACCCTGACCACCCTGTACTCCTGTGATTGAACTGATTTCATAAGAAGATACGAAAGTAATCATGGTAGATATTGTGTAGTAAAAAAGAAGTGTGAAGATGCAGTAACACAGCACACCTGATATTAAAAAACATGGGATAGATATATTTTTCTAGTGCCCCATGCACAGCCAGTATTGGCTGTACAAATAAAGTTACTGCTACCTCTTGTTTTCCCTGACCACCTCTTGGCTGCAAAAACAAGCACATTTCAAAATGTGAAGCACAGCAGTGTGTTGCAGTGATAGTCACAATTTTCTCAAATAGCTTATGGCCACCAACATACCTCACACCATAGTGTTTTAAAAATTTGAACATTCATTTTAAAAGCTTTTTTAAAATCCATGCCCAAATCCTTAAAGCCAACTGAACCCAGAGAAAGGAACAGGACAATACATTGCAATTTCTTACACATCTTTCCAAAAATATTCACTAGAGCTTTTTCTCACCCAGATCAGGCCTCATCCTACAATGTACGTACTTTTCTGTCACCCTATAGGCTGAGGAAAAAAATGTTTTAAGGTCATGAAGCAGAACAAAATAGAAAATAACTCCTTTAAGTCAGTCAGTCCTTTAAGAAACAGCAAGATTAGGTAGCTAAATAGGTTTTGTTAAGGAGGGAATCCTACTATAGTTGTAAATACCCTGTCTCTCCCTTCCTCCTAGAATAAGGCAGAGAGAACGGGAACCTGCGACACAGCAGATCTGAATCCCCATCACATTTTTTTAACTGTTAGTGCACTTCAGGAGTGCTGGAAGATATCACCGCTTGTATATTTGCTGCTGCCAGTCCTTTCTCACTTAGGAGCTCTCTTTCCATCTTTGTCAGTATCTACAGCTGTTTATATATATATATATATGTATATATATATATATTTTATTTTTTTTTCCCCCCTGAAATGACTAATCAGTTTTCCCTTGTTCTTGAAAGCATGTAATCTTTCTATAATGGGACCTGAACTCCTGAAGTTCCAGTTCCACTGACCTTTTTAAAGCTTTACGTAGGACTCAAATTTTGGGTATAGAGTTAGTGTCATCCCCTAATGACAGAATTACATTGTATTAAATTCCTTTACTGTTATCACGTGAACTAATGAAAAGACCACTTTTTTCCAGTGGTAGCTAGTTGCTCTAAAGATGCAGCTAGAATTATACCCACCGCAGAAGTATTTACACAAACCCAAAATCCTTCAAAAGCCTATTACCTTTATAAGAATAAAACGCTAAGTCTCTTAACTACTGTTTGAAAATTAGTCAATACATTTCTGTCTTGTAGAAAATCTGAGCTAGCACTTTTACACCTGAAGAACGGGGTATGATAATCTGCTTCTGGGCTTTGATATAAGTTGTTTCCTGCTTTTAACTGAATATAGCATCTTATTGCCTCTTCTGGATGGTGCTACGAATTTATTAGAGTCTGCATCCAGTTTCCTCATCTTGTATTATGTTGCCAAGTAGGAGACAAAATGTCTAGTAATTAAGGCAGCTTTTAAAGTTGAAGATGGCCTTTTAAAAGGCCAAGATTAAAATGGAAGATTGAAGACAAAAATATCTTTAACGAAAATAATCAAAAGGAAAAAAAATAAAAGGTTTATTTTAGACTTGGCCTGAATATTGAATTACAGTGGATTTAAAATATTCAGCAGGCAATAATAGCTAGGAAACAAATATCTGGCAAATTAGGCACTGCAATCTGTAGCAGGGAGCCTCATCATCCTTAGAAATAAGTTGGGCAGGTGCATTGATTTTTTTGCTCCTGGATTAGCCAGTTAGATTTAAGACTACATCTCATAAATATCTACGGCCATAGGAAAATCTGTTCAGTGGCCTGTGCTGTCTGTGTCTGAACAAACAGTAAGTTTCAGTGTAGGAAGTAAATAGTAAATTTAAAAACCAAAACAAACCAAACTCCACACACAAACTTGCAGTTTATTACTGCATTGTGAGACGGACACAGCATGAGAGGGTCAATCCACCACTGTTAGCCATTCATAATCCTGTTTAATTTTGTATAACCTGCTATGAGACAGGCTGTGGATGATTCCCTGTTTGTAGGAGATGGCATCTATCACAACATCTATCAGTATTTTTTCACAACAAACAGAAAGCAAATATTTAGGTTCCGTAATGCCGCAGTGTTTTTTTTGGTTAGAAATGCCAAAATGAAGTTTTTGATGCTTCCTAATTAGGAGGTTTTACACCTTTTCCATTAAATAATTTGTTAAATATTACACGTATTTCATCATTTGCGACAAATTGGGGATTAACTTTGTTGTCTTTCATAGGACAACAGTTTTTAGTACCTGAATTCTATCTGTCTCTCAGTGGATCTGGTGACTGGCATAAACCTTGAAGCAGAAGGTTTAAATACAGATTAAGTTTTCGCAGAGCTTTTATATACGGTAGAAATGGTAGAAAGCAGTAGCTGGCACCGGGACACAAAAGATGCGGATGTAGAAAAAACTGTGACTTTTTCTGGGAAAGAATGAAAGTTGCTACAGTACACCACTGTTTTTTATGCCTATTTCCTATTTCTGACAGTCTGAAGAGAATGTGGTTAGGCATTTCCAAACCCTGTGCTTTATAGTGAAATATGCATTCTGTGTTTTTGAAACAGCAATTTGTTTTATTTTCTCTGAAAAACTGAAACCTGACTCTTCTTAAATCTGGCACATAGGTAAGAAAAAAATGAAGAACAGCTGCCCATTTTAAGGGGGAAAAAATAATAACATAGCAATAAAGGTCTGATATTTGGAAAACGTGTATTGAGCATGTATAGTACGTTAATGTCTTATGAATTTGATCACACACACGTAGCTAAACATAAGCCCAAGTTTTGAACCTGGACCTCTTGCAGCAGAGCCCGTTCTCTCCAACATCCATACAAAACCACGCTCCTCCATGCATGGCTGGTCCCATTGCCTTCAAAGACACTACTCATGGGAGTAAAGTTACTCATGCATTTAAGTGCCTGCTGGATTCAGGCCAAAAGCTTAATCTTTTCCATTTAATACCCTTTTCCTAAACTGATAACAGTCTTCAAGTTTTCAGTATCATGTGCAGCAGTTTAAATAATGTAGAACCAAAGAGAAAAAAAAAGTGAAATAACAGTATTGTAATTTAAGGAGTATTGTGAGATAAACAGCATAGCACAGGCAGAGTTTTATTAGTAGTAGGTAGTTATCTGCAAGGCTGCCGTATGTTACTGGTCTGAAAGCACTTTGTGTCTCAGTTTCTGAAAAGCAAGGCAGGGAGGACGAGCAGCTCTGAAAGGCAGGTACAGTGTAAAGCAAAGTGTAAAAGATCATATTTTATCTGAATTGACAGAGAGTAAACAAAACTTGTACTGCACTTGAAGCTCAGTACAACAGGGCAAAAATTGTACTGAAAGTGTATAGAATTTTGACAACAAAACCATAAATGAGCTTTTTATTGTTTTTTTTTAATTGTTTTGATTTTCCATCAGTGGTGTAAGCTTCCAGTCTGTTCCAGTTTTTGCACTAGTTTCCCTATGATCTTACCTTGCTTTTTATTGTAGATGAGCTCTTAATGACATTGTGAACCTCTGTTAGAGGTGCTTCATTCTTTCTTCTATTAGGTCTTAAAACTGATATTGTATATGCAAGATGATGTTCCGTTTTCTAGAAGATATTTGGTTGGGTATCATTATTTACATAAACGCTGTTCACATGTGTGTTAGAGTAAGCAAAATCAAATAAATATTCTTTACACCTGGAATGGAAAATATGTAGGGTTTATATGACCATAACTTATTTTGTCTTGACTAGTTCTTCACAAGACGACCTGGAGGGAGCTGCTCTCTGCAGTATGGGTGAGGTTTGATGAGGAGTTGAAAAGTTCCCCTGTCCTTAAGGAGTGGGAGCATTGATAACCTCGTCTTGCAGCTTCCAAAGATCTTTCAGAACACACCAGGCTTTTTCTACACACCTTCCTACAGAGAAAGACCGTGAATTTTACTAGATATTTTCTTTGAGAGGAGTCTAGACAAGGAGAGAGTTGATGGGCTTAGAGAAACCTATCTGCAGTAATAGTTGGAGATGGAGTTTCATAAGAACTGATGGCTTTTTGCCCAGAAATGTTTCACTGATGTAGCCCAGACAGGGACTTTTCCCAAGGGAAAAAGAGCTGGAGCAAACAGAGAGGGAGGAGATGGAGAAGAAAATGAAAAAGAAAAAATCTAGTCCTGTTTGATTTGTTTTGAGAATTGAATTGTATGTCTCTGTTTTTTTTCTCAAGGAGCAAAGTGATAAAGTAAGAAACAAAAGTCAGATGCTAGCTGAAATAATTATAAAAGCCATTTTGCAATGTTAGCATAATTACTTATCAACATTAACAATACTGATACATCTTTGGGGGGAAAGAACTTGAGTAGGTATAATCTGAACATGTGTGAGCTGTATGAAAATACTCAGGTCCATAAAGTACAATATTGATATCTCATCTTTTAAGAATATATTTGTGTTATTATTCTGCATGGTTTTCCAGTCAGATTAACTGATTTATTCTTGCATAGTCATATCCTGAAATATCATGTTAAAGAAGCTGTGGCTGAGCAGCTTCTCTCTGAACAAACACGGATCTAATGGAGTCTGAGGTGGGTAGTACAAGCAGCTATGTGAGGAAAAAGATTGTTAAAAGACACCATGGAGGTGGGAATTTTCACTGTCACTGTGAAAGGAATGGAGGAAAATTGTAGCAAAGCAGGCGTGGTGGAAAAAGTCTCTGGGGACAAATTCTAACATATAAATATGCCATGTCACTGCACAAGCCAACGGGAATTTAAGCCAACAATATTTCTACTAAGTTTGGTATCAGACCTGTCTGTGTAAGGGAGAAGAGTGCTGAGATCCCGTGATATCCCAAAGGTGTTAGGAAAGGGAAACAACTGGTATAAATATAGAAATTCAACCCCAGAAAGAAAATACTGACCTAATCAGTGAAATGAGCATCAAAATCAGTCTTCATGCTAAAGCTTTAAGGGTCTGGCATATCAAATAGAGCATGAATATCTTCAGGAATATGCCAGAAGCTAATTGGTTTAAGAAATCTGGCTGTATATAGAGACCATTACTCATTGATATCACGTTTTTCTGTTGCACAAATTATCCACAGTGCTCATGGTGTCTGATCAAGGAAAAGTTTATTTTAATTCAGTCTTTTCTTCCCCCCCTGACCTCAAAGGACTAATTAATAAAGTATTAGCATGTTTTGAAAATATGACTGAATCCATCTTCTTAAGAAAATGTACTGAAGAATGTACCCTATTATTAGAAATGACAGGATGTATATAGGGCCATATGTTTTCAAAGGGTTTTCTGTCAGTGTTAATCAAAACGTTGGAGGACTTATGAACATACTGAGCAGCACGTCAACCATATGGATAATATCTTCTCTTTAATAGTGAGAATTTGAATTAATAATAAACACTGGAAAGTAACCTAAAATGAGACAAAAACAATAATACTAAGAGCAGCAAAAGCACAATATCACATCAAGCTGAAGACTCCTGGGTATTTTTAAAAAATCCTATTGTGTGTTAAATCCTGGTCATGGAACTACATTCATTAATTTTTCTTAGTTTAGCTTGGAAAGGCAATTCTCTAAAGATGCAGTTTATTTTTATTGAGTTTTGTACTGGATAGAGTTTGGTTCTTAGAGCACGCTATAGCATGCACCAGTATCATGTGCTTGTCTGACTGGTAGATGTGCATTTATTATCACAGTCTGTGTGTTATTGAAAAGGCTTTGGAATATTTGGTGACACATACGTGCACAGATCTTTTCATGGACTATACAAACAGCTGCAGGAAGAAAAATGAGTCTGTTTCTAAGTTTACTAACTTGGAAAATGAATTGAGACTAAATTTTCTTGAAGAAACCTCCACGGGCTCAACTTCAGAAAGTTACCTGCTTTTACAGATGGTGAACTCTCTGAACTAAAAATCGAGAAATCTGCTTGAGAGAAAATTAATGTTTTCAGTGCAGTTATATGATTATACATCACTTAGAGGAGCACATAAGAGATTAATCTATCAAAAGTGAAAAAAAATAGTCATTAAGAAGTTCTGTCTGTGCTCACAGTTGCCTGCAATTGCACAAACACACACATTAGTAAAGGAGGTGGAGGAGAGACCATACCACTCTCTAGAGCCTCCTGAAAGGAGGGTGTTGGTCTCTTCTCCCAGGTAACAAGTGATATGACAAGAGGAAATGGCCAGGGGAGGTTTAGTTTGGATATTAGGAAAAAATTCTTCCCAGAAAGGGTTGTTGGGCATTGGAACAGGCTGCCCAGGGCAGTGGTGGAGTCACCATCCCTGGAGGTGTTTAGAAGGTGGGTAGATGTGGTGCTTGGAGACATGGTTTAGAGGTGAACTTGACGTTGTTGGTTATTAATGGTTGGACTCGATCTTAAAGGTCTTTTCCAACCAAAATTATTCTATGATTCTCTGATTATAACTGTCTTTCAAAATCAAGCCGTTTTGACCAAAGGCAGCTCTCCAGCCGGTGGCAGAGCTGTGACCAGGACAGGGCTCAGTTCCCTGCTCCGCTGTGTGGAAATTCTTTCTCTTCTATATGCGAACTGAGTTCTTGCTGCTTGGCATTGCCCGGAGTTGCTAGGTGCCACTGAACACAATGCAACAAACACAGGGAACTAATTACATCCCCGGAAGACATCAGGAGGGTTTAAGCCTGTTACCCCACCATCTCCAGATCCCCAGCCTTGTTTCCTGGTCCGCTGCTGCCTCAGCTGGCGACAGGATCACGGTCTTTCTCACTGCCTGATCTCAACTGGAAAGGTTTTATTTTCACTGATACCAGTCCTGGTTTATTTTCTCCTTAGTTAAAAATAAAGTTACTTTTAGACACTTGAGTGCTCGCACTGAGACGTGATGCCTTGAGCGGCTGATAAGCACAGTCCAGCTTCAGCAGGGTGTAAACCTGAATCTTCTAACAGAGATAGAGAGCAGAGGAAATACAACTTTAAGTCTTTGAAGCTATAAATTGAGATGTCTCTATTATATAGTGATGGGTTTTATTGGTAACAACCCACCTGCCGCAGTTCCCAGCTTAGGAGTGTTTTCCTTGGACATTTCTTTTTCATTTTCCCCTTGAGTTCACTCCTGCTTTCTAACTTTTCTGATGCTGGTTGGAAAGCACATTATTATGGATAGCACCTTCTGACTGGTAGATATTCTTCCACCTGCTTTTAGCTTTGTGTTTGGAGTAGACACAGAGGACCCTGTGACGAGAAGCGGAGTTCATCCCTCCCCTCTGTGCTGTTCCATAAGCTCCTGCAATTTTTCTGCCAGCATTCGTTCTGCTACTTAATAGCCTGCGACTCTCCTGCAGATCTCAGGGGAGTTTCTCCTGCACCGGGGAATAAGCATCCACCTGCAATTTACTGGTAGAAAATATATGTCTCAGCTTTAATTTTTTTCCCTATTTCAGATGAAGTACCAGGACCCCTGCACATAACGTACCAGAGGTCTGCATTTCACCATGAAACCTCCTTTGCCAGCCACTGAGCGGTGGAGGAAATGCCACCTCTAATGAACCAGCTGAGGACACCAAACCTATGGGGTGAAGATGCTGTAGTGACTTCTACTTTAAAGCTGGTTTCCAGGTCACCCCCCACCATACTGTGATCCAGCCGCCTGTCCGGCTCTTGAAGGCCTCCTGCAGGAACACTGTTCTCCTCATGACCAAAGATTTTAGCTTCCCAGGCTCTTTTTGTTCCTATCTTCTTCCTTTTTCTTATTCACTTCTCTTCTGCCAAACTTCATGGACTACAACCTCTCTCTTTCCAGAGGAGCAACATTTTCCTCCTCCAGATATTCCGTTTCTGTGAAACAATCTCTACACTGAAGTTTTAATTGCTAGGCATGAATTTCAAAGGCCTTTCTTATATCTTTAGAAGACACCTGTCTGGTTCTTCTGTGTCTGAAGACTGTGAACTGCCCTGAGGACAGGCCAGCATCTCTGCTTGGCATCAGCCTTTGGGTGGTCTCACCAGGCTGCACCAACATTGGTGGAGATTCTGTACAGACAGCTTGTGCATCTTCACAGGTCCCTGTTCTCCGCTGTGTCCCACGAGTCCCTACGTACTTTAAATGCTTTACTTCTGCCACACAAACTACAAGAAAGAGTCCCCAAACTGGCATGTAGCACCCATCAGCCTTCTGTCAAGCAGATGTTCCTCTATAGGAGTGTTGCACGAAGCATTGTAGTGATACTTAAACTGATTCCTTTTGCCAGCAAATCACAAGAGGAGGTGTTAAAACCTAAATAAATAAATAAACTATAAGCACTAGTCAAAAGAGAGAAGGGGTGGAGGGAGGTAACCTGCTTGTTAAAAGTTCCAGGAATCCTGGCAATTAGTCTCCTGATGAGCTTTCACATTTCGTGTTGCATTTGGTACATAGTGCTTGTGAGCATTTTACTCCATCTGCTTCTATACAATCTCTATCAGCTGAAGGAGGATATCATTAAATGCTGATGATCTGTGTTACTGGTGGTAGGTATCTATTATGTTAACTGTTACTTCTCCTCCTCATACTTGAAGGTAACGCATTTTCCCCAACTAGCACTCAGGCATTTGCTAATAATAAAATTACTGCTCTTTTATCAAGATGTTGACACCAGCATGACTTGGTTCACTAAAATATGTTGGTTACTCTTCAGTGCAATTTGCTTGAATGGAGTAAACATTTTTTTTTCCTGCCACGATACTCAAAATCTTAAACATGAAGCATTCTTCTGGGATTTACTGATCAGCTATCCCTTGTTAGAAGGTATATCTCTTGTTTTCAGACAAAATCTACTCTATTCTTCTAAAAGGAAATAATATTATTTCATTTTCCTTAAAGCTAGTTAGTAATAGATGTAAGTGGATAAATGTATTTGACATTCTTTGCTTTTCCGTTTCTCTTTTGACAGCAATACCGAACAGACTGAGAAAAAGAGAATTAATTCATTATCCCAAGATATTTATGAAGTTCTCTAAGCTTCCAATTCTTGGACTGCAGGTAATTAGCAATCATTAATTTTTAAAGCTACGGATGATGTCCTCTGAAGGAGATATCATAGGAAACAAACAGATCTGTTGATGTGGTAGTAGGATGAAGCTTGGGAAGATGTAAGTGTATGGAAAAGCAGAATTTTAGCTCTGCAAAGATCTTTAATGTAAAGTGAGGCAGTGCTTGACTTTAGGCAGCTGTAATACTGCGTGGCATAACACAGGGTATGAGGATTATCATTGTCCGCTCTAAAGACAGGCAAGATGGTCTTCTTCATCCTTCCACTTCTGCACTCCAAGCAGCCACAAAGTAATAGTTACCTTTTGTACAGCTTTTGTGCAGTCACATCATGGCCAGAGAGAGCCTGCACCTGCCTGCAAGAGGCCTTGCAGACACATACATACATTGCCTGAAATCCTTTTTATATCTGAGTGTAGAACATGTTGTGGTTTTCCTTTTTCCTTCCTAACAAATAGACACATAGTTCTCTATTTAAGAGCTTAACATGCCTGGACTACCCCAATAATGACTTTCCTTTTGATGTTTCCATATAATGATTAACCCACATTAATATGCAGTGCTCCCAACCTGAGAAAAGACAGGAGAGCTCAGGATTGTTTGCATGCCAACTAGGATATCTGTGTTAATAGTCAAACCATATGTCCTCTTAGAAGTATGATGTTATTGCGACCTCAGAAAAAATCAGGCCTGCTTATGGCAAATATATGGAATTGATTAAATGAATAAATAACCCTATTATTTAGTTTTGCATAAAAATATGTGGGACCCAGGTCAAAGATAATCCCTAATTTTTCTATGCATAATAGATTCCAAAGTGTAAACATTACCAGTAGCATGAACCAGACTAGATGCTTTAAGTCAACAGTCAAAGGTGCGAGTGTAAACTCAGAAATATTGATAATGTTTGTGAATAACTTCAGACTAAATTATACTGGAGTTCCCAAGCTGATATGAGTGTCTCTCTTGTTTTAATACTCCAGTGTCTGTTATATGCATGAGTTCAAAGACTGGCCACAGTTTTGCCTTGGACATTTCTTTGTAATATCTGGCATCTTTGCTTAATTTTAGAGCTTCAGCTGATGTGCCAGAACAGCATAATTTATTGAGGAACTGAAGTAATATTTTCCTTCAGCGCCTACCCAGGCACTCTGTGTTTTCTGATCATGATCCTTTCTGTCCTTTTCTTTATTTTTTAGCTATGACGCAGAGGTTCTGGACCACAAAGGTTAGAGTGTGCAGATCTGATCTTTCTGCCTCTGTACAGCTCCGTGCGGGAGCATGTGGAGAGGAAGATCCTGATCATAAGAGCTCATAGAGCAGGACTGGGGGGCAGCAGGGGTACAGGAGGTTAAAGCACCTTCCTAAAAATAGGAGTACAAATGACTGTCTTGTCTGAAAACACAAGCCAGGCACAGTGACACGCTGCCAGTTGTGGGTTGCGTTGCATTTGCTTGTATTTTGCTCCATATGTCACAGGCTGAATTACGAATAAAACATGAAGCGTTCATTTGGCTATTAAGCCACTAAGAGATCTTCAGTTAAATTCTCCACTTCTCACATTAATTATGAACATAATAGGCGTAAGACTAGCAGAATACCCACAAATTATCCTGCTTGGAAGAATTTTGTTGCCAAGCTGTGCATGCTTCAAATGGCCTTCATCCTCAGACCTTGAATCTGAGACACAAATACAAACCTCCCAGCTGCTTCCTATATGTATAATGTTCTCAGACTCAACCCTCGCACTTCAGTGTTGTGTTTGATGAAGTTCAGGTTTGAAGGGAGCAGCTCTTCGCAGTTGGATCTTTTATCTGCTGAGCGCACAGGGATGAAAAGAGAGCAGTGCATCTGGCAACGCACAGAAAGCAGACCTTATCTAATAACATACAGGCACGCGATTCGCATGTGTATGGAACACAACCCAATGTGCCTGTGACGTGGGAGGGATCCAAAGCCCATGGAAACCACCAGGAGCCTCTCCATTGGCTTTGGCTGCTTTTTATACTGGCCCCATAATACACAGGACTACCTCTGAGCGTGAAGGCAGAATATAGGAGCTGACAGAGGTCAAGAGCATCACTCACATGTTGATAATAGAATTAAGACCAACTGATGGGCACAACGCAATGTAAAATGATGCCTAACTGGGTAGAGAAGGGAATAGGAGCAGCTCCACCCCTCCATTAAATTTGAATTTTAAAAATGCCAGGAAGTTGCTGCATCTTAAATATTCTTCCTAGCAAATGATAGTGAGCATTAGAATTAAGGTTCAAGAATTTGAATTGGCTAATGAATAGCTATTCTGGTTATTTAGCAGATTATTTAAATTCAATGATTGAATATGATTGAATTTCTGTCTCCTTCCAGCACAACTTCAGGCAAATTTTTTGAACTTTAATTTAATACACGACAATATAATAATTATTTTCAGTAGACATTTGGATTGGTTTATTTTATGCAATTCTCCAGTTAGCATAGTTGTCCTGTATTTTGTAGGTATTTGTGGTTCAGTTTTTGCAGCATCTCCTAGCAAACTATGGCACGCTGTTTGGTCTGAAAAAATGTATGATTTTGATTATGTTTTTACAATTCCCCAAAATGTGCACTGTGTGCTTCACAAAAACAAAAAAAAAAAACCCCAAACCAATCAAACAAAAAAGAATCCACCATAATAGCTGAGAAATTCTTTTTGCTATCAGGAAAAATAAGCACTGCTTTGATAAATTAATTCAGCCACTCCTCCACCAAAGACAGGACATATACTTACATGGTATCTACATAAATACAGTTTGTGGGTGTGAAATAATAAAACTCAACGTGTTTGTGACATGGACCAGATCCAAAACCCGCTGAAGGTAATGAGAGAATCTAATACACCGTATTTTGTGCAAACAACTGTGGAAATAAGTGTTGTGTAGGTATAACAGGTGTGGGAGTGTACGCAGGAGGACAAGTCCCACCTGTGCACACATGCGCAGCTACACTATATCTTGCATTTTTGTGTGTCTGTGGTTTGTACACAGGGCTGGCACGATGTCATTTAAGATACTTAAGCTTTGTTTGACTTGAACCCACTGCCTGATCAATTAGAGCCTGTTTGTCATGATTCTGGTGCAAAGAGGAAAATGTGGCAGTTATCGGTTTGGTGTTAAGTGGTTTGTGCTCTGGTGGGGAGAGGGGATCGGTGATCCCAAGTGGGACCAGGGAAGGGGACACAGCGGGAGGTCACCGTCTTGTTTGTTTTCCTTTTCAACAAGCCTGAAGGAATCACATCGCCTTGAAGCCACCGCACGGTCATGAAAAGCAGCTGAAAACATAACTCGGCTTCCTCAGAGAGCACCTGGCTGTGGGACAAGCTGCAGTCTTTCCCTCACCCCGAGGAGACTACAAAGAGCCTGGTAAGTGACCTTTTCAGCAAAGATTTGCATTGGCTTCTCCTCTCCCCCCGTATCGCTTACACCACGTACATACTGCTGTCCCCAGCACCTCCCGCCTGTGTCATTGCACCTGCCTTCTGACCTCATGCTTTAATTCTGCAAAGGCTTTCACAGGTAAGTTAACATGCCAAGATGGTGTGAGTTTACAGCATGTTGGCTATTTTGTGCTAATTCCCCACGTGGACACTTTCTGTGCATATTAAAGGACCTTCTGTCAGCAGCAGTTTCGAAGTTGGGTAGGATGCCTTGCATGTCAGTGGGCACCCAAGGGTTTGGTGTAGAGACATTAGTCTGCACCCTAGAAAGGTAATTAGCTTTTTGTACAGAAGACAAGCCCTCAATAACATCGCCTCAGTCAGTTACATGGAATTTTTACCCTGCTTCACCTGCTTTTTAAAGCAGAAAGCCTAGAAAACAGGGACACGGATGAGTGCAGGTTTCTTTATCATCAGTGAGTCTTTGCTTTAAACAAATTTTGTCTACCTGGTTCCATGGCATACTTAGGAACTATCTGGGAGCTGCCCACATATGACTTAACTGTTGTTCTCACCCCCAATGAATCTATTTTAAATGCAGCTAAGTATATGCATCAGAAGAACTCCTAAAATCATATGAGTCTGGAAACCTCTGTTGCTTCCAGTTATTTATTTTTTTTGGTGACGACCTCTAACTTGAGAGCTAAATTACTGGCATAATAGCTGTGGTACAAAGAGATAGTTTCTCCAAATGAATTTGCTATGAGACAGTAAAAAGCTCTTGTTACAAATAGGCTTTTCTAGGCAGGATGATGTAATATCCAGTGTAAGGTACTAAGAGTAAAACACCATCGATTGCATTCTTTGTTGTGTTATCCTGCATATAAATCACCAGTGCTACAAATACAACGCATTAGAAGTTAAGAAGAGATCTAATCAATAATCTACTACATTACCGATGGGTTTTGTAGTGCAGACTTAATCCTTTGAGGTAATGTCATTAAGACATTTGATCAACACATGTAGTAACAACCAGTCTGCACAGAGGATAAAAACCCACTGCTGTAACTTTCATATCCTTTGCTCAAGTGCCAGACAACTCTTCTTGGAGGTGTTTAAAAGATATATAGATGAGGCTCTTAGGGACAAGGTTTACTGCTAGATTTAGGTTATGGTTGGACTCGGTGATCTTAAGTGTCTCTTCCAACTGAAGTGATTCTATGGTTGTATGATTCTTAGAGACCACTGGAACTTCTGGAGGTGATGAATGTGAGGAACAGCCCCCAGCTCCCGCTCTGAGCACCCTGAGCCCTGCTGAACACCTGCACATTTTCTGTAGAATTTAAGCCCTTGCCTCAGAGAAGCATAAACATCCAAGCTACCCCTCCGTAGGAATGTATTCGTTGCAAGGTAAATGGGACCTTAATATAACATGCGGAGTTGTCGCTGTGCGGGTGTCTGGAGGAGGGAACACGCTTGGCACTGTGTAGGGAGCTGTAGTTTGTTTGACCGAGCTCCCGTTGTAGCGGGGAGGGTAGAAGGTGGAGGCACCAGCCACCACTGCCTCAGAGCTGCACTGTTTTCAATATGCAATTATACCATCCCTAAAGGTAAATAGAAGGTTTGTGTGTGAGAAATATTTCTGTAAAATAGTTTGCAGCTGAAAAGATAACACTATTCCCTGCCTCCTACTTGGCTGTATGATTTTAATTATGTCAGGGAATCTCTCCTATTTTATATTCCATATATATTTATGGAATAAGCTGTTGGCAAATAGGACATTATTTCAAATAATTTAATGTATTTATTAAAAGAGATTACAAATCTATCGAGGCTACAGTCATTGCACTTAGGGCAACTATTATGGCTATATTATTGTTCCATTTATTTCAAAATGTCTTTGGCAAGGACTGCTCCTCCATGAACAGTGTAAGAAAGAGCATCTCTGATGATCTGCCCTTCTGTGTGGCAGAGGGCTCTGCCATCCCCTCTTCCCTCCCAGCCCTGTCCAGATAACCACACACTGTGATTCAGAGTAGGGTCAGAGCAGGAGGGAAAGAGCCTGATACACCCTGGCTTGGTTATTTTATTAGTGCTACTTGACTTTAGCCCATAGCAGAACAGGGATGCAGACACAGCCCCCAAGACGCAGCCAGTGAGAAGCTGCAGAGCTGCTGAGGGACACGGGGGTCCTTGTACATCCCTGGAGATGTGATGTAGAAACCCAAGGATGCCAAAACTGGTCCCTTCAGCAGTGCCAGTTTTCTTCCCCTCACTCAACCAGGGCACAATCCACCCCAAACATGACTGACTGGTGAGAAACCAGCTGGATTTTTCACAGCATGATGGTGGCTGCAGATGTCACACATTTACCTGCTTGTACTCAGATCCTTTTCCTTGGACGTGGGGGTCCTTGAACTACCTTTGAATGGCCAGCAAAAGATGGTGAAAAAAGACCAGGCTTGTCAGTGGGTTTAATTTCAGAGAAAGAGTCCAAATCTTAATCTGAAAAATGTCTGCCAGTGCTGCCACTGCTGCTTGTTTGACATAACATAACCCATAACACATTTTATCAGTTTCCAGCCTTTGAGCACAATGAATTAGAAAGGATGTTGATTATGCATAAGATGGAAAGTTGTATGTAAATATAAAACAAATGTAATGCAGTATTTGCATACAGCCTGTACTTACCCTAAATAACTTGTAGAGAAATCTTCGCCATCATGAACAGCTCGCACCTTGTTTCTGTATCTTAGTCCAGAAAAGAGCGGAGGATTCTGGCTACCTTAAATTGCTGCTAATATTTTCTAGAGTACAGCATATTTCCATAAGATCATAACTCAACATAACACAGATGGACAACAAATCGGATAAATCTCTATCGTTTATTACATTTGCCTAACGATCAAAGGTGTCTAACTGGACATTTTTCCTCATTGGTTGTTTGCATTAGATATGCAAATCTTCTTTCTTGCAGAGCCATTTCCGAATATATTTGCAAGGCTATTGATGTCCATTACTTCACTTAAATATAGATCAGAAATACTGACAAATATTTTCATTCAAAGAGTTTGATCATTTTCAGATTACTCTCCATGCTAGTAATTAACCTCAGTCAACACCCTTCCACAGCACTTTCAAACACAGTTCCTAGCAAACATAAAGTTTCATAAATATGTACTAAATAACCTTAAAGCCCTTTATGAATAATTATGAGTTTTTAAGTTTTTGTGAATCTGCATATTAATTCCATTCCATAAATAATACATGAAGCAAAAATCCAGCTTGTTTGGTGTCTGGGGACAGAGGAAGAAAAGGAGGGGATAATTATCAGTTTAATGTGGGAAAATACTTAACCTAAACGATTATCTTCAAAACTGATGACTCCATAGGTTTGTATATATGTGTGTATAAATACACATGTAGAAAAAAAAATATATATAAAGATGTGTGTATCTGCAGAAAGAGCTGAGATGTGCATCCACTCTGAAAGAATGCTTTAATTTGAAGCATGTTACGCTTCTGTCTCTGCTGTGCCATGCTGAGCTCTTTAAGTGAAAAGCAATGTGATGAGCTTAGCCTCCATATAGTCCCACTTTCTATAAATGTACGTTCCCCCAAAGGTAGAAAATTAATGACAGGCTGGCGACTAAAATTACTACATTTTTCCTTCTGCAGGACATTATGGATTTAAAAGATAAGAGAGAGTGCAGCAAGCCCAAAAACAATTTCATTTCATTAATCCCTTAAGTGCCTCGGGATGAGCAGCCCGTGTCCAGCAAAGGTGATTTTACACCATCCTTTGCATTCCTACCGCACGTCATCCGAGCACAGCACCTCAGCACCCCGTGTGCTCTGCTTCTCGTCCCTGGATGGAAGGCTTCCAGTAGAGAGATGGAGTGGGAAGGATATCTGGCTGGATGGTCTTAGACTGACGCTTCCTGGATGCACACTGACAATAATAGGAAACATAAGGGGTTTGCAGAGCCAGCTCTGCGCTGATGCAGCACTTGGGTTTTTCACAGAGTTTACGGTGAAGAAAAGGTGTTTTCTGGCCAACAGTTTTTTTGCACGTAAAAAAAAAATGCATACGATTATTTTTAAAAACAGGCCCCAAGAAGATATTAAATATTTGCCTTTGTCACAGGACTGTAACTGTGTATGTGTGGTAGAAGTGTATTGATTTTGCATCTTGTATAGTCACGATTGTTAAAGAATATAAACACAGCAAGATTTGTCAGATAAAGTACAGCAGTTGTTGGAAAATGCACGTGGATTTTGGGCACTTGAAACAGAAATTGGGTGTCTGAAACCCTGTCTCTATCCCACTGCCATTTATAGTTTGTAGAGTCTTTTGAGAGAAAATTATTACATTCAAATTCTATATTTTTAAATGAATAGTTCCTTTTTTTTTTTACATATTAATCCATTTACAAAATGAAAATAGATTTTACTTTTAATTTCAAGTCTTTTAGATCTATTTCATTTCATGGTCCTGTTCAGGAGCTGGTTTGAAGCATGAAAGGTGGTATTTAAATGTTTTCATAAAAACAAGCAACTAAATAGCAAGCCCATCTCTTGGATTTGAAACAAACAGAAATGAAAAAGGGAAAACTAAACTTACACAAGAATTTTGAGAGACGCAAGTGCTCCGTTGTTGCTATCACCATTTTGTAGCACTGCAGCATCTCTGGAGGAACACCTCATTTTGCAGCACGGGTGTCAGAGAAACTGTCTGGGAAGGTGTGATGGGAGCACATAGCTATCCCGGTCCATGGATGAGTCTGATAAATCTCTGCACCTCTTTCCCCAAGCACGAGACTCCTTTTGGCAGCATCAGAAGAGCTTTTGGCCTCTGGGTGACCATGCTCGCTGTGGATGATTTCTACCCCTCGCTCAAAGTGACCTGTGGTAGCAAAGTTCTGCTGTTCAACCTGTTTAAATCTATTTAACCAGCTTGATTCACACAGTCAGTAATAAAAGCGATTAGGTGAGTGGCTGCACCACCTTATCAAAAAGGTTGATAGCCTCTGGCTGGAGAGTGGTGAGAAACAGGAGAATTTAGCCCACCCTACAGCCACAGCAGGATGTGTACACACAGAGGAAATCACCATATTTCACTCTTGCATCAACCCTTGCTTTGGTGTGTACGTGGAAGAAGCAAATTAAAAAGGACCCCACAGAAGTGGCCGAATCAAAAGCTTGATCTGGAGCTGCTCTAAAAGTTTCTGGGAGTGAGGGAGGGACCTGTGGAAGTTTTGGTAGTATGATGTCTCTTCACCGAAAGCCGAAATTAATCATACAGACTCAGCTGGAAAGAGCTTCTGGAAAAAAAAAAAAATATGGAACACCCCAAATTTGTTTTCTATTAGAAATGAGACACAGAATTATTTGAGAAACTGTCTCCTTTGTAAATTGAGAGGTCATTAGGAATTTGTAAGTTAACTATTTTTATTGCACAAAAAAATCCAAGCCATAAAATATTTAATTGTTGCTGTTTATTATGGCAGGCAAGACTTCTTGCCTCTGAAATGCTTGATGTGGATACAAACCTGTTGATGAGGGGTTTAAGCTGATTCTTATGTGTGCTGGACTTATAAATTCGTAGACTTCAGCATAAACTCAGCTGCAGCCCATGTTATTGGTTAAATTGTTTTCATCTCAAACCCACTCTGAATCCCCAACAAAAATAGTAGGCCAGATGCCCAGACTGCAGCTAGAGACCCTCATTAGGCATCATTTGCATCCTATTAACCACTGAGCTGTGGGTCATTCGCTGCCTGTCAACCATTCAAGTCATTCGTTTTGTGTTAATTAGTAGAGAAATAAGGAGTTAATGAAGATCTTATGATCTGTGATGATTCATCTTTGTTGTTTCAAACGAATCCCTGCTCTCTGAACACTCCAATGAGCTCCTACACACCGAATAATAGAGAAATAGTCAGAGGGAGCTTACCGTGGCCTTTGGAGTGTTGTTCTCCAGGGACCTTTTGCATGGTGGGCTTTGTTAGCTAAAGATTAGAAGGAGTTAATTGCTTCAAGATTGCTGGCAGATTAGGTTACAGGGTGTGTTGTATCTATGTAAGCATATGTCAGGTCTAGTTAAAAGATAGAAGATGCTTATTTTAATAAAATTATGAAAGAAAAAATTAATTTGTCATTATAGCGAATATCTTATTTCTACTCTTAATTTGAGCACTTGCAGATAAATGCGGTGTTGACTTTGCTCTTGATTCCCTCAGACTTTCCAACCCTGTTTGAGGAGCGTAGAGCAAGGCTGGGCTGCCTGGGGGGCTGCAGCTACACATCTCCTGTGCCTCCTCTTCCTCTTGCTCGGAGCGGATGAGGGCTCATGGGCTGACTCAGTGGTTTGTCAACCCTTCTCCTTCCCCAAATTGGTTTCCTCAAAGCTTAAAGAAGAAATTGTTCCTATACCAGCTCTGATATTCAGGTGTGTTTATTTTTACAACAGGCAAATCGAGTGGAAAGCTTTATTTCTGTACTTCCTATTTGATTCCTCTGGAGCAGAGACACTGGCTCAGGAACAAGGCTGGCACGGCTGGAAAGGTTAATCCCCTTCTCCCCCAACACCTTTCTTCCAACAGCAGAACACTGGAACACATACAGACCTTCAGCATTTATGGCCTGGATATATACTAAAATAACCCCCAAATTTAATATTCTGGGCTGTAAACCAAAGTAGGTCAATAAAGAACAGCTTCTTGATGTGGAGGATAGTTGCTGCTCTTCTTGCCCCAGGGGCAATAATTTCTGGAGAGAAGCTGAGGTGCTCCACAAATTGGCCCAATTATGCAGAGGTTCTGCTGAACTCAGCAGCTTTCTGAGTTTCCGTGATGGGGGACACGGACCAAAGGCTTGGAGCTTGGACCAAAGGCTTGGAGCTGCTTCAGGACAACAGATAATTGCTCCTCCTCTTCCTCCTTGCTGGATTTTTGAATGATACTTTAGTTCTTTTAGGAAACTAGTGTCTTATTTCTATTAAAAAAAAAAAAAAAAAAAGCCCAGAACTGAAATTAATTATTTAGGTTTGCCAAATATTATGAAAGTTTTTATTTAGACCTTTTTTCCCCCTATATGTCTATCCAGTGGAAAATAAAATTAATTATTTGTTCAATGATATATTAAAGCATCTCTGAATGCTGAGGTGCATTTTAGCAATTAACAAGACCTTAAAATGCTCAGGATCTGTCTGAAAATCATGCCACTCTTCTCTGGTTTAGCTCTCACAAATAGAAATGGCTGTTTTCTTGTTTATGAAGAAACACTGCGCAAATTGCAAAGAGATATCTGGCAAAAACTTTTTTACCTCCTGTTGCAAAAAATGTGTACAATTCATGTCTTCCTGGCTGAAAAAAAAAAAAAAATAGCCGAGTCAGATGTTTGGCTCCTCATAAATACTTAACTAGTATTTTCTTCATTTCACAGGTAAAGGCATGGGGACAGGCTTTGGCCCAGTGGGTCGGAGGGTGGACGCAGGACCCAGCACCTTGTGAGCTGCTTGGACCGATCCGTGATGCTCATGGCACCGGGGAGAAGGAGACATCCCGCGATGCTTTGCCCGGGCTCGGGCTGAGGTGAAGCACTGGTGAGCCCAGTGACTGCTGCACACGTTAGCAAATAACTCCCCGGCTGGTTTATGTCGGAGTCCCTCTCAACTTTAACTGCTCTAAATGAAGAGAGGTTTTGCGCCACTTAGATGTTAAAGGGAAGGAACTCTATCCTGCCCCTACACACACAAGCACAGAGGAAAAAAGGAAGGTAAATGATAAGGGAAAAGCAACATTGACTCTGGTGTGACTTCAGAGAGCTGGAGGAGATGGGAATATATTATAACTGGAGGCGGATCAGGCACCGGAGGAATCACAGGGAGTGGGAAGAAGATGGGGTGGGAGTGGGGACTCACAGCCCAGCTCCTCTTCAAATAACCAAAGCTAAAGCCCAGCAAGTGCGGGGCCACTCCTTAAGCATCCCCTTAAGCCTGGCCCAGGTTTCACTGCCTGCAGTAGCAGAGTGGCAGCTATAGATATTTCTTTTTCTTCTCCTGCGACATCAATCAGAACGAGCCAGCTTTTGCATGGGGACGGGAGGGGGGAAGAGGCAGAGAGAGAGAAGAGGGGAAAAAAAATAAGCAGAAGTAATTTATTCGGGATCTTTGAGAGGATAATAGCCAATTATTTGTTTATAACACTGGTTAAATTTTCATTAGGCAGATTAATGGAATATCATGTACTGTCAACATTGGACTGAGGGGTGGTCTGTAAGAGATAAACGGGCAAACAGTCGATGTGTCTCCCTGAGTAAATTAGTTTTTGCTTTCCTGTTTTTCATATGAAAATGGAAAGGTGGACAAGGTGGTGCATTTTAAAACAGGTCTCAAGATGGGCCAAATCAGTTAAATATGAAAGCAATTCCGGTAATAAATACATTATAATAACTTAGCATCGTGCCTATCATTTTGATTTCATGAAAGTCTGGGATAATGTAGATTTTTAACCTGCTCTCTTAATACACATTTCCTCTTCCTGAACTTCAGCATTCCTTGCTGTGAGGTGAAAGCATATTACTTTTTTTTGCCTGATTTTTCTGTGTAATCTGTTCAGTATTACAGCTGGTAAGTGCTAGAGGCTCACAGCTCTTTCTTGTGAATTCTGGTATTATCATACTGGATAGCATGAGCAGTCCCCTCTAAGTACTGTATTATCAGCATCAGAACCCCTGAGTGGTTATGGTTGCATATCCTCCTCTTTTGAAGTCAGAATATTTCTTAATGTATTAGCCTGGGATTCTCAGACAAGCCACGCAGAGGCAGACACCCAAATTTCAGTGGGAGTCAGGCCCATAAGTCCACTTAACATCTTTGAGAATCTCAAGACATTGCATAGAAGAGCAAAGCTGTGCAGGGGGTCTCATCAGCCTCGTCACCTTTATTGGCCTTCACGGATCCGCTGCTTTCGGTGCTGCATGGGCAGGTGGAGAACAGAGGTCTTCTCCAGTTTAAATCTTGTCTAGTTCCATGAAGAAACCTTTAATTACACCCATATCTAAGTGGTGTAAATCAGATCAGAACAGGTCCCTGACAGCAACGCCCTGTGCACTACACCAAGTGCTGCCATGAAGTATATTTTCTAATTTCCTTTCTATTTTTGACTGAAAGTTGTTCCTGTGATGCAGGATCTATGTTGGCATCTTTAAGGAGTTAAAATGTTTGCCAGCGAAGTTACGGATGTCTATAATGAATGGGGTTTTCTGTAGTACTCATCAGTGCAGAAAGCATAGCACTAATAATGCAAGTAAATTCACATCTTGCAAATGTATTTCTATTTCATCTTGGAAGTGACTCTGTTCGCTCATCAATCTTGCTTTGGTTTAAAAAAAAAAAAATAATAATAATAATAATTAATATTCTAGCAAGTCCTCTCCATGGAATGGTATTAATCATTTTCAATGTAAACTCAATGTTGTAAGAACTGATAGGCTCTATTTTTTCTTGCATGAATTTAAGAGACGTGAATTTTGAAGGGAAAGAACAGAAAGAATTAGTATGTACTTGACTTAAAATGCTGTGAAGTCTGAAGTCCATACTGGAAACAATTTCTAAGAGGCATGGTAGCAACTAGCAAAGGTGTTACTCCAAAATTGCCACCAGCAGTTTTGTTATAGTTCCACTGAAGAAAAATATTCACTAAGAAAGGAATTAATTATCTTCCTGTATCCATCCAGATATTCTCCATTTGTGTGAGTGGAAGATACAAGTGTGTGTATATGGAGGCATCTTTTTTCCTAACAAATAGTCCATATGATAAGCTCATAAGGGTTTTGTGGAATATTTGTATCTCCCTTGCTTGCTGTGAGCCAGATACCTCTCACAAGGGATATAATTAGGAAAAAGCACCAAAGTAGACATATTTTTAGTGAGTGTCTTTCTTTCCCACAGCATTCTTCCAAAACCTTCTATTTTTAAAAAGAAATATGAAAAAATCCCACCCATAAAGATGAGGCAAAATGTGAGATTCAATTTGTGCACACAGATATCTGCCATTTCAAAAGACAGCAAGTTTCCACTCCCCTAAACGAACAGGCCTGCTTTCACTGAAAAACTAATGAAGCTGACCCTCTATTAACTATAAAAGGAGCCTCAGTTTAGTTGTGTTTTTTAATCATGTTAATGCAATTTATCTACCGCATAGGGAGACTCATCTCCACATTTCAATACATTAGTTAAAATGAGGAGGTCTCTATACCATTTTGGGATTAGTGAATCTACGAGAGACTTGCCTTTTTCCTGGGATGTAATTTTTTCTTTTCAGACCATCATCATTAGTGCTCCTTACCTGCAGTACTCAAAATAACCAGCAACAAACTGAGGCTTTTAAAGTAGACTAAATCAGTTAGGCTCCCAAATCCCATCAAAGGACAGTTGTCCCTTATCAATCTTAAATCCCTTTGGAAAACCCAACATTAATTCATCCTAAAGGGTCAAATATGTCCAATAAAGCAAGGGGTTCAGTGGCTGCTCTGTTAGCAGAACAGAAAGAATAAAGTCACTCTCTGGTGACTCCCAAAAATACCTTCCTTTGGAAATGGCCTTATGAGATCTCCTGGTGTGCTATCATACATTAGTTTCATTTAAAACAACTGATAATATCATGAGACTCACAGATATGATCTCTGCTTCCAGTTATATTCGAGCCTCTGATGGCAAAATTTGGCCAAGTCAGTTTAAAATACAACACCTAGGATGTTAACAAAATATGTTTCACGTGGCTGGTAAAGTGGCTGCTTTTTATTTCAAAGCCGTTGACTTCAAAGGCTGCTTGGATTGTGTGTGTGTGTGTGTTTTCTTTTAAAAATCTCCATACTGTTTCTGTCTTTTTTTCTCACTATCAAATAGATCATTACATTTTCAACACTTAAGGACAAAAATTCTTCTCTCAGATCTGCACGGCAGATCTTGACAGTAATATTCAGCTCTTCCCCCATGCAGGGAACTCCTGTTGACATCAAGGAGAGAAACGGAGACACATGCAGGTGGGTCTAAGGAGAATTACAGCACTGTGATCCCCTCGCCGAGCTCTGGTGGGAAATCTGAGCCCCATTTTCCAAATACCCCAGGGCCTTGTGATTTTGGTGCCCAGTTTCCCCCCACATTTTCAGCAGCTGGTCTTGAGGACCCATTGAACACCCATTTTCAGATACCATCTGCACTCAGAAACTCAGCTACCATGTTGTCACCCCCTCGCATTCACCTGCCCTTTATTCCCTTGCTGCCAGGGTTATTTCTGAGAAGTGGCAGATTCGGTTACCCCTGTCACCCCAGTTACATTTAGGAACAACCTGCCATTTTTCCTTGTCTTTATTAACACTAAAAACTGTGGTGTGTGTTCACCATGAACCTTGGCTTTGGGAAGTTAATGTTTGGAGTTGTGTTTATTCCTATCCCACAAACTCATTAATAACATGAACTCCATAGCAAGTGTCAGTTAATGACCACGGGAGGGGATTTTTGTTTATTGGTTTTCTTTGGGCTTTTGTGGGGGGTTTCACGTCATCTTTGTTAATATTAAACAAAGTATTTGTGCAATAGAAGAAGCTTGGACAGACAGCTTCTTATCACAGTTCAAAATGCCAGGAGGTTGGTGCTGCTCTCCACTAACATGTGAGGCTTTGTTTCATTTCTCTTTTGACTTTTACCATGAATATATTCTCAGAACTTTTCTAAGCATCTTCTTTCCCCATCTCTTCAAACAATAAAAACAAATCCAATGCCAAAAAAGAGGCCAAGTATGAAAAGGAATAGCTTGGCCATGTTAAAATGTCTTCCCCAAAAACCCAGCTACCATGGAAAAGGATTAGCCATTAAAATGGGCACGTTAAAAAAATATAAAGAAAAAAAGCCATTAGGATAGATTTATTCCTTCACTTCTCATTTCGGTCCTCTTTTGTATTTGCTTAATGAACAGTACAAGGAGGGTGAATAAGTTAAATAAGGCAAATAAGGCCATGGTTAACTTCACTAGTTATATGATTTATTCTTTGCTCCAGCTATTTTACTCATATGGGCATGTTCATGTGTGTTTTGAAATGTATATTCAAAATCAGTGGTTCAGTTATTTAAAGTTGTAAGATTTTTATTTATATAAATGTACTTCTGTTGTCAAATAAAATAGCTTAGAGGGAATCTTACTGTGAACAGAATTCAGAACAAGATCCAGAATGTTGGAGAATCAGTTCTTAAATAACCAGAGGCTTTCATAGTGCTAGTTCAAACATTTCTCAGACATGCCCTAACTGACCTTTGTAAAGGACTTTTGCGGAGACTAACTGTGCAGAACGTTGCCTTCGGTACCATCATCTCCCTGCTGCAGCCGTCCTCTCCTGACTGGTTTGTCCATGTTCTCCTCTGCATGTGAAGGGAGAACAGAGCAGAGCACAGTAATTACAAATTTCATCAAAAGCTGTCCTCCAATGAACACAAAACCCTCTCTGAAGCTATGCAAGAACCACGCAGGAGCCCTTGTCCCATCAGTAGATGTGTAAATCACAGAGTATGGGCTTCCACTGCTCAGAGGACACATGAAGCCAAACGTTATTGTTCTTCCAGTACGTGTGTGTGCAGCCCCCCAAGCCCACAACCAAACCAGAAGGGCATGAAGGCGACTTGAGACATGGCCAATGCTGACTTATCCCCTCTGTGTTCAATCTTAGAGTTGAAGTTGCTGTGTTCGATGTTTAATTGCACTGGTTTCTACGTACAGTCAGCTACAGGCACACAGGGAAGACGATTTTGAGCTTCAGCCCACCAGAGAGTGATTCAATTGCTAATCCTTCCACTGGCTATGAAGGATCCTTGGTCGATTTTACTGCTAGGTCAGAATACCACATTCTAAAGGGAAATGAATCTAAGCCATGCTGAAGAGCCATGCTGAAGAGCCTTTGATAATCAAGAGGAAATATAGATGGGACTGAGGGCATGAGGTAGGCAGCGATCCTTTAGGAGACAGAGTCATATAATAATTTCATTTGGAAGAGACCCTCAGGATCACCGAGTCCAACCATAACCTAAATCTAGCACTAACCCATGGCCCTAAGAACCTCATCTAAGTGCCTTTTGAACCCCTCCAGGGATAGGGATGCTTGAAATGTCATTTCACTCTCCTTTGCCATTCTCCGCCCTTTCAATACCCAGCTGAGATGCCCTCTGCACAGGTTCAAATACAGAAACTGAATGGACACTGGCTATAATGAACTCATGCGAGTCATTCCAATCTTTCCCTTAGCAGACAGCCAAGTGATAGGAACAGGATTCAGTCTGTTAAACTGCTTTTGGCCCAGCTTGGGGAAAGAAAATTTACCACATTCTGCCAAATCCTTATATTAATATTTGTGTAAACAGAGGAAGGAAACTCATTATGTATAATTCAACTGCATAAGATGAAGGTGTTTTTCTGCCCTCTTGCTGGATCATAGGAATATTTGTGATAACCTCTGACCTTCCAAAAGTGTTTGAAGGGCATATCTGACCCTCAACAAAGAAACATTTTCCCAAACTTGCCAAACTATGCATACAAAAAGAAATATATTCCTGTGCTGCAAATCAGTGTGAGTTTCAACAGAGACTAGTTTGAATTCCAAATTTTTAACAAGGCCTGATGATCTACTTACACAGAAACTTTCAAAATACTAGTAGTAAAAAAATCCTGACCAATGGGTTTTTCTTCTTAATTAGGAGAATTCTTGGAATTGTACATCTGTCTTCACCCATATCCTCTGTTTTCTTTGCATGCTCATGAGAAGTTAACAAAGAAGATTGACATTTCCTTATTTTTAGAGCTGACATGAAAAGTTATCCAAACTTTGCATCCTTAACCTTCAGAATCACATCAGGAACAAAGAATGATGTCCGATAACATTCTTACTGTTGGACAAATGCTGCTGAACTGTGCTAACACTCACTGGCATTCATGCCCAGCTTGCACCAGCTACAGGGGTACCACTGATGCTTGGGGGATATTTTGGGGACTGTTAAACGCCTGTGGATTTAAGGCTGTCCTGCACAACCGTGAGGGCATCCCATGGGAAGATGGGATTTTTGGACCAGGGCTCCCCTCACTGTCACATCCAGCTGCCTTTGGAGTGTCCCTTCCCAACAGTACGAAGGTGGGCTCTGCATGGATGAAGGAGCTACATCTTCAACAGGCTGTGGGTGTCCATTCCCAGGGAGGGCATATGGAACTCACAACCTCTGAGGTTATAGTTTTTATTTTAATGTTGGAGTTTGGGTGTATTTTTTATTGTTACAGTTGCCTCTCACAATTTTTCAGAAATGCACATACACGCCAGAGCTTTAGGATCAAATGGAAAACTGAATAAATCAACATATTGTTGATGACGGATTAAAACTATTTCCAGCAGAGTAATCTCCTCTCACGATGCATCTGTTGAGGGTGACTCTGTTATCCTTTTGGGCATCTTTTAGGTGCATTAATTAGTACCTGCTGTAACTGGTACCAGCTGTAACCGCTTCAACATTTGTGCAGCCCCTTGGGGTGAACGTGCTCTCCCTGATGGGCATTAGGGATGCTGGAGGAGGACACGTGCTGGGATGATCAAACACTCCATGTGACTGCAAGCTGGGTGTGTGAGGTGGGATGTGGCCATAACCCCTTTCATGACATAGATGCTATCATACCATATTAAAGTGCACATTACCACTAAACAAAAGTAACATAATTTTCCATGTTAGTGTTTCATGCGTTTCATTTATAATTTAAGACCACTATGAACTAGACTGATAATCAGTCAGAATTCTTGAATTGTTCTTGACTTGTTGCAAAAATAAAATATCACAGGCTTATTTCAACTTGGTCAGATACTATCTTCCTTCCTACAGCTGGTACTGCCTTTTCATTCTGTAGAAAAGCATCTGAGGTCAGGGAGGGCCTTCCTCTTTGTCTGGTCTCTATTAAGTCTCTCTGGAAAAAGTTGTCCTCTAACAGATTTTTTCCCCCAGCATGCCTTTTTGGGACTGATCCTTGAAATTTCATAGAAACAAGCTGCTATAGCTTTCGAATGAACTTGCTGCTATTTGCTCTCGCCCTCTCCCTTTTCCAGCTGCTAAGTGTTAACTCACATTGCCTTTCCTCGCAGGTTTTCATTTCTTATTCATGGGAAGTACATTTTCACATAGGGAAAAAGATTAAAATCCCATAAGTCATAGCAAACCCATTTAAACACAGATGTAGCCATTTTATGGTTGTTGCTATAACAGTTTGGCAAAGGTTATGCATACTGTGAAACCTGTCTTCCGAGGAGGGAGAGATCCATGTATGAGCAAAGACGGAAGGTGGAATCCAGCCTCATCCATGCTGTTTGTTTGGTAGGAAAAGGAAAAATATGGAAGGAAACTCTGCTCACGGTGACAGCTCTGCCATTGTGCCTGCCAGCATGGAAACAGAGCTCAAGGTCAGTGAACTAATAGAAGCAGAAGGCTGGACATGATGAAGAAATTTTTGACACTGAGGGTGGTGAGAGCCTGGTCCAGGTTGCCCAGAGAGGTGGTGGATGAACCATCCCTGGAGACATCCCAGGCCAGGCTGGATGGGGCTCTGAGCAACCTGAGCTGGTGAAGATGGCAGGAGTGGCACTGGGGGAGCTTTGAAGGCTCCTTCCAACCCAAACTGTTCTATGACTCTGATTCTACTATTAGTCATGGAAATGGGAAGGTGAAACAGAGATACTTTTCTTTTTCTGGTTATTCAAGCAGAATTTAGTCCGGACAAGTATAGAAGAGGGAAAGAGGGACAAGTCTACCAGAGAACATCTTCTGTCTGAAAGTAATATGGTTTAACTGAGTAGTGCTTCACATGGTTCAACTTCTAATGTAGATAAGGATATGGCATACTTAAAAATAGTTTTTGTACCTCATAACACTGCTAACAAACTTTATCCCTTAAAACTAAAGCCATAGTTCATTTACTGTGAGGTAACCCCTGCTTGTTAATTCATCTAATATGATGTATTTCTCAGTGTAAAGCCCAAGAGTAGTCAAAGGTTTCTTTTGGAATTCCTAGGGAAGTGTCATCAATACCCTAAGAAATCCTCACTGCAAATCTGAAAGTGATATGCACAACAACAAATGCTATAAGAGTCATAAAAGTAGGGTAGATGTTCTTCAAGCTCATTGCAATAAATGCATCTACTGCAATTACTTTTCTTCCTAAGTAACAAGTCTGTTAATTTTTTACTCTTAACATGGATTTGTGTTAAATCTCGTCTTGACATAAATTCTAAATTTTAGCTAAAAGCTGAATAAATGTAAGCTAAATAACAACTAAAATATGAGTTGCAATCAAATAAATATTTGGTTAGTTTTTAAGGTACCTTAGACAATTGTGACTGGAAATAAATTTATCTGAGTGTTATTTACAATATAGAAAATATTTCAATACAGAGGATAAATTTGTGCTCCTTGTTTAAACTAAGATATTCCAAGGGTGAATCTAGCCCAGCAGGGTTTAAGCTATTCTTAATACAATCCGAATATCAGCAGTCTTTTTTTAGCAGTATTTGCCTCATAAATGGACAATTTTGATACTGTAAGATTCATAATTACTTTGCACATTTCATACATACAGCACAAAAGATCCAAATGCAGCATTTCCTTTGATAGCCTATTATGCCTGACATGAATTCCCTATCACATCTTGTTAGGGAAATTTATCTTATGTGGGCAATTTTCAAATTCCATTTGCAAAATATACAAACACCAAATGAGTTGGTAGCTTAAAAATAGAGATAAAATAAGGAATATGCATTTAAAGACAATTAAAATTGTTTTGAACATTATGTGACACTATTTCAGGATATTTAATCTGGATTTAATCCTTTCCCTGTGAGGGTGGCATTGCTTTGCCCCAGTGCAAAAGATTTAGCTCCCTGCACTGTGGAGCACAGCACAGCCCTGAGTAATACGATGGATGCAGTGATGGTGTTTTAAAGTGTATTTAAAGTGGCATGAGAAATTGTGAGGAGAGAGAGGGACAACATCACCTTTACAGCTATCCCCCCTTGGTCACAAATTTCTCATGGTCCTTCTGGTCTCTGCACACACCCGTGTCTCTGTGCATCCTCCAGCATCCCAGGACTGGGGTGGACAGCCCAGTGGTAACAGGACATCTTTCTCCTTCCGCCTGGGAGGGACATTTTCAGCACTTCAAACCCCCCCCATCCCTTCACCCCCTTTCCCACCCAGATGTGTTCAGAAATGGGAAGGAACAGAGGAATCACCTGATTGATGACAGGTGAAGGGATGAAGGTGCCCAACCTTAGTGGCACAAATGCCCATACTCCTCCAAAAGCTCCTTTGGGACTGTTGGGTGTAGAGAGGACCAGGAATACCTTAATCCCGCTTCTCTCTGCTATGAATTTCACCCTGTGAAGAGCAGAGAGCAGAGCGGGGTGGTATGGGAAGCGGTGGTGGTACCTGCCGCACAGGTGTAGCCCTGCATCTCTGCCCGTCCCCCTCCCTACGCCGCCAGCACTATCACTCGTTTCAAAGGCAGCGTAGCTCCAGGCAAATCTGCTCTGCAGATTGTTTCCATCCTGTGTTCCCCATGGTTCTGGCTCTGTCTGTGCCTTGTAGATAGAGTAACTTTGCAGCTTGTAAAGATTTGTCTGCTCTCCCACCCCCTCCCCCAACTCAGTCCTTAAATCAGTGACTGGGAGAAGTCCATGTTATAGGTATTGGATAACAGTTATGCACCAAAGGCTTCGGTGTGCCAGGTCCTGCAGCAAAGACTGAGTACGAGACCCCATCGTTCTGATGGTGAGCTCCAGCAGCCAGTCCTTACAAAGGACCAGCCCACAGGGAGTCGCAGGGAAATCCAGACACCCAAAGGTTGCATGTTCCTGACATTAAGCCCTTGAAAGGCCCGGTTGAGACAAAGAGTGATGGAGAAACAGCCTGGCTGGCACCTCCAGACATTACCATTGCATAAATGTTTACTAACAATAAATAGTAATAATGAGATTTTATTACTTCCTGACTCCTAGTCTTACCTACAGTCCCCCAAGAATAAAGCCATGTGGCTTGGAAGAGCTCCAGTGGGAAACGCAGCCCAGCTGCTGAGCAGAGGGTCCCTTGGAGCCCATTACCTGCTGTACCAGCCTCCACCGTGGCTTGTGCTAAGCACAGGCTCCAGCTTAATGCATCCATTTTCCAACTTCTCACGCTCCAGCTGTCTGAAAAGAAGCTAAAAAAAACCCAAAAATTTCCCTCTCCCACCACACACTTGCACAGCAGCTGTATTTCCCTCTGGTCCCCCTGCTTGGAGCACACGTTGCGGCAGAACCGGACCTACAGTCTGAAACTGTTTTGTGAGAGACCAGGCTGCTCCCCCCACTGTCAGCTCTCTGCAAAACTAATTTCTTTCTTCATTTTTTCCTGCTTGATTTCTCCCACTTTCTTTTTCCTCAAACACATAGTCCTGCAAAATGTGCATTTTTGTGTTACTGCAAGCGATTTCTCACTTGGCTCTTGAAGGAATGAACACCAAAGGGTGGGTTTGAGGTTGGTTTTTAGACAAATGCCTCACACATACATCTCCTGATATCCAACTCCACACCCTGTTCCCCTCATTACTCTTCACCGGGACTTCTGCAGGCAGATAGAGATTTCGAACTAGACTTTGCCCCACCATATCATTGTCAGATCCCCTACGCGCGTCTACGTTGGCTTTGCAGAATGAATTTCAGCAAACACCGATGAGCA
This sequence comes from Streptopelia decaocto, assembly GCF_964273445.1. Lineage (NCBI taxonomy): Eukaryota > Metazoa > Chordata > Aves > Columbiformes > Columbidae > Streptopelia > Streptopelia decaocto. Next base: position 65,703,494 of record NC_138659.1, on the reverse strand, counting down.
AGCAAACAAACCCTTTCCTCCTGCAGCAGAATGTGAAAGCTCGAGGGCTGCAGCTCTCCGGCTAATACCTTGTTATGCCAAGTTGGAGCACAGAGTAAATTTCTTACAGCCGAGTTATAAACCCCCTGAAAATAGGTTTTATTATGGAAATGCAAACACAACCATGGCTGTAGCAACATGAAAGGCTCTGCTATAATAACGCTTAGATCCAACTCTCAGTGCACAATTGGCATAGAAAAGTATTTGATTTTTGTCGGGTTTTTGCTGGTACATATCAGTGTCACTTCACAGTTGGTCTCAGTTTATAACCAAATGCATAAAAATTGTTAATAATCCTCATTTATAGCTAGAGACTGAGAAGCACCATCTCAGACATTACTTTACCTATCAAACATGGCTTAAACAGCTATTGACATTTGGAACAATTATTCCTAGAGAGAGAGATGTGATGTTCACAGTTAACTAAGCAGAGCGTCTATTGAGTTGAGTGTCTCTCGCACACTGTAGAGCATGAGGCTCACTGAGCCAGCTCTGATAATCGTTTTGTTTCAGACAAAAAGGGAATAAATAGACGGGGGGGTGGGGGCGGGGAATCAAGAAGAACTTCAGTCTAAGATACTGTCTCTTGCTGTAAGTTCAAATGCTCTGCATATTTTCAGAATCCTGAGATTTCCCTAAAGATATCCTCATGTTTATATTTCTGGTTTTTAGTTAGAAAGAAGAATAATTAAAAAAAAAAATAAAAATAGAGGGATTTCGTTGTACTCCATCAGTTTCCACCATATAAAGAAAGTTGGGCTCTTAGGGGAAGCTGTGTTCTGTTCTGATCCATTAGGTGAAGGGGACAAACCAAGTCTTAATAAGGAAATGTGTTGCAAATCAGAGGAAAAAAACTGCTGTCCTCCAATTTTTTAGCACATTACATTGAGTCACCCTGCTCTAAAATCCTCAGATGTAACAATTGCATTTCCATGGATAGAATGTGTCTTTAAAGGGCCATGTTTTGCTTAAATTACTCAAACGAGCAGCTCTGCTCAGTCCAGTACATTGAGCCCTCTTGTGAAAGTAAGGCTATCACTTGCTTTTCCCATTAAAGCAATCCCTTACCTGTGCCTATTTTCCTAAAGTGTTTTTTATGATCAGAAGCACAAATCTCTAATTCCCAGGGTCAGACACATCCCTGGCACTCAGCCATCCTTCCCCACATTTCTCTGTAGTAACTTTAGTAAATTTGCCATGGTCCTGGTACTTTAATGTGCTAAGCATCAGCATTCCTAGAAGGTTAAAATAACAGAATGCTTAAAGACCAGTTTTGTTTGTTTGTTCTTAATCTGAATATCCCTTCTTCTCAATAGTTTAATTAATGATTCTAAGTAAACTAAATAACTTGAGGTGGAAGTTTACAGATGAGGTAGTTTGGCATAGCACAGCACATTCTGAAGTATTTAAACAGATGTGAAAATGTACCTTTTTAAGATTTCTCAGATCTATTTTTTTCTTTATCCCCTATACACCTCAGGGTGTATCTCTAGCTGGAGAAAGCCAGGCAAGTGCCATGTGTTTGTAATATATGTATAACTGTATTGGCTCTTCTGCTGCTATTGTGGTGATGTTGGAGATACTCTACATAACACGTAAGCCTCTGTAGAGGAACATAAAGTTTAAATGTAAACTTTGTGGTGAGATCGTATTGCTCAGGCAAATTTAGATTACCTTTCATTTTGATGCTCTGCTTCCATAAGAGCTCTCTAGGAACGACTACTAATTTGTATTCAGTTTTTAAGACGTCACATCATATTTTCAGAAATACTACCTTTGCCTACATGCTGGTTGGACCAAGAGGTATTACTCCTTAGTCTCGTGATTGGAGGGAAAAAAAACTAAGGTCTCACATTTTCAGAAGGGAATAATCTTTTCTGGATATAAAATACACAGCTATAGCAACATTGAAAAATAAGATTTGCCTCTGGCTTTCAACCAGCCTCACTCGGAGCTATTTACAGAGGCTTAGAGGAATTTCCAGCAGTCTTTTCACACGTAGATAGTTTGTAATAGTTTGTTGTTTGAGATCCTGGCTTGTGTATTCATCAGTTTCCAATGATTTGTCGTGACAGTACTTAAAGGACTCATGAGTGATACTCTCCAGGCAACTAAATGAATAGCATATTGCTATGAGCAAAGGTATTTTTACTGTTCTTTAACTGATTTTTATGTTTACAAGTGTGTTATTTAATATACAGATTCTTTCTCTTATTATTTTTTTTTTAATTGGAATAACCGGTTATGTCAATTGTTGAACTGTCGCAAAGGAAGGTGATAATGTGGAGCCTGAGTGGGAATGGTGCTTTATTTGGTGTTGGAAGTTTTGTCTGCTTGTGATCTACAGGGATTTTCCTATTGTGGACTTTTTCTTTTGTTTTCTTCACTTTGCATTATTTGACTCATTTCAGTGGTGAAGCAATTAATTTGTGCCTGAAAACTTTCCATCGGAATTGTCCCTTTTTTCATTCCTAACATTTTCGAGACACTCAGCCAGTCTGCTTCCTGATTTTTATAGTCTATTGCCATTTGCCTAAGAATCTGTCATTTTTTTCTGATGCTTACTGCTTGTTGATAATTTTTTATTTATTGCGACTTCCTTGGGTTTTTTCCATCATATTTGTTAACGTAGTTATGGCTGGAGTTATATGTGCACACTCAGTAATGCAGTTAGGGAATGATTTGTCCTTTGGCTAACAAAAAAAAAGTCCCTTCAAATAATAAATAGATGAAATGTAGAAAGCGTAGCATTTCAAAGTTGCCAAAACTTGTGGAATATTTTACATTTCAGTGGAGTCATCTGTTTAACAGCCCCTGTTTTGTTTTGCGTACTACTCTCCCATACATATGCTTTTGGTTTTGAATCTTTATTGGTTTTGTCCTTTATTTCCACTTTTTCCTTAGTACAGACACATAGGAAATCATAACTGAAATAATATTCATAGTTTGGTGGACGGTGTGAATAGAAGCGAATACTCTGTTTCCATCTGAAAAGCAGACTAGGACAAAAAAATTAATAAATTTGTATCAGCCCTGGTACAATGATGCTTAAAATGGAAGCAGGATCAAGTCTATCATTTTTAATAAAAGAAACAGGTTAGGCCTGGGAAGAAAAAACAAATACAACTAGCTGAAATATTCTTGTTGTGAATTATTATCAAACCCTTCAGGCTGTTTAGTCCATTACATTTTCAGGTAAAGCTCCCCAAGAGATTTGAAAGTGTATTTATTTATTTTGTTATTACGAAATATATTTGGGAGTTTGAAAGTATGGATCAAATTCTGGTTTACTCAGAGTACTGAATTTATACTGTTGGAGCTGGAAGTAAAATAGGGTCCATGGTTTGAGACCCTAGAACATTTTTGGCACTTTGGGAGGAAGCAAAGAATGACTGTTTAAAATCTATTTCCTTTTAGCCTCATCACTATATGTCATCTGTTAGCAAGTATCCACTAGCTCTGTTAATCGCTAAGGGAAATATATACTTTAAAACTTTGTTTGTTGGAGGGTGGAAATCCACAAAAAGCAGTGATTTCAGAGCTGATGCAAACTGTAGTTAGTGGTTCTGGGTTTTTTAATCCTTTTTGAAGGTAAAAAAATATATCCACGTGAAAATATAAGAATATGCATAAGAATTAATTGCATCACCTGTATAGCAAGATGTCACATGTCAGTGTACTGATATGGGCAACATCTTTCACTGAACTATGAGACTACTTAATTAGCTTTAAAACTAGCAAATAAAATTTGCACTCCGTGAGGTAATGAATGCTCATGGTGTCAACAAATGTCAAGAGGAACAGAGGTTGTACCTGAGCAGTGAGATATTGGCTGAACTCCTCATCTCAGCAAGACTTATAGGCCCATTTGTAATTTTAAACATAAAAGTGAGGACCAGGAGGGGGACACTTAGACGCTTAGCACACATCTGCTAAGACGCTTTGCTGTCTCAGGACCTTAAAACTTCCCTCTTCTGCTGCTTAAATCCTGGGGCATATTTTAATTGATGGCAGGAGTTCTGCTGGCTGCCAGAGACAGAGTGGGATGTAAGTGAATCATTTATACCAGGGAAAATAAAATCCACAGCTGACACTGTCTTGTTTGGGAACAGTGACCAGGGCTCAGAGGGAAAGGAGGAAAAGACAAAGAGAAGATTGCCTCATCCATATTCTCAGAGCAACTTTATCACTCATTAGCTAAGGGAGGGAACTCTTGCTTGGCTCTTGATAACTTTAATCACAGTGTTTCACAGGTGTTTTTCTTGAATATGTAGCCCCTGGAGTCATGTGATTATGGGAGACTTCCCAGGCTTACTGAAGTTTAACTTTGCACCCAGCAGAGCTAGAATCTCCATAGAATCATTTCAGTGAAAGAGACCCTCAGGATCATTGAGTCAAACCATAACCTAACTCTGGCACTAAACTATGTCCCTAAGAGCCCCATGTAAATGCCTCTTAAATCCCTCCAGGGATGGTGACTCCACCACTGCCCTGGGCAGCCTGTTCCAATGCCTGAGAACAGTTTTGGATATTAAAAGCCTCAAACACAGAAAAACAAAATAAAATATTTCTAAATTTGTTATTAAAGAAAAAAGGGCCTGACTTGTAATGTTCATAGTCCAAAGGAGAAGACTCTTTAAACACATTATGCTCATATTCACCCAACTCAAGAGAGTACAGTCAAAGCCCAAGTACGTGATCTGCAGTGGCCACCAAACACCAACTGCAAAAGCATGAAACCCACCTTCAAAATGTCTTCTCTCCCTTGGTCACCTGTCCTGCTGGGCACTGGCTGAACATCTCTGCACCATGGCAACCAAGTTCCTCCTGCCACCCTGCAAGGCGAGATACGAAGAGCAAGATGGATCCTTGGTTCATTTAATATGACCATGGAGAAATAATAAAGTTATCCAGAATTGATGCCTTGCTCCTTCACCTCTCAATATCTAACTGAGCATTTTCCTTTGGTGAGATGAACAGCTTTCTGCCACGCAACCTAAAGCACATCAAATGATCTGTCAAATTATCATGGTGCTTCTCTTCCCCGTAACTCCTGTCTTCATCTTAGATTGCAAACCCCTAAATGCAAGTGCTATCTGCATGTGAGAGAAGCGCCACGCGCTTTACAGGCTTGGTACTATAAATAAATTTAAATGTGGTGAAAGGAAGAAAGCTTAGTTAAGGTGAGGCTTTTCAGACTTACAAGCTTTGTTGCCAAAAGCATATACAGGTTGCCCGTGCCTTTTTACAAAAAAGAAAACGACAACAACCACCACGAAATAGAACAACCAACAACCACAAAACAAACACCTAAACTAGACACACAGAGAAAAGAAAAACAAAAGTGGGAAAAAAAGGAAAAAACAACAAATAATCCCAAACAAACAAAACCCACCCACTCTAAACACAGGATCTTATATCAGCCAGTCTGAGAGCTCTGAATGAAACAGGACAGAGCCTGAACTTTTCAGTATTTGACAGCAGGTGTGCATATTTCTGGCTGGCATTTTGAGTTTGCCCCTTTCTAGAAGAGAAAAAAATAAAACCAAAACAAACTATTAAATCCTTTTAAACATTTCAAAGCAGCTGGGTACATTTGACCATCTTTCTCCAACTCCCTGCTTTTATTTAAAAAAAAAGAAAAAAAAAAGCCTCACACACCAACCTGAACTCTCCCAAGCTCCCCAAGGAAATTAACTACAAAAAACTATGCTAATGGAACATTAAAATTGTAATGTAAAACCATAAAAGTCAGGAAATTCAGAGTTAGGGCTCCCATGGTACCTCTAAGTCTGTCACCTCATGCACATGCACTATGATGGGACCCTCAGAAATGAACGACTGGGGTACATGCAAATATCCTGCTATCTGCTTAGGTATTTTATTTCTTTTTCAGGTTGCTTTGTTGCTGGTAACCTTGCTCGGGCACTGCACGATGACCAAGTGCTCACAGAACAGCATCACAGCACATTCCGCCAGTGATTCGAGGTGCTTGTCTAAACTTAAAAGCAGCAGAGATGCGTAGATTTGTGTTTACGTGTAACTTTAGCATAAGGTTAGTTAATCTCGAGCAGCAACCGTACAAGAGCTGCAGTTTTGCTCGGGCAGGAGATCAAGTTCTTCATAGAATGATTTTAGGAGAAAAAACTTATAAGGAGAAGAAAAAAGAGGAGGGGGAATTGGGGCAGCTGTGCACGAGCGATGGCAGATACCTTATTCTGTGATTCTGTAAAAATAATATTGTAGCAATAGCATTTATGAGGGGGATTTGTAGGACAATTTTGCAGCCCACATGTGTATAAGAGTCACCAAAGCAATTCATGTCGAGGAAAGAGGGCAACGCATTTCAGCAAAGCAATTTTTAACAAATATCCTTTCTGATATGCAATATATATATATATTTATATAATCAAAGGTCTGTGCACAATAAACCCAGCAGATTGGTATCTTCCCCAAGTTTTACCTTTCGACGCCCTCCTCAGCCCTGAGCACGAACAATGAGCCACAACTCAATAAGCACAACTGACCAGAAGAATCAAAACAATCTCTTTTTTGGGAAAAAAATAAAAAAAAAAAAAATTAGGTTATCATTCATTAGCTCTCTATCATTTGGCCACCAGTAGGCTGCAGGATATGAAGGCCATTTAATTAGGCCCTGCACTACTCTCTGGTGTGAAAAAGGCTCTCAAAAGCTTTGATTCCCCACAGCTTCACAGCAGGAAGTTGTTGGTGATAATTGACACAGGATTTCCTTGTTAACCAGCAGCAGACATGCTGGATTAAAGCGACAGAGATCTAGAGAAGAAAGTGAAAAGAGATAAGAAGCTGGGAAAGACTTCTGCTTATTTTGCACTTGAGGATGATGAGCAAATAGCAATAACAAACTGGAGTGCTGCTCCCTGTGAGTAAGGCCTCCACTTATCAGACCCATTTCAGCTTGACTGATCAAAGATTGACTTCCCTTAAAATAACATAGGCCTGGGGTTTGTTAGTTTATTAAGCTGCAGGTTTTATGAATTATCACAGTTTTAAAGATGGATTGCAGTTTATGTGAAGGAGTAGAGGATTATCAGGTTTTCATCTAAACAATTATAAAATATCACAGCTGAAAGCTTGCTTGCAAATGACATAATTTTCTCCCGCAAACTAAACAGGTCATTGTATGCCTTCATGTAAGCATTTCCAGCAAGTGCACAAATACAGTAAAATTAACTCTGCAGCTGAGATGATAGCCTGGTAAAATACGTATTTTAACTTCCAAAGCATATGCAAACCCCACATTCCCTTATGCTGTTCCAAAGGTAATTGTATTTAATTTTTGACCAGGACCTTTTAGGTCTAGTTATGTTAAAGAAAGGAGAGAAATGGCCTCTTGAAATGTTTCTTAAAATGTGGTCATGATAAATGGTATTGAAACAGATCCACATGAGTATAGTTAAATGAAACGTCCACTTTAGAACACAGACAATTATTGGATATCACTTAATAACTTAACCTTACAACAGCACATGTGGCATTAATAAAGAACTGACAGTAATAAAAGCTACTACTACCACTATGCTCGGTGCATGCAGGCAGACGTGTGTATGTGTGGGTAGGAGCCAGGGGAAAACCCGGGCACTCAGGGGGCAGAAGAAGGAGGGGAAGGGCAGAGGACCAAGGCAGGAGATAATACACCATGGGTGGTGGTGGATGAGGTGGGGAGAGGCAGGTGCAGGTGGGGACAGGACGCTGCCAGGCAGGGTCAGGACCAGATATTCTGAGCTATGTCTACAACTTCTGTCTCCTGGGTACCTGCAAACTCCTTCATCCCACTGGATCCCCGTCTCCCTTTCCGTCAAAGCATTCTGGCAGGGAACCACATAGTCTTGGGCCATCAGTGGGGCTACTGCAAGAAAGCAAATTAATTCTCAGGGTGTATTCCCTCTTCTGGGAAGGGGAAGAGATTGTGTGAGTTCTGCTGCCTCCAGAATTCTGCAGATAAACTGTGCAATCTCTACAGGGTGAAGAGATCCAGGAAAAACCTGTCTGTGTGGGTACATGCCACATTAAAACATCCAGAGCCTCAGAAAGTTTTGGCTGAGAAGCAGTTCAACTATGTGAAAAATTGTGGATATTAGTAATTGTTTTTATTCCAGTGCAGAAACTGCTGTTAACAATTTTCTAAAACAATAGCAAAACACTTCCATTCTCCCACCTCTGTTTTTAAGGTCTTGAATAACTCATTTTGACCATTTTAATAGGTTCTGAGCCCAGAAAATTCTCTCCTTGCATCTGAAGCCAGGAGAACAGGAAAACAGACATAAAAACAATCTCAACAATGTGGGTTTTTTAAATCCTAAAAGGAAGTCAGTAATGTTCTCTGCAATGGATGTAGCACATGCACCATGCAGAACTGCTGTGACTCATGGCAGTCCCAGCACCACTGTTTTGGTTCATCATTGACTTCAATGCATCTGAGTAATGTCACCATCCCAAATTCACACCAGGAAATTATCTTGGAAGCCCCATCATGATTGACTAGGGACTTTCATACACAATCTCATAGTCTAATAGTTTTCTTAGGAGTGTTAGCTATAAATTATCATTTACTGTACAGCAGCTTCTCCTAGCATGACAAAATTGGCAAATTGCTTTTGTGATTGCATCTTCTCCATAGGAAGTTGGCATTCTGCTCAAAGAAGTGGTACAAAGCCCAAGCAGCAAGCCGAGCACACTGGACACTGGTGAGTCTGCCCAGACTATGATCAACCTCGGTGTCTTTTTAGTCTTAGCATTCTTTTTCCACAATAATGAATGAAGTTTTGCAAAGAGGAGGGCTGTTATGATGTAAACTGAGGAACTAATGACTGGTTGTGCTATACTGAGGTGAGTATTCACTGGAAATGAACTGGAACGAAAGTTCTGGTCATCAAGAACCCTATTTTTCAGTGGGAAAGGCCGAAACCCAGACCCACACTTCTCATCTGCCTAAAATCTCTGTCTGGAAGTCTATTAAAATTTAAGATTAGAACACCTTAGACTAGACTGAAAGGTCTCCTCCCTTACATTCTGTGTATCGTAGCCCTTTGATAGATGAAGTTATAAATCTGTATCTTGATTATGTGGTTTGCCATGTCCTTCCTGTTATTTCCTTTCTGACATGGTTTGTAATTCCCCCTATTATGCCTACCTCTCTTTATTTTAAAATGGTTGCATATGAATTTATTATCGTGTTCTTCTCTGTACTCACAACATCCTTTTCAGCAAAGTGAGAATTTCTTTTCGCTGGCAGATATGAGGTCTCATATTTAGTCCTGCAGTTCCTTTGCATTTCTACTAAGATAGCTAACACACACATGCAATACTTACTATTACAGGAACAAAATAAATGGTATTTCTTCTCATTTAACATAGTTTCTAGCTTACAACAAAACCATTGTCTTAAGCTGCTTCCTAAGAGCCTGATACAAATCTCACTACAACCATTGACAGATTTCCATCTTATTATGGATTCTTAAGAATGCCATCTTATTTCCAAAAAAGAGCACATTTTGAAGAGAGAAATATGAATTAGTGAGTTTCTTTCTATTTTTAATACTTATTGCTGTTGATAGTTCTTGTAGTTTTTAATGGTAAAGAACAGAACTAAAATACAACTAAGCTTCTTTGAGTTCCTTTAGTTTCAATGTTCAGTGTATTTATTTTCAAAGCTAAGATTACTTCAGTGGACATATAGACAGAATGAAAACCAATTATTTTTTATGTAATGTAAACAAAGACTCTATTCTATTTTAGTTTTGACACAGCAAATCAAGATTTGTGGTCAGCTAGTAACCAGCTTCACAGACTAATCCATCTTAATGCTAGCAAAAGAGTTTGTTAATTTTCCTGGGAAATAAGGTTTCTTTAATTCACATATCTACATATGGTAGATATGATTCTTTTGTTTGATAAAATCCTACTTTTATAAATGATGCATCTGCTTTTAATGTCTTAAATCCCCTGATTGAACAGACAAATCTTCCCCCTTGTCTAGTTTTGGGTTTTTGGTTGGTTTTTTTTTTTTAATATTTAAAAGGCCTTACTGCCTTAAAACATACATCAAGCAACATTGTAATAGAGAAATACACTTTTAAGACAAAGTGACAGATTTACATATCTGTGTGATGTGACTCTCTTGACAACCAATAAATGTATTATATTGATGAAGTGAATATGTCCTCTATCTGGTCATTTTCAACTGGAAACTAATAACCAGCATCACGGTATCAGGCATGCAATAACCTGGGTTAAAACTAGGTTCATCAAATAAATCACTCAGGAATTTTTCTATTTCTTTCCCAAGACACGTTGCACATCTGCTTAGTGAAAGGAGGAAAGAAGCAATATTTCTTTGATCAAAGTCTTTTTTAATATCCTTGTATCTGTCCTTTGGGAATGCTATCTCTGGACTTAGGCCTGGGAGAGACACTCAGCATCTCCTGAAAGGTGCTAAGCACCTTTTTATTGCCACTGACTGCAGCAGAATATTCTGTTCCTTGCAGGATAGGGCTCATTTGGAACAGTTTCTGATGCTACATCACTTTCTAATGATCCAGGGAATGACATAAATACAAGTTTTCTAAAAACAAAACACAAGGTGTTTTTAATGAGTCCCAGTTTATATCAACAGCTTTCAGGAGGAAAAAAAAAATGCTTAGGCACTATACTGCATTAAATTTACCCCGAGCCTCTATCTCATAGACATGAAACACCTATGCATATGTAGAGATCTCCGAGAAACACTTTGAAAAGCTACGTTGTGCTTTTAACTTTTTATAAAGTCTTATTAATATCATTTAGAGTTGCCATGTGGCTGGCTTCCTGCCTGGCCTCTTTTACTATGGACTTGGCAGTTGTTATCCCGAGCACCACACATGTGCGGCCGAAGCCGAGCATGGGTAGAGCCATTTGTCTGAGGCGGCTGGGTTTTGTCATATTTCAAACTGGCAACCCTAATGCCTGTTCTTACGGGATACAAATCTGGTATGAAATTCCCCGAGGCGAGTCAAGGCCTGGCCTGGCACACACGAATCGTTTTTTTCATGTGAGGATGGCTGCAGGAGCGTACAGATGACGGGGGAGTTTTTAATCTTCTTCCACGTCTGCCAGAGCCTTGGTGGAGCCACTGAGAGTCAGGGCAGGACTTGAGGATTTGCAGGATCAAGCTGTTAAAATGCACCCCCTTCCCACACTTCTAGCTGTCGTTATGGGGCTCTTCTTTGGTTAGGAGGTAACAGACATAAACATGACATCCGTAGCCCTGGTTTCAGGCCAGAAGCATTCTGAAAAGGTGGTGATAACTCAGAGAAAAATCAGTGGCAGCTACATTGCTTTTCTTTATCCTGGAGTTTGCTGGCTGGTAAATGTGGTAGGGAAGGACATGGCGGTGGCTCAGAGAGCAGCCTCTCAGCATCCTGATGAACCCCGGAGCCCCCCCAGAAGCCTGGACCCCCTCAACCCCTCTATGCTGCCACAGAAGGGGCAAACCCCAGCACAGGTCAAGTCTGGTGGAGATTGCTGGGCTTCTACAATCTATTTTCCACTTTATGGTAGGGCAGAACAATACAGACACAAACCAAAACTATGTGGATAGGAGTTGGTTTCACATGTTTGGGTCCAAATATTCAAATAACTTTTAGATTAGACAGTATGGGCTTGGTGTCACTTTTCTTGCCTGTTCCCTAGGTGGTACCCAAGAATCAGGTCTCTCAAGCAAACTACCGTGAGATGCGTTATGGGACCATCGCTGTAGTTCTAGGTGGGGCCTGTGACCCTAAAGTCACCTTGCACTTTTCATTATAAAGCACCATGTCCGTCAGCTGCATGGGCAGGCTTTTTCCCATTTTGTGTGTCTTAATTGGACATGGATTTTTGCATAAGAATACAGTAGAAAATATTAAACAGAAATTTACTTCTGTGGTAAGGGATGTGCCACCTGCAATTTTGTGTAAATCCATGTCCATTAACCTTTGTCATAGCTGTAAACCTCTTTGCTCTTGCTCACCAGAGCCTTGTTAGGACTTCAATTTGCACAAACAACGCTCCCTTTCTGTATAGCATCTCACTTGCAGCTGGACCATGTTATGAAATAAGGAGAGTACCGTAAGGAGAAGGGGTGATGTTAAGGGAGAGAGGCAGACAGATCTTTAACCATCTTTCTGCTAGATCTGGCCTTTGTATGTAGGAAAAACCTGCAGATCTACTCTGCTGGCAACAAATAGGTGGGAAACCCACCTGCTGATGTCTCAGCCCTCTCTAAAGGCTGCGCCACAGTTGGGATAACAATCTATTGTTCTAGTTACAGAATAGACAAACGTGTAATCTAAAAGAAAAATAAATCCCCTCAGTTTGTATAGCAATAATAATATATATAGGATACAAATAATACACAAGAAACAATACAGTTACCAAAAAATCTCTGTAATCTGTGTCTTCACTTAAACAGTACTCAAATGGGAGTATTTCAAAGAAAGTACAATTCCCCAAATAAACTGGTAGATAACATATCCAAGGCAAAGCAGACGTGCGCTTCTGTAAATGTGTGTATGACCATGACTTTTTTTCTCTTGCATTTGCATGTGTGTTTCATGCCTATTCGCCAGAATATGCATCACTTAATGCGCAAATACCCAAGGGTAAGGTGTTTGGATGAGCCGATTGGAATAATCTGTGATACCAGTTTTACTACCACAAAATGAAATGCAGTTTGGTGCTCACTAGAAGATTTCCACTCCATCTAAGATCTGAAGTTAAATCCCAGTGCCAGCGATTCCACAGGACTTCTGTCTTTGCTCGGGAGATAAGTGGGATTGAAAAGCTCCTGACAACTTGACACGGGCCCAGCAGACTTGGATTAATTTCACTCCAAGATTTTCCTTAACTGGATATCATACAACTTTTGAGAAGTCATTTGCTACCAAAAAAGTGTACAGGATTGCTGAACCAACATGGCATTTAAAATAAGAGGAGAAAAATGTACGTATTCTGACAAGGAAGGAAAAGCTGGTTGTTTAGGCATCATGGTGAAACTACCTGCATGCATCTGCGCAAGCAAGAGAATTGCCTACTCAGAGCTGTCTTTGAAGATAATGCACCTGCCTAGTATTAGTCTAATCTGGTATTTCTTTCCACTACATTGCAGGTATATCTCCCTTTCTTCAGAGCAGGAGCGATGGGAGGAAAGTTGAATGTGGTGGATCCCAGCTCAAGGTCCCGTCCCTCTAAACTTCCTCCAGTAGCAAGGAAGGAAAAGCAATGGTTGGAAGACATCTCTGAGGAGCAGTGGCTCCAAAGGCAATGAGGCAGAGGGACAGTGTGCAGTTCACACATCACCCCATGTCAGAGCCACACCTGAAATTATGAATATCGTCTTACATACTGAAACTCTGCATTCGGAGATGCGGTTATGTGAGGAGTGAAAAAATGTTTGCCTGTCTTTTGATAGCAATATCTCATGACAGGGGCAGCTTTCGTCAGTGCTCTGAGCTTCTGTTGTCTTCATTAAAAACTAGTAGTTGTACTAGTAGCTTGCTTTGTTTTTTAACTCCTAAACTTGAAAAGCAAATGTGAATCAGCCACTTTAAATTAAATATGAGAAACAATTACATTTTGACAGTTTAATTGCATTCTTCCTCCAACATGGCATTCTAAACAAGATACCACATGTATTTAGCATGCTGATTATATTTTTAGATTGTTTTGCAATTAAGAAAGTATCCCTAAAAGAGATAAAATAATTGGTTGACTAAATCACAATTTCTTGAGGGAACAATATTGAGAAATGAATGTTGAATGGCTATATCCATAATAATTAGCTTTTAAATCACTGCTTAAAGGTTTTCGGTTTTTAGCCTTCAAAATTGTATCTGTCATTCAATTTGCTGCATATTATTCAAATTTACTTATATTAAAAAGAAAACCCACAACCACTGCCAACAAAACAGACTTGAGTGTAACTGACAGGATCTCGTGACTTTCAATGGTGAAACAAAAAGGGGCACCCAAAATGTCTTTCATTGAGACAATCCTAGTCCACACCTCTGAAGGGGATTGTGCTATTGATATTGGAGATAGAGAAAAAGGTACTAACCTGTTTCAAAATCACTGAGTACCCAAGCACAGTGCAGCTTCCCAGGAGTGCTGGATGACATTCACATTTCTTTTATTATTTTGCACAAAGCTGTTTCTTACTTTTCTTGAGACACAAATAAATATTAAATAACAAAAGGTTTCATTAGTTTTTGTTATTTTCCTCAACAGTTCATTGAAATGGGGTGGTGGGATGAGTTTGCAAAAGACCACACCAATTGCCCGGGTAAAGCCACCATTAGATGACAATCTTCTGAAACTGTATTTTAAAAATAAAAGAATCTATTTGAAATATAGAAGTTGGAATCAAACTTTCAATTCTGTTGAAAAAAACCTGTTTTTAATTATAACCTCAATCCACAGACATCTCCCAAATATATTTTCTTTTTATTTTGACAAAATATTTTCATTCGACTTTTCATACCAACAGTAAACTAAAAAACATCTCAACTTCTTCCAGTGAAGTCAATGCAAGTATTTTTTCTGATCATTTTCTATGTAAATTTGTGCAAAGACAAGCCAGTATTCAGAGAAGAGACACCGTAGAGTTATGATTCACAACAAGACCAGATGGAATTTCCTGGAACTTGTTTTTAGGATACCAAATAAAAACATGTTTAGAAGGAAGAAAGTGAGGGGCAGAACTCCAGCTGAGTCTGAAGCAACATTGTTAAAGACTTTTCATTAGGCATATAAAGTTCGACCTGCTTGCGATCCTCTTTAAGGTACATTGATTTCATACATTTCCTATTGCGGTGCATAGAAAAATATGTGAGTTAAGATGCCAGTAGTTCACAGTGGAATGATTTGTAAGGGGAAAGGAAGGTTATCCCAAGCATATGGGACAAAGTGGAGAAGACATGGTGGTGAGAACCAGCGTACAACAACGCTGAACGTTCTAATCAGCTGAAAATATTCCCAGCAGCAGTGCAGGCAGAAAGGGCCTGTTTTAGAACATTCAGTAACAGGACCAGATAGGTAGGGAGAGAGAATTGGGAATGACCAGTAGAGACAGCTGGAATAAGCACACAGACATTTCAACATGCAAGTTCACAGCCTCACACTTTGCCTATTCTTCTATAAAAGGCCTGAGAATGCATCATCCACACTGGTTGTTGAAATAAACACCTTTTAATTTTTGTAGTGCAGTGTACTTTTATAACAGTAATTGCCAAACTTGAAATACAAGGTGATAAGTGACCTTTATTTCATCCACAGTCCCAAATAAAAGGTCCCTAAGAAACAGGATAACAAGATGTACGCCATCACGTGCAGAAGATGATTTCAGAAAGGCTTCAAACCGGGGTTTGGAAAGAAAGAAGCGGTGGCAAGGTATAGCCACAAACTCTTTCCACCCAGTATTCCTGAACTGTGAAGACTGGGAAGAAAGTCATGACAGAAACCTGCAGAAAGGCTGCATGCCTCGTAGATGTTGCTGTTTTTTCTACAGTACCTGTACCAGGAGAGGATGGTGCTTCCCCACAGACCTTGCCATGCTCGAGATGATTCTTCCATGTTTTACAGGCTGAGAGCTGACCCATCTCCCTTTGAAGTCTGTGGCTGTCTCCTGATTGAACGCTGTCGAAAACAGCACCAACATCACAGTGACTGGAGCTGGAATATTTACACCCAAAGGAGCCTTTAGCTAACAGGATTTGATAGCAGCTTATCAATAGCCGACAGCTGGTGTATTGATAGAAAGGAGCTGAGCAAAGATAGCTTCTCACACGCCAGCTGCTAGGGGACAAAACAGACATCTAATTCACTTGAAGCTATATGTCCAGCGAAGCCCAGAGTCATCTCCTTCAGCAGGGGCTTAGGTGTGTCTGCCAGTGAAGTAGCCAATGTCTCAGTTCACTGTCACTGAAAAGGGAAGTCCCATCTCTACCCCACCTGCTCCTGGCTCCAAGCTCCTTTGCGTACCTTGTGCTGCTCCAGCCTTGCAAGTCTTTCTGCCAGGTCAGCAGGTTGCATGGGGCCAGCAAAGGCCTGAAAAAACTCAGTGTAGGGATGGGGAGATTCATCAAGCTGAGAGTGCAGTGGAAGACAGAAGAGTAGGGAAAAAAGGAGAAGAGCAAAAATTCACCATTTCAGCAACAGCAAAGTGTAGATGAGCTCAGCAACCCCTACTTCATCCTGCAGAAATTGCATCCACTGCATCACAGGCTCTAAATCAGAAGGCTGTTTTTTTTTTTTCTATTAAAAGATAGCAATATAGATAGGAGAGCAGTAGGTTCAATTTCTGTCAGTTGCTGAAAAGATTCCTATACCATTTTTTTAATATGAAGAACCATTAGTGCCACTTGCACATTTTTTGTAAAGACACAGTGGTTGCTCTTAGCACGTCACTTGCTAATGGCATGTCCCTACCAAAAGCAGTAAAGTTGGCCCAATTATTTGTGAACATATTTAACTGAGTTTGGCAGAGAGAGGGAGATCAAGCATTTGTCACAAATGCACTCGTGTACATGACAACTGCTGTGAGTGAGTCTTGTTCTCCTGAGAGCCTGCTAACCATCTCCAGACAGCAGAGTATCAGACAAAACATTCAGCATGGTTCAGGTGAGCTAGTTATGCCAAATGTGTAGATGCAGTGATGTGCAGAACTGCTTAAAAGTCAAGTTCCAACTGTTTCTGGAATACTCAGTCTGACAGATTGACTGATGGACAAATTTATTTCTTATGACAAACAGTCGAGGTTCATAAACCAGATCCCAGCACCTTCAAGAGCCCAATCACCAAGCTCCCTCTACGGAGACAGAGAGGCAGCCCAGGCAATATTTCTATCTGTGTGCAATATCTACAGGAATCGGGCTACCGCCTTCTTAGCACAGGTGCTAAAGTTGAGGGTCAAAAGCCAGGAGGAATGAGCCTGGGCCCCAGCGGTCACTCAGAAATGCTGGAACAGCAATCTGATGCCTTCATAGTCCTGTTCCTTCCAACTGCAGTAGTAAAACTGAGTAAATTTATGGATCTGTAGTGTGTTGCTGAGATTCCTTCCCCAGCTGTCTTAGTTCAACAGATCTGATCCAACTTAGTACACTGAGGATACCGTCTAAGAAAAAGACATGGGGAACCTCTAGTTCAGAGTTAGACTTTGGACTTAAATGGCAGCCAGTTTTTGGCACAGGGCATAGACTTTAAATGAGCACAAATTGGTGAGATACAGATTTAGAAAGGAGGAAAATTATTTAGATTCAGGCCAGACATTTAGGGGGAAATAGACCAAAAGTAATATCTATTCTAAGGAGAAATACTGATAGGCTGTGGAATTACAGGCCAGCTCTTTCTTCTTTTTCCTTACAGTCTGGAGTATGCCTTATAGCTCATCATATTTTTGGCTTCTGGCACATATTTTATGAACTTCCATTATATATAGAAACAAAACAGACCACTATTTAAAAAAATGCTGTGAGTAAAAAAAGAAATGTAATGGCATATTCAAAGAGTAATTAAAGACTCTCTTATGAAAGTTAAAAGCCAAGAAGAGTTTGAGAGACTTTCACACACAAAATATTGTACAAATATTACATGAACCCATTTGCATCCACATTTGTGAGCCATGTGACTCCCCCTGAGATTTAGTTTGGCTTCTCTGTTTAAAGCATTACAGATACTGAAAACTGAGGACTAAAAATTTGGCTTGCTATCAAACCCAAGCTTCAGTTTAGATCATGCAGGAGAAACCAACAGAATTGGACCTCACTTAACTCATTCCAGTCTGCTCAATTGCTGTCACCATTAGAAATTGCTTCATATACGAAACTCTTTAAACCAAATAGAGCCTGATAAGGATGCCTGCAAAGCTAAGAAACTGTAAAACTATCAATATACTGTACATAGGTTGAATGCCATAAAGGACAAAAGGTATCCAGGAACCCAGGTTTCTTTTTCTTTTCTGTTCTTGCTGTTCCAGAGATCTGGTGTTATCTCATATACTTGTAAGTATCATGTAGATTGCAAAAACATTAGCATGAAATATGCTATCAACTGCCTTGATCACAGTGGTAGACTACAAGCAAGGTAAAGCCTGATAGCTGTTGGTGTTGCTACTCTTGTTATTCTTTCATAGTAAGCATTTTGTTGCATACAACAAATCCTATCTGCTCCTCGGTTTAGGTGTCATATACATATAGAATATTCTGGAGAATATGCAAAAGAGCCCCCAGTAATTTTAGCCATGTCCTGTGGAAGAAATTTGCCCAAGGAAAAAGGTCTATTTTTAGATTGCCACTGTTTCATGGAGATCAATGAAAAAGGTGGAGAGGCTGCACAGGATTTTCCTCACTCCCCCTGTGCACTACAGAAATGGGTATCACGGCAGATCCAAAGACGACTTCTCTGCTGCAACAGCTGTAGACTGACAGGAAAAAGCTGCAGCTGGAAGAAAATGGTCTACAGAAGTTACAAGTAGATATTTTTGTAACCATCACAAAAGCACCCTAAACTAGTGAGGCAGTGAAGAGGAGAATGAATGCAGGCTAAATGGTTATTGAGTTGAGTTTTCCTGAAAAACAGTTTATAATTACACCTGAATGAAACGTGCTGTGAAATCTGCAACACTGAGCTCAGTAACTGATTTCACAATGTGTTGAGGTTCAGTTTCCAGGCCAAATTGTCAACTAAGGTAAAAAGATGTCATTTCCATGAAGTAAATGGGCCTCTGGCCACTCATCCCTGCAAAAGCTTTGTTAAAATTTTCCAAGTCTACAGGTCTTTTGAAAGATAATGCACCTTGTCTCTTACCAAGTCTGACAGGTCTATAACTCTGCTGTAAACTCGCTGAAAGCCTACTCTTTTTCATGTGGTGTTCACCTGAAAAGTATTTTACTTTGCAGAATTTTTTTGATTGAGACTCAAGGCTCATTTGAACTTAAGAATCAAACTGGAAGCATAAAAATGCAGGTAGAACCAGGTGTGAATCCAGATCATCACCTCAGACCAGCAGCTGGTGACATGTCGGGAGGCTCCTGACCCTGCACCAGCAGCAGGACCTGCAGCACCCGAGTCCCTCTGCCTTTACATCGCTGGCAGGTCTTGGGTGTATTCTCTAACCTGCTTATTTTTGAAAGATCTTCTCACGTATTTGTCCTCTACCTCGTAACTGTGGGCTGCTGAGAAGTTATTAAATAGTGTGCCACAAGACTATCTGGGTGATATGGTGAGAGGGCGACTGGTTTTCCTCCTGCCCCTCCCCAGTTCATCCCAGTGCACAAGATAAAGGAGGACCGGACTCAAACCTGAAAGCATATTACATAAATAAAGCCACAATATAATACCTCATAGAAATAAATTATCTTTTCATATAAAAATCTTCTAAAGCCCATTTCCAGAAGAGTAATAGAGCTGCCAGTCCAACACCTGCAGGGTTGGAAATAATTTACTTAGCCTCGCTGACTTTTAGGCAGGTTCTTCGCTTGACGAATGGCCCAATTAAACATCTGTTAATCACGACGTTATCTCATCTCGAGGCGGAATACCTACTTCTCCTGCACTGTCTTTCTGGGAGATAACATCAGACGGCCCCGGATCCGCGAGGCGAGATGTCTCTTGGGGCCCAAAGGAGCTGGCCGGGGTGCGGGGCTCATGGCCGCCCGCCCCGGGGAAGCGGCTGGGAGGCCTGTGCCTTGCGCGGCCCTCCCTCCCCCTCGCACAACCTCCCCGTAACCTCGGGCTCCTGAACCCTCGTGTACGTTTTAGGCCTTGATAATAAAGCAACATCTGCAAACTTACAAGTGCTTTACTCGAGTTAATTGAGTAAATTGAAGCAAGATGCGGTGCAGGGGTGATCTATGATCCCAGGTTGCGGGCCGAGAAGGGAGACAACAGATTTACTGCAAAGACAGTGGGCGGCCTTTTGTTCAGGCCCTGGTTCACGGGAAGTTTGAGGTCACAAGGGATTAAAATATCTTCAGAAACAAATGGAATAATTTGGCTGAAATATAAGGCACGCAGTGCCAGCTCATGCCAGGAAACCAGGGGTGATTTATGTACCTTCAATCCAACACATTTTTCTGATATCTGCCCCATTAGGTTGAATTTATAGATTATTGGGAGAATATGTATCCTCGTCTCTCCTTTTCTGACATGTTTGTACTCTGGGGAGCAGTTCCAAGCATTGCAAAATAAATAAAACAGCACATTACCTTGCGTTCACAAGGGCGAAGACCTACTCCATTTAAATCTCATGGGTTAAAAAAAGAAAAAGAACAAACCAAAACAAAACCCCAGCCTCCCATTTACTATACTTGTTTGGGAATTACTTATTAAAAAAGACATTAAACAGGTAATGCTCTTTCTCCTATAATCTGTACAAGTCATTAAGTTTAAGCACAATTCGCCACCTTGAAGCAATTGGATACATTGTAATTTGTTTTATGGTCTCGCAGATGCAAGGTATTTGCCGAGCTATAAATACATAAAAGTGGTTTATATGAGCAGCCTGTACCCGCGTGAGTTAGGAAAGGAGAACCTCTCCTGGTTTCCCTCTTCTCATGCACACACACACATACGAGCACGCTCGTGCACTATATCTGTTTATATTATTTTTTTAAAGCCTGGCTCACTTTTACTGGGATATATTGTCCCTTTTGTAGTTTCTGTGCTGCTTTATTAAATCCCAAATTCCTTACAAAACTGTACAATTTTAATAACACAAATCCATGCAGGTCATAAAGCTGTCGAAATGTACATAGCACCAGCCGTGATCAGCTGCAGTGATATCATCAACCCTGATTAGCTAGAGCCGGTCACACGACAAGGTTTTATTACAAGTGTCATTTACATTTTTGACAGTTTTACAAGGCTTAATGGCTTTGTATTAAATACATTGTGTTTCAAGGAAACTGACAGTTCAGCGTACCTTGTAAATACAATGCTATGGCATTTCCTCAGAAGCAACACTCGGGAAAATGAAACATCTAGTATTCCTATTGTAAACAGGGACATTTCACCAAAAAAAAAAGAGCACCCAAGTCAAAGTTTAAGTCCAAGAATCAAAAAAGCTAAGAAATATTTTCTTTTGTCAAGAGGTATTTATCTCAAGCTACATATGTCTTGTAACACACTAAAACTTTTTTGTAGCAGAAGCATTAGCAACCACTGAAAAAAAAGAGGCATGTTCCCCACAATATCAATGGGAAAATGCTCTTTGAAAAAGTTTTCTATGAAAACAAGTTCTATTGTTTAGTTTTCTTACACACAAGCACTGCCTGGGGGCATTAAAGTATTTCTGAACTTCTTCACCAGGTTGGTATCTATTTTTAGTCTCATGAAGAAACTTTGCCTAAACTGATCATTTCTCACAGGATTTTAATCAGAAATGAGGATGAAATTGGCAACATCCCCTCTGTTTCTATTTGGACTTTGGATTCATTTGGGCCTAAGACAGAGGCATTCAGAAGGAAACCTCCTGTACTTTGAATAGCAGTAAGTCAAAATCCAAATAGAAATCTGTGCTTTTTGATATAGACCGGTTATTTCAGAAATTAAAATGAATTCCTCAATCTGAAAACCACCATGACCTGAAACTCATAGGCGTTTTCACAACAAAATCCAGAGCAGCCTGACCATTTAAGTCCCGTGCATCAAATCTGTTTCCCCCCAACAGAGTATCTACTTACGCATGTAATATTTCTCCAACTGATTAAATTTGTGCAACCTATTATTTACTGTATGAATTAGGTTTTTATTCCCAGATGTATTTCATTCACTGCTGTTCCCGTGCCAATTTCTCAACAACATGGCACTAATATGCCTTATCATTTACACACACAGGTTTTATTATTTTGATTATATCAGCATAATAAAAATGGTACAGCCTCTTTATATTACAGCCTTCTTTTTTCTTTATGTGGTGACCAGTATGAATTTACTCACACCAGTAAAAGTTCTACCATTACCAGTGGAAGGCAGACTTTTGCCGATATGGCTGAAGATACATGATTGTGCTAAAAAAGAACAGTGCAAAACTGTGTTCCCAAATGAAATTGCAACACCAACACAAAAAAATGTTTTACCCTGGGCCTTAAATATTAAAAGGCTGATGTTGCTTCTTTCTCCAGCTTGATCTGAGTAAATTATTAGAGCTGGTCTAATGCTTTTTGAGTGTATGGTTCCTTAAAGTCTTTATTAATTAAGAAAAAATAATTCAGTCTATAACTTAGCATCTTTGCTGACATCAAGGAGCAGTAAGGGAGCTGATGTCTTGTTTTGCCACATACACACACATTAGTTTAAAATTTAGATTGTTTCTAGAGATTATTCTGGTACGTCCCTGCATTTATTATCATGGACTTCTCAGCCACTGGAGTTATTACTTAAAAGAGAGTCAGCCATTTGATTCACCTATTTCTGCATATGTTATTTCAGGGGTATCTGTACCCATATGAACAGACAGTTGCAAATGCAAAAGTGCTACAGCATCCATAGAAATTATCACCAAATGCTGTAAAAGTACAAGAGTGAGACAGGTGTTTGGGCTAAATCATGGTAGAGT
Organism: Streptopelia decaocto; assembly: GCF_964273445.1. Classification (NCBI taxonomy): domain Eukaryota; kingdom Metazoa; phylum Chordata; class Aves; order Columbiformes; family Columbidae; genus Streptopelia; species Streptopelia decaocto. Next base: position 65,680,846 of record NC_138659.1, on the reverse strand, counting down.
ACTTTTAGTAAAGTAAATCTATCATTGCTTGCCCAGTGGAGCTTACAGGCTGTTTTGTCTCCTGTTCCTTTCTCCCAAACAGTGCTTTCTCCTAGAAGTAACCACAGAAAGGCTGAGTGTAGTTTCAGTTATTCTAAAAGGCTCCCTCCTTGCGTCTTATGCTCCATGGAACCCTCTACCTCTCATCCCCTTCCCAAGGCATCTGTTCCCTAGATGATATCTGGCCAGTGACCAGACAGCTAAGGGACATTCACCCTTCCAATCTGTCACTGAATTCTTTGTTGGCGCCTGTAAAAAAGTCACTTTGACCTAATACAAGTGATTTTCTCAATGGAGACCCACATGCCGTAGAGAAGAAGGTTACTGGCATAGGCTTTTCCAGCTCAACGCCTGTGGTAGCTCCATCACTTTTAGATTAGAGAGAGACCAAAACCCCATTGGGTGGCATGTGGGATGCAGAGGAACCATTTGCAGGAACATATTGCTCTTCTCCCCACTCCTACCTGCTCATGTTGCCATTGTGGCTGAGGGACCCCTCTCATGGGTTGCCCCTCCAAGCAGAACATCCTTCTTCCTGCCCTTGGCTGCACAGCCCAGAACCAGTGTCCATGGCCTCCGCTGCCTCCGCAGCAGGTTGTGGATGGGCTGTTCTGTATTAGAGTTTGGAAATGAAAGTGAAAGCACATGTGAGACCTGCTGAACAGAACAGCAGAACCGGAGACTTAGCTGTATGCCAGAAGCCACAACCAGATAGAAATCACAGGTTAGTCAGGAAATTACTTGCATTTAATTTGAGGCCATGTCTCCAGGGAGGAGGCTGGTCTTTTCCTGTTGTGCAGCGATGTTGCCCCTGGGTATAATTTGCCTTTTTCATAAGCAAGGGTGCTATCTCCTCCTTCCTCAAAGAAACCTTTCAAAGCCAGCTGAGGAGAATCAAATGTGGCACATTAGCAACAGGACAATGGCAAAGTCATTATAAATTGACTTCCTTACTGTGAGCTTCAGTAATCTGGATGTATTACTAGCATAATTCCGCAATAAAACTGAAGCAGCTTGTTCCTCTACTTGAATTAAAAACACCCTCTCCCTACCACTTCAGAGAGGTAAGGCACGCTCCTGTCTTCTGGGGATGAGGTGAGGTGCCCAGCAGAGAAATCTTCTGCTCCTTACACATGTGCCCAAGGGAAAGATCATTTCCAAACAGGTGTGGACATGGGCACAGCATGTAGACTGCTCTCCACATCTCACAAGAAGCAGCAACAGACTCTGCCTTTCTTCCCCCCAGCTCTGCATCCCCAGTGGTTTGCAGTGAGTGATGGCAGGACAACAGACACCTCACTGCATGTCCCTTCTCCCAAAAAGAGCCAGCTTCAGTGATTAAAGATATCATCTCTGAAAGCCATAATTAAGAGCTGGAGCAAAAATTGATGCCCTGCTCTGGGGCCCTAATTTCCCAAGTGCTGCAGCCTGAGGTCCTTAGTTAGATACACATCAGCGAGGCTGCTCATTCCAGTGACTCCTTACTGGAACCAGGTTGGGGGAGCCATCTGAAAAATGGCTGGGATGCTCTAAGGTAAAGCATCTGTTCTCCCCACCCCCATTTTTTTTTTTTCCTCCTGCTTTCCACACAAACAATGGCAATTTTTACAAGCATGTGTCTGCCCTAAAACGAGGGCTAACTGTAAAAATAATGTTTCATTCAATGCAAATAGGTTTTTAAAAATGCGTTTTCTGCAGGGCAAGGTTTTTAACAGTTCTTGGCTCATGCTTCCAGAGAGAATTCATTAAAAATCTTACTCTGGATCAAATGAACAAATTCTTAATATAGCAACAAGTTTCCCCCCCTTCTGAACTTTAATTTTAAAAACTAATGGTTGTGCTCAAGTGTAATCGCTATTCCTATGCAGGATGTTTTGCTGCCACATCTGTATTCTCTGTACAATTTGTTGTGACCAATTATTCAGTGTCAGCAACTTAGTATTTTGCAACCTTTTGGCGATTAATGACTCTCAGTGTCCCTTGCACAGAGCATCACTCCGTTACACCAGCTGCGTATGAGCACATGGAGAGTTCACTTGCTGGGAACAGCCAAATCTCGAAGGTCGGATACTAATACCTCCCTCTCCATCAGCTGTGGTAAGACTCCGCATGATCATCACATTACCAAAATATGAGCAGGATTGGTCACACGAGACTCCAAAATTAGTGACTTGCATTGCATCTTCAACGTTTATTTTTTCTTAAGCTTTCCCATAGCACTGGTTGTGGGCACCATCTCCTTCCATTTTGCACAACCTGAGCTACCCAGCAGCTCAGTCTGATGAACATGACATATCCACCCCAAAGCATCAGCGTGTCTCTGTTCCCAGAGCATGTCAGAGCATCAAAGTAAATAACAAACTAACAAAGTAGATGAAATGGAAGAAAACAAATCAAACCCACCAGTGCAGAAACTGCAGCCTGGGATGCCTTGAAGGGGTTAATGAATTCCAGTTTGGTGTAAGTTTGGATAACTAAGGCTTTCCCATGGTAATAAAAGTTCATATTAAACTCAACTAGTCTTGGTTGCTCAGGCCTCACACAACCTCTTTTTCAAGTGAAACTATGGGATGCTGGTGGGAGTTTTGCAATGGAGAGGGAACAAGGAGAGGCCCTGGATGATCCCATCCCAGGGGACAGGGACCTTCCCAGCCAGGGGGATCTGCCCCACCTTGGATCTCCAGGGTGGGGCTCAGGTAACCTGAGCCACATAGGTTGGGAAGAAAAATGTACTCCTTATAATCCACAAGTTGTGTTTTCCACATATACTTAAGAAAATCTATTTATAATATTAAAAAAAATATATAGACCATAAACATTGTTTAGTGGGCTACCAAAAGATTTAGTTAAGCTCTCATCTAATTGAAATTATCCCATTAGCTGTGAATCTGTGGGGGGCGATTTAAAATAATTTGGGAAAATAGTGTTTCCTGGGGTTATAATGTGGAATTTTGATTTTCTTTTTTCCTTTACCTTTTCTTTATTGTTTTGTTTAAATGGTGAATTAACATCTGACTGCAGGCTTCAGCACTGACTTTCTTTTGATACCATATACTGTCACTTCTATTAAAAAGGAAAAAAAAAAATCCATTTTTTTTTTAATTTTCCACCTTTGTCTACAATGCGTGTAAAGAAAAGTGACCGAAAGGAGAGGTTAAGAATAGTTCCTTTTTTCAAATCTACGTTGATTGAATTAAAATGTTTGAATTTTATTGAACAGGGAAAAGGAGATTTTTAAAAGTCTATCTGTAGCCCCCTATAAAAGCATTTTTTTTAATAAAACTTCTGTTTAAAAAGTATGTTATTAGTAGTATATCCTGTGCTGCATATTAATAAAACAATGGAATTTTGTATTTCTTTTTCTCATAAATTACATAATTCAAACCTTAAAACACCTTTAATGAACACTGACTCGGCATGTGGCACTTAATAAAACTGGGCTAAACTCGTTTTCTGCCTGACAGGCTACCAGTGGAGAATGTGCCCTACAAGTAAATGATTAAGAGGCAGAAATCTTTTCTGGACTACTATTAAACACTTCAAAGATTTTCAAAGTCAGATAAAATGAAAAGCAAATGTGTTTCACTGCCTCTCAAATACCTCAAATGTTTTAGCAGGTGCAAGCAATGAAACCTTCTGTAGTGACAGCACTTTAGGGTCTGCAAAGTGCACCCTACTGAATTATGGGAAAGCAGGGCTTACTTCATAAAAATTCATGATTTTAGATGAGGAGAGATGCATGTTCTTAATACCCATCTACATATGTAACACAGAAGGAGAGTCCCGGTGTGTCTCCCGGTGTCACAGGCTTGTCTTAACCCTTGCTGGAATGGCTGGGCTGCTTCGTGTTTAGTTTTATAACCTTTAACCCTGCCAAGCTTTGCCTTTATTTCAAAGCGTCAAGGGAAGAGCAGGCAGATAGTTTGTCCTCTGCATTGTTTGTGCTCCAGCAGATGTTCCAGGAGAGGAAAGTCCAGCCAGCTGGCAAGAGCAGACCCGGGGAACCAGGCTGACCTGGGTGCTTTTCCTTCCAGCAAAGCACAACTAAGTCTTATGTAGCTTTAGCTGCATCGTTCAGCCTCCCTGTGCCTCAGTTTCCCCCAGTACAGTGTGAGCAATACTATTTCTTGCCTCATGTGGTGTTATGTGTGCTTAATGCCATGAAGCCTGCAGGTATTAAGGAAACAGGGCTGATGGTCCGGCTGGATTTTTAAATGGCACTTGTAGACCAAGACAACTGAGGAAATTTCTTTAGTATTAATTTCTCTGGCATATAAAGGAAAGTCTACACATATTAAATAGCTGTAGCTGCTTTGAACTTTTTCTTCTAGAAAACTGTAAATGAAAGTAGGGTTTATAAAAGCAAAGATAGGTACCATCTGGGCAGGTGCTGGTAACTGCTCTCAGGCTCTGCCAATTTACCAGACCATATACCCCAATCTTGGTCTGTAACTACTTGAATTTGGATTCAAGAGGATTTTATCAGACAGTTGCGTGGGTTTTGAGAGCTGGACCAACAGCCTCTTTCTTGTGCAAGTTTGTTGTGTTTCCTTTGATGTGCTTTATTTTAACATTTAACTGACAAATAGTTTGTTGAGGATTAATAAATGACTAACACAAGCCAAACACGCTATGAACCAGAATGTTATGGGCTATACGTAATCAGACAAAAAACAGGAGAAAGTGGTAGGATGGTTTTGAGGAAACTATTGTTGAATTCTGCAATTATACTGCATTTATTAGAACATATACTAGTCAGGAATCAATTCTTTATACATTCTCTTTAAATGCAATGTAAATATGTTGTATTTACTAAGTGGGATGATGTAGCTGAAAAGATACATCACTTCTTCCTGGGCTGCTGAGAGGATATTTCCCTGCCTGCATCTCCGGACACCCTGTACCAAGCCCAGCTCCACTGTGTCTGTCCTGCCCCGCACCTTCCTACCCAGATCCCAGGGGCTTAGAATGAACAGCCTCAGCATATTCACTGACCCCATAATAAACCCAAACCCTGTGCATTGTACTTAGGAGACAGAGCTACTGAAGACAAAACACGGCACAGAAAAGGAGACCTGCAGTAAGTGCCATTACGAGAGGGGAAGATCGCAGATTTAATAAAATCTCATTATCCCACTAGTCGGAATCACTGGAGTCTATTTACCTTTGTGTCAAAGTGCTAAGTGACATGTCCAGCATAAACTCCTTGATGAATAATAACATGCATGATTAACTTTAAAACCCCACTAACATGACTACATGCAAAGAACTACACTTACCATAGTGTTATGCTGGAAATTTTTACATGACCAACAGCTTGACATTCAGTTCTATGTTTCCCACAGAAGCTGCAGCTTCACCCTTTCATGCCAATATATGACTCCCTATAGGTAGCTGGAGTCATAGTAATTCTCCTGTTAGGATGTCTGTGAGTAGATGGGAGGACGTGCAGTGAAATCATATTATGAGCACAAACGTATTCAGTTGTGCGATAATAGAACCACACGAACGGTCCCGCATTAAAATAAATTCGCAGAGGCTGACATTATGGAAGCTGAGAACAAATGTTTTGCTATGTAATCCATAAAGAAAATTCATATAATATAAAAAATAATCCAGATCAACTGAAAATATTTACGGACCAGCCATGCAGCTGGTGTAAATCAACATAGCTCCACTGAAGTCAATGGAGCGACACCAGTTTCAGGCATATGAAGATTTGGCACCCAAGTAATTTGGATTTTCAGCAAGAAAACCCAGAGCTACTTCTCCTGTGGATTTGATGATTGAACCTCTGTTTAAAAGGTTGTGTTTTGAAATTCTGAATCAAGAAAATCATATATTACATTTTGGGTTTTGAACAGCTTTTGCTGGCTGTGGAAGTGTTTAATTCATCACAGTTGGCACTGAGTATTATCTGAGATAGTGTAATGGAAACTTTTAAGGATTGATGAGGTTTTTAACATTTTACATGTGTATTTACCCTTTCTATTTTTTAATACATGAACAGGATTGTAGGGCATTGGACTCTGATGTATATTCCATTACATTCAGGAACAGTCTTTTCATTGGCGTCCAAGAGCTCTGGGTCATTCTGTTGGTCAGCCAGACACTTCTAAGCTGCACATATATGTATATCTCATGAATTGTCTATATTTATTTTGTGAGATGGGAAAAATTAACATGCCTACCATTTACTGAGATGTTTGCACATGAGCATTACATCACACATTTAAATAAATACAGATGCATTTATTTTAGCATGTGGATATCCAGACATCTATGCTTGCCTGGCATACATCTGGATAACTGAAGCATACTATTTCCACTTGTTTATAACTTCTTTCTTTCTGAACCAATTTTTTTTCCAACTTATCCAAGCCCACATTTCTCACTGGAGACTACATGCCAAGTTTGAACTGTTTTCAGTTACCCTAGCACAAGTTTAACATCTGAAACAATTCTTTAAGCATGCTCAAAACCAACCATATGGATTTTTACCAAACTTTCCAAAAGCTACAAAAGTATCAGCCTAAAGGAGTAATATTTTTTTTCTGGAAACTCATAAAGGGGCTTAGAAAGGAAGTGCCTCTTTAACTAGCAAGTTACACTCAACTACCAAAGAACTATATTCAAGAAGGTCTAAAAGTCTCTTTCTGGGCAAACACATGTCCTGCACTGTCCTCTTATGTCAGCCAGGCTGGGTAAATTTTGAGTACAGTCCCAACACAGATAAGCTCTAAAAGACACTTATGAATCTTATGTTCGATCTAAAAGTGGGAATTTGGTGTCAGTTTTTGATGCTCCCTCAGAAAGCTCTTTCTGCCTGGGAGACCTTACCAGTAGTTCAGTGATGTGTCTGGTTGCGCTCCTGAAGAATCAAGCTTAGGACACATGGGCTTCCAGTCTAGGTGAAATCTGGAACAAGAGATCAAATCACAGCAGGAAAATTTGGGACTGGCTCTGAATTCCCTCCTGGGTGTTACAGGCTAGCACAACAGCATCTTGCAGTGTGGAAGAGAAAAAGCAGTTTGTGTTCTGAGGAGCCTGAGCAGGCAAGTCTGTGAACCAAAGCACATCCCCTAGATCCTGACAGATGCAATGTTGGTCATTTCTATATGGTATGTTCCTATTCTAACAGGCTTTGAGCATCAAATTTGTGTATCTTTCTTTTCTTTTACTATATGAGACTTCATTTTTTTTAATCAAGTAGTAGAAATAAGTTCTCTCTCTTTTTAACTTGTAACAGCAGCAAATAGTGCAAAGTTGTTAGGAAGCACTAGTAGAGAACAGTTTACACCCAGAGCCAGGGCTGCACCACAGTTCCTGTCCAAATAGGTCTACACACCAAAAATCATGGGGTTTTGGGATGCTGAGCATGGGGAAAGGTGGCACACAGTCCCCCCTTGTTGAAACATACCGTAAACTGCCAATCATCAAGGTAACGGCACATCAGGGCTCTGCTCTCAATGTAGCTTTGGTGGCTTTGCTTTCTTGAACCTTGTCAGTGTTCCCGTGGGAAGCTACACAGACAGCAAACAGCTATCATAAGCAGTATTTTGAGGACACAGGCAAAGGTGAAACACTACCCTGGCTTTCGTCTCCATTTAGTCATGTTTTTCATTCCCCCCTTGCTTGCAGGTGTCTTGAATTTGATTATCCCAGCTACTCAACCACCCAATGAGAAGGAACAGCTCCCATCCAGAAACAAATCAGCATGAAATCAGACAGCTGACAGTGTTTTCTCAGAAATTCCCTTTAATGTAGTTACACTGTGGACTGGGTTACCTATTCAAACCAAGCTGAACTGACACATCACACCCAACTGAGCTGTGTCCACATTCATCCCATCCAGTTCTTTCATGTTTTCAGCCAGTGGGAGGGAAACCTGAGGTGTTTAACAAATACTATTATTTCATAATCTTCTGTTAAATAGTTAGACAAATATTCTGTAATCCTTCAGGCTCATCTTAGGTCAGCCACATAGTTAATGAACAATGATAACAAATGAGTGAGTTGAAATTGAGGCTTTGGGGAAAACGGCCCTTCCCTTCATCACACGCCTGTGTGCACATATGCACAGAGTCTGTTAAGCATTTACATTTTGGTTCAAACTTATTTGCCACACTCAAGAAAAATAAATTTGCTGCTTTTAATAAGAGGATTGAAACCAAAGGGCATTTAATCTTTTATGATCAACAATAATATTTGAATGCAAGAATATATTAAATCTACTTATAGCAATCTCTCATTACATGAGCTGTTTTCTTCGTTGATGAATTGCATGTTTAAAAATACATTGTTACAAAAATATTTGCAAAAGTCTGCTTTACTTTTCACAGTATAAACTGCAGGCATTTCACATTTTTTTTACAATTCAAGCTTTAAACTTATGCAAATGCGTCTTAGCTGAAACACAGAATTCCTGCATTTGGAATTACAATACAACAGCAGAGCAGTTGCTATTTTTCTATAACCATTGTTTTTCCCACCAAAGGCTAAGATTTATGGGAAAGTATGCAAGCACAGTACTACAGAGACACCAAATAGTCTACATCTTAATGCACTGATTAAACGGAATACCTAGAAAATGCAAATGACTGGATTTCCATGCTAGAATTGTAATGATTAGTTCTTGTTTTATACTGTGCTCGAAAGAATGACAGGCACCATACAGAAGAATACAAGCCTCTATCATGAATATCTTACAAAAGCCCCAGTCCTGCAGATGCAGGTCGAAATTGTGCAGTTTTATTCAGGTGAGCCCCTTTATGTGTTGCCTTCCAAAAAATCCTGTATGTAGATCCTGATAGCAGAAGCAAGAGAGAAACCTGTGGGGTCATCATTCAGTCAGGGCTTTTTTCCCTTCTTTTTAAATATTTCCTTCTTCAGTTCTGCATATTGACTTGATATCCTTTTATGCAGATGGGGTCATGTTTTTTCCTAGGATTGTGTAGGATTTTAGGCACCTAAACTGTTGCCATCTTTCTGTCATCTTTTCATTGTCAAGAGACAAAGCGCTATGCAGCCCCGGAGAAATTTAAGGGTAATATTTCTCAGTGAGGTCCTGATGCTGTAAGGTGCTTAACATCAGATAGGACTGGGCCCTAAGAGAGAACCTATTCTGTTTTTAAGTGGTCTGTGAGGGATGCGCTCTCCCTGAAATTCATTCCGGCCCAAGATTGTGAACATAGCGTACAATAGATGGATTGGTGTAAAACTATCCCAGATAACTGCTCATACATCTTTCCTCTGTCAGTGAAATTTGCCATGATGTGTTCAAAGCCAAGAGGCATTATTTGTGCTGTCCTGGATCTGTTAAGGAATGGCAGGGAGAGGACAGAGATACTTAGGGATTTAAAAGCAGAGAGAACTCTATGAAAGAGATAAAAGGAGTCAAATGCACAAACCCTATTTGAAGTCCTTAAAGCATAAGAAAAGAAAGTATTAGACTTACCACATAGGGAGAGCTGGAATTTGTGTAGCTCTGGCCCCTGTGAACTGTAGCTGCTATTTTAGGGGTGGTCTGAGTGTTTGAAAAGCTAGCCTGAATTCACAAAACTTTTCCCTAGTACTTATAATGCTCTTTTTTTTTTTTTCCCTATAAAAGTTGGTTCCTCTTACTGTTGTTGCTTTTAAGAACTACATCCTAGCTGATGTATCTGTTGTCATGTTACATAGCAAAACGAGAAGTTTATGGAAGCTGGGCAATAGAAAGGAGTAAAATATATTTTGTATCGTTATCCATCTTCAGCTAGAAATATTTTTTTTCTCCATCATGCCAACACGTTGGGTCTCAGACAGTTATATTTCACTAATATTTTTGCCCCTCAATTGTTCTCTGCATTTTTACAACCTTCTCTCTCATATAATGTAGTTATATCTGTTATCAAAGCTTCTTTCTGCTCTTTTTTTTTCCACTTTCTCTCTAGGGCAAATCAAATCCCAATATTGCTCAGGTCAGTTTTCAAAACCAGTGGCTTCTTGTGAGTTTGTAGCTTGGTATCTCCTTCGGTATTCTCCTTTATTCAATGTATCTAACATTTAAACGATCTTTTCTGATTTAATATTCACACTAAGGTCCTCACAACTCTATTGTTCATTTCAGGTTGCCAGCATTATAGATCAAGGAAGAGCTCAAAAGATATTGTTTGCTGAGCTGCCTTTCAGAGGCTTGTCTTAACCCTACTATTGTATAATAAGGCAAATCCAAATTACTGTGTTCCCTGGACTTTACAACTCTGTGCTAGAAATCTGACGATAAGATGCTGACCAAGTTGATTCTGAGTGTTTCTTGTCTCCCATCAGCTACAAAGGTATTGAGGAAAGACCCTTTATTTGCAGTAGTTTGGCAACTGTACTGTGTGTCAGAGCAGTGTTGGAAAACCTGCAGAGATGAAATTAAGAGAGAGTTACTCAGACCTTTCAGACATCCCGTATATTCCCAGCTCTCAGAGCCAGCTTCCCATTTCCCTGCCACAGGTGTATTATGAGGATCACACAAAGGACAGTGTCAGAAGAGTGGCATTGTGACCATCTGAATAAAAAAATCAATGTATATGCTTTATGTGTACTGGCTGTGTAGCCATGATAACAAAACCACCTGCATTTCCAGAATTAATGTAAATTCCTTAATTTTTATTATTTTGTAACAGGCTGCCCAGGGAAGTGGTTGAGTCACCATCCCTGGAGGTGTTTAAAAGATGCGTAGATGTGGTGCTTGGGGTGACTGGCGACATGGCTTAGTGGTGGACTTGGCAGTGCTGGGTTAATGGTTGGACTTGAAGGTCTTAAAGGTCTTCCAACTTAAATGATTCTGTGATTCGTGCCTTTCAGTATTGCACAGTAGAAGACCCAAGTTCACAAGGTTCACTTCCAAAAAAAACCATCCAGTTCCTAAGATAATTCACACTGGTAGCCCATTCACTATCATCTCTCACATGCCTCTTCTGTATGAATACTATAAGCTTTTTGTATAAAGTTGAGTAAGTATATTTCTTTGTCACTGTATTGACTGTAGGGTTGAGCATCTGAGTGTTTGGCTCCTAGAGTTATTGTCTCAATGCTGCACAAAACTTCTTCCTCAGGGCTGCAAGTTTAATAAGTTCTTTGCCTCATCAGAAGTTCTTCTCTGTAGAGTTATCTTAAAGGACAATCACGGATGGCTTTCGTCCACTGATGGATATGGTGAATCTCTTCTTGGATGTAATATCTGTGACTCACGGGTATTTTCAACAGCATCCAAAGAATGCAGTTATCCCTTTTGATTATAGTTACTACTGTTATTTACAATACACCACAAGGAAGCACTGATACTATAAAGCCATGCTGGTTTGATGTTGGAGATTTATATAGGTTAATTCTTAACTGTGAGAAAATTAAAAGCAAAATATTATTTTATAGTTTTGCTGGACTTAATTTCTAAATGAAATGGGCACTGGGAGTATAACATCATTTCTCAACCAGTGTTAAGCTCCTCAAGTAACAGTCAGGGGGTGATGAAGTGTGCCTTACTGTAAAGAAGACAGAGTACCATAATTAATTGCTCTTTTCATGACGTATCATGCTGGCCATTTCCTGACTCTCAGCCAATACATTTGTATATTTATAACTCTACAGCAGTATTCAAAGCAATTTGCACAGAGAAGTAGACCCATCAGGATGTATGGTAAGTCTGCTTCTAGAAAGAATTTCTGGTACACTGAAGGCTGTTTGTCATATTTGGGTGATTTTGCAAAATCTCTTTCTAAATTAAAAAAAAAAAAAACCCGTTCACTGTATGAGCTACTGAAGTGACATCTAAGCAACAGTCCATCTTTTGCAGAAGTGAAAGTTATTTCGGTAGCAATCAAGTTGACTCAGTATTCGTCTACTGCACAGATCTCTCGATAATTTAAATACAGCCCATACAAAAAGAGTTGAGGGAAACCTTTAGCTCCTTTCTTATAGAGTGTAACTGAATGGATAGAAAGAGCACAAAAGGGCAAGGATGCCCAAGTGTGTCGCTGGACTAGATTTAGGAAGAGTTTTAGCACATGCACCAGCAAGTCAGGTGCAGTAGGTAGATCTTCATGACTGTGACTCCTATGATTAGACAAGTGTCTTTCAGGAGAGATGATCACCCAAATAGAGAGATTTGGCAGCAGTCATCTTGCAGACATGTCATCTGAAACCTGTAGCTGCACTTACCATGACTCGGGATGCGCATAACAGAAAGCTGAGAGCTTGTTTAATGAATAAATGCTTGTCTGTGTCTGAACACATTGAGGGCCAAGGACAGCCCATGATCAGAGCAAGCTCTGCAACTCCTGACCAAAACTGTTTGCAATTATTTATGTGTGAGGATACTTTCCTTTGGGATGACTTCTTGGTTTTGAGGGGATTTCTCGTGGAGCTCAGTGTTATTAATCTAAGTGATAGTCTAAGAGTCAGACCCATATGTTCTTAATACACCTTTAAAAAGTGACTTACTGGCTCATTTGAACAGTTGAACCACATGAATAAAAATAAACAAATAAAGAACAGGGCCCTTCTTCTTTAACACCTAGTTTTTATCTCTTACAATGTTTTTATGTTGAAAATCCATTAGGGTTGCAAATCCAATTATATCCTTATGCAACTGCAGTGGTGAATGGGGTTGCCCCTGGGAGGACCAAATGAAATAGCACTTGTCTATCAAGCCCACCATGAAGCAAAGGTACTGCAAGAGATACCAAAAAGAAGTTACCACCCTTAACTATCACCTGCTGGTTCTCAGCCAATGATTCCCATGGCCCAGCTGCAGTGTCAGAACTGAGCTGCTGGTTGCATTTAGTCCAATCAGGGACACCTGCTTAAATCACATCTAGAGATTGCACACAGTGTGACCAGGCAGGTAGTTTCCATGAGTTTGAAGTAGTTTATCTTCAGTGCATAGTGAAATTAATAATAATGTTTAGATATTAAATTGTTGGATGAATACAAGCCCATGCTTAGAGATGAAAATATAATTTTCCTAACTTTAGCACTTCTGTGCATGCTCAATTATATCTCATTAGCTTCCCTGACTACTAGTCACATTTCATTTAGGATTCATAGAAACTATTTTTTAATGATTAATCCAGGATCAAATAATTTTTAAAAAAGGGAAATTATTTAATTACTGGGAACGTGAGGTTCACAGGAGAGTCTTGATTATGAATCTCACAATTCCATGGAGTCATCATAGTGGAATCTCATATCTTCTCACTTGGGTGGTATTTGCCAAAAATCATAGCTGTGGTCACAGATGTGATCAAGCAGGTTTCCTTACAAGTGTATAGCTCAAGTTCCAGATCTGTCTCCTTTGTTTACCAGAGACTGTATTGTCTGGAAGTCAATGCACAAGGACAACAAGAAACTAACACTGTATCCAAGTAAATCTGCCACATAAGGCTTTTGAAATTCAACCTCATCATGTTTTCCTGGCGTGAGTGAGCACTACTCAACGGGTACCACCAGTCAAGCCTGAGTCTTTGCCGTTTTCGTTTCCATGAGAAGGATCAATAAAAGCTGCTGCAAAACGCTAGATTATAGGCTGAGTAGGCTGGATGCAGAAGCCAAATTAACAACCTGCCATGGTGTAGAAAGCTGCAGATTTGCTCTGATGAATGGAGCTCATAGTATTTTTTTTTCGGAGTGCGAATTGAAACATTATTGTACAACTATTAGTTTCCAGGAAAAAAATGTAATTGCTTCTAGATGCTGCTCGCTGTTTTCAAGAGCTCTTTAACCTTTAACTTTTTCAGTACAAAGGAAGCCTTGCTGTGCAGTGAATCTAACAAGACCATCATTTATAGTTGGCAGAGTTCATTAGTCAGTCGTAACAGTTTAATTATTAGCGTTTTAATGCATGAGTGTTTAACTAGACAGAACAACAGTCTTTTAGGTATGGCATGAGCCTTCTTAAAAGAAAACTAACTAATTGGTGCTGTTGTTTACACTGTGGCTCATTATTGAAATTAGACAACTAAAACTCAAGAAATTTTGAGTCCAATTTTGTCAACTACTAAATTAACATTATATTTGATGGTGTTTTCAGTACGTTTTAGCTTTAATGAAATATTTCTCTTTATATGAGTAAAAAATCCTGTCATGTTTTGTTTCTTAAAAAATGGTTGTGGTGAACCGGGCAAAGCCGATTTCTTCAGTTCATTCCGTGTCTCAGAATCTGTTTTTGCTGTAAGTTGATCTCTCTAAGTTATCTCTGCTTCAGAACTGGTATTGAAACTACAGTGTCAGCCATGAGACAGGTTACTAGATATCTGACGTAAATAAATAGTCTGAAAATTAAAAAGCTGCATATATTTGGAAAGCACAATATTTTACAAATAACAGATTATTATTTTTTTTTGTTAAAATGTTTACATCAATCCAATTTCCATTTTTAGAAAGGTTTGATGAAAAATTTCTCCCCTTCAATTTAAAATGATTCTTCAGGATGTTATTTATTTTCTAGATTACACTCTTGACTTAATCCTTGTAGGAGCTCTTTTTTTTTTTTTCCCATTTTTTAATGGATTGCTGGAAATAACAGTTGTGTGGGGGCTGGAGGTCTGAAGGGAGATCTTTCAGAACAGGTTGGATCGCTTGGGAGATCAAAGGAAGAGAATTAAAAAATTGTGGATGCTTATCAGAACAGCGCTTCCGGACCGTCAAAGAATCTCATTTCTAACTGTGGACCAGAGGAAAATATGTGATCGTGGGTTATCTTTGTTATCTGGGCACGGCAGGTTAATGGTGCTGGCAGAATATGCACTAAGAAATCCTGCAATGTAGCATCCCATGGTGATGATGCCACTAAACAGTGTTTCGGACACACTCTTTTTATGGTTTTTACAGTCTAGGTATGTGGAAGGATAACGTCTGGTATTTCTTTTCAACATCTGCTGCACTGTGACCAACGAATGAGGTACAACACAGTTGCCTCCTTTCACCCACCCTTGTACAGCCTTCCCTGTGATCCTTCCTTTCTCCTTCTTGTCCCTCCCCATCCTTCCCTCTCCTCTCTGGACCACGATGTCCTTCATGGACTAAAGCAAGGCATGGGCTAAAAACCTTGAGGAGCATTGGTTTAGAGCATTTAATGGGGAAGAAGGAAGTGTGCAGACAGATTGGCTGTTTTTTTACAATCCTGGAGAAATAATCCAGTTTAGATTAGTGCTCCCACATTGGCTTATACCATGATTTGGCCCCTGATGTGTCTGCCCCTGACCTGCCAGAATGTCTTACCCCAAGGGCAGTGACTGGCTTCTGCAAATTATGGGGTGCCCTCAGTTATGGTAAATTAAGGGATTTCAGGAGCTGACCCCTCAGCCACTTCTCCATAATCTGACAGGTGATGGTACATGGCAAGAAAAGTTTTGCAGTGTCTTGGTGGAACGGTGGGACAATGCTACTAGCGAATAATTTTTTTAAGATTTCCTGATAAACTGACTGTCTCTCTGTGGCATTCCTGTGTTTTGTGGATGATGAAATGTGTTGCAACAAGACTTGAGGATGGTTTAAAAACTGTCCCTTCTTACAATTTATTGCAGACAGAAGTGTTACATCATATTTACAATGTTAAATTAGAAGCTCCAGGGTTTGTGGAAGGAAGAAATACCTATTCAGTTCTAGCATATAATGACGCCTATCCAGTTTCACTGACATTTTATTAGTACTCATTAATTTTAGCAGGATATTTATAATCAGAAATAAATATTTGCTGTGGAAATGCCTTTTCCTCAACATTTCCAGACACAATGTGTCTTTAGTCAGACAAAGGGTTTTTATTTTCAAGGAATGGTATTTCAGAGCTGGAAATGCCAGCTCCCTGGTGCTGAGATGTAGTTTCTGGAAGTCTCTTCCAGATGTGAAGCTTTAAGGAATTAAGTTATATTGGGAAAATGGATTATCCCTAGTGGAGAGCATTTTATCACCTCATTAGGTTTAGGAAGCCCAGGTGATAGAGAAGAGTGGGAGAAAGAGATCTTAGTATAAAATGCTTCAAGTCACAAAACAACAGGGAAAGACTGTCGCCATTAATTTACTGACACCACTGTAAAGTCTGTCTCTGAGTTTGTGTATGATTAATATGTTATGATTTAATCAAGTGTTTTGTATAAAAAGACAGAGCAAGTCTGGACTGCATGCTAAGAGAGTTGCTAAGCAAATGATAATGTTTGGATGGCAGAATGATTCGGGATAAGCAGCCAGCTTGCTGACAAAGGAATGCCACCTGATCTCTTGGACCTGCATTTTTTACACTATTTCTGCAGTTGTTTTTCTTGATTTCTGCTTCCACTGTCTGTCTGATTATGCTTTGCCTGTGTGTGTGAGAGACAGAGAGAGAGGAGAGTGTGTGTTTTTGTACATATCATCAGATTTGAGCTTGCCCTCTGAGGATATCAGTGCCCTAATTAGCACATCAGTATTATGCAAAAGGTAGAAGCATTTCTGGTTCCCTTTAGACACAGAGGGATTGCTTATCCTGCACAGCCTTGTCTCAGAACAAGGGAGGTTTGTTCCTGGTGTACCTGGCTGGTGTCCCCTCCCTGTCAACGGGACACTCATTCCTCTCGGGAGTTCCTCTTGAGTCTTAAATAAAGTGGTAGCCTGTTTTTCTATAACTCTGTTTACGTCTGTGTCATCATTTACTTGCCGCTGGAGTCAAGGCTACAGGTAACACAGGAAAACAGACTCCGGTGTGCAAGGATTTGTAAAATACACTGCTTGTCTGTAGACTTTACATGTATGTAAGGGAGAGCTGAGTGTGTCTGTGTCTGTGCTGGAGCTCCAGATGTTAAAGCGTGGTTAAAAGCTTGTTAGGGTTGTAAAGGAAAGCACTCAGAAATCACGAAATGTCAGAGCTAAGGCTCGTTTATAAATTCATCCTTCTTTAAAATACAAATAACAGTGTAGGTATCTTTAAATTACATAGTCATATTCTGTTTTTCCTAGGTTTACATGCAACTGATAGCAAATCGGTGCGCTCATATATATAGAACTATGCAGTCTGGGAGAGCATATATTAAACCCCTTTTTCTTACCCATAAATAGAGATGATTCCAAACCAAAGCCCTAGCTTCAAGCTAGCTACGGACCTTAGGGAGTTCAAAATCAGAATCTGGATTTGGATCTGAATTTAGCAGCTTAGGCCCATCTGCAATAAATACGTACAGGATGAAATGTAGATAACTGAGATATAAGGCTATATAGACTTCAAAGTGTCTCTGATAAAATCATGATAACCACAAGAAAGAAGTGGTGTGTGATCTTAGATGAGATATCCCCAAGATGTCTATACAGCTTAATTTTCCCACATTGTGTCCTTTTATCTTCAATGGATAAAAGGTGAATTATTATTATTATAGGCAGCGAAGTAGTAACGCCTGTTATTCAGGTTGTCTAACACTTTCCATTGTTCCCTGTCTAGTCATTCGCTTATAACTTTTGCAGACTTTAACCTTTCGGGCTGAAGTTTCCCATACTTGGTGCTTGCCTGAGGTTGAATTTGATCGAGAATCAGTATTCTGCTTTCAAGACTGTAGCAACAGTGCTGGGAATAAATCATGTCAACATTTGCTTCTGCATTTGTAAACTGTCATTTTAAGACAGCTGGAGAGAGGACAAGGGAGCGAGCAAACAGACAACTTTAAAAGCCTGCACTGTCATACTCACCTTATCGCAAGGGTGATCATGTTAAATCTCGAACGACAGAAAGTCAGACAGCAGGTGGGTGGGAGATGAAGGAGAAAATGGCATTTCTCACATGCTGGCACCTGTGCTTTCCTTCCCCTGCCTCAATAGAATAATCCACCTGCTTTAATATCCATAGGATTCAGTTTTCACATAGCAATGCAAAAAAATAAAAGAGGCCAAAGTCTGAGAAATCTGCACAGCCTGCGAGCTGTCCCACATTCCCCACCCAATCAGCAGATAGGAGCTCTGCTCAGCCAACCTGCCATGCTAGCTGGTAATTATTGTTGTATTAATTGGTGCTGTCCAGACGAGACAGAATGTAAAAGATCCCACTGTGTCCAATAATTAATGTTTTTCCCTCACTGCAATGTCATTAATAAGGGGTTCCTCCAAGAAACAAGTAATTGGATGGTTCAGCTTCATTAGGGTATTTTTAGATAAGGTTTGGTCTAGAGACATATAGGAAAGCTTATTATGTTTATTTAGACTGTATTATCTATTACTAATGTGTTATACTGATTTTGTATCTTCCACATTCTCCGGGATTGTAATGATAAAAAGAATGCACAAATTATGATTTAAATGAACAGAAATACTGCCTTTAATTTAGTTGTATTAAAATGATGAAAAAAAAAGCCATCTCAAAATAAATATAACCAGTATCCTATAAATCTCCAGTTTTCTCAGAGACACACAAAGCCATTGTCACATGGAGACAAAAGTCAGATTTTACCAATTAGAGATGAGTGTATTGGAGCACTCTTGTTTTGGCAATTGTCTGAGCAGCTTTTGAAACTGGAATGTGTAAATCTGGTTTTGGAAATAACTTTGTAAAGAAGACTAAGGGGCTTTTTCAGGGGTATCGTTTACATGGTCATGTATGACTTTATTATTCTGCAAAGATGCCTTGGGAATCTGACTCACATGAAAACTCGATATGCAAGTGAGCTATAGACCAGGATGTGGCGGATTTACACAGGAAACATATATGGCTAGTCAAAACAGCTCTGTTTTACCACAAAGGAGCTTTGCACATGCTTTGCAAGGATTTTATGTGGGAGCTTATTCTTGAACATAACGCATAGCCAGGTTTTCCACAACCCAAAGTTATTCTAGTTAAATTTTTAGGGTGACTTAGCCAAACTGGTCCCACTCACAGCTGCATCCTTCTTAATCTCATCACAAGACACAGATCTCCCACTAGGAAATGATAATCCACAGTTTAGTGTCTGTATTATACTTAGTGCAAACACAAGAGACCACATTCATCTCAGAGTAATTCTCTAAATATGAGAGATCTTGTTACAACAGGGATGCACTTGGCCCACAGGGCGTCAGATAGTGAAACGGACTCATCACACAGTGCTAAAAAAAGCAAAGAAAAACATCATTAGGGAAAGTACTCGGATGCTTAGATTATTTCACTTGATCCTTATTTAGTTATTGTGTCCATCAGCACTTTCACCCAGTCGTAGCCGTGGAAGGGCTAATGAGCCAGAACCTGATCTCAGGTATTTACAGATCTAGAGTAATTCCATTAGCTTCTCACTGGGGTAAATGAAAAAAGAATTTGCCTCCTCCCTCCCTGCTGGAGACTTCTTTGCCTAAAATCCTGCATATTGACAGCATTATGAAAACTGTTACCATCAGTACTATTTTAAACCAAAGAATTCCTATAAACAATGTGCAGGAGATGTCCAGACAAGTATCTAGACCTGCCACACTAAATTCATCTCACATAGGAGTGAATACAGCTCCAGGAAAGTTACCATATCATAATTTTCTTTCTTAGCAGAACGTGATTTTAACGAACATATTTCGTTAGTATAAACTATAATATCTTAAAAAGGCACAGAATTTTGTTTCCTATCTATGCCCTACCCCAATGTCTCTGGACTCCTGGCTGCTTTAGGATAGTACAGAGAAAATCACATATAATTCTGCTGAAGTCAGGGGTGTTACACCAGCGTAAATCATTGCACAGTAATGTTCTCGGTGTCCCGGGTTCCTCAATAAGATTCACAAAAGTAAATTCCATTAGTATGTGTAGAAATACATCTTTCTCATAATCATATGACTATAAACTTTTGTATTTGAGAATGGTAGCAGAGAGACCCCTCAAAATCCAGATATTGATAGCTTGCTTTATGTTTAAAAATGTCAACAGAATACAATGGTTCTCAGCATCCCTATTAGTTATCTTTAGTAAGAGAGAAGAAGATTTAAAGTAAGGGAATGAGGTTTGCAATGTAACAAGATAAAGTCATCTCCTGCAGCCTAGAGGATTTCTTTAATCTTATTTTTAGAGAAGAGCTGAGGAGCTTTTGCAAAACCAGCTTGTTTGGATTCAGTTTCTATTTTATCTCATCCACTAAAGTTTGGAGTTGAAGGCGGAAAGAGATAAAAGTTTTGAGCAAACTGGGGTGGTTTTACATTGCTCTCATCAACCTTTTTAATCTGGGTTTGGTTTTGTAAAACCGGTCTTAATCCAGATGTCTCCTTATCCAGACTACAAAAAACACGAGGAATTCTTAGAAAAGTTTGAAATTAAGGGACTTTTTTTTAAAAAGTCATATTTTCTTCTAGTTTGCATCTATTAAATTGTTAAATATATTTGTTTCTGTTGACAGTACTGTGTGTCCACGGTAAGGGTTTGATAGTCATAAGAAGAAATATTTCATTTTGATTTGTTCATGAGGAAATTTCTCCCAAAATTATCTTTGTCCAAGGAAAACCCGAGCATTAGACAAACCCTTTATTTACAGGGGTTTTTGGTTTTTTTATTTAGGTATTTGAACCAATCTGAACAACTTTAATTTGAACAGGAAAGATCATTTTCAAGATTCAGGAGTGCATCTGCATTTTGGTTTTCAGGCCCATGATTTCCATTTTCTCTGTATCTGGAGCAAGTTAGGTATCACCAATGAACAGGAGGAAGGAGTGGGGATCAGAAATAAAAGATATTCATTTTAATCATACACAAGACAACCAGAATATGTTCTTTTGACTCTCTTTTTTTCCCCTTCCAACATGATCAAAGATTGATCACTGAAGACTTCTGCTAGAAATATCTTCTTGCATAAAGGAATCCTTTATATGCTCTGAAATATGCAACAGTCCAATCAACAGGAAAAAAAAAATAAATCACTTAAGTTTTTTCTAAATTGACAATTCCTGGTTACCTCTGCAATGTTTCCTTATGGACATGATTCCAAGCTCCCAGAGCTGTCAACGAACCACCAAACCTCTTCATTTCTCATCAACCATCGCAGCAGCTACACAAAACAGGAAAGTTGATACATTTTACTTCCATCATTCAGCATGGCCTTTGATCAAGGAAAGCATCATCTCATTTCCCTTCTGAGTCCCCTCCTTCTCTTCAGGGAGAAACAGATAAACACTCATGTTTCTGGATTGCTTTGCACTATCTGATGCATTCAATACTGCCAAACATTTTTGTCTTTTCTCCAAAAACCTTCTGAGGATAATTATTAAAGTCCTGAAGCACCTCAGGCCTTTCCCTAAAGCCTGAGCATTCCTAGCATTTGTTCCTACATCTCTAAAGTTCCTGCAGGCAAAGATTTACAAGCTCTGTCCTTTGCCTGATATTGCTCAACAAGGAGGCTGCTGGAAGAACAAGAAAGACAGGGTGGTTTGAGATGCCAGGAGTGAGAAGATTGTACCTGCTTGTACATCTCCTTGCTATCAAATATGGCATCTTACAGATTTGTCAATGCTCATCTACAACAAACACATGGATTCACATCTACTGGAACCTACTGGTTGAGCGCCAGAAGAGGGTGTGCTTGGTGAGTCTTGGTTCCTTTATGGTCAAGAGACCTTGAACTGCAAAGTGGGTCCTGGCATACTTACTTGCATAGACACACACTTGGCTTGTAGAGTCAAACATAGCAACGATGACCAAAATCCACTGCGTCTGTCTGCACCGGTCCCAAAGGGTGTGATCAGCTTTAGTAGACTTGGATCTAACCATAGTGATTCAGAAGCTGGTGTTCTCCAGCCCATATTGCTATAATTTGTAAAGAGGAATAAAGCCACAAATGCTGGTAAGAAGGATAGTTCAGCAATCTGTTTGCTTAACACGACAGGTCAGTTGTCCTTACTAGATACATAGAGCAGGCCAGTTTAATGTTCTGTCTTCCTATTCGAAATTACCTGCCCTTAATTCTTGATGAAGCCATTAGCTTCCATGACATCTGTCTCACCAGAAAGTAGCGATCAAGTAAAAAATGTAAAAAACCCCTCAAACTTATGAAGTGTTTTCTCACACAAAGATTTTGTTTCTGTTCTCCTTAAGTACTTGGGATGCTCTCTAGAACTACCTACATTATCTGGGCACCGGAACCAGCAGTAACTCTACAGCATCACTCATACCTTTAGAGACAGAAAGCCTGTGTGAACAAGTTCTTCTTTTCTCTGTGCTATGTTGAGCTGTTGTGTTACCCTGACAAAAAATGCATTTTGATTATCAATGGAATATATGAATGTCCAGCACTTTTTATTGTTTGTTTGTTGCAACTTAAACTGAAACAGGGAGAGACAACCTGTCTATGGCTATCGCACAACCAGACTGACTGCTTTGAAAATTTGTTTTAAAACAAATCCTCAGTGCCTCGGGCAATCTGGACACCAACACCAACTGTCAGGAGAGAAAAAAGAAACTTAGGAGGGAACATCTCCTTGTGCTCACTGCCAGCCCTTGAATAACTGGGGAGGCATTCCTAGAAAAAGGGCCTCCAGTCAAGTCGGTGAATGGAAAAGCTGCCTCCAGAATAATCAATTCTGTGTGGTAAGAACCCAGTGCCTGTGTTCTGGAGGCCTTCCTGCTTTGAAGATGAAAAATCAAATGAAGCTTCAAAACTTCATCTCAGCTCTGAATTGTCGTAAATCGTATTTTCACTAAGAAAGGAAACAAGTAGGCTGAATGGGTAATCAATCGGCTGATGTGCCCTGCAAGTCCTGCAGCTTCCGAGTACAAGGAAAATCCCTTCCCTTGTCTCCAGAAAGTATTTTGTTTTTTGCATTGCTTGGGGTGCTCCCAGTTTGGCACAAAGAGGGGACTATCACATGCTGACACTTGTGGAATCTTTTTCAATTGCACATGTCTTGATTGGAAAATGCGCTAATTTTATTTCAAGGGGAAGGCAACACCAGGAGGAAAAAGAAAGCGGGAATAAAACCTACACTGATTGCGGATACAATAACTGATACACACGCACACACTCAGAAAGGAAATTGAAGAATGGAATCTGACCCTCCTTGAAATGTAAACTGTGTACAGATTTACTTTTAAAAATGAACAGATGTTTCTGAGATTAGGGGAAACTACTGTATAAAACCTCTGCTGGGTGCCTAATATTTTAGATTCCACAGCCCATGGTTTCTTAAAGATGAAGTTTCAGAAATCTCTACTTTCTAGTAAACTATGAAACAGTCCAAAAGATGCAGAACTTCTGCATCTCTCCAGTTACCGACTTTATATTTAGTTCTCAACGTTATCACAGATCACTTACTGGCATGAGACCCAGCGATCTGTCATCTTGCTCTGTAACATTGCATAACATTATTGTTGGCAGTCTTAGAAAGGAGATGAACGTCTTTGATAAATAACACAATTTTTTCTTCCAGCCAAATATGCACAGTTGAATCCTTCATGAGACATTAAACATGGTTGCAGTGCATGCACGTTGCTAATTTTTATTTTTCTTTAATGTCATCTCCAGTGGATAAAGAAACTACAGAAGGAAACGTGAGTTTTCACCTTGCCACCTCCCTTTTGAATGCCAGCAGGCTGGAAACCACAGCCTTAAGCCCCTTACTGACTCACTGGTAAAGAGGGTTTGTAATACATTTTATCCATTTCATACATGTCCAGTGTTTTAGAGAGGCACTTCACCGTAAATTTTGCATCTACTGCTCAATTCTCAAGTACCCACTCACGGACATGAAAGTACTTGATGAATTTTGGTTTTTAAAGGGGTATTTCCAAGTAGAGCGTTATTGTAGCACCTTTCAGTTACAATGCCTGTGTGGAAAGGTTTCAATTAGTAAAATATATGTTAGACTGATGTGTCAAGGGACTTGGAGATAGATGTTGGGATGGCTGCACTTTGTGTTTGTTCAATGCCTGATGATGAAGAAGTAACACTTCTATATTCCTGTTTCTAGTGATCAGATCGGTCCTAGTCTCAGAGTTTCACACACACTGCACACATTACAAAAATACTATATTTTGGCATAATTGGAGATGTAAGATGCACGTATTCTGTCTTATGCCATGATGTGAAACAATCAGAAGCAGTAGGAATCTTCACAACAGCCCCTGTCTTCAGAGAACTGCAAAATTCACTTAGCCTTTTACAGTTTCCACACTTAGTATCTTTCAGAGCAATATACAACACATGCTCATCCAGACGTGTATATATATACATATACATATGTATATTTATAGACACATACCCACAAAAGACAAGTCATACATTTTTGGTGAATTGGCTCACTTTATTTTTTTTTTTTAATTAGATGAAACAAATCAATTTGGGAGCTATCAAGTGCAATTTAGACTTTTTCATACACCTCAGATGTGTAGTACTGACTCCAAAGAATATCAGCTATGCCTGAGAAATGCGTTTGTAATATTTATGCAACAACATTGGCTGCTGTTGTGGTGGCTAATGAAGAGATAAGCCATGAAATACAGTGCTCCATTGCAAAAATTAAACTGTGAATCTGTGATGAGTCCAGAGTAGGCAAAAGAAATACTTCTCCATGCCTATAGTGAACTGACTTCTTAAACATTGCTGTTTTCTTTTTACATTAGCTGATCTCTGAAAAGTAACTGAGTTTTTAATCATATTTACAACACTGTTGAATGCAATTTATTTTTATCTGCACTGTTTGACAAGTTGATTCTGTGATTAAAGGATATGGTTTTACGGATAATAGAAGTATTTGCTGATTTGTATAGCTAAATAGTTTCACTTCCCTATACTTCTGCATCTGAATAAGATCTTTAGCTAGAATTATTACACTGAAGCTGCCACACCAGCTGAAAACTGGGTGGTCCGAAATATGTAGAATAAATAGAGCTACACGTGTGAGCCAAAGACCATAAAAGTATCTTCAAAACTCTTAAATTACTTCAAGGGGGTTTGGATCAGGCAGGAATGGATGGATGGAGAGAATTTCATCTCAAATTATTTTAGAGACTCTTTCTTGAGCCCCCTCCTTTTTCCCTCCTAGGACTCTTTGAAATCAGTAGGTAATTAAAAAATAGAGCCAGAAAATGAAAATTATGAACAAAAGGGTGTTTGGGGTGTTTAGAAATCAAAACATTGGTCTAAAATGTATATAAGAACAAAGAGCACCTGTGCTCATCACTACTACAAGGCAGGTGCCTAATGAAAATTATATTGTGTTGCTAATTTACTCTGAAGCTTCTTGTCTATTTATAGGCTTCTAAGTACTTCCATTATGATGATGTGAGGCAGCACAGTTTGATTACCTTTTTATGTGCATTACATATGCAGTGCAAAATGATGTAATTGCTCAATTGTGCTTATTAGACTTCTATAATATATATGCATGTATATGGTATTATACATAAATCTACATAAATCTAACAGGCAAAACAATTGACATTAGAACCTTTATTTTAATTCACAAATGAATCCAATGCAAAGGTGGCGCCAACACTGGTTATTGTCTCACAATTTGATTTACATTCTCTGTGCTGTGCCTGGTATATACAAGTAGGGGCAAAATGGCTGGTGTTTGCAAGTGCCCGAAAGGCTAATAAAGATCACCCTGCTCCCAGCATGCTCTCTGCTGTCAGAAACCAGCAATTAACTTAATAGGGTTCCAGAAGTGCGGTAGATCCATGAGATGTGGCATGTGTTGACATTCTCCGGCTGATCTAAACAACCTCCCATCTCTGAGTGGCAGGATATGTTTGCTATTTGAATTATTTAGAAGCTTGTTATGTGAATTATAAAGCAGCACTTTGCAGTATTAAGTCTAATATTTTATGATCTTCAATTGATTAGGTAGGCTTTTGGGATTACCTATAAAGGTTAGGATAAAACAATACAGATTCTAGCAATTCATGTGCAGAGCTGGAGTTTCAAGATATATGCAGCAAAATGTGGGAAAAATAAGTTATCTCCTCTTAGCTTTTCTTCTAGAAACTCTAGGCTCCTTTACTTTTTACACACAAACAAGCTAAAGAGGTTTGTCTTGAGATGTGCAAAGGCAACAGAGGAAGTGACTCGTTTGACAAATTTGAGCAACGTCAGTATTTTTATGAGATTTAGCAAGTGCTTGTGCATGAGATGTTTATGTGAGGAAGAGAATGGCAAAGTCTTGCATGTGGCAAGAAAATATAAGATCAAGGGAAAACAAAGCAAGATTTTCGAAGGAATTGAGAATAACCCATAAGGCCTCACAAAGCTTATGTTTGGTCCTGTTTATTTCTTCTTTCTTGCTAGTTCCATGCTGCTGGCCATGGCTTCTAACAAAAGATGTAGGAGTACTGGCTCACTATAAACATAATTAGCAGATTAATCAGACTAGATGATCTTTTGAGGTCCCTTCCAATCCCTAACATTCTGTGATTCTGTGATTAATGTTTCTGTTACTGCACGGAAGAACAAAAAATCTCTGATCTTTTCTGACTGCCCTTTTAGTGGAGCATAGGAGTGAAATCCATTGGGCCTTCAGAAGGTGTGTAGCTCCCACCGAAAGCCACATTTGTATTTATTTTAAGAGATGAGGCCACATCGAGTAGTGGACCTTGTGATAGTCACCGTTTTGAGATCATCACTCAGTATGTGTCTCTAGTAACACAACTGCAACGTAATGAGCTGCTGGGTCCCAGCAAAGTCTAGTGAGCAGAAGTTGAGGAATAAAAAAGTATTACTTGGCACAACCAGATACATTTATCTGTGATTGTTTTTTGTTTGATAGGCCAAACATTGAATAGATATGGCAAAGGAACAAAACTCTTCAACATTTCTGAGGGGAGCTGCACAAAGCTGCGGAAATCGGTGTCCTGGCTACAGCATGAGTGCACACATTCCTTGGAGTGAAGCAGACAACGTTCTGACAGACCAGTGCAAACTCTGTAAATCCTGCAAACAAATCTGGCATCTTTAGTCTGAGCCAGATTCAGCATCACTCCTGCACCTACAACCCACTAAAGTCAACCTTCAAACAAATTCTCCTTTTAAACCTTGGTAGAGCCTCACATCATGCTTCATGATCAACACAGGGTGAGCAAGCCAGCCAAGCAGTTATACGGCTTTTAATCTCACCTCAAAAAAATCAGTAGTTTGCATTTACACGGGCTGTGTGGTGTGCCAGGTGAGGCACTTGAGGCCAGTCTCAGGAACCCCAGCGACAGGCTGGTGGCAGCTGCCCCCTTCCTGCCGAATAGCTGAATCCCCTTTAAACGAGACGCACCGAGACTTTTGTTATTACTTTATACAGACAAAACCAGAAAGGTGGTGGGGACAGCCCCTGCTCACCTTGAAGCGTTGTGGTTGTGTAGGAGACCAGCCCCCATCTCCACCCTTTCCCCACCATGGGGAGAGGGAAGGACAGAGTCTCTTCCTGCTCCGGTTTTCCTTCACACGCCAAAATGTATCCCTCTCGTAATTTCTGAAGAATGAAATTGTAGATGTCAGCGTCTTCTCTTTGCTCAGCAAACAGTTTACTAAACGTAGCTCACCGTGTTTATGCAACGCACTAATCTTGTTCCAGCAATGGGGATCAAGTACGTCGGGTCTGGGAGCAGTGGTGTTATATAAGGCAGGATAAAATAAGGCAGAATAGTACAGGACTATATTAATTTATAGCACTCACTGTATTACAGCCAGCAGCCTTAGCTTAACATGATGTACGTTATTGCACGCTACTTCTTTCACATACTAGTGCATTTTTCCAAGCAATTATATATTTTTCACTACTCCCCACTGTTCTGAACACAGCTATTGACTAGTAACAAGGTATGGATTGTTATTGCTTTTCTTGTCATAAATCCCCGTAGACATTTACTTAGCATGAATTAAATTACAATCATGTGTCATTTATTTTGCATAAAATGAGACATAAGTAGTCTTAATCATATAGCCGTAGAAAGAACAACCACGCCATTGTTTTCTACATTTGAACAATAATTCTATAGTTAAACTTAAATATTATAATTAGCAGCTTTGTTTGCCTTACTTAGAAGTAAGATAGGTAAGATTGACACCTCACTTTTGACACCAGACATTAGATTTAATAAGCATAATTTTCATTTATTGGAGTCTAGACTGATGTTTTATCAATGTATTTATTGTAGAAAGCAAATGTACATAAAGAAAGTTGGCATATTTATGAAGAAAGCTGAAATGACTTTTATGTGTTGCTTTGTCCAACTGATAAAATACCTACTGGCACAAAAATACCTATAACAAGAGCTGAAATCACACCAAACTGTAATTGACATGTGATTTTTGAAAATGCTCAAAGTAATAATATACTATCTCCTAAGTAAAGATTCTTCTGTTCACTCTTTATCCATTTCCAAGAATCTTTTTGTCATGTAAATTTGCATTGATTAGTTTTTAATTTGAGTTTCTAAAAATGTGCTCTGAATACTTAATTCGAGCAAAAGTACATCTTTTTTCGCTAGTATTAATAACAATAATTGCAGTCCACAAATGGGAAGCCTTGATGGGTATTTTTAAATGCACATAAACTTCAGCTGCTTCGATGATCTTTAGTTTCGCGGAAAGACTTATATTAGTTACCTATGCTGGTAAACTTAAATTTCAAGGAAAAAAGGAACAAAGCTATTTAAGGTCCAATCCTGCTCTACTTATGCAAGCAAAACTGCCATTTGCTAGTCCAAAAATTGCAGTGTAACACACAAGCAAATGAGAATCTTGTCACAAGGACAATCTGATAGTACAAATTCACTACGTACCTGAAGGCTGAAAGCCCTTTGCTGGGACCAGGTACCTGCTCTGGCCGGGGAAGGATTGGGGTCTACACAAAAAAGGGCATTTCCTAAGAGTCAGGGGCCAAAAACTGATGGGGAGCAGCTCTTCCCCCAGCAAAAGTGAAGCTGGAAGCAAGATGAGCTTTGCTGCTGTGATTAAGTCTGTCGCCAAAGCCCAGGTCTGCCCCACCAATGGCAATGAGAGGGATGCAGATCTGGGGGCTGGCTGGGCAAAAGGGGACTCTTTGATGCAATTAAAATCACATACAGCAGAGTGTGTTTCCAAAATTAACAATAAATCCGGGGAGAGAACCTCTATCTTCAAGCAAGCGAGGTGAGGGGCAACAAAGTCAATACAAAGCAGTAAGCTTTAAGGCAGCAAGGAGGAAAACAAAGAGGTAAAATGAAATAATATTTAGCTAAGTATAGAAATACAGGCATTTGTGCAAAGTTTGGGGTTTTCTCCAACAATGCATTAAAAATACAGATGTATTATTTTTTAAATTTCTGTTTAAGATGTTAGAAGGTGCTTCACAAATAATATTAGGTTTTGATGTACTTTTTAAAATCAGGGTAGATAATTAATTTCCTCTTTCTGAACATCCAAAACCTTATATATTTCTATAGAATTACATTCATAGACATATTTTTTATTGTTTGTGCATTACTTTTGAAGCAAGCTTTTTATTTCTTTCCTCCTTTAAAGCAAAAACACATAAAATATCACAGTATAGGCCTAAAACCAAATTGTGCTTAAAATAATCTAAAGATTAAACTTTATGTCTCTTAGCTGATTGCATTATTTGAACAATAATATTTTCATAAAAAATTATTCATCTGCCTGATGAAAGAAAGTACCTGATACATATTTTTATTCAAATATTAGTCCCATGGAATATTGGCAACATTTTATGTTTCAGCCTAAGCTACAAATTCCTTCAGAACAAATCAAATGTCTTTAAAGAATATTTCTGTTTGAAAAGGAATTAAGCTTTCCTGAAAGAATTTTAAAGGTTGTGATATTCGCAGTCTGATAAAGCAGCACCTTTAATGAAATTCTAATTAGCAATTTCATGCACTTTGCTATTAGTCATATCAGATTAGTGCACATTTTCACAGCCTTCCTTTAATTAAGTGCACTTATTCCAAGTTTCAAACACTTTCCTTATAAGATGAAAACTGTACTGAAATGTTATTTAGTAAACAGCAGACGTGTGAAAGTAAAGGTGCATATCTGTGCACTGACGGACATTTTTAAACTGTCCACAGATGTACACATTTCTAGATGCTACCAGCTGCTTTATGCACTTTGTTTTTCTATCTGTTTATATGCATTTTGCACATGCCTTTAAAAAACACAGAGAGGTGAATTCCAGTTTTTCAAATGGTTACGAAGATGTCCAAAAGTTTTGAGCGGCTGACTCGTCCGCACATTTCAGATTCAGACAACAAAAGCAAAATTCATAGTAAAAAAAATAATATTAATAATTATAATAATAGTAAAAAAATAATCAGATGGTCCAGCCTGAAATACCTGTGTTTGCTTTCCCAGACCTCATCTTCCATCACATCACCTTGCACCATTGCAGCAGAGGCCTTCGGTGTAAACACTGCATGTGAACCGATATTTCACTCACCCAAATCATCATCAAAATTCCCATATGGTTTAGCGGGAATAGGTTAGGCCTTATCTCTCATATAAGGATATTGCATTGCAAAGGCAAATACTTCTAAAATACTGTACACAACACTCATCTCTCTGCAAGCTGATTAACTTCTGGTCAGCATTGTAAAAGGTGAGAGATTAAAAACACTGCATTAATTCACAGTACACCTTTTTTTGCATGATAGGAGCAACACGGAGTGATTTAACATACATAATGATAAGCAAGCCTATTATGTACGGGTAGATAAAGGATATAGCACATTTCTTCTTCTTTCCACAATGCACAGCTCTAAAAACACCAACACGTTCGTTTTTCACATTCCTTGTATTTTTAAATATATGTAGGAATGTTTTCTCCTTCTCCAGAGCAGAATATTTTGGTTTGTTTTGAAATGCTTCTTCCCAGGTACTGCTCCCCGGGTCTGTCGTCTTCCAGGATTTGCATTTTATTGTATTAGCTAATTGCACGTGCTTTTAAACACATGTTCTCTTGCTGATGTCATTCATTTAGACTGTAACATTTCTGACATTTTTAGGTAGTCCCCCAGGCCTCGTAGCCTTCTTAGCAGGGTCCTTTCAGTGAGGGGTGTTTGCTTTATGATTACTGACTGACATCTCAATAACTTGGAACATATTGAGCAGTGCATGTCTAGTGAGCAGCTTTTTTAAATGCGTGGTCCACTTTGTCAAGTCATGTGCGAGCCATAATTTAGGCTAATAATTACCAGACATGAATGCTATGAAACATTGATGTCTACACTTTTTTTCCCCTCTAAGTACTGAATTTTAATACATTCAGAAAAGGTTTTCCTAAGGCCAAGAATAGCCCCCCAAAAAGCTCATATGGAAGCACTTTAAAAGTGATAAATGATTTGGAATCTACACTGCCTACTGATGTACGTCTCAGGAAAGAAAATTAGAGCTAACAGGTGTTAGATAGGGA
Source organism: Streptopelia decaocto (assembly GCF_964273445.1). Taxonomy (NCBI): domain Eukaryota; kingdom Metazoa; phylum Chordata; class Aves; order Columbiformes; family Columbidae; genus Streptopelia; species Streptopelia decaocto. The sequence continues at coordinate 65,649,493 of NC_138659.1, read as the reverse complement.
ATAGTGAAGCATTTTAATAGAATTGTCAAAATGTTGGTCCCAGATGCTGACATTAATGCATGCAACAAGGAATGTAATGCTGCACTGCCATTAAATGGTTATTTGTTTAAATTTCAAGGCGATGGCAGGAAATCCTAACTTTGTCCACTACTTCTCTGTACAGGCCATCCCTCCTGTGCTTTCCTCTATGATTTGCATCAAAGTGTAATGGTTATATGGCTCACATCTGCATGCTCTAAATAATCCATGCCTGTCAAATTTCATTTTTTCCTCTCAGATCAGGACCATCATAACCCCTTCTCTGCCAGCCTTGAAGTCACTAAAAAGATATTTGTACGTTTGGGGGAAAATAATTGAAATACTGTGAGTTAAGGGATAATTAATCTTTGAACTATTTCCTTACTTCAAATGTATTTACTAAGTAATCTGCGTGAACTTGTAATTATTATGTATTTGTAAGGTATTTTCCATGTAATCACAAAGCAGTTACATGGTCATATGAATCCAGTAAATTATCATCATACTGGAGGGAAGGGGTATGAGGAGGGGAGCTCTGCTGCCTACGTTAAAAAGCTTTTCCAGAAATCGTTGGAATTCTCTTCAGTGAGGTAGCCTGAGAAGGCAGAAAAAGCACGTCCTTTAGAGATTACTAGAATTTCTGCCAACAAAAGAGATCCAATATCCATGTACAGTTCAGCTGGATGAAGGGGGAGAGGGGAGTGCAGATAGTGACGTATTTTTTTTATCTCTTGTTTTAACAGTAAATCATTAATTTAAAAGTTGCTGTTATTTTTCAGAGGAATTGCGGCGGTTCACAGACCGCTGAAAGCTCAGCATCCACTCATGCTTCAAAGACAAAAGGGAGATTTCTCTTTCTAATCTTTGCAGAAGCCTAAATAGGATGTAGCCTGTAGTCAGACCATCTCCGGCTGTAATCTTGTCAGAGCTCAGCACACATGCACAGGCGTGCTCACACACACACACACAGCATTACAGCCGCAGCCTTAATAAAGCCATTTCTCCAGCATGGTTGAAAACAAGCAAGCAAGCTGGGTGATTATCGCCATTTTAAAATACTTGGGAGGAAATAAACAGATATTAGGACAAAAGAACTGATTAGACGTGAGCGCTACGGTGGGTCACATCAGAAACGTGGGATGGAAGAGCCTTGGATATGCAGTCACAGGGGGAAACCTCCTGTGCTAGAAGAGCAGGGTTGGTTCATCCGTAACTGGCATCTTATCTCTCTGAAGAGCCCGCGGTTAAAAGCCAATGCCTTTTTGGAAGCTTTTCCTTACAGATGAGATATAAAACCAATGCCTGCCTAACCACTTATATACATTAATGATCCCACAGTGATTTCCAAAAGACGAAAATATTAACCCAGGCAGCACAATAATATTCTGCTTACTTATAACCCTCACACAATTTAAATTCAATCTGGTGTTACATTATTTTTGATTTCCTGACCCAAACTGGTGAACGTGTAGCTCTGAGCTGTTAAGCAGATGATTGTGCTGTTCCAGAGGTACATCCATCTCTGTGATGCCTTGGAAGAGATTTCTTAGCCTGCGTTTCAGTGCGCCTCTCCTGGAAAATGTGTTGTATGTAAAACCATTGGCTGAACGGGACACAGCATCCACAGGGCCATTTTTACTATACTCACATCCTTAGTTTCCTAAGCCTACATCTTTGCCAGAGACTGCAGATGGAGAAAGGCTCTCAAATCCCTCTGTTGGTAAAAAGGCGAAAATGCTCCAGAAAGATTTTTTCCTCTCTTTTTCTGTCAACCCACAGCTCCCTTAGACAGTACCCAGCACATGTGCAATAGCAAAGCGCATTCCTCTGAGTGTCAGAGCCGGGAAATACATTCCCATTTTACAGCTAAACACTTGGGAGCTGAAGGGACAGATGCTCTCTTGGTTCCTGTTCTGTCCAGATTTCCCTGGATGATCCCTGGTGCTGGGGGGACCACCACCCCCCAGAGCTGCTCCATCACTGAGGGGGATCCCCTCAGACCCTGCCCGCTCTGCAAACTGACAGAGCCAAAGCACATGCTGAAGATGGTCAGTGAAACCAAACAGCCAGCTCACTGGCAGCCTTGAAAACCTCAGCCCAGACTCATCAGAAGGCCACGTGGGGCTCAGTGGTCAGAGATGATGTGGTGGGAGGATTCCTGAGGTAGCTAGAAAAACGACACTGGAAGGTAAAGTTACTCGAAGAGCAGACTGTCTGACTTGCTTTCTGCACCTCTTTTTACTACGGAGCCCCCTGAGTGTGTCATTACCCTCCCTTGCTTGTAGATAATCCCAAGCACTTGAAAATGAGGATGTTCAGCCTAAGAAGGATACCTGAGGAAGGGGGCTTTGGTGCAGCCAGATTTCAGGGCAAAGGCTGGAGCCAGTTTAATTACTAGTCAAGTAAAACTTGTGCCACACTTGAACCAGCCCTCCTTGTCATCACCAACCCCCTGGCAGAGGGCTGCTTGTACAATTGCCCACAAACGTGCCATGTACCAGCTCTGCACTTGCCCTCTTGATGAGCTGGTGTTGTCTAGAGGGCTGAGCAGAACAGAAGGCACGTATGAGCCACTCCGCTTATCTGCCAGGGCACGAAAGAAATGCCTGTTTGTCATGTCCTCATCAGTGATTGCAGTAGAGTCACTTCAATGGGGAGTTCTGCTAAAAACGAATTGCATGAATTATCTTGTCATCATTCCTGTGGAAAGTAGTGTGGTCCTCCCCAGCCTGTGGTCACAAGCAGGTATAGGAGTCTGCTTGCTGTCACACGATTGTGTGAAATGAAATGAGCTCCAGTTTACATTTATGAGTTTTTACAATCAACGGTATGGTGAAAGATTGCTTGATAACTACGCCTGCAAATTTCTGTTTCTGGCTGTCCTAACAAGCAGCCATGAGATATTTTTAATTGCATGTATTTTACAATACAATACAATGCTGGGCTTGTACATTTTATTTCAGTATCATTAGTGCAGGTGGCTGCTATCATTTTAGAAACTTTTTTTGTGGCACTTAAAGCCAATTATTTTTCCATGTTGTTTCTCCTTCCTCTTTATCATGAAAGTTTAGCTCTTGGCATAATTCATGTTAACTAGAAATGAGCCCAGACAGAGATCAGATTTCAGATCCCTCAAGCCCATTGATGTGAAGTTCCACAGTCAGCCCATTGTAGAGAGAAATTTGGAGTCTGTATCCTCTCCTCTCAAAGTCCTTGGCATTTTGTTCAGTTCCATTGCTAAAATTAACTTTCAGTGGCCTACTCACCTATGTTATTACAGTCCCTTCACCCAGCCGAGACCTATTCCTATCTAAACAACAAATTGTATGTAACGAACAGTCAACATGGGCCCAATCGGGCACCTTGTGTAAGAAACGCCATTTCAAGCTGGAATGAGTCAGAGAAGGGTTACACCTTGTGATTTATTTCCTCATTCTTGCAGCAAAGCAGAAACTCTCAGCCCTTTGCTGGTAGAAAAAAACTGGTTGAATCACAGTGAGGAATCATCATGTCTCTGAAGGAACCATCTCACTGGGACTGAGCAGGGTAATGATGCTGGAGAACAATATGATTATACTACTAAAGAAGTAGAGGAAACCCTGTTTTCATTTCTGCTCCAGAACCAATTCGAAACATTGGAAATTTTCCACAAATGTAAAGGGAGAGGGAGGAATAAGTACTCAGGGAGTAGAAGATTCAAACATTTTGATTAGTTCATCACATTTGCTAGAATTTTGACTTATTTTTTTAATTTGAATGCATAACACACAGTGGTTGAAATAAAATTTCTTTTAGAAAATCAAAATGCTTCAGAGCCCGAAAGACTTTCCAGGAATGCTCCAATCTGATATTTCACAGTGGCTGTGTAAATCACTTCTGTGAAGCTTTTGCATTTGAAGGAAACAGCCTACTGTGACAGAAAAATGTTACCTTGGACCCTCTTCCCCTGCAGTGTCCTCTACCAAGAGTGTGTTTCTACATGGGGTGGTCCTTACCCCTGGGCACCACTGAGCATCGTCATCCAGGTAAAAAACTCCACATCCCACAATTATCCCTATAGCTTTGACATTTCAATTGAAGCTTATAGGGACAGTCATCAGCAGGACTAGAACAGGCGGAGCAGCAGCAGGAGCTGAGCCACAGAACCTCTGGTGGGAGTGGGGAGTGCACAGACCAGCCCCATTTAGCTGATCAACCCACCGGTAACACCCCCACAGCCTGTCACGGGCAGCTTGCCCCTCCATTATCAGGCAGCAACGGCACGAGCTCAGGTTCAAAGGGTGGTTTTACCACTGATAACAGCCTTGGCAGTGAATTTCTGGATAACTAGAGCCCTCCTGATACAATAACCCCTGTAGTTGTTGATGGGGTCAACTGGGACCATTTCTGAGGGTCTGTCCTCTCCCGTGAACTGCTGAGGTGTGGGGGATTTATTCACAGGGAGAACTAAATGCTGTTGGATGAGAGAAAGAAAAGGTGATTAAGTGTGGTAGGACATTCTTCTACAGACAGGCAGATCATCAGGGGAAACTCGGTGACCTCCGAGGCCATGAGAATATATCAGAAGTGTCTCCGCTCGTGTAGGAGAAGACAGGGACCTGGGGCAGACCTTCAGCTGGTGCGAAAGGAGCTCTGGCAGTTTGCATCAGCCGAGAAAAACTCCCCTCATCCCCCTCATGTAGCTGCAGTGCTGCTCCCTGTGTGGAGCTGAATCATCTTTCTCACAACAACTCTCTTTTCCGCCAGGCTCGAAGCCTGCCCTGACCCCAAGATCATTCCTGCACCGGCAGCGTAACCTCCCTCTGCTCAGCCCAGGAACGTGCACATGAGCCCTACATTAAAGAAGTATTTCACCCAGACAATATTTCTTGCTTAAAGCAGTCGTTCTCCCCACAGCATTGCCACTTACCCAGTATGTGAATGCTTTTCATTAAACGCAAATAACATATTTTCTATCGGCTCGAGCCTACGCTCTTTGTGCCATTCATCATTATGCATACCTAATACATTTTGCAAACCCCCAATTCTTGCTGCCTTTTGAGGCATTTCTGAAATCAAATAAAAATATTACACCCCTGTTTACTTTTAGACATGTATTTTTTTTCAAAGCAAAAGCATTCAGTGTTTTAAGTAAGATACCGCCATGTATTTATGGGAGTTTAATAAGTTCTTCCATTAATAACATAGACAAACTAATTTACCAGAACGTGTCTGTTTTAAACTTTGGGAACAAAGAGTGGGAGTATGAAAATCAATCTTTCCTTTGTACTTGAGCCACTGACCCATTAAAGCTTTGAAGATCATTTCTTTAAGAAATTGTGAGGAGTTATTTAACTACAAACAGCAGCTACCTTCCCATTCCAGCTGCGTAATCAAGCGTAATAAATTAGAGGAAAAAAATAAAGGTTCACTCCATTTTTTTTTTTATAACTGAAAATTGTTAATAGGAGTTTGACAAATCGGCCCACAGCAGAAAGAAAGCGGCATTCTTCCTGAGACTGCTGTTTAGCACAAGTTAAAACATTGCTTAAAAGGGGTTTTTTCTGTCTTTAATGATGGTTCAAAAAAGTTCTTAGTTGCCCAAGCTTAATTATTTAACTCAAATTATTTGTAAAAGTTACCCATCACTGGAAAAAGTTAGCAAACCTGTGAACTACAAAATTGTTAATGGCCACATGCATGAAAATGTACGGTAATTCCTTTTTGCTTAGAGAAATTAACTCATGATGGCCTTACTTATTGTTAGTTATCATTACTAACTATTCTACAGTTTAGCGCTAATATTATGCTCAGTTATGTAGGAGTGGAAGTTGAAAAGAATCATCATCTTAAACTACTTAGGCAATCTACATGCTAAACAATTATAATGATGTTCTAGTTACCAGAAACTTAAATGGAATAAATCTATACGGGATGTTAATAAACATGTCTGTAAAGGGCAGAAAAGTGACAGCCTTTTAAAAAAATCTAACATATGGATAGTGTAAAGATGACTTTTTAAAACCACATCTGTTGACAGGCTCTACTTATGATAAATACACAACAGTTTTCAAAGGCTTCAGATAACCTGAGATCAGTATCTCACTGGAAGAAAGCTGGTCAGGAGCAGCGTATGGTGCTCTGTGACAGAGGAAGGGAGGGTAACCTGCAGCATTTCCCCATCACAAGGCTGGAAGGACCACATGAAAGGGGTAAAACTCATGTTTTTATTTTTCCCCTGCTTTTTCAAAGTGTTTTTGCTAAATCTACAGAGGTTGATGTTTCTTCCGAAAAAGGGCATCACAAATCTCTTCCCCTGCCCATACAACATGTGCAGGAAAGACTGTGACAGAAGAGCTTAATAAATACTATGCAGTTTTATAATCTAGGACATATTGCAATCCACATTTTCAGAGACAAGGCTTTGGCGCAAAACATAAGGGCAGTTTATACCTGGGTGTTCAGCCACTGTGCCAGGCACAGTCATGGTCCACACAATACCAGCAATGGTACCTCACTTCTTGTTCATCTGCACAAGATTATGGGCAGTTCTAGGCAAACCTGCAGACATTTGCTGCCTTTTTCTGCCCTCCAAGTGCCCAAACATTAACATTCAGTTAATGTATTGCTTAATATTTTGCATTTATATTCTTCAGTCAGTTTTATTTCGATTAGAATTGCAAGTTGATTTCTATTTATGTATATATAGCTATTTCAGGACATTTGTATTCGCCCATCAAGCAGGTCTGTTTGTTGGTCTGAGAGATACTCTCTCCAGCTGCAACAGCTTGCAAGTCCTTAGAAGGTTCTTCTTTATAGAAGTATCCAAAATACTTATCCTGAGCAGGTGTTAACAGATCACATGGATCAAGGTCCAAGTTCCAAGGTTCAGTTCCTCAGGGATATTTAGAGGAGTATATTTTATTGATTGAGGGATTAAGTTGCTTTGAGGATCTGAGCTGAAGTCCTTAGCTTCACAGACTTCAGAGAAATTATGCCATTTATTACTGCTATGGGTCAAGTTCTTGCCTCCAGGGCCAGTTTTGACCAGCTCAATATTCCCCTTCTAGGTTGCTCTAAATCTGCCTCAATTATGCAAACCCTTTCACTAAGTCCAACCACACCTGGCATTCTCGTGAGAACAGCTTCTCTCAAAGCATTTCACTGATGTCTCCTATTGGAGCTGGTTGAACGTATCTCTTTGGACCTTATTAATTATTAATTTTTTACTGCTTTTGGCTAAATGAACATCTTGAACTTGGTAAGGGTCTGGGCACATACTATTCGGACAACAGGTTGCCTGTGAGCTCTTCACTTTCAAGTATTTGTTAATCATTATTCATGACACATCCATCAGTCAATCCAGAACATGCGCTCATTTTGTGGGATGTGAATGTCGTCTTTGTCAGGAGCCCACTGGAATTCAGCTTGCAGGTAAGGACATCCCCTGCAGACCCAACAACCGCACAGGGTGTCAGCTGTGAAGAATGTACAGGAGAACGTGGCCACCAAAGGTCTGTTGGTGATCATTGCTGAAGGTAATACCAGGAGTGGGGAGAGAGGTGTCGCACAAGGAGAGTTGCCTGACTGGTGCCCTACAGACCCTGTTTCTTGATCAAAGCCCCAGATCACCATTCAGTAACATGTTTAAGCACATGCTTGTGTCCTTCTCACAACAAAGAGCACACCTGTGGGCTGATTTTCTTTTTAACACCTAAGTTAACAACAGATGAGGACAAACCCACTTTCAATATTCCAACAAAATAATTATTCTTTTTGTATTTAATGAAAATCAGGACTTTCCAGTGTTGCCAGAAACAGAGTCCTGGTTACCTGGTCCTTAGGCATGGCTCAGTCTCAATCTTTTTGTCTCAAAAATGTGCACAAATCTATATTTTTTTTAATCTCTTTTGTTCTGGTTGCTCAAAGACAAGAAAGGGGAGGGGGAGGGAGGGGAGGGGAGAATCCCTGATGGAGGATTTTATTTTAGTCAGGTGCTGAAAATGGAAAAGGGTTCATTAAGTTAAGTTCAGAACCTCAAATTCCAACTGGACTGTTTCTTCCCTTCATTAGTAGCAGAGATAAGAAAGTACCAGGAACAGCATAAAATATGGTAGACAGGAGTTTCAAGAGCATCCACGTCACTGAGGAGCTCAGGTCCCTGGGTGTACAAACCTGAATCCCTAAAATGCTTCTGAATAAAGGTCCGCTGTACAAATATCTTTGTTCTCCTTGTTTCCATTGTTGATAAATTAATCACATGCTAAAACATTACATTTAGAGTTCCCTTTTTTTTCAAATCAGTATCATTTCTCTGCAGTATCCCTCTGATTTAGCTGGGATTCAGTTCATAACACCATTAGAATAACATGGTTTTGTGACCATTATTAATGTACTATGAGGTCTGCCCTAACAACTATGTCAACATATTCTTCACCAATGGAGATCGTGAAATACAGACGGCAATAGTGTTAAAAACAAGCTTTTAGATCCATTTTACTTTGTTGCAATACTGCTTTGCAGATACTGAATTAGAACCCATTTAAACCATTCAAGCATATAATCAAATTTCAGTAATGAGTTATTAATTAAGCAGGGGCATCCAATTCTGTGCTAACTGCCTCATAAACAATCGACAGGAGATTTGTGAATTTTGACTTCCTGACACTATTAAACAAATCAATATTAGGTTTCAGACACAGCAATTCAGACAGTTTTCCCTGTTATTTGGCAATCGTCTGCCTGGAATACTAATGAAAGAATTAAGAGCTGTAGATTTTGCATGTGTTCCATCAAAAAGATCCTTATCTGTGGGGAATTGGGGCCTGATTTGCATGGCAGAAGACTTTGCTTTTGTAGGTACAATTTTTCTCAATATGTCACTCATTAGTATTTATAAACTACAGAGCAGTGGAGCCTTCAGCCCCTATTCATAACGAACAGTCGTATCCCTGCTGGAGATACAACTGAACAAAGCCGTTTATTTATTTATTTCATGGTCTGTTTCATTTATAACTAACCTAACCCACAGAAAACTTGCATCTAAGGAAATCCCTAAGCAACTTACATTGGATTTCTTTTTTGGAAGGCAATATATATGTGTGCATGCATCTATATATGTATGTGCATGTATTGATATACACAATTAGTTGATTAGCAACTAGCTGTACAAGCAACACATTTATTTACAAGCAGCAATTCAGTGCCTCACAATTACTTCTGAAAAAATTCAACACCTTTCGTAGCTTTATTCTTTCCTTTCACTCTCCCTCCTCTCAATATGAATTCAGGCTCTAGTTCAGCCAAGCTTTGGAGTTAAGCAGGGGCTTTGGCATTTTGCTGAATTAGGGGTTAGTGCTGTGAAAAGTGCTGGGTTAACAGTGCTGCAGAATGAAGTCCAGGGAGCAAGTGCAATCGTGATGCCTCCTCCATCGGCCACCCTTGGCTGTTCTAACCGAGTTGAACTTCACCCAGGGATAAGTGAGTGTTTAGTTTTCATAATCACATAGTCTTTGGCCCCCTGGTGAAGGAGACACTGGGGGCTACCAGTAGGTAGCGGCTTTTCTGAGGAGGATTATCTGGCTGCTGAGGACTGGGCTGGGATGGCACGTGTCGGGTTCTCGGGGTGCTCGGACGTGCCAGACACAGACTCAGGAGATGCTTATCAGGAGATGTTTTGGGTGGTTTTACTGGAAATTTCTGGTTGCTCTCTCCAGAACTGGTTGAAGCAAAACTATGATCCAGAATTCTGCCCTAAAATTTCTCCTCGACTTGTATCTGTGATTGAATATTTTGCTCGAACCGTGGCTTAGAGACTCTGCAGGAGGTTGTTTTCTCACGTCAGTTTGCTGTTTCCCAGCTTGTAAATATATTCTTCCTCTCATTTCACTCTCTCTGTCTCAGTCCCAGCTGCAAGAAAAATGAAGAAAGGTATATTAGGCTTAAAATGAAGTTGATGTTTCTATTACCTACTCCTCAGTTCCTGACACAAAACAGTCTCTCTCAAAAACACTGAATCTTGTTTAGTTAGCAAAATTTGTGCTGTATTTACATAAACAAGCATCCAACAATTTAAAGGATAAAAGCATCCCTAGCACAGAAATCAGTGTGAAAATAGGTCAGAGACCAAGTCTTGTAAAAACAACAGTGGCGGGGAAGGATAAAAGTACTGTAGAGTGATCCGTTCCAAAGTGGGTCAGGATTTTGTCTGCAGGAACAAGTCTCCAGCATTATTGCTCCTGTAGAGTACTAATGTGCACACTCTACCCCAGGACTCCCTTGTTCTGCATACAGAGGAAAAAACATTGTCTTTGCCCCAAATAGCTCACAGTCAAAACTACAAGTACATGACAATGGATGCACATGGTCGAGTAATGTTGTCAAGGGACAATACGAGGAAATGAAGCTGCCTATTAAATGGAAGGGAGAGTGTGGAATTGCATGCATCTCAGATCTGAGTTTTGTTTTATTTAGCTTTTCCACCAGCCTCTCTCTCCCTTTATTTCCTTCTCTCTAGGATCTTAAGACATCTAACTCATTAAAAATCTTCTTTTTAATTATCTGCCAGGAAAAAAATTAGCATAATTAAGGACATTTAAGTTTGGATTAACAACCAACCTAATACATGGCACTGCTTCCAGAAGAGAACATTTATTTTAAATGGCCATACACTACCCAAAGATTTCATTTCAGTTTCTGCCTAGATTTTTGTTCAATATGGTACTGAGACCATATTTCACTCCATAGAACATTTGACTTGATCTGGTGAGCAGTGTAGTCTCATTTTTGTGTTGTATTCAGTCCCTTTTAAAAACACTTTCCTGAATGCTGTTTCACCTGCTGGGATACATTTTTAAAAGGGCAACTTCAGCATGAAATGGAAGTAGGTCTATTAGTCTGTGAAACTGGTGAATGTAGTGTTGCCTTGAATACTAACCTTTAAATCTACAAAACAAATTCAGTTTCCAAAATCACTTTAAAAATAGGTTCAGGCATGGCAATTCACCTTTCTTGGTGTTTACATTTTGGGGGACAGCAGGATTGTGTGATTTTGCTGGTTTGGGTTTTTTTTTTGCCCCTGATATGGACATGAGAAAGAACCTGAGCAGATGGGGCTCCACATTTCATCTGAGACATGGCCAGAGACATTCACCTGCTCAGGTCCTCTCTGCAGTGGCTGGTGGTGGTGACACTGGGCATCATGGATTTTCGTGGTCACTCCCCATGAAATTCAACAGGAGCAGCATCACACCTAATGCCTGAAAGGTCAGGATCTCACTGACCTGAGGGAAAGTGGGGGTTCACCCCCTTAGCAAAGGACACCGAACCCCAGTGCCGCTGGTAGGAGGCTGGACAGCAAAGTCTCCATGTATCATCAGTGCTCTAATGACTGGGTTTCAGGTTTAACTGTAGGCAGTCTGGATATATCAAAATGCTTCTGAACATACAGAATAAAGAAACAGCATAAATAAAATAGGAAAACACATTTTTTAATCTCAGTTATAAAACCAAAGATGGATGTTCTTAGTTTGGCTTACACACAAAAATTGTGATTTCCTGAGCACTGGATGTTCCCTTCTTGCCTCTCTTTCAATGATCCCTTGGAAATGTTGTAGTTACTGGTCAGTTCAAACCCACCTGTTGGCAGAGTAGAAGTGACATGGAAAGTGTGTCCTGCTGCCCGAGGAATCCCTAAGATGCAGACTGCACAGGGCAGGACGCAGACCAGCCTGAACACCAGGGTTGTGCTTGGTAAAGGAATGTGCTGTTAGGGTTCCCCTCTTGCTATGTAGGAAATACCAGAAAAAATAATGGGACAAGCACTAGCAGGGACTGGCCGGGCGTTATTTGTGCTGCGTTTGCATCCAGTAAAACAGACATGTTCTGCTGTGGCATGCTTCTGCCTGTTGCAGTGTGTTAAATGCCCCCAAATTCAAGTGAGTCCCTGCAACCAGAGCTGGTCAGACTTTCTGTACATCCAGTGTGCATCTGACCTGCACCCATTCTGGCAATTCTAGGTGCCCAGAAACCCTCAACAAATACAATTCCCCAGCAACAGAGCCAAGACACCCTTAGCACCACCTCAGCAAATCCCCACTCTGCTGTCGGTGCCCCACGCCAGGGAAGGCTGCAGCAGTTGTACATTCCCCACAGATTACCCCCCAGATCCACAGGGCACATCCTCAGCCCACAGTCACAAATCTCAGAAGAAACGAGGTTTCATCAGCTCTACCGCTTGCAGAGCTGCTTTGCTCTTAAGGTGAGAATATCCCTTCAGTGTGGAAAAATATGAAGCTTGAATAAATTAAAAACGGGAGCTATGTTACACGTTACTGTCATTTAATTAACATCTCATAATGTGTTGCTTAAGGAATCAAGGCTCTATCAGGATGAAGCCTATAAGCTTTTTCCCTGCTTAATCAAAAATGTAGATCACATCACATTTTATTTCTTTTAAAAAAATTACACACTTATTGAAAAAGCTATGATTAAATTTTATATTGAGTCATTTCTCTGAATTAATTCTCCTAAAAATTCAGTGTCAAAGAGGAACATGGAAATTAGTGCATAAAATTTGGAAATCTAGAAGGATAGATGGATGGGTTCATTTGACTTTATTAGATTTCATTCATGGTGCACTGATAACAGCTTGACAGTATTTATCCTATAACACTATATATGTGACTATTCTGGTATTATAGTTTGGGCTAGCCACCTCTTGTTTAGACCGCCTGTCAATTCCTAATGTAAGAAATTGGATTTAGGTTTGCTATCTTCTTTTTTTTTTTTTTTAACTTGGGTGGATTTGAACTATTTGGACTGAAATTGTGTGTGCTATGTGCCTTCTTCTAGGTAATAATCCATTTATTTCAGCCATCATCATTCATACCAGAGAGAGGGCAAAGATGCTTTCATATGGTTTGGCGCAGAGCATGAAATTCAGGTAAACTGAAGGGAAGGAAGCCAAGAATCTTTTACTGCCCTTGAGAAGAGGCATGTCTATTTGGGACAAGATTCAAGCCTTCAAAAAACCATGAACACCTACTGCAGATTTGGATTTTAACAGCTACATGTTTCACCTTTACAAGGTGTCTTGCGTCTCATCATTGAGCAGAACAACCCCTTGCATGCTGGCCTTGAGGTGCCAAAAAATATGTTGGTACCCAGGGGAGCAGACCATGGAGCCAGTTCTCATGCATGCTTCAAGCTCGAGTTCTTGGCCCAGGCACACTGAAATTCAAGACTTGAGGTTCAGAGACACAAAGAAAAGGGATAACTGGTGGGACATGCAAAGACAGGGATAGACAATTTGGAAAAGCTGTACAAGGATGAGAGAATAGTCGTTAAAACAAAGGTGACAGAGGAAGAGACATGGATTTGACAATTTCTGCAATTTTTTTCTCTTTTAACCTTAATAGAAAATAAGAAAAATGCATGCCAAGAAGCTGTGTTGGAATAAGAAGTAAGCTTTCTGATGCTGAGAAATGTCAGGACGCCTGGGAGGCATAATATCAAGTGCATAGACAGAACAACACAATCTTTAACTAAGTGAAGTTATTTTTCCCTCAAGACCCCTACTTTACTCAGAGACTGACTCAGAGGACAAACAGGGACTGTTTACCGAAGGAAGGAAGAATGCTCCTGGTTGCAGAGCAACGAACGAGGCAGCAAAATGAGTAATGCTCTTAGACTTACTTAACATAGGTGAAGGTACCCAGGAAAATGGCACACTGTCTATAGCATCCCCATCAGATACTACAGAGTTGTGGTTGACCTTATGAAATCATTAAGTGTAATGAAACTGCATTAAATCTTTGCCCTCTGCCTGGCCAGACAGTACAGAACATGAATTATCTCACAATAGCTCTACGTATGTAATGTTGATTACAGATACCTGATATATAATAGCAGTAATAATAAGAATAAAGAAGGTCTTCAGACTAAATCCTTACTTTATCTGTTATCCTTACTTTAGCTGTTTTATTTTATAAAAATAAGTTAGCCAGTTAAACAGGGCTTGATTTTCAGTGTCACATAAGTTTTTCTTGAAACTCAGTCCAGGCAGAAATAAGAGGTTTGAAACCTAAATTATAGGGAAACGGCAGTTCTTTTGGGTAGAAAATCAATCTTCCCAATGTTAACACCTCCTTTCAAGGCTCACTGGCATTCCTTCTGAACAGTGTGGTACAGTTGTTGGTAGATATTGTGCCTGGAGGTAGAGAAACAAGTATCTCATTTGTGAGCTCTCTCAGAAGCAGACTATGAGGAGCCTGGTAGCTACGTCGGTCCTTGCCTGGGCTCTGATGGTGGCGAGTCTCTTCCAACAAGCTGCCTGAGACTTCCCCTTGTAGGTCTTGGCAGGTCTCTCAAATCTATGTGTGCCTCTGGCAGCTGCCTGTGATGCAGGGATATTGATGTTTGCCCATCTGGGGCTAATCTTGCACGGATGTGTTCATGCGTGTCTGAAATGGACTCAGTCATCCTGACTTTTAGAAGAAAAAGACATAGAATGGACAGGCATTTCTCTGTAGGTATTCTTGTCTTAACTGTGCAGGTAATGGCAGTGATATGAGTGTCATTTTGTGCATACCTTTCCATGTTTCAGCACAGTTGTTTTACTCCAGAAATCTCTCTTCAGTAGCTGCCATCTCAGTGTCTTTGGTAGGACAGCTTCGAGTCCACCAACTGACTATCAAGGCAACTGGTGGCCCATACCCTTGTTGTGATTCCTGCCAACACCCATGTGTACAGTTCACCACACAGCCCTGGAGACATCCTGATGGTAGGACCAGTGGGTTTCTCTTAAGGTTCAGCAGAGCTCTAGGAACTCAGCAGAAATACTACTGATCTGAGGCTAGATGTGACAATTCTGAGCTCGAAAGTCAGAGGACAGAGAAATTTAAATAAAATATATAGCATGGACTTGCTCAAAGGTACTAAAGTTCAGTATGGATAAAAAGATTCAGTCAAATGAGGAAAAAATACAGAAAATCTCCCATAAATTCCCTTAGACTGCACTGTGCCTTTACTGTTGTGTGTTTCCTATTTGTTTTAGCCTGTGGACTAAAGTCTAGGAAGAAAAGAGAGAAGGCGAATTCTGTATTCTGTGTGGATGAGAAAAGTTTATAAACAATGGTAATGACTATGTACAATGCATTTATGCCTAGACAGCTCGCGCAGATCTCATTTCATAATTACTGTGTGACATATCAGAGCCCAATGGACACTGTTGTAATGAAAAGTTTTAAAGCTCCTCTTAAATCATTAGTTGTTATTGTATTCAGGGAAAGGAATTGGAGACAAGGTCACAGAAACTATAAATCTATTTTAGAAGTCACTGCCTACATCAGGTGAAGGAAATTAACCAATTTGGTGATCATATCTGACAGAGTGATAAAGGTCGCTTAAGACCTTTCGAGCTTTTTATACTTTTGATATCATACCTCATTTTCAGCATGAATGGAAAACTCAATTGATTTAAAGAAATATGTGCTTTAATTTACAGCAGATGAAGCTTAGATCATCAGATATCCATGTTTCCAGCAATGATTAAAATTGTATAGTTGGGGCTGCCTTTCTAGACATTGGCAGACTCAGCATGTAAACACATGGAGAGCGCAGATTTCTGAGTCCTTAGCCATTAATTTAGTTCTAAACCAAGGCCTTGGCTGCCTGCATGGAGGGGAACGGTGTTCAGGTGGGGCAGGAGATGAACTTCAGATTTATGTTGCAGTCCGCACATGCCCGCTCACATACACCTCAGCAGACATAACAGAGGGCCAAGGCCTGCGGACAGAATGAGTAAGGCTACACAACTCTTGGTAAGATGCTCCATTTCGGTACTGTATTGTGTTTCCCTATAAAAGAGCAGTTGTTGCTTTTCAGCATATAATACACAATTTAGTGGCAACTTGTGTATACCTATGGGTACTCATAGCCATTTCGGACAGCTGGGAACCATGATGATTTCTATTTAAATACTACAAACCATAGAATGGCAAATCCAAACCAAGCTGCCATACTTTAAACAAGATCTGGATGTACAGGATGAGCCGTAAAAGCAACTAATCATTGTTCCAACAAACCTTCTCCTGGATGAATCAGAGCTGTTTGTCCTGATTTCCACCATTTACATTTCAAAATGCTTCCTGTACCTTTTTCATTCATTCCAATGTACAAGCCCTTCCTCTGCATGCAGCTGCCCCTGTCCCAGTTTTACTCCTCAAGCTTTTCTTTGTCATAACAGAGCATGTCACCCTCACACACTGCCCCACTATATCCCTATGCCAGTTTGTGATTTACAAATGGAGAACTGGGAAACTGCAAAGTGACTCCCTGGAAAGCCACTGGAAAGGCACTTGGCACTGCCCTGAGCTCAGAGACTCCTAAACCCAACTACTGTCCCAGCTCTGAGGCACAATTTAAAGCCACCTCTGTGCTCATTGCTTCCACCAAACGTAAATGTTGGTAGGAATATTGTGAGTCAGGATATTACAGAACTGGGAGAACTAGAGAATCCTGGATATGAGCATTTTTGAGCTGGAAGATTAGTAATTAATTGTAGGACAAGCGTCAGCATGTAAAATCCCACCATAATTTACATAAATTATTTAAGTTACATATGGAGTACTCTAGACTTATGTGGTCAGGAGTCCTATGCTCTTGCATTCACATATTAATTGAAAGAACTGGTGTCCTGTGTGAAATCCTTTAAGCATTTTTTAAAAATCTGTAGTTCTCCTTTAAGTTCCTTGTGCCTTCTACGTTTGTCTTCATTTTTTTTACTGTTATTGTGAGGCAAGAAATGGATGGCTTTGTACACCTTGGTCTCTGCCTACTGTGATGGCTGTTTGGATGCCAGTGCAATCAAGTACCACACAATCAAGACGTAGCCCGGGTCGTAATTGGATGTTTCGCACAGCAGCAGCATAAGTTCAGGCAGAATTTCTCCTAAATACATACATCTGTTTCACAGTCTCACACTGAATGTTTTCTGATGTATTCCTCACCTTCTAACTTTCTCTGCTTGGTTATAAGACTTTCTGCATCATATAAAATATTCAGTTCTTATGAGAAGGACTGTTAAAATCTGTTTTTGGAAAACACTAGCCCATCTAAGTGGAAAGTTTTGTAATATGGTCCCTAGAGTAGTCATATTCTGGATTTGTATAATCTGCTTTTGAACTTTGCACCAATGGCTGGGCCATAGAACCGCCTTTGTTCATTACTTTATTTTCCTGTGTTCTGTAAAGTCTGCTCATAAAATGCCTTTGAAAGCCAAGGGAGAAGGAGAGGGATTCTAGAAACAGTCAGATATTTCAAGAAGGTAGTCTTAAAATTTAAGCTGTTCTATATCTCCCAATAACTGATAATTTGGTTGAAGCTACAGACTTTGGTTACAAGGTTATGCTTGTTATAATGTTATATACATAGCAATACGAATGTGGGTAGTTTTGCAGATGGCTAAAGATAAATGTCTTAGGGAGAAGGTGGTTTAAATACAAGCAAAAAGTAATATCAATTCAACCTTCCTATAGCTAATGACAGTTTTTAAATGAATGCCTCGTTTGCAAAAAGGATAATGGTAACTACATTAGCTATTGGATTTTGTTGGTAGCATTGTCTTGACTAATAAACTTATGTCTTATACTGGAGGAGTGTGCACACACATTAAAATGTTGGGAATATTCTGGTTTACTCGGTTCTGACACAGCATTCGACCCGCTAGGAATGTTATGCTTTGCATGAGAAAGGCGCATCTTTTGTGGAGCTTCAGATATTGCCTTGTTTTAACAACATTTGCAGAAACAAATCATGATAACGATCACGCCTCATTGTGCATGAATAACTGCACTTTTCACGCTTTCATGGGAGTCTGGGAAGGGAAGAGGATGATCACAGCTGAATGAGACAGGCATCCGCCCATGTGTTCTGCAGGAATTATGAGCATCAACTACACAACAGAGACAATAAAGTCCAAAATGGTGATTAGAAAGAAGACTTATCCAGTGCCTGCCTAATCCTGGAAGAACCTGAGCTCTTGAGGTACCTTGCAATTGAACTCAGCCCCTACACATACTTTGGCTTGTAGTTCTGTGAACCCCCAGAACTGCCCCACAGCCCCTATAGCCCAGGTTGAACCCAGATATGGCTGCAAAATAACACTGTGACCCCTTGTATTTACAATGGCTGTGTCTGCTGCCTCCTTGCACCAGCTCCTTGTACAATAGCCTGGTGGTTAGAGAGGGAAGGAGTTGGGGTGACTCCAAGGTTCTGCTGCCAGGATTATTTATAGAACATATTAAGACCCTTCCATAAACCACAGGGGCTGAGAGTAGAACTGAAGTGTCCATCCCTCCTAGGAGATACGTTCTCAGCGCTAGTCCAGCTGATCATACTCTCTCTGCCTCATCCTGATAAAATTAATTTTGCAAATATTTCTGCACCATTCTGCCCTGGCAGCCGCAGTTCATCCTATAGCCAGACAGGGGAGAGCACTTTTAGGGCTGGGTGGATGTTAATTCCCACACCTGAGGAGACCATATTGAACAACATTTATCTGTGCACCTAACCTCTGTTTACATAGCTAAAAAAAAAAAAAGGTCCTTTCTCTTCTGGTAAAGTCCTATTAGGCTGTGGTGATATAGCCAATACTATGCCTTGAGATACAAATTTAGGGGGAGATTTTCAAAGGCAGAAGGGAATTAGCCTCCTAGTAGCATTTAACTGTTCATAGGATATGAGGACTATCTTCTAACATGCGTTGGAATAGCATCCTCTCCGGTATTGTTTATCTGACTCAAGCCCCGTTCAGAAAGAAGGAAAACAATTCTGATCATTTAGAAAAACATAATTCTAAATGGATTCTGAAGTTTTGCTAAGCATCAAACTTTAAGAGAGAAATCATATTACTTTACAGTATTTCTCAAGACTATATCAATTCCAGACTCCTTGCCATTGTGCCATAGCTCTGGAAAACAACTCACAAATGTTAAAACAATCTAGCAGAAATAAGTGAAGTAAGGATGAAAAAGAGTAGTGTTGGACTGGGGGTGGTTCTGCCACAGCTCCCATCTCCCTCTTGCTGTCCGCTGTGGCTCATGATTAGCGTTTGGCTGTGTGTTTTGTTAGTATTTTCAGCACAGTAGTAGAGTGAGCATTAATGGGGCTAATTATTGTGAGCTATAATTTAACTCAGTTATCAAACTCATAAACCAAGCATTATCAGATTTATAAACTCAACATGCTCAAGTGTCCTCAGCGATAATGAACTTGCTGAGTCAGATTATTTCCCTGCAATTGTTAATAAAGTCAGAAATAGATTTGGACTGTCTTGTATTTAGTATTTCCCACTGCTGTATTACATGGACACCAAAAATCGACAATGCTTGAGAACACAATCCTCAATGTGCTTAATTTTTTTAACATAAAGCAGAAACCACTTCATTTTTCGTTTGTTTGTTTTAAATCTGCAAGACAGGATTGTTTTGATTTTTACTGCAATAGCTGTGAAACCTTCCACTGCTTTGCTTACCTCAGTACCTCATAATCATCTTTGGGTAAGACAAACCAGTATCTGGTATCTACAAAACTTCATTTCTACAGATTCAGAAAATTTTGGCCTCTTTACATAGGTCAAATGTTGTGCCAACAGAAGCAGGACTGACTTCCTAACATTGTTGTATTAACATACCTCAGTTTTAGCCTGGGGGAGAGGGAAATGATGTTGTTTGGAATGAGATGGTAATTTACTTTCCATGCTTTCTCAGTCCTAAGGCATCTTTTCAGGATGAGACAGCCAGCTGTGTAAATTGAAATTGGTGAACAATTGTCCACTGGGGGCTCTAACATCTGAAGAGCAGAGTTATACGCTCTTCTCTGTCCATGAAGAATATGGTGTTTTCATTTTACAGGGATAAGGGATTTACTGTTAAATTAATGGACATTTCAAACTGCAGTGGCAACACATGTTACTGCCTGCATTACTGGGAAATAACTTGCATCTGTGCAAGTTATCACTTGGAAAGAAAAGCTTCCGGTTAACTGTGTGATGGCACGAGAAAATCACACCTTCTACCCATGTGCCAGGGGAAATGAGGTCACAGGCTCTCACCACATGCCTTGCAAGTAGATATCTCGTGTACAAGTTCGGACAGGCATTAAATTGGTTATGCTTCAACTTCTGATTTTTGTTTTCATTAACATCTGCACTCTTACGTGGCCTGGAGCGTTTTGTCCTTTTTATAGCCTTCCTCGGTAAAGCCGTGGAAAGCCGATCTCAAATTCTCATTAATGGCCTTGGATTTTCAGGTCATTCCTTACAGCAAAGACTCTGTTCTCCTGCTTTTCTCATGGCGTGACACCTATACCCCCATGGATATCCTCACCCTCACAGTCAATATTCACATCAGTGTTTCTAATTGTACTTGGCTAAGTCATAGGATCAGCCTCCAGAGGAACTTAGACCAAAGTGCTTCTTGGCCAAAAGGGTCAGAAAGCCACCAAACTGAAAGCCACACAACACTGTGGATTAATGGGAATTTACCCTACACACCACAAGAAGCTGAAGCCTCCATCAGTCTTCAAGGTTTATGTATGATTGTACGCTCTGATCCCTGAGCTTATTCCCTGTCTTCCTGAGCCAAGAGTAAGATAAATAATAGGTCTTCTATTGTTCTTATGCAGCAAGCCAGTGTAATTTGCAGAAAGTTATCACAGTGGTTACATACATATCTATATATATATAGCAAAGTTAAAAAAAAAAAAGAAAAAAACCTTGATTCAAGTGTCTTGACTGTGTGGCAAGATCTGGTAGAAATTATATTGGTGCTACCACCAAGGCAGCTGAATAATTACAAGTTGCTGATATAAGGACAAAAATGTGTTCAATGTAGATGAAAATTAAGGGAAAATAACTGTGAGGTAGAATAACTTGGGCTCTTCATTCATTATTAGAAATAGCACAGGTGTGACAGTGAGTCAGCCCTCTTTCCCTTCGAAGGAGAGATATCTTCTCTTCTGTGTAGCAAAGCCGAGGGGGGCATTCCTGCAAGCCAGGTTAGGAGGAACTTGCCCTAAGAAAAGAGACATTTTGCTGTATACCAAGTCAAGCATTCCTATTCCAAGTACATTGATATCACTGAAGCAATTCAGAACTTCTGGTCCATCTCCCAGTAAGCAAACACTGCTCTAGAAGTGTGTTCACTGCAAGTCATTTTAACCTCAGCATAAATGTTTATTTTTCCCTTCTCTCTCTTTTTGTGTCTTTCTGGGTTTAAGAAAAGACCTTGTGGTAACACTGATACCATGTCAATCAGATGACAGGCTGTCTTTTTCCATTTAGACATGGTAGTAGGTCATTATGAGAGGTAAAAGATAGGTTATGTCCCCAAAACCTGGCAAAGCATTGAAAAATAGTACCCATACATCAGAAAATTCTTCTAAGTAGCACTAAAAACAACAAATCCCCATTTTCTCAGGCCTAATCCTGTGATGTATTTTGTAAACATAACCACCAAGGTCAAAGGGAGATAAAAGAACCCTAAGTCCATTGCATGCATCATTGTTTATTCCTTCTTTAATAGAAGAGTTTCAAGAAGAAAAAACGTATCATTATGACTTAACTGATGCTCCTATAACTGCTTTTGATTTAAGAGATAAAATTAAATTAGCAGATAAGCTCTTTTATTTCTGCTCAGCCACTAGCATATTCAAATAGGGTATTAACTTGTCCCTTTAAAAGGCACAGTAACAAAAACAAACTGGAAGGCAGTAGCTTATTAGTCTGTGTTTTTGTACAGCTATCTGGAAACTCTGCTTTGCTGTCATTATTTAAAGCTCATAAACAAGACGTACTATCAGTGATTCTTGAGACTGGAATTCGTGGGAATTGTCTAAACAAAACGTATTCACTCCTCTTACGTGTAACCAAATACATAAATGTTGTTGTCTTTTTATTCTCTACAGATGGTTTGTATCTCCAGAGATTTACAGAAGAATTCATAAACTGGCATCACTGGTATGTAAGAAATGTGAAGCAGCCTCTGCTCCCATTGTTCCCTGACTGTGAACCTGCCACCAGCTGAAAGAGTTGGCTCAAAATACCCAACTTTCAGCACAGTTCCAGTGAGATTACAAAGCTGACCCTCTCGTGTTTTGGGGACTCCTCAGAACTAGATATACAGGTTGATAAGTAAGAATTGTCATCTCTTTCATTCATCTATTTCTACATCCTTTTATTCTTCTGCCCTGGCACTTGCAGCCTAAGTAGACAGGGGATACTGATTAAGTAACTCAAAGGAAATGATTGTAACCAAATGCTCTGCTGAGTGAACCCCTCCAAGAGCTCCAAAACCATAAGTGAGCTGGTGCACTTGTCGTTAGAGGCAACATGTTCATCCAACAACAACCTGTCAAACTGACTTGTTAGCATGGCTGATAATACTCCTGCATTTTCGCTGCCAGAGAAGAGCAGGGGACATCACATATGCCATTGAATATCTTGTGAAGAGCATCAGAAAATAATAAAAAGACATTATTCATACTTTCTCAAAAGATTTGTGGAAAGGCTGGGAATTGAATCCAGACCGCCTGATTGCTTTTACGGGGCCTTATGCACAAGATCAGCCTGCCTTTTGAAGCTCGATGTTCTGTTCTTTCTCTGTTTGACAGTCCTTTCCCTTGTTGTCATTTGTCTTTGTATGTGCTGAGTTGCCCACGTGAAGACTGCTAAAATCGCAATACAAAAGATTTTGCCAGATATTATTTTTTTAAAAGCTATGTTGCTTATATGTAATACAGTGTAAATACATGCTCTACTTTAGGAGTAGATTAATATGAGACTGCCCATAGGAAACGTACTTGTGGAAGAACAGCTCACTCAGAATGTATCCAAGCAAGACCAAAAGAAAGCTAGTTCTGAGAAATTCTCAAGACATGTCTTATATAACCCGGTGGTATCACAGTGCTTTCCCTGGTGAATTAATAATTACATCTTCCATACATTTCCTCCTCCTTGAATAAATACTTCTCTGTGTGGAGAAAGGGCAGTAAACTCAGTCTTTCTTGGAAGAGGGACATTCAATGCTATGCCAACCATTCATGACAAAAATATCTCCTAAAAGAAGGTCCTAAAATATTTTCCAAAAATGTTTAAAATTTTTATTTACCTGTTTTTTTTAAATGAACTTCCCCCATCAAGTTGACCTCTTAGAGAACACTGTCCCCAGATCTCAGGTGCTTCATGATTTGTTTTGTTTCCAGAGGGATACATTCGTCAAAATGGTCCCTAGATATGCAGTCAGTTTACTCTCTACATGATTGTGGGGTGATTTGCTAAGACCTTAAGAGACAGGGACCGCAGCCTAAAACTGGAATCCACTGTACTGTGGCCTTGTATTTGTGAAGGGGCACAGGGATCATAGCCTGAAGCAGGATAAATACCCATTTCATGCACAGCCAAAGACCATAGTCCACCTGGATGCTAAAAAAACCAACAGGAATTCTGTGCCCAAGTGGATGGGATGCCATTTTCTCCTACTCTAGTGGTTAAACAGCACTTTTCTTGGGAAGTGAAGATAGCTGGCCATCCAAGTTTAGAGAGAAGCCAAAGAAGGTCCAAAGACTGCACTTGGATCTTACATACATCTAAAAGGAGGCAGAAACAGCCCTTCATTTTTACCATTTTGTTCAGCACTACCGGGGCTTAAACGTGTTTGTTGTTTTCATTTGGTTTGTTTGTTTTTTTGTTTTTTGGTTTTTTTTCTGAATTCACTGATTCCCCAAAGACACTTCACTACTTTAGTTATGGCAGCACTTGCAACAGTCAAGAATCCACTTTAATTGAGCATTTCCAAGAATTAAGAATCTGAGCAGCTGTGAGGGGGTTCATGGGACCAGGAAAGGGCCAAATCCCAGTTTCATCTATGAGATTCCAGGGAGCCGGAGATGTAGCTTGATTTACGGGGAGGCGCAAACTCTCCGCAGGAGAATGCAGAAGGAAGAGCCTCAAGGGAATCTTTGATGAGATAAAACAATCTAGACATAAATAAAGACTTCAATGGATTTGTCCCTTCATTATTTTGGAGCCTGATCCAAAGCCCCGTTAAGTCAATAGAAGAACTCCAGCTGGGGTTTAGGTGAAGAACTGAGGGTGCAATTTACACACGACTCATGTCACTCAGGAACATTTCTCTATTGTAGGGAAATACGCTTGTTAAAGTACTGAGCTGACACTGAGAGCATTCAGCTATTACAGGATATTCTTTCATTGAGTTACTTGTTGCTGTCCAATAAAATAAAATATAGGAAACCCTTTAGTGTTTCATCAAATTCTTGTTCATTTCAAAGAGTACCAATATTTCTGTGTCTGGCTCATATATTAAAAAGTTTGCCAGCATATTAAGTTTCTTTTTTTTTGTCATAGGCTTAGCTTCAGATCTTTCTATGACTTTTACTAGGGGCTATTTTTGAAGGATTCAAGTCTGTTTTGCCAGCATAACCTTCAATTTCTAATGAGTGATATTTCAAAAGAGACTTTTCCATTGGTAGGTAACAGAAAATAAAGTTACCTTGAAATTTAATAAGTGTTATTTACTCTATATCTACTAATAAATCCCATCATACATCCTGCTTTCTAAAATGCTAGAGGTTATAGTCTCTTCCTATTTGACATCCAGAAGTTAAAGAAACATTTAATTATTTCACTTGGGGGAATCTTAGACTTTTCTTTTTCTACCTTTTGATTTTTCATTTGTACAACCAGGTAAAATTGCTACTATCACCAATTTCAAGACTTTTTTTTAAAAGATGCCATATTTTTTCTTCCTTTTAAGCCAAACATTCTCCTTCCAATATTATGGTGATATAAAATATTTTAATCACAACACACAAACATTTAATTCACTTTTCGCTTCCCATTTTTTCAGGGTACAGTACAAACCTAATTACAGTTATTGCAGAGGATTTCCTTAGACGTTGGTAGATTTTAGATAAGGAATAAAGCATGCCATAAATTCACATACACATGCATTGTGTGTGTATGTGTGTCTATATAAATCACTTGTAAACAATGTTAGGTTTCTTGGTATTGTACACTACTATAATGTTCCTCTTAAAAATTTATGGATATACACATATATGCTGCAATAGCCCATTTACACCAATAGGCTTTTTAAAATCAACAGCAGATATAAATCTGTATTTGTAGTTCCAGTCACCCTAATACGTTGCTATCATTCATATTATGGGGGGATGAATTATATTATAATGTACCTTCTGGGTTGTATCTTTTACATTCAAATATGTTCTAATAATTGCCCTGCAATACCTGGGAGACAACTGAAATTAAATGAGCACATGGAGTTCTGTGGCATGAAATATTTCTCCCCTTGATCTGCAGGGATTCTTTTAGTGCTGTTTTACTGTTAATAAATACATTAGGAACTTTGTCAGTTTAAGGAACCTTTATAAAAAAAACAAAAAACTCATGTAGATTGGGGATCTTTGGGGAGGTTTTGAAAATGTGTTTGGAGAACTAGTTAAAAGGTTGTTACAAATAATAATAACCAGTATTTGCCAAATTATTTTCCACTCATTAATGCAATTTAAACCATTTTTGTTTACTTAAAAATAGAAAAAATATGTTTCAGCCCAAAGCTTCCCCTTCCCCTTATATCACTAGTTAGATATTAGATATATTACACACATAAAAATGTAAACATCAATACACTGAACTTTTCTAATCATTTTAAATTTTGCTATTAGCAATTTTCTTCACTCGCTCTGTGTGTGTGCATATATGTGTATGAGTGCACGCATATGCCTCTGATCTGGCTTATACACTGTACTAAATTGTTCAGTAAATACACTGCAGCAGGATAAGGTCTAACTGGAAGAAAATTGTTGTGAGTTACAGGAAATTAAAAAATTCCTGCAATACCAACCCAGTACTCAAAGTCAATCTGTGGTATCCCACAATCCACTCGGCTCTGAAGTCAAGCCAGAATGATTTTTGAAGAGTAATTTCAAGCCTTATAAAGGGTCACATCATGTATTAAAGCCATATTTGCTTCTGTGTTTTGTAAATTTTGAACTCATTACTAAACCTTTGTCTCTTATACTGTACGTCTGGCTCTGAACTCTCCTTCATCAATCTGATCCTTAAAACTCCAACAAAAAAACATGCAACACATTTTGCATGTGAAAAAGTGGCAAAACAAATAGATGCCAGCATTTAAGAAGGAAGGCTCTAAGAAGCTTGCTTTTTTTTTGTACTTCAGATAGGAAAAACTAGAGCAAAAGATTGCTCAAAATTGATATTTTTCTGACCACCTTTGGGAAGTGCTGAGTGCCCTCAACTCCTGTTGACTTCACAAGAGATTAAGAGAGCTCAGCACCTCCCAGTATCAGTCCCATGGATATATATCTGTATCTATTCACATACACATACGTACATATATAATGAACTGCTAACAAACAGTGGATCATCTACTCTTTTCCCTGGCCAAATTCTTTGTGAAAGGATCAGACCCAAGGTTAGAGGTAAAACCATATGCAATTTACAATAAGCAAAACGTGTCTATAAACAAAATACAATTGGAAATCTGGGAATCATTTATATAAAGAGTGCTGGCAAAGTGCAGGCATATGTGTACAAAACACCGCAGCACCTCCACAGATTTCAACAGTTCCATTTCTGAAGTTGCTAAACTAAGCCTTTATGGTAACTTGGGTCTGAGAAACAACACACCGTTAGCTAAAGACAAGGGGTTTACCCCAAAAACACATTCAAAACTAGGGTGGGACGGCACATCTTAAAACCCAACAAAGCTGTGTGCATGGCTTGGGCTTTGATTTTACTAAGCCCTCTTCTCCTGAAGGATACTGTCATTGATCTTCTCTCACTCAACGATTCCCACAGTATTTCATTATATGCCTACATCACATATTTACACTGACTGGTCTAAACCTCTCCTGTTTTCCCCAAATACTTTCTTTTTTTTTTTTCATTATAATAGTCCTGGAGTGCATCAGCTAGAAGAGTCTGGAACAATTTAAACAGGCATTCAATGAAGATATCCAGGGAAGTGGTTGCAAAATTAGGATGAGATGCAGCTTGGGCAGGGACTGCAGCCCGCAGCAGCTCGCAGAACAAACTGCATGGGAAAACACCCCATCATGTGGCTTTCACTCTCTCTATCAAGTCGAAGGCCCAGCCAGGTCTGGATGTGGGTGAGAAGTGAGAAGAACAGGTTTTGTCCCTGATTTCTGCCTTGTGGAGCACATTGATATGGTCAGAGCTGGCCAGGCAGTCAGCAGAGGGGTATCCACTCCTGGAAGTTGTCTAGACTTTCTTGAGCTGTCGGCATGTGCCAGGATAGATACACAGACACCAGGCTGGGTCTGGATGAAGCTCTGAGCTCTACTGATGCTCCAACATGTCTGCATGCACTAGGACAATAGATATACACATGTATTCCCTGTGCTACAAGCTCCAAAAGGCTTTGGAAACTCGTTGCAGTGGAAACACACTACCAAGAGCCAGAAGGCAAAGACGAACAGGCCAGAAAGAACAAGAGAAGAGGATTGTTTTAATGTTCAGTGGGTCACTGAGATAGAGGGAAGAAGAATCAATCACTGTATTTCAGCATCGACAAGTGGTTTCACTGTGTGAAGACTTGGTGCAACAGTTATGATAACTCCCTGAGGCTGGTGGGTCATTGGATTGATTCCTTTTTCTGCCATAGATGCCTTGTGAGGCCCTGGACAGCTCATTTCAGCTCTGTTTTCACTGAAGAGATGCCTCTACTTGTGGAAGAATGGCTTGGTTACCATGGATGATAAGAGTAAGGACTGAGCAGTGCTATCTCAAACCCTCTGGCACGCTGGACAACTGAAGTCAGAATTTCTACTGCACTTAGGTGTTTTGGGTTTCAGTGGTTAATGCAAAGACAAACTTTTCATCTCTGTAACCCCTTTTCAACCTGCATCTATCAGCCTGTAACTGGCCATCTATCTTGATTCAAGAGAGCAATGATTTATTTAGACTACGTAGGCTCCAATACTGCCAAATTCTGGTTCTGTCTAGTCAATGGAAAGTAGCCTTGATCAATATTTTAGCAACTTGGATAGAAAGCTTAAATGCAACCTCATTTTCCCACCTGTAAAACTGGGACAATAGAACTCATTAGAGCAAGTAGTACTCTAGAGGTGCGGAAGGGAGAAATATTTTGAGAAAGATTATGGGATTATCTCATGCTGTTATGATGTGGCACATTTTCATGAAAGAAATAAAAGAACAGAGACTAAACCAGAACTGGACCAAATTAAAGGATTATGGAGGTTGCAAAGGAATTCTGATGCGACCTGTGAGATACTAACTTCTCTGAGACAAATGAAACACAAATTCTGGTGCCTGATAATACAAGACAGGTGAGTGATGTATGTGATCTCCATGAATCACTGGCCATCTGAGGCAACAAATGGTACAATATTAACAAGTTTTCTACTTGAAGAGACATATTTCACAAGAAAACTAACACAAGGCATTAGAGATTAAAGGACTGGCAAAAAAAAAAATATATATATATGTGTTTCAGTGAACATTGGGATAGTGATATAACATCTGATCAAATATGTGGAGGCAAAAAAACACTAGAAAAGGAGAAGAAAAGTGAAAGTTTATTTTATTTTTATTTCCAGGAAATTGTATTCTGTAGAAAATAGCATGTTTAAGTGTGTTAAATGTTGATGTACATTCCTTAACATGGACATATGCTCAAAGAACATTACATACTCTCCGACTCTACCTGTGTTTATCACAATAGTGCTGTTTCTAATGGAACACAGAATCCCCCAAGTCCCAGTAAGATGTAGGCTATATGACATAAAATAGTTAACGGAACTCCGCCTATGCCATGATTATACATGTGGTTGTTATAAAACGATGTTGATAAATTTCTCTAAAACTGTACAACTCACATTTGGGGGTTTGGTTTGAGGTAACGTGCATCAGAACCACAAAATGAAGGAAGAGGCATGCTTGGAAGTTCTATGTGTCTAATTCAGAAATGTATTCAGGCAAAAGACGTCTCCTTGGAGGCTGATAGAGAGAGGTTCTGCAAATTTCCTCTGCAGGAAAATATACATATGTCGGGAAAGGCACGGCTCCAGTATGGTTGCTATAACCCTTTGAGCACCCCACATTAACTTGATGGCAGACCAGGTGACTCCACCCACATACAGGAATCAGGTTCTTTGGAGTAACTTTATAATCTCGGTTTTAACAAACACAGCATCCCAGTGAAGCTGGTTCTTTCAGAAATCAAATAGTTAGTAAAACTCTAAAGATGTCTTGAAGATGCAAATATACAGCCAGTTCAGGTTAAAAATCAGACCTTCAGCCTGCTATGCACAGGAAAAGAAGGGCTTCCAAATCTGCCACAAATGACACATTTGTTTCTGTACACATCCTCCTCTCCCTCACCTGTCCTGAAAAAACAAATTAAATTTAATATAATTATTATACTCTGCTTGTACATATATAACATTCAGGAGACAGTAAGAGCTAATTCACAGAAGCAGTTTTCAGATATTTTGTAGTGGCAACCTATATTTACATATTATGGAGATGGACTCTGCAAGAAACTCAAATTAAATTGATGGAAAGCAACTTAGCTTATTGAAATATTTGCACAACTGAGGCAGGTGTGATTTTCTCCAACGAACATAGGGTGAAAAAATAAAAGTAGAAATGAATATGGAAAAAAATGGCAGTTTGTAATGGGACAGTGGCAGC
Source organism: Streptopelia decaocto (assembly GCF_964273445.1). Lineage (NCBI taxonomy): Eukaryota > Metazoa > Chordata > Aves > Columbiformes > Columbidae > Streptopelia > Streptopelia decaocto. The sequence continues at coordinate 65,619,699 of NC_138659.1, read as the reverse complement.
TCTACCGTAACTGTGGTTAGGATTGTTTCCATTATAAATCCAAGATTGTAATCCCACTGCTACAAATCACAATAAAATAGTTTCAGCTTCAAAGATGGCATATATGGCCTCTGGCCAGGAAATTGTTTGGGCAAATTTGAGGTCATATGTCAGATATCAAATATTTTTTTGAAAGTGAGCCATACTTGATGCATTTCTTTTCTTACTATTTAATCACACCTTAAATAGCTGCTGTACCGCATGGCTCATCCAGAAAACATAAAACAAGGCTAATTAAAAATATATTCCTGCACTGAAGATTAAGTCAGACATGAGTAAAGCATATTTTAATATTCCACTCATGACAAATTCAGAAATATAAGATTGGTTAATGTATAAATCTTTGAGATTTACAGCAAATGGGAAATCTGCCATGCTGATGAGGTATATGAAAATCAGTTTTATCAGAGATGTCAGTCTATAGATCAGTGATATCACTGCAGTATGTGTCTGGTTTAGCACCAAATGAGTGGGGACTGTCTTTGGATAACTGCTTGAAAGAGCATGTGAAAATGAAAGTCACATCCTTAAAACAGTAGTTCTCTGTATGCAAACTGCTGTATTTATTAGTATTGGCAAAATGGCAGTTTGCTTCTCTTTTGGGCAGTGCATATAGAAATGTTTGTATTTCTCAGTCAGATCTGTCGTGGCAAAATATTGAATTATATTAATCAACTGCCTTAAGCCAAATGATCAAATGACCTTGGAGGCTGGATCCGTTGTGGTAGTTTTAAAAGAAGAGTGTCTAGCTCAAGAGAAGTGATTCTTGGATAAAATCCCAGCCTCCATCGAAGTTAATGAGAACATTACCACTGAAGCCATTCAGCACAGCATTTACTACCTGCCTACACTACGTGGTTGTGCCCACACTTTGCAGCCTTGACCCACCATTGTGCACTGTATCCATCTTCTCATTGAGTGTCAAACAAATCTCGGGCTGTGCCATTTATTTTGGACAAATTCATATAAAGGGACAGAGGGATCTTCAGCAAACTCCAGTGGATATTCTGGACCAGGACAGCTGGGAGGCCAGCACTGGATACAGCTCCAGAAAGTGTGTCCAGGACAGACAGTCCTGAAGGACATTTAAGATTTCCAGTTTTCTATCCTACATTGTGTGTTTCCTCTTTCTTATGAAACCAAACTGTAGAGAGGACTAGATTTATAGAAATCCTATCTCTGCCACATTTCAAGAACCTGTGTATTATAGCTTTTTTCTTTAAAATAATTCATCTTTTTAACATGCCTGTGGGTCAATGTGTAACTCAATGTGTTTTAAACATGACCATGGAGAAATATTCATGGCCAAGTTAAATTTTTTCTTCACAGTGGAACATATGCATATCATCATGTGGAATTTGGGCATCGCTATAGTGACTAACATATTTGTGGTACTGCTCCTCCAGGAATTTGATTCCTAGCAATACAAGATCAGGTTCATTTGATGTTTATATTGAATCTTGCCATTGGTTTTGCCATAATTGAGCTGCTTTTGATAATCCATTAAACAGTCTCTGGAAAGTATTCAAGTGCTAGAATATCATTTTATTAAGCTAATGAAAATCACTAGCCTGATATAAAGAGATGCAATTATGAAATCCACCCTGGAATAGCTTAGCATCTTTCATTTCTTCCTGGTAAAATCACAATGCAGCCATACTTTTAAATAGGAGCCATCCTTTCAAAGGGTTATGACTGAATGTTTTAGGTTAGCTATAAATTTGGGTAATACCTTAGGGAAGTCCCAAATGCAAACTAACGTGATACAAAAGTACTGAGCCTCAAAAGAATCATTAAAAGTTGCCTCAAAAATAGCAACCAAATTAATATATAACAAAATTATGACATTTCAATACAAAATGTGGAGACATATAAATGATCAATCTCCATTTCTCAAAAGCCACTAGAAAAAAAATCTCCACTTTTCTCTTTGTGTAGTTAATATAGTTCTGGTCTAGCCTGGAAGTCTGTACTATGCGGCAAGTTTGACAACCATCAAAGATGTATTACTTTTCACTTGTCTTTTTTAAAGAGCTATTTGTAGTAATGTTATACTCAGCTTCACTGAAATTGTGGGCTGCAGGTTTTGATACTGAACCCTTCAAATTGGTTCAGCTACAAATGAGTTTGATCAAAATTCCTATTGACTTCAGGGATCCAGGAATTTAGTCCCTGACTCAAGTACCTCTAGAATGAAAGATGTTAGGAATATACACTGAGATCCAAATGCCCAAAGCAGTCCATACTCGGCTTTTAATGATGCAGAATTTATACTGTTGACTGAACAATCAGTGCTTGAGTCTTTCTATAAGATAAACTGTCATCTGATTCCTTCATTCTTTCACACTTTGGGTACATGGAACTGACATAATCCAAGGTTTAAAGCTGAATAAACTCACATACTCAAGCAACACATCACACTAACCTCTGTATTAATTAAATGAGGTAGCCATCTCCTTTTGCTTTCTAATGTCTATTTATTTATCTAATTACCTGATGTTAGAGAAAATAGAGACTTTCCAGAAGCCTGAAAGGTTAGAAGATGGAAGGCTGAATTAGCCTCTTACAGAATAGATGTCTCCATCACAAAGTTGACATTACCTATGTCCTTAAGGTTCACTCTTACAGTCACTTTCTCTACAGCATGACTGTGAAGCTTGAACATGCTCATGGGGCAAAGCTGGACCTCCAGGTGAGAGGTGCTATCTATACAATGCTGTGCTTATTTGCTGGATTTATGTGAGACCTAATTCACCATGATGATTATCTAGCCACTTTCTGAAAGCCTCAGCCAAAGCACAAACATGTCAGCAAAAAACTCCCTATTAATTTCACTAATATTTGGATTAGGCTCCAACTATTTATATTTTGAATCCTGATGGGCAGAGATTTGTGCTGCCCCTACAAGAAGTGCATGGCAACACATGAAACCTGTGTGAAAGAGCTTCAAAGCTTTGCATCCCCAGGGCCCTAAGCTGCCCAATGCATAGACAGGTATAAATTAGACCACCTCTGTGCCCTACCTTCCAGGTTACTGTGGTCCTCCAGCATCTCCTGCCTGTCCTTAGCAGAATTTCCATCCCTTTTGCATCCCATTTCCATCCCTTTCCATCTTCTTGGTGTCAACTATGACACCAAGCACTGGAATGAAGTACAAGGGGTCTGCCTGTCCCCTGTGTAACAATGAAACCAGAATAAATTAGGTTTTCTGAGGCTTTACTTTATGAGTAAAATTAAAGATGCAGGGGTAAAGACATCTAAAAATGTAGTCCTCTTTCACCAAAGTCATCTTTGGAAAAAGATGTATTTGAATATCCAAATTTATTGTAACGTCTTCCAAAATGTCAGTCCAGATTTTTCTACTTGAATCAATTTTTAATTGCAAGATTTCCTTCAATTTTATTGAAAAATAAATGTTAAGATTCAATACCAAAAAAATCTCATATACATCCAGAATAATTGTGTTCCATCTGGCCAAGTGAAATACTTTTATCCATAAGAGTTTGTTTACTCAGTCTCTCAGAATGTCGGAAATAAAAACTCAGAATATCCTCCTATTACACAGTTTTTAAACAATTATTTTGGCCTGGTTTTCTTTGGAATTGCCAGCAAGCCAAGAAATCGGTTTTGTTCTTGGTGATCTCCCCACAGCACCAAGGTAGCAGGAGAGGGAAACTCCCATTGTGTGATGTGAGAGATCAGAAAACAGGGAGAACAGATGAGAAATAAAAGGCAAGGAGTCAGAAGTTGGAGCGAAGGAGGAGTGAACCTAGAGGCAAAAGACAGGGAGGGCGAGGTGATTTCCTTTCATGTTCCGGATTTCTGCCTCTTGCTTACCCAGTAAGGTGCATTCAAGGTGTTCCCCAGAGTGGAGGATAATAAAAGTATCTAGGAGCCCAAAGCCAAAGAGTGAACAGTAATACGAAGCCCTCAGCAACAATTATAACTGACAGCACGTCATTTTTAAGTAGATTTCAGATCTGGAGACTTGAGGTATGTTCAATTTTTCAACAAGGGAAAATTCCATGGAAAGCAGATATTGCTGCAGGCAGAGAGGGTGGAGAAGTTGAAGGGATATCATTCAACCAAATCCAGCTTTCTGTCAAAAAAAAAGCCTTGTTGGAAAATATTCAATCAATCTTGTTTAGGGCATATTCTCAAACTTGAGACCATGCACACTTGTTAAATCTTTGCACTCCCTTCTCTCTATTTAATATAAGTCTTGAAGCTCAGTTAAACCCCTTTTCCTCTAAATTGTAAGAGATCTCTTAGAGTAGGAAGGGGTGGCTTTAACATGGAAGTTAGACCTGGTGTTTAATCTGAAAGGAGTCATAGTCTGTTAATGGGTTACATCAGTTATATTGGGCAACACCAAGTATATTGGCAGACTATATATGTGCCTATATTTGAATATGATCACAGAATAAAATTATAATTTTAGCCTGTGAGTAATGGTTTTATTTACGCAGAAATATCTTGCATCTGTACATTTAAAGAGAATTTAGCAGCCAGACAATGCTGCTTCTGTTCCTGAATTTTAGATGCAAGTTCACGGTGTGATAAGTTAGCCCAGGCTAACTTGAGCGGGAGATGGGGAGAAATCTCTATTTCACAGCTGGTGTGGTCACCTTCCAATCGACACTTCGTAATGCTTCACCTCCTGACAGAACCCAGTGGTCTCCTTAAGTGTGCCTTGTTTGGGACTTTACCAGCTGGATTATTGCCAGTTTAGTTTCTAAAAGCTGGGAAGCAGGCAAGATCAAGCCATTTTTAATGGCAAACTCTAGAGCAAAGTCTCCTTGTTCAATAGCTTTACAACAGTAAAACCAGGCATTATTCACCTATCCAGATCTCTGCATTTGTTTTGGACCTCTTTGCTGTCTGAGTGCAGGTAGCAGATCGCAGAGGGGCTCCTCAAGAGCTGTTGGCCATAACCAAGCCACTTAGCAAAGCCACATCCTTCCATAATATGAGAATCAGGATTGGGCTTTGACTTCTAGCACCAGTTCAGAGACCAGTTTTGTTGAGGAGGGTATGGAGAGCATTGAAGATGTTGCTAATCTCAGACTCAGGAACTTTGAGGGGGAGGAGACTTCTCCTGGAAGCTGAGATCTCTTCTCAGCACAAATAAGATATGCAAGCTGCAGAAATACCAGCATGGATTTATGGCCTCACAGCTGTGAGGATCTGAGCTGCTATTTGAGTCTGTATTGCAAATAGGGTGAACTGCTACAAGACACAGGAGGGTTTTTATTCAGAACTGACTGATTCAGTTGTCTCAGGTAGAAGTAAATTGGAAGTTCTGAGTTCTCCTCAGAATTACGACGTAGGGCAGAAATGCCAAGGTTTAAATGCTGTGCCTGCCTTCTCTTCCCCACTGCCCGCTATATCCAGGCCAACATTTATCCATGAGGATCTCCCCTTCCATGGTGTAGACTCAAGTGTTAAAATATTATATGGAATCTAAGCATCATCCAAATGCATTTGCCATGCAGTTTGAGCCAACCCCTCTTTGAGCTTGTAGGTTGCAGAAGAGGTAGAGAAGAACATTTCGTAGCCTGGTGTATCTGCTCTGTAGCTGGTGTGTTTTTTCACACAGTTTTATCACAGGGCTACAACAGGTGCAATTCATAGCTTTCTGTCAAGAAATTTCATCTAGTGCAAAGCATAACATCTTGACAATAGGCAAAACTGTTTTTGGGGAATATTTTATAGCATACACATGGAAAGGCATCAAGAGAGGAAACACCAATTATGGAAAAGGCTAAGAACACTGTTAACCCCTAGGGTTCCAAGTAATCATCACCAAAGTCTGTTAATTCAACCATGGAATTTGTGTACAACCACAGGGGATATGAAATGGAATTGAAATCTGAGAAATGGCTTGACTACAACTCCAAGATAACAAAGCAGAGTTACTTTGTTCATTCTAGCAAAGGTACTCATGCCCCATGAATCACATGGAGTAGTCGTATTTCAGTGCTTGACACTACTAAGTGTCTTGTTAGATTTGTCTTTGCCTTTTTAAATTAACTCACAGCAAACTCTGCATGCTGAACCTGCTCACAGACCTATGCCACATCATCAGAAATAAGGGCTATCTGAAGAGGAGAAATGTGGAGCTTATAACCTCTCCCTGCAAGCATGGGCAACTGAGAACCTGCAGTAAATCTCCAGTCCTTCACCATCAGTCAGAGAGCCCTGAGAAAGTGCACAGGTGGATGCCTTGAATAGGAGGGGCAAAATGAGAAAGTCTCCACTGTGGCAGTGCCGGCTTTGATGAGGGCATCTCACACTTCAGGAGCAAAAAAATCTTGTATTTTAAGTGAAGAACGGTGGACAAAGTTCTCTTTCTAGTGACCTCCTAAAGCCTTTGTACCTCAACTGGTGACACTTCAGAGCTGGGATATACACCAGCCTCCCCCTGACTGGCAGATGTGAGGGGAAACAGGCAATGGTCTTCAGGATATAGGGCACAAGCCTGATCCTCCAAGTCCTCGCGTTAGAGATAACCACAGAGAGCCCAGTAGAAACTTCTTTACCTTCAGGGTGAAGAGCCCTGGACGAGGCTGCCCAGAGAGGTTGTGGAGTCTCCTTCTGTGGAGACATTTAAACCTGCCTGAACACAATCCTGTGTGATCTGCTCTGGTGACCCTGCGTTAGCAGGTGGGTTGGATTGGATGATCTCCAGATGTCCCTTCAACCCCAACCAGCCTGTGAGTCTGCACAGGCACCTAAAATGAACAAGGCAGCTTTTGGGAAAGAAAATGCAGAATGCAGTGTCTAATGTACAACAGCACAAAAAGCATAGACGAGAACGTGGCTCCCACCACAGTAGATTGCAGCTCCTTCCCCACCTGAGAGCCTCAGGCATGTCAAAGGGCAGCTTCTGCAGGACGCGTTTTGATCCCTTATTCATCCCGTTCCTGGGACATGGGCAAACCACGGCTGAAAGAGGTGGGTCCTGCCAGGGCTGCTGGAGCCCAGAGTTACAGTCCAGCAGCCACACAGCAGGTGGTTTCCATGTTGTTTCCCCTCTCTGACTTATCGGGGGCGGCAGGAAAGGGCAGACACCAGTAATTTGGGGACAGTGTCATGCCAGAATCACTGCACAGCTCTCAGATCAGGTATCTGCCAGCTCTGAGCTCTGGCAGAGGACACTGACTATCTGTAAACAACCCAGAGCTGTAAACAACTGCAAGCGTTTGCACAGCATCAAAATACGGGCAATCTTGACTCTTGTTGATTTTGTTTTTACAACATTACACTACTCATTTTAAGCTTCTGAATTTTTTAATGGTTATTGTTGATTCAAAAGTTTGTGTATCTTCTACATCTGTTAAAGTGTTGACGTCTACACTTTTCCAGTGTCTGTTTATTTCTATTAGAATAAGGGTTTTAATGAAAACTTGAAAACAAAAATCCCATGAAAGCACATGGAATCCCATGGAAACACATTCCTCCATTGCAAAGATGTGTGTGATGTGTGAAAACCTTAAAACAATGTTCCCTGTAAATTCTGGGCTTTGGCTTTACTTATGCAATAATATGAAACAAATATATACAGAATACATATTATATAACCATATATATAATATAAAATATTATAAAGGCTGATGAGGGTGGTGAGGCACTGGAAGAGGCTGCGCAGAGAAGCTGTGGGTGCCCTGTCCCTGGAAGCGTTCAAGGACAAGTTGGATGGGGCTTTGATAAACGTGGTCTGGTGGAAGGTGTCCCTGCCAATGGTAAGGGGGTTGGAACTAGATGATCTTTAAGGTCCCTTCCAACCCAAACCATGCTATAACTATATGAAATATCACAAGTTCAATCTGAATACAATTTTTCTCCAAAATCACTAACTTTAATTTCTGCTCATATAATATTTCCTTATGCAATGTTTTATGATCTGTTTCTTGAAAACACACTGGGTTAACACGATGTATGCCATTAATTATTTATCAATGAAGGTTCTTCTATTTTCAAGAAGTATTCCTATTTCTAGTTTACTTTTCTCTGCAGAATCAGTAACACAAATGCAAGTCCAACTCAACTGTATTGAAAGTAATACAGATATATATATATATGCATATATATATATATGCTGAGCTAAAGTCACATCTCCAAGTTCATTAAGTTCTGTAGAGGGCCACGAGCATTTCATTTGATCTGGAGAAAAACAGCAACAAGATGAACCAGTCTGGCAGTTTCTGGGCTGTGAAGTGTTAACCAGTGACATCATTGCTCACAGCTGAGGACTGTTCTTAGCAGAATCAGCTGCTTCAAAATTGGTGTGCTTAAAAAGCCGGTTTACAGGCTGCCCTGTAGCTTTTGGGGAAGGTGGAGGGGAAAAGAAATAAGAGTTTTTTATAGTGCTTCAGTTGCCTTTGATCCTGGGGTTTAGGGTGTGTTTGCTAAAGAAATCAATTTCTTTTGATTTAAAACAAAAAGTAGGGTTAAACTCAGGCCTGATGTAACTCTTATGGAGTTACACTAGTGATTAATATTTTAGGGCAGTGGCGCAAGCTATTTTAGGTGCTGTGCTTTCTTTCAAGCACCTTTGAATTTATATATATGAAATTCAAGGGTACCATAAACTAAACAATATTAGGAGTTGTAAATACAGTCTGTGAAAACAGCATAAGAATCTAGTAACACAAAAAAGGTGTTTTAGTCAGGAATGAATCTTGTAGAGTTCAGGATAGAAAGATGTCACCGTCACTGAGAAGGTCTTTTTCATAAGGATAACAGGAGAAAAATTAGAAAAGGCACAGTAAAGGCACAGGTGATGGGATGCCATTCTTATGACCCTGGAATACCTCCAGAACCTAACTTGAGGAATATATTGAGCTTTCTTTTCTACCTAGATGGATCCCTGTGAAGTGTAACCTACACCCCTGCTGCTTTGTGTGCAATGGATTTCCAAGGGGGCTCTTTGGAAAGAACGCAAGGTTATTTGCTGTACTCAAAGCAGATTTCCAGTTTGAGAGGCGTCTAAATGAAACATGAGGGAAGCACTTCCAAACTGGATGCTCTCCTGACATTAAGGAAATTCCTTTTAAACAGTTCACCTTCCTTCCAATACTAATTTTTTTTTACTCAGAGAAGTATGTCTTAGAGACTATTGCTATTTTTACAAATCATTTTATTGCTTTTCCTTGAGGTTTAATAGGTGAAGCTGCTATGCGTTGTGTGATGCGGTGCACCAGAAGGATATTGTAAAACCAAATCACATCTTTTCTTATCTCTTTGCTGTATCAAATTAGACAACTGAAAAGATTCCTCTTTCCATGAGTATTAAAAATGGGATGTTCGGTGCTCTGATAGTATAACTTTTTAGAAATGCAGTTTTGTAAAATACATGTAATTAGAACCAGCAGTATTCTTTTGGAAGAGAAATAGGTCTGGATAGAGTTCTTTAGAAAAATCGGTCTGCATTCACCAGCAATTCCAAGTAATTTTTTCAATCCAGCAACTTTTTCAAGCAGTAAATCATCATTACTTTATATTACTTTACATAGAGAGATAACTTATACTCTGGCTGATCGACAACTTTCTTATTCAGCCTTTGACATCAATTATCTATTATCTATTCTTCTGTCAATATCTGCTGCCTAAATCTCATACAAAAGAATTACACCTTTAGAGAGGAAAAACTGCCTTTACTAACTATCCAACACTTAAATGACTACATTTATTCAGTGTTCAACAGGACTGGGCAAATAATTTAACCAGCACAAAGCCACCCCAAATTTGTTGGTGTTAAAGAGTTTTTTCAAGTCATAACTTTTCTCTTCCCTTGGGAAACAGGGTGCCTGGGTAGGAATGTCTCCAACACGCATCTCCTCCTGGGCTGCTTTGCACAGGGAAGAAATTGCTGGGATAAGGTTCTGCATCTTGCAAATGCCTAACTGCTGTTCCAGCCCTTTGGAATCACGGTGAGCTGAATAAGCAGGCTGGAAGTTACTGTCATTGAAGCCAACAGGTTATGTTAAGTTACGTTTGCAAGGAATCATGTACTTAGCCATGGGTTTGGCCCAAAGTCTTTTTAGAAAAGCACCAAAGTGTTCAGGCCATCGTGGATACTGGATGGGTAGGGCAAAGGGGGAGATGAGCAGGTACAGGTTGCCCAGAGAGGTGGTGGAGGCCCCATCCCTGGAAACATCCCAGATCAGGCTGGACGGGGCTCTGAGCAAACTGATCTGGTTGAAGAAGGCCCCATTTCTGCAAAGATGTTAGACTAGATTACTTTTGAAGGTCCTTTCCAACTCAAACTATTCTATGAGTCTTTGACACAGCTCACTGCTACAGCTACACGCAGCTCATCCCACACACAGCTGAGTACCTGGGGCCTGGGCAACAACTGGGGACATGCTGGGGGGTCTCCGAGCCTCACCAGGTTTAGGCCAACCTTCTTATGCTCTCCTTGTGCCAGTAACCCTGGGCTGGACCAAAGGTTTGGTCTATTCTTTGCTCTGGGCTTGCATGGCCCATTAGAAATGGCAATAGGACAGCACAAGTTGAGTTACCATATAGTGGGATTGCAACATTTTATGCACAGTTCCTGTTTTCTAGAAGTGGATATGGTTCAATAAAATAAGCAAGGAAAACTGCATATGCACTAATAAAACAATTGTGGGACGGCTTGAAGTGGCACTATGGGAGCAGTTCATGTCTATAGAGCATGCAATATGTATTTAAGAGAATCTACTAATTGCACCTCTTCCTAATCTTCCAAAGAGTCTTTGGAACATTAATAATGTCAAGCAGTGAAAGAGGAGACACATTTAAGGTGGGGCTGGGGATTGTAAAAACTCTTTTTTTTTTATGAAAAACTTTTATTTAAAATATTAATGGTATTTTTGTTGAAAAATTGAAGTAGTATCTATGTCTCTATTCCATATTTTGTAAACTTCCACAGACCTGGCTGAGATGCATTGGGTGCTCAGCATCACGTTTACTTTTGTTAGGGAAATGAAAAATGGCCAGCAAATTCTCAGTTAAAGCAGCCACCACTCCTCACGGCTTTTTCTTCAGGCTGACGCTAGCTCAGGTTGGAGGGTTCCAGCTTTGTCATTGTGTGTTTCAAAGCATAATTCAATCATAATTTTCTCTAGTGTCATTGTTTCCACTTTATTTTCCAGCATTGTTATTTGAACACAGTGACGTGCTTCCATAAATCTGGAAGGACAGAAATTGGCAACTTGGATTTTGCATGAATGTCTTCTAAAATAACAAAGGAAAAGGTGAAAGTAATCAAAAGCCCAGATACACACCACAGCAGATGTTTAAGTAAAATACTTTAGGACTTCTTGGCAGCCTTTTAAAGAACGGCCATTGTGATTTGTAGCAAGACAGGTTTATCCTTTAAAGTTATTTTAGTTCTCACCAGGAATGTCCAAATGGCTGTCCTGCAGGCGAGGAGCTCCATTCTGCACTCCGGTGACATGGTCCTTCAGGCAGTGGACGGGGAAGGTCCTTCTGAGCTACTTTTCCACCATGTCCAGCTGTGACCACTGAGCCCAACCAAAAAGCTGCCAAGGTGGAAAGTGGCCGGAACAAGTTTACCTGGGCACTGGGGCATTTGTTACATACCCCATCTGCAGTGCCTGGGGGCACCAAGCACCATCCTGTGCATCCTCCTGTCCCGCATCCTGCCACTCCAGGCAAATCCTTGTCTGCACCAAATTTTGGGCATCTCTCCAAGGCAGCCCCAGCCAGAAGTGAGGGTTTTCCCTGGTTTATGCATGAAGCTGATGTAATCTTTGAATTTCTCAAGATGCTAGTAAAGATGGCATCGATGCTAATAAAGGACCATTGGGAATTCTTTCCACACAATGAGATACACATTGACTGTCAACTCCCATTTCACAAGGGCCACAGTAAGTTTTCACAAGGTGCATATTTAGTGCTGACCTTCCTCACATTCAGACCATATATTAACCAACTTCTTAAACTGGTCTGATCTCTGTGGATGATATTTATATTTATATGAAGATAAAGTACAAGCTTTTCTAGGAAAGAACACCTTCTTTGTCTGTAGCATCTATGAGCTGATGCCCTGGTCTTAACTGAGTTCTTCAGGTGTTAATGAGTAAAAATATTAACAAATAATAGCTAAAATTTAAATATTCTTGGTATTGTGGCAAGCAAGTCCCTTCATGAACATTTACCAGAATTTTGGAAAGACCATTCTTCCCCTCCAGCCTTTAAAAATGTCCTGACTTTGAGAGAGGAACCAGCACTAAATGCTGTGCCAATATCCAGGTTCATGTTCTGGCTACTGTATCTCCCATGGCAGTTTAGACCTAAATTTTATGTGCTGTTAAACATTCCAGACTTCTCTGGAGACACTTGTTCTGTAGCTCTGGATAATTTTTAATATAGAATTATATTAATATTAATAGACAATATTTATTAATAAGACAGCATCAAAATCTCTGTACTATCTTGTTTGATAGTACATTCAGTTTAATATACACAACCTGAGCATTGTCAAGCTACAATATGTTACCTTGTCTTTAGTCAGTGCAGCTCAAAATAGTAGAAGAGACGATGTTCAACTGTTTTCCACTCCTTGTTCATTACTCAGTTAAAAGCTGAGATTCTGAGTGAGAATTAGCAAGAGGGTGAATTTTACTGTTAATGCTGCAGACACAGGCTTACGCACCTCTCCATCCTATCTTAGTGGTTTGCTTCTTAAAAACTCCTAGTAAGAAGGAGCAGAAGAGCCCATCCTTGAGACTGAACTCCATTCTGATTTCACAACAGCGACCGGATCCTGAGATTAATTGCTAGGACTTAAAGGTCTTTCAGAAAATGAAAAACCCTGTCAATTGTAATACTTGCTACCAACTCAGAAATAGCATTCTGTAATATTTTTTTCAGCGCTTTTAGCTTCCAGTCTTTGAAGGAAGGTTTGTGTTTCAAAAAGACAAAGATGATACCCTCCAAAAGGGAAAGAGCTCCCTACAAAGCAAACCGTTTCATGGTTTGATGCGTGATAGCTTAATTTCTTTCACATTTTTTCTTCTAAATATTAGCCTGATCATAATATCCAAGTCAAGAAAAAGCAAAAATAATGTCAACCCCTGGGAATAAGATTAGTGGTTGTTTACCTGTGATTTTTCTTCTAATGGATGGCAGGAATGAAAAGCCTCATTATTCAAAGGCAGATAAATAAAACCCCATATTCTGTAGACACTGAGACTATATGTATCTATACACCATACAGAACTCTACCATTAGCTAATAATAGCATTAACAGTTCAGAAGTTAAAAAAAAAAAAAAAAAAAGGGTCTCTAATACTTAGTCTTAGCAGCTGATAATGTAAAATAGGGTGGCATTTGGAAGCATGGGATGATGTCAGTCCCTGGGGAGAGAAAGGTGTTAACTTCTAATAGCTTTTCAGTAATAGCCAAGCATCTGCAGTCCCCCATAAAAAAGGGTTTTTAAAAATTAATAGAGCTGAATGTGCTTCACACTGAGGAGAATGCCAGATTAATAAGCGCATTAAGGACCGCTTTGGATTGGAAATAATTATGGAAGATGACAAGGAGCAGAGGTGGCATTGGTGGTGCTTTCAGGAATGCATTTTAAAAAGCAGTTTAAAGAGCCTTCAGATGTTGGTATTATCCTGCGTGACCAAATTAAGAGCAAATGAGAAAAGTTTATCTGGCATTTTGGAGTATTGAAAGGGCTTAGTGTTATAAATTATACAGTATGAGGATAGGCAGTGGTGAGTAAATTCATGTTAAACATTATTGGCAGTTTAAATAGCAACTGCTTTATAAAGTACTAAATATTTTAATTTGGAAGTAAAAGTATATTCACTCCCCTTCCAAAAAAGCGTGTTTGACTTATTTATTTGCCAGCACAATCATTAAACATTTTCTCAGTGGTGAATTGGTGTATATTGTTCCCAATAGGCTGTTGTAAATGTTGAATAATAGGGATGGGTTATAGGTTCAGAATTTATTTAAAGCTTTACTGATGAAAAAGCTGAGAGCCACAATGACATCTTAATCTTTAGCTGCAGGCTAGGCTGTACCCATTCGAGGCTGTTTCCAAACGGGTCTCATGTTTATCAATATTTAATCGTCTTGTTACAGCTCTTTCTTTACCACTTGCTCTTTCAGTCTTTACAGGACAGGTGTCTTCACACTGTTTCTTGATGTTATTTGTACAAACCAAATCAGGCTCAGTTTCTTGATGTTGTTAATACAAACCATTCTTGATTCTTGACACAGCAAAGACTTTGTGCATACATTGGTGCTGTTGCAATCCCATCTGATGGATGGTTAGTAAAAAGACCGATATCCACAAACCACACCAGGAAGGCCACAGTGCTTCCAAAGCAAATAAAGCAACATCAAACTGCATTTTGTGTCTGCACAATGATCCATTTCCCTAAATATAAAAATATTAAGAAAATAAAAGCTTTCACATGAAGACAGAAGTCTGTGCAGATTTCCAAATTGTTTTTAAGACCTTTCCTTCTTAATCTAAACCCGTGTTGCTTTTTTCTTTTAACCAAATAAGTATTTGCAAGAAGTCACAAAAAAAAAAAAAAATAATGCCATTAATATCCAATTTTCTAATAATTACTTTCAGAAAAAGCAAAGCCAATATTGAAATATCTTCTAGGTGAGTGGTACTTGTAAAGAGGCAAACCCCACAATTATAGCAGCATCTTCCATTAAACAGTTCTAAGTACTGTATATGCAACATGCTGGAGACTCATTATTTCAAATCCAACTTCTCAAAGATTTATTTTTCTTTTGAAACAATTTCTGACAGCTTTTGATCTTCTAAACTGAAAAAAATCAAAGAAATCTGTTTCTCTGGCATATTAATAGCAAAGGAATTTCTGGATGCTGCAAAGTAGGAACTGAATATAATAGCATCTCAGTTTTATTCATCTTCAAAGAAAACCAAATATATTTTTGAGACTAAAAAAATAGGATACCCTACAGATTTTGAAGGGATGGGATAAACCTCTTTTCACAAGAAAAGATGACAAGAAATTCATCTTGAAGGATGTTCACTATGCCTCTGTCCATTTAATACATTTACAAGCCAGCTGCCATGAGTTAATCTGGCTTTTACATCTGAAGCAAAATTATTTTATAATTTGGGTCTCAAATGCCTAAGAGATTTTTTTTCTTTTCCCTAATTCTTTGGATATTGTAGATCAACCTGCCAACAGACATGGCACTAGTGTACACTGTTGCTTAAAATTTCTGTAAGGAGTTCATTAAAAATGCTTTTGTAAAAGTTATATTTAGCGATATTAAACTCTTTGATTCATCACTTCCTCACTCCAATTCTTTGCAGGTGTAAAAATGAAATAATTAATAATTGATTGGGCAATTAGCAGGATGTGTGTGTTGTATGTGTACATGTATATCTATACTACTACTATAAAACTAATTTACAGTCAAACCCTTAAGAAAGAAATACTTTAATACCCACGTTTTACAAAGATTCATAAATTTTGTTAACCTTGCAGAGTTTTTCTTGTGCAGCTGACTGGTCAAAATATTCTCTTTGCTTAACACCATTCTGCCAGCTGAGTACGTCCTTTGGACATTCAGCCCTGAGCTTAGCTATGGCTGCCGTAGGAAGTTGCAATCCCATGAATGTTCTGTTACTTATAGTGCCAAACTTGTCAAGAGCAGGTCAAAGTGATATCTTAGAGAAGTGACTGGCCATTAAAAATCAGTACGGTATGTTTATTTCCAGAGATAAATCATACAAAATAAATATATATAATAATTTAGACTGTAGACAGTGCAGGGAATTTAGACAATGCTAAGAAACTGCAAACTGTGATAGGGCTGCAAAATTCCTGATACAGAAACTGCTTGATTACACATCCTGGGTAATGAAAATCATAGCATATGCGTGTCATTAGCATCCAAAAAAGAACAAAATAAGGAATTGTGCACATTAATGTACAAGAAGCAAATTGTAAAACCTGCAGCCACTCTGATAGTCCAGAGATTTTTACCATATCTTCCTGTGTTTAGTAGAGGCAATTCATGGACGACATAAATACTACCTTTCAAAACACCTTGTCTTTATATCTATGAAGAAAAGGCTGATAGTATTGATTTGTTTTTTTAAATAACAGAAATAAACAAACCTTGATAGAAATACTTGGCTAGCATGAATTACCATTGTTTAGCTATCTATGGCAAATTATACCAGGTGAGACCCAAATGATTCCAAAGATGTCACTGCTCTCTGCACGATTAGGCTTGAAGTCACAGTAGAGCTTGTCATAGTAAAACGGTGACATTTGAAAGGCTATCTTTTTAGCAAAAATAAAGAAAACAGACATTTTTTAAATTGCATATAGGGGAAAGAAAGAAAAATTGACTCTGCATGAAAAGAATTCCAAATTCACACAAACCACTACCAGTTATGCTTTCTCATGTCTCATTTCACCCCCAAAAGTCTCTTTCTAAATGTCAGTTTTACCCAAAAAAAAAAAAAGTATCTTATGGACACCACCCGTAAGATACTATAACCATTAAATCAGTCATTTCCACATTGAGTAGTTCTAACACTTGTTTGCTGAGTTTTGTTAAGGAAAGAAATATTACTTCTTCTAAACTATGAAGCATATACCATGGGGTGGTATAAGAACATTGCTACTATCAATCCAAAGATCTGAGGCACTGAAATTTATATTAGAAATTAAAGAAATACCATAGAAATTCATGTGAGAATACATATTAACAAAGGTTGTTGTAGAATAACTCTAAATTTCCATGAATCACCCAGCATGATTAAAATAAGGAGGAACTAGAGTCTTAAATCTTGACCTAGATGCAGATCTTTTGTAATATCCCAAGGTTACAGTTTCACAGTTTATGGCAGGCATCTGCAGAAGGTAGATTTAAATTTTTATCTGAATTTAGAGTTGGGTTGTCTGTTTAGAGCTTCTTCTGACTTCATCACAAATCATGTCTCTATGTAGGATGGGAAACAACCATTGCTAAATAGTAGTTCCTTGAAAATTCACAGAGTTCTAAAGCTGCAAAATGCCTCCCAAAACTTGTCTTAAAAAGAAGAAATAAGGAAGAGTGAAATCTAGTCTACCAAGAGTTTGAATGTGGCCCTCAACAAGTTTTTGGTAGATTCCTCAGCAACAAGATATTCACTCAAGGTTCTTCATTTTCTAATTCATCTGGAAGAATTATTCTCTGTATTGACACAGTTTATTAGCTAGAATTCTATGATTAGAAGAATTTGACAGTGAAGATCCTCCACAAACCAACAACACTTTAAAAATGCAGCAACCGGTTATGAGGTATAGAGAGTCACTATATGTCTGCTCTTCATAAAAAGCCAGGAAAGATGGAGATTTATGGACTATTATATCTCACCTGATCTTGGAAAAACTGATAAATAACCTGCTTTGAAGTTGAATAAATCAGCAGCTGTATACATGCAATATGATGGTGAACCAGCAACATTTTGCAAAATACAGGAACTCAGTCAACATAATTTCATACAATTATTTGTAAATGCTATTACAGAAAATCTGCTTTTCTTGACTCTACCTTGAATTTATTTGTAAATTCTTAGAAGCAGGACTGTCTGCTCCTCCATCTTTGAACTGGGTTTGGTATGATTTTTGTTTGGTTTGCAGTCATAAATACAGTGTTAACAATAATAAAAAAAAATTCAAAACTTCTGTAACGATATTTTATAAAAGTATTGGCCGAGGTGGCACCAGATTCAAGGTATCTATCCCAATCAAAAATAAACATCTCCACATTTCCAATCAGTTTGAATATAAGGTGTAGATTAAAGCCCATTCTTGACATAAAGGGAAATAAGGAGTTAGTGATAGTTTTTGTTAAATGTTAAATAACTGGCCAAAAAATTAAATGTTGTAGTCCAGACCTATTGTTCAGAATTAGAGAGGTTAAAAATGACTGTCTCAACCTTTGAAGTTACAACAGGCTCAGACACTCGCTTCAAAGAAGATAAACAGACAGTTATTCTTTGCATATAATATTTCAGATGACGAGCACTATAATATAAAGAAACTCCAGGGTTTTTTAACTCTAATTGAGGAAGCATATGTTCTTTTAAAATCATTGTTAATAACTCTTAAAATATCTATAACACCTAAAATATGTTGAGACACATAACGAAATGTGTTCTCTTTAACAATCAGACAGAGGGAACTAGACAAAAACAAGGGAGAAAGAAAATGAAGTTATGCCTGTGACTACCTGATCTCTTCAGATTTGTAGTTGTACATCCATAATACCTGTGGGCAGGATATTAAAAAGTTCATGCACTGGATAAACTCCAGCTTAGACTTCAAAATGTACTGTACTAGAAGTTTTGATTTAATATTTCATGTAAATACTCTGTTTTCTTGCTTTATGTAGTATAAAATAGTATTCACAGTATTTTGTAATGACATTGGAAAAAAAGAAGTCATTTATCTCCCTCTTTTTTGCAACAGAGGAGTTTCCACAAGGAATGCTCATAACTGCCCGAAGGGAGACAGAGTTTGAGAACAGTATCTGTTTCCTTTAGTTTTCAGCTGGCGTCTGTCTACAGTAAAATTGACAGCTCCATCTGAAGGACCTACCCTAAACCGGAAAATTATCTGGTTTTAATACAGTTCTTTTGAAATTTATGAAATTACTGTTGGGTAAATAGCTGCCACTTAAAAAACCTCTGATGGGATCTTGCTAACATGAACTACAGTAAGATAGTTTCTGGCAAAATTAAATCTCTCCCACCTTTGGGCCAAAATTCCTGTCCAAATCGGATACAACAATGTGTTAAGTGAATGCAAATGTTAATTGACAGATGGACTGAAATAAGGGGAAACTTTGTTGTATCTTTAGAGATGAGAACAATGTCACAAGCTGGCCAAGAAGCAATTAGGGATAGGATCACACTTTTGACAGCAGCAAAGAAAATGAAGAGCAGTAGTGTGTGTGTGTGTGTGTGTGTGTTCTGGACCTGGAGTCTGAGTTAAAAATATACAAAAGGAGATGATGCCAGAGACAATCACAACTTCTTCTGACCAAGTCCCTCACACCCTGAGCCTCCTCTGCCTTCCCAACAGTCTGACCCAGCACTGAGATCCCAAAGCTTCTCTCATCCCCAAACCAAGTGTTTTTCAATTCTCTTCTCCCCAAGCCCTAAAACACCCCATTTTAGAAAAGTTATCTTTCCCCTCACTAATGCACCCTCTTACCCAAATCTTCTTAAATGTACAAAACCTTAGCTTCTTTCTAAATTGGCACTACTCTGACCAGAAATGTATTAGGTGAAGCTCTGAAGGTAAGAAAAAAAATCCCAAAAAACATATTCAGGAACAGGCAGGTGGTTCCAAGCAAGAGACAGGAAAAAATGTGACGTAGTTAAATCCAGTCAGTGTCTTCTCTCTGCTGTGATTCTTGCCGATATCATGAGCCATGTCAGTAATACTGTAAGACCAGCCAATGAAAATGAAATCTCTGGATGAGTGCCTTGCTCACAGAAAGCCCAGAAGCAGATTTAATACTGCACGAATGCAGTATGGGAAGCAGCCACACAGGATGCACGTTAAATATTCCTGTGCCCACCACCGGGGGAATCTTCAGTCAGGTCTCCACCAGCTCCCTGCTAATGGAGGAGCTGTCAGGAAAGTGCAGGGGTGAAAGGAGCATGTTCTAGAGATGGAAGCATGACAGGGACTGGTGAATCAGTACCAGCAGAGATGTCCTCTACCATTTTGCTGTTCCTCACAATGCCAGCTCCTTCAGCCCTGCTAAAAAAGAAAACCTCACCATTAGATCTGAAGGGATCTACCTAAAGCCACAGTGATTCCACATGGATAACAAGGATCTGTGCTCCATGGCTCTGCATCTGTGGTCCCTAGGAGTCAAAGGGACTACTGCTGAGGGGTTTGAAAACGGTGGCTAAGAAATATACTTTCCATGAACACAGCTCAGTATGGAATGGTCCAAAAGGCTCCATATCTAAAGAAACCCCATGGCACTGGCAAGCTCCTAAGCTACTCAGAAGACACTGCCTACAAGTTTCCAAATACTTCCAAAAGCTGCATCAAATTCTCTGCTGGGTATGGAGCCAAGCAAAGCAAGGCCAGATGTGAGTGCATTAACAGCTTCCTGCTTCTGTTGCTGTCCTCTCGTTTCCAGGCTCAGATGCACATGGAGCATCTGGGTGCTTATAATGCTTAAATTCTATTAATTCTGGCCGTTTGCACTGTTTTCAGGCTGGCACCAATGTGGTGTGAGAACGAGCAGGATATTCCCTCTGCACTGAAGTTGTGTTGGCCATTTCATAATAATATTTTACAATAGCATTACCAGTTTTCCCCTGATCCTGTTTCCTCTTCCAGACCAGCTGCCGTTTCAGGCATGGCTGTGGGTCTGTAGCTTTAGATGGAAAGTGTGAAGCCTGAACTCAAACACAATTGCAAGGCAAAAAAAATGCTGTAGTATCATTCAACAATGTCAAATTGCCAACACATATTAAATATAGATAGGCAGGCGATGTCTGTTTGACTCACTCTCCCAAAAGAAAACTAAAAACCAACCTGCAGCAGGCCTGGAAAAGAGACAGGGTAGATATAGCCCAAGTTCAGGTGAAATTAAGTCAGATTAAATTGTTTTGTGTCTGGTGTTACAAAGTCTTGCTATAATCTGATGATCATCTTTACTAGCTTGAATCATTTCAAAGAGAAAAGAGCATTAAGTCAGCAAGCTGACAATGAAAAAGGAAAGTATCTATTTGGCCACCTAAGTGAATGCCATAATCTTTAAAGTGTCTTCTTTTTTGAGTTACTGTGTTGCTGAAGCCAGAAAATCTTGCTTTGTTTGTACCTGCAGGGAAAAACAGACTGTCAGCAAAAAATGAATGGAAAGTCAGATGAGAAACATGATTTAATACCTCCTCAGACAATGCCACTCTCACTGGATTCAGAAAATAGATCAAGACACTCAAAATAAGCTTCTGCCCTGCAATGAAACAAGTCTACTGTCACCATTGCTGCCCCGAGCTTGCCTGTATGTGGGATAAGCATTTCAAAGTGAGGTGCTAGAAGATGTTTTGTTTTGTCACTGCTTACCAAGCTGGCAGTGGTCAGAGCACATATCAATGCACTTGAAATTACATGAAATGTGGAAAGTACATCAAGGTTTCCATAGATGGTACACACACAATCACAGCATTTGCTTACTTGATAGAATACTTCTCTAAAGCAGCTTGTAATGACCACAGGAACCATCATAGTAGTCTCTTGGAAGCTCTGGCAGCCAACATGAAAAGCATCCTGGATGATTTTATCAGAGCTTTACCAGTAGAGCCACATCTATTTCAGATCCATGCAATGAAATTATTGGCAAACATGCACGTAATGGTTGTCAAGAGCAAAGTACTCGCTTGGTGCTTTGAACTCCAAAAATTTCTTTCATGATGATCCATTTGAACATCATCTTGAAATCTAAGCATGGCTTTGCTGGATTGTTTTCTCTCTTGTTGTTTTCATGGCTAAATTATTTCAGCTTACATTTGCAAGTGAAGAGACGAATGGCTTTGAATATGCATGCTAAAACTGAGATCTCATTAAAAAAATGTCAGTTTTGAATGTAAATAAGAGTTACCCTTCATCATTTTTTGTCTCATAGTGATATATGGAGTGAGCAAAGCACCACTCTTAGAGTTCATGTGTCATTTTATCTAATAGTTCCTCAAAGTGAGCTAAGAGAGTGATTAGATAAGAAATGGCAGTGCTGCTCCGGTTTCAACCTGGCTGTTATAGAGAAACAACATAGCAAAGGTGACTTGATGGTTGAATTCAAGAAAGACACACCTTCCTGATTACAGTAAAAAAAAATGAAGAAAGAGAACGCTAAATCACAGGAAGTATGTTATATTCTTGATGCCTTTCACTGCTGCAAGACTTTTGTGAAGTTGGTTTTCAATGTGGTGTTAGTGAAAATATACTGTCATTATAAAATAGATGTAAAAAGAGACTTCTGTTTAAAACTGCCATCCGTTCTATCAAACCTCCACTTTCTCTCAGCCAAAAAGCAATCTCAGCCATGTCAAATTATAAATATGCAGAAGTGTATCCGTTTCTCCTTTGTTTCAACAATCAGTTTAACCATTTCTAATCAAAATAGTACATTACAAATCAATTTATGCAAATAATACTTCTCCAGATTCTGTATGTCTAAGGAATGACAAAACACTAAAGGTTCAAGAAAGCTTTTGTCAGATGTAGAACTTATCCTGGAACAGGTCCACTTGTTCTGAAGGACTTCTGATCAGTATCAAGGCTCACAAAGCTTCCTTGCTAACACTGGTTTTTCTTGCTTTTGGAGATTAAGACATTGGCTTTAGTATATCCATCTGAGAAAAGGATCTAGTTGGTCTCATCTCTACCTGTTGTTAGTTTTTATTCTTATTTGAAAAGCACACCAACACCATCTCTAAAGCAGCAGGGGAGGAGAACCTGCAAGAGGCAAGAGAAACAGGGAGCTGAAACAAAACTCTTAAACTTTGAGAATGTTCCAGTCTGGAGCAGGATCGCATGATTCTTATCCCTTTCATTTGTCGCCCTAATTTTTGTTATTTGCAGACTCCTAAACCAATGAAAATATGAATAAATACTTTCCAAAACTTAATTAAAACTTCTACTCTTTAGTCACTTAGGCGGTCATCTACTTCATATTAACTGTAATTTTGAGGCAAAAGATTTTTTTCTTCACATTTGGAAGCTTAATAAACCAGGTAACAATGGAAATATTCTGTCTTCTGTTTTAAATAATTTTTTAAGGAACAATGTTATCCTGAAACCTGTTAAAGGGGAGAGCAAATTTCATTCCGTGATCCATCTATTTATTTTAATCTGCTCATTCTTTGATAAAATGAATGAGAATTTAAACACAGACAGCAGTTTTACAAGGAGCAACTTTTTCCTAATTATGTATTCTTTACTTATTAATCAGTGCTACAATTTCCTGTGACATTTAACACAGACACAAGTTATTTTCATTCCAAAAGTTAGCAGTTCACTGTATCACTACACACATGGCACAAGCATTGCAAATGTAAATAAATGTAGGCGTCTGGGTTTTAACCACTGCCCTCAGAGAAACGTCTTTTTTAATGTGGTGTAACTTGCAATCACACTGAATGTCATCACAGCTTTTGAGAATGGGAAAGTCTTCATGCAAACTTAATTTTTCACAGAAAAAAAATCCTGGCATTTGTGCAAAAATAATGAAACCCATAACGAGGAAAGAGAGGAATGTAGCTAATAATCCTATTTATGTTCTTATGCTCTACATTTCATTTACTAGAAATAGCATGACTAAATTCTAATAAATAAATATACTAATTGGTCATTGGAAATGCAAATTTCAACAACAATCTTTAATGCAGTATAATAAAACCCATTACAAGCACCAGCTTTGTAGATGCTTTGATTGTAAATAAGAGATTAGTTTTAAATTCAGATGTACTGAACAGGCTGGCACCATTTCAGGTAGTAGTGGATTTAGGCTGCTTGCCAATCTGTGGGAAGAGCAGATATATTAATACCTGCACTGTTTCTACTCTCATATATTCGGTCTGGGTATTTGCTATTTGCTACATTAAATTATATTGGGTGACAGACATAAATATGGTTTTCATCTTCTAGTTTCTTACAGATCACTTTTCTTAGTTGTACTAGATTCCATGGGGCCATATTGTCTCAGAGCTTGTTTCACTTTCCCATCATGTACAAATAACCTGTCTTGATGACCACAGGATAAGACACCTTCTCTCTGAAAATGAAAAAGTAATGTATCATTTCCCTTGCAACTGGGATATTGAGAATGTGTGCCTTCGCCATCCTTCTTTTTCTATTTCTGTAATGTTGTCCCTCTCAATTCCCATGAAATCAATGAGCATATTTCTCCCTGGGCAAATCTGCACATGGTCTCGACTATCCTAGCTCCATGTCAGTTTACATTGGCCAAAGTTTGGGCCCCAGTGCTAAAGGAAGAAAATCAAACATTTAATTTTAGATAAAGCTACAACAATGTGATGTATAGTGATGTTCCTCCCTAAGTTTTGCTGGTTTTAAGACTTTTATCTTTCTAGGCTGCCCTGCTGACAATTTGTTAGATGGTACTAGAGCCTTCTGAGTCTTCCCAGCCTCAGCCACTTGTCTTCCTAAGGTGAAGAATTCAGCTGACATTTGGGTAAACATAACTGATGAGCTTTGCAAGCCACACCATCCAGATTCTTTTAAAGCACATGACAATCTAAACTCTAAATCATGATTGTACCTATTTTGTTTGTTTATATCTCAGCATTAAAAAATAAAAATAAAATAAAATAAAATAAAATAAAATAAAATAAAATAAAATAAAATAAAATAAAATAAAATAAAATAAAATAAAATAAAATAAAATAAAATAAAATAAAATAAAATAAAATAAAATAAAATAAAATAAAAATAAACACCAACCCAGAGGCTGACTCTAAACTACTGGGCTTTGTGGAGCTAATCAATGTGACCACACAGGTTTCCTTTCCAATCCCCTCACCTTAATTATCATCTCACATACCTACTTGTTGCATCCTGCCTTCAATTAATTGTAAATTCTTTGGTACTGGGAGTGTTTCCAATTCTGCTTTAGGACACCCCCAAGCACAGCAGTCTGAGTAGGACCTGAGGGACTTTTGTAATAGTAATAATTAATACTGAAGTTGGGATGCTTTGGCCTGAAGGGGAAAAGCCACAACAGAGAAATTGATTGGGATGTCTAAAATGAAGTCTGTTTTCCTAAAAAAAAAAAAAAAAAAAAGACTCGAGTGGCATCTCTGAGTGATGGTAGAACACAGTGACAGATCTTTTTGATATACTAAGTAAGCACAGTACCTGAGGTAGGCAACTCTGACATGTGCTGTGAACATTTTGAGGCAAGCAATCCCTTCTTGTCTTCCATAGCAGACAGCTACCTTCTTTACCTTGACTTTTCCCTCACATTCCTTGAGGACATACAAGTTTCCTTGGGATTTTTCATGGCCAAGTCCCAGCAAAAGTCTGGCCACTTTGAGAAAATCTCAGCCTTCATTCTCAGTATTTTTCTTCTCTCTACCTTGAAAGGACAGTAGATCTTCCAAGACACCGTAGGTTGTGTTAGAAACACCCTTTTAGCAACATTTCAGAATATCAAGGCTCTATTTTCATAGGACGAAATGGTAAGTTTTAACTGGGTTGTGGTAAACTTTGGTACACCTGGGATCCAAAGAACAGGTTCCATTATACAGATCTTGGACATTTGTGTTTAATGCTTTTATCATAACCCATTGCAGACTGATCAACACTCCTGCATTTTTTATAAACTGAATACTGTATGAAGTGGTCATATAGTTGAGTTAATCATCTAGATGTCCCTGCAGGGCATTTTTCATTCTGCAGTATTGTCTTTAGCAGTCCAAAGTTCTTTATACGAATTTATCAATTATTTATGAAAATAGTACTAAACTGTAGTAAAACAGATCCAGAGACCAAAATTCCTCACTCATGAAAGTAAGCCAAACTGTACATACATCAGTGAAGATCTGCCTCCTTACACTGCTGCTGCATTTGACTGCCAGCCTTGAATATGCTGAACTGTTATTAATAAATTATCTTAATGATTGTTTTTAGCTAAAACAATAATTTGCAAATTTCCTGAATACATGCACACACAAAATTGCCACAAGGTTTTACATTTTGATCTTTTATTTCTCATATCCTGTTGAATGCCCTATATAAATTATTCATTTCTAGCCTTGCTATGTCCCTTTCTCTTAGTTATGACTTGCTGATGCCAAAGAATAAAATGCGATTCAGCCCTCCAGTACACGAAAGGGCCCACTGGGGGTGGCTTTAGTCCACTCCCTGTCACTGCAACCTGCTGGGTTTGCACAAATAATTTAGCTTTGGGGCTAAAACAGCTAGACTAGGTATTTCCAAGGTAGTACCATATTAATGATCATAAAACACACTTCCTAACTCTGTCCCAAGAGACCTTTTCAAAGTCGTTTTATGAGAGACTAGAGAGATCTATTAATGAGTGAAGTAATTGTTACCTGTGGGCACAGATTTAGAACAACTTCATGCTTCAAATTCCAAAAGCATAAGTGTCTTTGTTACAACAATGTTGTGTTCAGCAAACAAAAGGGTTGCTCACAAAATCAGAGATATGGATGTTAGGCTGCACAATATGTATTTTTTTTTTACATTCAGAAAAAAAAAGTCACTCAGATAAACAGAAGATTTTGGTTTAAAAAAGAAAAAAGGGAACAATTTTCCATAAAATGAGCATGATATAATCTACAACGTCGTTTATTTACAAGCATACACAAAATTAAGCTACATTTCCTGTTCAATTTACAGTATTAAATAAAGGCAGAGTATCAGATGCTGATACCACTGTGCTAATTCAAGATGTGCTTACTTTTGTCTTATTTCCAATATTTAGTTCTTAATGTAATCTTGTGTGCTAATCTGGTATATTTATATAGTTACATACATATTTGTGAGATGATATTATATAATTATAGCATAATCTATTTCAATGTAGCCTTTTCGCACAAGGACAGCAGCATACAAGAGACTCAAAAACTCAAGTGGTTGCCTGGCCATCTTGTGTGATGACCTTTTTAGTTCTTTGGGATTCCTTAAAGAGTTCAGCAGTGTCACTGCTCCATCACCGGGCAGACCTGAGGACAGGGATGGGTATCAGGGGTAGCCCAGCTTGTACTATTTGTGTTCTCTATTTTCCACGTCCTTAGGGGGGAGATATAACTCCAAAGTGGTCTTGAAGCTGCTGTTACACCAGGAGCCATGTGATGCTCTGAAAATACTGAGAAGTTGTGAAGCACGGAGGTGGCTCAGAGGTATTTGAGCCAGGATCTAGTCCCCTAATCACAAAAAAAGAGGAAAAAAACAGATTGATAAGAATTCTTGGGGGTTTTTTTTAGTGCCTCTCTGTATTTAGGGGGCTTTACTGAAACGATGTGACTATCATGGAATTATGTAACATGACAAGCATATGTATGCATGAGAAAACTTTCCAGATTCCTCACTCATGAGTGTGAAATGAGACATCTCTCATTGTCTGTGAGAGGCGGTATCACCACTCCACCCGAACTTCGCCACAGTCCCTCAAAGATCCAAGGTTTCATTTTCTCCATCACTTCACTCACTCGTTTCCCCACAGTTAGTTGAACTTCTCACTCTGCAACAGCTACTCATTTTTTAAGGACCTCAGTGTCAAACACCCCAAGTGCCTATGATCTTCTGCTCAAAATCAGGCTGTTTGTTCCTTTGTATCATCTCTTACCCTATGGCACTGACACCGCACAATAATTCCCGAAAGTTCTGGCCATCAGCTGCTATACAGCACTATGTACGTGGAAAAGACTTGACATCTATAGGAAACTTATTGTCTTTTCTACAAGCATGTGTTGTTTGTGTCTCCAGGTTGTAAGTAGATACCATTTTATGACTTCTTCTTTCATGCCATTACAGGCCAACCCAACAGTTAAACATGAGCAATATGGCCAATGTGCAGGATTCACAGGAAAAGGACAGATTCAGAGAGTGAATTCTTTCAAAGATACAACAAATGTTATATCTGCCTCCACTTCCCAAAATCCCCTAACAGCCATGAGATGATGGAGGAAGGGGAAGGAAGCACCTGGCTTCACGTAGCCCAAGACTGTCTCCCTCAGGAGGAGCTTTTAGAGGCCTCTACTCTGCTTGCTGCCTTAGAGGAGAAACTCGGGTATCATCTTCTCTAGCAAGCAAGAGGCCTTTGTATGGAGGCAAGCAGACATGAGCAAATAGAGTGGGGAAACCGATACTTGCACAGCAGAAAAACATTTTTTATAAGTCCTTCTCTCTATTCCCTTTCGGTTACAATTCAACTGCTTATGGGTCTGTAATGGTCCCTCCTCAAGAGCCAATTTTATTTTCTGGCAGTTTGAACAGCTTAATTATCATTAGAAAACCGTTACAATGGGTCTCATCACTTTCAGGCATATAGGGCCATCACACTCCTTCTGGGGTATCCAGTGGACAGAACACAGGGAGATGAGTCAGGAGGGAAAAGTTCTTATTTCAGATTAAATGCCTTGAAAAGTTAGTGATGATTACCTAAAAAGGTTTAATAAATAACTGCAAGTGTCACGGCTTAAGGTTCTTTACAGAATAGATTTAAAGGGCTGAAGAGCTCTGGGTACCTGTTTGCAAGTGCTCAATGGTTACAGTAGTCAAGACAGGTAGAGAGGCCATTTAAAGTGTAGCTTAATGCAATCAAAAGGAAAAAAAGTCTATTCACAAAGGAAAATAACTAAAATAACACCCAGAAAACAGATATAATAGATATAAGGATCTCACGCAAAGCATCAACAAAGGTAATTACCAGATTCATGTCATACAGGAAACACATGGTCTAAATTTTGCTTTTTGGTGGAGCTCAGCTCCTCTGTGAGATTCTACCCCAACAGTTGCATTTTGCTGCTTTATGGATTTCTGTTGAGTTAATGTAAGACGAGGTCAGGGCTGGCTTATGGCCAGACATGCGACAAACATAAAAGATTTTCTCAGTGTTCTTGAATACAAAATGCACCCTCAGTAAATGTGTCCTTGGTGTAAAGCCACTGAAATCAGGTGTTATGCAATAAATCAATTTGATTTTACAGTCTACAGTTGCATAATTGGCATTCAACTGACCTAAACTGGATCTCATCTAACTAGCTATTTCACTTTCTAGATTTTCCTTCCTCAAACAGTATTTCTTACTTTTGTTGCAGAGTTTGCATCTCATACCCAAAAAAGTCATGTAAAGATATACCCCAGACCCAGCTGGGTCCCATATATCTATGTGCTTAAAACCACAAAATTATGCAAGCCTTGATAAAACTGCTCCTGTGGTTGTATTTTGGAGTCTTCAGAAATGCAGAACACAATGAGCCCTTGGACAGGACTTGCAATCCTTTTAGACTAGAACCACCATTTATGCTGTAAGACAATATTTAAAGTATTTTTGTTCCTAAGGTCATAAATTACCACTTACGTGCTTTGGTAAACCCTACTAAACACTTAACTGCAGCTTGACTACCTAAATGGAATAAAGATATAACTTTGCTTCTTCCTTCTTTTTATTTTTTATTCCTTGTTTGGGGTTTAAATTGCAGCTACTTGTTTCAAATAGGAGCAAAACCTTTTTTTTCTGCTGAAAGGTATGAATTCCTGACTGGCAATTTAGCATGTGCACTTCAGGGAAACACTGCATGGCTTTTCATATGATTTACATTAACCTTTCATTAAAAATGAGCAAGATTTGGATCCTACTGCACAAGAGCAACAAAAGTAAATTATAGTCTCCAGAAACTGGAGCCTTTTTTTATCTAACTGGAGAGATGGAGAATAGCATTATTATTTGAAATTTTCTCCCTCCTTTTCATATGTTAAGAATAGTAATGTAGCTGTCGGGAGTAACAGGAAAAAGCTGAGAATCTGCATCAGTTTGGAGAGGTGGAGTCATAGGGAGTGAGCTGGTCAGGGGCCCTCTCTGCTCACATCTAATAAAATATCCAAGATTCCAGTGGGAGAAGAGTAAAGTTTTAGAGCTGATTCATTTGAACCAGTTTGCCCATTAGCCTGCATACAATCAGGAGTATGGGACTGGAAGATACGTTCTTGCCTGTTGGACCCAACAGCAGTGTCACTGGCTAAAATCTATAGTATTCTTACGCACAAAACCAGAGTAAATAGGGATATTGGTCCCTTCTGGCCTTAAAATCATGAATATATGTCCAGCATAGCCACTTCCAAATGAAGATCGTCTACCACGTAATTTTCAGAGAGATTGGAGCCATGGCAAGGGTGGGACAAGAATAGCATCAAATAAAGGGAAATATTCCTGAAATCTGCATGCTATTATTTCTGCCCAGAAAAAGGGTCTGCAGGTCCAGGATGGTGGTGGTGGGAAAGAACATCTGGCGGCTGGAAGGTAACCAGAAATAAGGAACATATGGAAAAGGGGCTGTGGAGAGGCGGGGATGGGGTTGTTTCCAATACCCTGTGTCATAATGCCTAACCCCAGATTTAGTAGGGGCCACTGAGCGGGTTTGTGTGGTTGCCAGTGCTTTGTGTAGCATTATTGTTGCTTTGTTTTGTTTCTAAGGAGAATTACAATCTGTTACTATATTAAATAAGTTTTTTGTATTTGTGCAAAGATGTGCACGTTTCTCTTCTGCTTTAAGGCATGATTTTCAGCTTCAGAAATAATTTTCAGATTCAGAAAGGGTGGAAGAGCCAAGGAAATGTGAATTGTTTGTCTGCATTATCAGGGAACTACATAACTTGCTGTTTCCTAGGGAAAGCTCTATAATTTGATTGCAGATCTATATTTAAATGTGGGAGAGAGTCTAAAGGGGACCTGACACCTCCACTGTAAAAACTCAGATAATACAGACTTCAGGAGTTTAGAGTTCAAGGTATTTACATATTGATGTTTTCCATCAGTGGTGCAAGCAATCTAACAGCACAGAATTTGCTACCAAATGACTGTTTGGTTTGGGTTGGGGGTTTTTCAACTCTCATTTAAGTGCGAATTCCTAGATATCTGAATTTACAAAGGCAGGTCCACTGGATTTCCATTTGCATATTTTTGGCAGCAGTCCACCTCATTAATGCAGGAGAGAATCAGCCAATATTATAAGAAAAACACATATGACACTCAAGGGAATTAGAAATATATTGTTAATTTGACGGAGTGTTAATAGGCCCCCTAATGTCACCAGTTTTTCCTAGCAGTTGTCTGCAATGTTTATTTCTTGTTGGACCAACAAAATCCTGGTTCACATTATAGACACGAGCTCTGTAGTGGTGGTGGCTCTTTAAGAGAGATGTGTTCTCAGCGAGTTTTCAGCATTTAGTGCTCCTCTTCATTTTAATCAAGGAAAAGTCTCTAAGTCAAAGGCAGAAGGAAATCAAACTCTAACTTAAATCTCTCATGTAAAAGTAGATATTCTTTTTGAATGATGCCTCCTGAGAAACTTTTCATTGACCTCTAAAGCAGAGAGGCTGCAATGGAGTGGTTATCAGGTTTAACTTTTGTGACCCACAGCTGAAATCATTGTAGACTAGTGGCTAGAGAGAGATTAAATTCAGAATGTCCTGTAAGCTGAAAGAAATATGAATCTAAGCAGCAGTCTTTAAGAAGCATTAAAGAGTGTGTATAGAAACTTAAAATTCCTCTGTGTTAGGTTACTTGGTATTCCTTTGCCATTTCTCATAGATTTATAAAGGACTACACCATTATTTTCGACCTTTTACTGCTTAAGGGCCAGGAGGTTACAAGTTTTGCTCCAGTAATTACCTATCAGTCTAACAAAGTAACCTTAATTAGTGGGATTTTTCATATCGTATATAGGAATGAGGCATGGTGTGAACACACGTTATTATGATTTAACACCTTGCTCAGATCTCACATAAATCCTTTGTCTTCTGCTGTCACCTCTGTAATTAGGCAGCAGAGGTGCAATATATTCAGATTTTCGTCAATACCTGCCCAAAGCTCTAAATGCATGTGTGATAGAAATGAAGGCTAATATGCAAAGAAAAGCTATAATGACCATTGGAGACAACCGACCTCCATTTAACTTGCTATAGAGAGCAAGCTCTGGTGCACATGTGATCATTCTGGTTCCATCAAGACAGATTATTGCTTAGGAAGAGTGGCTTTTTTTCTCTTCCATTTTAGTGCGAATGTGTTTTATCTTCTCTCAACCTGACTTTTGATTAGAACAGGTTCAGGAGAGCTGCAGACAACACTAGTATCTCATAGTCAGTGGATTTTCAATTCAATTTGCACCAATTAATTAACTTCATTATGTATGAATCTCCAGTAGGTAATCCCATGCATCTCTGTACCGTGCTCCCCTCCCTCTACACCTCCAGTGCACCAGGACTTGAGAAAACATCTTCCTCATCACTAGGGAGAATGTTATCCATCTTTCCCTGTCCTTGCACACCAGGATCGCATACACCCAGTCAAAGGTGGAGGAAATCAAGCTCTAACTTAAATCTCTCACGTAAAAGTAGATATTATTTTTGAATGGTAAAGGTCACAGGAAAAAAAAGAAATAAATCTGTGCAACTAAGTATTACCAGAAATACTATTAGATAAAAGATCATTTGGCACAACATTTCCTAAAATATTCCAGTGCTCCTCATTTGTTTCCTGTCTAGCAATGAGATCTCAGGCCCCAGAAAGTTTCTCCTTCTGATCCCAAGAGCAAAATTTATTCACTCAGAGATTAAAAAATATGTTGTAAGATGTAGGTAACTAATCGCAACTAATAATATAACTCAGACATTGACTATCAAACTATTTCAGTGAAATATTTTCACCAAAAATGGAAAGCAGCACAAAAGCTCTTATGAAGAAATTGAATTTTTGCTTTTTAAGCCTGCCAGAGACAGTCAGAAAGCAGGAAAAAGGCAAATTTCACTGAATGAGTTATTTATTGTAACTAACATGATGTCACTTGATTTCTTAATCAAAGATAAATTGTTCAGCAGGTAGCACAAACAGTACCTTTATTATATGAGCAGCTTGCTTTTATTATCATTTGCACTTCTCCCCTAGTGTATTATTTGGAACTATCAACAGCATTTTACAACTGCTGCAAGGTTCCCCATTGCAATTTTGGTTGTGATAAAACAGCAGTTGTGCCCAGTGAAGTTTGTGAGCTACCAATTTCTAAAAGAACTTTTTTTATCTCTTACTTTTTTTCACAACCTCATGGGAAATCTTCCTCCAAGCCACCTTAGGATATAGTTCATTAAAGCTGTGTACATGATGAAGAGCCACCTGGGAGGGAAGGGATGCTGCTGTTATACAATGTATAGTAGGAGAATGGATGCAGAATATACAGAGTGTGTATGGGGGGGAGGGATGAAAAGGGATGAAAGCGACGTATGGGAATGCAATCTAAGTACTGGAAAAACAAATTATTCTGAAGGCATAAATTGAGCTTTAGATTAAGTTGAACAATTTCTTCCATTAAAGTCCATAGGACTTCTCGAAAGTAAAGTAGTAATTAATATGAACTAGAGTATATATTTTGAACATAAGCTAAGAAATCACATAAAGTAGTAGTAAAAAGTAGATGTATATTCAAGTGAATTGCCTAACTTTTCTTCCTAATTAGAGGGAAAAAATAGACACTGCAAGTGCAATTCATCCTATCAAAGAAATCTAAAACAACCAGATTAATTGTACTTTATTCTTCACTGTCGACTGTGATAGTCACTCCATCCAGATAAATATCTCAGATGAAGATGTCTGTATTTTAACCAGTTAAAACTGAGAGGAGCTTTACCCCAGGTATGTGCATGTTCCATCCAAGTCAGAGAGAAAACAAGCAACAGAAGGAATAAACAAAATTTCATATTAATAAAAGACACAACCTCATGTAGCTCTCTGTAGCTTTCATTTTTGTGATATAATAGTTATAGTAGCTGAATGAAAAGTCAAAACTCTTGATTCCGTGTATTATCCTTTAATGTAATTAAAAATTATTATCGTTAACAAAGTCTCACGGTTTATCAAATATTTCTTTAGTTATGTCTTTCATTTATAATCTGTAACATAAAAATATTAAAAGCCATCTCTCTCAGGGCTATGTGTCAACCTTTACTAGATGCATGAGTCAATGTTCTGTAAATACCTACTTTACACAGTTTTGTCTAACGAAGACACAGTGAGAATCTCTCATTAGTCTAAAGTGTCAAGATATCCAAGTTACATCATCAGGGTGGTTTAACAAAACAAACGCATCAACGTATGTACCTTAAGTTTAAAACACAGAGTTAAGAAAAGAAATACTGGAGTTTATAAATCTGAAGCATTAAACCATCTCTGAAGGTAGATACGCAATATGATTTTTTTTTCCATTGGTTCTTGTGCAAGTGGCAACAAATTTATTTTAACCAGTAGGTTTTCTTGCTGGAAAGGAAGATACATGGCTAAACAACTGCACAGGAAGAAAGACTTTCACAGCTTTGCTCCTTTACAAGTCAACTATACATAATAGGGCTTTAAAAATATTTTCATGTCAATTTTCATAGCATCCACCAATACAATATCTCAATACCCTGCAAAAACTAATGTATGCTTTGGCATGGCTCAATTCTTACTCTGATTTCTACCAGTGCAACATTTACTTTAATGTGCTTATTTCAGATTTTCAGTAAAGGAACTGAAATTGGAGGCTGACTTCTCTTTGAGCAGCACTCAGCATTATGTAGTTCAGCAGAATTTACTCAGTTTCTATTAGCACTTATTCAAAGTTGGCCACAAGTGTCAAACGAAGCTTGCATTTATAGAAATCTAGGTACTTAATTAAAATCTTACCAATAAAAAAGGGATTTTCCATTGTGTAATTGGAAGTCCAGATACTTAATCCTACTTAAAAATAACAAGTACTCACACTTTTAAATAAAGAACTGCCCTTTTTATTTTACTTTCAATAGTGAGTGAACAGTAAGCTCCCTATGATTTTAACCACTGAATTCTTATAATTTAAATGTTTTTGAACTTCTGCTAAATGTTCTTTTTTCTTTTTTACTTTGATTTTTGTGTCATTTTATTCTGTGAAGTTCCCTAGAACCTTGTCGGGATAGGGAAGTTTCCTTTAGAAATCAAGTTTTCATTGGAATTAATAATAGACAGTAGGTTGTATTTTTTTAACTAGTGTTGAGCAGTATCTAATATGCCAAGTCACTTGAACCCGCAGTTCAGGGTCAAATCCAAAGGGTTTGATACTGCTTTTCTGTCTGACCATCAAAGGCAAACGATGAGTTAGAGGATGTGTAACAATGACTTAAAATTCTGTGTAAGAGCAACTATCTACCATTACGAAGATCCTCTCCTCTAAAGACTTCAGGCTTTTACAATGGGAATCTACATTTTATGCCCTAATTTTACATATGGAGAAACCAAGGTATAGAAGATGAAGTAAGATATATCTCCTGGAGGACAGTGACAGGTCTCTGTGAAGCATCCAGTACTATTATCCAGTAGGACAGGCTGCCTGAAAAATAAATCGTCAGGGCCTCAGACTCCATAACCCCCATTCAGAAAGCAGGCAAAACACACAAAAAAACCAGTCCTGAATGTAGATGACACATATTTTGAATCAACACGTCTTTTTGACCAGCGGGAGCTCCAAACACAGAAGGACCAGCACAATTCTGTGTTATGATGATTGCACCATTCATTTCCAAACTTACATCTGTGAGCTTGCTCATTGAGTTTCTTGAGGCACTATAGCAACTTATGAAATGATCAGGAAAGTATTTATTTAGACATTGTTTAAACAGGACCATCTGGGAATTCATTTTAATATAAGCAGAAACTAATAGAGAACTTATCCATTTGGAGGGATACTGTGCAGGGACTGGGGTGTGCTTACTTGTTCAAATTAAATTGCTTTTTTGTTTGTGCTGCATACTGGGAAAGTCACAAATCATTGTCTTTGAATAATTTTATCTAAAATTTGAGATCACTGTGCTATGCTGGATTACCATGGACAAAGTATTTTCAATTGTTGCTGAAGTGTGGGTGGAGCAGCAGAAGGCATCTCAGGAGTCTTGTAATATTTGCCTTCCTGAATCTGAAAGCAAAACAAAACTGTGAGGTTCCTCTTTGCAGAGATCCTCCTCCACTCCAGAAATCACCATAGGTTTTGGCAGAATTACATGCCATTTGGCAGGCTCTGTGAGGGCTCGAGAATTGCCAGGACTTCTTTTGCCAGGGGAGAAAAGTGATCCAAAGCTTAAAGGAGTCAATTGAGAGTGTTCCCGTGGATTCAATGAGCTTTAGGGCGAGCCCGGGTCAGAGATGCTGCACCTTAACAGAGCATTTCTCAGCAACAAGCATGACTTCATACCCACTACACCCCATAGAAGCCAGTTTGGTTACATTGGGTTAGGTTCAGAAGACTGACAGGGAGCACTGAGGTGGCTTTTCTCTCTCAGGGGTGTTTTGTTTTTTAGGATCATCTGACCATGTATTGCATGATTGTCTGCAATTGCATGATTGTCTACAACAGCCAACACTGGTCTCAGTGACTCACATAAGCTTTTCTAGACTCATTTATTCTTCCGCTGACACACAGACGTAGTCAAAGTGGACACTGGGATATCTCAGCCCTAGTGAACTCTGTCACCTCTGTAAGCAGGAATGATACACAGTGCACCATCCTCCAAAGCCTGGTCAACAGCACAGGTTAACCAACAGTGTGGTGTGTCTCTCAGAGAAACAAACTTTCAGAGGTATAATTTAAATTATTTGGAGATGTCCAGTCCTACTTACCACTGAGATGCTGGTTTAATTTTTAATTATTCTCTTGACTAGAGCACTTTACATATTACAGCTCAAACACCGTTCATCCTCTATATTTCATTCACAGAGTTTGACATACTGCGATAAGCTAGAGACTTAACTAAAACAAAAACTATGAGTCCTTGCCAACTAGCCAGAATATAGGCACCTAAATACAGTGCCTGTGTTTGGGTTCTTTGAAATGGATGGACAGTTATCCATGGAGATCACTGAACTTCTGTAAGGTTTCAAGTCTTGTAAAGATGCTTAACTCTCCTGAAATTAGGCAGCATTAAACCCATGACTCAAAGTTAAAATTGCTTTCACTTCCTATCTATAAGCCAAGTTATGTGCAGTATTCTTAGTCTAGAAGCTTATTGCAAGAGGAGTCTGTTTACAACGGACATAACACAAACCATAACCATCCTTTGGTTGATAGGATCAAAACTGCAAATATAAGAATATCTGTTGTGCTCTTATTCTAATTATTATCCACTTTCTCTAGTTTTCTCCAGAGATTTGAGACTTGTTTGTTGCAGCAGATATATCTATTATTAATCTTTAGGCAGTTAGTAGAATAATTTGCAACATTCATTAACAAGTATCACCTTACGGATTACTAAAAAGCATCTATGTGCTTGCTAATGAGCCCCAGTAGTGCAATACTTTACATACTTTATAGCCAGACAATTATGTGATGTCTTGCTTTTATAGCTAATCTGAAAATAAATTGTTTCGGACATAAAGATAGATAGCTAACACGAGAAGAGTTAGCACTAAGAAATCTTGCCTCCTGAGCTGCTGAGTTATAACTGTGAAGAGATGACACATTTCCAAAGCATTCTTCTATTATTTCTAAAATCCTGCAGCCCACAAAAAATGCCTGTTATTCACACTTTGGATAAATCATAATAAATGCAAACAAAAAGGAGCCAGGGAGTTTTAGAACTAAACTATTCCTCTGTGGAATGTTTTGTTACTTTGATTTTAAGCAGGTTCCATCTAAAAATAATATAGATATTTAACACATGCCCATTTAAGGTGATAATAAAATCTGTATTACATTAGTAAGTAGCTGATGAAATCATTCAGCTCTCAAAAACAGGCAGCATTTAGTAGTGAGCATACATTCACATGAACTGGTTGTGTACATGAAATCAAGACATTTGCCAATTTACATAAGTGAAGGATTCACCCATTTTGCCTCCCATTCATCCAGGAAAAAAAATATTTGCTTCAACTCCAAGGCGTCCTTGAGAAACAACATGTTGTTCTTCTACTCCTCCTGGTATTCTAGGTTTTTCATTTGTCCCTTTTGTCTTTGTTCTCTTCAAAAATACCAGTAAAGCAAATCCATCACAAGGGGTGGCAGTTCAGACGTCTAACACCGGCCTGCCTGTATGTCTCAGTGCAGCTCTGGCGGGACCACAATGAGGCACATGGGACTAATTCACTCTCAGTGCCCATTAAATCTTTAGCCTCCCCTTTGGGACTGGAACAAGGGTGCCAATTAATGTCAATTGTCATGGTGGTTTATGTGACTGGGACACCTGCCCACAAGGAGCTGAGCAGAGATCACTGGCTGAGACCCTGCAGCACTTGTCTGTGATGCCCCAGAATATAAATAATTTCACAGGTGATGAAGTGGTGTTGACTCATGACAAATTTCATTCACTACCAACGAGAGTGGGATGGGAACTGGATTTCAACTGGAGGGGAAGGCTCTGTAGCACAGCTCGGCTCTGCTGGGGTCTTTTTCCCTTTCCATGACAAATTTCTTGCAGCAGGGATGACATTCTCTATTTTCTTCTTTGCAAACTAACAAGAATCGATGCATCGTTGATAGCTGCTACTTACGTAGCTTTGCAATCCAACAGGTATAGACCAAGCTTTTCAAAAGAATAAAAAAGAGACTTCTATTCTGTGTAAAACCAGCTGAAAAACAAGTTCTGCAACACGTGAAATATCTGGATTTTTGCCTCAGGCTTGTTAGGCTTTCATGATGACAAGGTTGAAGTATTTAGACTGAAGCATCCTTCAAAAATACTTACTGCCCACCATATAGCAAGGAGTAGGTGATGCCTTTTCCATCACCATATATTAGCCTTTCTACACACTGCAAAATTACATTTTTTAGATAAAAGCTCCCCAAGTCAGCAAGGCCAGCCCAGTTCCATGGCAGGTCCCCAACACCCTGCAGCAACTCCTCAGCAGGCTGGTAGTTAACTCCATCCACAGCTCCTTGAGAAACAACGTGCTGAGCCTTTCCTGCTGAGCCTGCTGGAGACTCTGGCTGATGGAGAGAAATGTCTATGGGGCAGCACCAGTTGCAGTGTGAGGGGAGACAATAGAAATGTTAATTTTTTAGGTGAGGTAACACTTAAGAGACGCATGAGGCATTTACAAAGTTCTCGAATTGCTTGGTCCAGAAATTAGATTGCCCACCCAGACATCACCTGCTCTCACGGGACAACAGAAAGGAAAAAATGACAAGATATCCTGGGATATCCCCATCCTGTTGTCCCTTCCTGACTTTCTGGGGACTGTATTGGCAGACTGAGTCCAAAGGCACTAAAACTATAGGTCAGATTAAAAAATGAATAGTGATGTATTTTAAACTGGATTTTTATATGTAATGCTTGGTTATAATTCTTTCCCCCTTGGGACACATTTGTGACAGGTGTGAAATGGGTAGCTGTGTCTGTAAGACAAAAAGTCTTAATATCAGTAATGTCATCTATGTGTCTCTCTAGCTGAACACACCAAATCCCAGGGCAGAACTGGATCAGGCAGAGCTGAAGTCTGTCTTCAGAGCACAGGTTCCTCTCCTCACCTGGGTCTCCACTTGCTCACATAATAGCCATGAGAACGGCAGGGTGGAATCACAGTGGTTCAATGAAAAACTGTGAGACCAAATCCTACCTTTAATTACATGAATGAAACCGGCACTATCAGAGTGAAGGGGAGAAACTCAGAGCTAATGTGTGCATCCTACAGGATCCTCAGAATGTGGGTCCAACCTAGAGATGGTGTTGTCTGCAAGATAAAGCATTTCTGTGGGGTGTAAGGGATGGTGTTTCCCTTCGGTATGTGCAATAATTCCAAGAGAAAAGTTAAGTCAGTTTGCTGGCACAAAGGGCTGATATAAACAGTTCTAAAAAACCGTCTAGAAGATCTCACAACTCTCCTTCCTGTCCAGTATTTATTTTAACCTGTTATCAAAGGCCATAAAAATCCTTCTATATTTCTTACAAAAGACTTATGCCAGTTCCAATGTCATAGTCTCATTCTGACCTCAGAAAATGAATCGATCGTAGAAAAATTTCTCCTACTTTTATAGCTACCCTCAACTTTCTGTCCTTAGACATCGTATAGCAGTGTCATAGGAAGCTAGATTTGTAGAATTCATTTCAGACCAAACCCAGGTGGATCTCAGCAGTGGAGAAAATGGTTTCATATCTATACAGATTAAGAAGGTGCTTTGGGATCCCTTGACGAGAAGGCGTAAGTCATTATGCAAATCTACCATTGTGTAGAGAAGTCATGTATTCAATAGTCTACATTCTTGTATTGTCTGAATCTGAAGGTTTTTTACAAGGTTCTCACCATTTAATTTTCTTTCTAGGAAAATATTCCTTTTTTCCATGAAAAATACATATATTTTTTGTGATTGGAAGTAGGATTTTTTTTCTTCCTTTTATTTTTTTCTTCCTTTTCCTTTTTTTTGGT
This sequence comes from Streptopelia decaocto, assembly GCF_964273445.1. Lineage (NCBI taxonomy): Eukaryota > Metazoa > Chordata > Aves > Columbiformes > Columbidae > Streptopelia > Streptopelia decaocto. The sequence goes on along the minus strand of NC_138659.1, from coordinate 65,579,490 downwards.
GCTCCCATAGCTTTGTTTTTTTTCACTCTGTCACTAAAACAATACTTGAAAACAAATTCAGCAAAGAAAAAAAAAAAAAGAGGTAATTAACGTTTTAATTAAAAATGTACAATGTCCATGTTGTATCACTAACCGTACCCTGTGGCAACTGGGTATGACAGACCATGTCTAACCCTCAGGTTTCAAAAATCCATTTTTTGGTAGGTGGCAGATAATTTTGAGAGTAATTATGGCAAAACGAACTAGTTGGTTTACGAGTGGGTGGAGTAAGGAACCTTGGGCTTCCCCCAGCCAGGCTTGGGCACCCTGTCTTGCCTACAGACCACGCTTAAGTTTCCCTTTCTGCCTCATATGTTTATATATTTCCCCCTTCTTTTCCCAGATGTAATCACTCACTGATCTTCACTGTAATAATATTTGGCCTCCTTCCTTGATTTTCAGTGGAGCTTCTGTTAAAATTAATTGGTCCTTCAGGACTAACAACATTTGTCGATATTGCAAATAGCCCATTACATATAGAAGAGGATTCTGTCCACCCAGGGGAATAATTAAGGGAAAATTCAGTGGGGAAAACTTCAGGGAGGTTGTTTTTTTTTTACTCTTTTCCTCACTGTCATGAGCTTTACTAGGGAATTGTCTTGTAGTCCTAACAGACCAATGAACTGATTTGTGTGATTGAACTGCCATCACCACATATTTGAATTCATTGCCAATGAGTTCAGTGAAATCTTATGTTGTGCCACTGCATGAGATGGACAATTTTCTCCTTTTTCTGCAATATGTCCAGCTATTTCTCAGTTATATTCTGTTTTTAAACTGGCCACATCACCTTGGAATCTGAATCACCCATCTGTCAGTTAGCTATGGAAACTGCAGAGTGGTAATGCACCCTGCAATTAGTTGTACAATAGAATCAGTGCATTTTCCAAGTTTTCTGAGTCATGTCTTTCCAACATTCTGCAATGAGAGTTATAGAGGTGTTTCAGGATTAGGTGTCTAAGGAATGAGATTTCCTTTGGAGAAGCTCCTGAAAGCATTATAGACTGTTTAGAGCAAAATTAAATTATAGTTAGTGAGATATTTTCATGTTGGATTTGAAAACTGATACTGGATTGCACACATATAGGCATGTAAATGTACACAGTGAAATAAAAAATAATTTTTAAAAACTTCTGAATATTGAACTTTGATTATAAGTGTGACAGAGCAATGCCTTTGTCTTCTTACAAATCTAGATGCCATCAAACCCCTAAAAAAAACATGGAATAACTATTAAAAATCAGATATTTTAATTACATCTCACATCCCGCCAGATTTTTCCTATGCATAGTCAAAGTTAAGAGCTGAGCCCATCCACTGTGCAGTTGCACCCTTTTTTTGACAACCAGTCAAATTACCCTGGGATCAGAAAACTACAGGCAACAAGGAGAAGTTTTCATCTGAGCTTCCATTTTCTTATCCCTTTGATGTCAAGACTCACAGTAAATGAAAATGCCCATCCAAACATTCCCTTCCACTTGATAGGGACTTTCGGTTGCCAGCCCAGCAGCCAAACATTAGATAGATCCCGCGGAGCTGTGCGAGGGATGGCAGAGACGTACGCTCATGTTTATTCTGTACCGGAGCGAGGTGTGATCGTCTGAGTGCTGAACACGGCACATTTACTGATGCATAACCACAGTTTTTCTCATTTAGCCAATTGCCCTGCACTCTGGCTGTGGGTGTGTAATTTGCATAATCATTGCCCAGGTCCAGAGCAGTGTGTGCAACCCCCTGCTCTGGCAATCAGCCACCGCTCGCCCAATCAGGGATTTGCATAATCCCTTTGCAGCTCTTTCCCAGCAGCTTCGCTCTGGGTATGCAAATCCCTCCATTCTCGTTGGCTGCTGCAATTCCTCTGTGCCGATTGGTTTATCTGCTGCTTCATTTTTCAGATGTTTTCCAAGGCATTTCTTTTTCTCCTGATGCCCTGTTCCATGAAAATATGAGAGAAACCACACTGAAATCTCCACGCAAATTGGTCTCTCCAGTAACTTCCTCTTCCATTCACTTTTGATCTTCTCTGTCCTTTATCCCACCTAGGGCAAGGCTCCCGGCCAATCTGTCCTGGTTGTGGTTCGACCAGGAGAGCCATGTCCCGATTTCCACTGCTATTTATGGCCTTTCTGATCTTGGACCATTGAGTCTAATGGCAATGCAATATATAAAGCAGCTAACATCAGCTCCACACCAGTGTCCCTCATGCGTCTCATTCAGTGTCACTGTATGTTACATAGCTATGAAATTTAGAGGCAAAATCCTGACTTCAGCAAGGTCAGTGAACAGTAGAAGCACATTGCATGAAAGCAGCAGATGAGTGTGACTAATTTTCCCTTTGAATCATTTTAAATGAGTGCATTTGCTTTTAATGTGTTGTAGAAAAGCACAAGAAAATCACATATAATGAGTGCATGATAAATCATCAATCTCAGGTATAAGGTTGATTACCAACACCAACATTATAATAATGATGAGGTCATGGCTTCAATCTGGAAAAAGTATTTCAAACCTCAGGATAATTACTTTGTTTTGAAAAAAACAAATGGCATTAACTTCAACTGCTAATGAAGTAAAAGGTGCTCCCAGTCTGACTTCTGAGGTCATAGGCTATTTGTGATATACAACACCTCTTCCAAGACCCTTCAAGGAAATAACCTTATGAATTATGTATGGCACAGCCTAATAGTCTAAGAAGAGTCTTTTACTGACCAGTCAAATAGTTGTGCACTCAGATTCTCCACATTTTATGATGCCACAAAATACCATAATCCATAAATCTTTGGTAAATACCTACTTATCTCTAAAGCACCTATACACATTGCTGACAACGTTTTTGTAGAACTGTAAATTCTTCCTAGTTACAGGTATTTTACTGTTTCTGCAGCTCAGATATTTACTGGGAAAGAAATATGCTTAAGGCAAAATTTTTACTTTATTGCTGTCTGTAATAGGCAGATATTTTTCTTGCAAGGGATTTCCTGCAATAAATACCATTGTCATTCTTACGACTGAAGTTGTTGCCTTGAAACACCTTGTCCTGAAATACTGCTTTTCCAAGCCATTATTATATAATTACTACAGCTTTTGACCCAGTTACACAAAACATACAGGATGCTGCTCTTTTCAGTATTCCCAAGGAAAGGACAAAGAAGCAATATTTATTTTTCAGATGAAAAATGGTTAATTTAGAACTACGAGGAGTCAGGTACAAAACCCCTGTGAGTTGTATCTGAGACTTTGTAGCTCAAGTGAACACCCAAGACAACAACGGATTGTGAAAAAAAAATGTAGAAATGATCCAATTACCAGTAAACCCACCAGACTACAGGGTGATAAAGGAATTGCTTGAAGTGGTACTGGGGTGACACAGACTGATGAGACACTTTATACTGCCTGTGAGCTCCGGTGTAACACACACTCAACAGAGGTGGGTTGAGAGAATGGACTCAACAAGACCACGGTCTTCCATACTCAGCTGGTACACAGTGCCAAAGGGGCAGAAGCACAACTATCCACCAGAGGAGATCTTTCCTGTTGGATTTGTGAAAACACAAACAGAACAGAGGAAAATGAAGGTTCAGTGGGGATAGACTAGCCCAAAAGAGTAGCCACATTCAGCCACTTTTAACTATGTCCAAAGTGGTACATAGGGTCCATGTCTGGATGCTCAGGATAAATGATTCTGCTTCCTATCGTAGTTATTCAAATCCAAGTATGTAAAGTGCCTTCTGCACAGTGGACTATGGTTGACATCATCACAGGGAAGCCTGAAAAAAATTGTCCTTTGAAAAATCAAAAATTTGCTGTGAAACCAGGCAAGCTTGGCAGACGAAACCTCTTCTTTGTCCAGTCTCAACTGTTGCACTCTTTCCCTATTTGCCACAATGCCAGTTAGACAATTCTAATACAATACTTAAGAACAATATATTTTTGTTACACAAAATGCAAAGATGTTTTATTGGTGTCCCAGATCTCATTTTATTAGTGTCCCAGATCTCATTCACAGAATCACAGAATCACAATCTTATTGCAGGCATCTAGCTTAATTTGGTTTTCCAAAAATTTATTTTTTGTTCCCCTCAGAATTATAATCTTACTTTACATGCAATGACATGTTTGCTTTCTTATTGGAGTGCTACACCTTCCAGTTTGCATGCACTAGAACCCATGCTCTTTAAATTGCAGTTGTTATTAATAAAGGTCTCAATGACTGACAAGTCCCTACTTCATGCCTCTTTATTTTACCCATGGGGGATAGTTAAGCTGTGTTGTTTGGTTTGTATACATTGATGTTCTGATAACACTGGCCACTTCAATTTCAGTTGGAGTGGAAATACATTCCTTGTTGGCTCCTTATTAAATATTTGTTAAGCGATATTTATGTCCACTCAGAATCTCTTATTTTCTAACTACTTAAACACTCCTCTAATTTTTTTGTCTTTGTCTAATCTCCTGTAGTCTTCTAAGTGTAGGAAGAAAAATAACTCCCTTATTTATGTTTGATTCTCCCTTAACTTGCCCAGTTCTTCCAAAAATGTCTCTGTATAATTACTGTGCTGTTAAACCACCTATCCAGAATTCCTTAGAAATTTACTTCTTATCTCCCTTGGAAGTAAATCACTGTTTAATCACCTGCCAAAGCTGGTATTAAGTGTCCAATTAAAAAACAAACCTTTGCAGCTTATCACTTTATGCGGTAAGGAACAGGTGCATTTTTAGGTGAGTCCTGGGCCAATTTCTATTGAAGTATCTGGTAGGACTCCCACTAGCTTCAGAAAGCGTAGAATGAAGCAGATGCTGAAGGATTTGTTTGGGGTAAGGACCTGATGGATGTCTTCTGAGTCCGGAAAACTCCCCCAAGGCTCATTGAAGGCTGCAGGTCCAAAATTCCTAAGGATCTGGCTCTATTACATTCCACAGCCATACAGCTGTGATTTTGCATGTTAAGCAGAACTGGAAAGAAACATCATTAGCAAAACTACTGGAACATCTGGGGAATCACTGAAGGGCACATCCTGACTTAATGTCTTACGCATTGGCGTAGGCTTCCTAGCCCTGTTTTGAGATGGTGAACAGCTCGCTGCAGCACCCCGCGATGATGTTACCCATTGCCTGACTGATGAATTTGGCATTGAGTTTGCCCTGCTTGCACCATTATGGTTGTCATGTTATTCATGAGGATGAAGTTGGCACAATTTTGTGCAAACTACATTAATAAATAGTTCCAAGGGAGCATTCAGCCCACATTGTTGGGCATTTAAGTGGGTTTATGCTGGAAAACTGCTGATGTCTCCCATCAGTCTACAGGAAATTTCAATGACTGTGCAGGAAAGCAAAAGGAAATCAATGCAATAGAAAGTCTCAGTTTGAGCTATAGCACACCTGCAATGCTGTGCCATGGAAAAAAAAGGTAGCAGTTTTGCTTTGCCTTTACCTGCACATGCTTTAAATCTGATCACTACCTGGGACAACAAAGCTGCAGGAGCTCTTTTTATGGGAATTTCTGTATCTGGGGAGCTAACCAGCTGGATTTGCTCCTTATGGAACTGTAAGTATTCCACCACCATGCACGGAGATTATTTACCTTATACTTGTGCTGTCCTATTTGTGTGTCAGTGATGAATTCACATGCAAAGCTATGTGCAGTACATATTAAGTGCAGCATCTCTTGAAAGTCCTTCCTGACCACAAACACCAGTCCAGCTGGCTTCAGCATTACATCTCAATTGTTCTTAGCGATGCCAACAATGAAGCCATCTCCAGAAACTCTTCTCTTTTGCTGCACATTGTATTTCTGCGGTTCTGAATAATGCACTGCATGAAGTCTTGTTTTCAGATATCTTCATTCTTTAGTCTTTTATGCAAACTTTACACATGATGTATGATAAAAGGTAGTTTCTCCATAATCATAAGTGGTATAATTCCATAGATAGGCCATTTTGTCACAAGATAGTGCAAAAGATACTCATGCTTACTTAGTAAATGTCCTAAAGGTATGTCAAAGCACAGAAGACTGAATGGAAACTTAAAATCTTCTGATTCACTCTGCTATTACAATGTACAAAGCCCTTTCCAGTGGATATTGTTGCAAATGGATATGTCTGGGTCAGACCTTGAAGACCCTGCCTAAGGAAAACTCCTGCTGAACTCAAGCCTTGGGTGAGATGTGAAGTCAGACCCTCGAAATCTGTTCAAATAAATCAGGGCTGATTATCAGTGAGTGATGACATCACTGTTTTTGCGTAATGATACGTACACATTTGGCGGTTTGAGTTTTTTGTAGTTACATTCATTTCAGTCATCTTGTTAAATGAAAAACAGATGCCACCACCAAGCATTAAAGCTCACAAAGATGGATTTTCACATTTCTTTTACTGAGTGTTTTTATCAATAGTACACATGAAAAGGGCCTGAGAAGTTTTATTGCATTAATTTAGCCACCATAAATCAGCACAGAATACAAAGCTCATTTAAATTACCACCTTAGGCCCAACATAGGAATGATGAAGTGTTACGTTCCAACTCTTACCACAGATTTGGTGACAATCTTCTTTCTAAACATTGCTGAAGTGACCACAAGGGAGTTAGGAGTGATGGACTTCATGATGTTTTCATTCTGCTCATCCAGAGAAGGCAGGAAAGCAGAGGCAAAAGTAGCTCACTGGTGAGGGTGTGTTATCAGTCCCTGCCAGGGCAGAGAAGAGGAGCTGTGAACACTACCCACTACACAAGGTTTGCTCAGTCTCAGCCAGCTCATGTTTTTGCGTGGGAAATCACAGAATCACAGAATGTCCTGGGCTGGAAGGGACCTACAAGGATCACCAAGTCCAGCTCCTGACCCTGCACATGAAAACCCCACAGTTCACACCATGTGTCTGAGGATGTCCAGTCTCTTCTTAAACACTGTCAGGCTTGAAGCTGTGACACCTCCCTGGAGAGCCTGTTCCAGTGCTCCAACACCCTCTGGGTGAAGAACCTTTTCCTAATGTCCAACCTAAACCTCCCCTGGCACATCTTCCTGCCATTCCCTTGGGTCCTGTCATTGTTTACCAGAGATAAGAGATCGGCACCTGCCCCTCCTTCTCCCTTTGTGAGGAAGCTGTAACCGCGATGAGGTCTCCTCTCAGTCTCCTGTTCTCCAGGCTGAACAAACCCAGTGACTTCAGCTGCTCCTCATACAGCTTCCCCTCCAAACCCTTCGCCAGGTTCGTAGCCCTCCTCTGGACACTCTCCAGTAGCTTTATATCCAATACATCAGTTTCCTTGATGGTGTGTCATTCTCTGGAGGAGTCATCAAGCAAAAGGGATTTGAAGTGCCAAGGGCAAGTCAGAAGGAAGGACATAACCCATGGGTGAGCATGTGTCAGTGTTCCATTCTGCTACAGTGCATCTCCAGGCAGAGTGGGAGCTGCTGCAGCCCCTGTCTACAAAGGTAGGACTCTTTTGGTTTATGTGAGAGTAGCTGGCACTTTTAGTTTTAAAGGACTGACAACCCTGGTTCAATCTCTGCTCTGTTAGCCAAGTTAGAAGCAGCCACGAATGCTTTTCTAATCCAACCACAGCTTGCATCCCACATCTCAGCCTAGCTTTACAGGAATGCCATTTAACTGTATAATTGCTGTCATCTGCACACAATTGTATAATTTCCTCTTGTGAATTAATAATAATAATAATAATAATAATAATAATAATAATAATAATAATACAGACATTAACTATCATTGGGGAGTTTTACTGTTATTATGTGCTTGTTTCACCAGTCCATTGGCCCTCCTATGGAGATAGCTAACATGAATGCCAAGCAGAAAATTATTTCTTCGGAATACTGTCATATGTGTCCTAAAGCTGGTATTGAGACAACCAGTTTGTTCCAGAGACTATGTGTTCAATAACTATCAGATGATCAGGACTAACTGGTTTATGGAGTCAGGTTAGTGGTCTAGAAGTGAAAGGATCTTTTTTTGGTTGCTTTTTTAATCTCAACACCAATCCTCAGAGCCAGAGTTATCCCATTTTTGTCTCTCCATCAAGCTGTGGTTGTACTGATTCATCAAGATGGTTTGAAATTCTTTTCCCTGGTCCTTTGAGACCAGAGGCTTCTTTGTTCTTTAATATTTTCCTGTCCTCAGTATATTTTAGGATGGTTCTCTAATACTGTCTTGTTAAACCTAATTGGACAGGACCTTAATCGAGGTGACTACATCAAATGTCATGTTTTCCTCTTCTCTAACCAGTACTGTACCCACTTCCAGGAGCTATTCTTTTGGAGAAACTGTTTCTTAGGAAGTATAAATGTTTGGAAAACAAATTAGCTCCAAATGTGACTAGCCACTCACCCATAAGTCATGATTTGCCTATTTTCCCATGCTTTGTTTCTTGTACTAGTCAAAGGAAAGCTAAAAACAAAATAGATTAAATGTTTTCGCAACATAACATCAAAGGCTATAATTTTGTCCATTCACATAATTTAAACAAGATCAGACTAAGTGAATACTTGGAAGGGACCCATTCTAAACTCACAGGAAACCTTAGTATTTCAGGAACCGATGGTGTCTGTGCAAGCTGGGCGGCTAGGGCTGAAGCAGTGCCACAGTGTGGTTTTCAGACAAAATCGTGAAAAATTAATCAGTTTGAATAGATCCAGTCAAAATGAGGGAACATTTTGTACACAAGATTTATGGGTTTGGTTAGAAGTGAGATTCATTGACTACAACATATCTTTTCAAAGTGTTTTTAAGTGGGGACGTGATGCTTTCCAATCACTGAATGTTGTTCACGTAGGGTTCTTTTTCCACTGCCTCTTCTTTTGACTGAAATGCAAAGCTAGTTTCTTGATCCTATTATACTTTTCAAAGTATTAAATACACAGCTGAAGAAACACGCACCATGAACTAATTAGCCACTGAAAACAAGCCTATTTTTCTGCTTGTGAATTGTTTCAGCAGAATACGACTTCTACAAATATGGAAGCTTACAAATCCTAACACTTTGCTCATTTACTATGCTAACAAGGAAAGATGAGAAACCTTTGATTTAAAATATGGCTGGAGCTGAGGGCTTCCCTAAACCTTTCTGACAATTCTCAAAGCCCACAGGGACACTCTGTCCGCCTCCTGTTCTGGGGACAGTACCAAAGGCAGCAGGTCTTCTCCATGGCTGCTCAAGCCCAACGAGCCTTGGTGGACGACAGGGCTGTGTTTAATTAGTGTGGGAGCAAAACAGAGACAACTGCAAGCTCCTTCTGATGTCCAACAGGCTCATCAAATCAAATATGTTACATCCGTTGCAATGGAGTCCTGGTGAGCTACTACGTCATCCAGAAGGAAAAATATTCACATTTGGACTATCCAGATGCAAACCCGGGGGCTTATTAGTGAAACTGTGTTTGAAGACATTGAATCGTATTCAGTTATGTCTTCCAATAGTTACCCAACTGCATATCGTGCAACTTCAGCCTTGAGGTACTCAAATAACTTCGCACTGATCATGGAAACATCAATTGCTCTGTAAAGGTTAAATAAATATGTAACTGCATTTCAGTAATATATTTTTGTGCAAAACAATTCTTAAAAACACTCACAGATAAACCAATTGCCATTTAAATTGTGTATAAAACATGAGCTTTTACTCATGGCGAAATCCTGGCCCCAATGAAATCAATGGGAGTTTTGCCATTGACTTCAGTGGGGCCAAGATTTCTCCCTTGATGCACATGATATATTTTTCCTGACATTTAGTATGATGAAACAGCCCTGGTTCTGATTAGCCTGGGGTATAAATAGTATCAGTCAACTAGAGCAAAATTCAAATCAAACCTCAGGCATCTTTGCCGATGCCGCTTTGTTTCGGAGCACTGCACACTAGCGAAGAGACCCAAATGGCTATTTGGAGTCAAGGACCTCATCTGAATCACTTTCAGTGGATGTGCATTTAACCATAAACCAATGCATGGGGAGCGAAGGGTTAGTAATCATGGAGGCGTCTATTCATATGTCTTGTGACATACATTTTTCCAGCGTGAACTCTTCATTAAAAGAAGCCTTGATGTCTCACAGCTTGTTACCAAATTGGGCCTTGACTCTTAGTATAATTTAGATGTGTTTAAAATATGCTTCTCAGAAAAGCTGCCTTCACATTTATGAAAACTATATACAGTAATATTAGGAAGAAAACTGTCACTTGTTTTGACAAGTTTTATTTTTCAATATCGTATGAATGAGCATATGAATATATTTTAACCTGTTGCTTTATGTTTGAATCAACGGTACTGCAGGAGGAGAGTGACATAGCTTGTCTTCTGAGACCATTCAATAAATTGCTTGCAGATTGCATAGCAGAGAAATATATTTCTAATCTTTCCCTAAAACTTTGATTCCTTTTTTTACACAAAAGGAGAAAAAAATGGGATGGTGTCTTCGGGAAGCAAAAGTAATGGGGAGACAGTGGCAGAGAGGAATAGGTGTTAAATCTAAAGGGAATTGTTGTAATCATGTAATTTACTTTGTATCGTTAATCCATAGCTTCTAGGACCGAATTGCGTAGTTTCCCTGGCCCACGCAATGCCGTCTGTAGAGCATCTTCCAGAGCGCTCCAGCTCAAAGGAAACTCGCCAAGCAGAGGGGACCGTCCCCTCCAGCAGCGGGGAGGTGGTGACACTGTCCCCCACACTGCTCGCCTCTCCCCAACTCTCTCGTATCATCACCGCTTCATTATCTGCCTCTGCAACACATGCGGGGCTGGGATATTTCATGAGACATGATAGAGAATAAGGACCTGTTATTTGCCTGCTATTCAGGCAAAACTCCCACTGGCATCTCCGAGCCCTTAAATAGTACAGTATGTTGCAAGTGGAATTGTTTATTGTGCTCAGTCAGAGCCGGCTACAGCCAGCTCTCACTACTGACTCAACTCCACGAAAACTCGCCCTCCTGTCATCCCACACTGCAATGCTCACTGGGCCCAGCTCTGTTTCCACTTAAGTGCTGAAATAAATGGAGTCAAGTCAACTCCACCATCTCCTTCTTCTGAACCCTGGTGCTCTGGAAAAGCAACTGGAGCGTCTGGAAGTTGGAGCTGGCGGGTCAGACACTGAGTTGGTGCAAAAGGCAGCGTGATTTACACAGCCCCATGAGCAGGGGGTGACTCCTCTAAAAACCAGTACATCAAGCCCATGGAGCAGCTCGGAGTGGATGTTGGCAGCAGGATTTGGTCTTTAACAGGCCAAAAAAATAGACTGTCCCCTACGCTCCTCCTTCACACCCCAATAGCATCCAAACACAGCCCCTTGTGGTAGCATTATCCTCAGACATCTGCAAACGTCTAACAGGGCCTGGAATTAGGACTTACAGGTGTTGTTGCAATTTACTTGGTTTTATAAATTCTCCTTGCAGCCTTGTTCACAAATACCACTTGGGAATGCTGAATGAGGCAGGTTGTATTCTTGTTTTAGCTGTGTTAAAATTCATCTGGTATCTCTTTCTTGCTAAGTGCAGGTAGATACACACTCTTGAGTGAATAGGATATGCTCCACTTGTGAAGTGTAGAAGCAGGTCAATAGACATCTTTCAAAAGGAACCATTTAGGATAATTAAGCAGCACATACACACCAGCAAGAGTTTATTTTGTATTGGAAGGCATGTGGTTAGGGAAACAATAGCAGTTTTTTCCCTGGAGAATGTTAATTAAATTGAACACCCTGGAAAACTGAACTATTCTTACCACAAATCTATAAATCAAACTGTTCTGTTTGCTTAATATAATGCTTTGCTATTCTAGTCACACTGAAGTGGGCCAGCCACACAATGCCAAGATATTTCCATGATGAGCACATTAGAAACACTGATTGACTATAGATCTTATGGATGTAAGGCCAAATCCATATCTCATTTACTCCAGAATAACCAAGATCAAAATCTAGCCCACGCTGTTCAGATTAGTACATAAATAACATGAAACGTTTGTGAGCTTTCTAGCAGTTGCATTATGTACTTGTTATTTGTGCTGTAGAAGTCCCTGGCAGCTCCAGCAATGGACCAGGACTTCGCTGTGCTAGATGCTGTACAACTACAGAGCAAAAGGATTTGTCTTTCTGATTTCCCAAACTAGCTTGAAAATACCTGTGAGCAGATATGGGGGACAGTGCTCATGTTCTTCTTGTGATACTCTGGATTGATGCAGAACCTAGTAAAATATTTTGATGCTTTCTTGAGTGGGCTGTGACTCAGGCTCCTGTGGAAGACCCTTGCCATTCCCATTATACACAGCTGTCCCTCTTTGGAAGAAAAGTCATTTTAGTTTCAGCCTGTCAACTTACTACCTACATCTCAGATGCTAAATAGAGTTTAAGTAAGGAACAAATCAGAAATTTTAGGTTCTGAAAGTCATTTTACATGTGCTGAGGAAAATAGTTTAATATCAGTTTTGGTGTTCTGCAAAAGCAGCGCACGAGTACCTAAGACAGGGACAATTCTTCAGAATGGTCACATACAGAGGAACAAAGGAGCCACACCAGCCTTCACATGGGTAAATCCCTGGCTGTACAAATCAGCAGTGGATCAGTATCTCTGGAAGAGGTTCTTCTTAAATGGAAAATGGTCCAAGAGATGCAAAATTGGTAATGGTCTTTGTGGTATACAGAAAATTTCCTGGGTCATGTATGGATCACAGAGTCTGTATCAGTCAGCAGCATAAAAATGAAGTGACCTAGACTCAAACAGCCATAGGAATGTAGACTCAGGAGAACATACTTATACCCTGAGCACGTTGAATTCACCAGTGGCATGTCTGCTGTGCTGGTAGCTGGAAGGGTGCTCACTACTAGGTCACCTGCATGGCACCCCAACAGTGAATGTAAGGCTTCTGATGCCAGCCATGACAGAAGGTAGACCCATTTATCACAATGTATAAGCCCTGTTTACAGAAAAAGTCAAAAAAAAGGTGAGTTCTTCCACTGGTCTCAGCGTGACAGCAAAAAGCTTTGCACAAATTCACACATCCTTTTCCAAGCAAAGCTCACTTGTTGCCTTTCAGTCACTCCTCATCCCTTGGCCAGAAGTGGAAAGGTTTCCAACATTTGACCTGATGACTAAATTTGGAAGAGCAATCTTACCTTGAAGTAATTACTCTGTGGTGACAATGGATAGGCAGGAAAACATAGAGCATTATTTTGTGTCACCCTAAAAAAAACTAAGAAAATGTACCTGTGTTCAACAAGGGCTTTAAATACATGCACAGCTCTTTCACAATTTGCTGATCTGCATTTCTAAGATAAAATGTAAAGCTTTATTTTAGAGCATGTAGATTCACTGTTCCTTAAGGTATAGCGCAAATATGCTACATATACTCACTGGAAAGGTTTAACTGCTACTGGATTGCAGTTATTTCTTGAAAAACAAAACAAAACAAAACAAAACCTTTCCTCAGCATTAAAATAGTGTCATGAAATGCACATAGCTGAAACTTTCCAAAACATGTAATTCAGCCTTTTTAAGGAAGTTATTTTTAATTCTGTCATGTATTAGCATTTGGGGCTTTCTCACAAGATTCACAGAAGTATGTTGTATTAAGGGAAAGGTCTGGCATAAACCACAGTTTTTCAGCCAGCCGTCAGTCACATTACAGGAAAAAATGAACACTTCTTCATTCTTGCATTTGACCCCTCCAACATTGTATTGTCCCTACTAATGAGCTGAACATTTTTGATTATTTGTTATATGTAGCAAATATAGAAGCAATGAAACCCATCTGTGTAATTTATTCATTGATTTGGACTCAAATCTAAGTGTGTTCTAAGTAGCTCTTGTCTGTGTGCAAGCGTATGAGAGAGACAGAGTAGCTCATCGGCAACAAAGAATTCTTAAACTTACCTGCTTGAAATATTTATGAATAATAGAAAATACCCTGAATGTCCCTGTGTGTGATCCAGAAGACATTCTGGAAATGGTGACGGTTTCTATCGAGTAAGGGCCCCTGGTCTGATCCCTATATTTGTGGTAAAGTCATTTTTAGGGAGGTCTCCTGACAATCCTTTCAGTTTAAAAAAAATAAATCAAGGAAGGCTGGAAAGCTTCAATAAAATAAAGCAAACTCAAATGCACTTTATTCCCCTGCTTCATGCTGAAAAAATACATCAAGGTGGTGGCAGTTCTGTGGGTCCCATCTGATTGCCACTTTCTGTAAAAAAATAAAAATAATTTAGAGAGGAGTTGTAGTTTTTAGCCTGAGCTCTTCAAAGCGCCATTGATTCCAAGTCACCTGTTAAAAATCTGTTTTCTTTCAAGCTGTCCAAGGGCCTATCTCTTCTTTCAGACACAAAGTAACCTTGTGAAGGAATTGTTTATAAACAATTGGTTTCAGCCTGTTTAAGTTTATTTTTTTACACCTCCAGCCACTGTGGATGTTTGGTCCAGGATCTGAGCGGTTGCACAAAGTCTTCCACCCAAACAGTCCCGCCTGCTCAAGCAGGACAGTAACTCCTTCCACGCTTTATTATGAATGAAGGAGAGAGATTTATGTGAGCCAAGTTTCTGGAGGGGTGAAGGCCTGCATGTACTTCCCAAACTTTCCCACCACACTGCTGGGGAGTGCCAAGGCAGAGCTGCCCAACAGTGTTCCCGGCTCTGCAGAGACCCTTTGGTTCATCTTCCCAACAGTCTGGTGTCAAACCTTAAGTGACCCAAATGAAGGAAGGGAGAAAAAGATAAAAAAAAACCTGAGAGAACAAATTAAACTACAGACGATATATTACACTCAGCAGAGTACCTATCTGATTGAATGAGATGGGGTTCCCCCAAAAATCCTTTTTTTTTGACGAGTCGAACATTAACAAGCTGACCAGGTCTGAGATAAGTGAAAGACTTTTTCTCCGTTCTGCAGCTTTTTTTCCCCCCCTTGCTGAGCACTGGTGGCAACAGATTAACAGGTCACCGGACTGGGTCTGAGAATTGCCGCCAATTACTTCTTCTCTGCTTGTTGCGCTACAGTCTAATGGCATCATTTAACATACACTTCTCTCCCAACACCCCGGCTGGTGACACCCATTAAAAAGCGTGATTGATTGATTGATTGATTGATTGATAAGTCTGCCTGGGTACATCCAAGGGTGGCGCGGGGCTCATCATTTCCGAGGTGAATGTCCTTTCCCCTTTCTTTTCGCTTCTTCCCCATCCAGACAGGGTGCCCGGGAGCCTGCAAAGGCTGCTTACTGCGGGGGAGTGAAGCCCCCGGCCATCCAGCCTGCTCAGCCGGCTCAACGGGAGGAGAGGGGAGAAGCGGGTCCGAGCTCGCCCGGGGAAAGCTGGCGCGGCCCGGGTCCTCCCTCCCGCACCGGCTGCCAGTCGGTGAGTTTGAATCTCTGCTGTTCCCCCTCAGACAGCAATTACGGCGAGAAACATCTGAATCAACACAGCATCATTTACTTAAAGAATTGACAGCCCTTCCACTTGAACTGGTTTAAATTAGTCGACGCCACATTCTTTTCCTCCTGTGTGTTTTGTTTTCTACCTTTTATTTTTCTTTTAAATAGGAATATATAATTGCAGTAATTCACCCAGCTGAATGCGAACCGGGTCAGTGGGGGAACGGGGGGAGAGAAGCCGAAGGCACGGCCGGAAGGGCTGAGCGCGGGAGGTGCGCACCCGAGCGCTCCCCGCCGCCTCCCTCCCCACCTTCCGCGGGGGCGCTGCGGAGGGCTCCGCAGGTGCGGAGTGCGCCGGACTCCACCGGGACGGGGCGGCGGGGCGGTCGCTGTGCACCTCCGGCCCAGCCGGGTGAAGGGGGGCTGCAGGAGGTCCGGGCGGCGGCCACGTCCCGGCTCCCCACGCACTGGCTCATCCCCAGCCGGGGAGGAGGTGGGGGGGCGCCCGGGTCCTGTCTGGGCTGCGGGGGGGCTGGACAGTGTTTCCTAGCCATGGCTTGCTCATGGGGACCTACCTTCCGGACATGTGCAGATGGAAAAGCGGGGGCATTAAAATCAAATTACATACATGTATAAAGACAGAGTCCTTCGTTGGCAGCAGGAATGATTAAACGGAGCAGCTCGGGAAACCTCCTGTATGAATATTTCATTTGAAATTATGCGATGCCCCCGAAGGTACAAGAGCCCTCCTTAATTAAACTGGTGTAAACGTTGCCTTTTACTCCTTTTTCATGTAAGTCACAGGGACAAGCGGGGAGATGGCCCGAGTTTTACCCTTATACCCGAGTAAGAAGAAGCGGCCCCATCCCGCGGGAGGGGGGAACCCCGTCGGGGCTGCAGGTTCTGCAGCACTGGACGCATCCGCAGAGCCGGGGCAGGGACAGGGAGCCCCGGGGAGATGAGGGAGCCGATGGCCGGGACGGGCGAAGCTCCCGGGAAGGCAGCGGTGGAGAAGAGGGACCAGCATCTGCCGCCGCGCATCTCCATCCTTTCCCCGCGGTCCCCCCAGCAAGGGGGTGGGCAAGAAACGGTAAGTGGTCAGAGTCCCTCCCCCGTTTGCTCAGCTCAGGGAACACCCCCACCCATCTTTTACTCCCGTGCCCAGGGCAGAAAAGCCACCCAAAAGGTTCTTCTAAGCAGAGCTACCCCCAAGCTGCGCTTCTGCTCACAGACGGGACCCGAGGCGGGTCGTTTCGGGAGGCTGCTCCCCTCTCCCGGCAGCTGCGGGCTGTCGGGGGCGGCTGGCGGGTCCCCGGCGGGGCACCCGGGGCTGAGCTGCCGCGAAACTTTGATCTGCAGCTGCAGCGGTTTCCATGGCAATGCGCGGGGTGACAGCGGGAGGGTGGTCCCCGTCACGGAGGACAAGGCTGCCCACCCCGGGCAGCTCCTCTCCGCGTCCACGATCGGGCCTCTGGTCAAGAGAAACACCCACCGGGGAGAGGAAAGAAGCTGCCGGGGGCCCCGCGGCTCTGCCCAAAAGCGGGGCCGCCCTGCCCAGCCTGCCCACCGGCGGGCTCCGGTGTTCGGCGCTGCACAGGCGGAACCGCTTTGTGGAGCGAGGTTCTTTGGGGTCATCTTTGCCAGGGAAAAACGACGGAACAGGCCGACCCAAACCGCTCAGGACTTTGGTGGAAAGAAAGCGCATTTCCGAAAGCCCTTGACTCTCCCAAAGGAAAATTGGCGTGAATCTCCCAGTCGGTCCGACGCTGAATTCACGATTCATCCTCACGCTCCCTCTGACAATGTCCCTGCGACACTTTCATTCAGTCCCACACTGCGACCTTAGCTTCTCCTTCCACACATGACATTTTCCTCCCTTCTCTTTCTTTCTTTCTTTCTTTCTTTCTTTCTTTCTTTCTTTCTTTCTCTCTCTCTCTCTCTCTCTTTCTCTCTTTCTCTCTTTCTCTCTTTCTCTCTTTCTCTCTTTCTCTCTCTCTCTCTTTCTCTCTCTCTCTCTCTCTTTCTCTCTCTCTCTCTTTCTCTCTTTCTCTCTTTCTCTCTCTCTTTCTCTCTTTCTCTCTCTCTTTCTCTCTCTCTTTCTCTCTTTCTCTCTTTCTCGCTCTGTCGCTCTGTCGCTCTGTCGCTCTGTCGCTCTTTTCTCTGTTTTCCTTCCTACCTCTCTCTTTCTCATTCCTTTTCTATTTCTTTTTCTCTTTATTTTTTCTCTCTGTTTCCTCCTTACAGATTTTACTCACTGTTTTAGGGAGGATATGGCTTCCTATTATTTTTGCATTCCCCGGGAATTAAAATAAAATAGCGTTATTCTTATGAAAAGACCTTTTCACGTTTTATTTGAACAGCAGTTACTCTTTCAAATCCTTTCTCTTTCATCCCTTTTTCGTGACTCTCAGCAGTGGCATTTCTTATTTTACGAGAAAACAGGTACGTTTCGCGCTTACAGACCTCTCCAAAAAGGCAACGTGTTTGCCGGGACGGGGAGGGTGACACGGGAGATAACTCTCCGAAAAAAAAAAAAAAAGCTATATAATCATATTTGAATCCTAAACATCTCCTCACAGCAAACGTCTCCTCTAGACATATATATGCCAAATAAAATAGCCGTGATCGTCTGGATTATAAATGAGATCACAGAAGAATTTATCTGCGAATATCTCACTCTCGCAACCCACAAAAATGCACTTTCTTTCCTGCCTCTGATACCAACTTGCTGATCTAAAGATAAAATAACAGCCGTGGTTGTATTCTCCGGCCTTATGGAGAAACTCGGGACTTTGCGCTTTCTGTGAACCCGGCAAAACCACAAAAAGGTTGTTCAAATACTGATAAAGCTATGCGTGAAACCCACAAAAACATGGGAATTCAGCAACTTCTTACTACTCAGAGGCTTGCATCAGCTGCTGCTTCCAGACATTCGGAACCTGACAGATGAGTTTCCACATCTTATCTGAGTTTATTTGGGGCCAGGTCACCAACACTCATTCAGCCAACACTTTCACTCGGGGACTGAAATTGTTTTGAATTCCTCCCGCTTTTTTTTTTTTTTTTTTAATAAAAATACCACGCAACTATATAGGAAAGAAAAAAAAAAAAAAAAAAAAGCCGGTGAAACCAAGCATCACTGCTATCGCTGCTCTCTTGGGCTGTTCCTTTACTGCCTGGGAATCGCTGACACTTTCCAGAGCTCCGTATGTCAGATGAGGGAGAGTGGAGCGGGGAAAGAGTGGGGCATCACTTTGTCCTCTCCTTTCAAAGGAAAACACACCCGCCTTTATAAAGGTGATCCCAAGCAGGAGACTGGCTAAGACCGTGGTTTCTTGGTGGGGCTGTGGGGTGGCTTTCTGTCCCCCCTTGAAGTCGGCAACGAATGCTTCAGGCAGTGCAGGAGGCAGGGAGATTCTCCGCTCTCACTTTATGGCCAGGTTGTAAACGCCTCGCAGAGGTACACTCACACTCAAACGGTTAATTAAGAAAACATTAAGGGTCCAGCTTAAACCAACAAAAGCCAGGCAGCTCCGAGCTAGGTTCCTACTGGCACACGGGGACTGCGAGACCCCCTCCCGTCCCTCCATCCCCGCCCGGAGCTCGGACCACCCGAGTCCCTGCCCTCCGCTTGCAAGCCCTTCTCATCCCTCCTCTGCCGGGGCTCCTGATCTCCTCTCCTTCCCTTACAGGGGAAATCGGCACTCAGTGTCTAAAGCCTTTCCCCCTCTTTCCCTCCACACACCCCGCACCGCCACCCCTGGAACAATTCCAGCCGGCATTCGATGTGTTTTGGAGCATCCTTCCCAGAATGGCAAAGAAAACCGCCACCCACGGGTGTCACGGGATCTGAGTGGAGAGCATCGCGGAGGGGGCTGTGGGGTGATGTCAACTCCTGTGCTCGGCCGGTCCCCACCACCCCAAGGAGAGGACCGGAACATTTCTACCTGTCTGGATTGACGGGGCAAGTTTCTTCCCACCTCCCAGGGATGGTGCGACCACGTGGCGAGAGGACTGTGTGCCCTGAGAGCTCCATTGCTTTCCCCAGCTCCTACCTCTGCCTGCTCCTCATTATTTAACTGTCCCAGGGAAAATTCGGTCAGTTTTTCCGTCTGTCCAACCTTAGGGAAGCAAGAAGGATTAATACAGGGGAGGCGGAGTGCAGAGCAGTGCTGGAAAAGCGTGGACTTTGTTTTAAGACATCAAAAAAGGAAAGGCAGAAAAGGATGGACATTACCTTCCAATACACTTTAGTTAGCTAATGACAAAAAACCCGAACACGCACTGAATGCATAATTACCCCCAACTGAAAATTCCCTATCTAATTTGATATTTGGTGCTCAGCAGAAGCTAGCCTTCGTAAATAATATACAAAGTAAGAAACCTAATCCAGCAGGCTAGAATGTTTAATTCATCATTATGCGAGCTAATTGGAAGGTGATTATATGGTAATTGCTCATTAGTGGTGTATATTTATCGCTGTACCTTATGTCAAGGCCATGGGAATTGTGTAGAGTCTGTTCTCTCATTTCAAGGATCAGTTTCAGAAGCAGGAGCAAAGCGGGCGAGATCAAGTTCTTCCTGACGTCAGGTCCAGCCGTGGGCGATGGAGAGCGGGTCTATAAATGCTCGCCCGGAGCCCCCGCAGCATCCAGGGCTCCAGCCGGGCCGTGCAGGGGAGCGGGGGGTCCCGAGGCAGCGGGGCCGAGCGGCCCCACGGCGGGAAGGAGGAGAAGGCAGATCCCGCTTTGCCTGCTCCCGGGCCGGGGAAACCACCTGCGAGGCGGGCTGAGCCCCGGCGGGGGAGCGGTGCCCACGGGGGGAGCCACCGAGGTGGGGCGGACACGGCCCCCACGGGCAAGAGGGGACCGAGTGGGCTACCGGCGGGGTTCGCTCCCAGACGACGGGTCGCCTTCCCTGCAACAGGCGCTAATGGCAAAAGGCCAATTAAAAGCAAAGAGAGGAAAGGTGATTAATGGTCCTTTCGCTTTCAAGCGTGGACCAGGGCCTGGGTTTCTCTGGCTGCGAGTGTCCCACCAGGAGAAGGGTTGGAGAGGAGAGAGGTGACGGCTCGGGGTCAGGAGGTTCTCTAAACTCCCGCGTCCCCCTCGCAGCGGGACCCTTTGGAGAAGTAAATCAATTGCTGTATTAGCTCCGAGCAGTTACGAACCACTGATGGACACGGGAGCAGTGGCTGGAAGAATCCTGTTTATCAGGGAATCCGGTCTGGCCGGAGCTGCTTTGCCTGCTTCCTACAGGGCAGGCAGATAGGCTCTGTGTTAATTAGGGGGTACCGCTAATTTCCGCCAAGCCTTCGTAAGTAACAGCACGATCCATCAAAGCGGGGAGGTAAATAAACAGCGTTTCTAAACAGAACAAAGTGAAGACTCCAAAGGCCTCTGACCTCATCCTGGTCGAGTGGCAAAGACGGTGGTGCGTGGGTGCGTGTTTGCGCCGACGTGGAGGGAACAAATCACACAAGTGGCCACGGAGAGGCTGGAAGCCGCCGGCTTTGTTCAAAGGGAAAGCGTTAAAAACCCAAGGCGAGAGGGGCCAGATCCGTGCCGCGGAGCAGAGCCGGGAAAGCGCTGCGCGGAGAGGTCGGGATCGGGCCCCCTCTGCCCGTTGGGGTCGGGACGGGCCAGGGGAGCCATAGGCGAAAGCCCCCGGTCCTCGGGCCCGCTTCTTGGTGGTGACAGGACTGAGAAGCGCCGGGGGCAGGCGAGCCGGGGCGGGGGGGGGGGGGGGGTTGCACCGCCTTCGGTCGATAGACGGAGTAAAGGGTTGGAGATGGCACAAAACCTGCCGGTCCGATTTGCGGTCGCTTGCCCGTGCGCGGGGGACTGCGCACCGCTCCGCGCCCGCGGGCCGCCCCCGCGCAGCGCTGCCGGCTGGGGACGGAGTAGGGGGGATCTCCCCGCGGCCTCCGGACCCCTGCCCAGCCCGGGGGTCCACCGGGACAAATCCCCGCCGAGGCGCGGAGAGCAGCGGGCTTTCCGCGGAGCCGGCTATCCTCCGGGGGGGCAGCAGGCCTCCGGCAGCCGGCACCGAGATTTCCTTCGAAAGAGCAGTAAAAATCCGCCCGAGTCTGCAATTCACCACCCGAAATACACCCTCTCTCCCCCACCCCTCTCAGTTATTTAATATAAAATGTATTTTTAAACACCCGCTCGGATAGCATCTCGCCAATATTTATATTTCCACGTTGCCTGGCATCCACTGTCCCACATTAGACTCTGCCTCTCTCTCCCTCTCTCTAATCCTGCCACTTTAAATAGATGAATTAATAAAGCAAATGAGGGTCTAATAAGCTGACTGTCCTGCCTATTGAGGCAGGGGGAGAGAGACTAGAAAGTGCGCCAAATTTGTTTGCAGTGGATCAAGGCTAGCCGCCTTTGCTTCACTTTCTTTATCTTAATTCCGACTTGAAAAGATATAATTATCTAGTTTGAACAGAGCTGCTATCAAATCCTTCTCTAGGCAAGGCAGGGGAGAGCTGGAGTGGATTGCAGTGTTCTGAGCCGCTTGGTGCAGCCGGAGATAGGGAGTAATGAAGTTGTGGAGTCCTGAGATACAAAGGGCATTAACCTCATTAGCATGAAACCTTTTCTTCTAACCATTGTGGGACCCTTTCAGACTCCTAATCCCCCCTATTTTCAAAGCTTGGTTTGTAATAAAGCTTTTAGGGTTTTTTTTCAAAGCTAATGGCATTCTCTGAAGATTTTATTGCTGTTACGCTACATAGGACGCTTAATTTTTTTCCCTCTCTCCCTCTCTTCCCTCACAGTTAAAAAAAAAAAAAAAGGGGGGGGGGGAAGTATATAAGTATATGGTTCCTGCAGAAATAAGCCTTTTATCAAGATGGGAAACAATTTCTAGAAAGGCCCAAGTCTGCTGTTCAGCCGCGATCCGTTTTATGTGTGCCCATTTGCATGGGTTTGAAGTGGAGCGCAAGCCAACTTCGGCGAGGTAAAGGTGAAATGTGCTCCCTGCTTGGTTTCCAGATCTGCACCATCAGCTGTTCGAGAAGAGGGGAAAAGCAACGAGAAGTTTACCTTGGGAATAACTCTACTAAATAATTAGCTTAGGCATAAATGGAAGGGACTGCATTGCGACATGCGTCCTAACCCTGCCTGGGCCTCTCTCACATTTGTAGCGCTAGTGAAAGGAAAGTCACCGAGATTGTATAAGGAGCAACGCTTAAAAAAAATCGGATTTTTTAGAAAAAAAAATAAATTTACATAGTACCCGATAGAGCCAACACGTGCACAGAATGTCTAATCTTAACTTTTCAAGGCAGGATGTTTAACAAAGCTCGTATTTTCGCAATGCATTGTAACTTCGCCTTATCACAGTGTAAAGGGTAGTCAGATTGTCCTAAATTATGTCCAACTAGCCCCCCTGGATCCACGGATTAAGAGATTAAAGGAGACCACTGGGCAATGCCTCCTCTTTCCCCTTCATATTCCTGGTATGATAATTGCCTAAACTGATTTGCACTTTCACAAAAGCTTGCAGGATTCTTTGTAGCTCGAACAGAGCAGACGAGGTTTCTCTATCAATGGAAATAAAACTGATTAATGCAGTCTATCAGGCTAAGGAGCAAATGAAGCATGAAAAAACAACTGTGTACCCCCAGAAAACCGGCTACTTTCCTCAAGGACCCAGAACAACTTTTTTTCTTCCACATCTTTAATGTCAGAGTTGCACCCTGTGCCCAGGATCGCTCCCTTAAGGGCGACGGGGAGAGCTGGAACTGGGGTGCAGTCCCTGGGTCCCAAAACCTGCTCCTCACCGCCAGGACCTGGCGAGGGAATTTAAAGACGGGAAGGGGCGAAAAAAATCCTCTCCTGAAAAATAAAATACATATTTTTTGCTAAGGAAAGCCCTTATCCCGCAGCGGCTGCTGCGGACCAGTTTCCCCCTCCCATTACGAGCCGGTTCGCACTTCAGTTTCCAAACAGTGAAGGGGTTGGGTTTGTTGTTGTTGGTTTTTGGTAGGATTTTTTTAAAGGTATTTATTTACAGCAAGTGGGGCTCTGCGGCTTATTTTTAGAGGTCTATTTAGCAGGAGGTGAATTCATTAAGAAAAGGTGGCTGTGGCCGCAGGAATGGGCGGCCGGGGGAGCACAGGCTCCCACCGCAGGGGCTCAGCAGCTAAAAACTGGAGGGGGCAACTCCCGTTTTCTGAGAAATTGGGGTGGGGGAGGGCAAAATATATTACTTAAAAATATAGGGCATATTGATAAATCTTTATTGACAAAATATTGACAATGACATACTTCTTGGAAGTATATAGTGTGTTAGAATTCTAACAAGTTAAACACAAAACACAAAAATATTTACATTCTGATAAAGAAGACATGAAGGAAACATTTGTCACTTTTTTTTTTTAGTAGCTCTATGATCTCGGAATATTATAAGGTCAGTGCTTGAAAATTGCCCCAATGAAAATGGCCATTAGAAAAAAAAAAATCAATATTCTATTTTCAGTCCCTTTTCTCTGGATCCCGCCATTCTGGGAGGTGTCCCCATGGCCAAACCTGGTCGCTGGATTTGCGCTTTGTTAATCTTAAAAAATAATCATAATCTGGTTTTGCAATGAGGATACAACGGGGCGGGGGGGGGGGGGGAATAATTTGATTTGATATTTTTTTTTGGCAACAAAAGTTATGACCAGCCCGAACCTCCCCCCCCACTTTCCCTCCCATCCCTCCCCTGCCCCACCGTGTTTGTCCATCCGGAAGGAACACTATGCTTTGTTACTGCTACTTCATTTATCTTTCACAAACACTTTGACGCCAGAAGTTATCATAAAATGTTTACAGACTGCACATTTCTCATAAAATAAAATAAAATTAAAAAGCACACAAAACCAGTCTTAAAGGGAAAAAAATTACAATTCACTTCTGTCTTTAGCAACCGGGGTAATATTTTTCCGTTCTTTTTTTTTTTTTTTTTTCTTTTTTTTGCCCAGACGGCTTTTCACATGCAATTCAAGTTTCTGAAACAGGTGTGGGGTTTGGCTGCTTATGGAAATTTCTCTTTTAAAGACGGAAGAAACTGTGAAGTGCAAAATGTCCTGTAAGGTGGTCATTTTTCTGGTTTGGTTGGGGGACGTGGGCTGTTTGTTTCGGGGGGGGGGTAAGTGTGGTTTTTTTTTTTCAATATTTTTTTTTAAGATTTTTTTGACGTTACGCTTTTAAAAGTGGACTGCGAGAAACGGAATACCTGTCAATCACCTCGTCCCGGTGTTTTGGCTTTGATTGACAGATCCCCCTTTGCCAGAGCGGTGCCGGCAGTGCCACAGTCCAGACCTGTCGCGGTGTCCCCCTCGCTCGCTCCCAGCCGCCTCCAGACGGGAACCGCAGTTTTGATGAAGATCTCCGTGTCCCTTCCCCGCACCGCCACGCTGGGGGTGGGATGTGAGCCTTTAACACTTTCTGTTGGTGGAGGTGCCTGGCTTAGAAAAAGTCCCAAAGTACCAGTTTTTAATCGTCCGATGTGACGTCGATTTCCTCTGGACTGGCTTGTTTGGTGGCGATTCTCCACCGGTTAATGTGATGAGTCCCTTTTTTCTTCTGTTGTGAGTCTGAACCTTCCTCTTCCAACTTTTGCCGCTTGAACTTTGTCCGTCTGTTCTGAAACCATACTTTTACCTGCGGGAGGAAAGGCACCGGGCTTTAGTCCGACGCCTGCCCGGACATCGGTGCCGGGATGTGCCGAGATGCTCCGCGCCCTGCCTGCACCGTGCCCTGCCTGCACCGTGCCCTGCCTGCGCTCTGCCACAGGCCCACCAGTCCCCTCCGGAGGACCCACGCGTGTAGGAGCGGGCAGCCGCACCGCTGCGTGTGCGCGGTTCCTCCCGCCACAGCCCCGCAGCCGGGCGCGGGACGGGCAGCGCCACGAGCGGGAGGCACCGTTTGCGCACCTGGCGCAAGGCTGCGGACCTTCCGCACACGAGTAGCCCCGCGCAATGCCCGCGCGTGGCGCCAGGCACCCCACGCGTGGAAAACCAAGCTTGGCTGCGTGGCGGTGGGCTGTCAGCACCGTCGGCCCCACCGTCGGGGCGGCCTCTGGGGCGGCTCGTGTTACCCGCGGCCACGGACATCGGGACAGCGATCCCGACCTGGGGCGGGGGGAGCTGGGTGGGCTGCGAGACGCCCCCCGAGCGGCACCCATAAGCCCGGCCCGGCCCGACCGGCGGGGCAAAGCAGAGCGAGGGCCTAGTCTCTCCTAACGGGACGGCGGGACGAGATCTTATTTTTTGGGAAAAGAGAATAAAATGAAAGAAAAAGCCTCGAAAAAGATAAAAGTCCGGCCCTCCCCGCAGAGTCTCCCCGGACGCGTCGTCCAGGAGCGATCGTCGTGAGGCGAAACCTGCAAGTGTCGTCGTAAATATCCCTCTGAATTTCTGCAGCGCCGAATAAATCTGACTTAACCATCCAGCAGCTGACTTCAGTGCTTTAATTACAGATAGTATTGATCTGGGAGCTATCTCCAGGGCTGGCCACACTCCTTGTAGTGGCCAAAGGTAAACATTTTTTTTTCAAAAAGCAGTTTAAACTCTGGTTCTGTCTGAAAGTGCCTGATAAAGGCCCCAGCAAGGGGGGAAAAGGGAACTGGAGCATTTTAATAAGCTGGTTTAACCCGCTTCGCTGCCTCTTCAGAACAGAGACCTGCCTGGCTGGACACACATCTCTGCTGCATTTTCATATTCTCCAAAAGTCCACCATTAAAAAGCTGAGCGGGGAACAAGGGGTGAGTTTAATTTGCTTTTAGTTTGCTAATTGAAGGGGAGGACGGTTCATTTCTGCACGCTGATCTCCAAAAAGGGAGCTCATTTGTAGGGGACTGGGGGTTTGACATCGGGACAAAAGACCCCAACCAGCTTCGGAATCAAGCAGCACAAAGACCACCTTAAATACAGCTTTCCAGTGGAAATAAGCCTGTGACCGGTCCCTTGTTCGGAGAACCTCATAAAAGTGGCGATCCCTTTTTATTGTTTTGTTAGGGAGACATTTTAAAACAAAAGATCCAACCTCTTTATTGCTTCCCCCACGAAAACGAGGTTTTTTTTTAAAAAAAAAAAAAAAAAGTGTTACAACTTAATCCTCCCAGAGAACGCTGTGTTTACTGGGAACTTTGAACTAGGCTGCGGCTGGGTATTTTGGCATTCTTTTTTTTTAAGTACAGTGCCACATACTGTAGCAGAGACAATCCCCATCTGGAGCCCTCTCTCCACCAGTCTCCTGGAGGGGCACAAAACAAAAGCCCGACACAACAACAATAACAACAACAACAACAAAACAATCTCCCAAACCCCGGCCTTTCTTCCGGCGAGGAGAAAACCGCGTGAAAAACGCCCTCGCAGCGGCCTCTCTGGCCGTGGGTCCCGCCGTCGGGGGGCAGCCCCCGCCCAGCCCCGTTCGCCGCCGCCGCTCCCCGCCGGCTCCGCGCCGCCCCACGCGTGTCCGGCCTCGGTACCCGCCAAGACCATCACCTCGGGACAACTGGAGTAGAAACGTCCCCCCAGACAGACGACAGAAATAGTCTCCGGTGCAGTTCTGGCCCGCAGCCAGCCAGCGGGGGGGTGGAAGGAGGGGATTCCTTGCAGTGAATAATTTCTCTGCTTTTATTTTTCATCTTTATGCCCTCCTGAACCGGCTCCTGCCCGCTGCCGGACGCGAGGCTAGAAACGAGTGAAAAAATCATCCAAGAATCTCCATTTCTGCGGTAGGGCCCAAAGCGGGGTTCTTCCCTCCGCCTTTTGCTTGGGGGGCTTTTTCCTTAACATTCAACTACTTCTTGAGGGTCACATCAGTCCCGCAGAAAAATGACCAGGACCGTCCTTCATTTGCCGATCGCAGATCCCGCTTCTCCTCTTCCCGCTCGGGCCGGGGCTCCGGCCGGTCTCTCTGGGGAGACCCAAACCGTGTCCCGACCCCCACATCCCCCCAGCGCCCGGCCACGGCCCCGCGAACCAGCACAGGCGATGGCTCTCACGAACGCGGGAGGATTTTATAGCACCCAGTCGAGGGGGTACCTCTCACTCCACTCCACCGGCTCGGGGCTGCAGGCCTAAATCCCCCCAGAATTTGCCCGTATTTTTTCCCACATCTGCGGGCCGGCCGGGTGGATTTTCCCAAGGAGAACCCAGTACTTTCACTTTCCCAGTTTGCCCACTCCCTGCTTCTCCCTTACCTGAGTTTCCGTGAGGCTGAGGCTATGTGCCAGCTGTTTTCGTTCTGCTCCTACTACATAATGGTTCTTCTCAAAGGCATGTTCCAGTCTCAGTAATTGGGATGGGGAGAAAGCTGTACGGATCCGTTTGGGTTTCCTGGCCAGTGCATTGTGCAATAAGAAGCTCTCCGGACTGGTTTCATTCCCTGGACAACAGAGTAAGACAGAGATTAGCAAAACACTTTCCCCAAACGCACTTTTTAGAGCAAGAATTTTTGACTCCCAACATTAGTCACAGGAGAAATCTGAGTGTAGTTTCTTTTTTATTTCAGCAACTTAAAAAAAAAAAATTTCCTTCGATAAATAGATGGAGGGAATGAGCAGGAGAAATTCAAATACTAAAATACAACCAGGAGTGCACTATGAAAAAAAAAAAAAAAAAGTCAAAAATATTGGTCAGAGCGGGGCTGCGGTGTTTGCGGCTGCACCCTGCAGCTTCCCCCTTTCCCTTCATCCATCGACAGCCTCACAGCTTTCCTTGTTTAGTTGATTTTTACACCCTCCCGGCGCGGTCAGCGGGGTAGCGGCGCTCGGTGCGGCCCCGGCCGAGAGCCCCCTCCCCGCCTCGGGAGCCGGCAGCCCGCTCCCCCGCTCTCTCCCAGCTTCCCATGCCCAGAGCTCTGTCCGGGGCCTTTCTCTCCCCGTTCCCCTTCGTTTTGCCAGTGTGCTCCCCGGAGCGCGGGTTCCTGCCGCCGCCGTCCTCCTGCCCGCTGCCCCGCCGGCGCCGAGAACCGGCGGAGAAATAAAGAAACAAACTTCGGACAGGCCACGGCGAGGCCATCCCAGCCGGCCTGCGGTGGAGTGTGTGGGGGGGTGGGAGTCGGTTGGGGCTTTTTAGTGGGTTCTGTCTCCGGGCTGGCCCTGTGCTGCTTCTCCGGGCCGTTCTTTCCAAGGTGGGAAAGCCACCGAGAGTCTCTTTCCATAAGTGCATTAAAAATCGTTGCAGGAGGAGGGTATGTTTGAAATCAGGCTGTGGCTCAACACCAGGACATTTCCGCCTTTCATCTCCCGCTCTTTAGCAATCGCCTGATGACTGCGACAAATAATCTGGTGAGCGAAACCTGTAATTTTATTCTGAGAGGGTAATAATCCATTTTGTATCTCTGTCCGCCTGGCTTCGGAGACAGCGACTCCTTTTCCAACCGGGTGCAACGGCTGGACTGCAGAAGGCCAGGGAAATGGACATTGCAGGTGATTTGTTTTCGTTCGGAATTAATAAATTAAAATTCCGGGGGAAAAAAAAAAAATTAAAAAAAAAGCATTAAAAAAAGCCTCCAAGTGAAGGCTGATTTTTTTTTTTTTTTTTTTAATAACTAAAGAGCCTGCCTGGACCCATTACGGGATAAATCGACTCACCCTCCGGAGAAGACGCTGCCGGTTGCAAAGGGTTAAACAAGGGGGATTTTATTGATTGTGCGCCATTGGATTTGGTTATTTTCCTTCAGCCGCTTATTAGTCGCTTGGCAGCTGGCAGCCCTTCCCTGTCCGTATGGACGGAATCGTGCCCTCTGTCCCCAGCCCCGGCTCTCCTTTTGCAGCCCCATCTCCCCGTGCTGCTCCGGCGCTGGGAGCATTTTTCCCCCAGCCTTATCCTTTCTCTGGGTTCGTTTCATTTTTCTCCTGTCCACTCTAACAAGGAGAGCGGCCGGATTTGGGCAGGAGGCGTTGGGTCCCCACAGCCCCGGCAGCCCGGCCCCGGCAGCCCGGCAGACACTTCAGGGAACCCAAACCTCGCCACACTTGCATTCTCCTCTTTGTGGGGCGGCTTGCTTCGAGGTCTCTTCCGTAGCTTTTAATCCACGGCAGCAAAAATTATCCACCTTTTCTCCCTGCTTTTAAGCGGGGCGAGAAAGCCGCAGAAGTCCCGGCCGGCCTTGCCTTCCCCCCTCCTCCCAGGGAAACCAAAACAAACCGGGAAAAGAAATAAAGCAAAACCAAGCCGAAGCCCCTCGGCTCTGACAGCTCTCAAGTTTGGCGGCGGAGGGGAGTCACTCACAAAAGACCCTCGGACCGGCCCAGCCGAGCCCGCGGCTCCGGGAAGCGCCTGCCCGCGGTTCCCCCGCATCCGCGCCACGGCGACCGGCCCGGGGCCGCCGGAGGATGGAGGGGTGGATCGGAGGGAGAAGACAAGTTGCACATACCTTGAAATCTGTGGCCCAGATACCGGTAGCGGTGTATTAGCCAGGGGTAGAAGGTGGAAGGATCCCTTTGCTGAGAGGCGAAGAGCGGGTGCGTGGAGTGCGAAGCAGGCAGCGGGTGGGCGGCCAGGGCGTGGGGAGGGGGCACGGGATGGACCGGCACGGCCGGGTTAGGCGGGTGAGAGACGGCCTCTGCAAAGACCAAGTCCGGGTTGGAGTATACCCCCCTGCCAGTGGAGTGGAAGCCGTTGAGAAATGGGTTCATCGGGCTGGAATTGGCATAGCTGAGCGCCGCCGGCCGGATAGGATCCTCGGAGCGAGACGCGGGCAGGGGGCTGTCTTTGGCCACCAGCGACTCGATGGTGAAACACCGCTTGGGTGTGGGCTGAAACATGCTGCCGCGGCGAGAGTCCCCGACCAAATCTCTGCCTGGCTCTGTGGTGCGCGGGAGGCGATCCGGGGAAGTTTGCAGCAGGGAGTGACTTGAGGAGGGATAGATACACACATAAATAGACAGGGGCTGGAGGAAAAGGAGGCAGCGGCAGCCAGCGGTACCCAAAAGGGAGACACACACACGCACCACGCACACACACACACACAAAAAAGTTGCTGGGAGAAGTTTCCCTCCTGCAAGGAAAAGGCGGTCGGCCCCCCCACCCCCCCTCCCTAAGTCCAAAGACAATCCATGGATGTGATCGGCCCCTTCACAAGTTGTGCAAACGATTTGTTAGTTCATGAGCCTAATTAGTGCTGGGATCACATAAACAGCTTCCTCTGAAGCCTGGTAAATGGCTTGATGATTGGTCGCTATTACTCGCCTTGAGGTTGAAGGGGGAGACTCTTTAAAGTGCGTCAGAGGGGAGGCGAGCGCCGGGCAGCGCCATAGGGAGGGATGGAGCCGCGGATCGGAGTGCGGCGGGAGCGCGCCCGCCAGCGCGGGGGGAGCGCGGGGCCCCGCGCAGCCTCGTCCGCGCCGCCACCGCCCCCGCGCAGCGCCGCGCCCGGCCCCGCTCCGCTCCGCCGCGCTGCCCTCCCTCCCCTGTCGGCGCCGGGCGACCGAGGTAGGGGGACGGGGGAATAGGGGAGACTCAGCGGGGGGAACAGGGGACGGGGGGCGCCGCATGTCCTTTCGGAGTGTGGGGGGCGAGAGTTAGGGCTTCTCCAGCAGTGACACCCCTCTCCCTGCCACCTCTCGGGTGCTCTCAGCCCGGCGAGGTTACCTGGATCAGCCCCGGGGCGTCCGGGAGAGATGCCCCGCTTGGGAAAGGTTTCGTCCCGGTGAGAGAGCGGGTCGCCCTCCTCCTCCTCCGAATTTATTTATTCACCCTTCGCTCCTTCGCATTCCCCGCACCGCGCGGTGCGGAAAACAAAGCGGAGGGCAATTGTATTACGCAAAGCTGGGACACGCCGGGCTCCCGCAGACGGGACAGGGGAGAAAGTCTCCGGTTCCAGCCTTGTCCGTATTTTCGAGATTACCTTTGAGTCCGGGGATGATTTTAGGGCTGAGTTCTCCTCCTCCCATTGGCTGGTGCTGCAGAATAATTATGATCACATCCTAATACTCTTGGCTGGTGCTTACTGTTTATTGGTAGTTAAGGATCTATTATCTATTCATCAGCCTCCCATTTTTGCCAATTACATTCTTCTAAAGTGAAGTACCAGCAGGTATTTTGCACATTTACAATTAATGATAAAAAATCTGGCGTACTTTAAATCTATTACGCCGCTGTGTAATTTATCTTAAAGATGCGGAATTGCTAATGTAAATTGTTTCTGTTGAACCAAGGGATGGGGGGAGTCTTAAAACCAGTCTAGCGTTTCTTTCCTCCCTCCCGGACTTTGTTTTCTATTTACTTTCCACTTTATACACAAAGAATCCGTTACTCCACTGCATAAAACTATGCTAAAAAATCACTATCTAAACCGTCCTCGCCAGTTTCCAGCAAAGGGCGAGCTAAACTCTCTTCGCCTTCCCCGCTGTCTCCTAAAAGCCTCTGTTTGTAGCATGCCGATATTTTTAACACAATACCGAATCGATGGACTAAATAGAAGTGACAAAACAAGTGCTGGGCACGCAGGGATGCCACTGTTCGTGCGCCTTTGTTTGGGGACGGGTTTTCCTTTGTGCACCCCGCGCGGGGTGCACTTTGTGAGAGAGAAGTTCACTTTCCGTATGAAATGTAAATCTGTTCTCCAGGCGTTGGGCGGCTGTATGTACAGACATCCATATCCACACGTGCATGCGATTGCAAAGACAAAGTGAGAGAGATGTTTGTACGGCGTAATTCAAGTCTCCTGACAGATTTTGCAGCCCAGTGCCATTCTCCCAGGTTGCACACGTTGGGAAAACCTCTCCTGCCCGCAGACATCCGGGCAGACACGGGCGCTGGGCTCCGACCCCGCTGCACCGAGCTTGGGCGAGAGATGGGTTTCTCTCCAGCCCCACTCGCATCCCTCGTGAACCGCTCGTATTTTAACTTTTTAAGTCCTCTCACTCCCTTTTCCGTGCAACTTTTCCCCCCTCAACCGGCAGTAACGCTCTTCTTGCAGAGATGTGGGGTTATTGATATGAACGAGGCTGAGAAAGTGCTCTAAATACGACGGGTGTTTGAGGTGCTGATTTCGACTTGGGGTCTTGGTTCATGAGCACGGAAAAGGAAAAAAAAAAGAGAAACTTCTCCTAGGAAGAGTGTTCTGCATCTGCGTATTTAGACTTCTCAAGGACTGCAGAAGAAATCTGAACTGGAAAAACTTCAACTCCTTTTTTTTTTTTTTCCTTTTTTTTTTTCCTTCTTTTTTTCCAGACATCCTGACATAATCACAGAGCTCCTTTGAAAACTGCATCAAGTAATTTAGCAGTTGAGGAGGGAGGAAATATATCCGTGTGAAAAAAAAAAAAAACGTCATACACACAGAGCGAGGATAACCCTCCAAAACGCTCGATAAATTCCCCTCGACCCTCTTAACCACCGAGGAAATATCCTCTAGCCTAAAATCCCTTCCCGAAGGGGGGTCCCGTTGCTCTGGAGCTCAGCGGAGGAGGCTGCAGCTGCAGCCGGGAAACTCTCGGCTGCCAAGCCCGATCTCGCCCGGGAAAGCGGGTGATTTCGGCCGCAGCGACCTGGAGCTCCCGGCGCCGCATCGAGCCCTTCTCGCTCTCTGTGCTACATGCATACTTATACTTATCTATTCCTATGTATATATACGTGTGTGTGTGCGTAGATACATACAGGCAGAGAAACCGCAGAGACCGGAGAGCACCAGCTCTTTCTGGGTTTTGTCATAGAGAAAATAGGCCGGGGACAGTCGGAACAAAAAAAAACAAAGGATGTCGTGATGGGATTTCCCAGGATTTTCCGCTTTCCCCTAAATTTCTGTGTCACTCTCCCACTCGTCGCCGTGGCTGTTTCTTGTGGTCACCTTCCGCGCAGCCCACGACCCGTGCAGACCCTGTGCCCGTTGCACCTCAGCCGGGGATGTTGCTCTCCAGCCCGGGATGCCCCGGGAGCATCTCCCGAAGCTCCTTTTCTTGAACTTTTCCTACCCAGCGTCTTGACAGGCTTCTCTCGCTGTCTTCTTGGCGTCTACAAGGAGAAAATCTGGCAGGGGCTCCCTTCCCAGCAATCCCCGATCTGCTCCAAGCACACTTAGAGGCAGCCTCTCTCGGAGGGAGGGGTGCGCTACATTCGCAGTCAAATTACATGGCTGGCCTCAAAGGCACTAGCTTCGGATTTCCAAATTAATACTCATCTTTTAAAAGACGAGCCAAGAAGAAAATGCGAGGAAGGCCTCACATGCGGGAGACCTCGGGGTAAGACGGTTGTTTACAGGCTGATCCAGGCTGAACTTTCGCGGGTAGGGGGATGGCGTTGAGAGAACTTTCAGCCTCCCATTAACTTTTTTTTTCTCCATGCGGGATCCGTCTCTCCCTTCTCTCTCCGGTCCCAGGGAACCGTGCCCAGAGCGGGAAGGGGAGGTGGCCCCGGCAGGTCGTGTCTGGAGGGGGGCTGCGCGAGTTAAAGAAGTGGGTAAAATGCCTAATTTAATTTGTTTCTGAACGTCCTAAATCCCAGTCAGTATGCCTAAGCGTGCTGCGAACAAAAGTATTGCAAAAGTGCAATACGTGGAGGGAGACAAAGGAGCCCGGGACGTGAAGCCGAACCAGAATGGGCTGTGGTGCTCCGGGAACGGCCGGGGGCCTCCCCCCAGCAAGTGGATTTCGCCCGAGGAGGTGTCGTTGCCGGCCCTGGCTCCCCCAAGCACCCAGAGCCCCACGTGAACAGGGCCTCGCTCTCCACGCAACCAGGGCCCCCGAGTGGGGTAGACACACGGGGTGCTTTCCACAGGCCTCCCCATCGAGGAGACCAGGCTGGAAAACCTCACATCCTTATTTCGGCCGTACAAACCCGGGTCAGCGCTGGGGCCACCGGCGGGCAGGGGCTGCGGCGGCCACAGGGGCCGGGAAACGACCTCGTTGCCCCGGTTCCTTCCCTCCGGCCCCGGGGAACAGCAATCCGGGAGCCTCGCTTTAGTTTTTTCTTTTCGATGCTATTTCAGAGCATCCTCTCCTCTCACTCCCGAAAGCCCCTACCCGGCCGCGCAACCCCGGCCGGTTGCCTCACGGCTGCCGGTGCTCGGCACTGAACAAACCCGTCCCAGCGCTCGCCCTCCGCAGCAGCCCCGGCTTTCTTTCGCACATCTATTTTTGTCGGGGAAGTTCGGACTTATGGTTCCGAAATGACGTTAGTAACGCGGGCCACGAAGGAAAAGAGAGAATCCCAGGGCTGACACACCACGCCGTAATTTGCACCCATCCATGCCAGACCTGGGGTCATATTAAATGTCAACATGTGCGGAAGAAGCGAGAGAAAATAGCGGAACTGCGTGCGGGCGCGGTGTGCAGCGCGGTAACCACGGCGCACGTCGCCGGGACGGACCACTCGGCCCCGACGGGCATCCTCGCACAGGTCTTCTGCTGGCCCCGTCCAGTCCCTGTTCAGTCCTTGCCCGGTCTCTTCTCGGTCCCCTCTAGGTCCCCTCCCGCTGCGCGGGCCCCAACGTGCATCCGCGGGGCGGCAGCGCCCCCTGCCGGCCGCCGAGCAGCCCCCGCCCGCCCCGCGGCCCCTCCGCCAGCAGCGGCTTTGGGCAGGGCCCGGCTGCCGCCTCGGGGAGACCTGCGCTCGTGAGCAAGCTACAAGGAGCCTTAAGGCCGTTTAATATATATTAAGCTCATAAGGGCCTTTTTCTTTCTTTTCTTTTTCCCTTTTTTTCCGAAGGGCACAGAGTCTGCACTCACACACCTTCACGCACCCACACGTGTGTACGCACACATGTCCGCGCACTTTAAACCCTCCCCAGCGCGATACCCGTTGCCACAGTGCTTATTTTAAGCCCAGCGTTCTAAATACCCTCATCAAACCGGCTGAACGTCTAAACGCTGTAACTGCCGGGGAGCCGGACTAGCAGCTCCCAAACTACGAAGCCAACCCCTGCTCTTATTTTCACCCCCTGTTCATAATCGTGGCTTGCTACTCGCCATGTATGGCAACTTCTCGCAGTCGTGCATAGTGTGATGTGAGCGAGAGGCGTTTTCAAATGTTTCTGCCTTGCCTGCTCGCTTGCCGGGTTGACCTGCAGGCTCCATCCCGAACGGAACCGTCCCGTCGGGGCTTCCGTGGACTCGAAAAAGCTCGGGATATCGGCGATACCGCTCACCGGGGAGTTACTGCCGGTTTCCAGCAGCCGGGTGCTGAACTCACAGATAAACAGGCTTTGCCCGGCACCAGCTGTCTGAGCAGCCCCTGAAACTGCGGGGTTTTGGCGATGTATGTCCTCTGGAAAAGTTCATTTCTTCCACGAGGGCTCTCCCTGGATAAAAACTCACCAAACCCACCAAAATAAACAAATATAGGCAGAGCTGCAGGCCAGCCAGCGGCTGCAGGTGTCCGGGTTCCGGACATCTCATGGGAAACCGCTCATCCTCTCGCAGGCGAGCGGAACGGTTTCCGAGCCTCCACCGGCGGGGCCGAGGTTGCGTGTGCGTGGGAAGATCGTGCGGGGGAAGCTCTTGCACCTGGTGGTTTGGTTTTTTTTTCCCTCGATGGAAGACAAGGCATCCCAAAACAGAAACTCACCCTCCGCGACATAAACCCCTGCTCTCCATCTGGGCGGGATGTTAACTGTCCTGAGTGGAGCGGAGGAGACACGGGTGGACCCCGGGGGAGTGCGCAGCATCCGCCGCCCTGCGCGATGCGGCGCGGAGTTGCCTTATCCCACCAACTCTGCTTTCCTCGTTCTTGTCTCCCTTTCCCGATCCTCCAATTATTGTTCACCATCACTGCCGCTCCTGTGCAGCGCGGACGGGCTTTTAAAAATTGTTTTAATTTCCCCCCCCCTGCATCACACAAGAAGGCGCGGAGCTGCCGCCCTGCCCGGGTACCGGCAGCTCCCACACCGGAGTCCTCCCGGCAGCGGCCGGGGCGGCCCGAGGTGGCAGAGGAACCTTCCGACGGGGGGGAATCACACCCAACGAGGGGGCTATAGTGACAAACTTTCCTTAACTTTCCTCTGGGCTGAGCGCGCCACGGTCGGTACGGGGAGGGAAAAGAAAAAGAAAAACAAATTCAACACCAAAAAAAGACAATAAACCCCCCAAAAACAACCAGTTAAACAAAAAAGAAACTCAACCAAACCAAAATAATTATTCAAAAGCTATGTTTCTATGGAAAAATAGAAAATTACACTACGATTTACCACTAGCTCTATTCGGCACTTTTTGTTATTACTGGAGGACTTTTAGCTTCTCATTCAGACTTTCGGTTTTGTTAATTATGCCTTCCTAACGTGCTTCTAGAGGGCCCGATCCTGCCGTCCAGCCAGAGCACGTTCTCTTTTCATTTCACGAAGCCTTTTCTTGGGCAACAGGGGGGGTCATCGCTATTTTCTGTAGGGTCGAGGACTTTTCATGTAACAGACGATGTCATGTGCTGAATTTCCGTGCTGAGCACCGCAGCGGGAAGCCCCTGCCTGGCCCTGCCGGAGGGAGTCCCCGGGAAACGGCAAACACCCGCGGGCGGCCGGTGCCGCCTCACCTGGCAGCTGCGGACCCGGCCGCCTGGGTCGAACTCGGAGGAAAGTTAGTTCTGCTGGGAGTCAACCCCCTCTCCTCCCTCTGCTCAGGGGTCGGATCGATATTTTTTTCTGTATGTGTCCATTCTTGTTTATCATTCGGAGAAATTCGAGCTTGCAAAGACCAGAGAGCTTTTTGGGGAGGATTCATCCTGCATCCCCCCACCAGCGCCTCCATCCACCCGAGACATCTGTCTCCCGGTGACACGCATGAGGTGGAAGGAGTTTGCAATGAAAGAGATGGAAAAGCTCTCAAATAATTCTCAAAACTTCCAAAGTATAGCGATTCGATATTAACACATTCAAGTGTCATTTAGGATACTAATTAATTAGTATTTCATTCTAAAGAATGATTTTTTCCGAGGACTTGAAGTACATAATTGCTTGCAGTGGCATCTTGGAACAGAAACTTTAAGTATCCCGCTTTGACACGCATAATCCCGCTGAATTCCCTCTCTAGCTGATGCGTGTTCCCAAATATTCAAGCTCGCAGAGATATGCACGCTGTGGAAGCCATACAGAGTGTAATAAGACAGAGCTTCTAAAGCAAAATCAGCGGAGTCCGTGTATGTTTCAGACCCGAGGTGGCTTTTTCTACGTCCATAATGTATGTCAAACATATATGCGAGGACTTCTGCTTAAACTGTGTGTGTGATTGCATCTAGTTATCGCTCCAATACGTTGTGTTGGATGGGAGCATCCAACAACTGCCTTCAGCCCCAGAGTAGTTCCGAATTAAAGGCGCTTTTACAGTCTATTTTTTTTTCTTTTCTGGAGGGGGAAAAAAAACAAAAATGTAATGCAAAAGCTTGCTTCGGAGTTGTAGAAAACTTCACCGCGGTGCAGTGCACGAATGAGGGAATACCCGGGGAGAGGTGCCTGCCTTTCCCCGGATCTCTTCTCTGGCTATTCCCCTCGGGTGGACGCAGCTCGCTCACCGCTGGTTCGGCTTTTTTCGCCGCAGGGACAACGAGGAAGGTCAGGCCTGTGCGGGGTGTCCCCGCAGAAACGCGGCACCCGCCTCCGCGCACCAAGCTGCGAGGGGACATTGACCGTGGTGCTCGGTCCATCCCTTCGCAGCCGTCAGACCTCTCTGTAAGCACCCAGACACCCCGATCCGGTGGCCGGGCCGTGCAGGAATAGCCTGTGCCGGGGAGCAGGGGTACGAGCAGCGGGCAGGGCTTTGACCCGAGTCGGTGCGCTCTGCCGGGCACGGCCCGGGGCTGCCGGCGGCAGGCAGGGCACCCCGGGGGCTGCAGCGGCTCCGGGGAGCCGGCCTCTCCTCTCCCCTCTCCGGCCATTCAGGCGACAGGAGTAGCAGCCGGGAATCGAAAGTGACCTCCTCTCCCGACTCCTGCTAGGTCTGGGCTGTTTGATGCTGCAATCCCAGGAAAGTCTGAACTCGGAGGGTAATTTTCTCCATATGGGCGAGAGAGCGCGCACTCGGCGGTTCGCTCCAGAAATCCCCTACCTTCAACTTTTTTTCATTCTCCACAGTTACAGGGGAAGGAAAAATAGAAGAAGAGAGAATATCATTTGGTGAAGAAGAGGAAAGATCATTTGACAAAGAAAGTGGTTTTTGATGGCAGGTCGGAGAAAGCAGACGGAGCTCCGGGCGGAGCAGGCGAGCTGCACCGCTCTCCGCGCCCCGGCGAGGGCTCCGGTCAGGGCCCGCGGGGTCCCGGAGCGGGAGAGACAACTCCCCACAGCCAAAGGCAAGGGATGACGAAGGCAGAGCGGGAGCCCGGACCTCTTAGCAGGAAGGCGTGCGTGAGGCTGCGAGGGGTCTGCTCCACCCGCAGTGCCGCAGCCGAGTCTTGCTGCTGAAAAATCTGCTCTGCAGCTTCCCCGTTCCCCAGCACAGTGTAGCCGAGCCCCGGGTGACGCTGCCCGCAGTTCCCCGCGTAGGTAGAGCAAAAATGCGGACAACAGAGGAACCGTGGCAGGCAGGGCGGCGAGGAGGCAGCGCTCCCCGGGCCGCCGAGGAGGGCCCGGCGGCAGGGAGAAGGGCTGCTCGGTCTCTGCTTCCCACCTCCATGGGAGGTTGGCACGGGAGGGCTCGTCTCCCCTTTCGCTGTTGTTTCAGGAGAAGGGAGCGGGGGAGGAATAGGAGAAGCTTGTGGAGGGTTTGGGGAAGGTCGCAGCCAGGCCACGGTGTGACAGACACTGCAGAGAGGAGCCGCTGCGGGGGTCAGGGGAGCGGGGCGCAGTACGCGACCCCCCCGGGGGCAGCGGAGATCATCACTGTCGGTATAATGTATTTTGTTATTTTCTTAAAAAACATCAGTGAAACTAACAGATTTATCTGTAGTTCGCTCCTTGTAGCCCAGCGACCAAATCTACTCATCAATAGGCGAGGATGTTTACGGAGGTGGCAGATGGTACCTCGCTGAGTTCTCCGCTGTATCACAATGGGGCCGAATTGCTTCACGAAACGATCTTCCCAGACCAGGACTGCTCCTTATAAACGAGCAAACCTGATGTGTTTATTTGTTTGTTAGTAAGAATTGTGCCGTTTTCCTGCTTGCAATTTAACTGCGCGCCGCTGCAGAGAAGTCCGCTCCTGGAGATCGCCGCAGTGACGTGGAGTTAAGGAAATACTACAGGTGTTACTGCGGTGTTTGGGAATTAATTCTTCTTCCTTTCCTCCCTCCTCCTTCCCCGAGTTATTTCCTAACCTACCCAGATAGCTGGGAAAGTGTCCCACATACCCTGGAGCTGTAAATTGAGCGCTGAAATACTTGGTCTCACTGATCTTTGGAGAGTTAAATCTGGCCTCGTTTTACAGGAGGAAGCGAAGTCAATCTCGGAGGTTTTGCGAAGAAAGGCTATTATTTCCTACAGGATAGGCGTTTAAGTTGTTAAATATTAGTTTTTAATTACATATTGTTCTTTTTAAAATAATATTTATACTTAAGTTCGGGCAGGTATTCAATTGAATTTTCAAACCGTTCTTTACAGGACTGATGGAAAATAGCCCATTGTGCGAGCGCTCGGCTATGTTTCTTCAGCAGACAGCTCTAGAAACGTTCACCATTGTTCCCCGTGCCCCTCACCGAGGCCGCCGGGCAGCGCCGGGCCCGGGGCTTCACACGTTCCGCGGGCGCGGAGCCGGCACTGACGGGGACCTCGGCTCTGAACCGCGTCGCTCCGCGGCGGAACTGCGCGGGGGTGATGGCTGCGACAAAACTTCGCGGTGACAAAACTTCGCTGCGAAGTACGGGAGAGAGCAGGAGACGCTCTTTCTGGCGCAGACGGGCGAAGCCATAGAGCGAAGAAACTAAAGAACAAGAACGTGTAACAATGAATAAAACCTTCGCTATTAAATGTAGATGAGAACCCCACGGTGATTTACGAGCTGGCCCACCGGGTCCCCCAGGCCGACCGCATCTCCCGTCACCCCACAACAGGGCTCTGGTGGCAGGGTCGCTGCAGGCTTCGTGGGTGCCGTGGCGGCCAGGCTCGGAGGGTACGTGCCCAGCCGTGATTTACTGATTTACTGCACCCACGGAGGGGGTGCCCCTCGGCTCGGTTCCCGGGGCGCCCCGAGCGAGGGCCTGATCCTGCCCCTCCGCAGCGCAGTCCCCCTCCGCTCCCCAGCACGCTCAGCTCTGCTCCTTATATAGAAACACCACTGCCACTTTATTTTCGTGCTTTGCCCCCTCCCCACCCCCAGCAGTCACCCCAATCCGAGGAGGCCATTTTGCAAAATTGCTCCGCACCCCGCCGTGTCTCCCCGAACCTTTTCCCCGGCAGCGCCATTTACACCCCCTCTGGCCTCAGCATCCCCTCGGGGCCCCATGCAGGACCTCAGAACCACAGAGCAGGGGCCAGGGTCCCTTGCAGCCGTGGGCTTGGGCCCTTGGGCGGCAGGTCACACTCTGCTCCACCGACTCAGGGACCTCTGGCTGGACAGGTAAACACTTTCTAAAACCAGTGCTACAGGCACTTCGCGCTGGAGCTGCCTGGTTTGGAAGTCAAGTTGGTGGGTTTGGAGGGGGTGGGCGACTTATTTTGTCATGTAAATATTTCTGCTCTCCATAAACTGGCAGAGTGGACTGAAATGAACACATGCGGTTCAGCATTTGTTTAGCTAGATGCATCTCACAGATGAATATTGGCTTTTCACCTCCAGGTCCTAAATGGGAAATAAAAAGAGGTTAGTGTCCTCTATTCTGTTTGCAATTGCCTATCCTAGGATTAAAGAGATCTCCATTCTGCTGGCTGTCTTTCATTTAACTATTTGGAGACCAGAGATGGAAAATATTTGCCGAGAAGAAAAGAATGGCTGCATGGGATCATTTGCAATTCAGTGTGAAAATATTCTACCAAACCCATTTCTATCCCAGTGCAGTTGAAAAAATAGCACATAACCGTCAACAGCCCATTCCGCTCTGCTGGACAGCACGGAAAGTTTTAAGCAACTAAATTCCTAATGGGACACAGCAGCAAACAGCACAATCATGTCTTTGACTAAACTATGTGGCAGCTTTAATTGCTAGAAATGTTAGCAACGGTTAAAATGTTACCGTTTTGGTAAACAGGAGACTTCCCACGAATGATAAATGGTATAGCCTATATGGACAGGAACCAACAGAAGCATTAGCTTCAAATGGCGCATTTGGAAGCGCAGAGGAACGAGCACTTGGAAGGAAGTCAGGATAAATGCAGAGCCGTCCAGCGTAGCACGCAGGGTGTGTGCTTGAAGGAAGCACGTCCAGAAACAACTGCTTTTCAAATTGACGCTGACAAAGAAATGAGCATCATTTATGTTTAAATACCTTTTCACTGTCGCTGCTGCCATGGGCGGAACATTTAGTGTGAAAATATGCTTCGTAAAGCATGAGCGGAGCTGGCCACCCGTGAATCGCCCCCAGAGCCTTGGTTTGGTTCTTGTGGAGAGCTCTGCTCCTGGCACTGGGAGCAACCCCTGAGCTCCCTGTCCTGCTCCTGCCCATACTCATCCCCAGGTCTGACGGGATGCTGCAGTTGGACAGTGCCCACTTGTGGTTGACCTTGTTTGAAGCAGAAGATGCGAAAAGTCCTTGGAGGGGGGGCAGCCAGAAAACTTAGAAAACTTAATTCTTGAGTTGTCCAGGGCTGGTTCTTACTTGCTTTGGACACCCCAAAATGGACAGGGAGGGAGGAAGAAGGGAATTACAGGTGCCTGTATATCCACTCTGTGTTAAATCCGTGTGTGAACACCCAGGAATCCCGGATCTCATGAACACCATTACTGCACTGTTCAATGGAGTCACGTACAGGTCAATGGAGCTCTGATACTCTGGTGTCTAAAAGCCTTCCTGAAGGAGCATTTGTTTATGGATTATTTGCCTTGCAATAACGTTTAGCAGACCCTGTCAAGCATTAGGTCTCGATTATATTAATACCAGGCTCCTCTACGTATATAGCACCAGATGACAATCCCTGGCACAGGGATCTAAGTAAAAGGGCAAAGTATCTGTGCTTTGAACAAAGCAAGAGGAGAGTGTCAAAACTACACGAAGCCATAGGTGAGAAATGGTGAAGCTGAGGACAAAAGGACACTCCTAACTCCAGTGTACTGATTATGAACTGTTTTTTTCTCTGGCTGAACTCAGTGTTAAAACGTCTCATGATATTCAGAGTGCAATATTAAACTTATCACAGGATGATTTAGCGGTCACATTTAGCTCTCAAATAGTATTTATTTTCTTCTTTTTTTCCCCTACCATCTTAAACAAGTCCATTGTCATGCAACACTATACATTATTTGGTATAGAGACAGCACCATTCTTGACAGAATGTCAACAAGCAAATCACAGGACACACCGTAGGACTAGGATGTGCAGTCACAGTGAACGTGTCTTGCATACATGATTTAGGAATTACATTGCAACACTTACTCTGACCTAGTGTGTCATTATGAACAATGCTTCATTAATACTTCCTACAGAGAACCTCCTTTCTTATTTAGAACAACTAAGTAGCAAGTCATAAAAAAACGGCCATGTGAGCTTGGAGGAGGGAGATTACCACCAAATTTCCTTTCTGACTATCATGCTATATAACCCATGTCTGTGGTCAAAACGAAGAAAACTGAGGCCTCAGAGGGAATAAATCACATCCGATTCATTTAGCTTTGTATTTTTCCAACTTTTTCAATAGACACTGATTCCTTAACTGTTATCTTTAGATTGGAGACTCTCAGACAACGGGTAAGGAACTATAGCTCCAGCCACGGCTTCCTACTTCACCTTATCTCAAAACCTGCCAGCAGCCAGGGAAGCTCACTAAAATAAATGGGAAAGGTAAAGTGTTTGCAGATACATATCCATTGAAACCTGGTTTTCCTCTTCAGCTGTGTCAGACTGGAGACTGAACCTCAACCAATTATGAACTCCACCTTCAGCTCCAAACAAGTTTCTTGCCATCAGACGTGTTCTGGAGAAGATGCAAAATGTCATTTTTCCTGAGCAAATTATTCCCCTAAGGCTGTCTGTCAGGCAACTTTCCTGAGCCATCAACATGTTCTGCAATTTAGATCAGAAACATTAGCGGCTACCAAACAAAAACATACAACACACGCAGGCAGCCAAAATAGAATAAATAACTGGTCAGGCCTCTGCTATGCAAATACTTTCAGTTAGGTAAAGCAGCACTACATTACCTTCAAAAAGTTCATTAAAAGGTTCCCTGGAGCT
Source organism: Streptopelia decaocto (assembly GCF_964273445.1). Lineage (NCBI taxonomy): Eukaryota > Metazoa > Chordata > Aves > Columbiformes > Columbidae > Streptopelia > Streptopelia decaocto. The sequence continues at coordinate 65,535,904 of NC_138659.1, read as the reverse complement.
GTGTTTTTTACCCACAGCAGTCAGTTTTCAGGTCACTCACCATACAACCTGTCAGAGATCGTCGGGCGCCGGCTGTATTATTTGGCTTTACTGTTTGCATTACTTTTGTGCCAGGCAAGCAGACTCTGCGGCAAGAGACAGAAACACGGAACAAAAGGATGGTCCCTGCCCCAGAGCATTTCCGTTCTTAATCCAAGATGCAAAAAAAAAAAGAGAGGGAAAAAAAATAAAAAGGAAAAGAAAACAGCAGGTGGAGACAGGGAAGGGAAAAGAAAGGATGAGACAGGACTGATTAGTGTGATACTGAGCGGTCTCAACACAGCAGCTGCTATCTGGCATCGGATTCTTCACGTAAGTGATGGCTGGATGGGGCCTATAGGGAACTTGCCAGCACATTTTACCACGAGCCATACGTTCTGTGTCACAACTGCCAAAAGCGCTTTGGGGTTGTAAGGATGGTTTGTGGTTGTGGCTTGGCAGAAAGTATAAGGAGGCAAGAGCGTGTGTCTTTCAACTGTACTGATATGCCAAGAATAAAGAAAAAAAAAAAAGCAAGGCTCTCAAGCCCAGTCGTTGTGACATTATCATGAAAAGTAATGTTTATTTACAACAAGAGAGCAAATTTGTGAATCACAAAACCTAACTGGCAGCCTTAAGTGATTTGGAAGAATGAGTTTGAAAGTCTTCCCCCACCCCCCCAACCTATTCAAGCTGCAATTGCAGGCGAAGTCACTTTGCCTGGAATTGCAGCCCACACAGTGCTCGATGAGCCTGATTTTTGAAGGGAGGCTGGGAGCAGCATTTAGGAGCTCCTGGTTCCTGCAAGGAACTGCCAGATGTTCACAGGAGGTTGTCACACAGTCAAGGTAGGAGCTGAACTGCCCCCCCACCCCCCCTTTTTTTTTTTCTTTGCATATATCTGGCACAATATGCATTTCAGTTTGGAAACCTTGACCCACATTAGGTTACACTTCTAGTTTAAAAATCATTCATATCAGTTTGAAAACCACATCCTTTAAAACATAATTTACTTCAACATTCTTTTGCTCCCCCCTGCCCCATGGCCTCTAATTTAGTAGGGTTTTAAGAGCATCCTGTGCTCGAACTCCGAGCTGCTTCCAGGCATCCAAAAAAAGTAATTAGAGTATTTAGGCTTTAAATGGCTTCTCTTTTCAATCTAAATGGTATCACACATCAGAGATGTCAGCATGAGTGGTTGAAGAGAGATTAGAAATTCTCCTAAACAGTCTGGTAATTAAATCATCTATACATCCACATATTTGGTTGAAGAAGCTCTGACTGCCCTAGGCCCCATCTCCTCTGTACTCCTACCGCCTCAGAGCATATGGTATAAAAAAGACATCCTGTCTGAACACTTTGGGTGTCAGTCCCGCTATTGGCTGTTCATCTGGGATTTCTCAGGACCTCTCCCTGAAGGAATACTGCTTTTCCAATGGAGACTCCTGAGCCCAGACCCAGGCAGTTATTTTGGTGCTTGACTCTAGCCAGCAGTTGATGGAATTAGATATTAAAAAACCTTCAGGGTTTGTGCATTTATTTTTTTATCCCTCACATACAATACCTAGTGTCTATCAACCATTGAAATAGGAATATGGCAAGTAATGGCTAGATTCTGCTCTAAGTTCAGACCTGAGAGCAGTTGTTATAATTAAGCCATATTAGTTGCTTGTCTTCTTAGTTTCTTTTTCTCTGAAAGGAGGCATAAACAACAGCAGGAATGGCCCTGCCTCACGTAGGGTAGTGGCTGGTACCACTGTACAAACTGCCTCTCAAGCATCCCCCTGCCACTGGGCAGGTTATCACTGGAAGGAGATTACAGACAGCATCAGACTGCTCTGGATCACAGTGATATCCTGCCCATATGCTCACGGTAAACTCTAACCTGTCAATATTTACATAGCAAAGTTAATATAAATAAAATCAATCCTTCATCTTTCTTCTTGCCTAATTCTAGACCCACACATTGATCTTAAACCAACACACACATAAAGTAGACTTAGACAATTATGAGTGGCCCAAATGATCATGCTTTAATGCTCTTAACTATGAGCTTCATTTTCTTTCTTCACTTACAGAAGAGCTGCTGCCTCATGGATGTTCTCACCTTCTGCTAGCGTAACTAAATTTGGAGACCTGTGTGCAGGTTCATTCCTGATACAGAAACAGATATAGGCCCTTTTCCTACTTCTTTCCTTCCAAGACATATCAAAAATCTGAAGAGGTCAACAACTTAGAAGGCAATGCAAAACTTTTCCCATACTATCATTGTACTCAGTAATGTGAAACAGCAGCTCTTTTGCTAACTGCACCCTTCTTGTTACAGTAATTCCTACAATAACTCAGAAATACACCATCTCAAATACACACAACCAGCTATACCAATAGGTAATAAGATTTTAAAGTCACCACTGTTGAATCTAATTGTATCATCTAACTCTTAGAAAATATTTTGTCTTAAAAACCTGACAGAATTTGTCTACTTCATCATTATGCCTGTGTGGTCCCCCTTCTGAGCATGCCAGAATGAAATGTTAATCATAAACAATGACATCTCCTGGGTGGATTTTACATTCTGCAAGATCAGTTTCTTTATGCCTGGGAAGAAGTTTGGTGACTCACAGCAGCCCAGTAACTAGAGCTAACTATGCAATACATACAGTGACTCCAGCAGGTTCCCCAAGGGCACTTGTTCCACACCCTCTGCCACGAGTCACACAGCAGCCATGTGCTGCTCACCAGATTTCAGATATTTAATATAAAATACTGAGCCTCACAGTTAGCATGTCTTAGCCTCCTGGGCTCAGGGCACGCACATAACTAAGGGAGAAAAGCCCTACACCTTCAGTGCAATATAAAAATTGGCTTAATGTTTTTTAAACACTCCTCTCCCTTGTCCTGGTCTGACAGCACCAAAGCCGCCATGCCCAAGGACTCCAAGAGCCAAGTGGAGGGGCATGATGAACCATCTCTCTTTCAAGTGCCTGCAACCTCTACATTTGCTGTTTTATTTGGGCTTTCTGAAAATGCACTTCAATGAACTGAATTACTTTCAGTTGTAAATCTAAGATGGAAAAATGCAGTATTAGGCATATCTGGCTCGCCATCCCCCAAGTAATATCCATATGCACATTCCTTCCCCTTGCCAATCTCTGTTTGCTCATGATTCTGCCGGATTTTAAGTGAAGGACCTTGCATATGGTAGCAGCACTCCATTCTAGGCAGCTGCAGGTTTCTGAATGAAATACAATATGGAAGTCCTTAAAACAGAGACGTTTGGACTTCTAAGTAAAGAAGTGTTTGAGATTCACTAAATATACACAACAGATCATTCTTTGTGCTTCCAAAGCTTGCTGGAGGAAGCAGGACTTGTCATTTAGTAGAGTAATTATAATGATTCATTATTATGATTATTAATTATAATCACATAATCACAGTAATGATTAATAATTATAGTCATTACTATTTATATTAGAAGAGATGCTAGAGGCCGCAGTCAGAATAGTGGGCCCCATTGTGCTTCCTATGGTAAGGACAGGTGATTAGGGGCACCCTAATGACACAGGGACTGCGGTCAAGGACCCAGATCCTTTAGATCTGAGCACTGCATTTGTTTAATGCAACATGTACAGTGTGGTGAGGCACCACATGGGGTGTGAAAGGAGATGTGCAGTCCTGTCAGGAATGGAGTATCAAAAGGCAGATGATACCCCGGAGGATGGCAATGGGACAATGACAGGGGAAACACCAAGTGACAGAACTACAGAGAAGGGACCTGCAGCTGCAATATTTGCAAAAATAGCGTCTGCTTCTATGCATCTCCTGGTCCTTTGCTCTGTGACAACCTCATGCTTGGGCAAGATGGGGAACTGTGACAAGCACTGCCAAAATGCAGCAGATCCCAACTCATTAGGCTGTTCTTGCCCAGTCAGCTCACATAGATGTACTTCTCCAGGTGTTCTCCTGCCTTGACTTGTGAGGAACTTACCCCCTTCTCCCCTCTCTTCTCCAGCACTGCCTCCCCATCATCTACATGATTTAAACTTGGGACTCAGATGTGAAAATACCACCAGTGCTTGTGTAAATGTTCATTACATCATATTTTACCATAATTTCTGCCAAACAGGGGACAACAGTCTATCTTGTCTGCCTAGGCACTGCCTGCAGTAACGGCTGAGCCTGCGACCCTCTGCAGCATGCTTTGCTCACTCCTGGAGCTTGCTCTCTGCAGCAGTTTAACACAGTGCATGCTAATGCAATAGTCTAATATTGCATGCTCAGAAGCCTCCCAAAGCCAAGGTATTACTAAAATTACTGGGCCTAATCATAAGTGTAAAGATAATTGTGTATAAGCCTTTGCAAGATGAAGCGCTTGGCCTTTGTTCTGCCTATACGTAAGTTGCTGCTTTCTTGCCGCCTCTTCCTAAGTGTTTGCATTTGAAGATGCAAAAGGTAGGGAGCTCTGCATCCAGTACTGTAGTTCCTGTTTTTCTCCAGACTGCTCCTAAACTGAAATTTATCTATCTGTTCTTCTAGTCTGCTCCCAAGTTGCTGAGTTAACCAGTAAAAGCTAGTGGAATTATTCTGTCTAGAGACTACAGGGCAGATTCAACTAATGAGTTGTGAGCCACTCTAACTGAACAAATTTAAAAGGTTTCTATCCTAGCCCAAGTGATAGAAACAAGGAACAGAATCCTTTGATAAAATGGGTGAAAATCCATTACTTCAAAAACTGGGGAACATAAAAAATGGTGATGCTTTCTATTATACATCTTTACCCAGCTCCCCAAAGAAAGGGAAGCACAGGTGATAATAGGCTTATCTTGCTATTATCAAACACTGAAAAGTCAATCTCCTATTGCACAGGCAGATCTGCTGCAAACTTCATTAGAAGAATTAATGAAAGTATATTTGGCATGTGTTCCATGACACAACGCAGAAGAGAAAAACAGGAGCAGCCCTGGAGGTATGTTGGTTCTTTCAGTAATGCAAGAAAAGGGACTGGCTGGCGCTCAGGTACAGACGTTTCTGCAGGACAGCGGTGCTGTTTAATTGCACATGATGCAACTCTTCAGGGGATTACTTTGTTATTAAAAAGCTATTCTCAAAAGGTATTCTCAACAAAAACTTCCAAGGAAAGGAAATCTGGGGCTGGAAAATGAAGTTTGGAAATGGCAAAGTTAAAGCTTTCTTATGATCCAGTCCCTGATTACGTGATCACATATGTATGTTGAACAGGGAGCGAGGCGGAGTTGGATGCTCCAACTGAGTGAGTTATGGTGGAGCCTTGTCTGATTCACTACAAAGGTTGGATGGTATGCGCTCTATGAGACATGTGGCCACGCAGCAAACAATGAGCATAAAAATAAAAACCGAACAGCTGCCTCATTTGCTAAGCACGTCCATCTTGTACATTGAGCAAGCCTGGGTTCCTGCGGGGCGGGGGAGAAGCGTCTGATTGTATTAGCTATATATATATACACTGCATGCAGATACATCGATATCGGATGCTTTATAAGGCTGGGATATGTCCTGGACTCCAGACAGATATAAGAATAAAAGACATCTTAGAGAATATTGCATTTTTGGCAACATGTGTTGGCTCAAAGGAATTGTAAAGGAAGTAAATTAAATACTACTAAGAATGTATATATTTATAGCACTTTTCATACAAGGATCCTGAAACACCTCTCAAAAAATTAAGCTTCACAACATTGCTGTGATCTAAGTAACAAGCATCGTTTTATTTGAATGTGCAAAGTGAATCTGAAAAATATGAGGTACTTTAACCAGACCATCAAGAGAAAGAATTTCTGAATTTTAGGCTCACATTTTAACTCTTAGACAAGTTGTCTTCTATGAAAACATCTAGGGAAGCTATTGATTTTCATGCTTCTTTGCCCTTCTCCAGCAATCCAGCACAGTGCTCAGGCATATGGTTAACTTAAGGCCATTGATTGTTGGCCTGTGCTTCTGAGAAACCTTTTGGTGTGAAACACATCCGGTTTTGAGCAAAAAAGTAGGTTTATAAGCACACTGGTCATTTCACCAACTGTGCATAGAATTTCCTGGACATCGCGAACATTCATCTGAATCCCCAGTGTCAGATTGTATTAAAAGACTGTCCTCAAAAAGGAACATTCCGAATTTCCATGATCTCTGCCAGTTTCCAATGATTTGACGTTTATTTGAGCTATTGTGCAAAGTTTTCTGTTGAGTCACATCATTCAGGACTAGCTGCTGGGACCACAGAGCATCAGCAGAACATAATTCATCTGTGGCTAACGGCAGCACGGTTTATCAGATAGGTAATGCTTCTTCATCCACTAAGAAAGCTGGGATTTTTTGCCTATTAAAAGATGAACTAAGCATTCTGCTGCCCCTTTGGCTACTCTTTAGGAGGGGAAATTACTGTAGCATCTTTCTGGGGTGAGAAGAGGGAGGGAGAAGCAATATACTGATTTTAATGCATGTCCTCTGTTTTCTGTATCGTCACTGCTGCCTTGAATCTTTTTTGGGTGATTTGGCTTAATCTTTCTGCTTCCTACATATACACCTGCTCGACTGCTGCCTTTTCAGTCTGTTCCTGGGGAATTCCCTCAGACTGCACAAAGTGCTCATACCAAGCTCTTTTCCTTCATAATAGAAGAAATACTCACTAAGATTACGTCTTGCTTTTGTGGTATGAACTACAGTTGAATAAAACTTCCCTGGCTGCACAGTGAGACCAGGTCTTTGAGCCCACATATGCTTTATGTGAAAACAGCTCGCCCATGAAGGTAAAGCAAGATTTTTTTTAGTTTTTTTTGGTGAACTGTTCTCAAAAGAAAGTACACATGGAGCTCTAATTAGCTTTTACCTCTGTGGATGGGACATCTTGGCTTCAAGATAGGGCTTGTGTTGACTTAATTGCTTAGATCTTAAGCTATGCAAGGCAAAGACCCTCTGTGCTTGTGTAGTACCTTGCAGTGCTGGAACCAGACTGAAGTTCCTCAGCAAAACCTCAATGCAAATAATGAATGCAGCTACATAAGAGGACATTGAGTGACTCATTCTAAGCCACAAGATGTTTGGACTGCAAAAAAAGAAAGATATGTGGGATATAATCTGCTGTTGAGTTTTAACACAATTCCTGTTAACTCTGAGCTCGACATAGCCAGAACAATAGCAGGCTACAGATTTTGTTTCCATCCCTGACATTTACTAAGTGCTGCAAGACTAAAACATTTTGAAGGTTATATCCAATGTCCTGTGGAACGAATGACAAATGTCAGCTCTTACACTCTTGCAAGATCTGAGCAGGAATAAGACAACTCTATAGACTGAGGCAAGTTTATTATTACAAATACCTTATTAAATCTAAATGGTAATGGCATTCCAATTAGCTCATTGTTAGGAATCTTTCATGTTTGACTTTCATTTAGACTGATTACGGGAATAATGCAGACCCTGTATAAGTAATTGGCACAAAATAAAAGCGTTTGAGCTGCAAAAACCCTCCTAGAGGCTGCGCTCTTAAAAAAAAATAATAAATAAAAGCTTCCTATCTTTCCCAGCTCATGAGCTCTCTCTGTTCACCATAATAATGAGACAACCCATTGAGTCTCCTGTGGGCCTGGTGGTATCAGAGTTCCCTTTTTACCTACCCCTCTCTTCTCAGGAGCTGTAGGGGGGCTCCTTCTCTTTTAGTCTCCGCCATCCTATTCTCTGCTCCCTCCGTCGCAAGCCTTGGCACTGTTTTATTGATCCTGCTCAACTGCAGATTCTTTCACACCCAGATCACAGGCTAGCCTCTGTCTCTCCCACACCCTCCTCCTCCTCCTCCTCCTAGCAGCCCTGCCAGCCTCTCTAGGCAAGCAGCTGGGAACATGCCTTTCTGTGTCCTGGCTCCTCGCTTCCTGCAGAGAAAAGGTGTTTTATTTTGCAGCAGAGCCTCCACGAGCCTGACAGAGGCTATCGGTGACTCCTCACAGCAGGCTCCTGCTTGCCTCCTTCAGAGGGGAGGAGATGGAAAAGGACTTTTTCAAGACTTTGGTACAACCAGGGATGGAGATTTTCTTTGCTTCCCCTGGTGGAAGGAGGCCCAGAAAAAAGGTACCCACCGTGGGGTACCTCTTGCCACAGGGAGGGCTGGAGAACAGCCCTTGGAGAGCTCAACCACGCTGGTGAGTCCTGGTTTCTCCCCATCGGTTAGGTTCCAGTTGGGCAAGGATGTACCAGGCCCAGAGGACTCGACACATAACGGGGTGTGAGCTGAGGAGGAAACACTCTGTTGTGAAAGACACTGGTTTCAGGGAAAGGCATACAAAATCATTGCCTGGAGCCCCAGCTCGTTAGGTTAAGGGAAGAAGCAGCACAAGATTTGGTGAGAATAGAGAAGACCAGAAGCATTCACCTCTGCCAGACCTCCCTTTCTCCTTCTCCAACTAATCTGATGCCAAACCTGTCCTGTTTCTGGGCACAGAGGCTACAGCAAAGTGTGCAGCATAGGAAAGCTTTCCTGCTCTTTGGTCTGGGTGTGCACCTCAATCGAACCCTGCTCTGAGCTGGGGCCAGACACAGCTCTACACCTTCCACCCCTTCCCACCCCACCACGTCTGGGAAGGAAACCTGGCAGGTGGGCTGCAGGGACCTGAGATGTACTCCAGCCACTTCCCCACCACCAGGATCAAGCTGGGAGCAGAGTTCTGGATCACAGCTTCCTGGCAGGGTAGACACAGCATGTGTTAACCGTATGACGGCGCGCCAGGAAAGGTCTCTCTGGTGTGGGAAAGAGAAGGGCCAGAAGTTCCTACTTAGGAACTATTTGGCTTTTGCAGGGCTCTGGAGGGTGAGCTAGGAGCTATGTGTAAGCAGCAGCAGCAGGGTTTTGGGAAAAGCTGGGGAAGTTGATGGGAACAGCAGGCAGCTGTAGAATAACAGGCAACTGAAAACTGGGACCGAACAGCCTGAACGCTGGGACAAGATCTGTAATTCAATCATAGAATAGTTTAGGTTGGAAGGGACTTCAAAGGTCATCTAGTCCAACCCCTCTGCCATGAGCAGGGACATCTTCACCCAGATCAGGTTGCTCAGAGCCCCGTCCAGCCTGGTCTAGGATGTCTCCAGGGATGGGGCATCTACCACATCCGTGGCAAACCCATTCCAGTATTTTATCACACTCATTGTAAAAAAATTCTCCTTCATGTCTAGCCTGAATCTCCCCTCCTTTAGTTTAAAACCACTACCCCCTGTTCTGTTGCAACAGGCCCTGCTGCTCCTAGAGGAGAATGGTGGTCCCATGGCATGAAGTTGATGATCTAACTGGGCAGTGGAGCATGGCCCCAGAAAGACTGTGAAATCCCCATCCTTGGAGGTACTCAAGACTCAGATGAACAAAGCCCTGAGCGACCTCATCTGAATTCAATGCCGATCCTACTTTGAGCAGGAGCTTAGACTGGAGACCTCCAGAGGTCTCTTTTGACAGTAACTGTATGACTGAATGTGGGTTGGGAACGGCTCTTTTGCTCATTCCATTCAGTGAAAGCATTTTTTATTTCTGACAACGTTGATAAAATAATCTCTTCCATTACTTGAACTGCAAAATGTTCAGAGAAACCTGCCCTTGCTTTAGAGTGTTGTCCCTGGGGTGCCAGTGGTCCTTGGGACATGCTCACCAGACAGCCAGCCTGCAGCGCTGTGGATCAGCTTGGTAACCCTTTGCAGTTGATCTCCTACAGTGCTTCAGTATGGCTGGGGACCATCAGCCTGCTGGTAGCGTATCTTCCTTCCTCTTGCCTGTCAATGACCAGCCACTCTCCTGATGAAATTAAGGAAGGATTTCCATGGATTTCCACAGATGGATCAGGGCTTTCAATTCTCTCTGGGCAGTGATGCTTAGTGGAGTCTTCATATTGTCTGGGCCACAGTCTGCTATGAAAATCAATAGTGTTTTACAACATCTGATCTACCCTAACCTGGTATCAAAACCTTGTTAGGAATTAGTTGCCTTTAAAAAAATGCAAATAATGAAGTAATTGGCTCAAAAATCTGCGACAGGTGAAATGATGACAAGTCATGGTTGCATGTCTAACTAAAGCACATAGCTAAGCACGTGCTGAATTACATTTCTGGACTGAATATATGTACTTTCTTGAACTAAAACTGAAAATTTCTTCATAGCTAAAACATATGAACAGACCTGTACAAGAGAAGCCTGTATTGTGTGAATGAGAAATATTCCCATGGATGGCTAAGTTTTAAATTAACTCTGATTTTATGGGACTCTTTGAACCAGAAACCACGACAGAACTTTTAATACTAAGCTGGCAGTAATTTAGGCATTGCTGTATTGTCAGGCATATTTATCCTGCCTTTGTATTTGTAACTGGTTTATATTTACTTGTCACATTAAAATAACCAAGAATTCACTTTTGCATGTCTGAGCCATTCTGATGAGGTATGTACAGATAAAAGCCTTGCTATCTGTCTGCAGTAATAAAGATGAAAAATCTGCTGACATCCTAAACAAGCTGTAAACTATGTCGTTTAACAAAGTTTGTTTTAATGCTTAAAATCCCTATGTTGTCATTGTAAATTAGGAACTCCAGGTGAAACTTGGGATGCCTCGAAGTCATCTGTGGCAATGGATCCAGAAGCAGTAACTGGCTTAATAGCTGCAAAATTCTTCTGAATAACACTACTACACTTCTGTCTAGAAGGCCAACCAGAAAGGAAATTATGCAGAGTAAATTTTCTCTGTTTAAAACCCATAAGCCTTGCAAATTATATTTACATTTAATTAAAAAGTAGACACATTAGCTATTTTTCTGCACTTTTTTCAGATTCTGCACTGGTTCGGAATTTCTCTGAAAGATGTTTAATGATAATCTTTTTATAAATAACAAGATATTTAGACAGGGTTGCCTTTAACCCTAAGTCTTGATTTGTAAGTTTAATAACTTTCCAAACATTATTAAGATTTGTGGACAAAAAAAAAAAAAGAGGAGGGGGCGGGTAAAGGAGAGAGAAGAAAGAATCGAGGTGCATTAATAATACTCAGAAGTGATATTGTTCCACCCTCAGAGCTGGATGAATTTCCTGTGTAGCCCTTGAAATTTACCCTTCTTATCTGTTTCAGAGTTAAATCATCTCCTTATCTCAGCTGTATATCCACACTGTACTCTTTATCATAAAATATATGCTCCGTCAAGATCCTGAAAATTATATCTAGAATGATTAGTGATTTTGGTATCTGGATTTTGACATGAGGCTCCTCAGAGAGCACCTAATTTGGGTTGGGATTTCTTTGTTTATTCCATGCCTTCTGCTAAGAGGTGTATTTAATTGTGGGGGGGGGGAAAAATCGGAGGCTGCGGAACATTAGATTCCCCAAACTCACATGAATTTCAAGCACTGGTCAGGTACCAAGACAATTCTGTTCTCGGCATCGATCTGTGGCCTCTGAGGGAGCTCCAGGAAAGGACACATGAAGCAAATCCCAAGGAGACCTTTTAGATTAGGAACAAAACTTTGTTCCCGGGTGAAAGCAGACCACCAGGACAATGCTGTCCCTAAGCCCTGCATTGCTAAGTTAGTATCATCTGAACCAAATTAAGCCTTTTTTGGGGATCAAGGTAATAAAGTGTGGAAGACGTGAATGTATTGCTCATAACAAACAAGTTCAAATGAGAAAGATGAGATAATCAGGCCAGGGGGAGGTGAAAGAGGGAATTCTGATGATTATAGTTATTTGGAAATCCATCACAGGGAGGATCCCTATGGCTGAAAAACATTTCCACACCTAGAATTTGTGGAGGATGAGGTTTTGGTGGTGACTAGTTCTTTGATGTCTTTTCCTTTCCCCGCCTTTATCTAAGCTTCACTTTAGCCTCAACCAGCAGCTTGCTCCCAGGTGAGCTTAATTCCTAGATGCTGCAAGGAGCTATCAGCCGACTTCTTAAAACACTGTTTAATTAGCAATGATATTACATTTTCAGAATGGAAGCATGTACACAAAGGGCTGGAGTTATGAATTACAGTAACAGAGGATAATCTACAGAGAGACAACAACAGGATATATTAATGCAGTGCCCAGACATGCCCATGTATTGTGCTTAAAGCTGCCCAAGTGATGAGTGTGTATGTGGGATATTTGACTAAAGGCTCACATAGCAGAAAATGAAATAAAGCAAATATAAGAAGGGATAGAGAGGTGAAGAGGAAGGAAGAGCTAAGACTTAATTCCCCAAGCCACTACGTCACCCGCAAATTCAGACATTAACAGTCTTCCATGGGAAAGGCAGTTGCACTGGGCAAAAATTAGACAGGAGGTTTTCCGGTGAGTGGTGTGATGCAATAGCACAAAGAAATACACATCATAGTTGTCTTACAGGTCAGGAGCCTGTGCTGGTACCATGTACATACTTAGCAATACGTAGTTCCCAAATGAAAGTAAGTTACCAAAAAGTCAAATTTAATTTTGTTGTTGCTGTTGTTTTGGGGGTTATTTTTGTAGCTCCAGGGCTACTTTGGAAAAGCCTAATTAGCTGAGCACTATGAAAAGTATTGTTTTCTCCTGCACCAATGGACCCTCTATTTTAGTATCAGGTTTAGAGAAACACATCCAGTAATAATCCCAGCTCCCTAAACCCCCAACTTCCACTTGACAAAACCAGATCAGTTCAGAGTAAAAAGCCAGTGAGAAAAAACAAAAGAAACCAAAACTGAACAGTCTGTGTATGCAAAACATAGCTGAATGGTTTGAGCAGTTTCAGACCTGACACTGAAGTTTCTCTGTGGCAAAAGGAACTGAAGGACATGATGGGATCATCGTATCTTTCATTGCATAAATTATAGCAAGGACAGAGATTTGTGAAGATTTGACTGTTAAGTCAAATAAGGATATTTGCATAAGTTAATGGCTATAGTTGTTAGTAAACTAGGCATAAATTAAGCTAGTAATAACCAGAAAAAAACCCCAACATATTTGACAAGCAGAATTTTAACAAAAGAGCTCTTCAACAATACAATATCCTGATGAGTATTCTCAGGTTTCTGCTGTTTTCTCAGAAGAGCAAACATTGCATCATTGCATTTTAGAAATCCTTACTGCTTTGTTCCCAAAATGCCCTGAAAAGAAATTCACACATTTTCCTCTCAATTACAGTGTGAACATCCGTCTATGTTTTCCACAGTAAGTAATGAAACTGGCACTTGCCATATCCTCTTTCCATCTGGAAAGGGTGGTTTTGTCCAAGATCTTCAAAGGGCAGTGAACCACTTAAATATCTTTGGAGATCCAGTCCGACTGACTCATGAAGAGTTCAGCAGAAGGAGAGGTGGTGGATACCAGGTGTGGGTGATGGAGAACTGCCCAGGGGATTGTCCCAGGGTTGATGTTAGCGGTGAGTAAATGCAACTGGATGAGTCACAACTTGCAAGGAAGATCCACCTGCTCGGAGGTCCCTAACTCTATCGGGCCCAAATTCTTGGAGGCGTACCGGTATATAATGCCCATTGATTGCAAAGGGGTTAAACACTTTAACACCCTTCTCTGTGGATTTGGGAAATGAGATGTCGGACTCCAACCTCTATAAAACAAAATGGGTGACTTCTGGGTAGCCCAGAAGAGAGGAACAAGGAATGGTATGGGGCCATCAAGAACAAATAGCACCAGGCTTGCCAAAGTTCTGCTGTACAGCTCACTGAAGTCAATTAAAAGATCCTTCATGATTTCAGTAGATCAGCCCTGGTGCTTTACTCTTCAGCTGAGCAGGCTGGAACACTGCCTGTCTCCTGCCTCTTCTCAGGGTGAGAGAAAAGCAGTCCAGAGATGTTAAAGCAAATTCATCCTTTGATTTAAAAAAGGTTTGGCCAGGGCCCAGGCTTGCCCAAAGTGAGCCCCTGCTTATATCAACAGTTGTAAGTGACTCAGTCTGTGTCAAAGTGCAAATGACAACTCGGTCTGCCATGTGCAAACCCCGCGACAATAAAGATGTCATTAGATACTCTACATCTGAGACAGACCATTCGTGCCAAGCCCAGGCCCCATAGAATTTGGCATTACTTATAAAGATTAATCTATTAGTATTCGTTATTGCTACTATTTAATAATATTCTCCGAATTGCAAGCAGGGGAGTTGAGGTTCTGGGTAACCTACAGGCCAATTAAATTTCAGGAAGAGCAAACTTCTGGACTTCCAGAGCTATTTCTCTCTGCTTTGCACAAAGTATTCCTGTCTGCCTGAGCGATACGTGGAGCTAGGGTGACAGCCTGTGGCAAAACAGAAGAATTTCAATATCTTAATCCTTTCAATTTCCACTTGCTTTTGATCTTTTCTCCACTTCCTGCTTGTCTGGCCAGGCAAAGGTGGTAACATTGTGGTTGCCGCTATTACCCCAGGTTTGAAGGATGAGAAATTGTCATCCTTTCTCCCTCTTCTTTCTCCCTGCTCTTCTTCACTGGTGCTTTCAGGTGCCGCATTATCTAACAGCCAGTTTGACAAAAGTGTGCTGCTCCTGGCTGTGTAGCCCAAAGGGGATAATCTTGCCTACATTTATGCAAGTGGGACTCCAATGGGATGACTGGTTGGCTCCTTTTCACTCCAAAAGAGAGGAGCGATGGAGCAGCCTAACCTTCAATTCTGCTTTTCACATTTTGCTTCTGACCTACTCCTCCTTCTGTGACATGGGTCATGTTAGAGCCATCTCATGTTGAGGTCTTCTAGTTGGCAAGGCAAAAATCAGCTATCTTTAGAGCAAGGCAGCAGGCTTTGCACTTCTAATAATACTACAGGTATTTTTCATTCCCCAAATGCTTATTCTGGGTCAGGGTTTTCTCCTGCTGCTGCTTCTTTATCTTGAGTAGTAGAGTTGAAAAAAATAAATCTATATTCTTTCTATACTCTGCCCAAATTAATAAAATAAATTTTCTTTAAAGTGACACTAAATGAGTCACAGATGGTTTTGCCCTTTTACAGGTTGCAGAAATCACCCATTACAGTTCTTTTAATTTATCAGTGAGGGAAACTAAGATGGCCTCTTGCTCCCTTTGCAACAGTAATCAGAAACAGTCTATCTGGAGTTTAATTTACCCCAAATATGTATTGATAGTTGCAATGAGGAATATGTGACCTCTTTGGGAGTCACCAGTGGATGGAAGGTGGATAGCTTTTATAAAAGCACCTTTAATAAAAAAGAGTGTTATATTGAGTATGTTTGGTGATGTATTTAAGCATATGGTTTCCATATCAGGAGTTAAGATGGCAAACACATGCTTTACCTTCTGACTAACCTTTCTTATACTCATCACTCCTTGCAAAAAGAAAGCTATGAGGGATTTTTTTTTTAAATTTTACAACTCCGGTTATATGGAAGAGCCAAAGAAATTTCACAAGGAATGTAAAATTCGCCTCACGTCTGCTTACTTTTTTTTTTCTTGCTCGTACAACGAGAGGAGGAGATGAAATTTGTCCGCAGGCTTAGCCCGGCTCGCCCACCCTCCCGGTGAGATCCCTGGGGAGGGGACCGAGCCGCCCCCGCCACGAAGCGGCGAAGCTCCGCGCAGAGCCCGGCCGGGCGGGATCCCGCGGGCAGATCCCTGACACCGCACCCGCTCCCCTCCGCCGGCTTTGCCAAACACCGCCTGGCAAAAGCATCCCCAGGCTGCCCCGGCGCTGCCCAGGGGGTGGCAGAGCTGCCGGTGCGGGGCCGGGCAGCGCTTTGCCGGCGGGTCCTGGCGCTGCGGCCCCCGCCCGGAGCCTGGACCGGGACAGCCCGGCTGTGGCTGCCGACGCCCTCCGAAGAGGGGCTGCTTCACTCCGCCAGTGATAAATCTCGCGGTCCCCTTGCTTTTTCGTCACTTGCCTAATCCTGTGCCCTTCTTTTCATGTGCGGTAATTGCAAACATCTGCTGCCGGAGCCCGAGCCGTGCGGAGCTCGCAAAGGCAGAACAATAGCAACAGCTGTTTCATTTCGCCCCGGGCCAGCGCTTCCTGTTCAGTCTGCATCTGCCCTTCTGTGTCCAATTTATGTTCCTGGGTTAGGTCTTTTTTTTTCTTTTTTTTTTTTTTTTTTTTTTCTTTTGACCCCGATATGCGTTGAGGAGGGATTTGGAGGAACGCTTCCTCCTGTCTGCACGACCCTCTGCCCACCCCTGGGCTGCGCAAAGAGGAGGGCGGTGAGGGGAAGGAGGGGCATGCCCTGCCTCTTCAAACGAAAATAATAATAAATGTAAGAGAAAATAAAAGGCCGCGAAAGCCTGCAAACACCCCACTGTAGGAGTAGTAAGGCCAGGCTGTGGTGTGAGGCAGGTGGACCCTGAGCACATACATCCCCATGGGGTGCTCAAAGTCCATCCAGGGCTGGCTGGTCATCCAGGACTGAATCTGCAGCCCCCAGGGAGCACAGCCCGCAGTGGTGATGGTCTTCGGGGGTGCTTTTAAGACCCCCTGGCCTGACTTCCAGCCTCCTTATCCCTTGATTTCCCAGTCCCGAAACAACCATTGACCATTGCCTGGACGACGGGAGGCAAATGGGCTCAGCCCTTCCAAGAGGGGAAAGAGATCTGTGTTCGGGGCCAAGACTGGGCTTTGCTAGGCTCTGGGCTTGTTTTGAATCTCCGGATATGACCAGAATGTTTCTTTCAAGTCAGGTTCATACTCAGAGTTTACAGGATCAGCCCTTCATAGTTCACCTTTTAACACGAATTCTTCTTCCTCCTCTCTTTTCTTGTTTTCCCTTGAGAAAGCAGCTGCATTCTTTTCTGAGTTAATTGTATCTTTCTGGGTTGGATAAGGCATATCTCATTAGAGGCGGAGAGAGATTTAATGTGAACTTCAAGCCGCCTTCTCCATGCTACAGAAAAGAAATCCCTAATCAGCACAGTATATATTTTGTATAATTGCTCTTTGACATTCTCCCTTTCCTTGCTAATTAAAGTGAAAGAAAACAGTGGTGAAATGTTCCAGTGTGTTTTTCTAGGACAAAAAAAACCTAAACCCCTCTTCTGTTTGTAAATACAGGGTATTTTAACAGTCCAGAGAATCAGCTGTTTTCACAGGCACACTGCTGAAGTTTATTATTATTTTTCTTTGGAGCCAGGCATTGAGCACATTTGCAGTTAGGGATCAGCTTTTCAGTGGTGTGAACTGCCACAGCTTGGTGGGGGTTACCCGGTCACCCCCCCAGCCCATCCTGGGTCATGGCAGGTGATGCTGCATACCTGTGGGGAAGCACAAAAAGCGCTGTATCATCCTGCCCTGTGCAAGAGCCTCAAAGCAAGATAGAGTAAAATACTCAGCTTCATGTAGTGATTTTTTTTTTTTCTTTCAAGAGTGAAAATTAAAGCAACAAAAAGTGAGTGAAGTGTAAACAGTAGCATGGGTCTGTAGCTACTGCTGATTATTTCTGTTGTTCTGGACATTGTGCGATGATTTTTCCTCCTCCCTTCAGGTTTGTGTTTTAAAGGCTGAACAGTTCATCTATACACACCCACCGTCCCAGAAGGGACCTGATCTGCCAGGCAGCCCTGCCTCTCCTGGGACACAGCTCTATCCACCACACACTCCCTGTTAGGGCATGAATTCCTCTTGAAGTGGAGAAAATCCTGAAGGTCCAGGCCCTTTCCTTTGCCACAAGGCTGTCACCTCCCTCTCCCCTCCAAAATGATTTGGGTCTCTGAAAGACCAGCTATTTACTCTTTTTTCCTATAAACATGTTTTTTCCAGGCGTGCTGCTACGAGGGCGTCAGTACTTGCTCTCTGGATGGGATCTCCTGCATCAAGATGCTAATACTTGGCATCTTTTTGAGCCACGTGGAATTCACTTTGAAGTAAAATGGAGATGAAAATATGCTGGTTTAGCAAAGGGAAATGCATTGCAATATGCATCTCAGGTGGCCCTGTTTTAAGACGTACCCATGGTGTTAGTTGTTGTTGATGTATTCATGGACCGCACACAATCAGGCCTGCAGCACAAGTCTCTCCCTCCTGCCCTGTCAATAATGACCATTTCAGGCTGGAGGACCACCCTCCAGTATGCCCAGTTGGGCACACTGGTCCCAGCAAACCAGCCTGAGCTGTTACACCATGCTGCCTTGTTTGATCACACCTTTGTTGTGATGACATCAGATCGCATCATTACCCTCTGGGAAAGACCCAGAAGGGCATTCAGAGCTGCTGATCACACAAGGGAGCCAGAGTAACTAGTTGCTGACAGATTTATAGGTTTTAGTCCAATTAAAATGCTGTTTATTGCCTTTAGAAGGGGCCTGTTTGATTCTAATTTTAGAAGTAAGTTTGGGAAGTGACTAGCTTGGCAGCAAATGGTGAGTGTGGGACCTGAGACTTTTCACTAGTGCTATTGTTATTATTAATTAATAAGTATTATTAATGAGTATTTGTCCTTGGACCTCGTTCTGCCATGGCAGGGCAGGAATTCAGGACACCAACCAAACAACAGCAACAAAATCACTTTGCTGTGAAAGGGCTCAGCTTTGCTCCTCTCACTCCAAATTACATCTGCTTTCACCAGAATGTGATTTGTCTCCAGTTTTTCCAGACAGAGCCTATTGCTTTCTGCCATTTCTGCCGCTCTTCTTCTCAGCTTTACCATCAGCACAGCAGTAGCCATCACTCAGCAAATACCCTGCGGCAGTTAGTGATAAAAATAACCAAATGCATATGGGCATACATATCTGTGTATCTATATTGCATAGGAAGGAGGTGAGCCTACAGGTGACCTCCAAGGGGGCTCTCAAAGGCGATGCACCAGCTCAGGAGCAACTAATGCTGATTTGGTACCTGCAGTTGGTGTTTGAACCTGTCACTCCTTGTTCCCCTTGCACAGCTTCTCTTCTGATCACTCAAATTTATGCATTTTTTAAATTAATGTTAAAGAGGGGGAGAAGTTTTGAGGAAAAAAAGTGCAGTGGTGTAAATGATCATTTCTATATGGATAGCAGTGATGGGAACCTTCAATGAATAAGAAGTGCAGATATAACTAACCTTGTTTGAGAGATACAACTAGAGCTGGAATCAAGGCTTTTAAGTTCTGTTCATAAATTGGTGCAGTTTTGTTGTGTGACTGCAGGAAAGCCACTTGGATGTCAGTTTTCCTACTCTCCAGAAAAACTGGAATGTGAAGTTATTGTAAAACTTGGCTATTTATTTGTGAAGCACTTTGGGAGCCTCTGGTGAAAGGTACTGGACAGCTGCATGGTCCCCTGTGGTGTATAAAATATATATTGACCACAGTTTACCAAAGGCAATGACAGTAGGTTTTATCCACATAAAATTGATATCCATATAAAACCGCTGGGGAGACCCAACCGCAACACAAGATCCTCATGTTTCCACATCTTGGAGAGGTCTGCATGCTGAACTCAGACCCAGAAGGTAGAATGAAGACCACAAGCCTTCATGTCAGTCGTGAAGACTCAAGGAGAAGGCAGCGGCTTGACCCCACCTCTTGCCTCATTGTTCTTCATCTCCTGCAATGGTGGAGGCCACTGCCAAAATGCAGTGAGCTGTACCTTTCCTTCCTCTATCCTGAATCATCCATGATAATCCTTTAGCTGGGAGCTAAAGGCATGGAAAAAAAGAAAAGATAAAAGGGAGCTTGGATCAACACTGACTTCTGTGGTAGCTAAGGCTTTAAAAATGGCTAAAGATCACTTACATTGCACACTGTTCGGGCCACGTGCCATCCTTTTACTACTTTCTTTTAGCCAAATCCAGATAATTTTTTCCTCAAAGTGATCTCTGCCTCCCCCTTTTCCACCAACAACAAAGTAGAAGAAAGCAGCTATTTGGGGGAAGCTTTTGAGTTCAATTAAAAATAATATTCCGCTGAAATATATTTCAAGGCAATTTTTCCCCTATGGCTAACTTTTTAGCTATGTCTAACAGAAGCTCCTTAGGAACCTCTCTGCTGTAAACACAATTAGTACTAAAAAATAGAAGAGTGTGAGGATTCTAGAAGTAGAAAATGTAATCTCACCATTTCTTTTATCCTAGCCAGATTGCTTCAATAGGCTAATAGCTAAGAAGGTTAAGATATTAATGGATCCTGCACAGACCACACCAGATGGAAAAGATCTGAGATGGGAAAAAATCTCTTTGTTGAAGGTTGCCCTTTTAAGTGAAATATTTTCAGAAGGGTAGAGCATCAGGCAGAGGAGCATCTCACCCTTTGGACACATCTTTTGTGATACTTCAAAGGAAAAGTTGTGAATTTTTACTTGCAGTGTCTTTGATGTAAATTCCTTCAAGTGCTCTGAGAAACTTCCTTCTCCATTAAGGTTTGGTCCTACAGGCCAGTAGATCCTCATGGCAAGCCAGTGAAATGTCCTCTCTGTTATTGAGGGAAATGCCTTTGGGTCAGCACTTGCACAGAGGTGTCTGCCTCCCCTCCAGGCGATGGGCTGATTTTAGACAAGGTCTTCAGGGATCTAGCATTGGTTGTCACTTCTAGATGGGCAGGAGGAAGAGGAGGCAGCAATGATGAAGAAATAGATATTATGGCAGATCGATGACTGCTACAGTGACATGACAACACCACTTAGCAGACCTGTTATGTGAGCCTTGGCAAACTTAGGAGTTTTATAGATTTACAGATGCTGACAGTCAATCTTATGAATCCCTTAACATTATCAAGACAACTGCATTACCTGATGGAATGATTATTATTTTGTACTGAATGGATGAGTATTAACACTGATAACTTCTTCTTAAGTAATTGTTAACATATGACTTTATGAAAACAATAAATCTATTGCAGGAGCTTTCAAGCCAGCATGCAGGCTCTGCTACTGACTTACTCTGTACTCCTGGGTGAATCTCTTGCTTTCAAGTACCTCTTACTTCCCTCTGATGAATTATTGCTTGTATAGCCCTGCAAAAAAATTAAGATGATCCATGAGGGCAGGTTTCTTTGGAATTTCAGTGCTAGAGTCCTGTGGACATTTAACTGTAGCTCAGTGGAGAAAATGTTCCTAAGCACCGGGAGGAATAACAAGTGGGCACATGAACAGATATGCTGTCTGCCGTCCTGTTCTATTGTGCTGCCCCTGACATATCTCAGTGTCCTCTCAACAGCAGGGGAAATCAATACTAAGAGGCAAAGCAGTGAGGCCCCATTTCCCAGGGTAGAGGAAAGAACTTCTACTACAGCAGCAGCAATTTGCATCCCAGCAGGAAGATGGCACTGAGGTTTGGTAGGTAACAGGAGCATATTTTCAGATCAGCTGATGCCAATAGTTCATTGCTAATGGGGCTTTGAGGAGAATCCACTCTTTTGGGCATGGCACTTATGCAAAAAAACCTGTGTCATGCTCAAGGTGAAACAGGATGAATTCTGTTTCCCAGACACATTCCTGACATGGGCTAAAATCTCAAACTGAACCCCTTTGTAATACCCAAGGGACAAAAGTGATTCCAGAGGTTGCTAGCACACTGAGCCATTGGAGTAAAGACCTTTTAAGCAAAATACAGACTCCTTTTTGGGCTTAAAAATGGTAAGACTGGAAATACAAAAGATTTCCAATTCATAAAAGTCATTTAAATGTGCACTTGATACCTCTGAGCCTTGCTGCACCCAATCTTAAAGTCACAAAAATCTTGCCAGCAGGCAATTGTGGGTACAGAGCTGTCCATATCAAAAGCAAAACTGGATTAAAATAGGTTATAATACAAGAATATGGGCAGGGTACAGTTTGGACATTGGCTGCTGCCGGAGCTTGGGATTTGGGAGCATCTCTCAGTGGGATGAACAAGCACTGGCCACTGCACGGGATGGAAATAGAGTTTGCAAACCTCTGACATCAGACATTATACCCGGTTCAGCTGGGCCTTCCTGGCTGACCAGGGTGTCTGAGCTAATGTGTTCCATATATTAAGTACCAAACGATGTTGATATGCAAAAAGGTCCAGCTTACATCAATGCAGTGTTGTCTAACGAAGCAACAGTGAGCCAAGCTGGAAATGTGGGAAGTTTTCCGAGTGGAGTGGAAACTGAAATCTTTCTCACACGTGGAAAAAACCCATATTTTGTGGGCACCACCAAGGTCTGACGAAACGGGAGGTATGCTGCCTTTAGCCAGGCTCAGCGGAGATTAATGAAAACTGATTTAAAAGGTTCACAAACAGAAAGTTATTCCATCCCTTTCCTTTTTACCCCACCTTCTCCAATGTGTTTAAGCACCCCCTTTCCTATGTATGAAAGAAATGTGGCTCTGTGTACCATGGCCTGTTGGATGTCTCAGGCATTGCTGCATGAAATGAAAGCCTTATTGTTTTTCAGCTTTCCTCTTTTTTCTTTCCTCTGTTTGAATATTAAATGCCAGGAAGATTGGTAAAGATTTCAGAAAAACAAATTGACACTTGGCCTAATAAAATATTGTACACAGTTCTTCCTTTCTACTTTGACTTGGCAGAAGAGTGTGTGAAAAGCTCAGAGAAGAAATATTCTATTTTTCCTGGAGGGAGGCAGGAAACCATTAACATACAGTGCTGGAGCACAATATCCTGACATGCCCTTTAAAATTAGCCCATAAAGACATAAAAATGTGAGATCCGTACATTAGTATTAAATTGAGAAATCACAAATGTTCTGATAGGAACAGCACTCTCTTAAGTAAGATTTCTTATTGTCAGCTCTCACAATTTTTTCATGCCATATATAACATTTTCCTTTAATGGTGCTGCTCCTGAAAGCAAGCAATAAGGAGAAAAAGATCAGATTTTTGGTTTTAAAACTTTTTTTTTTTTTTTTGAGAAATGTATCTTTAAAATACAGTAAAAATAACTCTAAGCTTTCAAGTTAGGAAGGGAAATTAAGACAGAGCCCCAGAAAGGGTGCTTTTATTATGAAGCTAATCCCATGTGTTTGGGGACTTGATTCTTCTCTCTTTAAAGCATTTCAGTGCTGGCAATCTTGAAAACTGCCTCTCAACATTTTGTTTTGGGGTGATGTGGTGGATTGACAAGTCCCTGCATCCCTTTGCATCCTTGTTTCTCCACCCCAAGAGCTGGGTTAGCCCCCAAGCAAGTTATTAGTATTAACTCTCTCTTCCAAACAACAGCTCCCCACATGTCCCCAGGGCCACTGGCATGGTGTCCCTGAGCTCCAGCCCAGTCCCTCAGCGTGACCCGTTGGGTGATGCCAATATTCTCCACCTAGTAAATAACAGGGATGGGCTATGGATATTAGCATTCCCTTGGCGGCTTTCAAAATAGGATGTCCGGATCTGACTGCGAGTGGTTGTTTCTTGCTGTTATAAAAAGCTGAGCTTCTGCAGGAGGCAAAAACTGTAATTTTATCAACCTAATAACTTGGAGGGTCAAAACCTCCTATGTAGCAATTCAGTCATTATGTGTCTCAGCAAAATTCTGTGGCAAATTGAGGGAAAGATAATAAAATTAAATTTACTATAGAAATAAAAGACAGAAGGCGTAGTGGTTTTATTCACTAAAATAATCCACTTCTCAGCTTACTGCAAGTTACTGTTGTGTTGCCAGTTTACCATGAAGCAGATGGCTGCCATTTTGCGGGGCTTTGGCTGTGTGAGATGACAGTATGGTTCCTACGGGCTCCAGATACAGCACTAACTGGTGCAGAACCCTGGAAGATGATAAATGGCTTGAAGTAAAAAATGTTGATAATTTTAACTTGCGTAACTGGGAATGGGGTCAGTGCTGTGGCTTTGGAAAGATTTGTATTTCTTTAATTGGGGTGTGTGGAAGTTGAGTTTAGAGGAGTAAAAAAGGAGGAAGAGTAGAAAATAAAGCAGCAAGAAATAAGAAACACAGTAGCTGTAAAGGAGCTGAGCTGTTCTGCGTGGAAAAAAAAAAAAGGCAGAGAGAACTAAAAAGTAATGATTGGAAAAAGGAAGGTCCCTCCTCTCAGCCCAGTTAAGAAAGATGAGCAAAGCCAAGGAGTGCAGAAGGAGTGGGAGACTGCAGTGAGATGAAGAGATTTGCTTCTATCAGTTCCCAAAAGAGAAATCAGGACTGGGGAGAAAATACCCTGAATGCCATCCCTGAAAGAGGGAGTACAAGGGACCACTGATAAACCGATCCAGCTGTGTTCTGCAGCTGTGAAAGCAAATCCTGGCATCTGCCAGGCTGAAGTGCCCAGTAGATAGAGGACACCTCACTGGAACATCTGCCACATTTGTCTGGTCTTTTGCATCACAAATAGGGCACAGACAGGAGTGTCAGAAGAAAAAACGCTTTTACTACTTTCTGCACCGAGTGAGTGTATAAACAGCTACTGGAACCCAGCAGAGGAAGGCTGTCAGCCTGGCAGAAGCTGGGTCAGATTTTCAGCTGATGTAAATCAGGAGGACTCCGTTATTAGCACTGAACTGGCTTACAACAGCTGAGGCTCTAGCTGAGCCACTGAAGTGGTAAATAGTGCTGACAGCAAGTTGTGGCTTAAACAACCTTAAATGAACTCCATTAAGTGCTCGTTTCTGAAGAGAATGTTGTTGAAACCTGGAAATGAGGCTTTCAAAGGTTTAACATATTTGTCTGTTGTAGAGGGTTTGTTTTGAAACCAGCTGCACTGAGAAGCTCAAGTGTTGCTCCCCATGGCAGGAGAAGCAGCATGCTAAGGACGGATCCTGCTCTCTCCTTCCTGCTGAAATTGGAAGTAACCTCTGCAGACTCAATGTCATCACATTAGTGTCAGCGAGTTCAGAGGTAGGACAAGTGTGCGTAATGCCTTCCAGTGAGATGGAGACGATGACAGGCTAAAACCTATCTGAATAATTGAAAAATGTTGGTGATGTTGCATTCTTGGAAATAAAACTGGCACACGTTCTGCAGAAATTTCCAAGTGGCTGAAACAATTGATCATGACAGGGTTGGGTGAAGAAATGAAGCAGATTGTTGTGGGTTTGAACGACTCACAGGCAGATTTAGTAAAAGACAAAGTGGGCAAGGGCAGAACCAGGCAGCAAAAATCAGGGCAGTGCTACTTGGGCTGAAGTTTACCACAAGGATCAGGCAGGAGAGAGCTCTGGACGTGGGGCTGGAGCTTCACGCAAGAGGTGATCCAAGGGGTCTCATGTCATCATTGGCTGAGACAGGATCTCATCAGTGTTTATAAATATCTCAAGGGTGGGTGTGAAGAGGATGGACCAGACTCTTTTCAGTGGTGCCCAATGATAGGATGAGGGGCAGTGGGCACAGACTGAACCACAGGAGGTTCCATCTGAATATGAGGAAAAGCTTCTCCACTTTGAGGGTGTCACAGCCCTGGCCCAGGCTGCCCAGAGAGGTTGTGGAGTCTCCTTCTCTGGAGACATTCAAACCCGCCTGGACTTGATCCTGTGTGATCTGCTCTGGTGACCCTGCTTTAGCAGGTGGGTTGGACTGGATGATCTCCAGAGGTCACTTCCAACCCCAATCACCTTGTAATTCTGTGATTCTATCTGCAACCCAATTCACAGTCAGGAACAAATGCAAGAACTAGTTCAGGTTAGAGTTAGTAAGAGTGCTCTTCTGTGCCTCAGTTTTTCAGGTAATTGGTTAAGATGTTCCTGAGTCACATTTTTAAAGACTGTGGAGATTTCTAACCGCCTGCTACCCTCAGAGTGTTGGAGAAGGTGCAAAGCAGGAAGGAGACAACTTTGATTCTAAGTGTGTGTTAAAACATTATGTAGTTTTCAGGTGGATCTGCCTGGGAAATGAAGACAGTTTGTAGAACTGATTGTGTAAGTTTAAACCCTAACTGATCCATAGTAGTAGGATCACTAATTGCCTAGACCTCTACTTCCTTTAAAAAAAAAATGGAAGGAGGAAATATGAGAAAATGTTTTTTTGCAAGTCAGATAATAGAAAATGCATTGGCTTCTAATGCCCTTCTTGACTCTAGTGCTGGTTCATTCAGTGTCACAGCCTTTAAGAAGGGCACAGAAATAAATCTGGCTGCCTGGAATCACAATAGTGTGGAAGGACATGTTTCACCATCGTATTAAGGCTCCTCACTAGCCTACAGTCAGTTCTTTGGGCAGATCCAGCAAAAGACAGAGGCATCTCCAAGAAGAATTTCAATAGAATTTGAGAGAATTACAATGGAATTACACAACAGCACAGAAAATAAAATTTGCTGGTTATTATTACTTGTATTTCTGTGGGTTCCAAAAAAACAATCTCGGTGTAAATATTGCAAAAGCCATTGGAGTCCATTCTCAAAAAAATAAAAAAAAAAAAAAAGAGGGAGATATAAAGCCCTACTCAGTGTATTGTTGTTTATTCATCCAACAACCCTTCAAAACCCAGTGCCACCCAGACGTGCTAGCAACACATCGTTCCTACCTCAGAGACATTGTGCACTGAAGATCTGAAGAAAACACAAACCATAGGCTAGAGGGAAGAGCAGGTGACAGATGAGGTTTCATTTAGACTGCAGTATCTGGGGACAGGGTCTGTCTTTTTTGCTCTGTTTATGCCATCCACAGCACAATTGGAGCCCTAGGGCTCTTAGGCTTGACTGCAGTAGAAACTATAAACACCAATAACACAATAAGGTCTAAGTTGGTTGTCTGGAGGAAACCATTAGGCATCCATCATGTGGCAGTGTGAACACATGGCCTTAGATGGGGAGTTTTTTCCGGTGAGTTCTCAAAGCTGTTTGTTTTTCAATTGAAAAATGCACAGTTAAAATGGTATGTCAATTATCTCTATGTATATTGATGCTGTTTCTCAGATTACAAGCATATTTATTGATGGAGAATCATAAATATGTTTCATTTTTCACTCCTGCCTTATACTGTATAAGGACAGAGACAGTTCTTTGATTATGAAAGCCTGTTTTGTTTTGTTTTGTTTTTCAAGACTTCTTGTTGACATGAATGGCCTTTGTCTTTTGTTTTCCCACATTGCTGGAGGATGGTAGCAAAAATATTATTGGATTTGGATCAGCAACATCACTTAAAAACTGGGAGAGGAGAAAGAGTGTCCCGTCTTTCACTACTGAAGCCTAATACTAATTCACTAGTCAATCCATGTCACCAACGTTGCTGACAACAGATGGAGATTTTGCAGAGCCAAATGAGGTACTAAAGGGTAAAAAGTGTTTCCCAGTATGGTTTAACCTGATCATCCAAGACCAAAATAGAAATCAGCTCATGCATATTACCATATCAAATCCCACCAAAGATCTTTGCCTTACTGTCATGTAGCAAGGACTGTCATTGGGGTATGTATTGCACAGGAAAATATTTTTATCTCACTGTAGGCAAGCACTACAGTCACATGGTTTTTGGTCACATTCAGTGAATAAGAAATCAGAAAAAAATTCCATGGCAATTAAATAAAAAGTTGTAAGCATTAAGTGACCCTCCAAATGCAGAGGTCAAGCACACTATTAAAACCACAAAGCAAAATAATAATATCAGTTACAAGTTGCATGGGTAATCAATACTGAAATGTGATGCCTCTTAAGCAGGGGATCTTTTAAACAACCTTGGGAAAAAAAAAAAAAAAAAAAAAAAGATTGTTTTATTGCAAGGGCAATATTTGGTACCTGGGAAGTTAAAATCCATTTCTGAAACCAGGCTTCCCAAAAGAAAGTAGGTCAGAGTTAGGAGGGTGTTAAGCAATAGAGTTTGTAGCACTGGAATAACCATTGAGATACAGGGCCCTGTTTATTTAAGTTAATTCATGTGGTTTAGTCTGTTTTCTATGCTCAAAGTACAATAAGGAGAATGAAGTACCCTGTCTAGAGGATTCCCTCCAAACCTATAGTACAGCACCTGCAAATGAAAGCTTCCTGACCACAACCTCTGGACAAACCCAAGAGCTACCCTAGAGCTAACATGCTGGAGAGGCAACTGTTTCCCCAAATGTGAATAGTTTCCAAAAAAATAAAAGCATCTGAGCAAACTGTTATTTTGCCTCAGATTTTCCTCAGCCAAGGTGGATTGTTCCCATATTAGAATATGTATATATTTTTTTTAACCTAGGAGCTCTACACAACTCTGAATCACCTTCCACAGTTCCAGCACCTCCTCCACCTTGTGCAGGACACTGGGGCGAGGTGTCGGGCTGGAGATCTCTTTTCTTCCCTGCCTGGCTCATTCTGTGTGCCAGGGGAGAAGCCGGTGCATGGTGTCTCGCTACTGATGAACAAGCACCGTGGGGCAGATGGGACAGAAACAGAGATGTTCCTGCCATTCAGTCAGCTCCTCACGAGTCGCTTTTTGGCACCAACATCCCAAGACGTGCCCACTTATTGAGAGCTGCTTATTCATTTGGGTGACAGCTCCCTCTCATGAGGTTTCCTCTAATTTCATTTATTAAATCTGAGTTTCAGCTGTGGGCTACTTGGGGCACAGACCGCTGGTGCTCCCCGCTCAAAGCCAGAGTATGTAAAGCCATCGTTTGCAGCCAAGGGGAAGAGAAGTGACGCAGGGACTGTACTGGAGGAAAATCTTCAGCTAAACTCTTATCTTCCATATACGATTGCTTATGCTTAGCCCATTCAAGGAAGTCTTTGGGAAAATATCTAAGAGGATTTTTGCTTTCAGATTAAGTGATTTCTAGATGATTTTACCCATAGCAAATCAGCAGGGGGTGAGTTTAGCTGCATTTTGCCTACACCAGAGAAAGAGAGGCTCACTCTTCTGAAAATCATCCACTAAATTAATGAAGACATGAATGTACATTAGGCTGAACCTATTTAGCTCATTAAAGTCTCCTCTCTCAGATCATTTCCTTCTGTGTGTGTCTCTACATCACAGGCTCTTCTGTTTGTAATTTCCAAAGCTAAAAAAATAGAAAAAAAGAGATTGTATCTTTTTTAGGGGTAACCGTCAGCTTTCAGCAGTCAGAAACTATATGTAGTCAGCCTAAAATCCCGTAGGAAGATTAAAGACCATGCTGTATGCAGTTAATACAATAATGACAACTGTCCCTGTACTCATCAAACAGAATGTGAGGTGAGCGTCACTATTAGCAAGGAAGGAAGAACCTAAATGTGATGTCAATTTATGTTTTGCAGTGTTGGACATATTACTGGAATCTTTGTTCTGTAAAACTTTGGCTGGGATCATTCTTAGTCTCCTGAGGAAAATAAAATCTTTTGTCAATGCCAGTTTCTTTGACTTCCATTGTTTTCACTGGCTTTGGGAACAGATCCTTATTTCTGCTTTATTTTATAATTATCTTTTACATCCTCCTATCTAATGAATAGACTGATTCAAGAAACCAGCAAAGGGAAACTGCACTGATGGAAAATAAGGATGCTACAAAAAAATAAGAGTCCATTTCATGAGAAAGCAGAAAAACTTTCTATAAGATGAAGACTTTTCTCCCAATGCTTTGAATCCTTGTTTGAGTGATGCAGGTAAGGGAAGCAGAGGAAATACACGGTCTTCTTTTCTTCTGAAAGATATTCAGAATCTTCCTGCTGAGGTTCTCAAATACGTCCTGTGCAGCCTTTGTGCTCCGGAAATAGAAAAAAATAAAAGAAAAAATAAGCGACACATTCTAGTCAGGAAAGCAGGTTAGCATCCTCTGGCCCTCGCCAATGGTTTAGCCACGTGTTCTCCCTTCCGCACCTCTGTCCTTCCTGCAAGAGAACATGGTGAACTTGTCTGAGAAACAGGCCTTCCAGCTCTAAGAAGATCCACGAGGAAAACAAGCCTTTTCCCAGTCAGAATAAGAAAGACCTCCTGCATTGCAGAGACTCGAGCTCGGATTAACCATGTCATCTTCAAAAAGCTTTTATGAATTTGCATTGTCAAGAATTGAGGTTCCCTCTGAAAACTTCTAGATAAAAACCTGTAATGTTCTTTTGTGTTCCTTCAGCACCTGGTATACATTGGTTAAGCAGAATTAAAACCAAGCTACCATAAATTCTCCAGTCCTATAAATTATAGTGGGTGGAGAGTAGCCTTTGGCAGCAGGAGTTTGACTACCGGCAATGGTGGAGAGGGAGATGCCCCAGCCCTGAACAGCTGGACATTGCACCCTGGGGACCTGCGGGTGTCCCTGAT
Source organism: Streptopelia decaocto (assembly GCF_964273445.1). Lineage (NCBI taxonomy): Eukaryota > Metazoa > Chordata > Aves > Columbiformes > Columbidae > Streptopelia > Streptopelia decaocto. Next base: position 65,505,900 of record NC_138659.1, on the reverse strand, counting down.
CCTGCTGCTGGCTGGATGCACTGAGGGACCCCACGGGGTCTTATTGCAGAGCTGGGGAGGAAGGACCTTGGCTGCTCCAGACACCTACGACAGCATTTTGTATGTAGGCACCTTATTTTGATATTTATTTTTTTTTTTCCCCAGCTACACTTCTGTCAAATCCCAGTTCCCACATTAAGTTTTGCACCAAACTGAGTGAAAGAGCTCAGATAATCTATTTGTAATAAAATACTTTCCATTCGCTTTAGTAAACTTAGCGCTTCCCTGTAAAAACAAACTCTTTAGTTATTCAGGTGTGACTAGTCACAGTATTAAATCACCATACTACCTCCTCAGTGTAATAATACATTTATTTAAAATTTCATTTTAGAATCACTCTTCTTTTGCTGACATTTAATTTTGCAAAGGAGTAATACTATCATAAAAGAGCCCAGGTGTAAAAATATTACGTTTTTAGTAATTATGTACTGTCCATTACTACTAAAAACTAGAAAAAATGTCAGTATTTCTCAAAATTGTCTGGAATTACTAAGTTTAAACATTTAAGAAGAATCATTTAAGAGCCACATTGCAGCATAAATGCTTGTATACCTTTGCTACACTTGGGTAGGGAAATTGTAAGCTTTTGCACAGTTAACTGACATTTTTTAACATTTTAATATTAACATTGTTAAGATACCAGTCCATCAGCAGAGGAGAGCATGAGGAAGAGGAGAAAGAAGGATAAGTTGCATGTTTAGTAAGTGCCATTTCTACAGGTGTCTATGGCTTTCAGGTGATGTTTTGGTCTCCCTGATGAAGCTCAGGCTCCTCCAGCAGCAACAGTTATGACTGCAGTAGGTTTCTGTTCTTCTGTCTTAATTTGATATATTGGGGGCTCTTTATAATGGAACATGAAAGATCCTGACTCTAACCCTGAGTCTATGGCAAACCAGACTGCAACTAATCTCTATGTTCTTTGACAGTGTCTTTTACTAAATAACTAGTAGATAACCAACTCAGTATCTTCTTTCATTCATGGAGAAAGATAGTCTCCAGTGAATGAGAACATGACAAATTCCAGGGAGTGACTCATGCCATCCTGACACAGGTACCTCAAATGAGTGAGTCAGTACCCTTTGTTACTTCTGTCTTGCTCCACAGACCAGAACAGCAACCTAAAGGATTTGCTTAAATTAAACATGGTTAATGGTTGGCTAGAAGAATCCACCCAGTTGACTTTGACATGTTTGGATCAGACCCTACAAGGGTATGTGTTCTTAGAAGCAGAGTTTGCTGGGAAATATTCAGTTAAGCTCTTTTATTTGGAGAAATGTCTGTATGACGGTTGGTCAAAATTAAAACTTTTTTGTCAGGTTAGGGGGTCCATGTTAGTTCTAACAGTGACTGGGGAGGATTTCTCAGTCCAGGCTAGAATTCATTATCAAAATGAAGAAAAGACCCCAACCACAAGATAACCTTGTGGTGATCCACTTGATCTAGGGGAGAGCTAGGGGAGAACAGTAAGTCTTAACAGGCACATGTCAAGGTCACTGGGCTGATGTGTGCTGCGGTAAGAGTTTTTCTCCAGTCGTTCATGTAAAACATCAGGGAGTCATGGCTTCATTCTAGCACAGACCAGACCAGATCATTTTTACAATGGAAGTTTTCACAGGGTAGAAAATATTAGTTCCCCTTTCATCGCTCTGAAAGACTATTCCAGAGGGCAGACAAAAATCTGCACTAAATACCAGTTGACTTTGCTTTTTGGCTTCCTCTCAATGGCCAATATTATCTTTTCTAGCATAACAAGAGTCAGTTCATTCAGTTTTGACACTGTGAGGTTTAGACTATCCTCTGCTATTTATTGTTTGAGCCATTGCAGTTTTCTCTGAGCCCTAGCAGGGGACCAAGCTGCAGTATGCTGCATCCTGCAAAAAACAACCAAAAGGACAGCCTTTCTCCCAAAGTCTTGCAAAAGCTGTTTTCTTCCAGAGCTGACCTGTAGTAACACTGCAACAGCAGCACTATGTTGTAGTCCAGCCTCCTTCTTCAGGCAGCGATGTTTGAGGTGAGGCAGAAAATCTACCATGATTTTCCTCCTTTTCTAATGCTCAGTAATTGGTGAGATTCTCCAGAGCTACGGCATCTTTTCAAGTCCATGTTCTCACAACTTCTTTCCTTCAGGATTTTCTCCTATCTGCTGGCCTTTCAGCACATCTGGATCTCTTAGATTTCTCTTTATGTGAATATTTCCCTTATTTTTCTCCCCGATTTCTTTCAGAAAGTTTCCCCACATTGTTATCTACAACTCTCATCTCTGCCTGGTTGCTATTCTTTTTCCTGAGCTGCAAGTGGTTTGCATGGTGGTTTCTCCCATCATGTTTTTATCAGGCATCCTCCAGTAACATTCCTGCATTTGTCCTTTTTTGTCCAAGGTTTTGTTTACCTTATCTATCTGCTCTGGGTCCACATGTTTTGGGGCTGTTGGATTTCTCATAATTGCAAGGCTTGTGTATTTTTCTTTTCAAGCGTTGGGTTTTTATCTCACTAAGATGTATGTTTCTCTTTTCTTCCTGCATTAGACTGTTCATTTTTAAAACTTTCTTTTAATCAAATGAAAGGAATTAAAAATGAGGAGGGAAAGCCCAAGAATTTGAATTCCAGTCTTCTTTCTACCACAAGGAACCAAGAATTCTTTCTATTTAAGACAGTCACAGATTTTATCATTGTGACTGTTTTCCATTAACTTTGTAAGTAGAAAGACATTTAGTAAAGTTGAAAGCTGTCTCTTATGTGATGACAGACTTTGCCTGTTTTAATATTTTTACTGGTTAACTACCAAATCCTGAGTTTACCACTGTCTACAGCCAACGTTTAGTGTTCAGTACTCCTCTGGCAAGAAATGTGACTTAGAAATATGTCTTCCATACCAAGCTTTTGAAAACGTATAGTATTCTGTGTTAGAAAAACAACAGTTTCAACACGTGAAAGAGATTGCCACAGCAAGGCCTACCCAAGACAAAGAAACAACAAAAAATAAAAGGGTGCAAACGGTCAGGCAGAGAGTTTGTTTCGTCAAATACAAGACACAAGAGAGTCTACTTTCATTAATATTAATGCATGCACCTCAAGCAGGATGAACTGGTTATACAGATTGAGAAACTGATTAAAGCACCAATGGTGCCATGGTGGGATGCAGTGACAACAAGCGGGGTTTTGTTTCTGGAAGTGAGGACCCAGTTTATTTCTGTTGAAAGCCTTGTCATTGCTGTCAGTGAGCAGAACGAAGCCCTCACACCCAGTCTGCTGTCTGTTCCCACACCTTGTGTCATGGCCATGTGCAGCTGCTTTCACTCCCTCTTCAAAAGAGGGGCAGGGAGGACTACATCCATCGTTGGTGCTATCTGGGGGCCTGTATCGCTGTACTGATGGCAGGACCCTTTCCTCCTTCTCTGGCTGCACAACCACAGGGCAGCCATCCCAGCACGGCTTCCTCCACCACAGCCTCCCCTTGTGTTGCACCTCAAACTCCCTCCAAAGCCATGCTGAAGGTGTCCAAAGGCCAGGAACTTGCTGGTAGGAATCAAACACAACATCAGGCCACGCCATCTTGACCTGCCGTTGAGCGTAGGGCTGAGGCTGCCCAGGACCAGTTGGTAGAGATGGCCTTCCTAGCATGCAGGTCAAGATATCACAGGTGGAGTCTTCTCCAAGCCGGGCTGGAGAGGACTCAGTCAACCCAAACCTCATCTAACTCTGCCTGCTCTGCAGAACCACAGATTTGGCTTTTAATCTTTCACGTTTGCTTGTATTCTAATACAACTGTTGCTAATTTAATTCTTAGTTTATTATTGGAGAAAGGTTTCCCTATTTAATTACTAGAAACAGAGAATCCATAATGTATTCATAGCTGTGAAAACTTAATCCTGGATAATTTTTTACTTTCTGAGAAAAAGTAGGTAGGACTGATCTATTCTTTCAATCAAGTACACCCATTTAGTTTATTTTTAACATTCTTTTCATTATTTTATGAGCTTCTTAAGGATAATGAAATAATTGCTTGTCTCTTTGATTGATCTTTGTTTTGAAAGGAAACTTTAATAGTGTTATTTCTAGAGCAGGCTTACAGTATAATACAATTAAAGGAAAACATGACATTAAAACACATTACAGCACATGTTCCAATAATTAGACTTACAATCCTCGTCAGCTAGAGCATTGTGCAGGGAAGAGTTACCATAAAAATTTATGAGGAAGAATTCATATTATTTTGCTTAATAAAACAAATATATTAATACTGACATTTATGAACACTGGATAGCTGTAGTGGTGTTCTACACATTGTCAGTTTTTTATTTGGTAGCCAAGTGGCACCTCCCAGATACATGTTTCTTACTTTAATTAGCTGTAGGTCCTTTTCTGGCATAGCTTTGATGATCTTATTCTCACAACTTTCTGACCAGATTTGATGTAAGCCTGGTCCCAGGAAAGAAAAGTAGATATATATTTCCCCATTGTTTTAAACCGTTAAAACATGCGTTCTGCCAGCATATACATGGTGGCTGTGTTAATCGAATTAATGTGTTATGGAAGTATTATATACAGATATGGGACACACCACTGTAGACAGGAGATCTTGGAAACAATTGTGCTGAGGAATAATTCTACTATACTTTTGTTCTTTTCCATGTTAGCATTCCCCATGTCCTCCATCAGCTTTCCAGAAAAGAATGAGCAAATTGAATAAAAAATTAAGAGCTGCAGTTGTATACATTGAATGTAATGCACAGCAGACACAGTGGCTCTGTTTGGGACACTTATTGTGTAGACAAACACATACAAACATGCTGATTTCTTAAGAGCTACCAGGATGCTTGGAGTATAGAAACACGTTCTTGTTTAGATAACTAAATGTCTCTAAAATCACTCATCTTTTAATAATACTCAAACCCCATCTCTTGCTTTTTAAAAATAATTGTATTTGCGTCTTTTGTAAACTGGATGCTTAAGTATTTTAGCAGTAATCAGTTTCTAAAGCTTTTATATAGCCAAAAAGTGGAAAGAATCCTTTACAGCAAAGCATCACTAGTGTATCAGTAGAAAGTTTCATAGGGGGTTGCTTTGACAAGCTCCAGGCCTTCAGAAGTAAGAAGTCTAGTTTGCACAATTCTCTGTGATAGTACAGTTCAAAACCTGACATAACTGGGTATATATGAAGTGTGGATGGGCATGCATGTGAATTAGAAGAGAAAGAGAAAGGAAAGAGAAAGAGAAAGGAAAGAGAAAGGAAAGAGAAAAGAAAGGAAAGAGAAAGGAAAGAGAAAGGAAAGAGAAAGGAAAGGGGAAAGGAAAGAGAAGGAAAGGAAAGAGAAGGAAAGGAAAGGAAAGGAAAGGGAAGGAAAGGGAAGGAAAGGGAAGGAAAGGGAAGGAAAGGGAAGGAAAGGGAAGGAAAGGAAAGGAAAGGAAAGGAAAGGAAAGGAAAGGAAAGGAAAGGAAAGGAAAGGAAAGGAAAGGAAAGGAAAGGAAAGGAAAGGAAAGGAAAGGAAAGGAAAGGAAAGGAAAGGAAAGGAAAGGAAAGGAAAGGAAAGGAAAGGAAAGGAAAGGAAAGGAAAGGAAAGGAAGAAAGAGAGAGAAGAAAGAGAAGAGAGAAAGAGAGAAAGAGAGAAAGAGAGAAAGAGAGAAAGAGAGAAAGAGAGAAAGAGAGAAAGAGAGAGAGAAAGAGAGAGAGAAAGAAAGAAAGAAAGAAAGAAAGAAAGAAAGAAAGAAAGAAAGAAAGAAAGAAAGAAAGAAAGAAAGAAAGAAAGAAAGAAAGAAAGAAAGAAAGAAAGAAAGAAAGAAAGAAAGAAAGAAAGAAAGAAAGAAAGAAAGAAAGAAAGAAAGAAAGAAGCGAGCAGAAATCCTGAACCTGGATTCACATGCTGTCAGGTTGAAATACAGATGTGCTGATGATAAGACCATAAACGAGATAGTATAGGCAGGCTATACTAAACTCTATAGGCAGGCTATACTAGACTGTATAGGCAGACACCTTCTGTTCTCACAAAGAATTAAAAAAGAATTGGGCAGAAAAGTCTTTAATCCTCAGCTGGTGACCTCATGCCCTGTTAGGACACTGACATAAGGGCAAGGGAGTAAGATGTACTTTTACAAGATTGTAAGATGTACTTTTACAAGATTGTAAGATGTACTTTTCCGCCTCCTGTAACCTGATTTCTCAGTAATGAGGTTGAGATCCCAGAGAATAAAAATATTACTTTTTTTTTTTTTTTTTTTTGGTCCAGTTACAGTTGCTTTCAGTTGAAATGCTTGAGAGGGAAGCGTGGAAGGGTGGAAATTTTTCACTTCTTTGAATCCTAGACCGAACAATACTTTCTTCATTTAAGATCAGTGAAATCACTTAGAGACTGTCAGTTGGGTTGGCTTTGTGCTGGACAAACAGATGATGGCAATTATGCCTTTGGGAGAATCTTGGCACATTGGGACTGACCGCTTTCCTGATGGAGAACTGAGATAGCAGGAGAAACCTTTATCCTCTGACTGAACAAGAACATCTTGAATCTGTTTATGTGTGTATGAAAAACATTAATCAAACCACTATGGGCTGGATTCTTCAAGGATGATAAACACTCGTCTGGCTTCAGAATCCCGCACAGAAAGTACAGGTTAACCTGGTGAGCCATTTGACTCGAGATAAACCTGAGAAGCGAGGCTGTGGGGCACACCTGATTAAATGTTACCACAAGGAGAGGTCAAGTCTTTTCTGTGCACAGAGTGGGTACCCACTTGGCTGTCTTTTGTTTTGTGTTACCAATAAAAACAATAAATATTAGCCCCCTCTTTGTTTTACTTGATGTCCCAGAGGTCAGAACCTGATCTTTGCCAGGATGAGTAAGGGTCCTGGCTCAGTAGTAGAAAACTCTGAATTTCAGTTAAAGGAGGATAATAAAGAATCAAACACAGAAATAAAACACTGGTTTCTCTGGGAGGGCAGGCAAGCCCAGCTTCACCTCTGTACAGCTGAAACAGATGATGGTTGAAAGTAAAAGTGGTCTGGTTTAGCCTGTGAGGTCAACATGAGCCTTCTTCTTGGTTCAGTAGCCCATCCCAGCTCCCCTGTGGCTCGGGAGCTGTGGAAGGACACACAGATCAAGTGAGACAAATAGCTGTCAAACCTCAGGATGCCTGAATCCTTCTCTCTCACCCCATCATTCCTTGTAGAGCAAGATGCTGATGAGAGTTACCTCCCAGGGGGTGGATTCAAATCCACTTCCCCAGAGAGATCTGAACCTGCATCTCCCACACCTTGGCTGAGTGCCTCAAATATTTGGTGAAGTATCTGGATATCCTCCACAATGTTGTAAACGTAGGCCAAAAATAGTTTCCAGCTGCAACTATATGACTAATTTGACCTGGAACTACTTTTGGGGGGCAAATATTTTATTCACAGGAGAAAAATAATTGCCCTCCATTATTAAAAAGATAGAAGGGAAGAGGCTCTATTGCTATGGGAAACGAGCCATGAGATCTTGTAGACAAGGTTAGGAGGCTACACTAATATACACCACCTTTTCCCAAGCTACAGTTTGAAAAATATGGAGTTCTCCCCATCTCCTCTTGTTTATAGCCATATACTTACTTATGCAGGGGTTTCCAGGGTATCTCAAAGTCACTAGCGTATTCTCATAATGTGCAGTAATAATTATATACATTTTATAGCTGTAATCCCTGGGAGCGCAGGTAGATCAAATACACTTCATCTTTCCAGAAAAAAACCACTCAAATTATTTGTTTTCCTATTCCTGTATATCACGACAGCAGCAGCTTTTAGGGGGAAGGAAGGAAGGAGCTTGAACTACCAGCTTGGAATATCTTGCACTAATTTCTCAGTGTGTTTATGTTACATCAAGGCACTAGAAACTTCTTTAATGAGAAGTTTGTGAAATTATTTGTTCTGTGCTACACTTTGTTCTGTGCAACTTAAATGGGCAAAAGTACTGGTCCTAGGCTTTAAAAGGCATTTAAAGTTAGGCTCCTAGGATCATATTTAGACTTATAAATAAATAATCTAATTTTCACATGTGCTATGTCCAGCAGCTTCTCCTAGCTTACGTGGTTGCAGCTGGAAGGCCAACATTTTTGGAAATCAGGATACTTAGGTTCTTGAATGTGGACATGAGATGGGGATTTGCAAAGGGAGTCAGGTGCCCAATTTCTATTGAGAAAAGGTTTAGGAGTTTCATGAGCATAACTTTTAGGTATCCATTAAGAAAATCTCAGCTTTGCTGTAAATGCCTCTGAATCCCTTAGATTTCATTCATTTGGCAGCCAGACACCTAGTTCTGTTGTCTGATCTGAAATAAATTTGCCAAGTCCTGTATAACTTATGTAGTCTTTCTTTGGAAAAATAAATAAATCATTCAAATGGAAATACTCAAATAGCTGGGCATATGTCCAGATGCAGTATGCCTAGCTTAGTGGCAAAAAAGTTACGGCACACATCCTGTATTGTCGAGGACACTGAATGTTTTGGCTGCCCTAATAGAAAAACAATAATTCAATCATGTATTATAAAGGAATTTCCTGGAGAAGTTTGGGCCCACTCAATCATCCTATTAGATTTTTCCTTAATGTGGAAGAACGGCGCATTAAATTCATTACATACATTAGGCCAGCTACATTTATTTCCAGATGGGTTTCCATAAAGTGGTTGAGATGCCTAAAAAAAGACATTTTGAAGATGCCTTTATATGTAACTCATACAGCATAATAACAACGCTGCAGTCTTACACCACTCTATGGCCAGTAATTCTTTCTCGCAGTGGAAGGACACATTTAACACAACTAGCTGTAAGTATTTTACAAATCAATAATAATAGGCCCACAGGGCTAGGATCATTGTTTTATTTTGCTGGCAGGGCCCACAGTACTCGGATATTATGCAAAGATGAGAGAGGATGTGTGAGGAGATAGTTATGCTAATATATGCCATTTCCCCCCTCCCTCTCTCCTCCCTGGAGTAACTGTCTTAACATTACACATAGTGATTTGTCCTCAGCAGTTCCAAATTACCTACACCTGTTGGTTCTGGCACATTACACAAATCCCCAATTAAGCATTTCTCTATTCACGGAGTATGAAGAAAATGCAGTTCAGAGTGCTCTGTCACAGCCCTACAACTTTGACCAAAGCGTTTTAGCTTTCAGGTGGAGAGAAGTTCGATCAATACCAAGGATTTGCAAAATAGGGCTGCAGAGTGACCTTTATGCAATTTTAGGGATTTAACTTTCACAGAATACAGCCTTGCACACTCCATCCTGACCAGGGCCTGGGTTGGTGCTGCTTGAAAGCCACCCTGTGCTCCCATCAGAGCTTATAAGGGATGGTGTCTATGATGAGGAGACTCAAGCTCCCTAAGCAAAAGGGAGGTTTGTCACCTCCAGAGGCGATACTGCCTGTTCATGGAACACTAGCTAGAACCCCTTTCCTTAAAGCCTCTCAAAGAGCAGAAACTCTTCTTTTTGTGAAGAAGTGACAACCGCTATTCTGAAATGTCACGGAGCAGCTGGCCACATGCAGCTACACTGGGCTGGGTGCTACTTGGGTGCCACTTTGCCTGTTCTCCTTCTCTGTCAGGGTTACCAGAAGTATGGAAGTTCTACAGCAGAAGCCTTGGCTGATGCAGATACCGATAGCCCTTAATAACACATAGCAAGTGACGGCAAACCATCATTCCAGCTGGACTTGGTACTGGGAAAGGTTTACTGTTCTTGGATCTGTCGCAAAAACATTTCAAGTTGTTACAGTGCCTCTCTCTGAAAAGAGGCAGAAGGCTCCAGTATTTCAGCAGTGCCAGTGCAAACAGTTTCTTAATCACCTTCACTCAAGTGTCTCCTAACGATACCCTTGAGTTGCACTCTGGGACACATATATTGTCCCATAGTTCATAAACATCTACATTTTAGGCATATGTAAATATACCCACTTTTCATTCATGCATGTAATACAGGTATCACTTTCCTAAGTCTACAAGATCTGTAGCTTTACTGGTGCACATGCATGTCTTCTGCGCACTTAGAAATTATATCAACAAGATGTATGTGCCAAGATTTTTCAAGAAGGAATGCAAGACAAGCCAGAAATGGCGATATATGCCCATAAAGTGCTGCTACAGACACTGCAGCTGTATGTTGTGTTCCACCCAGTGCCGGCAGCAGGAGCAGAAATGATGCTTTGTGGTGGCACCCCTGTAGTCCTCCTGCACACCCCCAGGTTTTAAGGAAGGTCCCCTGGGTGTCCCTCTGTACACTTCTAGTACAATTTGCCTATAACATAATTTAACATGTATTTGGATTGCCTCTGTAGGCTTACAAAATGCTAAAAACATGCATATTTGTGAAAACTCTGGGCTGCCTGATGTGCTGGAACCTTGTTAGGTGCCTATAATGTACTTCCTCTAGTCAAACTGAATCCTTTCCCTCCACAGTTCTGCCAGTTTTTCCATAGTCCCAAAGGGGCAAAGTCCTCATCTATATCACAGTTATCGAAAGCTCAAATGAGGGTCTATTTATATCATTCTGCTATGTGGCCTCCCGCTGTGCTGAATCTAGTGTCCCCGCTCTTCAAGCTGTAGGTCCTTTGTTCTGCACTGATGGAAACAGTTTCATACAATTTCAGATGTCCCACCGGGACAGTTCATTGTGATTGTTACATTAATCATTCTTTTCTCTGAACTTGCAATGTCCCTAATTCTAGATCTGTGGTCGTAGTCACACTCCATCTGTAAATTTGTAAGTTCATCATTTTCTTCACCTCTGGACCAGACAAAGCCTTCGTACCTCATCATTTATGATATCCAGAGAAAGAATGAGGAATTAAGGAAAGAGATCAACTGGACAGGCCCTTACGAAGCCTTTCTGTGTATCAGTTAACTTACACTGTTCATAAAAAATTGAGAAAACCTGATAAAAAAGTGAAGTCCTTATTAAATACATGGTTAAAATTAGGTAAAAATTTGTTGCTCTTGTTACAGGGAAGATTGGCACATTTTTCTAACTTAGTACATTTTCCAATCTTATTTTTCACCATCACAAACCTCCATTGCTGGAGAGCATAGTCATTCTCTGAATAAAGCTCCACAGACATACTGAGATTATAGACTCTGTTCTGATTTCCCGTATGTTAAAGAAATACAGTATGATGCCAATTACTTCAGGGGGGAATGACTCTGGATTTATACCACTGTATCTGAGATCATAATTTGACTCCTTGTGAGTAATTGAGGTCATGTGTCTTCCTTTTTAACTTCACCACTGTAATGCCTACGCCTCATGCTGGAGGGTGAGTAGCTTGAACCGTCCCAGATGACTGAGTCATGAGCATTTTTTCTAGATGAATACATGAGAGTTTATATGAGAGCAAGTAATTGCTCTTCATGTGTGCCTGGGATATTATTTCATTAAGCAAACTACTCCCTGTTCATGCAGAAGCCCCGAAGATCAAGCAGCTGCTAGTGCCAAATTAAGTTTTCCTTGGGGTTAGAGCACAAAGTCAAAACTCTGGGGTCCTTTTTCATTAACTTCCTCAACTTGTGACTTTGGACAAACTCCCTGGGATCTCTGTGTATCAGTTACCCATCTATAAAGTGGAACGAAAGCTTACTTTACGAGGGAAGGAATATGTGAAAGTTAAGCATGTGGGGCCAAATTCTGTCCTTTTACTCGCACTGGAACAGTCCCTTGCTCTGTGCTCCTTAACTGTCTGGCTCCATGACATCACCGAGGAAGGCTGGACTTGGTGTAAGCTTGTATGTTTACCCCTGGCTCTCTGGGTTGGTAAAACACACTGAAATTTTCTGATGAAAGCTGCCCTAGAAATACAAAGTGTTCTTGTGACTCAGGTTTGCTCTTTGTTTGGATACAGATTCAACATCTCACTTCCTCGGCTTATGAGACAGGTTGTTATTACAACGCTCTTTCCCACCTCCTAACACCTACTTAAACAGAAATCACTTCTTCTGCTCTCATATTCAGGGCACAGAAATCCATTTAAACTTTCCTTTTGACATGAAGGAAATAATTAAAATCAACCTCAGGCCCTCTCCCCCTGGTCTTGTGGTCTTGTTACACCAAACCTCTACACATAAAGCCTATAGCATGTCTTTAACTTTGCTTTTCTTAGGAAGGATCTCAACTTTCGAGAATGAACAGTCTTCTCCCAAGCCACGAGCAGCATGGGAGAGCAAGAGCATGGGGAAATAGAGAAGTTCTCCTCCCCAAGGAGGAGTTTTAATATGCCTAAAGAAGGGAATTAAGACTTCAGATGGAGGCTTTAGCACCATGTTACATAAGTGACACCCTTTAGCATAAAATTGCTGTATTGAGGGAAAGCAGGGCACTATCAGCTATGTTTGTATAATAATATTTGATAATACCTTGTGTCCTTTTCATGCATGCATAAGTGGCTACACAACCTATAAGGCACTAGAGGTCTGTTTTGCTAAGTTTTCTCCCTATGGTAGTAACTTTTCCTCCCTATATCTAATATTTAAGCTATATTCATCCAGGTTAGCGATAGAAAAGTGTTCTTTTCGAACTCCCACAGCTGTGGAGGTGGTAGGTTGAATTATTAGCTGGATGGGGTCAATCTGAATGGCACTGAGCCCAGCAGACACCCACCCAACATCCCCAGCACACCCCAGCACACAAACACTGGACACTTCTTACCTTGCCTTCATGCACAAGTCAAAGGGTCCAAAGCCACCAAACCCAGATGTGCTCCAGAGATCTATTAGTGCACACACTAAAGAGCATATTTATGATACCACAAATATTTAAGTGTGGTCTCTGCAAGTGGGAGGAGAATCTGCTCTCTCCAAAAGCTTCTGGCCACAGGATTTCCTTATCTCACCAGCCTCCATGCATCCCCCTGAAGCCGTGGGTTTGGTGGGAAGGCCTCAGATAATCATCTGGTATCTTTCATAATGCTCATAAAAAGAGCTGGTAAGAACTCCTCACATATTATCACAGGTATTTGAGTTTCTACAGGACAAAGCAACACTTCCAGGAAAGCAGGGAGAGAGCACGCAGCCGGTGCTAAGGAGTTCGGGGAGCGGGGATGGAAGGATCTTGCCAATATATCTCAGAAAGCCCTGTCTAGATCCTTCCCTCTCTGCTTTCTTGTTAGGAAAATTCAGCTTTACTAGCCTGATATATAGTGCAATTGTGAAATGAAGCTGATGAAAAGATGATTTATATTTGATATTCTGTCTCCTGGTTTGGACTGATAAATGGCTTTCCTGCAATACGCTGCTTTACAGAATGGTCACCTTTTCCCCTAGCTTGAGCAACAGCCAAACTGAGCCTCTGCAAAATCAAAATGATCCTTGCCCCAAAGTTTACATCTTCAGCTGAAAACAAGTGATCAGGGTCCCTCCCTCAGGCTGAGCAGCTTCTTACTCTGCGAGTAAATCCTACTGAAACCAGTGAGACTACTTGGAGAGTTAAAAGATGTACTGGCACAGTATAAAGGTTGCTGACTTTGGCTCCAAATATCCATTCACCCTGTTTGTTTATTTCTGTATTAAAAAGCTTTTCGCCCTACAGGCATTGCAATGTATTGGGACTGAAGTGCAATGGCTCTGCCAGGGTACATAAAGAAATCCAGGGTCTGGAAGGATGGAGCAATTTTGGCCAAAATGGCATTTTGTCTCTTCTTTTGGTGGTCGTGTTTTTTTGTCTCTTCTCCTCCTTCTCCTTCTCCTTCTCCTTCTCCTTCTCCTTCTCCTGCTCCTGCTCCTGCTCCTGCTCCTGCTCCTTTCTCCTCCTCTCCTCCCATCCCCTTTTCCTTTTCCTTTTCCTTTTCCTTTTCCTTTTCCTTTTCCTTTTCCTTTTCCTTTTCCTTTTCCTTTTCCTTTTCCTTTCCCTTTCCCTTTCCCTTTCCCTTTCCCTTTCCCTTTTCCTTTTTTCTCTTCCTTTTCCTTTTCCTTTCTTTTTTCTCTTCCTCCCTCCAGCCAAACTGCCAGTCACACTGGCCAAGTGAGCTGTACTTCACTGGATAACCCATCTGAAAAAAGAAAGCAGTTTTCCTACTAGCAGAGGAAAAAGATGGATCCCATGTGCTTGGTCCTGCTGCTACTTTTTCTGAGCAAAGTCAGCGGATTAAGTACCTGCTCTGTCTACCCTCTCTGCTGTTACATGTAAGTACTTCTTTCATTTCTCATGACACAGATACAGCTCTGCAGGTAATGCCATTTCCCCATGGCATTAATAAGGCTCCACATGTAAGGAAATAGGAGGCAAAGAAGATCTGTGCAGAAGACCTTGGGTTATCCTTTAGCTCTCACTGAAACAGGTTGGAAATTTCAGAGAGGACATTTTTACACTGGCAAAATGAGAGACTGATTAAATAAAAAATTAACCTCCCAGCAGAAATCAGATCAGTTTCTCAGGTTTCCGATGAGCTCAGAGGGCTGGTTGGCTGCTGCAGAGCCTGGTGACGGGGAGAATCCCAGCTCAGTCCCGTTAGATCCACAGCTCCGTTAGAACACTGGGTGTCAGTCACCGCTATCTTTATCTGGCTACGTCACTGCAAGGAATTTATCAAGCTGATGTAATCCACACTGGATCAAGCTCCTGGGTTGGGTGAGGAGGATTTAAGGCCATGCTCAGCTCCTCGAGGCCTATAATGGAGCTCAGGAACCCTGGAGCTCAGAAGTCTTCAGCTTTTGAAAATACCTGAACCACCATGAAAAACAGCCCACCACAAACTGGTTCACAAGGGGAAGATATCCACTCCAAAAATTACATTCAAAACACTTCAGGGTGTCAAGGAGGAGCTCAAAGGCAGTAATTTTGGGATGCCTGTAACAAGGTAATTCCACCTTGGGTGTAAAATCAACTCTCCATCCCTCTAGCTGCCCAGTCCTGGTTTCCTTTCTCCTCCCAAGCTGTCACCCAGTCTTCAAATGTCTTGAAGACCCCTGCCTGCCTAAGGGGACAAATCCTGGAAGAGTCCAATGTTTAATCTCTAGAAGCCTCTATTGCGTATATATGATTTATATTTTCTTTTTCTTTCTGTTTCTTAAAAAAAGTAAAATAGGTTAATAGCTTTATCCCCTTGTTTTTCAGCTTGAGGCAGAAATCCTATCAAAAATTTTCAGCTTGAATGATGAGTGTTTAGTGAAGCTCTACCACATGGGAAACGGAACCTTCTCCTGGGAAGTGCCGAGCAACCTTGGCATGAGTTGGGACTCAGGCGGTGCAGAGTGGACTGGCAGAGCATTCAGCAGAGTGCTCCACTGGCCAGGCTGGTCCGTGCTGTCAGGCTCTCCAGAGCACTGCACTGAGGGTGTAAATGTACATCATCTGCCCAAAGGTCTCCGAGAAGCAAGGCTGATTCCTGGTTTCATGATGTGATTGTTCCAGAATCTCCTTAACTTCTCTTTCCTTTCCATAAAACCCCAGTCTCATGTCCAAATCTCAATGTCACCTCTCTTCCCTCCCCAGTGCCACATTTCACCTGTTCCTATCAGATTGCCTCCCCTCTTGTCTGTGGGGATGCCAGCAAAGCAGAGCAAAGATATCACCAAAAATAACCTTTTTGTCCTCTCATCTGCTACCTCCTTCACTGCAAGGCTTCAGAAGCAGACCCGCCTCCCCCCTGATGTCTATGCAAGAGTCTGACACAGTGGGATGGATCTATAGAGAACTCTTTAGTGACCTAGCAGTGTCTCCACTGCTTTTTAATATTTGCAATACATGTGATCAGTCTTTTATCCACAAGAAAACAAGCAGATCTACACTGTCTCCATAGAAGAGGCAGGGAAAGAGGGCTGTGATAAGCTGACCCTTAGTACCAGCCCCAGGAAAGCAGGGTCCCAGCACTCACACCTTCTCATAGGGTCCCAGCGTCCACACCTGCCTGTCTCTTGGGTCCCCCAGCCCATAAGCCCAGGCTGCACGGAGATGATCCTGCTCTACGCTGGCCTTGATGTGATGCCGTCACTTTAGAAGCTGCAGTTTCTTCTCCTTGATCCCGAGGTCTCTTCCTTGAGGAAACGGAGCAAGAAAACAGTTTGTGCCTGTGCTCCTTCCAGACAGGGTGACAGGCTTGCTACGCCGACTTAGGAAAATGAGCTGACAAGTTCTCATAAACAATAATAAGAAGTAAAATAATATTCCATTTTCTCCAAATTAGGAGGGTTTTTGTTTTGCTATCATAAAAAAATCTGCTGGTCCTCTGAAATGGATCAGTAGTGACATCCAGTGGCCACAAATTGAGACAGCTACAGTAATTTTGGGTTGTAATAGAATGATCTGGATTTACTACTAGTTATATATATCTTAAAAGTCTTCTGTACGCAAAAAACTGTATGCAGTTTTTATAAGTTCAATGAGTGAAGAAAAACACCATATCTGCCCAAATCATCTTTTTGAGGGCTGGTGCAACAACTTCTTGTCCTTGAAGCTATTGCTCTGCTCTGACCCACACAGTCAAGTACGTTCCCTCCCATTGGGACTGGCCTTTATAAGAAGCTTAATTCACTCAACCAGGTATTTTGAGATGAGCTAAAGGTAAAGGTCTTATGGAAGAACTTGGGTTGCCTGTGTAGGTTGGCAGCTTGGTTTATCATTCTTTTTCAAAGGGCTTTGTGGCTCTCAGGTGGTTTCTGTTTATCTGTTTGGTTTCTTCTGGTAATGCTGTCTGAGCAAAGGGGCTATCTGCACCACACAGAGCTGTACAGACGTTGTGGTTTATATATGACAGGGTGAGGGAACTGCTAATAATGCTTCCTTTTTTACAGGGAAATGTGTATGAAATACAGAGTTTCCCAGCACAGATACTGATTAAAACTCTCATAGCATTATTTCCAGAGATTTAGAAATGGCCACTAGATCCAGGTAGTCCAAGTCCAACTTGGCAATCCTACATCAGAAGTGATTTTTTCTACATCACATTTTTTTTTTCCTTTTTCATGCTATCACGGTGTTCCAATCCAGTGTGCTAAATACAGCAAAGCGCATACTTCAAGTGTCCAAATAGCTCCCTGACCTTGAGTGAGCAGACACAGGAGCCCTGCCTTGGATCACAGCCACTCACTTCACTCTTGCTGATCCAGGGTTGCAGAGTGGCTTAGCTCCTGATGGGGAATACACACCAGGCCACCGACAAGTGAATCAGCCGGTTTGTACAATTCGGGGAACTTGGAGAAGACCTTGCTTCTCTTTCTTGGTGTGTTAGAAAAATACCCACCGGCCCAGCGTGTGGTCAGAACAGCCCAGCGTGAGCCAGGCAAAGAATATATTTTACTGATTAAATATGCACTAAGAAGCGCTCGGCTCTCCCTCAGAGACAATAGGCTTTTCTTTAGTAAAGTGCTGACGCTGTGACTCCACAAAGTAAATCCTCGGTAAAATACTGTTTCTCACTTGATCTCGCTTGCAATTGAAGAAGTTGAATTTACACCCCCTCTGACAGCCTCGTGCCTTTCGCTCAATTCTAATCTGAAGCGACTGCTGCGGTTCAGCTCAGGGTTGGGAGAGATAGTCAAGTTACCATTAGTTGGAGAGTTACTGTGTGTTTGTTGATGCTGTGGTTTCAACCACATGCATACTTCTAGACCCTCACAAATACACAGCAAAAATGCATTATCTTAAATCCTTTTTTTTCCTGTCTTCTAAATGAACACATTTTTCCTCAAATATGTGACAGGCTGAGAGCATCTGGCTCCACTGAGTAACTCATTACACTGCAGGAGCTCACTCATTTTTGAGCCCCAGGCTTTGGTAATGCTCTTGCCTGGTTTGTAGCACTGTGTACTTGATTTGCACTTGAGCCAGGTATTATATTTAGGTGCTTGAGCAACAAATTTTGCACATCTATGGGAAGTGTGGAAGTAAACTCCCTGCTCACTACTCATGTTTACATTTAGAATATGGATACTTTGAGGAATGACAAAATGTACAGAGTCTAAAAACATACGTATTGAAACTAAAAAGCAGAGGCACATAAGCCAGACCTTCAGGTCCTGCTGATGCTTTATCTGAGATAGCAGCCTGATAAAACATCCTGCTTGTCTGTTGAGGATGGTTGCTTAATGACAGTATGATGACTGGCATTTCTAGCATGTCACTTTTTGTTTTGTGAATGTCAGGATGGCTGTCATTTATCTCCTCCTCCCATTTCTTGTAATGCTTGTTTACTTAATTGGCAATGCTTAGTCTTCTTTTGGGATTAAAAGATGCTAAGACTACAAACAGGACACAGATGGCAGCAAGATCATATTATTCAATGGTAAAGCACCAAACACATGCAAGTATTTATACTCAGCTGGTACTTACTAACAATCATATCATAGATAATTCATACTCATTTCTAACAGAGGTGTGTATCTTCAGAAAATCCAGATTCTGCTCATTTCAGAAAATTTTGGGCTGACTTCCCAAGAGATATCCAAGGACATAACTAATACTGCAGCAGTAAAATTACCACCACTCTCCTCCTAATGTACTGAACAGACCAAGAAGTTCATCATTATCTAGAAGCCCAATTCCTGCTAAGGAAACAGAAGAGGAAAGCAAGCAGTGCCTGTGTCCATAGATGCTCCGAGCTACTACATGTGAGCTACTACCTGGCTACCCCGCTGACATGGGATATGAAACATCCTATGAGCTAGGAGAGAGTTAACAGATTGACACTGCCAGATGTCAGGATAATGTGAGAAAAACATCAGGCTGCACAGAAGAAATTAAAAATTGAAAGCTTTATGTCATTGGTGCCAGGCTGGGAAACAGAGAAGGTTGGTTGAAAGGAAGGAAAAAGGGAGTAAGCGAGAATACTGGTCTCTAGCAGAGTCTTTATGAGGCAGTGTAAGTCTAACAGGGGTTAATAGAAAGTAATAGGAATAAACTTGGCTGAATTCAGAGCAAATACTGAGATTTGCTTCCTCAGAGGTTTGAGATTTGTAGGTTTGGCAGTCCACTAAGAAAGAAAACCTTAAAAGGGGTGGTTGGAGTACTTGTTATTATTGTTATTAATCTTTCAAATCCCTGGCAGGATAAGGTCCTCAGGTGACCCACCTGCAAAAGAGGTAATATGTATGGAGGGTGGCTGCTGGCTGAAAAGAAAAAAGCCCATACATTCCTGTAGCAAAAATAAAGGTGGAACTCCTTGAGCTTTCCAGAAAGTAAGTTTTGTTGGAGGAAAATAGAGTTTTATTTCTTTTTTGACAGCTTGCCTGCATCAAAAATAAGTAAATTAACATTATAGTGTTGCCCAAATCCATTGACAAGGGCTGAAACAATAAAACTCTGTTGGTATCTGGTCTCATGTAGATACTTGTAAGCCAAGTACCAGGCCAAAGTAGGGGTGACTGTTAGCAATGCAATCACCTCAGGAAGGCTGGAGCTCACCCTTTGCCTCATGCTCCCAACCCTTCCACCAGAAAATAAAACTGTGTTTGTACAAGGAGAAGCAATTCCTGACCTGTTGCTTTTCCTTACCTACAGGATTTCTTCATCCCTTTGCTGGAAAGTTCTGACACTTTACACACTGGAAATCCGAACAAAGTACAAGGGTATACCTTGAGGAGCAAATACAGCACTGACCGTAAGTCTGTAAAAAGACCAACCCAGTTCCCAGTGAAGACATATGATTAACACAGAGGGACTGATAAGGTAAAAAACTCCCTATTATGGTAAAAAAAATGTGCTTCTGTCCAGAAAAGTCTCAGGTATTGAGACACCAGGAAATAGGTGACTTGTTTTGTGGTGGTGACACCACAAGTGGATCACCCAAGGGGAGTGAGGGTGAACAGGATTCTTACCTGGTTTTAAGTGGACCTGTCTCAGGCTCTTCTGAATGCAGGCAAGTGCAGAGTTCACTGCCTATCTTTTATTTCCTCTCAGCTGTCCTCTTAGGACCTCTCTAGAAAAGAGTTCATTGTAGCTTTAACTACCTAGAGGTAAGGGAACTCAATTGTGTGATGGGAAATGTACTCATGCTCTTCCAAAATTGTCAAGAAACGAGGGTTGTGCTCCCTGGCCATGGTAGTAGTTGCATCATTAGCCATAGATGAAAAAAGGCAACTCATGCTGCATATTTTTATGCATGAGTTCGAGTCTCCTTGCACTGATTCTAGCTCTATCAGGGCTCAATCTGCGGGCAAAAAAGGAAGAAGATAAAAATCCTTTTCATTGTAAAAGTTGCTTGAGTTTTTCTAGACAACTACAAAACTTTCCTGTTAACATCAATAAGTAGCAGTGAAACCAACCATTTAGACAAGATATAATGGCACATTATTGCCTGTGAAGGATTTGCACTTTGGTTTTCCAGTATTTCTCTGTTGCTAGATTTAGTATCACATTACAGGAAGCCTGACTGAACAAACCTTGGCGAGATCTAATGATCTCATGTTCTTTGCTGTTCTGTTTTACACACTGACATGCAGATGCTGATCTGTTTTGTATGGGTTGGCTTTGCATCCTCTGCTGTTCAAAAAGAACTAAGTTTTAGAGCTCCATGTCCCAAAGACCTGTGAGGAATAAGCTTTAGACTGTATTCTCTCTTCAAGCTAAGAATACTCCTCAGTCTCCAGAAGAAGCTGTAAAAAAGGTTATGTATTTTTATCGTGCTGGTTATTCAGTGAGGCTTTTAATGCCACAGGAAACCTGAGGGATGCAGCTATATGTCTCTATGTGGTTAACTACTGAGGCACTGAAGGAAAGCCCTGGAACAACATATTCCAGGCTCAGTTTTAAAACAATACAAACAAAAGACAAAACATCAACAAAAAAAACTTAGAATATAAAATCACAAACCCCAGTATCTGCAGTATGAGAAGACAGAAGCTTCCCTCCATTCTTCCTTGCAGGAAAATGTATTTTCTTTTATTACGACTATCCTCTATGTGCTTTTTCATCCACTCAGCTGTGTTAGCCTACAGTATCTAATTAGCGATAGCCTGTTTGGATCTACAAGTCCAGCAAAATCTTGCAAGTTACTCTTTGGCATCTTTATTACATTTACAAATAACAGGCTATGCTTTTCAAGTTCTCCACCTGCTACTTTGTCACAGTGCACAAGAATATACACACTGTCTGCCAGACCAATGCAGACTTAATTTCCTTAGATGAGCTAATCAGCAAACAGGCACCAGCTAGAGCAAAACAAACCAAGGCCATCTCAGAAAAGTCATTAGTAGTTTTGTTCTCAGACAAAAATAAGAAAAAAACCCCATGAGATTTATTGAGCACAAAATCTTCAGATGCTAAGAATCAGATATGGCAAATTCTCACCATCCATCACAAAATATGGACTAGAGAAGCACTAAGTACATCAGTGGTATTGCTGAAACTATTAAGTTAGGTAAGCAGTGGGCTAGGGAAAGGACATGCATTTGCATGAAGAAAAGCTGTGAATACAAACTCTTAATGGCTACCAAGAACCATTTTTCTGTTGTTTACCAAAACCCCAGTATTTCTAAATGCTTCTCTATTAGAAAAGGGTACTTTGTATTGTCGGTAAATGGGATAATAAGGAAGTGTGAAAGATGAGTCACCAAGCCACAGGGAAAGAAAATGTAGTGTGAGCAACCGCAGCACCCTCACTCGCCCTGCGGTCCTTCGATAGAGCATAATGCACTTTCCTCCAGCCATGGCCTCCAACAAGAGCTACACCCAGCTCACACATGAGGATGAAGGTTAAGGATATTTATTCCAGCTGAACCAGATGTGCCTACATGACCAAGTTATCTAAACAGCTTGTAACTTCAATAAGTACACTTATCCTGATCTTACAGGTGTGACTTAAAGGGTTGAAGAGCCTTAAAGAGGATTCAGGTCATAACATACCTTCTGGAGATGTGAACTGTTTCGGCTGAGATCTGTGGTGAGAGTTAGGGCAAAGCTGTCCTCTCCATGCTTGGTATCCAAATCATTACAACACCCACCTTGAATTATGGGATGTAACAGATTCAAAGCAAAACCACCCTAGAAGCTGGGCAAGTTGAGCCCAGACACAGAATAACACAGGAGCAATATTTTGAGCCAGAATTATGTGTAGGGAGGGGAAGACAGGGCTGCGCTGCTGAATTCTGACCAAAACCTATTTTTGTAGATAACACTTGTGTCAAAAAAGCAGAACAACAGAACAAATGCAAAATTCAAACCCACCATAGACTGTGATATTACTGTTAATGCTACTGGAAGTTAAACATGGGGAAGTAGAAGGTAAAAGTAGACAGTGTGTAGTAGAGCAGCATTAACTTGTTTTTAAATCTTCATTGCACCTGTGACCTTCTCCTTCACCTAAATTTGAACCTGTGCTTGCTCTTAATGACGCCTATCTTGTGCCAAGTGAACAGTCTCTCCCAGTAAATGCACCTTTCCCATAAAAGCTGCTAAAAAGAAAGTTACCGTGGGAAGTGTCATGCTGATGAGAGTAACTGTAGGAAGCAAAGAAGAACTTGGCCTTGTGGAAAAGCAATATTTTCACTGTTCTGAGAGGGCTTCACAAATAACTTGGCATATACTTTGAAAATGTCCTTGACGGTGCCCTTTTAACCAACAAGAAAGCCGGCAAGCTCATGTTACAGCATCAGATACGCTGAGCAACTGGTGCGGAGGAAGTATTAAAGCCCACAAATCTCCTGTGTAAAATCAAACACAGACAATTACCTTAGTTATGAACCGCGGTGGCATAACAGGCTTCAGCTAGCAGCCTGTCCAGCTGCTCTTTGGCACGGATCCTGAACAGACCTTGCAGTTGGTCCTAAATCTTCAGATACTTCCCTCCTCCCCCACCTGCTTGGCTGGTAGCCCTACTGATTACACTGAGCATTCACATCGCTGCTGATGGCTCCTCTTTCCCTAGAGATACGGGCAGCCCGGCCAAATTGCCATTGACAGGCTCTCTCCCAGGCTTTCCCAGCAAAACAGCGTAGGGGGATATAGTCCGAAGGAGAACTTCCTAGATAATCGTCATCCAGAACAGAGCTGTAATTAGCGAAAGAAATCTGTGCTCCCTTCCTAATAATAAGGAAAGAGAGGAACCCCCAAATATATCAGCTCCCCCCACCCCAGGCAATTTTGTTGCACCAATGCATCTCTTTGCATATATATCTCTGTTAAAGATCTCTGGTCTCTCTTAAAGAGATTTAGCATGGAACAGAGCTCACTCCTTTTATCCATCCATGGACACCCTGTTCTTGACAAGACCTGTTGTCAAAATCCCACTCATTTTTTTCCCCTGCCATCCTTCTTACCATGTAATTTATACGTGTTTACCTGCGATTCTCTTCCCCTGCCTTTGACATCCTTTGTGCCTAAGCTGCTCCAGAGATGGAGCAGAGGCGTGTGTGTATTAATAGAGCAGGTAATGGATGAGTACGCTCTCATGCTCCTCTGCTCATGCTCCCTCCAAAGTAGATCATTTCTGCGTGATACAAGTGACATTGCCAGACTATCTTTTAAGCTAATGAAACAAAGATTAGCATCTCAGAATTCTATTAACAAACTTAGGAGGTTTTTTAGTGTGTGTGTGTGTGTTTGGTTGATTGTTTTTTTACCCAGTATGTGTATTTATATATTATTAATGCAATCCAAGAGTTTTGCAGTATATGCCTCTATGACTCCTATATCATTCCTGTGTATGGCAGCATATAAATTATTCCTATTATTGGCTCTTGCTCGTTGTCTCTTAAGAAGCTCTCAGTGAAAAGGAAGAGTGTTCTGTTCCTTCCAGAAATGAAGCCCTATTGCCACGCCAAGCACAGGGCTGAGCTTAGTCCTCTCTCTACCTGTTTCACCTGTCTGAAATCTGCATTCTCCCTGCAGGCTGCTTTGCTTTCTGCAGGGGTAAGAAACCATGGGAAAGCAACAGTATTACCCTGAGTTAACAAAGAAAAATGCTGGGTATGAGGACGTTTGGGCATCCATACCAGCCTTAACTTGGTCTTTATGCTGGAATCAGCAGGGGATGAAGCTCTGGGGAAACAGGTCTGAAGAAGGGGAACTCACAAAAAACCGACATGCTGTTTCCTTTCTCAGAAAAGTATTATCATCCTTCCTGCTCCTCCTTTAGAAGCCACCACTTCTGATCCCAAAGATAAACCCAACTGTTTTCTGTTGTTCCTCCTCTCTTAACCAAGCTCTGACCCTGCAGCGGCTCCTCTGCTGCAGCACCTGCACCAATGTTCTCGGAGGCTTGGGGAGATGCTCTCTAGCTTCCTTCTCCTCATCACCACCTTCCCTCCTCGTCCTGCCTCCCCCAGCCCC
Organism: Streptopelia decaocto; assembly: GCF_964273445.1. Classification (NCBI taxonomy): domain Eukaryota; kingdom Metazoa; phylum Chordata; class Aves; order Columbiformes; family Columbidae; genus Streptopelia; species Streptopelia decaocto. The sequence continues at coordinate 65,481,646 of NC_138659.1, read as the reverse complement.
ACTCCCAGGCATGATGTGCCTCCCCAGTCTCTCATTTTCTACCTTTTTCCCATTGTTTATGTGCTACCAGTTTTAGGGATCTTTGGCCACAACCTGCTCATGTTTTCCCCCTTAGATTCTTTCTACTCCCATAGCCCTTCTCATCCCACCAAGAGAAGAGGGAGCTCTTACAGGTTCATTTTCCAGACCAGTTGCATGTTGATAAATAATTATGCGATATTGAGTGGATATTTACTGACTGGAAAGGAAAGCAAGCCTGCAGTGATCTGCACAAAACAAGGCAGGGATCATCTTTTCAAGCCTTGACAAAGGAGTTTTGTTGGATGACAAGCTCACGGCAGCATCTGCAGTGGAAACAGTTAATAGCTGTATTTAAAAAAACATGAACGCGAGACTAAGGTAGAACATTTAAAAATAACTGTTCTTAATGTTGCTACGGAGACCTTTATTATAGCCATTGTATGTGATGTGCATTGATTCGATTTCATGTAGGTAACATTTCTCTCTCAGACTAGTAGAAGCTGACAATACTCCCACTTGTACGAGATGGTCGGTAGGAGCACACAGGTTGTGGAACTAAATGACAGTCAACGGGAGGTTTACTCTGTATTTCGACTCTTAAAAGTTTGTAAATTTGCAGTTTTAGTACTCCATTAACAGTTTCTCACCCTTACTTATGTCCCTTGCTTAATATCTTCTGCCTTTTCTAAAGCAGAAGTGCCTAGGATCATTGTAATTGGGGTGATAAATGCAGCAATCCTATTATAAAAATAAGGGCTATCATTCGTAGGGCTGGCAGTGCACACATTTGGAGTGCTCCCAGTTAAATCTGAGTAGTTTCAACACATGGCATTCAAACAAAAACTGTATTGACTGCATTAAAGATTTTATTTGTCTTTAAGCCTAGTCGATTAGGTCACAGCAGTGAAGGAGAAAAACGTATTGCTGGTGCTCATGTAGTTACATGGGCTGCTTTTTTAAAATGCTTTGAGAAAATGTTGCTGATCAAAAGCAGTTAAGTCAAAATCTTGGCAAAAGACCTCCAAGTTTTCATTACCATATTCTAAGCTTTACCTATTCCAATAAAAATAACAGTATTTGGAAACACAGCCCTCACAGAACTTCAGTTTCACTTTTTATATGACAGTTTTCATCTTCCTGGCTTTTTTTTTTTTTAATATTGACTCGGATTAAATAACCCTACACAGATGACAAATTTTAGCAGAAATTATTCAGGAAGCCAAGCTTCTTTAGGGCTTATTTCAGAGAAGTTTTAAATTTCATATTGAAAATTTTTACTTCAGTTTTTCCATTTGTTAGACGGAGAGCTCAATAAGTAAATTCAAATTGAAGTGTACAGGCTGCATTTCAGGCAGCTGCGGTTCCAGAGACATGCTTCTAAAATCATTGGAATAACTGAAAAGTTGTAGGCTGGTAGTGGGAGGAATTCCTAATTTGCTGCAATACTGAGGACAAGAGACAAATTCCTCGCTTTTTTTAGCCTGCAGACTAGAATTTCACCTTCTCAGCCAATGCAGTATCCTCAGCATCACCGAGCGCCTGGGAAAAAGGATTGGAAATTGAACAGAACAAAACCTGTATGAATATCCACGAGTTTTGCCTTCTGGTTTAATGAAGCTACAAGAGTACAGTTTGTCCAAAAACGGGGAAATTATTCTGCAGTTAAGAGGGATTTGATTTTTTTTCCCTGCCAGTAGTTTGGAAGTGAACATGAAGAACACTGATTTAAATGACACCTCTGCCAGAGGTTTCTATCTATTTTTACTGATAATCCAAGTAGTAGAAGAAACCCCACCCCTAATATTTTTCATAATTATTCTTCTTGATTATTTTTGATCCTTTCTTTGTGTAGTCAGTTCACTTAGCCCATTTCCCTGCAGTGTCTTGTGCACAGACACATAGAAAATGTGAAAAAGTTATGGCCCAGGCTCAGTGTTGAAGGATAAGGCCAGATCTCTCTGTTACTACAGAAATAATACGTTTTTCCAACTTGCAAAATGTTTGTGAAACTACAAGTTGCTTCTGACCTTTCAAAGGTCACTTTTTGAGTGTGAAACGTGAGGTCGTGTTTCTGGGTGAATTTGAATCTGGCTGGTGTTTGCCTTGCTCTGAACAGACTCCCAACAGAAGCAGCGCAGACAGCGCAGTATGAAACCAGACTATTAAATAAACTCCAACGGGAAAAAGACAGGAATTGTAGCGTTATGCTTTCTCAGCTGAAACGTGTTACTAATGGTATTTATAGAGATTTCAGTAATATAGCTGTTTGTCCTACGTAGTTGAACAGAGTAACTTATGTTATTACAAATATGTAGCCCAGATTGATAGGTATATGTATCACAGGTGCATACATATGTAATGTATTACAATATGTAGTCCAGACATCTGTGCAATGATTATTATTTGTCATTAAACATAGTCTTTGGGCCGTCTCCTGGAGAAAAGCTACTTTTGTGCAAAAATAAGTTGTGAAGGGAATAAAACTACATGTGTAAAGAATATTCATGGGAGTCCACATGCATGTTTTCATTCTCTGAGTGCAGAAACATCAATATAGGCATGGGAAGACTGTTGTAAAAACCTGTTAGTAGGAAGGTACAGAAATGAGAATATGTAAATAACTGTTTCCATTTACCTTTCCCAAGCTTCCTGCCAATACAAAGATCACGCAAGAAAGAGCCAGTCTACTTTTCCACGCTCAAATGGCCTTGAGTTCATGCAAGGAATGGAGCTGAAATGGCCATCTTCCAGCTCTGTGGTGGGAACTGAGGAAACTGTTTTGTTACTCAGTGCTTGTCAGACTCACCTCTAAAATAGATATTTTCCACCCCCCAGATTTATTTACATCAAAATGCCTGGTCTGGCTTCAACTGCCTGGAACAAGTTATTTTCACTTCAGTTTAAACTGTTAGGTTGGGAGGGCTGACCAAACATGGAGGGAAAAATGACAGGATCTCTTCAGGCATTTGTGAAAGGTTCAGCTCCACAAACACATTTATATATGCTTAGATGTACAGTTTTTAGTTTTTACATACAGCCCTATGTGGATTCTGCCTTCCCATCACACTTAACACACACCACACCTTTTCCAGAGACTCAAGAGACGTCAGCTTGACCAGCAAAATCCTTTTTTTGCCCTTTTCAGTGGCTTGATACCATGTATGAAACTTAAGGAGCAATCAGAGATGCAAAAGTGAATAATGGAGAAATCCCAGAATCTTCTTTTACCAAGAAACCTCTGAGATACTCTGTCTGGCTTGGAGAATTGGGGCAGCCTCCCTCAAATCCTTTACTGTCTCTTTATTTAGTTTTTCTTTAAAGCTGAGCCAGTGTCAGGATACATGGGAGCTGCGAGCAGCTACAGAAACCCAAGAGCTGCCACAGCACGTCACCGATCCCAGGACTGTCGCTGCTGAAATTGGATTACGGGGTATTTGCACAAGTAAGCGCTCTCCCGAGACGAGGACACGGATCTCAGGCTCGGATTGCTGAAGTTCCAGGCGGTTCTTTCCCACTCCACCCTGCAGCCCTTTCAGCCCCCCCCACGTCATGGCCATAAAGGCAAATAAAGAGTCTCGGCTCTGCACCGAAATGGCTGCAGCACGGACACGTGTCCAGCTCTGACCTTACCGCAGGGCTGGTGACCTCCAGCAGAAGGAAGAAGCTTCTCGCAGTGGCCTGATTTGGCTGAGCTTATCCAGGGGCTAACGAGACAGAGCAGATGATCTATGACCGGCTCCTGCCAGGACCAGAGGCAGAAACTCCAGCCCAGCAGCTGTGTCAGCCATGAGAACAACCAGCTACCTGCAGAGCAACGCAGGGAATCGCACTTTTAATGAAGGGCAAGGGAGGCACAAAGCCTCACGGGGACCCTCATCTCAAAAATTACACTCATCCCTGAAGTGTGTATTAACTCTTTAGCCATTGAATCTTTCTACAAACTCAAAAATGCTTTTTAAATGCAGTTTTTTCAAGCCTCTCCATCAAGCAGGGGCTGCTCGGGACTAATCCAGGAAGTGAGCCAAGTATTAAAAAAAATAATGTGAGGTTTCAGAACATCTAGAACATATTGATCATAGTGTAATTATGCCTGAAATGTATTAGGGGAAGTAGCTAGAACAATCTCCACTCTGAGAAAGATTATTTGGAAACACGCAAGGGGGCCTCAGGGAGGCTGCCAGTAGTTCTTACCAGGGTAGGGGAATCTGCTTCAGCATATGTAAAGAAAAAGTATTTCAGTGAAGACTAAATGACAAATGTGATAATAAGTATCCCAAACATCACTTTCTAAAGCTTAAGCAAGCCAGCATTTACATGAGTACCAGAAACCAGCAAAGCAAATGCAGTAAGAAGCAAAATACATGTGACAAACTTCACTTGCATCTGAGAACTAAAGAACAGTTCCTGGACTTAAGAAGTAACAGCGGGCAAATAAAATAAAGGAAATCTTCAGTTTGCCTGGATAGTGGTAGTATAAAAAGACTGGTTTTGTTATATTTACATTTAAAATGGTGCGCTTTTTTGCCTTTTTTTTTTTTTTTAAATCTGGGACAAGTTATCTCAGCCCCACAGTTGCTACATGGAGGATGTTGTTTCCCGATATAATAAAAGCCAGGGTCTGGGTGAGATAGCAACAGAATCCCTAATTAAAACCCAGGATACTTTAAGCTAGAGCATGAGCCTCTTGAAGTAAGTACCCAAAGCACCTTTACATCCAAAATGTTAAGCTTTTGATTAAACAAGCAGAACATACTTTTGATGATAATTGAAGATGAGCTTCAGTCAAAATACTGGATTTGTATTTGGGCCAAACTAAACCTTGGATGCAAACCCTCACTCTCGTTTTGACACATTCTGATCCAGACTGGGCGCTAAGCCACGATTACTAACCAACTCAAGCGATTTACTTGTTGCATGTAAGACTGCAAAGCTGTTTCGTAACGAACCAGAGTATCCCTGTTGTGAGACAGATCATATTTGATCTGTAAGTTGAGACACAATGTTAAAAGCCTCTTTTTTCAGAAGTGAATGTCCATTTGGGGCATCCACACCTTTGGGCCACCAACAGATTTTTTTCCTGCTACACACAGGACCCACAATTTCACAATAACCTCTGTAGTTTCTCTTTAGCTCTGAAAACTGAGGTTTAGACACCTCAGATAGTATCCAACCAAAAAGCAGCATGTAAGACGCATTCCAATCCTGAAAACATAGGCCTAGCTTCCTTTTCTGAATTCATATAGCCAGTCATTTCTAGCATAAGAATAAAGTTTCCTAAAATTCTCAGTTGTCATCTTTAAAAATAGCTAAAAGCTGGGGGGTCAGATTTTTCAGCAGGATGAATGGATGCACTCAACTCAACGGATCCAACAATTCATTCAGGCTGGTGGTTCTCTATAGCACCAATATAATCTAAATATCACTCAGACTGAATTTTTTATCTCATGGAAGTGAAGAAACTTGAACTTAGCTCATGGCAGTGAGGGATTTGGAAATGAGTGCTGAGCCACAAGAGATGGATGGTCCCCTGTGCAAGGAACAGGCTCAGGGGTGTCGCGACAGAGGAGTTTCCCCAGGTGAGCTGAACCGAAATCGTCCCAGGGACCAGCTGGAGGTGGGATGGACCCTTTCTGCCAGCACTGGAAGCCGACTCAGACTGCAACCAGCCCCTTCTGAGGCAGAATTTAAAAAGAAAAAAAAAAAGGAATTTAGATGGCATCAAAGGAAATCTCATATGCTCTAAAGCCTCAGCATTTTTAAAGAGGTTCACTCAAAAAAATGTAGGATCACCTGATGATATTGTGCTTGGCAGAGTTCAGAACTAGAGCTGGAAGCAGTCCTGATCACTGCATTTCTATTTTTTTTAGCCTATCTTCATAACTGGACCAGATCGGCTGCTCTCTGTGCAGTGTATCCTGTCTGAAATTGTAGATGCATGAGGACAATTAAAAGAAGAGGACACCCCCCAGCAGTTTGTCACCACTGTAACTTCCAGCAATTTTTGTATTGAATAGCTTTCAACAGATTTTTTTTTTTCCTCATGAATTTACCTAATCACTTTCTAAATCCTGTTTCATGCAGCACTATGAGAATGATAATCTAATTTTGGTCTCTAAGACACATAATACAAAAACAATAGGAGGCCCAGGAAAGAACAAAATCATTTTGCCAACAGATATTACAAAAGCAAGCAATGACTCCAGTCCAGTGATGAACAAAATTACAAAACCCACTCATTACAAAATGACCCAGCACTTCTGCTTTGAAAAATAATCTGGACTGCTTGGCAGTTCTGAAAAAAGAAAGCCAAACAAAACCCAATACACACCTGTAACTGCTTTTCTAAGCTTGTGATACGGGCATTTCTTTCCTCAGTACCATGACATGAACCATAGAGTGTGTCCCTTTGACAGGTTCTACTGTTTGGGGTAACTAGAAATGCTCCTAAACCCAAAGATCCTTGGATCAGTCATGAATGAGATGAATAAAACAAATGTTCCCTGGGTGCCACTACTCTTTGTTTAGAACAGGATAACTGGCTCAAACACACGTCCCTGCTGTGAACTTGTGCTACTTGTTCTCTATTATAAATTATTGGGCTCTATATTTTGCAATCTTCCTACAGTATCACTGTTGCAATCTCCTGCAAAATGGCAAAAGGTGGTTTAAGAGCTCTACACTTAGAGCTTTGTTGCCATCCCATCCTAAGCTGATTTGTGAAAGAAATAGTATTTTCCTTGTTTAAATGTAGGTGAAATATCCCTTTTAATACACTCTTCCCTAGTACTTTCTAAAAAGATCAAATACACATACAGGCTCTATCTTTTATTCTTTTTTTGCATGCCTTGCATCCTACTTAATAATTTCCAGCTGTTCAAAGTGCGTTGAGGATATTCTACAGAGTTTTACAAAGCTCTGTGTAACCAGAGTGGAAATCAGTGCAATTGCATACACCTTTCTATTTATCCAGACTTCCAGAGAATGCAAATAGCAACTGCAAAACTGAAGCCAAAGTAAAGTATGTTCTTAAAGGCCATTTTTAGATGGTATTAAGACGATTTAGTTTTCTCCTCTACCTGGTAAATTTAAATAATTTTCTTTTCTCTCTTATTTCAATCCTATTTTATGTTATATAACATTTTTGCACGTCCTTTTTGTATTCATATTAATGCATTTGCTGCTATTTTCCTTCATTCTTTCATTCTCATTGGAAATGCTAACACACCAAATTCTTGCTTCATAAGGTGTCTTTAAGATAACACAGCTCCTCTTGAAAACAGTCCTGGGAGAGGAGAAAAGCGATTACTGAGCTGAACGTTTCAGAGGCTCTTAAGCTGACATCAGGTGCACAAAATGTGCCAAATGTCCTATTCTGCTTGTTTAACACAAGAAAATACTCAATTGAAACATATGCAACATTACTTTTTCTTTTTTTTTTTTTTCTCCTGCTGTTCCTCCTGACTCAAAACCAAGGCTGCTGTTGCCTTTCTGAACATATTACTCCTTATCTGAAAAGCCATTTAGTTGCAAATCCAAAACCTTTCCATTCCTACTGCATATGCCTGTATAACCATGGTAAAGACCCATAACAGAGCAGTTCAAGTGTTGGACTAATGACCTCTCTGGTATTTCTATAGAATGCTCTGTTAAACAGCCAGGCATTTCAACTTCCAGTCACAAGACCTATAAAAAATTCATACTCTGCATCTCCAGTTTCAAACCACAGCGCTGCATCATTAAGAGCTTTTCAATCCTCCCACCCCACAGACTTCACAAAGGGGGAAGGGGAAGAGGACTTTTACCTTCCTGGCATTTAAATTTTACATTTTCTTCTCCTCTTGTTTGCGTTTTTAAGTAATTCTGGAGGTTGGGAAAAACATAACCAACAATATGAGCCTGCATTTTCTTTTATTTTGTTAAAATATAACATTATCTAAGACCTTTTAGACAGATATTTAACTAAAAATGAAAACAGGTGCAAAAACCACCAAGCTTTATCATTCAAGTAACTTTTGCCTGAATTGTGGCTGTCTTTCAGAAATTAAAAAACTTCTATTTCAAGATCAAAAGAAAAGGCTACGCCTGACAGAGCGAAGCACCTGGAAAAACAATGTGCAGCTGTCATAGTGCATTCTTCAGCAGTACATACAGTTTTGATTGGGCCTTTAAATGAGTTTGTTGCATTGGAGCAGCAATTTTAAAGGATGTTTATATTCACCAGTAAAAATATGGTTCTTCTATATAACACTTCTGTAAAACAAATTTTAACATAACAGGTCTTCTGGGTTAGTCTCTCAAAATGTCCCAAACCATTCTTCCCGAAGCCTCTATACGTTCTTCCCACTCATCGCAGTCCTGCCTCACATCATGTTCCTTCTATCCTTCTTCGCTGCTTTTAAAGCATTTTTTATAAATGCCCAATCTTCCTGCTCCTTGGTTTGATGGGCTGCTGTTGCCTGTGCCTCCTGCCCGCATTACATCTGTTGCCTCCCCCGAAAGGGCTGTGCACATTTTGGGAGGTGAGACACCCACTCTTCACCCCTCCAACTTCAACAAGCCACAGCCTGGGGCACAAAGAAATGTCGATGTCCTTGATTGTCACAGGAGCTCAGTCCCACACAGTGAGAAATGATCTCATGTACATCGCAGGTTGAACATCAAGACATTGTACAAAGTTCTCAGCTTTCTTTGCTTTGTATTCCTTTCCTCCATATGTTTGGGTTTTGTTTGTTTTGGTTTGGGGTTTTTTTACTTCATTTATTCAATGGCAGCTTTCAAGCAATAATAAATAGCTGAAGAGGATGGAAAGAGATTAATATGTTATCACCAATTATAGCAGAGCTTAATAAAATGTTATCTATGTAATGTTTTCAAGATTTGCTGAAAGTAACTCTTGGCAGCAGAAGATGCAGAAGAGGTTCTAGGAAGTGACAGGAAAACAGACATTGTTCCTTTGCCGATTGGCAATTTGCCTAAAACAATCAGCATCTACCTGACGAGACTAAACGTCCCTTCTCTCCTGTCACTCCTCGGACATTCCCCGAGCAACCCAGTGCTCGAACCAACGGGTCCCCGGCCCCGGCCCCTCGCCTGGCAGCGCTGCCTTCAGTGCTGCGGCGGACGGCGGCCCGGACACCCCCGACTGACAGAACGGCACCCGGGGGTGCTCAGGTGGACTGCCCACCCGCTGTCCTCATGGCGAGGCACCCAAAACAGCGCTCACGGCCCCCCCCGTTCACAGGCGGTGGCCACAGAGCCCCGTCCCGCTCTGAAGGCAGCTCCCGAGGTGCCGTGTATCTGTACCCGCCCCCCCCACCTGGCCCGCCCACAGCGCGGCCGCGGAGGCTCACCGCCCGCGCATGCGCCCTTCGCGCTGTGACGCCACACCGCGCTGTGCCGTGACGTACCCGGCGAAGTCTTCCCGTCTCTACCAATGGGGCCGCGCGGAGGGGAGCGCCGCGCCTCCCGTTGGCTGGCACAGCCCCTCGCCCCGCCCCCTGCCCGCCGCCGCGGAGAGGGCGGTGGGGGGACCCGGATGAGGCGGCCTCGGGCGGCCGCCGCCGTTAAACGCCGGCCTGCGGGCGCGGCCCCCGCCGTGGCGGCGGCGCGGTGAGGGCAGCGCGCTCGGGGCGCGGGGCGGCGAGGATGCTGCTGGTCTATGTGATCCTGCTCTCGGCTCTGGCCGGCTGCTTCCTCACGCTCCTGCTGCAGCTCCTGCTGCTGTACAGGAGGGAGCCGGAGCCCCCCGCGACGGGCTTCCCCGGCACCACCTACACCCGCGTCGCGCCCGACTCCACCCTCAGGGAATACCTGCAAGGCTCGGAGCCGGCCGGCAGCCAGGCGGCTCCGGAGCCGGTCCCCGGAGCTGCCCCGGCCTCAGCGCCGGCCGCCGCGGCTCCCGCCGCCGCCCCGGGCCCGGAGCCCAGCGCCAAACAGCCGCCACTTCAGCAGCAGCCGGAGCCCCCTGCGGACCCCTGTCCCCGCGAGGAGACGTGCCAGTTCCTCAATGCCATCTTCCTCTTCCTCTTCAGGGAGCTCAGGGACACGGCCCTGGTCAGGGACTGGGTCACCAAGAAGATCAAGGTGGAGTTCGAGGAGCTGCTGCAGACCAAGGTGGCGGGGAAGGTGCTGGAGGGGCTCAGCCTCAGAGATGTCTGTCTTGGCAACGTCCTGCCTGTCTTCAAGTCGGTCAAGCTTATTCGGCCGGTGCTCTGCAATGAAGAGGGTTGCCCGGAGGAGCTGGGCTTTGAGGTGGACCTGGAGTACAACGGTGGCTTCCACTTGGCCATCGATGCCGACCTGGTCTTTGGCAAATCGGCCTACCTCTTCGTCAAGATCTCCCGGGTGATGGGGAGGCTGAAGCTGGTCTTCACACGCCGGCCCTTCACGCACTGGTCCTTCTCCTTTATGGATGACCCACTGATACTGATTGAAGCCAAGTCGCTGTTTGAAGGGAGGACGGTGCATCAGCTCAATTCAATCATTGTGAACCAGTTCAGGAAAGTGATTAAGCGCAAGCACACCTTACCCAACTATAAAATCAGGTAAGACGGCCCGTGTCCTCGATGTTACTTTTGGTGGTGTCCATTAGAATTGCTGTTCTGCTCTTAGTAAATAAAGAGATCGCTTTTGACATTTCTACAGCTTGTACATTGCTTGTCTGATGTAGAAGGCTTTCCATGAAGGTAAGTATGGTTTTCCATTTATAATAGGTGAAGAACCCATTGCACTGTGAGACTGTGGTGTGCCCCAGACATGTAACTAAATGGCAGAATTAGTAGATATCAAAAAATGCTGGGATCGTGTTAGGTGTCTAACAACAGTACTGTGATATCCCTCCTTGTAAAAGATTGAAGGGTGGCTCTGTGGATAATGTGTACGGTTTGGGGTGTCCTTCTCCCAGGCTTCTGCCACTGGTGAGCAACCTGGATGAGATTTGTGGCTTATGCTTACCTATAGAGGCAAGGTGGTTGTTACTTAATGTGAGAAGGAATAAAGTTCACTCTCTAGGGAGTATTTTTGAGATCCCATGAGAGATGGTGTCCTCTTCCTTTCTGGTTTGCTGAATTTCTACAGTAACTGGAGAAATCTAAAAGCTCTTAAGGGAGGTATTGCCACTATTGTGGTAAGTAAAACTTTGAGGGACCTCTTAGATTTTTGTATGTTTTCTCTTATAAAAGGACACACTGCAGTACAAACTGCATTATATAGTGAATATAATGAAATGTTCATGGGGTCTCCTCTGGAGATATACAAAACCCACCTGGACACGATCCTTTGCAACCTCCTGTAGGTGAACCTGCAGGGTGGTTGCACTAGAAGATCTTGAGGGGTCCCTTCCAACCCCAACCATTCTGTGATTTCTGTAGCAGAAGAGGCATCTTTACTTTGATTCCACCCTTAGTTGAATGTCCCACCATTCATTGTTCAGGTCCCATGTTCCCTTTCTGTCATGTGTCTTACCGCTCTTATGATACCATGTTTCATTTCACTTTTGTTTATTCTTTGTAGCTTGTGTGGTGTGTTAAATAAGGATTTTTATTTTGTTTACCACATTCTTCTGCAGTAAGCATTTTCTCTGAAATTCCTCAGAGATGAGTAACTGAAAATGCCTATTTGAATTTTGCAGTGTAATTAGCTTTGCAGTGATGTAATTCTTACAGCTCTTTCAGACAGTTCTTCTGCAACAGAACTCTTAAGAGTTCTCATGAAAGTGAACATGTAAAATATCCAAGACTTGGAAAGCCTGGACAGGGCAATGAGTAGCTTCTTCGAGTAACATGGTGATCCTCTCAGGTTTTGAAGTATTGAATTGCTCTCTGGAAGACAGCAATCTTGGGCAGCAAGGCAGCTGTCAAGAGCAAGTTTGCTTCCATTCTCTCACTGTGTTGGAAAGAGACTGAAGCTGTTAACCATGGAGAAGAGCCTGAAGTAGCACTCTTGGCCTACCTACAGAGGGCAGGTAGAGCAAACAATCTTTACACTCTGTAGACAAGTTTTTAGGGTGCCTGTGGAACCAATGATGATGTGCTCCTCCCCTTCAGGAGAGGAGGATTGTCATCTTTATTCTTCCTGGGGGAGATGTACTTGGGCAGTAGGGCACTCTCATCATTTAGAGGCAATGAGTTTTTCACATATTTCTCAAACTTTCTGCACCAGAACGAATGGATAAGGCATGTGTGAGTCACTGACATGTTAAAGGGACTGGAGGGGAGAATAAGGAAAGCAGCAGAGCACCATGTTTGCGACAGAAATGGGAAGAAGGGTGAGGATAGAAGGTAACTGACACTGAGCTCCTTATAGGAAGCATAAATTATTATAGAGCTACATAAATTATCGTAAAACTAAGAATGAACTGTTATTTTACTATGTTCCCTTTAAGTTATAAGGAGTTGGGAGTTTGTGAATGCTTGAGAAGGGAATAGTGTCATGTCTGGTTTCTACACTAGATAGTAGGTTGGTAGCATAGGGTGACAAATGTTCAATGCAACATTGTCAAACCCTGCATATGGTGCTTTTGGCATTTAAATATTATACCGTGTTCTAAACATGTCATTCTGACCCACTGTGTTGTGAAGGGGGAAGGCAGGACACTAAGCTTAATGCGCATTAATGAATTGTCTTAAGGAAGGAAGATTGGGTCAGTGGTGTCCTAACTGTCTCAAACTTTGCCTTTAAATCTTCAAGTGGAAACACAGACCCTGCATGGAAACCTGCAGCTGTCTGTGAACCTCTAGCTGTCCACAGTTGCCCATGGTTTTGTGGAACACAGACTGAAAACACGTATTCTCCACATGCATGTATCAGTTTATGCAGGTAGATCCCTAGACAAGCAAAACTTGCTAACAGCTCAGTGGTAACAACAGACTTCTATGTGGTGGCATAGTTGAGATGTTATGATTTAGCTGATACAGAGAAGTGATTTGGAAAATCAAGCACCCTGCTGATAAGATGACAACTTGGTATTTTTTAGAAGAATTTGTAAGAATACATTGTCTTGGGATTATGTATGTTAATATATTCCTTAGCAAAGAATGTATAGGCAGAAGTCAGGAGGATTTCACAACTGCTTAATGACCTGTTACCTTACTTAAAGCTTTAACAATTTCTCATCTACAGGGAATGTGCTTATCCTCTCCCCATTTTTTTCCTATACCGTATATGTCTTTTGGCTAAGTACATAGTCAGTGTTTGCTTCCATGTGTAGTTCAAAACCTTTTTGATGTCTCCCTGCTCTTGCTCAAGTAACTTCAAAAATAAATCTTTGAATAGCAGTAATTACAACCTTGTAAACAAACACACTTGGAGCTCAGGAAGTTCTTTCAGCTGGTTAAAGGGGAACTTCGTAACCCTGCTAGCTTCCAGATTGAAGTCCACAAAGAAGTTTTATCTTGTTTCAAGGTGCTAAGTAGCATTAAAATATGTAATTTTCTTTGCCTTTTGTATTAGTCAACTCATAGAAGTTCTTAGTTGGTAGTGAATGGCAGAAGAACTTTTGCTCACAGATGATTTTGAATATCCTATAAGTAAGTTTGTGTAAAGGACACACCCCCTTCCCTCATATTTAATTGTAAAATACTGCATTAAAAAAAAAATAAGCGTGGTGTCATCACACATGTATTGTCTGTTGCTACAGTCAAACTACTACACACATAGTTTTGTATTCTTTCCAGTTATGTGCAAGATTCTGTGTAGCAAAGCAGAAATTAGTGAGGTCTTCTTTTGTATCATCCATCACTAGGAGTGACTTTGTGCAATGTATGTAACTGTAGCTTGAAAGCAGAAGAAGGCATCTTGCATTCCTGATGTGCTCTTAAATGCATATGAAGGGAGGCAGTGTAGCCAAATTGTACATTTTAAAGTTTGTCTAGTGTTTTATGTACAATTTTCTCTATAAAAGCAATTGCTTACTAATTGTAAAAGGAGGGATGCACGTTATGTCTAAACAAATAGTAATTCATGTTTTATTCTAATAGTGTGTAATCACTTTTGTTTGGTGCTTTACAAATGCGTTTGTGTGTGGCAAAACAACCTATTTTGAAGCTGCTCTGCCACTGAATGGCAATTATTATCTTGTATAGTAGAATTTGGTTAAATCTCTGGAAGCAAGGCTGCTGTTAAAATTCAGTGAATGGTAGGCTTTTCTTCTAAATTTTTTAGACATCACTGCTAACAGATTTGTGCATGCTATTCAATTGGTAGTAGCGAGGGTTACTGGTGTCTTGTAGCTAACTTCAATCTTAATGTATTTGTTGTTGCTTTGTAATAGAAATGCACACAGCTTTTCTGAAAGCATTGTGGTCTGTCAGAAGTTTCCTGTTCAGATGTGAGGAAGATCTAAAATGACGTGTTGTGGGGTTTTTTCCTTCTCCAATACACAAGAGTTCTGGTGCGCTCTTGAGAAACTAGGTAACTGTGAGTCAAGATGGATTTTTATAACTAGCCTTAACTTCAGTAAGGTAATGGAGAGTTGTAGGTATCATTTATTTGGCTCTACACAATCCACAACTGTATTGTGACTTGCATTAACTAGTTAAATTATACCTTTTTTTAGTTCTAAGATGAGTTGGATAGAGCTTGGGAATGAGCATGGAAAGCCTTGACTTCCCTGTTGGTTGTTCATGATGTCGACTATTGGTGTTGTGCAGGGTGGCCACCGACCCACTACTTGTCTCACTATCCCAACATCTCTAATGCTGGTACTGTCAGGAACCACATTTAGTTGGTGTTGCCCATTGGCTTGACTTGACACTGGATTTTTCATGTAGGTTTCTTTCACTAGAACAGGGTGGTAGATAATTATCAGCATAGAGTGGAGTTTATCTAGGGGCCTCTATCCAGCTTTTGTTTTTCATTGTATACACTCAAACAGTTCTTTAGAAGTAGTACTGTAGACATTGTTCATATTGGTTTTAACTCTCTATGTCTTGTCCTTTTTAATAGTAAGATAAAGTGGTTAACACAAAGCTGTAGTTACTAGCATTGCCTTAGCATTTATTATTTAGAAATGGAGTGAAGACTGTTTCAGGTGTTTATCCCCTTGCTCGCTGGTGCTGTTGCAGTAGTCGTGGGTTCATCTCCATTACTTCTCTTACGAGCTATAGCTTGCTCATTAACTTAGTATAAAGCTGCTTATTGGTGGCAACCTTAATGTTCTCCCCCATCATATCAGGTATATAGGTACACTAATTATGCTGTATTATCTAGCTGTGTTGAACAGGTCCTGATCTTGCTTTGCATATGTTTTGGAGAACTTTGGCTTTTGGTCTCTTTCTAGAGAATAAAAATACCCTTTGCCGTCACGAAGATACAAAACAATTTGTGTGTATGTAAAAGGTGAGGAGGAAGTACTCGCAGTCTAGTCTCCATCCAGAATTAATTTCACAGTATTTCTTAATAAGGTAAAAAAAATCTAACAGCTGCTGTGTTGTGTGGGTTTTTTTGCCTTTTTTTTTTTCCTAAATGTGGGGTCTTGCAAGTTCATCCATTAGATCCTAAGCAGATTAGGTGTTGCCTAAGCAGCGCGGCAGTTCTGTACATTTCAAGAACACTTGGTTTCTGAGTTTGTTACATTAAAAAAAGCTAATATTTTGTATTGATACTAGCCTGCTGGAGAAACTATACTTTGCTTTATTGTAAGACACGCTACGACGGAGTGGAATAGCTTTATTTTCTTCAGCAGTAATCTCATGAAGGATTACTTCTAACATTTCTATATCAGGTATTTAGATGACCTCCTGAGGTCTCTTTCAACATGAACTATCCTTGGAACTGATCATTTGCAATATAGTTAGTCACGTTAAATAATTCCATGCTTTATTTGGAAGCTGGGGCTATATTGAATTTCACTGGGAAGAACCATTAGACAAGCCTATTTTAACTTACCATTAGAGAATGCACTTCGAGTGTTACACAGCAGTTTCTTATTTTTTGAAAACTTAGGTAGTAATATAAGTAGCTATTGATTTGAAGTGTGTTTTATAATAGAAATGATTTCGTAATATAGTAATAGAGGTATTGGAAAAAGTATAATTTAAAAAGGTATATATTATTCATATGATGAGGTTATACTCAGAAGTAATGGTAGAGATTGAGATTGTGAGCATGTCTTAACTTCAGAAATCAGCAGCCAGTAGAGATACCTACTTTCTCTACAGCTTCTGCAAAGGGAGAGGATATGGAGATTCTTCTGAGTGAATTTCTACTGTGCTTGTGATACGAATCTCTCTTACAAGTTAAATCTGTAAGGCACTCCTGTTTGAAGTTCTCATTCCTGTTGCTGCTGAAAAAAAAATGCTTTTTTGCTTTTTTTTTTTTAATGCCATGCCTGTTCGAGGTGCACAAATCTTCAAGTATACAGAAGCATTTAAAAGCAAACAAACAAAAAAACCCAAACCAAACCAACAACATCAACAAACC
The DNA here is from genome assembly GCF_964273445.1 of Streptopelia decaocto. NCBI lineage: Eukaryota > Metazoa > Chordata > Aves > Columbiformes > Columbidae > Streptopelia > Streptopelia decaocto. The sequence continues at coordinate 65,465,206 of NC_138659.1, read as the reverse complement.
AGGATCTGAGTCCTTTTCTGCTCTGCAAAAATGGCTGGTAAAGCAGCACTGTGAGCCTTGTGGGTTGTCAGACTGTTCGAGAGGGTTAATGCTCTGATGCCAGCACAAAGACTTGTTCTGCTAATGGCAATGTGGTGATAATTGGAACCAGCAGATCTGTCTGTAAACAGTAGTTTCATGCTTGGAAGTTTGTCTTTCTTATGCATGGACAAGTAGTTTTTCTTACTCATACAGGAGTTAGATAAATGGATCTATAGGCAACCTGACACACAGTAAACAAAACTAAACCCCAGAACACTAAATATTTTCATTTCTTCAAGGGTGCTACATGTGTAAAAGTAAGCTTTTTGTAGTGTGGAGCTTTTTACTGTCTTTACTTTAGGAGCGGTCTGTCTCAGATATACATTATGTCTGGAGGTTCACTAAATACCTTTATTTAAGCCGAAAAAACACATATGTGTTACAAAACATGTATGTAAATCACCTTATGTAGATACCAAGTTCAAAACCTATTGGTTCTAGGGGTTTTGAAATCTTTTGGTCTCTTCCCCTGCTCCAGCCCTTCACAGGCCTTCACTCTGGAAAGATGTAATTCTGAAAGAATGTTGATTTGAAATTGTTCATTATAAAGTCAGAGTGAATGAATGACCAGCTACTTTTTGGACATTTCTCAGTACACAGGTGGCATTCTTTTCAGGTTACCAGTGAGCCTTTTCTTATGATTAGTCAGCAGCTGTTACTTTGTTTTTCTTTCTGACTTGAGATGGATTAGTGGGGAAACTGGGGGACCATGGGTATAGTTAGGGACAAAAAAAAAAGATCCCTCAGTTGAAGGGAGAGATTAAGACAGAAGAATAAGTTATGCTGATTACTGATTGTGTTTGCTGTAGGTAGCAATCCATCCAATAAGCATTAAGGTTAATTGGTCTGATGGGAAAATAAAGCCTCCTTCAAGTTCTCATGCTTGAAACAGCGTATGAAAGATTCTTTGTGCAATAATAATGAAAAGAAAATTACCTCGTTTAACACCTTTGCTGTTTTGTGTTTAAAAATTACTTAGTCCTGAAGTGACCTTCTTTCATGTGGATAGTGAATGAAGGCTCTGAAAAAATCCAGTAAGATTTATTTGGTACTTCATGGTGTTTTGCGTGCCCTAGAACTGAGACCTCACTCTGCTGCTCACCTGAAATCTGATCTGGCTGCTCACTGTGAACAAATACTTCTTTTTATTCAGTTGTCGTAATTTGTATAGCTTTAATTTATTTTATTTAAAATATGAAATAAGCATTAGTACTTTTTCATTTTTTGAAAGGTAACCTTTCTTTTCAAAGGAAATACAGGGCATACAGGAGTTAATCACATTGCCGGACTGTAGGCATCCAACAAATGTCTGAGTTTGGTTCTGATCCCATCTGTTGGAGCAGGTAGATGTGTTCGAGCACTAGAGTTGGACTAATCTGAATCACCTTCTACAGGTTGTATTATGATTTTTAGTTGCTGTGGATAGATAGTGTGGCTAGTATTTCCCTACCTGTCACACAAAACTGAACACTGGATTTTTCTTGAGGGACATTACTTCAAGGAACAGAGGCACAGAATTTACCTGTAGAAACTGGTAGCTGATACAGCTCTCGGTAGCGTGTTAGATGTCAAAATGCATGAGTCTCTTCTAGAACCCATTTTATATATATTAAGCATGTGAAATAGTCAATATTTTCATTAGGAAATGATACTTAAATAAGCAGCCTGAGCAAAGACAGTAGGTCTTAGCAGTTGTTGTGGTGGAAACAGTGTGGTGCTGTAGGGATGGTGAAGCTTAGTCTTGGGCTGCTGATTTCCTGACTGGAGTCAGTCCTTTCATGTTGCTGGGTTTCTATGGGAAACCACTTGTTCTGCATTCCTGCAGAGATTGCCTCAAGTCACCCAATGTGCTCCTGTGTTTACAGTTCATGTTCACACTTGTTTGATTTAAAACCATTTCAACATTTGGTTTTTCTTGATATTATTGTTCTTTAGAGAATAGGAAAAGACTTTTAAATTTTAAAACTTCTTCTATGATTAATAAGCTTTATTGTCTAAAATGAGTATGGAGAGAATGTTACATACCTATGCGGTTTAAGTTAATAATTTGTGCTACCCAGGTCTGCTAAAATCTATTAATTGTGGAACTATAAAAACCTCTACATGATGATCCCAAACAGTGCTTTTATCCAGAAGAAAGCAATGATCCAATATTACAAATGTGATTCTGTGATACATGAATATCAGTATTTTATACAATTAAGAAAAAATGCTCTCTTGAAAGTGTTTGTTTTGATGTTTGAGGGCTGAGGAGTACTTGTTCATAACCGTGGTTAAATTCCCGTTTTGGAAGTGAGTATGGATACCAGCTGGTGTGAAGGAGATTTGAGAGTCACTATTTTATAAACATTTGTCAGGTTCATTGTGCAATACTAAACTGAACACAGAATTTATAAATAATTTCTTGAGCAGTTTCTGCTGCGGTCACTGAGTTTCTGGTTAAACTAAAGAACTTACTGCTGGTGTGTTCATCTCCGTTGAGGGGTATGAGTAAGATCCATGTAAGTTTTGGAAACTTTTCCTGTTGTCATTTACCTTCACTGTTTAACAGTTGTTTCACAAGCCAGTCAACTCCAGGCTACAATTCAGACCTTCAGGATGTTCAGTGATCCCAGCCAGTGTATCTAGTAAATTAGTGGAAAAAAAAAAAAAAATCTGCGGTGAAGACTTCAGTTGATGGATTTGTTTGTGTTGCAAAGGAAGTTTCTGCAGTAGGACTGAAGTGCCCAACCAACAGTGAACTGGTTGTGTACGCGGTGTCAGGGTGCGGGTGCTCTGAAATGGCTCTGCCCATCGAGGTGGGGACGTGCTGAGTTGGCTTTGGCAGCCCAGAGCATCTCTTTACTGCAGGACCAGGCAGCATTTTATTAATAGACCTGTGGCCATAGAAGGCTATGAACACTGCCAAGGGGTTGCTGGGTGTAGCAGAGGAGAAAGACAGGAAAAAACTTATTTTTGTGCAATGAAAGGCAAGAAATTGTTTTCAACTCCGGGTTGGGCTCTGGAGAGCTGCTACTTTTTTTTTTTTCCCCCACTAGCTGTTTAAATTCATTTTAGCCTTAAAACTACACAGGAACAACTTTTATTTGTTAATTCCCTTGTTCAGCTTGCAGCTACACTGTAGTTCAGCAGAACAGTCTGTGAGGAGCAGTGCACCCAGCCTTCTCCATTAAAGCTATTTTATGTCATGAAAAATACACAGTGACACAATTTTCCCATTTTTCAAGGTTTATCAGATGTTGTAAAAATCTGTCTGCAATAAAGACTGTATTACAGAGGGCAGCTGATGATAATCAGACTGTTACACATACTCAAAGACAGTAATTAATTACCTGATTTGACTAGCATAAAATTAAATTAGGATAGTCTTTCGGGTAAACTTTTTTTTAGCAATTTTGTGCTGCTTGAATGATAACAGTTATAAGGACAATTTGAGATTAAATTTACAAAATTTTAAAATATGGGACAGAAATTAATAAATGTTATAATTTCCATTAGACACCCACAGATTATACTTTGTTCATTACTCTCTTATCATTCGTAATGCTAACTTTCAGTATATTTTCCTTTATCAGTTTTAATGGCAACAGTTATGAAAAATGCCCATTCAGAAGGAAATGTCTATAAATACTGCAATTTGGTTTTATAATGGTATTAAGTACAAGGTCACATTTTGTTTGCAAGTGTCACTGAAGTGAAGATACTACTAATTACAATAACTAATACCACAAATGTAAAATACTTTAAATGGTGCTAAAACCTTTGAGAAATATCCTGTCAAATATACTTTTATATAGTATTTTAAGTGTAAGCCATTGTGTAGTAAGAACCAAAATGGACTTTTACATGAATGTCATTTGTGTAGCAAATTACTTAAACCATTATTCTTGTTTGCCTGAGCTAAAATAGGAACAGTAGAAATGGAAGATCATAGTGTTGCAGTGACATGGCAAAAGGCTGCATGGAGTTGTTTGAATCTCTGCTATGAATGATCTGGCTGGGTGAATAATTCCTAAGTAATTCAACAGTGGGAATGATGCAGTGTAACTCTGAAAGCTTCACAACAGTTTGTATTTTTTTTAAAGAATTACTCTGCATGCTTGCTAACAAAACTTAATGCAATAAGCAAAACAGATTCTAATGTTGCCAGGCAAAGAGCCCAGTGGATTACAAGGGGAGGTGAGGTGGGAACAGCAATGTCAGGGTTATTGTTTTAAAACCATACTACAAAAACTCAGATTTTTTCTCCCTTTTTTTTTTTTCTTCCTGTTCCTTTGAAAGAAGGGCAAATTAGAGAAAATATCCAAATTCATTATGGGGATGGTGTGGGAGAAGGTTATGGTAATTTGAGCAGCTGTGTCTTTCAAATGGAATCCCAGTCCCAGCTTCAGTTTGCAGGATTTGCAAAGTGCAGGGACCTGTCCTGTTAATTAATCTTGCAATCCCCTCCTGTATTTGCTGGTCAACAGTGGTGCCACAGGTCATGTCCAGCTGTTAGGTAACCCTGTTTACAGCACAGGCCCATTAATAAAATGCTGTGACTCTCAAATGGTGACACATTTGCTTGGGGGACGGTTGGCAAGTGTGTACTGTGGTGTGTCCCCATCAGTCCCCACCACTGCAGTCAGAAAGCTGAGCTCTGATTCCTGCTGTTTACAATTTCAGGGTGAACCAGTCATCTCAGCTTTGAAAATGGTCCTCCTAATGCTGAGCGAGACTGTCCAACACTTTGGAAGACTTCAAGGGTGTGAATTGGACCATTTTTTGTCTCATCAGAGATGACTAGATAGATGTAGAGGAGAAGCTTCTGTGGTTTCAGTACTTTTGAAGCTGACTGGAGGAGTAAGGATAAACCTTGGAAAGCCATCATGTTTTGAATTCAGAGCAAATACAGATATTTTTTCACTTTTGGTTTACAGCTGACAGACTGTTTCCGCAGTGACAAAGTCATTTTCTGGGTGATCTAAGAGAATGTTGTCAGTTTTTGTATGGATGCAGGTTAGTGTTCAGAGCAGAGGATTAAAACTCTTGAGCTCAATGAACGAGCCATGTGTATGGACTTCAGACTTCTATTAGAATGTCATTTTCCTCTGACTGGATTGCAGAGATGATATTTGTAGAGAGACTTGAGACCTTATGGGAGAATATAATGCTAAAGTGAGAAGTTTGTTAGCATCAGTTATGGGAACTAAACTCTAACCAAACTGGCTGAAGGTAGAATTTTGGGGTGGTTCAGATTTGTTCATTTTCAGGGGGTTCCTCCTGCTATTTTCTCCTTGAAAGCCTGAAAGCTGCTTGCTGGTAGGGCTGCCTCTCTTCCAGCTCTACGTGAACAAGAACGTATTCTGCGTCTCGTGTCCCATTTGGAGCAGCGCCAGCAGCGATTCAGGCTTTCTGGTCAGACAGGGAAATTTTGTCTTTGTCCTGTCTGAGACTGAAATATATCAGGATTTTGATCTCTTTCTCTTAATTTGAACCAACAGTTGGCTTTCAGCTCGGTCACATACAATTTAAAAAAACCTACCACGTGAAAGCTTAAGGAGATCAAGCTTGCATTGACTGCGTGAACTAAGCTATTTCAGCAGCTACGGAATTTAGAATTTGGGAAACTAGTATTCCTGAAATGCAAAAAAGTCTGTGCGTGGTCAAATTGGTCTTGTTTGTGCTTATAAGAAAGTAGTTTTGATAAGCCTGATTCAAGATTTCTTTTTTACTTCTGGCTATTTCAATACAGACAGCAGTGTCAAGTCTTTAAGTCTCTCCTGGCTGTATTTACAATGACTTCTATCATATAAGCAGAAAAAAATATTCTACTGGCCTTTTTGGAAGGAGCTACTTGACTATTCACATTTATTCTTTTATCTGTTCTTGTAGAGTGGGTCTTAAAGTTATAAAAGGGCTTGTTTTGAGTGTCCGATTGGAGATATACCTCAGGGATACTGATATCACCATAATAAGAATCTGGAAATGTGTGAAACATCTTTGAAGAAAAAAAGAGTCTTTGCTGCCGCCTCTCTTTTTTGAGGTCTTGATTTAAAAAGTGACTGTTCATATATTGAGAACTTATGTGTATGAGCCTCCCACATGCCTGTGGCAGAATATCCTGTAACACAGTGGGTGGAGTGCTAGAACCGATTTGCACTTTTCCATGAAACTGCCTAGAAAATAAACCTACTCTCTCATCACAGTGTTTTCCAGGTTATTTGTAAGCCAAATTTTCATGGGTGTTGGTAAAACTGAAATTATATTTCTATACTGAATAAGAGTATAGTTTGAATTGCTCAAGTGCTCTGACTATGAATACTAAGACACTTCTGCAGCTTTTTGCCTTGTGAAATCAGTGAAAACAGTGGTGGAACTTTTTTTTTCCCTGATTTTTTTTTCAAACTAAGGATGAATTCTGTTCTTTTATCTTCAGTGTGAAGAATGATATAAGCTGTTTGCATTATAATACCTAATGAGCCTCCAGTGTTCGCTCATAAGTACTTTTAAAGTCTTATTAATGTGATCATGCCCTTTTAGGAGTGGGTTGTAATATTCTAGAATTTTTGTAGAAGTAAACTTCATCTGAAGTTACACACAATGTAAGAATAGAAAACTTTTTTATAACTTAAAATATCTGGTGTCTATCACTCTTTTTCAAATATATACATTTGATAAGCTCATGGGTTGTAGTTCTGTGAATCAGATTAAAAAGGCAATGTAGAAATGGCTGAGTTCTGTTCTGTACTTGGTTGAACCTTTCAAGTACTCCCCAAACTGAAAATACGTTCAGCAGTTATTATTGTAAAAATATTTTAGATACCAGAATCTTTGCATACAGTAGCATTTCGGAAAGTATATTGATGCTTTACTAAACACAGTCTGAATTTAGATTTTGATTTAATTTTTACTTAGAGTTGTAAACAAAACTTGAAGTCTTGCTATGTACACAGTGTAGCCTTATAATAAACATACTTGTTTTTTTAGCTGATGGGCTCTTCTGAGATTTAAAGTCTTTTTGCCTTGTTTATTAAGGTTTAAATAGCTAATGTAACTCAATTAAAATTTTCATAAACCTGACAAAGTTTAATCTTATTTTATGGCAGTAGAGTAGTGCTGGAATTCATATAATACAAGTGATTAATGTGGTCTTAAACACATATCCAGTAATTTTTAGACAACTGCTTTAGACATCAAAGTTCCTTTAGAAACCCAGAGAATAATTTAAAACTTTTCCCAGAGCTTCTTCTAGGAAAGTGTTCTTACTTCTTTGTAAAACCTCTACAAAATCCTAACTTGGTCCTGCATTTAGAAATGAAGCTGGAAGTCTTTCTGCTTCTCCAGTTAGGGAATGGGCTACTAAGACCTTTCACAGTTTGTTCCCGTCTGTATTTAGCCCTTAACAATTATTTTTGCCCCGTAATTCTGGATATTCTTAACAGATGCAACAAACAGAAACATGTAGGGGCTTCTTTATCTTTGGCCAGATAAAGTGAATTTTTCTTTTTCCCTGTTCTTACTAGAGTTTGTCATGTAACTAAAATTATTGTAGTTAAGTACATACTGGTGGGAGCAGTTAATTTAGGTAATAGATTAATTAACTTAAACTAAGGTATAAAAGATTCCTTTTCTCTGTTAAAAGCTGGCTTGAGGACTACAAAACAATCATCACAGAATACTGAATATGAAATGGGAATATAGGTCAGACATTTCTAAAACTAAACCACTGAATTACAGTGTTGTTCCAAGTAGGTGAGTTCCACAGGACTGAGAAGGAAGAATAGTGTTATTCAGGGGCTGAAAACACCCAAAATGAAGGGAACTAACTTGATTTGTTTGGGTTTTGGTTCTTTCTTCAGATGCAGCTTTGAATTTCTGACTTTGAGTGAAGTGGTGATGAGAGGAGAGCGATTGAGCCGCTGAAGTGACTCTGAAATGCGGCAGGAATGGAGTGGGGAGGTTTTCCATGCACGGTGTCTGGGAACGGGTTTGCTGTGCTTTGCATGTGGAAGAGTTCAGTATTATGCTACTATACCCATAATTTTAATCCTGTATATTAATTGAATAACTTTATCTTAATTATCTTTCAGTATAATCATCTGATGCAATTTCTCATGTGAAATGATTTTTTTGTTCTTGTTTGTAAAGAAACATTTTTGCTACTTTTAAATATTGCTGCTTTTAAATATTATTCTTTATAGGTTTTTTTTTTTCGCTTGCTAAAATTTCACTTTAAGTTTGTGGTTATTCCTCTTCATATTATTAAATTGAAATGTTAGTTTTTTAACATTTTCATAAGTGTGCTATTCGCATTTTAGACTTCTGGACAAATAAGATGATCAATTTGGGGAGGGAGACTAATTTAAAAACAAAGTGATAACATACTCTAAGCATCTAAGATAAGATACTTTTAAAGGCTTTAATAGCATCACATATTCAAACAGAATTTTGAGACAGGGCCAAAAGGTGGTTTTTTTCTTCTACAGTAGTTACAGTGCGCCTATATTATTCTTCTGGGGAACATGAAGAGTTTACCAAGGCTTAATGAATGTGGTTTAAAGACAATTAAAAAATCTCTCCCCCACAAAACCTACCTTGCATCTGATAGTTGTTTAGTATCATTTGGCAGCTTTGGAATTGAAAAGGAGGCTTTTGGATATATGGATTGGGTTGGTGTTGTCCTGCTTTGTCGGTCAAGGACTTGTGACATGAGCATGAATTTTTGAGTAAGGAGGTGGCAGCATCTGACACTACTCGAAAGGGGTCTAATATAGTTGCAATGAAAATCTGCCTTGGAGAACCTGGTTTAAACTGGTACTATATTTCTCCTAAGTGCCTTTTGGTAACATTTTCTCAACTGTTGTACTGTCAGGAGTGTCTCCTGGATTTTCCCACACCGTTGTCATGGCTTAAAATGGAATGGACTGATTGCAAACCATTTGTTATGGGCTTGTTCTCCACTGACAGACGTCCACCAATTTTATATAACTTACTTTTTTGGCTACTGGTTGAAGTTAAGAGAGGGAACTGAGAATCCTGTGATGAGCATCTGGTCAGAGAGCCAGATGAGATAAAATCAGGCATTTATTTTACTGTCAAGGTTACTTCACAGATTTTTAGAATGGAGGTTTATTGGTAGGCTGCATGATCTTTTCTTTTGTCATCAGTATGATTAATTTCTCTTAAGGAATTTATTAGTGGACTTTCACTCTTTAAAGATGGACTAATTATTAGATGGCAGCAAAACACACTCTTAAAGCTGTTACAGAAATTACAGCAAGGTTGTTTGTACAAGGTATTTAATAAAAGAAGTTCTATATTATAGTAGTGGGTTTTTAAAAGGTAGAGTAGCTCACAGACTTACCCTGTCACAGGGAAAAAAGATGGGAGAACCTGGGACGCCTGTGTGAATTGCTGGTTGCCTTGTGTGTGGTTTTATCTTTCCAAATAGATTTGGATTATCTTGTATTTAAATAGTCCGTCAACAGTTCGTTTAACTATTAGATGATTGAAATCTACTTGAAATAGTAATTTGTCCAATGTTAAATTTTGGAAATGTACAAGCTCTTAGTAAATTACCCTAAATAGATAAGTGCTATGTTATAAAATTGGAAGACTTTAGAGCAGCACTCAAACACTAAAAATGCACTTAATGTGAGATATTTAGCTGTTTGCATGTTACTAATACCAGTGAAAGTAGGTAATGTGTTAGGATTTTGCAAATTAGTTTCAGTGTTAAGAATGTGAACATAAGTGCTTGTTGTAAATTAAAAATGTTGAGACTGCTTTTCATCCCATATTTGTAGAAAATGTAACCAGTGCTGCACAAAGTCCAGCATACACTGCTAAGTGTTTTGCCTATTGTATATTATTGTGTCTGTATATAATATTATTGGTATTTTAGATTTTTTCCTCTTGAATTCATTGTTGTATTAATTTTAAAATGTCTGTTTTGATACTAGAAATCAAAATTATAGTGAACATTGTCTTAATCTACCACAAAGTGTCTTGTACTGAGGATCATTTTGTCATTCCATGCTGCAGCAGAAGGTTGCAGTGTGATTTTGTTAAATAGCCAGCAGGCTGTTTTATGGTATTTGTAGGGGAAAGACCTGATCATTACTAACACTTGTAAGCCTGGTATTTATTTCAGAAATTTGGAGAGGTGATGGTAACCTAATGGATCCTCTTCCTTTGTCTGTTCTGCATTCCAGAAATCTTGTTTCTGTAGTTCACTGAAGCTCCCAGTGATGCTCATTAGTTTGAGATTCCTGTGGAAAACCTTTTTTTTAAATATATTTTTGGGACAAGGTATACGGGCAGTTGCTAGTACTAATTGCAAAGTTGTTTATTTGTGCTGGGAAAACAACAACAACGAAACCCAAACAAATAAACAAGAAACTGAACCAAACCTAAAACAACCTACAAGTCTTTACTCACTCAAAACGTGGCATTATTTTCCAGTGTGGTTGCCTAACTCTTCCTTTTTGCCTAACAAAATCTGAGCTAGAATCTGTATTTTGAGGTGGTAGAAATAATTTCTGAAAGGAGCAGGTACCCTTGCTCGTGCTGAGGGGTGGTGGGCAAGCCCTGCAGTGGCTGCAGGTCTTAGGAATCTGTAAAGTGAAAATAATGGGGTTGTCTTGGTGCTATTTTCCCCATTCTTGTGATGCTTACTATGCCTTTAATTCAAGAACTATAAAGGAAGATTATGAGCAAAACATCAAACCAAGTAGGAATGTTTTGGGTTGGTTGTTTATGGCGTGCTTATAAGCCTAAAGCGTGGCTGATGTGATTTAATCACTTCACGTTTTTCATATGTAGACGTAAATAATTTATTCGGTTTATTTTCTTTAACTTAAATGTTTTGACTTGACCAATTTGAAGCCTGTTCCTTCCTGGTGGAGTTAATGAGGGAGAAACTTGGAACCAAATTAAAGTTAGGAGTTGAATTGGATTTTAGGAAAAGAGCTGGAGTGTTGAGTTGTATTTATTCACAAGGAGAACAAAAGAAATGTCTTTCTCATGGCTCTGTATGAGGCTGATGCTCGTCCAGAAACAAAGTGTCTGGAATCGGGGCACCGGGCTCCCTCCCAAAGAGTGTGCCGGCACTTAAAGGGCGCTTCATTATTTATTTGAATCTCTGAAACTCCTCAGTTCAGATCCATGTGACTGTTTCCTGAACATATTGTGATCTCTGAATGTGACAAGCAGATGCCTCTGGTTGAGCAAACAGTCCTTATGAAAGGCTCCTTTCTCATGAAATGGCAGATACATCCTGCAGGCGATGGGGCTCGTGTCCTGCTATTTGTAAGTCTTCAACAGAAATAATCGCTGGGAGGCCGTGTCGGGGCCAGGGGACGGAAACCAAGGCATGGGGCAGTGCTAGGAAATGGGAGCAATAAATAAAAACAGAAAGGAGGAGTACCCTGCAAGTGCTTTTTCAAATACTTTATGTAAACGCTGGCGCAGATTCCGCGATATCTTTCTGCTTTGCAAATAGAAAGGGTTGTGCTGCTGTTAGGGTTGCGTGTCTGAGTCAGATCGCGGCTGCGGCCAGCACTGAAGCACTATCACTGAAAACTGAAATCGGTATTTATAACTCAGCATATTCTAATCAAAGAGGGAGAATTATGTGGTGAGATAACGGGTAAATCTCCTAGTATCTCGAACACGAACTGCTTTTCCTGTGAATCACATGCGGTGATGACGGAAATAAAGCTTCAGGGCAAACATTTAGAATACCTTTAGAATATCTTTATGTTAACTGGAGAAGACTGGTTCAAAAGAGCAACCAAATGTTTTTCACAAGATGAAGGAAGTATCAATCTGTGTAACTGAAGTGTGCTGTTCATCAGGGTCTGCCAGTCCTCTAAGTACAGCAGTGTCATAAAAATTTACACTTTAGCATCTTGCTACATTTTTGCCTTTCAGTGCTGTGATGTTTTATGCAGATGAACTTCAAACTTAAAGACCTGCTAAGATATTTACAGTAAAAGGACTCTTGCATTAAATTACATTTACAATCATAAACATATTCCATGACTTGATCAGCTTACCACTTCCTCAAAATTATCTGCACTGGTAAATATAACTCAAATCTATTGTTGTGGAATTATCTTTATTTATATATTCTCCAGTTTTCTGCATTCAAAAGCTTTAGTAGCTTCTACTTGTTCCTTTTGACCAACAAATATGTAGGAATGACATTATTTCTCTTCAAGAGTGTTCAAGTTTCATTGTAATCCTGTTGCCTTTAATTTCTGTGTGTTAGTGGTATTTGTGTCATTTGAATTAAGATAAATCTCTTCTATATTTTTCAGGTTCAAGCCATTTTTTCCATTTCAAGTGTTGCCACCTGATGAATATGAAGACCGAGACCTCTGTATACAGGATATTCTATTGGCAGAAGGTCGACTAAAAGTCACGTTAATTGAATGTACGAGGTGCGTTTTGTGGTCTTTTGCTCACTTTGACTAAGCAAGTACAGGTGTCTCTTTAAATTTGTTGTAATTGTAGGCCTGTTCTGATTCAAGAAGTAGCAGCTTTGGTGTTGTGATTAAGCTCTAATCAAGAAATATGTATTTTTAAGCAAAAATGAACAAACAAAAGTTTCACTAAGTTTCTCAGGCACTTCTGCATGGTGTGTGGGCACACGCATTTGCCTTTCGTTTGAATTTTGCCTGGTTACAAGCTGATCTGTGCCTCCTGTGTGTGTTTTTGTTTGGTTGGTTTGTTTTTTTGGCACACCCAACTGTGAATCTTTCCAGGACAGTATAAATGTTGTAATTATCCTATTGTATTATGTTGTAAGCAAAGAGAAATAATTGTTTCATTCAGTCCTACTTAGTTGAATCCAAATAACTTTTATAAGGCATTATTTATTGTCTTGGTATTGAACAAAATAATTGAAAGAAATAAAGACATAAAATCTACTTCATTGGAGAAAAGAAATAACATTCTTTTTAAAGCTGGAGAAAAGGTGTGTGGGTTGTTGGTTTTTTTTTTTTGACAGACCTCTTAGTTCTTGGTTTATGTTAGATCTTATCCTAGCAGTGCTTAGACTTTGATCTGGTCATATGCCGTTCTGCTTTTTATGAACTAAACTGTTTTGCAGCAAGGTTCTCTTTTAACCTGTTCTTTTCACTGCTTGTATTACCATGAGCTCTCTTTTCCTTTTTTTTTTTTTTCAGTAGCCTCGTACAACTGTTTGAACTGTTATTTGCTATACTAATGTGGTTTATCAGAAGAAAATATTCTTCTGCTTCGAAGGATTGTGTGGGCCACAGCAGTGATTATTTATTGTAATAAAATTGCTGCTTACCTGTTTCCCTAGTTTTGTGATATGTTTTCTGTGAATGATCCACAAATACGAAATGACTCCGCGCGCCTCTTGGCTGTTCTGCATGTTTCCTCTTCACCCGTATTAAGGGAACTTGTGATCTCTCTCTATAGTCAGTCTCCAATTTCTGTTCAGTTATTATCAGAGGGCTCAAAATAACTACCTTAAGTCATGTGCAGCTAGGGTTTGGTTTTTTAGGTTTGGAAAGTGATGTTTTTAAATACTATAGCTTTCCTGAATCTGCAATGCTGTCTAACATCACCAAGATATCACTAGTGTTGTGTTTCTTTCCGTTACCTTTTAGAAGCCAGATTGCTGAGTTTGACATCATCATCTGACCTCTCAGTATTTCCAGCTGTCACAGATGCTTATCAGATGGTTGAGAGAGGAGGCAGTTGCTGGCTTGTCAGGTCTTTTAAGCTTCAGGTCTGACTTAATCTGGCTATTTTGTGCAGCTTGAGTTTCTCAACACACACTTGAAAACTGTATCTCAACGGGCACTTCTCAGTCTAGATGTCTGACGCTGCGTCCCATGGTCATTCCTCAGATCTTCCACACGTCCCATCCTTTTTTGAACTAAACTACAACTGCTCTTCCCCTGTGAGTAGATACTCTTGCTTAGTTTGTACCCGAGGATGGTGACGAGGCAGAAGCTGAAAGACAGAGGATTTTGGTAGTAAAAAAAGAAATATACAGTATACACAAAAGTAATAACGACATTTCCCCTTTCCCTCACCTCTCTATGTGAGTTGGTGTGAAGGTGCTGGGACCATTCTCAGCAGTTCTTTGGCAATGCAGTGCTCCACACATTCTCATTCCAGAAATGAAAGATCACTTTAATTTTGCTGTGTTTTTTTGGTTCTGCTCGGTGCCCCAGAAAGTTTTGATATTCTCTTTTGGTACAGTAACTAATCTTTGACTTGTGTACAGAATTTGGTGTAGGATTCGTGACTGCTGATGTTGTATTCTGTCTAGTCTTGTAACAGTTCTGCTACTTCTGCTTAAGTCTGAAATACAATGGTGAAACTATAGTGATAAAACATTTAGCAAGCTTTTTGTATGTCCTAAATGTCTAGTTTGATTTCATTATATTATTCACGTGACCAAATACCTAAATTTTTTGCACTTGTTTCCTTTCTAATTGCAGGCTTGACCATATTAATTTCCTTTCTGTCATGCTATTGAAAGAAAAAATGTATTTTGTACATTTTAAAAATTGAATTAAAGGATGGGAACTTTGCTATAAATAGTAAGGAATATGTTTTGCAAATTTTTGTCTGACCTGTTAAAAATGTAAGTTCTTGTACAAGTGCAACACCCTCACAGAACTCAGCCGTTGCAAAAATGCTGTTATCTCTCATTACCTTACATTTTTGCGGAAAAACAAAGCAACATGCTGCTCTTACGTGCTCTTTGGGGGGGTGTTTTTGTTTGTGGTGGGTTTGTTGATTTGTTTTTAAAGATACACTGTGAAGAAACTCTTAAAACCTATAAACTGTGATTATATTAGGTGACAACAGTCTTCCAAAACTGTCATCAAGTAGGCTTTGTAAATCAGCATTTGTTTCAGTAGATAACCTTTGTGGACAAGGAAATTTTCTTAAGATAGTAATTTAGTAAAACAGTGCAGAGTGTTACTAAGACTGACTTTTCAAATTTAGAGTTTTATGGGTTCTTTTCCTTTTGTTTTCAAGTGGACTCCAGTGTTTGGCAGCGGCACATTATTTAAGTATGTGAATATTGAATCTGCTTTTGACGTTCTTAAAAATTGGTAAATATTCTGCTAATTTCAGCTCCTAAAATACAAACAGAAAGGCCAGAGTTGAAATTAAAAGAATTAGGGAAGAGTTGTAAAGGAAATAAATTCAGCTTGCTTTTATGTATCTGGTAATAAATAATGTTACTGAAGGTTGGTGTGAACTTTGCCGGCACACACTGGATTGTTTTTAGATTTGTGGATCAGTTCTTTAGCGTCATCCTAGAAAAAGCAGGAAACTCAATAGCTGTGTTATCCATCCTCCTTTCCCAAAGACTAGAAAGACTTGCTGAAGTTCTTGGCTCAACTCAAGGGGGTATAGATATCTCCTTAATGTTCAGTTGTTTCGAGTGTGTTATAACAATCTTAATGTCAATCTTTATCTGTAGCTGTGTTATGGAATACAGTCCCTTTGTTTGCATGCTACTGGAGGTGTTATTCAAAGATTTCTGTAGTATAGTAGCAATTAAAATGTCCCCTTTTGTTTTTCTGAAATTGGATTCCAAACTCCAGCACAGTGTCCACAGGCCAGTGCTGCTCTTTAAAGTTTAAACATATAGTTTTGTTGTTTTGCAGTATGTTTTTTTCAAGTTGAGTGTTGGTAACCTAATGTAAGGTGAAATCTCATTACGGTTAATTGCTTTCCGTGTGACTTTTATGTTAAGGTTCTGGCTGAAAATGATGTTTTCTTCCTGCCGGGAGCTACCTCTTGTCCTGTTCTATCTTAGCTGCCACCAGTACAAAACAGCCAAATAGCTTGTGCTGATATTTTAGAGGAACAGTAAGTGCTCCTGGAAAAACTCCCTGCAGAGTGTGTTCTGTCTTTTTGTATCACTGAATGCTTTGAGTAACTGTCTTTGGTCTATCAGCTTCGTTGTCTGCCTTTTTTCCTCCCCTTCTGTGTCCCACTTTGCTTCTCTCTCCTTTGCAAAGCTGGGGGAGAATTTCTACGGCCCTGTCGACACTGATGATAATTGCTCACAAGTCCCTTCCCTGCGTTTTGTGAAGTTAGGTGACCGTAAGATGAAATGCAATGTGTGCAACCAGTGACCAGCCGTGGAAAAGCTTTAATGACTTGGCTGATATCAATGTGTGACAGATTGTGGCAGACAGAGGAAAAATTGTGTTACTCAAAAGTGACTACCAAAAAGCAGAATGGATAAGCCACAGAGAGTTGCTGGGGATGCCTTAAAAATAAGTGAAGGTGGCTTGAGTTTGTCAGTTCAAGTAACCTTGAACCAACTTAGTCTTGTCCAGGCAAAGTACAAAGTTGGTTCTGAGGCTGAATTTCTGCTTATAGTAATCAAATTAATAGTGTCTAGACAAATGAGCGCTGAAAGTCAAGCTGGAGATGGGGTTGGCAGCTGCTGGTTGTGGAGTTTCCCTGGAGCACGAGGCCTTGCAGGACACGGCCGCTGACTGAGCCAAAACCAACCGGCACTTGGCACATCAGGTGTGCTGGGTACCAACCCAAATGGGATCTTCCCCCAGCATCTCCCCCACGCGTTCATGTACTCGGCTAAAAGCCAGCTAGACAAAATCTTTCTAGAGAGGCATAGAAAGCAAATCTTTATTTACCTCTCCTTGCTGCAGTGCAGGCTAAAGAGCTGGCATAGCCAGAGAGGTGTTTTCCCCTGGGGTCGGCTTGATTTTACCAATTCTAATTGTTGGTGAAAGTTATTTTCAATAGCTTTACTTAATCTTCAGAGTATGTCCACTACTTATTTCCGCATCTGGAAGGCTAGGCGCTTTTTGATCATAAATATTTAGCCTAGAAACATTATTTAACAACATCAAGATGAACAGAGAACATTGACATATTTTTCTGACAGCTTTTGTCTGGATCATCTAAAGGGTTGTGTAACACTTCACAATCACAAATGAGAGACTTTGGGTGAAATGTGTATGGAAAGTTTGGGGAGGGAATTAAAATCTACTGCCTCTTTTGAAAGAGAAGATTTATTGGAAGTTTTTATTCCAAAATAGATCTACGTCCAGCTACTGTGGGATAAGCTGTGTGCAACTTTATTTCTGTTCTATAGCCTAAAGGTCATTGGTTTGGTTAGTTTGTTTTTTCTTTTATAGTAGTGTTATCTGCCTGAAAAGCTTTATAGCCTTCTGTAATAGGGTATTGTGAATGAAGAACCCCTCTTTCATTTGTTATGAATGTTACAAAAAAATTACAGATATAAGAGGTTTCCAATTTAGTGAAACAGCAACGTAAGCATTAGTAAACTGTGACTTTAATCTACAGTAACGCTCCTGAACCAAGAAACGCTGCAGTGTATTATGAAGTTTAGAACTAGAGTGGAAGACTCTTGTGGCTGTTTTTGCTTTTCAAAAATTTTAAGTTATATTTGATATTTTTGGAGTTCTTCCACTAGAGGGTGGCAGTGTCTTTCCTTTGATGTAGAGCTGTGCTTGTGGAATCTTTTTTTGTGTGGACTTCTCTGTGCGTACGCACTCATAATAATAGAGTGAGTTTAATATGATACCTGGGATATATGTAATAGTATTACAATTCTTACTATAGACTTTTCTATTTCAGGTTACTTATATTTGGATCCTACGAAAGAGAAGCGAATGTCCATTGCACAATGGAGCTGAGCAGTAATGTTTGGGAAGAAAAATCAAGAAGTTCAATTAAAACGGTAAAGAAGGGTATAATCTTTGCATGTTGCAATATCTTATGCTCTTAATACATTTTCCTAAGATACGCTCCTTCTAGACAATCAAATGGGTGATACAGCAGGGAAGAGAAATACAACAAAAAACACACAAAAACAAACAAAAGAGACTCAAACCCCCATGGATCTTCAATATTTTTTAGAGTGTACGAATCCTATCCTGTCTGCTAAAGAAAAATACTTTTACAGATGTCTGCAAAGATAGAAAGTAGTAGTGCTGGTGGTACTGTAAGTTAATCTTTAACTAATTGTTGTACTTGGTAACATGACTTTAGCAGCATACAGCCCACAAATTGCCTCTTTGTGTGTGTGTATGTGGGAAGGATGAGTTACCTTTTTTCTTCAGAGGTGCAATGTAGGAAGGAGCCTTTCAGTTTGATATTAGTGTGTTATTGTCTTAGTCATCAAATTGAATTGGGCTTATGCTGAGCAATAAGTAATGTGCCTATTGAAAAAAAGAAAAATAACCTAGAAGCTTTAAAAACACTTTAACAACTGGTTTCATGTGAAGAAATCACTGGAACAAAAGTCAGTGTCCTGTATTTTACTCTCTGCTGTCTCACAGCAAGTAGCTTAAGCCCCATGCCTTTGTTATAATATATCTGACTGGAGTTGTATTTGGAGACCAGTGTCATTTTTCCACTGGAGCAGCACGAATCCAGAATTTCACCATTTCACTCAGTTTCTGCAATTAAATTCCACTTTGCATTGTTTTAAATACCCCTTGTGACAAATGCTATGATACTTGTTTTCAGCTTACTGTATGTTATGTTTTGCCTGAAAGGGTGTATGGCTGAGCAAAAGACAGCCTCTTTTTGTTGTTTTAGCTGCTGTATTGGCAGCTCAGGACTCTGTTCTTGAGCTGTCTCTGCTTTGGCCTCTCACCCCGCTCCTAACGCAGCCCATGGTGGGTGTGTTGGTTACCAGTTCTCCAGGCCAGCTCTCCCAGTTGACTTTGTCTGGTGGCTCCAGTGCCACTGGGAAGGAGAAAGGGGTGCGATGGCAGCAGCTCCAGCCAGGTGAAGCTGCTGGAGCCACCAAAGGTGATGGCTTAAAGTGTTCCAGTGGTCGTGAGAGGAATTACTGAGTTCACTTAACTCTGGAACTAGGCAGGAGATACATTTGAGTAATTCATTTTCAGACCTTGTTGTTTAATTTATGCAGCATTTTTAAATTTTCTTTAACTTTTTCTAGTTTGTTTTAATCTAATGGTTTAAGCTTCTTTGTGTGATCACATAAGAATAAGGTAGGTGCAATTCAGCCTTAGTAGTCTGGCCAGTTCATAGCCATAGCCCTTTCCTAATAATAATAATCAAAACCCATACACAGTTTCAGAATCTAGACCTGATCCTGCTAATACTTGCTCACGTGGATGACCCTCGAGTTGGGATAAGCTGTGGATGAAACCATACATGGATCTGGAGGGTCGATGCTTTAGCAATGGAGGTGGCAGTGTGCTGATTTACCCTTACGCTTCTCTGGACAAACCAATTTGCACTTATTTTTTAGATAGTTTTGAATAGTGATACTGGAATATGTTCTTTTACACTCTGGAAAGAAAAACCACTCTGCAGGCAGCGTGGCACCAGGGTGTTTGTGACAGCAGATGGCAGCAGGACTGAACTGATGGAGGGTGGAATAGCTCCTTTTTAAAACTACGGAAAAGTACTCAGGGTGAGACTATCCAGAATTTATCTTATGTTGCAGCATCTCAAACAAAGTGGCAGGTTTTTAAAATTTCTTAAGCTTTTGGAAATCTGGCCTGCAATGTACGGAAGGGTTTTCTATGCGTCTGTGTTGCAGACCTTCAGTAAGGGCCGTTCAAACGCCGCCTGCCAGAGAGCAGAGGCTCCTGCGTCTGAGCTGCTGCATCTCTAGCTGTGATGCGCTGAGCGTGCTCAACCACATTGAACTTTAGGCCACCAGACAGGTAACATAATTTTAATATGTTACTTTTGAAAGTCTTGGTATGGTTGAATATGGAAAGTGAAAATGAGCGGCTTGCAGGAACTACTTTTTGCTTCTCAACTTACATTCAGCAGATGTAGTGAAATCATGGAAGTCTCTTCCTCAGGAAATCAGGTTAAATATGCAAGTTAAGTTACAAAATATTAGGAGATCTTGCTGTGTGGCAAGAATATCACCAAAGACTCTTGTCAAAAGTGTTGCTAACATACTTAACATTGGAGCTTAGTTATTTTTATGAGAAATGGTAACTGTGTGAATAGCTGAATAGGAAGCTATAAAGAAAAGACATTGTGATATTTTCCAAGCAAAATGTTTACTTCTATCATTAATCACGATTTTTAGCTCTAACGCAGTGTTAACCACAAGGCAACTGATTGCGGTGCTCAATATCTAATATCTTTTAATGCCCACGTGTGCAATAATTGAGATGAAGTTGTTAGAATGAATAACAGCTTCAGAAACTACAGAGGAGAGATGATAGACTAAGTTGAAATAAAAAGTAGATACCTTTGTTCTGGTTTAAAAGTGTCTAATTTGTAAGAGTCTCATACAGGCATGAGAATAGATCCTCTGATTCAGACTATGTTCTGCAACACTCCTGAGGAAAATGCTCATAACTTTCTGTATTTCCTGGCATTTTCATTCTTTTTATTATGTTAGTAGTAGTGATAAAAGATTAGACGGGTTTAATACTTCATAATGAATTTTGGCGAGACTTTAATCTGATCTCATTATTTACGGAATATTAGTAGGTGTCAAAATTGGCTTTGAAAAAAGATGCTGTGTTATGGAACATATCTGGGGCATTATTGAAGTGTCTGTTTTAATACAAGGTGTCTCAGGCTTCTAAGCTGTTTATCAAATCAATCTGAAACACCAATAAAGCTTGAGAGTCGTGATGTGGCACATTCCCATGTGACACATGTAAACATGCTTAAATGTCTTAATTCCAGCAGCATGTACTACTAATTAGCATTAATCACCGCATTGCTATGTAAAACTTAATTACTTATGGATAGGATGTAGTAATTAGACAGCATTAGCAGCATTGGATTACTAGACAGGTGTTCTATGACTAAATAATTAGTTATGTCTAAATAATTAGATATATGTTTGTAGATATTAAATGCAGGCTGTGTTGTAAGTGTGGATGGCTATGTCCACAGAACTGCCAGTTAGCAAAACCAGATGGATTTCTACAAGTGAAAGTAGTTGTTCTGTTTTCCCTTGGAGCACGTTTGCATAGGGCGCACCCTTGGCTTTGTTTCGCTTGCCTCTGACTTTACCTGTGCCAGCACTTCATGTCCAGTGTTCTGAAAGAATAACGTAATTTTTCAGCAGAAACTGAAGTTGCTCGGTGAAAATATAGTCAAACTTCCTTGAAAGTAGCACAAGAATGGACACAGAAATGCCCTTGTGGTACTAGTAACAGAGACTTGAGGCAGCTTTGCAGGTGTAAGTACCTGTGCAATGCCCCAGGGATGCTCAGCTGTCCCGAGTGGGGTGGGCACTGGCACTCTGCACTGGTTCCAGCAGGGTAGGGAATGAATTGAGGCTTTAGTTGTATAGGAATGAGGACCTTGGTTTGTATGAACTGCTCTGTCTTGGTACTAATTTCTTTAGATACTGATTTCCTTTAGGCAGCCATTCTTTAGGTACTGGTTGACAGGTAAATTAGTTTTCTACAATTTGTAGAAATTATTGCAAATAGATTCTTACCTTTTAATGCTGTTATACCCAGGAAGCACGTGCGAACTGTAAATGGCTTCTGTTCTTTAACAGTTGTATGAATGTAAAGTAATGGGGGAGAGGTACTCAACTGCAAAACAAAATATAACCATTCCAAGTTTTCTTCTAAGTCTGGGTTTGGTTTTTTTGTATGTGTGTATGGGATTTTTTTTTGGTTGGTTGGCTTTTTGTTTTTTGGGGGTTCCGGAGGTTGGTTGGTTTTTGTTTGGAGGGGTGTAGGGGTTTTTTTGAGGGGTCTTTTTTTTAATATGAGTTCAGGAGCACAAGAGAATTATTACTGATCTTGAAATAATCAATGCCTTTAAACTCAGGTTTCAAGTAATATGTTGTCTAAGGTGGTACTGTAGGAGTAGCCACAGTTTTATATTCCTAAAGGTAGTGAGTGTTGGTTTTGTTTGGTGTGGATTTTATTTTTTGAACCCTTTCTATACATGCTAACTTTAGCAGTACAGAAATTGCATTTCTTATTCTGCAAAGGAAAAATTTCCATCTAAAATTCCACATCTAATAGCCCACAGGACTTTGCTTTTGTAGCTGTTTTCGCAGGAGCACAAAGATATGCTGTGAAGTAACCTCATAGTAGAAAGAATTAAGATAAGCATCCCACCACTCTTTCAGGAATTCTGCTTGACGTTGATTCTCCATTTAATTCTGAACATTGTGGTCAGCACTGGAGTAACCGAAGAAGGGGACCAGTGACACTGTCTTTCAGTATTGTGCGCTGAATTTGTGCATGTGTATGCATACACATATATAGGCTGTGATCTCCACTTATTTTGGTGAGGTTATCTTGATGGCTATGGCCTTTTATAGGTAAATTTAATGGTAATTTTGAAAGTGCTGTAGGCAGGCTGGTTGGTACCTGTTTATAAAAACAATGCAATATTCCTCAGCCTCTCATAAAACTAAATTTCCTTTATCAGGTATTAAGGAAAACTTAAAGGTATTCCAGTACCATAACATATGAATGTAAAATGAGCAATAATATAAAACAAATACAGCACCATCTGAAATGAGTTGCCTGAAGATACTAAACTATAATGTCAAAATTTCAAGCAACTGTGAAACGTTAATTTGTAAATACATGGAGTTAAATGCCTCACAGTTGGCATTTCAGTGTGCTTATTTAACAGCCTGCCATTTCAGCACTTAATCCTATCACAAGAAAGGAGGAGGATTAAAGCAAGAGAAGCTTTTTGAAAATGTCACTTTTTATGAAAATTCATGATCTTGTAAAATTTGATAATATTTGTAAATACAATGGGGAATAGTTCTGAGATTTGTGCCTTACATAACACTCGGTAATCCATCTTTCAAATAAACTTGAAGGCCATCAGGATTTTTTTCTGCCTCATCTTAAACATTTAAGCTTTTTGACTTGGGGCTTCAGGAAGCTTTTCTGTGATTCAGTGAGAGACTTTCTGTGAAAATGCACTGTAGTTCTACACTGCTTAGGCTATTGAATGTGAACATTAGAAGAACCAAACCAAAAACACAACAAAGAAATAACACTAACAGCCTTTTTTTTTTTGTAGTGCATGTATATTCAGGTAGTTGTTTAAAACTAGGTGTCATCTCTCTAGTCACTAACTGACCCGATAACTTCTTGCCTGCTTGTAAACCATTCAGAAGCTCTTGTGTCCTGCATCTTGGGGCATGCACAGCCTCACCTGGGACAGGTAAGAGCAGCTCTCACCACGCTTTACTGCATTTGGCAGCAGATGGTACCAAATGCATCACGTGCATCCAAGCTTGTAGCTTCCCTCACATGCACATTCTTTCTTATGGCCACGCTTGAAATTGAATGCTGCAGATTGATGCTTGAGATGGATCTGACTTGCTGAGTTTCAAATGTAAAATACCAGATGAAAAGATGAATGAATAAAATAAATAATAAGCAGGGCTTAATGCTCTGTGCGTGGGCTTGCGCTTCCCCGTGCCCGACTACAAGAACTCATCCTGGTACTCGAATTGGGGAAGAGAGGTTCTTCTGCAGCCAGACACTTGTCTCATATAGTGGAATAAGTCTGTTTTGAAGCCACTTAATTCTAGTCTAAATCTCCATTAGATTTTGTAACCAAATTGGATTGCAGCTGCCATTGGTGTTGCTGTCTGTTCAGCTGGGGTCTTCGAAGTTGTTTTGCAGGGTGTTGCACTGTCTGAACATTTAATACTGGCCTCCTGACTCATCACAGGGTCATGAAGGAGGTGCTGCCCTTGAGATGACAGCGTTGGGTGAATTCACCTTTGTGAGCCCTCTCTGCATGACTGTTCCAGGACAAAAAAAGTATAAAACTTTAGGATTCATCAGGGATTAGTTCTGTTCTTTTAATGCTTTTTACAGAGCTGATAAACAACATTCATTTTTGCTGTGTGGTTTTTTTCCTTGAAGGTTGCTCATGTTATAACTACTCTGTAGTATAAATTCCTTGAGTTACCTTTTATTTGCCTGTCTTCTATATCTTCCTTATATCCTCCTCTATCTTCCTTATAGTACCCAGTTTGAATAGCAATTGTAAGGTTTTCTTGTCATAATTTAACTTACAACTTTGTATTTAAAATAAAGAACAATTATTAAGTAAACACTAAATGATATCTTTTCCTTAAAAATGCTTGTGAAAGCTGAGACAGGCACACTGTTGCAGTGGGCCACTAGATGTGGTGCTAATGGCTTTTCTTTTTGGTATCATTGTCATCTGTTCTGCTGCATGTCCAAATATTGGATGCAGGAAAGAGTTTAACGTAGGTTTACCAGCAGCTGTGTTTCTCATTTGCAAAGAAATTGATTTACAGTGATAGCTGATCTTGCTAAATAAATAGATGGTTGATGCATGAAAGGCAACTTTGTTTGTATAAACAGTATGGCCTATTGTAATAGAGATAACAGTGTTTTATTGATCAGAGTAAACAAAGTGGTTTCTGGGTAATTCAGTATATTTCTGAACTATTTTATTACGTCCTATGGCAAAATTGTATGGCCAGATGAGCCAGTAGCTTGGGTTGCTGACTGCTGCACGTGGCTGGAGTGGGAGGGGGATGACTTAGATACCCAAAACCACTTTTGGAAAAATAAGCTGTTGTCACTCGCAGTGGTTTATAGTTTGTTTTGTGCTTTTTGTTTTCTTCAGTCTTCTAGTTTACTTTTATAAAGGTGCTCTGAGAAAATATATTTTTGAAGTCAACATCTTCTTAATGCACTAGGGTTTGTTTTTTTTTTTCAGTTTAGAGAGATTGGGATCTCTTCCTATTAATGAGGTAATAGTTGGATTGAAGCTAATTTACCGATTTGTATGAATTTTAGTGATGTTGTAATGTTTCTGTACCAAATCAGGACCTGACCAAGTAAACTGTTGTGTGTGTCAAAACCCATTGTTTTCTGAAAACAACAAATAAGAAGAGTACCTGTGTTCAAATGTTTAATTACTGAACAAAAATATGCTTTCTGGTTTGTACCAACATAAAGAGAAAGCTGAGTGGGCTGAGATAGAAAGTGCCTCAGAAAAGGTGTCAGTGGCTGTGAGTGAAAATACTTGTTAAGAAATGGTGAGGTACTGGCACTTGGTGCCCATATGCTCTCCTAAAACCAGGTAACTTGTAAAGTCTGAGACATGCAGGGGTTTGACGCGTGATGAAGTGTAGGGGTGTTTGTTTCTGACTGCAGGTTGCTCAGTGGTAACTTGGCTGTGAGTTATTCCCACAAGTAAATTCATCATCTGGAAGTTCATCTTGCAATTAAGGAGGAGAAAATGATATTGTAGTTGTGCAGACTGTCAAAGGATAGGCAAGTGCTCGTAGTTGTTGCAGAACAGCTGATGTTAAACTTATGACCCTTTAGTGCCTTCAGTAGTCTGTTATTGCCCTTGGTTCCAAGTGTAGACAATTTACCTGTTTATACACTCCGAAGTTCTGTAATAACTACTGAGAAGAATCCTGAATACCACTTAAATTAACTGCTTTGTTCCCTGTTTTCAAAGTCTGAGTAGCTTTTTACTATAAGTTTATCAAGAGCCTGCAGTTCGATTGTGCATTTAATTTTGGGTTTACTCTCTATGGGTTGTCAGATACCTTCCCATGCTCTCCTGCCATATGTCAAATGCTGCTACTAAGCTTTAGCTATGCTTGTTCTTTACGCTACTTATTGCTGCTATGGGCTGTGCTACAGAAGGAGCAGAGCAAGTTTGTGTGCAAATGGATGTCCAGGAGAAGTTAACTTATTTTAGTAGGATTTTGACCACATTGGTTATACCATTCCTATGTGGCTTGCTTGCTTGGTGTTATGTGGTTGATGGGGGTTTGTTTGTTTGTTGGGCTTCTTTTTTGTTTGTTTTCCCCCAAATTGGCACATTGGGCTTGGAGACTTCACAGAGTCTTTAACTCGTGCCAGATCACTGAAAATGATGGATAAATTTGGCAGACCTTTTGGTGATAAACAGTAAAGCTGTTATAGGTTGGCCTCCTGGAAAGTTTCTACTTTTCATTTTGTAGTAAGAGTGTAAATATAGAAGCTGCATTAGCTTAAACAAGAAGCATCATCAGGCTAAATATCAGGAATAAATTTAAATTTGTAATGAAGATTTTTTTTTTAAGGATCCTTAATATTTAATAATTATTATCATGCTATATAGTTATTATTGAAGATTTAACTAATGAACTCATGGTTCTTTAATGTAGGTATTTGATGCCCTTCAGTGGGAAGGAAATTAATTTTCATACACCACAAGTAGTTGATATCTAGTTGTCTTAAATTTTGTGGTGCAAGTGCCAAAATACAGGCACAAAAACTGAGTAACTGCAAAGGTAGCCATTCATTTTGTGGGAAGAATTCCCTTACTCTGAGTGCAATCCTATGTGATGTTGCTATAATACTTTTATGAAGCCAAATGAGTTAAGTGGTTCAGATGCTTCAACTAAAGGTAATGCAATGTTGTTACATGTGTCATATCTTACCTTTCTAGAATGCTGTAATTATTTAACTGAGCATTGTATCAAAATGACTGTTCTTTTTCATCCTTTCTCCCTCTTCAGTCATAAGCTGAAGCAGAAATTACCTGTTTGTTTCTCGGTGTTAGTAGAGATGCTTATGGGTCTGTCAGGATGAAGTTCAACGTCTGGAGGCAACAGTGAATGAGAATGGGATTTGGAGGATTTATATGTTGTCATTATTTTCAGTAGTCACTGTGGCTATTCCATGTCTGTAGAACAGCAGGAGTGAAATCTTGCTTTATGGACAAAAGTACATGTTAAGGTGATAGTGCAGGATAAGTGATTCTTCTTGCTTTTTTTTAAGGGTGACTAAACATTTTAAATTCAGTAATTAAAAAAAAAAGCAAGTATTTTGTGATGCAAGTGTGGCGCGTGTTCTCCAAATGCTTTATAATGATGGCAAATAGAAATGAGAAAGTAATATGAGTGGGCAGCATAGCAATTGCCCTGGAAAAGCCTTGGGGATCGAAAATGGAATTGCTGATTCCCGTCATACAAATGAAATGACTAAAAGGTCATTCCAGAGTATTAAGCTTAGATGTAGCGGACTGTTCTGCAAAGGACACCTACATATCGGAAGTAATCAGTAGTGAGTCATGGATAGAAAATGGAGCATTTCCCTTAATGCAGTTGGTTAAAAGGCTGCCTCCATTAAAGTTTTGGTAAGATCATAGAACCTTTGAACTATGAATGTCTTCACTAATATTTTAACCAAAAGTCAGTATCTTCAGATCTTTAGTGATGTCATCTGTTTCCATTTTTAGGTGCTTAGTTTGGAACAAGTATCATGCCTGCGTAGCCTTAGTTCCATTTGATGTTAATTGAAGCGATGTATTTTCCCTAGCTGATGGAAGAAAACAAAACAATAAAATCCCTTAGAAATCTGAGGCCAGATATGCAGAAAGGTTTTTTTTAATTATAAAAGCAGCCATAAAGTTTTTCAAATCTAAACAAATACATATATAAATTGCATATATATTTTTATGACTTGTGCATATATGTAAATAAATGCACTTAATATCTATTCATTTGTGTGTGTGTATATATATAAAATGGAAAACATCAGTTGTTCTTCTGTTAAATTTAAATGGAAGTCTCATGGCTAACAAATTGACTGTGCATTTAAGAAATGTAGATACTTATACAGTAAATGTCTCCTGAGAAATTTGGCTTGGCTTATTGGAAGTTCACCAGTGTTTACAACTCTGAAGACTCGAGAAATACAAAGATTATGTTTATCAGAGCAATTGTAGAAACCTATTTCTAGGTTCCTTGGTAGTTAAATCACACATCTGTGAGATTATAGTAAGAACAGGCTGTACAGCAGCTTGTAAACTAAAAATACAATCACTTTACATAACAAGGTGAACTACATGTGAAGTGAGCATAGGATTACAGCATTCATAAGTTCATAACACAAACATGGTCCATCTCCACAGTAATCTCTCCCCCTCTCAAACCAGTGATTTTTCTTTGGTGTCAAATCAGATGCACATTTGTAATAAGCAGAGAGGGAAACATACTTAGTCTATATGATTGCAGTGAACTAGTTAAGTCTGTAACAAGTAACTGGCTTAGATGATAAGTTGCTGTTCAGTCACAGGGTGTTTCTGTGAAGTGTGTGGTAAAAAATCTATTTGAGATCTACAGCCTGTTTTTAGAAGGGTATGAAAAACACCATGTGACAAAGGTGTTGATGGATGTTTACATACTCGTGTATACCATGCTTTTACACCTCATTTTTGGATCTGTGACCTGTGTATTGATTATTGATAAAGTTGTCCTCTATCAATATTTATATATAAAAATAAATGGAGGACAATTTGGAAAATGTATGTGCATATCACAGACTATGTTGACAGCAGGATTCTTAGGCTACCCCTGCATTAATAAGCGGTACAGCCTGGGGGCTGAGGACACTTCTACACTGTACACATTGTGGAAGTTTTCCTGGGGTTTTGCTTCTGGTCTGTTTTCCCAGACCAACCATGGGTCAAAGCCTGGGTCCAACTTTACCTCCTGTGGGCTGGCAGGTAGGTAGGTTGCTTGTCAATGGATTTAGATTATGCAGCAAGACTGATGCAGAAGTCATTTTATGTAAAAGGCTGGAGATACGGAAGGAAAGCATTTCACAGATCAGCATAGGAGAAAAAGCTTGGAATGCTGTCCATATGTTAAGTAATTTGGACAGGGAAACTGTGAGCAAGACAGTATAGATTTGATATATATGACTCAGATCCCATAAGAGAGCTCAAAATGGAAAAGAAACAGTAGCCATAATGTGCAGCTGAATACATTCTCCTATTGAGGTAACTTGATTTCTTGTGATACCTAAAACGAAGCAGCTGCCTTTGCGTCAATAGTCATTTGGTATGTCTTCAAACTGTCGCTTTACTTTGAAGGAGTGAAGTCCAGCACTGAGTATTGATGAGATGAGAATTTTGAGGATGCTGCTGAGTTTTCTTAGTGGTGCCATCCTGTTAAAGTCCAGAAAAGTAAGGGGAGGTGGTTGATGAGAAGGGTTTTGGTTTTGTTTGTTCAAGGCTGATATGGATGAGCCTGACATGTAGTTTTGACCTGAAGAAGGCGCTCTACTTAGGCGGGCTAAGGTGTTAGGAATGAATTACTGCACTCTGCGTTCCTGGGAGCTCAGGATGGCCACAGCAAGAGCCTTGCGAGTTATGCAGCTGTGTCAGTGAGCAAAAATAAGGTGCTCAGGGGAAAAAAAAAATAGAGTTCAGTTAGCTGGAATTTCTTTGAAAGCTTCCAGTAAGGAAAGTACCCTAGGTGCTACAAAGTGTATTACTTAGCCAAACCAGATCTCTAAACCACACTTAGATATCTAATATCTGTTAATTATTAAAGGAGAAAGCAGGCACAGTAGTAACGGAGAGCAAATAATGACTATTAGGTCAGTGCAGGAGACCAGGTGTGATGATGAATAACTGCATCAATTCAGCTGCATAAACAGAGAGCAGAGGATGGATGACAAGAATAATACTGCCAGCTAAGTCACAGGGGTAGTAAGGTCATGGGAGTAGAGTAGCTGTAAATATTTGGCTAGTATGGAATCTTTAAAGAACCTGATTAATGCATGCTATCTATAGGTTATAGAACCTCCCAGGAAATCAAAAATGTGAAACAGCTGGCTTCAGCAGAAATATTGGCTCAATTTCAAGCATTTCTTTTTATATATACATATATAATTCCAAATAAGATTTAAATGATATCTGGACAAGATATCAGTTTGGTTATTAGACCAGAATCAGAGTAATTTAGAGTGGAGGGGATCTCTGGAGGTAATCTGGTCCTAACTCCAGGTGAGGACTAAGCTGTCCTAGACTGCTCAGGACCAGCCAGGCACTACCAGCTGCTTTACAAGTCTTTCTATTCCAAATCTTTTTCCTCACTAAATAGTACAAGACAGACTACACAGTTACACAGGGAGGGAGGGCCGCAGAGCTATCTGAACTCATTTCAACTGGGTAAGTAAAAATAGTTAGTAAAAAGGGATTTAGTCTCGAGACCAGTCTAGGACTATTTCTATAGGGATGGATTCAGATAGAGTAAAATTTCTTTATGTTGGAGGCAGCTTTAGCCTAAAAACTGTAACAAAATTTCTTTAAGGCTATGCCTGAGCTTACAGACCTGGTGGAGAGAGAAAACAGTATAAAAAGTAGTATTTTTGTATGCCTTATTAAACTTTTCCAGTCTGGCTACGATGAGTATTTAGCCAAAACATGAGAACATTTATGGTGGATTTGTATTCCTTGTAAACAGTATTGGAGCAAAGAATTCTTTGTTTAGACAAACTGGGGTTTTTTTGGCCAGGTTTGATAGAGATTTCTATTTCCACTGCAGTTATTGAAGCTTTCGTTATTGGAAGAGAATCTGAAATAACATATATTCTAAAAATATGTTTCTAATAAATAGGAATGAACTGTTGGCTGCTGTTGTGAGCAAAGACATTTGGATTCTTGCCAACTGATGTGCAGAAGTGCATTAGGAACCACTGTCTTGGTTACATATGATTGAGGTGACCAAGAATTGTAATTAATTCCTGAACTTTAAAAATAGCAATGGGGAGGAAGTAATTTTGCGAAAGGTCGTTAAAGCAATATTCTCTCATATCGAATAATTGGAATGAAATTAAACGAGATTTATCAGAAAGTAAAGAATCTGATTGTAGCTAAGATCACACAATTTACTTTCACAGAGATTAGTTTCATTTCTGGGTGGGTTTTGACAGATGAAAGAAGAAACCTATAAGGGCATTGGAAATGTGTCCTGGACAGAATACATGCTTTCTGCATGTTCAAAAAATATCCTAGTTGAGCAAAGAGAACTTCTTTGATAGTGCCAATCCCCCAGCCCACTGTGCAACTCTTCAAATACTGAAATAAGTATTTTAAAGCTACAGTGGAAGAGAAGCGAGGAATGTTGCTGTGGCTGCAGGAGGAACAGTTTAGGGAAAGATGCTATTAATATATAGGTCTTGACTGATTGTATCCTGGGCGGTAGTAGAACAGGAGAAGTGCAAGCATATTCCTTTTTTCTGTCTATATCAAATCAGAAAAGAAATCTTTGATGTTGAAACGTGGCACTTTTTTGTGGTTTTTTTTTATTTCTAAGTATTATTGGAGAATAATTTTACCAGCTTCTGAAAGGAATTGTTCAAACTAGATTTTTTTCTTCTTGCTGTGTGCTTCTTGCTGGCTGGTATCGAGCAGTCCTACAGATAACTGGGTAAGCTTTGAGCATTACGTGTTGGTAAATGCAAGCTACAGGAGTATAAATTCTTTTGTCTCTAGACTAGATAGATTGGGTTTGTGTTTTGCTTTTGTTGTTGTTGTTTGTGGGGTGTTTTTTGGGGGAGTGTTTGTGAGTTTGTTTTTTTTTTTTCTTTTAAAGGTGGAATTTCTATTGAGGCAACAGCATAAATGCAAAATAGAGTGCCAGCCAACCATTACTTAAGACATAGAAATTTTGCAAGTAGATAATGAACTTGAAGTGTATGGTAGTCATCCTTTTATCTGTTTGTAGGTATCATGTGTTTCTGCGTATCATCTATTACAGAGAGAACAGCAGGTGAGAATGCTGAAGGAGCAGGCAGCTAATGACTGTCAGTTGGCCAGAAACACTTTGAAGCAATGGCTTGGCTAAGAGTGGGAGTCTGGCTGATATGCCAGAGTCAAATGAGTGCACTGGATGTGCAGACATGCTTTTCTGGAGCATCTGTCTATCGCTTCATCCTTTCCCCCAACATATCCCTTATTTCCATTTATCTTGATACTTGGTAGAATATGACTGTTTGCTGAGCTCTTATCTAGTGTAAGGATTAATTTTTAATAGGTTATTGCCAGTATTGTGATTTTGGGGTTTTTTTGGTGTTGTTTGACAATTTCAGAAAATATTTAGCCACGATGTGTTGAGGTAATGTCAGCTGAGCGAGTGTTACTTAAATCCAGAGACATAAGTTTGATATCCATTGCAAAGTGTCTTATTACTCATTCAAAGGGTCTCATCTTAGTATTTGTTTAGGTATGTGTCCCTTTTTTATCCCCGTGAGGATCTGTATAGCTGCACGATACTCTTTTTGAAGAAAGCACAGTGATTTGTAAAATCTGTGGGTTTGAACTTCTGTTCAAGAAAAAATGAGTATTTAAGCAGTCTGAGGCTTAAACCAAGGAGGCAGTTCAGCTCTAGTCCCTCCATTAATCCTGTGTCCTCATCAGAGCTTTGCTATTTGCAGCTGTATCTTGTTGGGACAACACAAGCCCAGGTCAGCATCTCTGGTTTTCCATAGGGGTGAATTTGCTCTGGGGCCCCACACCACAGTGGGGTCGCCCACCCAGACGGGGTGACCTGGCTGCCCAGAGGGTCCTGTTGCTGTGAGACCTCCCTGTCCCCCTCCGCTCCCCTTTGGGCAGGGCTGGATCTCGCCGCTTCTTCCCTGTGATTGTCCCTGTGAACCGCAGCACTGACAACTGCCCTGGAGAAGGACCCTTACAAAAAACCAGTCTATTTTCCATGGAAGTAAATACTTTCACTCTCTATCTAATAAAGCCATAGCTCTTTTGATAGTTACGGACAACATACTACTTGATTTCAGTATCATACATAAGTCATGATCCTTGCATGTTGTTTTTAATCTTGGCCTAACTTGCATGCAAAATAACATTTCCAGTTCAACTCAGCAGTGTGTGCTTGTATGAAATGGGAGGAAAAAAAAATCAATTATGCTTCTTCCAAAAACATCTAAATTACAGTCCATTTTTTGCTGCTGGTATGACTTAGCAATGTAGAATTAACTTGGTTTTAATTATCTTGCCGTGCTCTTCTTCAAATGGTATTAAAGTATTGAAGTCAAAGGCTATTTTTGTGAACTTTGAGAGTTCATCAAGAAGGGCAAGCTGTACATGATGAACACACATGTTTATTCATTATGATTGTCTTCTGGCATTGCAGGCTAACAGATTCCTAAGTAAAAAAACAGAGCACCGTGCTGATAGTTTTTCTCTTTTCTAGCTACTCAAATGGTCTTTTTTGTCTCTCAAAAAAAGACAATTCTTTGTACTTTTCTCCAGTATGTGCATGGTGGTCAGTACCCAAATGTGACATTGTACACAAATAGGTAGTTGAAAATCTGAGTGTAAGCAATGGGTTTCTTGATAGTTGAATCAAATCAAATAAAGTTTTAATAATCAGAGGTTGTGGGAATGTGAGAATGAAGAGTGTTGTGCCATGGTACTGCACCCGGGGACTTGCAGATTGCAGTTCTCGAATCCAGATCTATTTTTTTGTGCATCTCCATCCTTCCTTTCTTCCCTATTTCTACATTCACAGTGTGTTTACCTTTTTTTCCCCCTAAGCTCTGACTGAATATAATGTTTCAGGTCCTTTTTTCTTAGGCTTTTTGGTTTGCTGCAGAGGTTGTGAAAGCAAACATTTTTTTGAGTTAACACATCTATTGTTCTCATGAACTATAGTGGGAGTTCAGTGACTGTATAACAAATTGGGAGCAAGTTAATGATTAAATTTCTAATTTTGTATCCTGAAGCTTTGCTGTATTTATTTTTTTTTTTTACTGTAAAGTATTACATCATTTATCACATCGCACATTTGTTTGTTCTACAGAGTCGTAGTCTCTTAAACCTGTACATTTTCAAGTCAAATATTTAAAGTATCAATTTAAGAGAAACCTCAGACTTAAAATACTTGGTATTAAATGTGCTATTTATGAACAGTGACATTTTTGGGCCGTTCCACCAGCAGCCTTACAGTGATGCTCAGGAAAGTATAGTACCATGGTCTGATCTCAAGTATTGAAATTATATTGCACAGATTGTTTTCATCATCTTCTTGGATGCAATTTTCAGTGTTTTTTTTATTTGCTGAAGCTCATTCAAATTATTAAGTAAAAACGGAATTATTTGTAGTTCAGAAATCAAATAACTAACTCACGGTTTCAGCACTGATGCAGATTCCATCCCTGTAATATGTAGAAAGATCTTTGCCACCTTATAAATATTTACTACTTTTAACTAAACAAATAAGTTCTACTTAAGAACAGCTGCTGTTGTGCCTGTCCATTTGACAGACATCTCCCCCCTCCCAGTTCAGTATGATTTATTTTAAAAATATATTTATTTTGCATGCATTCTATGGTATTGACTAATTCTTTGTTGGTTTTTAAATCAAAGGAGTTGTAAATTCTTTGCTAAAGGTAATTGGTCGCGGTCTCAAGCCCCATTTCTGGTGACGGAGAGAAGGGGAAAGGGAAAGATGTTGCGTTATGAAATTTGCTGGCTATTTTTCTCATATATTTCACCAGCAATCAATACGATCTGTTGCCAATTTTAAAAATAATAGCGTATAAACCCAGGGTATATGAAGTTACAGTGAGTGCTGAAGTAAAAGTAGTAGTTTTTAGGTTTGACATAATTTCCTGTTCATTCTTTTACTTACCTTACTACAGGGAGATGAGGGGCTGGTGTATATTGCTTCCCTGAGCCAGACGGTATTTTAAAAACACCAGCCAAAATGGATGAAATTTTACTTCCACTCTGGGTAGTGTCTTGTTCCTCTTGCAATTATGTTTTTTCAACTCATAACAAGCTGTTTCTGGAGGGGTATTTTAGCACTTTTGCATGCTTCAGTGATAGTGGTTTGGGGTCTAAAATTGTTTTTTGGTATATTCTGTTACATCCAGAAATACATGAGGGGAGGTAAATCATGGGAGGGATTTCTGCCAGAAACAGGACTGAGCTTCAGGGTGATGCACAATCCCAGGAGCAAACAGTTAGCGGAAATCTTTGCAGCATAGCAAAGTGGGTTTTGTTTGGTTTTCTTTTTAGACCATCCATTGCAATAAGCTTTTTCATATCCTAGAAATGGAGGATATGAATATCTCTAGGTAGTTACACCAGTTCTGTTTTCTTGTGACTTAGATATCCAACTATAGGGGATAGGTTGTTAGCCAGTTATATGATCACATTGATTACATGGAGAAAAAGATGCAACACAAGGGTCCTTTCCAAACCATTCTGTGAAAGATTGAGACCTTTGGATCTTTATGGAGCATTTATAGAAGCGAGATTGCAAAGCTTGGTAGCATGTTGGTTCCAATTTACAGCTAATGTTAACTTTCTAAATAATTCTTCAGATATATTGGGAAGTGATCTTTGTGTGTTTGGGGGGTAAAAAAAAATAGAATATTCTTCAAGTGCAAAGCAAATACTGGTAGGTATTGATTTATTTTGCAAAATGAATTGTCAGTATTTGGTTTAGTTGGTGTAAAGATTTATTTATTTATTTTCAGTTTAATAGTTGTGGCAATTTTTATAAGTGATGGACGGTAACAGTATGAAAATCTGGCTTCTAGGTGTGCTGTTGTCTTGGTGCTTCTAATTAGATGTGACATGGAGCTGCTGTTTCACTGCCTGGCAGCGACTTGTGCCCTATAACCATAAACAAATTGATTTGATGTGATGTGTTCAACAAAATAACCAGAAATAGATGTATGGTCGTGGAAATCTTTACTGGTTATGTAGTTGTGTGTTTGTACTGCAATGTTCTGTCCAGAACTTTAATTGAAAACAACTCGGTGTGGTTTGGCTGCTTTGCTATGTCGAGAAAGATGATTATATACAAAACCTTGGCTGCCTTATAGCAGCTATTCAGAATAAGCTATATATAAATCCTCATCTCTTCTGGCCTTGTTAATGTTGAATTTCAGAGGAAAAGTGATCTCCTGGTTTTTACCAGGGAAAGGGTGGGGTTTGGAGGTTGTATGTGACAGGAGCTTCGTTTTGGTACAGACGGACCTTCTGTTTAATCTCTGAGGAGCTGTTATGATGATGAATCTTTTGACTGCATCTGCTTTAGTTCGTATAGGTTTAGCTAGTTCTGTGGCAACACAGGAGCCTGAAAAGTGATCGGTTCGTGACAGATATTATTGGTGCCTGTGCTTTTCTTTAATAGCCATCTAGCTGTTAATATTGGTGAGAAATGTTAACAGTTGTCAAGAAGATGGTATGTTTATGCAGTGCAGAAATAACTGTGTTCACTGCAGTCCTCTGATATTTCAAATTGTTGGTTCTAGGTACATTTGAGGTCCCTGTTGCTTTGACTACATTATTACTAAGGGTGTCATTTGTGTTACCTGAAATAATAATGTTTTGTTTGTAAGAGTGTGCTTTTCTAACATATTTTTGCACACTGTTTTGTAAGTAATTGTTTAGCTACATCACGTCTTTAATAAGAAGCGATACCACTTGTTTTTCTCAGCTCTGCTAGAAAGGTGAATGTGATCACGCTGTTTGGGTTGGGGTGATGGAAGGATGGGAGCTGGGGATGAGCTGGGACCCCCCAGCCCTGCCCCAACCTGGGCAGCACCGAGCTCCTCCTCAGAGCACTTCCAGCCGTCATTCTGCTCCCCTCGCAAATCCCCAGGTTTTGCTGAAAATTTCCAGGCAAGGAGTATTTGTGCGGCTCCGGCACATTTCAGAAGATGTGCTGTGCTCCAGATGGAACTGTCTGCAACTGGCATCGCTGTTGCTCTACAGAAAACATTTCTGCTCTAGAATAAAATCAGCCTATAAATAATTCACTTTTTCTTTCCAGCAACATTTTTCCTTCAAAAATGTAAGCCTTTTAAAATGGGACTTTTAAGCCCATTAGTGAGATCTAAGAGTTATGATTGGTATGCATTAGAAAGCGGTATTGTATATTTTACTTCCATGGAAACTGGCATTTGTGATGCATATTACTGTAACTACAGTGGATAATAACTTTCCATATTTTTAGTTTTGATGGCAATATCCGTGTCAGTAATCAGGTGGTTAATGCTGCTGGGTATGACAGTCAGAATTGTAAAGCACTTTTTCTGCGTGGAAAACAAAACTTTTCACCATGAATATTATTTCCATTACCAAGAACTTTTATCCAATAGTCTAACTTTTTGAATTTATTACACGAAGATTAATAGTACCCGTTTTATAGATATTAATTGGATACTTCAATGCAAATATAAGTAAGTACTAGCTGGTTCAGAGGCTTTACTCTTAACATATACGCTTGAATATGTTTTTCATTTTCTTCCTTCCCCTCAGAAGAGCCGAATGAAACCCTGGGCTGACTGACCTCACATGCACACACTCACAATGCACAAACTCTTACGCTCTCATTAATCTCCTGTATCTGTAATTTGCACTGCAGCAAATCATAAACCCTTATGCAAAGAAAATCATTAACTACATAAACTTTTTATTAATTCAGTGTCACACACTGTATTATTAATGAACTTTCTGTTTGTTTGTTTTCTCTTTTAATATCCAGTTTCAGTAACCATATTTCAGTATTTGCTATTAGACTACCTGAGTTTTTTAAGAACTATTTATGTGATGACTCAGTCATGCTTAAGCAATATTGGAGGAAGCCTTTGTTCTATCAAAGACATAAATGGTGATATAAGATTTAAGGAAAAAAAAAAAAAATCAATCTTTTCAATTTTTTTCAGGGCCAAAGGAAATCATCACAGTTGGGTTTAATAAAGACTAAAAGGATGTCAGTGAGTAAGAGCACTTAAAGAGCAGCTACGTTGGTGTTTGTACTAAATTGCTCTCCAAAGAAGAGCTCCACATAAAACCAAAGGTCTGCGGTTTACCTGCTTCTGACACTTTGAAGTTAAATGCAGGTTTTCTGCTGCCTTGTTTGCCTTTAACTCCTCCATTCAGCTCATGTAATTGCTGTTTAGCAAGAATGCCTCAGCAATTCGTGATAATTGCTGAACAGCCGACTTTCTGCATGTCACACAACCTGTTTCCCTGTACAACTGGAAAGTACAGTTTTTAGTCGTAGCTTAGTAAAATAGTACGTGCAATGTGTCAGAAGTACTGCTGAAAATAAGATGTAGCTCCTATTTTGTTGGCTAACTAGCCTCTTCTGGATTTTACTGGTGTCAAATGTTTTTAGTGCTCATCGGGGGGACATGCAGATGTTTAACTATCACGAATTGTCACAAATATTTCAGATAAAGTTAAACATGTGCGTAACATTTGTGGTATTGTGGCCTTAATGAATGATTATTTTAAATACAATCTTCCTCCAATATGTAACTCACTTCAGAATGAAATTACCGTCATATTTTGTAACTTATATTTTTTGGTTTTTACAAGATATCATGTAGAACAGAAAATGAGGCCCACTAGCTCTCTATATGGGATGACTAGTAAAGAGTATCTCAATAAATTTATCCGTAACTAAGTTTATTTTAAAAAAGAATAAAATCATGAAGACTACACCCTTTGTCTGAGATAGTTGTCTCCCCACACCACAGTTCACACAGCTGGAAAATCTAACAGCAAAAGGTCTAACATCCAAGTTCCATTTTTTCACTGTTTTATTGTTATTAAAAATCTCTTTTGTTCCCAGTATTCCACAAAAAGCAAAGCTGGTGACTATTCCAGACCTTGCTGGGAAAGCAGAGGCACCGAGTCCATTCCTTATGAGTCTCATTTCTCTGTGACACATTTTCTGTACAGACTTTTTCATTAATGATGCCATTTGATTAAACAAAGTGTGCGCCACGTTAAAAACCAACCAATATTTGTTTAGTTGGGGTGGCTAAAATGTGACAAACTCGTTCGTGGGAAATCCTGTCCCTTAAAAACTCCTTCAAGCATCGCTTGCAGAAAATTCTGTCGTGTGCAAAGATATTTGATATGGACAAGAAGAGATTAATAACAGTGGAAAATGGTGAAAATCAGAGATATGTACTCTTAAAGCAGCAGAAAATATGCACCTGACACAATCAGCAGTACTAACTTACCTGTGCTAAGATTTAGTGCTGCCTCAGTATCAGAGTGGGATAATTCATCTTGGGCCGACTCGTTGGGCATCCAATATGGACTAACAGGTTTGAAGTCAGCGTATACTTTTCTATATTTTGGTGACAGGAGATTGTAAGAACCAATTGCTCACTGGCCATTTCCAGATGCCAGTAAATGTACTGGGTCTTTCAAAGGGAAAGGTGTTTCATGTGTTGTGTGCTTGTGGGGGTTTGGGTTGGTTGGTTTTATTGCTCTTAGCAAAGGGGAGCAGGAATGGAAAGCTGTGTGAGTCTGAGCATCAGCTGCTGATGCCTTTTGCTATGGTTATGGGGTTCCTCTGTCAAAGGTGTATGTTTCCTTGGTATGGAGGGAGCATCGCATAGCAAGAAAAAGTGTGATAATTATTGTCATGGAAGTCTTGATACAGGTTTTGGAGCAGTAACAACTTTACATCTAAGGATTTAGGTTAAATTCTGGAAACAAAAATCAGATTTTTAGTCAAGCAGTCTTAGGAAACATATTCTATGAACAAAATAATCCGCAAAACAGAAAACTAATTTCCAAGTGTGTATATGTGTTTCCTAATATATGTTTGTTTCTTAGAACACAGAGTATGGCTTCTAGGTATGAAATATACTGATGTTTTAAGTAGCAAATATGTAGTCTTTTGCATTAGATTTTTTCTTAATAGTGGTTTGTAATTAGTATCTGTTTCTAGTAGAAAAGAAAATAACTGTTAAAAAGAGTCAATTTTCTGTGTAGAATGAAGTCTTACAGAGAAAAGTTTCTTCTCATTGTTTGTCATGTGTAGCTATTCTATAAATATGAATGTAACTCGTGGGTTTTGGTTTTTAAAAAAATCTTCTGATACTTTCAGACGTACATTTTCACTGCTAAAGGAAACAAAAAGATGGAGGAGTGGGAGGCACATGAGAATTTTGGTAGCTGGTTCCTGGGTTTCTTCTTTCTGGGTTTGTATCTGGTCTTGCAGTATATTTGAATGCACACAACACACAGAGTTTATGAACCAATTTTGGGTTTTTTTAAATTATTATTAACAGATTTTTGTGCAACCATGTGTATGTATCTAATACACCCACATATGTGTATGACATAAGAGTGAACACAGTTTACAACTGATAATCAATACATATCTTATTGACTACTGAACATCTAAGCATCCCAAGAACACGACAAGCTCTCGGATGCTGAGAAAACTTTCTCCTCTCTCTGTTGTTGGGAGTTTTCTCTGTGCCTGGGAAATTAAAGGGTTTCTGTCATCAAGACTATTTCTGTAAAAGTTTTTCTTCACTATTTCCCCAGAACATTTCAGGGGTTGTTCTGCTGTGGGGAGGGGAGGAATGGAGAAGAAATTGGAAAAGGTTTGTGGTGCTCTGGCCCCGTAGTTTTGGGCTTCAGGGCCGTGTCACAGAGAGAAGAGAAACATCAACTTCTCTAAAGCATAGATGGAAATCCTCGGAATGTTCAGAACAGTTGCCTTTCTTTATTTTTCCCCCTTTTGAGTCATGTTACTAAGGAGCGTATCGTGAGATTGGTGATACCTGTTTCCTCTCACTGACTCCTCTCTGTATAAATAATCGAGCAGTCGCTTTGCTGTGCAGGTCATATTACTGCATTCAATAATAGGGCTGAAAAAAGCAATAATGTTAAAATCCATATTTTAAAGATATACGCCCAAACCTTTTTTTTTTTTTTAATAATACATATATCCGAGCCTTCAGAATAGAAGCAAGAGCTTCCTAGTTTTATACTTCAATGTTTTGGGGTTTTTTTGGCATGAAATATTCCTTTCTTTCCTCTCAGCATGCAGGGCTGTCTGGAAGAAAGTGATACTTTACAGGCGTATTCACAGACATTCTCTCTTCTTTTTTTCCCCAAAACACATCAGACCATACCTTCCAAGAATACATAGGAACCACTGTAGTAATTCTAATGAGCTGGAAAAAATTAAGGGTTTTTTGTCTACAATACAACACTGTCATGGTGTCCATCTGTGATATATACAGTATGTTAAATATCATTGATAGGGAATAAGAAATAGGTGTAGAAATATTGTTCTGTAGTTGATGTAAAGTCAATGAAGTGACATTTCTTATGTGTTTGAGTGATCAACCTTTTCTTAGTGTTTATTCAAAAGAATGTAAAATACTACTTGTTTTTAACAAAGCTTTATTATGTTAATGTTAACAAACAGTTACACAAATATGAAATGCTAGTTAGAGAATAAAAGAAAGCTTTCAAAAAACAATTTCTGTTTTAGTTCCTGAAAATAAGTCATTTGGCTTAAAAGCAAAAGCCTTACGCTCTAATTATCATGCTGTGGCTTAATTTTGTTACTTTTTATTTTTGTATGCATCTAATAGTTTCTAAAGTTTAGCTGAATTATGTTACACAAGTCGTAAGAGATTATCATATGTACTTTTCCAGATGTTGTGATTTTCATATTTATAGATGAATCTTATTTATTATGTGTTGTCTTAAAAATTCTGAATGGAAGTGCCTGTGTATTCAAAAATAACTTTGTAGGTACGGTTTTGGAAGCACATAGTAAATGAGATGGCATCATATTTGTCTGTTGCCTATGAGGGATGTTTATTTATCATCCCTTTGTATTTGCAGATTGTTTCAGAGTGAGAATTTAATGAAGTATTTGAAGATTAAAACTGCATCCTGTATTGACGCTAATCTAAATATTCATCCACTTAAATGGTATTAGCACGCTGTAAACTTCAGAATTATCACTTTGCTGTGTGATTCAGTATCAGTATGTTAAAAAAGGTTGAAGAAATTGATTTTTCACTGACATCCAACATCTGCTAGGCTTTCAAAATGACAAGGCTGAGGTAAGGAAAGGCTATGAGGCATAATTTTCTGCTTCATTCTATTTCCAGAGCGTAATTCCAATACTGAGCTGAAGGTATCGGTGGGTTCTGTTCCACAGCTCACACACTGCATATAAATGAACCACAGCCCGTATTGTGAAATCAATGCTTATAGACTTTGTTCTGTAAAAGTCAGGCATTCACAGCCTCACATCAAAATATTATATTAATTTTAATGTAAATGGACATCTTGTGTCCTCTTCTTTGTTGTTGCTGTTTTCCTGAATAATAAAACATGAAGGAAATTACTTTTTTTTTTTTCCCCTAAGGCAGTAATTGCTGTTCTGCTGCATCTTAGTCTCAACAAGTATTTCATAAATAGTCTGGGGATTGCTCACCTTTTCATGAAAAGGTACATTTTCTGAGTTCTATGACATGGTTCAGTGTAAGTTACTCTGAATTTATGCCTTTCACTGACAAGCATATGGTATTATTTGCTTTGTCTTTCTCCTTAAAGTAACTACGAAGGTTTGCAAGAACTAGTAAAACAGACCTATTAATTAGATCAAATTAAAATAAACTTGCTCTAAGAAGGTATAGGTAGCTGGTTACAATTCCCCTTTCTCCTAGGCATAGCTGTTAATTTTTCTCCCTTATAGCAAACAATGTCTGTTCATTATCAGCAATTTTCTTCTAACCTTTATGTCATTTAGCGTATATTTATATATATTTATATATTTTTAAATATTTATAGATTTATATTTTTTTGTTTTGTCCTTATGATGTTTCATGTTCCAGTAGATATTTGGCTCTTCACATTTA
This sequence comes from Streptopelia decaocto, assembly GCF_964273445.1. Lineage (NCBI taxonomy): Eukaryota > Metazoa > Chordata > Aves > Columbiformes > Columbidae > Streptopelia > Streptopelia decaocto. The sequence goes on along the minus strand of NC_138659.1, from coordinate 65,422,661 downwards.
CTATCAAGATTTAATTTGAGGGAGAGGCAGAAAGGCATAAAGTAGCTGTGCTGGGTGTATGAAGATGCTTGACTTTGTGAGTGAACTTGTTGGGCTGGGGGGGTGTTTGAGAGCTTGAAATAGTATTTACCTGCACTGCAGCCTGAGATATTGTGGTGTTACTTGGTGAAACCTGGAGTTGCCAGAAAGAAAAATCAAGGGAACTATTCATCTGGTTTGGGTTGATAAATAAAATGAATTTACTTTGTGAGCGAGCTTGTGACTGCAGCCAAAGTTAATAAAAATCTGAGATGAACTTTGCTTGTTACGTTCAAAGGCGTTTTCCTTCAAAAAAAAAATGCTTTCCGTCAGATCCTGACGGAATATCGGGAGTCTCCTTGCGTACGGGTCGTACGGGCTGCGATCCGCGGTCGGTGTCCCTGCATGGGAGCCAAATGTGCAGAGATACCGATGTGTCCTTGGTCCCAGCCGTCCCTCGGTTCTTTTCTGTGGTCTCGCCCCGAGGAGGAGGGAAGGGTGAAATGCTGGGGGTCACCTCGGAGGCTTCCAGGGTGTTTTACAGTAGAGAAATATTTTCACTGTGAAGTCACCCACCGCCGAGCTCTGCGCAAAGTTGTCTTTGGAGTCAAAGGAAGCTGCCTAGGACGAGGGTCTGTACTGACAAACTGTAAGAAAGCTTTTGGTAACCTTTTTTTTTTTTTCCCCTTTTACTTCTTAATTATGCCTTTTTCCCATATTTCGCTCATTGTGCAGTTTGCTGTGGTCAGAGCTCACTGCTGCCTTTCCTCAAACCACTAGATGTTGCCGTACCAGCTCCTATTTTCCTTCCGACATTCTCTTTTTCGAACAGGACTCACTGCTTTCTGAGGAACGGATCTTCAGAAACATTAGTACTTCTGTGTGCTGCTCTTTGACTGGATGAGAAAATCCAGCTGTAAAGGAAAGTAGGTTTGCATGAGGTGGCTCCTGTACAAGTGTTATGGTGGCCGGTGGCCTTCAGCGCTTGGGTATTTTCCTGGTCTGCTCAAGAGTTGCACAAGAGTTGCCTCATGTTGCAAAAATACTTACAGCAATGATGCAAAACTAAGACTGTCCATCTTTTGTGAGCCATGCCTTTAAAATGTCTAATTAATTAATGCCAGTTCTGGGCATTAAGATCCAGAATTTATACAGGATTTCGGAAGAAACTCTATATTGTCAAAATAGATGTATCACTAAAGGAGTGTAATTAAATGACCAGGATAACTTGGTGTTAAGAAAAAAATAATTGTGTTTGAGGTGTGTGTTTGTTTGTTTGTTTCTCCTGCTTAATGATCCATTTCTTTCCTGAAATTCTCTCCCATAAGGGCTTTATAATTCAGTGGACTAATGAAAGGCAGGATAAAAAATGCTGATAGTTTCCCTTTCAGTCCCTGTAATATGAAGGTTTGTCAGCATTCCTTAACCGGGAGGTTACTTTCTGACCATCGTTACGATAGTTTCATTATCTATTCAAACAGAAGGATTTGGAAGTCTTTTTCCAACCTGAATCATTTAGAGCAAGACTTTTAAGGAAAAAAATCATAAGAAAATTGAGATTTGAGTGCTTAGACTCTGGAAAATCCCAGGAATAATGACCTCTTTGTTTGATAATAACATGCAGAACTACATAGGGGAGTGATTTTGGAAGGAATTTTTGTTGCAGGTTCATATGCTGCCACAGCAAATTCACATAATTTGTGTTCCTGACAGTTAAAATATTAGTGTTTTAAATTGTAATAATTGTTCATGATGTTTCCATACAGCATGTCCAACATTCGTGAACTAACTTGAAGCCATATTATCTATAAATAAGCGACTAAAGCAGGGTGATAATTCTTTTCCTTAAAATAAATCTCTTTCCTTCCACAGGTATTTCTATTTTTTTCTTTGTTTTTTAACACAGCTTTGGAGTGGTGAACAGTTTAATTATGCATCAGAGGTTTTTGGTGTAAATGGGAATAACCTTAATTAAAATGACAAAAAAAAAACCCAAACCTACCACAATTGTTTCTGTAGGCAGTTATTTATTTGTTTGCACTATAGAGGAACCTTTAATCTTGGTATTACAGCTAAGCTTATAAATGATTGTCTTACTCTTGCCTACATTACTGGGCATTCGTAATAGACATCTTAACAAAGCTTGAAAGAAAATACTATCTTTAAGTGATAATGGGAAATGCAGGAGGTTAGTGGCAAAGCTTAGAAAGTTAATACAAGTTTGCTTCTTCAAACTCAATGCTGTTCCAAAGCAAATTGATAATTAGTATAGCATTTTAATTTCTCTTCGGAGCTGAAACAAACAGTTTCCCTTTCAAACAGACTTTGGTGGAGTGACAATACGGTGTCATGTGAAACAGTCCAGAAGGAATGTCCTTTAGTAAAGTTGTGCGGTGTGTTTCGGTGTTTTGGCTTTGGTGTTGGTTTGTTTGTTTTTCATTAATTAAGGACAGTCTTTTTTTAAGAAAAAAGTTGTCAAAGATCTCAGACACTGACATGTGTAAGCAATTGGTCACTAGGTAGATTTATTCTTCAGTAATAGATCCCTGCACGAGTGTGGGGTGAAACTCTACTGCAGAGATTGTATCTCAGTCATTTCTTTAAGAAGATATTTGAGGTTTTTGAGTTAAATTTTATCTTGCAATATAAGTATGAAGAAAGGGTTCTGAGCCTTTGAAGAAAAGTCTTAGGCTGTTGTTAATTTAGGTTTGTTCTAAACAATACGTTAGCAATGTGTAAGCACATAATAGCTTTTTAACTCCAAACACCTTTTGCATAGACTACTGAAGAGCTCCTCATAGGAACAGGTTTTTATAACATAAGTATGGTATATTCAAAGGGAGACCTAGGTTGATGGTACAGTGCTCCTTTTAATAAAACTTTCTGATAAAATGGGTGGTGAGGTTGTGTTTGTAGCTTTGTTAGGACTGGGGCTTTTGGTGAAAATGAGCCATGTATTGCTATTCCTGCTGAGCTGTATTTGCACAGGCTAGCTCAGTATTATTAGTGTATATATGATGGAGCAGGTGTACAAATAATTATATATACATGTATATATATTTATTTTGCTGACAATTCCTTGCACAGCTTTATAGTTTTGGCATATTTGGTTCTTCAGAACTGGTGACATTTAGTTCTGTCTTTCTCCCAAGGTGTAGACTGATAGTGAATCTGTCTGTGACGATCTGCTCCCTGAAGGCAATGGATGTTCTAATGTAATTTTATTCTAAACAAGACCATTAGTAAGCATGAATCCCTGCAGCGGGCCTAATCAACATACTCTTAACTCCTAATTTCTTTCATTCTAGGCAGAGCTAGTGAAAGGGAACCTGCAAAGCGTTGGGCTCACGCTCCGCCTCGTGCAGTCCAAGGAAGACGATGCAGGACACGTTGTCATCGAAACCGTGACTCCGAACTCGCCCGCCGCAGCTGCTGATCTACAGAGGGGAGACAGACTGCTGGCAATTGGCAGTGAGTAATATGGCAGCGTTCAAATTTAGGGTCGTCTTGCAAATGGGGTGGACGTGTCTGCAGGCAGTTCAGCCAGACCGCCTTTCTCAACAATTACAGTTATGCCCAGCACTCATAATAAAAGCCAACATTTGTATTATTTATGGCCACTTAAGGTTATCATTCACTTGATTCATTTCCTTTCATATTTATTTAGTCTTTGCAAGGTAAAAGCAAAAATAAAGTTGAATAAACATTTGAATGTAAATATGTTTTAACTGCTCCAGTAGTGATGCTGTGAGGTTCTCTACTTAGTTTCTTCCAGTGATGTTACAAAATGTCCTTAGTTTACAAAGAAAACCATAATATTTAACATCCTAGGCTTGCATACTCAGCAGTTAACATAAATGTGCGAAGTAGAGTAAGGAAGAAATAGTAGAAACATACTTTTGAGTATGTTGTCTGACACGTCAAAATGACCCAAGAAGATCTGCTGAATATTCAATAGTATTTTTTTGTTTTAGTATCAATTTTTGTGAGCTTTGACATGTAGGAGCCTTTGTATTTCTTTTTAGAAATCTACTCTGAGAGTCTCATATTTAAATTGTAACTGGCAGATCAGTTTTTCCTCAATGCAGCATTATCCTTGACTTTTGTGAGGGAGGGGGTTGTGGGTTTTTAATAAAGATTCTGTTGAAATTGCTGGAAGTCATGAAGTGAATTGATACTAACTTATGTTCTACAACTTAAAATTAGACTGTTTCAATACTTATGTTTTATATGGACCATATCACCAACAGAAAATTAGATCATAATGAGAAACTGATAGTGGAAATATTACAGCATTAAACTTAAGAATAGGAGAGTGGACAGAAGGACAAATAAACCATTGATGAGAACAGTGGCTAATCAGCTTAGTGGAAGGAGCAGATAGGAGCCTGTTTATGATCGTTAAGAAATAATGCATGTTTTCTCTATTCTGCTGAATATTGTGGGAGTAAATTAAACATTATAGTAGGCAAATGATCCAGCTGTTACACTTAAGTTCAGCTCTTCTGTCATAATTTATTTCCTCTGTTAGTGGTAATAATACTGTTGCTCACTACTAAAGATCTAAATGTATTTGTCAACTGGTTTTGGCCATTTAAATTGTTACCATGTTTTCAAATCTAACAATTTTTGTCTTTTTTTTTTTTTTTATAGGTGTTAAAATCACATCCACTGTGCAAGTGTTGAAGCTCATTCGACAGGCTGGGGACAGAGTTGTAGTCTTTTATGAAAGGCCCGTTGGCTACAATCAGCACGGTTCGGCACTGCAGGATGGATTTGGACAATTGGAAGACTCTGCGTTCTTGACACAGCCAGAAGATGACCAAGCTGGTTTATCAGCTGATGTTGATAACAGAGATTTTGATTCAGAATTTGAGGAATTAGCTTCTGAATCACCTGAACAAAAAGAAGAACTGCCAACAATTCCGAGTCCCAAACGTTCGGCAGTAATGCTCGCTGCTAAACCACTCGGAACTATCTCTCCGATTCTGAATCGAAAAATACCATTAGGAAGTTATCAGACAACATCGAAAACGCAAGAAAAAGATGCAGCTAAAGTGTCAACACCCAAAACTAGTGAGAGTTCAGATGCATCACAGCAATCAGGTAAACAATCCCAAGGATCCAGTACTAAGCCTCCTGTGCCACCTAGGCCACAAAGTAAGACTGTTTTGCCTACTAGTGAAACTCAAAATCTGGGAGAAACTGCAGGTGTATCTTCTGAAAAACCAGAGAGGCCACCTCCACCTACAAATAACGGAGATAAATGTACGGAGAAAGTAGTAAAGAATAATGATCAAACAGAAGACCCAACGATATCGAAAGTAATAACAGCACCAAAACAAGATAATTTAAAAGATGGACTTTCAGAAAATGCACGCAGTTACAAAGATGGTGGAGATGATCATCACACATGGGAATCACCAGAAATTCCTTATAAAGTTCTGCAAGGCCGATGGCCAAGGACAAGAACATCCTCCTGTCTATTTGAAGTAGAAGGACACCATAAATACCTTAATGTTGCACTGTGGTGCAGAGACCCTCTCAAAGTAGGTTGTTTTATCTGCTTAGGATATGCAAGCATAAAACTTGAAGAAATTGCTTTCGATTGTATAGCTACATCCTCAATGGAATATACTAGAACATTTAAGCTGGCTGCTCCTCGACCGAAAGCAGCAGTCACTAGAACAGCATTGAGGAATTTGACAACACTTAAAGGATTTGATGAAAAATTTCGTTATGGCGATGTAACTTTACACTTCAAATGTTTAAAAGAAGGTGAAGCGGATGATTCAAGCTTTCTCCTGGAGAAAGAAAACGAATGTCCATTGGAAGAAGAAGCTCGTGCAGTTCAGAAAGAGGATTCTTATTTGGGGCCAGTTGTTCTCCCAGAGAACAAGCATAAGTTTCAAGATACTCACTTTCAGAATCCAACTTGGTGTGATTACTGCAAAAAGAAAGTATGGACTAAAGCGGCTTCACAGTGTATGCTCTGTGCTTACGTTTGCCACAAAAAATGTCAAGAAAAATGTCTTACTGAGACACCTTTTTGTGTAGAAGCTGAAAAGCGACTTGATCGAACTGTGGGAGGTGGAGTGGAAGGACAGGTGGCTCCCCAAGCCGCGTCCTCTCGTGTCGATTCCGAATCCAAATCCATTAACAGAACTGCAGGTTTCACCAGGCAATTCTTCAATACAAGCACCCGCTTCTTAAACCTTCGTCAAGTCCCCAAAGCTCGCCTTTCTGACCCAGGAACAGAGGTGGTAGAACCTTCACCAAAGCACACACCAAACACTTCTGATAATGAAAGCAGCGATACTGAAATCAGTGGGCCGAGCAGCCCTTCCAAGCGTGCGACAGGTACCGGGATAAAGTTGGTCCGAAAGGAGGGGGGTCTGGATGACAGCGTCTTCATCGCCGTTAAAGAAATTGGACGCGATCTCTACAGAAGTTTACCCACAGAGGAGCGTTTTCAGAAATTGGAGTTTATGTTGGATAAGCTGCAGAATGAGATAGATCATGAGCTGGAAAACAATAATTCGCTTGTTAAAGAAGAAAGAGAGGCAACCGACGCAAGGAAAAAAGCATTGATTTCTGCTGCGCTGGCCAAGTCAGGGGAAAGACTGCAGGCCCTGACGCTGCTGATGATCCACTACAGAGCGGGCATTGAGGATATTGAGTCTTTGGAGAACTTGTCGGTGGAGCGACAGGCCAAAAGGGTGACGAAAGATTCGGAGGAACCCAATGTAGCAGAAGAAGTGGAAAATGAAGATGTCAGTCTGACGGAGGCGCCAACAATCAACATCGTATCGGAAGAAGCAGTTGATCCACCTCAATCGGTAGACTGATATTTACATATTTAGGCATTGAAAAAAATGGACGAAAATAATACTTTGCACTTAATTACAAACACACAAATGAAATTAAAACACTGGTATAATGTACTTGTCCCGCTTCTCCACGGTTATTTGCCTGTGTAAGAGTACAGCTAATAATGGTTCTTCTCCAGCTACAGCACCATCATTTTGTTAAGCTGGCTGGTTAAAACTGCATTTTGGGGTTTATATTGGAAATTTATTTTTAATAAGTTATTTTTACTTTTTCTAATTATGTAACCTTATCATTTCACAATGTGTGGTGTCCTTAATGTATTACTTGCCCTCTTCCGCCACCTTTTATTTTTGCGTTAATGTTTTCAACAGGACACTGCCAGGATTTTCAAAATGTTTAGTTTCCATTGTATGACGAAGAAATGATAAGCTTGTTGCATACCTGAGCTGATGACTGACACAGAAGTCAGTGAGGGACCAGGCTTTAAAACGTTGATCACTGTTACTGTACATCTTCTGGATGGTTGTGTATTTTTTTGCCAAACATATCATGAAAGCAAACACAAGGTCTTTCATTTTGTCTGTTATTAATATTTCCTGAAGTTAATGTTGCATATCACTTGTTTTCATATTTTTGTTAAATACAATAACTTTTCATAGTTTGTAATTATCATGAAATATAGTAATGCTATGCTAAAAAAAAGAAATTCTCCTTAGAAATTTGGGCTATTGTATCCTGGTTGAATAATACTAGATATCAAAGTACATACCAATATCTCGTAATAACTTAATTAGGAATATTTTTGAAGTAAGAGGCTGGTTGCATTCCAGAAAAAATTGTATGTTTAAGTATTGTTGTATTATCTGATAAGCTGACAGAGGAAAATTGTTCTTCATAAGAGTTGGAGGTTTCATTGCATTCTATGAAAAAGCATGGAATGATGGTTTAAGTAATTTAAGAAAAAATAGTATTTTGCTGCAGACTTTATCTTATCATTTCAGAAAGCTTAAGGTACAAAATACTTTACAAAATAGCTAAATGTGTTCTCTCAACACTTTTGAGTAATCATATAGCGGTAAGTCGCATTCAGCTTCTCAGATGAGAGAGTCTGAGCAGAAGGATCATCTTTGTCAGAAAAATGTCCTATAGTGTATATAACATGTTTCATTTGAGTCAAAATAAGTGAGTCCAGTAGAGATGAGGAAGAATTTCAGCCAGCAGCTTTTGCAAAGAACTATCTGGTCTTGTGCTACGTGTAAACTGTGGATCTTAGCATCACCTGGCTAAGGCTGTTGTTCTTATTTATGTTCTGTAAACATGTCTTTGTTTCATCTTCTGTGTATAGAAATGCCATATAAAATATCATCTTTATTTTAGGTACTGTGTTGGATACTGGTGTCATTATCACTGGTAGTAGAAAAGAAAATGCCTTTGTAGAAATGGAGTTAAATCTAAGATGGTAAAATAACTCATTGAAATTTTCAGGCAGTCTGTAATGTATCTCTCGATTCAATTTGCTTCTCAGTTTATTTTGTGATGGGCAAAATTGAGAAGCGATGGTTGTCACAGATGGAAAAGCGTACTTGTGCTTCTAAAGGAAACGGTTACTTCCACTCATGCAACTACTTGCACTTTTTTGTGAGTTCTGGGCAGTTGATACTTATTTAGTCGATGTATGGAAAACACTATCCATGCTAAAACGGGCATGTGCCACACTTTGGAAATTAAGCTTCAGCAAATAATCGCACAAAATTAGCTTCCCTTATTGACTAAAAGTTATTTAACCTGTACTTGCTTGAGATGCCTATTGAGACTTCCCCACTCCATTTTCGTGGTGGCTTGATCTGCATTCATTGGTGGTGATCTGCGGTCAATCTCCATCAGTGTTCGCTCTTGTGGGCTACTATAGAGGTTTTCAAATATATCCAAGTACTTCATTTAAGCCCTGGTACACGTGACGGAGCTGTGAAAACAAAGCAAATACTGATTTAAAAGCTGCATTCAAGGTTTTAAATGTATTTGTGTAATACAGTGGGCAGGAAAAGCTGGATATAGTTTTCCTCGTATAGGATTGCTAATGATGATTGTAAGAGATAAATTGAACGTAGTGCAATATTTTTAAATATACTGAATGGGAAAAGGGCAAAATAATTGTATTTTTAGTGGTAAGAAGGAAAACAAAAAATTCCAATCTGGCGTTAATTACAATAAACGGTGAATCTCAAGGGGAAAATTGTAATACTACATTCCTGATGTAATCTTTGCTTCGTGCTTGATTGTAAATAGCTGAAAATAAAGAATACCACAGAAAACAAGAATATCTTGACTTAATAATATCGGAATAGGTGGCAGCTACACACAGTTGCAGAAGATCTGCCTAATATGATTTTGTTGGCTATTATTTTATCATGAGAATAAGCTTTAATAAAATAGTTTTGCTAAATTATCAACTTCTTTGCGTTGTGTTAATATTTTTTTTAAAAACATTTGTACTGCAGTATTTCGTCATTTAAAGCCACTGCTTAAAGAAAAGATCTTTGGAAGAAAACCACAAATTTTGCATTAAATAAAACTACCAATTGCTGGATTCATTGGGCTTTTATGCATTCTTTCTGTTTGGATATGTATTTTTGTTCTATACAGTTTTCTAGCAGATGTAGATTTCTTTCACATTGGTGATTCCAGTTGGTTCTTTGTGTAGGTAGATAATCTCATGAAATGGATGTTTGTGTATTGGCCTTTTTTTAAGGCCTCCAAGCACTGCTCAGATATTGCCCTTCAGTTATTAGTGATAATGGTCACCACTGGTTACATTAGTAGAATTTTGCTTGGGTAATCTTTTCCTCTGACTTGTCCTGTCCTTCATGAAATGTTAATGGATAACTAAACATGTCCCTACTGGTTTACTAGCTCATTTTTAATTAAGCAGTTTTTCCGTATAATTCCTTGTCCTTGTGTTTTTCCCCTCAGATTTGAAGTAAAATATGCATGGAAGTTTACAGCTACAGGGGTGGACTAAGGTGCGGGAGCAAATGAACCGAATGACTTTATCACACTTGAAATGGCACAGATAAGAATATACAAAATATGAACGAATCAATTTCATTTTACTTCCTGTGACTAAAGTTATTCCCTGACTGTCAGGAAAAAAGGGGTTGTGTTTGATTACTTATTCTTAATGACATAGAAAATCTAAAATGTATAAAAACTATTAGATGGTGGTGGGTTTTTTGGTGGGGGGGAGGGTGTACAAAGTCCCAACATGGGGGTGTGTGGCACTTAACTCTGTCTTCTGGTTTTACTGGGCAAACTGGGGTCAGGTACTGGTCTGTGAGGCCCCAGTGGAAACCAGGCTCCACCTGCAGAAGAGGAACGTGATCATTTCATCTGTCCTTGGGCCTCCTCGAGCTCGTCTGGTGTTGCAGATTAATGGGAACTCTTCCTTACTTTTGATGTGCTCAAAAGCACAAAGCCAAGCCATGAAGTAAGCCATTCTGTGCCTTTTAATATATATATAAATTGCTATGTTTGCATTCTTTTTGTATTTGTGAATTTAGGCAGTACATTTATTAATCACCTGGCAAATTAATGAACATGTTGTGTGATAATTTAGCATTCTAACATTGGTATATTAAATTTAATTGGATTAGCAAGTTGATGTTGACCAAAAGTGCTCAGTGAAGCTAAGTAAAATAACTTCTTCTGAGGCAAAGTTTCAAGTATCCGAGCGTTGTACAACATTACAGTCTGAATTTAGTTTAAATGACCATTGATATGTGCGATTGTTACTTATTCAGCGGCAGTGAAGTACTCAACATGTACTGTATTTAATGTCTGTCTCCAAACCCCTCCCAGCTTTGCAGGGAGGATTTCCATCTCTGTTTTATTCAAAAGAATTGAAGATACACCGCTACAAACATCTGTAAGTGGATTTTTCAAGTCAACCACAGGATATATTGCTGGGTCTTTTGCACCATTTAAGCCTCTTATGCTGTTTTGTCGTAATCTTCACCCTTATTTCAAGAAAACGGGATGTTTCAAGAAGATGGACCCAATTTAGCAGTGTATGGATGTCAAACTGCGTCCATCATTTTGAAACAGCCTGTATACAGGGGTGTCCCCAGTCCTGCACATTTGGCCTTTTCTCTTTCCCAAAAGTTAAATCTCAGACCAGCAGCCACATACCAGATGGATTTTTGGAAGATACCACGCTTACTTAATGCAGTTGCAGCTGTTTATGAACTGGAATGAAAATGTTTGTCCTGGGTTACAAATGGACTAGAACTGAGGAATCTTTTCCCATGACCTGAAATAGTGGTTGGCCTTTCCCTCCTTAATATAGAGTAAACAACAATGCATAAGGCAAATCGTGAGGGGGAGTTTTTATTGTTGTTTTTACTTTATTACAATAGATTATGGACTTCTTTTACATAACTTTAATGTGGTCTGGATGCATAATTATTGAGAAAGCAATACTTGAAGTCTGATCCACTATATTTTTTCATATTCTCTGACTATAGTATGTACACTTTACAAAACTATGTGTAAACATAATATCTATGCTGTAGTACATGAAACATCTGCAATTACATGAAAGAAGGCACATAAAGATTTTAATTTGACAAATGAAAAGGTACACCACAGTTGATAAGGACACTGGGATTGTTTTAAACCTGTTTCTTTCCAAGTCTGATTTTTTTCAGTGCAGATCAGGGCTGCCTAACACATTTCCTGTGTTAGGCTGTGGCCCCAGATGTTAAGAAATATTGGCAATATTGGTCATTTTTTCATTATTATTTTTAGCAAAGTTGATATTTTAATTCATTTTTTTTAAAGAAATACATGTTGAATTTCTAGATACGTATGCAAATACATGTAAAATCGGTTTTTGTTTGAACTGCTTATCAGTTTTCAGTATGTGCTAAGACTAAATACTGTGACACTGCAGCCTTTCTTAATCAGTCACTTAAGATGCATCTAAAATAAAGTTATGTTAAAAACAAAAGATTAAAAATACAGAAATAACAACAACTATTTTCATGCTGTTCTTTTTTCCCCTGTATGGGAAAGGAGCATTCATACCTACTTGTTTACCTGATGTTGTGTGGTTGGTTGGGGGCTTCATATTACACAACTGGTTAGTTTAAACTTCATTAAATGGTAGTGACTAATAGCTATAGACTCATCTGCTCAGAATACTGCTTTCCCCAATGTTTCAAGGAGAGCTCATATTTGAAATCAGGAAATATTTGCCTTTTACTTTACTAATAGATGATCTGAAGTTGATCAAAAACCTCCTAGTGAATTCCAGCCTTCAGCTCCTGTGGATTTACTTGCAAGGGTACAGTTTAGAGGGATGCAAAGTGGATAGTTTGAGCTTTGCTTATTATCTTTTTCCTTTTAATTTGATAAGACAGACCAAGCTTTTGCCAGTAACTCATGACTCCAAACAAAATATGAAATACCTTGTCAATGAGTTGACTTTGAAAAATAGTTAAAATTCACGTTTATACAGACTTATACTACACATTTAATCAAAAAATATAGTGTAATATTCAATAAAATTAAATACACAAAATAAAGATTAACACTATACAAATCCTCTATAAAAGCTTTTCCCTCCCTTATAAGGCAGCTAGCAGTCTGCTTTATAACCATGGGCGATGAATAATATACCTTTGGTTTTTTTGACCATTTCACTATTAAATGTACAGTACAACTAAAACCTATTTATGGATGAGATGTTTCACATGAAACACTGCATTTTGTACACCAAAATATATGGCTTTTTCACGTTATTCATCACTTTCATATTCCTCTTCCTCATCGCCCATGGGGTAGGACTGGATGTTGTTCTGGGTGTACATCTTTGTTTTCACAGGGCAGTTGTGATCCATGAGTATTGCCTGGAAGAAAACAGAGCATGAATATTCACTTTTCTGCTTAGCTTTCATGTTGAGTGTGATTAAGCTTGTTTTTTAGTTAATTAAGAACACGAAATGGGGTCCCTCTTTTTCACTCTTCAAACCCGAAAGAAACAGGACATCAGTTCAATGACACTTTACATTTCAAGTTATTTTGGGGGGCACAGACAGTGTGGAAGGTGTTTAGGCCATGGGGATAGATCCTGTCCCTTTGGCAATTACTGTGTTACATGTGAAACCCTGTCAGTGAGCAGGAAAGCACACAATAAACTTCATATCTCCAAGCAAACAACAGCAGCTTTTTTTTAATCTCTTTCCCTCAGCCTTAGTCAGTGTTAAAAACAAAAAAATAAATCAGTGTAGCCTACAAAGGTTATGAGGATGGATTAACTGGAATCTCAGGGATTCTACAGTCCAAATATGTGCAAAACAAAAGGTCTCTGGCCTCACATATGCCACTATTTCAGCGAGATTCTTTTTTGCACCTTCTGTTCGGCTCTTTCCTGTACAAAGCATGAGCAGCACATTCTGGCCTTCCCTTGCAGAGATGTGCCCTGCACAGGAACACTATGGCCATGCAAAGTTACGTTTTCTTTTCACCCAATTAAAATTTAGTAACTACAGTTTACACCCCAGTCAACCTGGTTCAGTATGAGCAAGGATGAAGTGCTGGGTAGGCAAAACCTACAGGTGGTGGCAGAAGTCGCAGCAAAGATTTGGTTTTGCTTTCCAAGACTTTTCCAACCCTGGAATCACAACAGAGATTGTGCTGCCTTGTAATTCCTTCAGGAGCTTCCAATCTGGTTGCTGAATGAATAGGGAATAATTCAATGGGTTCCCTCCTGCAGTAAGGGGGGTTTTGAGCCTGACCTGATATAAATCTATAGGAACAGCAAGTCTTGTCACAGCAGAGTTAGGGAGCAGATAAAGGACATTGCGTGAAAGGGAAAACATTCCTCAATACCCACTGCAGGTTGCAGGGGACTGGGCAAGATTGCGGACTTGGCCAAACATCATTCGTCTACACCATATACACCTTACACCTTATACAGATGCTTATACAGTGTCTGGACTCTACTGACTGCTCTAGAAAATTAAGTTATATTAAAAAAGAAAGAGTCAGGGTAAGACCTGTGGTACAGATAGGATAAGAGAAGCCATTAATTTGTAAGGGTGGTTGATCTGTGTGGAGAAGCAAAGGAGAGGAAGAACGTATTAAAAAAATGTATATACTGTACACACTATAAGGTATAGAGGAAAACATATATACTGTAGAAGACCATGAAGAAAACAGGTGATGCAGGAGGGTGAAATAAACTCTGCTGGTCCCATATTGGGGAAGTTAAAAGCAAAGATGCAGAAGAACAACAAACTAAAGGAACCATGCTATGCTTACCATTTTCTCCTCTTTGGCAGGTGGACTTCGAAGGAAAAAGCACAGAGGAGCGAAGAGGATATCCACAATTCCTATAATTGTCATGAGCCATGGAAACCCAATGGCCTTTGCAATGGCACCACCGGCAGAAGGACCTTGTATAAATAAGACGCTTTTTCTGAATACTGCTCAGACATAAAATTTTCAGCAGTCACTTTAAACAACAGTAATTTTAGATACAAAACTCCCACTTTACAAATTGATTTGAGGAATGTGAAGACATGTTTTTAATTCTCTGTGTCCTTACCCTCTGCTTCTGATTTCTTGCAGGAAACAACCACCCCAGCTCATAAAGGCTGCAGGTGCCACTGGGACTCACCCCAACCATCACAGCATATTTCTCTTAACTATCAGTGCATTATAGGCAGGAAAAGGCCAGACTTACCTATGGCGAAGCCCATGCAAAAGGCAACATCAGCTATCGCGTACACGCTGCCGTAGACAGACACATGGCGCAGATCTACGAGGTAGCCCATAATTGGCATCATGGAGGAGTCCACCATTCCTGGTTGTGAGGGAAGGAAACGTATTTCAGGAAAATACCACCTTTTCTGTTTTTTCTTTTAATGTTTTGGCCAAGTACGTGCTGAAAGGGATGCAAACGCAACTAAAGGGATGCTTGTTCTTTAATAAGCAAAATATTAATCTTAAAATAGACTGTATTATCCGTTCTTTATAAGGTCTTTACTGTGTCTGAGGGCACATTTGGACATGTATAGATGTATACATGTGACGTAGGACAAGAGAGATGTGAGCTTAGAGTGTATCAGCCGCTTCCCAGTGTCTCTGCAAAGGCTCCTTTTTCTCATCACCAACCAAGTACCTTTCATTTAGGGGAAAATTATTTTGTATGAACTTACACTTACTGTAGGCCTAAAAGACAGCATTAACCTCCAGTCAATCAAGATTATTTACGGTGATTTGACCAGGTCTCTTGAGCCACACTTGCATTGCTAGCAAGAAACAGCACAAGGCAGCTGATAAAACTGCCGAGATATTGGGGGTTTGTAGTTGTGCCTGTAACTTGTAACTATGCATCCCTCATGCTTGAAGATGCTCCAGAACACGTGTGTGGGTTTGGGAATCCTGATTTGGTGAAAAATAAATTAAGACTGTTCTGGTTGGTTTGTTTGTGGTTTTGGTTGTTGTTGTTGGGTTTTTTGTTTTGTTTTGTTGGGTTTTTTTTGTTTTTCTATTAAAATATCTATTTAAATATTTCCTACAACAGGAAAGACTTTGGGTCTTGAGCTGTGCGTTGTTTTTTTTCTGAAAACAAGGAACAAAACTCATGGACAGTTTGCAAGATCTGTTTAGGTCGATGGAGCAATTCTGGGCAGAATTTGGAATCCAGCTTGTCTAACAGCAGCCTGGGCACCATCCTTTAGTCCTTCTTGCTTTACCTACCAGTTTGGGCCACAGCTCAGGCTTCACTACTGTCAGAGCAGAATGGCAACAAAACTGATTTTCCATGTAACTTCATATAAAAATGGTTCTACATAAGTAACACACTGTAAGAAATCATTGTAATTTTTCTTACCTATGGCAAATCCAACTCCAAAATTTGGTGCTATAAGTCCATAAATGTTTTTAGCAAACGGTACCTATAAAGGAAATTTCAGGCATTTAATTAAGTCACACTGCACATGCTAATGAGGTTAGTTTTCTTTTTCTAAGATAAATTACCAGAGTAATTTTGGGACACTTGGTACAGATGTGCAAGTTAGGAGTTTGATTCTTGTTCTGGGCTACTGACACATTATTATGAGCAAGAATAAACTGCTGAATGGCAGCTCAAAAAAAAAGGATCATCCTCCTTTCAAAGCCAGCCTTCCTTCAAAATAATTAAAGCACTGAAATTCGAAAGCACTCAAAAGTGATCTGGAACCTATTAACTACATATTGTTTAATAATGTATCATAAAGCAGAAACTTCAGCAGAATCTCGTGGGAAAGCATGTATTTGAAGGTGAACGCATTAACATTTAGATGGTCTGAAAGATATATGATCTTCTACTTACGCATAAAATACTTATTCCCACGATTAGCATCCCAAGTAAAGCACAAAGCCACCTGTCAAAAAAGAGATGTCACTCAGAGATGGGTGATGCTGAGATGTTAGGACTGATCCTCAATGTTTCAAAGTCATGTCTGAAGTGCCAAGTTCTACAACCAAGGTAGCGACATGTTTAAAAAGTGATTTCACTACTATAGAACAAACTTTAATAATTTCCATCATCAATAAACTGCCCTGGAAATGGTACATGAACAGACTGAAAGATTATTAGTATTTTTAAATTAAGCATACCTTCCCATTTTGTGCGCAAGTATTCCAAAAAGATTAGTCCCAATGAGATAAGAGATACTAGCTGGAAGAAAAGCAACACCTGAAAAATATGAACGAGACGTTTTATCAGCAATGACGTTAGCAAAGTGTTAGAAGAAACTAATAAATTCCAGATGCTGCGATTTTGATTTGAACGCATCTAATAGAGTCTTTGTGCATAGCCCCAAAAAATCAAATATCCGGTTTCTTGCAGCCTTTTCATGAAATCTAAGGACATCATCTATGAAATGCAGGAGTGATGTGATGCCTTTGAAAAGCGTTTTTACAGCATCAGCTACAAGAACTGGTGTGGGAGAGGGGACGGAACAACAAAGAGCAACAAGTCAAGGAAAGTGACTCTTTCTTGGTTGCGTGCCTTAGGGAGCAGATGCCCAGAATGGCCAGGGGTGGGGGATCCCCCGCGAGGAGGGGACAGCAGGACAGCTGCTGTGGCTTTGCAAGTCACGGTCCCCCTCTTGGGCTTAAAATTCAATTACAATCTGTGCTTGAGGATTCATCCTCTCACACAGGAGCCGCAGGGCAGAACCCAGCCAGAGGAGAAATGTCAAAGGTTGGACTCGATGATCTTAAAGGTCTTTTCCAACAAAAATGATTCTATAAAATACTAAGGGACAGCACGGAGGAGGATGCAGGTGTGTGTGAGAACAGGGGCTGCCCTCAAGGAGAAGAAAAGTAAATGAAAAATATCGAGAGGCAGAGGAAAGGAAATATTTCTGTTGTTCCCATTAAATTCAGCATCTTCTTAAGAAAAATAAAACTGAGAAACCTGACAAACTAAGAAAGCCTGACAAATTAGCACATGCCAAGACAAGCCCTCCATTTGGTCACTGTTAAATCAGATAATTCAGGTTTAGAAAGCAGCCTGGACATTATGGTACATGATCAAACCATTTCCTTTAAGTGTATATGCTCCTCATCTTTCACCAAGGCAACACAGATTTTCTCATTTCCTGCCTATCCATCTTCCTTCTTATCTCTCTGATATTCATAAGGAAAAAAAAAGAGAGAGGTAATTTTTAGCCCAGCAATATCCTGTGATTAAAATCCTTGTGAGTTACAGTGGTGATGCTGGGGAAACATTTTCACCTGTGTAACCGCAGCTACTTTGGTACTGCTTGGAGCTCCCTTTTTATATGTGCCCAAATGGTCACATACAGCAGACCTTTATGACTAGAAAAAAAAAATACTGTAAAGCCTTGTTAAATAAGACTTGCAGGTTGGTGTGTAAGCTGTAGTATGCTGAAGCAGAACCATAATATTCCAAATAAGCTTTATGCACAGTAACATTAATTGATCAAATTAAGGTTCTTTAGACCTTCTTCAGACCATGCTTCAAACAGATGTATAATCATTTGCTTAAAACCCTGCAGTTCAAGGTATAATTTAAGAGGCTTAAAATTTTTAATTAATGCTGTCAAATCAGACAAAGCATAATGGAGTCAATGATTTATATAATTTTTAATTTAAAATGGGTATTTTTCTTTAAGGAACCTCTGTTCAACGAAGAGATTTCCAAATCTCTTTTCCGTTGCACCAGCAATATGAAGCTCTAGTGAGGGAGGTAGATAAGCAATCTTTCTTTTTCTTCATGGGGTTTAAAATGCCTAAGTTTGTGCATTAATTTTGCTATATTACAGGCTAGCACTTATTACCATGTTCAACAGCACAGCAGCACATCAAGGACTGATAGATATGGCCACTCTAGACCTGGGTTTGCATTAATAAGAACGAAGGTTTGTGCTTGCTTTATGGCACAGGGACACCTGCACTAAGATAGTAGGGATATTAGTCGGATGCTCGCATAATTTTCATGAAGAATTTTTCAGTTTCTTTAAAATGCCACATATCAGTATTAAAAAATACCCTAATGAAATGACACAATCCAGAATAGTCATTATCAAATATGCGTTGTGTTTGTAATGGTAACAACTCTTCTCTACAAACTATTAAAAGGGTAAACATCAGTCAGATGGATACAGAAGATCAGCACTACACGTTGTGGGACACGACAGCCACCTCCCAGCCAGGACAATTCACATCAACCTCCTGCACACAGCCCCACACTCAAAGTCAGTCCATTTTTCAGTCCATCTTTCTTTCTTGCTTTCTTTTTGAGAAGAACAAGAGGGAAAAAAAAAAAAAAAAAAACTACCCCAGTTTTAGTGTCTAGTCTAACCTGATACACGGGACACATTCCCAGTTTGCCTGTGGACACTGTTTTCCCAAGACCATGTTACAGGTTATAACGTGGTCCAAATTGGGGCTCACCCATTGCTTTCTACTGCATGGGATGACTAAGTAACCACTGAAAGGATGTCAAATCTTTCAGATTCAAGGGGAGATGCTCCTCATGCCCTTGGTGGCTACATTTCCAGTAAAGTCCATCCTTCTTCCACACATCACCAGGAACAGCCCTGGAAGGAGCATGTGTTGGCATGGACATGTTCATGGACATGTTCATGGACATGTTCATGGACATGTTCATGGACATGCATGTTGGCATGGTGTTCTGCACCAAACACCTGCTGCAGGTTTCTGTGCCAGCCTCTGGCAATTCAAAGCTGGAACTGTGGAAGGATACCCTCTGAGAAAAACCCCAAACACATCGTTTTGCCCCACTGGGCTGGCTCTGCAGCTCACAGTCAACACTCGCTGCCAGATTTGCTGCTGAGGCTCCTGAAGGAGCCAGGACAAGCCCAGTGCCATGGCTGCCTCCATCTATTTCTCCCTGCAATGCAAGCGTTGCCCCTTATTAGAGCCTCTGTTGCAATAACATCAATCCACTACCTACTTTTCTTACAGACCAAGGTTTGCAATTGTACTGGTACAACACTGGCAATTTAAAGACAATTTAAAAAAAAATACACCCTGAAGCATAAGGAGACCATCTTTAACAGGACCAGAATTAAGACAGTCATTAGATAAAATATAGAGATGCAAACAATACGATGTACTTTACCAAGCTGCCATTTTTTTGAGCACATGGTCTCCATCATCCAGATGGGTAAAGCTGGTTCAAGCATAGCAATAGCCATGTTTGCAAAGCAGATTGATCCTTAGAGAAAGAAAGGGAGGGGAAAAAAAAAAGTAGTAGTAATTATTTCTTTTGACCGTGAACAAAAAGCCATGCAAAGAATGGATGACTTTATGTAAATCATTGCACTTTTTACGGTTCTATTTTTCATGCATCAGTTGCTGATTAATGTTAAATAGAACAGAAAGTAAAATCACTGAAGAAAACTTTCTATATATTTTTATTCTCCTAGAAATTCTACAATAAAGGTTAAGCTGTTTTCATAATGTGAAAGTTTGCAGTGAGCTTGATGACATTTAGAAGTTCAGGAGGTCTGACTGTTGTACAAATGATTACCTAAAACTACGATCTTTTGGTCTTTATCTAGTCTCCTGGGGCAAAACCAGAGCCCTCTTGTGTAACAGGCACCAGCTCTGACCCTGTGCCTCCATCATCTGAGAATGACTATGATGAGATGTGGCGGCCCTGGTCCTAAAAATACCAAGAGACAGCCACAGAGATGTCTATCCCCTGCAAAAGGGAATTTCATGTTGAGATCCTCTAGCTAGCAGCCAGTTAAATCCATGCTGCAAACCGTAGGTTTGGCTGAGCTTGCCCAGCCCTATGAATTTCAAATGCTTCCAGATCTCTTTTGAATTTCTGGACCTTTAGTCACCCAGACACAGAGGGTAACAAGAGATGGAAGTGCTGACTCAGTCTTGCCCCCGGCTCAGCTCTGCCCTGTGCCATCTCCTGCAGATCAAGACTCCACTGGGTTTGTGTCAAGTTCCTCTATCCTCAGTAGCGCACTTCACTTCAGTGCAGGGATTATTTAACTCAATGGTATTTCTTTGGATTCAGGATGTCTTTTCCACTTGATCAAAAGACCCTGAGGCAGTCAAAGCTTAATGCAGAGCAACAGGACACATCACCTCTGCTAATCCCTTACAAAATCACTTTCAAGAGAGCTTGGAAGTCACTGCTAGAAGCGACAACCTCAAACCTGTGCTCCCGCTTTTCTCCCTAATGTTTATAAAGTCTGTAAGAGTCTAGAAATTTTCCTAAATTTCAGAGATTGTTTCTTTAAGAAAAAAAGCTCAATTTTTCTGCAGTCAGAGAAACGTTATTTTCATGGAACAAGTTCCTCATCACACAGTTCAAAACAAAAGGAGCAACTGATGTCATTCCTTGCTCAAACCTGTCAGAATATATTAGACTGTGTATCTATGATTCCTAAAATGAACTCACAGGCTAGCTGGCTCACTCCCTTCCTGGGGCAAGTGGCAACAGTTCAGCGCTGCTTTACCTTAAAGATGAAAGGTTAGATCTAAAGCCAAGCTTTCCACTCTGCTGCAAGCTCCCACCAGCGCAGTGGCTGAGGAGCCTCAGTTAAACACCTCAGGGCTGCCCTCTTCCGAGCCAAAATCAGCCACGCTCAAGCAGCTTCCTCAGTGTTGGGAAAGAAAAACCACAACATTTCAAGCCACACAAAGTGCAGCCAGAGGAAGCAGGAGCATCCTAGCAGAGATGGCTTAAATAGCGATGGTCCTACTCCTAACAAGTTTCACAAAGAAATGAGAAACAGGTGGGCATGAGCATGTGTGTCATAACTGCTTCTCATTAGGTCAGGAAGCATCATCAGAGCTTACCAAAGTACTCAGTGGTGATAGGGGTACTTCAGATCTTTAGGATGTACCCCAAGTGAAAAGTGAAAGCCTGAGCTGGTACTCTGCAAACTCAGGGCAAAGTCCAATAAAGACTGTGCTACCTTAAGTTTCCCCAAAAGAAGATTTTTTTTCCTCTGTCTTGCATGGACCTCTCTTTAAATGGCCACGTCTCAAGGGCATAAGTTTCTCTATAGTTTTTTCTTTAAATTAGACTTAGTGTCCTACATGGGCCAGAAGGTGTGGAATTGCAACCTTCCAGCTGGATCCCACCTCCGCAGCTGAGAACCCACTCAGCTCCTGGCAGAGTGCTGTAGACGTCACTGGTATTTTTCAATGAAAAAGCTGTTGTAACCCTTCTCAAGAAACCATGTGCTCATCATAATATCTGTCTGAACTCCGGGGTTTGCATCTGATAATTTAAACTAATTCTTCTGTCCATGCAACTTTGTCAGCTGGTACCATCTGGTGTTTCTTTAATCTCTGCCACTGAGGTCTGGCTGCAAGAATGACAGTGACTTCATTCACTGAGCTCCAACCAGCAATGGCAAAAAGCGTCAGTCACATTTCTTTTCAGAGAATACTGATGGCACTGACTTTGAAGCATCACCTCTGACACAATCCACATAGGAGGCAGAGTCTATATTTGCTCATATTTCCTTTCTCTTACAGAGGTTTTCATATGAGTTTGCCATATCGCCTGGTCCCATCCTCCTGATGCCCACGTCTTCGTAACCTCCCCACCTGGACTGGTGAGTGGATGTGACAGTAAACATTATTAACTCACAGGCAACATGGGTTATTAAGGGAAAAATCCACACTTCCAGAGAGAGAGGAACCTCATGTTTGAGTTCAAGACATCTTGTGTTAAAGACTAATATTGTGCTATAGATAAGCAAAATTGGTCAGAAAGTGCTTGTGCTTTGAGAATACAATTATGACTCAAGTGTGTGACGCACGCTCAGGAAATTGAATCTGAATTTATACCATGAAATTAGTGTACCTAAATCAACAGAGCAAGAAACACTTAAACTGTTAGTCCATTTGCAGCATGCCTAAAATATCCCTGGTTTTTACTTGTGGTTAACAAGCCAGCCCACAGTCAGTATTTTAATTAGGTTGTTAAATGTCTTAAAAGCCATCCAAAACCTCTAATCTTCCTGAGCACTGCAAACCCAATGGGACTTTTAACCTTCTCCCTAATCGTTGTATCTGAACGTCCTACACAGTATGGGACATTTACATTCACAGCATCCTTGTGAAGTAGAAGATGTGTTATCCTGGCTTAGATATTGAGAAATGTGGCATGATGCCTCAACTGATTGCCTCAAGGTGTCAGAGCACGGAGCTAACTCCATTGTCCCAACCAACTGCTTGACCACCCTCTTCCCTGTAAATCTCAGGATCAGAAGTTCCCATCCTAGAAAACAGATCAAGGAAAACACGGAACTCCTTGAGGTGAGGGAGATCAAATGAAATTTTCAGACCTTTTTCACTGTAAAAAGCAACAACTTCCCAACTGAAGGAATTAAAATTTAAACAGTGTATTCCTGGTGCATCAAGAAAGCTGCATTTGGACACTGGTAGGTCAGATAAAAGGCTGAATTTATAGCTGTTATTTGGTATTAATCTCTGAAAAGACCAAATTCGGTCTGCAAGGGAAATAAAGCAGGGAGAGAAGAGGCTGAGGTTAGAGAACATCAGCATCATCCGTACTGTCAAAGTCTGTCCTGCGAGGCAAAGACCATGGGTGCTGCACCTGACCCCTCCGGTATCCCACCACAGGGACTTTCTCATATCTTGAGTGCTGATGCCTGGTGGGAGGAGGGACAAGTCATCCTGTGTGGATGCAGAGAAGGTCTTTACGTTTCTACTTCTCTGTACATATTTCCTTTCCCTTCCTCTGCTCTTGCCCAGCCACTCTGGATTGAAGATGGGAAGGGGAAACAGGAGGCACTGGCAGTGCAAGGAGTGGAAAAGAGCCACAGCAGTCAAGGTGAGGTCTCTCTGACACACACTGTCCTGATTCCAGGATAACCAGCTCTCAATCTTCCTCACTATGCTGCCCTGAGACTGTTTGTGCAGCCCTGCTGTACAGAGCCCTGTAACATCAGCAAAAACTGCTTCAGAGAAGAGAATAGCTGCAGAAATTAAATGCCACATAGATGTGTTAAAAAGTGGGAACAAAGCCCAT
Organism: Streptopelia decaocto; assembly: GCF_964273445.1. NCBI lineage: Eukaryota > Metazoa > Chordata > Aves > Columbiformes > Columbidae > Streptopelia > Streptopelia decaocto. Next base: position 65,399,239 of record NC_138659.1, on the reverse strand, counting down.
CCCTGCTCTCAGCAGACTTCAGATATGGTCAAAATAGTGGCATCATGGCCCTTGGTACCTTTTTTCCTCCTTGGCTAAGACTAGCTTGGCATGAGTGGATAAGTCTTAGTCAAGCAAAGTACCACTTAAAATTGCTCCCCTTGTCACATTTTGTGATGTAAACCAAGTTCTGTCACAGATTAGACTTTGGCAAGGACAGTGTATAAAGGAGAGACCTGGAGAATAATGTTAGATGAATCTCACCTTGCAGCACCTGCTGTAAACACTAAGAGCCAAGGTACCGAATGAGAGGAATGATAGATCTGAGCTCTTATGACAGGTACTGTCTTTGCTACTCAAATACGTTTCTTCTACAGCAAGGTTTTCTAATGGTTCAAGATTTTCTCAAGTGAAGGCATTTGAATAACTTCACTGACAGCTTGACCAAGTATCTCGTCAAAGAGTTAGGGGAACGGTAATTCCCTAAGACCACCAAGAAACAGAGAACCCAAAAAAGCCTGGAAGAATTGCTTTGTTGGACAAGAAGGTTAGCACTAAGGAACCAAACTGTAAAAAACATTATTTGTTTTCAGGTATTTTGTGAACACTTAAAAGGGTCAGGCTTAATTACAGACTTCAGAATAAATATTCAACAAAATGCAATGCAAAAAAGCAAACTTCCCTTGAGACAGAAATATTCATTAGATAAATGATATATGTAATTCCAAACACCATTCAAAACAGACCTTTTCTGAAATATAATCCATGCTCTGGAGACCAAACTCCCTCTTCAAACAGAAACAAAGTTCAGTGTTATTCCCTGTGCCTGCCTGTGATCCGAGAATTGAAAATCCCTCCCTCCAAAAGCCTTGGCTCTATTCACTTGCCTCAGAAATAGTTTCAGGGCCACATCTCATTGCCTTAGCAAGCAGCTGCAAGTGGTTCCTGTCATCTCAGCTGGAAAGACGTCTACATATCAAACTTTCTGCCTATTATGTTTCTACTGGTATATTCATATTGTATTACCAACAGATTGGGTTTTTTTCTTTGAGCTTCAAGTTATTGAAAACAGCAAATGACAATATTGTTAAATCAGCTCAGCCCGAGGCATTCCAGAGTGCCAGGTATAACAGCAGCGGTTGGTTTAAAGAAAAAAATAAAGGATCCAGTACCTGCTGCAATAATGATATATGGGTCCCTCAAAAGTGTCAGCAATGGTGTCCCCTTCTGACTCTATGAAACAAAAGCCTGGGATTAGGAAAAGCAAAGTGTCATCCATTGCCTAGAATGTTTTATGTTAATACTCACTTCTGCTTGTGCTCTGGATGGCTGCAGAACAAATAATTGAACAGCTGCGAAAAGAAATCAATACTGTAACATTTCATCAAGGAGAGGGTTAGGTGGTAGAAATATGAAAAGGATGTTCTACATGGCAATATTGACTCTTCGTATTTACCGACCTCCATCTAAGAGGGCAAGTGCTGCCAGCACCAGGAACGGAGAACTCTTCCCCACAAACTCATACATGACGCTCCCAAAAGGTGGGCCCACTGCCAGGGAGAAAGAAAGGACGCAGCTGTGAACAAACATCCTCTGCAAGGGTTTGGGCATCCTGCTGCGGCACCCAGTGACCAAACAGCTCAATAAAATAAAGCAAACACCACCACCACCACAAAACCCTAAACACAAAGCTCATTGATCTCATTGATCATGACAATAACCATATTCTTCCCTTCCCAAAATATTATTCCAAGTAAACAAAAAGCAAGTATCTGAGATTTGTGCCTGACATATGTATCCACATAAGAAATGTGTTGCTGTGGGAAAAAACTGTTCTTAACGTGCACCATGAATCTAATCAGAAGATGGTACGATAACATGACACTTGATGAGACTTCTCTGCTGCTTTCCTGGATCGCAAGTGCATGATTTGGGGAAGGCTGGAGGTGGTTTCTCTTGCTAGCAAAGCCTCCATCTCACTGACCTAATACTCCCATAGCAAGGCCTCCGAGTGCAATTCCCATTGCGTTGCCTCTCTCTTCATCATCTGTATATATACTGGCGAGCATGCCCATACCTAAATTTAAAAAAAGGGAAAGAAAAAGAAAAATATACAATGCAAAATTAGGCAGCTGTGTAGTCCAGTTTATGGTCATCATTTGCCAGCCCTACTAAACATTATACAGAGATGGCAGCACGTGTCTGTATATATATAAATATAAATGTGTATATTCCCTCCTTGTAGAATTCACTTTGAAGCAAAAGTGGTTTGGCAATGTAAATGGCCTCTAAGACCTTGTTCTATTGTATGGTATTATTCATATAACTTAATAATGCCCTTATTTACTAGATTCTTTGTCCCTGACTTTGTCATGGAGCTTTTAGATGATGCTTTTCAACTGGGTGAAACAGAGCTTTTGACAGGTATTCCCGATCTGTTATTCATCCTCTGGGCAGTTGACACAAAGTTCTGGTGACCACTCACAGCTACAGCTGTGGCCAGTGACAGGTTTTGCACAGAGCTGATTACTATGAGTATTTCAAGTACAGCATCCAAAATGGAAAGATTCTTTTGACCTTTATCTTCACATGCCTCACTTCTGCGTTTGATAATGAACCTTCATTTCACAAAAGGAAACATGAAGCCTAATTCATTTGTGGTTTTGTGAAGCACTCAGGCACTGTAGATGTAAATGCTGCAGAAGAGTCCTCACAGAAATTAATAATTCTGTTTTCAAATCAAGGTTTAAGTAGGACTCAGTAAATAAGGTCCATGACTACAAAGAAAAATAAAAAATATTGCATGATTGATCATTAAGTGAATACAATCCATCATGTGCATCAAAAGAACAGACGTCCTGTGTGGATTAATATGCTTATTGAAAATTGTGGGTGACATCAAATTGTTTGCATGAACAGTTGAAGAGACTGGAGACTGTCCAGAGAAGAGCAATGAGGGTGAGCAAAGGCTTAGAAAAATATCTAAGAGACAGCTGCAGGACTTCAATTTTAAAACCAGAGAGGAGAAAGCTGATGTGAGATGTGATAATAGTCTTGCAATATGAAAAAGAGCCACAAAGATAAAACAAAAGAAATGGTTCTTCATGTTCTCTCAAGTATGGGAAGCAGAAATAGGTTTACATGAGATATCAGAAAAAACATCCTGCCAGTAAAAGTGGTTAAGCACAAAGCCAGATGCTGAGGGCATTTCTGGAGGCTTCTGAGGACATGTCTGTCAAGTGTGCATGAGGAATGACAGATACAAAGCTGATCCTGCCTTCAGGAAGGGGGTGCACTACATGATCTCTTGGCCTTTTCTGCTCTATTTTGCAGGTTGTCTGTGAGAAAAAAAAAAGCCACGTACTCATCTAAAAACTGTATCTCAAAGTACATACTTGCACAGGGACTGACTCAAAGCTGAAAAATCATTTTGATGCTGGCATGACTGCCCTTTGGAAAGTTTGGCTTGTAACCTCAACTTGTGCAAAGAAAAAACATGGATTTCCTTCTCTCTACCTCTCCTGCTTGTCTTTGCCTTCCCCATCCCTGGCTCCTCATCCCAGCCCCTGCCCGCTTGCTTTGCTGCATCCCCACTCTTCCCATTTCTCACCTAGGCTTAAATATCTCTGCCTAACTAGTGCTTGCTGCACAGCTTAAAACCCATCTTAGGCATAATTTGCTTCTTGCTCCCAGTTCAAAAGCTCAACCTGGGGTGTTCCATCTCTCCAGCTACCCAGATGTGGGCTGGAGCAAAACCCTCGCAAAAGGAACCTACAAAGAATCCAGCTGCCAATTTCTTGTTATGTTTCTATGGAGTGTGTGTGAACCCTGCTTATAGACCAGGCCAGCTGGGGAGGGGGAATTTTCCTGAGGAAGCCAAAAGACACATTCTTGAAAAAAGGCTCTTTTAACCTCCCCTCCCAAGCCAAATTGATATTCCTGCTGCCATCACAGAGAATTTTTCAAAGGAAAGATTGTGAAATGTTCTGACATTAAAAAAACCCATATTTTCTCTAGTCTCGGTCTCAGAAATGGTTAAATAATTTGGGCTGAAAACCCATACCGCATTTCACCTACTCATTAAAAACTTATAACCTTGCATTGGAAATCTAGTAGAGGTAACCTCAGTCCAAACAGGCAGACAGCATGGTGAGCCCTTGAAAACAACATTTTATAACAGAAATTTCAGTAACAGGCAGAGCTGCTATCCCTACTATAAGAAGTACCAACATAAGTTCCTGATGACCTTTAAAATGGCTAAAAATGAATTTAAAATGTTGAAGACACACATACAGAAATCCCAGGGAGAGTGCAGTTCATTTAGTGCTGTACCTTACCACAACCCAAATACCAAGCAAGTCTGAAGAGACATTTGCTTTTGAGCTAGTTTATACGAAAGGGACAGAAAAAGTAGTGAACCTGATTGAATTGAATACTTTTATATTAATTATTGAAACAGCAGACAAAGCACAATTTAGAAGATTACTAAAAATGATAGAATCAGTTATCTGTATTGTATTCTATCCTCTCTTCTCTTACCTGCCACAGAAGAACAAGAGGAACCCACTCCTTGAAGGGACCTGGCAATAAACAGTAACGTGTAGCTTCCTGAGAAGGCAAACACTACAGAAAAAAAACAGAGGTAAATTTTTAAAATTAGGTTAACTGTAACTAGGTTAAAAAGTTAAGATTTCTTGAAACAATCACAAAAAAGTTACGCAATTTAGTCAAGCGATTACAGTGACTTGTGCCACTTTCAATGCTAACTGCATTATTTTCCCTTATTGCATTTAGATGTGTCAGTGTTGAATTGCTCCCAGGTGTCTAAGCCTTCTGGTAACACTGACTTCAAGCACACAAGCAGTTTTAACTAATTACTTAGAATCTGATTACATCCCGCTCTGATTCAGCAGCACACAGAAGGAGCACTAAGACCTTTCTTCCCAGCCTTGTCTCCCCGTGCTCCTTCATTTGAGGCTGCCCAGTCTGAAGTTCCAACTAAATTGCCCACCCACAACACTGGAAAGCAGAGTGTCCCAGAAGCACAAGCACACCTCTGTAGAGCCTGTGTCATGGTCAGTATCATTAAGTTTACAGTGAGTTTTTAAAATCTTTTTAAAGCTCCAATCTGTTGGCCACCTAAGGAATTTTTCCAGATAGTTTATAGCTGGGGGAAGCTGTTACACACCAACCAAAACCAAGATCCACCTGCCCTGCAGCATTGTGCCTCTGTGGCTTTTCACCAGCTCTTACAAAACTGCCTACCCATGTGGACAGGGAAAAAGGAAGAAAGTATGCCAGCAAATCAACAATACTCCCCTCTGCTATGAATTAGGCTTACTGTTCTAATCTCCATCCCAACCAACATTAGTCTAATGTGTTCCTAAAATGCAGAGTTGTCAGTGACTCTAAACCAGGTCATCTTCTCCAGCACTTCAGTCCCCTCGATGATAGAGTTTTGAGCTCATTATTCCTTCTCTTACGTACAGTGAACGTGGAAAACTGTTCCCCTCCTTTTTGTCATAGGCTCTGATATGTCTTACATCTGCCTTCTGAAGCAGACCCAGTTCTTTCACTGTTTCTCATAACCTTCTAATGGTCCTTGATGTTCTCCTTTGTACTCTTTCCACCTGGGCCACTGCTTCAAGTGCCATGCCAAAACTGAACATAAAACAGCAGCTGAAACCTTATCAGTGCCATTAGAGCAGACGAATTATCTCAGCTGACTCGCGGGCTGTGCTCCTGTTTGCACATCCCACAGCGATGTTTAGTGACACGATGATACTGTTGACTCATGTTCTACTCATGAGCCACTGCAACCTCATGATCTTTCCGATAAGCCCTTATGATATCTAGTTGTTAAGGACCCTGCAAAACAGCCTTCTCATGGCTGATCGCCCTCCCGTTGCCATCAGGTTAATAAAACTGTCTGAGCACTGCTTCAGATTGCAAGAACCTGAAAGAAAGGTTCAGGTGAGGAAGAGACCTGCTGAGGTGGGATGGAAGGTGATGAATTCCTTAGAGCACATTTGTAAGAGCGTACTTGTCAGATCTCATCAGCACCACCATACACATGGAGCAGCTACCCTTAAATTTTCCTTGGAAATCAGTCCCTCTACATCAACAAGAAGAATTCCTAGTGATGATTATTATAGATTATTTATTTAAAAGTTGCATCTGGGCCGGACACTTACTGATTGTTGACACAAACATGATGCAGAAGCCAGCAAACAGTGGAATCTGGTAGCCTATTCTGGAAAACAAAAAGAACATTAACATTTCTTGGGATTGTGTCACTGACATTTTGAATTAGACTTACATGAGCACACACACTGCAAAAAAAAACACCTGTAGTTCCTTGGTAGGCTTTGAGATATATAGATACATACACACACACCACGTGATCAAAATGTTCATGTTACTGATGCCTTTTCATCTGGCACACCAGACTTTGTATCTGAAATCCATGGAAATCCCTCTCATTAGAATCTGATTGCCCTGTTCCACCATAATTGTACCCAATAAAGTATCTCTGAGCCACCATGGGATTTCCAAGGATCTGAGAAGTGAAGATTTGTCTGAGCTGTGAAATATCCCAGTAGTGTTTCAGTACTCATCTGTTTCCATCCTCACAAGACAATGACTGTAATGAGACATGGTCAAATCAAAGGCTTTTTTACTGGGAAAATTTGTCATCAGCTTTGTTGGGAGTTTTCCCTCAACCAGGAGCACTGGAAGAGTCCCAAAGAACCTGAGAATACTTTTGCTTTCCATGTGTAGGAGTAAAAATGGAGCAGATCAAAGCTTTCTTCATCAGCCCACTTCTCCATCAGGACTCTAAACAGCCTGTAGAAACACCTGGTTGCTATAAGTATTTTCTAGAAAATAAATTATTTTCTGTCTGGCAGGCAAACACATGTTTTTGGCAGCTAAAAATCAAATTTCAACAAAAAAAATCACAATAAACTGTTTTTCACACTGTTAAAAATCTACCCGAGAATCAAAACCACTACCCAGGTAGGTCTGAAGACAGTCTGTATATTCTATTCAACACATTCTATTCACAGCCTCTTTTTGATAATATTCTGCATCTTAAATGTATTTGTATTCTTTAATGAACAAATTATTTAACCGTGCATTTGATTTGTATTATTTCAATTTATTTGTATTATTTAATGGCCAGATTCTTCAGCAATGGATGATGCTTTTCAAAGGAGTACTGATTGACTTCAGCTTCTAAAGATTTGACAGTATTGGGCATTTATACTGGCAGTATTGGCATAAGCAAGTCTATCAGATAATGAAAGAGTCAATAATTCTTTTTTTAAAAATGTTTAATTATAGCAGTCCTAATAGAAGTAAACTAGCCTAATTATTCTAAGTTTTGTTTATTTGCTAATTTAATTTTTATATAATTAAGGACCATGGATAATGAAGAACTTTTTGAAGTGCAAAGCTCGATGTTCATTAAATATCTCATTTTAACATTTGGTTGAGTTTTATGAATTAAAGAAGTCTAGCATGCATATTTATACATGTCGCAGAAATCTCTAATAAAGAGCGGGTGGAAAAATTTTGCCTTAAATATCATCACTGCATTAAAAATATGACAAAATTGTAGTGTGCTAATTCTTGTAGTTGAAATTTGTAAGTGGGTGTTAGAAATACCCAACAAAGAAGACTAGTTACTCTTATGGTTACTTAACTGGACCGACCTCTCCAAAGCAAATTAAAACCCTGGCACTATCAGACTTCCCCTGTGACCTTATGATAATTATTTTAACCTATTAGCACCTCAATATCTGGCCCGTCAGAGAATACAACTACCTTTTTTGTCTACTTTATTTGAAGCGGATTATTTTTCTAAGCCTGTCTCTTCTCTTACTATGTGTATAGTAGGTATTACACAATGGGATGCTGATCTTCTCTCATGTTTCTAAGTACATGAGGAAACAACATATTATTCTCTTCTGTTACCATCTGCTGCCTCAGAGCTGAGTTGGGCACTTCCCGGTGAGCTCAGGCAGAACAGACCACAGAGAGTTTGATCATAATTGCTTTGATTTTGAATTTTTCAATTAAAGAAAGCTCTGATAGAAGTACAGAGTAAAAAAACAAAACAACAACTGTGGATATGGCTACTGCTGCTGGTGAGCAATATTGTCTTCCTCTGTGGTACTATGAAAGCAAACACTGAATAACCTTGTGCCTTCTTCCATTGCAAGATGAAGTAGTGTTGTGTCTGCCAAGGCCACCCCAGAGGTATTTAAGGTGGGCATTGTGGAAGGAGAAGTCTGATTTCAGTACAGAAATCAAGCAATTCTTAGAGTTGACACGGGGGCCATGAGATAGCAAGTCATTTCTGCTACAAGTACACAATTAAAATTCAGTTATTTGCATGAAAACAAATGCTATCCAAAGTAGCTCCTACATTCACGTTTCTTTTGCTAGACTGGACACATGAGCTATGAGATCTTCCATAAACATTACTGAGTTAAACAAAGAGAAGGGCTGTCATACTAGTTCTAAATGATACTTTTATCAAGCTGCTGCGGATTGTTATCCTTCCAGAAGGCATTCTACACTTGGAAAGTTTCTGGTGGTTGAAAGCTGTAAGAAAACAAGCATTTTGGAAGTCACTTTTAGTGCTTAATAACATGCTGTTAAGGCATTGTTCTTAATTTTTGCAGCTGCAGATATTATTCCTCCTTCATCTTGGACAAACAGGGTCCCAGCAAGGTGTGAATTGACACTCAGCAAAGGGTGCCGAGGGCAGAACTGGAGCAGAGCTCAGTCCTACTCTTGCTGCCCAGCAGACCATGATGCTTCATCACACATACCAAGGTCTAACACACACCTTTTCCTCCACGCGGAAATTAATCATTTCAGAACCAGATCCATGTGGGCACAGCTAGTCCTTTCAGCCAACATCTGCACTGCCAGTGATCCATCATACAAGATGATGCAAAGCTATACAGGTCAGCACAGGACATGCATATTTGTTCTGAATTAAACAAGTCATTATAATCCTCTGAAAAGCTAAAAATTGCCTGACAGTTCACCCACAATTTGGAGATGCCCAATTCCAGTGTGCTGCCCCTGCATGAGATTACTGAACCTCTGGAAGTCTCCTCTTGCTCAGAGGACAGTCTTTCCCATTTCCAGCTGACATTCAGTTAGATATGCAGATTGTCTTTTCCTGCATAATCTTAGCAAACCCTGCATCCTCCTGAAATAGCAGCACTAATTAGTTGGCAGTTGTGCTACCAAGAATGTCTAATCTACAGCTGCATTCCCTGATCTGTCCAACAGATATCAGAGAGCACAAACTGAGAGCTTCTCTTGGTCAGAATAATTACACTATATAACATAAATAGGCACAAAAAAGAGAAGCACTACCTGTAACAGCCAAGTATTCAGTGACTGTCACTTGGTCCTGTGCTGTTCATGTTCTTGCCACATGAAACATGTGGATATGCAGTTTCTACTTCTTGGCCATGACGTGACATGATATGGTCCATTACAGTTACCTCTACACTTTGTTCTTCTACATGTGTGTAACACAAAAGAATATTACAGCCTCTCATCTCTGTTCTTTTTTTCTTGTTACCATGCTCAAGTGTGTCATTTTCTCAGGCACTCCTTTCAAAACCCTCGAAGACAATCTGAAGCAGAGTCCAGCATGTTTCATCAAGGCTACCTGGAGCTAGAAGTGCTTCCTACAAGTATTTCTGACTTCTGAAAAAGCCACGGTCATTAGATGAAGGAGGGAGAGGAAAGGCTGCCACTGATGGAGAACACCTAAATAACTCATTTTCAGTGCCATGTTGACCTCAGATTGCAGGACTGTTTGGAAGTGGATTGTACCCATTAATGAGGTTAACCTACAATAAGACCATCAATTGACAGGTCCTGTGCAGCAGTAAAATAAAGGTTACACTGACCAGTTTAGCAGCTGTGGATGATTAGAGCTTAATTATCCATCCATTACAGTGCTGCAAATCCATTGATTTCAACCCTGTTGCTAAAAATGATGGTGAAATGATGATCTGTTCATTTTTTAATTGTTTTTGAGTCCTCATAGAGATAAGCATGAGGTTGAAGCTATTTTTTTTTTTTTCAGACTGACAAATGAAGGGAGGGAGAGACATGGCAGGGGAGCCATTCATTGACTCCAGTGGATTGTGGGGCAAGCACAGCTGGACTCACAGCCCCATTCACAGAGCTTGGTAAGAGCCTGAAAAATTAATGGAGAAAATCAGCTTGTGTTAGAGAGCACAGCAGCCTTTTGCTCATTTTCTTTGCTGGAAAGGATTAGGCAGAGCCTTCAATCTCCCTTTGCCAATGCACCCTCCTCACAAAGTGCCCTGTGTCAAGTGCTGTGCTATCTGTACAGTTTCTTACCAATTTCACCACAAGCAAAAACATGATGTGCATCTGAGTCACCAAATCTTATCAGCTCTGCCCTGAAACTGTGACACAGTGGGAAGTGTGTGGTCACATCCTACGGCAAAGCCATCACCTAACATTTTCTTTGCTAGGACTTTGTTAGACCAAAGGTAAATTGTGTTGTTATGTGAGTTACAAACCGGTTCACTAACCCAGCTGTGTGTTTTGTATGTTACTCTGCTGAAAGAGCTGTGCTTGAAATAAGAAATGTTTTTAGCAGAACTTACTTCTTGAATTGAGCCAGTTTTGAAATTTATTTTTGAAAATCTACATCTCCAGTAGTTAAAAAACAGCCTACAAAACTCCAGAAAACATAAAATAATTATTTGCATAGACTTATATGAATAGAGCATCCTCTTGAATCCTGTACAAACTCAAGCACTCCAGGCCAGTGCACACTGAAAGCCAGTAACTCTATACTCAATTAAAAATCTAAACTGCTCCTGAATAACTGTATTTGACTGAAAAATAAAAACCATGAACACAGTGTGCTGCCTATTTGAAAAAGAAACCAACTGGGCATCTTAAACTGAGTACACTGATCTTGAACTAAGCAACCAGTTCTCCTTGAGCTGCGGTATTTTGATGAAATTTTGCAAAAGTAGTAAAGGCAATAACGATTATCACTAAACAGTTTATCAGTGGTAAGGAAGAGTCTTTGTAATGATAACTCAGATATTTTCGGTTTCATTTATAATAATCACAATTTTCACGCTGCTTTTTAACTTATCATATACACATTGTTATTAAGAAATGTCAACTTTAGGAGGGATTTTTGCCAAGGACTTTTACAGTTAATTGATAAATGTGTTAACTGATATTTCCCACTAAACATTTCTCAGAAGAAAGGCAGATCTTGGTACCAAGATACAAATAATGCATGAAAGAAAACCAGTAATCCTTAAATCTAATTTCAAGCCACTTTTCCACTAAGGTACTCATTTCTGCTGTATGAGAGGAAAGTCTGTTGCACAAGACACAGGGGTGATGCACTTCTTGTTTTTCTTTTCTCACTTGTTGGGCATCTGAGCTCGCAAACCTGCCCCTGTGATTGTGGTCACACACTCAATCCCGTGTGAAAATAAACCTATAGGAGGTTTCCAGCAGGAAACTTCAGCTCACAGCACTAATGTTCATAGAATCATAGAACCATTTGGTTGGAAGAGACCTTCAAGATCATCGAGTCCAGCCATTAACCTAACAGTGGCATTAAACCATGTCCCTAAGAACCTCATCTACATGTCTTTGAAACATCTCCAGGGATGGTGACTCCACCACTGCCCTGTGCAGCCTGTTCCAATTCCCGACAACCCATTCCATGAAGAAATTTTTCCTAATATCAAACCTAAACCTCCCCTGGAGTAACTTCAGGCCATTTCTTGTCCTGTTGCTTGTTGCTGGGGAGAAGAGACCAACCCTGTCCATGCTACAACCTCCTTTCAGGTAGTTGTAGAACAGCCTGTTCTCCAGGCTGAACCCCCCAGGTCCCTCAGCTGCTCCCATCACACTTGTGCTCCAGACCCTTCACCAGCTTCATTGCCCTTCTCTGAACTCTCTCCAGCACCTCAATGTCTTTCTTGTAGTGAGGCACCCAAAACTGAACACAGTTGCCCACCCTGCTCCTAACAGTGAAGGGAGATGCTACAAGAACATCTACAGTCCCACAGCCAGATCCGGGGGAGATGTTTCACCCCACTCCTTAGCACAGGCAGCACCAGGCTCCAGTCCCAAAATGCACAGGAACACGGAGAGACATCGGCCGGACACGCACCCTCTGCCTTAGGCAGGTGTCTGCCCAAGCAACAGCAGAGATTGCGTCTCCACTATGATGTAACTGCACTATCAAAAAAGCCATCAATAACATACCATTGCCTTTCTCCTGGTTTGGCTGGTTGTGGAATAGTTTATACTAACAAAGTAAATATAAGTAGGGCAATAGTTTAGACATTTAGGAACATCTAGAAAAATACCTAGAGAAGTAATGTGAAAATATTATTTGATGTTATGTTACTTTGCCTGTGGATGAGCTATCACATCCTTACAAAACAATACAGAAAATCCAGGTAGTAAAAATCTAGTTTCCTTCTCAACTCACAGCAATATTTGTGGAAAAGTAACTTTGCAATGGCGTACTTATATCTGTGTAGGTGGTATGCAGTAGGAGATAAGGTGAAATGAGAGAGAAATGAAACTGTCTATCTCACTTAAAGCTTTTGTGTATAGATCAGTTCCACAGATTGAATACAGGCTTTTGAATTCATAGCACTGTGCCTCAAACCACCACTTAACCCTCAGTTGGTCACTCTTCTATCAGATTGAAATTAAACACTCAGGCAATATATATAAACTGTAAAATCTAAGAAAGGTAGTTTTGGTTTCAAAACCTGAAATATGTAGCATTAAAAGGTGTTGGTTGTTTTGGTTCTTGCCACACCTGATAAGCATTGACTGCTGAAACAAAAGTGTTTTACAAGGACAAACTTCTGCAGCGTATTGTTTTCTGAAAGGAAAATTTCTTCTTCATAAAAATAGTTTCAGTAAGAAATATGAAAATTAGTGACGTGACTGGACTTTATTTGGAGTTTATTTCCTGCAGAGATTGATCTGTTTGGTTTGGGAGATCTTCTTTGGGGAGCAGTTACATAAAACGCTAACAATAACATTAAATTAAGTGTTAATAACATTAAATTAAGTGTTACTAACATAAATTTAAATGATATTATGAATACATCATTAGTGCTTAGATTTTGAGGAGAAAGGGTTATAAAGTCATTGACATTGGTCCTTACACACTTGATCCTGGCTCAGATAGATTTTCTATAATGTACCATTTAAACATATTTTCTTCCAGGTATCATAAATATGCAAGAATTTAGAGAGAACAATTTGAAGGCTGTGCTAGCTCATGCACTGGTGGAAATCTGTGATCCACTGAATACGGCATCAGCAAAGTTTGACACTTTTTCATTTTTCACTGAAGTCCACATGAATTTCCTACTGATTCTTACCTCAAATGACTCCAAACCAGTGAACACCAAATGGCACCAAGAGCTGTGAGTCTCTGTGAGAGCAAGGGGGGGTCTGAGCCCCACCTGCAGCTTCAATATCACATTTGCCTAATGCAGGTGTAACAAATACATCATCAATTCACAGTGCTTTGTAAATACTGAGCTGTAGCACCATTTGGCTCAGTAGAGCTGTACTGAAGAAATTTCGACACCAGGGAAAAGTTTCTATAAGCACCAGAGACCTCAGGAGCTGAAGGAAAAACGTATGATATTGAACGTATCAGATGGCTTATGTGCAGCTTACCAATTTATTTTGGAAAGGGTGTAGGCATTTAAAAGACGTGTTCATCAAATGTATTTCACTAAACTATTTCTCCAGATAAAGCGAGGCAGCCAGAAGTCAGGGCCACAATAGAATTAAAGATACTTTGCTTGAGATACTAGTCCAGACTAAAACATCAATATAAAATCCTGAGTCACGTAGCAAAAATAACATACCTGTTTGTCAGCGGCCCTATGAAGGGGTTAGTGATTAGCTGCACTGTTGCTTTTGAAGCAAACAAGAGACCAACTTGAACGTTTTCATTCAGCAGGTCCTTATCTTCCTTGGGGCAATCAGACGGGGAAGGAGTCACATTTACTATCATTTGTTCTGTCTGAGTATGATGCAACTCTCTGGGCTGTGTCTTATCAGATTCGTTTCCAGTAACCATCGTGGAGTTGTCATAGTACGAGAAGATGCTCTGAAAATTGTCCATCGTTGTTGAGACTGTGTTAGGCTTAGTAGTCTGGATTTCTGTGGCATTTTTCTCATGTTTGATGCTGTAAAGGTAACTGGGAATTATTGGCACTGGAAAAACAAATAGAATATATTGGCATCTTACTATCAGGTTATTTGTAAAGGGAATCACCAAATTTTCTCGTTTGCTTTGCCATTGATTAGGAAATACAAGGCTTTCCTACACAGCACACTAGTAAGGATTTTGAACAGCGGAAACACAGAACAAAAATACGCATTTGTTCATGGGAAAAAACACACCGATAACTCAAAAGTGCAGTTTAAAACCAAAAGTTCTTTTGCATTAGTCTTTATTTTTTGGCAGTTTTGATAAATATAAGTTTTTCCATACAAACGTCAGTCAGAAAACAAAATAAAAGTATCAAAACCCACATCTGAAGAGCCTCTTTGTCGTGTGACTGCACAAATCCATTTATTAGATTGTGAAAACATAAAGGATGAGAAAAGCATTGAAACTATTGTTAAACCAAAATATTTTAAATGTAATAAAACACATTTCTGAAATAAACCACAAAATTATTGGTAAACAGCAGTCCTAAGAAAAAAACACAACACTCTTATATTAAGTAATCAGAACTAATGTACTGATGTTTGCATACCTCATTTGTTTTAAATTTACATTGAGAAGATCATCCAGAAGGGTCTTGCTTTATATGCTTTAGCATCTTAGCTGAAATTTAATTGGATTAATACCTATCTCAGAAATTAGCATTTCAGAATCTGTAAAAGCAGATATCAGGTTTATTGAATTTAGCACTAGTGACAGAGTTGCCCCTCCTTGTCTTGCATCTATCTCTTCCTTTCAATAAGTCTGCAAACTACCATAATTTCTAGGGCTTGTAGCATACATGTAACAGGCAGCTCTGCACAGTCTGATTCACTTTTGAGAGAAGCATGTGCATTCATGTGTATGTCTGTGTGCATCCATGAACCCCTTGGTTCTCTAAACCATTTTATTAAAATTCACTTCAATATGCACATTTGAATATGACAACTTCGAAAACTACCAGTGAAAAATATTCAAGCATTTTATTTCAGTAGATTCCTAAGACTTGACACTATGCATCTGAAGCCAGTAAAAGTTGCATCTTCAACTTTGATCAAAACTTGGATATTTTATTAAACCAACTTATAGAAGTGCTTTTCTTAAAACCCAGTCAGATAGTTTTCTTACTAACCTAGCATTTTAAGACCAGCATAGGGTAAAGACGAACTATCACAAGGAAACAGGCATCTCCAGCATTATCTAGCCTGTTGTTTCAGTTACATGACCACAAGAGAAAAAATGATGATGGGCTAAAAATACTGTTATCTGTTGTTCTGTGAAGTGCCGGTGGCTTTTAGTAGGAAAAAGAAAAAAAAAAAAAGACCTTTTTATACCATTCCTGCAATTAACATAGAAATAAAAGCGAGACTTTGATGTGTATAGCAGCGTTTGCAGCACCTAGAGTATCATTCTCGTTTAGAAAAAAATCAGTGCTTGGAAATGTTCGGTTGGAAAGCATTAACCATGCATCCAGAGAGTACATCTGTCACCGGAGATTATTTCTGGAGTAAATCGGGAGAAAAAAAAAAAAAAAAAAAAAGGAAAAAAAAAAGAAAACAAACCAAACCCCAAACAAAACCCATCCTACCTACCGACTACCGTCAGCAGCATGTTGTCCAGGAGCAAGGCGATGAAGACGATGAGCAGGATGAGTCTCCGGGACTGGCGGCTCTCCCGGAGCCAGCGGAGGGGGCTGAGCTCGCCCCAAGCCATGTCCCCGTCCCTGCGCCGCCGGCTGCTGCTGCAGAGAGACAAAGGCCATTAGGGGTGACGGGGACAAGGCGGGGACCCCGGGCGGCAGCTCCGCGGGGTTGCCGGTGGCTCTGTGGGCGCTGGAGCCCCCGGCCCCGCTCCGCGCCCCCCCCGCGCTCCCCGCCCCGCCGCACCCGGCTGCCCACAGCCCGGCCCGGCTCCTCCCGGCTCCCGGGCAGGTCCCCGGCCAGCCGCACGCTGCCAGCCGGCAGGGCAGGAGCCGGGAGGAGGAGGAGGGGGAGGAGGAAAAGGAGGAGAAAAAGGAGGCACCTCTGCTCCCCGTGTGAGCGCTGGAAGCGGCGCAGGGGGGGAACCCCCTCCTGTCCCCTCCCCGGGCAGCGATGCTCTCTGCCCGCTCCTCCCTGCCCGCAGCTCTGGGCTGCGCCAACACCGCTGTGTGCCCAGCCAGATGTGCCGAAACAGGTACACAGAGGGGAGGATAAAAAGTCACTGCTCATGTGCTTCAACACGCGGGCAGCTTGAGGAACCAAACAGAAATGGTGCCACTGATTGATTCTATTCTTAAAATGAGGAGTTTGCACCGTTCGGCATTTAAATTGCTCGTTTTTCTTGCTTACTCTGCAGAGACTCCCAAGTGTTGTACCCAGCCTGTGGCACTTTTTTTTGCCATCATTATGAATTCCTTTTCTTCTCAATCTGTGTTAGAAAAGAGATTAACTGTGTTGAACTAATCAAGAAACACGTTTTAACAAAGATTTGCAATTTTTTTTTTTAAACATCGGCTTTCATATCACATAATACAGTACTTTAGTCAGTTGACACTGAACTTCGTGAACTGTTCTTTACTTGGCTGTCTTCACTGAGCTTCACTTTTGGTAATGAAATGGAGAAATAAACTTAACAGCAGAGTCGATTATACTGTTAAGCAGCATTCTTTATTTTATCAGCACTGGGGAACACTGGGGATCATCCTCCGTAAGTGCTCCAGTGACTGGATTGCTTATATTCACATAATTATTACATATGCATTACAACTTTTGGAAATTTTGAAATACATCTATACTAAGAAATAATTGATGATGTTAGTTATAATTGTTTAGTTTCTTACTTACAATACACCTATTAATTATTAGTTAAATATAAACTAAGCACTTTGCTTCTAAACAATGTATCACTTAGTTGTCCGTCTCCCTCCTGTCATGCAGAAGCATGTAAAACTTGAAAAATATCCCCTCGTTTTGCAGGTGGTTTGACAGCATTTATCATGTATACATGAATTTGGCAGCTTCTCTTCAGTAAAGCCCCCTGAATGTGAGGGGAGTCTCTTAAGGAGTTTAATGGTCCCAGAACCAAACGTCAGACTGAAGCTGGTGACATTGTCACTATACAAACAGTTTCTTCCACTGCATTGCCTGCTGGATGTGCTAACCATTTCAGTGGTGTCCATTTTCAATGCGATTCGTTGTCATTACTAATGCAGGTTTCTTCTGACGCAATGTTCAAACTTATGCTGGTGCTTCTGTGGCAGCACACATTTCATGCTGTAAACACCCAGTTTCAGGAATAATGAAAGACATTTATACTGTGGAATTTTGCCAGTGTGACTAACAGTAAAAGATAAACATTTATGGTTTAAATTGTTCTCTTAGGTCCTAATCCATCTCTGGGTGAAGTTTAACAGGCCTTGGGAATGGGACTAAATTTTCAGTACAGTGTGTTATAGACTACACACAGATTTTTCTAAAAATGATGAAAAGTGGGAAAGGATATGCTGATAGCATATCTCTCCCTTGTTTGCATATAGGTAGCTTTGATTTTATTTGACAAGTCCGCAATATATTATTTTTATATGAGACCTATTATACTGGTACATGACAGATATCACCCACGGCTATTAATAATCTATTGATTCTTGAATGATGGCTTATAAACAGTTTGTCTTTTCCAAACTCTCTTAACCAGCAACTTCAGGATCTGCTCACATTTGTGTTTGAAATAAAAATTCCAAAACAGAGCTTCTGTTGCTGTAGCGGAGGAAATAGAAAAGTATGATCTACTGTACCAAACTGGGGAGAAATGTTTCATCTTCCAAGTATCAGATCCTGAAGGTGTTTATTCAATGAGTTACATCGCTAAGTTGAGAACTTGTGCAGTAGGAGGAGGGGAACACTGGCTCTGATCAGCAGCAGAAGCAGCATTAAGATTGTTCATGTGTCGGTGAAATGCCAATAACAATATTCTACCAGGAAAAGATGGGTCTGGGTGTTCTGTATTCCCAGCATTTCACAGGAGGTTTAACTGACAGCAGTGCTGGTGGCTCTGTCACCTGTCAGAAAGCAGATGTGGAGAGAAATAAAATGCTTTTCCATCATTTCTGATGAGGGACATGATTCTAGAAGCAACTTGCTTCTCTCTGCATCACCTGTGTGACAAGGTGAACCTCCCCTTCCCCCTGCCTCCCCTCCAGACCTTTCTCTTGGAATTTCTCCTCTTCACCGCCTGACACTGCGGTGCTGATGCTCACACTGACAGCATCTGGCCACTTTGCTTTGCTGGACCTCCCACCACTCCTCTTTCCTACTGTCCTCATCTCTCTTGCTTTCAGCCAACCGACTGTTTGATAAATAATGTTAAAATATATATGCAAAATCATGTCTGCACTATTAGCATGGATAACCATGAGACAATTTGAACACATTTGCATGTGAAGATGCCCACTCATGCACAGATACAATTGCTTTACTAATCTATCTGATTAAGTTGTAGTCACCTCTAGGAAGTGAGCAAGTCAGGAACCTGCTAGGTTTGCTGCTCAGGCAAGTAATTATTTGTATTCAGGCAAATAATTATTTCTTCGCTAATACTTATTTATTTGTAATCAGTGACATTTGTGGCTACTGGAGAACAAGCAGAAAAGGAATAGGGCCACAGCTGCTGATGATTTGGTTTTCCTATTGAACTCTTTACTATGATATAATTGTTAATTAATTAGTTGTTAATTGGTCAAAAAGGAGGGAAGAAAAGCTGTGGGATTTTTTCCAGTTGTTATTTTGAGCTTTCAACAGAACAACTGAGCAAAATTTCATGCTTTGAAAACTGCTAGTCAGCTCCAGTTCCTTTGTTAAGTCTCCACCTTTTATTTAACTATCCTTTAAAGTATATACATGCTTATTATACCCAGATTTAATAATATTATCCCTCTGATATTTTTAAATAAGAAATATTTGTAACCTCCAAAATTGGTTCCAAAAGCATATATTTATTTAGGAGACAAAATTTTGAGGACTTATAAAAACTCCCTCTGAGTGAAACACCCCAAGACATTAGGACATGGGCTGAAGGCACAAAGCATCATTTAACTGGTGGATGGAAAAACTGTTATGTGATTCTTGGGCTTTGGCAGACTGAATGCAGTGAACCACCTTTGTGTAGCCAAGTGAGCTATGTAAATAAATAAAATAGCCATAAACTCACATGTGATTCTACTGCAAATGATCACCAGCCTGGAAATGATGGTGGGGAACACTGCTGCTTAGCAGTCAACATTTTGACGTCAGCTGAAGGTTCCTCTGTGACAAGATGTCCTGGATGCTGCCGTGAGAAGCAACACAATGTTACAAGCACCAGGGAGAAGGGACATTTTGCTGCTTTGCCCACAGGTTCCTTAAGTGCTGAAATTTAGGAAAGGACCCTTCTGCTTCTCACCACCAAGACTGAGAAATGCACTACATTGCTGGCTTCTTTGGGAAAAGTAATCCCTTTTAAAGCTGTCTCTTTTTAAGATTTACATTTATTTTTAGTGCTTGGAGTTTAATTTGCAATAATTCATAATTATCTTGGCTTTCTGTAATAATTAATCATTTGCACTTACTGCTATTGGGGAAAATTCCTGCTATAAATAATTCTTACAGTTTTAGTTGGAAGACATACCTGGCAGCTTATGTTTTACTAATAACGAGTAATATACTTAGTCAGCTTTTTCAGCCTTTGTAGCTCTTTCAAGACATTTTTTGTTTTGTGCCTAACAGTCATGCTACTAATTACTCCTTGGTAAGACCACGTGGTAGTTAGTTCTACTGAATAATGCATCTCCTCTCCTCCAGGCATTTAGGATATAAATTGTGTTTTAATCTTCTGCCATATAGTCTACAGTGAGTGTGTCTGTGAATGCATATATTTCTAGATATAGGATTGTTCACTGTGTCAGGTAATGTTCAGAGGAGAGAGGAAAAAATAGAGAAATTTTGGTTTTAAGAGGGTCGCTTATCACTTAATTTATAATGCTAAACATTTCTTCAGCTGAACAAGTCTGTGTGTGTTAACCAGGTCTGAGACTATGAGGGGTTCATCTTTAAAGCTAGAAAGGCTCAGGGTGGAGAGAGGGTGTGCAGGGGAAGAAGAGGGATCACCCAGCTGCTGTGCCTCTGCTAAAAAGAAGCAAAACATCACTCGCTCTGCTTTGCACAGAAACAACAATGTTAATTTTAAAGTAGGAACACAGGGCAGCCATTTTCCCACACACCAAGAAACCACAGGAGCTGCAGGCGTTTTAGAGATGTAGGAAGGCTGTAGTGGAAAAGGACTAGACAGAGAGATGGAGATGAAGATAAAGAGGTGATGCTTTGCTGTGGTGTTTATGGGAAGTGATAGACTTCAGGAAACATACAGATGTGTCATAGAGACGACCCTGGACCACAATACATAATGGCATAGGCTATCTCTGTGCAGTAAATATTTTAACCTGTCAAAAAGCGAAGTTTTTCAAGTTACGTCACTTATTCTGAACTAATATTATATACACAAGTAGCAGCAGCAGTTTGAGGTGCAGTCCCTTTGGGTTTTCTCTGTTCGATTCACACTGAAAAATAAAATAAATAAATAAATAAGCCAACAAAAAACAAAACAAAGCAACAACAACAAAACTCACCACCACCAACAAGCTAGAGAATTTCCAAACCGAGAAATTTTATTTTGCAGCACAACACCTCTCCTTTAAAATTCACTTTTTAAGTTATTTTGCTGTTCAGATTAGAAAAAAACAAAACAAAACAAAATATTTGGCTATTTGGCTGTTCTGGAGTTAGAGAAGTGGTTGAGTAAAAAATCACTGGTTAACCTGCTCCTTATCTAAACCCCTGAAGAAAACACATAGCCTGTAATACTTAAGCTAAGCCTGTAATACCTAAGCTGGCATGTTACAGTGTGAAAATGGTATTTAGCTATATATGGGAAAATATTTAGCGATGTATGGGTACAGCAGCTAAAGTAATGGCAAAACAAACACTGATCAGCAGTGCTTGATCAGTGCAATGGTTTCCTGGTGTGCCTCAGATGTACATCCTTGCCTTTTAGACTTGCTTGCAAATATAACCTAAAGAAACCCCAGACTGATAAAGGGGGGGTCAGGAACCAGCACTGTCGCTGATTTCTCCTCCTGTCTTCCCGAGCTGTATTGCTATTGCCTGCCCATGACACGAGAGGAGGGAAGGACAGTCCCCTTCGGTCCCACACCCCACAACATCATCATTTTCTGATGGCTTTTTGCACCCAGAATATTTTTCCTTCCTGAGAGGAAGCACTAGCAAGAGCTGTGTGATGCTGAGCATTTAATGTGACTCTCCTCAGGTTCTGTCTGGAGACCCATCGTGCTGCAAGATGCCCAGGGAAGCTATTTTCAGCATTTTCCATAACAGGCTTTTTCTAACCACTCTGGTATTACTGACCACAGGTTAGTGGTGGTGAGATCTAACTCTGACACATTTCATTGCTCTGACAAGAAAAGAAGGTCTGCCAAGCACATTAAAAGCTTGAAAAAAAATCAGGCTAAATAACGCCTTGTTTTTTCTGTTCTTTCCAAGCTGGTATTCTGTTTGCAGTGAACACAACCCTCAGGGCAACCCACTGTTAACTCCGTGATCAATGGGAAGACATGCTGGCCTCAGTTTTACAAACCTAATTATTTTCTTCAGAAATCTGTCTCAAACTAAAAGGCATCTGACAAAAAATCTTTCCTGTCTCTGGAGCTTAGAGGAATTCACTCATTGTATGTAAATTGTGTTTATATTGACTGCTTACATGTCTTTTGAAAATGGTGCCTTTTAGGTGGCTTTGCAAGAAAACACAGTCCCTTCCAGGCACAAACTGTGACCTCCATATATTAAGTAATATGGATAGTAATAAGAATGTGTTATATGTTTGTATTTATACAAATATTCTCTCCTATGAGAACAGGCTGAGAGAGCTGGGGTGTTCAGCCTGGAGAAGAGAAGCTCCAGGGAGACCTTATTGTGGCCTTTTCATACTTAGAAGGGGCCGACAAGAAAGATGGGGACAGACTGTTTAGCAGGACCTGTTGTGATAGGACAAGGGGTAAATGGTTTTAAAATATAGGAGAGGAGATTCAGACTAGACATGAGGAAGAAATTTTTTCCAATAAGGGCAGTAAAACACTGGCCCAGGTTGCCCAGAGAGGTGGTAGATGCCCCATCCCTGGAGACAGCCCAGAACAGGCTGGACGGGGCCCTGAGCAACCTGAACTGGGTGAAGATGTCCCTGCTCATGGCAGGGGTGGCACTGGATGAGCTTTGAAGGTCCGTTCCAAACCATTCTATGATTCTATATGCACATAAATGGTTGCATATGTGTGTGCCTGCATTGTATATGTGTGTGTGCGTAAGATGCCACTGTGCATCAGACACTCGGGTAATGATGCATGAGCCCCATGCTCTGACATGTCTGAAGGCAAAGCAGAGGGTGAGCAGGCTGGGGGAAGGAAGGAGTAGCTTTTCCTTCAGTGGCTGGGCTTCAGAGGCAAATGCCTTCCTGCTTTTCAGCCCAGGTGTCAGCCTGTGCTGTAACCCAGAAGTGTACAGGAAGCCTTAAGATCAATTTGGTTTAAGTAGTTGTTAACCTTTAACATTTGTCTACTGGTTAAAAGATTAGCCAGCTTTCACACACATCTTAAGCCCTTTGCCACAGCAGAGCTGTACATCAGAAGGTGGATTCAACTCCCTTCTGCTGGCATGTAACTCGTTACCTGCTTTAGCACCAATTAGTTTTGCAGCAAAAGAGATCCTAAAGTGAGATGAGGCAAGCGTGAAGTAGGACATGCTCTCACCATCAGCTGTGCTGTAGGTAGAAGAAGGGAAATGCTCAGAGACAGCAACAATCGTGAAGCCAAAAAAGTATCGAAACACAAGAGGTGAAACTGCAGAGGTGGAAACATATAAAGCAGGATTGCTGGGCATGGAAATGCTTTTTCTAGGCTTGGATCAGTTACAGGGAACAGTTCTGAGTTCTTGAACTCAACCCAAGTATCTCTATACATTCAAGACATAAGTCAAGATTTACCAAAGATCCTTACGTGAAACATTTGCCTCCAGCAGGAGGAAAGAGCTGATGGCCAGGGAAGGCTCTCCTCTTCCTCCGTACATTTGAAACTGTCAGGAGATGGCTCCAGTCTTCCCATAGATCTGTAAACCTCCATTTCACACAAAGACAGCCGTGCAACCAAAGAGAAGGAGAGACAGAAGGGTAAAACATATGAAGAAGCACTTCTGCCTCTTGGTTGCATTTCATTTCAGTTGCTGGGTTGTCACAATAAAGCACAGTGTGTCACAAGACCCCAAAAGATGTACCAGGGGTCCTGGCTTAGTACAACCCTTAACCAGGTGGTAGTTTGGCTTCTCCTGTTGGGGATTTTCATGCTTGCTTTTTTCCTGACAGCCTGTTCACTGTAAAGTCCTCCAACATGACCAAGACGAACATTTTTAGGACCTGCTGGCTGGCTCAGCAATACCAGAGCACTATCATGAGGGATCCCTGGTTCCCATGTAGTGGGTGGGTGCTGTTGGCACCTGGTAGCACCCCACATCACAAGGGCACAGTGATCACATCAGGGCTATTATACCGAGCAATGGGATGCCTGGGACTTCATGTGGAGTTATTCCTTGTTCTTTAACGCAGTTTTTGCACAGGTGGCTTCTGCTTGTGTAAAAAAGTTAAACCAAGCTGTGACTTTGTCTTTCTAAAAGATGAGTTAAGTGTCATGAAAATAAATTAAGGTTTCATTTTCCATGCTTAAGAATTATGCTGTTACAGTAGAATCCCCCAAATGCAGCATCATCAATTTGTGGAACCAGATCCAAAAAGTTGACCTGCTTAATTAACATTTAAGAGCAAATACCCCCCCTTGTGGAAAGTTAATCCACCCTAAAATCCTTGAATTGCCTGCCAGACCTACCTCTAAATATATTATCCTGGATTAAACCCCGTGGAAAATTCATAATGAAAAACAAACTGACCACACAGAGCAGGCATGATCTGCAGGCTGCCGAATGCTGTGATTGCTTCCCACAGATTACAATTTTAGCAACACCTGGGCTGAATATGCTGGGCTGATGCAACAGCCTTATGGATTCTAATAAAATAATCATTGGATAAGAGCACAAAGAAACATTCAGAGCTTGTGAGAAAACAAATAACCATAATGCAGAAACAAAGATACTAGATTAGCTGAGAGATGAAAAGCTTTTGTGGGCCTTATTTACATTGCTGGCATAAATAAAACCTCTTCAGACCTGTACGTAATATGTTATATATAAATGCAGTCAATTAGAAATGTTAACTCCCTGGTCTGGAGATAATCTCTATAGTTTTGCAGAAAGATAAGATCTTAGATAAAATATTTTGGTCATATGGGAAAGGTGAGATGGCAGGAGAAGAGAAGAGGTTTGTACCACCTTCATCTTTCCCTTCTGGGCTCCCTGAGAGCTCAGGAAAGGGTGACGGGCGCTTTCAGAGGGCAGCTGCGCTTTCTGCAGCCTGAACTGCCCTCTGTGGCTGCCTCTCTCTACACCAACCCGTATGACTTGGAACGAGCCACACACCCAAAACATAATCACCTGCTGCCTCAGTATAACATGTAACAGTCCTTGCTCAATCTCCTGTAGCCTTGCACAGCATTTTTGGTTAATGTATATAAGTTATGTTTTCAAGTCTTCCATGAAGGGTGTCACTGAATAACTGGCTTGTATTCTTTGATTTAAAACCATCTGGCCACAAGCCAAAAGATTTATGATGAGCATCAGAAAAGAACAAGGGAGATGCAACTCTGAAAGTAGGAGCAATGTGGCTTTCCCAGACAAATATACAAAGTCAGTGGTTTTCCCTTTGGCAAGATGATAAAGGTCAGGTTGAAGGGTAGATTGGTCAGACAAAAGGTACCAAGGAATAAATACATTTAAAAAAATACACACAGCTGTCTCTGAAGGTTAAAAATTGACACTGGACATCTCCAAATTCTTACAAAAATTGGTTCTGAGTTTGTTCTGAATATTGTACCAAGATCTTCATTTGTAGTGCAAAATCCATGTGTTAATGGGACTCTGGGAAAGTGAGGATCCAGAGCTGAATTTTACAGGTCTCATTAAGAGCTGATCATC
Organism: Streptopelia decaocto; assembly: GCF_964273445.1. Lineage (NCBI taxonomy): Eukaryota > Metazoa > Chordata > Aves > Columbiformes > Columbidae > Streptopelia > Streptopelia decaocto. The sequence continues at coordinate 65,373,802 of NC_138659.1, read as the reverse complement.
TCATTTGCATCCGATATGTAAGGTTTTGTTTCCAGAAGCACTGGATTAATATATGAGAAATTAAGGGGAATACTGAAATACATTGAAATCCTCTGCTAGCTTTATGGACTGACAAAAATCAAGATTAATTGACAGGCAGATCTGAGCAGCTGCTGAAAAGCAACCTGTGCTTTTTGGGTGGGCACCACCAGCTATTAGGGGTGGAAGCAAGCCACTCGCACTGCAGAACCTGGGTTTTCGGGGAAAAGGAAGGTCATAGACAGCTGAGAAATGGTGGCAAACACATTGTCTGCAGCAGTAAAATACCAGTGATGTGGGGTGCACAAGCCCTCAGCTACACATGTGAATCACTCAGGATCTTCTTAGACACTAAGAATAACACCTGGATGTTGGAAGGCACCTGAAGTAGCTTAAAGCCATCCGGGGACTTCCCTCGCCCGCTACTAACAGAGGAAATTGAGGGAAGGTTTCTGCTCTAATGCTTGGACAGCCTTACTCAGACATATAATCCCTGACTTCAAGACATGAATTTGCAAGACTGGATCCTAAAATGTGCTAGCAATAATAATAAGTATTTAAGTATTTTTAAAAAATGTTGCCCACCAAACAGTGTTCTCTTGTTTAACCTTTTAATAATAATTACATTTCTCTGGAATATCTGTCCTAGAGTAAAGCAAATAGACACAAACTAAGTTTATAGCTTAGCTTATTGAATGATAATTCTTAATAGACAGAAACACCATTATGATCTAGAATTACTGAAGTACTTCACTTCATCAAATGTGTCATAATATCCTAGATATCTGCATACAATACTGGAAATGCTGTTGTAACTTTCTTCAGCCAAGTTCCTTTTTAAAGATCTGACTTGATTTTCTTCTACCAAGAGTGCTTACGTTTTTGCATTTGTTTTCAACAGATTTTTTTTGTCTCTTGAATTATACAATCTTCATATAAGTCTAAACACACTTGGAAAAACAGGAAGCCCTGCCTGGGAATATAAATTACACTTCTGTGCTTAGTCACAAATGGCTGAGTGCAATGAGATTTTACAATAAACCAGAAATGTCTGTGTTTTGTTGTGTCAATAAATGTTCCAATGATGCTCTTAAAGACAATAAATTACTGGTAATGGAACACTATCCTCAGCATGTAGAAGTCATTTTCTACTTCCAGACATTCTCAGATTAGGTTTAAATTGCTATTAGAAAATCCTAAATGTGTTTGTTTGAATAAAATCTTTTTAATGCCTAGAAATAATCCAACGGTAGCTGGTTAGAGCAGAGTTAGCTGGAGTATTTCTGGGGAGCCCAGTTTACGCGTTTGGAAGGGGACTCAGCTCCGGCAGATCTTTACCGCTAGCAGAGGGAACGACACAGAGGGATTTCACAGCCTGTAATTTTTTGCATCTGAAGACGAAGAGAAAACATGTTGTCAGCCTGCTAAGAAAATTATTGTGAGAGTGAGTTTGTAACATGGGTATAAGACTTGATTCGGAGACAGCGCGTCTGGGTTGCAGTTGGCAGAAAGTATTTTTGCAAGGGTTGTTCACAGAAAGCCCCTGAGATAGCGTGTGTAAATTATGGACATTGCAAGCAGGGCAGGGGAAGAGGTGAAAGGGGAAAAGGAAGAAGTGATGAGGGAATAAGTAGAAAGTAGGACTCTGGTGTACAACTGTTAGATCTTTTGTAAGCAGAGTTGTTGGTTTCTCTGAAGATCTGAAATACAGAGTGTTTTCATCACTAGTGTTCATGTGCTTGGTGGTGATTTCAGCCTGGACCTGAAAGTACAAATGCTAGGATGCCCACAAATCCTTTTTTCTTCAGCACAGACATTAGCAACAGAAAATCAAAGCATGACAAACCCTTTACTTTTTTTCTTATTAAGGGCAGCAATAGTAAAGATCAGAATAACATATGCATTTCAAAGTGTAACATATGAATAATCTTCAAGGCTGTGATATTGTTCCTTGATTCTACACTGAAAAATAAAGAGCAAACATGAGATGTAAAGCACTAACCAGAAATTTTATATTGACTTTCTGAGTTTTTTCAGAAAGAATTCCACATGGGATAAAGCAGGAATTTCAGAGGGGCTAATTAGCTCCATGGTCTACAAGAACCACCAATGGCAAACTTAAGACTGTGCTGATTGCACTGCGCTGTCTTACAGACTAATCACCCCCCAAAACACTGAGCACATTATACTTTCCTGATCAATGCCGAAAACTGATTCCCTGCATTCAAATTCAAAATTGCATTTCCCTTAGTATAAAGCCTGCTTTGCTTCTTATTTTGCTTTATAGAATCAAAAAATCAAAAGAGAATAAATTGGTGCTGCTAATAGATACATTTCCATTAGCTATAGCAGGATTTGTCCATATACATCATGTCTGGTATGTGCTGACATAACTGAAAAACAAAGGTTACCATTTTGTGTTGGAAGCCATCAAAATTTGCCGCACTACTTCCTATATTCTGTCTGTGTTTTGAGCTTTTGTAAGCCTTGTGCAGTCTCAATGTGATAGATAATTCTGCTTAGTACATGCAAGGGCCCATGAGCATGGATGTGTAATGTCACATTTCTATATAAACATTAGTATGTGTGGGTGTGGGTACATTGTATATATAAAGTGTGCTCTGTAGTTTTATTTTCAACCCTACTTTACAAAGAGATTTGAAACCTCATGTAATATATGCGTTGCAACTGCACATTTATGTAGCAGCACACTTGGCCGAGCTTTCCCTGATATCTTTCTTGATATTCTCCATGGGGACACAAGGAGTAAAAGTATTAATGAACTCTGGCTCAGCAGAAGCTATTTTAAATGCATTCAGAAAGGGAGAAAGCAAACATGAGCCAGTGGCTCCAAGCAGTGAAGAAAGTTCTAGCTGTTGGCTGCTGCACGTTTTTGTGTGACATTCCTCTTTTAAGGACCAAATCTTTCCCAGGGTGATAGATCTGCTGTCAGTGACAGCTTCTCAGGGCCACAGGAGTCCTAAGTTGAACTCTGGGTGGTACATAGGCTAGAGGATTTCCATGGATCTTCCAGGGGAAAGCAGCTCAATAAAATGCTTTCTTACACTCATATTTCCTTGTATGCCTCTCCTCTTGCCACTGTATTCAAATATTGATACTACTGTAAAAGAGAAGTGAAGTTGCCATGGTGTCAGATGGTCAATGAACCAGTAATTAATGGATATAATGGCAAGAAATCTTAATTAGTTGTGTCTTGCATGTGGGAAAGAGGGTGCAGAGGTGTAAAGCAAGTGGGATCACCAAGGAAAATGCTTCCATCAGCCTCAAGGCTGATGGGAAAAGAGTTGAGCAAGGGCCCTCATGGCTTTCTCTCCCGGAGAAGGGCATTTGCAGCATCTGTCACATGAGTTTCCACTTGATCATTGGCAGCCAACAAGTGGTACCAAGCTTCCTCTTATAGTCAGAGGAAGGAGCAATTCAACCCTTTCATTTTGAAAACATGATTATAAATAGTAAAGCTACTGCTGAGTCCAAAGATGCATTTGTTCGGACTGAGAAGCCATGAACTGTAAAAACTAAGATGAGCCCAGAGCTTTCCCTGAAAGCCTTCAAAAGGCTTCGTTTGGCAACAGGGGATTTTTTTTTCCTTTAATATAGCAGAATGCAACATGATGGATAAGACCATAGAAGCCGTGAAAAGGAAAAACGTGATTTGCTGAATGCTGCATTTGAAAATCTGCAGTACATCCATCTTTATCCAGGGAAGAGCCTGTGAGTGGGAGAATGTTTCTACAAAGGGAGTGAAGGGATTCCTTGTGCATGACATCAAGGGTATTAAACTTTTACTACATAACTGCCTTTCTGAAAAGGAGAGAAGTTATGTAAAATCAACTTTCTGTGACATGGAATATCTTATTTGTCATAAAATCCCAGCTTTATACAACTTTATATAACATAGACAGTTTTATATAATTTCCCTTTCAGCTTTTCTGTGTGAACAAAGCAAATTTCATATGAAATACTCGGGGCCAGCTCTTCCATGGTCGTAAATCACTCTAGTTGCTCTGCTTTCCATGGCAGCTCACCACAACTGAAGTTTTTGATCCAATACAGGTTAGTTAATCACTGAAAAGTTTAAATATTTTAGGGGAGGGATATTCCACAGTTAGATATTCAGATCTGACACATGTTTAACAACCTGATACACGAGATGTGCATTCGATAACACAAGTGGAGACGAATTATACCTTCCCACCTCTGTGCATCACCAGAGGTCCCACATGCTTAAATGCCTGCCAGCAGTGTGTTATTAGAGGCATGGGACAGCATCACTGCTCCTCTTCTGCTCCAGGATCTCATGTGCCAAGTATGGCAGGTCAACCTGCAAACCATCTACGGCTGATGTGGGGGTGCTGGAGCAAGGTCCAGGCAGCAGCAGGTTTCTGTAGATGTGAGGGATGCAGGCACCACGGCTGAGCGATACAGTGCAGCGTCGAGAGGCTCGATCTTGTACTCAACGTGTGACGCTGGCCAGGCTGTGTATTAGATTAGATTAAGCACCCACATTTACCAGTCACCAGATTTTCCCCTGCAGGAAGAGTCAGTCATTGTCAATATTTATAACGCCTCATGAGACCTTCTCACTGAAGGGCAGAAGGAGCGAAAAGTGTTTCATCATTATGAGTTTCCAGCTCATCAGTGACATTTGATGAAATCATATTAAGCATAATCATATTTGAGTGGAACACGTCTAAGTTCTAATGAGCCTTTATAGTTATTCATTATCTGATTTCCTCATCTTAATTTTCCAATAGTTTGTTTGCTTTATTTGCTTAAATTAATGGAGACACATTTTCATAACCTCTTCCCTTCAACTTTCAGGTCCTTTACTGAGCTTTATGGCTCTATGCTGATGAATATGTGCACAGAGTTGCTTGATTTTTAGCTTCCAGGGGCTCCTATCATATGAGTGAAGTTATGGACAACAATAGCTTTGTGAATAAGCACTTGCAGGTTTACAAGCTACATTTGTTTGATTTTTATCAAAGGAAATTGTTACATAAAGAAAGCAGGCTTTGCATTTTCAGAAATTACTACAGTTATTGAGATGAAATCCAGGCACCACAGATGCTTCACACGAGAATTATACACAGATTTAAAGCATAAATCCCATTTTGACCATTTTGAGGGCATACCCTGGATTTAAATGGAAATGGACAGAGCAGCACAGAAACTTGGACTAAAGGTGAGTATCTTCTCTGCTGGTCTGGTCTAGTTCATCATTTAAGTCTCTGATATGGGGACAAAAGGTTTTAAATTTTAAAAGAAGTAAAAATCTCAATTCATTTTTTCCTTCTCTTTCTGTGCCTTTTTCACTCTGAGGAATCCGGGTTAGATATATCCACTGAAAGCTGCAAATTATGTCTGTGACTGTAATTATAATTATAATTAACTATCTTGATCGCCTACAGTAAGGAAGGTGAAGAACTGATGAAGGTGCTAATTGGCTTCTGTGTAATAATGTTTTTCCCAATAACTTTTCCTGGTAGTCTCATTAAAAATCCTTTTTTGGGAAATGTCGGATGATTGAAATAGTACCTCATGAACAATTACCGTAATAAAAAGCTTCCGATAAAAAATATGAAGCACCAAAATATTAACAGAGCATAGTTGTTCAACTTTGTATATCTGTTACCAATAATTTTCCAAAATTACACATTTATTTTGAAAATGTAGGTTTCAGTGATCAGCCTGCATTTTGCCCACACCTTTGATTTTATCTCTAAATTTCCCCATCCTCTTTTCTATCTACTGGACACCACTACCATGCATCTACAGTAGAAAAAACCTGTAGTAACATTATTTCTGAAGAGGCTTTTCTCTTTTTCTAGAGGGCCATCGGTCAGGCCCAAGGGTAACCAGTGGAATTTCTTTCTTTCTTTGTAACTGCAAGAGCCCTCACATCCTTCTGCTGTATTTCGTGTTAAATATTAAACAACACACTCTCAGCCATCTGGCTATAGTGAAATAATGCTTTGTTTGGATTGGGGTCATTCAAATGCAGCCTTGGTCGTTCAGTGCAGTTTTTGGATGCAAAATTATCTCACAGAGCACCGCGTCTCCTCTTCCATTAACCTAACAAGTACACTTCTGTTATTCTAGAAACTTTATTTTCTTTCATTATCTTCTTAGATTGTCATGTAAGTATATTGCAGCAGATCCCACACACTTTCAAAGAGAGGAGACCCAAGCCAAGGATCTGAGAATCAAGCTCCTGTGAACTTCACGAGTTCTGGAAATTCCAAACTCCAGGTGTTTGTAAATAAACCTTGGTTTTGTATGAGCTGGGCACCTTCTGAATTCTGGACTGTTCCCAGTCTCAGTCTGAATGCAAACCTGATTTCACCTGTCATTAAAGACTATATGTTTTTCTTCCCATGCGCTTTCTCTTCGTCAAAAATAATCAGGTACTCCAGCTTCCACCTTTTGCAAAAAAAAAAATGACCTCTAATTTAGCTCTGCAAGACCCTGCATCTACATGAAAGGAGCTTTCAATAGTTTGCCTCCATCGCCTATACTTTCAAGTCACAATATTTGCATGGTCTCTTCACAAGAATAAATAAAAGAGAGAAAGGAAAGTAATAAAGGGAGAATCAAGGATGAAAGAAATAATTTGCAATCATAGTTAAGGCAAAGAATCGTGGTACATCTTTGTTTTCCAAATAACCCAAAACAACTTCAAAGTTAGACTCTAAAGGCAGGATCGATATCCATGGCAACTAATCGCATTTACTGCACCTGCTGGGAAGTGCAGTGGTCACGTCCATGAGTAACAAAGGGAACCTCGCTGCTGCAGATGGACACAGAGCCTGGGTGAAGATCATAGAATCATTTTAGTTGGAAGAGACCCTCAGGATCATTGAGTCCAACTGTACCCTAACCTAACTCTAGCACTAAACCATGTCCCTAAGAACTTCGTCTAAAAGATGTGTCCTTGGGTGCTCCTGTGCCACCAGGATGCTTCCACTCTGCTGCTGATGCTCAGATATTGTGATGGTTTTAAGAAATATTTTGTGCTTTCTCTCCTGTTATTCTTGACACCAAAGGCATTCTCCAAAGAAGAATTAAAGAAATAGTGTTGTCCCCTTTCAGCCTATGCTGAGTACAAAAATCTTGGCAAGCAGGTGAACATCTAGCAGGTAGAAGTTGCTGCCTGCTGGTTGGTTAGGTGATGCCATTTTTCCCTTGTGCTCCTTCCTGCCACTCTCCCTGCCTCTCTGCTTCTTGATGAAGATTATAAGCTACTTGGGACAGGCCTTACCTTTATATTATTTAGTTGTGCAGTGCACAGCATAAAGGTCTTCTAGGCCTGGACTGGGGTTTCTGCAAGCTACCTCCATAAAGATACCATAATAATACATCATTAGGGATTTATCACTATTATTAGCAACACCTCTCTGTTTGAGAGCACCGAGCTGAGCAGTTTATTCCATTGCAAACTGAATATGAATTGCTAAGTACAAACAGTACTTCTATCAAGCATTTAGCAGTGCTATGTTTTAAATATTTACAAAAACAAAAGCAATATTCTCTGGTTGGAACTTCTCCTTGTGGATGCTGCACAGGCAGAGCACACCTTCTTGATATTTATCAAATACTGTAATTAATTTGAATTTGTTTATGAGACAATAAGCCATTCAGTGTTAATGCCTGCTGATATTATCAACTCTTGTCTATGTGATTTACGTCTATTTGACTACATAGATAACACGCTTCTGTTTCTGTTTGTCAGTTCTATATACAGAACTAGTGGAACCAGAATGAGAACTGGGTCTGAAGTGTATAGAGGAGATCAATAAACAGAAACAAAGACATCTTTTAAATGTTAAACATTTCCTTTCTGGGTCACTTAAGCCTCGTCAGGAATTGTGTATGGATATATGAAGCTATTTAAAGCACCATGCTTTGATGGTAGGTGTTCAAATGGTACCTTTAGGGAACAGACGTTGCTCTTTTTAAAATTTGTGTTTGCTTGAAAAAAATTAATTGAGAAATGCTAATGAATATTCACCAAAATAATTTGCTTGCTTCCATATAACTCTTAAGCATTTTTTTAGTGATGTCCACTTTTTTATTTCTGATAAAATAAGCAACATTCATTTGGCAGATAGCAAAATTAAAACTCGGTCTTGTTTTCTGTACACGTACAGCCCCCTGTGTATGAACTGCACTTCTGTTTTGTTTTACTGTTATCTGACAATAACCACTGCCTGGCAAAATGTGTCGTGTTGCAGCTCCGAGTCACGGAGTCATAGATACAGCTTGTGCAAACATAAATGGGGATGTTGACAAAGCCCAGAGTGATAAATCTGTGTCAGGGAGGTGAATTTGGGTCAGTATTCACCCTTCCATGTGGGTCTGGATCTGCAGAGCAGCCTGGTCGGCACAGCAGCTGGCGCTGCCTTGGTCTTCATCGCTCTCCTCAGTCTCTGAAGCCTTCATTGGCAAGTTCAGGCTGCTCTAAGCACCAGTAACTTCTGCTGGGGTTTCTGGCTGAACCGATGTGAGATTTGCTCAAGGGGAGGCGGGGGGGAGAAAGGAAAAGGCAGGTGGGGAGGATGGGTGTGTGGGGGAGCATGGTGGCCGCTGTGTTTGCTCTGCATGCTCAGCGTCCGCCCTGTCCCCGCTTTCTGAAGCAAATACAGAGAAATCCCGCAAACGTGCAGGCTGGTGGGGGGGCAAGAGAGGCATCATGGGGTTACGGGCAGGACCTGTGCCTGTTTCCCCCCCACATCACAGAAAGGTACTCCAAGGTCACACGCTGGACTCCGTGGCCCGGGAATGACACTCGGGAGCATGTCACCGCTGGTTAACATCTCTTTTACCTTCCCAATTTCAATGGAGTCATCCACAATGTATTTATTGCCATTGCTGGCAGCCGTTATATTTCCCTGTACATTATATTTCCTCTTGTGTTCAGGGCAGGGAAAGTTCAGCAGCTGGGGCAGCATTTAAAGGGGTGGTAAGGTCAGTGTTATTTTGGGATGGGGCTATGGTGCAGGAGCTGACATTTCGTGTTATTTACATCAGATCTGCCTCACGTAGTTAAAATCAGCCATGCTACCAAGACTATAAGTTGAAATAATTCAGGCCCTGTGGCCTCTACCATTGAAACTTAAATTCCACTAAAAATAGTAATAATAAGAGATACTGGCGACATTTAAGCAGAAGTCTGGGCTGAGTATGAGCAAGGTGGGAAGAGAACAAACAAAAGATTATCTGTCCTTTGGAACACCCACCTTCTTGCCAATTCAAATATTGACCGGCTGCGGAATAGGAAAATCACTGCTTGTGGTGGGATGGAAATGGCTGAGTTTGCTTCAGAGATAACTTGTAAAGGAAAAAATGATGTTTGGAGGCTTCCAACAAAGACCAGGACTCCAAAGTAGAATAAGGACATTGTGTGCATGGAGGGAGCTATCACAGGGATATTATTTCACTGTAAAAACTGAGTGGAGATGACAGATTTCATCCCCAGACTGCTATGTGACATTTATAAGTGCTCAATGGTGACACCAGCTTTAAGGGTTGGTGGTGAGAACATCGTCCCCTCAAGACATTTTCTTGTGTATGGTGTGAAATGGATGGAGGAACTGGTCTGCCTGAAAAGAAAACTTGTGCATTTGGAGTATAGTTCAACTGGATTCATTCCCTAATCTGGCTCCCAGCTCAGCTGCACAAGCAGAAGCACCACAACAAGCTGTGTAGGGTGACATTGGACAGATATGGGCTGGATGGCTTGGGGGATGGAAGGGTAAGGGAGGAAAAAGCAAGGCAGGGACAAGACTGTAAGTGCCATGTAACCAATGCTCAGCACTTTACAACATCAAATCATGGTCTTAACATAGCTGGTTGCCAGAATGTGTGCACGGAAAAGTCTCACATGGTTTTATCCATTAAGAAGGAAGATGTCTGGGCTGAGACATGGGTTGGAAATGCCTGTTTCTCTCCCCTCGCAGCAGAGGAGATCTTGATATGACTCAGACTACATGCCTCTGTCTCCTGTCAGCCCAGTTAGGTAGGATGAACATCACCATTTGTAATCACCTTCAGAGGGTAGTCTCCTGGACCTTGCTTCCAACAGGATTCATCATCAGTTACTGCATGTCTGTGTTATCAAGTAAAGCAGCACAGCAGGAGCAGATCTGCAGGGTGGCACAGCTGGAAATGGGGACTCCTGTCCGGCCTGTTTGTGTTTCGGGGGTTTTACTTTGGATTAAGTCTGGTTTGCTCCTGTCAACGCAGCAGCCATCAGCAATGGAAGTGCTGTGGGCTCTTTCCTGGTGAGCACCTTGCAGTTCACCAGGGATCCACCTGCCCACTCTGGGGTGCAAACCCAAATGCAGCAAGTGGGGACAAGCAGGAGAGTCACTTTCAAGTGCACTCCTGGTCCAAAAAATACTCCTGGAGTAACCGTATTCCCATTCACCTCATATTAGCCTTGTTCCTCAGCTATTTCCAGAAAGCAGAAAGGGTTAGCTCCTGCAGCTTCTTTATTTTGAGAAAACTATTGTTCTAAGAAAATAAAGCTGCTTTCTTGCTCAGTTTCTAATTCTGAAATGATAAGAAACACATTTCTTTTGAACTTCTGAGGTGATTATCCGTCCTCCACCATGAGCTGTACACAGGGTATGCCTGGTGATGTGACTGTATTCTTGTTTTGACTGTTAGGGTTTGATTTGACCATTATTTTAGTGTGATGTGAGGTGGTTTGTTTTGCCTTTTTGTGTCCAGTTTTTTTTGTAATTTTAAGACAGAAAAGCTTCAAAATAAGTCTTTCTGTCTGAGATGTTCTCTGTGCTCATTTTTTAATACTAGAAAGGCCTGCAAAGATCAATTCTGAGAACAAAGAATTAGAATCTAGTTTGCTCTCCAGTATTAATTAAATCTTTTATCCTGTGCTGAACAAACAGCATATTAGGCCTTGCCACAGTCCTCAAAGGTATTATTACCACACTTCAATGGATGAGGGCAAATGAAGCCAAGGAAGGTTGTAATTTGCTTCAGGTCATTCAGTCGAAGTGATGCAAAATAAAAAATAGAGCAGAAAGTGCCCAGTTCTGTATCACATTTCCTTTCTGTCAGCCAGTGGTTCTCCCTGTAACACACAGAGCTATGTGGCAGTGGTTGTACCCCTCTCAGCCTTCCTCACCTACAAACAAGGGTTGCAAAGACCTCGGTTTTCCTTGGCTGCCTCACATAGTGTTTTTGGTGGGTCTGGCTAAGAAACAGGCACCTCGTCACCTCCTCTGTCCCTGCTGTGGGCAGCAATCTCCAGGTTCCACTGGAGGAAACTCTTTTTCACCATCTGAGGAACAGAAGAGGAATTGGGGAGACATGGGGGGGCGGGGGTCAGCACCACCATGGAGTCAGCAGACCCAACTGCTGTTTCTGGTTCTGCTTTCTGTTTCAGGGCCCTGAGCTGCTGAACAGACTAAAGATTTCTGTGCCCCAATTTACCCACTCATATGGCCATGATTAAGAAATTTGAGATGTTTCAACACATCCTATATATTTTTGTCTAAAAGAAAGGTTAAAGTAATAGTTTAACGAGTAGCATCCTAAAATCTGTGCTCTCTGTAGTTAGATGTAGGGCATCACAGTAAATGACCTTTGTGGTCATTTCTCACTTTAAAACTAATAACAGGTGGACATTTCTATGTAAAGTTTAAGTACTTTGTTATTCTTTCCTTCCTAAACTTTATTCAACTGCTACTCTTTCTAAAGTTTCCACTTGAAAATGTCACTATTCCTGCGCAAAGAACCTTGTCCCTAATGTTACACAAGATTTCCTAAGTCATTCCCTGGTAACCAAAGCAGATGGACACCAGCCGTGCAGGGCCCGATCCTGGGGCGGTGTCAAAGGGCTGTCAGTGTTGGATCAAATGGGAAGATCGACTGAAGCCACCGCCCGGCAGCCCCTCCAGCTCCAGCCGTGCGGCCGATGGGGTTTGGCCTCCCGAAGGAACGAGGTCTGGTTGCACCATCTAGTGGCTTAAGGTAACGAGTGAAAGGGGTTTTCTGTGCACAACCCAAACGATCAGCAAGCATGAAGAGTGAAAATACAGACAAGGAGCTTGCAATCATACTCTAAGTGAACACAAGAAATGCAAAAAACAAACTTACCTACACTAATATGATCGTTTTAAAATCATAAATTCGTTTCCCCCCCAATTTTTATTTAATATTATCACTATTAAAAGCACAAAACCCAGAATCCATTAAAAAGGAAAACAGAAGGACGGTTATTCCACAATACTACCAAAAAAGGCATCAGTCCAACCTCACTTCTGAGGGCTGAGATTATGGAGGTCAGACCATAATCATCATTACACATTCTTCGTTTTGCTTAAGAACAGTTTTACTTTCCTCCAGAGACACATGGAACTGTGAAAGGGACGTTACAGAGAGAGTATCATTCTTATAGATTAAAGAATGGAAAGAAAAAGACATTCCTAGGAAGAAAAGGGAAATATCATTTTCCATAAATACATTTCTAATATTTTTCAGTGGCAACCGTAATACTGAAAAACATAATCCAAAACCAGGATGGCTTGTGTTGGGGCACCCAGATTCAGGCACGAGTGTGCTTGGTCCTCCTCTTTTGAAGCCAGGGTGGAAGGCTGGGAGCAGTGTCCCTGTCTCAGGAGAACCACCTCATTTGCTGCATCCCCTGTTTCCAGGTTATTCTCAGGTCAACTCAATGAGATATGACCTGTCATTCCCCTCCTCTTCTTTCCTCCAACTTTGCCTAGGCTAGGGAGCAGAAATGTTAACTAAGAACCCCTGAGTCCAGCACTCAGCAGGACTAAAACATGAATTTCATGAGATGAAGTAACTCTGCTCAAGGACTGGAAGCCCAGAGCTGGAAGCTTACTGGAGCCCTGCCAATGGGTGACCTCATGCCATTCACTCCTCCACATCCCTCCTCGCCCCACTTCATAAAATAATTATGACTGCTTAGCTTTGAGGGAGGTTTAGAAAGATACTCATGAAATATAGAGCATTATTTCTATACTCTATATGAAATATAGAGTATTATTGTTGTGTATTGTTTTCCACTGAATGACTTTACGTATTAATGTTGCAATGGACACTGAGGCAGATGTAGGGAGTGCCTGTAGCTGGAAATCACACACAATTACAGAGAAAAGGGCAATTAAAGGCCTTGATTCCACTGGCTTACATGACAGTATTGTCTTTGAAATGCACTGAGACATCTCCCAGGACTTTAGCAGTACAACTGAAATGGCAGGAGCTGCATTATTCAGGGATAGGGTCACATTTAAGGTCTTCATTTTTCCTTTGAAGAAAATAAGAGTTTTGCAACTGGTGTCTGTCACTGTGAGTTTGGGAGTTTACCTGAGCTATGCAAGGAGCATCTTTTCCTCTCACCACAGACACCCGGCTGAATCATGTCAGAGGATGCAAAGCATCCAGGAAGCTTTGAGAGAGGTGCTTGGCTGCAAAGTTCCAGGTTATATTTAATGGATGCCTACAGATGTCTTCACACACAAATGATTCATTCATCAAGACAATATGGTACCTATAGAAAGTATAGCTTTACCCATTAGGAAAACAAGTTCTGTAAAACTTGAGGGGGGGCAGATGTAACAGCTGAGATTTGCATCTTGATGATGACCACATGTCAATGAGTTTCCAAGAACCAGCCACCAAGCCACAAGTGCTATCTGTAAACACAAGCATGCTGTCAGTCGGTTGGGGTCCCTGGTACCCCAAAGAGCCTGCCAGCCCTCCCTAGCTGATTGTCTCCACCAAAGTCTCCGGTTCCAGAACAAAAAGAAAAGCTGAGGTCAAAAAAATAGTACTTAGCACAGAGTTGTTAGGCAAGGACTCCAGATACTTATTAATATTTATGACTCCATTTATGTTACAAAGTAAGCACATGACCTGCTAAATCACCTAGAGTGAGTCTTTGCAAATAATATCCTCCACTCAGACATAGCCTTTGAGTCATGTCAGAGCATAAGTGCACACCGACTTGGAAAGCCTTTCTAGGACTTCAAGCACTTACTAGTTGCCATAACCTATTTGTTTCCACTGTCCTTGTGAAGATTGCCCTCTGCCTGGCAGAAGCAACAGCTCGGATGTGTGCTAAGGAGCTCTCAGCTGAAAGAATGATGAATCAGACATTCCTAAAGTGTTTTGGTAGATCAACAGTACACTATGACACCTCAGCTTTTATTGCCAGGGGAAGAGAAGGTAAACTCTGAGTATCCAGAAGCAGGGGCAGTCACAGGGCACATAAAGATGAGAATGGAGGCAAGGTTTGGAAGTAACTCACCTGCAAGGCAGGTAGCATCCTCCCATAACCAAAGACCCCAGCTCCAGAAGCAGATACTCTTGTGGCATTTTTTACACAGGGAGGTTCCTTTCAGAAGGACATCACAATGTCAAAGCCCACATGAACACCCACCATATTTGCATTCAAACCCTAAGCAATATCATTTCGTCTCTCCATTCCTCTGTTTCCTCTCCAAAAGAAACTTCCTCAAAACCATAGAACAGAGATGGGAGTTCCTGCACCCACAAGGACAGTGTGCTGATAAATCATTAGAAGACACATTCAGTAACATAGAGACCAGAACCCTACAGGAGTGCAGAACTTATGCTCAATATGTAGATACAGAAATTGCTGAGATCATGAGCACTAGAAGTTTAAAAGGCTCTAGGACTTACTATGAAGGTGTCTCCCAGTTTAACATATTCCTGCCCAATTTTGACATATGCATCACAGAGTGAGACAGGCAGGCTGTGAATTGAAACATATCTTCTCCCCTGAGGTTCTGTCAGGCTCTCTTTGTCTCCTCTCACCAAATAACAAGCATTCAAGTGTGGTTGCTCTCCTGACTGATGTCTTTCCTGCACGTGCTCTAGCTCGATGCAAAGGCAGTGCTCATCTGCGAACAAGTGATGCTCATGGACTCATGAGTACCAATTGTTTTATTATAAATCACATGATCTTTACAATACAATAATATGATCATAAACACATCTGTATAAGCACCTATCTGATATACATGCCTTCTAGTCCAGTTTCATAAAATGTGCTCGATGATTTGCAGTTTTGAAAGTTTATCACATTTCTCTTTCCCCACTCCAGAGAAGAGAAAAGTGTTTTACTCACTCTGTGCTTGTGAAATTCTTGCTGTGTTTGGTTACTCTGCTCTTCCACCTCTCCAGGTAGCTATAAGCACCTTGAACAAGAACTATCTATATCATTGCTGAATGCTAAATTAACAACTGAGACTAACAACCTCATGCTTTTCCTAATGTTTAGAGGAATCTTCCAAGAGGTTTATGTAGAGATCACAATAGGTATCTATAAATGCTAACACCCAAAACCAATGCATTGGTCAGGCATCGACTGATTGATTGGTTGGGTCAAGTGCCCATGACCTGGACCACAGCTGGTAGAGTCAAGTGACATAGCTGGAACAGGACAACCGGGCTTTCCTTGTCATGAGATCACATTGGGTTGCATGAGGCTTCTGCGTTCATGGCTCCTATTTCACTAGGTTTCTTATTTTTTGAAATATACCGCAGCTGCTTCACAGACCTACTCAATCACCCTGTGACACATATTTGTACACTTGCCATAAAGATTTTTGCTTTCTTGCTTAGCCAGCACAGGCAGGAAGCGATAAGCTCTGCTTTAGTTCCAGTGAGAGACGCATGCTGCGGCAGGCGTGCAGCTAGAGACTCCGAGATAAAGGATGGGTACTTAAGGTCCTTGTGTAAGATGCTCCAAGGAACTGCCATAATAAAAATAATAAACACCAGCAATAATAATTATTAACAGAATTCAAGGAGTCTGACTCTAATCCCATGCTGGGTTTGTAATTTAATGATTTTGCTGACTTTGACAGAGCTGCTTCCTTCTGAAATGGATGCAAGTTAAATCAGAATCAGGGCCGAAATCTTTTGTCCCCCTTATTTGTAACTTAGCTACTCTGAAAGGCTATATAGCTCCTCAGTGATGCTTTTCAGACTAAAAAGCAGGTGGGATTTTTAGATCAAAGAAGCTTTTACCAAAGTCAACCACTTCAAATCCTTCTGACTGGAGAATTTTACAGGAACAGACTCCCTAATGATTTTTTATGACACCACTTTCCAAACAGTAAAAATACTGAGAACAGTTTCTAACATTGTTTCCTGTTCCCATCAGTAAAAGCTTATAAACAACGAAAAAATAAAATGCTTGATTTTAAAAACACTGGGTTTCAATTAAGCTCAAGGATTGGTCAGAGTGTTTACTTGAATATGATCCCTAAAATCTATTTTAAAATTGCCTGGAGACTGAGTTAAATGACTTCCTTAGTTGCTGAGTTTATAGCACTGTGAATATCTGGGCTTCTGTTTCCCTATTGTCTTTCAGTGGAAAACAAGGCCAACAGAGGGAATTTCCGTGCTTTTCCAAGGACAAAGTGAACCTCTGGCCCATCACAGGGTGAGCCTCGGTGTCCCAGGGAGCACATCACGCATCTCGGGTTCTGCCTGGAGACCCGAGGACGTGCTGGACCGTTGATGGGAACCGACATGGGGAGCTCTGCCCAAAGCCAAGGACAAAACATGGCCAAGGGAAAAATAATGAATAACCACAAGAGTGCTTGGTTTAGGTACAAGACACATCTTAATGTCTGTCTATTCTTGGCCAAGAAAAGCTTGTTTTTTCTTCATTTAGAAGATTCCCTGTCTCCAGAGTCTACAACCATGTCCTGATTGTGGGTCACTGCTGATAGTGAAGAAAAATAGCCACCCTTTTCATCAGAAAAAGAGAAGACAAGCATCAACCATCAGGAGTTTAGCCTGTTTAGACCTTTCCATGATATGGCAGTTTAGGCATGAAACAGCCCTTCTAAAACCAGGATCAAAGGGATTCATGGCAACATATATTCGATTTGTCACTTGTTTCCAACCTGATTCACTAAAGGCACTGTGAGCTTTGCCACGGATTTCAAGAAGATCAGAATTCAGCTCTCCGCTTCTTAGGTAGCATTTGAAGTGGCTTTTCTATAAAGTAAAAACATGTATACATGCCAGTCCTTTATCTCTTTGAGCACAAAATGTATTTGTTTCACTGGTATAGCAAATTGCTGTAAAAATAATTTGGCAGCATAACTTCTGTTTCAGAGCAGAGAGAAAAGAATTGCTCTTGGCTGCCAAATGTTAGCCCTAGTATGTACTTTTTATTTACAGACCCAGACAGTATATCTTCGTACAGCAAATCACGTCCTGCTCTTAAACTCCACGCAAAGTTCATGAGCCTTCATTTGCCTTTTTTTTTCTTCCCAGTAACTACAAAGCTCTCTGGACATAAGACTATTTATACTGTTTGAGAAACATCTTTCAAGAAGAACATCACGTATTGCTTTGTCTGAAGTAGATTAAACCAGAGTTTGCTTTTTCCCTGGGAGATATGGAAAAACTTGGAATCAACCCTGGAGAAAGCCAATCCTGTTTCATCAGCAGAGTGACCTGACATGGCACTGTCTCTGTGAGAGAAGCTGGAGCTATAGTGACAGGATGGGAGGGTCACAAAGAGCTTTTTCTTTCAGGCCCTTCCCTTCTTACATGAATGGTTTTTTTCAGAAAGATAAAATTGCTAAAGCCTTGAAGTCCTTTTTTGACCATTAACATTTTGCAATTTAGCCCAAAAAATCTCCTACAAATTCAAATTTGCTTTGAAAACATTTTGTGAAAACACTGCTATTATATATTTAAAACTTCAGTTTCCTTCAGTCTTCCTTTAGGCATCATCAGAAGTTTTCATCCGGGCATCAGCCAGCTCTATCATCCAGTGTGCTTTTGTTTGGCAAGTGTCCTTGGAAAACTATCCATTAAGCATCAGTGAAATCTAGGCAGTCAACAGTCTCCTGTGACTTTAGATGTTTGTGTGAGAGAAAACCAGCCTAAAACCAAGTTAAATAGTATCATACCAAGCTGGTGGCCAGAAGGCTTCATACATACACTGAATTGTATGAAGTGGGGAAATTGTAGAATGCAAGTGTCTTATACTTCCAGTCAGGGCCTCAACCTCCAGCTCTGGCACAACTACTCGAATCTTTTTGTCACACGTGACTAAAGACAGCAAAGGGGTGGCTTTCCCCTGCAGGGCACTGATCAGAGAGCATGATGACAGTCTGCATCGCACAGCAGATCCAATAACTGCCTTCCAGCAGCGCATCAAGTACGTTGGCAATTTTATATGCTGATTTTGTGGTGTCTTCTCTCTCAGTTTTCCTGTTCACACAGGACTTTGTGGAAGCAGATAATGTAATGAGTCGATGTTTTTAGACAACTGATTTCTCATCAGTAGATGTTTAACATAGCAATTCATTTTTCACTGTCAAATCTCTACTCTTCTTGCTTTACTTTCTCTTCCCTTCTTGCCCATTTGTTTCCATTTCCTCTGGGCTTTGGTACCTCTTGAAAATGCACAGACATACAGTTTTATGCACAAGTTTGATGTCGAGATGATTCTGGCTGTGCCCAGACACTGGGAGCTTCATTAGCTTGAAAAGGGCTGAACTAACCTTGAAAGAACTAAGTTTTTATCTACTGAGAGACTGAATTTTTAACTCAAAGAAAAAAAAAGCTAGCTCAGATTCACATGCAAAACCATGAGCCCACAAGCCAACTAACATCTGTCCAGGCACTTCCTAAAAGTCTTTAATGAGTACCACGTGCAGACAACCAGCTATTGGCACGCACAAGCAATGTGTTCACAGACTTCATTGCCCATGAAGGTTTGCACTTGGACCTTGGGCCGCTATCCAAAAAATGTTGGCCTCATATTTGAGAGATCTGTTGTCTTCATGCAGCTATTACTTGCTATGAGTGATGGAGCAAATCCCAAGTATTTCTGTCACCGTCTGTGCCTATGTACTTCGACAAAGATAATGGAAATTTATCCTGACCAACTTGATCTCCCTTGGTCTGTGTGTAGTGCAGGTTATCATTTTGTATGGCCTGAGAAACATTTTTTTATCT
Organism: Streptopelia decaocto; assembly: GCF_964273445.1. Classification (NCBI taxonomy): domain Eukaryota; kingdom Metazoa; phylum Chordata; class Aves; order Columbiformes; family Columbidae; genus Streptopelia; species Streptopelia decaocto. The sequence goes on along the minus strand of NC_138659.1, from coordinate 65,354,749 downwards.
ACCATATAATGTAGTACATAAGGTAAAGAAGAAAGGGAAAGGTGGCCTAACTAAATACTTTAGGTTGGTCTTAGGATAAAATATGTCCTGGCAGAACAGCTGAGTACAGCCTGTGGAGACGCTTAATAATAACAACAATAATAACCATTAACACTGTATTAATAATACATTATTTATAATAATCAATAATAATAATACCTGAAAATGAAAATAAAAATAACAATTAAAATAAAACTAAGGATAAAAATTGAAGCGTTCTGTATAGGAAAACCAGGGATAATAACAAGACCCATCATTCTGGGTTCACAAACACTTGCATTGCGTGCAACAGCTACACATGCTACTTTTGATGCACCCTGTGGTCTGGAAACTAAGATCACAAGGTATGCTGGGAACCTGGAAGCAAAGGGGACTGCAGGGACTCCTCTCAGCTGGAATCTCAGCCTTTGCCTCCACGCGTGCTATTAGCATTCATTATCTGAGAGTGTTTTTGTGATGTGGGTGCATCTCCACCTGGAACGAGTTGAAAAAGCATAAAGGCCATCAAAGTGTTATCAGATGTTATTAACATTGAGCCCACTAAAATCTGGACTACATCTGAACTACTGGCACACAGATGACAAGTCCTACATCCCATTAAGGATTTCCTGAGTCCTCAGATATATTGCTCATGTAAAAGATGCTTCTGAATGAGTTTTCATTCTTTAAATGACAAAGCAGAGAATAAGAGGAATATTTCTGATGGTTTCATTAATGGATTTTCAGTCCAATCGCTGTATCTTCTTTCTGCCACAGTTTTACCTCTCAGGAGGTTCCTTGCACAGACTCTTCTGCCCTCCCCATGGCTGTTGATGGTAAGACCTGTGCTGGAGCCCAACAACCACAACCACCGTGCTGATCTAAGAAGGATTCTCCAACCATGGGCTGGCTGCACAAACCTTCCCCAGGCCAAAGGCACCAGCTCTCACCATATTTTCAGTCTCTCAAGCATCTCTTCGCCATATGTATGTCCTTACAGACAATGTCTCCTTCCTTTGTGTTGCTGTTATTTTCTCCCTCTAACCCTTCTACCCCCAAATTATTTTCCACCCCTTCCTCTCATTCCTCCATCCCTCCCTCTGTAATTCCCACACCAGCAATACCCTCCTCACCACTCCTAAGTGCTCGTGACAGCTGCCATCTTGGCCCAATCAGGAGTGATTGATCCACCATCCTTCAGCGTCAAGCGCATTTGATCTGTAAAGATCTCCAGCTGGGTCAGTAATAACTCATATCCTTTGTGGGTTACACATCAAGCAACTCTTTCCCCATCAGTCACTTCTTTCCTGATAGAAAAGTTCTTCCATGAAGCTCTTCACAGCTAATCCACCATCTCATGCAGCATGTGATGGAAAAAAGTTATGAAAAGCCGTATTTTGTATGGCTTTGATGCAAGCAAAGCTGATTTCCACATCAATTTCATTGAATAAATACTTCTGGGGCAAAGGCAGTGAATTCTTCTAGGATTTCAGCCATGATAAGAGCAGTCAGCTCATAAATATTTATGCCTGAGGCTCACTAAATGAGCCACTGTACACTACTTTGTTTCATTTTCATTAAGTCTGTGGCTGTATTTACTGAGCTACTTTCAGATCCTGCCGTGCACTCTGAACTGCTGCTGTCACTGCCGGCTCAACGCTGCTGCGTCCTGCTCCATCCTCGGAGGAACAGGCTTCCAGCCTTGATAATAACAAAATCAGGGCCGTATATCCCTGTTTGTGTGGGACCAATGTTTCAGTGCACCTGATTAGGAGACATAAATGCCTTTTTATCCCTGACATTTGGGTGGTGGTCCAGCTCTCCACCCTCCTTTTGGTTCACAACACAAGACAAACGACCGCATTGTGTTTGTTGCAGGCTGGTTGTGAGGTGTTGCCTAAATCACTTTTTTTTTTTGTGATATGTTTTGCAGCATCAGAATGTGTTGGTTTGTCTGCCTTGCATGCGAATGTGAAACTAAACATCTCTTCAGAAATTAGATTTACTGAATATTTTGTTAGCTATGAAACAATCTGTTTTGGTGCATTACATGCACTGAAATCAGATCAGAACAACACCATGAAGACCAGTATTCTGTCTCTGAGAGATGGCAGGTTGCAAAGGAAGAACACAAAGAAAGAAAAATCTATAGAGATGCTTGGTCCTCATCTTCCAATTTGGAACTTAGTGATTATTGAGCCAGAATTGTTATATTTGTATTTAATTGTTTTCCAAGTTTTTCTTTTTATGATTTTGTCCAATCTCCCATTGAGATAATGTGATCTAATGTGTTGTGTGAAGTACCATTTTCTCTTCTTTACATTTCTTTCTTAAACCTGCCACATTCAAAATTCATTTGGAAGCCCTAACTTTCATAATGAAAGATGTTTAAAAATCATTCCATCATTCCATTCCTCCACGCCCTTGTGATGTTACACATTTCTCCTTCAGTCTCTTGCCTCTTTCCAGACTAGAGACCTACTCTACGTGTCTCATATGGAAGTAATTTCCTATCTTTGTTCATCCTTTCACCTGGCCTATAAACATTTTCCAATTTTACATATCCTATGAAGATAAAGGGCCAAATCTGTGTATTGTATTCAAGAGGCAGGTGCACCATCATTTTATAGAGGGTCACGGTGATGTGATTTTTTCTCTCTATTCCTATAAAATACATTTTCATCTCCCATAACTGACAGGTTCTATATGAAGGAAAGCTGTTTACTGCCATCCCTTGGTCATAACTAGAATGATGTGGTGCAGAATCCTTATTGCAAGTCCAGACAAAATTTCCTAAGTCCATAAAGAAAATGTGGAGGTATCAAGATACCACATCAATGAGAAATCTATAGGAGATGAATTCAAGATTAATCCCTCTTCATAAACGAGATCTCACTGATACGAGAGAAACAAGTCAAATGAAATAAAGAGCAGTTCTTACTAGTGCTGGCAATGTTAGGCATATCACAAGATAAAACCCGGAGAAGCAGGAAGTGCAGTTCTCTGATCCAAAGCCCATTAAATCATCTGAGTCTTTTAATTGATTTCTGAAAACTTTGGCATAGGTCCAAATTCCTACACTGATTTTAATCCAAAGACATAAAATAAAGTAACATGAGAGTAGTCTGAACGGAGGAACTTTGTATATGGAGCCAAAATCATGGCAAACATGAAAAAGTTAACTGGAGTTCCTTCCAGCTGCTGTATTATTTATTGTTATTTTCATAAAACACTTTTTATATACCATCATTCATTGTATGTTTTGCATATAATCAGTGCTTAATCACAACTAATTATTAATAAGGACTGAATACACATTACCATGCACATGGAGAATAACAGAGGCAGGAAATAAATATTCTGAATATCTCAGCTTCAATTGGCAAATTTGCTATGGAGAATAATGTACATTGTGTCATAATCAAGCATGCTTTAATATCTACAGATGTCCTTCGTTCATACATTCAGTGGACATGCATATAATTGACAAGTTAAGAGGCAGTTAATTCAGGTTAGTGGTTTCTTTTATAAAGTGTGTATTTTTTGACAGAAAAAATAAACTATCATTGATAGCTAGATTAGGATTGTGAATAATATAACATCAGTCACATATTAATGTGCTCCACAAGTATATAACCAGAGGATCCTCACCACATCCCAGTGAAACAGTTAGGCTTTTCTTTCCATGAGTGAGTCAAGGAACTGCCAGAAGTCAAGCAGCCTGTGCAGAGTAAAACCTAGACTAGGAGTGAGCATTTCTGGGACCAGCGTCCCCAGAGCATCCTGCTTCTTCAGCAGCAAAGAGATGGAGCTTCGTTCCGTGGCTGTACTTCTCTTCAGGTTTGCCATGTGCCTTCTCCAGGTGGCCTTCTCACTTTTATAGCTAGACATCATGCGACATGTATCAACTTTGGGATGAGTAAATGATGAGTAAATATGTAAATGATGGTGGAAAAGGAGCGGTTTCAGTCCTATACAGAGGAAAAATTTTCTGCCTGTTTTCTGGACAGGTGACAGAGAAGAAGGTGAAAAATCAGTGTCCGTTCTCTAATTTTAAAATGCCTCTGGCTTGCACAAAAGTGTAACATTTGCAATACACGTAGCCATGCTGGAAGAGCAGCTGGGTTCATACTTCTTCTACCCAGCTCTCTCTGATGTCGAATCCCATTACAGTAGCATGCTGCCCCAGGTCAGTACCACAACCAAGCTGTCCCTGGCTGCTGGCCAGGTGGCAGGACGAGACAGTGATCTGGGCTTTGCTTGGACAAGTGCTGAAAAAAGATCCGATATCAGCTTGCTGTGGGAGAGAGGACAGAAAGGCTGCTGGAAGTCAGAGCTTTGCAGAAGATGCCTATGGAGCACTGGCAGGGGGAGTCCTCTGCTTGTTCATCATGCGCCATCTTTTATTATTTAGGAGATGGGACCCTGTTGGAAAGTACTCCCTGGAGATGCCTACACCAGATGTCTCCTGAGGTGTTCAACCATTTTACAGCAGATACAGGAATTCAGAATAAAATACACCTGCCAGATCAGGGCAGGGAGAGGAAATCACAGGAACAGTTTCATCTCATTGCAGTGGCCAATGCTTGCAAGAGAAGGAGAAATGACTGCTCTTATTTTGGATATACCTTCTTTGATGGCATCTTTTTCTCTCCACAAAATGAAATCAACTTTTTATACAAACCAATTAAGCGGTCTTGGCCCAGCTTAAAAGCAATGAAGACAATTTCCATGCCTATAATAATATAGAGGGAAAAAAACAAGAAAAACTTGGGATGTTCCAGTTGTGTATCTCCAAATCCAATAGTTGTCAAGGTGATAAAGCAGAAATAAAAGGCTTCCTGAAAATCCAACCTGGTTTCCCAGTTTGGAAGAATAGCAGCTGCACAGGAGATGTACACAAAGATAACTAGCACCATTAATATAATGGGAACATCTAACTTTTCCAACTCTTTCCCTATTTTGTCAAAATTCTCAATTACTCTGGACATTGTTTTTCCCCTGGCTAATTCTGGACATGAGCTCCACCTCTCAATGCTTCTATTTCTTGCTGGTTTTGTATGCTCATTGTCTCTGGCAATTAACATTTCAAAGATTTCAGCATTGCGATATTTGATTGGCTTCCTTTTAATACCTGGCTGGCTTTTCAGCACTTCCATAATAGTCAAGGGCTCATTGATGACTATTTTAGACTGTGCTCTGGATTTTAATTCATCCCCTTTGTTACATGTGGATCCAGAACAGAATTTAGAGGCTAGAATTTTTGACTGTAGTTTTCTGAATTCGTTATAAGACTTGGACAAGACGGTTGCAAGGATGTCTCCCATGTCTGTCAGGACCAAGAACATCAGAGGGATGCCAAATAAAGCGTACAACATACAGAGATATTTTCCAGTCCGTGTCACGGGATATGTATTACCATAACCTTGAACAAAAACAAAAAGAGGAAGAGAAGGGAAAGGAAGATAAAACATTGTGATTTATTAGGTATTCATGTCGTCTGAGCTTTTTATCGCTGTCAATTTTAAAAGACATTTTTTTGTCCAGAGCATACTGTTCTTTTTGTCTTCGCTTTGAAGCTATTGAAATTTCTGAGTCTCAAATGCTGGTTACTAATGCAAGCATCCTACCTTTTCAAGCACTTGGACATTTGGAGTTTGCCAGTTCTGTTGAGTTAACTCCTCCTACCATATCAGCACCTTCTCAGCCGTTTGACTTAACTGCCTGACAACAAGAGGCCATTTAGGGAGGAGAAACTGGAGGTTTGGGCCAGCCCAGGACCTATGTGCAGCCTCTGTCCTGCTGGAGACTGTTTCCAGGAGGATTTCCTGACCTGGGAATCTGGATTAAGAAGGAGCGAAAAGGCAAGACAGCGAGAGAGGTCTTGGGCCCATGGGTCCCTCTGCAGGGAGGTCAAGCTGAGGGCTGAGCTCAGAGAGACAACAGCTGCTGATGCTAATGGACTGTGTGTGTGAGGAGCTGGGGGATCATCTCCTGGCCAGCCCCCAGGATCTCGCAGTACCACTGCATGATTTCTGAGGGTGAAACTCCCTGAGCTCTGGAAAGATTCAGATCTGCATGATGGCCTTAATTTTGAAAGGGGTACAGCACTATGGCTCAGATCAGCACAATGAGACCCATACTTCAAACTTTATTTCTTTTCCAGAACTACTTGTGACAAGTGGGAAGCTAATAACAGAATTTTAAACGGTCCCCGGTTCATTAGATCTAGCTCTAATGGCATATGTTATATTGACATCATGTTTGTACTGTCTTTGTAGTTTTCAGTCTCTTAAATGTACTGAGAAAAATGAAGGGTCAGGTAAGGAAGTATATGTTTATCACATGACGAAATGCATGTTTATTCTAGAGTACTAAAGCTTACAAATATCATATTACAACAAATAGGGAAAGATTACCAGATGTGTAGCTTTCATGATACATAAAATGGTAGCAGAAGATACGCCCTTTTGCTAAATTCAATTTGGGTATTTGTATTTCCTTCCTCTAACATATTGAATGTGAAATTTAAATTGTAAGTTAGTGCTTTTCCATTACAGTGGGAGAAAACATCAGTGTTGTATTAATCGTATTAAATTTTAAAAACTATATTTCTTCTCATCCTCCAAAAAGACATGAAGCATTTCATCTCTCCAAAAAAAATTGTTCTGTTCTAGATGACCTTCCAGGCCAGGAACATAGCCTGTAAGATTATTAGCTCATATGCTGAGGTATGACTTCTTTCATTTTCTTTGGCCATTCATGGTCATTTTCACTAACAGCTGCCATAGCCTTTGGTCTGAATCCAGCACTGGTCCCTCCTTTGCTGTGAGGCACCAACAAACTATTCTCCGTCACTCTATTACCCACTGGCTAACTGGGAATGCTAATCCTTACTGTTGAAGCAACTGGGGAAGATTAATGGTTGTAGCTATCGTACAGAGTGATTTTCTTTTTTTCCCAATTTCCATGCATTAAAAATACCTAGTGCAGTTTCAAGGGCTAAAACTTATCTTGATTTTCAATTCAGCTATCCAGAAATCTAGCCTAGCTGAGAGCCATTAGGCAACCCCCGTGGGCAGTGACGAGATGGCAGTTCAGACCACCCATCTTCAGACTAGATGCCTTGTTTCTCCTAGATAATTACAGGTAGCTAAGTTAGCTCTAACCTTAAGTGATTAAAGAGTTCTAAATACTGGAAATAACAAACCCATCACAATGGAAATAGCCACTAATAGCAACAAATATTCCAGGCTTCTTACTGCTCCCAAAACTCAGCTCAGCCCCTGAGGAAGCTGTGCTAATGCTCAGCGCTATGAAGACCAAAAATAAAGGAAGTTTAGAAATAAATATGTTGGATCAGTGTGTACGGGGATATATACAAAGTCTCACGTCAATGGAGATAGGTAAGTATACCCAGGAAAGAAGTTTTCAATAACAGGGCATTTTATCAGTTTACTGAAGTCAAAGCTTTTTGATAAAACATCCTCTTTCAAACATTAACAGCTGTTGTGTTTGTGCGAGGAAATACTCACTGGGGTGAGGGTTCAGGTCTGCATCTCTAGTGTGTGTCTGTGATGACCTAGATGACGGTCCTCAAACTTAGGGGCTGCAGGAAGCCAAGTCTGAAGATGGTCACCTAAGACCTCAGACCCTGACGTTCAAGCCTCTGCTGTGTCTTAGTACAGAAGCGTCTCCTATGAGCTCCAAGTGAACACATTAACTCTCACACTATCCCTTGTATAGGATAAGCTCTTTTTCAAGGTTCAGTTTTTCTTTTGCATTAAGATGCATACCCATGCTGGGATCCTGAGTATATCCTAATGCAGTGGAGAAATGTCTTTGCAATATGATACAATGCTGTGGGACTAATTCTCATCCAGCTTTGATTCTGACAAATTCAGATAGTCAGTGTCTGTACTTGCCAGCATTTGAGAAAGATTAGTAGAGGAATAAAAGTAGCTTTGGAAATGTGCATGAGGAGTTGTATTTAGCAAAGTAGAGGGAGCCAAAACCAGAACAGATGTTTCTATTTGATCTAGGTCCTCCTTTGAAATACTAAGTCAGAACAAAAGATTTCAGAGGTGTGACTTAAACATCACTGTGTGCTGTTAACCCAGAGAAGTGTGAACAACAGCAGTATGGTTAATTATAGAGCCATAGGTTTACAAAGCTGTGTTAGAAATATGTAACAGAATCAATTAAAAAACAATATATACATACTGAATTACCTCTTCCAGCAAAGAAAACTTTACCCAACACAACACACAATAGAGGAAGGATAAGGTTTTACTGGAAAATGGAACTTTCTTTTTACTTTAATATAATAGTTTTGTACACATATATGAGTACATGTTATAGTATGCATATAACAATACAGCTAATTAGCATGTACCATCACTAGTTACTAAATTCTGACTTGCCTCTGTGACTCAGCTACATCTCCACAATCTGTGTTTGTAGAACCCCTCACAGACTAGTGGTCAATACTCAGGAGAAAAATTCAAGGGGATTTGGGGTTTTGTTTGTTTGTTTTAATTCCCTGGAAGAAATGCATTAGAGAAAGTAGCAATAGCAATTGATTCTGCAGGGGGTTACTTTACCTCTGAACTTACCCACTGTTGTGAATACTGTGCAGCAGAAAAAGAGAGAGCCAAAGAAAGTCCATATATCTTTTGGATTGACAAACCAGTCTCGTTCAGCTGTGCTGAGCAGTGCATGGATTTTTTCCTTAAATATCTCCTCGTTTTCTGTCATGTTATCTGTTACAGTAACAACAGGAGACACAGTAACTGTTTGCAGACCACCACTCAGGGGGTGGCCAGCCTGTTATTCCAGTGGAGGTTACTCCTGCTAAGGATTTGCTCGTCCTCTTTTAGAAGACAAAAAATTCACTTAACCCTCCCCTTTCTTCCCCCGCCCTGAAAAAATCAAGTGGATCCAGTGCCTTTGATGAATAAAGAAACAAAGAATACACAAGCTATGTTCCAACAAAGTAAAAATATGACACAAAAGTAAGCATAAAGAAGCAGCACAGTAAGATTGAATATTCAGCTCCCAGCGTGGATGTCCTGCTTCATTTTGGATTCTGCAGATTAGTCTTCTTTTGACCCAAAGACACTAGAAATGTGGGGTCATCAGTACAGGACCAATATAAATTATTTGATGGCACTGCCCAGTGCCCCACTGTGAATCCTCCCTGTGGCTGAGCTCTCCTTGAAAGGATATTATCTACAGAGGTGCTTGTCCCAAACAAATTATTGTGTCAGCAGAGCTTTCTGAAAGAAAGTCCAAGCCCATGTACAAGCCCTGACACAGAGCTGGGAAGATTTCTACCCCTTTTCATCCCCTCAGCGCCCTCCACCAGCACCACCAGGTCTGGGGTGCAGCACAGCACCTGCCTCCATCTGAGCATCCCAGTGCCAGAGGGTTGAGAGGGAGGCTCAGAGCTGGGAAGGAGGAACTGGAGGAGACTTTCTGAGGGAGAGGATTCATTCCTCAGCAATCAAAGGGAAATACCCTGGGAATCATCTCAGCTGCTTTTTGAGGACCCTGGGTAAATTTGGCAAAAAGAACATCGGCACCTCAGGAAAAGTCTGTTCAGGCAGGAACACAAGGACCAGGAAAACTTGCAGCCAGAAAATCACAGCTAAGGAAGACAAGCAAACAACAGAAGATATCAGATAGGCAGGGAAAAAAGCAAAGAAAACTAATTCAAAAAGCAAGAGAATGAGTAACTCCCTGTACAGTGAAGTAATTTTGAAATTCCAGTACGTACCTGATAAATTTCTGGAGATGTGCCATAGATTCTGCAGAAATGTTCTATATTCTTCACTTAAATTGACCTTCCGGTTACCTTCAATGTGGGAAAACATGAGAGCCCCAAGAAAAGCATAGATCACAAGAGACAGAATGAAGCAGACATGAGGAAAAACTGCCCAAAATATTTTCTTACATGCCCTTTTACCTCTCAGGGACTGTGATGTTGATGCCATCCTAAGATTATATATATATATATTTTTTTTTATTTGTGGAGAAGACACAGCTTTTAGAAACAAGAATGAGGATGTAAAAGCTTTTGCATCCTAGAAAAGCTTCTCCTGCGAAAACAAGGATTGTTCTGCCTCAGGCTTTCAGATCACATGTCTTTCTAAGTGAAGATTGCACTACGGTCCCAATGGAGAAGGAGCACAACTAATCAAGCCTTGAAACATTTTTCAGTTGACAATACGCCGCTCTATCCCTGAATTACTATTGATCAGCCGGTGCTGCAGCTCGCACAGATCACCAGCTGCTGTGTGTTTCCATTGGAGCCAACTCGAGTTTAAAGTTTCTTGTTCTGAACTACAGCTTCTCATTGATACATTAGAAACATCTCCAGCTCCCAGGAGGGAAAACACACCCTATAAGGGATGGATTCCTTTAAAGACATCTCCCAGAAATGAACAGGGAAATTTAAAATTATTCAAAAGATGAAGTTGGCACTAATTGTTGTAGCCTCTGGGCAGAGTATAGAACAATTAATTTCTCTTTCAGATGGCTTTAAAGAGTCTCTCACTCTCTCATGTAATCTTTGTAGGGGATCTCTTTTGAATTTTAAAGGCTTTTTCAAAAAAAAAAAAAAAAAGAGTCAATAAGGGTCAATAAGGTTTTGACCAGTTCTCACTTCATTAAAATCTTCCTAATAATTGAAAATCTCACTAACCATAGTAAGTAAGAACTGCAGGATCCACTTCAAGGTTAGCCATCTTTGCAAACTAGATACAACTTTAAAAATAAAACCTTTATTTTCATCTGTCACTCTGAAACACTCAGAGCAATGGGCAGTATCACTGCCCTTTACAACATTAGTAGCAGTAGTAAGGGGAGTTGGACTTTACAGAAAAAGGTGTTAAATATTTCATCTCTATGAGTCTTCCATTAAAAATTGAAACAGCTTTGTGCATCCAAGACCTACTGAGCTGTATGTGAGCAAAATGTCCATACTGCAATTAAATTCTACATGGTTACTATGATTTCTTCTGGGTCAAACTCTCAGCAAATTGGATCACAAGATATCATACGCTTACCAATACAGGAGCCTCCACTGTAGAAAAGAGGCTTTCAGGGCTAAGACAAAAATAAGCCCACGTGTTTGCTACTTTTCTGGTTATCTGCCTCATTGACTCAGTAGTGTTTTTTTGAGAACAGATGTATAAATCCTCTTATTGTAACCAATCTCTTTTTTTATTTCACGTTGACCTAAAACATGGGGTTGAAAACTGCTGATGTTCATAATTAATCAAAAGCAACAGAGCTTCCTGAGAGATTGTACTTAGAGGTAATGTACTCAAGTTTGATGTCCTTACCAGAGGAACCAGGGACACAGAGACATCAAAGGAGCAGCTGGAAGAGCCAAGTGGCTGTAGGCAGTGGGGTGCTCCATGCTGGAAGCACAATGCTGGCTTCTCTTGGAGAGCTTTGGGTACCAATGTTATATAAATTGGTAGAATTTACTTGGATTTGTAAAGGAGTCTTGACAAAGTTCCTCTCCAAAGGTTTTTAAGGGAATTAAACAGCCATGGCATAAGAGAGAAACTCTTCACAGGAAGAAATAAATGGTTAATAGAGAGGAACAGAGGGCAGGAGTAGAAGGTGGAGGGAGGTCGCTGGTGGAGTGATGTGTGGGTCTGTGCTGGAGCTCAGCTATTACACAAGTTCATAAATGACCTGGAAAGAGGGTAAACAGAGAGATGGCAATGTTTGCTGATGGCGTGAAGTTGTTGAGAGCTATAAGACTGAGAGCAGATTGGACTTGTAGGAGGACCTGGGGGTGTCTCGCAATAAAAAGGCAGATAAAAGCAAGGTGGATACATGTGAAAAGCGATAAACAATCCTAATTTCACATACGAAGTGATGGGTGGTCTGGAGAGAGAAGGTGAGGGATCATTGTGTGTGATCTTTTCTGGGACCAGAATGGGGCACCACCAAAAGAAGCAAGCAGAAACTTGCTTCAAAACAAAGAAAACAGGATGGTTACCCATGTAACTGGAAAATTCTCTGCCAAAAGATGTCGAGTATACATATGTTAAATAAAAGGATGGAGAAACGTTTAGAAGAACAATCGTTAAGACTGACTACAAACTACATGGGGTTCAGTAACCCCCTGGACTGAAAATAGTTGGCAGTTAGAAAAGTGGAAGACATGGCCGAAATGGGCCCTATATCTGAGACAGTATATTCACATTTATGTTCTTCTGAAAAAGGTTTTCACTTACCAGTACAGTAATTCTGACACAATTTATCCTGCGGATTTTTTCATCTACATCTCTGAAATAAACCTCTTTCCTCCAAAGTGCTTTAAAATCTTCTCAGCCTCCTCTTATACATGGTAGGACTGCAAAGTATTTAACAATTCCCAGGAGCTTCTCAGCCATTTGCAACATCAGGCTCTGAGCTTGTGACAATGAGAAAATTTAATAAAAATGTATCCAGAAATGACTTTTACATTATTTGCTTAATCTAAACCATTTCCCACTATTGCTGTATTACATATCTGAACTCAGTTGCTTAAAAGCAAATCCCACTAACCACAAGTTATTCCAAATTGAGTTACTGATACTTGTATTGAGAGAGATTTTTGCAATACACATTTCCTATTCATGTTAATGGATAGCAAACCTCCACTTTTCCTAACTTCCATTTCTTTGATTAGGGCAAATGTCAGTGCTGTGAAGGTGCTGCTTGAAAGGGAAGTTTGAGACCACAGCTGCAAGGTTTAGTTATTCCAGTGCAAATACCTATGTTAGAATTACTACTTTATCTGATGTTCCTGGATTACAAAGGTTGAACCAAGAAGGTTATCATTTGGGCAGTGAGATGTTTTTCAATAATCGATAAAACTCTTCCTGCATCAAGTCATCTACTATGTCATTAAAGACCTGCTGTGTTTACCTCTCTTCTGTGAAACACCATTGGATTCAGTGTACTGTACTAATATTTGATAGAGCAATGCCTTCTCCTTTTTTCAACAAAACCAAAGTGACTTGAAGGATGGCAAGTGCCCTAGAAAAGAAAAAAAAAAAAAGCAAAGGACTAAACTATTTGCTTTTATTTGCATCCAGCATTGATTCTGACTCTTTGATACAGGACTAATACCTCAGCCTGGCAGCACTTTATGACAATGAGAATTAAAAATGTTCAGTTCAAGATTGGATGTTAACAAGGATCACAGAGAATTTGATCTGTTGCTCTAGCACATGTACCCTGCAAATTATTTCCAGAATGCACTAACATACCTAAGCTCCCAAAGAAAATGGGTGTTTCTGTATGAAGGTAATATTGACCCTAAGAGAAACACAAACAAACAAACAAACAAAACGCCACCACCCTAAGCCAACAAAAAACAAGTAGCAGCAGTAGCTGGATTAAGAAAGCAATCTCAAGGCTGTGAAAACGTTAGATTTGATCCCCAGACATAGAGACCTCCCCTGGTGGGATTCCAGCCCACAGCAGGGCCCAGAGGCAGCGCTGAGCCCAGTCCCAACACAGACACAGGACATTTGTACAGAGCATTATATATCCTGTCAGATGAGTGACACGTGCTTTCCAGGCACCGTGCAATTATTTTTCTCCTCTCAACCCCAACCATATTCACCTGGAGTATGAGTTTCCCTGATACCTCCTGTTCTTCCTGCTGTCCCCTTACACCTCACACTGCTGGGATGGAGAGAAAAATGCAATAATTGTATGTGTAGGGCCTATTGGATACCCCAAGGGAAGGTTTAGCTGGCTTTGTATCCATCTTTAAAAGTCTCAACTCTTGCTTGAGTCAAGTGCTTGAGCTTGTAACCTCTGGGAATATTTGAGAGCACTCAGGACTAGCATCCTGACACTGCACATAATGCTAAGTGGATTCAAAGATGTCCAGGACTCTCACTCTGAATAGGAGCATTTCCTATTTCATTCTTTGTTCACACCAAAGCCAAGCAAGTGGTCCCATCATTTCATTTACAAGAGGCAAACACTCTTCATATGCCTCAGGAGCAGCCAAGGCTTGGGTATTAATCTCTGTTCCTCCTCTTTTTTAGCACCGATGAAGTCACACAGTCAGAAAACACCTTTGATGCCTGGTGACTTTTTTGCCTTGTGACTAAGCAGCAGGACAAGCCTCAAGCTAACCAGCCACTTCATCCCCTCTTCTACCACCCCCAAATCATTGCCGGGGTAGAAAGACTTCACCTGCCCCTCTTCTTTCACCCTTTCCCCAAACCTGAGCAACCAGCAATAGCCTAGAAGGAGCAGAGCTGCTCCCTTAGCCCCTCAGGAACACGTCTCAAATGGGGAAAATATTACCCCTTCCTTCTTAGGGAACTTGTAACCTCAACATCTTCTCTCCCCCACTACGAAGTTTCTTGAACTTCATGTGCAATTGCCCCCAGGAGCCAGGGACACAAGCATGCGTGGAGGGTTTGATTACTACAAAACTCCAGTTTCCAACACAGCAGAGCTCTGTGGAATAGCTCTTCTTCTTTCTGCTCATTCTGCTACCTGAACCATGTGCTAAGTGAGAACACATTTGGGACTAGGAGGGGAAGCTGCTTGTGGACAGACAACACTCCCCCAGCCCCTTTCTAAAGGGCCACGGAGAACTAAAATCAAACCCTGACAGATGCAGTGCAACAATTCTTAATGAGCTTTGCAAACAAAGCCCGGCCATCGTCACCTCACAGTAATGTGTATGTTGCTCATTTATTTGCGTGACTCCTCTGAATGCTGTGATAATGCTTCAGGGTGTTATAACAAACGGAAAGGTTAATATCGCAATGAGTCACCAGTGTAAGAGCCCATTGCAAATGAGACACGGTGCAGGAGTCCTGGGTTTCCCGATAAGCAAAGGGGATTACTGAGGTTCAGCTACATGTCTTATGCCAAAGCCTTTACTGAGTTAATGTAGTGAACGTAATGCTGGTATAGTGGAGACTATCTCAGCCCAGTAGTTTCATTTTAAGGCAAACAAGCTCCCTGTGGAGAGATCGGAAAACTGCTTCTTTGGAATTTAATTAACATTAGAGCATGTGAGATTATATGCTGCATAAAAGCTAAGCATCATGATTCATGTCAACAGAGCAATTTTACACTATTTGAACTGGCAAAAACACTTAGATTCAACATGACAAGTATACTTTGCTCTTTAAAAAAATGTGTTTATTCTTTATTGTTATTAATGTGGCACCATATGTATATAAGCATTTTAAAAGAGGGACATCTAAAACCTCAAACACAGGAACAAGCTTTTAGCTGTAAATATCCACCGGCATGTATCCGAGACTGTGTCTGTGAGTGGCATAGACCCTCTCAATTCTCAGCATGCGAAATGCTAATGAAAAAAAAAATCTCTTGAGCTCATTTCCAATGTCATATACAAGTTCAGTTAAACAGAACACAGGGAAGCAGTCATCCCTTACAGGCTGTAGTAGTGGCCAAATATTACTGATAACATTCAGGTCAAACCTGTATTTGAAACAGCTCCGAGGTTATTAAGGACTGTTAATCCCCGAAGTACAATGCTTACAGTATTTTCTATCCCCAGCCATCCATTGCACTTTGTAAATCACAGGCAGGAATCTGTAGGCTTCTGACAATCAGGCACCTCTTTCTGCTTCCCATCACTGGCAATCAGATTGGACATGGATTAATGTCAGTGGCTCAGACTTTCTTGAACTTCAGTCTAAATTTTCAATTGCTTATTTTCATCCCAGTTTTCCTAATGACACGCTAAGAACTTTCTCTTCCCCTTTTTTATGTGAAGTACTTTTACAATAGTTTTAACTCCATTATCCTACTGCTCATTAGTCATTGCGGATTCAAGGAGTGGAATCTGCTTTCACAGATGGGTGTGCCTTGGGACATCATCAAATTGACACTTGTCTTCAATTTTCTTTCAGTTCTACTGATTTTCTTTAGCTCTGAGCAGCCATACATGAACCTTTGAAACCCTGTCCCACCCATTTCGGCTAATACACCATTAATTAGCTTACCCTTTGTAATGCTGGCCCTTTAAATGTTTTTAGCAGTCACGGGACCAGCTCGTAAGTGCTTTTTAGTGATTCAGTAAACAACATTTTTCCACCTTAGTGGGGAACATTCTTTCAAACTCTAGACCCGTCAAGTGTAGTTTCACATGTTTAATTAGTTTAAGCCACAATTCCTTGGTGATGCAACCCTGCCTGGGTCGATAAGACTGCATTATCAAAATATCTTTTGAAAAATGTTTTGGCTTAGAAAGGAACGCATGCAAAATTGCCCAACTTTTCTGAGGAATTTTTTATAAAAATTGAACATAGAAAGAAGTATTTTCTTTCACTATTCTCAATAAAAAAGAAAAATCTTGTGGCACTTCTGAGTAAGTCATCTAGGAAAAAGGCCCCATGTGTAATGAACCCAGCAGATTCATGACCACTGCATTATACCCAGACACTGGGGGCTCTTCCCAAGACTGCCTGGCACCCTGGCTGCCCATCACCAGTGACAGTTGCTACTGCTGCCTGACACTCCAGCTACATGCAAAAAGCCATCTAAATGACATCGACTTTCTCCACAGTCACTTAGGAATTTGAGATACATGGTGGAGTAGCTCAATTGCAGGATGAATATAAATTCAGGGAGGGTTATTGCTTGAATCCTGCCAGGCAGCCAAAGCCAGCTGGTTGTATCATATTCTACGAGATGGGGCTTTAGGGTAGAGCTACTGCAAACTTGGACTGGGAAGAACTGTAGCTGTAGCCATTCTCATGCTGCCTTCTTATGCAGTTTTCAAGAGGTTATTTCCCAGCCACTTATCTCTACTCAATGGTACAATGGCATTGGCTCTCTTTACCTGTTGGGTATCACATCACACCTGCCAGGATTTCTTGGTCTGTGTGCCAGGACTTTCTTCCAGATTATAGAAGATCCCTCCCTGTGGAGGCATACACACATACATGGAATTTTGGTTGTATGCAGAACTGGGTATGTTCTCCCTGGATCACACTATACTTAAGGAGAGGTCAAAGGGATCCTTCCTCCCACAGAGCCTCTTCCTTTCCTGAAAGCTGCTGGTGTCCAGAAGGCTCTGAGTGAATAAATATCTGGTCATACCAGGTTGTGCGGAGAGGTGGTAGATGCCCCATTCCTGAAGACATTCAAGGCCAGGCTGGATGGGGCTCTGAACAACCTGATACGGGTGAAGATGGCAGGGGTGTTGGACTACATGAGCTTTAAAGGTCCCTTCCAACCTAAACTATTCTATGATTCCATAACGCTGAATAATGTGCTCAAAGTCCATCCCTAGCAGATGGCTGAAATGCTTGCCCCAAAACTCTATCCCATTACACCTGCAGATCAGCTTCTCTGGCTGATGAAACACATCTTAAATAGCTGAGAGGCACAAGTGCACAGCAAGGGCACAAAGCCCATAATCTCTTTTTGACATGTCATGGGTCCCGGTTGCATGCAGAGCTTAGAAATGCAGCATAACTGCTTCAGTAAACTCTGCCAGACTTGGGTCCCCTTGATAAAATATTGCTGCTAAAGCTGTATTGGCAAGATTTGCTCAAACCAAACCTCATACTCTCTGCCAGCAAAACCGCTGCTGAAGAGCTCAACAAGCCAATTACCCTTGGACAGGGTAGTGTGTAATTATGCTTTCAGTAAATCTTGCTGGCATTTACCACACCACCGCTAAAGGCCACTTCTGAAATAACTGTCCTGCAAAAGCTACAGATCCACAGACTTGGATTAGATGTCCCTCAGCAGGGCACCCACAGGAACTGTGGCCCCTGATCCCGCTGCTCCTCATGTGGAGTTGCAGGGACCCACAGCTGCTTCTCTCCCAAAGCCCAGCTCCTTGCTCAATGTCACACACAGAAAAAGGTGGAGAGGCATGATCCTTGCTTTTTACTAGAGTGTTTAGTTAAAAGTGCTCACATTTACAGTATTTTTGGCCATCTAAGCAAACATTTCTTAAGAAAAAGGCCATTCACTCTGCCTCGGAGCTAGCATCTCTGCTTGTGCTCTTGAGAGAGAGAACCCTCTGTACCGATCTTCTTGGACCATATTTGGCAATATTCTGCCTCATCCATCATTTTTTCTATAAACAGCTGCAGTAAATGCTGTATTTTATGGTCAGATACATTTCTTATTCAGATTTTCTAGCTAATCTTCGTGTGCTTTACCTGTTGAAGAGTCTAGCTCCTCAGGTTAGCAGTTATCCATGGTGCATGTACCAGTTGAACTATGGGCTAGTCTTTAAGAACACTATGTAAATAAATAAATTTAATTACATTTGCAGTTTTTGTTACAACTCATTAAATTGAGACAGATGTAACATCTTACCAGGAACCTGGAGAGAACCCAGTGGAGTTCTGTTAAGATGTTCAGGCATCTGCAGCATATGACAAATAAAGATTCCCTGAAGAAACCAGGAGGGTTAGTGCAGAAAAAAACAAGTTTTATGGGTGAACTAATTGCTGCCTTTAACTATTTGAAGAGGATTACAAAGAAGATTGAGTCAAACTTTTCTCACAGGTGCACAGAAAAAGGATAAGAAGAAATGACAAGGAAAATAACAATGAGACAGAAGCAGGGGGGTGGGGGGGAATCACAAGGTCAGTGGTTACAGACCAGAAGAGGGGCCCAGAGAAGCTGTAAAATCTTGGTCTTTGGAGACTTATAATATTCAGCTGGATAGGGCCAGGAGAAGCCTGATCTAGCTCTGCAGTTAGGACTAGAGACCTCCAGAGAGCAATTCCAACCTAAATTCTTCTGTCATTCTATGTGTTCTAGCAGCATGGTATGTTTTGTTTCTTGTTCAGGTATAACTATAAGAAAACAGCCACCTCGAAGAAATTAATCAACTATTAGATTAAATCTTCCACAGCACAGTTGCTGCAAAGCCTGCAGGGGTATAGTAGTTGTTCTTTAAAACTCAGCAAGAAGCTAGGTTGACAAGGTCAGGGGGACTCTACAGGACCCCTGAAACCTGGGGCCAAACAAGAGGGATCTGTATTTTTTTCTGAGCACTCCTCCTGCAGCTGCAAGCATTTGTGGTGGGACGCTTGGAGCTGGGATGCCTGCATGGGAATGGGAAACATAAGGAGGGAACATCACAACCCACATTCAGAGCCCAAAAGCATGGAAGGGTGCTCAGCACCCCCATCCTGAGCTCTGCATGGCCTGAGCCCTCACCTCACAGCTGGGGCAGATGTGGCTCCATGCACCAGGACCACCACTGGGTAGCATCAAGCAGCACTGAACACTGGGCAGCATTGGTGGCCATGTCCCCAGGACCTCCAGACACTTCATTGTCCTTTTTTTTTTTTTTTTGCATGTTTGTTTCATGTAAAAAGTGATTTAATCCAAACCACAATTTTCCCTTATTTTACCCATAAATTTGTACTTCCATGACCCACCCAGATGTAGCTGGTATCTCTTAAAAACCCCTGACTAATGCTTCCTTTGCTAACAAACCTTGAAGGCAGAGAAGAATCTCTGGACACAGAGGCTTGCAGTATTCTGAGTGCCAGTGACAGACCAGTGTGCCCTATCCAGAGGACAGGGGACAACAGGATCCCTCTTTCATCCAGAAGGGATGAGTAATTTCCAATGTGTTACCTCCTGATATGGTTCTCTGAATATTGCTCTCAGGTGAGTAACTGATTTCTTTGCATTTACCAATTCCTCTACCAGTTGGTAGGAACTAGAGAGCTGCCAGGGTTTGCTATCAGTCAGTGTTTTTAAAAATATTTCCAAACTGAATGAGGGATTTGCTATAACCTGCACAGTGTTGCAGGCTGGATGAGGCAGCTTAAAACCAGGAGCTTTGTGCATAACTGAGGTTTGTTCCCAAATGCACAGGACAGAGAGGTCCTCCTCCTTCCTGAAATTTTGTTCCAGCAGTGTAGAGAACCTCATTCTTTCCTTGTGGTCAGATGTTTACGTAAGTACAAGTAAATTACCTTGGGAAGTGCCCTTTGTAGTTTTGGCCCTTTTTCACCCTTCTGAAATGATCACAATATTTGTTCATTAATTTGAGACTGAGGTTGTTTGCAGTCCAACCCTAATAGCAGAAATATGCCATTTATACCAATTAAGCATTCAACTTAATGCTTTTATATAGCTGATGTGTAGCAGAATTTCGTCAGACTCTGCTCTCATTTAAACTCATGTAATCCATTTTAATGGATATGAAAGCAGAATTGGCTTTCTTTTTTTTTCTTTAATAAGTCTTTGCAGACATTCTAGCTGTAGACTCCTCACTCAAACCATACCCTTGTCTCCCTCTTGGCTCCTCTCTTACTTTCCCTGTCCCAGAACTTGCTGCTCTCTGCTGTCTTGTAGGAGAAATGTGCAATACATTCAACATACAATATCACAGAGGGAAATCCCAGCACAGAGCAGAATTTTACTCTATTTCAACTACGTGTTTAAGTCAACTAAGTTGAGTACTCAAAAGTAAAACAGCTGCATCAAGGCTGCAATCTGGATACATCCCCTTATGAATTTGCATGGAGTTAAAGTATTTAATTTACATGTAGTCATCCTATATCTTTGTCAGGATCACAGCCTCAATCAGTACAAAAATAAGTATAGTTCACTTATTGAACGTCTCTGCAACATTTATTTTACCTTTAGGTCTATTTATCAAAAGCAGATATATGATGTAATGCAGCACATATATGATATGGAGAAATTCAGTCCAAACCTTTAAGCTGTAAGCACACTACTAAAAAAAAAAAAAACCACAGTCTGCTTCTCCCTGGGGATAGCCCTGGCCACCTTCTTTTCCTTGGACCATGCAACTCCTCCTGTCACTATAAGACACTCCTGAAGGAAGGTCCAGGGGGACCACACTGAGGTTGTGGTCACCACCAAGTGGTTCTCAGAAAATAAGTCGGTCAGGAGCAGGACATCTGAATTATTCACACAAAAGCAAACCATTCCCAGCCAAACTCCTTCACAGAGCAACTCCAGGGCATGCATAGATTTAGCTGAGCATGTGTGCTACAACACATACCCAGGATATTCATATAAGCAAGTCCTGACCTTGCTGAGAATGAAAACATCATCTGTATGGTCTGCTGTGCTGAAGAAAGTTTCTGTGCAGCAAAACCTGATTGAACTTCCTTATCACAAGCAACAGAAAACTGATTCTTCTGAACAGCAAGCATTAGGGGGTCTTGCTAGGAGTTATAAGGTCAGGACATGTAAGCAGCAGAGCCACTGAGACTGTGGTGCACAACTGTCTGCTTTGAGGGGAAGCCTGTGGCTTCCTAATGAAGAAAACCAGTTTAAGATGCTCTCATCTCTACATATGTACTCTCATTTTGCTCAGATTACAGCAGATTTCTGCAAACAGTTGCACTGAATCCCAGAAGGGGGTGAACTGCGCCATAACCAGAGCATTGGATTGTAAAGAGATGCACCTTGGCAACAAATGCCTCTGTTTGCAGAACCCCATTGCAGAGTGGTTCCTAAAAAGCATGTCTTTCTAGTGCCATCGGCCCTGCTCAAAGTGGCATGAGGACAGTTACACTGGGGCAGGAGCAAGATCCACAGAGCCCAGCATCTCCCCCCCTCCTCTGTTTCCATCAGCAGTTGCTTAGGAAAGGGTACAAGAACAGGGCAAACATGGAGTGATATTTTCCCAGAATAGTCTTTTAGCCTCAAGCAATCTGCAGTTCATGGACTTCCTGAGCCAAAGATGGTACCTCTGTGACAAAGAAATAATTTCAAGCGTTTCCAAGCCCTTGAAAGAAACAGTTCATCGAGAGGAGGCTTCTGCTGGGAAAACCTGCCTCCGGGCCGGGGTTGGCTAGCCTGCATTTTTATCCACCTTCGAAATAGGCTTTCAGAAGAGATTTTTAGAGTTTGCAAAGGAAACAGAGCGTAAGCCACGGCAGCAGCCCCTGGGAAAAGGAATGAGGTATCTGCTCCGGCCCCGGGCAGGGCGGAGGCTGCTGCCGCCGCGCACGGAGCCGCGGGGAAAGCCGGTCGGTCCTAAATACCGGCGAGAAAAGCCGGTCCTGAATACCGGCAATTTGCCGCAAGAGGGGGCTCAAAGCCCGCGGGCCGGAGCCCGGTCGCATGCGGGGAACAGCCGCCCCCCGGCGCAGAGCAGCCTGGAGCCCCCCCCTTGGCCGCAGCCCAGGAGGATGCTGAGCATCTCCCCTCCTCCCGAGAGTTTGGAGAGCCCCAAATGATCATCTCCTCTAAACAGCGAGCTTAGGGACAGTTAGGAAGCCAGGCTGGGGTGCGGCAAGCCGATGTTTCTTCAGGGAAGTTTTGGCAGTTGACACCCGATTCACTCAGCCTCTGTAGCATGTCTTTGCATTCAAATATACGTTCATGGATTGTGACTGTCTGTAAACGTCCTTCTTTGGAAAACAAGTCAGTAAATGCAGCAGGGCCACTACAGTGGCCTCCTACAAATTTGCTGGTGAACTCCTGGTAACAAATACAAACAAACATACACACAATCATGTGTTACCTCCACTTACATGCTACCTCATGGATTAATATTTAAAGGCCTGACAATGCTGGGTCAGTTGACCAGATACATGTTCTGAGGGACTCAATCTTCAGCTGCTGTGAATGGTAGCAAGAGGACAATGCAGACACCAGCCCACAGGTATATTGTGGTCATGAAGCACTGTGCCATAGGTATGCTTACCATTGCTTTCCTGGGTGCTTTGGCTCCTTTCTGAGAGCTCTTGTTTGTAGCACAACACTGAAAGTGCAGCTCTTGCTTTTGCAGGCAAGGGAGAGAGAGCAAGAAATTAAATCTCCAGAGAAACTACATTTTGCAAGTGTAACTATGGCATATACTGGCTCTTCCCATAGCCAGCCTGCCCCCATCTAGCTAGTTTGAGGAGTGTCATTTTAACCATAAAAAGCAAGAACCTGAGATAACATTATTCCTTCCCCTGAATCCCACCTGTATTTCATTCACTCTTGTCTGATTTCTAGGCTGGTAGGAGATGAAAGCAGGACAGAGACATCATGATGGCCTAGACAAGCTCTACCTCCCCTCACCCAACTTAGGAGCATGTGCTTTCCCAACCTTCCCACCAGTTCTCCCCTCTGTCACACAGGATATTACCTTGAGCTCCCTCCCTGTCACTCAGAGCTGGGCAGGACCTATATTGGGTGCCGGTGCTGGAGAGCTTCTCCACTTCTTCTTCTGTTTTGGTGAGGAAAGGAGCAGGCAGCTGCTGTAACAAACTGCTGTGGCGTGTCTCACCCAGGTACCCCGACAGCAAAACATTGGGCATCTTTGAGGATGAGAATTTCAGCTCTGCACATGCAAAGATGAAGACCTCTAAGGGATCTCCACTGCAAGGTGCCTGAGTGAGACCACAGCTGTCTCCTAAAAGACACGTGAGAACTGGTGCAATCCAGGCTGCCTACAGGACGCAGGAGCTAAACAGACTCAGCTGTTCCCCACAAACTCTCACACCCTCAATTAAAATACCAGCTCCCAGGCCTGTTGCAAAATTATAGGATGTAATGGGTACTTGATGAAATAAGCATCACAACTGAATTTCTTCAGAAACACCCACATTTGGCTTTCTTCACTTCAGTTGATTTTTACACACCTTTTAGCCAGCTCATCAGGCTGAGGGCACATACCAGCACCCAGGGACAGTGCAGGCATTTCTGACACACTTGAAGGGCTCGGAGCCCTGCTGATAAATAACATTCATCTCCATATGACGTCTGGGTTAGTCACTCAGACACCTGGTAATAGGATACGCATAGACTTTCACCTTGGAGTCTCTTCCTAACATCATTACTTCCATGTAAATCTCTAAGCACTTCACAAAGCCAAATATGTGCCAGTGCATGTAAAGAAATCAAGTTACAATTTTAAAATAGGCTGTGGAATATATACTTTCTGTCAAGAGTTTCATTGAAGATTTGTTGATCACATCCTCTCAGCTGAATTTTTGACTTGGGGTATCTCTGTCAATCACCTTCTGGCCAGGCCAGATCCTGTTCCAGATTATTCCTGACCTGTGGAAAATTAAATAGTGCACCATTTATTTTCAGACAGGTGTAATAGCCCCAGAACTATTCTTTGGATTTTGGCAGAAGTTTTAAAATCAGATTCTCCACCTGTTCTAAGCAAAATGGGAAAATATATCTATTATTGTGGCAGAAAGTAGGGAGAAGGAAAACTTTTTCTAAGTTCTGTCCTTTCTGTAGGCCCTCCTGTTGCTCAGGGATCAGAGCTGCTCTCCTTTGAGCCACTATTTCACTCATTTAAAAGAGATCCCAGATGCACTTGGGAAACACCAAATGCCAGGAGACAGCACCACAACATCTCTGTTGGGAAGCAGGACTGCCTTCTTCCAGCTTGGCCAATGGTTCTGAAGAGGTTCTGCCTCAAGCCAGGTGGGTAATCTCTTTCGACATGTTCTTAGCAAGCAAAATGAGAAGCAGGGTCTTATTTTAATATTGGGGACTGGAAAATGGCCTGAGCTGCAACATTCCATGGTCAGACTGTGGCAGGAGCTTTGCCAGGGGTCTGCTTTGTGATACCAACATATCCTAGGGGCTGTATGCATTTCAGCAAGTGTGTTGAATCCCTCAGATTAATCTTTTGTTTAGTTACACACCTCATACTAAATACTTCAAACATAATGTGAGAGGAACCTGGCTTACACTGGTCTTTTTCCCCCCCTTCATCAACTTTGCCGAGTGTCACCCCTGGCTCAGGTGGACTTTGGAAATAACCACAAAGACTGAATCTAATAGACATCATTCATCTGACAGCACTGCCTTTAGCATATTTGCCAGCCTTAAAGTATTTCCAAAAGTCTGTAACATATAACATTTTCTTGCATATTTTTCCTATAACCATGCTAATTGGTTGTCCCAGTTGTGCAGATTGTGCTGGGGCAGGAGGTGTTCCAATTATTCCCTTTGTTTATGGTATTAGACTTAGACTATTGTTGATCTTATTGTTCTTATTTGTAACATGTTTGCCTCACTAGGACAGTAATTGTGTCAAGCAAGTTGGAGTCCAATCTGCAGAGCTGAATGTTCAGAACTGCAAAAGAAAGGCTCCAATTTTTCAAGCAGCGGGCATATTACTCCTCCACTTGGATTATTAAATTCTAATTATAGCCTGTTGATCCTGTTACAATGTTGTTTGTAAATCTAAATACAGTTCTCTAAAGCCTGCACTGATATGCATTTTATTTCTCAACCTGTTGATGCTTGGTAAAAAAATACCAGTTTGCCTAATAGAGCAGGTGGAGGTTAGCTTGCTCTCGATCAAGCTCTTTCCCTTGACTATATTCCCTTGGATAACTTTAAGAATCAGTGCTTAACAGTATGGATAAAGAACAACCACGACCAATGCATTTCACATAATGTCATGGTACCAGTGAACTGACCAGAGCTGGTGTCAGGAAGAAATTTTCCCTTTGGCAAGGGCTCACGGGCTTTTTGGGAGGAGGGGAAAGGCAGTTGGGTTTGTTTTCTCCATTCTTCAGGCAGTTACCCAAGCTCTTCTGGGAATGATGCCTTAACAATTCCCTCTTATACTGGCAATTTATTTAGTCCCTTCTCTGCTTTTCCTGAAACGTTTTCTGTGTTTGGCCCCTTTTCTGGTTCGTCACCCCGTGTGAGAAGGTGTTTTGTAGGGTGCATTGTGTATGCAGTATGCATGGTTGAATCCACATACAGTGACTTCATATAAACTAAGTACCAACAAGGCAGTTGTCTGTGATGGGCATGATGGAACTCCATGCCCTTACAAGCCCTTTTCTTTCCTATGTCTTTATGAATGTTAGATGCAAGGACAGGAGAGATGCCCAAGCCAAGTGGTGTGAGCAGCTTCAGTTTCCAGGAACTGCTGCATTTCAAATGACTGAAAGATTCTGCAGCTCTGTGCTGTTACTGCGTCTGCAGCATCCTCTCTCACCTATAAGAACAGAGGCATTCACAGTAAGAAATTACCATCATGAATGATTGCCTGAGTCCATAAACCACACTCCCACCTCAACCTTATTTTTTCTTCCAAGCCTTCTTTTAAGCTCCAGCACACTTGTGTACTCAGACTGCTCGCAAATACCTGGCATGGGTTTTCCCTGCAGCACCAGCCAGGTTTCTCATGCACTTGTTGAGCTGGCCCACAGTGGCTTAACTGCTGGGCATGTAAATCACAGCGAGGACTGCCACTAGATCCCAGACAGCTCCTCCCAGAGCCAGGCACAGCTCCAGGCAGTGAAACATCACAACATGTCCCGATAGTGGGAAGGCCTTGGAAGGGTTATGGATATTTTGTCAGGTAAAGGATGGAGAATTAGCCCAGTTCCTCCTTTCATCCTTGTCATTCAGAATCCACTGGGGAAGGAAGGAAGGAAGGAAGGAAGGAAGGAAGGAAGGAAGGAAGGAAGGAAGGAAGGAAGGAAGGAAGGAAGGAAGGAAGGAAGGAAGGAAGGAAGGAAGGAAGGAAGGAAGGAAGGAAGGAAGGAAGGAAGGAAGGAAGGAAGGAAGGAAGGAAGGAAGGAAGGAAGGAAGGAAGGAAGGAAGGAAGGAAGGAAGGAAGGAAGGAAGGAAGGAAGGAAGGAAGGAAGGAAGGAAGGAAGGAAGGAAGGAAGGAAGGAAGGAAACCCTCCTGATAGGGAATGAAGTGAAGGTCTCTGAGAGCTTTTCTGCTGAGGTTTCTTCCCTGGAGAACTCTAACAGACACTTGGGATACAGAGCTCTGAGCAACAGGCAGCCACAGCAGGTGCCTTTCGCAACAAGGAAAGTCACTGGGGTCCAGAGGGTAAAGCTTATCTCTTCCTCTCCAAATAGCATCTGAATTTGCAGGTTTGTCTGGACAAACATGGATCAAAGAATGTAATAAGGATTGGAAGACACTAGGACATCCCAACGACTGGGATGGAGATGGGGGGGATTAGGTGGAACAGTTATTTGGAGGGCTGAACTCTTCCGTGTACACATATCCACAACAAGATATGCAAGGCAGGGTGGGGCTCCCTCCTGGGAGGAAAGCTGCTGTTTCCCTGCAGAGCCCCGTGGATGGACTAGCAGGCCACAGCTGCTGAGCCATGGGAAAGGCCTGCCCGCGGCTGTGCTCACATCTCCGTGTCCCCTTGGGTGGGGACAAGAGGGCTCCATTTCCTCCAAGCTGTCACTGCATCTCGCCAGTGCCCCCATGAAGGTATGAAGGAAACTTTTCACTTCTCCAATGGCTGTGACTTTAACAGGAGCAAAACTATCGGTTGAGGGGGTCTATGCCAGGGAAACGCCAAGCCTGGCTGCAGGAGGTCGAGGGGGATGTTTCTACTACAAGGAGTGAGATGGCAAATCCACCCCTCCAGTCAGGGCAAAGTGCAGGGTGGTACCCTAATTGCTGGGAATGAGGGCTGTGTGGGACAAAATGTTCTACTTAACCCGAGGAACCGACTGCTGGATCCCTGGGCTTCACAATCTTTATCCCTCCTAGAAGAGCCTCCATCCCCCACCCCCAGAGCGTGTTTAATGGGGAGAAAGAGGCTCTTCCTGCGTTTAGGCTTTCCCAGCAACTGGAGACCTGAAGATGCCGAACTGAGAGGTGAGGGAGGGACCCTCGCTCTGCCCTGAAGGGCAGCTGCGGCTGGCGGGGGGAGAAGGTGCCGGTGCCGTCTCCAGCCCGCAGCTGCCGCCGAGGGGCCCATTGCCAGCCCGGCTGCGGTGGGGGCGCCGGGCGCTGCCCCTCGGCTGGCCCCGGGGGAGCGGCCAACGCCGGGGTGAGCAGAGCTCGGAGGGACGTCGAGGGAAGCAGAGAGGATGAGAGCAGGTAGTAGCAGCAAGACTGTCGACCCTGCGGGGGCGGTGATGGAGACGCGTAAGGGGGACTCGAGGAAGGTGCCGGCTCCGCAGCTCTCGCCCGGCGTCCCCGCGGAGCCGGGAACCCTTGGAAAGGGCCGCTGCCTGGTCTAAACACACCGAGAGGGACACCCCCGAACCACCGGCTGGTCCCGGAGCGCAGTGGTGAGGCTCCAGGACCGACTTCCCCCCTCACAAGAGCCGGAGTTCCCCAGTTTGGGTGCCCCAGCTGGAGATTTCCAGTTGAAAGGGCTGGAAAAGGGCGCAAGGGTGGGTTTGCTGCCCCTTGACGTTGCTGCTGGTTTTACCGAGGGATGTCCGAGGAGAGGCACAGTGGTCGCGGGTGGCCTTGGCGACACCGGCACCCAGGAATGCTCCCCCCACGCAGCGAGGGCACCCGCGGCCCGGCCCTGACGTGTGCCCGGCGGGGTCCGCAAATCCAAGGGATGCCTGCCCGAGCCTGGGGAGAAAATAAAGAGAATAAATCCAAGCCAAACGCCCCGCTTGACCGCGTCCCGTCGGCCGTCAGCCGCTGGCTGGGAAGAGGCGGCTCAACCGCCGGCGGCGCGGTGAAGAGGGAGAGACAGAACCGGGCCAGGTCTGCGTGGGGGGCTGATGTGGATGTCTGTTGTGGGGGTCCTCTTGTTGTAACGCCTGCCCGCCCCGTGAAAGGAGTCACAAAACCGGCTTTGGGGAGAGGCTGCGGTCCAGCGCCTCTGGGGAGCAGAATTAACGCTTTAATCTGGATGTCCAAACCACCCATAAAATAACAAATAAGTTCGGTGAGGCTCCGGTCTCAGATCCTGGAAACAAAAGGCCGTTTCCAGGTACCAGCCGGTGCTGGGGACCAGCCGGCCCAGCCGCGGGGGAAGCTCCTGGGCTGCGGGGTCTGCGCTCCCGGCCGGAGCGGCCCTCGGGGCCGGCACGATCGATCTCTTAAATTGGCACAAATAAAACATTATCTGCAACATCTGATGACTCGATTTGATTTACTGTATTTGAAATTTCCTTCCTTTAGCAGAAAGATACTTCGTTATTCCGTTCGGCTATTCCCTGACGTGCTCCCTGTGCTGCTTCGGTACCAAAAGACCATCGACGACGGAGAAGAAAACAAGTTTCGATAAAAGGGCGGGGGGGGAATATTTGTGTGGTATTTGCTTTTCAGAAACAAGCCATTACACCGGCTGCGCAAAAAGGCAAAAGCAAATCGCGCAAAAACGTCTCTCAATGAAGGTAAAATTCGGCCGTCTGCTACGGGGAGAGATTTTAAAACAACTAGTCACCTGTCAAATGTCTTAGTTAATTAAAAAAGTATCTTTCTTTAAATTGTTCAGGGCTGCTAAGCCGTTTAATATCAAAGTGGGTTGTAGATGCTACGCAATGCTTTCGAAGAACAGACTACGGTCACCTAAAACGATTTTAGTTGTGCTTCCACGTGCGAGGCACATTATTGAGTCAATAAAATGTCCCGTAGAGGTTCGCAAATCTCTCCAAAATTGTGTTTACTTAAGATAAATTAATTCGTTTCGGATGTCGAAGAGCATGTTAAAGTAGTATTTCTCATTTCCTGTATTCGCCTCATTTCCTGCACTAATTTTTTTTCTTATTTTTCTTCTTTTCCTGTCGTAAAAAAACAAAACAACAACAACAACAAACAAACAAAACACACACAAAAAAACCCGTGCTTTTTAGTCTTACTCTGTAACGGGATAAAGCAAAAATTACGAGCTCAGGCTAACATTTATCTTTTCTTTTCTAGTTTCCCCACAGCTGAACAAAACTCAAGCCCACGCGTTTTCCAAGGTGCTGTGAGCTGTGTTCTTCACTGACTTTGGCTTCTTCTGGCCGCGCTGCGGGCGGAGAGAGGCAGGAGCCCATGCCTGTGTGTGCCGGGGACTCACAGCCCCAATCCCCCTCCGTCTTTGAAGGTGGCACGCACGACAAAAACAAAAAACAAAAACAAAACAAATGGGTTTTGTTTCCCACTCGCTCCGGGAGCATCTGGGCCGGGAGAGGCGGGCGGGGGGGTTGGCCTGGTTCCTCCCGGCTGCCCCCGGCACCGGCGGGCGGAGGACGCGCCCGGGGCCGCGGGTAGGAAACCCCGGCGGCAGCGGTTCCACGGCCCGCGCTGGGGCGGCAGGACCCGCCGTTCCCCGTTCGGAGGGGCGAGAGCGCGGGGCGTCCCCCCGCTCACAGACGGGTGGGAGGAGCGCGCGTGGGGCGATCGCGCGTGGGGCGTGGAGACGTTCTGAACACTCGGGGAGCGGGACGCGCGTGGGAACGGGCTGCACGAGGCGGCTGGAGCGCGCGTGGGGGCGGAGCGTGCGTGGGCGCGGCGGCTGTTTGGGGAGGGCCCGGCCGTGCCCGCACCGCCCCCGCGCAGCGGCCGCGCCACGGGGCCCGGGCCGCATCCTGCTGCCGGAGGGCGCCGGCGGGGCAGCATTCCCGGGCCGGGGCCTCTTCCCGAGCCGAGAAGCGGAGGAGCTGCCCAGTGTTTCGCGTGGGAGCGCGGCCCTGGGGTGGGTATCGATCCCGCGGGGTATCGCCTTCCCCTGTCCGCTCCCCGCTAAGTGCGCGGTACGGGGATGTGGGTGAGCGGGGCTGCTGCCAGTGGGGCCGGGCTCGGCTCCCTCCCGCCGCCTGCAGCCTCCTCGACCCGGCCGCGGGTGTCCGGATCGGGCCGAGGCACCGCACGGGCGGGAGCAGGGCGGAGGGGAAGCCGCCCGGGACGGCAGAGCTGCTCCCGGGGCTGAGGGCGAGGGGAAGCCCCGGCCGCTCCCCCCGTCCCACCCCGCTCTGGGCTGGGGGTGGCTCTCTGCTCCCAGAGCAGCCTGTAAGACAGCGGCGTTAGTTTGGGTGTCAGCATCACCCGCATCCCAGAGAGCTTTTTGTTTAATTCTCCTTTTTTTTTTTTTTTCCCAATAGTCAGATAACTCCAGGTTTTTGTTGCTTGGTTTTGGTTTTTTGTTTGTTTTTATTGTTGTTGTTTTGTTTGGGGGGTTTGTTTTTTTTTTTTGTTTTTCTGGAGTTGATTTACCACGGTTCAAAATAAAGCTGGAAACATTACACATCAAACGCTGCTTTCCCAATGAACCACTTTCTTAAAAATAACCCTCCAGCCTTCGGCTGCAGCCTGATGCAGGGAGAGGAAGATGTTTGTGCCGTGCAGAGCACAGAGTTCCAGAATGAGGGTGCAGCCACGGGGAAGGTAAACTGACGGGTTTATTTCAGAGACACTTCAAGGTATCAAAGCGTTATTTTTACAAAAGAAAATAAAATAAAATGAGGTTTTTAAATGCCTCTTCCCATCTTCCAAGCGTGTTAGGTATTTTTTTTCCATCTGTGATCTATTTAAAACACTGATCCAACGCTGTTTTTGGGGCTAGATGGCCTTTCCTATAGTAGTTGTATCATCCTAGTTAAACTATGTGAGTTATGGTTCCCCAAGACCAGACTGAACAACCAAACCGAGCCCGACTATTTCAGTTTTCCCCACTGCAGAGAAGGTGATCTTTTTGTGTAGTTAATTCTAAAAAGCTTGGCAGCTTGCCCGTCAAACCGTGAGCATAAAAAAATGCAAACAAATTCTCTATTTAATAGTCCCTGTACAGTGCAACTAATCCATTCTAAACTGGTAATGGATATCGACGTCAACAGGTACGCAGCGAGAGTCAAATGCTCCCACTCAATGGAAGACACTTTCCTTCTGAATGAGGATTATGTGCAAAATGTAACTTGGCAGAAGGATCCAAATTAAATTCATGCTTCAGTTAATTCAGATCTATTTTCCTGGTTGCCCTTGCATGCCAGAGAACCAAATCCCTGTTTGTATCTGCTCCTTTCAAAGAGTTGATACAAATCTCTTCTCCTGGGGAGTGTTGCAAGATGCACGCATTAAAGATTGTGATTCGCTCAGGCACTAATTAGAGTTATAAAAATACCTGAGATGGATTTTTATATCACTGTTATTACTACAAACATTAGTTTGAGATATTGGATCTACCGTATGACTGTGCTTCCTGTGTTTTTTTCACTAATATGCTGCAAGCAGCATTCCAACTAATCATCTTAATGGAAATTAGAGAGGGAAATGGTCTATTAGGCTATCTAATCTATCTTCACTCAGCAGTATTTTCTTACATTTTTCAGTCCAGATTTAAATTTAAAAACAAACCATGAGAATTATCCTGCAGTCTTGAGAGGCTGTTATACCACCAGATAGCTCAGAAAAGAGAGAAAATATTGAGAAAAAGCGTTGCTAGAAAATGTTTTCTGATGGTCAACTCTATTTTTTTGGTTTTAGATTTTATGTTATCCCATAGCTTTAAGTCACACATCCCTCCAACAACTTAAATATGTGTTCTTTGTTCTTCATCCGTACACCTGTCACCATGACCCTACCATGTTTTTAATGTCTTTTCTTTCCCCCGCCCAGCCCCACTACAGAAGGTTAATAAAGAGTGCAGGTTCAGCTCAGGCCTCATTCCAGACAGGAACTTGACTACTTAATTATGTCCAAATTCTTGCTCTTTTCTACTCCTCACCCTCTCTTTGGCACATGGATGATAAGATGCATGATCTTTCTTACAGATCTTTTCACTGAAATGATAGGAAAAGTCAGAATTTTCCTTAATTTGGTCCCAATCTGCATTCACTGCTGTTTCCTCTATGAAATGTCTACATAGAGCTGGTGCCCCCTAGAAAGTAAATATATAGTATGGCAGCATATGAGGGCTTTCCATGTCAGGGCAGTGCATTTTGTGTCATGGTCTTAGTGTAACCTTACACTTTGTCTAAGGGTATGGTCCCCCTTACCATCTCCTTGGCAGAACTCCTGACTTAAGGATCTCCTATCTCCTTTTCTATCCTCACCATAACCCCTGTGCCTGTCACTCACACACCCCATCTATGCAGCTGATACACCAGAAACAAAGAGGATTCTAACTGGGGGTAAAACCAGCCATTTTTCTGTGGGCCGTTTTATTCCATCAGCTTCCTGATGTATTTACTTAATGCTAAAGCTGGCACCGTTGGGAGAAGCAGCCATGGCATGATGCAGGGGCGAGATGAAGAAACCACTTAACCAGGCTCTGCCGCCAAAATGACATCACCACAATTCAGCGCGACTTTCTGGCATGATGTAAAACTGCTTACGTCATACATCGGTGTGATATGGCCTGACCTATCACTTTTGTTGGTGGGCAGAAGACTTCACAGATTTAACCATGAAACAAGCATGTGTCTTCCTGGCCTGCTTTCCCCCATAAACTCTGCTTGATCAGACGATGTGCAATTCCCTCCCCTACGCTAGACCGAATACAGTCTGGTAATTGCCTGAGAAACAATAAAACATACATGAAACAAAGCATTAATTTACACTACTTTATTTCTACAACGATGAGAGAAACCAGACTGGGCCATTGTTGAAGATCACTATTTCCTGCCCTGTAATAAATTTCTCATCTTCCCTGATGCTTGTTTATTTTATAAATGTCTTTGCTTTGGCTTTCATATTTAGCTGCCAGCAGGACACGATTATCCCCTGATAGCATTCTGTTCCTTCTCCATTGTCATTACCGCTGAAGCGATGTTATATTGCTGTGCTTGGCCTAGATGGTAGGGCTTTCTTATCTTGTATTTCCCATTGCTTTCCTGACCTAGACTCCTGATGAGGCACAGAGAAAAGGTGGCAATGCTTAAAAAACAATGTTTTCATGAAGTATTAGCAATTCTGGTTTTTACTTAAAAAGCAAAACAAAACACGCAAACAGAGAGCAAAACACCAACTGCTTTTTATTGTTATGATTCCAAGCACAATTGGGAAAGGATTAAGCTGAAGTGCATGGGCTGCACCTGCAATGCAGTCCTGAGACTGGCTGGAAAGCAAATCCCTGCAGTGCCCCAGGCAGCAATGCTGCATGGTGGCTGTGGGAGGTGATGGAGAGGTTGGATGCAGCACCACTGCTCCACTTGTGGGGATTGCACTGAAGTGGTGGGAGCAGCACGGCCCCCACAGCCTGCAGTGGACCAGGAAAAAGTGAAAACCTACAAAAACTCTGGGACAGAAGTGCTGTTTCCATTTTTTTTTCTCAAGTGCAGGGGTGTGCATGTCAAGGGCAGGGGTAGGATCCCAGCCCTGGTGCCCGTGTGCCTTCTGAGGGGATGCGCAGTGCTGGCCCTGCCGGATCCGCGCAGCTGAGCAGAACCAAGTGCCTGTGTAGTGTGGCAAGAGGAGTGCTTCAGGGCCTGAGGCAAAGCTCCTTGAAGTCAGTGAGAGCATTTCTATTTATTTTCAAGGACTTTGGATTAGACTCTTTAACATCCACAGTTGAAAGATACAATATTAGAGCCAACTGATATTTTTGAGGCCACATTTCCCTGCTGCGCATCTGGTCTGTCGATCTCAGAGCATCACTAGCAGAACAGCGAAACCAACAGCAGACGGTCTCTCAAAGTCCTATTATGTACAACACTGCTTCTCCTTTCAAGTGCTGAAATCAAATAATTCACCTAACTCTCCTGCCCTTCAGACACGCACACTGCATTCCCCTTAACATGGTTATATCTCTCTTCTCCTTTTTTTTCCCCATTTTTTTAAAACAAAATTCCCACGTGGAGGTATCAAGGTTTTTCTACAGCTCTATTTCATTTAAAAATAATTGGATCGTTATTTTCTTTAAGAACCAAACTTCAACAGTAAGTAATTTCTAGAGATGTGTCAAGTGGCTCAGCATAAAAGTTAATCTTGATCTATTGGTTTGTTAGGTATGTTTACGTCCAACCACTTAGTTCTCCTTAAACAAAAGTGATTTAAAGCCCTTTCTGGAGAGCATGAAAATGATTCCCCCAGCACTTACATCCTCAGGGCCATAATCCAACAAAAGCAGGCTTATCTTTAAGCATATGAGTAGTCCTGTCAAAGTCAATGGGGCTCCAGATGTGTTTAAAGATAAACACATACTCAAGTGCTTTGCTGTATTGGAACTCTTTGAATGTTCTATTTGCACTTCATTTCAATAGCAGATTTAAAATTTTGTATATAGCAGAAGAGGGTTCTTGCTGGATGTCATATTAAAATATTATTTTTAAAAAGGGTTGAAAGGGAAATCTCAACATCTAATGAATATTTTTTTAACGATTCACATTAGTTATTTCAAATGTTATGAGTCTATATTGTTTGACTTATTTTACTTGGGGCTTCAGGACAGAAGTGCTGCAGACACAGAACTAAGCAGCAAAGCCCCACAAGTTTTCACTTCCAGCACTGCTACAAGTTTAATATCCCAGTTGCTTCACCTGCCCATGCTCCACCTCACCTCTGCAAAAATAAAGAACATTAACATTTCCTCTACCTTACTCCTGTCACCTGGTAAGTGTTTGGACAGGGATTTGATAACAGAAAGTGCCAAAAGCTGCTTCTAGGGCAAAAATAAAGCTGGAAGAGATTGTTGATTGCAGATCTACTTGGGCAAAATATTTTTCTCTTAGTTTTCTGCATCCCCTAGGGATCAAATTAATCAAAGCCCAACTTTGTTCCAACATTTCTTAGCATTTCTGAGAATGAGCCCTGTTATCCTGGATGACCGAGCTCCAGAAGAAGGTGCAGCAGCAGAATCATCCCAGTGAGTTAAACTAAGCGAGCTGAGCTTTTTAACACCGTGTAATGCCAGGGGCACGATTGAGACAATTGTCTGCATTTCTATGAAATGCTTTTGGGTTGGACTGTTTTGTTTGGACACTGCATCTGCTCTAAAAACTCCCTTGGCAGGGTCCACGCTTGCTGCCATGCACGGCAGAGTTTCAAACATCACTGCAAAGCACCTTCCGAAGCAAAAGCGTCAGCACCCAGCCGTGCAGAGCAGCCGGGGAGGCAGCGGGGTGGAAGGCGGGCAGGGAGATGCAGCACACGCCACATCTCCACATCCTCCAGAGACTCCATCCTGGAGGAAGGCACAGCCTTTGGGCTCATCTATATTTCAGCTACTTCATCGACTGCAGCTTATGTAGACCCATGTCAGGGAGTCAGATGCAGCAAACTCAGCACAGCGATGGTTTTCCCCTGCAGCTCCCGAGGCCTCTGAGCCCAGGCTGGGCAGGGTGCTGCCCCACTGCCGGTGGGATGGGAGCTGGCTGGAATTGGGATGTGAGCCCAAAATGGCACAAAATGGCTGCAACGCAAGTGCATGTCCCTTTTAGTTCCGTCAGATTGCAGGCCACTGGATTAATCCCATGTTAAATAAAAAGGAAGTGGATGGGAGGGAGGTAGACAAAGGTTAGGAACATAATGAAATGACAAGAAATCCAGATGTGGCATTCATTTGCCTGAAAGGACCAGTGCCTGAGCCTTCCCATGCAGCTGAACAACTGACACTTCATTTGATAAGGAAGCAGCTATTCACATCGAGCAGCCTTCCCACAACATAGCATGTGGCTGTTCACTGCACTCAGGTTTGCAGCATAACTCAATAGCAACCAGCCAATAAGACGTTATCAACAAACTTGGGCAAGTGGCTGATGCTCTTTTCCCTACCTGGAAAGACTTTACAGGAACAAATGGACAACACAGCCCCATATGTCATGCAGCATCTCCCCAGTGCATCTCACGTCTTGAGATGAGAGAAGCAGGTGGGCATGTAAGAGGGAGAAAATATGTTCCATGTAAGTGGTCACCAACCTGTGGTACTTAATTCAAGGCTAAACACTGGCCTGTGTTTGGCAGGAGGACTGAAGCATTACTCCATCCTGAAGTTCTATAACATCTTTTCATTTTTGTTCAGCTGACATTTAGCTCTTTTCAGTAGCTCATCTTTCCATTTCCCCTTTGCAATGCCTGCTCTCTCAGGAAACTCACTGGCTGCTTTATTGCCTTGAAGGCCCAGCTTTTCTGCTCTTCTCTTCACATCTGTACAGTCATTTGTCCTTTTCCTTCTGAACCAGAGCACCACTCTAAACAACTCTGTGAAGTACAGTCTATTATCCCTTTTCTCTGCAAAGCGGTTTTGACTCTTCATATGTAATGCTCTATATAAAAATAAAACACATTGTGCTGTCTTAATAGCATAATTCTTAAACAGTTATGGCCTCATTCTCCTTTATTCAAAGTACATAATTCCCATTGACAGCAGTAGGAGCACTGCCAACACAGTAGTGAATTAGTTCCCATGATAAAAGGAGACAGACACCGAAAGGTCCCATTCTGCTCTTCATTAGGAGGAAATGAAGGTGTAACAGGCAAAAAGATAAGACAAAAAATTGCATGCAATAGTTTCATAGTAACCAGGCAGTGGGCTGTTAACTCCGAGTCATTACAGTTGACTTCAATCTGACAGGAGTCTAAATCAAGAGCAGTTTTAACATCAGTAGGACCACATCTCTGTGGAAGAGCTTAGAAAGGGTCCTCAGAGATGCGCATCCTCCTGAACTGGAAAAGGTTGGTACGGCTGGATGTCTGCCCCTCTTACCCAGTACCTGGAGACCTGAGTACGCATTTCAATAGCAAGCCCTTTGAAAACACACCAAACATTTGTCCTTCACAGGTAGACATCAGGTGGATGTTACGTGTGCTGTGTTAAAAGGCAGGAAGTGGGGAGCATCATTTCTATACCTTAGAACTCAACAAGGGGCTGGCAGTTATTTAGCTTCCTTGCTGAATAACTCTTCCATTTCCTGAATATTTTTTTCTTTTCTTGTTGTATGGTCTTAGGGTTATAGTGCTGCCCTGAGGATCTCATTCAGTCCCTCTGGCACCACTGGGAAAACACAGCATTGTCTGTGATTCTTTTTTTTTCATCTATAAAATAAAACATTTTCTTCCATCTTTAAAAATAAAATATACCATATTTCTTTTATCCAATTAGTCTTGTTCAGGTTATAATTGTCTTAAAGTATACTCAGTCTTTTGCACAACATCTAATCCATCAGGAGCACAAACAGGTATGGGAATTCTAGATAATACTAATATAATTTCATTTTTCTTGTGTTATCGGGTCATAGAAACATTGTAACAATAGAAATAGCCAAACAGTATCCTAGAAATATCCCAGGCTTTGGAAACATACTGTTATTTGAGATTTGTATCTTTCTGTTATACAAAGTAAGAAGAAAAACTATAACAATGTATGAATACCTTTATATCCATTAACAGGAAACTGAGTGACATGGTGAAAAAACTGCTGTTGTCATGTTTCTGCCCAAATTATTTCTTCCTCTCAGTGCAACTACTACGAGCCTAGTGCTACTCCTTTCATGCGAAAGTGGATGTTAGAATTGAGCCAGCATGGAACCAGATTTCGGGATGTCTTATTCTTTTTCATGGATTATTTATTTCCTTCTAGGAACTTGAAAACATAATAAATTATGCTTCTTTTTTTGCACCTGGAGGTGGAATGCACCTTCTACCATAAAGATGCCCAAGGAGTTTAGTTTCCAAATTTAGTAGATCCCTTTGTCAAAGGAATCTGCTGGAGTCCAGCAGTACAAAAGATCTCTTCTTCTTCTTTTTCTTCTCCTATTTGTCCTTGCCTGCTCTCTGTGGAAACACGAAGCACAGGCCCAAAGCGTTTGCCAGTGCTCCAGACTTCAATAGCCTTGGCTTTACAGAACATCACGTGCCGAGTTGTCCTCCATGTTTTGGGTAACATACCAACAAAATATTACTTATTCCCTTAGCCTTGCAGGATACGAGATGTGTCTTGCATCTCTCTACCTCCAAAGTCCCAACTTTACACAAACCTAGTGCTAAAGTGTCAGTTTTGCTCAGTAGAGGCATATTTTGGAGGCAATAATCCTTATACTTTTGTCTTTCCTACTAATGCTGAAGCTCAAGCTAAAAGATGCTTTCCCACACAAGGGACACTTAAGACCAAATGGTTTTACTAAATGCTTTCCCATTCCCCCTATGATGTGGTTATGCCAAACGACTTGTCTCTTCCACTCATCACAGCCTCACTTTTTTTCTTACTGGAGCCACATGTTAGGTAGTAATAAGTATTAACATTAGCTGCTAAAATACAGTAGCCCAGTCCTTTCTACTCAGCGCCATCAGTCTTTCTGATATATTATAGAATATCCTACACCTGATACTTCAAAGAAGAACAAACTAAACTCCAAATGATGTGCTTCTGCATCACTCCTTCCTGGGCCCAGTGTCCAGCCCAGCATATAAGATTCAATCACACTGACCATTGTTTTCAACCTTATGCAATGAGGTAGTTCTAACACTGTCAAATTTACTTTAAAATCAAGCCAAGGCATTTGCCTCAGTAACCTCCTGCACAACTATTCCCATAGTTGATGAGACATGTATCTGGGCTTTTCATTCTAAATTTGCTGCTTTTTAATTCAACCTGATGTTTGTTCTCGTATTGTGTGATACAATAAAAAGTTAATTCAATGCTATGTGCTTGAGAATTTTGGTTTCCACGATTGGCTCCACTTTCATCTTCTTCTTCCCTGCAAAATAATTCTAGACTTTGCCACCTCTCATGTCTTCATCCTAGCAGCTCTGTAGTTGTTTTTATTCTCATTTCTTCAGTGTTTTTGGACTCTGCTATACACCTCATCAGAGATGAGGGTAAAAAGAATGAACACAGAATTAATGTGGATTAATGGCATAATCCTGATTTTTTTTTTAATTCTTCTCCTGTTTTATTTAATACATCCTTTTTTCTTTTTCTTTTTTTTTTTTTTTTTTTTTTTTGCATTACCTTGCCTTTGACCATGTTCAGAGTTGTCTACCATCCTGACGTTCAACCTCCCAATATGTTTAAATCCATCAGGTAAAGTATTCACCATAAAGCAACATAACCCTAAACTGACCTGCAATCTCTGACAGGTTTAAATAAACCAAACTGCACTGATTTTTTGCCTACCTTTTCCATCATTTTCCCTGAAAAATTGTTAGGAAGTATATTGAAACATTACTTCAGATATCCATCTGAAATATTACTATATTTCAGGTCACAAAATCCTGCCAGTATTCAAGCCACACATTCGGTCCAAAAAACTGTGGCCACATTTCTCTTTATGGCATGAGTTAAACATCAAGACCTGTAGTTCAAGAATTCTCTGTTTAACTTATTGTTTGTTGGATGTAACCAAAGCACCCAGCTAAAGACATCTTTCAGATTTGAGTTTGTTTATGGTTTGTTCTTGTAGCTTCTGAGGGCATTTCCCATTTTCACATGGGAGAAGTTCTTTATAATAAGGCAAAACCAACAAAACCAAAATTGAATTTCAAGAGGATTTCCACCAAGTCTGCTGGTCACCAAAACACACCAGCCTTGGGATGACGGCAGAGTTATCTCACCCCAGAGTGAAGGATCAGCTTTTGATCTCTCATGTCATTCTTGTGATTAGATAGTACCTGAGGAGCAGACTCAGCTCAGCAAAGCTATCCTATACAGCCTTCCCCTGGCTTCTTGAGTTCATAATTACAAGTATTTGAGACATGATTTGTGTTTGGTCTGATCTGAATTAAGCTTTCAAAATTAAAAAAAAAAAAAAAAAAAAAAAAGCTTAAACCCAAAATATAGCATTTTTTTTCTTTTAATACGTTGGTCCTCAATGTTAAAACTCCAAGTTCTGAAAAGAGTACAGACCACATATATTATCCTGAACATCTCATCTTTGCGAACTTCTCCTCTTGCTCTGTTTAAACCTTCAAGCTTGCTTGTATTGACTATGAGAATGAATAGGACTGTGAGAGCTTTAGCACTGATCATAAAGGCTCATGGGCAAAAAGCTTGGGGATGGTAAATGCTCATGAGTGGTTGAGCAAAGCTGGTAAAACTAATACCCCTGTCAGGAGAGGATGAAGTTAAGGCAGAGAAAGTTTGACTGTTCAGGTGCTGGTGGTTACAGATGGAGTCAGTGACACAGCTGAGGCTGAAACCGAAGGCTCTCAATCGGCTGTCAGAGAACAAACAGTATTTCCTCTTAATTCACAGTTTTTCCTCATGAAAAGAATCCTGTCTCACCATTGTTCAGATGGCTCACATATGCCACGGGCATGATACAGGCAATGAAGCTTCGCATTAATCTACTGTCCAGATTGATAACTGTAAGGGGCAGCTCATAATGACCACAACGTGATTAATCGTGATGCACGTGTGATACCCATGCTCATTATTACGGCCTCCAGAACAGCACTGCTGAGTCCTGCCAATATGCTCGGTTTAGTATCTGGAAGAGACAATACTGCAATTACTGGCAAAGTATGCAGGAAAATTAAGAAGCAGCTAGTTCTGTATTCTGCATCGGGCTAGTAAGCAGGGGTACAGACAAGTGTGGGAATGTAACAGCTACAAGGAATAACATATATTATCTTGATCCAATACTTTAAATAGATGTTGTCTGGATATGCTTGTTTATTTTAAACAGTTGTCTTGCAGAATGTTTGCTCAGAGACGAACATAGAGGGCACTGGCACAGGAAGGACACAACACCTGTGTAAGAGCTGATGAAGCCTATTTGGAAACAGATCTACATCCCTACTTCATGCCAATGTATTATGA
The DNA here is from genome assembly GCF_964273445.1 of Streptopelia decaocto. NCBI lineage: Eukaryota > Metazoa > Chordata > Aves > Columbiformes > Columbidae > Streptopelia > Streptopelia decaocto. The sequence continues at coordinate 65,313,371 of NC_138659.1, read as the reverse complement.
TGTTACCCACTTATAAGACAGAGATAAATTGCCTTTGTCTGGCTAATTTACCTGTTAGAGTTCTTGTGAGCCTGTGAAATTTAATTTCCCATAAACCACACCATGTGATGTCTTTTTTAATGTGACCCACATGCCATTGAACAACACAAATGTACCTGGGCATCAGTCCTTTGGAAAGTGTTCTAGTACTGTTTCTAGCCATGTAGACTACCACAAACATTACAACCTTATTTTCCACATCTCATAGAAAGCTGAGCTGAGCCAAAGACACAAATCCTTTTCTTCAAAGACAGTATAAAGCTTCCAGATAAAGACATGGTCCTGTTCTTCAGGGATACTGCTCACTTGTATGGGAAGAAGAGCATTTTCTAGACTCACTTGCAGGGGATGGAGCCAGTTCCCACTAGAACAAATTACTGTCTTCTACTACAAATTTAGTGAATGCCTCTCAATTGTCCCCCAAATACACAGTAGTATATGTATGCTGAAATTCTCAGAGTTTGTCTTAAATTGTATGGCAAATTCTTCCCTACCAGTGAATAATTGCAAGACAACATAGTTGTTAATTATGCTATGCACTTTGTTTCAAGAAGGTGCTCAGAGTTCCTGGTGATCAGCACAGCACTGAGACCCATTTGAAATAAGAACCTTCCAGCAAATCTCCTGTCTTCATGAAGATCATCTTCTCTGTTCATAGAAAGTATCATTCACACTGGACAGAAATGCCCCATCCAAGAGAAACATGGCATCTGTATGTGTAACAATGAGGTTTTCTGTTTCTCCTTCATTTGTCATTAACAGTGACCAAGGGTGCTGGATGTGTGGTAGGACCCCTTGGTAGTAACCCCTTGATATTTCCACAAATAATGTATCATTATTAATAACTCAATCATATTGTCTGTTAATTGGAAATAACGGGGAAGATGCTCAGTGCCAAGGTACCAGTTCAGATCCCCTATGCTAAACACATATCTAAACAACGTGCCTAGCAGCTGTTTGCCAAATGCATCTGTAAACTCGAAAGCAAATAATCTGAATAAAAATAATTAGGTAAATTAATGGAAGAAAAATCTACTTAGAGCTATTAAACACAGAGATAAGCCTTTTGATTCTGAAGATCTCTGAGCCATGCCTTTTGAGCTTGGTGCTGGGGAAGCCTTTACCCCTCTTCTGCCATTCGCCCCCCTGGGCAGCAATGGGTGCCTGTGGCAGGCAGCAGAGCATCCTGTTAGACATTTAGATTAATCAGCTGTCTGTGACTGCTGGGTTGGCTCTGCTTTTCTCTTCAGCTGAGATATGGAAACCCCACCAAAGAAAAAATCTATTGGCATGACTCCACAACACAGAGACAGCCAAGGAGGGCAAGAGCCGATTCTTCAAGTGGAGAAAAAAGCTTATACTCATAAAGAATATTATTTGGACAGGACTCTGACTTATACAGTAAGTTAAGTGAATTAAACACAGGATCTTTTTGATTAATCTTCTAATCTCAAGCATACGCGCTGAAGCTCAATAGCAATTTAGCACCATGCTCAGACCACAATAACCAGCCTGACATTCAAGAATTTAGGACAGAAATATTTATTTGACCAAAAAAAGAGAAAAAGTTTAGAATAGTAGCAATGGTGAGGGTATCTTTCTGAACCACTGAGCAAAGGATCATCAAATAAGGATAAAAATAATATAAATAGTGGTAGTCACTGAGAAACAACTTTTTTCAGTCTTCCATGTGCTAATCCAAACTAATAAAATTGTATTTTAGCCATATTGTATTTTTAAAGTATTTGTTATATTTACAACAATAATACATAGCACAGTGCAGCCAGGGAGTGCGTGCATAGTGTGCCAAGTCATTTTTAATCACTATTTAAAGGGATAAGAGGTAACCCCTCATCTGCTTATCCAGTGGCACATGTGGAGTGGGGATGTGTGCTGATGCTACAGAGAACCCTGGAGTTAGCATAGTAAGAAGGGGGGCATATTATGTCCTGAAATAGTATAATATGCAAGAATGCTTTATTTTAAGTCTATTGAAAAAAACAAACAAACAAAAACTAAACCAACCAACCAAACAAAGCTAAATAAGAATAGGTAAAGGAAAGTTTGGTGATGACTAGACTAATGAAAATGTTGACTTCAGAAATGGTAAAAATGTGAATTTCCCAATGCTGTTCTGGACTTTGCTATTTGTTGCAGATGAGCAGACCTCAATTAAAGCAACAGGGCTGTACGTGGGTAGACTCGTCTGCTCACTACAAGTTTGCTGCAGAATTAGACTCATTATTTGAATTTCCAGATCTTCAACAGTACTACGTGTTCATGATGTGTCAAAGCAAATTTAACTGGTTTAATAAGGGAAAGCCTTTCAAAAGCACTCATTTCTACAGACAAAAATGGGTTTGCAATGCATTTGTTAAGGTATTACATACGTAGAACAAAGTTCCCTTGGCATTTACGGAGCTTTGGATCACGTTGTTGAAAAAAAAAAAAAAAAGCCAGATTATCACACAAATACAATATTTAATCTCCAGATATTCTGCTTCAAACAGTGTAATTGAGTTCAGTAGCTCCATGTTTATTATTATGGCCTATGCCTAGACATTAGCATATCGAAAAACATGGGGGGAAATGTCATACATACTCCCACACACTTATGCAAATATAATTATAATTGCTCTCTGTATTTCACAGTAGACCTTTCATGAGAATCATTATGCCTATTCTGTCTAAAAAAATATCTGTTATGTAAAAAATGTTTGAAATAGAACTTTGTTTTATTCAGCATTAAACAAATATGTCCAGCCAGGACTGTTGATACTACCTCACCTATGCATACATACGCATGCATATGTTTATGTATATCACATAACAAAGCTTACCCGCTAAACACAAACTTATACTTCAGCTACATGGAAAATGTTCTCGCTACTCAGCATCCACTTGTTGCACTTCTCCTGAAAGGACCAAATCTCTCTTAAATGTCCTGTTTCATGAGCATCCCTTCACACAACAGGCCTTTGCACAGCATTGAGAATTCATGGAGGAAATGAACTCATTCCACCCTCTGTATATATCTGCATGGAGCCTTGCACAATGGGGCTGCAATTTATTTGGGGCCCCTGGGTATGACTGCCATACAAGTAGTAACTAATAACAACAGACCAGCAGAGATTGCTGAGATGCATTGGCTGTAGGGAAAATAAAACCTGGTCCACAAGAAGGACATTCTACATCCAATTATGTGCATAAACATAGTTGAAATTACAAGGCTTGATTAAAATGTTGGGAATAACACTTCATCTCCATCTGACTTTTTAGACAATGGTAATAAAAATAAATTATCTTGTGATTTGTGGAAAAATGACCAAGATTTAATATTTCTACTCATCGAAATGTATTTATGAAGTCCTTTCCTTTCCTTTCCTTTCCTTTCCTTTCCTTTCCTTTCCTTTCCTTTCCTTTCCTTTCCTTTCCTTTCCTTTCCTTTCCTTTCCTTTCCTTTCCTTTCCTTTCCCTTTCCCTTTCCCTTTCCTTTTCCCTTTCCCTTTCCCTTTTCCTTTTCCTTTTCCTTTTCCTTTTCCTTTCCTTTTCCTTTCTCTTTTCCTTTCTCTTTTCCTTTTCCTTTTCCTTTCTCTTTTTTCTTTCTCTTCGTTTCCCTTCATTTCCCTTCTGTTCTTTTCACTTTCTTTATCTTCTTTCCCCCCTCTCTTCTTTTCTTGTCTTCCCTGAATTTCCCATTTATGACGATCGGGCCCCAGCGCTGGATCCTTCACCCCTGATACCGCCTTGGGCAAAGACTGGGTCCCGTGGGGCGAGGGCTGTTATTCCTCCAGCAGGGCAGGATGAGACCCGTGGGGCTGAGCAGCCCTGCCAAAGGCACCGCATTATGCTCTTACCCATCGATATCATCTGCAGCAAAACCCATGGCTCCCCCAGACTGCTTCAGCTGGGGAAAATTCCCAGGCAAGCGGCCCAGGCAGCCAGAGGATGAGGAGGAGAGGAGCACGCTGGTGGATACTCCGGCGTTTGTGTGAAAAATTCTCAGGGAAAATTCTTTCTCTCTCTCTCAGGCCCCTAAACTCTTTGTGAATGGGGCCAGTGCAACATGTGGCCTTTCACCTCACCCAAGAACCACTGCCAGACAGCCACACTCAGAGAATTGTTTGTTAATAGTCCAATTAGATAATTGCCATCTTTCACTCCTTTTGCTCTACATTTCCCATAAAGGAATGAATAAGGAGAGCAGCATGAAGAGGGCTTCTGCCCTGCAAGGTGACAAGAAGGACTGGAGCATGCTCTTTGCACAAGGCCATTTGCTTGAATTGAATCATTGTAGCCTAATCAATGGTCTTATTGGATTACTGGCTGTTGCGGTTCTCAAAGATATTGTAGCAGAGACAATGAAATAGCTAGAGTAAAACTTTTTTCTCCTTTAGTGGATCACGCAGTTGAGATTTTTCACGGGCTATCTCTCTCTCCCCTCCCTCCCTTGCTCCCTCCCTCCCTCTCTCCTTCTTTCTCCCCCTCTCCCTTTCTCCCCCTTCCTGGATCCACTGCACACAAAGCTGGCTTTTTTTTGCTTTTTTTTTTTTTTTCAATGAGCAGGCTCTGCGAATAGGTTCAGTGTTTGTGAAGGTGCAGAATTAGCACACACACATGCACTCACACACACAGAGGGAGAAGCACAAAAAGCAAGTATCGGGACTGAAATAAGGAGAGGTAGGAGTTTAAGATGGCTGTCTGTGGGGAGATGTGTTAAGGAGGATTTCTGCTGGCCAAGATAACCTGCTTCCTTGGAGAGATCTGCTTGAAAGAAGAACTTTCCGTGTGTGAGCGTGCTGGGGATCTGTTTGTTTGTTTAGAATTCAGGGGGCTTTTTTTTTTTTCCCACCCCCCTACAACTGCATTTTTCCAGCCCTTCCTAGCAGCTTTATTGAGATTTATTTGGCGTGCTTTGGAGAAAGCCACTATATAATCGGGAGGTCAAAGGCATACTGAAGAAAGTTAATAATGGCTGCTAATGGTGCTAACAATTCAGGGTGAATCTTGTCAAAAGTTTTTTTTTTTTCTTTTCCCTCTACCCCCCTTTTTTTCCTCTCCTTTTTTTTTTTTTTTTTTTTTTTTTTTTTTTTTTTTTTTTTTTCTGCAAGTCTCAGTCTTTTGATTGTGTGTTTCCTGAAAGCAAGACCAATCATTTCAGTTTATTCACTGGCTAAACTCTACTTGATTGGGGACAAGCACACAAACCATCCATTACGATCTGATATATTATCCAAACAATTTAGTGTATTCATGAGGTAACCTAAATGTGGAGGCTGCAAAATTACCCGTAATCAATTGAAACAGCGAGTGCGCGTCCCTCTGTGTGTCTAACAACTACATGTCTCCGTAATAAGGCAGACATTAAATCATTTTAGAGTTGTACTGTTGAGTACCTGATCACTGGGCGCTCTGGGAAGCTGGACCGTCACATTAAGGACGCTGGGACTGAGGAAGCCGCTGCTTTTCCAGTGGGATAAAACCCGACCTTCCTTACTCAAGGTGCTTTACAGATCCCCACCGATCTGACCCTAAGCCGTGCAATATCCAGCATAGACTTCGTCTTCTTCTTCTACTACTACTCTTCTATATTTTTGGGTGGCTTTTTTCTTTTGTTTTGTTTTTATTGCACTACATGTTTGGGAAACAAGACAAAATGGACGTTAGATGCAGTTCAGAGACTGAAGCTAACAGGGTCTCGAAGAACGGACATAAAGAGGGCAAAGAAAGCAAAGGGTCTGAAGGAAATATTTCTACTTCTTTTTTGAAGGATCAACAAGGGACTTTTTCTGCCTCTGCAGCTACGGAAGATTGTAATAAAAGTAAATCTAGTTCGGCTGATCCGGACTATTGCAGGAGGATCCTAGTTAGAGGTATGAGTTTGAGGTATTTCTCGAGGGTGGGGGAAGGTGAGCTGTCTTCACGCCCGGGAGATTTGTTGGTTTTGTTGCTTTGCCTATGACCCGTCCTTGGGTGGAAGGACCTTCGTATGGCTCCGGAGGAGAGATCCCACATCCCGGCCGGGCTGTGCCCTGCAGCCCCCTCGCCACCCCGGCTTTATTCCGCTGTGTTTCCGCCAGCGGCTCGGGGGAAAGTTAAGCCGCGGTGGTTCCTCCCCGGCTTTGCCCCTCACCAGGCCGGCCCCGCGGTTTTGTGCGGCTTTGCAGCTTTCCCGGGGTGCCCATCCCCTCAGGGACCCCGCCGGGACCAGTGCGCCCTTGGCGGGGCCGCCGCTCTGCCCCTCGGGCCGGGCGCGCTCCTCCCGCGCCCGCGCATCCCTCCCGCGTACAATGGCGCGGGGCCGCGGTTCCCGCCCGGCTGTCGGAGTGGGCAAGAAGGTCTTCTCCGGAGGGCAGGGGCTCCGGCTGTCCCCCCTCTCCCCGCGCCCGGCATCCCAGTAGAAACGGCTATTTTAAAATAACCATCATCCTTAAAAACAACGGGGAATGACAAAGGGCTTTTAAATTATTTTATTCTGATAGTTTACGTTTTATTTTCTCAGCCCTCGTCTCCCTTCCAGGCTAAACGGATTAAATCATTCTACTCCTGCTTCCCGCCCCCCCCCCCCCCCCAAAAAAAAAAAAAAGACAATACACACAAAAAAATACCAAACTGAAGAAATTTCAGTTTTATTAAGGTGCGTTTTGGGGGAGGAGAATGAGGAAAGGATCGGAACAAAATTAGTGTGAGGCAGGCCTTGTAAACAATAATTAATCCTTGCGCGACCGATTGACCCAGAGAGGGGTCAGATTAAAATGATGTGATTGTCTCCGATTTAAAACGTACCGAGGAGATAAAATTTCGGAAAGCAAAGTTGGGAAGGCTTTAATGTAACATGAATCTGGCTCTATCTTGACAGTCGTGTTAATAAGATTTGTCCCGCTTTCTTTCGGTGGGCGCTACGAGAAAAGTGAGGTTTCTGCGGGCTATTTGGTGCCTCGTTTTGGTGTGTCCCCCCCTCCTTCTTCTCCTGTTTGCCAAAACTCCAAGACAGCGGTGGCGGCGATGCTTTCCCCGGGATGCTGGGTGGGCTGGAGATGTCCCCAGATTCGCGGTGGGCAGGCAGCCAGCTCGGGGGCAGCGCTGCCCATCCCCTGAACGCTCTTGGAAACTTGTTCTGAAAAAAAAATAGTGGTTTTATATTTTGGGGGGCGGCTGGGTGTGTGTGTCGGCTTCCAGGAAGCCCTAATCCGGAGCCCAGGGGGAACAAAGAGTAGCCCTGCACTCGAAGCACAAAGCCCGGCCTGGAGGATCTCTCCCCAGCCTCCCAGAGGGGCCGTGGGTAATGCCGCAGTGTCGTACTATCAGTGCAATATATTCAAGCCAATTTTTAAATGGGCTGAGGGGATTATTTCCAGAACCCTGGGCCCTCACCGCCCTCTCCTTCCTTCTCTGTTGTTGTTTTTTTTTCCTCCTTCCTTGGGTGCAGTGGCCAGGTGCAGTGCCGCAGTCTCAGGGACCCTGCTTCGGTCTGACTCGGGTCTCGGTCTTGAAGGCTCTGACCGCGGCGCTTTCCCTCGGAAAAATATTTTTTTTTTAAATTAAAAAAAAAAAAAAGTGTGGAGGGTTGTCTGGGTGTAAAACTGACTGCGCCTTTCTTTGCCAGATGCCAAAGGTTCAATCAGAGAGATTATTCTGCCTAAGGGGCTTGATCTGGACCGTCCCAAGCGGACCCGCACCTCCTTCACGGCCGAGCAGCTCTACCGCCTGGAGATGGAGTTCCAGCGCTGCCAGTACGTCGTGGGGCGGGAGCGCACCGAGCTCGCCCGCCAGCTCAATCTCTCCGAGACTCAGGTAGCCCCAGCGGGACGGGGAGCCCCGGCTACCCCCCATTCCCCTGCCCTGCGCCGCTCCGGCTCCGGTTCCCTCCGTGGGACTCCCCCGTTCCGGCCCGGACGTCTCCGCTGCGCACCGGGTCCCCCCGTTGCTGTCGGGCAGAGTCGCGGGCCCGCTGGAGAGGCAAAGGCCGCCCACGCGTGTCCGGTCGTGGGGGAGGTACGGGATGGAGCTGACGAGTGCGTGGCTGAGGCGTCCCGGCAAGGGATCTCTATTAACTACGTGCAGTCAAGGAAGGGGGAGCCCCGGAGGGGGCCACTCGGCCCTGCGTGTGGGGACACACACCCTCGTGGGCTCTCCTGTGGCCCCGTGGGTCCGCACACGGTGAGGAGGCCCGGCCGGAGGGGTCCGCGGGATCTTGGGCCACGAAGCCAAACCCCTCCACAGGCCGGGGCACAGCTTCCCACTACGGCTGACCCGCGGGGAGCCGCCCTGGCTCCGTCGGGGCTCGGTGCCCCCCGCTCCGCGGTACCGGTGTCGGGTGTCCCCCGGGCGCGGAGGTGTGCTGCGGCAGCCGGGAGAAGGGAGAGAGGCCGAGCCGCTCCCAGCCAGCAGCAAGCAGAAAATAGCTGCTAAAGCCCCGGTGGAGAGGTTGGCACCTTCCGTTGGGGGCTGCTGGGTTAGAGACTTTCGGTCCGAGTCCTGGGTACAAGAGATCCGGGGAGAAGACTCAAGTTTGGGCCTTAATTTTGAGTCCTTATATTTCCGAGGGGGACAATCTCACTTCCATTCTGCAGAGTAGAGTGGCTGTGGCCAGGAGGCGGTCAGGACGGTTAAAACTATAAGAGAGTGCGGGAAGGCATCTAAAAAGACCAAACTTCTGAAAGCCGGTTTCATATTTCCGCAAAATATCATACAACAATAAATTCCCCTGACAAGCTAATTAGCTTTTTTCTTTCCCATGCCGGATAGAAATGACAAGTTCAATAGCTCGAAGGTTACAGAAACCACCACGGTTTTCTTATGGTTTTAGTTGGGGGTATGTTTTCCTTTTTTTTTTTTTTTTTTTTTTGTAATTTTTTGGAGGGGCTTCCAGGATTCCTTTTTAAAGTTATATATTGTTTAAAATGGGTGGTGAGGGGAAAGAAATTGTCCAGGCCTGGAGATTGGGAAGAAGTGCAAAGCTGTGGTTACACCCAGGGAAGGCAGCCGGACCTGAGCGGCCTCAGCGGCGGTGGCAGCGGTGCGAGGTCCCTGAGAGCGGGGCGGCTGCCGCCGCCGTGCACGGTCCTGGGGGACGCGGTCCGGCCCGTGGGCGCGCCGGGACGCCGGCTGAGAGGAAAAAAGCGCTGGGGAAAGGGCTGGATCCAGCTCTCAGAGAACTACTGGCGTACAGTAAAGGAGGAAAAAGTTAAGTCAGGTTAAAGATGTAGTGCGATAAGGGCTCACGGATTCCCCTCTGTTCCCCTGGGGCCCACCCCGAAACGGGAGCAGCCAGGTTGCAGGGAGCTCCTGTCGCTTTGTGCGTTTTAAAATGCTCCCCGTTAGCAAGTACTAGGCCGGACGCCTCCCGCCCTCCCCCGCAGCCTTTCCCCCTGTACCACCGGGGCCGTGCCGGGGTCCCGGGGCAACCTTGGCGGGGGTAGCCCTTGCTTTCCCTCCCCGCGCCGCTGACCCTGCCTCTCTCCCCGGCCTGCAGGTCAAGGTCTGGTTCCAGAACCGGCGCACCAAGCAGAAAAAGGACCAGGGCAAGGACTCCGAGCTGCGGTCGGTGGTATCCGAGACCGCCGCCACCTGCAGCGTCCTGCGGCTGCTGGAGCAAGGCCGGCTGCTCTCCCCGCCGGGGCTACCCGGCCTCCTGCCGCCCTGCGCTACCGGAGCCCTGGGCTCGGCGCTGCGCGGCCCCGGCCTGGCAGCCGGCAGCGGCAGCGCGGCGGCGGCGGCTCCCGCCGGGGGCTCCCCGCACCCGCCGGCCGCCAGCAGCGCGGCGGGGCCCCCCCCTCCGGCAGCGCTACACGGAGCGGCCGCCGCCGGGCACGGGCTGTTCGGGCTGCCGGTGCCCGCGCTGCTGGGCTCGGTGGCCGGGCGGCTCTCCTCCGCGCCCCTGGCCGTGGCCGGCTCGCTGGCGGGCAACTTGCAGGAACTGTCGGCCCGCTACCTGAGCTCGTCCGCCTTCGAGCCCTACTCCCGGACCAACAATAAAGAAAGCGCTGAGAAAAAAGCACTGGACTGACTCTAAGTAACTTCCCCGTATTTATATTTATAGTCTCTATTTGTGGCGGTATTTATGGGACGGGCGGCGCGGCGGCCTGCCGGCAGCCCCCTCCCTCGCCGCCGCCTCCCAGCCCCGCGGCGCGGTTCCCTCCGCGGGCCGGGCCGGGGCGGAGCGGGGGCCGGGGCGGAGCGGGGCCCCGGTGCTCGCGGGGCGAGGTGAGGCGGCTGCCGGGGGACCTTCTCCGGAGCCCGGCGAGAGCCGGGCAGCCCCCGCGGCTCTCCCTGCCCCGCCGGCCCGGGGATCCGTCTGTCCGTTCGGGGGGGGATGTCTGTCTGTTCGTTTGCTTTGACACCGTTAGGGAAGGGACGGAGAGGGAGAGCGGACAGGGTGCGGTTTGGCCGGGCTCTTTAGGCTCGTCTGTAGCCAATGCCAAGCGAGGGAGAAGGATTTCGGAGAGGGGAAGATGGAGCCACCAGGTGATGCCCCCCCCTTTTTTTTTTTCTTTCTTTTTCTTCCCCCCCCCCCCGACTTCAGTGACTCCTGAGCACAGAGGTTTGGGGGTTCCACCTGTGGTTCCCGTTTCACTCACACTCACTGCACTACAGTCCCCGGGTAAAGTCCTTGCCGTTTGCCCTTAATATCAGCCAGGAAAATGTCCAGCAACTTTTCTTTTCCACGATAAATCTTGAACGTGGGAAGGGCCGGAACGGACTGCCTTGACAATACACCCACGAAGCGGGGAGACAGAAATCAGTGGCTGCAGAGATTTTGAATAAAACTGTCTCTCCCTTCGAGATAACATAACGCCCCCTTTTTTTCTTTCTTTCTTTTTTTTTTTTTTTTTTTTTCATTCCCACGGGCCAGTCCTGCGGACTTTATCTGCAAAAGCAAATATGCAGATAAATAATGGAAGTCGCGACTCGATTTGCATCCAGATCTGTTGCGATGGTAATTTTTTTCCTTTTTTTTTTTCGTATTTCATTTTTCCAAATAATTTCCGTATGCACCTGATTAAAGAAAAAAACTTTACCCTTCCTTCCTCCTAAAATAACCCTCTCGTACATCGCTCACGCTTCTTTTAAAACGAACGTAAAATATAAAAAGCATATCCTTTGTTGTTATTTTTGTACTTTAAAATACATCTATGTAACAATCTTTTTTTTTTTTCCCTTCAGAATTCTTACTGCTATTTTCTCCAGAAATCTATGTATTTCATTTTCTAGTATTCTGGATCGAATATTTCTTGTTGAATTTCGGTACTTGAATTTGCCAGAAAAGGGATACTGTACGTAGTTAGTTCTTTGGAAAAACAAAAAGAAGAAATATTTCTTTACTTTGGTTTTAAGTTTCTTTTTTTTCTTTAAACTTTAACACATGGCGTTTACAAATTGTATAAATACGTGCCACCAAATTGTAACCAAAAAGAAAATTACAAAAAGTGGAATGGTTGCTGTAGTGTATAGAATTAATTATAGACCAGAACTGGACAGAAGGATCTGGACCGAAAGAAAATAGTAATTTTATTGTAAATTATTTACGTTTGAAGTTTCTAGGCAACTAGTTGGAAAAGATAATGAATGAATCGAGCGCTGAGCCCTTGCTACTAACTTTTGTTCTGAATGTTTTGGATATTTGGATGTTTTGTATTTATGTGGTGAGAGTGAAATATATTATATCTATATGATGATGGAATTAGGTGTATTTTCGTCTTATATTCATAGCACCCAAATTACCTTCATATAATACGTACACTGCCATAAAAAAAATCCCATCCCTACATAACCCTCGCGGTATTTGATTTTATTTTTATTTGATTTTATTGTTAATTGTGAAGCGAGGGATTGCGGAGTCCATTTCGTGTAGTGGGGTTTCTTCTTCCTGGGGCAGTCTGGGGCATTCCTGGTTCCCCCCGCCCGGCTCCGACCCACCCCTTGGAACAGTCCCCGGCCCCGCGGGTCCGATCCCCGGCCCGTGGTCGTGCCCATACCCGTGGCCGGGGCGGCGGGTGCGGTCCCCGTGGGGACACCAGCCGGGTGCCGGGACTGCCCGGCTGCCACCGCCGGCCCCCGGCGCGGGGTTCGCTCTTCTCTTCCCCTGCCTGGGGCGGCTATCGGGCCTTGCAGGCACGTAAGGGATGCGCATACATGTGTGCATATATTTGTAGATCTATATATGCATATATAAAAACACATACCTATATATGAATGTATATATATGCGCTTGCACGCATAAATATGTATATTTTTAAGAATTTTCTAAATAGCTCTTGCTTCTGTCCTGTTTGGCAGCCCAGCCCCAAGACTCCTTTTCTGGGCAGAACCCAGGTTTTCCACGAGCCCCCCCCCGGCCTGGCCATGGCTCTTCCAGGGCCCCAGCGAGGCGTCAAACTGCGGCTCCCCAGGCTGAGCCGCCTGCGGCACCGGGGCACCTGCCTGCCCCGCGGCTTCCCCACGGCCACCGGTTCCCGGTACAGTCTCCGCTGGGCTGTGCCGTGAGCCTGTCCCAGCCAGGGCAGACGCACAGCTCGAGATTAAAAGGGAAGACTGTGGTGGTGATGGTGATTCTTTTTATTTTTCTTTTTTTTTTTTTTTTTCTTTTTCTTTTTTTCCTTAAGTGTGTAGAAATTATCTGGGGAAGGGCAACCCTGGTAAAAGGGGGGATCGCAGATGATATTTGAAAAGGTGACATTGAAACTCTTTGTCGAGACAGAGAAAACTTCAAGCGGGATAGGAAGCTGCGTTAAAGAGAAAAGAGCTGAGTGTGGCAAAACAGATTTGCCAGGGAGACCCGCGGCGAGAGGGTCGTTTTCAGGTTTCTGCCTTGCCTGCATGGGCTGCGCAGCATCACCCGCAGCCCTGGACAAAGAGAGGAGCCCTGGACTGGGTTGCCTTTGCCAAAGAGGCAATCACCATCACCCAAACCTTCCCCTGGCTGTCCTGCCCTGAGTGGGGTTGTCCTGCCCGATAAATTTGCCCTGTCCCACAGGGACCTCTGTGTTGCTGAGATGGGGCCACTTCAGTGCCCAAATCTGCTGCTGCACTGTGACCCATGGGGAACACGAGGATGAATGTGTCCTGCCAGAGCTGTCTAAGGTGCCTTCAACTGAAAAGAGGATTTCTCTGCTATTCTATTTTTTTTTTTTTTTTAACTGGAGACAGTAGAGGGGTTCCTGCCCGTGCACTGTGACACTCTTTTTCCCTGGTCACTGGCCTGACCTGTAGTCCCAGGGCTGGAGCCATGGTCAATATAAGCTCTTTGCTCCTCACCTAAGGCAATTTAAACCAGCGTCAAGATAAATTGCCCACACTTATGCACAAAATATTATTTTACAGCTTTGCAACCATCCTCAGTAGAAGCGTTAGACAGTTTTGTTCCTATTATTATTAATTATTTCTGAATATTTCCAAATAAGGATGTGCCCTGAGATGCGAAAGTGTCTTATCTAAGCATTCAGATAAAATAAATACTTTAAGAATTCTTTTTTTTTTTTTTTTTTTATTTTCTGCACCATTCAAATTCCACCTGTCCCACTGCTGTACCAGGGGCTGCATCTGGGAGTAAAGCAAATGCCGAGGCTTTTGCCTCCCCCTCCCATGCAGGGTTATCACAGTCCTATTTCAGTCCCTGCTTGTGACGTGGGTCAAAACCTTGGACCGCAACAGGGAGGGAGGCAATTTATTATTTGCTTTGGAACTTCCAGCATTTGAAATGCGTGAGGTTTCTGGGTGCCTAATCGCCTCCTTTTAGCAGGAGAAAAAACTAAAACATCTGATTTCTGTAAAAAGGGGAGGGAATGCCACCTGTAGCTGTGCTGCTGTGTAGGACAAGTTAAAAATCACATATATGCACATCCATATATACAGTGAGCCTAAATAAAAAATTTCATATAAATAATAGGGTTTAGTTTAGTTTAGTTTTGTTTTGTTTTTCCCACTACACCAAAGCTGTTCTGAAGCTGTGTGCTGCCCAGAGACACTGTTTGCTTGTTTTCATTGAAATGCTGAATTTCATTCTGCTGGGGCAATGAACACAATCCACCTTCCTGAAGCTACTTGCTGCTGAAATATTTTGTTGCATTTCATGCGGTATCATTATTTGTGCCCATCACTGTGGCATCTGAGCTCAAATTGAGGAATATTTGGCTCATGCAGAGGCAGCATGTGTGAGTGTGAGAGGTAGGAATATTTAGTAGGAAAGCAAATAAACAAAATATGAACATATCTCCAGCATGATTTTTTGACAAAAATGGAAGTATTTGTGTCAGGCAGCCTTCTTCAAACTTTCCTTCGGCAGCATCTGCACGTAGGACTTAGGGTGAGCAAGCAATAACAAAGACTGAGGGCAGCACGGGTTATTTCAGTTTGTTCAGCTGAACCCAAGGAATATTTCCACAGGTACATGGACAGAGTGCTGGGTCCTGTGGCTCTCAGAAAGGCAAAACTCTCAGGATCAGCTCCCGAGCATCCAGGGTGAACACAAAACAATGTTAGCCAGGTCTGTGCAGGGAAAAGAGGAATTAGTCTATTTAGAGGATTCTTTCAAAAGCATTTGCCCATCCACTTAACATAGGTCCTGCTTTATTTGCTGCTCCTCCATACCCCTCATGCCAGGGATTAGTGCAGCCTCTGACCACTTTGTCTCCATTTGCAACCCTGTCATCAGCCCAAGATATGTGACCTTGTGACACATAAAAAAGCACACAAGGTCCTTGATTAACTTCAGAGTATTTTATTTCTTCAGAGAGAAGAAAAACACTTTGAAAGAATAACTCTCAAACAGAATCAAGTCACAGTCACTGGCAAGTGTTTAACAAAATTACCAGGGAAGCTGAAGTGAAATCCATCGATGTGATGCTGTCTGTGTAGCAGCCGTAATATAAACTGTGACCCCGGACTCTATCCACAGTCCAGAGTGCCAGCTGGCAGAAGCTGAAATGAAATGTTTCTGACTCAGACGTAAGAACTCGCTAATAAGCAGTTTACTCCTCACCTTGCTGCTTCTGATAATTACTGAGAAAATTAAGAGCAGTGTTTGTTATCTTTCTATACATAAGTTGTTATTGTTAATGCAATTCTTCATACATGTGTGAGCGACTGATTCTAAATTGAGTGTTGTCTTAAACATTTCTAGTGGAGTGAGTTCCACAATTAATCATATATAAACCAAAAATTGTTACATTTTGCATATTCATTTTCTACTTTTTGTTAACATGAATATTCCCAAGTTCTGTCATTAGAAGCAGCAGAAAAGATGTTCCCAAGCTACCTTCTGCAGCCACTGCCTTTTTAATTCTCTTTTACCAGCTTACCTCTTCTTCGTCTTCTTTCTACATGAACAATCAAAATCCTTTCAACTTCTTTTCATGCACAGTTCTTGCAAACTGCACTTAATGTAACTGTTTGCCAAGAGGTGCTGCCTTTTCTTTCTTATTCTTCCTGTGGAAAAAAATGAAGTAATAAATTCCCAGAGCCTTTTTCTCTTCAGCTATCTGCAGCCCATTCTTCCATTTGATGCCCCTGCTGTGAGCAACGATGAAAACATCACACCAGTAAGGATTCGCCCAGAATACAAACCTTTACCTGACACATGGTGTTGTGGTCAACATGAGAAGACTGGCTCACAGGCCACATCTGCTGTGTTGCCACAGCCTGGGTGGATGAAATATGTTTTCTATATTTCAGCTGAAAGCATCAGCCAAGAAATCAGGCGCAGCAGAGGACAGATAACACAGCACAATCCACACAAGGCTGGTCCACAAAGTTTGTCATGTTACAAGGTACATCTAGCTGGTAGAAACCTCAGCAGCACGTCACCAAAGGTGCATGAAAAACAGACTGTGGGACTGATGGAAAACCAAAGACAAACCAATTTTTCAACTCTGTTCCAAAATAAAAGAAAATTCATGCTAACAGGAATTTAGATTGTTTCTAAGGTGGGTATTCCTGTCATATTCAGTGATTTTATTTTTCTTTCTATTAGTCTGGCTGCATAGGGATCAATCCAGAGAAAATTTTGCAAAGGAAACCTCAAGGAGTTATTGTCCTTTTAAATTCCTTTCCGCAATTTTGTTTTTCTGATTTTAGTGTGGAGAAAAGACAGGGAGTAGAAATAAACTCATGCTGGCAAGGATCAAATTGGCAAGTCAGGAGCTGTGGCTTCAGGGATTTAGGCTGGACATTGGGAAGGAAGTCAGCCAGAGCACAGAGAGAGACAAAGTTACTAAGACCACGCCTGGGAAAAAATTGAAGATAACCATGTGAAAGGTGAAATGAAAGAAGTCCTTACCCTGGCTGTAAAAATGTTTTCAGAGAGACAATCAAGTGAAGGACAAAATGGTGTACGGAAGTATGGAAGGATGTCCTCATGGCTTAGTCCCCAGCCTGAAATTAGGAACAGAAGACCAGGTCTTGTTTCTACCAGAATTTCTGTCTGATCCTAAGATAATTGTTCATCATTAATCAGTGACTTTCTTGCTGTTCTTCCTCTGAATTGGTGATACTGGTACCCATCTAAAGCTATGTAGAAGGAGGTATCAGCACATACTCTTGCATCAAAGAAAGTGAGGCAGAATTGTGACGAAAAATTTAGCAGCCACTATAACCAATTCCAATTTACTGTTTGCAGTTGTTTCCTTTCATTAGCCCTGATATTTCTTCCTTTTCCTCTTTTCCTGCCTGGTCTCTTTAACTTAAACCCCTAAGCTGTGCCTGCCGCTGGATGGTCTTAAGCTCTTTGAGGCTTCTAAACATTTTCAGAAACCAAATCCTAAATGCAAGTCATAAGTAGGCAGGAGAATAAAGTGCTGCCATAAAGAACTAAGAAGGGATAAATAGGCAATTCAAGGCATCCTGAGTGCACACTCCAAGATAATCTCTATACTACTCTGGACACAGCATTGCGAACATCTTCAAGATCAACTGATTACTGAGATGAATTAGTAAATAAGAACCAACTTCATCAGGTGTTGAGGGGACTTTAATTGTGCTCAAGCTCCAAATGTGAAACTTTATACCATGGCCACAGCTGTTAAAACAACAGAGTTGTACGGAAACAGTCTTGGATTACTGGCCCCATGGAGTGAAACATTTTTAATGAAAGGGATTATGCTTATTATTTCTTGGTGGATTGTGCTGCCTTAGATATTCTTACTGTCATTATTATTTACCAAGAGAACTGATATTTACTCCCACTTAAACATGTTTGCATGCATATTTAGTACTTCCTTCCATTGGTATAGTTCTAATATGGTCCTAGAGAAAACAGTGTGAGATACATCAATTAGTTGCTTTTTATTCAGTCCAAGATCCTAAGAAACTTTGTCTGTTTGCTTCTCTCCCACTTGCCAACTCTCCTACTGACTTGATGAAATCAGATCCCTTGTCACATAGAGTTTAAATAGTGTTTTGTGATAACGTGATCTCCATAGATGATACTGATACTTACTGCCTTCAGTCTTAGTATAGGCCATTTGTGTTCAGAATAACTTTCCTCTTTCATTAGAAGACCCAAGTGGGGAAAAAATCAGAGGAATTGATTTAAACTTTTAAGCATTGAATTTATCTATCAAAGAGGGAAAGCATCAGCCATATAAGTTGTATTTCCAGTTCAAGTATGTCTGTCTTTCATTTCCAGCTTGAACTCCTGAAGTTTCTATCCAGGACTGTGGTAGTGAAGCTTAGTGGCAAATCTCCTGCAGTAAAACGCCTTGTGCTGTGTGCACAGACTTTCACAGAAGCAAGATCGAAGATGCATACATAAAACCAAAACAAACCCCAAAAAACACACCAAAAAAAACCCCCAAACCAAAAACCCAACCCACCCAAAACCCAAACCAACAAACAAAAAACCACAAAAAAACAACAGGCCATGTAATCAGGCAGTAGAAACTTTTCTGTGGCACATCTTGAATTTCTAATAAGTATGTTCAATGCTGAGAATAAATATGTAAATGTTATTTGAAGGCTGGATTAACGGGGGAAAGATGAAACACAATGGCTACAGTATTTATTATGGATCTGTTTCCAAAAACAAGTAAAGAAGAAATATTTTCACTCTGATGGAAGATGCCCAAATCCTGCTATTCAGAATATGTCTCTAGAAATCTCTTCCTGCTAATAGGAGTTTTGAGTCTGTATTTACCCTTTGTGGACTCTGGGGGCAGTGAGTACTGTTTCTGTGATGGGATGGTATCAGTGTCTCAAAACTTCTTCATGAGCCAAACCTCACATCCATTTGGATATAGTTATTACGAAATCTAAGGTTTGAGCTATATCTCTGTCTTGTTATCAATAGGTAAGATGAATTTTCTAAAGTTCTAGGTAAGTTTCTGTACATTATTGTTGGACAGACACAGGAATCTTAGTGTAAAGACACAATACAACCTCTCAGAACCAGTGAGGCCCCAAGACATAACGATTTCAGACAAAGACAATCACCTTTTTAACAATTTCAGACAAAGACGATCACCTTTTTCTGCAAGAGTGCCCTGAGCACCAGTAACACGACTAAGAGTTTTGTGTAGCCACGACCAAGAGCTGACGACGTACCCGTTCCCTACCAGCTCTGCCGGGCACTGGTGCTGCCACAAACCTGCCACCTTCTCACAGAGAGAAACCGCTTCTACAGGGCAGGTGCCTCTGGGAAGCTCCGTGTCTGGAGCTGGGGAAGGTTTTTGGGAACTTGCCCTGACGGCCGCCGGGCCGGGGCCGCTCAGCACCGCGGACAGCGGCGGCCCTGCCGCGCGGCCCCGGCCCGGGAGCGAGGGGGTCCCGGGGCGGCTGGTACCGGGAAACACGTTGTGAGGATGCGGGAGCCCTAAAAAAATCCGTCATGGGTCTGTGGGCCAGGAGCGTGGTCTGGCAGGAGTGAGCTTACACCATGTGGGAATCGGTGTCAGCGTAAGAAGGACTTTTGCAGAAATTATTTGAACACATCCCAAAGCACTTCT
Source organism: Streptopelia decaocto (assembly GCF_964273445.1). Classification (NCBI taxonomy): domain Eukaryota; kingdom Metazoa; phylum Chordata; class Aves; order Columbiformes; family Columbidae; genus Streptopelia; species Streptopelia decaocto. The sequence continues at coordinate 65,294,394 of NC_138659.1, read as the reverse complement.
ATAATGGTAAAGTAGTTCTTGATAAAACTGGAATCAGAGGTCAGAGATGAGACAGCATGTCATGAATCTCTTTAATCAGGGAAGAGAATTTAGCAAAGACAAATTATTTCAGTGGAAAGACTCTGTTGCTGCAATACCCTTCTGTTACTGTGCCGCACATCTTCATCAGGCAGAGTAGCCAGCTCAATCCAACACTGCTACTCTAGACATACTCCCATGTTTCCTAACCTCCAGGTAACCCAATTGTACAGAAAACACATTTTTGTCCTATCACAGTCAAGGAGGAAGCTTAACATCACTTAAAAGAGACTTTTAAGACCTATGGGTGAACAGGATCCTTAATTAGAAGAATTCACTGATCTTTCCAGATCTATAGTTGTTTGTCTGGGAACATTCTGCTAGGAAGTATTGCATGGTAACAGACTGAGTGGGGCCAGAATATGCACACCTTTGCTGGTAATCAGGCAGCTCCAGTCCTAGTACTTTGTCCCTTTGCTTTCCCTTTCCATTCTGCTCCTACTATTATTTAGCTTATACTGTAAGACTTGCAGGTAGAAACTCTCTCCTGCTCTGCTTTTGCATAATTAGGCCAGTCAGTAAACATTGCTTTAATATGAATAACAATAATAAACAGCTTTTCAATCCTTGAGCATATAGTAAATGCTGAAAACTCTACAGTCAGAAGTTCAAGTCCTTTAATGAACTGTAATGCTAATTTATATTAAAATGAAGATAAATTATAATTTTCTACTTTTTCATTTGGTTTCACAGCCTAGAGAGCAGATACACCCCTAAGTGCAAGTTGATACACCACCACTATAAGATACTCTTGCTGAATCCCATGGGACTATATCAGTGAAAAAAAGGTTTACAGAGTTCACTTGTTTGAGAGCTTCCAATAAGTGTAATATCTGACTACATTTTTATGTATGTGTGCTCCTGCTAAGAAGAATCTCTGAATCAGCCCATACTCCGTATCTAATTGGTGTGGATATACAGGTAACACAGAAAAAAAGTGCAGTGACAAGGAAAGATCAATGACTAATTAAAGTTCAGATGAAACATTGGGTGCTATCTAAACTAGAATGCTCACTAGACAATCACCAGCTAATATAATACAACTCATTCTATGTTGCTATGTAATAAATGTACAGCTCCATGCATACCTTTACACTGTGTGCTTTGAGAGAGGGAAAGAGGCACAGGCAGCATCATTTTTTCATGGGTTATCCTGCAAACAAACTAACAAAGAAGAGTCTTTTCTAAAATTATATAGAAATAAGTGATATTCTTGCCTGGAAGGAAATAACTTACCAGCCTTATTTGGCCATCCATTCTTTATGTGGAGAGTAAAATTTTGCAAAGAGAAGTTTGTAAATCTCTCAGTGGAGAACTTCTAGCTTGTACTGGAGAGATGTATTGAGAAAGCTGAAGGGAAAGCATAAGATTTAGAAGCCTTAGAGTACAAATTACCATTTAGCTAGTACTTTATACTGGAACGTGATCCCACAGCCCCATTTACCACAAATTCTTGCTGACTGTATTTGGCAGCATAAGGCCTTTGGGGTCAAGGTGCTCAGTTTCCAGTTTTGCCCTTTCGGTCTCAGAAGTAAGGGAGCATTTCAAACCTTGAGCTTCTAAAAGAATTTAAGAAATGCACAAGAGAGCCAACTTTTAAATGAACTGGAAAGATTTTATGAGGACAGAAGATCAACAAATGACCAGGACTCCAACTGTGAAAGAAAATGTGAGAAACAGGCACCTCTTCTAGTGTGAAATTGGTCTAATTTTGGGGGCCTTTAGAGTGACAGTATCAAGCAACTGGCCAATATGTACAGTTTCTGCCATCCACATGGCATCAACTCCATTAATACATCCTGTGAAGCAGTCAAATTTGCCACAGTTTTGTTTAACCCCTCATTTGAAAGTGGAGATGAAATTTTTTTCCCTCTCTGAGGGCTGAATGTGTCTTTCCTAACACACCTGGGAAGCCGGTCTTAGCATGCACCTCAGTGCTACACACAAATAACTCAGCAGAACAAACTCATAGAACCAGAAGCCATATGAAGCAGTAATGCAGACATACCTGATCTTAAGGGGAGCTTATAAGAAAGACGGGGCCAGACTTTTTAGTAAGACCTGTAGCAATAAGAGAGGGGGTAATGGTTTTAAACTAAAAGAGGGTAGATTCAGACTAGATAGAAGGAAGAATTTTTTTACTATGAGGGTGGTGAAACACTGGAACAGGTTGCCCAGAGAGGTGGTGGATGCCCCATCCCTGGCAACATTTAAGGCCAGGTTGGATGGGGCTCTGAGCAACCTGATCTGGGTGAAGATGTCCCTGCTCATGGCATGGGGGTTGGACTTGATGACCTTTGAAAGTCCTTTCCAGCCTAAACCATTCTATGATCACTGGGAGGTGAGTGCATTGGTGGTCAGGCAACAGGTAAAATCCCAGACTACAGCTGTATCTTGAAAGAAGCACCTACTTTGACAAAGGTCCAAGCCAGCTAATTATAAGTTGCTGATCATCAAGACAGGGCTTGAAAAAGGGTGAAGGCTGGCACACTGCTGCAGATATTCAGACAATAGATGTACTTGCTGGGTTTCATTTACAGTGTCTAATAATGCCTTTCTATAGTACGATGGATTTCCAACTACAGACATGAACAGATCTATCATATCCTTTCATCCCGCTTTGCTTTGCACCGTCATCTGGAGGAATAGGTGCCACAGGGTCTGGCTGCTGGCTCTGACAGCACTCTCAGCCTGTGCTCGTGTTGTTAAGTCTTCAAATCTGCTACTGCAAGACACCTTAATAGCAAAAAATGCATTATGGAGAATAACTCCTCTTTGTCCCCGAGAAGCAACTCTGTCTAGTGTGACTGCATTTACTATTTTACTGGCAGCATGCAAGAGGATTGTTTTGAGGTGAGTGTGTGTATGTGTGCTTGTGCAAGTGATTGTGTCTCTCTCTGGTGGGCAAGCCAGGTAAAACTGCTTCTCAGTAAACATGCAAACACAGAGACACAGAACAGTGTGATTCGTTAAACCACTGATCTGATGTTCTTAACACAAATTCCTATCAGATCCTGGTTCACAAAGCAATATTGATCATCTTTCTAAAGGAAAGAATTTCCGTGATATTGTTGAAGAAAGGAGGAACATTTTGTCAAGAAGCTGTATTTCAAGTAAAATAACCCTCCAAGGAGCATTCACTTTCAAATTAGTAATGTGCAAGTATAGCTAACTCACAGACAGCAGCTAGTTACATACGCAGATTTCAATGAGGCTTTTAGGAGAAACAATGGGGCTGTTTTTAAGGGTGGTTGCCCTGTTGAAGTGCATTTCTCTGAATAGATACAATGCTGTAGTGCTGAATGGATTCAATGGTGCTGTCTCAAACATGGCCAGGAGTGTCTAGAAGTGGGTAGAGGTAGAAAGAGCTGGTGGGACCCTTCTTATGGTTGACTCAGGCTGCCTCCTCCAATCCTTTCTTTGCTCTGGCAGGGGCCGAGGTTTCCTTCCCCTTTCCCTCTGTGACAAGCTTCCTTCTCTGCATGAATATTCCCCGTCTGGAAATAATAGAATGACATTTTTTAAAAGTGGGCTTAAAAAAATCAGGCGTAACTTTGTCTGAACAAGACATCTGGGCAACAGAAGAGTCCTAAGGGAAGTGAGTGATATCTTGGCACCTTGACTATTTGAAAGTGGGAAGGAAAAATACATACACAGATAGAATATAATGTAGGAATCAATCCTGCGTTGGCCTCTGTAAGGAAAACAAGTGACCTTAATGATCTATTCTCTCTCTAGAGCACTCACACAGAAAGCCATGCTCGTTCCTATTCAGCTGTGTGCCCAGCACATAACACAATGGACCTCACTCCTCGGGAAGCTCTAAGTGCCATTGCAATACAAATAAACAAGTCTTGCACAAGATGGTGAGGGCACCAGCAGCCTACAAAAAGCAGTTTTTGGGGCCACACGAAGACTTGGAGTGGGGGGGTTGTGCTGCAGAATGTTTACTTAAGGAAATTCCCTTCCCTTCCCTTGTTGAAGAATACACTTCAGTTTAAAATGTGTGTGTCCTTTTTGCCTCTAGAAATTTCACACACACATTCCCACATATGTCAACATAGAAACACAATGACTGCAAGCTTATAGGTGACACCACTGAACAATGCCATAAAATACAAGACATGAGGCAGAAATACATAAATAGCTGCAGGCCATGATCTGCTCTCACTGTTTGTGTGCAGCTCTATTAGTACTAATAGGAGTTAAGTGCACAGAATAAAGTGACAACCATCGCCCCTCAGCTCTGCCAGCAGTTCTTAAGTACTGCTGTGGTCCAGCCAGCACTTCTCTGTGCTACACAGAGCTGCTTCCGTCACAATGCAGAATGTACCACGGGACCCCAAGAAACAGCACACTCCATCTGCTCTGACCTGATAGAGGATGTTTTTAAGGCTCCTGCCTCCTGTCTTGCTATGACCTATTGTAACATGAAAGCAATAATAATAATAACGGTGCAATCTTGGCATGCTTATGCCTTTTTCAGGATTGTAATTATTTATTGTAACTTTGAAATTGACAGTGATAGTAAAAATAGATTTGGGTGTCCTGGAAAATGGCCTTGAAATTTCTCAGCTAAGGAAGCCACAGACAATATATGGCAGAGGACTACCATGGTAGTCCTATGTCCCACCCATCTCATGTTTTCAGTTTTGTTTTGGGGGAGGGGTGGGTTGCTATTTTTTTTACTTTTTGGTGACATTGTCCATTACACCTCTGTGTTCTGAGAAGGAAATTTGTAACCCTGCACAAACAGTCTTGGGATAGTTTGCTGTCCAGGCAGTAAATTACTAGTGATCTACTAAGCCACCCATGAAATAAATGGCAGACTGCTGGAGGAGCCGCCTTCCTTCTCCTTGTCACTTTATCAATGTCTTGTTCCCTCTCTTCTATGGATACAAGGGAAAGGGGTGGCTGGAGCTACCCTGGGCATCTCTGTGGTGGGTAACTCTGAGGTTCAGGGCAGAATGTCACTGTGCTCTGAGATACGGGTTGGGGTCTGCTGTCTGCTGGCGCTGGGCTGTCTCTTCCAGGCTGGGAGGAACCTCCTAGATGCGGTCAGTGCTGGCTGGACAGGACAGACAGCTTTCTCAGCAGCATTATGTGATCTTCCCAAAGAATTCCCTGTGTTTAGAATGATGTTAGAGTTATAAGAGGTGTGAGGGACGCTGGGGACATCAGAAGCCACTCCTTCAATATTGGGAAGGAACATGAATGTCAACTGTATAAAATACTGTGTGGCCTTTTTTTTTTTAATTTTTCTTCTTTTCTTGATAGCAATATATTTAGAAAAAGCTGCTGAATAGTTCTTAGGATGTGTCATTCTCTTCTCAGCTAACTTTTAAAAGCCAGGCAGCTAAATTACTCCCAGTGGCACAAAGATGATGTTCAGCTAACCTCTCTTTCTAGCTACCTCTCTGTTCTCAGTCCACATTTTCCAAACAATTTTCCAATGTGTGTCGAAATAAATTTTTAAATACAGCTCACCTGAACTCCAATCCAGCCTCCACTGTTGGCAGGAGAAAGTTTCTATCAACTTCAAATGCATTGAATCAGACCATGAGGAAGAAGTTGCCATGTGAACAACTTTAAGCTTTTATTCTTCTTAAAGTTTAAACATGTAAATGTGTGTTCACACATGCATAAAAGAAGTATCTTTTTTTTCTGTCTGTTCCACCTTAGAACAGATAATGTTTGGATATTTTGCACACTTGGGTATCCTTGCTCTGCTGCAAGTTGCAATACCAATTCACAGCTAACGTGCAGAATGGAGGTTGCCCTGCTGTTCCCTTGCTGGTGGTGCACAGTTCTAGCTCCAGCTCAGCCCCACGCCATCACAGTCCTCGCACCCTCACAGAGCCCAGATTTCTGCACAAAAGCAAACAGGCACTCTGGTCTTGGGACATGATTCAGACACCACCTGCTAAGGGGATCTCGGGACCTCAAAGGAGGGCAATGTTAAGATAAAGCAGTTCCTGGAAAATGAAAACTACAGTCAGACGTGCAAGGTAGATTTGCTTCTAATCTACAATTTAAAGGCAGTAATTTCTCCCTCTCACCCCTACTGTGATGCTCACTACACAGGCTGGGTTTTTAGGCTTGGCTCTAGAAGCAGAACTTGAAGCTTACTGTGCCTTTTGAAAGAAAATATTGGAGGGCCTGTTATATCTCTTTATTAATAGGTTTTAACTAATCCTCTATTCATTGATGTCCATTATGAGATTATACAGCTCAAATTAAGTTAGTGCACACAGTATATCTACAAAGAATTCAATAATTGTGTGTTTCTAAAGGAAAAAATGGTTCAATAACTATGGCTGAGATTAGCAACTGGCATCATAGTCTTTGTTGACTGAGGAATATTGCTAAAGTGGGGCAGCTTTTCTTTGCCTGTACAAGTTAAACCCCTAAATTGAGGTGGTTCTGCTCTCTTCGAAGAAATGTTAAGAAGTGTTAGTAGTCTACATAGGGCACAAACATGCATTTGGAGGAGGAATCAAAAGCCCCAAGCTGGCAGCAGTGAGAACTCCAGTGGCAGGAGCTATTGTCAGAGGAGAAGAGATTTATGAGCAATTACATTCATGGTTTATTTCCATCAATAGCATTTGATAAGGCAGTAGCAGGTCAGGATGGCCGAGCGGTCTAAGGCGCTGCATTCAGGTTGCAGTCTCCCCTGGAGGCGTGGGTTCGAATCCCACTTCTGACAGCTCCTTTTCTGGACAAGGAGACTGAGATGGGCCGAGGCCAATTGTATGAGGTTCAACAAGGCCAAGTGTGCCAGGTCCTACACTTGGGTCACAACAACCCCAGGCAATGCTACAGGCTTGGGGAAGAATGGCTGGAAAGCTAAGCAGCGGAAAAAGATATGGTGGTGGTGGTGGTGGCGATGGGTTGTGAGTCAACAGCAGTTGAATATGAGCCAGAAGTGTGCCCAGGTGGGCAAAAAGGCCAACAGTATTCTGGCTTGTATCAAGAACAGTGTGACCAGCAGGACTAGGGCAGTGATTGTGCCACTGCACTCGGTGCTGGTGAGGCCCCACCTTGAATCCTGTGTTCAGTTTTGGGCCCCTCACTACAGGAAAGACATTGAGTTGCTGGAGTGAGTTCAGAGAAGGACAATGGAGATGGTGAAGGATCTAGAGAACAAGTTTCATGAGGAGCAGCTGAGGCAACTGGAGTTGTTCAGCCTGGAGAACAAGAGGCTGAGGGGAGACCTCCTCACTCTTTACAACTACCTGAAAGGAGGTTGGAGCATGGAGGGTGTTGGTCTCTTCTCCCAAATAACAAGTGACAAGATGTGAGGAAATGGTCTCAAGTTGCACCAGGGGAGGTTTAGATTGGATATTAGGGAAAATTTCTTCACAGAAAGGGTTGTCAGGCATTGGAGCAGGCTGCCCAGGGCAGTGGTGGAGTCACCATCCCTGGAGGTGATTAAAAGACACGTAGATGTGGTGTTTAGGGACATGGTTTAGTGGTGGACTTGACAGTGTGAAGTTAGTGGTGGGACTTGATGATCTTAAAGTTTTTTTCCAACCTAAATGATTCTATGATTCTATACGTATAACCTCTTTGAGACAAGGATTAGTTGCTCAATAAGCACCTACGACAGTTGTGCCCAGATGTTGCATGTATACCCACCAACAAAACCAACCTGAATCACCTGTTCTTGGGGGGCTTCCTGGACCTGGCACACTCTGAAAGGATTACATCATTTGTCAACCAGTTTGTGAATGCCAAGATTTTTTTTTTTGGAGGAGGAAGAGAAGAGGTTAGTTAGCTACTTTTTATGAGCAAATACATTTATAATATGCTGAACTAGCTAAAGCTCTGCTTTCTGTCAACCTTAATTTACTTTGTATCCAGGGCTTATTATCAGGCTTGACTGATACAGAAGTCTTCTATGCTTAAGACGTGAAAAACAGAAAAGAGCATACCTCGGGTATTCTTCCTGTCTGATCACTGCGTATGTAGATAAAATCTGAATACAAGCGCACACGTATGAGGAGCTTCCAGGAGAGGCAGAAGTTCAGCATAAAAATAGGCAGCTAAGTACAAAAGGGAAGCTAATCTTTCCAAGAAAAGTCAATACATTATGGTTCAATTGGCTGCATACTGTGCTGAGCAGGTAAATTGTAGGAGCTTTACAGGACACTTGTGTCTAACTAAAATAGCTTTTTGGTTTTAAAATCTCTTCCATTTCCATCAGCTTTTTGAAGTTAGATCCCTCCTCTCCCTCAGCTGGCTGGTCCTGCTCTCCCACATTTGCTGCTTACAAAATGAATTGTCTCTTGGGAGTCTGGTTTACCAAAATGCAGGGTCACATCTGCAGTCCTTACTCAAGCAAAACTCATATTGATTCATCCACACTTCTATAGAAATAAGGACTGCAGAACCTGATCTTCCCTCACAGCCACAGTGATACCTCTGGTTAAAAGGGGAATCATCGAAGGAGCAGTCCCAATGAATAAAATAAGCCAACAGTGAGAACTTCCATCCCTACACCTTCTATCTTCAGTGTGAGTGAAACCATGCCCTCATCAAAGTCAGGGACATAAATGACTTTGACTTACAGAACCAGAAATTTCACATTTTAGATAGATTTTATATGATCTCTGCAGATGTCTGGAAGAGCTGCAAGACCATCACAAATGATTCCCTCTCTAAATATGATATATTGAGCTGACTCATGCCACTCACATTAGCTGAGTTGCTTTATAAATCCAGTCTTTCCATCTAGTCTAGTCCCTGTCATGTATATCAGACCTGAATGGGTTTGGATTTTATTTTCTGTTCTTCCTCCTTTTATCCTTGCATTTAGCAATAGAAACTGATAATTCATAGAGCAAAGGATGACTTTGCTGCAGTGCTTCCAGACTTAAAGTTGGTGTCTCTGATTAAGTACCATCTACATTTTTCTCAGGTAAGTTCTCCCACATCACATTTTCCTTTAATTTTAGATTTTATGTTGGCAATGGATGGGATGCATTGCACCACAAGCTGGCTAAAGAGTCACTTACAGAGAGAAAACCTCCTTGAAACAGCAGGTAAAGGCACTAACTCCCAAACTCACACAGCCATCTGAACAGCCAGCTAGCCCTCTACTAACCAGGGAAGAGCAAGCAGGGGAGAAGAGGTGTGGAGGAGAGAGGTAGGGCACTGGTAGGGCACATCTGGGGTCCTGCTCTGTATGCACAGAATGGCATTTTCCCTTCACTGAATTCCTGGGTGAGGGTGACATCTGCCTCCTCCAAAGATGAAGACTCTTCTGTGGATGAATTTTACAGTCCCTGAAATATATTTCTATATATACAACAACAACAACAAAACAAACAAAGCAAAACCAAAACCTAAAAAACCCCCACATCACCTAAGTGATGTGGGATTTAAATAAGGAATAACCACTCAGTACTTTGAGACCTATATTTTAGGAACAGGAAATGGGATGTTCTGTTTGGTAACAAGACAGCTGCCTGGACTCTGCCTTTAATCCCCCTGTCAGCACACTGGTGCTGGCAGAGCATTGAGACAGCCTGCCAAGGTAAGCCTATAAATGCACTACAGCTCCATTTTTATGGCCATAAAGTTCCAGACAGTGATTTGTAGTTCCAGAATTGCTTTAAGTACTCTTTATTCTTGTCCTACCACTCTAAAACCTGGAGTGATCCAATGTATCGTGGATAGCTGGTGCTCCCAGTTTTCTTCCTTGTGATTGCACTGACCCAATGAGATGTTGCTGCGCCATGCGGAACAGTAATAGTGAACACTAAATCCCTTGCTACATGCAGTCTCTGGAGTGACATTCATGCAAGACATTCAGCTAACCATTCTGAATAGCAGACCAATTTGAAAAAAAAAAAAAAAAAAAAGGCAAATTCTATCTCTCGTATATCTATGAAAAGAAAAAGAGATAAAGTCCTTGAATACATTACTGGCTTTACATTGGCCCAGCCTTCACAATCACATAGGGAGAAAGGGCAGAGGGAAATAAACAGAAATGATGTATGTGTTTGTTTGCAGAAAACAAACCTGAGGGAGTACTAGAAAAACAACTAGGAAAAAATCCATTATGAAAATATTTTACGTTCTGTCAGCTTTTGCCTTTGTCAGACAAGAAGTAAAAAGGCAGGAGAGCATGATATTAAGATGCCACTACCTAATAATTTCTTGATAATTGCCCTTCAAGAGCAAATGACAATGAAATGAGTAAGGTAGAGCTTTCACCCACTCTATCCTGATTTAGGCAGTATGCTTTGGTACACACTTCCTTTGAGTAAACAGTACCTATAGTTATACAGGATCTATTCTCCCATTGATGTACCAGGGATTTATGTAGGTGAGTCCCATTAATGCTAATGGAAGTTATGTGTGTAATTCCCCTTTTTCAGCAATGAGAGAATAGACCTTTATGTTTCTAAAGTAATTACAGCCTTAGCTCTGGCTAGGCTGTTCTCCCCACCCTCCCCCTTTTGATAACTTCTTTGCTTCCCTCCCCAGCATTGACTCTGGGAGAAAAAAAAGGGATAAATTCCTCCATTCAGAAAGGAAAATTGGAGAAATAGCTGAAAGGTGAAACAAATGTAACTAGATCCACTCATTGTGTGAAGGAAATGCAAATACAGGAAGCCGATCTACATCCGCTACCTTTGCTGTGCTTTTGGGGACAGATGTAGATTGATTTTCTGTAAATTGTGTATTCACTGGGTATTCATTGTTTTCTGGGCATGTAGGTTATTTAGAGAGAACGAGGTTGGTGGGTTTTTGTTTGTTGTTGTTATTGTTTTTTTCCTGGCACTTAATCCATTTTAGAAAAACTACACATTTTGATACTGCCAGAATTTTGCAGAAAAAGGTTAAAGAGTAAAGTGAATGGGGATTTTGGAGAAGGAATTAACTGATTCACAGGAACCACTGTTGCCATCTGAGTCTGAGTTGGGGGATAACATACCCCATGTGAGAGCTTGAACAGTCTGGAGTTTGTAACACCTTTAATGGGCTTTCTCAGCCCTGGGTTCAGCAGCAGCAGGTTTTGGAGGGCACGCTGTAGTGTCAAGCCCCAAAGGTTTAAATATTGTAATATGTTTATGTTCTTTTCCTGGTTTTGTGACAGATTACCTCTGAAAGTCATGTGCCAGGTCTTTTATTATAATACTAGACCTCTCCATCTCTAAAATGAAGTTGCTGTTATTTTCCTTTCAGAACAGGTCTTACCTCATTGAGGCACATGGGGTATGCAGAGAACATCTGTATTATTTATCTGTTTAATCACTCTAGGGCTTTCTGTGAATGTTTTGCATCCTTCTGAAGAAATCAGGTCAGTTTTGCAGTTCTGCTGACTCCGTTTTGGTCCCCAGATCTGAACCGAGGTCCCTCACAAGGGATGGGGACAGGGGGAGTCCTTGTGTACCCAGCTCAGGATGGAGAAGGACCCTGGAAGGGCTGAGCTCACTGCTTCTGTGGCTGTTGGTCACGATGTGTCTTTCTTCTGGCACCACGCACACCACAACCCCTCCTTCCCAGCTGCCTGGTTTTGCCAGTTGCTGACATTCACATTACACCCTGGAAATGTGTTGCCCTCTGCAACTCTATCCTGTCCGTGCATCCAGCCAGCCCCACTGCCATAGCTACGTTTAGAGAGAGTAGCACTCTTGGAGCTGATTTAAGCAGGTGTGAGTGTGGTTGCGATTTTCACCAATGTCCCTGAAAAGCCACAAATGTAAATTCAAACATAAAACATACAACTATAGAAATCCTCAGCACACAGCTCAAAGTTTCGTGGGTGCAACAAGAGGGGCGAGGAATCCCACTGCACACTCTATCTCCTTTTTTTTCCCTTTCATTTAAATTCTTTTATTTTTCTTTAAGTTGCTACAGAAATCAAGGGGGACAGACGACACGCAGCAGGATCGGGCCCTCATTTAGGAATCTTTCTATTTTACTAATCTCTTGCAAAAAGGAGTTGTATACTCTTGTGGTTCTTTGCCACCTGGCAGGGATAACAGAAAATACCCAACAGTTTCTTACAGGCTCCCCCAGAGTTTAATACCCCTCCTGCCATGTCAAGAGAAGAAAGGAAGAGTGGGTGGAAACTTTTCTTAAGTATCAAATCAGTCAAAATGCTGATTTATTTTCTTAAAAGCTTGGTAGAGATTAACCCCTGTGACATTTCCAACACACATACATTACCTGGATTGAAATACCACTGGAGCTGTAAATGTGAGGGGCAGTGGAGGGAAATGATTGGAATGGGGAGGAAAAAAAAGTTCAACATATTCACTAAACACTCACCTCCCCAAAGAGGATGGAGTGGTTTTCAGAGGCTACTTCTCTCCCTGTATTTTTTTTTAATGCAATGATACTGAGTGGAAAGCACAGATTCACACACATCACCAGCAGTTCGGAAGCATGGCTTCATTGGAAAGCTCTTTCTCTGAGCAGTCCAGTGAAAAACAAGAACCATTTGGTCCTCCAGAGTTGTTACTTTGCAGTTACCTTGAAAATAAATGCTACTTTTTTTTTTTCCTAATCATCTGCTGTGTTTCTCAGCCCTTGTTTTAAGGTGAACTGTTTTCTCCTCTGATCCTATGCAGCTCCAGAGAAGCTTGCAGAGTTTGGAGGAGACACAGAGGGATTTGCAGCAGGATTTCTTGGGTTAGTTAGTTTAGTCTCTTCTGCTGCCACATCTCGTGCAACTTCAGGCCTGTTTCATAACGAGCACTGTACGTGGATGACCCTGGGACAAGCCCTGCTCACCTTACTCATGTGAATAATCAGTTCAGTTCAGGAGAGAGAGCACAATTCACCCACAGACGATGCAGGGACTGAGGTCTAGGTTTGCAGAATTGATTCCTTTTATTTCTCTGGGTTCAAACTCTTCAAATATGCAACCTTTTCCATCGGCAGATGCTCTGCCTTTGCTGAGCATCTCCTCCAGCACACCATGGGGAGGGCACATGGAAACACCCTGCCACTTACCCAAACCCTGGCTCCCTGAGTCACCTTGAACTCCTTCTTCTTGCCTTTGCTTTTATTGTGAAGAAGTAAATTGAAACAGAAATAAACCTGGGAAACATCCAAAATCATTTAAATCTATCTGTATGCTCTAAAATGACAGATATATTGTGGGAAAAAGCATGTTATCAGTCTTTCTACCCATGCACTGAATTTTTGACATTTCCATTAATTTAATTTCTCAGCTTCTGAGGGAATTATTTTCCAGCTTGATCATCTGTTTTTCCATCCATCTCTTAAGGTGCTGTTGTGGTGTGCCTTGTTTTTGTGATATACCTTACCTTAACATTTTTAAGCAGCTGACCCAGAAAGTGCCAAGCCAGAGAAAGACTTTTATCATGATGAGAGCAGTGAACCAGTCATTCATATCAAAAATGCACCTTGAGATAACTGAACAAGATTAATTGAGCAAGATTAACTTGGGGTAGATATCTTTTCTTTAGTTGACATTGAAAAAAATACTCATTTTTTTTAAATATGGGTATGGAAAATGCTGACATTCTCATTTGCAACCTTTTCATCACCAGAAGTGCTTCAGGAGACTGACAGGAGAGCGCACCATTTTTTACTGTTATCTCCAGATACTCCGTATTTCTTCGACATTTTGTATCTGTAGGGTTGGTTGGTTTGTTTTACAGTAATTGTGCAAGTGTTGGTGTCTTTGCCTTATCTTCCATCTCTAATGATGGGTCCTTGTTCTTTGAGCAGCAAGTATCTGCTGGTTAAGGAATCTATCATTTTATATGCCTTATTTTTTTTTTTTCTCGTGTTGCAAACACTTATGAAAAAGTACATCTTAGTAGTTGTTCTTTGGTGAAAGAATTGCTACTGTAGTTTCCTTTCTGTGTACACTGATGTGCTACGGAAGCTTTTATTACTGGGTTTTTACATGCAACACCTTGAAACACTTATGTGAAAAGAGTCTCCTAAGTGTTTTGCCCTTGCCTAGAGCAGTGTCTAATAAAAAATATTCATTATGAGCAAATGCAGGGATGAAAATATACCAAATGTATTCTATCTAAAAACTTGTGTTCAGCAAGATTATAATAATACACACACACTTTGTATCTTTCTACTTTATCAGGCTGTGGGAGGCAAATTCCTTTGACCTATGAAGTTGATCTGTGAACTGTGTCAAAAAATTCAAAACCTCACCGTTGAGGTTTGTGCATTCTATTAGCATAATTTACCACCCAAGCTGTAAATGTACACTTTGTACAATGGCATGCTGAACAGATAGCATTTTACAACTTCCTAAGGGGGAGTGTTTATATCTAACATTTCTTGTGCACATTTGATTATAAGTTTGCCATAATAGCTGCCTTTTTTTCCTTTTTTCCATCCATTTTTTTTTCCCAGCTGCTCTGGAAGTGCCTAATAAAAATGCCTTCTCTACTTCAGATCCTGGATGTTTATTTGTGCCATATAATGGACCATCAGAATACGCAGGGAAATGGACTTTCGTCTGGACTTACCCACATCCTTCCGAGAAGAACAGAAGAAAGGATGCTGGACCTTTGGGTTGCATTTGGGTTTCTCTCTCAACCACCTCCAGCCCTCCAAAACACAGTTCGTGGGTTAGAATAACAAAATGGAAGAAATATTCAAACCTGAACCTGAAATATTAGCAGCCGTCAGCTTTATTTTGTGTGCGTGTGCGTGTGCAAAGGGCGTTTGTAGAGCTTACTTCACTCTTACTAAAGCTTTGTACGACCGACTCAGAATCAGCAAGATGATGTGTGCTGTCCCCCCTCCGCCCCAACCCCTCTGGCTACACCATCCCCTTTTTTTTTCTTTTTTTTTTTTTTAATTCCTGAAATTAAAATGTGTTGGAATGCTCAGTGCTGCTTTTCACTCTCTTTTCAATGGGCCCTTTAGTTTTTCACACCAAGGTGTCCTTTGGGGTGCCAGGTCAGGCTACCAAAACAGCTTCTAGGAGGGGATTAGGACCAATTAACATCTTTGTACACAAAAGCCACTGGCAGCTGAACAGGCGGCCTGGTGGCCCGCTCGGGAGCTGCATTTTAAATAGGGGCCTTCTGTACTTGAGCTCAAGTGGGAAGAGGCGGAGAAAGTTTTTATTTATAATTGAAAATGCTGCTCCTGGATAAAGTCTAATGAAAGGCAGAGTGGTGTTCAAAAGTATCTAACAAATACCATTTGAATATTGGCCTTTATTGTATGATTTCCATCAAGGATAGCGTAACAATATAGTCATTTCTCCTACATATTGAGATGAAGTGATTTTTCTTGTGGAGGAAAACAGCTTCATCTACACAGCGCGTCAGCCCTTCTGGTTCTCATTTCTTGTTTTAAATTCAGCTATACCTTAAAGACGCCTGGTAGGATGGCCACTCAGGAGTATATACATCCATAAATCTCTTTTTGAAGGGAATTCTGGCACTCATCTACCTGACCCACCAATGCTTTAGCATGCGGAAAAGAATTAAAAAGATATAATTTAGGTATATGCATGCAGACGGAGGAGGAGGGAGTCCTACAAGGGAATTGCTGTGTTTCATATGAGTAAACTTGCATTTATACCCCTTGGGTTTGTGCAAATAGGGAAAAAATAAAGAGCTCCAGGTCTGAAGTGTTGAATTCAGCTGAGCCAGATCCTCAGCAAAGGTAATGGCTTCAGCAGCTTGGCCCTGGGTATTTTGCACCTGACTTAATATCTTTACTTTTGCTCTGCTTTGTTTACAGCGCATATCTCTTCTAAATCATCACTCTTGCAATCTGATCAGGCATTAAAGCAAAGGGAAAGGGAAAGAAATATGTGGTGTGTGAATTACTATTGTACGAAACCCAGCAATTTACAAGGGATTGTAAGTGGGAGCTGTGTGAATTCGCAGTGATGTTATGTTATAATGATTGTAACAAAACTGATTTCTGCATTTTGAGGATGAGCTGTTTTCAAACACAATATTTGTAACACTGCATAAGCATTCCTCCTTCTCTTTTAATAATAATAATAACATGGAAGTTTTGTATATTTTTGTCACTCAGACTGAAAAGTCATTACTAGAAGTTTCCTAACTGTATGTTTGATAGAGAGAAGATTCATGATAGGAAATAATAGCACAAATGTAATAAGTCCACCAGTCAAGCTGGTACTGATGTCCTGATTGATACGCTTTTAAACGAAGGAATTATAAGGTGGAAGGATGGTGCACAGAAGTTTCTGGGAGGTTTGCAACCGGCTGTCTGAAAGTAAATAAGAGGAGATCAGAAGTTGGGTCAGTCTGCATTGGTTTAGCTGCATCAGTGCACGTGAAGGATGCAATCTGCTAGAAGAGCACTCGATGCCATTTGCTACGGTGTTTATTAATGTATTTTTGGTAAGCAACTAAAATATGGATTTCTCTCCGAGTTGATGTGAATAGAAAAACCCTAATCATGATCATTTTCAACCTCCTGGTTTATACAAATAAGGACAGATTCCCCTTAGCACGACGTTCTGCAGCAAACATTAATACACTCGCTATGTGTGGCTTTGCCCCTTCCTACCCCCTCTTTAGTTTCAGATACTGTATTGTATTTCTTCCGACATGTTGATTCTACCTCATGTTAAATGGTAATTGGCAGTAGTATAGGTGGGGAGAGAAACATTGTTATATTTTGTTCATTTTTCACACTTCAGCAGTTATCCCTTTCTCTCCCTGGCTGTACGCTTATTAGTGTATGAAATGCAGGTGTGTGGGAAATGGCAAGCACACATTGACAGGTTATTTTGTTGGCCACTGCCTAATTAGTAGCATAGTGGATGCACCCTGCTAAGCTTTAGTGTGGTGCAGTAGAGCTGGTCTGTTCTAATTTCCTCACAGCTTTGATATTCAGCAAGAGATTGACGGTTCGCACAAAGAGCCAAAGCGCGACGGAGGCCTGCAGAAACAATGGCCCTTCTTGCTTGTAGACACCACAGATGTGAGAGAAAGCTGACTAAAAACAATTGGCCGACACTGTCTAATTGTCTCCAATGTCAGCATCATTAATGTTTTCCCATGTAAAAAGTAAAAGGCCAAGGTTGTATCCTCCCTTTATTTTGAGTCACATGATTATGTAACTTACTGAGATTCAGATTAAGTGTTAATTGTATTTGTGCAATAAAGAAACTGAAGCTACCTTGAATTTAATGAATATGTACTTAATTAATTTTGACAGCCTTTATCTTTATTACCTATTGAATAATCACAATCAGAATTAATAACATTTATAGGCAATTAAAATTACAGCCTATTTAATGATAATATATGTTTACATCTTTTGCTGAGATACAAATTATGAATACTTATTAGCAAAGAAGTTGTTTCCCTGCCAGGAGGGTTTCTTGTCTGTGTTAACAGCAACAAACAACAATAATCAGTTCAATGTGTAATAGTGCCTTTCACATCAGACAATCTCCCAAAGCGCTGCACAAGGGCACATGAGAAAAGGCTTCACAGAATTTAAAGGTAATCACTAAATGGCAAAAATTGTAGTGTGCCTGGAACAAATGCTTCAAAATTACACACGATAAGACAACTCTGACAATATTTGAGCAGTTTCAAAGCTTTATTTTCTAGCAGAAAAAAAATAATCAGAATAAAAAGGGTCCATCAAAGTGCAACATCAAACTCCTTGCTGACCCAGTAATACCAGACGTGAGCTTCAGCAGCTACAAGCCAGAATAGTTCCAGTGATATTAGTGTGGCTAAAACTCCTTTGGCCCCGAGATTTTACATAGAAATCCTAATTCAGTGATATTCAGTGAGGGAGGGCAGACATGCCTCTGATTCTACCTGTGACAACAAGAGTAGGGAGCTTGGTGAGAAATACAGTCAACTGTACAAAGAAAGATGCTTTGGCACAGTGAATCCTCTTTGCCACCATCCAAGAACAATAAGGTCAGTGCAAGGTAAAAGAAGAAGGACATGGGCTGTTCAAAGAAGGAAGAAAGATCAGGCCTGGGGTTTGTCAGGTGTAACTTAAACCATCAAATGCATCAGAGAGAGGCAACTGGTCCATATAACCACTCTGCACACATTTGTACTCACTGTATTAGCCTGCACAAGCCATTTCACTCTTTGAATCTTTATTTTCTTAACATTTCTCCCATTCAGAGCGTGGCAAGTCTTTGTCCCACCACACAGCCACTGTCCTCAGAGAAGATGCACAACTTCCACTAAATAATGGAACTTTGCATCATCTAGTTCAGGAAAGAACTATGTCTGATGTATGTGTGACCTAAGATGAGATATAACTAACCATGTCACTAGACCTGAACACACAGCAGTTTGGTAATTCCCCACAAAGCCAGGGTTCGAAACATGCATGTCCGGACTCACATGCTCAGCATCAGCTTTGTTTTCCTTTCCCAACCCTTTCTCTCATCAGTGTCCTTCTTGGCTTTGCAGGGCAATGCTTCTTTCTCACTCCTGGCCCCAAATCATCAGGCGCAATCACTTGGACAATATATGTCAGCAAAATGCCTAAAATCTCAGCATAGGAGAGAGACAGTGGGGCTGGGTAACAGCTGGGGGAACAGGGCTGTCTTTCTTCTTTACACAGTCAAAGGTGTCTCACCTACCCCATCACATGGCTCCTTGTGGGAATTTCCTAAACTGAGACGTGTCCTAAAACTGATTAAAAAAGAGCAGTAGTGGTATGCAGTTCCTTCCTCCTATATCTAACAAGGAATACTTTCTCCGCCCTCTAACCATAGTGGCATAATCATTAAAATCATCTGTGATAAAAGCACAATGCCAGACTCTCCGTTATGTGTGTGTTTGTCCCAGTCGCTGGAAGATCAAGGTACCTCAGGATGGCCACCATGGATGAAGCAGGTACAGGAAAGGGCCTTGTGGGATTCCAAGTGAATGTGCTGCTGCTGTGTGGACTTGGACAGTCTCACAAGGTGACTGGCAACAGAAAGCAGGGGAGGTTCTCCTCTGCTGAGGAGAGGGAAAAGAGCATTTTTGGGTACAGCTACAGTGTTAAATAAAAGAAGGGAAGGAGCAGGCTGGACACCTGAGCCTTCCATTGACTGCATTGCTTAGATCAGTTCCCAGCTTGCTCTCAAGGCTCTAGCTAAGTCTCCAAGGTAACATGAGGCCAGGTTGCTGCAGGGATTGCTCCCAGGAGGTAGTATGTCTTATGTCATACCATGCAGTTTGTCTCCTCTGGCATTATCCCACAGGCTTTGCAGTCCTAAACATTCTCACAGACCACCATGTCTCAATTGCAGTGCATAGCACATAGTCTTGGTCTATACTAATTAAAAAAAGAAATTAAAAAAATTATCTAATGAGCTGCAACACATCCCTTGCGTTATTTCAAGTGTTTTGAAAGGTAAAAAACTCTAAAACCTAAAAATACATTTATTTCTGTCTAAGCCTACAGTTTGCCTAGGAAGTAGAGAGCCACCTCCAGGATAGTGTAAACATTACCCATCAAGAGGAATTAGCCCTGAGCAGCAAGGATACAAGCCCAGTTGAGTCTGTTGACCTTGGGAACAGGGATTTCTCCCTGACTTTCTTTTGTTTATCAACGTAGATGTAGCCTTTGTAACACCTTCTGAATGGGCAACCATTAGAAAGCATCAACAAGTGACTAAAGTAAGCTTAGAAAAGCAGGTCACTGTATCCCAAATTATCTGATCCCTGTCCACTTCATGAAAAGAAAAGAAAAATTCTGAAGTGAAAAAAGAAAAGGAGGGAATAGTGTGAGACAGGGAAACTGAAGGAAAAGGCAAAGAGGGAAATGTAGAAGAGAGGTGGAGCCACACTGTTCTTATATGGTTGTGTTCCTCAACTGACAAGCATCAGGCTCCTGGTCTGGGACCTGAGCTGTCCCATCTGAGGCCACAAAGCAATTATTGGTTCTTAAGTACACATGTGGTCACTTAGCTGAGAGCTGTAACTCTGTTTAAAGGAGCCCCACAGAGATGAAGTGCTTTGGTGTGCTTCATCTCAGTTTGCTTTGAGTGTGTCTCTGGCTTGTATTCTGCATATTTGGCTGCTTTCT
Organism: Streptopelia decaocto; assembly: GCF_964273445.1. Lineage (NCBI taxonomy): Eukaryota > Metazoa > Chordata > Aves > Columbiformes > Columbidae > Streptopelia > Streptopelia decaocto. The sequence continues at coordinate 65,274,303 of NC_138659.1, read as the reverse complement.
GTCTAACTGCACATCACTGGTACGTGTATCTTGACCTAAGTTTTGATATTAGTTATTGGGCTGACTTGGTGCACCTTAGTCTTTTATACTCTCTGTTATCTTAAATAAGCAGGTTTTGTTTAAAAATGTTTAGGAAACTTCTGCTATTGACTTCTGTGAATCCTTGTAGATGTAAACTGCAGGGTGCCTGGAGAGTGAATGCTGCAAAGGATTATTTAAATCCTGAGCTTCCCCGTGGCCCTGGGTTTGGAGAATTGGATAGACTCTCTCACCTGAGCACAGGTCCTAAGCAGGCAGTGCCTTTCTAGAAACCAAACATAAAAGCAAAAGATGGAGCTTTTACTTCATGCCATAGTAATCCCAATAAAACACAGGTGTTTAAGTTAGAGCATTTAAGTCAAGTTTATTAGCCATGGCAGTCACCATGCCTGTATAAAGTTAACGGAATGAGTTGCACTTGAGTTATGTTTGACTGATAAGAAAGCAACTAATTGTGTAGTGTGAAAGAGAAGATGAGTGGGGCAAGTAAGCAAAGGTCAAATAAGTTTGGGAACTGGAGAGCCTTTGATTCAGAGAGACTGACAGAGCTTTGCTTGCTCATACTATGAAAATGAGGGTGAAAAGGGAGAAATTATTACTTTGTATAAGTATATAAGGAAAACAGCCCTGAGGGAGAAAAGCTATAAGATAAGGCTGATGCTGTGAATAGGTAGTTAGACATTGTCTAAGCTCTAGTTTAGCATTTGAGTAGCTTTGCAATCAGAGTAAGTGTGAGTAGTGTCTACCTGGTCCTAAAAGGGAGCTTGATAAGTGTATGAGAGTTATTGTGTGAGATGGCATGTAGGGCTGAACAGTCTTGGATGTTCTCTGTTCACTCAAGTTCCCTGAGCAGCAGAAAGATCATGCCAGAGGTGGTTGAGTACAAAGAGCTTTGATGCCTGAGAAAATGGAGTTGTCCTCTTGTCCTGACTCCAGAGTCTGGATTGTAAAGGTAAACTGCAGCTTGGAGAGAGAAAAAACAACTGCACTAATTCAGACCTCTGAAGAAATATGTACTGACATTCACAGGGCTTAAGTAGCATGTTTGAGGGCCTCTTACCAACCATTTAAAAATTAGTCTTGTGACTGACACTCACCCTTTACATATTTATAAACATTAATGAGGTCACCTCTCAGTCTCCTCCAAGCTAAAGAGCCTCAGCTCCCTCAGCCTTTCCTCATAAGGGAGATGCTCCGCTTCTTTAATCATCTTTGTTGCCCTGCGCTGGACTCTCTCCAGCAGTTCCCTGTCCTTCTGGAACTGAGGGGCCCAGAACTGGACACAATATTCCAGGTGCGGTCTCACCAGGGCAGAGTAGAGGGGAAGGAGAACCTCTCTGGACCTACTGACCACTCCCCTTCTAATACACCCCAGGATGCCAATTGGTTTTCCTGGCCACAATGGCACAGTGCTGGCTCATGGTCATCCTGCTGTCCACAAGGACCCTCAATCAATGTCTATTTATTGTTCTGTCATTTGTTAAGTTGTGGAGTGCATAAACAGTAATTTCACAACCCTGAATGCCTGCTGCGTTCTCTTTTATTCAAATGCAAGATCCACCTCTTTAATCCCATAATTCATCAACTTTGTTACACTTAAGACATTGACTTTTCAATCAGGCACAAGGAAGTGAATCACTCATCTCTTATGCAGCCTGTGTACTCTTACATCAGCTTCTCTCACCTTAGAAGAGTGTACTTGGTTGTATCTAAGGCAATTGAGAGCTCAAAGCCAGGTTGCTTCAATTTAGGCTTGAACATTAACCTTTTCTGCACTGCAAAGGAGGTGCAAGGAGGCTGAACCACTCATATGCCTACTCAGAAAGTGCGAAGCAGGAGCAGATGCTGCCTGTAGCAGGGGGTGACTGAGGAGTATGTTGGACTTGTGATGGAATGACAGCCAAAGGTGAGACCTTGAGAACTGTTTTACAACTGCTTATCTTCAGGGATTTTATTTCCCATTATAAAGGTGTTGGAGTTCAGTTCTAGCTACGCAGTTAATTTTCAGTTATTGGTTGTATGACTGCTTTTCTCTGTATGTCCAATAGTGTAATGTACTTCAGGCTGTGCATGCCTACAAACAAAACCACAATATCCAGAGGAGCTGAGACAGTGCCCTTGCATCAGTAAGTGAATGATGATACAGAACTCCCACTAAATAGATATGTTTCTTGTACATGCCAGCGATGAGAGATGGAACTTGCCATATGCCAGAAACACTTGCCCATGTGAAGGGATGTGCCTTGCTGTCTGGCCATGGGACAACCCCATCCTCCCTGCTGCTTGTCAGCACGCCTCCCTGCATATGAAATGTGGATCAGGCAGGACCTGCAGCACAGGTGCACTGGTTCAAGCACAGCAGTGGGATATGGCTGATTGAGGAGAGCTGCGCAGCATTGCTAGCTGAGGTATGACACTTCTTTTTGCTGCGGAAGACACTCCAAATGTGAAAGCCAAGAATGTAGACTTAAAATTATCCTTTTCTCAGGTGCCACTTATATCAGAAGTCATTCTTCCTTTAGTTGTCATTTGCATTAACAAATTTGAGGTATCAGCTTGTTTTTCCTCCATTTCTTGGCAAAAGGTAAACTACAGGGCTTTGTGACTTCGGGGCATTTTTTCTTCCTTGATGCAGTAGAGTAAGCAATGTGCTACTGAGTGAGTTGTTTGCAGTGAAGTTATACCTTTATAAACTGTCCTTGCATTCCTCAAAGACTTTCAGTGGCTGCACAACACACCCTGCTATAGCCATACCTGGTGACAAAACGACAGAAGTTGAGCAGTTGTCAAAAAAAGAGTGATCACAAAAAAACCACAGGTTTTGTCTGAAACATTATACGTCTCTGGGGAAGAGCTCCCCTCTGGTGCAAAGCATTTTGAAGAAGGCTTTAAGTAGGAGTGTCCTCACCATCTGCACTGGGAGGCTCTGGACTCCAAATGTTCCTACAGGATCCCTTTGCCCAATTAGGAGCTTCTGCACCCCATAAATCCTAACTTTCTGCTTAAAAACAGTTGGGAGTTTTGCAATACACAGATCACAGTGCATTTCCTGCCAAAAGTATAGACTTTAAGCTATGTTTCAAAAGCAAATTCCTTGCAAGTATTCTCCTTACCTTTTTTCGGTGTCTGTTTTAAGTTTTCTTAGTGTTCTGAGTTTTTACCTGAATGTGTTTTACCTTAATAAAAGGCAGGTTAAATAAATGGTCCTGTTTCATCCATTGCTATGGTACCCATCAAGGAGATCAATAAATGAAGCAAATCTTACTAGAAATAAGGAGGCCAAAGAAAAAAAAATGTAGGTGAGTTTTGCAGTATCATTCACTCAGATAATAGTAGTCTGCAGTAATGTAGGCAAGAACAACAGTATTGACTTGTAATCCATTATGAACTAAGGTGTTAGCTTTGTTTGCATGGTCTTGTTTTCATTTCTTAAGATTTCCTGGTGCCTTTTAGTACTTTACATCTTCATTAAGGATTTGAAAAGCAAAGATCTTTGCTTACATTTAAAATACTTTTCAAGTGCTGAGATGAAGCAGTCACTTGCTAATGGATTTCTGAATGCCATTTTCATTATAATATTTTTATAAGACACCTCTCTTCCTCTATTATTACATTTGCTTTTTTAAAATGGTTGAGACATCATGTACTTTAGGTCCTTTAAATATTGTTTCTGTTTACCATTATGGGAGAGAGTTGGTGTTTTATTTATATAATAATAAAGCCATAATCCAGTTTGTCTTTGGCAGCTAAGTGCGTTTATGTAGCACCTACATTTATACCCAAGATGGATAATAGGCCATCCTCCTTCAGTATGAATCAGTCATACAGTTAACTTTGAACTATATACATGTAATATTAGCTGAAGCATTAATCAATGCAGTCTTTATAAGTGTCCAAAGGGATTCCAAAATGCCATAGAAGTAAATTGGACTGTATAGGATAAGTGGTGTTATTTAGTGGTGAAGAAATATCAACAGCTTGACCATCCCAAGCATGACCATAGTCTGTCTATGAGCAAAGAGGGAAAGAAGTGCAGCAGTGTCTCTGCCCATGTAGAGACACCTGCTAAGAGGTGGCTCCTGTTTGGTGGTTGTCTTAGTTAAGGCAGTTTTGGGTCACTCCCTGTCCCCAGGTGGGAAGGTCTCACACTCAGATCTCCCTGCTGGTCTGGAGGTCTTGGTACAGAAACTGCCCTTTATTTAATGAATCAGACTGCAGGCCTGACTCCAATCCAGCAAGACTCCAACCCAAAAGCCTTTCGTGGGGCTGCTTTGCTCCAACTTCTTTAGACAGCCTTGCAGCTCATGGGTTGGGGCTGAGAGCCCAGACCTGCCTGATCCATACAACAGCCATGAGGTGGGAACAAATCCTCCACTACTGCTGGTGACTTGGCAAGGAGATATCTGATGGCTTCTTGGTGGCTCCTCCAGGGTGTCCACTGCCACCCTCTTCACTTGAAAATACAGTGTTAAATTCTCTCCTGATCTACATCAAAACAAAGTGGGAAGGCAGTAGTTCTGGTTATAACGCTAATAGTTCAACAGCAGGCTCTCTGACACTGTCCTCTCTTGCAGTCATCTTTCTTGATTTAATTTCATGGAAGGTAGAGTTGACCTCTGTTCTCTGGATATACTTCTTCAAGTTTCTGTCAACAGAGAAGCACCTTAAGTAAGAATAATCTAAAATTAATGTGGTTCCTGGCTGCCCAGAATACAATGAAGAATGACTGTTGTAAATATCAGTAATGTTAAGATACATGACAAAAGCTCTGTAACAACACTCTGTATTTCTACTAGTGTTTTTCAGTTATTCCTGCCCTAGGATGTCAACAAGCTGACTTAGTGGCTCAGGATTTGCTCCAATGAGTAGAAGTCAAGGAAAGAAAAGCAATTCTTGAGCTTGATGGGTGTTATATTCTGCCTTAATGCATCTCTTAACTGATCCGTAAGAAATATTTCAGACCTATCAATCCTGAAAAATCTTCTTTCAGTTCATCTGTATGATTTGTGCTGCTAGCTCTCCTCTCTTGGAGCAATGATAACAACACTTTATAGAATTCCTACATGGTTAAAAGCAGGTGCTACCCTTATGAGGATGATGAATCCCACATGTTCAATGTGCCAAAGCAAGGACAAAAGAGCTAGAGCCTTGAGCCCAAGGGCTGCTGATAGGTAAAAGGAGACGGAAAAAACAGCATCTGAGACTGTCTAATACAGCACTAGTAGCGCTTCCTTTCTACCAGTCTCTGTTTGCATTATCTATTGAAGCTGATTTTCTTTTTGGGGGGATGGAGGCAGGAGGAGACCTTTAACTGGTGTACTGTCTCCAGGAGTTTTTATGGCAGCTGGGATGATGAGCACAGAGTTCAGCTGGAGCTGCTGAGGTGCCACAGCAATGCAAGCAAACTGAATACAACTCCAAGCAATTGCAGGTGGGGAATTCCTGTCCCAGCTCCAGAGGGCGGGTGGTGGGCATCATGAGCAGAGTGAACCTGGAACCTGAAGGGACCTGGAAAATACCTGTTCAGTGCAATGCTTTCAATGTGCTGAGGTGAAAGAAATGAAGGGGCAGAAAGGCAGAGGGAGACAAAGTACACACCAGAAGGCTGATTCTTCCTATGCTAAATATTGTCCAGCTAGTTGAACTCTCATCCCTATTGTGATCTGTTCTGGCCTTTTGTTTGCTATTCTCTCCACCCCTCTTCCTTTCTTCATATGCTTCTGACCACCTTACACCACTTGATCATTTGTAGACACCTTGAACTTGATGTAGTTTCACTGAAGAAGGTGGCTTCAGCCTAGACATCAGAGAACCAGAAAGCACCTGGTATTTTGAAGCTATTTTCCTCCCATATTGTTGTTGGGAGGATAATTTTCTGATGTTTGACATAAGCCAGTAGGTCCTCGACCTGGAACTGCAGGCTCAGACACGTTTCAAAAGCATCACTGAGATACTAACTGTCCAGACCGCAGCCAAGGACAGTAGATAGCAGAGCTAGAAAATTTTTATTTACTGGAAGCGTAGCAGGCTTTCAGTAGCTCTGGACATGCAGGAATGTTCTGGTGACACAGTGTAAGAGAGAATGTTGAAATTCAAACTTTTCATCTTCAGGTTACCAGCTCAGACTGAGTCAATATCTATTTGCTGATGTGAATAGCTTCTAGAAAGAGACAGAAAGGTATTAGCATCTGTCAGCACTGCTAAATTGTTTAAATGAGCTGTGGGTGGAACAATTTACAGTATTTTTGCCTGCAGTCCATTGTTCTTCAGCAGAAAGAGTAAGAATAGGGATTAAATCAACATTGGTGCCTGCCAAGGACTTTATCAGACCCAGGTGGGCTTGGGACTTGTTACTAACTCTGTTCACACCAGAGCTGTACCTGAAGGGGATCTCATAGACCTGGGTGCCAGCTCTCCCCAGACAGGCAGCGATTCTCACCTCCACAAGCTGCCTTCATTTCCAGACTCTTCCTCAGAACAGATTTGGTCAGAGGCTCTGCTGTTACTTCCAGAAAATATAGCTGGTTAATTTATAAAAGTCAAATGCCATTTATGACAAGGCAGAACAGGCTGTTCAGAAGAGCTAGGCAAGCTGGACCATGTCCCACGCAACACACAATTGCCTGTGTTTTTTCCTAACCGCACCAGAATGCCTTCTTTACCAGTTTAATAAGCACATGCTAGTTAAACAGACATAGTTCTTGAGGCACTGTGGGAAGTAAAAATGTAAAAGTGTTTTTTTGCCAAGCATTTGTTCCAAAGAAATCTGCTGTTCAATAAAGACTGCTTGTTCTTGGCTCTTCTGCTGCCTCCAGAGCGGCTCAGAAGCGTCTGTATGTGTTTGGTGGAGGGGAGAGCAATTTCTTCACAATCTGGTGAGGCTGTAGGTCAGTTCATTCAGTGTGGGGACCCAGAGCCAGGGTGGAAGGGTTGGTGTGACATTTTTACTACAAAGCCATGCTATATATCAACAGCTAGTCTGTAAGCATTTTGGAGCTGGTGGCATTGCACAAACCATGGGGATGACTCTCTGCCTCAGTAGCCTCACATGGGCAGTGCCACAGGCCTGGGTGACCTGATTTCAGTGACAGCAGAGAATGAAGCATCTCCGTATCTTCCCCTCTCTGGAAAGGATGGAGCTGCTCAGACTTGCACCTGTGATCCCAGGAATGCGTGTTACAGCAGCCTAGGCTAATAGTGGGGTTAATGCTACCTTTGTGGCGTTCCCTTTTCCTTTCCTTTGTCCTGACCCTGCTGCTGTAAATTCCTTATTCAGTGAAGAATTGTCAAGGTTAGAGCTTTTCTTTAGAGCACCTAGACCCAAACCTTTTCTTTGCAAAGCTGACCACTAAACTTGCCACCCTCAAAAGGGTAGTTATTTTATGTTTGTCTTATAATACCACCTAGAGGCCCTGGCTGACTTTGGGTTGATAAACACTCAGGTTTTTCTGAAAATTGCCATCTTTAAGGCTTTTCTTCAACTGGATGCTCCAGAAATGAAAGCCCCAGGAAAATAAGCCTCGCAGGAGTTGTGGTGTTTTCTTTCAGGCAGACATCAGAGCAGTTTCACCAGCATTACTGAGCTCTGTAAACTTCTCAGAACAGGGTTTACTTTTTCTACGGTGGCAATTTTGCAAATGCTCTGCTCCAGATGCGAGTTACTTCAAAAATAAGAGGGAACATGGCCATTGTATTGCTCTGGCTACCATTTCTGTATGGTTCAGAGTCAAACACTTTGGGAAGGCAATCTACCTGAGTATTAGGTTTGAGGGTATCTCATATCAGTATCACAAAACCTAAATTGAGAACAAGAATGTGCTGAAGTGGTGGATTAAGATGTACAGAGTATGGAGCACTCTTCTAGAGAGCACTCTTGCAGGGTATCCAGCAGCAGAAAGTGGGACTCTTTCCTACCAAACTGCATTTTCAGTGCTCAAATGTAGCTCTTTCAAATCAGTGCATCGTGTGGTATTTCATCTTAATGTGTTAGGAAGCAGGACAGGTTTGCTGAAAGCAGTGAGTAATGGTGCTCTCATATTCTACCTGTGATTTCTCAACCTGGCATGCTCTGTTTTGAAAAGTGTGAGAATAACTGTAACACCTGATTTACTTAAAGGTCTTGTTTTTCCATCCATACAACTGCTTGCCATCAAAACAAAAGAAGATTTTGTCTTGAGTCATAAACCCAGGCCTAAAATTAGAAGTTAACTCTCTGTATTCCAGAAAAAAAAAAAAAAAAAAAAGAATCTACATTCACTGTAGAGAATGGAATTGCTAACAAACCATATAAAAGCACTTAGACAATACAAACAGTAATCCTAACTTGAAAAAAAAATAAATATTGTCTTTAACAAAATGTTGCATTAACTACCTCTAACAGGCTGTGGTGTTTATTTGTACACCTTCCTGTTCCTGCAGCAAGGTGGGCAGGACTGCTATTAATAATGGCAGTGAATGGAATAAAACAGGTCCCACGGGGAAAATTATGATGTCATCACATACCAAAGACTGCATACAGATAAGACAAGCCAGCCTTCCTGTGGAAACAAACTTGCACAAGCTTCACAGTTGGATAATGCTTCATGTTATGTATCTGGATGCTATTTCCTAGGCTTTATCATACTAAAAGCTGGGGGGAGGAGGGGCAGGAGACAGGTAGGAATAGTCTTGAGCTTCCCCTCAACATGGATGATCACCAAAGATGAATTTTCCAGAGCTGTTGTCTGGAGGGGTTGGTAGCTAGAGGAGGGGGCTCAGTGCAGTGAGGACATCCCACTGGAGGTGATGGAGATGCTTTGCTCGTGGATTCCTTCAGCATCTGTAGGGCCAGGGAGGAATCTGAAGCTCAGAAATAATGGGATTGCCTCCAGCTGGGCACTGGTTCCCAGTATTACAGATCACACTGACCTTCATTGACCCCTACTTCCCCTGTTTTCCCACCTCTCCCAGCTCTCCCCTCCTCTTTCCACACTCTCCTCTGTGACTTTGCCTCCCCCCCATTCCTTCTCCCCCTTCTCACCACAGCCCCAGTGTACACCATCTCCTCTCACCACATCCCCTCTCATCCTCCTGAGGCAAAAGGGCTGTCGTTGCCCACCTCCAGGTTGCTCTGAGGCCACCATCTCCAGGATGCCCCTGCCCCATCTCTCCCAGCCTTCTGCTTTGGCAAGACCAGGCTGTGTGGTCAGAAGGTCCCCTGGCCACCACAGAGATCCCTGGCTGGGTTTTCAGAGCTGCCACAAGGTGGTGAGGTGCTACAGCTTCCCAGCCAAGTGGTAATAAGTTTTTTGCCTTTTTTTTTTTTTTTTTTCTTAAGGTACTCCAAATCAGTGGCAGTGTATCTTTACCCAGAAAGTTGCTACTGAATTCTTTAGTTGATATCATTATGTTTTTGGCAGTGCTATAAACAGAAGAAAACCAGTCCCTATAATGACGTGTGTGACACTAGACCTGCTTTACAGGTAGCCTGAAATATTTTATAGTAGGTACAGAAGTGTTTTGATTCCCATGCATTTACATAGTGCTGTGTCTTTGTAAGGAGTATCCAAAAAGTAGTCAGTTATAGTGTGGTGGGGTTTCTTCGTTTGTTTGTTTTAATTGTTCTATGGCCCTCTAACTGAGGACAGCCTTCTTTAAAGACTTGTATCACACAATATCACAGTATGTTTGGGATTGGAAGGGACCTCAGAAGATCATCTAGTCCAATCCCCCTGCCAGAGCAGGAACGCCTAGGTGAGGTCGCACAGGAACATGTCCAGGTGGGTTTTGAATGTCTCCAGGGAAGGAGACTCCACAACCTCCCTGGGCAGCCTGTTCCAGTGCTCTGTCACCCTCACTGAGAAGTTGTTTCTTCTCAAATTTAAGTGGAACCTCTTGTGTTCCAGCTTGATCCCATTACCCCTTGTCCTATCGTTTGCCACCGAGAAGAGCCTGGCTCCATCCTCATGGCACTCACCTTTTATATACTTATAGACATTAATAAAGGCCCCCCCTTAGTCTTCTCTTCTCTTCTCTTCTCTTCTCCAAACTAGAGAGACCCAGCTCCCTCAGCCTTTCTTCATAAGGGAGATGCTCCACTCCCTTAATCATCTTTGTTGCCCTACGCTGCGTACATACACCACCCACTAAACAAACCTTTTATTTCAGTGCCTGTAGCCTTTGGCATTACAGATGAGATCATTCACTGAATGGTCTACTGGCTGGTTTTTGTCAGTTTTCAGCAGCACTCAGCATCAGCACAGCCCATCGGTGTCAACACCTTGGGATTGCAGCCCTAAATGAAAACAACCAAGGAAAGAAACATCATCTCTTCAGTTTCTTTATTTGAAGTGTAACATTTTTAAGATCAAAGCCAACCTATTCTGTGTGAACTCCTCTGCAGAATTTCAGCACAGGAATGCAAAAGCAGGATTATCACTATATGTTTTTATGTATCCTCAGCTGTACTTCTGTGCATCTTTAAGTGTCTTGTACTGCAGAACAGTCTGATCTCAAGCTCTGGCACCATTTCTCTAAGGTTTTATTGGATGCTGCTGTATGCAGACTTGGATGGTTCAGAGTTTAACATTTGTCCCTTTGCTTACAGAGGTGTGGGAGTTGTGAGAAAGGCATCCTCGGGGAGCCACGGTATGAGGGGTGCAGTGGGCAGCATTGCAGGGAGATGCAATGGGCAGTGCAGGCAGCATTGCAGGGAGATGCAGTGGGCAGTGCAGGCAGCATTGCAGGGAGATGTAGCGGGTAGCACGGGCAGCATTGCAGGGAGATGCAGTGGGCAGTGCAGGCAGCATCGCAGGGAGATGTAGCGGGTAGCACGGGCAGCATCACAAGGCGCTGCCTGCAGTCACCAGCTGTGCCAGTGGGCTGCGTGATGCCAAATGCACCACGACACAGGTACACAAGGGGCACTGGTTGAACGTCTGATCCCCAGAGCATGCTCACTCGTGCTTCCCGGAGCTGAAATAGCAGCTCAGAGATACTGCTGGGGTCACAATTTGCGTATGCATTTTCTCTAAGTGTTTTCATCTTATCAAGAGATGTTTTGTATAGCCAATGCAAATTACATATCCATCTTCCTCCAGGGACAGAAGGAGAAAATAATAGAATAAGGGATTGAGTGTTTGCTTTGGCTTCTAGCACAAAATGTAAGTGGCTACCATAGGAGTGTGAAGCAGTTTTTAATATTTCCTGTTGTTTAGCAGGTGATGAACAATGGCAAATGTTGCTGTTTGACATACAAGCTAGTGCAGGGAGCTGATGAAAGTAGGAGATGGAGACATCTTAGACAATAGCAGTGGAAAGCTCTGCTGTAAACATTGAGCTAGATACTCAAGATAGCTTGAGCCTTACTTATCAGTGGTTCTGGTCCCTGCAGAGCAGGGATCCGGCTCAGAGGCCACAGCTACTAGCCTGAATAAGACAGTGAAGTCAAAAGTATCCAGCACAGATCAGATCGCAAGCATCTCATTTGGAGTTTCTCAGCTGAGTGGATTTGGGGGGGAATAATACAAGATGGCTAAGCTGAAGGCTGCAGTGGCACCACTACATTATTTGGATGAGCAGCTCGCAGAATTTCTCAGCTCTATTCTATTCTTGGGAATAGTGTTCTCAATGAACATTTTGGTTTATTAATGCTCATCATTACCTAAATTGCTTTTTGTCTTTCAGTTATTGCTGCTGCTGCTTGTAGGCGGTGTTCATAGGAACTTCTTCCAGGGAGAGAAAAATTATCATTAACCCTTTGTTTGCCTTTCCATCTTCTCTTGATTCTAATAAGACATGAAAGGCAAAAATCTGAGACATCTGCTGTTTCTTTCAGTCATTTCCACAGAGACATTAGATAGCATTTCAAGCACTCAACTGACAAAACAACTCACCTTGTGAGAACACTCTGATTTATTAGATTGTTGTATTGCACTACTTTTGTACTATGTGGTGAATAGTTTGTTTCTCTAGACTTCCTTTTTCCCATTAAAGCAGTATTTTTACACAGTTTTATAATATTTGATTATGTGTGAGTAAACTTATGCATGATATTTGGAATGTGAATGCAGTGTGTTAAAAAGAATGCAATTAAACCCCAAATTAATCTGCTGGTCAGACCCAGAGATGCGGTTAATGCATCATTTGCCATCTCTTTAACTAACAAGCCTTAAAATAGAATCAATATACTAAGAAAAGGCACTGGCAGAATGAGAATACAATATATAGTTTTTCCAGTGTTAGAAATAGTGAGAAGATGATATGCTACTTCTGATGATAGGAATAGTATATAGTTTGATCCATGGAGCAGAGCAAACTTCACTTTGTTAAAACGGGGTGGACCAAGGATAATTTTAAAGTTGAGGTAGTTACAGAAAACTAATTTTAGTTTGGCAAGCAGGATTTTTATGCCAAATGCTCACCCTAAGGAGTTCTTGTGTGGCCTGTTTCATTAGACAAGACACGGTGGAGTGATGTGTTGGCTAAACCCTCTGCAGGGGCCTGGCTGGTGATCGCTGGTTTGTGTGCTGCCCTGCAAGGTCCTTCTCATTTTTCCCTGTGATTCTCTGTTTCGGACTTGTGGAAATGTGCAACAGCCTCTTGCTGTCCATTTTAAAAGGCAATATAACACTGAGAAGCTACAGGGCAAGCCCCATTTCTCAAGAATGAATTGCTCTGCATAGGCTCCAAGAGCAACAAGTGCTCTTAAACGTTAAGAAACGCTTTGGGACAAATTCAGTACCAGTAAAATTCCACTGCAAATAGATTTTTCTCTCTCCTGCACAGCCCTTTATGAGCTGCTTGGAATTTCTCTTGCAAGATTCATTACCCAATTTCTTTATCTTGAGCTGCAGGAGCTGCCCTGTGCTGCAGCAGATCAGCAAAATGAGGAGTGTTGCAAAGGATATATTTCTTTGGTACCTGATGATGAACAGTTGGGCAAGAAGAAAAACGTTTGTCTGATATTTTTATGGGAGTAAATTTGCTTATTCTTCAGTCCCTTCTGCCTTGCTAAAGGATTTCCATAAATGTTGATGAACCTGGTGAGAACACTTGCGGCAACTTTCAGCTTTGTCTCTGTCCTTAAATTCTTACGAAGAGCCCAATTTTCTACTGGCATAAACTGATAGAGCTCCATAGCATACAATGATGCCATGATGATTTTTATCAGCAAAATACCTGGCATAATTATCTTAGCATAGCAAGTGTGGGCAAGTGGTGTGATGTAATCAAACACCATCTAAAGAATGCACGTGACAGCTTTGTTTTGCAAGAAGGGAGTAGAAGGTCTTGTTCAAAGGGGAGCCCTAATGCCTTTTAATTCAAGGAACTAGCATCTGATCCTAATTATGTAGTGAAAATCGAGGTAGTGCAAGCACCAGAAAATGGGCAAGTTTGCAACAGGAACAAAATCATCAACTGCTGCTGAGCTGTATGCAAAGTTCAACTGAGAGAGAGAGACAGACGAAGTGGCTCCAGTCGCACATAAATACTTGATGGAAAGCATGTTGAGGAAGCAGGGCAATGAGTTATTTCTCATAAGCTTCAAAATTGCTTAATATAAGTGAAGTAAATTGCCCTTCCTGTAGAAATTAATTATGGAGACAACTTTACAGAGCAGTGTAATAAAGATGTAGGCAAAATAACAGTGGCATTGAATTCAAAAGCTATGCATAATGAATGGTCTATTAACATGTCTATGATCAGTACCAAGAGACCTTGACTGTTGTACAGTAACATACTTATGTTTCTAACTAACTGATTTTATTACTTAGTTTGACATGATGTTAGTTGTTTATCAAAGAACAAGGTCTAAAATACAACTGCAAGCTCCAGGAATAACTTACCAAGGAATAGCTTCTCGTATTTGGTGACGCTTCATTAGATTTAAGTGCATTCTTTCCCTAAGATTTCTTCCACAATAAACACCTGTCCACACCAAAATCTGATTATGTCCATGTTTCATACTGAAATTATGAGCACAGAGATACTTGATTCTACATGGCTAAGGTTTATTTTTTCACCCAATCTGATAGATCATCCCTTCTTCCTAAGAAAAACAAACCAACAAACAAACAACAACAACAAAGCCCACTTCTTTGCTGCTGTCATTTATCATCATGTAACATATTGTAACTAAACTAGAGTAGGGACTATTGGGAGTAAATGCTGTTAAAGTACTTGCAGATGAGCAATACATAGATCAGGTAATAGGCAATTTATGATATTTCCAGAATGCTGATAAGACTGTGTGGAGTAACTTCTTTCCTAGTGGGGAACATCAGATTCTCTTCCAAGCAGGTATGTTCACATGTGGTCTTACAAGCTTCTCTCTTCTCTTTGCAGAATATCATAGAAGAGAAAGCATCTGACCAGAGGTATCAGTGGAGGGAGAGTGTCTTTCACAGACCAGTTGAGGCTGGAAGGAACATCTGGGGGTCATCATGTCCAACCTCCCTGCTCAAGCAGGGCCACCTAGAGCTGCCTGCCCATGACCATGTCCAGATGGCTTTTGACTGTCCCCAAGGATGGACAGTCCACAATGTCTCTAGGCAACCTGTGCCAAAGTGCTTCATCACCCTCACAGTGAAAAAGTGTTTTGTGATGTTCAGAGGGAACCTCCTGTGTTCCAGTTTGTGCTTGTTGCAGCTCATCCTGTCACTAGACACCACTGGAAGGAGCCTGGCTCCATCATCTTTGCACCTTCCCTTCAGGTATTTATACACATTGAGATGGATGGATCTTTTTTCCAGGCTGAACAGTCCCAGCTCTCCCAGCCTTCCATCATGTGTGAGGTGCTCCAGTCCATTAAATCACCTCAGTGGCCTCTTGCTGAATTCTCTCTTTTATATGTTTAAAAAACAAACATACAAAAAACCCCACAAACCAGAAACAAAACCCACACCACTTCAACAAGAATCAAGAATTGATTTTTAAATTATGCAAAATTTTCCATCTGAAACCAAATGAATTAATTTGGGAACTGTAAGAGGGACTGCCAGCTCTTGGGCTGCAGAGCTGTTACTGGCAGAGGTTTGGTCTTTTTGAATGATTCAGGTCGCTGGTATAACATCTACAGAAAAATAAAAGTGTTAGGCCTGCTTTAAAGATCCGTCCCTCAAACTTGACAAAACAAATCTCAGATACTCTGAGTGAACACAATAACGTAGTTTCTAAGCAGAAACATACAAACATGTTTCATGCAAGGATGTTCCCATACAAAGTCTCTTCTTCTCTGCTTCAGCAGCCCATTTTATCCAAAGAGCTCCAGAATAGACCAGAGCAGAAGCCCAAAAGAGCACACACAAGCCACTGCAGCCACCGGTGAAACACAGCGTGATACTGGTGAGACGGCGTCCCCCACCTTAGGAAAGACATCTGGAGAGTGACTCAGTTTCTTGCTTTCCAAGAGCATGATATTTGCCTGCCAGGCTGGAAGCAAAGGAGATCTTGTATTTTGTTGGTAGGAACATAGTGATTCACTCCTGAACTATTTGTTATCTCTAAATATGTGTCCTTGCAGGTGTTGGCAGGTGTTCACATCTCAGTGGGTAAAACCCACCACCTGTCTGTGCTTGCAGAGAGAGGAAACACCTATTTCAACCAAATTATACAAGGTGAAGATCCATAAAGTACCATGCACTGCTATGAAGGGTGGGTAAGCATAATTTGCCTAGTTATGTTTTATAGTTACAAATTTAATATTCAGGGTTGTTAATTATGGTATAATTAGAACATTTTAAAATGCTATGCTAAATACGTAATCTTCTGATTTATCCTCCAATCAGTTTGTGCTTTTTTTTGTGCAGATAGACATGTTTACCATCCTAGATGGGGACAGCTAGCAAAGATCATGCCAGTGTCACTAATCAAATGGTTAAGTTTTTCAAATGAATCCATATTATCTGAGTTTTTTATTTCTAATCATACTTATACTCCAGTTTGAATGCATGTTGATTAGTTAGTTGTCATCTTAGGGAAACACAAATGCTTATATTTACCCAGATATATTATGCTAGTCATTATTCAGCACTGATTGGTTTGATGGAAAAATATACATTACCTCAGCAGATAAGCTGCTTAGTCTTATTCATCATGTTAATTATACACTCAAATAGCTATTGCCATTTCATATTTTTATGGAGTTTATTAATAGTTGTTTTTCTGTGTGGTGATTATGGAGTTTATTCTTCCTTGTTCCCTCCTCCCTCTCCTCAAAATATGTCTGAAAGTGACAAACATATGGTTGTAGTTGTGCCCTGAGGGTAACTTTGGTCTGTACTCATAGTTGTTCCCACAAGGTAGCTTTCCTCAACAGGAGGGTGATGAATCCTCAGGAGCTAATTTAGGCCTTGCAGGGACTGATGGAGGCCACTGCTTCAGAAAAGAACCTACTTCTCTCCCAGCCAGAGCAGGTCCCCTGCTCCCTTCTTTGCCTTTTCTTGTTGAGGTTTTATTTACCTGAGAGATAGGATTGTCTTTTTGTCCATTAAAAGGTCCAAGTCATTTTTAGCCCAAATGAGGAGCAGGAATATGCACATTCTAGCATGGATAAGAACTACATCAAGTTTCTGATTGTAGTAACCATTTGATAAGGTACCAGACTCTTCACTTCTGCATGTATGATTGTGTGATGTTCTGCTAAATAGTTAATTCATGAGAAAAAGAAATGTATTCTATAAGGATGAATAGGTAAAGTTCACAATCTACTGTCTCTAGATGATTCCAGGCCAAAATCACCTGTTCACAAGATAATTGTTTCCAGTTCCTAGCTCTTCATTCTGAACCCTAGGAATTCAGGAGTTATGTGAATAATCACTAGCATTTGCTTCAGTTTGTCACTGTGTGATGTTTTCAACTTGTGGAGTCCACCTGTGTGAATACTCAAAGTCCCATCCAAGAGGAGAACAGGCATAAAGCACGTTCTTAACCACAAAAAAAAACCTGCAAAAGTGATGTGCAAGATAATTATTGGTAAGATTCTGCAGAGGTACAACAATCTGAGTTACACATACCTGCTTGGAACTGTTCATTTTCATCAGCTTAAAGCATCAGTGAAAACAACAGGAGGTGTCCAACACCTCACTAAAATCTATCCCAGGGGAAGACAAAGTTAAATCTCTTGGTATTTATCTTCCATTTTTCTATATAATTATCCTATTTTATACGGTTGTTTGCTGCTGTGAAATTGAGAATATCAGCCAGATTCGCATCCACTGCAGCTCTGAGTTCTTTCTTACTTGTTTTTTCTGATATGGCCCCAACTGCGCAGTTCCCTTCATGCTGTCTGCTATGAACATCTCTTTTTACTTAGCTCAGCATCTATTCCTGTAGGTATTGCAAAGGAATCTCTTCAGAGCAGAGGATACAGTGAAAATAATGGTTCATTTAATTTTATTGCTATTTTAGAGGGTTCTTAAAACTGTGAACATTATTCTTGTTCCACCCTGTGCACTGGTTACTTGACTGCAGATATGTTTTGATGCAGACAGATGTGATTTTTATGAAGAGCTCTCATAAGAGTGAAGCCATTCTAATAGCAAATATTGATCTTAGGCAAATTCTAGATGCTTTATATACTTTTTTTTTCCCTTTAGATTTTGTTCATTTTTATTATGTTTGTTTGTGAGGATACTGGAAACCTCTGGTCACAAAAAGTATAGGAATGCTATATAAGTTTAACAAGCAATATAATTTTTAACAAGTTAACAAATATTTGTATTGTTTGCACACAACTTAAACAGATTGGGGACAGCCCTCGTGAAAAGACATACATGTCTATATATTAAATACCTCATAAGTAGGAACAAGTCAGTAAACAGCTGCAGTCAATAAAATGAAAACTTGGGAAAATTCGAAAAGATGTGAGGAAATGCCTCCCAAAATATTGTCAAAAACTGATAGTAGCAGGAAGAAATGATGAGCAATGAAGGTCACAAACTATCTTGTGATTAGGGAAGGTCCTGTATGGCCACAAAAGGAATTGCCCCACCAGGAAAGGCATCATCATTTTGAAAGCACCCAGGTCTTTGGCACTGCTCCTCCTGTTCTCTCTGGATGCAAATATAAGACCTGCTCTGTTCTTAAATCAGCAGGCTCAGGGACAGGCTTGTGACTAGTCTGCTTGCAAGAGTCTGAGGTTGTCTTGCTTATCACCTGCTCTTTTACCTGCATATTGGCACCGACTCTCCTTTGGAAATCCTGTGGAAGAAATGACCACCTGCACCCCATGGGCAGCTGCCCACAGCTGGGCAGGCAAAGGGAAGGGCATCAGCCATGTTTTTTTTTTTAAAGATAACAGCTGGAGCTGCTGTGGTTGCTCAGAGATGTGACCCTTGGTTTATGGGTTCCTCTCTCTGTTCACTCCAGGAGCTGTGGCTTTACCCCATTTCCACAGGTGAGCCTACACAGCCCTGTCCAGGGCTCAGGAGCAGCAGAGGCAAGGAATGAATCTGTCCTGCTGCAAGGAGAATAGCAACAACAAAGGGGTTTGAATAAATGTACCAGGGTGTTATTTCTGATAAGGCTTATAAACATGATCATCTGTGAACAACGGAGCGTGGGAGCAGAGAT
This sequence comes from Streptopelia decaocto, assembly GCF_964273445.1. Lineage (NCBI taxonomy): Eukaryota > Metazoa > Chordata > Aves > Columbiformes > Columbidae > Streptopelia > Streptopelia decaocto. The sequence continues at coordinate 65,255,712 of NC_138659.1, read as the reverse complement.
ATGGGAAGGCTGAATCATCCCTCAAAACACAATCTCTGCAAACCCTTCCAAGTGTCTGGTTTGCGTTACTATGTTGAGAGGTGCAGTGGGGAAGAGGTATTGCTGTTCAGCTCTCGTTTTCTCTCCCATGCTTCTTGGAACCCATCACCAGCTCTTGGGTGTATGTGGACCTGTCTGGAGATACAAAGTTGCCTGTGAAGAGTTGGAAAGTTGGCAAGGAGGTGTCTTGAGAAGTTAGCTTTGGTGTGGATGATGGGAACTGGAGGCAGAGTGGAGCAGGAGTGGTACAGTCTCAGTCCTGTCACCTGCAGAAATCCTCAGAAGGGCAAACTCTCAGGTCAGAAACTTCTGAAGATTTCACATTTCCTCTTCTTTGTAGCCTATTCTGGTGCTTACAGCAAAAAGTTTTTTTAATACCAAGCCTGTCTTCCCTCTTACAGTTTAAACCCTGCACCGGTTCTCCAATCCATTGGTTACTAAGGAGAGTTTATTAACAACGTTGTGATAGTCATTCACTGATATCAAGACCTTCATTATTCTTTGTCTGGGTTTTCTCTACAGGAAACAACCCTCCCAAACACACTCCTTTTTCTTCTTACAGGCCCAGATTACATTTATAACGGATCGCCCCTCTCTGCAGACTCTCTTCAACTGGTCTGTATCTCTGTGTGACGTGTGGCAGCAGCTGACATGCTGTCCTGCCTGATGTTTCACCAGAGCCATGCACAGCAGGAAGAACCCACAGCATGTCTTACGTACCTATTTATATTCCAGATTTTGTCTTTTTTTTTTTTTTCACAGCCACATATAACTTTCATTTAGTCAAACTTCCAGAAATTATGCACTTATTTTACTGATGCATTTGATTATCATTGTTTCTATGTACCATAACAGAGCATTGTGCAGAAAGATACTCAGCTGAAATTACTGATCCACTTGGGTAAGAGCTGAATTCCAGTTCTACTTTCTACAGTGCTTCTAGCCTTCCCCATGGTATCACTCTTTCATTCTCCTACCAAATATCATTTGTGATTCTCAAAAATGGACAGAGTTTATGACAAAGCTATCCCAGGTCTTGGAAGAACAGGCACAGATGGGTGGAACATGAAGATATGGTGAATCTGAATTTTCCTTTCCAAAAGGACATGTATTATCCATGACGTGTCAACCCCTGACATGGATTGTCCAGTAGAAAGTGATTCAATCCTGGTAATGACTGTGTACTGGACAGGTATTTAGATTCCTTTAATCTTAGCTTTCCCACTTAACAAAGAAATACTCCAGTGTGTTTCAAACACATGGACCCTGCTTTGAGTGGAAGAAGACACTCTGAGAGGCATTTGGGGCGAATTCAACTATCCTCTCGATGCTGTCCATATAGCAGGTGGAGGGAAGATAGAGCATTTATAAAAAGGTTACTAGAACTTGGTAAGTCATTACACCGTTTGTGAATTTTTGTGGAATCGTAACATGCTGCCATTGTGAAATATACTGCTTTGAAATTGGGTCCATCTTTTTGAAACACCCTGTATTCCTGAAATGTTATCACTAGAAACTGGTTACATATGTTCAAAGTACAATGTTGCTTTTCTTTGATAGAGGAAGCAATTGCTACCCAATCGCTATTTAAACATTATGAAATCAGCTGTTGGATGCTTGTATTGCCTGCTCAAGCCTTTTCTGATTTTAGTGTTTTACAGCATTGGCTATCAAATTACAATGTAGACATTGTATTACAGTAAAATAGGCATTACAGATGCTTATTTAAAATAACCCTGAAACAATGAACTGAATTCACAATCCAGGGAAACGTTTCTGGGGATGTTAAATCCTTAGAGCATAGGGGGATCCATTAGCAAACTTAGTGATGGAGATAATTTTTTTGTTGCCTGCTAACTTACAAGAAGAAAAACAACACTTCATTAACAATTAATTAATACCTTTAAGGAACAACGCTGCAGTGGCACCCATCCCGCTATTGCTGCAAAAAGGGTCTGCAACAAGGACATCCTTGTTTTAGACACTTTTCAAGGTATTGTAACTTGATGTAGGTCTAAGTGAATAACAATGATAACAATGATGAAGCTGCGATACAGAAATTATGGAAGGAAATTCTTTTGACAGAGCTATAGTACCTTAATTTGAATAAATAAATAAAATAATGGAAGAATTGGTTTAGTGTCTCTGCAGATATCAGAGATATTTTATGCCCTGTTCTGGCTGTGCACAACAGACAGAACATTGTTGCAAGACGAAGATGTCCGGTCTCTTGGCACGGTGCGGGGATAAGCAACCCCACAATGACTCTTTTACAAACCCTGCTATTGCGCTGCATGAAAGCAATTGGTTTGGAAACGGAGGGGGGTGATATCAGCAATGGGAAGGGGGGCTTGGAAAGAGACCTGTGGCTGAAGGGAAGCCAATGAGCAGCCCAAGAAAGGATGCTGAAAAGTAAAACCCTGGCAAACCTGCTCTGACTTGAAGTGAAGGCTATTCGAAGTTGAGGTCAGCTCAGAACTCCAAGGACTTAAATAGGACCTCTGTGTTCCTTCAAATGGAGGCGTTTATTGATGTGTGACTTTATTTGTAGTTTGTACGTTCAGCTCTGGTTACAGACACAGATTCTGGTTTATCCTTTTCCACTAGGCTGAAAAGCCTTCAAGTATTGAGGATTTTCTCCCGTGAAATTAACATGATCAAATAATTTGTTTCCTTTTTGCTCGATTAAAAAGCTCAAGGGTTCGAGGTCTCTCATTGTGAAGAGTTCTCCTCAAACCTTGGGTATTTTTTATTTTTTTCTTTTTGTGCTTTCTTGTAAATGTCCCTATACCGCCTTTTCAAGAACTGGATACAGTAACTTTATTTTGGTCTTGTCAATGTCATAGAAGAAATTGTACATCCCATTCTTTTACTGCACTACCTTACTGGCAGCACATATGTAATTACTTGTACACTTTGCCTCCCACCTCCTCTACAGAGCCTTCGTTTTCCAAGATAATTTCCCACTCTTCGCATACGACTCCACCCCTAGGACCATGAATTTAAAACTTTGCATTTGGTACAGTTAAATGAGTTTTGTGCTGACTAGTTTGAAATAAGCTGATTAGCTGATGAATTTTCCTGCATGGCCTTCTTTGCCTTATAGTATGCTTGTGAGACACTGGTATAGCTCACATGGATCTCCTGGCTTCTTCCCACGATGCTACGTGAGTTATCAACTACCTTTAGGACAGATTATGTTGTTAAAGCATCAACATGGAGTCTCTTCACATTTTAAAGGTTTGCCAGGTCAAGATGAGAAGACTGGAGAATGCAGTCTGGGAGAAAGGAGGTAGAGGACTGAGCAACTCTTTGTAGAGAGGTATTTTTCTTTTCCTTCCCAGATATTACTAACTAACGTTGCCACGTCTGTGGTAATGCTGTGTTTTCTGACCCGTCCACCACGTGAACGATGGGTGTTTGCCAAAGGAGGAGGGGCGGAGGTGCATGAATTGTACCTTTGCCCATGCAAATCTGAGATCATTGCCACTCAGTAGCTGAATGCTACTGAAGCTCGGCAAAACATAGACATACACCGGGTAGTGCAACCATTTTAATAGAAACCTCGTCACTGGATCCCCTCCTTTTTCACACCGCGATCATCAGAGAACAGCAGAAAGAACTGTGTTTTTCTGGGATGGACACAGCAGGGTCTTGTTAAAGCCCCCTGCCCTCACGTTGTTACAAAGTTGCAGTTAAGCGCTGGACACCAGGGCTGGCATGCACTTGCTTCATTTGCATCCTTACAAACAATAATAAAATCCCACCCTCACCCTTTTGTTTGTTTGTTTGTTTAAATCTTTTTGCATTCTTCACCTCTCTGTGCTCAAACAGCGGTTTCATATCGTCCCACCGCTCCCCTGGGCAGCGCACGGGCCCTATGTGGAAAGCTGCTATGTGCAAATCTTGCGGAAGGGTTTATTAAACATGCACACACCTGCAGCAAATGCAGGGAGCGGAGCGGGATGGGAATCCCGGCTCACCGGGGCGAGACCCCTGACCGGCTGGGGTGCGGCGGGAGCTCTCGGCATGTCCGTGCCTGGTTGAGGGCGGCTGGCACAGGGTTACGAGGACAGATGTCTCCCTGGACAGGCGGCCCGTTGGTGGGTTTTTCCCCTCCTATCCCTCCCGCGGCCATGCCCGGGCTGGGGTCAGGAGCCCCGGGGCTGCCGGGCGCCGGTGCCTGCCCGCGGGCTGCGGTGCCGCCGTGCCCGCACCCTCGCACATGCTCACTGGGGCGCCGCGGGAGTCTGGGCATGTGCAGAGCGGGCCGGGCCGCTCGCCGCGCCCGCCGCGCCCCGGGGCTCCGGCCGCCGCCGCCCGCCCGCTGCCAGGTGAAGCCGCGCTAGGTGGGGCGGAGCGGAGCGGAGCGGAGCGGGGCAGCCGCTGGTCGGCGGCGGGGCAGGATGAACAGCTCCGACGAGGAGAAGCAGCTGGAGCTCCTCGCCAGCCTGAAAGACCAAGGTAAGGGCGGGCGGCGCCGTCACCGCCGGAGAGAGCGGCTCCCCCTCCGCGGGCCCGGGCTCGGCCGGCGGGGGGGCATCGGGCGCGGCCTGCGAGCGCTGGGGGGCGGCTGTGGCCTGGGCGGCCCCCGCCCCGCCGGCCGTTCTGCCCACGCAGCGAGAGAATAAAAAAAAAAAGCCTGAACAAAATAAATGGGGGGGAGCGAAACGGCTTCCCGGCTGCCTCGCCTCCCCGCAGGTGCTCTCGGCTGCAGCCGGGTGGGCGTCGCGGCGGGCGATGGTGGGTTGGGGTGGGCGCAGGAGGCCGAGGTGCAGCAGCACATGGGCTGTCGCTGTCAGCCCGGCCCGCCCTGCCCAGCGCTCAGGCTGTGCGCTGGTAGAGGGTGCACGGCTGACGGTTGGCATTGGTCTCTTGGGTGGCTGCCCGCCATCTGAGGTGCTGCTTTGGGACGGTTCTAGGGGGTGAAAGTCTGTTTGCCTCATGGTTCCACTGCAGAGCTTCTCATGGAGTACCTGGCTGTGCCTGACTTGGTGTCGTGTCCCATCTCCCGCGCTGCCCTGCAGGATGCGATACAAACCCAACCCACCAAACACACTCTGTCCATGCAAACTTCCCGCCGATAGCTCGGGGCTCGCCCTGATGTGCCCTAAGTTTCTGTAGAGCCTTTGTGCTTCCAGTGCAAATGAAAGGAAGTGCTTGTCCTCAGCTGTTTTGGTTCCCCCTGTGAGTCATTCTTGGTGCTTTTCTAGGGAAGTCCAGTGTTCCGGTTTTGTAGATGATCAGCTTTGTGAGCGTGTACTTTGGCTGGAAAACGAAAACGTATTTCATCTTCTGTAAGGAAGGGGTGTAGGAAAGAGCTTGGATGCTCAAAAGGCAGCCCAGTTTTGAACTTCCTGTGTCAGTCTGTCCCCAAACCACGTTGGTCCAACAAAGTCTCTACCTTGTCTAGTTCATTAGGTAGGCAACATTTGAAGAACCAGCATTACCAGCTGTTGGAATTGGGGACATCTGCTTGTGATCATGCATCAAGTGGTTGGCATGCTGCCTGTCTCGCAGCTCCATGGGCAATAGGTACAGAGAACCAATGCTGTGATTCACAGCTGGTGATTCCCACCGCCGCGTTCTCTGCTCTCCTGGGAGCCTGGGGGAGCTTCTTTGGAAATGACCTGTTGGACAAAGTTGTGTGAGAGAGTGAAATTATAGAGGTGTGATCAGTGCCCCTTTTTCTGTCATTATTTCTGATCATAAATGTGCTTGGTCACCTTTGTTGTATAGCAGAAGCTTTTCTTAACCAAATTTCAGCTGGATATTTATGAACTGTTTATGACCTGCTTTGACACTTCTTTTGGCTGTTCTGCATACTCAGCATTGTAAATTCATGATGACCAGCTGCACTGCATAGATTCCGACTTAGAAGGATTTCAATGGGTGTAAAATTCATTATAATCTTATAGGTGTGTGTTTTGATAATATGGGGCTAAAAATCTGGGGTTTTTCCAACTGTGACTGCTTCTCTCTAGTACTTTTGGCTCCAGAGGAGTTGTCTTTGCCCACGGGGCACAAGGGGCTATAACAAAATGACAATAATCAGTTGCAAAAAAGACAAGTTTGGGTTATTCTTTTAGAGAAATCCTGGCCTCTTGAACTTGGTTAGATTGGGGCTTCCGTTCTGATGCCAGAAAGTCTTCTGCTCCAGTACAATGAGTATCCTTTAATGTCTAATGAAATTTTATGGGACTGCAGGAATTAGTTCAAGGGAAAGTTACTGTAACTTGAGGACTGGCTGTCCCAGATCCGCTGAAGGTGTTGAAACAGAAACTGTACTCGGCAGACTCTCCAGTAAGGCGCTGCTCTTGGTGGATGTTTGTTCTCAAATGTAGCAGTTGTATGTTATTGAGTGGTTAACAAATGTTTTTGTAATCGAATGCCTGGCAAGGAAGTTGTTTTATATGGGTGAAAAGTTACTCAGTGTAAAACTTTTGAAAATGCTCTTCTATATACTGTTTTGCATCTGAACCAATACAAAAGTATGATAGCATACCATAGTTAAATTATGTTAACTGACAAGTCTGAGGTGCCCAAAGCAAAGAATCTAAGTGATGAAAAGGTAGAGATGCATAAAATTGTCGTAACAGTAATGACCTAAATATTGTTACTGTAGGTAAATTTGCTTCTTCTTTATATACTGTAATTTGAATATATAGATTTCCTCTCCATTCTTATTGATAACAAAGCAAGACAATTTTACATGCTAACAACTTTCCTCAAGTAATTTTAGGATGCTCTGGTAAACAGAGGCAGTATGAAAAGAGGAAGAAAAGCTAGTGGTTTATTTTTCCTCTTTACTGCTTCCACGTGTAGATAACAGTATTACTTGGAAGTAAATGCAGTTGGTCTCTGAATATTTGGGGTAGTGGGTGAACATACCTGTCTTTATTGCATTCAAAATGGCATATGGCTTCAGATTACTGTAATGTTATGGTCTGTAGTCAGGTTTCTGAAAACCATCCATTGATTTGGAGGGATTTCAGAGAACATTAGTTTAGTAGCCATTGTTTGGTTTCTGTTTCAGGATGTGTGTTTTTAGTCTTGAGAAACTTGCCTTGACACCAGGTAACTAAACTGTCTGAGAAGTGATCTGAAAGGCAGAGGGGAAGGCAGACAGCCGCATACGTGGCTCACGGCTGTCGTGTTTCTACGGCTGCTTATACTTTTTTTAAGCAAGGTCGGTAGCTTGGACCTGGGGCAGGTGTTTTGTAGCTGCCCGCTCAATTCTCAGTGGCAGCTGTGACGCTGACTGGTGTCTGGACAAATTTGCTCGGCTGTTTGGCAGAGCTCTGAGTGGTGACAAGGACACTGAAGCTTGTCTGTGTGCAAGATACGCTTATCTGTCACCCACGCTGAATTTTCCAAGTCCTGTGTGTTAGACTCAGATACCTGATACTGATCGTTCTTTGCTTTGCTCCATTACCAAGTTTAAGGTGAGCATCATGAAGAAACATGATCTCTGTATTGATGATATTTAGGACTTAAAAGTATTGTTTGTGGTTTAATCCTTTCTGGTATGGCTCAGTTTGATAAAGCTGATCTGCTATAAATATTAGTATTACCTGACTGTACCCTGAGTGATATTTCCAGCAGCGCATGTTTCTGTTCAACTGGCCCTTATAATTCCTGTAAGTAAGACTTAAAATTGAAACAAAACCAAATCAGGTGGCAAAACCTTGTGTTGTCAGTGGTTGATTGTAGAACCTGAGGAACTGTCTTAACAGCTGCTTCATACCAGGAGCTGATTACCTGCGTGGAAGGCTGCCTTGTTTGTCTTTGGTTTTATTTGCACTGCTGGTACTGTGCCCTTAAAGGCAGAGTCGTCTTCTGCTGTGGTCACTTCTGCCTTCCCTTGAAAACGGGAGTCAGCAAGCAAAACGTCTGGAGTTTTAAACCAGGTGAAATTACACTTCAGCTGCCACTGTCGTGGTCATGTTTCTGATCGCTTTGCTAAATTGGCAGTGGTTAATGACTACTGTTAACTATGCATATACTAACCAGGTTTATATGGCCTGGATTTTCTTCATCAGTTTTAAAGATCTCTTCTTGCTCTGTGTTTGTTGGCTGGATTTGATGAAGTGTGATGATTTCTGGTCTCTAGTCCCAAGCACTGAAGCTCTGTGTGATTCTTTTGGTGTTAAGATCTATCTGATCTCTCAAAAAAGGGGAAAAAAAAGACAGAAACTTTGAATAAGGGAATACCATATATCTTCTAAGGAAAACGCTGCCAATCTGACAGCAGTATCTTGGAGTGTACTTTTTAAGTATATGTTGTTGTCAAGATCTTAATGTGATTTGACAGATTTATTCTTTGTTACAGAGGGGTAATTTTTACTGCCAGAGGAATTTCTTTGTTTAGGGTAGGATATCTTGTTGGCTGCTGTGTTCGCCTCTGTAGTCATCTTTTCTATAGATTTTTTTTTTTCCCAGATACCTGTGTATGTGGGCGTTCACACACAACAGTCATCATTCCCTGGCAGAACCCACCCTGCTGGAGTGTTTTCTTCATTTATTAGAGTTTGAAAGTGTTTCCCACTTCAGTTTCTTGTGTTGAACCACATCAGTTTTTCAGAAAGCTGTGAAGGCAAATCTGGTGCCGTGAGCTTAGTGGTTGGGCTTTATCAGGCAGTGGTGGTTTCATTTCCCTGCCTGGTTTCCGGGAAGCTGTAAGACTGCAGGATGCAAATTTGGGGTTTCATTAAAAACAAACAAACAGAACCTTTGTACACACTTTTACAGATTTGAGCAAAATCGAAACGTGGGAATACAAACACAGGGTCTGACTTAAAATATTTGTACTTAATGCTTACCTTTGAATACCTACACACATGATTTTTATTTGTTTGTTTTTTAAGAACTGTTTGGTAATTGAATCTTGTAGGTGTCAGCTAGTGCAACTGACACAAGACCAAAATTTTGGTTTGGCCACCTAAGCTTTAGGCCTAACAATAGATTTATATATTCTGACTCAAGATTTGGAGTAATTGTAAAGTAACGGGTATAATGCCATCGCATACGTTCACCTTTACACGAGTCCATACGCTCTTGTTCCTCAGCTCCGCCTCTGTAATGATTATCCAAACCTGCAAAAAAACAGGTGTTAATTTACTTCTACCAATAAAACATTACTTCATTAGTATAGGTTGTTTTATCTGCAGTGAAGGACTTCTTGTGCTGTCAGCTCTTTCTCCTGCCTCTCCTGGCAAATACGAGCCTGGGCCGTAGTCTAGAAGAACAGTGGGATGACACTCGCTTCCTTTGACAGCTCTGCTTGCTTTTTGATTAAATAAATAGGTTTGAAATGCCGAAGTGGCATTACTTGTTGATCTGGCATGGAAGGGCTCTCACTCTACTTGAAGGCCACCCTGGTTTACATTGTAAATGCTAAAGTATATACATGTAGCATTTTAAAGTTTGTGGGTTTTTTATAATTTGAATTTTTTAATATACAGCTTTAGAAAGGGGGTTGGTGAATTTTTTATTACAAAGAGTAGCAAGGGCCTCACCACCTCACTCTGTGTAAATGAAGCTGTCTTTTCTGTTGTTAACTATGAATTATAGTCATCGTGTACTTTTGCCTTTATGACCTTGTTTCACTAATAAGTGCTTTTTAGCCATAGTAAGTATCTGATATCTAAACCATCTAATTTAGATAATACGTATCTTCTGTTAGCAAATGCAGGTTCGGGAGACACAAGTTTACGACTAAAAATCAAAAGACTAAAATATAATTAAAGGAGCTTCTGTATACGAAGTTACCTACTTAATTTAATACAGATAATTGCATTGATACATGTTGACAGTCCCTTTTGGCCAACTGGGCTGGTGAATGACCATGGTTATGTTATTAAGGAGCATTCTGTGTTAACTCATGTTGCCTATTTTGTTGTTTGACTGCTTTAAAACAAGAGCAGGGTTGGCAGGGAATATGTATTGGGTGGGTTAAGAGCTATAGCCCAAATTATTCTATTCCATTTTCTGTCTTTTTACTCTCCTTAGTCTTGGAAGTGTAGTGTTGCTCTTATACTGCATGAGGGTAGCCTGAAGCAATGGAATGTGATTTCTGTCCTGATAAATTGTTCATATAACACTGCTGTATATCAGGAATAATTTTATTAAGGATAAACTTAACATCAGACAGGAACAGTATCTCAAGAGATCTCTGATACATATTTATTATAGTTCTTCAGGAGGCGAATGAGTAAAACATTTTTACTATCAATATATGCTACAATAATGAATCTTTGAGAAAATGATGTATTGTTCTAGAATTTTAGTAGCACCTTTTGTAAAGCATCCTCACATGTTTGTTTCTTTCACCACTGATTTATTGGAAAGACATATCTTTATTCTAGGGTAACGTACATATGTAATAATCTGAACAAGTCATGGTGAGATGTGGCAAGTTTTGAGATGCTCAGGTGCTGTTGTTTATATTGTGCGAGAGCCTTCGTAGGTTGAGAAAATATAGTCCTGTCTCTCAGAGAAGGTTTAGGGAAGTCCTTGTACAACAGCATTTATGGCTTGTCAATCTATGAAGGAGTGACAGTGATACCCCCTATTTTACCAAGAGGTTTTACAGCTAAATAATCTATGTGGGGTTTGGAACATGTGAAGTGTTACCTGGTGCTGCTGGTATTAGTTGTTCTAGGGTAGTTTTAGGGCAAAGGGATCATTGTCACCTTTATGCCATTTAGTGCTTCAGTGAAGGTGATGCAGACTCCTGGCTTTTTTGAGATGGCCTCAAAACTTCATTGTACATAAAACTGTTGAAAAACTTCATATAAAAACTTCCCAATAAACCCCCAATGTTAAAAAATGCACTGACTTTTCAGTTACATTTCAAAACCTTTTCTGTCTTTGCAGATAATCTGATATACAGCAGAAAATGTGTGTAGTCTTTTTTTAAACTATTATTTCTGTTTCCAGGCCTGATAAAAGCAGCAGTTTCTTTGTTAGATGTAGTGTTTAATAAATCCATATCCAAAAATCCGAATGATGGGATCTGTATGGGTGGATCATGTAGAGGTTGCCATCCACAAAGAACAATCTTATTTTAAGAAGCCAGGTCCTTGCCATTCATTAGCTGTATTCAGGGAAGAAGTAATTTTTTCAGTGACAGGAAGGGGGTGGGCACGGTAAAACGGTGCTAAAGAAAAGGTGTCTGAGTGTGGCATGAAGGAGCTGATTTTGTGGAACACGCCATGGATCGCCATCCACGGTAAAAAGGGGAAGAGTTACCCTGGCCAGGCAGTTCCATTCCCAGTCTGACACAGGTGAGCCCTTGCTGGGCTTTGCTGGAGCATTGTGTAAGTTCAAGTCCTTGTTTTTTGGTAACCTGTTCTTGTATCCATGCCTTGAGGGCTGATGATTCAGAGTCCTCTGTTCACAGAGTGTGTAAGAACTGTCAAGGGTGGGGGAAACCTATATTTATGTTTTTCAGTCGTTTATAAAGTATTGAATAGCAAGTATGAGTTTGCCTTAGAGGTGAGCAAACACTAGTAGTTTTTGAGTATGAAGAATCTTGAATTGTATCTATTGATACAGTTTTTGTTCCTTTTCTTGTATCTGGATGCTAGAAATCTCTTCCCTTGTTTTCCTGAAGGGAACAGGGAAATGGCTTAGAAGTGAAACAGTGATCAAGAGGTACAGTTTTTACATTGCTGTGTAGGAACCATGTTGTTTCACTTTAGGTGCCCTTAGAGAAACTGCACCAGCTGGTTTCATGCCTGTTCATCTACCTGTTGTTTTTTTTCTGCTTCTTGTGTATGGGAGGTGGGTAGGTAAGGAGAAGTGGGGACAAAGTAAAGCGATGAATGTAAGACCTTGGTGTGGGGATGCAAGGCACATTTTTAAGAAACCTTGTTTTGTTTGTTCCACTCTCTAGATACGCATTTTTACTTGGATGAGCAGGAGTGAGGATTTTTTTCCATGTGTTTAAATGGTTAGATCTTCTATGAGTTTGCGTGCGGACTGTGACTTTACTTTCAGTGGTTTTATTTAACTTCTTATCTTTGAGAGGGCTGGAACTTTTTCAACACTTGCTGGTCACAGCAGAGCTGAGTTTCTGGCTAAAAGGTTTCTAGTTTTCCGCAGTTTCCCTTTCTAGTTAATATAGTTAGCAGGGTCTTGCCATTTCCCCATCGCTGGTCAGGACACACAAGGAGCAGAACCCTGTGCATTGAGTTACTAGCCCAGTAGCTAATACTGCTGCCTATATGGCAGACTTTGTGTACCTCAGTCCTGCATCTCTAAAGTGAAGTGATCTTGGGGAAAAGAGGAATTAGGATAATTGGAGTTTTAATATCTGAGGTATTTCTGTGCTGCTGCTGAAAGTAAATAGGCAAGCAGAATAGCGATGCTTGGGGTGAGTTGAGTTAGTTTTATTTCAACAGGCTTTAAAATGCTGGGGAAGGAGGAGAAGAAGGATGTGGCAACAACGTAAAGTGTAACTTTATTCCTAAGAGCTTCTTATTTGGAAGAGTTTAACTATCTAAAGCTAGAAAGGGCTCGTAGGTTTTCAGGTGGCTAATCTACCAGACTCTACATATTCATGTCTTCAGATATAACATTAGTCACGTTAGGTTTAAGACAAAACTCCAACATCTCTGCTATCATCAGCTCAAAACTCTATATTCATATCCTTTATCTAGTTTAAATTAAGTTGGCTTGAAATAACATCTGTATGTCAGTGTAGCTTCTGTGAGGTGCAAGAAAAAAATGAGGAGATACTAAGGGGCTGCAAGAAGACGTAATGTCAACAGCCCTGTCCTTTTATTCTTGCAGTATGCATCTTGTAGACTGAAAAATGTTCTTTTCTAGCAAGGTTTACTCCTCTGAGGTTTGGAAGTGTATTGGGCTTCTTTCTAGTGACAGTAAAATTTCTACTGTCTCAGGTGCCAAACAGCCCACATGGGACACACTGAAAGAAAAGTAGAATTAGGAAGTCGGGGCAGCAATGTCACGTCCCTAGGGTAGTAAAATGAAAACTTTAAGAAGGGCATATAAAAAATACACTGGAAGCTTCATTGGTAGCTGATTGATTGTGTCTGTGTATTATTTACTGGTTTGAAACACTTGGGCATCCAGCGTCCTGGAGGTTGATCCCTTCCCTGCTGATCCCTGCAGCTGAGTTCTTGTGTGATCTTGGGTAAATCAGACAATCTTTTCATGTCTCCACTGTGGAGTTTAAAGCAAAAAAAATCTCTCATAGGACCCTAGCTGGAAGAAAAAGTTAATAAATAAATGAATAAATAGAGGTGCTCAGCTACTATGGAGTACATACATGTAACAGTATTGTGTTAACCATGCTTTCTAGCATTGATCTGTAACCTGAGCCAGTGTGGGTTTAAAATGGTAACTGCGAGCCTGCACATTCACCTTGTAATTTTTGAACTCGGTCAATAAGGTTGTTTAACTCTCCATTGATCAAAAATTGATTGTTTTGGGAGCCACCATCTTTTTCAGACGCTTTCCAATTACTTCAGTTCTAAAAGAATATCCAGTTCATCCATAGGCTATTAATGAAGTTTGTGACCCATGTTACTTAAGAAGCCTGTGTAGATAGCCAGAAGAGCTTTACAGTGAATGAAGTGGAGAGCTCATTTGTGTAAAGGAGGTGCTGCAATATTAACTTTTTTCTTTATTTTTTTTTTCTTCTTGTATAGCAATTGGCGAATATGAAGAGCTTAGAGCAGAGAATAAGAAAACGAGAGAAGAGGTTTGTATCTCTTGATTATTTCTTTAATACTAAAATGCTAAATACCTTATTGACTATGGGAGGTTGTTGTCTGCTTTTGTGAGCTCAGCTGGTTACTTACAACAGTCTCACTCGTAAGTACTGCTTGTATACCTATACGTGTGAAGGAGCAAGGAATGCAACTCCCAGCAGCTATTCTAGCTGTCCCACTCCAGAAAAGTTGCTATAAATATATATATTTTAAATGAGTGGTGCTGTCACCTGTTTGCATATGGTTACGATGTGAGCATAGACCAACTCAAGTGTTTAGATGTTATTAGGAAAATTTGTTTCTCTTGGATCTAAACCTTATTTTATTACAACTTGGTTTGCACAGTGGAAAAGAAAATAAAACAACTCCCCCCTTCACCCAGCCCCCCTGAAAATTCACTATGTAGGAATATGATTTCTGAAGAGATTTGAAATCTTTCTCCCTGCCCCACCCTCCCAAAAAACCCGCAGCTTTTAATAGGAGAGCAAGATGTCTTGTCTCAACTTGCAGAATGGCACTGCACCATAGAACAGATTTGCAGCATTATCACATATCCTTCTGGGAAATCTGTGCCTGTCCAACTTGAAAAGAGCCTTTTAATGTGTAGGCTGAACTTCATACGTTACTGCAGGCTTCATTTTTTAATGTTCAGAGATACTTCAGTAGAGAAATAATGACCACTTTCTAGATTGTTCATTGTAATGAGGATGCGTTTTCTTCCAAACAGTAAAATGAAGTGAGTGTGATAAGGTAGATCTTGCCACCCAGGACTCTTGTTCATTCAACACACTTGATTTCCATGAGGAAGCCAACAGGAACTCTGAGAGATTTGATGGCAGTGCTGTGTTGCATAAATCCTCATCAATGTGCAAAAGGTTTTTAGCAGGTATCTGCCAAAAGAAACTGTGGCCAGTAAAAGCCTCTTATCAGTTCTAGATAGTGATGAAGGCAGAGGAGTCAGTGCTGTGCTGTGTTGTGAACAGAAAATTGTCTTTTCTCCCGTATTAGTGAGATGAAGATGCAAGAAACATGTTGGTTTTCAAATCCCTGTTAGCTGCCAAGGCATGTAGGTTTAATTTGGCTTTTTTGTGAAGTCATTTCTGAAGGGTCATGTTTAGTCCACTTGTTATAAATGTTGCAATTAAGGCTGTATTGGGAAGACCTTGTCCTTAACTACTTTCTCATTATTAACAAAACCTTGAAGCTTATCTTCACATTATGGGTCAGCAATGATTATCTGTATTTCCACCGAGGTCAACGTTTTGTGCTCCACTCCCTCATAGCCACTGACCTTGTCTTTTTTACTGTGCTTGTTGCTGCGTTCCTGCTCTGCTGCCCTACCCCTGAGCCTCAGATATCCCAGGGAGTCTGACCTCTGGTTTTGCTGCTTAGAAGATTTGGGCAGTTCATCTCCTAGTGCTCAGAAGAAAAGGAGAATGAAACTGAATTAGATCGAGAGTCCATCTAGTCTGGTATCTTGTCTCTGACAGCATCAGAGAGGGTGAAGTGTAGAACATGTATAGCAGCTCCACAGACGACTATTCTGGTCTCCAAACCACTTGCAGCCTGGGGACTTCCTCAGCTCTGTGTGGTTCTGTGTGTTCTGCTCTCTCTTCCTTGAATTTGTCCCACCCCAGGAGTGCCCACCGCGTGAAAAAGTGGCTCCCCAGCTTCACCCTGAACACACATCCTGCTGGCTTGGGTGTTTCTTCAACAGAACTTTGTTTAGTTTTGGGGGGGGCAATGTGGAGGCTTTTCTTGAGCTGCATTTTTATTTAGAATTTTTTTTCTTCAAAAGCAATGAAGTTTTTGTGGCCAAAACTGTGATGAAATGAGATGTTCTGAGGTTGTTTCTTGCATTCTGCTGCTCTTTCTTCCTTGCTCCTCTCCCTCACAAGGCTTTTTTCCTATAACTGCATATCTCTAGCCACTCCTGTGTGTTTCTTCTGAAGGTTGGTATGATGTTTTTCAGAATACTTGCGTAACAGCTGAAAATCCTCCAACCCTGAGCACATGAGGATTATATCCCCAGTCCAGCAAATTAGTTAAGCACGTGCTCAGGGTTGGAGGATTTTCCGTTGTTACGCAAGTATTCTCCATCCAAGAGGTGTACTTGTGTAAGCAGTCCTGCTTAATTGTTTAAGTGCTTGGATTCAAGTGTTTAAGTGCATTTCTTCTACAAAAAAAGAATCTACTGATACCAAGTTAATGGTTATGTTTGCTTACAGTGCCAATACTGGAAGAAACTATTCCTTGTGTTACTGCAGGGCTGGGTAATCCTGAAAGCTCCTTAGCATCTCTCTAACTTGGTATCTGAGTTTATGCTTTGCAGGATCAAACCTGATATTGGAGGAAGTAGAGCAGGGACTGTCACTGCCTGGGGATCTGGGAAGTTTTGGAGAACTTCTGTTCCAATTTCTGCCACTGTCTGTCAGTATCAGTGTAAGCAAATGGCTTCCTCTTTATTAGTTGTGGTCACATAACTGCGTCGATAGGAGGAAGAGAGAATTAATTATTTTAGAAAAAGACCTGCAGACTATTTGTGGGAAGTACCACATGGGAGTAGTTAGGTGGCAGTCTGTGTGTATGTGCTCTTGATGCACTTGGTTGGTATTTTTTTCTAACTCACCACTACACTTTGGTTCTGAAACATGAGCTGTATCATGGGGAAATGATCCTAGTTTATGTTACAAACAAGGAACTTAAAATAAGATGTAGTTTTAACTTTTGAAAATTTATGCTCTTTGTTCCGTATTTTTCCTTAAGATTAGAAAGTAAATTGACTTTTACGTAGGCTACTTTCTTCAAAGCACTGCTGCTTAAAAAGGGTGCTAATAACCATGAAAATTCAGGAGCAAAATGTAAAATCTCTGCACAATGTCTCTTCCTCATTGCCAAACTGACAATTTGGAGGCCTCTGGTGGGGTCTCTGACAAAAATAATGCAGGCTTTTTATTTTTATTAGTATTTTTAAATACTTTCAAAAACTGGAGCAAAAATGACATTGGCAGATTACATCTCTTAGGTCATCCTTTTAATTGAGGTAGCTGACTCAACCAGTCCCCAAAAAATAGATAAGTAACATTCAGTTGCACACAAATGTGGATAACTTAATGTGCAGTTCTGACATATTCAGAGTCAGATCATGAATAAATATTTGACTACTTGCTAATCAGACAGAAATGACTCTCAATACTGGTTTTGACAGTGTTTTGTCATGCTGCCAGTAGGGGGAAAAAAAAAAAAGCAAGACAGCTTTCCCAAACAGTAGGTGTAATACAGTGTCTCTGATACATCATTCATGGTGTTCGCTCTGATAAAGCACGTGTATAGAGTGGATTATATGTTTTGTCACCAAATGGGAACGGAGAAGGGGTTCTGCCTCAATGACATGCTCATTCTTTCTGTAAGCAGAATATAACAAATGTCAAAGGATACTTTTGAGCATTGTACCAAACTCATAATTTTAGAACAAGCATTAAATCTGCATAAATTTCACAATCTGTGTAAACGGGAAAGAATGTATCTTGTGTTGCTTAGCAATGGCTTAATTGACTATATGGCTACTACGTGAACTTCTTGCATCTTAATATCTGGGTGGAACAATCTCTTTCTTGTTTTTGCCCTTTGAAGGCCTTTTACTGAAGTCAGTAGGAGCTGATGTGCAAAATAGTTGGCAAAAAAAAGAGAAGCCTGTTAGAAGAGAATAGACAAAAAAAACCCCAGGCCGCCCCAGAATTAGTGGCAAATTAGGCTGATGGGAGCGGGTGTGTGGAGACCTGTGTATCCTCAGGCTGGTTGTGACTTCCCAACGTCACATTGTAGTGTCAGGTTCACCTACTGGTGTGGAACTACCCCGGAATTGTGCTGGATCACAGTACAGGCCAGGTTCATGGACTGCTCTTCACATCCCCATACATGCGGTGTTTGGTTTGAGCGCTGAGCTTTGGTGTGGATGTGATTTACTTGTCATTAATCAGCAAATCAGCTCTCTGTGCCATGAATGAAAGTATCACCTCATAGGAGGCAAAACTCTGGAACTCCTGAACTTGCTCCTGCAAAGATGAAAAATCATAAGGGGATATTCACAAAATGAATTTTGGAAACGGAACTGTTGTTTGTTTCTAGAAATACAAATGCAATGTGGTGTTGTTTCCAAGAAATGATCATTGATGGCTATAGCTAGTTCAGGAACTGGAATGGGAATATTGTCTGTTACCTTTTGTTTTATTTGGATAATGGTGCTATAAATATTTGACTAAAAATATAGTAAAATTATATAAACACTTATTTTCCTCAGTGGAGAAGCTGGAACTTTTAACAAAATAAAAACAGAGAAACGACTGACAATCCAGGAGTTACTGGCTCTTTTTTTTCATTTGAGGGTACTCTTGAGTACGGACTTATCTGTTAATGCTGACAAGTATTAATGCTTTTTACTTTTTCAAGTAAATACTTGAAAACTGTTTCTCCTCAAGAGCTGAAGGTGCTTGAATGTGAAAAGTAAACGGTAGATTTTATAGTCATGCTATTTGCCTTTTAACATTTAGGTTCAGTGATATTCTTGTCAATTAACAAATCTACTATATACGTCTTTTTGCAAAATGAGGTGGTTGTGAATTTTGAAGGCTTCTGTGCAGCTTTTTGAGACCGGCTGACACTTGTAAATCTTGATATTTTAAAACTTTCCTGTTTTAAAGGTAATGTCAGTTTATTTTAAGGGGTATCTTTTTATTATGAAACTTAATTACTTTACATAAATATTTTTTGTTTTCCTAAATTTCCAGTTTGATGCAGTACAAGTAGTTAAAGACAATTGCAACTTTTGCTGCTTCTTAGCTAGTTTGGAGATAAACTATTTTATTCGGTAGGACATATAAGAGCTCTGCTTGCACAGGTTTGATTACAAGACAAAAGGCAAAGTGCTTTCCATTGATCATTTCAGCGAGAGCAACAATCTCCCGCTCTTCTTTTCTTCCTGCTCTTTCATTCTGAAGCACAGTAGCAGTGAAAGGAAAATATTCAGAAAGCTGCGCCTTGGAGCAGGAATTGCTCTGCAGAGACCCCAACCTGCAGCCCTGATTGCGCACGGAAACACGCGGAGCTGCTGGGAGAAAAGTCGCCTTGCCGCGGCCCAGATGGAGCCCTGTCTGCAAATAGCTCTGGAGGTGAAGTGGAACAGGTCAGTTAGCATCCCCAGGGAAAGCTGTGGAGGATTTCGAAAGGAGTTTTTCCTACCCTTGGGACAGGGAGTGTACAGCATCCTCCACATCGAGGTTTCCATCGGTAGGAAAGTGTCTCCTTGACTTCCACAGGCAACAGATCAGCTCCTTAAAGCGCTAATCTTTCTGCTTTTTAAACCGAGCCTTAGAAGCGCTCGCTCAGTGTGCCGTGGGCTGAAAGCTCGCAGCGTGCAGAAAAAGCAGTGGGTGAAGGATGCCAGTGTGGTTACAGTGTGTCTTGTAAAATCTGAAGAGGCAGCAGCTCCCGCTGATCCCCCTTTTGCAGCGGAGCTGTGCTCTGCAGGAGCAATCAGAAATACTTTCTTTCTGCGCCTTTTACTGCCTTCTGCTCTTAGACTGCGCTTCTGCCAGTAAGGTAAGGCAAATTTTTGCTGAGGAAACTGAGAGGGAGGGCAGCAAAGCAGCAAGACTTATGCACGGATTTCCCTTCCCCAACTCTCCCGTGCGAGATTCTCTGAACAGCTTCTTTGTTAACAGGGCCGGACAAAAAGGTGAGTCCTGGTCTGGTGCCGCTTGCTCAGCACATCTTGCTCCTTCTGCCTTGTTTCACAGACCTTTACAGCAGCTGCTGACTGACCTGTCCCCCCTGCTGAGCCTCTGTCCCTTGCCTCGTCACCCCAGTGCCAGGAGAAGAGATTGCTTGATGAGTGCAGCTCCTTTTTCTCCCACCCATAGCCCTCAGCAGCACGTACAAAGCCAGTGTGGAGGCTGCCCCTGAGGTGACACCATGGGTGTCTTCCCCTTGCCCAAGAGCAGATCCTTCCTTGGGCTTCATCCAGGGTCCTCTGGAGCTGCGAGAAGGTCTCTCTTGAACTTGGCTGCCTTTGAATTGGGCTCTCCTCCTTCTTGTTACTTACCAGCAGGCTCCTTTCCCAGCTAAATCAAAGGGGGTCCTCATGTGGAAAAACTGAAAATCGAGCAAAATCAGTTCTTTTCCAATGACTGGTATCCTTGTAACTGCATTTATGTTCTAAGGAGCTCAGTCACCCAAATCTCTTGCAGAAATTAACTCCTGGTCTTAACATTGATTTATTATCGTGAACAGACACAGCCGCATGTGAGGAAGGATGTCTGGTATGCCGTGTGTGTAAGGCACGTTGTGTGCCAGTCATACTTCCCCCCCAGGTCATGTGTTTTTTGCAGTGTGGTTAATCACTGACTCTTATGAAGTTTACTCATTTCTTTGAGTTCTTTCATTTACTCACAGAAGAGCTTTTCTTAGAGAAGTCTATTTAATGTGTTTTATTCCTTCCCTTTGAAGAAACCTATCTATCGTAAGATTGCAGCCCTGTGTAGTATTAGCAGTAACCCCAAAATTAATAAAACCCAGGTGATGGGAAATCCTTAAAGTATGAAAATGAGTATCCTCCCTGCTTCAAGGCTGAAGCTTTGCTCATGATGTGATGAAGCTGAACAGCATGTCCCTGTTTATTGGCTTTGAGATTTTCCTTGCACATAGTAGGTATAGAACTGTAGGCCTCTCTTCCGCATCTATTTGTGTTAAAGAAACTAGACTTAAAGCATATTCTTGACATGCAAAGTATTGCTTGAACTGTTGTGTGGAACATGGATGACTGTTTATATCTGTTATGGATAATGTGGCTCTTCTAAAATATTTTTAGACTAGCTATAAATTTGAACATAAGTAGAACCTGCCAGTTTGATTAGGAAATACTCTGGGTAGTGAATATTTTATGCATAGTTTCTATTGATCTTACGTGACTGAGACCAAAGAGAAATGATGCCTTGATAGGCCTTTGTACATTATTGTGCCGGCAATTGATCTTCGTTACTTTTGCGTGTTGTGGCTGACTGCTAATTAAATAACTGGGATCAGTGTTTCATTTCAATTTTCTCTTCTCCTACAGTGTGACAAAATCAAGCAAGAACGAGATGAGGCTGTCAGAAAACTGGAGGAGTTTCAGAAAAGTAAGTTGATAATGTTAGTGGGGATTTTTTGGTATAGGGAATTAAGGACACCACTCTCCATACTCCACAGCAGTGTTTAGAATGCTGAGATTCAGGTCCACTTGCTGTTTCTCCTTCAAAGCCTTGTTTTAAGGAGTTAATCCAGTGAGACTTTGACCATTGTCAGACTAACTGCTGGCACAGCATTTATACACTCTGACACAGACATTCTTAAGGTGCGAAGTGGTGAAAATACAGTGGTACAAATGCAACTCCATCTCACCTGGATTCTGCAAGTGACTTTCAAAATGATACATGCTTGGATGGAGTGGGATTGGATGCTATCGCTGAGATTGACAATAACAATGATAATAATAATAACGGTAATTTTTTCATTAAGAAGTAGTAAAATTACTTTAAGCTTAGACACAACAATAAAGGTTTTTAGGATGAACTACTGTCTCTTGACAATTTTTAGAGAAAGTTTCGTCTTGTGTGGGCTGTGAGAAAGTCAATATTCAGTTTTATACTTTTATGGTAATGGTTCTATTGAAACTGCATAGTGTCTGGATGCAACAAAGCACATCTAGTGGGAGTGGAAGTATCCTAGTGGATACTTCCTAGCTTCTTAGAAGAGACAATTACAATAGGATTGTGGTCTTATTTCTGGTTTGTGCCAGTATGGTGAACTGCACCTCGAAGCATCAGAAATATGGATGAAGTTAATGCAGGAGAAGGAAACCATGTGATCTATACTTTTGTGCAACTGTGTTAATAGAGGAACTTGCTCACTTCTATTTTATAATTGTTCGGGTGATACAATTATGGAAAATAGTCTGAAATCAACTGGAATAATCTACTGCCTTAAATGATCTTAGATAACTGTTCTGTGAGGCAAGAGTGTTCTCTAAGAAGTCTAATTCCTCTGGAAAAAATTGCAGCCCGTTTTGTTTTTATTATGATACCAGGAATACCAGAGTGTGGCAGAAGATGTCAAGTAGTTAAGACTTAAAATTTGAAGTAATATTTGATGTTGTAAAATTTTATAGGTTTCTTTTATCTTCCTTTCACATTTTTAAAGGACGTACCTTGTAAACATAGTGATAAAATGCCAGGAATATTAGGATTTTAAGGCAATAATAGAGCCCATTATTTAAACGACAATATAAAAGGCAATTATATTGATGAAGAGCTACATCGGCTTTGTGTCTGTGAATAAACTTGGCCTGTACTCAGCTTCTATTTGTTCTCCTGGCATAAACACATATTGTGTGTGATTCCAGTTTAATGGGGCCCCGTTTGTATGCCAAGCAGCTGCATTTTAGGCCCTATTGCGTGATTTCATAGCTCTCTGAAAATTGGTTCTATTGAGCACAAGAGATAGAAGGTGGTGGTGGGGGGGAAAGCTTCAACACACAATCATTTCTTTTCAATTGGAGCCAGCAAGGTTGATGACAACATGACCATTGTGTTATAATGATAAGACCACTAAGGATCTGTACCTCTCATCAAGGCTTTCACACAACAGCAGATACAATTTAATTCACTGCTCTGTCAGCAGTGCTGATACCATTATGCCGTCTGTCTCCACAGTTATAATCACTGTCCTCCGAGAAATGCAGTTGAAATGATCTTGAGCAGTCAAAGAAACTCTCAATTAAGGCTGCCACTTCCAATGTGTCAGATTGTGTCTTATGCACTTGGTACAATTTTCACTTCCAATCCTGTTTATTTACAATGTCTACCAGTAATTACGCTTAACATGTCATTTAGTGAGGGTGCCCCTGCCAAGGAGATTGTTGGGTGCTGCGGTACCATTGAGTGGGAGTTTCTCGCAGTCAATGCCATCAGCGGCTTTTAGTCCCTGATGGGATGCAGTAGTAATGTTGATAATGCAAGTATCGTGCTCATCAAGTCATAATTAGATGCCACTCAAATGTGCCACTTGTAATAACAGTGTTGATTCATGTTTTCTCGGTGACTGCAACTACTAATTAGTTAAGTGGTTTTTGGTTGGCCTGCATTTGCTGTGGATTATTATTACCCCTGAAAAAAACTGTCAAGGTTAGAGATGTTTCAGGCCACTTAGTGCTGCTTTATGAATTTTAATATTGACATAATAAGAACTTTGGACAGACTTAGGAAATAATATATTTTTGTATTTAATTTGGAAAGATTTTTTTTCCCCTGAGTTAATCATAATTGCAGGTTAATTAAGTTTAAATGAACCAAGAGTAATCCCTAGTTCTGCCATGTGAGCCCAATCCTTGTTTCCTAACTTTAGCTTTGCTTGAGGCCATTAGATTCCTGTCTGTAAAACGGGAGCAGCTCTGTATCTCCACTGCTCCCTCATCCTGTCCCAAGCATTTCATGACTCCAAATTCCCAGAGCTAGGTAAAATAACAACAGAAGAGATGTGGACATGTACTACCTGAAGCTTTTCCTCTTTCAAATTAAATATAATATCTGGTACGGCACGCTTGGAGCAGATCATTTCTCCAAAGTTGGAAAAAATGGAGATAAAAAGACAACTAAAGAAAGAGATGTGGTTGCTCTGCTCTTAGAAGGTTTAATGTAATATATAGTTTTGGGGCCAAAATTTCCCAGTAGTCTGCCCTGCTCTTTTTCTTTTTTTTGGCTGATCAGATTTTGTAGAACTTGTTTCTTGCATGTGGCTACTGATTTCAGAGCAAACTCTAGTGTTTTACTGGTTTCCTATGTTATTAATGATAATGTTAGTTGACATTGACTAAATATCAATAAAGCTGCATAAATAACACTTGTTAATAGCCTAAAGTCCTGTTTTGTAGTCATTAAGATGACCTCTGGATATGAAAAAGGATTTAAGTGTCTCTCTACAGTATTTAGGTGAAAGTCTTGAAAGAGGGCAAGCAGGACTTTCTACCCTGTGGTATGAAACTAAAAGGAGACACTAGAAAAAGTCATCTGTATTTACACTATATTCTTCCAGCCTCATTCCTGCTCCAAAGTATTGTTCAGCCACAAATAGTTCTTTCTGCACTTGGAGACCCTGAGGCTGGGCTGAAAAGGAATCTGTGCTGTGAAATGACTTGCAGAATTTGGGTCGAGGCTGCTGCTTAGGCTGAGAAAGGGTGCCAGGAGCCAGCGAGAAGCTGCATCAATGGGCATGGTGCTGGCATGAGAAATGGGCAACTACTGTTGGGTTTGCTCCAGATCCCCTGTGCAATGTGGACCTTGTCACTTAGAGATGACTTTCAGCATTAGTTGAATACCTACGTACCGCTGGAGATTGAGAAGGGTTGCAAGCCAAAATGTGTATGTGCTTTTAAGCGTACCCTAGCTCACATTGGTACCCGATGTCATAAAATAAAATTCATTCTGTAACTCTTGGTCATTTCAGGAATATTGTGTAATAGGGTAATAGGGATCCTTTAAGTGCAAAGGACAGATGTGTCTCTTGCTCTTCCAGCTGTGATGACAAATACAGTAACACAGCAGTGTATACAGTCAGACTGCAGAAGATTGTGCGTGTCCGTGTGTGTGCTGGTGTCTGACAGTGAGGCTGGGTGTGAGACCACAGCGCTTATCTTGCGGTGTGCTCAACACGGGGAGACTTCAAATAACAAACAGTTTGGACATTACAGCCATGCAGTAACACACAACTTGGGTTGTTCAGCTTAGCTTGTCAAAAATCGGGCAGTGGAAGCGGTGTTGAGTTTCCATCAGGATTGTACCTGGCTGCTGTCGAAGCTGATGGGGAAGAACCAGGAGAAGGAGCTGTGCTGTGCTAATGACTTCAGCAGAGTATGTGCTGCAGGACACACTAAAATGTGGAGGTTTTGGTTGCTTAACTCTTTTCTCCATTTCCTAGTAAACTTGCTCCAGCCCTGTCCGTCCCGCAGCTTTTCTTGTACAGTGTGTTTCACAAGTGTGATGATACTTAACATACTACTTAAACCCAAAGACCAGAAGGTGCAAATAATTTTATAAGACAACTGAGTTAATATTGATGTTTAAAAATATCAGGGTCCTAATCTTCTAAAAAGGCTGTCCATACCGAATTTTCAAGAGGATTACGATGGCAATTTTAAGGGGCAGTCCTAATGGTCTCACTTTGATTCCTCAAGTGTTAATGAAATAAAGGTGATGAATAGTGATGGTCAGGGGGGCTCCTTCTGGCCTTCCTTAAGTTTATGCTGAATTCTCCAGTTCTCCCTCTGATGCTGCAGATGTGGCTTGAGAGAGTTGCTTAAAGTGATGAACCAAATGTTCCATGTTCAAAACAGTTCCTATCCATGGAGATTGTCTAAGTATGTTCGTCCCTGTATTTGAAATGCTTACATAGAATGTTAACAGAAAAAGATGTAATATTTCTGATCATGGGATGCGTGTGTCAAATGTATGTGTCAAATGCAGGAAAATACTGACTAATTTTTTAACTCTTCCCCTAGTTTCTCACATGGTTATTGAGGAAGTAAACTGCATTCAGAACCATCTTGAAATTGAGAAGACGTGCCGTGAAAGTGCTGAGGCTTTGGCTTCTAAGGTGAGAAGAATTATGGTGATTCTGTTTCATCCCATTTCTTTTTTACTTTTTTAAACTTGAGATTGTATACATGTCCCTTATATGTTTTCATATAATCTTACGGATCTGTGAAATTGTTTTGAAGTGGCAAAACCTATAAACCATATGCGAGATGTAAAATACAATCCTTCCTTGTAAGGAAAAAACATACTATTTTTAATTTAGTTTCTCTTCTGGAACACTAAGTCATGGACCAGCATCTTGGTTCCTATTTTTTATATGCATTTAGGTTAAATGGAAAACAAGTTTTAGAACTGTCCGGTGTGAGATATAAAACAATAATGAGCATTTCAGTGTCTAAATCAAATGGAAAAAGTCAACCACTGCATTACATTTCAGGTGATTGTTTATGAAAGCAAAGCGAGGGCAGGGGAAAGGTGACCTCCGCTGCTCTGTTGATTGCGTCTAGTCTGATGAATTTAGCAACTGTGTAATTTTCTATATTCCATCTCATCAGAAGTGCATTATTATTAAAGAATGTTTTTATCTCTCTGTTATATATTTTTGGTTGTGTAAAATGCATCTGAGCCACTTCATCAGAAAATGGATTACAGCAATTTTGAACCAAATTTCATTAGCAATGCTGACTGCCTTTTTTTTTTTCTTTTTATTCCCCCTCCCCTCTCCATCTACTGCCCAAAGTACATCCTTAGATATGGTAAAAATCACACCAGCAAGAAATCACTTTAATTTAGATGCATTAGCAATGTACTTTCTGGAGGTATTTACTTAATTGTTTGCATAATGACACTATATTAGAATTCATAAGATAGACAATCAGCATATAAGTAAGAAAATGAACATATTTATGCACCTTTTCTTCTTCTCTGCACTTTTCCTGTAATGCATGTCTGGGGGCAGTTCAAAGACTGGCTTTACCCCATGGGGCTGTTTTGCCAAAGCTGATTTGTTTGTTGGTGTGAGCTGACTAAATAAGGTTCCTCACACCACCCTTCCCACCTGGGCAGTTTCATTCTTTGGGAGCCAGATGAAGTTCCTGAGTAAATCTCCTGTAGTTTGGGGGGCTGAGCAAATGGGCGATCAAAGGTGATTGCTTAGGTAAAACTTTAGGCTCAGCCTAACTGTTCAGTATATCTTTTATTTCAAGGTAAATATTGGACTTCTCAGGTGCATGTTGATTTCATTATGTTGTACATCATTAGTATAAAATTGAAAGAAATTATGAGAGTGAAACATCTGTAGCAGTCCCTCTTCAGTTTTCCCTGGCACCTTGGTCAAAATAGAGATTCATGAGAGAACCTCTTCTGTATCATCCACCAAGCAGGCATGAGTTTAAGCATCCAGTCCAGTTTGTAGTTTGACACAGAAAGAATTGGTTTATGATACAGCTTTCATCTTACATATATTGACTGTACAATAATAATTCCTGAGAACTGAAAATAATTCAATAGAATTTTAAGGTAATTCTGCCATGACTGGGAGTGTAGTAGTTGTGGTGTTCCTAGTTTATAAGCAAAATAAAGGCACGTGGGGAGGTGAGAGTTTTTATTTGACCAATTGATACAGCTGACAAAACCAGATGAGCTTTCAGGACCTCTCTTCAGGTCATTCACTTCGGGCTCCCGTTGGTACTGCTGCATGCTTAAGGGTAAAGGCCTGAAGCAGCCATCACAAAGAATGTGTAGCATTTAGTAAGCTTGATAGTTAATTTGATTTGAACCTACACAGGTTAGTCAGAAGTACCGGAGAGGAAAGAAGGGCATGCGTGAAGCATCATGCTGAATTCAAGCCTCCTCAGAGGAGAAAGAGAACAAGCTTCCCGTCTTCAGATCATTTTAAGGTTGAGTGGAGCATATAATCTGATGTCACTTTGTCGTCTTTGTTTGATAGATCTTTTAATGATAAAGGAGAAAAACATACAGTTGACTTATTTTTTTTCCTTGCACAGCAGCTTAAAGACAGACTGACTATCTTCTTACTGTTTGTGCTTCTCAACTTTCAGCTGAACAAGGAAAATAAGACCTTGAAAAGAATTAGCATGCTTTATATGGCAAAACTGGGCCCAGAAATCATCACTGAAGAGATTAACATCGATGAGGATGATTCATCCACAGATACAGAAGCTAACTCTGGATCATGCAGTTCTGTGCAGTGTCAGCAGCAAATAAAAGGTGAGCGTTGTTGCTGAGCCTGCACCACCACACAAGGCAAAAGGTGTCTAAAGAACGGCAGGATTGGTTTGTACCACAGATACAAGACATGTTTCTGAGAGTGCTCGTTGCAGGATTTCTCAGAAAGACTGTAAGAACGTGGTAGGCTTGTTCTGATACTGGGTAATGTATGGGGTGGATATACAGCCTGCAAAGTTAGTTACAATTGCAATAGGAAAATGAGATCGACACAGCTAAGAGAGTTCTGTGTTACTGACTCAGGAAAATAAATATTTCCTCAGATCCTTAACAAAGTAAAAGTTAAGCAGAAGGATGAGGTCACCTTGGTATTGCTTCAACTGCAGTCTCACTATTTCAGAGCTTGGTAGACAGCACTGTTGATTTCTCTTGCCATTAGGTACCTTTGTAGGCACACACTTCATTCACATTCCAGAGCTATTGCCAAACAAGTAACTTAAAAAGGGACTTTGGTACTGGGTAAAACAGCAAAGTTTGGGAACATGGAAATACCTTGATAAGAGAAATCTCTATTTTATTAAGAAATTTCTGGTTCTTTATAGAATACGATTACTTTAATCCAAAAACTTCCTTGCTTTCTCGTCTAACTTTGTAATGAAGTCATCGTGATTCTGGATACATTCCAAAAAAGGGGAATGCCCACATTCTGCATTTGGTGACAGAGAGATTAAGTGGTTCACCTTTTAAACAAAAGCTTTCACTTTTTTTCTGATTGTAAATTACAATAGCGAATGATGTTTAAGTACAGCGTTCCTGGACTTTCAGCCTGACCCTGTTGTTTTCTGTTCGAAAGCAGCAGCCTCAACAAAGTGGTACAAAGTATCACTGAGGAAAAAGAGTAAGTGTCGTAAAAATGCTTTAAAAATATCCCTCCCGAGAAATAATATGTCATGGGTACTGTTCTATAATAAGCAGTTTTCCATCCTATAGATGTAGGAGAAGAGGCAGAGAATGGTGTGATCCACACCGTGCAACCCATCTGAATCAGAAATAAGACTCTGGAGTTCCTCCTGTCTTTTATTTGGAGAAAGATGTCAAGGATACATTTAAAGAGAGCAAAGAGGCTGGCTGCAGATCAGAGGAGAATGTGGTTAGGAGGGTAACAGGGTCAAATGAGAGAAATATTTTAGAAAAGCTCTGATGCATATGCTTTCTGTCTTGATAAAGAATTCATTAAAGAATGAAATGTGGCGTGTTGTAAAGGATTTAGAACTCCTGTCTTCTGGTTTTCACTGTGGCCTTATTATCAGATGTTAATGACCTTATTTTCATGAGTGCTGAGTATTTTTAAAAGCATGGGCAGCCCATTTGCTATAGGAGAAGATATTCCATCCCTGTGCCTGGAGAGCAGTGTGTGTGTGTGTGGTGGCAGAGTGATCTGACACCATCTACCAAAAGGCAGAATTGGAGCTGTGTCCCTGGCCTAAGCCAAGGTGTGTGGCGTCTGTCTTCAGGGGACAATCTGGAGTTACGTCTTGGAGTACCTGTTGAGTAAAAGACCATATGCAATGAAAGAAATCTTTTTCAAAACTCCCCTCAATGGTTTGGTATGTTGCCCAAAGTGAATTCTTGCTTTTCTATGCATGTGTATGGTTCCAAACATTTGTGTTTTGTGTTGAGGATCTTGGAAATCTTTTAGCCTTCTCATCATTCAGCAAAATATTGGATGTGTCTTGGAGTGATTCCTTCCCTCCAGTCGCTTTTCTGTAAGGATATACAAATAAGGTAGTACAATCTGAGGCTATTTGATTAATAGCCTCTCGTTTATTAAAGGGTTGAAAATTTGTCTCTCAGCAAAAAAAAGAGGAAGGTATCTCATGTGTTAGGGAAAGGTGATAGTAAAGCTGTAGTTCCTAATGGAAGTGTAGAGTGGTCTCAGAACAGTATCTGTAATTAATTTGTAGGTTTTGGGTTATCCTTTTGTTTTAGTTGTCCTTTCTGATATAACAAACTGAAAACTCAACTGCTTTGATCGAGCAGTTTAGTGCACACCCTATATCTGAGAAGAAACATTTCTTGTACGTATTTATAAGGATTTGGGACAATGAGGTTGATACAAATATTGTAAGACCTGACTTAATCCAGGTACCACAAATTTCAGTGAGACTTTTTTGCTCCCTTAATTTCACTGGAAAGCATAAATAACTAAATCAGATTATTTGGTTCAAGAATCTTCTGGGAAAACAGGTCTTTTTATTTACTTTAGAAAGTGTGTGCCTTTAATTTGGTGGAAAGTAAATCTAAGGCTCCTAAATTGAGAGGGGGGGCTGGGGGAGAATCAACATTTTCAAGGTGTGAGGCCAAACAGAATGACATCCAGCATATCGTCATCATCTGCAACTGATTAGCAACAGTTTTCCCAACTCGTGGCTGATATTCAACAAACAGCAGGGCTATGAAATACTGGAAGCAGGTGGGGAATGAGAGCACTTACTGAAAGCTAATATATATCAATAAGTTTATATTTTTGTGGTGTTTTTATGTTAACCTAAACCTTTATACATTATGTATGCAAACTGATCTCCTGTTAAGAAGTGATTATAATCAAATGTTTTATTCCATTGTGAATTTAATTTATTTCATATTTTGATAATTAAGGAACAAAAATTCTGAGGGGAAAATTACAAGCATTAGCTCTTCCATCAGTAAAGGTTATATTCTGACTCTGTTCCCATAATGTTACAAAGACTATAAATTGGCAGCTGTTCAGGACAATTTCTTCAGCGAAAACCTCCCAAGTATTAACTGCCTGTTGTTTTGTTTATTTCCCATGTGACAAGAACTCACGATCCAAAAAGAACTGACATGCATTAATTTGTTTTAAAGGATGCCTATTAAAAATTGCTTTCTGCTACCTCTGAACCAGAGTCTCTGTGATGTGACAGTCTCCTGAGCAGGACTGAGGACACTCTGTGGTGGCAGGATTGGCCCCATTGTAGCAGGAAATGAATCATTCAGAATGCAAATAAAGACGGCAGTACTGAAGGAGGCAGCTTGCCTCACTAGAGTAAATCTGAAACTGTGGCCCAGTTATAGATCTGTTACTTGACACTTATGCAAACTTCCTAAATTATTGAGGATGTACCTTGAATACAACTGATGCTTTGTATGCAGTTAAGGTGCTTCGTACTCAACTGTATTTGCATTGCCATGACATTTCCTTTGTTGCTTTCTTCCAAGAATAAAATATATTTTTCATTTCCTTTCTTGAACTGCAGAGCTGCGAGATCAAATCTTATCTGTTCATGAGGAAAAGAAGACCTTAGCCATTGAACTGGAAAACCTGAGGTGCAAACTTGTAGAAGTAATTGAAGAAGTATGTATTGTACCATGGAAGGCGAGACCACGTTAGCGTGTAGTCAGTACTTTTTGTATCTAATTTTGCTAAAAACGCTCAGTTGTGAAGTTAATTGAATACTATCTAATCGCAAGTCCTGCCAGCCTGCCCATATGGTGGAGCACTTAGGACATACACCTAGAACTCAACGTCAGACTCCAGTCTGCTGCTGTCGCTGGCACGTGACTTTTCATAATCTGTCCTAATGCCCATAATATAATTCTCATCTCCCCTTCCTGACAGCCTGTGGGGTATTTTTTGGATTTCCTTAAACCTGTGGATGTCCAAGAAATACTTTTGGAGAATGTCCAGTTTAATCACTGGTGCTACTTCATTGAGCATATCCTTGAGTTTAGCCATTGGCAGTGCCCTGTCTTAATTAGACCAGCAAATTGGCTTTTTGAGCCAGCAGAGTTTCATTCCTGCTTGAAAGCTGGTGAAGCCATGTACTGATGCAAATCAGGACTTAGTGGCTCTTCCTGTCTGTGCAACACTTGCATTCAGAAAGATACAGCTGACAGCTCTTGGACAATAAACAGAGCCCAGGAAAAAAAATGAAACAGCAGCCTGACTATGTTAAAATGCAAACAGTCAAGGGCAGACTAGTAACTTTTCAACCAGGTGCTATGGCTCCTCGTCCTGAAAGGTTCCAGAGATGTGATATTTGCAGCTGTGACTGGTACGTGCCATGCGAATAGGCCATGGGAGGATTAGTTCATAACCCTTTATTACATCTGTTGTGTGGTCTGCAAGTTGGGGTAAAAATGCTTTCCAGGCCACTGGAAACCTTAACATCAAGCCAAACAGAAACAGAATTACTGAAAGCAAAATATTGCTTACATTATGTATGTGCTATATGCCTTATGCCACTAACTAAAGTATTCATATTTTCATTTGTTCTTTATACTTTTCTAGGTAAATAAATTGAAAGAAGAAAAGGCTGTTTTGACAACAGAAGTTAATAAGCAGCAAAAACTGTTGGAGAAATGTAATAGAGGTATGTGGTCTCAGCAGGTTCTCTGCCAGTTTGCTACATCCTTTGCAAAAGCTTCAGAGCTTTATGTTGTACAAAGAGTATGTTACAGAACAGTAAGTCAGGACACAGCTAATAATTTTAAATATCTAAAGACCTGTGAGCAATTTGTGTGTTCAGAGGGTTATGAGGAAAAGGCGAGAGTCCTGGGAATGAGGTAAACAAGATTTCCAAGTTATGGAGGGAACGCAGGGACTTTCCTTTCTTGGAAAGAGATGAGGGGTAAAACCATGACACAGAAGGTCAAAAAAGAGATACAGCTCAGAAGAGCTTTTGTTTAATGAAGGTGAGTGGTTCCACATGAGAAATAGGTGACCCAAAACAAGTTTAGAGGGGAGAGGAAAGATTTTAGTGCCTTGGTTTCTGTGCCTTTTTCTCTTGTTGTTTATTTAGCCTTCTCAAAAGTTGTTTGGTTGAAAGTCTCCTGGGCCATTTCATGTTTTCTTAAAGTGGAAGACAACAGGTCTGACAGCATGTCATGGAAGCTTCCACCAAGTGTTCATCTTTTACCTGTTCCATGTGTCTGCATTGCTTAAGCCAGACCCTTAAAACACCAGACTTCAGATAGGTTGATTAGAAAGATTGGCTTGAAGGAGCTTCTGATGGGGTAGTGTGGCAGATGAAACGTTTCTGTGTTTCTCCTGAAAATGTTTCAAAAGAATAACCCATTGTTTTGCACCTGCCTGTTCTCCTGGAAGGAGGTGTTATACCAGGCAAGGTCCTAATGCATTGGCAACATAAAGCTAGATTTTTATGTGTGCTTGAAATGAGCTACCAAAGTATCTATTCAATACGTACAGTATTCTGTGTTAATGGGGCGCTGTCTTGGAGCTGTGTAATCAATACATTTCTATCAGAGTTGGTGAATTAATCTTACGTCTTTCTTAGTCTTTCTCCAAAAAAACCAAGAAACTTGTGTACAACAGTGTTAGAAATCCCATGTCATTGCCCTGCAAACTGGTCTTGAGCCAGTAAGAGCTAAAACTCATGAAGATAAGCGGTCACTGAGACACATTGAGAATAAATGATACCTGAGCACTTCCAGATGATCCTGGGTTGAAACCTGTTCAGAATGGGTTTGGGAAGCGTGCCCCGTGCTTAGCGTTAGCCACCCATATGAGCCTTGCTTTTGTGAGTACAGCTTAAATACAGGGAACACAAAGTTGCGCTGCTTTCTTCTTGGGGCTCCTTTATATCTCTGTTGTAAAGGGACACATCAAACCTCTCTCAGACCAGGTAGGCAGATACAGGTGCCTCCAGAATAACTCAGTATATTCAGCAAGGCTCTCTTGAGGCTTTGGTTGCTTATACCCAAAGAGGCAAAATATGATCTGTGCTACATGATGCCTGTTACTGGAGATTTGGGTGGGTACTGGATGGGAGGGGTATTACTCTGTTCAGAAGGTCAGTAGTTGTGCATGTATATAGGGAGGTTTAGAGCAAAGACGACAAATATTGCAAAGCAGACTGTATATGGAAATGTGAAATTATGTTCTGCTTTCCTTCAAAGATTCATGGTACTGGAGAATAACAAGGTAAATCAAGCAGTACTTTTGTTTTCTTTTGATCCATTCTACTTCTGATCTTGTTTTATAAACAGTGTCTGTGCTGGCAGTAGAGGAATATGAAGAGCTTCATGTAAACTTTGAACTGGAAAAGAACCTGCGGAAGAAAGCAGAGTCGTTTGCACAAGAGGTGAGTAGTCAAGAAAAAGGGATCTTGTAAAATGAAGACATTGCAACTGGGCAAAAACGTACCAGCTGAGCTGACTTGATGTCAATTCCCAGTACTTATACAAAAGATGTCTTTGAATTTTCATGTACTACTTAGCTAACATCTGTACTTCATCCATAAAATGGGTTTACCTTTTCAACAGCATTTATGAAGCACTTCAGAATTATCTATGCAGTCTTACCTGTTTCCCCTTGAAAAGCGAGGTTTTAAACTGATAATGGGCTTTGTCAGCCACATTTCGGTGTGCTATCTGTAATGCTTGGATCTGGGAAGGATTAGTTGCCCTTCTAGTGACATAATTTGAAGCACTGTGTTTCTCCTAAAAAAAATACGTGAACTCACAAAAGAAACACTGCAAAATATGGTATTAGTTGAGGTTTCTGCAAGTTTGGCTGCTATTTAGCACATGCCTCTCAAATAACCTATTGCAAGGAGCATTCCAGCTGGAAAAAACTGTTTCCATGTTCTAGAAAAGTTATAAACTCCCAAAGTGGAAAATGAGTTACTGGGTTGCGTTATGGAGTGGCCGGTGGTTGCTCTGATGGCTTGTGACTGGCAATGTTTGCCTTAGTAAATGCTGATGAACTCTTTCATTCTGTTGATAGACTGAAGCCCTATCAAATAACAACTCGTTTTTTCTCGTGAGCTGCTTCTGTTTGCACTCTAGATTTTGAGAGCTCTGCACTTGGATTATATTTTCAAGCGTTTCTATCCTGAGCCATGCATCAGTATTTCCGTTAATAAAGGTTAGGCTTCCTAAGTAATCACTTTTCAGGGAGCTCACATTTAAAGAAAACAATTATATATCAAAATTACATGAGTCATCAGTACTGAAATGTTGTAAATAAAGGAAACATCTGATATGAAGTAGATTTTAGATTTTGAAACTGTGCTTGCCAGCAAGTAGGTATTTAGCCTTCAGGAAGTCAGCTTTGTCT
Source organism: Streptopelia decaocto (assembly GCF_964273445.1). Classification (NCBI taxonomy): domain Eukaryota; kingdom Metazoa; phylum Chordata; class Aves; order Columbiformes; family Columbidae; genus Streptopelia; species Streptopelia decaocto. The sequence goes on along the minus strand of NC_138659.1, from coordinate 65,221,021 downwards.
GAGTAAAGAGCTCTTTTGATTTTTGTCTTTTCTGCTGCTGTTACTCTCTTGAAAAAAAATTATATATATATATATATATATTTGATAACTCCCATACATCTAACTGCATTCATTCAGTGATTGTAGCAAGGGCATATATACGTTTTGAACCTGTACGGAAAACAGTGAATAGGTTTACTGTGTTTTGTTAATCTTGTGGGTTTCACTGGGCATTTGAGTGTCTTGGATATGAGCAGAATCATACAGCAACATTTTATACAAGCCAGGTTTTGGGAGATTTGAGATAAACTGTAAGTAAATGTGAAAATCTGTAAGGTGGGGCTGAGGAAGTCGACCCAGACATTGTTTGCACTCGTTCTCTGTCTCTTACTCTGCCGTGTAAAAGGTTGGAGAACTTTACAGCGTCTGGGCCAAGGGTACTGCCTCTCTTTCTCCTCATTCCACCTTTTGCTTCCCTTTCCTCTTCTCTCCTTTGCAAGGTCACCCCGTTGACCCTTTGGGAAACCCACTGAAGAAGCTAACTTGGCAGAAACTAATAACTTTTATGTACAGATCAATTTCTGTTTGTAGGAACATTTGCATTTGGATAACAGGGCTGGGTGCTCAGATTCTCTTTCATTCACACAGATATATGGTGTAACCTAGCTTTAGATAAGCTCCTGCGTATCAATTCCATTACTGGAGCTTCGATCATTCAACAAGTCGACTTGTAACTGAAGTAAATTTCAATTTATGTAACTTGTATATATACACAAACTTGCAGTCTCCTGCCTATTGTTGTCAGTATCTCTGCCACATGTTGAAAATGTAGCTGTACTTCAGGCAAAGATAAAGCAGCTGGCACATTTTCCCCCAAGACAATAAGAAATGATAGAAATGGAAATTATTACCTAATTATTTAAGTGTTCTGTTAACTCCCAAGTTTTAGGTGTAGAGATGAACATTTCAGGATGCTGTTAGTATCAAGAGAGGTGGGAGAGAAATCACTCAACAGGAGTGATTTCTGAAATCCAAGAGACTGCGCAGGCAGCCTCCTGTGAACCCCAGTTTTAAGAACTTTGTGGGATGAAGCCCAAATTCCTCTGCTGAGCAGCACTGGACACCTCCCTTTGCTGTGGCTTCAGTGCATTTTGGCCATTTACATTTTGATCAAAGTCTCACTGGGGTTTTTCAGACAAGAAAGTGAGATCTGCAAATTCCATTTGAATTTACTAGAAGATAGAGGTATTTATTAGTGACCAAAAGCTGTTAAACAAAACATTGCCAATGTTTGTTAAGTATTCATTGGGAAAATATTTAATAAATAGGAAATATTTATATTTAAAATATAAATGAAAAATATTACCTTCTTGCAACTATTTTTAAATTTTAGGAAATCTGGATTTGTTCATTACCTATGCTTTTATGATACCTATTTTTAAAACACATTTTTTTTTTAAAACTTCTGAGATTGTGCAGGTATTATTGTTTTTTTAGGGGTGTTTGACTATAATATCTGCAGAACTGTTATTGTCAGGAAACAAATTTCTAGGAATGTTTAAGCATGTTCATTTAGCACGTGTTATTAGAATATCTGTCTTGTGTCTCCTACTGTTGCTTTGCTTTATCTTCTGAACAATTACTTGCTTCTGTTCATTAACTGACAACAGAAGCATGTTTACATAAAGCCTTACATCTCTCAGAAATGAGTGATTTGTAAAAGCTTAGTTAAGCTGGTTTTCAGATCGTAGAAGAGTATAATCTGGTACTGTGGGCCCAGAATGTTTAGATTCATAACTGCAATATTCAGACACCTATACGTTTTGAAAGGTTATATTTAAAGTACTTTTTGTATTTGAATAACAAAGTGACAGGCAAGCTGTTAAGTACAATGCCAAACAGATGCTGATTATTTGAAAACAGGTACTTACTGGGTTTTGTCATTATTTAGTTGTTATCTCTTCCAAAAATATGGGCCCCTGTTGTTGCAGATTGACAGCGTAACTCTTCAGTTGAGGCTTTTTATTCCATGAAGTTCTCCCATCCGAAAACGGAGTCACTACACCAGTGAGCTTCAGGCCTGTGCTATTCTCTTTGTGTACCTACTTCTCTTCCTTTGCTATCATGCTAATCAGAAAGATTTTGGGGAAGTTTTTCAAAATACAGAAGCATGTGACAGCGAAGGCATTGCTCCTCTGCGTTTGGGAAACCAGTAGCATTAGAAGTGACTTTACAAGTTGTTACCATTGGCCTGGTTTCACACCGATACTGTCCCTTTAGTGACCTGAGACATCGGAGAGAAGCTCTAGCCCCCAACAGCAAAGCTTTATGCTGTGATGCTGCATGAGCTCCCTCATGTATGGAAAGGTCGCAGCTGTGTTTTGAGAGCCGAGGTTTCCAGCATGCACTTACAGAAGCTCTTTGGATTATACTAAGGATGGGTAGGGATTTTCTGCTTGCTTTCATCAGCCACATGTTTTCTATCTCCCTAAAAAACAGTGTTTCTTGGGAAAAAAAGAAAATCCTGATGGATTTTAGGTTGGATTTTGCAGAAGCACGGTGGTGCGTTGTGATAAACTGTGCAGTGTTGAGAGAAGGGAATAGCTTTGAGTAGGGGGCAATGCTGCACATTCAGTGCTTTGTGTTGGACTCATCTGGAGCACTCTGAGAAAGGAAATAGGCTCTGAGTGACGGGGCTGTCACTGCAGCACCACGGCATAGACTTTAGAATGGGACGTCTTAGTGTTTTGTATTACTGTTTGTGACACCTCAAGCAGCCTGCATGTGGCTTTTAGTTCACCAAAATACAGACTTAATGCCTGAGGAGGGGCAGTTTGGTGGTGAGTACGTCTTTCTAAGGGGCTGAGGTGTCTCAACCTTGCCTTGGCTGGGGGAGTTAGCCCATGTTTTCAGATGAACGCCTTTCTCCATAGGCTGGATTCAGCTTTTAACTTTGCCCTCCCAGTGTTGCGCTGCGGCTGGTGCGGCTGCTTTTCGAAGGGACGCCCTTTGCGTCCTGCCCTCCTGCCAAGCGAGGAGGATTTGCCACAGAACGTGAGCAATTGGGAGTGCAGGTGTGAGGGATAATGGGCAGATGAGCGTGTGTACAGGAGCGAACGCAGGTGGGGGGAGTGGAAAGACAGGGAGCGAGAGAGGGAGGGAGCAAGTGCATATAGAAGGGAGCGAACAGTTGAAAATCAGAGCTTTTGATTAAAAAAATAATCCGATACAGCTTTAATTATAGTCACGCTGCTGGCACCACCATAATATATATTTAATTAATCAAAAATGATCCAACTTCAAACATTCGAATTCATGCTCTTTAGAGGTTCTAAAGAAACTGAGTAAATATTGTCAGCCGTGGTGTGGAGAGGGGGAAGGAAAATGAAAGAGGGTTTGAAGTGAGTCACAATCCATTGTGAAAGGTGCAGGAATCTGCATAAAAGAACTAAATAAATAGAGTGTGTAAGGGGTGGGGGCATGGAAAAATCTGTACCTATCTGAATAAAACAGGGTTGTTAACACAGGAATCTTGGCAAGCCTAACCAGAATTCTAGTGTCATGTTTTAAGAGACACTTTAAGATCTCTCAGCTCTTTGTGGAGCAGTTTATAAGAAAACAAAGGAAGGCAGAGAGTATCTTGAAGGCCATCGCAATAATATAGAGGCTAGCCCTGAGAAGCGCTCTTCCACAGAGATGAGCAAAATACAATACATACAGCCAAAGGAAGCCAAAAGGAGAGGAACACAGGGAGAGAAGTGAATTGAAAGTCTTAGCGATGTAAAAATCCAAGGAGTTTAACAAAATAATCTGGCATAAATGGTTTATTAAGCGTACATCTTGCCTTGCAACAATATTTTGTAAAGTGAACAGTTTATTACTGCCGTGTGCGCTGGCATGGAGACAACCCCTGCACCTAAAGTTACTCTGGAAACCTCCTAGAGAAGAGGCAGCGTGTTCTCCAAGTCAGCCTTGGGCTGTTGTCTTCTGTCCTCTGTACCCTGGATAAATAGAGATGAAGTGTCAAAGTGCTGAGCAGGTTTCCTGGGGTTCCTCTGACTTTTGAGGCTAGCATAGGCTTTTTCTCAAAACACACAACTGGAAAAAGAAGAAGGGTTTCCCAAGTGCTTATGGTTATCTGTGAAACAGTTTGCAGCTTGAGACACTGAAAGGTTGCGTTCAAAGGAACTGCGATCCAGATGGATCAAAAAAATAAAGTGAATCCATAATGTGCATCATTGGTCTACTGCTTGTGTTGCCTTCCAATTCTCAATACTTATGGATGCACTAAAACAGGATACGATACCTGTGTCTGCGTTTCTGAGTAACTATTACATGGCAACGTGTTTGCATTTAACTTGTTTAGCTGAAAATGCCTCCATCCGCTACCTGGTCCAGTGCACAGCTGACATTGCTTAATCTGGGACTGACCCTTCCCTTATTGAAAGATGAAAGGTAGCTATCGTTTTATAAGACTTAGGAAAACGTATTGTCGTTCTTAACAGATGTCTGCGCTGCTCGCGAGGTTGCGTGTGATGGATTTGGTTATGTTGGTGACACGGGCTCCCAAAGAACTCTTCCTCAGGTGCATTTGTGACCTCTTGGGTTCCTTTGTGAGGACTTTTGATTAACGTGCTGTACCTATGAGAGGGTCCTGTGAAACCAGCATTTGTGGAGCAACTCTGTGCTGACAAGTACCACACTCTGTGTGTTACCAAGGACAGTTCAACAGAAACTGGTATCTGAAGATAATTAATTTGCAGTGCAGCTGACTTGAACTGGAAATAATAATTAAAGAGACATGATAAGTGGTTAGTACCTCAATTCTCCTGAGCTTGAATGTTAACACTTTTGAAGCATGATGCAACACTAATCTGTTTCATCAAGCTTTTACCCAAGAACAGGCTTGTGAACTGGTAACAGATGTGTGCTCTAGGAAACTCTCTCTTTGGTCTCTTTTTTGTTCAGGCTATTAATCTATTGGCAAAAAAAAGTGAAGAGGTTTCCTCCTTTTTCATGTGGTATATGATCTATTTCTGAATATATTAGATGGTGTCTAAATGCTGTAAGGCTGAGAGCATTATAGAATGTATCACTACTACAAAAAACCCTGTTATCTGCAGGAAACGAAAAAATAAGTAACAATAGAGATTATTGTTTTTCCCCTCTGTTTTGGGCCTTGAGCAGTTATTCCTTGTAACCAAAGAATGAGTGCCGTAGTTTGACAAACCTTTTTTCTAGAACAGGCTGTTAAAAGAAATAATACTGTGTTTTTAAGGAAGTCACGATGCTGTTGGGGATTCAGTTTTCTCACACTCAAGATCCAAGCTCCAGGAACCTCTGTGGTGAGAAGCAAATAGTGGACAAGAAGTAGGGTTACTCCAGTTCCCCCATTCTGAGTAAATTAGATCTCTTGAGCCACAAAACTTACTAATGCTGTATCTTGTAGATCTTTAGAAATATTCCCATCAGAAGTTGTCTGGCAGTTGGCCAAATAACCAAGGCAACTGTATCTTTATTAGTCTAGCATTGATACAGATCTTAACAAAAACTATTAACCGTAAAATTGTCTGTAGAGCAGGGAGTGACTGTAGGCTGCCCATCACTATGTACCTGTCTTTTTTAAATGATTGTGTTCCTCAATTTTCTGTGGCAGTTTGAAAATCCAACTAGGATTAGTCTTTGACTCCTCTGAAGGAGGAAGTCTATGGAGGTCATGACACATCACCAGAAATGCATCACTCTGGTTTTCCTTCTCTGTTTGTGGGGCTTTTGTTGTTGTTAAAGAGAGTCTCGTCCTGTGCCCTTCATGCCCTTCATGTTAGCTATTCGGATTCTTTTCTATCTCACATTACCTGATGGTTTCTTTTCACAGAAGCTATTCCCAGGTGGGGAAGAACGTAACCTCCATATACAAAATTTTCGGATCAGAGTACTGCCACGTGCACTTAAAATTCAGCTTGTGCCGGAGGAAGTTCTCTGGATTGTGTCCTAACTGCGGATCCCATTTGTTTGTTGTAGCCTTTTTTCCTGAGTAGCACTCCTGACACCTCTGAACCCACTAAACCTCAGGGATTTGTAACTCACAGGAGGCTGATACCATTGCTTGGTGTGCAGTGTTGAGCCTGAGTGTGGAGAGAGCGTTTCTAGGTCGATGTCTGAACTATGGGTGTTTTTCTTAATGTATTTTAATACGATACATCTGTTGGTCGACCCTTCTATAAAACAAACCCCACTAGCCATTGTTTCCTGCTGTAGTATTTTTATGCAGTGAAGCTCACAAGCCCAGGTGTCCTTGATAATACAGTGCAGTTAAGCAGATACAAAGTTAGAGTATATATATTTATTTTTTTCCTGATTAGCCATTGAACTGAAATCCACACCTGGATTTATATTTTAAGCTGAACACCTCCTTAGAGCCACTTAGTGTCCTGACAGGCCGTAATCGGAAAATATCACTCTGTCCCCCCATCACATAAAATCCTTCAAACAGCCTGTTCTTTGGGGGAGATACTGGTACCTTGACCCTGCCACTCTTGGGACTTATTTCAGGTCTGAACACAAGACTATACGGCTTCAGGGTACACATAATGCCAAAGACATCAGCTCCTGTAAACTGTGACAAAGGTAAATCTGTGGTTTATCACTCCGTAAGGCGGGGCTGCCAAGGGTTGAAATCACGGCCAACGGCTCAGTTTAGTGATCGTCTCTTTTCTGTATGAGACTTCTAAAGTTTGACTCTGCTTTGCCACGTACCTTTTGTTATTCTGTTCATAGTGGGTGGCGTTTGCCACTGGTTTTTATTTTACGTTATTCACCCAATGATTACCTTATTATAGCAGTGCTGCTGTATTGAGACATTCTTCTCCTTTCAAACTGTAGCTAAGAGAAAAAAGTTATTCCATGTAGTGACTACCCAATCAATGTATAGATGGAAATGTAGCAACATGTGGATATTATAGCATTTTGTTTGGCCTCATTTTGCTCCTGGAAAGAAGCTACTTGGAAAGCTTCCAGTTATACGCTGAATGCTACTCAGATGAGGATCGAAGTTACCAGGGACTTGACACTAATAGAGTTGCTTTCTAACTTTTTTAATGAGGAAGAATTCCTTTTTCAGCTCTGGTGTAAATAAAAACCAGCTGCAGCAAATGCTCTGAAGGGTGATGTTTGAGCAGGGGTCTAGAATGAGGTGTGGCACCATTAAAGGTCAAGGGAGAAACTTCTATTATTTTCAGGATTTCACCCCCGTCTCTTTCCACCTCCCCAATTCTTGCTCAAACTCTGCTGATGGGAAGTGGCCAAGTCCCAGATTTCCTGCACTTCAGAGCTTCTGCTTGTGAACCCAGAGGGGAAAGACAGGTAGCTGGTTTGCACAACATTTGTAGATTTTTAAAATTAGAATGATAGGTGTAAACAAACTATTGTCCTTTGTGATCTGCCTTTAGTTGCAGCTGTGGTTTCAGTAGGTTCTGCCAGCATCGACTTATGTTTCTAGCATTGATTGGGATACTCTGCAGATAATTGTCTAGCAGGTGGCAAAGTCGGAACTAATCCATCAATTGGTTAAATTCCACCTAGTCCGAATAATCCTGTTAGCTATTTTGCCCTTTCAGCAGTCACTTTAATTAATATTCAGGCTTGTGCAGGCAGTCAGGTTTCTGCCCTGCTGAAGTAGGACTTGATTGTTTTAATTTTAAATTAGAATGAATTTCTAAGGGTCTTTTTTGTCCCGTGTCAAACACACAGAGTGACCTCTTAAAAACTTGCAATTAGTTAATCACCGGCTCTCTTTTCTGCTTTATCTGCCACAACCATCTTGTCTAGTTCTGTCTCTTCCATTTGGAATATGCTGGTACTTGGAGGACGTGTGTAAGTAACTTCTGAAATGGATGGGACTCCCCATGAGAAATTGATTCCTATGTATCTAATTGCAGCATGAAATTAAAAGCAGCAAAGTTTGTGGTGGTGAAGAAGCTTTCACATTTGTTGTAAGCAGGAATGTATTTGCCATGTCATGAAAACAATTAATAAAGCTAATTGAAAATGGGCTTCATGTGAAAACTTCTGAATCTAAAGTCCTTCACCCAGATCTTCAAAATGGTTTTTTTCATTTTGTTGCAGAGGAGCGTGAAACAAAGTGAATATGAATTTTCTACATTTGGTGAAGTATCTGCTCAAATTGAAGAAATCAAGTTGCTCTACTTGATTTCTTCTTGTTTTGGCAGCTCTCTGCTCCCTCAGGCTGGAACAACTCTGTTCTCTCGGTTTAGTGGCAGAAACTCAGGGAACAAAAATATGAAACGAGCACCTCAAACTATTTTTCAGATTCCAAAAAAACTGAAATCCAAGTTTTTCACTTTGCTTTGGAATTTCACAGTAGGTAAACTGCGATGCTTGCTAAAGGCGGCTTCTAAAGAGATGTTGTTTCTGTCAGGGTTAAATAACTATTTGACTGAACAGGAAAGCAGGAGGTTTTGATTCAGTATTGAGTTCTTCAGCAGTGATTTAGAGGCCTTTCTAAAGTATGATGCTTCAGAGATGCTGTTTCTTTTAAGAAGATAAAATGCTAAACAAATAGATGACAAAGGCAAACCTTTTTGGGTTGGGGTGGGCAGCTTTGGTTCTGAACTTCTCTTGCCTTGGAATTATTTTTGCCACAGCCCCACTAGTATAAGGTAACACAAGCAGAACTGGTTTGATGGCAGAATTTTGGGACAGGAAGCTGATGCCCAGTGCATATTTGCAGCACGCCACAGCAGCCTGTGTATTGTTATAAATGTTTGTTTGTTTGATATCAAACTATAGTACTAGAGCCTGTATTCGTTGTTTCCTCTTCATCGAATACTTCCAGTCCTTTATTAGCTGCTCCATGGCACAGCTTTGCCCAATGAAGTGTTCATTGTAGGTTTTATTAGCATTAAGGCCACGTCAGTTGCCTCTTCTTGGCACGCAGGGTCAAACAGGCTGCATGAAGAGTTAAGAGTTCAACGCGGTCAGAGGCTTCTCCGTCTGCAGGTACAGCTGGAGAAAGGGCTCTTGCTGGGAAGATGCATTTGAAATGTCCGTGCAAAGCACTGGGTGGACTGCTGGCCACAAATCTGCATCAGCTGATGGTTCTTTAAAATGCAACTACATTAAAAAAAATAAATCAATCATGTAGCACTGCAGTAGCATTGGATGGGAAGAAGCCACGCATTGTATCTGTAATTTTGCTTTGTGAATAAATAGTATGAGAACCTGAAGAAAATGTCACGGAACTTTTGTATTTCTAATACTTTTATTCTTGAAACGTCTCCTTGCTTTCACTGTGCCATACAACAGTGTTTGAACAGCCTGAGGGAGTATCTGCATTCCCAGGCTGTGCTCTGTTCTGCCACAAGTGGGATGCTTTGCTGGCCTCTGCACACTCTTCTGAGACCCCAACGTGACCCAATCCCTGTTTCTGCTGTAAGAACAAGCACAGCTGAGTTTATCCAGAGTGGAAGCCCCTGTTGCCAGGGGGCAACCTGAATGAGGTGTCAAGATGCAGAATAAATTCAATAGGGTGTTGTTTGTTTTGTTTTGATTTGTTTTTTTTTCTTTGTCAGGTAGCAATATTCTACCCCCTCTCCCCCCTCTGAGTTCCTAAACAGTCTGGGATGAGCAGATCTCTCTTATGGAAACTATATGTGCTGACAGCTTCTGCTCCGCTTAGGTGAAGCCTAGAGAAATGCGTGGTATTTTTATCAATGTCACATCTCTAGACCGTTTGATTACTTCCCCCGCTTACCCCCACAATGTATCTATTCCACACATCAAAAATATAACTGGAGAAGGAGGAAAAAATGCAAGCATCAGCAGTAAAAGCCTGAAATTGCCTTGAGATGCCTCTTCCCTGGGCAAATGCATACACTGGTTACACAAACGGACTGAAATTGATTTCCTAAACACACTCCATTTTCACATATCCAGGTAGCCCTGAAGTAAGTGGGCTTTATGCCAAGGCTTGCAGATGTGTTTGAGAAGATGGCTTGTGAATTCGTAGACATTTTTCCTTCAACCCAGAGTTCTCTTTTATCTCTCCAGAGCTCTAAGAATAGGGATCAGATTGCTCCTATTTCCAGGGAGCAAAATTCAGAGATGTGTTGGAATCCTGAATGCTGCCAACATGTGGGTAATTGAGGTGTAGCAGTGGGTAGTTCTCTCAGCAGACACCTGGATCCTTTCAGTGTGAGTTCAACACTTGCAAATTTTGCTCTCAAACTTCCTTTCCCCTTCCTTCTCACCTTCTTCCCCTCTACATCTACCATATTAACACGATGTTGATGTTCTCATTTTCTTTCCAACTGCCGTTTTTCCCAGAATATCATTAGACTGTGCTTAACTATTGTTGTTGTTGGGGGTGGGTTTTGTTTTGGCAGATGTTTATTGAACAAAACAAGATGAAAAGGCAAAGTCAGTTGCTTCTGCAAAACACGGCTCCTGATCAACAGCTTTTGAAGGCTTTGGATGACAACGCTAAACTAACCCATACATTAGAAGAAGAGAGGCTTCAGCACCAACAAAAGGTAAAACACCGTTACTTTTCATATGCAGAAGTCTTTGAAAGCCTCTTGAATTTAAGAGGGTTGTGCATTTCTTATGTTCAGTATTATTTGAGATCTTATCCCCCAGAAGAGTCTAAAATCTGAAAACTAAACTTTAGAGAAGATTGTGATTCCCTTCTTCTGAGTCACTGGCAAGACAGGAGTATAAAACCTGAAGGTTTTTCAGCCTGAATTCTCTGATTTTTAGGTATTTTTTGTGGACACCGGTAAAGTGCAAACTTAATTACAAGCATTATATGATATTCCATTAAGTGAAGAGCAGGTAACAGGAGAATATTTTGGATGTTGAGTAGTATAAAGGGTATTTTAGGGGGGTAAGTTAAGACCAGTTGAGAGGTAGCCAGTTCATGTTAGTAGTCTGACCACTTGCTAAAGAAATGTACAGGGAAGAGCCATAAATACGGGAGCAGGGAAATGTTAGGTGAATGCTGCAAAGTGTTGTGATAGGATCTAAAGTGCTAGAATCTAAACAAATATTTTATTTGAAACTGGACTAGATCAGTCTCTAACTGGGAGAAATCACCGTTGTTTCCCTTGAAAGCCTGGAAACAAGTTTTTTGCTTAGCTGTGAGGCCTGTTCTTAAAACTCTGGTAACAAGTAATTCTAGGAAGAGGTAGACAGTTCCTGTGAGCGTTTTTGAAGGATAATTGCCAGTTCATAGACACCCTTTGTATCTTTAGATCCTCAAGTGAAACGTATATATAGGGAGTTGGGAAGCGATTGCTGCTCTGCACCCGAATGCTGCCTCTAAACCTGATGTTCCATAATTCACCCACTGGCACCTGTATGTGTTGACACAAGGGAGTTCAAACAACCAACCTGCCAGTGGAAGCAGTAAGTGAGAACAAAAATGTCAATGTTCTCGTGCTTCAAATGGAGAAATTGAATTCTAATTACATGATAAAAGCTCTATACAAATTAAAATGGAAAAATCTTATAGATTAAGTACTTTGGGGCTAAAAACATACTCTAAGAAAGAGATAAAACAAGTTAGGATCTCATCTTTCAGAAAAATCTGTCCAGCTCTCATTGAAAAATTGTCCTCTTTCTGGGAGTCGTAGCTCACTCCTTTGCTATAACATGTTTTCAGGAATAACTGTGCCTGCTGGGTTATTTGTCAAACAGAAGGACAGCAAATAGCTTTTATTGTACTGAATGCTATTGTTTGCCAACCGCAGATCAAAGAGTTGCAGGAGCAGCTAGAGAATCAAGCACTGCATAAGGAGATCAGTCGTCTTAAACAGCAGCTCGAACTTTTGGAAGAAGATAAAAAGGAACTGGAGCTGAAGTGTCAGAACTCAGAAGAAAAAGCTAGAGACCTAAAGCATTCAGGTAAAATCATGTAATAACTTTTATTCCAAGGTATAATTGAGGGACTGTGAGTGGTGCATGTCCATTAGAATAATACATGTTACGTTTGAGACTCCAGAAGCAACAGCTCTTGTGTAGCTGAGATCCAGACCTGTGCTTCGTGTGACAAGGTTCAGCAGCTGCCTTCAACCACAGAACAGTCGTGTCCAGAATGTGTGTGAAAGAATAACCTGGCAAAACCTGGCATCCTATTGAGGAGGAAATTCCTGACCTGATGCTCTTCATTTAAAATTGCTTTTAAAAAGGACCCCTGGTGTGTGTGGACTCGCTATGGGGAATGTGGGGCTATGGCTGGTCAGGTATTTTGCGTGTCCCTTTGCTTTCAGTCCTTGTTCAGCTCAAGGCCTAAGCAGGTGCCATTTTTAAGTATGATCCCTCATCAGGAAAGCTGAGCCCATCAGAGGAAGCCAAAGTCCCTCTCCTTAGCTAAGAGTCCACGTATAACCACGCTTTTCTGAAACAGATCCTGAAGAGCAGGATTATCTTTAAGCTTGTTAGCAGTCTTGCTTGGAAGAGCTGCTTTGTGTTAGTGTTACATTACCCAGCCTTAAAATTCTGCCTAGGCAGTGCATGATTTCTTCCAGCTGCCTTGGAAAAGGTTGGGCCTTCACAGCAGATTCTTTCCTTTAGGCTTGTTTGTCCTCCAGGAGGAATTTATCAACATAAAGATTGTACCTGGAATTAAAAGTCACTCAGTTGATTTTTCTTTTTAAAGCTAAAACTAATTGTTAAAGACTGTTCTCATAATGATGGATTCAATTAAAAGGACAAAGAACTTTTCCACTTTGGAAATGGTGTTCTGTACTCCTCCCATAATTCCTACTGTATCCAGAACAATTGCTAAGAATTTTTGTAACTAAAAGAAATGTAAGATGTTTCTTTCTCTGCTTTTGCCTTTCCCCAGTTAATTGCATTAGACAGCATTTCAAGTGCAGAAAAGTAATTTCCACTTTGTAGATTTGACACGAAAACAGGAGAGAAAGTGACTTCTGCCCATTGCCCAGTTTTGACCATTTTTATGGGGAAAACCCGCACCATCAGCAAGACACAGATAAGTCTGGGTGCTGAAATTGTTCATTTCTTTAATCTCTTGTTAGTTCATTCTCAAATATAACCTCGAATAGACCGTCACAGGAATGTGATAAACTTTTACCTGCTCTGTCATTTTATATGAAGAATCCTATATGAGAGAGTGTCACTTTAGTTTCAGAAGTAACTCAGGGCGGAGGTAACTGGTTTCATGAGAATCCTGTGCATCTAGGACATTGTTCTTGGTAGGAAGTGTTGCCAAAAATAGGACTTCCTAGCACTTGTGTGGTTTAGTCTTGTTTGGTTTTTTAGTTAATCACAGAATCACAGAATGTCAGGCATTGGAAGGGACCTTGAAAGCTCATCCAGTGCAATCCCCCCATGGAGCAGGAACACCCAGATGAGGTTACACAGGAAGGTGTCCAGGCGGGTTGGAATGTCTGCAGAGTAGGAGACTCCACAACCTCCCTGGGCAGCCTGGGCCAGGCTCTGTCACCCTCACTGAGTAGAAATTTCTTCTCAAATTTAAGTGGAACCTTTTGTGTTCCAGTTTGAACCCATTACCCCTTGTCCTACCATTGGTTGTCACCAAGAAGAGCCTGGCTCCATCCTCCTGACACTCACCCTTTATATATTTGTAAACAGTAATGAGGTCACTCCAAGCTAAAGAGCCCCAGCTCCCTCAGCCTTTCCTCACACAGGAGATGCTCCACTCCATCTTCGTGGCTGCGCTGGACTCTCTCCAGCAGTTCCCTGTCCTTCTGGAACTGAGGGGCCCAGAACTGGACACAATATTCCAGGTGTGGTCTCACCAGGGCAGAGTAGAGGGGCAGGAGAACCTCTCTGACCTACTGACCACCCCCTTCTAATACACCCCAGGATTAGTAGCTTTTTTGCTTAAACCATCGGAGTTGCTTTTTAGAGCAGATGTGAGAAACCAAGAACTCACTTGAGTTTGTTTATTGCTCTCATGCAGTTGATGAACTTCAAAAGCGAGTACAGCAATCGGAAAATCCGCCACCACCTCCACCACCGCCGCCCCCTCCTCCGCTGCCTCCTCCCCCTCCGCCCAACCCCATACGGTAAGAGCTTGAATCAAGGGTCACAGCGTTAATGCTTTGCTGAAGCAGAATACATTACATGAGCAGGAAGAGTGTCTTTAAAAATAAAAAATAGACTTTCTCCATCTGTCTTGGGCTCCTTACCAGCAGGACACGTTCCCTGTCCCACCTGCCAACAGACCAGCACCTTGACCGATTTTGCACAGTGTCTGCCTTCCCAAACCTAGTGAATTGTTTAGACTGTGGTTTTGGAGGAGGGGGGATACCTGTCTCCTCTAAATATAGGAGATTATTTTTTTCTTTTCACCTGGTAGCTGTAATTATAGACTTGTGAAGTGCTTGTCTGAATCTACTGGTAAGAAAACCCCTTTGAAGCAAAGGATATGTTGGATTACGCTGTGTCGCTTCCTGTCGGATGCTGGTGATGAAAGTGCAGACTCCATTGAGTTCCCACAATTGCTTTCAAAAGTTAAAAAGAAAAAAAAATAAAAGAAGAAAAACAAATGGACAGACAAAACAAACAAAAACCCAAAATGAAACAAACAAAAACCCAAAATGAAACAAACAAAAACCCAAAATGAAACAAACAAAAACCCAAAATGAAACAAACAAAAACCCAAAATGAAACAAACAAATGTCCAACAACAAAAAACAAACAAACCAACCAACCAAAAAAAAACAAACACACACACACAAAAACAACCAAAAGCCCCACAAAACCAACCCAAACCCCCACAAAAACAGCAACAAAACACCACAGAAAATCATCACCCCATCATCAAGCAGTTTTGGGTGAAATTGTCAAAATTAAGCCTGATTTTTGCAGAGGACCGTAAGAGAGCCTGGCCAATATATGATGTATCAGTCACTAGACCCAAATCAATTAACTAAGCCCCAAGATGTGCTTAATGAATTTTAGGAACTCTGCTAATCTTCATGTCGGCTGCTTGGTTTTAAAAGTAAATGGACTTTGATGACACTTTCTAACCTTCTGTAATAGAAATGGCATACAGGAGTCTTGTTAACTACAGTGTTAAATACGTGAATAGAGATGATTACTAGGGAGAATTCATCTCTTTGTGCATATTGCTTTGTTTTTAGAAATCCAAACTAAACATTTTCTGAACAATTATGTTTGGCCTTTTGTTAACTCATTTGCCTTGTTCGCTTCACTCTCACTAATGTGCAGCATGAATTAAGCATGTGGGGGTGTCGTGGGGTTTTGTTTTGCATATATTTGCACCCTTTATTATTTGGAGTAGCTACCGTTATTCATTTTAAGCCCTGTAGTAGCTAAATCAGAGTATTTCCTTCAGGCACTGTGAAGTTTATGTGCATAGAGGTGGCTTGAGGGCCAAGGCACAGGATGCTGCTTGTTTCTGGGAGTTTTGGCTCTTTATATCAGGAAGGTCACTCTGCTCCATAAGGAGCAACGGGCTCCACTGACTCATCAGATGTGCACAGGAGCTTATACTTGGGCTTCAAGATGAATAATTTCCTTGCCCGAGTTTTTACATTTTGACTATAGTGAAGGGAAAATTATTTGACACTGTAAGAAGATTACAAACTTGGAGTTGGTGGGGAGATACTGACCACCATATTTAAGTGTCCTCTGGAGAATAATACTTCACTTCAATATCTACAGCTCTTCCTTCTTTTTATTATGCCGGAGCAGCTTCAATTTGTCATGTGTCACAATGAGACACTGTCTTTTAATATTCAAATCTGGAGTGTTTTGATTTGTGCCTAATGTCTGTTAAAAAGAAATAAATTTTGCTGGTGCATTTTGATGGGAGGCATTGTGGGGGGTAATTCAGCACATACATCTGCATTCAAGAACTGTTAAATGAGTCTTTTGTAAGTAGCTGTGTAATCAGGTATAAGCAAGCTGTTTGTGTGTCGTGTTTGAGTGCATTCTAACGGTGTGTAATACAGGACAGAATGACAATCTGCAGTTTCGTTTTCCCCAAAGGTCTCTGATGTCGATGATTCGCAAGAGATCTCACTCCAACACCAACGTGAGCAAGAAGGAGAAACCTCCTCAGCAGGAGTCAGGTACGGCTCATCCTGCCTTGAGTCGTGGGGATCATTCACTGTGTGCTGCAGGTACAGCTGGTGAGGGTGAACTGTGGGGACAGGTAGTGATGCAAATGCTTAGAATCGTCAACGTTGACTGCTGCTCCCCGCGTCCCAGCGTATTTGTCTACATTTCAGCCCAGAAATGTGATTGTGGCCTGGGTATGTGTGCTCTGAGGTAGGAAGTGTTCTCTGGCACTGTAGCTTTGGTACTCCTGTGAGGAGTGGCTGAGGACTTCAGGCTTGTTTAGTTTGGAGAGAAAGAGCCTGAGGGGTGATCTCATGTCTCTCTACAGCTCTTTGAGGGGGAAGATGTGGAGAGGGAGGTGCTGAGCTCTGGGATCCAGTGATAGGATATGTGGGAATGGGTCAAAGCCCTGTCAGGGGAGGTTTGGACTGGACATGAGGAAGTATTTCTTTACCAAGCGGGTGGTCAAACACTGGAACAGGCTTCCTGGAGAGGTGTTTGATGCCCCAAGCTTCTCAAGGTTTAAGGGGCATTTGGACAATGCTCTTAACAATGTGCTTTAACTTTTGGTCAGCTCTGAAGTGGTCAGGCAGTTGGACTAGATGATTATTGTAGGTCCTTTCCAGCTGAAATAGTCTATTCTGTTCTCCTGCAAGCTTCCTTGAGATCCCAAGCACATCTGTGAATCCCTCATACCCATCTGCCTCCACAACTGAGCTAGTGATCAGCATCCAATTTACATTTTCCAGATGGATTTTAGTATGGACAATCTCTGAGGCTGCAGATCAAAAACCCGAAGGGAAGAGCTAGCACTTGCTGTAGCTGAAGAGAAGTTCTAATCTTTCTACTTCTGGCTCTGATGCTTATCAGATGTGTCACTGAGCTGGTGTATTCTCCCACGTCAGCGAATTAAATGATCTTTCTTTTTTTTCCCTTGGGGAGAGGGTGGTTGTGTTTCAGGCTCACAGAGGGACCTGACAAGATAAACACTTGGCTGGGTATGGTGATGTACTGGGTGAGATGGATGGGGAGAACAGGATGGTTTAATTCATGCCCCACGCTGTTACACTGACTCCATGCAGCTTGTTGAGCTACACCCTGGCAATCTGGTACCACCTATAGTAGGTGCATTGTAGCAATGTTGAGAGGCTCAACCTACACCTCTAAACTGGAGATACTACAGCACGTAGCTGCAGCTGCGGTATGTCCAGAACTTCGCACTTCCGCAGGTTAACTGGAAGAAGCAGAAGAACAAACCCAACGAGTATTAAGTGGAGAGCAGGTTATATACAGGATAATACAGGGAAGTTTCCACCTTCCAAATGGCTTCTTGTTTGTGATTTCTTCTGCCTAGAGCCTCTCCACAGAGCTAGTTTGTTAAATGCTTCATTTTTCATCCCCCAATTCATATCTTATGAAATTACCACTCGGAGTTGACCGTAATGCTAATCCTTTAATAATACGGGAAACCTGAAACAAAACAAATCTTGCACTAAGGTGGCTCTGCATGCAAAGTAACAGCTGAAATTGCGTTTTATTGTTGTTAATGGAAGCTGGAAACTTAGTAGGTTGAGAACAGGAGTTAAGTACAGATTTACAAATGATCATGAGAGCCTGAAGACTCAGAGCTAGTTAGACAAGCATTGCTGGTTAAATAGCCAAGGTTTTTCTTGCTGTTTCTCGCTTCCTTTAGAACCAGCAGGAGTTTGTAGTAAATTGCTTAACTCATTTGCTGCCACTTAAACAAAGAAGGGGCCTGCAGAAGGGAACCTGACTAAAATTATAGGTATAGAATATAACTGTTAAAGAAAAAAAATCACTGTTAGTAGACTGTAATGGTATGTAAGCATGGCTGGATTGTTGCATGGGACCAACAGGCAGAAAGTGGGGGAGAGGAAGGATTACACCCCCCATTTCTCAGAGGAATAGAGGAATGGGGTGACTTGGGCAAATCCCTGGGGAAATCCTTGGGAACTGGTTACCAGTCTGAGAGAAATAAGGTTCTTGGTCTGGGTAAAATAATGAGAGAAGTGACCTTGTACCAAGCTCTCTGGTGAAGAGTCAATCTTATCTTTCAGTAAAAGTTCAGTTATGTTGCCTTCATTTATCAAGTTTCCTTACCTTGAAGTGTCCTAGATGTTTTGATTACACCTTTTTGTTGAGACTGTTATAAACAGTGATTGCAGGAAATACTATGAAATTCACTGTAAGTTCTTTACACCCCATTCTTTCATTATTTATTAGCAAACTTTAACAGTTCTGACCTTTCTTCAATCACATACAAAGTGCTTCTTCTCTTAATAGTTGAGCTGTTCTTAAAATAAAAATAAAAAAGGAGGAAAGTTCTGTCTTGATCTAGTTATTATATCCAACTTGAGGCTTGTTTTGACCCTTGTTAAGGACCTAGAATGAGTGGTTTCTATCCCATACCACCAATTAAGCTTTTATATTTGAAACAGCCTGTTTGTGAAATTAAAGCCTGACATTAAATCGGCTTACAATACAGAAGCTGCATTTCTGTGAATCATCAATAGTACCCTGACAAGTGAGAGAGCGAAAGTCTATTTAAAATTCCTGTTATATAAGGTACAGCGCTGCAGCTTTGAATAGCGTCAACTATATTTCTCCATTTCTCCATTGCTTTAAGTACTCTTTTTTTTCCCCTTTTCAGTATGGCGTGTTAAGTGTCTTTCGTTACATTACCCATAACACTGATAAGTTAACAGGTATTGTTTTGGTTCATCACACAGCTTCCCATTTCATCTGAATATTTTGCAGTCCTGATACTTAATCTCTTGAAAAAGCAATTGTTTCCTTCCGTGGTATGAAAGTTTTGCCCTTTAACTTGGTGCAATGTTCTTACAGGTATGTTTGTAGTTTGGTCTGAGATGTTGGTGTATCATTCCAGCAAGGTTCTTAAGCCCACGTGAAACACAAGGCACGTTTAGTAGCCCTGTAATGGGCATTAACGACTAGTCCTGGCTCAATGAAGCTGTGGAAATTTCTGCTGAGCCACAGTGAAGAGATAAGAGTGGAAGTGGGGCCACGTTCTTCAGTCCTTTCCAAACAGTTGTAGGAGCTTTGTGTTTTTCAGGATCTGGGCCCTGCTTCTGTCCAAACTTCTGCAGGTGCTGCCGTTTGGCATCTGCGAAGTCCCTGCTGGATCCTTAGTGAGTGTAGGTTGGCGTTTGATCCTTGAAGAGCTTGTGACAGTTTGGCTGATAGCAAAGATCACTGATAGTGCTGTACCCAGAAACCAGAATTCCTGATAACTAGAGATGAGATTTCTGGTTTCTGCTACCATGCAGGTGAATGCAATGTAAGGTAAAGTGCTTCTGTGTGGGGTGGAAAATCAAGGGTAAGATAGTGGTCCTGCAAGAAAACCCACTTGTGGGGAGAAAAATCAGTCTATATATGCTTATAATTTATGTTTTTCAATAAAACTGAGGAAAAACATGGATTTGGATAGTATGTGGGCAATACGCATCACACATACAGGCAGGAAGACCTACTGCAGGGAGTATAGCTAAGTATATTGTATATATAAATGCTGTTTCATTATTAAAACTAATTTATGATTATGGTAACTGGCTATATGTTGCAAGCAAGCTGTTTAGGAGGCCATTTAACATGTCTTTTTACTATTTCTCTGTAGTTCATGTCTGGAATGTGATATGCTCTTTGATTTTTGGAACAGGTGAAGAAGTTACAGATCTGAAGAGACAAGCTGTTGAAGAAATGATGGACAGAATTAAAAAGGGAGTTCATCTGAGACCAGTCAACCAGTCAAGCAGACCTAAAACAAAGGTTTGGAATAGATAACAGAGCAATAATACTAGCTAAGTACAGTAATTTAGACTGAAATCAGGCTTTCTGTAAATCATTCAAAAGAATACATTTGCTTCACCTCATTTGCTTGATTCCAAGTAAAATGAATTAGAGCAGCATATCTCTGAAAAATAAGAAATGAAGCCAACAGTAAGTAAACAGCAGCCCAGTTTCTTTGACACAGAAAGGAACTGAAAGCAAACATCTTGTAAGCAAACAACTACTGGGAAACTAAAAGCACAGAGGGAGTAACTGAATTGGGTAAAGGGAATGGTCAAGAAGCAGACCGTATTTAGCAGTATTTCTTCCTTTTGTGCAACACATAGCACTAATACATGAATATGGCTGCTGTAAAATATAGCTTACAGTCTTCACAAAAGCGTAATCATTCTTTAGGTACAAGCTGGGATTCACAATGTTACCAGCTCAGGCTCTCCCCTTCATCTTCCCTTCATCTGTCTAAGAAAATAGTTTGAACGTTAACCACGTGCCCGTGAGAGGAGAGAGCAGAGGAACATAACACAACCACACAGCTGTGCAGGAGACCCGTGTGTGACATCTGTCTTCAAGTACGAAGTCTGTCACAGTCCATTTCACCTGTTTTTTAACCTGCGTGTGTTTTGTTTGTTTACAGCCAGAAACACCAAAGCCCTCTGAAAGTGCAATGAAAGAATTAAAAGGGATTCTGGTAAGAAAACTTGTAGTTTATATTTCAGTTATTTCTTCTCATTGAGCTGACAGGGTCTTCTGTGCAAAATAGCTGAGTATTTGAAAGTTCTGTGTTACTGTTTTGGTTTGAAGCTGTCGAGCAGTTCTGGAGTGAATCCCCCGATTCCACTTTTGACTTTGGTCTGGCTGAAAGGTTGGTTTTAGTCTTGCTGACAGAATTTATTTTGGAGAAAACCAGCCTGTTAACTCTGCTCCAGAGTTGTGTGTTCCCGCAGCTAGAGGGGATGTTCTGGTCTGCACCTGCCAGAGATCCTTTGGAAACTTTCCAGGTACTCACAGTGGGGATGCTCAGGGAGGGAGAGGCAGTGGAATAAATCTGGTCCCAAGTGAAGCCCCTGAACCGCACATAGAGGAAACGTAGGGTTCTTGTCACCTGCTCTGAGCTCCTGCTCTCTCCTGAGGCACTGAATTTCTTGTTAGCATAGACATAGCCTGAATAGAGCAAGAGCTCTGCAGTCTGTCTGCATTTATATGTAGAAAAAAATGATTCTGAATAGCTGTCCTATTAGGCATGTATTTGGTCCTGCTCAGAGCAATGTGCTAAGTTTGCTGCTGTTCTGTCCTTTACTCCTACATCACATTGCTTATTTAACTTGGTGTTTCTTGTGGACAAGTGCTAAAATTGTATCAAATAGCCAGAAGGATAGTCTTGCTCCCTGACTTCTGTGACCCTGAAGCTTTTAAAGTGAAGTGCAGCTTTGGCACATCAGGTGACATTTTGGCTTTGTAAGGTGAAATGTGGTGAAATTCTGCCCATATTGAAGCAAAACACTTCACATCCACTCCACAGCAGGTAAGGCTGTATTTTAATCATCCATAATAGCACCTAAACAGCCTTTATAGAAATAACTTCAGTATTGTCTGGAGTGATGCAAGACAGCACATCAAGTGTAGCCACTGCGATGGTAAGAGACTGTGCTGTGATTTAAAACGAAGCGTGCGGCACTGATGGCACATTAAACTTAGTGTTCTCCAGTCATATGAAAGCAGGGGAAGAAGAGAAGAAATGATTTAGAGAGCCATCAGACCTTCATGCTGAGCTCTAATTAGAGAGGCAGATAATTAAATGTGTAGGTAAATAGAAAAGGAATAAAATGCAACACAGAGATGGTGTTTTAAACGTAACTCCGTGAGTACAGGAATGGTTTGATACAGTGTGCTGTTTGGACCAGTGAGGGTTGGGCCCACGATCCTGCTGAAGGTCCTTTCGTTTTCTAATAGCTGTTTTATTTCTTTGACACTGTATCACTGAGATCAGTGGAGATTTGATTATGTACTTGAGGGGGAGCAGAAAGAAACCTCCAGTCACTGCACTTCAGTATCTCGCTTGTTATTCTTGAGCCTCTCAGGATATTTGTGGTATAAGACAAACTGTGTAAAATCCAATGCCAGTCTATTCCTGAGACCAGTCATTAGGCACAGTCAGACAACAAACATGGGGGTGGGATGTGATGGAGTAAACATTTGTTGTTACTATGTTAATTATGCATTTCATGTAGACCTCTATATAATTGGTACAAACAAAACACATTTATGTTCTGCAAATTGCAGAGTTTGAGTGACTCCGTTGCTCAAGTGGCTTTTGTACAGATCTGGAGCATACTACTCATTAATAATATACCTGCTCAGTTCAATTTCAAATACTTGCCAAAGAAATACTTTAACTTTTGGGCGGGGGTGAAGAATTAGTAGCTGAAAGTAATACAGCTTTTGCAACTTGGGATGCCGTTTCTTTTTGTCATTTGCTGGTTCTGTGTGGAAGTTATGTGCTTGTCAACAGAAGATGTTAAGAACATGTTATTTATGCTCTGGATAGATGCTATAAGATACATTTTGGAATATTAAATAAATGGGATTCCTAAAGGTGGCAAAGACTCAGAGGGGGAATGAAATAGCACAAGGGTCCCAAATTTTCAGTTGCGTTATAAACATCTTTTAGGGAAGTTTTACAGTGAAGTGAGTGCTTATCTAGTAACTGGCTTTTGTCGGTTGGGAAATGCATGCACTGTGCACTACATACCTGTTAAAATGTGAGCAATTTGGGGAGGTTTCAGGTTTTGATCAAAGCAGATTTTTTTTATTTCCTCAAGAAAAGTGCTCCTGGATCTACATCTTAGCTGATTCAAAATACTCACCTTGGCATAAGCCAGTAATAGAATTAGTTTCTATTTTGTATGTATGAAAAAATGTTTCAACTTGGTCTAATCCTGTGTGTAAGAGAAACCATGGCGCATCTGGGCATAGGCTCAGGTTTATGTCAGATCAGGTAGATTATAGGATAGAATAACATAGTGACTCCTGCAGACATGTGTGCACACTGGGATGCAGCAGCACAGGACCATGCTAAAATACAAAATAAGGATCTTTGGCTTTTTGCTAGTAGAGATTAATTATGGGCATGATAACGCTCTAGCAGTTTTTAAAGATCCTTTAAATATTAAGATGGAGGAAGTCGGCAGTTCCCTGCAAACATCAGAGTTTGTTCATTACTGATCCAGAGCATCTTGCTGAAGCCTGATATCAACCCTGTAAGGTGTAGGTGTGGTTAATCTGTACATCTGGAAATCCATGTAAGGGGGGCAGTGGTGAGCCAAGCCCCAGCTGCTCGCTGTTGTACTAATGGAAGAGCTTCTCACACTGATATAGAATTGCAGTCGTTTTTCTGCAACTTGAAAGTTTTTCAATTTGTGCATATGGGATGTTTGGCAAGGCATAATATATCCTCTTACTGTAGGAAACACTGAACAAATCCACTAGTTCCCGAAGCTTGAAGTCCCTTGAAACAGACAGCAGTGAAACGGAGCTGGAACGAGTTCTGCGGCGCCGGAAAGTCACCACAGACCAGGACAGTGGCAGTAAGTGGCTGGACTCCTTCATGGTCCTTGTCTTCTCCATGCATTAAGTGACTCTTGGAGCTTTACTTTCTCTTCCAGACTATTGCCATTTTAGCCATTATGGAGAACCCTGCTTACTTCTATGGTGACTCACTTTTATGTCACACATGTCACTTATCATCCCCGTTTTCTCCAAGAGATGCCTCTGTCAGGATTTTCTGCCCACGCAGCCATATAAACACATGCTCCTCTGTCCTGCCTGCAGCTCAGACGCTGTTAACTAGAGTTAATAGTCTGACCCTACTGTTAAAATATTCTTCAAAGGAATGATAACCATAGAAATGAGGTTTAGGACTAATGTTTTGAATTAATCTTGTCTGCAGAGAAAGGTTGTGTAGTTCTTAAACTATGCTTTGCTATCAGCATCTGTAAGAAACTGTCCATGTTCTGCCTGGTTAGAAACAGAGCCTGTGCAAGTGTGAGTCTGTGCCATAGCTGATCCAGATGTGGCTGGTTTTAATGTCACTCAATGGTTTTATCTTGAACTCTGTAGAGAGACAGTTCAGTGACAGAAGCATTAAATTGTCTTTGGGTTTTAGGTCCCACTGGATTCTTGGCCACATCAGAATCAAAATCTCTGCCTGTGCTGGGTTCGGGAGCCAGTGCCGCACAAACAGCACCGAACAAGAAAGACCTGGAGACAGAATTCACTTCCAAAGTACCCGCCTCAGGTCCTGTCTCTAACCAGACTGAAGGTGTCACAGGCTCCAAGCCTACATTACAGTAAGTAGAATACGGATGTTAGTACAAGGTCTGGTTAGCTGGTGCATTTTGAAAGTGCTTTAACATCTGTTTTGGTGAAAAGTATAAATGTACAGTCTGCAACTGTTTACCACTGACTTGTCAGATAATTGCAGTCTCATGTGGAAGTAGAAGTTGAATTATCCTTAATAAAGCTCTTTTCTTGTGGAATATCTGAGCATTCTAGAAAAAAAAAAAAAAAGTTAATTTTCTCTGCTAAAAAAAAAATAGAACTTGAAAAGTTTTCAAGGAATAGTAATCTTGAGTTTTGTGCAATATCTGAAGAGGGAAGATAGTTATGCACTTAACTCCTGATTTTTAAAATAGGTAGTTCTAGCAATTTAAGTCGTATTAATCTGTGTGCAGGGCTGTTTCTGTTGAACCAAAATTGGGTGGTAATTATTACTGTTAAATGTTTGTTGGTTAAATCTCTGAACTACCTTTAAATCCCAATATCAAGATTCTTCAAAAAAAAACCCATCCCAAAACCCTGGTTAGTGCTGCATTTGCACGGGCAGGCAGAGGAATCTTTTGTCTCAAGAGACTGAAGACCCAAGGTGCCAGTTCAGCATCAAAGAGTTAAACCTGCTTCAGGGTTCTTTATTTCAGACAGATCCTACGGAGGATGGGTTTGTTTTATAACAACACCAAGCTCCTTCTGAAATCAGGCTGTGCCCTTCCTTCAGTTCCCTTGCCAGGTGGTTTGTCAGTTTGTCACTTCAAGAAAAGGAAATAGATGAGACAAATGAGATCGGCAGAATATCGTAATCATGTCTAATTAAACCTCTGAATTCCTGTTCTGTCAGTTGAAAAATACCACCAGTACCAATTCTAGCAAGGCTCCATTGCTTAGTTCAAAGGAGTAAGTCACGGCAAATGAGCTGGAAATTCAGTTCGCATCTGTTTTTATGAACTAATATTTACTTCACTCTCCTGCAGGTACTTTTATCATTTATTTTAAATGGATAAAGAGCTCAATTTCATTTTTGCCCTACTGTTTTATTTAGTTCGCACTGAGTTTTAAAAGCAGATTGTGTTTTGCAATCATATGTATTTCCCCCTTTTATTTCGTTTAAGCATCCTTAGAAGAAAGGTGATCTTCATTTTAATTTAATCAGAAAGATGAAGATTTGTTCAACAGTTAATTTGGCGTGAATAATGCCATTGGGTTTTCTTGAACTGCTACCCTGACAGAAAGGTGAGGTTGTTCCTGAAAAATACTGTGTTTGTGGTTTGTGGATTTCTACGATTTTGAACTGATAACCTTAATCAGAAAATACAGCAACTCTTTCCACCTTTTGTCTACCTTTTATTCCACCAAACTAAGTGCAAATTGCATTTACAAGAAAGGAAATGAAATAATTGCAGGCCCCAAGGTCTCGCAGAATGCATGGTGAATTGACAGTGAAAAGGATCTTGTGTTGACAGTCACAGTTGTTATGTGTTGTAAAAGCATATGTGAAGCTCAATTTATTTCTCAGCTTGCCTATTCAGTGACATCCTAAAAGACACATTTCACTTTAATTTATCTGTTTAAAGCATTAAAACAAATGTGGTGGGCCAGACTCCTTAGTGCTGCAGGGCTTCTTTGTGCTGTCGCTGGTGTAAACCTGCTGAATTGGAAAGGCTCATCATTGAGGATGGTTTTCCAGCAGCGAGAAGGTGCTGGGGCTCTCATACTCTGATGCCGCTGGGCTGGCAGGGAGGAGCAGAAATAACCTGGATGCTTCGCACCACAGTTAATTGCAATTACTATGTTTTTTTTTCTTCTGAGCACTGTTTGCAGCAAAGGTTGGGAGAAGCAGCCTCCAGACTCCCAAGTGTGTGAGCACTGTTTGGAAACACAGCTCACTCAAAGCAGATGTCAGAAAGAGGTTTATTTGTCTAACGTGCCTGACAACTTGGCTGTAGAATCAGACAGTTTTCTGGGCTTCCCTGAGTACACCTATACTAGCAGTTTAGTTTGGGTCAGCAGAACACTTCTGAAGCCAGTCTCCCTACTGTCCCCTGTTTGATTTGTGTCCCGGAGTGGTCTCAGTGCATAAACTGGATCCCTGGATTCATTGGATGGGTGAAAATAAAGCAGAAGATGTGATCCAGTCTTTCATGCCTGGCCTAGGAGCCACATGAGAGCTGGTTCAGTGAATAATGCCCCCCCCCCGAAACACGTGTTCCGAGGACACCAGTCTGAAGCACCGGCTGTTCCCCTCCTGTTGCACCACACTTAGTTCCTGAAGCCGCCCGTGTTAACTAAACAAACAGCACGCTGCTTTGACCAGATACCCTGAATGACAAAGGCACACAAAAGAGTTATTGTGGCTCCTCTTCTCCTCATTCATACCTGAGGTAAAAGGATGCAGCTGTCTTATCATTTGCAATTCCTTGAAATCTGACAAAGGTGTGACCTACTCCAGCTGTTTGCAGCAGCCAAGCAAACCTTTTGTAGCTCAGTAGAGGACTGTGTGTCTCATAATTACCAGGTGTTTCTTTTTTTCTTCACCTGGATTTTAATGTACAGCTTCCTATTTGAAACCTTAGGGGTAGTTGTGCGTGAAATATTTCTCTTCGCTGCACTATTTAGTAAGGCTTGAAATCTGAAGGAGGAGGTAATACTTCCAGACATTTAAATGCAAACAGCCCTATTCATCATTCTTTACGTTGAGTAACAGTTGAGCACACCAGTTCTCATGGAGGAAGAAGGTTGGGACTTTGAAAAAGATGCAGGCTTGAAAATGTGTCTGTGAACAACAGGTAGACACAAGTCAGCTCACTGAGAAAAATCCTGGATCCTCCCTGCCCCCAAGTCAGGTTCAATCTAACCCAAATCCTAAGGGGGTGAGGAATGTCAGCATTTGCTTGAAGTAGGACTTGCAATATGGTTACTCTGTGCTTAAGTGTTACTAAAGCCCTGGCCTCCAGCTGAATCAGCTCAGCCACTGGTGTGAGCTGCCAAAGGCAAAAAAAGGCTATAATAATAACAAATACACGTTGATTCTGAAACTTCTCCTTGATGGTAGCTCAGACAAGTTAATTTCCAAGAAAAATTAGGCCTTCAAACCACTAGGTGAGCTGTTATTTCAGTGCAGGGGGTTGTTAGAAGGAGGGTCTGAAGCCATTAAGCAGGTGATCCATAACGTGTGAAGTTTCACTGAGGTTGTGCTGAAGGGGATGACATAATACTGTGTGTCCTGTAGAGAAATTGAGGCTTTACCTCAGTATTCAGGTAACTTCCTCTGCAAATCTCTTCCCAAATGTTTAACCCAGCGTGAGCGTAATTCTGTGACAATCGCTTAGAAGAGAACAGGTGACAATTGAGTTCCATTGGGAGCGGGAGAGTTCCCGTGCCGCCCTGGGGGTGCAGACACAAAGGTGTGGCTGCTCCTGCCCCTGGGTTTGGGGGGATTTTTTTCCTTTCTGTTTTTTTCCAGCACTTTGTAAACATTTTGTTTCTGGGCAGCAGAGTTCTCCCCTAACAGAGTGAACCACAGAGAGGGTTAGTCTTAATCTGATGATTTTATACAATTAAAGGATTTGTCCTTCTCCTGGCTGTAATCTTAGTACCCTTGAATCATCCCCCAGCTCTGCGGGAAGCAGCTCAGCCTGAGCCAGAAAAAACTCTAAAGGTTTTCCAGTGCAGCTTGAATGTGGGTAATTTAGCCTGAACAACAAATGAAGAAAACAATGAGATGTTCCAGAAGTTTGAGGTCTCCTCAATATTAACTGTTTTAAAAATACTGTCACACATTTTTCGTAGACCGCGCTTTTTGTGCGCGCTCTCAGTGCAGGTAGAAGC
This sequence comes from Streptopelia decaocto, assembly GCF_964273445.1. Lineage (NCBI taxonomy): Eukaryota > Metazoa > Chordata > Aves > Columbiformes > Columbidae > Streptopelia > Streptopelia decaocto. The sequence goes on along the minus strand of NC_138659.1, from coordinate 65,192,962 downwards.
TCTCCAAGATTCTTCATTTAAATGAATTTGCCAATCTCTGTGAGGATTTTTTAAAAAGCACATAAAAATGGGAAAAATTTCCATACTAAATGTTGTCTGCAGTTCCATTCTGCTCACTGCTCTCTTGATCACCTTTCTGCTCAGCAAGATTTGGCAGAGGCATTCCAGAAATAGAGAAGGTTTATTGCACTTTCTTCACAGACGCCTGGTGTTACAGATAGTGCTGGGACTATTATATCAGAGGAGGGAACCACCAGACTAATTCACTGGTGTTTGTGTTCCCTGTCATTTCCTTTTGACAAATCCTGTAGTGTGATGGAATTTTTTGTGCGCTGAAGATTTTCAAGATTTGAAATTGGTGTCTTTTTTACCGTTGCTCAGTAAAAAATCGTTGTTACTCAGTTGTTGCCTTTGGTCCTGTCTCTTGTATTCCCCTGCCTTGTTAAAAATTCTGAAATATTTTAAGAAATGCATATATGGCTTTTATTCTCAGTAAAAGTCTTTGAGTGAGGATAAGATCACCTCATATGGGGATCTTGCAGTACAACGGGAATGCTGGGGTGGGCTGGGCGCTACTTAGGCAAAGGGCAAGCTCTAACTGAGACGCAGGCCTGGCTTTTAAGCATCATAAAGAAGCAACTGGTGGTGTGCAACTGTCAAATCAGCTTAATGCTTCAAATCTCACCTCTGGGGAGTAAGGAATGGCACTGGGTGAGTTTTAGTTTTGATTTGGAAAGCAATTTTGCTTTGAAGGGTGATGACGGCTGTTTCAGCATCCTCAATAGGGCAGCTCGCTCAAAGACCGTGTGTACTAATTCAGTGCCGTGTTGGTGTCAGCTCTTGTAGCAGAAACGGCTTCGGTCCCACCAGCTCAAACTCCAGGCAGAGTATCCGTGGGGACTCTCCCATGCCTACACTGTTTACTTACAAAACTAGTCTTTGTTGGAATAGATTTTTACCAGTATTTTCTAAATACCCTGTAAAAAAAATTGATATTCGTACAGTATTCTCCTCAACTGGTTTCCTTTAGCCTTCTGCTTTTATGTATTGTTAGGAAATTGGATGGGACTTAATCCAATAAAATTTTCCATGATATTTACATAAAATTCTGGTTTCTAATGGAAACACATTACAGTGATTTCATGAATAGGGCACTGAGCGAGGTTAAATAATACCAAGGTTATAATATTAACCAGAGGAAACAAAGAAAATCCAAGTCTCAATTGACAATCCGACCCTTAGTTTGTCCTTTTGTGCTCCTACTGTAAATTATTTACAAAGGGCACAGCAGTACTAGTTCACAGATGGCCCATCAGGCGTAACCCTTTATTTTTACACCTTCTGTAGCTTCTGTAACTAAATAAATGGAATATATTGCTTTTGGGGCTGTTCTCTCACAAGCAGTACTCAGTACTGCATGGGACATTGCATATCCTGTACAATTAATCTAAAATATATTTATCATCTAAATTTGAATTTCACAGTACGGATTTTATGTGTTCAGTCATAGAAATATATGCAGACTTAGGAACAATTATGCATGAATGAGTACAATAGGACTAGGTTGTCAATTTCTGGCATAAATATATAGTTGGACAAATAACAAGAATACTGATAGAGACATTAACAATCTTAATGACCAAAGAGCTTTGCATAGAGCTAAATGCAAATACTGTGGACAAAATTGTAATTGTTTAAAACTGTGGCTAACTACGTCTGTACTAATTGCTTTTCCCAGTTTTATTTGTAGCAGCAAAACCCGGTTTTTGAAAGGGAGCACCAAAATTATGTTCATTCTTACACTGAAACTTTATTATGCCTGTATTCTGCTCTCGACAAACTAGGGAAAATGAGCTATGAATACCTGATAAATAGGGTTAATAATTTTTAACAATACCTCAGCTGTAACAGCATCACTGTCAGGCTGGTGCTGCAACCGTGTAAAGGAAGAAGGGAATGTTCGTACAACAAAGTCTGAATAGTAATTCTTATTTTTATGCTTGAAACGCTGATTTAATCACTGGTTTTCTCCATTAAACTACTTTATATCGACATCTTTCATTTTTCTGTCCTTTGAAGGTGGTAAATATGATTGCCGTTTTATCCATTTTTGTTATAAATGAAACAGACTTCAGAGCGCTTGGCTGTGCATCAGTTGTTGGAATGCTGCCATACACTAATGCAGGCTCCCCACTGTGAGCCCAGTGAAGAATTATACTTTGATTCACCAGATTGTATTAAATAGTCCAGCTGTTGGGATTTGAAAGATAGTTACCTCCAAAGTGAAATAAAAATGAACTTGGCATTTATGGCTTTGACCATTTTTATAGTGTTGGGCAATCAGCTTTTCAGAGGTAGCACTTTTAAAAATAACCCTCTTCTGGTTACGCTGCTTTAAAAAGTTTAATTTGCTGTAACATTCAAAATACCCCACCTTGTATTTTCTGGAATGATTGGCAACTTTTGCATAAAATAAGCATTATTTTCCTTATGAAATCACTAGCTTCTGATGATAATCAAATGAGTCTGAAACTGTATCTATTAGCGCCAATTTCTGCATTAATTAACTTATGCCGAAGTTCTAATGTTAGAGACAATTCTTGTAATTAAAGCTTGAACATGGAATTTCATTCACTATATCAAGTGCTTCAACAGCAAGCTGAGTAAATTCTTTCTGAAATGTGAAGTGCAACAACTGTTGTTGCTGTGATTATTTACTGTACATTTACTCGCTCCCCGTCAGGTGGGAGCCAGTACAATCTCCGTCCCATGCTCTAATTGTTGAGTGGGGTGACCTCTTTTTTTTTCTTATGTCACTTTCTCTAGGACAAAGACTGTCGTAATAAAGGGCAGTTCACAGCAGATGGATCCAGTAGCTGAATTTCTTTCTCTGGCCTCTAGTTGGTTCCACTTTTTCCTTTCAAGGATGTTATCTTAGCAGTATGGAAGGCTGGTCCTTATGAGTAAGCATGAAAAATTAGAAGAAAAATAAAATAGGCTCTGGACTAGCAGACGCAGTTGCATAGAGCAGCTCTACGGTGAGGCTCCCCAGGAGCCGCACACCCACTGGTGCGTGTAGGACCTTCCTGCACGAAGGGGTTTTGCACACACCCAGTTTGGTGGTTGTAGCTGTGTTGGTGTAGACGCCTATACTGTGTTCTTACCATCGTGTAAGCCCCTGCCTAAAGACAGGCTGAGCCCCTGGGAGCCCCTGGAGGAGGCGTAGGCTGCCCGTCTGCCCGTGCAGCAGCACTAATATGATGTAGGAAACACCCAGTCTGCGGCTTGTTCGGGTCGTGCTTTCCCACTGTTGGCATCGGTCTCTGCTGGTGTGTTCTGGCTAATCTAAGGATTTGCCTGCACGTTTTCAACACTAGTACAAAGCTTTTGAATATAGACAAGTGCTTTTAGTGTTTATAGCGTGATGCCAGCCTCAAGAAATAACCCTGGTGTCTCTGACCTTTCCTTCCTCTCTCCCCACTCAGAGGGCTTTTTATCCGCAGGAATCCCTGCGCTGCCTGCAGTCAGCCGTAACCCTGTCTCTGCAGTGCGGCATGTAGGTCTATTGCCCTCTGTATTTCAGCAAATCCAGTAGGTGATTTTTCAGGAATCATTTACCCTCGCTCCCAGTGAGACCACGAGCAGCCTGTTGGCTGGTTATGCTGCCTCTGCCTCCCTGCTGTATGGCAGAGGGTGGTTCAGTGAAAGCCTGGGACGGGAGGTGGAGAAGCAGCCGTGTTTTCTCAGGGTGCTGGGCCACCTTGTCTAGACGGTGCTTTTGCCAAGAAAGGTTGGACCAGATGATCCTTGTGGTCCCTTCCAACCTGGTGTGCCACGAGTTTATTCTCCTTTCAGGCTGTAGGGCTGTTACCTAACAGACAGCAGGGACTGGGAGTGTTTTCTCTGGGTGCAACTGCTCTGTTGGACATGAGGGAACCTAAATTGGGCTCAGAGATGAGAGAAAATAAGTTCTTAAGTCTTTAAAGTGATTCTTTCATAGTCAAAGGATTTTTTTTTTCAGTGCTTTATAAGTTTGTTTTTCCTTGTAAATATCTTCCATGGCTGCCTTAACAAATATTTGGGAGAGGTAACGTGACTGTTGCATTTTGTGAACTATCGTCTGTATGTAACAGCTGTAAATCTAGAAATCTGTTTGCTAGTTCAGTAGACTTGTTGTGGTCATAGAATCATACAACAGTTTGGGTTGGAAGGGACCTTAAAGACCATCTAGTCCAACCTCCCACCATGGGCAGGACACCTTCCACTAGACCAGGTTTATCAAAGCCCCGTCCAACCTGGCCTTGGTCACTGCCAGGGATGGGGCATCCACAGCTTCTCTGGGCAGCCTGTTCCAGGGCCTCACCACCCTCACGGTGAAGAATTTCTTCCTTATATCTGATCTAAACCTACCCTGTTTCAGCTTAAAGCCATTACCCCTTGTCCTGTCATACATGCTACTAATAATATAAATCCCTTTTCTTTATATTTAGATTCTTTCTCCTAAATATGTGAACTGTTATCTGTTTTCATATATTTATTCTTTCTTCTCTAGATCAACTAGTCATACAGAATTGACAAGAAAAGCCTCTAGCAGCGAAAAAGAGACAGAATCTGTTGTAGTTTTAGATCCTGTTTCCACCAGCAGGGATCAGATGTCCGAAAACACGCTGATTCACAACAAAATGAAAGAAGAAAAAATCAAGCCGCTGGGTAAAGAAACTAGTGCTGAGAAAATGAAAGAAGCAGACAGTTCTAACTGTTAATTGTTGTTCTGAAAGGCTGTAAGTTTTAGGAATCATTATCTGGACATGTATATTGCTTAGGTGTGTTACTAGGGGCTACGGTCTGTACTCCAAACAGCTTTCAATAATAGAGATTGAGATGGTCTTTTTAATGCAGTTTTGTTACATGCATTAAAGTGTTAAATAACTATGTATCACTCAGTATCCCTTTCGCATTTTAATTTCGCAGGTATGGTTAATATTTTCTTAGATAATGTCAGTTACCTTTTCTTCAAAACGGTATTTGAAAAGACTTTTTAAATTATTATTTTGTTGAGAAGATGCCTTGTCAAAGTTCCATTCTAAAGCTTGCCAGAAGTCACTGGCGTCCCTCTTGAGCTGGACAGGTTCAGGTTAGACCCTGTGAAACTGATTGCACACACATCAGCTTTAGTATGGGGGCTGTTATTAATAATTAAAAAAATCAGGTTCTAGACACGTTGCTTTAAAAATATTTTGATATCTACATAAACCAAGATCTTGTAGGTCTCCGTACTGCTGTATCCAAGCACACTCTTTTGAGGAACTTAAAAAGCACAAGCATTAACCCTTCTGTTCCATTTGCCCCAGTGGACAACTGGCCCAAAGGCTGAAAGGCAGAGGCGGTGCAGCGTGTCATCTCGGTCTCAAGGTAACGGTAGCCAAAGTCGAAAGTTCGTGGGTTGAGATTGGTGCTCTCATTTGGATTAAAAGCTTTTCAAAGGACAAGCTCTCTCCTGGTTTTTGTTTCAATGTTACAGAGCAAAGTTTGGAGCTGCTGCAAAAATATAAGTTACGGTAGACTCCTGGGAGTATGGAGTACATTTGGGATTCAGTCAGTCTAGGATTGCAAGTTATTTGGAGTCGACATTTTGAGAACTCCCAGCTGAAAGCTTGCAGCACTAACAAATAAGCCTTTGCTTGGAACCCAGTACACACTGGTGGCATTAATTTCTTTGAGAACACTTTAGATGTTGCTATGTGATGACACAAATCCCAGTTTCCCTCAGCCCTTATTTCCTATCAAGATAGTGAGACAGGTATGTAATGGGTTTGCTCCACTGCCAATTCACGTTCCCTTTTAGTCTCTTTTTAAATTCTACGCAGTATCTCATTCTTTCATAATGAACGAACAAATGTAATCAGGGATTTACCTAAAGATCGGCGTAACTGAAATTAGGTGGTCAAGTACTTGAATGCACTTGGATTATTTTTTATTTAATGGTTTGAAACAGTGATAGTATTGAAGGATGAATGTTCTGAGTTTGTTGGTTTTGGCTCTGCATGCAACTGTCTGGTGCTTTCCCTAAAAATAAAATGATAGTAACGAGTGTGGTGGTTTCACATCTTTTTTGGTGTTTTTTGCATGTTTGGTAAGAAAATCTTGGACTTGATCTAATTACTGAACTATGTATGATTCTTAAACTTGGGGAAATTTGTCTCTCATTGATGTCTTAATTTCTGGGGGGCAGTTGATTCTGGTGCTTTATTTTTCACTTAGGTATCTGTTACACTGAATTTAAAATGCAACATTTTATATATGTATTTTTCCTCAAATTATTGCTGCTGTATTAGATGTTCAAATTTTCAAACGATACAAAACCCAGAAGTTTTTAAAGAAGTATTTCTTTTACTTAAACTGTTTGTTACCTAGGACATAAATTACTTATTTATCTTTTCACTCTTGCTTATTAAAAAGACTCTTGACAAGTTTCCCAGCCCTTGTGAAACTGAGTGGTTATTCCCTGCCTCCGAGTGAAGCTTCTGAGGGATGCCGGTTCCAGCTGTGTGCCCTACATTTGGGGTCTGCACTGATGCACTCGCCCTGATCGTGAGCTAGAACTGGAGCAGAATTTCCCTTGTAGGCTCGATCTAAGGGCAGCATTGAGGGGGTGTGGGGGGATGGAGCAGCATAACAGTCAAGGCCTTTGTTTTTTGTAAAATGCTTTTTTTTTTTTTTTTTACTGTTTGTCAATAGCTTGTTCTTTGTATGGAGAGAGACTTCGACTTTCCCAAAACAAACATTTCGTTTTGGACACAACACAGAGGTATTTGTTTTGTCAGTTTGTAAATACGGCACAGAATTTTGCAGTATTTTCAAACTATAGCCACTGCTCAGTTAACTTGGTTTCAGCTGAAAGCAACGGTCTCCTGGGAAAAGAGAAGGTAGTTTCTGTACGCTTTTAGCTAAAGTGCTTGAAAATAAATGGATTAAGGAATAGGTAATATATGAGTTTCATGCTAGGATGTTTTGGTTTGTTTTAAGAAATGTATCCAAAAGTTACTGTTGACAACCTAGGTCAGTGTGATGTTCTCTGGGAGCTGGGCAGGCAGGCTGGGAACCTGCAGGGCTGGCTGAGAGAGCTTTGGAAGTGCTGCATCCTGCTCTGGGGGAGGAGATACAGCAGAAGGTTGATTTTCTGGCTGTGATTCTTCGCCAAAAGCGATAAATTCAAGAGTTGCTTCACCTGAAATAGAAGAGAAAAAAGAAACTCATGTTTACCGTAATCCAGTTTCTTGTAATGTTCTCTAGTGCGCTCAGATTTTATTTATTTATTTATTTTAAACGGCACATGATGCTTCCAAGAGCCTCTAAACACCTTCAAAGTCTGGCCATTTGAAACAGGAGCGACAGTCCTGCACTGTGATTACATGGTGGGGATATTCATTGCATTCTCTTCCTCACTAATGATCTCACCACACTGCCCTTTTTTTTTTAACCCCCCATCTTTCTCTGCACTGTGTTTTTGCTAAAGCTCCTGCCAGCTGCCCGTGCCTCCTCTCTGCTCCAGCCTTCAACAACTCAATGTAAGCCCAGGTTCAGATGTTGCTCCTGTAATTAACACTTCACCTCTCTTCTCACAGCTGTTTTCCCCAGTTCTGTGACTTTCCTTCCTCCCCAACCTCACCACCTAATTCCCCTTTTTGGCACATACACAACACCCACCCCATCACTGAACAGTCTCAGCTTTAGCTGTCACTTTTTAGCAAAGACCCGGCCAGTCTGTGCTTGACCTTGCCAGCAGCTCACACGCGCCTTCCAGGTGCACTTGAAGGCTCAAACACGGCACCGGTGTCAGGGCTGCACTTCGGCTGAGACCTGTGCCCCCCAAACTGCTCATGGTGAGAGGGGCCGGTTGTCCCTGTGCTGCTGGGCCCAGCTGTGGCCCCGCTCAGCCGCCCCCGGGGACGCCAGATGGGTCAGTGTCACCAGTGTCACCTCCCACCTCCGGAGCCCTCCGCTGCTCAGCACTACAGCGTGTTCCGTAGCTGTCAGCCCGGGCAAATGCCAAGTTGGAGATGCAGCTCAGACACGCTATCGCAGTAGTTTCCTGCTGGTGATTTAGTTATTGGATTTTATTTCTGCCAAAAGATTAACAGCTTCGGGAATTGTTGCTCTTTCATTGTATGAGGTGTAGGTTTAAATATTTGTCAAAGTCAAGCTCTTTCGTTTAGACTATACCATTTGAACAGGGAATATATTAATATTGCTGACAGTTAAAATCCATAGTTCTAGAATTATCTGTTTTTGAAAAGTGAATTCTGTGAAACTACTTTCTTAGCAACAAAGAAATCTTGTCTATGTTTCTATTTTTTGCAATGACTATATATGAGCAAGGGGGAGATTTTGAAAACTCAGAATATTTTCGATTTTTTTTTAATAAAACCTTTGTTTTATAGTGTCCATGTCAAGTGCTGCTATCCTACATATAGAACTTTGAAAATTATTGGAAACAAGAGAGTAAAATGACTTAATTCTCCTTCATTTTTCTTAGGCATAATAAATTCTTGCAAACCCTTTCCTTCCTTTCTTCCTCTCCTTGTCTCTCTCCCTCCCCTTCAGACTGGAAGCCTTTATTCTGTCTTGATTGATACCTGAACAAGTGAGAAGTGGCTCTAAAGAACTGTTAAGCATTTAACAGTGCAGAGTAGAGAAGAAAAAGATGATGCAGATCCTGAAATGCAGGCAGATGCATACAAGTGGCTAAGGCTGAATATGCATCGTCAACTTCGGATTTTCTTGGGTTTTATTTAGTGCTTACCCATGCAATTGGAGCTTTCCAAGCACATTTTTCTGGAAATCTAACACACAAAAGGGGGTTGTGAAATGAAGTTTTGTTAGCAATATATGTTTAGAGGCTGGAGGGAGGTAGGGTATTTGGCCTAAAATTCTCGTTTTGGCAGCTTTTTGGCGTGTTATGTGCATGGTTTTTGTTTTGTTCCCTTTGCACTGTGGGCTTCAAGACTCCAACCAATTAATTCTGGAAAAAAGCTTAATGTAGGCTACTCCTCAAGAAGGGGTCTATTTTAACATTCAGTAAACAGATAATCCATTAGGACAACAATATACATTGTGGCAAGTGCTATCCTAGTTTTTTTTTTTGTCAGCGCTTATTTATAGTCTTTTGATTTTGCTTCCCTCCTGTGGTGCAGTTTCAATCATTCTCCCTCCAATCTTTGTTCTCGTATTCATTGCAAGCTGAAAACAAAGTAAGAAAGAAGCTCATACGTAGCGTTCTATTCTTGGCCAGTTCTTCCTCTATAGCAAGAAGGCGGTTGTATTTGGTCACCCTTTCTCCGCGGGAAAGACCTCCCAACTTGATAAACCTGGCACCCAGTCCAACAGCCTTAAACGAGAAAGTGCGTATTTTAAAACTACACGGTTCGGGAAGCGAAGTCGTTCTTCATTATTAAATATGTTATCCTACTTGTAATTTAACACTCTTCTCGTTCTACAGATAAAAACCCTCCTTTAAATATTAATAAAATCTCTTTGTGAAAGATTTGTCGCATGCAAACAATAATTTTCACTGGCATATGAAATGAAATTTTATTTGCAAATGTAGCTTTAATCCAAGAAAGACTAAATACATTACTGTTAAGAATTTTTGCCTAAAATATTATTACGACTCAGAAATGTTTTAAGTAACTCACATTTTTTTATAAACTAATGCAACCAAATAGATCATCCACACTTTTGAATATACTTCCTGCTTTGGCAAATTTCCTGTGTGTTCTCTTTAGACTCAAAGATTAACACTCTGGGGGAAAAAAAAGCAACTCTAGAAAAAGCCCATTTTGTAAAATGTTGTTTCTTTCTCAAGCAGAAACAGGCTTTCTTCTTAAAAAATAGCTCATGTTAAAAGCAGCGTTCTGGCAATTCTGCAATTGAACAGCTTTCAATACTTACCAGATCCACAAGGCTGTCATCTGAAGATTCTCCGTCTGGACTTCCTAATATGGTAATATGTCTTTGACCTATATATAAGGGGAGTGTAAAACCTTCATTAGTGTATATTTTATATATTCGACACTGAAATTGTTTGGACTTTCCATTCTTTTTTTTTTTTTTTCTTTCTTTTGGGCTATCTAAGCTTAAATACAAACAGGAGTAAAAGCAGTGGAACATGTCTCAATGATGTAAACTATATTAGTTTGCTACCTTAAGATTATGTTTATTTTCAGCACGGTTAGGGGAATATCTAACATCTCATCCTAATTTCTGTCTCTAGCTGATCTCTCTGGTAATGTATTCTCCAGGCTATGAGGCTGTTCTATTTATTTTAAATGTGCTCCTTTCTATACTAAGGATTTATCTACACTATAAAAAAGAGTTTACCATGATGACTGAGTGAAATCTTTAAGTTGCTATTTAGGTGCTTTGAAATAGTAATTCTGGGCTTTTTGAAGGCATAAGGAAAGAATTTAGATACATTAAATTTGTCAACCTATTCCTTGGGCATAAAAATGAATAAAGCAAAATTGATACAAAGACAAATCTTACATACGAAACTGCACAAGTTCTTAGTACTGTTACCATAAAGGCTCAATAATATGAAGTCAATAATCTATGTAAACTGCAATTTTAAACATTTTGGACTTGTTTGCATTTCTTAATTATTAATACTAGTATTAGTCAAAACTCAGATTGCTCAGCTACATCTTTTTTTTTATTTTGTTTAATTCTGATATCTATTGGTGTGACACTTAGCTGCAGTGTCAAAGGGCACCCACATTCAGAACATCCACAGTATAATAATTTACTATAGGTGAAGCCTTGAATGCTCTTTTAAGCTCCCAAATGGAGATTTGTGACTCAAACCATGAATTTTTGTTTCTTCTGACAAGCACTTTCTAAATTAGAAGTGGCAATAATTTATTAAAAAGATATAATAATTCCAGATGTAACAACACTATTTATTGACTTGTAGGGTTTACGAATCAGCCTTTTCCCCCCTCTACTCACCGTCCAGAAGTCCAGTAAGTTCTATGAGGTCTGATACCTTGGTTTGGTTAATATATTTTAGGACAACACCACTGCACATAGGTACGTTGATGTTTTGGTCAATTTTAAGTTTGGATATATGTGTTGCAGCATCTTCAGCAATCAGGTAACATTTGGAACCAAGAGCACAGCATATGTTATTCCATTGTTCTCTGTCCTGCATAAACAATCAAGCAAATAACTGGAGTTTAAAATACTAAACTGAACAGCAACTCTAATTGAGGAGGTAATTTTTTTTTTTTTTAAATAACATTTAATCCTAAAGATAGCCTTCATATATACATATCATATTTTAGACTGTATTTTAAATCTACCTGAGAAAAATATATCACTGAAATTTTGCTTGGATTTTAAGATTATGCTAGAAAACATAAATTCTACGTCTGGAATTAATCAAAGGTAGTTGCATACAAGTATAGCTTAAAATGTTTCAAATTAAATTAACTTTAGGAGTTTGCTATTTTGATTTCCTTTCTGCAAGTGATTTAATTTTAATGGGATATAAAATAATTTTCTATTGTTTTCTTCAGAGGCCTCATTCTTGTGTTACTATTTTCAGTGTCACAGTATGTGTTTGAATATAAACTAATGAAACCGGAGGCAGTCATAGACTCAGTGCCACATCTCAAAACAGGATGATCAGAGCAGTAAGACTGACCATAGGGAACAGCACAATAAACCCCTCACCTTCCAGCAAAGCTCCATTTTTTAAGTCTTTGTGTTTTCATTTTAATGTACTATCCCCATGGTACTGAGATTTAAGGATAAAGAAAACACTAGGATATGTAAATAATTTGAAAGAAGAAATTTACGAATTAATTTGTTTTCTTTGTGTCCACATAATACAAATTGTCACATTAAAAACATTACTTTCCTAGTTATTAATTCTGCCATAATAATTCTTGGTCTGTGGATCAGACTTTCGTAACTACATAGCTGCAATCTGTAGGGTACAGTCCTATCAGGATTTCAAGCCCGCACATACGTGAAAATGAAGTTTTTGACACCTGAAGAAATATTTAAGCACTAAAGTGGTCTGCTGTCTGCCACTGAATTGGTGAATTGCTACCAGAGCTAATTCTCAAGGACCCGATTATCTGTGGCAAAGATGTGTCAGGGGTAAACCTGGTAAATTTGTGCAGAGCGGGGAGGAGGATGAGAGGCATTTCTCTTAACAGAATTCTATTTCAAACTGTACTTCACTGTCTGTTGTAATTCTCCTGCAGATTTTCATACTGGAAACATGTTTCTTCACAAGAATTCTCAAGGAAGTTTGCAGCTATGGCAGGAGTAGGGAATAAATGGGGTGTTTTGGAACATGGGTAATTCAGAGTCAGACTGAACCAGTGCAGGGAGGCAAGGCTCACTAGAGTGAGGTGACAGTAAATACACGTTAAAACAATGAACTTTTAGAGTCCCAGTTAATAACAAAATCAGATGGATTTTGCAGTTCATCTGGTTTGGAATTATTGATTCAAGCACTGGGCAGATTCACAAAGACAACATCACTTTACTTCCCCCTTCGAGCACAGTCTTCATGTTTTGTTCATGAAAATAATCCCCATATATTTATTTCAAAGAAGACGAAGTGTGCAATTTGACAGCAAGAGCAAATTTTTATTAAGTTGTGCAACTGCAGAATCTAGGTTTACAATTGCGGGGTTCTGCTACAATTAAGTTTTTATCTTTTTTGTAATACATGAAAACTTAATCTTATGTACAAATGCTAATTTTTAAGGCTAGGCAATCTGTTTCTTTCATCGATCTATAACTTGATAACATGCTTAGTAGTATTCTACTTTATTGTTGTAATCTATTGGTCACATAAAAGTAACTTGTCTAACTTTTATCACAGTGGTAAATATATGGTATCTTACCAGCACTTTAAAAATTCTGCCGAGCAATGCTGCCAGTGACAGGTTTGTTCTGCCTTTGGGTATATATCTCAATCATAAAGAATAGCAGCAATATTTTTTTTGAGTGATTCTACAGAATATACAACTATGTGCAAATTTTTAGCTTCTCCCATTAATATGATATTATATCATTTATATATCACTTCAATTTTATAATTTGATTTTTACAATTTGAATTATATTTTTACTTAAGGAGAAAAATGTAATTAAAATTACAGTGGTTTAGCAAGCAGCATCAGGAAAAAAAAAAAAAGCTTTTTAATTCTTTAAAATGTTTGTACTGACCACATTCTGTTCATGCAAGAGTTATTTTCTGTCAGGAAATATGTCAAAAGCATAGAAAAATTTAGAGTTATTGTCAATTACACTTATGCTAATGAATTGTTACATACATTTTTGTAGTGATATTTTTTGTGCCTAAAGACTCCAAACCCAGAAGCTTCCTATTTTACATGTTTTGTAAAGATGTGAAAAGGTCATTGATATGTCACTTAACAGCATTATCAGTTTTTCAAGGACTGCACTGTGGTATCTTACCTCTTTTCGTAACGGATCTATTAATGCAATAATAAAAGGAAAGTTATTAATCAGTTCCACGTACATGTCAACCATTTCATCAGGACTTTTGAATGTTCCAGTGAGTATTTCATATTTTCCTTTAACCTAGAAAGTGAAGTAAAAAGCATAAAAGATAAGGAAAGTAGTACTTTAAAAAACAGAGTACTAACGTAAGCATATAGCTAGTGTCTCTATTGAGGCAGTAGAATGTGTGTTCTTCAATGAACACACACTCCCTTGTCCATTTTACTGGTCAGCACATTAAAACTCTGCCTGAAGTTAACAGTGGATTCCAGTGGGCTTATGCCTATGTCTCTGAAAGATGCCACTCTCAAAACCAGTGAGATCTATTTCAGTATTTACTAGACAACACTGCCAGCTTTACACTACTTTATCAGAAAGTCAGGAATCTTTGACATATTTATTAAATCTTGCATGAAAGATCTCATTTTTCACTTTCCCAAAAAGTTATTTTCTAGCCCTTATTTTCATAAAGAAAATATTGCTGTGCAAAAGGAGTGAACCCACAGTGCTCAAAGACAAGGTGGTGCCTCTCCTTGCCTCTTTCCCTTTTCAGAAAAGGGAAGCACAAGCTGCAGCGTACAAGGATTCTTAAGGGCACAGTGCCAAACTCTGCCAGAATATTCACTGCTTTAGTGACGTGAACAGTTCAACAACAGAAAGTTACAGAATTACTGATAATTCATCGTTTAAGAATTTGGCTTATTCTGGTATAGGATACAGGTATCGCAAACTGTCAGGAAAGCAACTGCTTTCACAAAATATATTAATAATGAAAGGTTTCTCACCGTATTACTCCCAAATACACAAAATCTCATGAGATAATAACTATAATAGGAAGTTCCTTTTTCTGTTTTGAGAAAAACCCGACTGGTCCTGGAACAAGGGGCACAAACTGAAAGACTTGAGCTGGAGATAAATAGACTTTGTCAAATAAAAATCTTGAAAAATAAGAATTAAAAAAATGAATTGTTGATACACAATGAGATGGATGTTAGTGGGTAAACACACATACCATAGTACAAATACACAGAAACGGTAGTTTGCAGAAAACAATGGATGTAGTATAATAAAACAGAGAAATAAGCATATAGTGGTGTGAAGGAATTACGGAAGTATACTTGTGTAAATAGTTTATTGTTCTTCATCCTTGAAAACAAGGTGGATAGAAGATAATTATTTCATTTATACCTTATGGTGAAATGAAAAACCCACAGGATTTGTCGCTTAATACTTTAATTCAAAATTGTCTGAGATGTAATGTGAAATTAAGCTGTTTTGATAAATAGAGCACTTAGGAGATATATGGCACAGACCGATCTGAAAAATCGTATTAAATAAACAGATAAAAGAAATAAACCTGGCTGAGGCAGGAAGGCTTATACCATTTGCATGGTTAAAGTTAAATCATGAAGGTAACAGATTCCTGTAGGCAGGACACAAGCTGTAGTGGGTGTCTGCCTGGGTCCAGTGAGCTTTATTCCATGCAAGGTGCGCGCCAGTGCGCTGGTACGGCTGCGGAGGAGGAATACCCGCGTTCTTGCTGCTCCCAGCACAGCACGCTACCAGAAGGACGGCTGTCTTGTCCCCTTGCGCTCACAATCCAATGACACGTCTGCGACACTTGTACTGATTTGACCATCATTTATAAATGCAGAGACAATTATTTTGGTTTGCTTGATTGCTACCTTAAAAAATGGAGTTAGAAGCTTCTAGGTGAGTGTGTAATGTAATAATAAATAATGTTAGCAAATAATAGCTACATTCCTTGTAAAAATCAACAAAACAGTGAAAATTACTTACATAATCCATTAATCCATGAGCAGCACAATTTATTGCTAAATACATGTCCGTTCCTAGCTCCAGTCCAATATTGTTGCAAGCTGTTTGCATTAGGAGCAGCGGTTGCTCTAGATTATCAAATCCTGTTATTAGGGAACCTAAGTGTGATATTCTTTTTAAGACTTGTGGCTGAAAGTAAAACAAAAAAAAATCACACTATTTACACACATGTATGTATATAATACTTATATACATATTTTCACTGTCATTTCATTCTGCATTCAGTCATCAAAATATAAATCTGCTCTCAGAAATTGCATTAGCAACTTTAAGGACAATTCTCTATGAATGAGGGGTAATGAAATGCTAATGAGTAGAGAGTTAATAGCCCTTTGAAATATGTCTAGTCATGTAGTTCTCACTTTTATATGGCCAGTAGTGGTTTATAAAAGATTTTAAAGGCACTCTTAACAACCACTGAGTTGTCATGGATGCTATGTGAAAGTTCCTAGCGCTATGGACTACCTCTTTGCCACAAAAAAACCCCACAATATTATCCACTTTTAAACAGTTTTTACTCATTTATCCTCAGCTACAGCTTTGATATTGCCTCTGTGGAGTGCTGAAGAAATGTTAGAATCTTCCAAGACTTCCAGAAGGAACAAATTTCATAGAGGAGAAATATCTCCAGTACAGATACATGGACTCATCTGTCTCAGGAACAGCGTTCCTGGAGAGGAGCCGCAAGCAGAGCTGTATTGAGCAAATATTTCACACGTCCTTGTCAGTTTTTTGGTAGGTTTTTCAAGCACTGATTTTTAACTTTAAAGTCTGTGCATTTTAGATTATAAAGAATGACACTAAATTGCCCAGAAAGCAGCAGGATATAATCCTGGGTTAGACTGGAGAAGTCAATTGGAAGGCATTAGTTTTGACAAGCTGGAGAACTAACTACAGTGGACAGAAGAGAGGTCTGGCTACACAGGATACATGAATGTTCCTTCACATAAAAAATTTGGAAGAAAACGCAGGTCAAATAGTTATAAGATTTTTTTGGAGCAACCTGCAAGGAGAGACAATCTGACTTGTTGCTTTTGGAACACTAGACAGCAGCTGCAGCAATGAACAGCAAGAACTGCTGCAGTCTTCCTGCATTTAATGTGAGATAAATTCTGCATTTTCATGGCACACATACGGGGTGACTTGTTGCACTCTATTAAAAGCGTTGTTTATCTTTATAAAAACATCTTTTCTGTTCAGTCTTTACTTCTATAACCTAAAAACGTTCTTCTTCACACCCGCTTTGTCGCTTTTCCTTTTTATTTCCCCCTAAAAAAGTTCAAACTGTCATGATGCTTTTGTGAGTTTAAAATTCAGTCCCACCACTATCTGCTTTAGTTTTCTCCTTTTGAAATAAATTGATTTTTTTTTCTAATCTAATGCATTGCTTCCTTGTGCATATTTTAAGGAATTAATTTAACTTGAAACTGCGGTACATATAGTGATAAGAATATGGAAATTATCCGCCAGAAGAACATTGGCCAGCTGATTAATGATAACAAATTTTGTGTTGTTTAAGCACACACACAAAAACAAACAAAAAAGGAAAACTTCTGTTCATCCTGTTCTCTTGTACATTTCACAGTAGCAAAAATTCTCACCTGATAATACATTAGTCATCTCAGAATGGAAAGCAAAACTAGAAGGCATTTCCATCCCACTATTTAGAAAACTCATCTATAAATTACAGGTTTTGAAGTGAAAAAAAAAAAAAAAAGATCATTTGAGTAATATAAAATAACATCCTGCAAACTATCGTGAGTGCTGCCCTTTAGCTTCTGGTTCATATCTGCCGTTATCTATAACCTCAAACAGGAACAGGGACCTTAATGCAGAATGATTAAGAGGGGAGTTTTGCTCCCAGAGGTAGGAAACAGCACAATATGCAAGTTTTACAGGTAATAGCTTTATAGCCTACATTATCAAAAGAACATGTTCTCTGCTGGTGCTACAGGCCTGCAAAATGCTCATCTGGACAATTCACCAGGATTTCTAGATGAGGAATATGACCAGATTCCAGAAGAATTTCCCCTTTCTGTTATTGGTCCATGGGAAGGGAAGGTGTAGTCAGAAAAATCCAAATTATTATGTAAAATATGAGCATTTGGAGTACTTAAAAGTCTTGCTTTGATGCTTCCAAAATGGTAATGTAGCTTAAACTTACATTTATTAAGAAAATTTTGTTTTCCTGCTGTTGTTAATACTTTGCTGAAGGCTTAAAATGAAAATCTCTTTTCTTACCGGAGCTTTCTTCCCTGCTTTGCCTTTCTTACTGTCTGCTAGTTGAGGACTGGGCTGTTGGGAGTGAAAGAAGAAAGAATTCAAGTCCCTGGAAAAGTCCAAGAATGGCAGAGAGACCTCAGAATAAAAACAAAAACCCAAACAAACAAAGAAAACCAAAAAAAAAACAACCGAAACCAAAATATAAAGCTGACTGAATTTCGGTCTAAAGAGACTGCAATTATTTAAGTTAGGAAACAGCTTATGTTTTGTCTTGAATACTATCAGCAACCACCCAGTTTTATTTTGTGGTGGTACCTAATTTCAAGTGTTTATTTCTATGTGGGCATCACCCCAACCATCATTTGTTTTTCAAAAGATTCCCACCTAGCCCATCAAAAATCAATGGGGTATTAGAAATTAGAATCTAGACTCTGTGCCTGGAGAAACCCAACAACCTCACTTTGCAAAAAGCATATGCACATACTGAGACTGATACACTACTACAGTAATAGTGCCTTGAATAATACATGTTGCGTGTGTGGGAGACTTAGCAAGATCAGAACTGTATATTGTATATTCACTGTGACACCATTTACTCCCAGCGTACTTCCTCAGGTATACAGAAATACTTACTATGCTTAAAACAATGTTTTATTCTATATTCATTCATTTAATATCACCAAATGCCCAATGTTTTATTTATCTGTCAGGGGAACACATCATCTATTCTGTGCCATAAGACTAAACCTGATGACAGGCTAAATGTTCCACGTTTAAGCCTAAAAAGACAATAGTACCAGAATGACCAAATTAAGTACATTATATTATTATTATTACACATTTTTATTGTACCACTTTGCCTGGAGGATCCAACAGTCTCATAACTTCTTTCTGAATATCCAGAACTCTTTCTATGCCCTGAAATTAAACAAGAGTAATCCTCAAAAGCAAGAAAAAATATTTAATTTTAGCACCTTAAATCAGAGGAGAGATAACATTCTAAATGTAGATCTTTATATAAAGTCTTAAAAAACCCCTCAGACTCCTATAGACTTTTACAATACAATTCCCCCCACACACAGAGTCAAGTGTCCAATGATAAAGGGTTAGTAGTAGTGGAATGAACAGGAATATTTTATTATGCCACTGAATGGGATGGCAAGAAAAGTGGTCTCCTCTTCCCCAAAAGGAACCCTTCCCAAATATAACAAGTAAGAAGTATCCAGGTCTGCATAATATCTAAGAAGGAGGAAGATGATAATCACTGTTCACAACTGTGACTCTATCTAAGAATTCCTAACTGGAAACTCTGACAAAATTGAGTGTATTTACTTTTAGAACACTTCCAAGAAGCAGGGTAAAAAAATCAGTGTTTTCATTTTAAACACTGGGAAATGGAGGAACACTCCAGTGAAATAAATGTATTGCTTTTAACTCAATCCTGGTTTTCCTTTTCAACTGAGTTACTAAAAGTTTAATGCTTCGTAAATCACATTTCAGATTTTCTTAAATTGTGCCAGTAAAGGAATACTGAAGGGGGCAGAAGTCAGTCACAGCTGACAACACATCAACATAGGATGACTCGCTATGTTTTTTGCACTGCAGCAAACAGCTTGCTGCTCTCCCACGAACACTAGGAGGCATTATGTCTTTCAAAGGTACAGAATTAGCAACCTTATTAAGAGCTCTTGGTGACCATTTAAAAAAGTTAAAGGAAAAGGAAAAAGAAAGAGAAAGAGAATCGAGCTCAGCTATTTGTTCAGGTCACCAGCACACAAAGTAGAAATACAGCCTTAATGTAGGCATCTTGTGCAGATACACACTTTAATGCAACACATGGCTAAACAAAAGGAGAGGGTTGATCCAGTCTGTCTCATCCATCCTTCTTGCCCCTTGAATAGATTCTGTTCTGCTTTGTATTCCCTTCTATCTTCACAATTTCATTTTTAAAGCAATTTATTCCCAAAGATTTTAGGCCTTCCTGTGAATTTGTTATGAGTTTTGTTATTTTGTATGCTCTATCAGTCAACTGATACTACTTATAATCTACTAATGTAAAATCTCATTCTAAACAAAATTAAAATCTCTTATTGTTGTGTAACACAATTCCCCTACACTATCTTCAATGCACTGATTTTTTCCTCTATGCTAACACATACATTTTTAACTTCAAATCTTCATGTATCTTCTTTTAAATCTTCATCTATTTACTTCTTTTAATGTTCCTTGTGTTAGAACTCTGCACTAACATTTTTTAAAATTTTAGCCTTGCAAGCAAACAAAAAATGAAAAATACAGCTTGTATGGACTACATTGAAAAGATATACATGCTTATGTACATATATAGTTTATATGAAATCTACACAATACATTTATAAAAATGAAAATGAAATGGTACCTGTTTGAGTGACAGATGAACTGGTGGTATAAGCATAAGTTCTTTCATTAATTTCAGTTTCGCAGGTAAAATTTTTTCACAGTTCAACAGAGTAATGATTGGGAGTGGTAGAGACATTTCTTTAGGTGAGTCCTTTAATTGGAAGTACCATATGAAAATAAAAATGTTAAAAATCAGAACAATTTCTTATATCTGTTAATTATGGCACAGGGTTCAAAGACAGCTATAGGCAATGGTCTTAAGTGTGTGTTCTATGAGGTATATTTAATACCACTGTCATGAAGGACTACTGGCTTCAGAGTTCTAGAATAATTGTGATAACTGGGACAAATAAGCAAAATGACAAAAGTCAAGTGTACCTGATCATGTTTCAGCAGCGCAATATGTAAGTACAATGGGATACAGCAAACGGTGGCACCAGCCTTTGCTACAGCAAGTGATGTTCCCCCAATGGCAAAGCTGCCACAAAGCACCGGTTCAACAGGTTCTGCAGGTGGTATCATTTTCTCTGCAACTGACACCTTCTTTCCTGCAAGATAGAGTAGCAGCTGAATATTTTCTTGGTTTAAAACGTGCATATATATCACAGTTATACGAATAAACACGATATTGTTATCTCAGTCTGTACTCAATGTATTACAAAACAATCAGAATCAGGTTTTTTTAAAACTTAATCTTGTCAGTTGTCTTGTATGAAATGAACTTACAAGCAATTGAAGTATCTGTCCTCACTCTGGTGGCTAATGTATTTTAAATCCATTTTTTTTGGACATCTTTCAGCCACTGAAATCTGTCTTTTTATTTATCTATGTTTATATCCAGTAATGTTACATCATTTTTCAGGCTCCTTTTATAAACACGACTTCAGTGTTCTTTACTGTCCTCCTTATATGCATAAATAACTTGGAAGATTACATTATACCCCAACTGGGAGCACACATACTTGATTTCTTCTAATAATGACTGTGAAAAAAATCAGGCCTATTACAGTTGGATTTTCCAATGAGAAAATAGGTCTTTTAAATATTCCAGATGCATAATCTTGTTACATTTTCAAAAGAACCTCCTTTTCTCTCAGATACTCAGTAGAGTAACGTTTGTCAAAATGCTTGAAGCCCAGCAGTTTTCACTATCATATTTATTGCCTACAGTGCTGATATGGACACGTACAGTAAGCACCCACGTGAAACCAAAATAAGCGCTCTGATCCTTAAGAATCATATGCATTGTGTACTTTTTTGTAAGTCTCACCAACTACTTAGGTTCCTAATGGGAGTGTCGTACAAGTTTTGACTGCAAGAAGATATATAGGACACAACTGATATTTTATGATAAAATGTTCATAATAGGACCTTGACTGGATATGCAGATTAGATTATATGTCAATTGTATGCTATACACAGATTCTATATCTCTTACATTGAGGATGAAGAGCTACACATATAGACACCAATAATCAAGTACTGACCAACACTGACAAACCACAGCATTTTGCAGAGATCCTTTACACTACACTATTTTTTAACCTGCATAAATTACAACACAGATGCTACCTCTGAAAGCACCTGCTGCTGGAAGTCACCATCTGTTAGTGGTCTACTGTAACTACAAGTAGCTTTATAATAATTGGCTCCTTATAGGTACTGATTCTAACAACAATTTTGCGGTCAATGTCACAAATACAAAGAAAACGCAATTAATGAAAGCAAGTAATGTATGTATTGGCAGAAGCTTGACTGAAAGTATAATATATAACATGATGAGAAATGCATGGACTTGACAACTGCTGACATTATGTTTCAGGTCAAAGGTGCGTTTACTGTGCACATATCTAACATATTGGGAGGTTTTACTGATAGTGTAGGACAGCTTGAAACAAACTGATAAAAAATAATAATTTGAAAATTTTCTGCCCTTCCAATCATTGTAACAAACCTTTTTTTTTTTTTTTTTTTTCCTGAGAGTAATGCATAAATGGAGGTAACATATGGTGCATTTTTTTTTTTTTTGGCCAAGTATATTTACCCTGTTTCTCTACTCTAACACCGTTTTTTCCTTTGGTAGCATTGTTCACTTACTTCTTTTTACTCTGTACTGCCCGACATTCCCATTTCATCCCCTTCCTTCTTTCTCTTTTGTTTTTCATCTTATTTCTGTCTTTTTTCAGTGTTGGCAATAAACTTCCCTTCCTCCCTCTTTCCATTCTTTTCAACTTCTATCTTAATTCTATTTCCATTTTCCTGTTCAGTTCTGTGATACCCTTTTCTTTCCTTATCATTTTCATTTTTATTCTTCATTTGCATCCTCCTCCATTCTTATTCCTCACTCTGAAGGGTAATAACCTCCTGTCTAAGCCAACTGTAAAACAAAGGCAGAAACTCTGTTCAACCAATGCATGTGAATGATGTGAAAACTCTGTATTTTCCCCTCTCTCATTTCTGCATTAGGAACTGCTGTGATCAGAAAGAAGATTTGGGACAGAGTAACCAAACCCTATAAACATGAGACACTGTGTCATATATTCTGAAGTATTCAGTGTCCATGGAATACTTCAGAAAGTATTTTAGCACCTTTACTAATGTTGTATTGCAGAAAATATTAAAATCAAGTAAACCAAAACCTGGTTTTGCTCCTTTTTTTTTCCCAGGTAGCGCTGTTGCTGACGGAGTGTGTAAAGTAAGGGCAAGAGTGGCTTCTGCTTCTTGCTGTTCTTTTTCTTTTTCTTCTTGCTTCTGAATTTCTTTTTTTTCTTCTACCTTTTTTATAAAGTATTCACTGAGAAAAGAGGCATAAAGTTTACTGGCTCAAAATATTGTTAGACATGTGACAAGTAGACATAGGATACAGGCTAAAGAACATGCTAAGAGTTGAATTAAGGATTTGAGCTTCTGCCATAGACTCATTGTGTGAATCTGGAGAAGTCAGTAAGTGACATTATTTTTTGTTAGTCATCTCAAGTGTTGTTTAAACAGAAAGAACACAAGCATTATAAGCCTTAACACGTGCATTTCAAATCATACTGGTTTGAAAGTCAGTTCTGTGCAATCTTAGTGTGAAGGATGTATTTGATTTGCATGGGTAGTAACAGATCCTGTCATAACTTCGTGACACACAACAGCTTGGCCCAGGGTGCTAATCCAGTAGGTCAGTTGTACAATGGTTATCTAAGTGGCTGCAAGCTCAGAAGCAGTTGAGTTTCAATTACATGTACAAAGTGGAAACTGCATACATGGGTCACAGTCACTCAATTCAGGCAAACAGTGTGTAAGATACATAAAATAGTGTAAACGATGCATTAAAATCTTATTTAGACTCACTTCAGTTGGAAGAATTTCCTTCCAATTGAGTCCTTGTTCCCTTCAGTGAGGTTTTCCCAAAGCTAATCCATGTGGAAGGCAATTAGGTCTGTTTCCTGCAGCCTGTGTTATGTGTGGCAGCCCAACCACTATCCACAACAGCAAAGTGTCACTCGTCTCAGGGATGTAGCTGAAAGAAACACTTCCAGCTATGAAAGAAGATGACAGGCCATGTTACTGCTTTCAGGGTGAAGAAAGCCGTAACATTGCCAGGCAGCTCCTCTAATGTTACCCTAAAACTACATTTAGATACATCTGTGATGCTAATGTCTATTTTTCTTATAAAAATACAGACATATTTAATTGAATGGAAAAATATGGTCATTATTTTTTGCTTTGGGATGCTCCCAAGAAGAAATATTTGTATGAAAAAATAGACAGATATGTTCACTAAAGGAACTATGTTTCCAAATAAATTAATTACCCCAAGAAAGAAGCCTTTTGGATAAGCATGCTCAGAATGAAGACTCCACCAGAACCTGAAAACTGTTATGTATATACATTTTCTGTGGATTAGCTCAATGCAGAAGACACACACAGGCCTTTAGTACCGCTTTTGTTCTGCAGTGTGATGAACAGAAATGGAGTTGCAGTCTGCAAAAACTGGATAAACTGGCACTGAATGAGTTTCTTAAATGGAGCTTTTGACTCATGAATGTGCTCAGACATTTTTTCTTACAGACCCTTATTTTTGTATCCCATTTTTCATTTACAGTACAAATCAATGGCGTATATTTCAAAAGCAACAATTTGCATAACATGCAAGACCTACCCAAGCATCTT
The DNA here is from genome assembly GCF_964273445.1 of Streptopelia decaocto. Lineage (NCBI taxonomy): Eukaryota > Metazoa > Chordata > Aves > Columbiformes > Columbidae > Streptopelia > Streptopelia decaocto. The sequence goes on along the minus strand of NC_138659.1, from coordinate 65,168,819 downwards.
GTCAACTTCACACTGGTCAGTAGGCTTTAAGTCTCTTAGCATTGCGTTCAGTGATTCGTTCACCCACTCCACAGCAGTGTTAACAGAGTCATTTCTTTCTTTCTCATCAGCCTGAGTTGTGTCAGGTAAAGAATTTTCAGGTATTTGAGAATGAGAAGACATTACAATGGAACAAATCCTCTAAAAAAAAAAAAAAAAAAAAAAGGCTTAAAACACTATTTATTGTCTAACTTGGAAATGTCATTGGAAAGACTGAGAGATATATATCCTTACCAAGTCTAAAAGTACCTATCTCCAAATCTGCTGTTTGCTCCTCTTATCTTTTTTCATCTAGCACCTTCTTCCTCGTTTCTTATACTTTGGTAATCACAGATATTATTCAAGTTTCTTGACCTAAATTACAACTACTTAGGCAAAAACCTCCTGACAGACCTGCTGTACACATATATTTTGTTATCAAAATAGAATGGAGTTACTCTAAAGACCACACAGTCATTATGGCATCTTTCATTGCAGCTGTTGGTAGCCTGTTGTACCATGACTCATCAGCATTTATGCTTAATGCAATCCCTCATGATCAGTTACATTTTATTTTATTTAGGTAATTTAAACTTTTCTGTACTGCTGAAGCATAAATGATACTGAAGAAAATTCACTTAATGAAGACATCATTTGCAAATATCAGAGTTGCCTACGTTAATGGTATTAACCTTACATACTGTGAATATCTATGAAATTACACCTAACTCAAGAATGAAATGAAATATAGTTTCACTGAGGGAAGGTATAAATAATTACTCCACAATAGCTAGAGCTGCAAACACAGCACCTTGAATATTTCAGGTTGGAGGAGAGATGGCAATGCATCATCAATTTTGCATTGCAGGTGATAGATGGATACGTTTATGTTAACTCTCACCCACATCAGCCTATTAGCTCAGTGTAAAGAAGTGCTTTAACCTACATTGAATTTTCCACCTGCACTATATTTTTCTGAAACACTGTCATAAAAAATAGAAACACAAGGATCTGAAAATAAAAGAAGAAAAATGTAAATGAAAAACAAACTTACAGAGCTAGCCACAGGGTATAAAAAAAAGCTATATGATACATCAAGACAGACAAAAATTTAATACACAGAGATGCAACGTCACATCCCACTCATAAACTAAAGATCAGTATTGTCTAATTTGTGGGGGGAAAAAAGCTTTTATAGTTGCAAGTTACAAGATTATTTACTCAACTTTTGAATCACGGGGATTCATATCTTTTTATCAAAGATAGAAAATAAAATCTTCCTTAGGATGTGAGTAGAATAGTACATCTCCCTGATACTGTCTTATTAAAATAAATACAATGGGAAGAAGCAGCTCATACCTTCTCATGGTTTTTAACCATACAGTGTATTTCCACTTCTAATGTTGGCTGACCAACTCCATCAAGAACTTTTCTTCCAACTAATTTACATATTACTGGAGCTTTTGAAAATTTAGAAATGTAGTTAGCCTTAAATGAAAAAGAATTTCATTAAAAAGCAGTTGCTATGCAAAGAGGTTTTTATTTCATTAAGTATATTTAAATCAAATCCACCATTGAGCAAATGTGTTTATACATCCGAATATTTGAAATACTTCTGCTACACTGCACATTTACTTCTCTATTACCTGCTTAAGAATGAGATTTCAAGGAACAGATCCAACTCATATCTAAGCATGGAAGTCCAAAGCCACATCCAGGTTAGATGAACATGTGTTTTATTTGGAAAACTTATTGATGAGTATCAAAATCCACTTAACTCTCCCAGAAAACAGGCATTTGTCCAGAGCTTACTTGGCTTATCAAATAACAAAAATAGTCATCATACTACTCAAGAAACTTATTTCTATTTGAATCCACAGAGCCTCCACCTCCCCTGTGCAGTGAGCTGCTATAAAATGATTTTGTCTGTGGATAAGATCTTGAAAAAATATGTCTCTTATCTTTGATTTCTCTCAGAAATCCACACAGAACTCTACTAGATCCTAATGTTATATATAAAATTCCTATAGCATGTTTCCATTTATTTATCTAATAACAAGTAGTTATTATGCTTTGAAATTTAAATTTATCTCTCTCCCCCATAAACACTAGGAAAAAATCTTCAATCTAAAGCCTTCTGCTCAGAGAAAGTTCTCATGTGAAATGCTACAAAAACAATAAGTATTTTCAGAATATACTTCCTGCTTTATAGAAACTACTCAATGTCCTAGACACCTAATCCAAGGCTGCTTCGTCAAAGACATATGTACAGTGGGTCATGTATCTCAACACTCAGCCAATGCAATATTAAACATCTTCACAGCAGAAAATTTAATCTGGAAGGAAGCTTGTCAACAAGCTCCTCCATACCAATGATAGCCGCTCCTTTTGTAGTCACCTCTCTTACAGAACATACTTGGTGTAAGGTGTAAAATGTAGCTCAGGGTCACTACTCCACAGGAAACTGGGATTTTAGGCTAGCAAGCTCTAAGCCCTGTGTGAAAGGTGAAAACCTAGACTTCCGGCAGACAGAGTTCTCTTACTTCTTCCAACATGGTCTTTAATGGGCTTGTTGAACTGGCATCATCCAACTTGGAGAACATGTTCGGGACTCCATCTGTATTTAATAAACACTGATGTTGCTTTAAAAAAGGATTAAGTTGCTACCTGAGGTTTACTACAGACTATCTTACTATTTTCATTCTTTAGTCTGGTATTTGAGACAGTCACCAGACTTATCAAATGGGAAAACTAGGAAACACTTTTAGTTACACGGAAGAGGAACACACCAAACACCAAGCAAAGGAACAACAGGTGTTTCCAGTTCTAATCCCTTCCACCGGTGAAGGTAAAACACTTGGAGATAGAAAACAGTGAAAGGTGTAATGAAATGTTTCATTTCCACAGCCACTTTCACATCAAAGAATGTACTAGGTTGTTTTTTTTTTTTTCCCCAAGAGTTGCTCACTGTTGTAGGGTTGACAACTCCAGTATCACCACAAACAGAGGTTTCATTAGGACTACTGTCTACTACATTTTGCCAACTGGGAACAGATAAAAATTGGTCTGATTCTCGATACTTTCACGGAGGCCCATTTGCTTTCCAGGAGCTGTGGTGTGAACAGCACCCAGTCCTCTGTTGCCACTGGACACAGAGAGTGGCTTTGTCAGGAACATCCATCTGTGCTTCCTAAGGCACCATAGTTTGTGTCGAGACAAACAACCAGCAGAGGACAAAAAGCCGGGCTGCGGCGGAAATGCATTTGGCCCAGCGACAAAAGTGCCGCTGGTGACAAACACAAAACCATCGCAGACCTCGCCCGAGCCACCAGGAGATTATTTAAACTGAGTTTCAATCACAGAGGCGTTTTGCTCCTCGCATCAACCTGTTGGCTTATCACCCCTGTGCCCGAGTCCAAGCGCGGAGTCCGGTCCGCACCGGGAGCTGGGCGGGGGTTGCGGGAAGGGCCAGTACGGCCGCTCTCAGCCTCCCCCTCCACGCCGCTCCTCGCCCTTCAAGCGGGGCCGGGTAGAACGGGCGTGCAGACCCCTGCTCGCCGAGGGGAGCCCCATCCGGCCCCGCTCACCCCTCAGGGCGGGGCGCCCCTCAGCCGGCGCTTCGGGGTCTCCCTTAAGCCGTGGGAACCTGCGCTCCGCTCCCCCTCCCCGCGCTACCAGCTCCCCGTAGAGATCCGCGGGGCAGAGGGGGAAGAGGGCGTTGAGCGCTTCTTCCACCCGCTGCGGCACTCGCTGGCCTCGGTAGTACTCCGCCGCTTCCTCCCGCGGCCCCCGCAGCCTCCGCTGCTCCAGCTGCCGCCGCCCGCCGGGCTCCATCGCGGGGCTGTGGCTGCTGCCAGGCGACGGCGGCGGCCGCGCGCGCTTCTCGCGAGAGCCGCGCGCCCGGACCGTTGCTCCGGGCGTTAGAGCCGTTGGTGCGGGCGTGAGAGCCGCGCGCCCGGACCGTTGCTCCGGGCACGAGAGCCTCTCCCTCAAGGTGCCGTCGTCCCGGCCCGTTGGCCCCTCGGTAAACGGCCCTTTGCTCCCACGGAGCCGCTAATGAACAACGTGTCCCCACTGCGTTGCTGGGCCGGGTTCGTTGGAGAGCCTGGTTTGGTTTTCTTAGTGCCATGCGGTGTTCGTTCTTCCCTAAGAGGCTGGAGATAGTCTTGCAAGTCAGAATGCCTCGAGCAGGTACTCTTTAGTTTTAAAAGTCTCTGAACAATAACATTGTGTCAGATTATCTTCCTGAAAGAGAGAGAGATTATGGTTTGTGAAATGCCTAGTGAGGATAACGGTGCAAAATGCCCCAGTAACTCTACTTCTGCATTTAAAAGCCCTTTACTTTCAATGAAAAGAAACGTTTCACAAGCTAAATGATCGTTTTTAGCCTGCAATTTCCTGCAAAAACTTTCACTTTGTTACACTGTTCATTGGTAATTTTGTTGAAGTAACTGAAAATGGAGATACTTAAAAAGCTGTTAGCCGCGCACTTCCTCAGCTCTAAAATCAATATGTGTAGACCTTCGCTCATTGTGTGTTCACTTCTCTAGGTTGGGTGATAATGAAGAAAAATCCCCACTGAATCATTTTCTTTTCCTTTCACAAATAGTATGGTACCTCTCCAGAGAGTTAAACCCTATTTTTTTTAAGCCGTTTCCTCAGAAGAAGTTTCTAAACTGACACCACCCGTTCCCTAAGGAGAGCGGCAGCGAAGACGGCGTTAGATTTTCCTTGTTCAGAATGGTTGGTGTGGCGGGCGGCTGCTCGGTTGGGTACGTGACTGCTCAGGAGGGGCTTGTGTGGTTTCTTGGCCAGGTGGCAGCAGTGGAGAAGTCTTGGATCTGTGTGGCAAGCACAAAGTTCTAGCTTAATTAAATATTCCTGGAAGAACAGCTTTCTAAAGGTAGTGGTGCTGGTGTGGCGCTCTGAGAGCAGCACATGTTCTGGATAATATCATTGGATGTGGGAGCTGTATCTTCTGATATGTTTCAAATGCCTCTCTGTCAATTTCTGTCAATTTCCCACCTTCTGCCTTTCAAAGGGCTCTAAATAAAATGCATGGTGGAGAAACAGCTTCCTTTATTGTTCCATGGGTACTGATCAACCGTCTGGGAAAAGAAACGTCAAATTTGACATTAAGAAAGCAATGAGCTGAAGCAGATTGATAATTTCTTTAATAACCTGTTGGGGTTTTTTTTTAATATATTAAGCCATTTGAAAAAAAAATAGTAAGTATTCTTCTCAAGTATTTATCATTTTTGGTTCACGATCAAGTGAATGTTACATGAGTTATCTTTATGGCCATGTAATTTCCATTAACAGTAATAGTGATTTTAAGCATGTAGAAAGAGGATGGCTTATACTATGATCCTACCTATTATGAAGTAGTTAACTGATTAAGGTTAGGATACTGCAAGCCACTTCATACCATTGGTGAACTCTCTGCAACCCCATTATCTTCATTAGGCTTGTGTGGGTGTAATTAATTGGTGTTTAGTTAACAGTTGTGTTGAATGAAAAGAATTCAGTTCTATTTCTCTTAGTTTTATTGGCCCCATGGTGCTAACAGGCTAAAGTGTAATTAAAAACTCTCTAATCAAAGTATATGTAGCAAGCCCCAAGGAACAAACACAATGAGAAAAAACTATGATTGGTGTGACTCTGACTTTGAGAAGTAACCAGGTACAAATGACACCCTCTGGTAGCTCTTTTTGGTTTTTAAACAATGTTTCACTTATATCAACACGTACATTTAAAATGTACAAAACAGTCTGGATAAGTTTGCAATCATCACTTTCCTAGGCATGTCCAGTAACACCATATTTTGGTGCCTTCTCAAGGGATTTTCTCACCACATTTTTTAGATCACGTGGTATTGTGGGTGGATAGAGAAATGGGTCTTGTGTTTCTTTTGAGAGCAGCTGTGCTTAATTTTTTATCACCTTTTCTCTTTACTATAACTCTTGTGCCAGGAAATAAATTATGATCAGCTATTCCTCATTTATGATACTGTATTGTGTGCATTCCTTTTTATTTTTTTTTCGCAAGATTCTTTCTATCTTGAGTATTTAGACTTGATGCTAATCTGAGGCACTCTAAAAACAAGTATAATATGCCATGCTTAAGTGTCGCACAAAGGATTTGCTTTTTGTTGTTCTGAAATGTTGCTTTAAAGATATAAACTTGCCCCTTAAATCAATTAAGATCATGGTCTCACTGCCATCTGTGTTCTTGCAGGATTTCACAGAAGAGTAATGTGTGCTCATTCCACTGACAGGGTCTGCTTTGAAGTCAACTCTGAGTACATAAAAACTGCATGACATTTCCAATAAAATCAGGATTGCCTTTTTAGCTTGGCAATAAAAATACTCTAATACTCTTCTACAAGTACATTACTGTGTTTCTTTTAATTTTTAATATTCTGTATTCTATAAAGGATAAACTTCAGTAACAAAGCTAAATATAACTTGAAGTACAAGAATAAACAAAATCTTTGGTTGTAGGACACAGTGGAAAATAGCATTTAGATTGGACTTTGACATAGCACTTAGATTGGACTTTGAATCTTAGATTAAAAGCTTCCAAAAACTTGAGTAATACATATACTGGATATTGTGAAAATTCTAATAATGTTTAGGTGGTGTGGTGGTGGTTTGTTTTGGTTTTATGTTTGTGTGTGTCTTTTTTTTTTCCTCTAGCATTATTATTTTAATTTCCAGAGTACTTGTGGAAGAGTTCATTTGCCTTGAGTAATCATTCTCTGCTCCAATGGTTGCTTCAAGTTGAGTGGATTTTAGTACTAATTTATTTCTAAAGTTTGAGGATTCTTCCTGTGGGTCTGTTCAGCTCCTGCTGTGCAAGGGTGAGCCCAGCCTTCTCCAAAGGAGCCTGCTGAACTAAAAAGTGAGAGCTGATAGGCTTTGATTTATCATTCTAATTCTAAAGGTAATTTGGAAGGCACGATATTTAAATACAAGTTTTTGAGCAGATTTTTGTGTTTACAGAAGATTGTCCTCAAATTTCTGTGATATAGTTGTTTGTTTGTTTTTGTTTTTGTAGTGTGTAGTGGGTTTTTTATGTAATGCACAGGTTATTGTTGCATTCTAGGTTTAATCTTGGATATCAGGAGTTTACTATGTGATTTCTCTGTGTGTGCATTTTGAAGTAACTGTGATGAGCTTTAAGGCATTGTTGAAGCCTACCTAATTCAAGGACCCTGACATGATGGATTATAGGGATTTTTGTCGGTATATTGTCAATATCATGCTCTGAAATGTTAATATACTTACAAATATATAGAGAGGTGGAATGTTATCAGGCTTTGTGAAATTTGTATTAAATATTTTCTATGACATGAAAATAAAAATGTGAGCTCATGCATCAGTTACTGCATATGAGGTATTGGTAATTTCAAAGATGATGTGGCAACGTGGCCATAATACAATTGCCATTTATACAAACTAGCAATCAAACTGAGAGATGGACAGAGAAGTAGAAAGGTGGGAACACACACTTAAGTTTTTTTGGTTCTGAGGCTGGGTTAATTACTGCTAAAGTAAAAATTGCTTTGACATAAATCATTGGAAGTTGTTCTTTTTCCTCATCTCTTTTTAATGGTCAGAATGGGATTTTTTTTTATGCTGTAGTTTGAACCTGCAGTATAACAGCAGACAGAAAAAAATAATATATTAGAAGGGAATTACCTGTTTCTACTTTTCTGACCTGTTCTACTTTTCTGACATGAGATACCTTTCTGAAAAGAACAATTTGATACCTTTTTTAAAGGTTCTGAGCACTAAACCACCTTTTTTACTGGTAAATCTTTCAAATCTTTCCTTTCACTATAATGAATTTTGCAGATTTTTTTTAAGTCTAATTTTTTTTAAGGCCTTGAGTCTTTCTTTTTCCTTTTGTATTGGATTAGAAATCCCTTAAACTATCTGAACTATTTGAGAAGCAATACTTGCAGTTTCAAATACAGAAACTTTTGGGGTGGTTGAAAGCAATCTGTAGGTTATCTGTTACTGGTTAGCACATCAAAGGCTTACATGACTGAGAAGGGAAACCTGACTAGTACAGATAAACTGGTGATCTGTGGGTTACATGAAAAATAAAGTTTGAAATCAGAGTTACTTACAAGCATGAAATAGTTGAAGTGAATATCGCAATGAGTGAGAAATAGTGTTAATTGAGTTCATAAGTCCTGTAACTCGCTGACAGATTTTAGGAGAAGCCTTTCTGTTTCTTTCCAGGAAAGGCAAAGCTAGTAGAAGAGAGGTTTAAGGAATTCAAATAAAAGGGTAATTTTTGCATTACTATTGAGAATTTGGGCTCTCCTGCATCCTATGGCGTTTGTTTTTTGTTTTGTTTGTTTGTTTGTTTGTTTGTTTGTTTTTGTTTTCTTTTGTTTTGCTTAAACATATTTTTTGGACAAACTGAGTATGGAAGAAAAGGAAGAATGGCATTTTTTTTCCCCATGGTATATCTCCTGATTTTTACAACCTTAATCACTTGGGGCATGTCTTGAACTTTTAACCTTCTTTCCCCAGCACTGATGCTGTGAATAATGGACTCTCCTGCTTGACACATAACTAGATTGCAGTTCAAAGTGGATGTCACAAACACTATTGCACCATCTGGAGCAAAAGCTTGACTATCATTTTGGGATAAGCTCATAAGCTAATATGAATTTATAACAGGCTTCATTTTTTTCCATTGCACCGATTTATGCTTCTTTAATAGGTATTTTTTGCACAACCCCCCAAAATTTTGAAATCTTATATGAAAGTCATATTATATTTATAGTCCTTTTAAACCTACTTTTTGCTATGAACAAGACTTAAATAGTTCCCCTGAGGATAGGGAAATGCTGTGTGAATTGTGGAGGTAAAATTGTAAAATTCTCTATTTTCCCCTATTTCCATTGTTGTGTCTAATAGTTTTCTTCAGTTCTCTTCTACAAAAAAAATACCTAATATTCATAGTTCTATGTAAGATATTCAGCTATATGTTTGAATAACATCCAGCTGGTGCAATGAAATATACCTTATTTTGAAGGAGAAGAATCTATCAACTGATATTACTGCTTGGAGGTGTGTTCATCCACAAAATACTGTTCTTATAAATTCTGTGTGGTGATAGAATTTTATTAAAAGCTAATTGTGTGGCTTGTCTCAAAGCAGCAGATTTTGAGTGTGAACACCTTTGACTTCCACTGAAAGTCAATGGGACTTGTAAACCCATTGCATTTCTTACAGAATGACTTGAAATAAAAGATAGATGAACATGAGGTCAGTCTGGTGGGTGTTGAGTGTTTTGGAATAGGTGTGACTATTGGAGAAATAGTCCGACATGGTGCATTTGTACAGAGGGGATTAGTTCAGGTTTTGAATAACCCTATTTTGTAAAATTAAGCAGTGGCTGATGCAGACATAGAGATAGTGACTGTTTCTATTAGAAATTCTCCCTTTATTTTCTTCTTTAAATTTTGATAAACATGTTTTAAGGATCAAATACATGTAGGCAAATGTAGAAATATTCTGTTCCTGAATGTGATTTGTTCTTGGAAAATATTTTCTGTTCTACGTAATTATTCAGAAACATACCAAATAAGTAAGATAATTAACAAGAAGACATTTAGAAGAAAATGCTGTTTAATATTAACCAAATATTTCAGATTCCTAGGGCACAAGGGTACAGATCTCAAGGGAGTTTTCACAAAACTTGATCTTTCTTTCTTGAAGCTACACTATGATGTAAATTACAGAGGACTTCTTGGCCCAGGACCGCATCCAGTCAGGTTTTGAATATCTCCCCAGAACAAGACTCCATAACGTCTCTGGGCAACCTGTTCCACTGTTTGACCATGCTTACAGCAAAAAGCTTATTCGTGTGTTACACTGAATGTGCTATTTTTAAATCTATGCCCATTGTCTCTAGTTTTGCCCATGGGCACTACTGAGAGGAGTCTGTCTTCCTCCTCTTCATTTTCTCCCATCAGGTATTTATACACATTGTTGAGAGTCCCTGGAGGCTTCTCTTCTCAAGGCTGAAAAGTTCAAGCTGTCTCAGCTTTTCCTATTACAAAAGACAGTCCAGTCCCTTAATCATCTTTGTGCTCTGTGCAGGACTCACTCCAGTAAGTTCGTATCTTTCTTGCATCAGTTGCACTGATGGAAATTATATAACCACATTTGGTTATGGTGTATTGACACATAGCATTTGATTATATTAGTACAGGAAAGATTGTGGTTTGATGGACCATAACCAGAATTGTGCTTAAGAATAGAACTCAGTGTCAGACTCTCTGTCAAGATTTGTCTATTTATTAGAAAACATGCATGTTATCCACTGAAAGTACCTCCTACTCCCAGTATATTACACTGACGCGAATTTACCTTCAACTGTGATACAGGACTGCTGCTTTCTAGTCTCCATTTCTTACAAATAGGTACTGAAAGTACCAGGGAGGAACTGATAGAATTTTTTTGACAGAAAACCCTCTAGAACTGAAGGAAGATAGTGCATCTGCAATTGTGAGTTTTGTGAAATGTACTTAAAGCGATGAGAAAGACAGTATGTCAAACTCATCAGGCTTCAACCAGAAAGCAATCAGTACATCTAATGTGTCCAAACATCTATCATAAAAATCACCACTTTCATCAGCGAAGAAAGAGGATGTATTTATTGTCAACTACTGATGTCTAGTGATCAAGCCAAGAAGAGTATCAAATGTACACAACTGTATTTGTCAGAGTGTAAAACCTTTATATTTTTTTTGACGGAGCCAGTTTATGGATATACAGTTACTAGCTCCATTCATGGAAGGGAAGCAGTCCCCCTCCAACCTAGAATATTCTGGCAGTGCAAGCTGTGTAGAAGCAAATAGCACAATGACATTATTTTGAGAAGTGCTTACTATTGCCTTATTTTAAAGTTAAATGGTATCCTGGCACTTAGAAGCTTAAATCCACAAAGGACTATCGGATCAACTACTCTTGACCTCCCGTGTATACCAAGCACTGCATTGTTTTTTGCATATGATCTAGGCTTTAATTTGAGATTAATTGCTGCCTGCTTGTAGCAAAAATCTTAATAAACAGCATAGCTCTTAATTAGGAATTTTGCATTTTAATTCTACCCATATTCTATGAGAACTGACTATAATAAGGAAGAAAAAGAGCACAGCAACATCTTAATTTCCCTGGCTGCTTGTCAGAAGATAGTAGAGCTTTTCTTTTGTGTTTCCTACTTATAACTGGTCATTTTTTCAGGACTGCCATGAAGTGTTTGTGAAGCTGCTGCACTAGTGTGCCCTGTAATGGGAGTTCATTCAAAGGCCATGTTGGTTCAGGACAAGCAGCAGTAGCAATTACCACCTCCAGCTTTTCTCTAGAAGTGTGAGTTTTTGTCAAAGGCTCCAGAGTCAGACTGCTAGCCTAAGCTTCAGACACAAAGAGACATCAGTTATTCTCAGTTTCCTGTGTCACAGTTTTTGATGTTAAAGTTTTAGACATAATTTCCACTCTATTTTTGACAAACTAGTTGTGGGACTGTCTATGTGAAAAAAATTGAGCCTATTGCAATTATCGAGTTTTCAAACCATACTTGTGAGAAGAGTAAGAGGAAACAGTATTTCACACATCTGCAGAATCCTTTTGCTTCACTGCTGGAAAACATTATATAATCCAGCAAAACCTTTAAAGTAATTCTGAACAAGTTAAATATAAGTTATGTATGTTACATATAACTTATATATCACTGCTTAGTTTAATTGGATACCTATAATATAATTCATTCGGATTATCAGCGTGCAAGCCCTACTACATATAGCTCTACATAGCAAAACACAAACATGAAATTAGTTCTAAAATAGTAGTTCAGTTTCTGAAATATTCAATGTATAAACAAATTGTGCATTTGGTTTTCTACTTCATGTAATTAAACTAGTGTAAGTCTGGTTCAATTATATTGCAAGATTGAAGCCTGGATCTCTCTAGGTATCAGTCACATTGGTTTGGGTGCTTGTAATCTTGCCATACTACATAAAACAGCCATCATGTAGTTGCCTGTGTTGGAGCTCCTTACCAAAGAATAAAGAATTTCCCTATGGTGGTTCCTCAGCAACTCAGCGCATGAATAGCTTGTAGTGATCCAGCTCTCAATTCTTTTTGCAAAATTCTAAGAAGTTTCCAAGAGCTAATTATTATTTATGGAATTTATGGTAAAAAGATTTGATGGTTCTGACTTTGTGATGTTGTCTGATTAGTAACAATGCATATGTATTATAGAAAAAATGTGGTTTGGAAAAATGATAAGGGATGGGGTTTTGTGCAGTTTTTCTGATTTTGCTCTGAGTAAACTTTTACAAGTATGGGGTTTTTCTGGCTTATTTGTACTGTCAGACAAATAAATGAAGATCTTGATTTCATACAAAATCTCTACAGCCTATATACTTTACTGATAAAAAACTTGATGTCTTTGGGTGCGCTCTTGAATTGTTCATCAGTGTGTAACATCATGTGTTTGTTAGAAGTAACAGCTGGTGTTTCAGATGAAGAAATGAATTAAATACTGGGCAAAACTATTTCTGTTATTTTAATTGTATTTAGATTCAGAGTGTGGTATTTACGTAACCTTTTTGTGATGTAGTTGTTGCATTTTTGTATCAGCTATCACTTCATAGAGCTACAGAGCAGAGCTACACAAAATGTGGTCTTGTTTGAATATTTGGCAAGTCACTGTTGCTAGCAAGTGACTGATTTGAATGACATTAAAGTCATGGCACTATTCAATAACTCCACCCAGTTCTTCAAGCCATTCTGGACTTTCCCACAGCATCTTCTGCATATAGACAATGTTTTAAGATTAAAAAGAAATTGCATAAGTTTGATTTCTAAGAAATGAGATAGGAAGTGGGGAAAATGCAAAAGAGGTGATTATATAATATTGTGTTCCAAAGCTGAAGTTGGTGACATACAAATCCAAAATAAGTGAGAGCAATTCACATAAGGAAGTTCTTTGTATATCTGTTTATATTGTTTAGGTTCTTCAAAAAGTCATGAAAATACAAAATACACTGAAAGTGGTGTTTATAAAGCAAGATCTTCCATGAGAGCTGACCATTGCAAACTTGCTCTATATACACAGATACATCCGTATACAGGAGCTGCTGCTTTTTTGCCTCTCTGTTCTTGAACTTCACTAAGAGCTCTCAATTGCTCTGACATTTTCAGCCAAGGAAGTAATAGTTGTTGCTGAGCAGTATTCTACAGGCAATTATCTTATCTTATCATTGGAGCAATCCCCACTAGAAAGGAACCAATACGATCAAGTTAAATCATTACAGAAAGGCAAAAGAAACAGACGGAGGAACAAATAGAGGAAAAAGGGACTCATTAATGGGTGCCTGTGCTGCAGGATTCAGAACAGCAGACAATGAAGTTAGCCTGTAAGACAAAGCTGTGGAGTTGCCTTCTGTAGCTGTTGACAGGTCTGAATCCTCTCTTCCAGAGCCTATTGTGGCTGTAGTGTGAGGCACCTGCAGAAAATGTGCCAAAACTAGGCAGGGAGCACAAGCTTTTCAATAAGCTGTCACCTCGCTCTCCTTTCACCCACCCCTCCAGTTCCCAGCAGGAGAGGAGAAGCCATACTGAAGAACTAGACTAGAAAATAGCCATGTGATGGGAAAAGGGGTCAGATACAGACAACTTACTGTTTCCAACTTTCTGAGCCTTATATGATTCAGCATTTTGGGCAATTCCTGAAAAGCAATTATTCTTTTTTCTAATACTGCCTTTAAGCTAATGAACTCTGAAACCCTGCATCATTGGGACAGGCAAGTCACCATCTGATTGGTGTCAGCAAGTACATTTTTTAATATTTATGTCTTCCTATTTCTGCTCTAGAAATAAAAATAGGAATTTTGTTTTCATTATTTCATGCGTAAACAATGATTTGAATACTGCTAAAATTAGTTCCTCACTTGCTCTCACAGGTGAATCAAAAGATCAAGCCAGACTTCCTACGTGGATTTCTAGACTTGGTATTGTTCTTTAAAAATCTATATTTAGGACTCCATTTGTTTTAATGTTTCCAGAGTGTCCTTGAAGGCTACGCATACTTGTTTAAAAAGAGAATGAAAGCACTTGTATACACCACAGGGAGTAAGGATTTACAGGACATAATCTATAGATCCCAAAGTGTTAAAAAGGAGAGGGTTTTACTCATCCTTTGAACAGACAACACAATCCTTGTGTGTGTGTGCATATCCTTGTGTATCATGTAAGTGTGTAACATTATTTTCTTTTCTCTGCATGTAGAAATCTTGTTACTGTGTATGCATATTCTTATTAGTGCAGAAGGCCTGGAGTCCCAATCAGACCTTTTTGTACTAGGCATAGCACAAACACAAGATAGAAGTTTCCTGAAGAGAAACTGAAGAGGTTATCAATAGTTGCATCTGCACTGTGGGATATGTCCTGGGCTAGCTTTATTCTGACTTTTCGGATACAAACTTTGCTGCATCTCAGCCACAGAACAGGAGATTTGTGAGGCATCTGGTGTAGTCTGAAGGTATGGTCTCCTGGCTCTCCCTGTCAGGTGATATACAGTGCTTCTCCCTTCGTATTCAGGTCAGGATTGAGTGGGAAGGTTGTCTTATCCCTGTTTGTTCAGTTTGTTAAATAAGATGCATAGCCAAGTTGTTGGTGTGGTGTTTTTCTGTTTGCTTGTTTGTTTGTTTGTTTTTGTTTTTTCCCTGATAAGGCATTTATGTGGCTTTGAAGCAGTCAGGGTAGAACCTCTGGGTATGCCAAGGTGTGAGAAGATGACAATACTTTTATTTCCATTTCTAACACGTGGATCTGAAAAAAAAACATAACCTTCCATTGGCTGCAGAGCAAATCTGATCATTTTGGATTTTAACTGACATCTTTAGCATCTTTATCCCAAATACCTTATGCAGAAGATCTATTTTAATATCTTATTACTTTTGTACTTTATTTTAGAAAGCATAAGTGATAGTCTGTGCAGCTACAGTGTAATGGAATCACTCTCTAACAAATGAAAAAATCTTTTTTTTTGGTGGGACATAGGTGTTGCTGGTAACATAACGCTGTTTCAGATTGAGGGATACTCCAAACCCTAATGTAATAAACCCCAACATAACTATCTGGCCTAAGGAAACAGCCTCAGTTCTATACTTTGTAGCTTCCGTTGGAAGAAGAAGGAGTTAATGTGTTCAAAGCAAATAAAAGGAACATGGACTGGGGCATGTTCACGCGAAGAAGACGTAAAATACATGAGGGCTGGACACCCAACTCCCGTATGGTTCTGTATTAAAAAGTGTGTTTGTAATTGTTTAATTTTCTTGTATCTCTTATCTCCAAAAATCTGTGCCAGGATTTTAGTAAAGTATTGATGTATTGCAGAAACTCTTCAGTTAAAGAACCTGCCAAAAAAATTGAGTACTAATAAACTGTCTCAAGGCTGCATGCTCTTCTATATGAATAAATAACTTTTCACAGGTAAATTACTGTCAGTGGAGACTTAATTAAGGTAGGTCATTAATATGCCTGAATGGTATTTTTTATAATCTTCTGTCAAAGGTAATGTGCAGTGATTAATATATTCTTAGACACTCAGCCTTTCACATTGCTGTAGAATTTGATAGCTTTGGCAAAGGGTTGCAGGCTTACTGGATTAGGTACCTATTTTTGGATGTAACAGAAAAGGACAAAAATAGAATGAATACAGTTAGAACAATCAGATGAATATGTAGTTGTGTCTCTCTCTGTTCCAGTGTGGGCTATGCATACTTTCCCTTTTAGATGTCCCCTTAGGCATGTTGCAGGTAACATTGCATTTAGTTGTTTGTTCACTCACCAACACGCTCCCCAAAAGGCAAGAGTTTGTGTCTGATTGTTTAAGACCTTGCTTCTGCTTTGAACATGTCTCGTTCCCTTGGAAAAACATTCTCTACATCCCCATCCCCCTTTAGAGAAAACAAGTGAACTATTCATGCAAAAAAGTGTGTGTGTGGTTGGGAGAGTGGGGGGGCGTGCAATGCCACCGACAAACCCTATTGAAATGCATTGGCTGTTCATTTACATTCACACTTTTTTTAATAAAAATGTTAACTAATGATGTTAAATGCTTTGCCAAAGGTCCTGGCAGGTCAGTCGCCGAAGTGCCATTTCTGCCTAATTAGGGCTCTTGTGGCAGCCCAGGGGCCTCCTGATGCAGTGGGTGACAAGCCGGGAGCTGACAGCTTCAATCGGCTCCAACAGGAAGGTTGGGCTGGTCATGTTTTCTAACTCAGCCAGGTGTTAGCTGAATGTAGGGGGGGTCTTGGCCAGACCTGAGCATTCGTTTGATCTTCCTTTCTTTCACTTGCTCTATTTTGAGCTCTTCCCTTTGCCTGTCCCGTCTTGTGTCAAGGTCAAGAATGAGCTTGACTAAATCAGCAATTTCATTTATCTCTGGGAGATCATTAGCAGTCCTTCTCCCTCCCCTTCCCAAATAAACCTTAGGCACTGGTGCAGAAACAACACTGGTTCCAGAAGCCAGGCACTGGGCAGTCCAGATATTAAAAGGAGAAGGAATAAATGCAGATTCTTCTATAAATAAAATCTTTTCTACTTCTCTGTTGCAAACCTGCTCCTTATTATTAAGGTATCTCCATCACAACACCCTGAGTAACCCCTAAAAAATGAAATGCTTCCATGATCGCAAACAAAAGCCTAGAATATGTTTAAAACTTTATTTAATCACCACTGTCCTAAAACTATTCTATTAAAAACAACAAGAAAAACAGAATAAATAAAGTTTTTTTTGACCTCACCTGTTTCTTAGTAGTACACTGACCATATTCATATGTGACCACATGCTTTTGATAGTTGGCCAGTTTTAGGTGTCTGGACAGCTGACAATTGTGAAATTGGATCATCAACATATTGAGGAACTGGCTTTTTAAAGTGGATATCTTCCCTTGGTTAATCAATAGCACTTTGTGCTCAGCTGAATTATGCTAGGTTATGTTAACTGAGAAAATAGACCTTGAAACATAAACACATCATTGTATAACTAACTCAGGATTTCAAAATGCTTTACCAAGAAATGGCACAAAGCAGTAGACTGATCAAGGTTGAAATAATTTACTAAATTGTCTAGATTTCTTTAATCTAAGATGAATCTAATTTTCACAAGATGTTCTGGTTTTCAGATCTTACAACTAGATTTCAGACTTCTCAGTTTAAAGTGATTAGTTTAACTGTTCTCTATTTACGTAAAAGCCATTCCTGTCCAGGGATTGCTTTAGCTTCTATGGAATGAAACTGCTGCTGAAATAAAAGGTAGCTATTCAATAACGCACAACTAGTTAATAATGCTCAATAATACAATAATATTAAGGACAGAAACCAAGAAAGGAAATTATATCACTTGATAGCTGTAGTCATAATGATAGGATTGTGTGAGGTTTTTTGTGTTTGTTTGTTTGTTTGATTTTTGTGGGCTTTTTGTTGTTTTGGTGGTTTTGGTTGTTTGCCTTTTTTTTTTTTTTTTTAAACAGGAAGACTAGAAAGAGAAACAGTCACATCCTTTCTTATTAATGTTAAACACTTTTCTTTGCACTTATCTGTGATTCAAAAGACAACTCAGCTCTGGAGAAGACAAATACTCTTTTTTTATATTCAGCAAAATTGTAGCTATGAAACAGTAGAAAAAGAGAACTGACAGCTGAGAAGCAGTTATATGTTATGAGCGAAAGAACAATCGAAGTGTAATTCCATTACAATATTTTAATAAAAATTAATTTTCTGTGAGAACAATTATTACATATCTTTCAAAAGAAATTAATATTGAAATAGGAAGGTAATGGTGGGACATGCGTTTCTTTCAGGAGAAAATTTAACTAGAAAATATAATGAATAACATTAATCCATATCTTGACTGCTCTGCTTTCTGGCTCTGTAGTGTACATCCAATAGTCATTATATTGTCATAAAAAGAACTTGGCATGCAGGACAGTTGCTGGCTAGGTGGTAAGCCCACAGGGTAATTTCCAGAGGAGGTTTTTTTTTTCTTTTGAGGTGATTTTTTTTTAAAAAGTAGTGTTCCTTGTATTATGAATGTAGAGCTATTTCATTGCTACTTGGAGTTGAAAAGCATGAAGCAGAATGCTTGCTGTTTCTGTATTTCTAATTTCTGCAGCCTAAAAGAATTTTAGCATTCTTTTAGTAATATTGACTGGTTTTGGAAAGTTGTTGACAATGACAATACACAGACTTTTTGCCAGATTGTTCCAATAGGAGTATTATGATTAGGCAAATGTGGACTGCTAATACCATAAATACCAATTACCAATCTGATAGTATCAGATCATAATTTTCTGCATTCTGTCCTCTGTATGTAGTTTGACTTGGTGTCTATTGTCATAAAATACGCAGATTCTCAGCAAGTTCCAGAAATGCACGTATGTCTGAAAAAGTAGGTGACTAGTTTCTGTTGCACGCTGAAAAATTTTATTTGCTCTTCATATTATAACACACAAATTAACTTTTGAAAAAATGTATGCCTCAAAGATACATTTTAAACATCTTAGACTGCAGTTCCTGGAAAGGTGGAGCTGTGATGAGGAGTTATTCAAATGATGAAAAAAGTGATAAAATGCAGAAGATCATGAAGGTAATTTTTAAAGACAGTTACTGAAATCAGTCTTGGTTTCCCTGTTTTATTGTATCCACATACTGCAGAACATCAAATAGCCTAAAATGTATAATTCATGAATCTTAAGAAGGATGCTTGGGGAGAAGAAGCCGCTCTACTAGCACATTTCCTCTGCTGTGTGCTGTTCTGGGAATATGCCCAGAAACTCATGCTGCTGTAGCCTACTCCACACTGTGTAGGGTTATATTAACCTGCAGTATACATCAATCCAAGCATCCTGCCTTGTCATTTTAAGCAAAGTGAACTGAACCAAGGACAGAGAATCAAGTTTTGCTCTGAATTTCCTCTCCATTTCTAAGACTCAGAAATGTTTCTTCACCAGTTTACTCCTTAAGCATAAAATGCATGCTCAAGCTGAATATTCCTGTTGCAAAAGTTTAGTTGCTTCCTTCCGTTGTCACTGGCTAATTGATGTGCGTGTTGTTCTGAGAAGTTCTTTTGTTATTTCTTATTGATTGTTTTAATTTTTTCCAGCATTTTTTTTTCCTTTTTTTTTTCCCTTTCTTTTTTTATGGAAGAAGCATAAACACTTTTATTGAAGTGTTTTGTATATAAATCTGCAAGAAAGTTATGATTGATTTACTCAGTCTGGCCAGCAACTGGAAGAAAAGCCATGCACAAATAGGAAGAATTCTGCTCTTCAGCAGAAAGCCTCACTGCTCAGAGTAATTGCTTTTGCTTCCACAAGGTAGATCTCAGTGTCGCTCAGCACTGGAACTTATTTTAGGCTATAGCTGTCTGTTAGGAATAGTCATGACCTTGGAGATACAGTCTGTTTTAGCAGTCCTTCCTGCTCTTACCGACTTGTGCATTACAGGAGGGTAGTGCCAGTCACCTTCTTAATAGAGTCTTTTTAATTCTTTTGCAGTTTAGGACAGGAACAAACTGTGAGGCCTGATCAATGACCCATGAATCCAGTGAAGATTCACCCACTGACCTGCAGTTAGCAACAATTCAAGCCTTTAATGATTCTGTATTTTTCCACTCTTTTCTTGTTTTCAATCTTTTATTTCTATCTCTGTATCAGATCTGTAGAATCCATCTGTTAAAGCTAAATACAGTGGCATGAGGTCTGAAAAGGTCAGGAGCAGAACAGATTTCTTTCCTCCAGATGGAAGCTTTAAAACAACAGGGAATAATTACATATAAATGCGAGAATGCTCAGGTAACTGATCGGATTTTATCTGCCTGATCCTTGCATGATGCGAATAGAAGATCGACCAGTCCCTGAACTCTCTTGGCAGCTTCACGGAATGACTTAAACGAGATCAGCTAAAACGATTATACTAGATGGGTTTTAATGATCAGTCAAACCAATTTATCAGCTTGTTTCTCATTGGTACTTTCATTCTACCACAATACACAGGCTGACTTTACAGACTGGCTGTATCTTGTTGACAAAACAGTTAAAAATTTTAGAGGCACATCTTTTGAGTTTAATTGATAAGTTCCTTCATAAAATACCTGTGCATGTGACATGCATGTTGTGATACATCAGCAGTAGGCAGTCATTGAGCTAAGCTGCTGGAATTCTTCTTGACTTCTTAAAAATGATTTTTTGACAATATTAGGTTAGAATGTTAGAACACTGATAAACAGGTTGATGCCTTCCAAGCTCATTAAAACATCCATTGTAGTAAAGTCAGAATTAAATACGGAAAATCTATGATAAAATCGGTCTAAATATTCCCATCCTGATCTTGAGTATCTGGAAAGATGAGAATGAAAAACGCAGAGTGCTTTATTGTGTTCATTTAAACTTTGAGGGGTCTGTTGAGGAAAGAGGATATTCCAGCTGAACATAATAGAGTAAATTCCAGAATGATTAGAGACTGTGATGTCTAATTAATTAGCTCTTGTGGTAGTTAATTAAGTGGTCAAGAGTAGTATATGAGGCAATAAAGTCTGCTTTTAGCATTTACCAGAGCCAGCCTTTGTTTATAGGGTACTGATAGTGATGTAATTCTCTTATATTGTAAAATGTGCATAGAAACATGTTCATTAATACAGTTTAAGATTTGTAACATTTTAAAACATGAGAATAATGGTTGAGCCCATGGAAAAATCTTGTAGTTGGGCAAAATCACTATCTCTAGACCTATGTTCTGAACTACTCTCACAGAAATATATGCTTGGGATTTAAAATTCCACTTCCCATCAGTAAAATGAGCAGGACTTAGCCCAGAGGCAGAAAATCATCTATTTCATAAAGAAAAAAGATGGGAATTTTCTGCTATTTTTAGTAGCTTTCATGTTATATATAAGAATTATAATTTTAAAAAGTCAACAGGCTTGTCTCTAGGATTGCTTCCTACATTTATTAATCTAAAATTCTGTTTAGTTTGGTTTAGTTGTTTGGTTGTGGTTTTTTGTTGTTGTTGTTGGTTTGGTTTTTTTTTTTTTTTTTTTTAGCGAGTCCCTAATGTTTAAAGCTGCAAAGGCAATTAAATCTGTGAATAGAAACTGACATAGCATCTCCAGGACTTTTTTTAAGATTGCTTGGGATATCACTGTAAAATCCTTGACATAAGTTTTAAATTTCTTGCATGTATTCAGGAAGCTGAAAATACTGAATATTACTGATAGCAATTTAGATGTCACTGTTGATTGGGTATCTTTCAATTTTTATTTTTGTGGGATGATAGCATGAAGATTGTATAACTTCCTGTGAGTGCCATCTTATTTGACAGTAGGATTGGGCATAGGTACACAGTCTTGGCATCTAATTTCAGTCTCCTTATAAATAAATGGAAAGAGGGAGATTCTGACCTAGGTGTGCTTCATCCTCCAACATTGCGAAGGACAGCCAGATCAGATACCTAAGGCCCCCTCATCTCTCCAGAAGAGTCTCAGGCTGTAGAACAACAGATTGC
Source organism: Streptopelia decaocto (assembly GCF_964273445.1). Classification (NCBI taxonomy): domain Eukaryota; kingdom Metazoa; phylum Chordata; class Aves; order Columbiformes; family Columbidae; genus Streptopelia; species Streptopelia decaocto. Next base: position 65,147,199 of record NC_138659.1, on the reverse strand, counting down.
ACCAGTGTTTAGTGTCTTCACGTTTGAACCTGTGTGAAGTGTGCAGCCATCATGTTGTTAGGACCCAATCGGGAGTGGGCTGAGTACACACACTTTGTCAGCCCACGTGTGATGCTATAATGCTGCCTTGCTTAATTGGGTTGCACATCAGATGGCACACTTGGGTCCTTCAGGGACAGAAGGCAGAGGTCTACAGGGAGAAAAAACAGGAAGAAATGAAGTGTGTGGAAAGAGCAAATCAGGTGCCCATCACCCTACAATGACTTGTATGGAATGGGTAAGTGCTAATAGGTGATACCAATCCTGTACCTTTTCCATATAAAGACTTTCCCAAATATGCGTGGTTTTTCCATTTCTCTATCCAATACAGAAACTGCACAATGTTCCCTTTTCACTTATCTTTTTATTGAGATCTTCTGCAGCTTGTGGTAATACATTTCTTTTCTTTCTTCTTTTTCTATTATTCACAGTTAAAGACTTGTACTGTATCTCCAAACCTTTCTGATAGATTCCATAGAAAAGAAAATGATTCAGGGGAAAATCTTTGAATGCTTTTTTTTTTTTTTTTGAAAAATATTAGGACTAAAGCTACCTTAAAACTCCCTGCAGTTTTAATGAGAGTGCCTGTTAAATTTTCTGACTATAGAAGAATAATTTGCTAAACAAAATCCCTGCAATTGTACCTTGGTTGCCTATCTTTTTTTTTCTTTTAAACTTCAGAATAAATGAAAAATTGATCTGTATGGTCACTGAAACATTAAATTGTCTTATCTGTCACTTGTTCAACATTGGCTTCTTAAAAGGGAAAACAACAATCACAATCAGCAGTTTCTCAGTGCCTAGAAGAAAATAGAAGCTATAAATGGACAGATGAATTATGTGCTTCCAGTGGTTTTCAAGGGAAGCATTTACTGAGGGAGAAAATTGTTTTAATCTTATAACAACTAAGGAGTGTAGAGTTTGTAAAAACATGGAACACCTACACATAAACTTAATTTTTGTTGCATAGGAACATATACAAAGTAGCTTTCAACAAAAATGGTTGGGGAAACAAGCTCTTTCATTGTTTGGTATGCTATTTTATATCTTTAACAAATCTCTGTGAAGCACTCAGGGAAACCTAAACACAGTGGGTTAGTTGAGTGTTCAGCCCTTACAGTATTCAAACAAAATAGGAGTGAATCTTCTTTTAAAATGGAAATAAGTATAAATTTGAGTCATGCCGTGTGTATCTTTCCTTATTTTATAGAGTAGAGGAAAAGAATAGGAGAAAGCCAGAATCAAACCCAAACAAAGAACAGCCTCCACATTCTTGTTTTTCATTTCCTTGTCTTCTTTCTATTTCTAGATTTTGCTGAGGATCCACTGAAGGAAAATACATGGTTGCAAACCTGCCAGTAGGAGGCATGGATATCCTCTTTGATTAATTAATCCTGGCGATTAGAGCACCCTCTGCCTCATTTTTTTTTTCTCTTGTCCAACTGTTTTACATTCAATAGCAGAATGAAACCAAATAGATTTTGGGGAGCGAAAAAATCAGAAAGCTTTCAAGAATTAAATTTTTCATTCTCTCTTGGAGAAACTAAGTACATAAAATACAGGACATCCAAAATAAAATAAACTATTGGTTAATAAAGGCAAATGTAGTATTTGAATCCTTTGTTATGCTGGGAAGGTAATAAGAATCATAATCTGATCCTTAAAATTAAACTGTTTTTTGACTGCAAATCTAGAAGTTAACTTTTTAATCACCATTGTGATAATGTAGTGCCCAGTGTAGTAAAGAGATTTTCTTATGGCTGCCCTCTGTGCTGCTGGGAAAGAACTGATTAATCTACTAGAAACACTGGGGGGAGAGTGGAGGAAGAAGAGAGAAGATTTTGGCACAAGATGACTTATCTGCCAAACATTTCCAATAACATTTTCCCTTCTAAGTGGAAGCATGTGGATGCATTACTCAAAGGTGGACTGGAAATGCAGATCCCATTCCTTCTTCCCCAGATGTTAAAGTAGGTGCACAAGACCAACTATTGGTAGAGCTGTGAGGAAAACCTAAGAAAGGAGAAGTGAACTGGTGGGAATGTTTTTATAAGAGGAGTTTTGTTTCAGAGAAGTCATAAAGGTTTCCTAAGCCCTTCTTGCATGCAAGATGCAACTTTACAGACAGCCAAATGCCAAGCTGGTTCACATCTGTTTTGTTTTGGTGAAGTAACATTGTGAGAGGTGCCTGAGACTCCACTCATATAATCATTTTGAAGACCAAGTTCAGTTCCTTAAGCGTTAGTGAAATAACTGTAGCAAAAGCTGCTGGTAGCTGGTGGTAGCACATGTGAAAGTATTTGCACTGTTCCAGAGGCAGTGAGTGGAACATTATTGGCAAAATGTGAATAAAATCAAAGACTTACGGGAACAGGAAAGCTCAAGTTCTCCAGTGAAAACTGATAACTAGAGATTCAGACCTCATGTGGAATTTTGACAGCTGCTATTATTCCTGAATGCCTGGGTTCATTTGACCATAGGAAAAACGAAAGGGTAAACAACATCTGTAGGGGATAATTTTTATTTCACTTTGATCAGAAGTAGCAGTCAACAGCAGTAGTTGAAAATGCTGTAACTAGAGAGGAAACCACTTTTTGAAAGCAGACACATGTTCTGTTTTACAGAACAGTATTGCCTATAGACTGCTGTAGAAGCTTAAGCATGAACTTAATTCATTACCTCTCTGAATAGTCCTACAGTTTTCTCACACACTGTGTGTGTTGGGCAGTTATTGATATCTACCTGCCATTGAAATTTACTTTGACTTGTTAAAATATTTTATTCTTCTCATTTTCATCTCTTTTCTAGGACACATTTGCACTGCTTAGTACCTTATATGATGGACAGCAGAACTTATACATTCCATTTAAAAGGTTTTAGCATAAATGAGTACTTTAAGTTTGAAACAATGTCTGTTTGGGATTTATCCACTGTCACATATGAAATAACATTATTATTTAAATTGTATTTGATTACTTGAGATAGGGTGGACTGTATATGTTTCATATGTTTTTTTGTTTGCACCTCTAGATGTAATGAAATTATTTTTAAAAAAAAAAAAAGCACAAAGATTTTCCAGCCTGGCAGATGTTTAGGGTTCAGTACCTAAAGAATAAATGTCATTGTGCATTACTAATAGAGAGCCAAGCAATGTAATAGAAGTGGCCAGTCTTTAAGATCAGAAGTCTTCCTTTACGTGTAAGGACTGTGGTTTTCATGTGTAGTAGAAGATTTAAAGCCTTAAAGAACATATGTCTGTGTTCCAACAAATATGGTACTCTAAAAAAATTGTGGTTGTCAGTGAGATTCTGCCAAAGGGAATTCTATCAAATAAACCATAAGATCCTGATTATTGTAAAGGCACAGCCTATCTTATTTTTTTCCTCAGCCTTGTTTTACTGTTTTTTGGGTGTATATTTGTGAGGAAAATTTTTAAAATATGCTAATTTATTATGCCTCTGTTTTTTCAGTGCTCTTCCTGGTTTTATGGAAATCCCACAGAGGATCATGTGCATCGTGGAAGCCTGCTGCATCTGTCGGTGTGGAATAAATGGTACACAGGACCACATGGAAGCTCTCTGCACAGAGGTATTTCTCAGTTATTGGTCTTCCTTGACATAGTTCTAAAGGTGTTGAAAAATAAGGCCAGAGAAAGAAATGTTAAGAATAACCAAAATTGTTGTTAACATGCCTGTCAGTGAAAAGCAGTGGGAAGGTTGATGATGAGGATGGGAATTAAACTTGTGGAAGAATCTAGAAAGTCAGAGTTTATAAATAACTGCAGCCTTGAGGTTTTTAATGTCAGTCACTGAGAGCGGCTAAAATGTTTACAATGCTTTTTTTGGGTGGATGACATTTAAAACCTCAGCAATGAAATAGCCGCCTTTTTCATTTTAAGTAACTGCATACAAACATGTATTTATGAAATGTAATTTTTGATTGCCACAAACAGAGACTCGTAAGTAGGCATAAATTAGTTCACAAGTGTTACCTTCACCATAAGTACTTCCTTGTTGGCTTTATATTCTGTAAATTGAGAAAAAAAAATCAGAATTCATATGTTTATTTCTACAAGACCTGACCAATAATAGCATAACAGAAATGATAAAGTCAACAAAATGTTTCTTGAGGAAATATCATCCAGGTCTCTGAGTTCTCATCATATCTGTTGCAGAAATTTAAGAAGAAAGCTAAGTCTAGAAATACAGACCTCTTAAGTCTCTGCTCTTCAGACACGTGAGATTGCACATGCTAGGGCACACATTTCTGTGCAAGGCTAGGTGATAAGTTTATGTCCAGTCATTAAAGAGCTGAATCCTGCAGCACACAGCCTTCAGAGGGGAGGAGGGCTCCTGTCAGCACTGGGGCCTGCTAAGCAGCGCATTCTCCAGCTGCCATGCCAGTACTGTGACCTTTCTTTTGCTCCTTGACCCACACATCAGATGCAGCTGTTCAGATAACCACAGATCAGAGTGACCACCTGCATCTGATGTGTGAGATCCAAAACTGGGAGAGAAGCCATGGTACTGCCATATAAAAATATGCAATGCCAGCAGTGACAGAGTGGGATACAAAAGAATGAGTCAGTGCATGAGACTTGACAGGTCTGCTTTGTAGCACAGCTGGGGATTCACCAGATCCCACAGCACAGAGAGTGGGAAGGGAAGTGCTCTGTGTGCTACCAATTCCCCCTATTTGCAGAACAATCCTTAGAAGTCTGTTTCTGCGTGCATAACTTATCAGCCTACCTAATGAGATTTGCACTGCAAACACCACAGCTAAATTTGTCTTACAGATAGTGTGGAAAGCACTTCAGCCTAAGAAAACATGATTGTTAGCCTCTTCCTCTTTTATTTCATAGAGAGCTCTTGCTAAGTGTTCAGGTTTTGAGTCAATGTTATCAAAGCTACATGTTTTGACAGGTTCTCTCCTGTGTGTGTGTATATGGAAAGGTTCTTCATGTACCTCCTAAGTTGAGAGATATAATTTGAACAGAGAAAATTATGGTTCATAAAGTGCTCTTGTTAGGTGACATGACTATGCTTAGTCCACTGCAGGACAGCCTACACAGAGAAATGCATATTTCCATACAAATTACAGTATACTGCAGCCAAGAGATCAATTAGAATGTCTGCGACCAAGAACTCTCAAGTGTCTCCATTCAGTCTGCCATTCAAATGAGACGAGAAATGCGTTCAATTGGTGTAAAGAATTTGAACTCTTTCAGGGAATGTGTAGAGACTGCTGGAAAGTGGCATTCCCTGCGGGGTGGGACTTGCAGATTCTGTGAGATCCAGCAGGGAATTTTAAGGGTTCTGTAACCTAACATTTTGTCTCCCATTGAGAGAAAAATTGCAGAACCTGCTGAATATTGTGGAAAGGATGCGGATTTTCCATTGGTCAAATATAAATGACCGCGCTGGCTCTGTCATGTGTTACATTGGTCAGCTTGATAATCTCAAATCTATGCTGTATTTCATTTGAAAGGAACTCAAAGCACTTTGCAAGCTACTTTTGCAAATACAGCACCAGAATCTCTGCTTGTTGAAATGCAGATCTGCTGGAATGAAACGTCACAGGAGTGAAACGTCATAACTGTTTAACTATGCACTGTAACAGTTCACAGATTAAGATGGGAAATTCAGGTTTAACAAACCTTGAAAATGTAGAAGTATTTTCAGGGCAGCGGAGTGTGATATTGTTTACTCTTTTGATAACTGCCTCCAGAAATTAATTTGACCTGAAGTTGTCAAAAACTGTGTTTAGCCATTCGAAATGCCTGCCTTTCATCAAGATGTTCTAAGATCCCTCCCTTCAACTAGAGCTGTAAAGTCCAATTCTTACTGAAGTCAATGAAAAAACTCCCATGGTCTTCAGTAATACAGCAGCAGAATGCAGTAGAGGACATGAAAACTATGACAGCTTTCACTCAATAAAAATACTTACCAAATGCAGTCATTAAAATGCAATGTAATTTAAATGTTAAAAATACCTCTAATAGTTATTTCTCTGTAATATAGTTATATGGCAGTTAATAATATCATAAATAGTTTATACTTAAAAGTGTGACTTTCATATACATTATAATTTTCTTTAAATACATATATATTTTTTTTTTTTTCATTTTCATCACTGAGGAATTTGAAATGTTTTTGCTTCATTTTGAGCAAACGTGCTTCTCCCAGCAGCTGGTGAAGCATTTTTTTCATGGCTAGCTTTTCCCATTTAAAAATATTTTTTGACTGTAGAAAACATATTAAACTTAATAGAAAAATTTCCTGTTATAAATGTACTGTATAGAAGAGAACTACTATTCAGAGGCAGGATTTGCTTCATTTGTGATTTATTAAGGGTTTCCCTAGATGCAGGATTAGTAAAGTAAGTCTCAGAAATTGTTGAGAAGGGGCAGAGTTCCCAGGTGTTATCCTTTGGAAGTTAGACGTCCAAATGCTCTGATAAGCTTTTTGTGTTGGTTGCCGTCCCCAAAGTTTCATAATATTTTAGAATGCCTCTTCTTGCTCATTTTGGTAGCAATTTACAAAATAGCTGGGTTTAAAAACAGCATGATTTCTTGAGGTCTGATTTTGAACAATATTCTACATAAGGGATCTTGGAGCTATTTTCTGTTAGGAACTGGCTCAGGTTTAATATTAAATATAGGTTTGCAGTGAGTTCAGCCTAAAATTCTTGGAAACAATGGCTGTATAGCAGTTTAGACAAATGACTGGGGTCAAAATCTTCAGCATTCACTCTAGACCTTTCATGCTACAAAAAAGTTGTCAAAATCTTCTAAGAGCTATGGGTTGGTTTTCTTGGAGAAGTCGGAAAAGAGTGAGTGAAAGACTGGGCATCTGTCTCTCCCAGAGCTGAAGGTGTATAGTGAGCACCTAGATTTACCCAGTAGATGGTGTATGCAGGATGTCTTAGCTTGGTGTGCTCACCTGTCTCCTGGTACATGTAGGTGGTACCTGCACGGCTGATTTTACGCCGTTGTAAAGCAGTGCCTCGGTGCTGTCCCCTCCCCACGGCTGCCCGGGCTCGGCTCCAGGAGACCGGGCCATTATACAAAGCCATAGGACGCCCTCCTCTGGATTGCTGTGTCCAGCTGCACGGACTGCATTCAAAAAGGGACACAGAAACACAGAATAAGGGAGGGGTGAAGGAGGAGGGTCTTTGAAAGACCGCTTTATAAATTGTATTTTTTTGGACATAATAGAAAGTGATGTAATACACTACATATGGCATAACATATTGAATATGAAATATGAATGTGAAATATTCCAGTGTATCTGTCCTCCCAGTATGACAGCTAAGGGCTACATGATGAAAAAGGATACTGAGTATATAATGTAAATTGATATGTTGGTGTATCTCTAAATTTATGCATATAAATGAGTTTTACAAATTTATATATAGGTGTATGTATAAGTGCAAGACGGAAAGCAGATTTTATTTTTACTAGATCAGGAAGATATGTATTAGTGCATTCCAGGACATAACGTAACTGCACTAATGATTTGGTCAGGAAGACCTTTTCCATAGACATGCAATAACAAATACCTGGTATGAGCTTTGAATGCTGTCTTCTCCAAACAAGTTGTTTATTTGAAAGTAACAACTGAGTGTGTCCCTTAGCTGCTGTAATGCTTGTGAATAAAAATAAAGACAGGCTCTTAAAACAAGCTATTGCTTGTTCACTGTAGAGTAACAGCTATGAGTCTATATCTCAGTTGAATTCTGAAAAAGGTACCACACCAGTGGGATACAGAACACTGGGAGTGTTCCTTGGGGCTCAATTCTAGAGCCAGTTCTGATCAATACACTTATGAGTGATCTGGACGCCGGAGTGGAATGCACTATTAGCAAGTTTGCTGATGATACCAAACTGTTGACTCTTTTTGAGGGACAAGATGCCTTGCAGAGGGAATCTAGATAGATTAGAGCACTGGGCAGTGATTAATTGCATGAAATTTAACAAGTCTGAATGCCAGATTTTGCATCAAGGATGGAGTAACGCTGGGCACAAGCATAAACTGAGGGAGGAGTGGCTGGAGACCAGTCCTGCAGAAAAAAATCTGGGGGTCCTGGCTGACAGCAGGCACAATAGGAGCCCACAGTGTATCCTGACAGCCAAGAGGTCAATCTACATCCTGAGGTGCATCAAACACAGCATAACTAGCTGATCAAAGGAGGTGATTATCCTGCTGTATTTAGCATTGGTGTGGCCTCACTCTACGTATTGTGTGCCATTCTGGGCCCTGCAGTTTAAGAAGGATGTTTAGGTCCTTGAAGGCATCCAGAGTAGCTGAGGACGTCGGCTTGTTTGGAGAGAAGGAGGCTGAGGGGTGAGCTCATGGGTCTCTACAGCTCTTTGAGGAAGGGAAGCAGAGATGGAGGTGCTGAGCTCTTCTGCCTGGGATCCAGCGACAGGACACATGGGAATGGTTCAAAGCTGTGCCAGGGAAGGTTTAGGTTGGACATGAGGAAGCATTTCTTTACCAAGATGGTGGTCAAATGCTGGAACAGGCTTCTTGAAGAGGTGGTTGATGTCCCAAGCCTGTCAGGGTTTAAGAGACATTTGCATAATGCCCTTTATAACATGTTTTAACTTTTGGTCAGGCAATTGGACTAGATGATTATAAGTCCCTTGCAGCTGAAATAGTCTGTTCTCTTCCATTCTATTCTACCATCCTAGATAAAGTGCTACCTACTGCTCTTCACTTTCTTGGCCAGCATTGACTGTGTTGCACTATGAAGCCAGATGGACTTTTTTTTTTTAAAAAAAAACAGGGTTTTCTATTAAAAACAAGATTCCAGGGAAGAAAAAGAAACAGTGAGTTTCTCCTGCCAACTCCTTATCATTGGATTAGCCAGGACCTTGTAGGAATGTTTCAAAGAGAGGAAATGACTGGCCCCCTGTGAATGTTATGCTCACAGTAATCATGTTGTGTTGTGGGTGTTTGTTTGTTTGTTTGTTTCTGTAGTAGAGTAAGCAAGGCATTGTCTCACTGTTACGTATGTTGAAAGATCAACCAGCAAATGCACTAAGTGTTTTATTTCACTCCTTTCCCCTAAAGTTAAGATTCTGAAGAGCTTACCTTTTCTCTGAGCAAAGCAACAGAAGGTTGTGAGATGCTTTCAGTGGGTGAGCCCACTGGGATCCATAGCTGAATACTTAGGGGTAGGACAGCAATGTATTGTTAGAAGATATAGGATTGAGGGAATGACTAGAAAGCCATTTGCTCTTTCTCAAGTCTAAAAATCAACTGAACATGAGATTGATGAAGTTATATTCATAAACACACATGTATAATAACATAGTTATTCCAAGAACTCACTCCTGTTGGATTAACTAAAGACAATGGAAGGGTGGCAGTGGTCTGCATTAGATACAGTCCACTATTCAAATAATGCAACCAAAATATGGTTCGTTTTGAGTGATGTTATCGAACATTTTTTAACTCTTATAATTTGAAGGGGGAAATCACATGATTTGTTTCTTTTTTTAAAAACTTTAAATAAATACCCTGAAAGCATAAAGTTGGTACATTGTTAGCGTAATAAAAATTAAAGCTATGAAAGATCTGTGAAAATATCCTAGGAGTATTGCAAGAGTATCGTAATAACTGTTGTCGTTGCTATACTGAGCCACACGATGGCAGTGTACTGTTGGATAAAGACGAGGAAGCTGCTAAACTAGTCTGAAAACCGACTTCACAGATCATACTTCTACCTAGCGTTACAGAAACTTTCGTCTTTTGGGGTAATGAAATCCTAATTTTAGCACAAGAGCGGTTTTCCCAAGGGTCTGGTTTAACATATCTACAAAGAAACTCATTGGGAAACAACACAAGCTCCTTTCCAAAACACTAGAGCATGAGAGTAAGTTGGAGTTAAAGCTTCTTCTCAGTTCCAGACACCATGACCTTGTGAACAGTAGATCATCTTTGGATTCCAAATATAATTCCATATCCCTGCTCCTACTGAAGCCAATATTAAAATAATTGTTGTATTTAGTGAGAATTGGATTAGACTTATAATCAGGGACAACAAAGAAAGATGACAATTTTAATGTGTTTTGTAAGAAGCACCACAAAATGGCCTTTGAAAGGTCACTTGGATAAGTCTGGCTTGATGCATGTGACTCTTTCAAAAGTTGGGCACTTTGGATTTGTCAGTGGCTGGTGCCTCTCTCGAGGTGGAGAAAGAGGCAGCAATTAACTTACTGACAGATAAGAAGGAGAAATGGAGTGTCTGAGCGCTTGGAGTCTGATCTTTCCTCAGTGTCAATTAGTGATAACTACTAAACTGAGTGTTTCTTGGAAGCTAAGTTTTTGTACCTGACCTTTTGCCTTGGTCATTAACTGCTAAGTCAAGCACCCTCTGCATTAGTTCCGGATGTTCCTGTAAAGCAAAAGAAGTCTGTGTGTGGGAGAATGATACTGCAAAATTGCTCTGTCCCATTTATTTATTTATTCTTAAGTATTCCTATCCATAATCCACACCATAATTGTAAAACAATTTCAGAACAAAGTAAGCAAAAAGTGGAACAAGGTTTTAAATGGGAGACAGTCCATCCTTCCCAGCCCACATTTGTTGAAATTTAACTTTCTTCCAGTGTGTAAAGAAGGAGTGTCATGGTGTGGTCTGATAGTCAGCTGAGTTCTGGTAGATCAAGGGCAAAACAAATTCCAGAATTAGGACTCCTTCCCTTCCCCCTTCTGAATGGAGAGCTGTTAACTTAGTGCCTGCTCAGTCTTGGTAGTCGCACAGCTAAGTGAGAGGGGCTATTCCTAAGAAAACCAAACTGATCATTTCGGGTAAAATGTTTGAGCTTTATACCCTGTTGGGTTTTGGAGCTTGGCTTTCTTTAGAAGCCATAGAAAAAACCCAGTTTTGTGGTTTTACAAACAATTCTGTAAACACAGACGGTAATCACAGTTGCAGTCAATATTAGGTGTGTGTGGAATATCTTACAGTGAACACCGACTGCTGATTTTCAGATCAGTTGTGCAGTTCATAAAGTTGGTGACCTGCTTGGGCCATGCCTTTTTCTGATAGAGCCTTAGGGACAGGCTGCAGACTGGGTGAATAGTTGACAACAGCAGCCCACTTCTATCTGCTATTATTTCCTAGGTGATATCCCACTGTTTCATAAGGTGCATGACAGGCAAGCTCAAGATCTTCCAGAAAAAATGGTTTCAGGAGAAAGCTGCCACACTGGAACAATACAGAGATATGCCTGTTTAATCTAGCTTTGTTTCTGAGGTGTAATTTTAAAATTCTGTTCCTCTGTGCTTCTTAAACTTTTGCTTATTTCTGGATAGCTGCTGGATGCTGTATTCACCAATGACAGCAAGTGTTTTGGTTGAGATTGCTTTAAAATTTAGTGGTGTTAACAGGATATTCAAATTATTCTTTCTAAAGCTACTTTGCATTTGTTTTCCTTGTGTGATGTTGGGAAGTTGTTGCTAATCTAAAATGCAATCTTTCTGCAATACTAGTGTCTGATTTTAGATATGCATCATATTTCATGGTGCTATTCATCCAAAATACTGTCTTGTGTTTCTGTTAACACTGGGAATAGAACAATGAACTTGCTTCAGATTTTCACTATTGTAATTGTAAGCAGAACTTGATTGATTTTCTCTGCAAAGTTAAGCTTGCATATTAACTTGGCTGAAGAGAAAGGTCACATCAAAGGGCACAAATTAATCAGCTGGGACAGCATCATTAGTTATGCAGTAAGCACTGGTTGTGTGTTTCTGGAGCTCCTGTCATGACATTTTTTTAATACATTGTATGTCATGCATGGGGATCCTCAAAAAAACAGGTACGGTGCAAATAACGCTGAAAAGGTATGAATATTTCGTCTGTGATTGAGTGCTTATGGGTTTTGTAGAGAGCACCAAATTAAGCCTCCAGGCAACTTGATTTAGGCCTAAGAAGAAAAGATAAGCTAAGGATAAAAATTTATTGTAAAATTCAAGCTTTGGAATACACAAGATTTGGTCTGATATTTTGTTGTTCTTTTGAAATGTCAGGACACATTCACAGTCTTATGTTTTCTCAGATTGGTTCAGCTTTTATTTTAGAGTTTTGTTGATTGTTCTTGTATTTGGCTGCTGTGTGTGGCTTCGTTTCTAAGATTTTTCCAGTTCATTGCCAACATGTTGGCAATTGTGGTTTTGATTCCTTATTGGATCTATGGTATCTGTTTGGGCCTGAAGGGGCAAATCAGAGTGATATTTACCCAAATATGGTACTGAGTTCAGGTTTGTCTGTCAATTCCAAGCCTGGGTATGGTTGTTTTGTAAGGAACTGATTTCCATTTTATTCTTGCCTGAGTGCGTTTAACTTCCATTTGTGTTAAAGAGGGTCATGCAAGGTTGTTGAAGGACAGAACAAGCACTGCACGAACAAAACAGATAATGAGACTGGAGTTCCTGAAGATGATATTGTGCCATTCTGAAGATGTCCTTGGCTGTTCCAGAATACTTAGATAGCAACAACCACCAGGAATGCTTTTATCATCTCTGTTTGCCTAAGAGTCTGCAACCTTTCCTTTGAGATGCCAGCCTTACACAGTTTTCTGTGCCTCCATCACCTCTTGAGTAGATTAGTGTAGTACGTGGTATCTTGAGTAATACCCTGCAATTGCTGGAAACTTTGGCTGCCGTGAAAAGTGGTTGCTGCCTTACTTAAAGAGAATGATTCAAGTGTTCAAAGTCCTGAACACTTTGAATCTAGCGTGATTTTGAAATCAGCTGTCTGGATGACTTCTAACTGCAGAAGTTGATATAATGGCAAGAGTACAGGCTTATAGCCTCACCTTTCCTCCCTTCCCTATTTTGGACCTTGAGGGAGTTGGATACAAGGAGTTAGGGAACCTTGACCCAATGGACATATATTTAACTTGCATCTTTTGAGGTTTTTGAGTGTAATATTTTTCTGTTCGTATAGATTTTCCTGCAGAAATGATTTATTTCAGTAGGAAGGAGGGAGGAACCTCTACTGGAGAAAACAAAATTCTGCAAAGAGTTTAATTTGGGCCATTTTGGCAGTGGCTTGTAGGTTTGTGGGAGTGGTGTGCCTGCTGGATTGTGGGAATGGCTGTCAGGCAAACAACTACCAACTTGTGGTCAACTTTTTTGTCTTGTACTGCAAAAGTACACACTTTAGGGCCCCCTTGGTTACTTTTAAACATAAATCCACATTGGGCTTCAGCTTTGTATCATAAACCTGTTTAATTTAGGCATATAAATTAAATCTGGCATCTATGCAGTACCATGGTGTATATTTCAAAGTATACTATGCTGCAGAACTGAGCAGTGGAGACAGCCTGGCTAGCAGTTTACCTGAAATCAAAGACACTGGGCAAATATGCATCCCTCAGTGGGTTCATACTGTTATATCTCTCTTTCAAAATTCAAGGTGGGTGTCTCATATGGCCACTGACAAACTTTTTTGAATTCTCAATAGATTTTGTATATTAGAGAGATTTGAGATCTCTCTCTTAAATATTTTTAATGTTTAATGCTTTCCAGACTTATCTTTTTGCTCTTCTGTGACAAATGATATCACTCACATTAAGATATTTAAGAGACCTCTTGCTGCGCTAAAAAGAAATCCAACTGGCTCAGGCCTAGACTTTTCAAGGTATTTGAACACTTCAGTGCTTGGACTTGCCTGTCTCCAATGAGCCTTGTAGCTAAATGCAGTTATCAGCTCTAGGATTGCTCCAAGCAGTTTACAGAGAAGAGCTGGGGAACCCAGAGCAGCCCCACAGGTGTCAGCTGTGTGGAGAGAAAATCTTACTACCTAAGGCAGGAACATCAAGAACCGTGATGGGACTAAGACGGTCTTTGAGGAAGCAGGCTCTTCCTTTGGGATTCCTAAACATGAAATTTCTTCTGGAGTTAGAGGCATGTCTAAATCATCACCATGAGTGTGTGAAGAAGAGACGTGAAGAAGGTGGTAGATATGCCTGCAGAATGCTGATACCTCCTGAGTATGGTTTGGAAAGATCCTGCACCTGCATTTCTTATTGAAAGAAAAAGTTAAAGTCTCCTTGTTAGAGCACCAGAACACCTGCTTGTTTGAAAGGAGGGAAAAGCAAGCATCTCTCTCTTCCACCATATATATCTGGATAGCCAGTCAGGCTTAGGCATGCTCAAACCCTCTGAAAGAATCAGAAAGCGCTAGCAGTGAAAACACAGAAAGTCATACTTTAAAAATCCCGCTTCAGATTCTGAGGCAGCTTATTAGCTGTGAAAGAATATCAGCATCTGCCAGTTAGCAGTAACACAGGTACATACAGGCTTAGAAATATGCTCCAGTAGGACTTGGAGAAAGCAGTGGTCCCTAACTGGTGAACAAGCTGTAAGTAGGAGGTTTAGCAGTGAATGGAAAGGAGTTCTGATTATAATTACTCATATAAATTTTATTTTTGTCTAGAAACTGTACCACATTGAGAGCAAATTCTGGTATGTATCCATGTAAAACTTGTTCATACATAACATGCAAGAAGATGTCACATGTAAATACGACTACTTCTCTTTTTCTGTCTGTGCTAACTGTATGTATTCAGTCATCTCAAGTCTTTGAAATTTCAAAGTGCCTCTAGGAAGGCACAGTTTTGAGAGAACTACCTCAAGGCAAAGTTAATTTTCTTTCCAGCAGAAAAAGAAATCCTTGTAGTTGCGTAGAGAGTTTAAAATCTTGCAAACACATGGACACACAGAAACACCTATTACAGGGGAAAATACTTGTGCCAGTAAGGTTGTCAAAGGATGTAGAAATTGAGGTAGCTTTCCAGCTGGCTCTGAAAAGCAATTTTATAATTACCTCCTGTGATTTTCACTGAGGATTAGGTGCTTCTGTGAATTTGAAAATCACGATAGGCATCTAGCTATTTCTGAGTGTTCTAAATGCTGGACATTTGCTCTTTCTGATGTTGAGCAGCTGCATCTCAGAAAAAGCAGCAGTAAGTCAGACTCTTTGAAAATCTAAAATTAACCATTCAGAATTAGTGAGTGCTTCTAAACTATTTTTTCCCCACCTTAAGTCTTGAGAGATACTGAGCCTTCACTATACCCATGCAGTGCTATGGAAAATGAGTTATGGATGCCTGTGAAAGTTATCTCCAGTGCAAAATCAAGATGATGACAGTTAAGTGTGCTGCTTTTGTATTGATTAAATACCCAGCACTGAAGAGTCTGAAGAAGGAAGGGTGGCTATAAATATTCATGGCAGTGTTTGGATTGCTTACATGTCCATTGTCTGCATGGTCCGTTTATGACTGGGAAAACAATTTTAAATTAATGTCATTCCAAACCCATGTATTCGTAGAAAGTGCCCCTCAGATCTTGCATCGGTGAACAGGAAGATCTGTTTGATACAAGCTCCCTATTTTCCCTGTAGCTAAGTACAGTATTTCATGTCTTATTAACATAATCTATCTCCAGTGAAGTTTATAGGCCTTGACAGATTAGCACCTCGGGTGAGAAAAAGGGTGACAGAGAAAATTTACTTTTACAAAGTCAGTCTTTCTGGAGCTGTTCTTGGACAGCTTGACACTGAAGGCTATAAACATAGACTGGAATCTGAAACCTTTTCTGCAATGACCTTGTTTTAGAAAATACTATTCTTATCTGCTCATGCTTATTCTTCTCTCAGCAGTTACCCCTCACAGTACACTCCTCACCATGCACTCCTTTTGTTTCTTGAGCAGTACCTTCCTATTTACTTTTTGTTTACTACCCTTTTTTATTTAAGTCATGCATCTGAAAACCTACTTTATGCTAGTACCAGAATTATGTTAGTGAACCATTTGATTTGATACAGGCTTGTCATCTCTGACTGTTTCTTTTCCATGTATTTGGAAGAAGGCTTTTCCACGAGGAGCACTGCTCCTGCATTGAGCACTGCATTAAATTACACTTTAATGGCAGTAGTTTTGTGCATTCAAATTTAAAATTGCCCATTCTTTATATTAGTAAAAGAAGGTCACTACTTTCTAAATAACAGAGCAGTCATATGCAAGCTTAAGACAAAGGATTGAAAATACAGACAGCCAAAAGTACAGTCCTTTGGTAGAGAGATGTCAAATGGATCTGAACAGTATTTTTACACATATTTCACTGTTTATAAACAGTGTCAAGTACTTCTTTTTGTATGAAATTTTATGCTGCCATTCTAAACGAACCAAATGCACCTTCCTGTGGTGATGGCTTTTTTTTTATTGCGCTTGCACCCTGCTCATATGACACACATTTTCTGACAAACTGATTTTAAAGACGCACCTCCATTTGGGTTTCCAAATGTCCTTGCCGAGATCTGCTGGTATTGCAAGATCCCCAAAGCAATCTAGTCTCCTTTCAGCATGTTCTGTCCTCTTTTTTTTTTTTTTTTTTTTTTTTTAAATAAAACACAACAAAAACCAAAACCACAAAAAACTCCAAACAACCAAATAACAAAAAAACCCAACAATGTCTCAAACTCCTATTGTATAGCAGATATCTTAAAACATCTGAATCCAGAGTCTATGACAATCATTCTGGTGATGGAGTCAGTCAGTTTCTGTGTAACAGCACAGATGAATGAAGTGCCAGCTAAAGAATATCTGTGTTAGAAACATTGGCATATGTTACATCCTCTATTATATAGTCCCCAGATACCAAGGCAGTTGTCACTTAACCTCAGTGTTTCAGGGCCTGAATTAAAAGTATTGAAAGTGTTGGGAGATTTTCCATTGATTTGAGTAGATTTTGAACCCAGCTGAAAGAAGCTGCAACCAGGGTTTGCCATCCTGTCTGAAATACAAAAAGGCATGGAATATTTTTGTGGTCAGTGACAGTCCTGGTTTTATAAGATACACATGCATACACAGTACACTAAAATAATCAGCTGTGTCTTTTTCTAAATGGTAATCTTCACCAAGAAATAAAAATCAGATCTTTTATTGCAACTAATAGGGTCAATATTATGTGATTCTTCTTTTGTCAATGAAAAAGCAAATTAGTATGATTTCATTACGTTTCTTCAAAGGATTAAAGCATCATTCTTATGGTAGTTAAGAGTGACAGCATTTAAAGGAGTATTAGTTTTTCTCCTGAACAAATTCTTGGTTTATTGAATTACCAGACTTGGGCAGCTAAGTAATAATTTAGGCTGAACACTTAAAGGAATGTCAATGACATTCTTTTCTTCTGGCAAAAAAGACTAAAATAATAAATCATTATTGAAAATACCACAGGCAAATCCAACAGATTTAATAAGAGGAAAGGTGTTCCTTGTGTTGTATGTGCCAATTTAAAGATTTTGGTGCAATTTTTTCTGTTTAAATGAGGATGGACAGATAACAGACTTCTCCAACTCACAGCTTTATGCTTCATCAAAGCAAGAGTTGAATCATGGTTTCTGATTTCAATTACATTTTAAGTCAGTAGAGTTCTTCCATCTTCTTTTTATTTTTTTCTTTATCTATTATTGAATTCTGAACTCAGGGACAAACTGTAATCTCATTTACATTTGTGCAAATACAGGAAACAGCTTATTTTTGCTTCTATTTTTGATGTAGCTGTTGTAATTAATTCAGTATTTCTTCATAGAAGCCAAATGTATTACATATTACAGTGATGATAATCCTGTGTAAGATTAACTTATTTTCTTTTAAATAGTCATGTCTTTGTTAGATGACCGTTGGATTGTTACTTATTATATAATTTGATTTTTTAATTACTTTCTAGTGCTCATGGAAATTCCTCACCTTTGTAGGAATAATATGACTTACTGGTTCATAGCCTTTATTTTAGCACACTAGACGTCACGTTTAGAAATCTTCAAAAACTTTTTTTGATGACTTTCTTCGGGAAGATTTCACAGTAAGTGATAAGAGTGATATAATCTTATGGAATTGGGATCCCTTTAGTGACTAGGGAGAAAAAAATGATCAAAGATCTTATGCAACCTGTGGTGAGATAAATTAGATATTGAGCAGAAAACCTCACTCTGTTCATTTGGGATATTATGTACTTTCATATATATGTGTGTGCCCTAATTAATGATTCCAAAAATAGAAGTATGTGGTAGTTAACAAAGAATGTACAGAGAGGAGTGGCACATTAAGATTCTGAGAAAATGTTGGTGATGCTTAAGACACCATTCATTTCAGGCATTTTAACCAAAAAGTTTTTTTTCTTCTTCTGTGTGATTTACTATGCTTTGTTTACCCATGATTGCATATATGGTACCATTTGATCTTGTAAATATAATTTCTTATCAAATATTCATTTTTAAAAAGTTATGCTCTGAAAAAAATCCAGTGTCACTTATATTTGCAGATAGATGTTTGAAGAACATTTCTAAGGCATACCTTTATAAAACACCTTTTCAAACAGTTTAGCCTTTTTGAATAATATTCTTAGAAGTAAAAATCAAATCATATAATGTTCATATGCATGAAATATTGAAGGTTATAAAACCTATCAAAATATGTTTATAATGTTAAGAACATTGTCAGTCTTCACCAGGCACTTCTTATGAGTGTCAGAGGGCTTTTGGTTATTTTTCATTTCTCTTCAAAATCTAAGTGTCTCAGTCCCGCTGCACTGTTAAATGTTGAATGGAAGTTGGAGGTCAGTGGAATTCATTAAAATTTACTCCAGTAAGTAATCAGTTTGTTCAGCCTTAGATTCCTCTGCATACTGCAAGTAGTTTCTTGTAAAACTGATCATCATCTTCTTTCTCTCATTTACTCTATGACTTTGCTGGCTACATTTCTTCACTTGGCCTTCAAGCTTCTTTCATTCCTCTGTAGATGTGTCTCAGTGTGACCACTTCTACCTCCTAGATACAGAGTGAGGTGGATGAAATCTAATGTGCATTATAGTGCCCACTCTTCCAATTGATTCCCTACTAATCTGGAGGATCTGAGTTGACATCTTTATTATATTTGTATATTCTCCGCACAGTTTCTCAAACATCTTAGGAAAAATCCCTTAAGCTACCATGTACCTACATGAAACATAAATGACTGTTTCCTATGAGTAATCAATCTGTGGAAACTGCATATAATTCTAGTTTTAAAATTTTCCCCTTGGATGCAATTTGTTTTGAGTATCGTGTCAATCATCTGTTGCTTATCTTTCAGCATGCTGCCTCTTCTTTTTAGTATTTAATTGGACCACAGGAAGCTTCAGAAAGCAGGCAGGTAGGAGTGTGGTAACTGTCATATGTTCTATGTATTTCTGTGATGACATTTTTACATATCACAGGTGCACGATGAGAGAATATACTCCTATGTCTCTTGTTGAGTCTGATTATTTTCTGAGTCCTTTCCCTGTGACATTGTCAAGTTCAGTATACTCAGGCTAGTACAGGATATTTTTAAGGAGCATAATTATTACTTGTCTTGCAATTAACACTGCAATTTTGGTAATGCTACCTAATTCAGTGAAGCAGTCTGCAGAGCACAGGTATGAACAAGAATACCTAAACATGCCATCTGGGGAATACAATATATTCTCTGGAACAGAGGCCATAAGAAATAAGGTGGGCAGAATTTTGTCCTGACCACCTGTGGTTCCTTCGTTTTAGATGTGACTGAGCCATCTGCCACTTTTATTGACTTCAGTGGGCGACAATGTGCTCATCACTTACTTAAGCAGTGTGTATGTTCACGTAAAAAAACTACATTCATTGTTCGATGCATATGCAGCTTTGTTTCTTTTGGAAACAATAAGAAATGTGTGGTAAAAGGAGCCACTAAGGATGCACAATCTGGTTGATATTTTAAAAATGCCTTGACAGCATAGTATTTTTTTACTATATATATAGGTGGGTGCATATTTGGAGAGTAATATTCAGATGATGGCGTGATCACATCATGTTATGTAATAAATCTGTTTCTTCTTTTTTTTTTTTTTTGTTGTTTGGTTGTGGGTTTTAAATAATCCAGAGTAGAGGAATGACAGTAAATTTAAGGAAGAAAGGAGTTCAGGACATACAGTATGAGTGGAAACTTTTGGGGACTGAATTCATCTTTTGGTTCTGCGCACACAGAGCCTCGTGCAGTCCATTGGGATCCAAGAGAAGAGTCTTGAACATTATGCTGAGGGGACTGTTGGACACACTGTTCAGTGTTCAACATATCTACACAGTATAGTTTGTAGAATAAGTGGGGAAAAAAAAAACCAACAGTATGAGCACTGGGCTGCCATTTCTGCATTTGAAAGTGCTCTCCAGTGAGTGTGTTGCCAGAGATTTGTGAGCATCAGAACCACTGTCCACAGCTCAACACATTTGCTGAAAAAACATCCTGCTGTGAAATGCTGGAGAATTCTATGCAGACTCTGTTCCGAAAATGATGCACTTCCAATAAATGCTGGGATACCAGGAATGAGAAATGTATAAAAGACAGGTGAAAACTTTATAATCTGTTCATTTTGAAGAAACCCTATATATTCTTATGTGCTCAGTAAGCTGCTTTATTGAAAGGGTATGACAGCGATGAATAGTTGTTCATTGTTCTTGTCTTTAGAGAGATTTCTTGAGTATTAATATAAAAGGCTGTTTTTAGGAAAGGGAAAGATAGCAACTGCATCTAGGGGAACAGATTGGCAGTTGACTCTGTAGTAAAAATAATTTTGAAGTTTTTAGTACATGAACCAATAAGCAGAACTAAAGAGGTTAAAATGCATTAAGCTGAAAAACTATACAGCTGTAATGAGGGAGGAGACTGCAATAACAATTATGCAGGTTACAAACCGAATTCAGGTATTGTATGTTTAATGACCTTCCAGAAGGTGCATAAGAGGAAACTTTGAAGTATGGAACCATTACCCTAGGAATTTTATTGAGCAGATGGACATAGTGCTTGATGAGTGATTCCTGAGCTGCCAAGATAAAGGACATGCTTACCTTCTTTCTCTTGTTTTCAGTGTGGTGTGTTTTTTAAAGGTACAACACTCCCTGGCACCAGTATTGAGCTGGGTGTTGGGCTTCAGTGACACACTGATCTCTGTGTCTCTAATCACATCTGCACATCTTGCTGTCAGGTGCACTGATGACAATACTCACACGCCTATATTCCCTCCAGATCTCTGAGCCTAGTGTTTACAGCTCAGTGATTCTCAGTGCTACCCCATCAGTTAGACCTTCATAATCACATATGAGAAGCACATCAGTCTTTTCACTGACTAGCCACAGTTTTGGATAGAACTCTCAACATGTGAATATGGCCCTGAGAGGCCACTGTGGTGATCTTCAATTTTCTCATGAAATTTTGATTGATGCCAATGGATAACATAAACATGGGAGCTCTGCTAAAATCAGAACTGGGTTAGACAGCTATTTTTATTGTACTCTCAGTTTATGCAAGTTATCTGAACCCCTTGTGTGGTGAATTGAATAGTGAGGCTGCAGCTTTCAAGGGATCACCTAGGATAAGAAGTGTTCTGCAGATGCAAAATACAGTATATGAAATCACTGTTCTTGGTTGTGCATGAGAGGGGTTCAGTCCCAACTAGATGCTTGAGAAGGATCTTAAAGCAGGTGCCTGTTCCAGGCTGCTGCAGAAATCATACTTCTCCCCATAGTCAGGGTAATACCATAACAAGTGCTGGGTTTGGTGCTTGAATATAACACTGATGGGTGCCTTGGTTGTCTGAGAGAATAATACTTGGATGTTTCAGAGTCTAAAAAAGTTTCTTATTTTCTGCTACTACTCCCTTGCAATGTACTAAGCCAGCTGATGTTAGTTCACTGAGTAGGAAAAACATCCTTTACAGATCCACACTAAAACTGATTATTGTGTAGAGGACAAGCTAATTAGCTTTCCTAGGTGTTGGTAAGAACAGATATTCGGAGAATGTAGGTGACTTGTGCCATCCTTTCCAAATCTGTCTGTCTGCAGTATTTTTACATTTTAATAATTATATTTAGACTCATTTCCTGTTATGCTTATAAAATCTCAACCTTTAAATCCACAGATTCCAAACAACCTATCAAAATGACCATAAAAAATGACACTCTTCTTAATCAGCAAGTAAAAAAAAAAGTCTCTTTGGTGCTGGAGCACACTCATTTGATATGGCGACCTTTTCTAAAAGTTTTTGTTTTCTTTCATATGAAATACACTTTTTAAACTTGTTTCTAAGTGAGAGCTGTAACAAGGGGAAAAAAGCATTTTTGTATTTTCTATAATTTATTTTTGTCTGTATAATTTATTTTTATCTATATAAAACAACACAAAATTCATGGTGCCTCAGCCCATCATTTCATTAGTCTTTTGTTTCATATTTCAGATTGAGAATCTAATTTTACTTCAAGTGCATTTTTTTACTTGGTTCATCTCATTAGATTTTAAAAATAGGTGCTCAGCTCTCTGAGAAAGGGTCTTATTTCTGAAACCAGCAGTCACATGCGTTCAGATATTCTCCTTCTGCATTATTCAAGACACCTACAGCTGAGTGTGTAACTTAGGCAACCTGGCTTGATATTGAATAACGTAGTCACTGCCTTGACATTCGGAAAGATGTCTGTACCCAGCAAATGCTATTTTTATGTGCGTTGCCTTGTTGCTTGAGGGATCATGGAAAATTAGCCTGCATGAAGCATTTTTTTCCTGAAAGTAAAAAATTTGGATGTGTATTTGTTTTTGTTGATTGTTTTTTTTTTCCCTTTGCTTTTGTTAATTATATCAATACATTTTAAAATGATTGCTTTTGAAGTCCATTTAATTTGAAGCAAAAGTTTCTGCTATTTAAGTCTCTTGTCAGGAAACCAAGTATTAGAGTTGTTTGGTTTCTTATTTCCGAGTCCGTTTAATGACAGCATAAATATTCACCCTGACTCTAAATACGTAATTAAAGCCGACTATTGCCCAGATGTTCCCCTTTGTTGCCTGGCGTGGAGCAGAGGGAAGAGCAGGAAGCAGCAAGCCCAGTGCTGGCTGTTCCAGTGCATGCTGGCCTCGGGTTTTGGCAGATCGTGTGAGCGATCCCTGTGTCACAGAATTTTTTCAAGGATATGAGCTTACAGCTGATGCGAATGGTAGAGTGAGCTGCTGTTCCACTGTTCCTGCATGTTCTTTCCCTGTCTTCTCAACAGTTTAGAAATTCCTTTTGTGCTGCACCTTTTGGGAGGTGGAGAGCTGAGGAGTTCAACTTTTCCCTTGGACAAGACAGTGGATTTCAGGGAGAGGTCATCTTTTTAGAGTGTACAGGATTGGTAAAGACCTTTGAGACTGGTCAAGTGTGTAGATGTGAAGCAGTTTACTGCTTTAATTTTAACTTTTGTGCCACACCTTCTGTCCTTAAAGGGAATAAAACTATGGAGAACAGAGCTGATGGCATAAAAGAAGGAAATCAGAGAACAAATAGAGGCAGGTTGCTGAGTAAGCACCTGCAATCTGGATGTTTTACTTCAAAATTCCCCAGTCCTTGGACCTTTCAAAAGGATCGTGCCTTGTGTGAGCAAGAGCTTTGGTGGGAGAACTCCGGATAAACTTTGTCTGGATTTTACACGGTGATGAATGTTCGAGTGACCTCCTGAGACTCAGAGTTAGCAAGGAACTGAGACTGTGCTTGGAGTTGATGCCCTTAGTTATTCTATGTGAGCTGCTGGCAGAGCTGTCAAACGTGAATGGCTGCCGAGGCTAGAAAGCAGAGTCAGACCATGAAGCATAGGAGGAAAACAGGAAAACGTTTTGTCTCCTCCAGAGTTGTTCATGGGAGGATACTAGCCTTGCTTTTATTCTGGAGTTTGTAATGCCTTCTTATTTAGTTTGGTAAACTCTGAAGTGACAATAGGAGTGTCTCTCTCCCAGGTCCTGGAGACAAGTTAATTAGCTAGATTCTGGCACTGATGGCACTGCAGAACGACACGGGGGAGTTCCCTCTCAAGGCAAATAAAAAGCATCCCATTCTCTAAAAGTTACCCCGTGATTCATGGTTTGGGGGGACTCGTTAATGATTTCTGACTGTTAAGGTTAGCTGTACCTACACCCTCCTGACAACCCAAAGGCAAACAACCAGCATAACCTTTGCAAACCACATCATCGCTCTGTCCCCAGCAGGACTCCAGAACCCTTTTTCTGCCGCACACGGATGAGTCAGGGTGTCACTTTCGGCCAGGGAGGGGGTGCTCTTTTTATAGCTGTCACCGTGAGGGGTTTTCTGCTTCAGTAGCCTTGAAATCCGCAGCTGGGGCTGGGCGGGGCTGCCCTCAGCCCCCCTCCCCGCGGAGCGCCCCACCGCCTTCGAGCTGCAGCCGCAACCCGGGCTCCCTTGTGCGGCTGCGGGGAGCGGGCGGGGAGGGGCTGCGCAGCCCCGCAGCCTGGGCGGGAAAGCTGTCAGCGCCGGCCCGAGCGCGGAGGCTTTCCCTTGGCTCTCTGCACCGTCTGCAGGAAGGCGCGGCGGGGTGGGGACGAGAGGAAGGAGCGGAGCCTCCCCCGGGTTGGATAGCGCAGCTCCGCCGCCGGCCCATGCCTCGGCGAGCGCAGTGAGCGGGGCGCGGAAGGCAGAGAGCCGCGGGGCGGCGGCGGGCGGCCGGGCCATGTCGGAGACGGAGAGCGGTGCTGCAGGTAAGGGCGAGCGGCCGTGCTGCGCGGCCGAGCGCGGCCCCGCGCCTGCCGGGCCCCCGTCGCAATGCAGGAGCGTTGCCGGCGGCAGGCGCGACATAGCCCGGGCGCTCCGGGCCCCGGCTTATCGGGGGAAATGATCTGGAGCCAGAGCCCCGTCCGGAGGAGGGGGAGGCGGGGAGACTGCAGACAATGTCCTGGCGTCTGAGCCGGCCCCGCCGCCCCGGCTCTGTCCGCGCTCGCCGGACGGTTGCGGCATGGGGCAGGGCCGCCAGCGCCCTGGCTTCCCCGGCGGGGTGTGGGGGTGCTCGTGCGGGTTTCCGCGGGCAGGGACGGCTGCGGCAGCGGGGGGTGGCTTGCTGCAGAGCTCAACCCGGCGAAGCCCGGCGCCTGCTGCGGAGCAGCCGCGGCTTATCACGTGTTGTCCCTGGGGGGAGCCGATGCAGCAGAGCGGGAGGGGATCCAGGTGAAAAAACAATGCGGAGGCATCGCTTGTGCGGGGGCGGGCGCCCTGCCCGGGCACCGGTGCTCTGCGGCGAGCGCGGCCCGGAGGCGCAGCATCGCTCCTGGCGGGGGGGTGGGGGGAGCCTTTGTGGATCCGCCCTCCTCGCGGGTCGGGGTCTCCCTTTTCCAGCAACGGCCCCGGAGACGGGGGTGAGGGCTTGCGCTGGAAATCAGGGACTACTGCTACAGTAAAGGAAGGCACCATTTTTATCAAGTAGCCTGATGCACTGGCAGCTCGGTGGGAGAGACAGCGCTGTCTGGGATGGGAGACTAGCTTTAGCATCCTGGCGCAGCCTCGGGGACCAGAGAGCGCCCAGTGAAGCACAGGGATAGGATAAAACCCGAGTGGTTCGGTGTTACCGTATTAACGGGTGCGCGACTCTCTGACTTTGCAAACTTGACGTATGAGTTGAGGCGATCTGAAGCTTGTTTTGCTTGAAATAATGATTCAGAGGTTTTGGTCCTTTTGTGATTACACTATGCCTGATAAAAATAACATAGCCTTTGGAGGACAGGGGTGGTCTCTCCTTGTGTGGGAAAGGAGCTGAGGGAGGGAGGAGAGTTCCTTGGATACAAATGATATGGGTGACTAACCCTAAGGGAAATGCAGACAGCCTGATTTCATTTGATCTCTCCATCCCTTTCTCACTGACTGGTTCAAAGATTTGAGAAAACTGTAATATTGAGCCTAAACTGCTGGAAGTAACATATGGAGAAACTTAAAAGGTTGAGTTTATACAGATCATAATGGGTTTTGGAGAATATTTTGCATAAAATAGCTTAATTTTCAGTGCAAGCAGAGTAAGAGAGTCATAAAGTATGCATAAAAAAAACCCATAAAAGAATACTTAGAAACTAGTTGAATCTTTAAGACGACCGGCTCTACTGGATTCCCTCCCCCACCCCAATCTAAATATTTTCGCAGTGCTTCCTAAATAAACTCTCTAATGTCTGTTTGTTTTGAAGTAACCTGTAACAATTTTCTAGCATGCAGCTGACAAGAACAGACCGACAGGTTCGTTTGTCTTTAGATGACAAGTTATCATGTGTTTTGTTTTCTGCAAAGTTGCAAGGTTAGTCTGCTGCAATGCTGAAATTAAATAACTTGTGACATAGGGAAAATCTTTGCAGGAGGGGTTTTGTTAGAAGGCACAAGACCGTGTAGTAAAGCAATGATCTGTTATGCCAGAAATCTTTATGTTCTTTCCATGCACTAGAAAGTTAAAGCTGTCAGAGAAAAAAGGCTTCAGGGATAAACTGTGATTTAGTGAGTGTTGTTGCATTGACAGTATTGAAGCTACAGTCACTTATTGCAGCATAGCACAATGCGTAAAATAAATGTCTATATGTAAAACAGCGAAGTGTTGTATGCAGTGCCTGCCAATCATTTTTATAGCTTCAGCTAGCACAGCATTGCGGTATCTGCAGCTTGGTTATTATGAGCCTGGATTAAGTTGTTCATACCCAGGAGCTGTTGCATGTAAAGCTTCTAATTATACTGACTTCTAGTGTTTTTAAAGCCATTGGCTCTTAACTGGGTGACACTGATTCAACCAACAAGTTTTGCTTCATAGTACTGTCAGCCTAGGAGCTGTTGGTCTGAATATTTAGTTCATTCCCACTGGGACAGCAGTTGATGTTCAACAGAGCTGCCCTGCTCTGTACCTGCAAAGCTTCCCCAAAGCTGCAGTCAGCTGTGGTGGGGCTGCAAGAGGTCTGGTCTGTCCAGAGGCTGATTTAGCTGGTGTATGTATGGTGAAAGGCGGCTCTGTCCTAGTCTAGAGGGTGTGAGTGGGTCGTCTCTCAAGTGCAACTTCCATCAGGAGCTGGGAGAGGCTGCTGTGGTCTTGGATGGCGGCTCAAGTTAGAGCAGCCTGCAGGAGGCCAGTTCTGTGCAGGAGGACTAGAGTGCTGCTTCAGCTACAAAAGACCTGGTTCCTGCAAGCAAATGTCAAGATTTAGGATCTATTTTGCATCCTGACCTTGTCACTGGTGGTTAAGGTTATATATGAGTTGACTGATGTCTTGTCTTGTGCTCTTTTCTGCCAAGTGGTGTGATTTTATTTTTTTAAAATTTATTTATTTATTTAATTATTTTTCCCTTAAAGCTACAGGTCTGGTCACATATTTTTAAATTTCCAGTTCCTTATTCTTCTAAGCTGCTCTGGGTGATTAGTTACCTTTTTGCTGTCCTCTACTACAATTTCACATATTCTATCTATAATTGCACCAAAGAACCATCCCTTTAAAAAAAAAAAAAAAAAAAAAAGATACATTTTTTGTTTTAGAACAATAACAGCCAAAGGATCCCATCACCTCCATTTTTTGTACCTGAGTTGGTTCTGCCTTTTGACGATGTGTCAGATGGGATTTCACGAGTGTTGACTTGAAACAGCACACCATTTATGATTTTAGAGACTTTTCTTTATGGCTGTTCTAATCTATAGGTATTGTGAAGGAGGAAATTGGCTTTTCTGGATATTTAAGAAAGCTGCGCCGGCTCTCAGTAAATGATAAGGGAAAATGTGGAAGGAATGAAAACCAGTGCACTCACATGATGCTACTTCTGAGTAGGAGAACAAGAACAATCATGACCTTAATTAGGTATGAAGCAACATGACCTTTTGGGGAAATTTGGATGTATTCCTTTTTTTGTTTTTTTGAGTACAGTAGATGTTGACATTTTTCATATGCAACTTAGTGAAATCTTTAGAATATTTTCCCTATACATAAATGGCTTTGGTTGCTTACGTATTCACCTTCTAAATGGCACTTGTCACTTTTCTATTTAGCAGCCTTGCTAGTTGAAAATAGAAATGGGTGAAACACTAGGTTGCATCGCTATTATGCAGGCTTGTTTAGCTCTATTGCTTCAATGGTGAAAGAGAGAGGTACCAGGAGGGCTTGGAATCTGCTTCAGGAATGAGCTCTGAAGTCCATCAGTTGTGATTGTAAATGGTATGTTTGGTTCACAGATGTTTTACTGAAGAGCGTGCAGCTGTTTGGTGATGTAAGGTCACAGATGTTGGTGTTGTGCTGAGGTAATGTTGCTGCCAAGTATTAACTTCAGTGATCTGAAACACCTGTGACATACCTGCACACTTCATCTTCTTCACTGTGACAAGTGTCCTGGGTCATTAAACCGAAACTGCCTCTTCTCAGTGACCAGGCACATTTGGTCTTAACATTCCATAGCTCTCATTGCTCAAAATATGTCAACTACAGCCCATGTGCTGTGCTGTTAAGAAACATAGTGATATGCATTTTAAGTAAACAAATGCAAGTTATAAATTTTGCCATAACTGCTATTAAAGCAATGACGTTTCAGTGTTTTAAAACTAGCGTGGCAGTGATAAACTGTGTAAGTAATCGTTATTAAAACAGGAAATTCCTTTTAAATCTGTCTCAGAGGGATTTGAGAAAGGTTTTCATGTAAATGAAAATGCAGACAATTCTAGTAAAGTAAGCAAATAAATAAACTATAAACTAAATACTCAGAAGATGGAGGGCAGCACTCAGGCTAGAAAGCCTTTGTTCTTTACTAAGGACTTAACTAAATGTCCTTACTCGGGACTGCGTCAGGGTGTGTCAAGGACATCCAAGAGCGGCTTTATGAACTGCATTGATGTGCCCCATCATTGGCACACTGCTGTGATCTGGTTGTGTGCAAGAGGCATTTGGTGCTCACTGGCCCACATCAGTAGCTCTGTTGTGATTGATTTGCCAGGCTCTGGGCACACGGATCACTTCTAAAGGTATCTTAATTTACAAGAACAGGAGACCTGGTGAGGGCTTTCCTTCTAGCTGTTTTTTTCTGTCACTAGTTCTTCAGTGTCTGAGTCAAGACTCTCAGAACGTGCTCTGCAGATGCAGTTTCTGAGGAATGTTGAGAGTGATTTCTAGTAATTGTTATCAGTTGGAGTCCAGAAAGGAGTGTCTATGTGAAAGGAGTTTCAGAGTAGCGATTTCATGTCATTTGAGGGAGTTTATTCACTTACTCTGAAGAAAAACTGTCTCTGTTGCAGGAGCCTACCCAACCGGCACTAGTTTCCTTGGGGAGGGAGGCAGAGATAAAATATTCTCCTTATGCTACTTCATTCTCCTGTATGAAATTATCTGGGAATGCTGCGTTGATTTGTCCATTTCTGGATACATTTTCTGTTCCTAGTGCTGTTCAGGACCACTTGAAACAGTTTCTCTTGAAGGGTTTTACAGTCTCGAGTGCTCCATGTCCACCTCTCCTGCACAGCCTTTCGTCTGAAGGTTCTGTGCATTTACATTTACACTTTCTTTTTTCTTGTTCCCTGGGAAGCCTGAAGAGTGAGTATTTGGGTGTCTCTCCTCCTAACAGTCATTGGACTATTTTTCTCTTTTAAGGGATAATAACTTTAAAATCACAGTTTCTTTATTGTGTTCATGCCATCTCCTAGTCATTGCTTGGGAAAGGAATTCCCGTGGAAATTCAGTCTTGTGGATTTCAGCATTATTTAAGGACTCTTGATGCTTAAAGCTCCATGCTTAAAGATCAAAATACCTGTGGTTCTACTAGGCTGACTGGAAACTGGCCTCATTCCCTGGTGCCAAACACATCTAACAAATTTAACATCTCTTTCTCAAGTTTCCATGGATACCTTAGTAGAGCACATGCTGTAATCAGAACGGCAGGACATGCCATTTACAAAAGCATTCAGTATTGTCATTATGGAACTGCTGCATTAAAAAAATCAACCTTTTGTGTTAGTTTTGGTGCTTACTCAGCTATGCTTCTGTTATGATTTTAGCCACAGGAACTCCTTTGCAGGCCATACCATCTGCTTGCCACCTTGACACTGTAACTTTTCAGTTGGTTATCTGACTGGTTGGTGTTGATCTCTGTGCAATGTGTATGCATAGTCATGGCGTTTGAATGTGAGCGAATGAATGCTTGTATAAAAACCTCTGGAAATGGATTTTGGTCAGCGACTGCATGATTTTATGACCCATTCTTCAAATACTAAGTATCTGCTTTTTTCTCTCCATAGCTTCTCTGCTCTCAAGGTGTTTTCTTTTAAGCCAGATAGCTGATCTGTTTTCTAGATCATTAAATAAAAAGAATAAAGAAACACAAAATTATTTTTCATTTAGCTATGAAGTGTCACTCAGAAGTTAAATCAATAGCCATAGATTATGGATTCACAGATGACTTTGCCAATGAATTATCAAATTTGACCCCATCTTTTGCAGTTTTGTAACAACTAATATACTCTTATTTTCCTGTCTTTGAACAAAACCAGATTTAATATCCTTGAGGAATATAAAGGGATTACATGTAACATCACTAATGCTGACTGCAATGTAAAGCAATAGTTATTCTAGTTTGGCTATTCTTTTTATCCCGTCTCCATCTTTCTGTGGGTCTTTTTCAGGGAGGAGAAAGAATCGAGGGCAGATT
Source organism: Streptopelia decaocto (assembly GCF_964273445.1). Classification (NCBI taxonomy): domain Eukaryota; kingdom Metazoa; phylum Chordata; class Aves; order Columbiformes; family Columbidae; genus Streptopelia; species Streptopelia decaocto. The sequence goes on along the minus strand of NC_138659.1, from coordinate 65,116,642 downwards.
TGTTTTCTATTCTTGTCAAGACTCTAAAAATGTTTGAATCATATTTGGGATTCCTGAAGACTGTCAAAATGACGAAGACAAACATTATCAGCTATTTTTCCCAATTCATGTTTCAAGAAGAAGGAGTCACTGCATTCATCCAGTTTGATGCATTGCACGATTCTTCATGAACCTAGCAATACTTAATAATTAAATTAATTGATTGCCTTCTAAATAAACCAAGTGCCCCCAAATTGTTCTTATCATGTGTGCTGGATGCACAATCTAGAAAACCTCAATGGTACTTTTTTTCACTCTTTGAATAATATTCCTTTGAATATCTTGATCTAGAAAGGTTGTGTTGCTTTCAGGATACAATTGCATTTTGAGATGGTTCTTAAATAGAAACTTGCAGTAAAATAGGGGTTTGTATAACTCTAATATTATGATCTTACTTCTTTGAAAGAAAAAAACCCAACCAACCAGCCCACTCACAGCTAGTAAACGGTGTTTTTCTCAAAGAAAGTGATTAGTATCAGAAATGTTCTGGTTTATGAGTGTGGTCCTGGGAATTAGAGCATAATCTTATTAGTGCCATTCCTGACAACCTTGCAGTGAGCCGTGTAGATGAAGTAGATGATGACAGATGTAATGGTGAAGGAGAAGCAGCAGGAAGCCTTTTCTAGGAAGGTATCTTTACAGAACCTAGGTTCTGTACATCTGTATTTTGTTTTCTGTCCTTTATGTCTTCCTTTTTGGAAGCAAGAAGGGAGGAGATGAGAGATACAAGAAAATGTTGCACAGAGGCAATTCGTGCAAGACGGTCTGAAGGAAGCAAGTTAATAGAAGAGCTTGTTGAAGCAAGAGAAGGTTAGTTAGTGCATATTAAAGGTGTCTGTTACAGAACTATATTTGTGGAATATTTAGAAAGATCCCGCAGGGTTGTCTTCTACCACTTCGAGCCTCAAAATCTGTTGTTAACCCACCTGTATGATAACATGCAGCCTGCCCTCTCTGACATGTAAACCGGGCTCAGTTTTGTCTCTCCTGGCAGTGATGCGTGTGGAAGAGCTGGAATCTAGGAAGAGAGTGATCCCTGCAAGATGCTGCTGCTGAGTTCCCCAGACCCCAGGCTCTGGGATGTGAGCAGGTTCTGAGCAAGTGGGAACCATGTCAGGACTGGGAGGGAAGAGGGAGCTGACTGATGGCAAAAACTGGAAAGCTCTCAGGTCATTCAATACAGAACTGGATTTAAGACTTTACAGTGTAGATGGTGAATGGATTTGAGTTTAAGGCATCTTTAAGGTCAGATTTAGCTATTGGTAAGGACCTGGCTGAGGCTTTACAGGCCCAGTTGTGAAGTAGCATGGAAGTCTTAATAGGTCTGTTTTAGTCCAGCTTACCAAGCATTAGAGAGGTCAGATCAAATCTAGGTAAAACAGTTTCGCTTACATTCTGTCAAAAAGAGGAGAAGTGAACATAACCCATTTGGCATTTTCAGAAGATTATAGCAGGTTCTTCTGTTTTTTCTCTCATCTTAAGGTCACAGAAAATAAGTGGTGTCTCTTGGTTTCCCTTTGCTGGTGAGGTGCAGGAAAATTAATATTATCCACAAAGTGAGTGTTGGGATGAACCTGTTGTTGTTTTTTCATGCTCTTAACAATAATGTTAAAAACTTAAATTATCTCAAAAATCTTGAAAACATAGCGAAAAAGTAATTCCTCCAGCCAACCTATAGTCATTAGGGGAGGCGATGTAAAAACATAAATGAAAAGGGTCAAAGTTGTAATGAGAAACATGTCTTGTTTTTAGGATTTTATCCAAAGAATTGGGAAATTACTTAGGAAATCACTGCGCTCTAGTTGGTATCAATGCAATGAATACCAGCTCTATGTATGACCAATTATTATGAAAGGGTATCAGGAAACTTGGATTTGTGTCAGAGATTAGCTATGGCTGTATTCATAGAAGGGAAGTGTACTGCAGTCTTCTACAAACCAGCTGGATGCCTACTGGCATTTTAAAACAAAGAACTCTGATTCCATTGATGGTAATAGTAGTGGTATCATTGATTTCAGTAGAAACAGAAGGTTCTTCTGATATGAAATGTGAGATCTTTTTATTAAGAATAAGAATATTTTAAGTGTTTTTGGTATTTGCTTCTTTCTGTCTCTTCTTGTTGTTGTTGCTCTAAAATTATTTTCAAAGGCCATCTTTGTATTTGCAGTAGAATGCTCTAGGTTGTCAAATTACATTTGGAAGCTGTGACATTTTTTTCTTAATGCAAAGCAAAACCTCAGCAATAGGAAAAGCTGAATAAGGTTTTCATCAACAATGCAGCAGTTGTCAGCTAATAGCAATATGGTAAACCCTTCCTTTCCTGTTGTGTGAACATCATTAGCAAACTTTACTTGCAGCAAAATTATTATCGATGCTCAAAATGATATACAACATTTTGAATAAAAAAACAGTGTTTTTAATCCCACTGTTTTATTGCTTGATGGCTACCCCTATACCCATATTTCACTTGGCACTTGGTACATCATCTTTTTATTATTATTATTTTTTTTTTAAATCCAGAGATATTGCCTGAATGGAAAATGAAGAATTTGGCAAAGATTTTAGTATGACCAGCAGCCTGAGATCATAGCTACATATAGCAATCACTCTCACCAGCTGCTGGATGGCTCGAAATTGCAGAAAAATGGCCATCAGATATGTACAAGTGTTTGATCTGTGAAAATGATCAGTATGTGCACGGTAAATTCAGTCAACTTGGATTTATTGGACCCATAAAGATCAGCTGCAATTGTGGCATTTTTAGTAGGTCTAATGCATCCTGACTTACCCTGTGCATCTGGTTCCTCCGCCTACAAATAACTGAGAGGCTGAACAGATTTGGCAGATGGAACAGTGGATATGCATTATACAAATCAAAAAGAGTTATTGCAGCTTTTCTTTTGAGGCAAGGGTGTTGTACTGCCGGAATACTCGGTGGGAAGTTTGGGAGAGCCTGGAAAAGAGTGTGATATCCAGCTCTTCTCAGTGGATCCTTGTTGTTGGATCCTTTTTGTTGTGAAAGCACTTCTTAAATGCTAGAAGTATGATCTGAAATAAGGAATAGTAGTGATCCTGTTTCTGATTCAGAAAATCATGAGAAGAGTTGAATTAACAAGAGTTTGTTTTGTGGCCACTCTGGCAGGATAAAATGAACTTAAGATATGTTAATTTGGATATGACATTAGTGTTCAGGCATGTTCTACAGAGAGTTGATTTCATGGTGATGCTGCCTCTTTTCTGTTCTGCAAAACAGCTGTAAGGGATACAGACCATGATGAGTCCCTTTCACCATCACTTGGGCATGAGGTCTGCGAAGTTTCAGGAGGAGTACTTCTCTCCAGCCAAGCCTTCTCTTTTGTAGGCATGATTGTAAGGTACTTCAGGATGTGCCTGAAAAAGTCCATGTTGGAGTTTCTGATGGCAGACTTGGGGCCTGGTACCTTTTTAATTTTTTTTTTCTTTTTTTCTTTTTTTTTTTTTTTTTTTAATTTCTAAGGGTTTTTTTCCATACGATAAATTGGTGACATGAGGCATATTCAAAAATTTCTTCCCTTCCCTCCCCAACTGCTTTTCTGTGCTTTGTGCTGTTGAGCAGCGTATCCTGCTCCCTAAATTCCTGCTTTTACTTGTTTTGTTAAATTCTTACTTAGAGACAATTCACACTTAAAGAAACTTTAGTTTATCTGCTGCCTATATTACTTGGGCTACAGGCATCCTTCTGTAAGCAGAGTATCCACTGCCATGGCATGGTGCTTCACCATTGAAATGAACAGTTTCCCTAATGTGAAGCAGAAAATTTGCTGATTCCTGATGTAGCTGAATTACATAAGGCTAAATACTTAAGAAAAGCTGAAGAAAAAGTGATGAATTTTGTAGAAAATGATTAATTTAATAGAAAAGAGAAGGTTTTGTGTAGCTACTGAAAAAAAGATTTGTTTTAGTACCAGCTTAGTGACTTGTGGCAGCGAGGTTTAGCAGTCATCTTTCTTAAAGCAGGTTTAAGCCTGCTGTCTTAAAACTGATTATCTGGGACTATAGGGTTCCATGTCTGATACTTTCAGTGGTTCACTAAAACTCATTTCTCTGATCCTGAATAGGGTTACATGACAGGGATTCCCAAACAGTCAGAACAGACTGGTAGTCTTCCAGAGCAGATCGCCTTCTGTTAACTGATCTTTCTAATTAAACAGTGATCTTGGTCCTGCTCTCTGGATCTCATAGAAAATCAGATTCAGCTGAAAATACTATTTCTGAAATGTTCACAGTACATCAGCTAAGGTTTTATAAATGCTGTGGACTTTGCTTTTACTCTGTGTTCTGTGACACTTAAAAGTTAATCCTTCATTGCATTTTATCATCAGTCAAGTTGGAAATCTAGATGGTGGTTGATCATTTACTGAAAACCAGAAAAAGCTAAACTGATTAGCTCTTGCAGGAAACTACAGAAAATAAACTCTTGCATGTGTTTAGATGAAAAGAAGTAATTTAAATTAAATCTGCTAAACCAGCAATTGCAGCTAATATGATAATGGACATGATTCATTACTAATACAGTATTTGCTGATTTTGTAATTTAACCAGTTCCGTAATTGTTTGGGAATTTGCAAATAACCCTTTGAGTGTAAAGAAACAAAACCAAACCAACCAAACAAACAAAAAACTGAAGAAGAGTCTTCTCTATTTTTCCTTTCTCTTTTTGTCATCTTGAAAATGCACAAGGTGTTCTTTGGCAATTGCTTACATTAGCACTAAAGTCAGAAATTGTAACAATGTGGTCAGATTCATTCTATACACATTTAGTTAGATTATTGGAATCCTTGAGATAGCCAGTTATATTTCAGGTTAATGGTTATAAGCATCGATGTGCTCATAATGTTATACATAAGTAGATGAAGGGATTTATATTCAATAGTTTGCATTATAGATAGAAGATTAATTTAAATATTGATGTCTTTGGGGACTTACTATTATTTGGATTCTAAATCAGATTCCTTCATTTGTTTTGGCATGCAAATTGTCAATAATCAAATGTTTATTTAACGCATGCTGTTTAGCTCTGTTTTTTTCATAGTGTGTAGTTTGACACAGAGAGAGATCATTGGTAAACATGGGAGATAAAGCTGGAACTTGAGCTATGTGGGACACTACTTGATTGTGTTTTTTCATTACAGAAGACTTAATAAGTCATCCTGGTTTTAAGAACTGTTTAAATACCATGATATTATCCAGAACATCTTTTTAAATTAAGAAGCGGAATTTACTCCCAAAGGCTAGTCATCACTTTTTGTTGCATAATTGCAAATCAGGTTCTTTGCAACAGTTTTCCCATTCTCTGGCTTGTAACAGATGCTTATTTTCTTTCAAATCAACCAATCACAGTCCTTTAGAAATATGAGATTTTTATATATCCAGCTCTTCCTGGAACATCCATGCATTTACCGCTCTTCAGAACAGAGTTGTAAAAATTGTGACACATGGATGTTTTTTTCCCCAAGCAAACACTAGCTCAACAAAATATAAAAGCTCCCATATGCACAAGTGTATTTTAACGCCTTTCAATTTAGATAGGGTGGAGAGTCCTAATTTCATTTGTTTTTAAGAATGATTTCACTGCTTGTTAGAAGAACTCTCAGCAGTAAATCCAGGGTGACTGGCTTGCAAGCCATTTTCTGTAAATGCCAACTGCACTGATAAATACCTTTTTAACTTCCCAGCATTCTGCACTACACTCATTCATTTATTAGTTCTGCAAACTCTCTGGTAGTGTCAGGGCCTCTTTTAACAGCTGAGTTGCAATATAACAATTATGGCTGCCCCAGTTATTGCACATGATAAGTTAGTAGTCTCATAAAATGAGTTGCAATGTAATGCAACTGCTGCTTGTGCCAACATGATAGCAGCTCTCCAGAATCACTGCAACAGGACATGTTGGTTAAAATTTTGGTTTGCTACAGAGGTTGTAGTATTGCCTGCCATGGTTTCCTTCTCTTGATCCAACAAAGCTCTAGGCTGGTGGCACATAGGACTCATTGTAGAATTCTTTTGCTTAGCTGGCTATTTGCAGGAGCTGCAGTGAATACAGTGCAGAGTGGTCATGGGTTTAGAAGGATTTTTTTTCCTCTGGTCAAAAAATACTGGTAGATCACAAAAAGCTTAACCTTCTAGCAGAGTTGGGCAAGTTGATGAGAATTAGAAAAAGTTAAACCTTCCACAAACCCAGCATTTATGCCCAAGTTTTCAAGACCATTCTGAAACTGAAATGGACAACTTATTTTAAAAATTTTGGATGAAAATGTCTAAATCCATTTTCTGTTTTCAGCAATATTTTTTAATGGGTAGTTAACACAGACCTAGTCTCTGCTTAGCACTGTTAGCAAATATTTTTATACTTGTGCATACAGTAAGTGTCCATGTACACATTTGATACCTGTGGATAATCAGAAGTTAACTGAGTCAAATAAATTACTGATAGAGCACCAGCCAAGTTAGCTCAGTTCCATTGGATAAATATGCATATTGCGTGGGTTATTTAAGGACTGTTCTCTCTCTGAGAGACAAAAATTGTGTATGCTGTAACACAGGATTTTCTGAGTTGCATATAGAGCTATAAATAACCTCTCAAGGTACACCCAGGCTGATAACTGAAGACAGGTTGGAAAACAGATCGCTGAAACGTAACAAAGAGAAACACTGAAACATATAGATAGTGATTGGAAGTCTATGCTTTTGTGTTTCAAATCTAGCATCAGAAGTGAGGGAAATGTACCAGTTTCCAAAGGTGTTGAGTCAGTATTGCCATGTTCTGGTCTGCCCAGGAAGTATTGAGGCTGGTCCAGTCAGGAATGACAGCAGGATGCAGGAACCTGGTTTGTTACAAATTCCTTTTTTTTTTTCCTATGCTGAAATACTGTTCTTTAATTTTATGAAAAACACCATGTTGATGGTACAAAAATTAATCTGTTTCGAAAAGAGGAGGAAATTGCACAGAGGGGGCTGATAACAGCATCTGATCCAAATATATCTTAACGAACCGAGCATATTCTGTGCCTGGCACACTTGGCCTATGGCTTTTTGTACTTTACCACAAGAGGAGTAACCTGATATATTCTTGAAGAACTTGTATAGGAAATGTGAGTATTTTCCTTCTGCAAGTGCTTCTGAAGAACAGGGTGAACATGCATGTTATAACTTGAACAGAAATTAATGTTGTTACAAGAGCAATATTAAGATTTGGAGGAAGATTTTTTTCCTGTGGGCAGATTATCCCATAGTTGTCTGCTGCAGAGGTTTTGCATCTTCTGTGGGAAACAACATATACTTGATTACCAGGAACAACAGGATTCTTCACTAAGTAGTTCTAAGGTCTTTTCTTGGAGAGCAGCTCCTGTGTCATCTTAGTGCTCTGACTTGTCAGTCATGTCTAGGAATTAGATGTGATACATAAATATGCATTTTATTGTGCAGTACATCCAAGTAAGTGAGAAAATGTTTAAATGTATTTAATATTTATTATGGATATTAATCTTGAGAGACTTATTAAATAATTCTGCTTTACATCTAATGAGGTTATGTTCTGCAGAAGAGAATTCGGTAAACTCAAGGCTTAAATTTGTGGCAGAGGGGCATGACCATGTATGGGGGCTGTGGTATCTTTTCGATGTTCCATTTTTATAAACTGTAGCAGTTTTCGTAAGAGAATATATTATGTATAAATCCATCTGAGTCATCAATGCTTAATTGTTTTAATGAGCTATTTCCTTACCTATCATCAGTGGGGTAAATATAAGAAGGATAAATACAAATAGTGCATTACAGTATTTGCAACTTTTTTGGTATATTCCTTTAAATGAAACTTCAGTATTGAATGCAGGGTAGAAATATTTCTTCAATGATTGGTTAATAATACTTTTGTTTTTCTCAGCTGGATTCTGTCCTGCAGTAATATTAACAGCTGCAAGATGTTTCAGTCCAGCCTGCATTGAAGAATAAAAACAGAGACAGTATTGGGAAAGTTTCATAATAAAGGTTCATGATGGAATAATTGCAATTTATTCCTTACTGTGTTGTCAAATTGATATCAGCTCCTCTTTTTCTCTTAAAATGAGTGGTTTTTTGATCTCACAACTTCTGTTTAGTTTCTACATTCTCACATTTAAGTCTTAGGCTGTTAATTTGCTGCTTGCATCAGGTATGAGTTCTGACTATATCTAGGAAGACTTTAAAAATTGTGGATGGTAATGTAATACAAGAACGGAAGCTAGTCATTAAGGTCAGACAAACATTTTAAAACCAGAACTGCAGTTATTGTGTCATAGTGTGTTTTAAGGGCAAAAATTATATTTTATGTGGCAGTTGTGGAATTAATTTTCTTTTTTAGCATATTTTTTACAATAGGAAAATAGTGTAGCAGTATGCAAAGCAACTGGCCTATCCTGTACATTCTGCTGGCTGACATTGATGAATTTTTGTTTCCTTTCAGATGCAGTTTCCTCATCTACGTACTCATCACCAGCCAAAAGTTTGGGAGACCCTGGAATAACTCCACTGTCTCCATCACATATTGTGGTAAGAAATGTACTCTTAATATACAGTATGTGGACGTTATTTTCTCTTGAGTGTTTGGTGGGATATAACTTCTTTAGAAAGTTGTCATTTCCTTGCACAGTAGTCCCTTTTATGCTATCCACAGTCTTAAGTGAAATTTTGGTCACACTGAAGTAGGTGACAAAGCTCTCGTTCATTTCACTAGAGTCCTGGTTTTGCCTTTTTTTTTTTTTTTTTTTTCCTGTTTGCTGAGCTGATAGATTTGCTCCTGCACATTTTTATATCAAATGTGGAGGCTTCTTGATCCTCAGGGTTCACAAATTCTGTCCCTGTGTTTATCACTGATTTAGGCAGCCCCTGAAAGGTCTCATTCTGTTCAGAAGAAGGATATATATGATATTCAACAGTAAAATATGAATTCTCAGAGAAAATAATCTTCTCCAACAGAGAGAGAAGCTCAAAATATAACTGTTTTAGTTTCTTAAGGAAAACAGCCACCTCTGTAGGCTTTTAGAAGCAAGCAAATGTCCCATAAAGGTAGTGTGTTTTAATCCTTAATACATCATGTTCATTTCATTGACAAGCTACCATTAAAACTAAGTCCCATCTGTTTTTCAGATCATCTGCATCATCTATAACACAGTATATACACAGTGTATTTCTTGATATTGCAAGGGGTCATGTTCAGAACACATTGCTACCCTTGTCAAATTTATTCCCTAGCTTTCTGGATAAAGTTCAGAGTTGTATGACATCCCTCTTAAAGATTTCCAGAGTTCTCTCTCATAAATGTTTTGTTTTATTCCCTTCTTTTCCATATAGTCTAGAACTTACCCCTTTTTCTTCTGTCATACTGATGAATTTATATCCTCTTTCAGTTAGACTTGCTCCTTAAACTATTTGAGGAAGACATGTAAATAACATATTGCTCTAGTTGAAAAGATTACTTAGGAAAATCCAGACAAGTCTTTCATTATTTGAGACCAAAACTTATTACTCTCATTTCTCCATTTTAAGTAGTGGGCCTATGGCCATGAAAAATGTAGGGAAACTACAGAAAAGTGCTGGAATTAGCAGGCACAGAGATAATGGAGGTATGTGAGGAAGATGATGGAGCGCGGCGTGTAAAGAGAGGACGTTTGGCAGTTCCTCTGTAAAAGACAATAAAGGTTGCTTCAAAATGTTATTGAGAGTACAGGCTGAGCAGCAGTGGTGGATTACTCAGACATGACCTGGTTAATAATAGGTCAACAGGTCTATTCCACGGTGATTTTGCCAAAATGCTGTGTGTACAGATGGGTGTGTTGCCTCCCTTCACCACCTCCACCCCTGTAGCATGTGGCCATTTCGCCAGTGTTCCCAGCTTGTTCTCTTCTTGTCCTGCTAAGCTGTTCATGCCACAGCCACCATCAGCATGGGAACAGTAGTTCCTTGCTGTTCATTACCTATTAGTCCTTTAGACAGGATTTGTGATAGGCAACAGAATACTAAAGAGTGGTACAATTCCTTTTTTATTCACATTGTGCTCCATATCACATCATTATGATTTGAGCCATAACCCTTCTACCACCTCTAGTTTATGTTCCCATGTTGCCCTTGACTCTGCTTTTCAGGGGTTGCAGGTTTACAGGTAAAAGACAGGGAAAAGGATTCAAATTCACTAGAAGCATCTGAACAGCTTTCCACATTCTAGCATAGGCAGGAGGAAAGAATGCGTATAGTGCTTACAAAACAAGTGTTATGTAAATTCTTCATAAATAAATAATTATCATGGGTTATAACACTTACTGCTGTATTTTGGGTGGTTCTGTCTCCACTAGTTTCGAATGGTAGAAGTACCTTATGTTCAAGGTTACGTACACAACTCCTAAAACCGCCAAATAAGTCCCAAATATTGATGGATAGAAACATATTCTTCAGTTGGTCAGTGTAAGAAAAACAAACAAACAAACCCACAGAAACAAAAAAACACCACAAACAAAACCATCAAACAAACAACAACCACAAAAACCAAACCAACAAACAAAAGCAAATCACAAAAAAACAAACCACACCAGTTCCAAAAAAAATAACCTAGTGTTTGAAGGAAACTCTTGATTCAGAAGTTTATGTACAAAAGGGTCCAGCAAATATATTGAGTTGTATTTTAAATTTCTGCTTTCTTTTAACAACTTTGGGCACAAATGCAGCTTTAGGGAAGTCCTTATTTCCACTGAAGAGATCTGCATGTCTCAGAGAGCAGAAATGCTGAAGTGTAAGACAGGTTACAGTTATTCTAATTAGTGACTCAGTGTCTGTTTTTTATTTCTGCTATTTAACAGAAGGACTCTGATGCAGATGATGCTGTAGAACAGTTATTTCTTGTTGTTGTGGCTATTGATTTTGGCACAACATCCAGTGGCTACGCCTACAGCTTCACCAAGGAACCAGAATGTATTCATGTAATGAGGTAAGGGCTGCAATGCAGCATTTAGTTTTCAATCGTGATAACGTGGATTGTCTGCAGTAGCTATAGATGTTTTCTACAGGAGCCTAAAGTGTCTAGATTTGTCTGTGTTGCCACAGTGTGCATCCTCTCATGGTTTCATGGTTATAGATTTTTGTTGCATCTTATTGTATTCTAATTTATTTAATAATCATGAACACATCCACTTTCTGTATTCTGCTGAGTTTACAAGATGATGTGAGTAAAAGGAGGGATCGGTGAATATTTAGAATTGTTCGGGGAGAAATAATAATAATTAAGTTAGGATGCCCTAATCTCAGTGATCGAGAGAAACTACACATTTATTAAGGGTCATGGCATTTCCCAGGAGCTGCCATGGAGTTGCCGTCCCCTGGAATCATGATTGTATGCAGTTGTGTGTATGATGCTTAGTTATTTGCACCCAGTAACTGGTAGCTCTTGTAGCTGATTTAAACTTTTCAGCACTAGTTTGAATGAAATATCTCATAATGAACCAGTGGTACTGGTAAATAAGCAATCAAAAGGCATGAATGTGAAAATTAAGGTTTTATGTGAAATCTGTTCTGTATTATATGTATGTAAGAGACAGATTTTAGATGCTGTTATGTAGGGGGGTTTATTTTTTTATTTCTTGATTAAATCAATGCAATATAAAGCTATGCATATAAATCTTATGCAATCACATGTAAAAACTATTAAGGCAGGTACATGAAAGGTTTGCCATACAAACCATTTTTATAGTGTTTTTTTTTAAAGTTTTTTATAACTGGAGACCTATGCAGTTCTTATTAAACTACCTTTAAAATGACTATATTGTAACAAGACCAAGCTACAGATAATTTCAGAGATAAACAAGGTATGTATGAAAAGCTTAGCCATAGAATTTCTTCTAAATAAAGCTGCTGTTACAGCATTAGCTAATGTACTGTTTGTAGCACTGTAATGCTGAGAATGAAGGGGCAAAAGGAGTAGCTTGCTGCAGTGCAGTGTGATACAGGGTTATTTTTCTAATCAAAGATGCTAGCTGAATGCAGCTCTCTAAATCTCAGCAGACAGTACTGATTGTGCAGTCAGCCTGCAGAGTTGGGTTGTATACAGTTTCAAAGTATTTTGGAGCTCTAGTGCAACTGGGCGATGTGAAATACTATCTAAAGGAACGTAAATTTTGGAATGGTATTAGGCCATCCAGTTACAAAGACACCATTTTCGGTACTGACAAGTGATGCTTCAAGGCCTTTCCTGCATCCCATTCACCTACTGTTCAGTGAACAGCACAGCTGCATGAGGCTAGAAGTCAAAGGACAGGCCATGTGTTTCTGTCTCAGACACATTACAGGGTTGTGGAGTCAGAACCCGTGTTTATCAATTCCTATTCTCTTTTGACAACAATCAGTCAAATTTCTTAAAGAAGTTCGATAAAATGAGGGAAGACATCTCTGAAGCTCTGCCTGATCACATACTGTGTTGTTCTTATAATCTCCCTGAAGCTGTTAGTGTGTGAAATCCCTGCTGGTTTTAGGGATGTCCTTTAAGCCATTCGGACTCAAAATTTTATCTTAGAACTTGATTTGTCATTGGATTTGCACCATACAGCAACAAATGACAGACTAGTTTCTCCTTCCAGAGTACTAGACTTCCTGCTGTGGATGACTGAGACACTGAAATCTGGGTGCTGTGTGGGCCGCTGAGAGTGTTGCAGATCCTAAACGACATTTTACTTCTTATGGTTCAAAATGCCACATTTTATTCCTTATGCAATAATGGTAGCATGTTTGTGATTTCAGACCTGTGTAGATATTATATGAGATCCTGAAGTAAAAGGAGATAAACTAATTTACTTACTTCCAGAAATAAGGGAGGAACATATTTTGGGATGGGAATGTATTCAGTTTTCCAACAGGTATTTCAAACAATGGAAAATATTTTAATACCAGAATTATTATTCCCTCTCTCTCCCAAAGAAATATTTCTTGCAAGGAAGGATTTTGAGGAAGATGTACTTTAAAACTAAATTATGAAATTATATATATATATATATATATATATACATGACTGCGCATGAAATAATGAAATTCAATGAAAAGAGTGGTATATGAAAAAAAATAAGGCTTAGGTAGTTCAGAAGGTATTAAGAAGTTTGAACTTTGTATATAATGAGGCTTACATGTAGGATAATTTACAAACATTTCAGCGGAGTAAATGTAACTTCCCGCATGCACTGGAGAATGTTTACATTAAAATAAAGCATACCAGTGATGCATGGTCCTCTTTGCTTCCTAACATTTTTTCCACCTTCCCTCCTTAGAGTTGATCCTTTCCAGACATTTAGATTTCTGACTGCATTTTAACAAGGTTACTTTTCTGTAAATGTCTCCATGAAGGGTAAGATGGTTTTATTTAGAAGGTCCTACTTCAGGGAAGAGTGAACACACAGGGCTATAGTACCAAGTTTGTAGTAACTGCAAAGTCATGATTCTATTTGTGTAATTAGTAGACAAACAGAGTCTTGGTTTTGACTGTGTGTGTTTATTTGCTGTGATGCTCAGTAGTTAAAAAACCAAACAAACAAAAAAGGATTTACAAGTGTTGACCAAACAAAGTTCTTTAAGCATGTACTTAGTTTTAAATGTGTGAATAGCCTCACTTCAGTAGATTAAAGCATGTGTTTGGAGGTGGTTGTGTGTTTCTAGATGATCAACTTTACCTTGATTGTCTGACATTAGTTACTTTTTAATCAATTTTAGTCCCTACTTCACACCTGTCATCTCTTACTAGTTCCCCATGGCTTCTGCAAAGATAGTTGTGTTTACCTTCAGACTCCTGTTGCAGTGTTGCAGAATAGAAGTGTATGTTACAGTGAGTGCTAGTTTCTGTGTACCTTGAGACTGTAAGTGTATATGAACAGCATTGCCATGAGTTCAGCAAGCACTTCGGCAGGCAGGCAGTGCCAGAGCCCTAATAAAATACAGTTTGCTGCTGTAGAATGAGTTAATAAAGTCTCCTTTGAGGGGAATACACGGGTTCTTACACAGTTTTGTAAAACTATTGATTGATATGCACTTCGGTGAAGTCATAAATGTTTTGGCTGCTGGTTAAATGGCAACAAACTGAATGTATGTATTTCACAAATGGAGAAAAAAAAAAAAAAGGAAAACGCATGTGGTTATGATACAAATCGCAGCCTGTCTTTAGAAGGAGGGAGCATCTGGTATTTTTTCAGTGTAACTTTGCTTCAACCTTCAGGTTTTTCCTTTTCCTTCTCTTCCCTGTTTGGTTCGAATTCTTGGCAAACACATGCTTTCCTTTCTTCTGCATACACAGTCTAGCAGCGTTCAGCTGCATTTTGATGACCCCACTGCTTCATTTCCTGGACTGTTATGCTACAGCTCTGGATCAAATTCTCATCACTCTGCATGGATCACTCTGTTCGCTCTGTCTGTCAGCCAGATTACTGTGCAAGGAAGGACATTTCTCTAGCCTTAATGTAACCTTGTGATCCTTTCCACACTAACTTTCCTCTTGTCTCTATTTTCACTTTTAGTGTACAGTCAGATCCTCTGTGCCTGTCAATGAGTCTATGCTGCTCTGTTGATCTACTCTACTTTATATCAGCCTAGGAACTGCTCCCAGGCAGAAATCTACCTTGGGTTCTGCTGGAATAGATTTTTAGCTCTCACTCTGCTTTGAGAAAGTACCTAATGCATGCATTTAGAATTATTCAGGTTGGAAAAAAGACCCTCGAGATCATTGAGTCCAACCACTAGCCTACCACTGCCACTACCGTTAGAGAGTACTGCTGGCTTGTATGAGGCCATGCTCTTAGTAGGCATTTCAGTTTTTTTCCCTTAGGAGCAGCATTATTACCATCATTTTGCCTGTGTTGGGACCATGAAGGAAAACTGCAAACAAAGGTGTTGAAATCCTAGCTCTGCCTACTAGAAGCCTTCACTAACAAGTGAGGCTGGGGCTCCACCTGAGAAAGTGTCCCAGTCAGGAGTTACCATGCGCGCACCTTTGTCTGCAGCTGCTTCTCTCTAGAAAAGATGTCACACAGGAATATTTTTAAAACTCTGATTGCAAATGGTAAAATCGGGCTTCCCCTTCTGTTTCCTTCTTGCTCTTTCTGTGACAGAACAGTAATACAGGCTGAGAACTTTAGAACTTACTGAGCAATTACTGTGTCTAGTTTCCATCAGAAACTCATCAGGAAGTGAACGTCCATTTCTCTAGGTGGCTTTGAAAATTTCAGCCCATACCACTGAGCATCAATTTGTCTTCATTTGAACTGCACTTTAAGTCTAGTTATTCTGGAAAGAGAAAATGTGCCTAGCTATAATGAAAAATAAAGAAGTATTGTTATAGCCACATCCTATTTATGGAATTTCTCACTGGTGACTCAGAATGAATCATTAATGATTCCAAGCAAAAATGATACCAGTCTGTCTCCTCTCTGCTTGCAGCAGGTGTGTGGGATTTAACATTCTGGTGAAATAACCTGTGTTTTCTGTTCATGGGCTCTGGGACCCCAACCAGTTCACATTGGAACCATATGTTTGCTATAACACTTACTCAAAGACTTTGGAGTTGACCAAGTATGTTCCTAGGAGCAGGTTGGAAGAAATGACCTGGAGCAGAGCCCTTGCCAGCTGATAATAGCTCAGGGGCTGAGCAGCTGGACTAAGGAGATTTATGAAAGCTTTTTTTCCGAGCGGATGAAGGTGGAAGTCATTCCACTTCTCATTACTGTTTCTGCTTTCAGAGCTGTGGAATTGCCCTCTATACTGAATTAAATTCATAGACGTGTGGTTATTCCCAGCCATCACTTCTGCTGGTGCAAAAAGGGGCAGATTTTACTCTGTTTGATTTAGCTGAATGATCTGAATGGTTCCCAGCACTTTAGAAGATCTTTTTCCTTGTTCCTTTGCCAAGTATTAACCCCTTAGATTTAAATTATCCATGTCAGTTGCCTCCCTAGGTCTGGGGGTCGATTAATTTTCAGTTGGTTCAACTGTTTCTGAAACTGAAATGGAAAAGAAGATTTTTTTTTTTTCCTACATAATCTTTCTATGTCACATAAACAAGTACCACAGAACAAAACAATCGTTTTGTGCTTCCGAACAAGACTTTGGCAGTAGTGTATTATGGAAGTGTGTTTTGCTATCTTTAGAAAAAAAACAATCAACATGTGGTTTAATAATGAGTGCAGTTGCCTTTGTGATTTTAACTTGGCTCCTGTTTGAGCTGCATTATGATTATGGCTGATAGCATAAAGTAGATTTTCCACTGATGCTTTTTTAAGAAAATGTTCTTCAGTGTTTGTTTCCCATGCTGAAAGTACTTGTACATGGCGTGAGTGGAACAGAAATGCGAATTTCTTGTTCTTCCATTGTGCTTTTTTTTGTGATGGAGAAGACAAGAATGCTCACAGCTATCTCTGTGGTACAACTTTCTACTGTCTGACCTTGTCAGCTCCACATGCCCCCTCCAATTCCTGCTGCATGTAATGGTTGTTTCCATAATGGATGTTCTTACTAATTTCCTTATCCATTATGTGAAAGAAGCCTTGTGTTGCTTTCACCTTCATACCATCGAGCTTCTTGGGTCTTCCTGAAGATACCTTTACAATCTTGATAAGATAGGATAGTTTTATTGACTGTTTTAGTGGATGGTGGTGAAGAAAATGTTTTGGTGCCTATAAGATACTTGGTGGTTGGGGGAGTCTGCTTTCCTTTTGCCAGACTAAAATTTTTACAGCATTTTGGGCATTTAAAACACAAAATTCATTCATTTCAGGTGAGTAGAAAGTGCAATGCAGAGAGCCCAACATCTGCAGTCATGTCTTCAGAGTTTCAGGTGTCCAGGAAATTAGGTGCGTGAAGAGTGTTGGTTGAACTGGCTTGTCTTGCTTCAGGGAGGATTCTGTGACAGAGGCAGGGATTTAATCGACTTCTCCACAGTGGCATTCAGCTGATTTAAACAGGTCTCTATTTCAAAATGGCCATTTTGAGGATCTGGGTTTTCATTTGTAGTATTCTTGCATAATTACTTGATTTTTTTCTTTCCCCTGCAATAGTTATTACAAATGTATGTTTAGTTTTAAAATATAAGTGTAATATTGTTTCCTTGTTAATTGTGTGTGGCTTACTTTAAGGAATCTGTGTTCTTATCAAAGACAATATGATTATCTCCTTAAAAATAATACAACTAACTGCAAAATTTATTGAATTGTCTGAAATTAAAATTGCAGTCCTCTTTTCTTGGATGTGAATAAAACCACTTAATATTGTAAGGATTGAAATGAGTATCTTTGGAGGGGAGAGCAGTGTGTAGAATCTGCCACCAGATTGTTTTTCTCATGATACACAATTTTTTCTGCTGCTCTTAACTTTAATGTAATTCACTGAAACTGTTTCACTTTTTGGATAGACGATGGGAAGGTGGAGATCCAGGTGTATCGAATCAGAAGACACCAACAACTATCCTCCTGACACCAGAGAGAAAGTTCCATAGCTTTGGGTATGCAGCAAGAGATTTCTACCATGACTTGGATCCCACTGAATCAAAGCACTGGTTGTATTTTGAAAAGTTTAAGATGAAGCTACATACCACCAGTGTAAGTAATAACCAACTCTCCTGAATAATTGTGCATCTGCTACTCCAATCATCTTCTGTGGACAGTGCTGGATTTTGCCTAAAGATTGTGAACTAGATGTGAAGCAGCTCTGTTTCTGAGTTTAGAGAGTAAATAAAGTAAATTGAACTTCTCAGTTAACATTATGATTCATTTTGCTGCTCACTCCATTTGGCAAGTATATTTTGCCAGCCTTCTTTCTAGATCTTAGAAGTTCAATATCTGCTTTGCTTAGATCATCATGTCCTAATTTTCCTGAATGAGATTCATACCTGTCTAGGGAGTCTCCATGAGGTTCGTTTGTTCTATTAATTTACTCAGAAAACAGAAGTAGAATAGAAGAGCCATACTGATCTCTAGTGCAGACAAGCAAATTTACCCAGAGATCATTTTCACAACTGCAAGTGCAAATCATGCTGAAATTTGACATTATTCCTACTGGTTATATTTTAGTATTTAAACTAAGCTATTCTTGAGTTTTGGGACTTGGCCAGTACTTTCTGTATTGAGGTGTTTTCTTGTTTTGTGTGTTGGTGGGAAGCCAAAAATCTATGCTTTTAACCCCTTAACTTGGATTAAATTTCTTACATATGCAGCTTTGTTGCAATTAATTACCAATACGTTTGTTGTAATTATTTAATATTTAGTCCATATTTCTCTCTCTGCTTGCAGTCATTTGTAGACATGCTAGGTGTTTCAAAACAAAGTCTAAAATAAGCAGCAAATGTCATGGTCCAGGAAATACAAGTGATTATTTAGATCCTCTTCTGAACAATTCTGTCACTTTTTCCTAGCCAGGTGGATAAAGAATTCCCCTTCTTCAAGCAGTGGGAACTGATTTCATGTTTACCTTTTCCTTTTAATAACATCCAGTTATTTTCTTTCACATAGAATCTTTCCATGGAGACAGACCTGACAGCTGCAAATGGCAAAAAAGTCAAAGCACTTGAGATATTTGCTTACGCTCTGCAGTTCTTTAAAGAACAGGCATTAAAGGTAGAGTAATGCTTCCTTATCTTGATTTTCTATATTTATAACTGGTATAAATGTGAGCTTAACACATCTAACCTTGCCAGGCTTTGACCTCAGCAGTATTTGATGTAAACAAAGCAAGGCAGCTGTAGAAACTAGGCAGGCTGTGGACTCTGGAGAGCTCACAATAGCCTGAAGTGATTTCCCCTTGTACAGAGAAAGCTCAATTCAATAATATTAAGTGTATCACTGTGATGCATAGTGCTGAGTATCTTCTTACTAGCTTAAATATTTTTTTTTTTACTTTTTTTTTTTTTTTTCATGAAAAAACATTCATTTGAAAAGAGAATTTAAAAGTGCAGGAGCTGAAGCTCAGGAATTAAATTTGAGACTAGGTCCTGTCCTCGTCCCTTACACTCTGCTGCTGGGATAACGGGTTGTTCTGTGTTCACTCAAGGTTTTCTCATGTTCCAGAGTTGGCCCTGTGAAATGCAGTAGCCTGGGCACCTACTAATGTCTCCTGCCCTAACCTGACTTTGTCTACACTGATTAAGCAAAGAGAAGACGGATGAGCTGGATTTATTTTGTAATAAAAAGATTATTAAAAGGTCATTTTTTAATTTGATGACTGGAATCTCACTGTAAATTGGAGGTGTACAAGCTGGCTAACCTGGTGGAAATGGTGTAATTATGCCAATGCGATGATCTGTACAGGCTCCTTGGTTGCACTCAGAGGTTCAGTATATTACCATATGCCAAATTCTGCACCAGCACAGATATATAGCCTCCATTACCTGAACCAACTCAGGTACCTTTCCACAATGCTCCCTTTATTCTGTTCTACAGTGTTAAACTGTGGTGTGTGTGCCGAAGAGGCACAATTAGACTATGGTATGTTACCCTGATCCTGAATGCATGTTTATGCAGAAAATTGTGCAAGCAGTAGGCAGAAACAAACAGACATGTTTTGGGGTTTAATTTGTGAATGTGTTGTGATGGACTGCCTCCATTTATGTTGCCTTTTTTTAAATTTTCTTTCTGATTTTTTTTTTTCTTTTTTCCCTAGTGTGGTTGGTGTTGGTGGGAAAAATGCATTCTATTTTCCATTTCCCATTTGAAAAGCTGCAATACTAGTATCTTGTAATATTCTTCTTGGGTCACAAGGTTGTTTTGCATATTCTCCTGTGAAGTACATGTCCCCAGTAAACAGTTGTTGGGATTTAAATTATCATGTAAACAGTCAAATGTGAGTTAAACACACATTGCCTCCAAATGGGCCGCTATAATGTCAACATAAGCATACTATCATAGTTGCTAAGTCAAATCGGAATATTTACCCATGCAAGCATTATTTAAAATAGCCTTGTTGTTAAGAACTAACCTACTTTTTTGAATGCGTTTAACTTATTCTCTGTGAGCTGTCAGTGTATTCTTTATGGCTACAGAGAAACAATCCTACCATTGCAAGTCAGATGCCTCGTCTTGTCTCAGAGACTTAGTTAACTAGATTTTAGAGTCGATTGTGGAGTCACAGACTTGAACCTGTGTGTAGTCTGGGGAAATTCTTAGTGAATATGAATGCTGTTGGGTACAGTCCCATGTATTTGCTGTGCCGCCTGTTCAGGGCTACATCCTTTCCTGATGGTAATAAATAAATCCCTGTGATTTGTGAGTGTATGCTGAAACTAATTAGACGAGCAATGTAAATGAACTGTTACTAGGACTATAATTTGTCCATTCCTAGTGCCCTGTGCAGTATAAAGGTGCTACTTTTCTAGCATGGATTTTTGAACGGCAGCATAGCTAAACAAACACAACACCTTGGCACGTTCTGAAGGCCCGTTGTTCACCTTTCTAAATTTCCATCCAAACAGGGAAAGGTTCAGATAGGACATATGGTAATGACATTTCACTTGGAACCTTTCCCAAAACATGTCAGTATATCACCTAATTTGCAAATGCAATACAGACTTTCTTCTTTTTAAGGAAAAAAAAAAAAAAGCACAATAGAAGAACTAAACTAGGCTTGAATGTTTGCTTAAAGTAAAATTTTCAAGGACCAATCAGTCATATTTTTTAAAGGGTTTAACTGTAACTTCCCCTTGCTAACTGAGTTGTAAAAATTTGATTTAAAGGTAAGTGGTATATAAAGAAGTCATTGAAAAGTCTGGATTGTAAAACACAATGTTCATCAGTGATACCTCAAATATTTTCCTGTGTATTAATCCAGATGCAAGTGTGAATTATTCAGTCTAACAGCAAATCCCACACTATGGGTAAGAATGTACATAAATGTTCTGCAATGTTCAGCAGTGCATGAGCTGCTTTTGGAAAAACTAACTTCTACTTCATGTTGAGCAGTAAAATTTTCTATAGGCCTCCTTGAGCAGGCATCAACCCTAATCCCAGTTTTTGGCATAGTAAAGCATTCTTGACACGTTGGCAATAATTCTGATTTGTAGCATAGATGTAGCAGGAAAAAAATTGAAAGGAAAAAGTTTGTTACTGGAGCCAGCAGAAAAGAATGTTTTCTGATAAAGCTGACAACCATCATTTTGCATTCACCTCTATTTTCCTTTTATTTAGGAGCTTAGTGACCAAGGAGGCTCAGACTTTGAAAACACTGAAGTAAGATGGGTCATTACAGTGCCTGCTATTTGGAAGCAGCCTGCAAAGCAGTTTATGAGACAAGCTGCCTACAAGGTAAGGTTATAGGCTGAATGTAGAAATGCTTCTCTAAAGCCCTAGTTGATAGGCTAAATGATAAAATGTATTTGGGACAATTAGCTCTAGTATAAACTGTATAGAAATGATATAAAAGAAGTCAGACTAGAAACATTGAAAGAGAAGTTGACTCTACCAAGCAGTAGCTATAAGTCATATATATTCACCTCTTAAATGCCTTTTTCTTTCTATTTACTTTTATATATTGTTGTCCCCTGCAGACTGATGGTTTAGTCATCTTGTACACTGTATTCCTGCTGAATTCAGTGCACATGCAACAGATGCAGTTTTGAGACCCAAGGGAAAGCTGATTTTAAAACACTGGACAAAGTTTTGTTTTCTTACTTTTTTTGGGTCATCACAGACTTTTAAAGTTTTAAAAAAAAAAAAAAAAAAAGAGGAGGGAAAGCAAAGAACCTCCTTGGTGGGACTTTTTTCCAGTTCTCATTTTCCCACAGTAGGAATGAAAGGACTGTGAACCGGATAGTCTGAATGTAAAATTAAATTCAAATGCTATTTTCACCAGTAAGAGGTTTGTCTGCATTTAACTCTTCCTCCACCCCCCCCCCCCAATTATGTGCACTTTCCATATGCATATCCTTTATTTCCAATTCAGTTTGCATCTTTGATACAGGAGATGTACACGTTCTTTTAATCAGGATATTCATTTTCTGGTGTGTTTTATTTATTTTTGGTCAGAGACTTGCGTAACCCATTGGCAGCAGCTATGTGATGCACAGTTTGTAGAATATCTTGTAGTTCATGAGTAATTTGCAGAGTGCTCCTGGGAAGTCCCCAGATATTTCTAACTCTGTTTCTAACTATCTCTAATGTTGAGCAACATTTTTCTCAACAGTCTTTGTTGTGGGATTGCTTATGCTAGTGCCAGAAGCAAAACACTCTTAAAGTTCTGATGGAAGGACACATTTGTAGGTAAATCTGAAACACTAGAGACCCGTTCATTATCTTTGTATATTGTTGTCTGCCTGCTGTCTGTGTGCATGTGTGCTCGTGAACCGGGAGCTGTGTAAGGAGCAGGGCAGGATAAGGTAGATCTCTTGGCATTTCTCATTCGTGGCACAATGGAATGTTGTTAATTAGTGTCTGTGTCTGTGGCTGTTTCTGTGATCGTGTACTTTTATCGGCAGGGTTGATAAATAGTGAGGACTGACAAGGCTTTTAACTTCGGCTGTGTGATCAATTGCAGCAAAACCTAAGAGTTTAGGGAAATGGCTGATGTTTACTTGACACACATGGTTGTTTGTTGTTTTTTTTTTCTAAGTCATGGGGATGAATAAAGAAGCACAGAAAACTGAGAGTTCTGCATTGCCATTCAGTCTTTCAGATTCCTATTGCTGGATCCGACATCTTCCTCAAACCAGTATGTACAGACGGATCAGAAGTTGCAGCCCTTGTTGCTAGCTATTGGGACATCCAAACATCATGAAAATGAGAGCTCTTGTAAGAGTAATCAGGGCATCGAGTAAAGTGTGAAAAGGCAGTGGTAGAAATTTTGTTACTGGAAACACACTGAAGTACAACCACTAGTCTAAACTGAGAGTTAACTGGTAGAAAATCTTTATGAGCTTTGGAAATCTGCTTGAATTATCTGTGACAAGCTCTAAGAGAACAAAAATATTAATGGCTTCAGTTATTGGATCATAATCATAATCCAGCCTTTCTGGAATGGTCAAGGGGTTATGTAGGCAAAGGTAAATATTACATGGAATTACTAAAATCAAGTAAAAAGTGTTGTAGGTCTGCATCTTCATTCAACATCCATCAGCTTTTGTACAGCCTACAATCTTAATGCCTCTCTGACATCCCCCATCTCTGTTTTTCCTTAAAACATTGCTAACCTGGAAAATTTAATCTGCCCAAGAGCTTCTGCAATTCCCACTTCTAGCTGCGGTGCTGCTTTCTCATTTGAATGAGTAATCTGGGTGTTCCCTTCAGCTCACAGTTCTTCCTCTCTCTTTCAAAATCCTAATTCTGTCTGCATGACAGCTTTTCTGTCTGTACATACTGCTGAGCTTTCATCAAAGCTGTCGCTGATTTTGCATCTTGGTTACTGCAACATCATTTCCTTGGCTTTGGAAACCCAGCTTGTACTAAAGGGGTTTGTAGTCTCACATTTGACAGGGAATCAACCTATATTTGACTCCATCTGTGTTATCTCAGGTATAAGCTGCATGTCCTGGACGTGAACATCTGTAATGCTAACTCATTTTCCTTCTCTGAGACCCTCTCTAAAATGCCATTTTTTTGTGCATACAAAAGCTTGACCATGATTGACCTACTGATACGTGAAAACTGCTCCTCATTGCTTCTTGCTGTTACCCTGCCTGCCCCATCTGTATTCATTTGCTGTACTTTTTGCATCCTTAACTCTTTTTATATTTGAGTTGTTACCTTATGAAGCAGGTTTATTCCCATTTGTCTTCCTCTCTGGGGCCTCCTGAGAGACTAAGTCTGATAGGCTGTAGAGAGCTGCATGTCCTTACAACCTTACTTTGCTGAATCAAAATTACTCCCCTCCTGAATAACAGTCCACAGGTGCCTCTTCCTGTCCCTCATGCTAAAGTCCTATGTATCCAGAGATTGTTCTAAAGCTGTGTACACATGTGGAGGTCTGGTCACATTTAGAGAAAGCTCTGTGGCAAGAGCAGAGGATCATCTCTGCAGGACCCATCTTGACTAAAGTTTCCTTTCCCAAAGCTTGTCTGCTGGGATTACTGTACATTGCATCTGTGTTTGTTACATCCTAAATAATGAGTCTTAGGATGCGTCTGTCAGGTTTCTCATTTCCCCCACCAGTGAAATATAAGGCATCACAAATAGTGTTAACTTTTCTTGTTGCTGTGTCCTAGTTGTTCCCTTTCAAATTCTTTGCTTTGGTGAAGTTCTGTCAGAAGTGCTGTGTTTACCAGTCTCGGAAGGACTCCCTTTCTCATGAAGAACTCTCATTGTGAGTAACAAATTCAAGTTGCTGATACCTTTTCTTATTTTAGAGACCTTGGCAGAGTAGTATGGTTGGACAGCCTGTGGGAGGACTCCATCCCACTCATATGGGTGGGACCTGCCCTTGTCCTTGCAAAAGCAGCCAAATGCAACATGTGCTGGGCCCAGGGTTTAGACCCCAACATGAAAAGATGGCTTAGGTGTGGAGACAAGCCACTTCAAGCTCATGAACCTGGCCTGGAGCTTACAGCCTCATCAGAGTGACATGTAAGCATGGACACAAAACCAGGATCCCACCTCTGAGATTGTCCTGACACAAGAAAACGCATTGTTTTGTTAGTCTTGTATTACTGCTGAAAAAAAAAAATCTAAAATAAAGTATGTGTCCTCTAATGGAAAGGTGAAACTCTAAAAGTACTCAAGAACATTTTTGTAGAAATCCATTTGATCTAGGTAGGCATGAATTGTTGGTTCAGTCTTAACAGCACTTTGCTGTCTTAATATATTACTATGACTGGTAGTTTTAATCCCTTATCCAAATGAAATTCAGGCACTGTAGATTGTTTATTAGAGGAACACAAGATCCGATATTCTTGGCAGAGGGTTTCTTTTTAGTAAAGGCATTCTTCCAGCTCATCTTTCAATACAAATTCTTCAGGCACACTAAGTGCAGAGCAGAATCTGCAGGCTGGAATTCCATGAACATGCCAATAAGAATAAGGCTTTAAGAAAGAGTTTGGAGTGTGACAGGAATATGTGAATGCAGAAGCTATAAAATAAGAAAGCAAAACATGGCATATGAAGAACATGTAGGGCAGAGCAAAGGAAAGGGAAGGATAGTGCATTTTCATAAACTTGCCCAAAACATTCTGTAATCTTAAAAACACCAATTAGCTGGGGATATTGAGGTTTCTTTTCTTTTAATATGAACTGTTGGTTTTGAAATGGAGTTCTGCATCTCTGAAGTAGATTTGTATTCCAATTACAAATAGCAAATACAAATGTTTGCATGGTAAGCTTGTATAAATAAACATAGAGACAGTCTAGGTTATAGGGTTAAGCATGTGAGCCTGGAATTCCAGAGGCTTTCTTTAACCGTCTCTGAATCTTTATTAATGTTTTCACATCAATTTTGTCATGGAATGCTTGTCATGAGAATTGTTTAACACATTGTGTTCCAGGGTTACATTACATTACATTGATCAGTACTACCCTGCTCTGTAGAAACCTGCAGAGAAAAGTAAACAATCTGGTCAAAGAGTCATGTGATGGCACATAAAACTCTTGCTAATAAAAACGTGACATGAAGTACATTTGATTTTAAAAAGATGACAGGAGAGTTTTAACTAGATTGTTATCTGTGAAGGTGACAATAATTTCAATAATTTTCTTTGGCATGTAAAACACATGCAACTGAAATTTATTTCTCTAGGCACATGTAACAGACTTCTGCTATAAACTACTTAAGGCAATAATGTTCAGGCATAAGCAACACTGGAAAGCTGCTGATTTTTTTGAAATGGTACTTGTTAGTGGAGGCAGACAAGGCAGAAGTGTGATAATACATCAACCATCCTGGTTATTTGTAGCTTCTGGGGTTCTCTTGAGTCCATGCTTTCACTTTTGTGATATTAAGGTCTTTTTAATCATAAGGATTAAAATGTTTATGAAATGATATGTTGGGGAGGATTCTGCATCATGTAGCTGTGTTTAATTAGGAAAGGATAACTAACTGAGGAGTGAAGATTACAGAGTGGGAATTCAGCACAGTGGGAAATGTGTACTAATGGATCTTGATTACACATTTCAATTACCTAGCCAGGTTCACATGAAAGCACAGGCGGTTGACAAAGCCATCTGCTAATCCAGTTTTGTGCATTTCTGTTTGTCCACTTCCATTGCACAAACTGGAATATTTGGAGGCTTTATTTTTCTAAGTAAGTAAACCAGGAGATTTTCATAGCATTTTAGGTAGGAGTAGGTAGATGGATCTGTGCCTGTCTTATAAAGCTGTAGAACATGTTCTCAGGATCTTAGAAATTGCCTGAAAGGGCACTGGATCTAATAGAAGTAGCCAAAAATCAGAATCTTCCCTCTGCCTGGAGGGAAAACTGTGCTGGATGGGTGTTTCCAGATAAAAGAAGAAAACAGTCTGAAAGGCTTTAAACTACAATCAGGAGGAGTCGGGGGAGTGATAGAAGTCTGCGAACACATATAAATCAGGGTGGACAAGATATAAAGCTGGGTAGGACTGTTTGTAATAAATTCCTACAAAGGACAATGAAGGAGGGTAATAGGTTGGCTGAAAAAGCATCTTAGGTGCCAGTATTCAGTTACAAAGACAGATAAAGGAAATACAAGCTGGAAATAGAACTATAGTGAAAAATATTAAGGCTAACTCAGAAAGACCAAGGCATAAAATAAGATGTAACTAACGATAAATAGAAAGCATATAATTTTCTCGATGAAACTGCTGTCAGTCAGGGCCACTTATGTGTCTCTAATAAAATCACCCTGAGCCATAAGGACCTACAATGAGGATATTTTGAAACAAAGTGAAGGGGAGAGCCCGAGACACTAAGAGGTTGCTTAAATAGGAGGAGAGTCAGGCTTTGCTGTTGTGGTAACTGGTGCATGCCCATGGTACAAAAAGCATTTCTACAATAATGTAACATGAAAAATTGAAAAGCTTATGAGAATTTAATGGCTCCATTTTTCTAATGTGTGCTAGTCATAAAACTTGCAACTAATGTCCTCCTGCACCTTGGGGGATATAGTGTAATGCAGAAAAAAAAGATCTTGGTAATGCCATTTGGAGCTAAGCTTTCATTTACTGCACAAATGTGATCTGTGGCAACAATCACTTGGGAGCAAGCTGCAGCAACATCACAGTGGTGGAGGTATGGATTCAATGGCACTGTGATCCCATTTATCATCAAACTGCCAACACAGCCTCTCCCTTAGCAAGTTATCATTCAGCAATATGTGAGTCAGCTTTAATAATGCTGGTTTGGAGTTATTTGTGGGCCAAATACTGGTGAAAATTTTGAAGGAATGGAGGCAGAGGTTCTGAGTTCACATCCTATTGATGTAGGTTTCAGTACAGGGGAGGAGAGAGAAGGGAGCTTATGGCAGACATATAGTCTCTGTGACTGCATCAAAAAGCATTCTCAGAGTGGCGTGTTTGGGCTTTTGGGTGCTGTCTTGTGCTGCTGGGAGATGTGGCAGCCCTTGCCTATCTCTGCACAGTCTGTTGAAAACAGATGTGAACTCCCAGTGAGCCAGCACTGTGGCTGTGGTTGGTGCAGGTCTGAGCCCAAGCGCTGGAGCTTGCTGAAGTATGTGCGTGAAGAGGGGAGTCAGAGACTGAGGGGCAGAACAGGCAGTGGGATGTGGCAGTTCCTCCTGACCCTCTTCCCAGACCTTTCCACAGGTGCAATATACACTCCTTCCCATTCTTTTATCTCTTTGATTTCTATCTCTCACCTGTGCCAAGATAGAATGCTGATTCTGTCCTTCCACATTAGCTCTCAGATCTGCAGAGCTCTGTAAAACCTGAAATCACCTCCATGGGAAGTTCAGCACAAACAGACTTTTCCTTTGAGAGATGAAAAAATGACCAGCAGTCCCTCAGAAATTAACTATGTATTGTTTTCAGTGAGAGCCTAAGTTTACAATAAACAGCTCGTACACATTTCTGGGCGGTCTTCTGTGTGCGCAGCGTGACAGTTGTAAAATAGTTCAAGATTGTCCCAAGGACCTTTTTCTTTGAGTCATATAACATGTCTGCTAGGTTTGGGGTAGGCTGGCATTCACCTGTCAGGGCTGTCACAGTACAGTTTGAAATTATAAACTTTCTTGGGTTTTTGAACTAGAGACAAACCAATTAAAGGACTTCTCTGACTGAGAAAGGATGATATTTTGGAAAGCTAGACAGGAAGAAGCCCTTTTTGACAGCATTGTTTTCTGCAGGAAGCCTTATGTACTTTAGCATGTGGACTAGAAGTATAATGTTAATCCTGGTATCACTTATGTAGTGAATACGGTATTCTTGCAATATTCTGCAATTCTGTTAGTGTCACATGTAGAGATTTGACAATATTTCCGATTCTCTGTGCTCTCATTGCTCCTACTGCACAGGAGAGCCTTGTTTCCCTGAGCATAGAGCTCAGGAGCCCTTGAGATTATCTGCTGCTCTTCCTTCTCTGGATGACGTTATGCATTTTAGGAGTTTCAAAGGTTTGTATTATATGTTATGTTTAGTAAGTTTTATTGTTTTATAAATTAAAAAAGGGAAATTATAATACAAAATCCGGAAGACCCGATGAGTATGGGTTTTAATAATAGAATCAAACAGTGCTTACAGTCCCAAATAATTTCAAGTTCAGGTTGAAAATACAAATAATAGGTTATAAAAATAATGTATAAAATATGAAGTATAGTAATGCACTAGTAAAGCAATCCGTACTCTTAGCTTTGTAACAGCAACCCCAGGAAGAATATAGGCAGTCTGACCATGCTTAGCAAAGGCATTTATCTTAATAAGACAGCCTAGTCATCTATAACAAATTGGTTCATCTAATCAGTGACCACACAGATGTTGCAGTTCTGACTGTAGCCAATGCAGCTCCACAAAATTCATTATTCAGAGTGTGCTGAAAGTGAAAGTCGCACTTCATTACAGTTCCAGATGCCCCGTTTATCTTCTTGCTTTTCAGAATGGGATAATGCCATAGTTTCTCAACAGCCATTAGGAGGGAGCAGTGTTACAAACTGCACTTTTTTTCTTATCATAGGAGAAGCTTTATTGATAGGTTAGTAAACAGAAATGAAATACCAAATCAGTTCTGCTTTGGTCCAAAGCAGCTTGCTGAGTAGCAAGATCAGGTATGTACATGACTGATAGCCAGCGTGGTTATTCAGAATCCAAGCACGCCTCATCCCAGCAAACTTCAGCAACAGCTCCATTGTAAACCTCGATATTGAGCTGATTACTAGAAATTGATACATTTGCTTTAGTGAATTGTTTCACAAAGTTTGGTCTAAGTAACTTGCAAAATGTTATATGGGAAGCTTGTAGCAAAGCTGAATGCAAAAGAATTGAGCTTCAAATCTAGGTCTGCTATTTTATTCTCACACTTTTAAGCAGAAAACCATTTTTTCTCTATAACCAAATATAGGAAAATGAATTAAGACATTGGACTGAGGCAGATTTTTGTGGGGTTTTTTGGTGCAGATTGTATTAAAGTAGTAAACTCAACTTATGCATCCTTGATGCATTAAACTAATTGCTTTCCATATATTGGACCACTTTGTAAAGTGAAGGATGGGCTGGTGTTTAAGGCTAAATGGCTGCTTAGGACTGTCATGCTCTTTAGATTTTCAGATTTTAGAAGTGTAGTTTTTCAGATTAAAAAAGAAAAGGATACAGTGACAAATGTTTCCTTTTGATCTCAAGACAAATAAAAGTTCTAATTGCAAAGATGCTGAACTCCATGAGGAAACGTGTGAGACCCTGACTAACTGCAGGCTTGTTATGGTGAGTCTGGTACTGCTGTCAAACTGTCAGACACAATGGGCTTCCTCTCGCTCATACAGGCAAGAATTTGACGTGGCATTCACAAAGACAAGGAACGAGAAAGTGTGTAAGTCTTTGGTGTTTGGGAAAGATTCCTACCAGCAGTTCTGGTCTTTCTTAGTGAATAATATCTGCATCATTTTAGAATCATGGATGTATTCATTGGAAGTGTTTGGAGATCATCTACTCTGACCTTCCACTCAAAGCAGGGTTATTGCCAACACCTGGTCAGCAGTAGCTTTGTTCAGCCAAGTTTTAAAAATCTCCAAGGACAGAGATGCCTCTTCTGAGCAGCTGTTCCAATGCTGCATCACCTTCCTAGTAAAAAGAGGTTTATGTAATACCCAACTGGAACAAGCTGCAATATGTGGCTGTTGCCCCTTGTTATATCTCCTGGAAAGACTGAGAACAGTTGTACTCTGCTGTCTTTGTAACTGCCCTTCAGATAGCTGCAGGCACCTATTACGTTGCTCCTTGGCTGCCTCTTTACCAGACTAAACAAACCCAGCTCCCTCAGGCTCTCCTTACCAAACATCTTCCCTGGTAGCCCTGCTTGAACCCTCTCCACTTTCTCCATGTCCCTCTTGAACTGAGGGGTGCAAGAGTCTTCATTTTAGAACTTCTACAGAGCTCATTCTGTAGCCATTACTCATGGAATTTAGCAGTCATGAGTACTCACATCTTTGTTCTTTCTCAGTGTAAGTGCTGTAGTAGAGGGCTGTGATTCTAGTGGTTTCTTTGGAATTAATAATAGTTTACACAATGATTACATATTTTCATCCCAGCTTTTTGAAGTTGCTATCCAAGAGTTTTTTCCACCATAAAACTAAGTCTAATTATAAATGAAATGCTACTCTAAATCTCTTGCCCCTTCAACACAGATGTTCATGCGCAAACTCTTAAATGGGAAGTAGCGTCACTATTACCTGGATTTAATTTATATCTTGTCTGGTGAAATTAACCAAACCAGCTATGTAGATGCAAGTGTGAAGTACGTTATTATTGTCATCAATCATTTCACTTACAAACTCTTTTTACAGGAGTTCATAGCTTGTGAGTTCTGCCTTTGAAGTGTGAGCAGCACTAAATGCAGACTACGGGAAGCCTGTGGGAAGACTGTTTATTATCTGTGGATTAGTTACTTTGTATAAGCTGCTGGTATGGGTGAGCCTGGAAATTCAAAAAGCACTGCAAAGCCTACACTCTGGTATTTTAAAAGCAAGGAAAATTATGTAAAATATATAGTAACAGTATCTACTTCATCATGGCAGAAGGCAAGATACCTGGGGTCTCAGAGACATGTCTTGAGATAATCTCCAAATCCTAAGGACAATTAAAAGGCTCACTTTTACACTGGGGTTCATCCTTCTATTGACAGTCCTGTTACTCAATCACTTATGCTAGTGCAAAGTGAATAAATGAAAATTGTTACAGGGGTCTCTTAACTTCCAGTTTTGTGCCCCCTTGCCTTCCACTTGTCATAATTCAAAATATATGTTTCCTTTGTCTACAAAATATAGTTACTAGTATTTTACTGTAGCCTGAGATTTCATTTATGCTCTCTTAAGCAGTTTTCTTGCAGAAAGATGGGTGTCTTTGTCCTGTCATTTAACTGTACAGATGGGGAAGCTGACACTGAAGGAATTCTGCAGCTGTGATAATTATCCACTATGTTCTCACTTGTGAAATGCAAAATATCATCAGTGGCACCTGATCAGAATAGGATAAAGGACAGCCTATGCCACAAACTTGATTTTATCTCAACAGGCCACAACAGTGTGAAAATGTATGCATTTATGTATATGTGTTCTATATATGCATGTATGTATAGCAAATGTTGTTTAAAAGAAAGCAAAAAACTCTTGGTGCTGTAAAGCAGAAAGTGCTTCTGTGACAGTGTAAATGTCAAGTCTTTGCAGGATCAACCACCACTCGAGCATTGTCATGACTAGATTTTAAAAAAGAAAGAAAATTCTTGGTTTTCGTCTAGGCTCTTAAATCCTGAGGATGAATATTCCAAAGGAGGGGAGCACCCAGCAGCTCTTCCTCCTGCCTTTGGCAAACCCTCTTCATGTGGTCTCTAAGAGGAACCTGGGTGCCTTTGAAAATCCTGTTTGTTTTGTGGCTGTTGAGCAGTTTTAAGAACCTGTCTTTGAACTGATAAGTGGACTGAGCTAAATGGGCTGACTGACCTCACTCTGTTCTGTTTATTCACTATGCTTATTGTGCTGTGGTACTATTCGTCACTCTGAAGACTAACAGCAGAGCACGAAAGTACATGAAGGCATAGTGATTTTCAAACTTTTTTCTGAAGGCTTCTGAAGTCTCAAGACTTAAGCTGTAGCAAAACTGCATGTGCTGTGCTTTTCATGCAGCTTTGTGATATCCACTAACCCCACTCCCTGCCAACCCAGTTCCCCCTTACTTGCCTCTTTGTGATAATGCTGAGAGTCCTTTCCCATGTTGCTCATCTTCTTTCCTGGCAAGCTCTGCCTCTGTAATTAGATGTCAGATGTTTATTTGTGAGATCCCAGTTTGATGCCATAGAACTGGAGAAAGTGCTAGCTAGTGAAAAAAGGAGAGGATTAGAGAAGAGCTCACTTACCAAGGCACTAACTGATGGTGTTATCATGGTGTTAACACAATGAACTGATTAGTTTAAACAGTGTAAATTCCACAAGGCACTTAATTTCCAACTGCTGTTTTGTGTTGCCTTGATTCAGTCACACAATACTTTCTTCATGGAGACTGTGCGGTGCTTAACTTGCAATCATGGCTTTCTTATTGTTACTAATTATAATAAATATATTGGAAAATAGAAAAATGTTAATGTTAATTCACAGCTTCTGTTTTCTTGGATGAATGATGTTGTCCTGCAGGGCTTCATTTCCTAATGAACTACATTATCTTTACAGAGATATTTAATGGAATCCAACTTTTAAAATTTATCACTGGTGCCTACAAAGGTGGCTTCAGTGGTAGAACAAGTTTAAAAGGTTCTTCCTTCCACTCAGAAGAATGGATCATTCCACTCATCTCATCTGCAGTGTTGCTTCAGAGGTGATTAAAGTAATGTAGTTGGTGGAGGTGGCAAACTGCAAAGCAGAATGGGCACCCGAGGCTGGGATGTAGCTGGCGCTGAAGCTTTTTGCACTTGTTAGGTGTCCCGTGCAGAAGTTGAAGCTTGCTATTTGGTGAAGAGGAGCATTTGACTGGGACACTGAACTGGAGTTCTGGGATTGTGGAATTCCTGCCTTATTCTGGGTTTCTGTGCAGCATTAACCAAGGCTTTTAGTCTCTATGCCTTGTTTTTCCAACTGTCTGATGAAGGTGGTTCTTCTCTTGCATGTTTATTTGTGTAGTCTATTTATGCTACATTTTTGTATCTGGAAACGTCTTATTAATTGTGAATGCAGTGCCTATGGCACTGAGGCAGTACTGAATCAGGTCTTATTTGCCTACAGAGTTTATCAAAGCAGCAAACTAGAATTCATCCAATCAGACCTCATTCTTGGTTTGTTTTTCTTTCTGAAAGATCAAATTTAACTGCCATGAAAGTAATATACTATGTTACTCTATATTTAGTTTACAAAATGTTTTCCTTTGGTGGCTTTCAGTGTATAAAGGACAAAGGCACTAGTATACATATTTTACAGATTGGTAATCTGAGCTAGTAAGGAATACAGAATCTGCCAGGATCATTTCACTGGTTAATAGTGCAACAGAAAGTAAAATTCACTTCTGAGTGTAAGCACAGCTCTTAAGCAGAGAAAATGCACTATTTAAAATTTGTGAATATACATTGGAATAACTTACTTGTTACATTTGACCCTGAAAGTGATGTATCAAATGTTACTAAATGGGTAAAAAGTGGGTCCCTGGACCAAAGGGGAATTGAGGTGTCAAGAGTGGCCTCTGTGCTCCTCTTGCAGTGGTGAACAGCACCATACTGCAAGTTAACGTGAGCGTTAGAACTGAAGTAGACCCAGCTGCAGTTTGCTCTGACCCTGACTCGAGACTCCAGTGAAACAGAGGTCAAGACCAAACTGCCAGCACAGATCTGATTAACCCTAAATCTGTGCAGTGCTCCTTTGCACCTCCATTATTTCTAGTATGTACTGACTTTTAGCCATTTCTCTTATTTTTTGGACCTTTTTCAGAGGCTGTGTTAAGATGTATTTTCACTGTTTTTTCGCTGTAAGGAAGATTCTGAGTTTATAATATTATGCAGAGTGGCACTACATGCTGACACTTCTAAATGTGGTAGCTTTCAGAGATGGGAGCTTGTCATCTAGGTCTACGTCGTGGCTTTTATTGCCTTTTAAAAAAAGCTCAGACTGTGTGGAATATTGTACTGTAGTGCTGTCTTTAAGGCCCTGTACATTATAATATTAAAAAAAAAAAAAGTATGTTGCTTTTTTCATGGTGCATCATGGCATGTGAGGCTGGGTTTTAAAAGTAGCATCTTTTAATCTGTCGTAATGATGATTCTGCATGTGGTGAGGATCATTTAGTTCTCTGGAAATGCTCAAACTGCTTTACTGAGCCACACTCCAGACCTCAATATTTGCTAATGATGAATTAGTCTAACAATTGGCATAGGATGCTGTTCAGGGAATCAAGAATGCATTTGTGGTCAGCTGTGGCTCTTGTCTGGTGACACAGCTCTGGCTGTAAAGCAGAGCTAGTGTGCCAGGTTGAGAATTCACCTGCATCTGGATGGTAAAGTTATTTGTGCTCCAGTACATGAGGGTTTGACGCACTTTGAGGTTTGCTGTGAGCAATGCATCTTGGCGAATGAGCAGCAATGCGTTGGCTCACAGACCTGTTTTACTGGGGTGAGTGAAAATCTGAGAGTTCTCTTGTCAAAGCATTAAATCCTAGTCCTCAGGCATATGAGCAAAGGGAGTATGGGGCAATCTTTTGACATAGTTCTTTTCATGGTGTTCTTTGCCTCTGCCAGGTAGATAAGTGCGACAATATCCTGCAAATAAACTCATTTTTTAAGAACTTTCTGATACTCAAAGGATTTTTGTAATTCCATGATGGATTTTCCTCATTTGCATTTTTGGGAAAGCTGCTGTGTGCTTCCTTTGTGTTTCATAAGTGGTGACTGGGTTTATGCTGCTAGGGAGTAAATGGCAGAAAATCTCCTTACCAGACTCGAGTCAAGACATGGCTCTGTTATGAAGTCAGCTATAACTCCCCTAGGCAAAAGCAACGTGACGCATCTGTCCCACTGCCAGAATGATCTATATGACATGGTGTTGAATACAGAGACATCGTTTAGATCTGTCCCGTGAACTTGTGAGTCTCTGGTCTTAGTTACAGCAGTACTTGGGCAGCAGTGGGTGAGGACATGGAGTGAGGCAGATAGAAGGGAACAAATGTAAAATATAGAAAATTCACAAACTTACACAGTTAATGTTTTTAGTGAGTGCATCGCTTTTTTGTGTTGACCTCCTGCTGTTCTCACTGTTCTTTCTCTGCACGCTTGATATTTTTTTCCCATCTGTCCATTTCTCCTTGGCTGTAGTGATGCAACAGAGGTACTGGCTCCCAAGTCTTCATCTTCTGAGAGCTTGTATTAAAGCAGCCTCATTGCTCCATTCCTCCCTAGCAGTATGTGTGTTCATGTTTCTTTCTTGTCTCCCCATTTTCTCTATGTTACATGTAGATATATATATATTTGTACAGTAGTGTGCTACCTGTGATCTGAGCAGAAATACTGCATACACAAAGTATGAAATAGAGTCAGTAGTGATCCATACATATATATATGTAAGTATAAAAAAATATATGTATGCTGGATATATATGTTGGATGTCTGCTACCATTCACTGTACAAGATTCTTTGTATGTTGTTTTTATGATGTGAAATAACACATTCTTCATTGCAACTGGCCGTTCAAACTCTGTAAGAAAACCTTCTTAAGAAAAAAATACCAATGTTTTCTTTATGAAATTCTGTTAGGATCAGCTGTGCTTTGAAATGTTAAAAACTGTCATTTCTTTTGAATGTTTTCCTCAGGAGATATTTTGAGCATGTTAAAATAATATCTAGACAGAAAAAGTAGCAAGAATAGCATCTGCTATACTTGGAGGGTCTGAGAACATGGGTCTGAGTCCATCCACTGCAGGTCACTGCCTTTCCCCTCTGACATGCAGGCTGCAATGTGAAAAGTTCATGGTACAGACTACTGCTGGAGGAGGGGAGGAAGCAAATGTTGTTGTTAATGGTTTACTGTTTTCTTTTAGATGAACCCTTGGAAATTTGTACCAAAATAGCCCCCAGAACAGATGACTTTGCAATTAATACAATCTTTTTGCCCCTCAGTGCATTCTCTGTGTGTGTAACTCAGTTCTCATCACCTCTGCAAATACCTTATGATGTAGCCTTTGGATTTTAATATCCTTAGCAACAAACTATATTTTTTTCCCTAAAATATAATTTTCTCTCTTAGTGCATAGGTTAGACTCAAGAGTAGGATTTGCTTTGTCTGTGCTACTAACATATGCCCAGTACATGGAGCAGATTGAGCATTCACATCACTGGACATTAAAAACCCCTACATTTGCTGCTCAGATTCAGAGCTCTCACAGGACGTGATAATGGTTTTAATGTATGTGAAAGCTGCAGCAGGGTAGTAGGGAGCTATTTGTTCTATTTGTTCTCTGTGCTCTTGCTGGATAGGGCAAGAGGTGCTGGCCTTAAAATTGCAGCAAGAAAGATTCAGATTAGGCTTTTAGGAAAAACTTTCCAAAGGCAAAAACAGTAAAGGGCTGAGATAGTTCATGTGCAGAGACCATACATTTTTTGAATTCTTTAGCAGATTAGATAAATATCTGTCAGAGATCAAGTATTGATTCGTATCTTGAATGTTTTCCTTTCAAAAGCAACAAATTATAGCTTTGTGTGCAGAAGAGCTCAGCTGGCAATAAGTGATGTTTAAGTAAGCTGGCAGGAAACCAGCCCTGATTGTGCCTAGTACATCAAGAGAGTCAGGGTTGTTCAGCCTGGAGAAGGCTCCAGGGAGACTTTTTTGCTGCTTTTCAGTACTTAAAAGGGGCCTATAAGAAAGATGGGGACAGATGTTTTAGCAGGCCCTGTTGTGACAGGACAAGGGGTGACAGTTTCAAACTAAAAGAGGAGAGAGTGAGGTTAGACATGCAGAAGAAATTTTTTACGCTGAGGGTGGTGAGAGCCTGGCCCGGGTTGCCCAGAGAGGTGGTGGATGCCCCATCCCTGGCGGCATCCCAGGGCAGGCTGGACGGGGCTCTGAGCAACCTGAGCTGGGTGAAGATGTCCCTGCTCATGGCAGGGGTGGCACTGGGGGAGCTTTGAAGGTCCTTTCCAACTCAAACTATGGTATGATCTGGAGCAGCTGAAGGAAGGATTGGGTTTATACTATGGCACAATGCAAGAACTTGATTCCCAGCCTGTACCTGCCAACATGGTTGCATGCAAGTGGTGTGATGGCAGGAGAGTCTGGCTTGGACCTGTGCTGAAGCACAAGGTTTTGCCCAGCAGCAATAAAGGATGTAAAGTGACCGTAATTCCAGTCTTGAGGTATACTTTCAAAATAATAAGCAACCATGATTAGTTTAACTCTTACTTTATTATTTTGGAATTTATTTGTTGTTGGTTTTCCCTTTTCATTATCAAAGGAAGATGCTTTGTATGAAAGATGGTTTTTGTTATTTATTAAAATGGAGAGGGTAAAAGGAGTCAGTAAATGTGAAGGACAATTTCATTTCTCCAAGTTTTACCCCAGTATTGCTTTTTCAACAAGCCTTACTTTCCGTATCTAGCTGCAGGTGTAAACTAGCCAGCAATTCCCACAGGGTGGCTGTGTAAAGGAAGCCAAATTCCAGTCCTGGTCCACAGTCTTTCCATGCAAGTCTACGGTCTTTTGGGGACATGTTGAAGCCACCACAGTGTCCATGTATGAGCTGAAGTGAGGGTTTGCTGGAATACTGACCACAGAATCAGAAAAATGTTCATTTACTTGTTTGCTAGCATGATTTAGTGCTCAGGCACTTAACAACAGCAGGTAAACCAAAAGCTGGCCAGAAAGAGTTGAAGGATGTTTCTATCTGTTTTAACAGAAAGTTGTACAGTAGGGAGAAGTACAGAACAAAAGGAATACAAACACAGTTTTAGCGACTGCTCTTTGATATTCTTCTCAAAGCCGAGCTCTAAGAATGATGCGGTTACATGAGAACTTGTGGCTTCTTGAAAATCTGTGTGTCTGGAGGCTGAAAATCTATAAAGAAAATAGAAAGAATGGCAAATGTTGCTTGTATAATGTGAGATTATTTTTAGGCTTGTTCTCATTACATTTTAGGGAACCTGCCCCTTTGTATTTTGAGTCCTTGAATATGCTGAGCATTTTGAAGATTGTTATAAAAGTGAATGTGCTTAATAGCAATGGATTTTGAAATAGCAAATGTTGGTTTTGAGTCAGAAGATGCATTACTGGCAAAGTGAATCGTATATTTCTACTAAGCTACACAGTGTGGGGAGTCCCATTTCAGCAAGGACTGTGTATATCTGGCATATAAAGAAAGGCACACTTAAAATAGCTTAGTGGGGAGAGGAGGCCAAAGGTATTCCTTCATTTCTTAAAGGAGACTACAGCCCCTCTGAGCAGATTCATGGGTTAATCAGGAATTCAGGGTTTAGGCCATTCATTACAGGTTTAAAACCAACTGTCTTCCTTTCTCCACTTGTCATGCACACGGCTGCTCAGTTAGACATTGGCATGGTAAGTGCATGCGTACTTCCCTCTTACAGCCTCTGAAGTTGTGCTGTACATTGTGGCAGAACGATTCCCAGATCAAGACCTTTAGGAAATAGCATTGAACTCAGAGGGCTGACCTAAAATGAAACCCCGAGCTACGGAAAAGCTTGTTCACTTGCTTAAAAGTGTCTGATAGGCTGCAGTATTTCCCACCCCACTTCTCTGATTGATTCTCTCTCGCAGGCAGGAATGGCATCTCCTGAAAATCCCGAGCAGTTGATCATTGCCCTGGAGCCTGAGGCTGCCTCCATCTACTGCCGAAAGCTCCGCCTGCACCAGATGATAGACCTGAGCAGTAGAGCACCTGTCAATGGTTACAGCCCAAGTGACACCATTGGAACTGGATTTACACAGGGTACTTCTATTGACTTAGTTCTTTAGATTCTTGTGCCTAGGTTTGCTTTGTCCATGAGGGCTGTTTTCTTACCATTTCTTGTTGTCTTTGCTCTCTTGAAATGTTTCAAGCCAACATCAGTTTGTTTTTATAAACTGTTTTGCTGGTTACTGTAATTAGACTGGTTTAGGCATTGATCCAGCAGACATGTTTGCACACACTTGAATTGTAGCACACAGGTAGCTCTGTTGCCTTGCCTTGTCATTAAGAGTGTTTTAGGAGAGGTGTAGTATTTTCACAGCAGTGTTTCTCTGGCTTAATTAAAATCAGTGCTTCATGTTGGATCATTTTTTAAATTTAATTTGTTGGAAACAATTATGTGTTTAATTAGCTACATAACTGAAGCAATGTTAAATAACTGGATCTGCAATGAGACTTTTAGTCTGAGGCATTCCAGAGTTTTGGCAAATGCTTTTTGATGCCATCTTTATGAAATATAATCAATTATTTTCAGTACTCAAGGGAATACAAAGTACTGAAATACAGCGATGAATTTACTTATAGAAAAGCAACTAGATACAGCACTTCTGATTTTTTGACCTAGAATCTGTTGCTAGTATCAGTGTTTGAAGACTGACTTACAATAAGGGACAGAGATCGGACCACAGTGTAAGTCACTTGCCAAAAGATTCTTCATTACCGAAGATTTTTGAGCTTGGTATGCTGCCTGAGAATAGAGGAAGATAGGGAAACAAAATAGGAAAACAAAGGAGTAAGGTGTGATTGCTACATGATGGATCAGATTTCCAGCCTGTGTGAATTGTAGCAGTTGCACTGATATCGGTGGTAGTGTGTCAGTCTCTCCCAGAAGGAATTTTTCAGAAGAATTTGTATTTTATCACATTTACTAGGTCAAAACAGTACAGGCAAATGGGAGATTAAGCTAGTAAAGCTATTTCTGTACTTACCAGAGGGTATTTTTTTTGGTTAGACAGAGTCACTACATCA
This sequence comes from Streptopelia decaocto, assembly GCF_964273445.1. Lineage (NCBI taxonomy): Eukaryota > Metazoa > Chordata > Aves > Columbiformes > Columbidae > Streptopelia > Streptopelia decaocto. The sequence goes on along the minus strand of NC_138659.1, from coordinate 65,076,580 downwards.
TTCTCTCAAATCCATGCCTCTCCTAGCCAGCACTTGTCAGATGTGTTCAGTGTTATGGAGGCCCATGCAGAGCACAGGACACACAATCCCTTTACAGGACATAGTGCCTTCAGGGCCCTTTTGCCATCTGTCCCCCTTGTTCATGTCCTGAACCCATTCCAGTTCTATGCGATTTTATATGAACTTGCTTTCAGGCTACACAGGGATTTGCTGCTGGGAAAATAATAAAAGAAAAGAGTTTCTCTGTTCAGCTAAGGTTTTGAAGCTGGGCAGAACTGGCAGATCATGGATTTCTGCTGACGGGCTTATACTTTGGCAAGGGGGTACCGTTCTCCTTCTTGTCTTTGTATAATAAAAGCTATAGGCGATGAGAAAGGTTTCATGTCAAAATTAATGAAAACAAAGTTTGGAGTGAATTAATTTGGGCTTCAAATTAAAATTTCATAAAGGCATGGCAGGCACCCAAGACAAGCTGAGAACAGATTAAGGAGAAAAACCCTTTAAATATAAACAGAGAGAAGTGCTCCAAGGACCATGTTGTTGCTGTGAAGTCAAACCAAAAATGTTACTGTTCATAGCAGCCAGGATAACATTACTTCAGTTGTAGTTAAAGGCAGGGTCTTGTGTTCACTTCTGGCCCACAGGAGTGAATGACAGGACTCCCATTGACTTCTATGGGCTCTGTGTCAGGCCCTTGCTTAGACCTAGTGCTTTTTCTACCCTTGAATGCTTCATCGATTAAGCTCTTGCTGTGTTCTGCTAAGTCAGCACAGCAAGGCTGACACAGCTTGGCTGCATCATGGGGTCTTCACAGGGAGGATATGGGTGCCAGGGGATGCTGGTCTTTTTCCAGTAATGGGCACTGTAGAAACAAGAAGGAAAAGGCATTCAGTGATTTGCGTGCTGGTGCTTTCAGAAGGAATAATATTTTAATACAGGATCCCTCTCTTCCTCTGTAGTGTTTTACAGAAGTGCCTTTGACGGTGAGTGAAGGTTACACAGGGAATGTAGGGGTTGATTAAGAAGCTTAAAAGCAAAGGCTCTCACTACTCTGTTTTATTTTCATGGACAGTTCTGCATCTTTTAAATGTATAAGTAACAATTAAGTCTTATAAGTTAACTTATTGTTATCATATTATAGCTAGGTTATGCTTAATGTTTTGTTGGTGTATATTTGAAATATTATGTGCGCCTGCCTTGGTGATCATTGTGACCTTAAGAATTTGTAAATCTGTGAAGCAAAGATTTTGGCTGCTTGTTTTGAGACAGACTGGTGTCCTGAAAGGCTCAAGAGACGTCTTGACCTGAGCACCCAGAATCAGTAGGGGCTTTTGGAGATGTGGGGATTGTCTCCCTGGTCCTGGGGCTGCCGCCTGGTTTTTATTGAAGTGCTGGTTGGTTCCAGGTGGTGCTTTAAAAAACAGAAAATATAAAAAGAAAGGAATAAGACCTGTTTGTAGCTTTCATGTTAGGTTATTGGTTTTAATCCAGTTACTATCAAGGAAGATTAATGTGGCTGAAAAACATATCAGTCTACTTGCTCTTGTTTTCTGCAGCTGATGATACCACCTTCATGCTTTCTTAAACTCTGTCATTTTTACTCTTTCAATGACTAGCTAAGGAACTCGTCCGTCGTAATCGACAGAGTCGTACCTTCATGGTGGAAAATGTCATAGGAGAGATCTGGTCCGAACTGGAGGAAGGTAGCGTCCTTTCTTGAATAAACTTTGCTCTCACTGTTTTTTTATTGTAGGTGAGCATTGTGTTTCTTACAAATATGCTGTGCACTGTGTTGTTCTCAGAGTGATTATAAATAGGAAAAGAAAAAAAATGCAAGTTGATGTGCTGCTCTTAGTTATTGCAATTCTGTATGCTCTAGCAAAAGGCGGTTTATTAAGGAGATGATAGAGAGGAATCCAGCTTTTAAAATGCAACCAGAATATTTTCCTCTGAATAGACCTTATGAATATGTTATCGTATTAATTTGGTAACCCACTAGAATGTACACCAGCAGCATGAATGATTCCACTGATCTACTTTTCATACAGGCTACATGAATAGCTTTTGACATCTGAATTTCATGTTATCAATTATCACATTATAATTATTAATAAAGATCAAGTCTTCAGGGTAGACATTCATGACTTTCTGTAAGTCATTCTCTCTAATGGTGATAATGCCTCTGAGAAGCTTTCATTGCAATATGCTGTTGTGGTAATGCTGATGTAAATATAATTTACCTCTTCCTTTGGCAAACTAGGAGACCGTTACATCGTTGTTGACAGTGGAGGAGGCACAGTGGATATAACTGTCCATCAGATCAGGCTCCCTGAAGGACATCTTAAGGAGCTATACAAGGCAACAGGTAATGTCACTTTCACTCTTTGCTTTATTTATGCAATATTTTGGCTTGTCCTGAAGGAAATGTATACCTTTATTATTCCCCATATTTCCCTAACAGTTCTTCCTGAAACAAGACCAGCATTCCAAATTAATATAACCTAGGTGTGCATCAGCAGACATGGGTAAATCACTTAATGCTTCTGGTGCTTTTGTATGGTAAACCTCATGCTGGGAGGGTAAGAAACTGCTTTCTCCTGTGTTATTCATTCCCATTCAGGCCATGACCTCCTGCCATGGTCCCGGTCTGACTTCTACTAATAGAGTTGTCATCTTCCTCCTTTGAGAGGTCTCCTGTGTATTGCTGCTCTGTTCAGCATCCAGAGATGTACTGTGAGAGTAGCTGAGTGTCACAACAAGATCCTTGTGAAGTGACTGTTGGCAGAAGTTTACCTAGATTTAAGGGGAATCTTATGTATTCCACTAATTTCACAGGAGGTGTAACAAAGAGGGCCTATCATCCCCTGGGAAAAAATGCACAATAATTGGTTTGCAACAAAGATACCACTCACGGAGCTGCACTTTGTATTTGCTTCCTGAACTCAATTCCCTTTGGCTTTGTCCTATGGCTAAGCTGTTAAGCACCCAACTCAGCCTATTATGTGTTGCTGTGTCTCTATATTAAGTTATTCTTCATCTATATAGTTCATCACTGAGCCTTCTCAGTCTTGGTGGCTATAGGATTACAGTGGCCATGAGGGTATAGGAATAAAAGTGAGACAAAGGTAAGATTGTGTTCTGTATTAGACCAACTGCTATATTTAGAAAAGATACCTCTTTCTGTAGACCTTCTACTATAGTAATCCTAGTAGTGTCAATCTGATGTGTATTGGGTCAACTTGAAATCTAGTAAACAGTTCAGAATATTAAAGCTGTGTTTTGTTTGTAATACAGGTGGACCATATGGTTCTCTAGGTGTGGACTATGAATTTGAAAAGCTCCTGTGTAAAATATTTGGAGAAGATTTTATTGAACAATTTAAAATCAAGCGTCCTGCTGCCTGGGTAGATCTGATGATAGCATTTGAATCACGTAAACGGGCAGCAGCTCCAGATAGGACCAATCCTCTAAACATCACCCTGCCTTTCTCCTTCATTGACTATTACAAGAAGTTTCGAGGCCACAGTGTAGAACATGCCTTGAGGAAAAGCAAGTGAGTAGACAATTGAACCCAAATGGATGCTGAATTAACTACTGATAGCAAAGACAAAGAATTAAAATTAATTAAATGTAGACAGAAAGATAATTATGTAAAAATGTAATATAGGGATGAGAAAATGGGATTGCCTGAAGTGCAGTTTCCAGAATGAAGAGTTCTGATTAATCTCTAGCAAAAGCTTTTCTATACAAGATTTGCACCCTCCTGTGCTTTCTATTACTTTTGTTAGGCCACCACTGCGTTGGTTTCTGGAGTTTTACCATATATTTTAAGTCCCTTGCATGTTAATTAGGAAGGTTAGATCAAATACAAAATTTGATGTTTAAAAGTAAGTTACCTGGAACCTTATTTTTTATAGACCTGGGCCCTGGAACAAATCCAGGATGTTAAGTGAGCTGTGTAACTGTATTCATGGCTTCAGGAAACTTATTAACAATAGAAAGTAATGGGTGAAAGCATATACTACTACATAGAGCTGTGCAAAGGGAAAGCATTATTTTGAAGTGATGGCAGGCTTTCTTCTAGTATTTTACCAGTTAAATAATTTGCTTGATAGGCGGGGAGACATAATCCCCCTCAGAGATTTTAATTCATGATAGTCTGTATCAAGAAGTCACCCTAAATAACAAGATCACAGGCTGCTATAGAAAAGGAAGAGAGGAGAAAGTAGAAGTGGGCTTATTGCACCTTTTGAAACCATATACTACAAGAGACCTGGAGATTAATGGCATCTAAGAGAATGAACAAGAGAGCCTGCAAATCTGGGGCAGAATGCTTGGGACCTGGGTGCAGAAGATGTGATATCTAGTACCTGTACTTTGGGTTCATTCTACATTTTTTTTAATCCTGTGAATGTTGAATGTAGCATGCAGGCTGAAATTTCTGCATCTCTTCCTAAAGTTATTGGTAAATGCACTTTTAAGCCTAAATGACATGGAATCTAGCTCAAAGTCACTTCCTAAATGAGCCTGAGGTTCTGAAATAATTAAAAATTTCTAGAAATAGTCCCCTTCACAAGATCATCTTCTTATTAATAGTCTTAATGGTGAATCTTAGAGGGAATGCTAAATGTTCCCTTCAAATAAAATTAAATTAATTGGATAATGGGATAGAAAGAATATAAAGGTAATGTCTAATGTGCATGAATAAAAAGGAGATTACTGAGCTGTATGGATGTGTATCACTGATGGAATAACATAATGCCTGTATTCACTTAACAAATGTTATGCCTCATTAAAAATGCTCTGCTCCCTTTTGCCTCCTGAGGCTTCCCATCCTTGCTTGTTTTCCTTGTGTGTTTCCAGTGGCTTTGGCCTTCTGCTGCTATAATCTAAATGTTGCCCTTCTGGGGATGAACCAGTGCTGTTTCAGATGAGCGGGCACTGGATTGACTGCCAGCTGTTGCAGGAAGCAGCTGAACATTGGTAATGCTACAGAAGGCAATCAGGCAAAGAAAACAACAATTATACAAGCAAAAATAACAATTCTCCTTTGAAATATTACATTGCTGCAGTTGGTATGGGGTTAGAGTGAGGTGAGGCACTTTTTTCCATGCAAAATGCATGCAGATTCTGTAAACTCATTCATTTATTTATTTAGTGTGTCTTCTGAGTGCTTGGCTGTTTCTTACATCTCGACAATAATGTTTTAATGTCCTTCTTAACTGTTCTTTTCCAGTGTGGACTTTGTGAAGTGGTCCTCCCAGGGAATGCTGAGGATGAGCCCAGATGCAATGAATGCTCTTTTCAAACCTACAATTGACCAAATCGTTCAGCACCTCAGTATGTATCTGCATGTAATTTCACTTTATGGCTGAGCTAAAACTGAAGCTTTGCTTACCTGTTTCAAACCAGTAACTGGAATTAAAGTCAAACACCCCCCTGGTACCCACAAAACATGGGCAAGGAATTTAGTTCACTTTAACCTGTATTCCTACCTATTATAAAGTTACATTTGTTCATGGCTGTCCAAATCACTGACATCTCTAAACTACAAATAATAAATGATGCATCTTGGTAAAAGTACTTCCAGGCATGATTTAAAAGCACTGAATTTATTTATCCAGTAACTGGAAGTGACATAGGTTTATTGGGAAATTTATTATTTAAAGTCTTCCTTGTGGAAGACTGGATTAGTATCAAGTATAATGTATGTACAAAGGAAAGTATTGCTGTGCTACATGTTAAAAAGCACTAATTGAATTTTATTTGGAGTGGAGTATCCAGGTTTACTGAATATATATGAAGGATTATTAGATAAATTTGAGAGGTCACAACTTAGCTAGTACAGAACAGTCTATATCTGAGCAAGGAGGTAGAAGTCTAGAATCAGTTGAAATAAGGGTGAGCTTACAACTGAACTGTATGATTTTCTTGAAAGTAGGGGATGTGGGCTTAAGCTAAGAAGGAACATCTGTAAAAATGTAAGGAGGTATTATTTTGCAGATGGTACATATTGTGGTTAAGATGTTAGGATCAGAAATAATAAGTGAATTTAAAACGTGGTGACTTATCTGGAATGCAATGAAGGGTATATGAATTGGTTAGGTTTGGGAATATCTCAGTGGTACTCCAAGTGGCAAGATGATCTCAATTTCCTTACCACCCATAATGCGACTGGCAGGATTTCTTTGCAATAAATTTGTGTCTCCCTTTACTGGTAGAAGCTAAATAAAAATTCTGTTTTAAATGCCACTTCAGAAATGTTGTATTCTGTGAGGTAAGTTTCCATTCACAGTGAAACCGAGTATAGAAGAGGCTGCAGAAATGAAACTGGCATATGTGGCTGTGTGGGCATAGATGTGACAGTTTCAGATCTTGTGCATGTGCATGGGACATTCAGTGCACTCAGACATTAGGAGTTTCACCTGCATTTCCTTGTCACATTCCCTATTGAATGGGCTCTGTTTCTGTTTAGGTGATGTGTTTGATAAGCCAGAAGTGACCAATGTCAAGTTTCTCTTCCTGGTGGGTGGCTTCGCTGAATCCCCCTTACTCCAACAAGCTGTCCAGAGTGCTTTTGGTTCAAGATGTCGGGTCATCATTCCTCAGGATGTGGGGCTCACTATCCTCAAAGGAGCGGTTCTCTTTGGTCTAGACCCTGCTGTCATCAAAGTGCGGCGCTCACCTCTCACCTATGGTGTGGGTGTGCTCAATCGCTTTGTGGAAGGGAAGCATCCACCAGAGAAGCTGCTAATCAAAGATGGTACACGCTGGTGCACTGATGTCTTCGACAAATTTATCTCAGCCGACCAATCTGTAGCCCTTGGAGAAACTGTGACACGCAGTTACACACCTGCCAAACCTTCTCAGTTAGTAATAGTGATCAATATCTATAGCTCAGAACAAGATAATGTCAGCTTCATCACTGAATCTGGAGTGAAAAAGTGTGGCACCCTTCGCTTGGATCTCACGGGAACTGATGCTTCCGTGCCAAACCGGCGAGAGATCAAAACAGTTATGCAGTTTGGGGACACTGAAATCAAAGCCATGGCCATTGATGTTGCCACCTCTAAAAGTGTCAAAGTCGGTATTGATTTCTTAAACTACTAGCAGCCCATTTTCCCCACCACAGCCTGTTTGTGAGACTGATCTTCCACTGTTCCGTTTTTTGACTTTCACATATGGTGTAATCAACTTGAATTTCAGCAGGCTATGTGAGAACAGCTAGTAAGGTGGGGTATGTCATGTGTGTGCCCTTTGATGACCAAAGACTGGATTTTGAAAGACCCTTAAAAAGTTTTGGGAGCAGAAGTTCCAGAGGTAGTAGAAGTTCCCAAGTTACTCAAGCATGCTTAAAGATCTACCTTTATTAAATAAATACTGATTATTGTTGGATCTTGAAGATTAGTTAAAAAGATAAAAAATCATAATCTCTTTACATTGTTTTTGTTCTTCTTCCTCTTCTTCCCAAGAAAAACTCTCTAACCTATGTGGTTGTTTTAGCAGATGTATCAGTGGAGTATCTGTTTAAACAGCACCATCCTCTGGCAATGGGAAAAAATGAGTCTACAGTATTCTTTTGTATGTTTGATTTTGCCCTGTGCTTTCAAAATTTTAAGTGCTGAAAATCAATGACTTAAAGAAAGGGGAACCAAGTTTCTTAAATTCTGACATACCACTGAAAAGAAAATCCTCAGAAATCCTTAAAATTAGATTTAGGAAAAATATGTATTTTAGGAGCCTAATATTGATTGTTCCAGGTTGAAAACAAGGCTTTTATTGTCAAAACTCTTAGAACTGGCAGTTGGATTAAATAGCTAGCATTGCCTTTATTATACTTTGGAATATTATTAAGAAAAAAGCTATTTCCCTTTTTGGGTCTTCTAAACTTATTGTTATTATTCTCCGTTTGAAATTATAGAATCACAGGATAGTTGAGTTTGGAGAGGACATCCATTGACTGTCTGGTCCAACTGCTCAGCTCTAAGCAGTCAACTAGAGCAGGATTCTCTGTATGGTTTTGAATATCTCAAAAAATGAAGATGCCTAAACTTCTCTGGGCAACCTGTTCCAGTATTTGACAACCCTTACTGAAAAAAAAAAAAAAAGTTTTTTGTTATGTTTAAAAGGGATTGAGTTTTAATTTGTGCCCATTGCCTCTTGTTCCTTTACTGGGCCCATCTTCTTGACTGTGTTTTATCAGGCATTCATACACATTCTAGCATGCCCCGAGCCTTTTGGAGGCTGAACAGTCTCAGCTCTCTCCTCCTCTCCTCATGCGACAGATACTCCAGTCCCTTAGTCATCCTCCTGACCCTTTGCTGGACTCAGTCCAGCATGTCCGTGTCTCTGTTGTACTGAGAAGCACAGAACTGGACCCAGTACTCCAGATGTGGTCTCACCAAGGCTGATAGAAGGGGAATAATCACTTTCTTTGACCTGCTGGCAATGCTCTTCCTAGTGCACCCCAGGAGGCTATTCACGTTCTTTGTTGAAAGGGCATGTTGCTGGCTCACACTCAACTTTGTGTCTACCGAGATCCTGAGGTGTTTTTCCACCAACCTGCTTCCCAGCCAGTTGGCCCACAGCATGTACTGGTACACAGGGTCGTTCCTTTCCAGGTTCAGGACTTTGCACTTCCCCCTTTGTTGAACTTTGAGGTTCCTGCCTGCACATTTCTCCAGCCTGTTGAGGTCCCTCTGACCCATCTGGTTTATCAAGCACTTCTCAAGTGATTACATTTCATTTCTTGTTAATCCTTGTGTTAAGATTTGGAAGTACGATTAGATAATGGCTGTCCAGGAAGATTTAAACAACTTAAAAGAGAGAAAATGTCCAGATCAAAAGTACCATAATATATTTAGAGTAACAAACATTCTAATTGTGTAAAATATATTTCTGGGCTGAGTTGAATGGCCAGTGAAGTGGAAGGCAGAAATCAAGAGAATGAAACTACAAATAGCATTAAATAAAGCATTCCTTACACGGCTATGAGCACAGAATTGTAACGCAGGTGAAATGCAATGATGGTCATGGTAGCATTATTTTTTCTAAATACTAACTTTCTGGAAATGTCTTCCTAAGCATGTTCACCTGGAAGATATCTTCTGCAACCAAAACAGTTTTTATTTTGCAAAATGCTACAAGTGGATAATTTCTGAAACCTGCAGTCTGTATCTGCCGTGAATTGACAACTTCAGAGGCAAATCCAAATCCCACTCCATACTGGCAGACTGATATTAATCTGTAGAATCACCCTAAGATGCTGATACTTTCAGAACATCTATGCATAGATGCCTGGTTACCTGCTGGAATTAATTTCATTTTGAAACTTTGCAACGTTAATTGTTAAACTAAACCTTCCTTTCTTTAAAAAAAAAAAAAAAAGTTGAGCAAGAGTTAAGTCCATTACTGGGACTTTTCGAAAAATGAAAGCTTATCAATTATTTCACTAATTTACATTCCAATCCTGTGTTTAAGCATTCTGTGTTTAGCCTGGAGTTCTCCCACAGGAAAGAGCTGCAGAACTCATCTACTGCATTTTGCCATTGCGTTTTCCGTGTCTTCTGCAGGATTCCCTGGTTGAATGTGAAATCTATTCTGCATTCAGCTTTAAAAAGAAAAAAGACTATGGAGAATGCTAGTCACAGTATCTGGCTGGAGACTTTCTGTAATTACAAAGTGTGCTTGCTGGCATTCAGTTTCCTGCTGCCTGCTAAATGCTTTAAAAGCTAAATACTGGGATTTTTTGTGTGTTGTTTTCCATGGTTTACAAACAAGAGAAACTTTAAGATGAGTTATGAACAACATAATTTTATGTATATACAATATTTAAATATTGTACAGACTCTTTCTTTCTACAGTGCTATTTTCTTGTATAAAAATGCTCTTTGCCTCTGTTGATTTCATTCAGCTCTTAATTTTAAATAACATAGTTTCTCAATCAGCTTCTGTAATTATAGGCTTTTAAAGATAGTAAGATACGAAATGTAAAAGGCTGATCTTATAATAATAGGAAAGAAATGTTGGTGTGTCAGAATACAACATCCTTCCTGCAATGTAAGTCATAACCAGTTAAGCATATTACACAGATGCTCTAGTATGTTGCTGGGATTTTAATTTCTTTGTTTCAGATGGTGACCATTCCATCTCCAACAGTTCATAATAATGGATGAATCCTCCTGTAAAACCAAGCTAAAATTTTGACTGTATGATCTGGAGATACAGCTTTGCTAGGTTTTGGAGTTTTATTAAGGATCTTCCTAGTTTAAAATAAACACAAAACTACTTTCTAAAGCCAGGCAACACTGATTTATAGTGGCTGCAGGTAAGACCCCATCTCTATCTACCACTACCACTTCAAAATTCATAAAGAAAAGTAGGCTTTGATGTCTTTGCATGCTGCGTTAAACTGAATGGGTCCAATTCTGCACAGATTTGTTTCTGATGGCCTTAACACAGAATTTCATCTAATAAATGGCTGCAACTTCCCCCTCTTCCCACAAAAGAGGCAAACTGCAAGATCAGGTGGCCCATGATTTTTTGAACCGTTTTTAGCTTGTCTGTGGGGAATGCTGAGGGTAGTTTCTGCATCTCTTCCAAAGCGTAGTTACCTGCACAGTAGTGATTCTCTGCCCTTTCTTATTCCCCTTTTGTAAGATTTCATCTGGATCCAAGCAGAGGTTTGTTGCTGAAATGACCTTACTAGAAATGTAAAATATGAAGTTTGCATATTTTTGCACTTCCTCCTTCAGTCTGATGAAAGCACTATGAAGCTTATCTTTGCAGAGCACTGAACTACTAAATAAACTCTCAGCTGTCCTTGTTGCCCCTGTTAAATCTAAGAATTGGAAATTAGTTTGTCTCCATAAGGGATTAGAATAGTGAGTATTATGCTGTGATCTGTAGTCTATAAACCAGTTAAACAACTTTACATTGTAAGTGGCATGTGGATGCCCATTTTGATAAAGGATGTTAGGCTGTAAAAATAATATGAAATTTACTAGGAAATGAGTCATTTTTAGAATTGTAGTTCTGATATGTTTTCAGGAGACTCCCTAAAGAGCATTTTCTTGGTAGGGGTTTCAGATGACATTGTGCAAATTGATGCTGAAAAGACAAGGCCTGCTGTCCTTAGGAAAAACAGAAGATCTTGGCAGAAGTTTTTCTCTAAGCAGCAACTTGCAAGTTCAGGTCCAAGTTACTTAAATCTAGGCTGCAATTGTGGTAGAATGATTAATTGTGCTAGAATATGCTGAATGTGCAGTGATGGTTAGGACAGTTTACATTGGTATGGATATACCAATATTTATATACAGGAGTTTTAATGCATTATTATGAGAAGGCTAATTATATATTGCAGAGATGTAATCGCCAAGATAAGCTGCATATTTATGATACGAAGTGGCTTAAGCGGATTAATAGTATAAAAGTTGTTGGGCATAACGTCACAGTACTCACCTGCTTGAAATAATCTTCAACTATATTATAAAACCAACCATTGTGATCTTGTTCACCTCTGTGCAAGATAAATTCAGATTTCACTGATGTTTGGAGCTGTTCACAACTTGTTTGGATTGTATCTTGAGTGTTCTTGTGTCTTCAACCATGTCAAATAAAATAGAGTAAAACTAACTTTTCATTTTGGGTGTTACTACTTTTAAGAAAATGACTCTAAAAAGGAACCAAATTTATGCTGAAACTGAGAAAGGCCAAATGGTTACACTTGTGTTTCAGTACTGCTTCAAATGCATAACTGAGCAAAGTCACATCAACCAAATGTGCCACTTACCAGATTTCTTTAACCTTTTAGATGTGTGGACACCTAGAGACTTGGCCAGGGGCTTGCGGCCCCCTGTGCAGCGCAGACGGCTTTCTGACAAGAGGCTGCTGCATTTTTAGTTCACTTGTGCATTTCCTAGGGGAACTCCATATGTGTCCGAGGTAGAAGTCCACTTCTGGGGATTACTCAACTTCACCAACATTGGTATAGCTCTGAGTAGGGCATCTGTTGGAGTTAAGATCGAAAGACTGAGCAATACCAAAAGCAGATTAGGTATTTTCTGTAGTGAAGCTCTGAGAGAGCTAGGAAATCAAATATAAAAATTGATATATCAAAAAATGTCTCTTAGGCCTTGTCAATGGCTGATTTATTGCGAAAATTGTAGCATCAGGCCAACAAGCTAGCCAATAACCAGGTACATTTGCATGACCGTACATGTTTATTGTGTGTATCTAGATCTAGGAATGTTTAGTAAGGTCTTGCTGCACTGGAAAAAACTCTTATAACTGTTTGTGCGAGATTATATTTCTGTGCTAACCATTGCAGGTCACGTCCCTCTAAAATTTGGCAGTGTGTATGTGACCTACAATGCCTCTCAGATGCCAAAATTCAGAGGATGAACTGAGATGCATAGCAGCCACTACGCCCCAAGTATTTGCTGCAATGAAGATGTTTTACAAGTGCTTTATGACTATAATTATAAACACCATCCTAATAGGCTAGGTACTGTATTTAACATGTAATGAACTTGATTTCAGCTAAACATTCAATTAATGTTACTAGTACAATGGGAAATATAATTACAGTCTTCAGGGACACATTAAGAACCAAATTTTTCTTTCAATGTTCTAACACATTGCTCTGGTTTCTAGGGGAGTTTCATGTGTGTGAAGTTTGTATAAAACCTTCATTGGTTCTACTAAGATCACATAAATCCTTACTGAAATTTGCAGACGGTGTTTTCATGTTAATAGCCATGGAATAAAACAACTTATAAAACAATCTCTGAGACAGCACTGTCCAAATTCCCCTAAGAGGTTCTCTCAGTTTCCTAGGCAGCTCCATGAAGCATCACCCAGATATCTGTCTTAAGGAGAATGGATTCAGAGTCCCCTTAGTGCTGCCTGATTTTTCAAGGGATGCAGCTGGGGTAAATCGGTGAGAACTGCAGATGCTTTGTGTAACTGGGATTCAGGCCTGTTGTTTGCCAGTCTCATTAGGTAGTGATGGTGGAAAATGTACTTACTTACTTTTTTAGGAATAAATTCTGGTTTACTAGTTCTCATTCATCCTTGCTCTGTCCTAACGTTTTTGTGGTGGGACTGCCATAGAGTGACAACAAGGTGTTGGAGGGACAGAATTTTGTGGTTCTGTTCCTTCAAATTAGAGAACTGGACATGGATATTCAAACAAAGGAAGACGTGTGCTACAGCCTGTGCAGTTTCACAGATACAAGGAGCAATTTCTTGAAGGAAAAACTGTCTTATGACATCTTGAAAATGCATCACAGCAAATGTCAGTAGTGCTGAGTAGCCTCTAGGGAGGTGATGTATTTGTGATTACAAGTTCATGACAATTCTATTTTCATACCTGTGACTTAACACATGGATGTGCTCATGGATAGGCCTTGTTTAAACACACAAACAGCTTCATTGACTTCCTTAGCTATATGCTCAGAAATCTGGCACAAATTTTGCTATACTGCTGCATTGAGGTATGCAGGCAATGCAGGAAGCATATTCCTCATATCTTGGAAAAGCTAAACACAGAAGCTGTAAAACAGCTACAGCAGCACCAGTAGTTTTCCTAATGTGTAATGCAGCTTTAAAATGTGAGTCAGTGTCTAAGATTTTTCTTCTGGAGTTCCATTAATCTGAATTCAGAGCTCTTAGGAAACAAACTGATCATTCAAAGGAAACATTAAAGTCTAAATTCCCAGAGAATACACTTTTCATTTCTTTTGAATTTCACTGCACTAAACGTTTATGTTTTAATTGTTGAGAATGTGAAATCACTGTTCTAATAGTAAAGACATAGTAGTAGTAAATTGTATCATGTCTATTGCATGGGAATTTAACTCCTACGTTTACAACAAACTGCACTGCAAACTTAACTACTAGCTAGTGATGAACACATGGCATCCCTCATATTTTAATTAATCTTAAATTGTAATTTTTCTATACCTTTCCTCCCAGTTCTTTGGACTCCTATGAAATTCAAGACCCTGGTTTCCATATTTGAAGTTCATTTTTTCAGACTCCTCTATTGAAATAAGTTCAAATGATTGAATATCTTTTCTTGGAAACATAATGTCAAAATTCAGACATGCCTTGATTCTGGAATGCATCAACTCAAGCTGAACTGCAGTCTGGGCTTTTTTTCTTCCTCCATGTTAACCAAAGGTTGTCTTGCACTGAGATTTTTTCATTGCATTTCAGTCTTTAAAAGGATGCCCCAGAACCCCATTCTACATTGATAACCTTTCAGTGCTATAAACCATTCCTTAGTTACAGCTCTTAATTCTGTGGCTATTCCTTTTCTTCCTAGATTGCTTCATGGACCCCTTCCCAGCAGCCAGCATCAGTGTCTGAACACAACAGCTATTTTCACAGACTGGCAGTTTGAAACAAGACTTCACCTGTGTCCTGTTGAAACTCTTGTTAGGCAGCCAGGAGGCAATTTCCTGTGTGCGAATTTTGACAACGCAGTGGAAATGACATGAACACTTATGTGAGGAGCCTTTCCACTGTTTAGGAACTGGTTAGGATCTCATTAAATTCAATAGAAAGAGTCAGACTGACTTCAGGGGAGCTTTGGGTCTGGCTGCTAGCCAAGCCCTCAAATCCTTTGTAGCCAGAGAAATACACATTCAAAAGTAAACAGGTTCTGAGGAGCTAGCCAGATAAAAAAAAAATATTAGCATCATGAAGGGGTTTATCTAAAGCATCTGAGCACATACCTCACTGATACAAAGGGGCAAGGTGCAGTATATTAAGTTAGTTAACTGCAAACTTTTTCCTGCAAACCAAGAAATTCTGTGTCGTCTTTGTTTAACATATAGTTGTGTAGGTGCTGGCTGTCTATTTTGAAGTAGTATCTATTTTCTCATTTTTCAGGGACTGTAATAATAGGGAGAAGTTTACCATATATGCTATATCCCAGGAGCACTGCCTTTGTGCCCTGCGCAGAACTCATTGAACTAGGACATAGTGTTCACTAGCATCTGATGGCAAATAATTGTTTGAAGAACTTGGTAGACTGCAACCACTGCGATCCTTCTATCAGTGTCCACAGGTGAGCTTACCTAAACATGGAGGAATGAAAAATACCATATAGGCTTACTCTGGGAATGTTGTGTGCTGGAGCAGAGCCAACAAGTGAAATGAGGGTAATACTCCATTGAGTGTAAGGAAACCAGAGAAGCTGGCTGAAGAGGTGCGTGACCAGCGTTTGGATGTGGGAGGACAGAGGCATTGGTGTGCTCAAGCAGCAACTGAGGACTGGGGAGGGTTTCAAAGTAGAAAGGAGTGGTGAGACTGACAGCTGTGAATGCCAGAGTTTGCTAAACCATAGTAATCTAAGGAGTTAGAAAGGTGACTCTCCCTTTCCTAAGGACAACAAGGAGTATTTCCTTCCCTCTGAGGAATAAGCTCTGCACCTCTCGTAGGAACTTCTGTTTGCCATCAGCTGATGAGAGCAGACACCAGACTGAACATATCCTCTTCCTCTGTAGTACAAAGAACAACCCCAACACTGACCTGATGTTTCCTCCAGAGAAGCACACTGCATCATACACATGCCATTGCTGCGTATTTCCAAACACGTACCCAGGTTGCAGCTAAAGCACTGCAATATAATGTATTGTTCACAGAGCTCTTACTTTTCATCTAGTGACAATCATAATGGATCTGTTTTCTCAGCCCATTCCCCACTCTGATGCACACACTGGACGCCTATTGACTCTTCAAAATTAGTGGAGTTGAAGGAAGTTAACTGTGAACACGGCTGAATCCAGCAGAAAAGATGCTGGTCCTCCATGATGTCTGCAGGGTTTCCTGTATTTAAGCGTGTTTCTTTGCAAGCAACATTCTGGCATCTTCCTTCAGTTAATTTTCTCCCTATATTCCTCATGTAAGCAGAGGCCCCAGGTAGCAGTAGCATTTGCAGGCTGCTGGGAACACATGGGTAGCTGCCTTGTTCATGAAAAAGCCCTTGGCAAGTATTACACAGGTGGGCAGGAGGATGGATAATTTGTCAGCTCATGGCAACAA
Source organism: Streptopelia decaocto (assembly GCF_964273445.1). Classification (NCBI taxonomy): domain Eukaryota; kingdom Metazoa; phylum Chordata; class Aves; order Columbiformes; family Columbidae; genus Streptopelia; species Streptopelia decaocto. Next base: position 65,060,527 of record NC_138659.1, on the reverse strand, counting down.
GGTCAGCATTTAAGTCTGATAATTGCGTAAGGCATTCAAAGAATCAGGTTATACGACCAAAGGTGTACTAAGACACATTTAAATTATTTTGGTAGATATTTTATTTTGTCTTAGGGATGAGACATATGAGACGGAAGTTCAAAAAGTACTACATGCTTATCAAAGATTCTACAGGACTGAGAGGAAGCGCAATACACTGATCGTATCCCACGGAAGCATTTGTAATTTCTCTCCTTCAGAGTCAGGTAATATATGCTTTAGATTTTTTCCTTTTTTTTTTTTTCTCTACCTCTCTGCAGTTCCATCCACTATTTTTTGCTGATTGCAATTTCAGCTCTCTCAGAGCATCCCAGGAGATGCATGTACCTAGAAAGGACCTCAGACAACAGCTATCTCACCTTACTGTGGCAGAACAGTGTTAGTTCTGCCTAAGATACTCACGACTTTCTGTTTAATCTGGTTTTAAACCTTCTGATGCTGCAATGGGCTACCTACCAAGGAAGTTTGTGTTTTGCTGTCCTCCCCTTTCTAAAGTTTTATATAAAGTCAGCTCTGACTCTGAGGCTGTTTTACCCCTAGGGAACATGGGAACATTTAATCCTGTTCCTACTTCTGACAGCTTTTGACATATCTGAAGACTAGTGTCATGCTTGCCCTGAATCTAATTCTCTAATTAAACCCCAGCTCTTACAGTCACGTTTTGTAGACTGTGATCTTTTTTTTATGGCTCTGTTGGCAACTTTGAGGGTTAGATAGTAGATGCTGGTTTCTTTCAGATAAACATCTTGTGGCTGGAAGGACATTTGGAAATGGATGCAGAAGTCGTTCTTTGTGCACACACATGGAGGACTTGTGTACAGCCCACTACAGCCCTGGTGAAGCATCAACAAACAGCGAAATGTGATGTGAGTAGTTGAGGCACGTTGTGTTTTTGACTTTTGCAAACATTGGTTAAAGGCCTTCTTGCGTGCAATCTGAGAGATGAGTGTTTAAACCATGAGAGCTTGTTACAGTAGTTACTATTAGCTGGGCGTGTTTTTGATAAATTGCAATTATGAGGTAATCACAAATCATGGTTATGAAACATACTGCAAGTTTTATACTCATTTTGCTTTTAGAATTTGCATTGTTAAAGCATTTTCCTTGAACTCCTGTACTGTTGAAGTTCTGGTAAACTACTTGTGGTTTACAGACTTAGTGCATCACACTTTTTAGCTACATGAAAAACGTTTCAATGAAAACTTCAAAGAGGATGAGACATCTCTAACTTCCTGAATGACTTGCTGGGGAAGTTTAGGTGGGATACATTGAGCTTTTAACTGTGAATATAAAATACTCCAACTGCAGAAAACCGAGCTCCACTCTGAGTTTACAAACTAATCTCATCTCATACTCACCTCGACTTTTGACTAGGCGTCAGCACTTCTGGTCTTAAAGTTTCCCTTACACACCCCCATCATTAAAATTCCCAGCTCTTCTTAGGCGGCTGTTACAGGACATACTGTACTTTGAAAAATGAGCATCTAAATGAAGAGCATTGGAAGACAGCACTTTACACTCGGTCGCTTAATTGCTATTTTACTCTAAATTGATGGGTGTGGAAGAATCACATGCTCTCTTAGTAGATTCTCAGAGCTTCATCTCCTAAATCTATATGACTGGTCTGATGCCAACAATGTATGGGAAACCCTATGTAGCATTATTTCCTCTCTGCTCTACTGATGGAGAATGCAGAATTGCTGTAAACAATAAAACAGCTCACTGTAGTGTAAACTCTGTAATACGAGGTTTGTTTCATTTGCCCTGCTCTGCTCCTCCACAAAGGTGAAATGAAGAATTTTTCACATTGTCTCCATACCCAGAAACCATCACATGAACAAAGAAGATTATCAGATCAGTATGAGCATCTTGGTGTGCCCAGAGAACCCCAGAAGTTCTGCCCTATGGATATGTGGGGTCTGCCAATGGCCTGTTTGGGAGTGACAGAACAGCTGGACCTGTTTTGGACACCAAAGCAGAGTAAAAACAACTGGTGAAACTCCCCAGGTTTCTTGAACCCTTCTGAGGGCTTTTTGCAGGTTAAGTTATATTCATCTTCCCAGAGTACTATTAGCATATTCACCTACATTTAAATAGTTAATTTTCTTGTTATACGCCAAGTCTTAATTTTTTATTCTTTCAAAATTATTGAAATCTGTGACAAGAGGTAATCTGAGGAAACGTTTGGTTTCTGGTTTGTTAATCAATTCCATAATATCTCATTCTTCACAATTGCTTTATTTAATAGCACCAATTTCTGCTTTCAGGTCTTGACTTCCCTGTTAAGCATTTAAGTTTCAGAATTTTTTTTAATCTTTTAACCTTTATCCCTTTGATTTTTTTTTTTTCTCAGCCTATAATTTATTATACAGTCTGCTGTCAGAGGAGGAGGTAGACTAGGTGATTTTTACTGTACTGCAAATTATAATTATTATCGTTATTTGCATTAGTAATGGGTTCATTCTTATCACTGAAAACAATTCCATTATCTGATCAGACAGTTATCTTCACACTGTCCGTGATCATATATTTTCACTAAGCACCTCTTTCTCTGTGGGTCAAAAGGAGAATTATTCTTTAGTGCAGTCACTTCTCTCTTCACTTTTAACATTTTCCTCAGTTAAGAAGAAGTTGTTAATCCCCTACAATCATCTTTTGCAACAAAAATATGCCCCTTTCTGCTACCATGTCACCATCCCTTCAGACCCAGCAAGGAATGGCACTTTGCTGCTATGAACTGCCCTTCAGTGTCCTTTCTGTCACAGCCACAGGGTTTTTAAGTCTGGTCCGGTGGGAGGAACTGAGGCTGATTCTCGTGACCCTGTGAAGACATTTTGACTCTGTTTTGAATTAAAGCAAAGGCTTAAGGATCTACAGTCCCTCTTTAATGAAGTGGAGAAACCTCCTTTCCCAAACATGCCCTCCCTACATTCTGTGGGAGACATGGGTTTGGAGATGGTTGATTGTGGGCTGAGGTTGAAAGGGAGTAAAGCACATCCTCGTCTCTGACTCCCTGCTGAATTTACCTCTCTGCAGGGATATAAAATGGTCAGACGGCACTAATTTCCAAACTGCAAGCAGAGGGGAGATGAGAAAGGTTGGAGACGTGAGGTCAGGCCACAGACCATCCCAAGGGACTGACAGCAGCCTTGGTGAGAACTGGAGGTGGGGGAGAACCTCTTGCATGTTTCCTTCCTGTTGATTTTTATTGCCTCATCAAACGAGAGATGGTTGGTGTTTGAATAAGGAATTAAGGACTGTAAGAGAAAGGTTGGCAGCCTAAAACAAGAGTTCGGGGTTATTTTTAAGCAGCTCCCTTGGAAGTTTCTATAGCCTGACTCAAGCTGCCATCAGCAAACAGTGCTCAGTGTTCAGAGGAGGGGATGGCTTCTGCTCTTCCATCGTCTCAGGCAAATCATAGACATGTTCATTGTGTGTTTCGTGTCCCACATAATTAAGATGATGACTATATTCCTCTGCCACGAAGAACGCCTTCTGAGTGAGAAATGGTACCGCTCTCACGGGAGACCTCACTTTCCAAAGAGGATAATCAACACTCCCAGGGGAATCCAAACTCAGAAGCTGCACACCCCAAACTGAGGCACCCAAGCCGCCAGTATTGTTCATTGTTGTTATTTTTAATGAGAGTGAGACTTAACGCTTATGCAAAATTATATGTAAAATTACAATAATGCAAATTATTATGTGAAAAAGTGAATTGCTTTGGATGTTTAGATCCCTTTTTTTTCCCCCTTCACCTCCCTAATTGGTTTCATGTGAAGCAATTATCCACATAATGTAATTAAAGGTAAGATTTTTCACAGGACATGTACTGCAACAATAATTACATGGACCACAGTACAAAGAGGGCCCTGAATGCAACTTTTGTCTTTCGGTCTCACTTAATATATGTCTTCAATATGCTAACAAATGTAGTAGCCACTCAATTGTTATTGTGTAATTGAATACAACATTTAGACTGATTTAAGGAGTACTTTGCTTCTTGTTTCTGATTGTATAGAGGCACAATTTAGAAGTGGCATGTAGGCTGCTATTAGTATTTTTTTCATTTAGGGCTGTGGGAGCATCACATCCATCTTCTCCTTTCTGCCTCTGCCCCCTACTGAAGCCTTCTGTTTCGACCACTTACAAATACTGAGACAATTTACCCTTCTATTGTCTTCAAATTTGAGAGGCTTTGCAGAGGATAAAATTGATTTTTGCACTTTTTTTTTTTTTGCAAAAGACAGCTTTTTCTTGAAGTAATACCTCTTTTGTTGAATACATTGTTTCCAATTTTTAAAAGGAAACAGATTTTAATAAGTTTGGCCTTGTTTTTTTTTTGATTAAATACAGCTATACAGACTATATATTTCTGAAGTGTGAGGGTGTGGCTAAATAGCTTGTGATTTACACTCAAATTAAGAACAGAATGCATTTCAGACATAACATCATAAAATTCTGTTTGCAACCTGAAATTCTATTTGAGGACACATGCCAGAAAGGTATGAAAGTAAATATGTGCACATAAACACTGTCAGCTGTGGCGAGGTGATGAAAGCTCTAATATGACAAACTAAATTAAAAACACCTCAAGAGGTTCAGGAAGGCCAATTCATCAATGCCAAATTAAGATATGCTCAGATATTTCTTGAAAGATAGAACCTCATTATCCTACTGATTTATGGAGCAAAGTAATGACTATAGACAGCATTGTCTAAAGACAACAATAGGCACTGCTATGTCTCAGTAATAATTAGTCACATGAAATCTTCACATTTTTTTTATTGTTCTCAGATGATGTGTAATATAGGAGAGAAACACATTGCACATGGCAATCTAAAATGTAATGAAAATATGTGGCCCAAGTTGCTCCCATATTTAAAATTCTGATTGCAATGCTGCCCACCAACAAAATAATAGTAATTTCTGGCAGGAATTAGAAAACCTCAACTACAGCACAAAGTGTTGTTCACCAAATGACTAATTCCATATCCACAATTATACCCCATTTGTTTTCTTATGCTGACAACAAAAGATACATTTTAAGATATGCGCTGTGCTACTCTTCCTTTAATAAATAAAGTGAGCTTTTTAAAAGCTACAAAATGATGCAGATAAAAATCAAAACATTTTTACATTTAAAGATTCAATCAAAGACTTGCCATGAATGGTGTGATATTAAAGTTAAAAAAATAATCAATTTAGTGTGTATTTTTGAACAAGATTTGTCACAAATAGCATTCCCAATAGATAAGAATGATTATATGGTAAAGAGCGTAATTTCTATATCTCAAGCACTATGCTTTTGTCACCGGCATCGTTAAGGAATTTGACACGTTTGCAGGAGAACAATATATGTCAACTGAAATATATACCAATTAGCCATAAATGGGACACCAAAATGAATGATGCATGTGCATGCTATACTTACAAGTAATAACATGTGGTTTAAAGTCGCTTGCGTTTTCAAACAAGAATTCTTTTTATGTTGTCATTTAAAAAATATAATATTTCAAAAGGTCAGGAATGAATAGCGCCATTAGCATTAAAAGCTAGCTAAGGGAAAGTAATTTGTTGTTCATTTAACATTGCATTTTATGTAATAGCTTTGTAAAGTGTTTGGGGGCGGGGGGGGCAGATTTTACTCTGCTAAAACAAGATGACGGCAGCTCCAGTTCATTATTAAAAGGAGATATTTTTTTTTATTATGCTATTGTCAACTTTAATGTCTTGATTCTGTTAGGTGTTTGTTAAAATTACATGGGCTGCTGAAGCGGCTATGGCAAAGGATAATGCCGAGAATATCTTGACTGTCAAAACAATTGCGGAGACAAGAATCTGCTTATACTAAGGTAAAGGAACAAAAGACAAAGGAGAAACTCTTCTCCTGTGTTAGGAAGTTAATAGCCCTCTTGAGGTTTCCTCAGCAGGAGGTATTGAGATCAGGAAGCCAAATTCCAGAAGAGACAAATAGTCAAGGCAGAAGGAACGAGTCAACGTCAAATGGACGTGGGATACGTGGAAACCCAACATCAGATGCTGGCTCTCCTGTCTGTGGTTATGCATGCCGTGGGTAAACCCGTAACTTTATCTTGTGGAGAGAGGATCTGTGTTCCTCCTTGGACTGAATGACTTGAATCGAGTGTGAAAACCTGCAGATTCTTGCAGCCGGATTCTCTGCCTCCTGCACAGCTGCGACCCTGCAGCTGCTGAGAGCAGAGAAGGGCTTTGCAGGACTGACCCAAAACTGGGCTTACTGCAGAACAAACAGTTCACATCCTTGAATTTATCAGGCCTTACCTTCTTATTCTACCACTGCAAGGTTGACCATGGATGGGAAAAAACGAAGCCAAAATAAACGTTAGCCTATACCCATCATGGACAGCACAGGCTGGAAACAAAACACACAGAGCAAATTGTTCTGCTCTGCACTTGCTGCTGCCATAAGGAGCTGCACAGAGCCGGAAGCAGTTTCGTGGGGGGGAAGACACAAGTAGTATCATCAGGGTGGAGAACATTTGTTTTTCCCTCTTGAGCTGGACAAGACATTGGCTTAACATTTTAATACCCCACACATCTGTGACAGCATAGCAAGGCATGTCCCATTTACTAATTCAGATACTTATTCCCTATATCTTCCCTAAGGCAATGTTTCATGGACTCAGGAAATAGTGGTTATTCAGGTGAAAATTTGGTTCATACAGTGCTTTTGGGCACCACAACTGGGTAGTGCCTTTTAATCTGGGCAAGAAGCACAAGTGCGATATAGAAGGTTTTTAAGCATAAAAGCAAGCCTGCACATCTCTGACTGAAACTGAAATTGCTGGGGGATATTCTCTTCTCTTGGGTTAGACTAAGGAATAGTTTGGTTTTCACATAAGGAATTTACTCCAGCTCTGGGGATGGCCATAGGCTGCCAATCTTCCATCTTTTTCTAGTCTTCACAGCCCACTCTCCCACCTGTCACCCTGCAAGAGTTGGCAGAATGCACTGAATAAATTAAACTGCTTTTTCTTCTGTATTAGAAGAGTAGTGCTCCAACACAGAATAAATTAGTTTCAATCTCCACCATTGCAAGTGGAATCTGAAGTCTTGCTAAAGTGTTGATGCCCTTCAGGACAAGATATTCTGGGGGAAGAAAGTTCACACAGAGAGGCAGAAAGAGTGAAGTGTCCCACTTTGGGTGACCTCAAGAGAAACTGCTGAAAAGGTCCCAAGGAGTGGTAGATCTCCAGGCCCCAGCAGCTCTCTGGGTTTTTCATGGAGGATGGAGTTCCTCTGGGAGCAGAGGAGATGCTCACCGCTTCTCCAGAAGCAACCTGTAGGAGCTTATACACGATTATGTCGGGAGAGAAATGAATTTGTGGACTATCCACAATTCAGCTGAATGTGTTTATCAAAAAGCAAAGAAAGAAGCAACTCCCTCGTTACATTTCCTGTTTTGCAACTTAAATACATCATCTGGCCGTCTTGTCCAACGTAGGGAATTTCAGGACACTTTGGTGATTGTTGTAATTATAAGCATGTTAGTGAAATTTCACTAACAATTGAAATCTGCTATGCAGCTTTCTCAAATTAGTTCTTTCCAGATCACCTGGTCTAAGCTTAGTTCAGCATTAACACACCAAAACACGTTATTGGTTCTCCATCATGTCCACTGTTCCATCTCTCACAGGTAATTAAAACTAAACTTCCAGCCTCATTTTGTAACCACTCACCCTGCTCTCTGTTTCATCTTTATTTCACCCTATATCTGGGTTTAGCCTTCAGTCTGAAATTATTTTGAAATTAGGGGAATTTTTCAATGGGTTTTTGCTCATGCACTCCTAAATCTGCTCTAAAAATTCTGTCTATAAACAAGTATCTACAGACACCTCCCTCCCCCACCCCAAACCAGCAAAAAAGCCCAACACTCCAGTATCATAACTGCAGTGAATGCAGACTCCAGTGTTTCATGCATGACTAGCTTTTATTGGTAATAAGGTTTGGGGCATCCATGTGTGCTGTTAGCAAGAATCGAGAGTCAGCAGAACATCCTCCCTCACCGTACTGGAACTGCAGAAACGGAATCTGAAAAAAAGGCAAAAATATATCAGTGCCTTGAGTTCTCAAGTTTTGTTGGTGGTATACAAGCAGTTTTGTTTTAATATGTCAACCTAATTGATTCTGATTGACTGCATTATTTCCTTTTGGTTTACAGGTTTCTTTGGTTGGTTGGGGTTTTTTGTTTGTTTGTTTGTTTTGTTTGTTTGTTTTCTTCATATTTTGTGCTACCATCACTATTTGGATGATCACAACTACTTGTGCAAAGGGCATGAGTCAATAGAAGAGTGAGTTCACATGTATGGGAACACAATCAGCAACATGCTTTGGTGAAAAGGAACTACAGCAGGACTTAAGAGCTCTGCTTAACGGTAACACTGCTGGGCTATGAGCATTTTGCTTTGCTTGAAACTGTTTCTGTCTCCTATGTTGTCTTGTAAGCAATGACGTTTGTCTATGGGCCTAAAACATACCATACCTCCTCTTCTATATACCCAAATATAGGGTGAATAAAATAACATAACTGATCAAGCAAATGAGAGTTTGTTTTAAAAAGTCCAGGAAAATGAGTAGCACTGGCTGAGTAAATCATGCTTTTATAATCTGAACATCCATATTCAAAGTCTAGAGAAATCCTTTCTAGACTTTTTCCCTTAACATTAGGTGTAGCCTCTTAGGCACAGCTTCCAAGTATTAGTCCTGCTGATTGGAAGAGTAGGCTTATTATCACTGTTCTCTTTTGACAAGCATGATCTCAAGTGACCGTCAATATCAATGGAAAACTTCCGCTGGTTCCAACTGACATTGAATCCAACATCCTAATGCAAGCTCAGACACAGATAACCTGTTCTTGTAGACAGTAGGAGCTTGGCAAGAATGCTGCTGATAATCTAAGCCAGCACTAATTTTTCTCATCCAAAGGGTCATACAGGAAGTTGGCTCTTCTGAAGCCTGTATATATTTTAAGTTTTCCTTTGAAGCTATTTAAGGCAAAGGGTTGAAGTAGTAATGAATTGAACTATGGATGAACAGTGTCTTGAAAGGAAGGAAATAAAAACTTTTCTTGATAGTCTTTGAATGCTTTAAATAGATTTTCTTGTGAAAATGCTTTTACACCACATGTAATTTTGTCACCTATCCTCCCAAGTAGCTTTCAAGATTTTCACAAAGGATATACTTACTCTGCTGAATTTTCTCCAGATTGTACTGTGATAGTTGCAGCTCCTATTGTAGGAAAAGCTGGATTTACCACGTTGTTGTTCCAGAGAAATTTAACCCTTGTAATTGTTCCAACGTTGATTTCTACATCAATGAAGCTTGTGTAAGTGTTGCCTGGTTTGAGGGTTCCCCTGTAAAAAATAACATTTTATGGATGCGAGACATGCTGGCATTTAATATGAATTACTAGTCCTGTCAACTGAGTGGCTGTGAGTTATAAAATCATAACATTATTGCCAATTTTCTAACATTATTTAGCCCGAAACAGTGTTTGTCAGAAGCAGCAAAGGCGGATAGGCCTGATGTGCTGCAGTCACACTTCACAATGAAGAACCAATTACAGGATGAACCCTGTGGAGTAGGAAGAGCTTGCTCACTGTTGCTTATGTAGGCAGCTTGTTTTCTTTTGTTTTGCGTTTTTTTCCACATAAATGAAATTTTCATTATAATGTTAATTAATTTATATGATGCAGCTATTGGGTCTGTTTAGGATGGCTGAAAGGATTATCCAGCAGCTGCTCAGCCCGGCTCTGTAGCAGAAATTCCCACACTTGCAGCACTGTGACCGATGCAAATGTGCATCTGCTTTTGCATAACTGCAGTTTATAATATGGCTACTTATTTCATATCACATCAATACAGCAAGCTCTAAATGGCAGCAGTTTGAGTCTGATAATGGCTTCATTACAACATCTTACTGAATATGAGCCAGTGCTTCTCCGATCCTCTCCTTTGCCCCCTCTCACCCCTGTGCTCTGAAGGTGAAAGGCTACTTTCCTAAATTTACCCCTGCTCTATGAATTCAAGAGGTATTGGAATGTGTGATGCCTTTATCACTGCAGAACTATTATTGTAGACATGACCTGAGAGATACAGGAGTGAGGGAGGGGAAAAAAAGCAGAGGACTCAGCAGAACCACCCAGAAGAAACTTCTACAGTTTCAACAAGCTTCATGAGAAAGAGAGGATTTTTATTCCTTCCCCTGGTTTTGCACTTTCTCATTCATCTGCCTTCAGAGGAGCATGTTTATTCTTCTCCGTATTATAAAGCTCATGGTAGTGGAAGTAATGAGAGACAGGACAGAATTCCTTTGCATTTTAGTTTCTTTGCCAGATCCACAGTGGTGCCTGATAGGTTAGAGCAAGATTTGCTGGGGGAAAAGAAAAGAAGTTCATTTCCAGCAATTGAGTTGACACAGGCCCTGCAAACCGCAACTAGACAGTGCTGGAGTGCATTTAGTGTGGGCAGACTGATCTCTGGTGAATGCATGGATTCCTACAAATGGGGATCAACTCATAGCAGACACCTACCACCAAGCATGAAGATAGAAAGTCCTTCTTGGAAAACTGGAAGTGACATAGTTGTCAATAAACAAAAACCCAAACCAAAAAATGACCTCCAAAACCCACATCAAAATGCCTTCTGCGTATTTTTTCATCATTTCAGATATTTTGGTTGAAACAAACAAGAAAAATGCACATGAAGGAAGCAAGCATCTTCAGTGCAAGCTGGTGGTTATGAGCCATGAAAACCTAGTAGGAGAACATGAGGTAGCTTTAGCAGCAACATTTTATAAGCTTGTGAAAGACAAAGAGGTCTGAACTCTGCTAGAGTAGATCCAAGCAAGACTATGGTGGTACAGCAATCAAGTGATATCAAATTCTAACATTTTAAAATCCTGCATTCTAAACTTTTGCTTTAAAATCCAGAGTGAGTGAACTGCTACTGCGTTTACATCAGAGAGCTGTACCTGGGGCTAGAATGTGATCTGTAAAATAGGACCATTTCAAACAGAAACATTAATTGAAAATTTAATTAATATGTTCTAGAATTGAAGGGTTTTTTCTATTGACATTTGAACTTACTTGAGGATCTGATACTGCCTTGTGTTCCCACCACTTCCGTACAGGGCAACATTTGCATATCCTGAAACTTGATGGCTTCCAGAGAGTGTCATGGTTACTTTGTACCTCCAAACTACATAGAAGAAATACAGTAAGTTAGATTGCACCCAGGGAGAAACAGTCTCCAAAATATCAAGATTTAGGTTTTTTGGTCTATACAGTGTGTTTGACAGCAAAATAAAATTATCACTGCCTTGCCCTTTCAGCTCAAGGCTGCATCACAGACTGCCTGGACTGAGAGAAATCCACACGATGCTCCCTCATACCCGAATCTTTGTGCTTCCCACTCTTCCTTGGGTTATAACCATGCAAAACAAATTCAAAACACCTGTGAGTCAGATCTCTTACTGTGTCCTAATGAGATCAACCTAGGAAATGGGTGTTACACTCTGGCAGGGGAAAAAACTATACATATATAGTTCATAACATGGTAAACACAGTATAGATCTCTGCATTTTGACCACAAAGTTTTTTTATATACAGTGAAGTTAGAAAGAAGATGATGTTATGAGTAAATAATAATACAAAGCAGAATGTGAACCGTGTAAAAGGGGCATAAAAAAATTCTGAAGCTCAAGGAAAATAATTTTTGTGGAAATTTTCTTTTAGTGCACAATTTGCAGAAGCAGCTCTTCTCCCTCTGATTCTTGTTTACAAAGGCAAAGGAAGAACCATCTCATGAGAACTGACATTTAGGATAACCTGGGTTGTAAAGGAGGTCATCTGGTCCATCCACGTCTCAAAGCAGGGCCAGCTGTGATCAGCTTGCTCTTGGACTTTGTCAAACCAAGTTTTAAACATCTCCAAAGATAGAGATTTCGCAGCCTCTCCAGACACCTCTTCCTGCATTTAGCCACTGTCATTGTGACAGTAGTTTTCATACTATTTAATAAAAATTTTCCTTGCTGCAACTTCTGTGCATTGCCTCTCCCCCTTTCTCCATGCACCTTGTAGCTCAGTCCACTAAACATCTCAGCGACCTCCTTGGACTCTATAATTTTTCAGCATCTTTCTTGTACTGGAGGGCCCAAAACTGGGCAATACTATTGGAGCAGAAAGAGGAAAAGTTATGAAGGGCTCAAGAGCCATTGCACTATTATCAGGTCTGTTCATCTGCTAAAACTAAGTGGAAAACAGGAAAATAAAAAGGTTTGTTTACAAGGAGTAGGAAGCAATAGAAGCAATTGAAACTCACGAGGAAAGTCCTTGGCATCTCCAGTATTCAGATAAAGTTTGGTGATATCATTTGTAACTTGCCATTTGAATCTATCTGCATAGTGACCCATATTAGGGCATCCACCGTGTGGGCATGGGAAACAGTTTCCCTAGTGAAAACAAATGTATCTATTAATAACATTATCCAGACAGCCAAGGAAAAAAAAATAGTTACAGGACTTATTTTAATATACCCACCTAACTGGCCCTGTATCAAGGCAACAACAAATTTCAAGTAACCCTGAGAGTTGAGAAAGATCACATAAGCTAGCCAGCTTTCTCAAACATTCTGATTTTTCAGGGCTATATGTTTTTTCTCATGCCATTTAGCTCAATCCTGCTACATCCGTGATATCCTTGAGTAGTCTTGAACTGGAACAGGGAGGAGATGTCCTTCCCACCATCTGAAGATCATTGTCTCCTCATACCTTCATGTGGGGTCAAGAAAGGCTTTGTCTTGAAAATGAAGCTCATTTTGGTAGCAAAAGCTGATTTCCACTATGGTGACAGAAGCAGTTAGTTACCTTCTCCCAAAGTGATCTGAGAAGTGGGATCTCTATGACCTGCTCAGAACGCATAAAGGTCAATCTGAGCACTATGTAAGGTTATACCTCTGTCTGTAGGATGTGACAAACCTGTTACCTCTCTGCTGTTCTGCAGCTGTAGGTCTCTCTCTCCCAGTCTGGGACAGGAAAGAGCTTCCTGACCTGGTCCATAAATCATTGCACTTTGTCCCCGAGGCCATCTTAAGCCACCAAAGTATTTGACCATGGGGTGATCCCATCAGGCTATCGCATAATATTTTACTTGTTCTGAAAATAAGATATTTAAGCTATGTTTGAAAGCTCACCTGCTACAGTGTGGGATTCCACTCATTTCTATTTAATAAATACATTTGGTGATTGTGAGGGCAGGTTCTCCTCCTGACCTTTTCCCCAGGTGATACAGTAAAGCAGTCCTGGGGAAGCCTCACCAGCTCCAGTAGCAGCTCAGGGCTCTCACATCATCACAGACCCTGTTTTGTTGTTACTTTTTCCTACTTTGACCCGTGTCAGCTGCATGAGCTATAATGCTTTAGGATGGCTGACACTTCCCTTACAGATGCACTCACTGTCTGTAAGCTAGCATAAATACACTGAATTGTAGATGTATAGATAAGAGCCGCCTTCTTTGATATGGTCCACCCAAAGGCTCTAAGAAATACTTACTGCTTCAAAAGTATCATATGAAGCACAAGCATAGCCTAGAAATCCATCAGGGTAAATAATACTGTCAGAGTAATACTTGTAACTCCGCAGATGATTGCAAGCCACGAAGTCCCGAGTTCCTGTGAAAAGATGCTCCCAGGTTAGTTCTTTCTGTTACCATTCTAGAAAACATACTAGCACAGTCCTTGCCATAGCATTGAGATGCATCTTTCTTCCTCAAAAGCCTCATCACAATTCTTGTAGTATCAAACAGAAGGTTTGAAGCTTACTTTTGCAATGAATTGATGCTCTAAGGGATGTCACTGAGTCAACAGGTATAAAATACAAATTTGAAATGCTTTGTGGAGACCAACTGTGCAGTTCGGCCCAGGCCTCCCCTCCCAAACACTTACTCAAGCCATCTGACCGAGTTTCACAATGGAAAGGAGAACTGCATAAAGCAGGTCTTTTGTAGGCAACAGTTGCATTACCATAACAAAAGAAAACCAAATGAAAAGTATTTAACACTGAACTTCCTAGGGAAGCGTTGATTTGCTCCAGCTGAGGACTTCAAAACAAAATTATTATGTTTTTGGGGGTGCTTAAGGAAGAGAGACTCTTGAAATTAAAATAATGAATATATTATTTTCCTTTGTGTTGCCTTTATTATCCTGACTTTAGGTTAAAAAGAAGATCATATACAACACAGTTGTTCCTTTGTGCTTTAATTGCCCATTATTGATAACAAGTTTACTCTATCAAAAAAAAGGTAGTGCCTCCAGCTGCATTGAATAAAACCTGGAGAAAGTGGCTAGTTATCACAAATAAGTTCTCGGGTTCCTAGAGCTTAAGGTCTTTGCAGTAATGTAAGAAAGAGCTCAGATAATATACTAAAAAATCTCTACAGCATAAATATTCGTGGTGGTTTTTTTTAATGTTATGTTAGATTTCACTTTATAAAGACACAAAGAAATTTTGTAACAGGGCTTTTATTGGAACCATGTAAAATAACAAAAACCAGTGTCCTTGAGCAGCTATGTGCCAATCTTTTTTTAGCTGACTAAAAATAGACACAATGACATTGCTCTAATGCAATGCAGACTGTAATAGGTAATTAAAAAAAAAATAATTGCTCTATCTCGGAAGAATTGCAGCTGAAGATCTGCTAACACAAGTAGCTGTCAGCATCAGCACCCCGCTCCACCCAGTACTGCTGCTGGGCAACTAAACAGAAACAAAGTGAAATGTGTTGTTACAGATCCTTCAAAATTTTTGGCACAGTCTCAGTAACTTTTGTTTCTGCTCTTAGATACTTTAAAGGAGGCGTATTTAGCAGAGGCAAACCCTTTGACATGTTTATTTTTGAATAAGCTCTGGAAAATGGCATGTTTTGAGCTTATTAACAGTTTCATTGCAGTCTACAGCTGCCATTGCTGGTGAATGCACTAAAAGCTAATGTAAAACACCTGAATTAAGAGAAGTTAAGTGGTTACATTTTGAGGGTGACCTTTCTCTGAATTTGTAATGTAATCAGCCTACTTACCTTCCCAGATGCCATCGATATCCACGATCTGTGAAACAGGGTTCTTATCACAGCCTGGCATTTCCCTCCCTCCATTTGGATAAAAGTCAAGATGTCCTATAGCTGTGCTTATGCCAAAACCTGAAACATTTAAAGCAGGGGTAAGCACATTTTAAATTGTTATCTCATACCTACAGCTGCTGGCTTGAAGTTTATGTGTTTGGTGTTTTAGAATGTGAGTTGTTAGTGACCAGTATGGCATATCTGTTCTGTATCTATGCATCACCCAGCACAACAGAGTCTTCATGAATGATCAGAATACTTGAGTGTTAATAATGTGTATTACTACAGTAAAGCTGAATACTCACCTAAGTAGGGGATTGTGGGAGCTGTATCTGTGTGGATAACATCGACAAACTCAGCATCAGATCTGTCCAGTCTGACTTCAATTGGTGTGTCTTGAAAATAAGGTTGAGCAGGGTCCAGTCCTGAAAGAAAAAGACTAGTATTATATCATGTATCATTCTACATAATACTATGATTGTATATAATGAACATCACATATATAGTTGCCTCTGGTTCATTGTATCTAAGTAGTATAGATGTTAATAAAATAATGATATATGCTCTCTCTTACCAAGTGACTTTTCTCCCAGGAAAAAGGATTACTTGTGTGAAGCCTGTCATGTTTTACTGCTTTACATAAATATTGAATATTCTTCTCAGTTTTGTTCTCTGGGAGAGTATTAGAGGTTTTAAAATATTCAAAATGGTGTCTCTGCTTTGTGAGGTCTCTGGATTTTTTTTTTCTCTTTTAGAAATTAATACATATAGCAAAAAATATGCCTCTTGGTATTGAAGAGTCAGTTAAACAATTGAAGAAAGACGAGGTATTTTCCTTGAAGAACAGCACAGGGATGTGTGGATGGTTGTGCAGTGGCCATGTTGCACTGATGCTCCTGCTGCAGGCAGAGGGCTGAGACAACCTGTGCTTCTATGGAGCTTTGCATTGCTTCTTAGCCATCTGCATTTTCACCATTTAAGTCTTGCAGTGTTGCAAAATGGTTCCTTCAAGAGTCATTTGCTCTCAGCCAGTGTGGCTAGACTGCAGGTTACAAGCCAAAGAACTTTAAAAAGGAAACCTTGCTGTTGGATGAAAGGGAAGATGAGAATGTTTCTGGCAAATAGTCACAGAGCTTGCTCCATTGTATCTTGTGAGACACAGATGCTATTTATGGGACCAGTGAAGAACTTCCATGGTCTGCGTACTCAGAGCAACATGTAGACAGCTATAAAACAAACAAGACCCGAAAATTCTCTCTCTGAAAGAACTGAACAGGAAAACCTGGTTCAGCAATAGCGAGAGGTTTCCTTAATTTCTCAGGGCATAGAGTAACTCACAACAAGGAGACAACAGAGCAACTAGTTGCCTGGCAGGCAGAACTGAATCAGTACAGCTGACTGAAAATTAAGAGAACAACATCATATTACTTAAAAACGTTTAAACTTGGAAATGTGGAAGCACTTGAAAGAGGCTGTTACTTAGAAACACAGTGAAAATGGGGAGGGGGAGGCAGGGTGCTTTCTGATCAGTCAGCTCTGATGTTACGTAGAAAGTAAGAGTGACATAATGTAGCTCAAACTAATACAGGTTGTATAAACCTAATGCCTGTGGCCTCCCTTGGAAAGAAAAGGGGGATTAAGTTGAAATTTGACTGTTTAAGTATGAGTGCACTTTCCTAGTAAGTCTGTTTGAATCTGTACAGACAATATAATCCTATAGGACTCAGTTTTTGCTGCCAAGGAAATACAGGTTTTTAGTGTATTGACAGTTAGGTGAAGAAATTAAACTTTCTGAAGTTTACTGGAAATAATAATAATAAATCATAGTTTAATTACTGTTAATGTACTCTAGCAGGTGAAAAGTTTATATAGACGTAGCAAAGCAAGGTGATAATGGGAGATACATCAGGAAGGTTAGCATACTGCTTCTGAAATGTCAGGTTTAACCCATCCTTTTCTAGAAAATGATAGTTGTTGGCAAAACTACAGTACAAAATCACTAACTGTTGTGCTGCTTCTAGCATTCTTTGTAGGGACCTGCAAGCAGTGGGTGATGTTGTGCATCAGATGTGCTACTGTGTAACAGGCTAGATCAATGAAATATGAAAATGGCAGTAGAAAGCTGCTATTAAAAAGAAGGTAGGGATTATAATCCTGATCTGTTTTATTACATTAGTGCTGGACAAATCCTTATGAAAAACAATCATGGCACCTAAAGCTTGTTCTGGTTGTATGTTACTTATTGTGAGTTCATTTGTAGCAGTGATAATGGGATATCATTATGTCAAAGCATCGTTCCCATCCTGCTCCAAAAGAGTGCTGGTCTGGGTAGTAACACTGTTTAGTTGAGGCACCAGAGAGCAAGCTCTATAGATATTGCCACAACTGTCAGTGTATATCAGCAAGTCAGCTGATGTATTTATTACAGGTGGCCACAAGTTCTGTATTGCCCAAATTACCCTTGACTAAACTACAGCAAACAGTCAGATATGATTGTAAGAGAAAATGAACAGCAACCTTTTGTTAAGCAGTGGTGCTTTTAGTCTGAGCTGTGACTTAAGTCACTGACTTACCAGTTATTCTTCCGATTCCTGGCCGCCTCTTGCCAGCCTCGCCTGCCGCATGTGCTCCGAGGCTGTGGCCAATTATGTGAATATTGGATAGGGAGGCTCCATATCTTTCCTGAGAAAATAGGAATATAAAAAATTACTTTATCTATTTTCATCAATATTGGGAAGAGTAAAAAGGGGCTGAGAAACTACTTTTAACTTGACTACAGACTCAAGAACTCCTATGGGATTTCAGCATCTGTTTGCCAGTTTAGGTACTTACGTCCCAAACAGAGATTTTTCAAAACTCCTTATTCAGCTACTGCCCTCATTTGGACAGTCTTAGAACTCTGTATAGCTCTGCCTGGAGAGCCCTGAGAGGCTCTGTATCCACTGTGCATCCTAGACCCACTGAAATTCAAAGGATGCTTATCTGGCTTGCAAGACTCAGCCAGGCAGGAACCCCTGGCAGATCAGGCACTATGAGCAGCTGGAGGAGGACATGAGAAGAGAGATGTCTTCAGCCTTTTTGGAGAGGAATTCAGTGGCTTTGCCACAGATGTAGGGTGCGAGACACAG
The DNA here is from genome assembly GCF_964273445.1 of Streptopelia decaocto. Taxonomy (NCBI): domain Eukaryota; kingdom Metazoa; phylum Chordata; class Aves; order Columbiformes; family Columbidae; genus Streptopelia; species Streptopelia decaocto. Next base: position 65,042,205 of record NC_138659.1, on the reverse strand, counting down.
GTGAGAGCACTCCTAGCACCAGAGTGCTATCCATTTGAGTATTTTAGAGTTCCCTTATCAGAAAATGTGTGTTGAAAAGACTTTGTTAAAAGACTGCTTCCAACCAAGTGCAGCTTTTGTAGCTTTAGGCACTGTGCACACTGCCTTTCCACTGAGGCAGCTGAGGTCCTCTTTGTCCCCAGCTATTGTTACTGGAGAGCAGTTTGTCCTTCAGCCGCTGTTGCCTACCAGCTGTTTTTCTGGCATTCTTCAGGTTGTTTTGTGGGATTTGTCACAGTGAAAAGACAGTTTGCTGTGTCCATTATTTCTGAATATTTAAAACTACACATCACTTTACATCTGCCAGCATCTATGGAATAACTGTTTGGTTGTACTATGGGAAGGTCTTGTAGCACTTCATATTCCTAAATTGGCTAACCCTGCTCTAACCTTGAAAGTCTTTTTTTCAGCACAACTTCTAAAATAATCAGTGAATATAAGAAAATGTTTTTACCTGATTATATTCATACTAATGAAAGTTCCTGAATTGCATTTCTTTCAAATCAGCATTATGACTATAGCTTTATAACCAGAAGATTCTTACCATGAGAACATTGATAAAATAAGCTATTTCAGCGCCTACAACACGGATGTTGTTTGATGCCTGGGTGTATTGACATCTTGAACCTTTTTTCCAGTCTACGCAGATGCAGTTCACATCTTCCACGCTGAGCAACCTCTGTTTTGTAAAACAAAAGTGAAAACCAAAGAGTCCCATAGTAAATACATTCTGGAATTGATTCATGTTGTTTATTACAGCTCAACTCATAAATGTTTCAGGAATTTGTATGAGAACATTTTAAGAAGCAAAACCTCAGCATAAACTTGTGCTCATGACTGCACACAGGCGTATGAGCACTCGCCCAATATTGAAATAGGGTAATATGCTGTGATATTGGCTACACCATTGTTTCAAAAACCCATAGCAGTATTTTTTTTTTCAGAAGGGAAAACAATATACTGATACTTTCAAATTTTTAATTTCAATCAATATTTGTATGCAGCACTAAATTACAGCTCTACTCATATACCAATTGACTTAAGTGATTTAAAAGTGCTTCTTAAATTCAAATTCAGATACAATTCATACTTGATGATAAAAATCAGAAGTGTTTTTCTGATACCAATTTGTGAGAAAGAGTGTCTGTGTTTTTATGAGAGAGTGCATAAATTGCTGGTGTCACTGAACATGCATTTCAGATTTATGGCTTTATTTGGGAATGTTTGGCAGATACTTTGTCTGCCATAGAATCTGAAGTTTTCTTTCCTCTGAGCTAGATTGTTTGGCTAAGGGTATGTTGCTTTATCAGCTTTGTTATATTTATTCTTTGTTTGTGTTCAGGAATTATAAAGCATCTAAAACAAGATACGACTGGCAAAGGACATAAAAGGCAATGAAAGCATCTGTGGCTATATGTCAGAAGTTGTAAAAAATAAATGTGTGGATACAATTATTACTTAATGAGAAAGTAAATAAAAGGTATGTATAGGAGGGCTGATGTAGTCACAATACCATTTGCTCCAGTCTTTACTGAAAAGATTCACTGAGACCATACTTATTTAACAAATTGGAGTATTGTGATAAAACACAGGCCACTGTAATAGAGAAAGAATTTAAAGATTTGTCTCATGTCTCTACATCCTTGTGATAATTGATCAGAAGGACTTGAGGGACTAGCAGAAGCAAAATGTGAGCTATCTTGTTGATTGTGAGGGTCTAGAACAAAAAAAAATCTCTGAGAAAGGAAAATGGGATATGAGAATTATAAAAACATCCATCTGCTTCTGATACATTGAAAAAAAATAACTAACAAATCCAACAATCATTCCTCAATGTTCATAAGGTGATAATCCCAACAAGAAACTGCCAAATAAATTTATTTTCTTTTGACCTAATAGCAAAGAGAAGCAGGTAAAGGGATGCAATAAATGTGAAATAACTTGATTTTTAGTGGACTTTCAGATTGTTTCTCATAGTATTCCCATAAATAAAATAGGAATATAGAATGTGAACAAAATTCTAGTTGTGTGAATAGTTAGTTGAAAGACCATATTCTAGAAGTGTCATGTGCTGTCAGCTGGTACTTTGCTCTATGTGCTGTGTGCCTTGCAGCTTCCATTAGCTGCGGCTGCAATTAAAACCTTTTTTTTATATGATTTGAGAAGACCATAAGCGGGATTTGCAACTTTGTATGGAAACAAGATCAAGAAATAACTTGGAATTAGTGCAAAAATCAATAAAGCAGAGCCCTTTACTTCATTCATGGTTCCTAGCAAGTCCTAGATTGAAAGTTTTGCCACTCACTTCACTAAAGAGATGAATTTGATGCATTTTACTTCATGTTTTCCTCAAGGTACAGAGCTATGTATTTAAGTTGCTAACCATTTTAAAATAAGCAGCCTTTCTTTCCCTTTTCCCCACGAGAGAAACAGGTTAGAAAGAGAAAGCGGACTATTTATAGGAAGGTCTTTATAAAAGCAAACTAAAGAACTTAATAGGACAGGATTTTCCTGTGGTACCTACCTGACACATGTCGTACAGCCAGTTTTCATCTCCTTTATCTATAAATCCGTGTACAATAAATCTGGTCATCCTGTTTGCATTGAAATTTGAGAAGCCAATTGTTCTGTCATCAATTGCAGAGATCTCCTGTTGTAGATATTAAATTAATAAACATTTAAATCTGCTTTCTGTAAGGAGTTTATCAAAATTGCTAAGACCTGAACTATGCTCATCTGTACAGGTGTTTAATGTTATGCAATATTAAACTCATCTGCAAGTGTTCACATGACTATGGATGAAGTCTCTATCTCCATTCAGACAAGCTTTGACACTTATCTTAGAGCAGCCAAGACTTGACTCTGTGTGTTTTCATCTTATCTATGGAAAAAAAATACCCATTGTTTTTAAAAACACACAGTTTCCCAGTACTTCTCAGTGGCCATACAGAAAACATGGGAGAGTGCTGCTTTGTGAGGGCAGGAGGAGAAAGAGAATTTTGCCCCAGAGACCCCGCCAAGGAACTGTAAGAGGTTTTTTCTCTTGAAAAAAAGGTGAAGATTTGATCCTTTCTGGCACTTTAAAGGAACATAGCTCTTACCTGATAGACTTGAGGATTTTGTCTTGTGTACAGGAGGAAGCGAGGGTCTATCTTTTCTGGACTCCAGGGTAACTTATAGATTGGTCTTTCCAGAGTCCCAGACCATGGTACATCATCTGAGAAACATCCAATCCTATCATAGCAAACTTGGGCACCTGTAGCACATGGATCAGATCAAGAATATGTGAATGAGCAAAGAAGTGGAGCACATTACTCATAACTCACAGCGTCTCTTCTCTGGAGGTCTCTTGAAAATCCTGTGGTTTACAGAAAGCAAAGACCAGCAGTTGCTGTCTCTCAGATCTTCAAAGGTTATATCTTACCCCAAGGAAAGAAGTCATGCTGTTGCTCCTCAACAAAATACGCAGTGGAGTTCCCCTGCGGCTACCCTGTCCCATAACTTCAGTATCTTTACCCAGCTGTGTTTTGCCCAAGGAAAAGAGAGCTGATGAGTTTCTCCTAATTCCAAGCCAAGATATTGCAAAAAATCTGCAATAACTCAAGACTGTGCTCAACAGCTGACTACACTGTACACAAGAAGTCTTCTACTATACGAGCCAGTGGCTTCTGCTGAACATAAAGCTACCCTGCCGTTTGCCTGTCCCCACCTTGCTGCTTCCACATTTTCACCACTGAAGAAGAGTACTCCCTCTTCTACTCCCTCTTCTACTCCCTCTTCTACTCCCTCTTCTACTCCCTCTTCTACTCCCTCTTCTACTCCCTCTTCTACTCCCTCTTCTACTCCCTCTTCTACTCCCTCTTCTACTCCCTCTTCTACTCCCTCTTCTACTCCCTCTTCTACTCCCTCTTCTACTCCCTCTTCTACTCCCTCTTCTACTCCCTCTTCTACTCCCTCTTCTACTCCCTCTTCTACTCCCTCTTCTACTCCCTCTTCTACTCCCTCTTCTACTCCCTCTTCTACTCCCTCTTCTACTCCCTCTTCTACTCCCTCTTCTACTCCCTCACTCTTCCTTTGCTCTGAGATAGGAAACACAGGACTTCTTGCATACTCCTGGGGTGGGTTTTCAGGAATGGAGAAGAGGAAAGAAAACATGCAAAGACACTCATCTCACTGTAATCTCAGTCAGTGGGTTTTGAGGAACCATGGTGTAGAATAATATCCCACAAAATATAGCAGCATAGAAAGGCTAAATAAATATTAACTCCATATACTTACCTTCTGCTGCATTGAGCAGAAATAGTGCAAGTATCCAAATTCCAAGCATCTGGAAGAGTAGAAAAAGAGGCAATTAGGATTTTTTAACTTGCTGGATTACCAAATGCTTTCTGGTGCTGAAATTTCTCAAGGTGAACAGGATGCTACAGCTGCCTTCTCTACAATAGGTATCTATGACCACTGCATTTGTGAGACATGTATGACCCAGCTTGATGTTTGCTCATCCCACTAAAGATTGTGGGGCTTATAAAACTACTAAAGTGTAGTTTAAGTTCAGAGTGATTTTTGTCCTGTTGAGGCTGTGTAGTAGCTACTTTAGAGCTAGCATAAAGATACCTATGTGAGCTGCCATTTCCCTTTGTACTGCTGTATCTTGGGAAACCTCCTACCTGATGAGGTAAAAGAAAACCACCAAAGCCTGAACTACTCACAGTGCAGCCTTGGAGCTCCCTGCACTAATGTATGAACTTTACATGTACTTTTATAGTCTGCTTTGTCCTTGGAAATGTTCCCAGAAAGATAGGAAGGTTAATTTCAGATTATGTAGCTGAAAAACAACTTCAATGACAAGTTTCTTTGAGAACTCCAAAAATCCATGGACACGGATTTATTGAATTGGTGTGCTGGAGCCCAAAATAGGATACTTGTTCCAGAGGTAGGGTAATTCGCAGGCAGCAACACATCACGAGGGGGACATTAAAGAGAATTACGTAGGTCTGTGTGGCAGGACATTTAGAGGCTTGTCTTGGCTGAGAAGGCTTTTGTTTCTAGGGTTGTCTAGCTGGGATATAGGAGGTCTACTGGGGGAATTAATAGGGAACCTCATCACCTTCAAGTCCCCTTCCAAGTGACTTTGGATCTGATCTCCTGGTGTCCCTTTCGTTTTCTTGTTGAAATAGGAGGATGTAGAGCTAGGGTGTCAAACTAATTTTTACTGGGGGCCACATCAGCCTCATGGTTGCCTTCAAAGGGCCAAATGTAATTCTATGACTGTACAAATGTAGGACTAGTTACATTTTATACAGTTCTGAAATTACATTTAGCCCTTTGAAGGCAACCATGAGGCTGATGTGGCCCCTGGTGAAAAGGAGTTTGACACCCCTGATGTAGAGGGACAGTTGTCTATCCCTTTGGATCCTTTTTATTCTACCCATGTAACCCAAGTTTTGAGAAAGCCCTTCTAAGTGATGAACAAACATGCTGGACATGCAAATATTAATAACATACAAAGAAATAGCAACATGGCTGCTTTGTGTAGTGATGTTACAGAACTCAGTAGGTTGTTCTACCAGAGACATTAACCAAAAGGTGAAGAACAGCCTGTGCAAATGAACAGGACCAGGTCTGGGAGCCCTTGATCCTGTTCATCTCTACAAATCTCTAAGTGAATTCCAGAAGAAAGGAGTATTCATTTAACTTTTCACCTAGAAAGCTTTGCCAGCTTGGTTATGCTTTTTGGCTGTGGCCACACATCTTTCCAGAGTTGATATGCCTTAATCTCCACCTCTGAGAATGGCCAAATGGATACCAGCTGTGTGTATAGGTAGTATCACACTGCTATCCTCCATGCTGTTGGGGTTTACTTCTTTAAATATCAGGGAAATTTTTTTTTATTTCTTCCAGAACATCACCTTGGATAATAATTTAGAGCTCAGTGCTCCTGTTCTTAATTCAAGTAGCATTGTAGTTTGTAAATATGCTCCTGTCAGTGATACAGGAGAATAAGTACATGCCCTAGTACCCTGGCAAGCTTTAATACTTATTTAAAGTGAGGGGGGAAGAGTCTTTCCCATTTAATTTAAGTGCTGGTGAAAAAGATTGGAGTTAGGATTTTATCACAGTCTGCTGCTCTTATTCAACACTGTAATAACACAGAGCACGCTGATTAACTAGGCAATTCCTTAGGCTGTGGTCAGATGGGTTTCAGCTGCTTGCTTCTCCTTTGGGCTGGGATGCATGTCCTTCAGTATGATGCAGGCTGCTCACTATGCCTGGAAGAGCCAGTCTGCTCCATATGGCCTCGCAGTCAAGGGCTGTTGAAAGAAAGATGGCTTTCAAGAAAGCAAGCAACAAATGAAGGTCTAGCTGTGTTTCAGCTGTCCTGAAGAAGCTGTTGTCTGGAATAGGAAGCAGACAGAGGTGAGGACTGGATTTCCCGTGCTGCAGGATGCCGTGGCTCTCTCCTGGGATGTGGCATGATGCTTCCCAGCATTGTTCATACTTCTCTGGCCACCTGTCAAGTCCCTGGGGGGACCTGCAGTACTCAGGATTGCAGATCTCTCTTGGCTGAACCTCAGACTTGTGTTTAATTATGCTTCTAATTTCATACAGGCCTGGTTAGTGTTTAGTCAAGCATTTGACACTGACTGTTATTCTCTTGTAAAAATATTTCATTTAGCTATTTATGTTCATTATAAATATGTTCTTAATATTGTATTTCTGCTTCTAATTCTTAGAAGTTCATCTGCCCAAGTGCTTGTACATCGTTTATCAAACATGGGGAGACACGAGTGAATAAATTACTAACTCTTTCATCCTGTTCATTAACTTATAGTTTGTTTTTTATACATAGAAAAATATCCACTGCCTTGGTCATTTAAAACTTTAGGTGGCTCATTTGTGCCATGCTTTGCAGAGCTGTAGAGTTTGTTTTAATGTGAAATAGTTAATTCCAGATTTTGCAAAGCCTGGAGTTATTCCAAGTCAGAGTTTCTCTCCAGGATTGTCAGCAGCCGCAGCAAAGGTATGTGTTTGAAATTATGCAATAGGCAGGTGCTGTGATTTAGCCTTTTAGTTTGTTCTGAAGTGGGGAACACTTGAGGTTTGGCTTTGCCTGTTGCTTCTCTAATGTGCAGTGTACAAAGGGCTGTGCTGACCTCCTGAAGAAATACCCTGTTCTTGTCCTGTTCCTGCCTCATCCTACAGCATCTTCTGAGGGCAGTGCTCTTGTGTGGGCTTGGAAAGTTTTTAGCAATAGCCTAGGCTGTGGAAAAAAGGCTTTTGGGACCATTCCCAGCAATGTGTGGACATAATGTGCCACCTTGAGAATGTTTGACAGACAGAAAATTTGGCGAAGTATCCGTGTGGTGGGAAACAGTTCTTACCCGCTGTTCTTGAAGCCCTGGTAGAGTAAGACTGTGCAGTGCTATAAATGGATGTTACCACATGTGATTTTTAAAATTGCTTCTATAGTTACAAGCACAATACATTGTTTCAAACATGGAAAACATGGACAAGTGTGTTTGCAAATAATTGAAAAAATAAAGGAAGCAACAGGCAGTTTGAGTTTTGCTTTAATAACTTTGTGTACCAACATTCCCATGCACAGGACTGATGGTTTGCTCAGCTGCTGTGTACGGGACAGTTGTATTTGGTGACCTCTAGCAAGGTGTAAGTAACTGCGGAACTCCATATGTGACAGTCCCACGGCCACAGAAAGTTGACCTGGGAAGAAAAAGAAACCTTGAATCAAGATTTGTTTATTTTTTTTTTTCCCCAAACAAAAATGAAACATTGTCAGCTATCACCTTGGAGGTTGTTGATTCGATCCATAATCCCACTTAAGCCTTCCTAAAAGCCTGCTGTATAGAATATTAGAACCTACATGTTAGCAGCAACAAGGTGAATTTCTCTTTCTCGGGGACCAGCTGTAAAATTTGAGTTTTAATACATGAATTCAAGTAAGCTTTAGATTCACAACTACAGAGCTCTAGGACCTCACCCTGAAAGGGATTTCACCATCTTCTCTAAATAATCCATAACAATGCCAAACTATAAGGAATTTTCTTTTCTAATAGCTAATCAATATTTCTGCTGTTGTAAAATACATCAATTAAACCTTGACTTAAACCCAGTGGATATGTGGAGTAGTTGGCTGTGATCCCTTCTAAATATTTTCTGCTGTTTTTGTGGACTTCAGGCTGTGTGCATTGTTCCTGAATTATACTCTCCAAACTCAAAAATGACCCTACTTCTGGTTACAGTCTCACCTCAGTTATTCAGATTAGAATAGTTATTCCCTGGATCTTCTATACAATAGTCCTGGTAATGCATCTGGGCATGAGACTTGCTTTATCTTGGTTTGTAGTTGTTTTGCTGTGGCATGGTACACACCCCAAATTATTTACTGTTGTATTCTTTTCCAGAGTTATTCCCTTCTTTGTATTCAAACATTTGTCCCAAGCATAATGTCTTGTCCTTGTAATTATGGCAACTCACATTGTTGATTGCAAACCGTACCTCCTATTTTCATGACCATTTTTTCAATCCTGTCTCCCAGAGTTTCTGCACTGCTTTCCCATCCCTTCTGACCTGTAAAAGGGGTATACTTACATATGTCCATCTTCTCCATGAATTATATTGACTGTTTCTGCTCCCAGCCTTGCCCAGAGCAGAGTATATACAGTTTTATTCCAGAAAAAATCCATCTTATTAGTATTTTTTGGGTTAACTTCAACATCAAGGTATTTTGTGTAAACTTGATCTTGAGAGAGGACTCCACTGCAAATAAAGTGAAGACATCAGTGCTAAATGTTTAGAGGTTACTGAGCTAAATCATGTTGTCTGCAGGTTTTGGGGTTTTCCTTTTGTTACAACAGAAATGTGCACATTAGCTGTGCTTTGCAAAAGCAGAGGACACTGCACCAGGACTCTGGGGTGTTCTCAATGGGGAGAGGGTGAAAAACTAGACTAAAAACTTCAAGTGTGCCTGTGGCAGGAGACCACCAGGAGATAAGGGGGAGGCTGGGGCTGCCTCCAGTGCCCAAGGGTGCGGAGTTTTGCAGGTATCGCTGCCAGGAGAGCTCCAGGTGGCGCTATTGAGAAGGATTTTACAGATGAGCTGGGAACTTCTATGGGGCTTTGGTTTGCCCATGCATGGAGGATGGTGGGAGAAGACATGGAAGCACTTGTTTCGCAGCAGGTACAGAAGACAGTGGGAGCTGCTACTTTGATAGTCAACTGGAGACGATGAGCTGAGAATGAAGCCCACTGGCCAGACCCTATAAATGTGCTGTTTATATAGTAGTGATGGCTTTTAATATATCCTAAGGAGGAAGACAAGTATCTACTTTGCAAATTTGATAAGCTCAGGCACAGGATTGCCTTGCATGAGATCATACAGCAAGTCATCGTCAGAACAGGGAGGCTTGTCAGCATGTGGAGTATGTGACGTGTGTTGCTGTGCTAGTGTGCGAGCAGTTGTGCTAATGCAGATATTAAATGGGTAAGAGCTGTATGAAATACATGCATTCCAGAGGTGTATTTTGTGAGCAGTAACTCAGAGAAACACAGAACTCATAAAAAGGAAGTTACTTTCATTTCCTTTTCATAAACATCCATCTCCCCTCATGGATCTTATCTATGTGATAACTTTTTTCATATCTGACGTTAAGTGGAATGTCTGCAATAAGTGTTTGTACCACCTAAATATATGGAAAATGTGTAGATTAAGGTTAGAAGCATTAAATGCTGTAGGGAAATATTAGTTTCTCTTACCTGGCAATTTCATATTCCTTTGCGTTGCCCTCTGTGTCATGGAAAGCTAGATATATGCTCCCCCTTGTTCTCTTTACACCAGACAGTTTGATAAATACTTTTTGTCTCCAAGCTGCATAAAGAAAAGCAAAATAAAACTAGATTGTCATTGGTATGAGAGATCAAAATATGCTAGTACACTGGAAAGTTTGTTTGTTTGTTTGTTTCCTAACTGGTATTCCTTCATCTTAGCAAATGAAAGACGCGGTAAGCCTGAGTTTTGATAACAAATGTAGAATTTTTGGTCAGAGATGTTAGCCGTTATTAATAGAAGCAATGGCAATGCATGGCTGTAAATCACGTAAAGGCAGTCACTTTTCAAACATATGATTGACTGCAACAAGCCTTCTCCACTTACTAGTAAAAGGTGGGTTTGCTGCTGTATTTAAAAAATACTTTTGGTTTACCATCTTCAATCTATCTGGGAATCTGTCGGCATAATACCCCATCATTGGACATCTCTCCTGGGAACATGGGAAGCAGTGTCCCTAGGGAAAATAAGATGATCAGTTAGTGGGGAGAATTTTTTTTCATCTTAGCTCCAACAAAATGAAGGCTCAAGATGTTGTCTTGATCTTGTTTCTGAGAACGGCTCCTGCACCCATACGTACCAAGCAGGTGTGGAATGAGCAGGTTTGATATCTGTTTGGATGATGGCCTGAAACTCCCTAGTTCAAGTATATTTTGGCTTGCGTCTAGGACAAAATGTAAGCCCATTTTACCCTCTGAGTGGAAGGGAACTTGCCTGTATCCACTTTGCAAGGCAATATGGAGGGGAAAAAAAGGAACATTATTCATCAGTGCATTTAATTAGGTGCTCAAATCAGTACCCAGTCTAAATTAAAGAAGAGTCAATGATTTTGGAGACTCCAAATATCTCTTCAGCCAGGAATTAGTAGTGTAGATACATCTAGCTTATGTGCTCTTTGCATAAAGATTTAGGCTGAGAATTTTATGAGGTGTGTGGTGGTGGGTGGTTGTTGTTGTTGGGGTTTTTTGTTGTTGTTTTGGTTGGTTTTTCATCCTATTTGGTGATATTACCTGTGCTTCAGAATTCACTTTCCAAAGCAGAATAGCTGATGGAACCACTGTGCCTCACCATGTGCATCCTCCTACCAAACCACACCACGAGAGCCCGGCCACCAGCATCCAAGTGCTCTGTGCACATAGCAGGACCTACCATGAGTGTAGAGACTTGGATTATTTTCTTTAGAGCTCACAATTCCTGGGCTGATATACTTACTGCCTTAAATAATTCGTATGATTCACAGAGATATCCAAGGTATCCGGTGGGATGGAGGATACTTTGACAATAAAACTCATGGCTGCGTGAGTGATGGCACCCCCCAATGACTGTAGCGTCTTCTGGAAGAAAGTTTATGAGCATCTGTGAAATAACCTCCTGTTATCATATATAGGAGTTGTGCTTGCCTCACCATGGAAATGACTGAGGCATGGAACAGCAGTAAGGTCTTATAATAATTTTTCATCTGAATTTCCACATTTCTAGTTCCAGTAGAATTTACTGTTTTATTTGGAGAACCATGTGTCAGTCACCCCAAGATTTAAAGTGAGATGGATAAATCTGCTATGGCATAATAGTTCCTTATAAGACAGCCATATGTGTGTATATATAGGAGATGTCCTGGCAAGATGACATTAATTACAGTTTTAAAAGGCTTAACAGAGCAAAGAGGATCCACCAGCCTTCTGCCAACCTCTCCAAAGCCTGCAAAGAGGGAGAAGTCTCAGGTGGAGAGGTGAGCCATATACTTTCCCTGGAAATACTGAGAGCTTTTGCCTAATTCATGCCTTAAAAGTGTCAGATGCTCTTTGCAGCATTGGCAAGAAAACAAAGGTGGTGGTGTCATGCAACATGTTTGGTCATGCAACATGTTTGGTCATGACACTGGCCTATCTCAGCCTAGAAAGCTTCCTGCTGGGGTTGTTGGGGTGTTAGATTTGCAGGGTCCCTGCCATTTGTGTTCTGCAGGTCCAGTTTCAAATTACAGAACAAAGCTTAGGCCTCTGATGAGGACAGGTTGAAAGAGTTGGGCTTATTTAGCCTGGAGGAGGATCTAGGGAGACTTTATAACAAGCCACTTCCCAGTAGCCTTTGGGTACAGGAAGGCTGCTACAAGGGCATGTAGTGATAGGACAAGGGGTAATGGCTTTAAACTGAAAGAGGGTAAATTTAGATGAGATATGAGGAAGAAATCCTTCCCCATGAGGGTGGTGAGGCACTGCAACAGGCTGTTCTGATCCAACCTTTTATTGTGTCTTCTTTTCTTTTCTTACTAATGAGTAAATAGGCAAACCCCAATTTCGTTTTGCTGTTGTCTCCCGAATGGACAGTTGCTTTCACAGTTCACTTTCAGGTTTGAACAAAAACAAAGTACTACGTGTGTTGGGAATATATGTTTACCTGCAATGATAGCTTCCAATTCACTTAGTTTCATCTCTGGAATTAAATCAGTGCATCCAGGCATGAAAGTTCCTCCGTTTGGGTAAAAGTCCAGGTGACCAGTGGTGTTATAGATTCCAAACCCTGAGGTGATACACATGTGATGATGTCAGTGTCTCAGTGACATGCCCATCCCTGCAGATATTTTACTGACATGTGAACACATACCGAAGGCAGGAAAGTGAGCAGCATTACTGTGAATAACATCGACAAAATCTGCATCTGAAGGATCCAGTCTCACCTCAGGAGGAGTACCTTCAAAATAGGGCCCGGCAGGGTCTAAGCCTGAAAAACCCCACATTTATTGGTTGAGAGAGGGAGAGAAGTGTTGCACAAATTAATGTGTCTTTTGCCAAAGTAACATCAGACATTCAATGTTGCATGAGGCACGTTTAATAATAATGATGTGAATATTAAGCTAAACTGAAAAAATGTGCAATAATATGGTTTTGTGAGCCTTTCTGCAACAGTATTCCAACAGAAATAAAGTATTTTCCAATAGACTATATAATGGCATCATATTACTATGAAGGAAGCATTTTATTACTTATTAGCTTATTATTGGCCTGTAAAGCATTATGAATAGGAAAAACCTATGATTCTTGATAAGTTGCTTTGTCTTTCTGTAGTGCTTGATATAACCCAGTGAACAGCAGTAATGTTACAAACATACTGTTTGTCCTTTCACTAAAGCCTTCTACAGAAGAGTTTTCAACCTAACTAGGAGAGAGAAGATGTAATAATTACACTTGTTTCTGAGAAGCATAAAGTTTACCTACTCTCATGCAAGGTGTCTGCAGCTCTGCCAATAACTTAATTGCAGTCTATAGACCAGTGTGTTGCAAGTTTCTTGCCTTTAGAAACGTGCTGTGTTATCTCTGTTCCTTGGTGAATGACCTACCTGTTATCCGTCTGATGCCTGGGATCCTTCTTCCCGCCTCTCCTGCAGCATGTGCTCCCAGACTGTGGCCAATTAGATGGATATTGCCAAAGGAGTATCTGAACTCTTCCTGATCATTAAGGTGGTGATGGGGGGGACAAGAACACAGGCTTTAAACAGCAAGCAAAGAGGGTGTCTTATATTAATGGCCTTTGGGAACATCTGGACTGACTTCCTGCATAGTGAACAGGGTGAGAGTTCCTTGAGTTAATTATTGTTTAAATCACACTAAGACTTGATAGAACATGATCCAATCTAGAATTTAAATGTGATGATGGATTCACTGTTGTAGTGTTGGCATATGATTACTGTATTCAATTACCCTTGGTGACAAAATATGAACCTTCTTTATGAATTGGATCAAGCCCTAATTTCATATTTCATTGGTATGATCTATTTTTTCTTTAATTACTCTTATGGAGCCCTTTTAAATCCCACCTGTTCTCCATGTGTCTCTTAGAAAATGTGATTGTACCACTCAATAATACTTTCACTGACGAGCCTAGGTGGGGTGACATTCATTCTTCTCTTTGCCAAGTGTCACCTGTACAAGACCTGCGCTGCTGAGATATCACACATGCTTTGAAGGTGGGAATGGAATTTATTCGGTGTATGTCACTTGCATGCACTCTATGTCCCAACCACGGTTTTGTTGGGTTTTGTAATGACCAAAGACAACCAGGATTGGTTGCTAATTGCTTGAGGTTTTTACACTGTTTTGTTTTGTAATGTGTTTTACTGCAGTATTTCCATTTACAGCACAGCTTAACTTTTCCTAATGTCAAACTCCAAAAGTTTGCCAATTGAGGGAAAGCGCAGAAAGTCTAAGGATAATTTATACATTTTTGTAACAGAATAAAGAGAGACCTCAACTGCAAATGATGCAGTAACAGACATTCAATGGGAAACTGAACACATCTTCAAGTGATCCAAGATTTGTACACAGAGAAGAAAGTACAAAAATAAATGTGTGAGGCTCAATATGAATCTCCTAAGTGGAAACAGGAGCTTGTATCCCAGCGGATTCTGGCAAAGTGGTTCTTTGATATTTGAGCGCTTGTGAAGTTGGCACTTAGCTTTGGCTTTGAACTCTCTCTTGCAACACTTACAACGAACACCTACTGATCAGGATCAAGTTTGTAGCCAGGCAGGGTTCTGATTTTTCTGCAGTTCTAAGTATGTATGAGTCTTTCTGAAGTCAGTGGGAAAAGCTGATCTCAAACTTTGCAACCAAGTTCTATGCTACGTGCGTAAATGTGAACACTTGCCTTGAGGAATATGAAGTTCACGACTTGAAGGCAACTGGGTAGTTCATCATGTCTGTACACAGCAAATATGACATTATCGAGTGAGCTTGCTCATCTCCGTGGTGCTAAACTGAGAGGCTAATTTAGTCCTAGCACATGTATGTAACTCTGGCACAACTCTGGAAAGCACTGAACTCATATGCCTTGCCTCATGTCCAGTGACTGTATCATCATATGGAAATGTTGCCACCTACTGGTCTATAATGAGTTGGCACCTCTCTCCGACCACATTAGCTTAATTTGCGTCTTTTGTGGCTGTGAGAGGTCCTTACAGAGTTCACAATTAGTATAATTAACAGGGTGTCAACTGCATGCACTGCACAGCTCTTCCAGAAGCACTGGCTGACCATATTGGACAGGATTCAAAACCAAAGCAACAGCGTTATAAACCCACTACATCCACTTAGTAACTGTAGGTGGTAAAGCTGTGGTATTTACCTGTAAAATTTTTATGAAGTAAGCAACCTCAGCCCCGATCACGCGGATGTTGTTCACTGCACTGACATAGTTGCCTTTTGCACCATCTTTCCAGTCAACAGCAATGCAGTTGGTATTTTCCACTTCCAGTAACACCTGATGTGGGAATACATAAAGCAAAGTAATTAAGGAAACAAAGTAGCCGAGATTCAACTTAAAGCAGAATAAGCATTAACAGATAATATAATAACGGAATTTTTCATTCTTTACTAAACAGGGCTCTTAAATGTAGACCATACTAAACTGATACATGCATCTGCTTACAAAACAGAATGTAACAAGCCATTAATCCAAAAAGTATCAATTATAAAAGACAACAAAAATATTTTCATTTATATACATATTTGAAATAATTTAGAAAACCCACAAAACTGCACAGTAGTTTCTGTGTGCAGTACGTGAGTTCCCTTGAGGGATGCATAAGAAGCGAACTTAGTTGCCAAGTGCCTTTAGAACTTATAAAGTCACATCAGAGTGGAAAGGTTGGATATAGCTGAAAGTTTCTATTTCATCAAAAAAACTAATGCATTGTTCACTTTGGTACTTGTCACAGTCTTGCACAGATCAGTTTTAGCTTTCTGTGACTAAGGGTCACTCAAGGTTTGAGAAATAACAAGGAGTGGAAATGAAAATTAATCTATGATAAGCAGGTAAGTGACAAGGAAAACAGAAGCTTGAAGCAATGGTGTTGAATCCTGGACTCCCTTCTCTCCTGTAGGCACAATAACTTTGCACTGTGGAGAGGCAGATAGAATTGCTGTTTCTTTTCAGTGGAAAAAATTAGAAACCTAATATTCTAGATTAAGAGTTTCCATAGATGTATGAACAAAATAATGCTGCAAGTCTGTGACTGAGTATTCACTGGTGGCCTTTTTCTAGCTTGTCCTCTTCCCTGCCAGTGTGGAAGAAGCAGAAATACAGTAGATTTTGCTTCTCTATTAGAGTCAAGCCTGTCGCTGACACAGGATTGTTTTTTGTGGTAGTTTCCATGTTTCGTATTTGAAATCTTTTTTCACTGCGCTCTGTAATCAAACAAAAACTGCTCATGGTTTTGTTGTTGTTTTGTTGTATTTATGGGTTGGTTTTAATTTTTTTTATTTTTTTTTCTTTTTAGGACCTGAGTAGTGGTGAATCAGAGTACTATTTGTAGACTGAGACTTGACCTTTACTACTCAGGAAGGATTATTGGCTGAAGGATGGTTCAGTTGCTCCTAATGGGAGAAACAGTGAACTGGTGTATTTAATCAGATATTCTGACAGCAGTGTTGATGCTGGTGTCATCTGCGTTTGGTTTGTTGCTTTGATCTGATCTGCAGGGTTTGGGGGTGGAAACTCTCTAGAGAAGCATAATCTGAGAGATGACCAAGAAGCCTTGACTATGCTGCATCTTCCAGAGTGGGAACGTTTTGACCAACTCTTGGTTGATATCTGTTGCTACCTAATGAAGTGTAAAATGGAAGGTGAACATTAGCACCTAAAGGATACTGACAGGTTGTAGTTACAACTGCTGATGGAAACCAGAGGATACTCTCATACCAAGCACATTGCTACCACCCAGCCTTTTTTTCCAGTGCTGCCAAATCCATGAATGATGAAAGAGGTATTTCTACGTGTGGAAAAACATGAGTTCTTGATGGTTGAGGGGTTTATTGCTGAGATCACCTGTGTGGTTTAAAAAAAAAAAAAAGGAAAGAAAAAAGAGAAAAGCTTTATTCATACTTTCAAACATTTAAAAAAAACTGAGCTAGGTCATTTGCTCTGTAGGAATCAAGGGACTACTTTGAATGGACAAACTGTGATGTTTTGGAACCCAGGAACCCCTGTATCCCACCTTTCTCAGTTCCACTATGGTTTCCAACGAAGTGGTGCTCGTGTGGTTTCTGCGGCTCCTATCTATTTTGCTTAATGCAGCAAGACACCCCTCCCACCATCACATAGAATATGAAACAACCTAAAAGGGCCACTGTGTTGCAGGATGCCTGCTGGCCTGAGCTGGATGAGTTCCTTCAGAGAACAGCCCATCAGCTCCACATCTACTGGTTCAGCTCCCCTTTTACTGACCTGATCTTTGGCTTCAATGTGTTACTCTGCATCTAAGCTTTTTTTTTTTCTGGATATGTCATGTTTCAGTGCCTGTTTTTTGTCATTAGCTACTCCAGCAAGGCTGAAAGAATTTCATGCAAGAACTGAGTACAGTAAGGGTGAAGATGATCTTCACACATTGCTGTAAGATGCTTAATTATGTATTTTCCTTATTCTCTGAGAACATCTGAATGTCTGCTTTGTTTTCAGACACATATAGGGTCTCTGATGCGAGCAAGGGAGTTCGGGTGTGGAAGGGCTGTGCCCTGGATCACAGATACATTTAAGTTCAATGGCTGGGAAGTAGTGCAAGGTTTGTTTTGACTTGTACCAACAACAGAGGTGTTGAGTAACCTGCTGTCGGATGTATTTTGTGTGCTCACATGACCTTGCTCTGCAGATCATAAAAGGTTATTACAGGTATAACCTTCTTAGAGAGCCTGAGTCGGATTCTCAGCGTGGCAACCAGGATTGCTGTAAAGCAATGATGCCTGCAATGGCAGTGATGGTATCGTAGCTCATGCCAGAGGAATCCTAAGCATCCCAGTACAGCTCAGGGGATTCTGGGTTTGGGAGCCTGAAAGGGACTTAGCAGCTTCATAAGCATTTGCTGAAGTGGTATGGACCCAGCTCCTGATCTTACAGGTTCCTTTGCATTACTCTCCTCAGTATTTCTGGGCATAAGCAACTTGAGTAATTCTGTCTTATTTTCGGAGTGCAGAGAGACAAGTATGAATGTAAAATCATTCAGATGTCAAGGTGGAATGTGGGTTTGGAAGCTGCATAAAATCAATTTTCTTCAGGCTCTTATTTTTGAAAGTCACAATACCTTCCTAGCTCAGCTTCCCTTTAAGACGGCAGTAATTGCTCTCCTATCTGAATACTCACAAGGCTATTTATTTGAACAAGTCTTCAGGTTTCCTCAGAGACCTAAACTGCATGCAAAAGGTAGCCTGCCATAACCCATACCCTTGCACAGGAAAATGCCAGGAAAGCTGTTGTGTCCTACAGTTCATTCACTTTCAACTGTACTGTCGAACCATCTTCTTATTCTGACTTGTTTGCCTGAGGTAGATTTTTTAACAAGACAAAAAACATTTATAGATTTAGTTCTTGATTTTAAAAATAAACGTCACCTGTGAGTTATTTCCTGTTTCTCTGGTGTAGAGAGAGAAGCTGATGTTCATTTTTTCTGGTGGGTCAGGCAAACCTGTCAGATGTCTCCCTGGTACCCCAGACCAGGGTGGACCATCTGAAAAACAGCCAAGCCTGGCGTAGCAAACCTCTTCACCTAGAGTAGAAAAAACAACTTGTTCATGTGTCAGACTCTCTTGTTGTAGTCTCAAATACATCATCAAGCATATTATAAAGAGCAGAAAAGTAAGGATTTCATTTTATGATTAATTTTGAAACTGAGATTCATTCTTATTTGCTTTATGGATATTGCCTGAAACAGGTAATAAAGGGGAGCTAAATAATTTGAGGATAAACCAGGTAAAGACTCAGACACTGTTTTGACACCATTTTATAGGGTTGCAAAGGGTTAATTCAATTTCTTAAAAAAAACAAATGTTTTAAGTGCTCGTTAGAATTGCTCCTGTGTAATTCTTCCTCCAAAACATCGTGTCTCTGCCCGTAGGAATGAAGGATATCTATGTGGTGACCTTGTACTCTGAGTTAAATGATAATTTATTTCAATATAGTAGCTTTTTCTAGATCAAACAGGTCTCTTGCTCACTTACACTCACCTTCCATGATTTTAGCACTGCATATTGTGTTAAGCACCCTGTTGCTGAGTGGTTTTTTGTATACAGTAGTCATGTAAAGGCAGCTTGTGCTTGATAGAAGTAGGACACATGCCTGAATTCCTCTGTGATTTTTCAGCATAGACCTACGCCTCTTGTATTCTTAATAATAAAATTTTAACATGTGGGATCCTTTTAGCATTAGTTCTATCCATAATAATAGACATTGTCATACAATAACGTGCAAATCATACCACAGCTTCAATATAAAGGAAAATACCAATCATCATCTATGTATTATTTTGTCTGAATTCACTTTCTAGTGGTAGTTCTTATAGGTATTGTCTCACCTGCTACTGTGCCAAGGAGATAAAGTGCAATAATCCATATTCCAACCACCTAAAACAAATTGAGTATACAGGTTAAGCATTTCATTTAGAGTAATTTGTCCTTTTTAAAAGAGCATAATACAAAGAGACACCAAGGGACCGTAAGCCAGCAACATGCCCTTGCAGCAAAGGCAGCTGGCAGCGTCCTGGACCGCGTTGGGAGGAGTGTTGCAGCAGGACAAGGGAGCTGAACCTTCCCCTCAGCTCAGTTTTGCTGTTCATCATGTTTCTTGCACAGCCAATACTGCATGAAGGTGGCTGAGGGAGTGAATTTGATCGTGAGGTCCTGACTTTTGCCAGTATGAGGAGGCAGGCATGAAGTGTTGTGCAAGAAAGACAACGATACCTGTAGCCTGGTAAAGCCTGCATGCTTGACAGAAACTTCAGGCTGTTTGTGCTGCTTTTACTCAGGGCTCTTTGCATTTCTGTACCTTCTTATCCCTGACTTTTATTTAGATTCCTTTCCTCGTTTGGCTTTTCCATGGAAGGGATTCCATGTATTTCACTATTCTCCTCATTTGCCTCATTCGCTGTTCTCAATTTCCTCTTCTTCTAGGTGTTATGGGATCTGTCTCCTATTTTCCACATACTGCTTTTCATGTAAAGCAAACTTTTCCACCTGTCACCCCTGGACACTGAGATAGCTTATTAAAAGTAGTTAAGAAAAAAGTGTTAAGTTTAGTAGGTATGATCTTGCTTTGTGGGAAGCTGTCTCCAAGGGATATTTTTAGAGATTTCATGATGTGAGAAATCTAGAAAGCCAACGCTTCAAAGGTCATGGATGCTACCAAATGCTCTTAGAAACAAAAAAAACCCAAAACAAAACAAAAAAACATTTGAGAGTTTCAAAGAATTTGTCCTTGAAGGTTGCATGTCAAATGATAGACACGAGCGGCATATGTGATCCACGTATATGCTTTTTTTGATGGAAGTTTGATTACTTGGCTGTAATGATGTGATTTCCTAACCAAGCCAAATGGGATAGGTCAGAGTGCAGAGAGCGTCTCTGAGCACTCTCTAATCAGCTCTGAGGTTCCTGTGTGGTAATAGCTCATTATTTATGTGGTAGGGTAGAGGAGCAAGGCTGAATATCTGAGCAGTGAGCTGGAGTTGCAAAGTGCAGAGCTGAGAGGAATTGCGAAATTTCCTTGGAAATACAATTCTATTTCCAGTTCTAATATATCCATTGATAAAGTCAATACAGAAGAAAACTAGTTGCTCAGGGGAAGTGGAGAGGAAGTCTGGAAAAGGATCAGGATTTCTTCTAAGCAGCTGGTGACAGATGAGAACTGAGAAGTCCTGTTAGCCAAGAGGAGCACCTCTGTTCAGCTGGAATATCTGTCAAGAAATACCCATCATCATGATGAGAACCCGATGACAGTGTGGGAAAATCACAGATGATGTGGCTCACCAATGGAATTGGAGAGCTCAGCGGGATTTGTTGGTGTTTAATGGAGAGCTCTCATACTCAGGAGTTGTATAGTCCATGTTGGGAATATTACAGCAGGAAGGACACTATCATTTCTTTTCAGACCCAAAATCTGAATGGCAGCTAATGAGTAATGAGTTCAGAAAACGTGGGAGATTGTTGCCAAATAAGTGATCAGTAGTTTCCTTTCAGAGGTTCTTCCTTTGAAGGCATAAAATAGAAATGAATGTGTAGCTAGGTAAGCCATGAAAAAATAGAAATGAACGTGTAGCTAGGTAAGGCATAAAAAATGCAAATTTTTGTGTGTGTGTAATGTCGATTCATTCTGTTATTAAGAGTTGTAGTTTGGGTAGGAGACAATTTTTTAGTGGGTAGGTTTTCTGTATTGGTCTATGTTCACTTAATGACAAAGATTGCAAAT
The DNA here is from genome assembly GCF_964273445.1 of Streptopelia decaocto. Lineage (NCBI taxonomy): Eukaryota > Metazoa > Chordata > Aves > Columbiformes > Columbidae > Streptopelia > Streptopelia decaocto. Next base: position 65,021,099 of record NC_138659.1, on the reverse strand, counting down.
AGATTAATTATATATTTGTAAAAAGAGTTGAGGCAGCATACTATTTGATGGGGGAAAATTCTTTCACTGGGCATTTGAGAGGCTTAGTGCTGAGCAAGAGGAACTGGAATGACTGGTTTGTGAACGTGATCTCAGCCCTGCCAGTATTGCGGGCAGGACAGCTGCTAAACGCTGAGCTCAGTTGTTATACTCAATGGACAAAGGGCATGCACTTCTGAAGCAAAACCAGCACTAAATATTTCTAAATTGCTGTGCAGCTTGGGGGAAAAAAAAATACATTAGGATATCAGTCTAATAATATCTGCAATTTTATTTTTTAAAACCTACACTGGTGCGGTATTTGTCCTTTACCATAAGCCATCAAGTAACCTTCTGGACTCTTGCTCAGCCTGTGATTCATGGGCTACTAGTGAATGGTTTGTGAGTTACGAGAAAATCTGCATAAGGACTGTCAACAGAGCATTTCTAAGTCTCACACATGTACCCCTACACCCTGGTCAGGACATGCACACAAACATGCACTCACAGCGTATTCAAGAGGAGCAAACCCAGATCTCAGGGTTTTTAACTATTAGCATTTTTAACCTAATAACCTCACTGCAGTAAACAGTTTAATTTTTTGTAATGTAAACCCAGATATGTTATTTATGTAATTTTTAAGAATTTTACCCACCATTCTTTTATCACCCTTCTTATAACTTTCTCTGGTGAGCAGTAACAGGATACAAAACAGCCACTGTTTTCCTTAATGAAGATTGGGTAGCTTTATGCTGAAAAAAAAATAATAGAAAGGAGATTAAAAACCAACAGGCCAACTTGGTAAAGTGAAAGAAACTGGAAGCATCCAAGAGGATGCAAAAGGGTAATATTGGTAACTGGGAACTGATAGCTAGAAGTCATACAGATTTCATAAGGAAAACACAATCCCCCCATGTACATAATAGCCAGTAGAATTAAGACATGAATTAAGAAGGAATATTACATGCATGGGAGAACTAAAAAGATGCAATGGTTTTGGTCCATTACTACATAAAGTGGAGCAAAAGGCAATGACGCAGCTGAAGTGAAACATTTACACTTTTTGTTTCTGCATTTACCAAAACAAGCTTATGTTGTTCACATCAGAAAAAAGTTCATGTTGATTCTTTGTTCGGACAATAATTCTAGATCTGCTGTAGAATAGCTGCTGGGACTACATATCTTAAAATCATTGGACTTTGGTATCTTATAGGTGAGATCCTTAAAAAAAAACCCCACAACTATTAAAAAAACTATTGCAATCTTTTTGTTATTGATTAGTAAGGAAATTCCAGAGATGCAGTTGAAGAAAACTGATGTTCTAACAGGTAAGAAAAAAAAGAAGGATGAATCACCTGAGGAATTTCAGGCCTGTGGAGTTTCAGTCCAGTGTCAGCCTGAGGCAGAATAATGAAACTCTCCCCAGGGTACTCAGTCATGAAAGGAAAATTGTGGAAAAACTGTTAAAAGATTAAGTTGTGTAATTGAATTTAGTTACATGATGTGACAAACTAGCATGACGCTCTTATAAGATCAACATTGTAAGTCTCATCGTACTCCTATTTTGATAAGATCTGCTCTGTTACTTGATAGTTTAGTTAAGAAATTAAAATTATGTACGTGCACTATTGCAACAGTTAAATAGATTAAAAATTTTATGCATGGATTAAGTAGATTAAAAATTAAGTAATTATTTCATCTCAGACTATAACGGCAAAGAACTAGAAGGCAACTCCTGGATTTACAAATACAGCTCTTGCTACTGTGCATCATAGCATCATATCATGATCGAACTGTGACTGTGTTTCTTTCAGCTTTTTTTGACCCTATAGTTATTCACTACTCATAGTGGATCATCACTGATTAGGGTTTCAGAGGAATCAGTTCCTGGTATCACACTGCGTGCCAGCTTGCAACACTGGTATTGCTCGCTGGAAATGAGCACATACTGAAAAAATACTGACATTTAGACTAAGAGATTAGTAAATACAAAGTACAGGTCATAAATGTTAGATTTCTTTCCCAAGCAATAAGAAATAAATGCTGTCACACTGCATATCCTGCCCACAGAATGGAGGTGAACATCTGAGGAAGCAATAACTGAAAAGGCCTTTGAAGGCTTGCTAATGTATTATGAGTGATTTCTGAAGTGTCAAGGAACTTGTTAGTCTTTGTTTCCACATATCAAGGTGGAAGAATAGTATTTTCAGTATATATACCATGCAATATATAGGTGGGGGTATTATTTAAAGACTATGGAGGTTTCGTTGGTGCTACATGCACAGTTGAAGGGGGATACTAAGGAAATGGAGAAGGTGATTCTTGGATCATCATAAGGATGGAGAAGAGGGAGTGAAGACAAAGAAGTGAAGAGAGGACTTTTTAGCCTTGGAGTATGAAGTAAACACAGGGTGTTTCAAAAAGATGGACCAAATTGTGTTCTGCAATTGCTTTGAAACTGGGTCCATCTCTTTGAAACACTCTGTGTAACTGAGACCAGAAGAGGAGAAGTGATACTTAAAGGGTTATGGTAGAACAAGAACTAGCCTTGAAAAAACTGAAGTCTAGTGTGTTGTCCTGAAATAGCTGTCCAGCTGGAGTCAGAGGACAAAAAACACCACTAGTTTTAATATGTAGTTTTATCATGTTTTAATGTGACTGTGAGAAGTGGCATGGATGAGGCTTAATGACCTAGATGGTGCCTTCCACTTCTTCATCCTGTGTTGCAAAGAGGCCAAACGGGAAGTTAAAGGGCCACCTCAGCAACCTATGCCAAGGTGGGGAATGTTAATGTCATTATGTTCCAAATGAGCAGTGGTAGAGCAGGAACAGAGCGTTTTGCAGAAGCAAACCCCAGTGCTAGCTCATTTTCATCTGTTGCCAGAGCTGAGCGTGGCATCTTCTGTCTCAGTCTTTTGTGGTCTTTCCAGTTTTCACATCTCCCTTTCCCTTCTATATTGACATTTAGTTCTTTATCTTCTCAAGTCTTTTCCACCCCCGCCTCCACCATTTGTGGGGTATTTTTTCCATCTTTTCTTGCCTTACCACTCCATACTTCCTATATTTCCTTCACTGGCACTGTCCTTAAACTGAGAATATTTTTGTCAGTTCTGTCTTTCCAGTGTCTTATTTTAGCCTTTCGTATTTTTCAGTAGTTTGACACAGCCCTCGGTTAACAGTGTAAAGGCAACAAAAAGGAGAAGAAACCATTTAGAATTCAGTGTATAAGCCTTGGGTATAGAAGTTAAAGATTCAGTTACCTGTTCTGTCAGCAAATTCTTGCATGGCTTTGAGCCTGAGGCATTTAGAGCACACTTGGTGATTGCACACTCAAGCATCGTAACATTAACCAAAATTGTAGCAGAAACTAAGGTAAAAATATTGCAATAATATCCTTAGGCCTCATAAAGGGGATCACGTACATATTTACCAATAAGCAAATACCTGAAAGTACCTTATAATTGTTTTGTTTGTTTTCTTTGAATGTAATTTTGTAGAGGTTGTCCAGCCCATTCTTCACACATATACAAATAAAACCATATTTTCCAGGGAAAATCCCCATTCAGTAGCTTAGACACAACTTTTGTCCGGACTATCGAACACTGAAAATTGGTAGCCCAGTACTGGACAAAGTGCTGCTGATATGGTGTGCTAATTCAAGTAGCAGAGTAGTTGGCATAACTGACAAATGACTTAATCTCATCTCCAGCTTCTCCCCATAAATAACCCATAGTAAGGTGCTGATAACAGATGAAGGCTCTTTGGCACTTCTTCAGTACAAATGAGTAATAATAATAAAAGAGCATCTTGGCATTAGCCCGTGTTCTTTCCTGCTGGTTCAGCAGCTTTTAGGTACATTATTTTCCAGGAGAAATCTGATCTGGAATAGCTCTGAAACCCACAAATTTAACATTAGATAAATCAGTTTTGTAGTGAAGCAAAGATGTCCTGAACCTTTCGCAGATTTTCTTCTCCAAACCACCCAATAAGAATTAATTACCAAGGCAAAGCAGGACTCACATATATCGTCTGGTCTGGGTAATTGAGTTTTCTGAGCATCTACTGACCTCTTAAACTGAATGGGAGACAGTGAACTAGGGCATTAACCTGAAGTAATGACTCAGAATAGTGATGCAAATTATTTTCTTTAGGTGTTTAATGTGGGAAGCGCTCCAATAAATGTTAGTAAGTATGCAGAGTTGTGCATATATTTGTTTGTCATTGGAGGATGCAGTAAAATTTGGGCTTTTAAGGTATTTAGGTCAGTTGCTTAGGGGTGGTGAACAACTGAAAAAATTGTGAAGAAATCTATGAAGTATCAAGTTTTTGGCTTCCCACTTCAGGACTTTGTGCAGTGTCTGCTCTGGCTTCTGAAGTAATATGATTCTCAGCTTGACCCTACACAAGTATTAATAAACTTACATTCATGTTTATGGGGACAGTTAGCATTTAATCTGACTACAAGCATCATAAAAAGCCAACAAATGTGGTTCAGTTTTGGGAGGTGACTGTGCCAATTCTGGGCTAACTAGGGAGCCTTCAGCTGACCGGCAGCCTCTGTCTGGCCACTTGTCTGTCCTTCCAGGAGGACCTTCACTGTTCCTCTTCAAGATTAGGATACTGTCAAATGTAGTCAGCTCTAAGACCAACACTATATTCCTTTTGCCATTTCTGAAGTGCAGAATAACCCTTGCTGATAACTAGTTCAAGTTCCTCTGTATATTGTAGTCTACCAAAATACATCTCATTTGACACATTCTTCCCTGTAACAGCTCTGTAATTCTTCCTAACATATATTCTCCCTTTAAATTTGCAGTACCACTATGTAATGCTTAATTTTGTAGCCTAATTTATCCTCCTTTTACATATCAGTTATTTGTCTTCTCATGCATTTTCTCCTTTTTTTTTAAAAAAAAGAATCCAGATTCCATGTGCACATGCTGTCATTATTTACTTCCTTTGTAAACACAGGGATGTATTCAGTCTTAAATTACTTTAACCTCACTGAATCCACCCTGTTTTCCTAGCTGCATTACATTATCACAACCCAGAAATTCTTATCTCCTAATGGAATTTCCTGGAATTGAAAAGTTTCAAGCCTTGTAGCTGCTGCCAGAGTCTCCTCAGGATCACTCTGAGACCTGCTGTTTGCTTTCTGCCTGTTGACTCAGACCAAGCCTGTCTTGTTTTAATCAGGAGTCCTTACAGACCTCCAGCCCTAACCAGCAGTTAATAAGGACACTTGCCCAAAAACTCAACCAAGTTTTCAGCCACTTACCACTCTGAATGCAGAAGGGGCTGTTGCTTTGTGAGCTCCGTTCAGATCAGCTCCCTGTCAAATCCTGGTTGCTACCGGCTCTTTTCTCTTGGAATCAGTCCCACGACGGTGGGTGCGGACCTGCCCACATGGTGTCTAATTATAGGCTTCGTGTGGGTGAGTGAGAACCTTTGTAAGAATGATACCCTTATTGCTGGATGTAACAAATGTTGCCTTTTCTTGTCTCTTGTCATAACTAATTCATCAAAATTTTCACCTCTTAAAGTTTTGTTATGGATTTGTAGAAAACCAAAATGAGGGTACTTCAGCCCTCAGAGGGGTTATTTTATTTGACATTCACCACAGTCAACATGAAACTCTTAGCTGAGTTAGCTGGTTGTTGTAAGCTCCTGTTACAGGCAATGGGCTAAGCCTCCTCCGCAGGGAAGTTCAGAACAGGAGCTTAATTTCACTGCTCTGTGTCACCCTCTGGAAGTCACCAGCTATCTGTTTGTTATCTGTCTGACGTGCATGCCCTGTGAAGCAAAATCTTGTACATTTTCATTTCATCAAGGTTGTTTATATTTTTTTACAGAGAATAGGCCAGCTTCTTTTAAAATGGGGGGACTAACAAAAAATTTTGTTACAACTTAGGGAGAATATAAGTGTCTGAGCATTTATTATCTTTTTCTAGTGAAGTTATTCAAGCTCTGTCTGCCCATTACCATTTTTACTAATCTACATCATCTTAAGCCATGTGGGATTCACAGATGAGGTCTCTCTGTACCAAGCTTTCTCATCAGTTGGCACACTCTGAATATAACTGACCTCTGCTGACAATATTGTGATCCACTTAGAGCAGAGAAACCGCCGGCGCTTTCATTCAGAATTGTGTCAGGAGGAGGAGGATAGGATGCTGATAATCACGTCATTCATCTTTTTATCTGTAATGGCTTTGTGACTTGTCCATCATGTAAATCCCAGATTCTTTTCTGTGCTCTGAAGGTTGTGGGGCACAACTGTGTCACAACCCAGGTCTTTCAGTTCCTGGGCAAGACCTCAAGTCACTGCACTGCTATCTACAGGATGGGTGCTGTCATAATCACCTGTTCAGGCAGCTGCATGAGAGTGACTGTAATCCTTGTACATGGAGTGATTCAAGTGCCTAAGGGAAGGAAGTAACAGGAGTTGAGTCTACTGTTCATATATGAAGACAATTTGTGGCCTGAGAGAAGACGTAGTTTCAGAAATAACACCAAAAAATGTTGTTTCTGTATGCTGAGCTGTACGTAACACACTTGGCCAGCTAGCTGTTTTAAAAAGCTAGTCAAGAGTATCTGTCACTCCTTGTGGCATGTGGCACCTACATGAGTGTTTGGATCTGGGTCTGGTTCTGTTGGTAGAGTGATGCACACCTGTGCCATGTATGATAATCATTAGAAAGAAATCTGGGAGGAATCTGGAGGGAGCAGTAGCTGCTCAGCGGTTGGATCTTATATTTAATTACTGCTTACCCTCAAGACATTGTATGTAACTTCAGATAAGACAGAACAGATCTACAGTCTAGTCTATGTTCACCGACTGGAAGACAGAAATTTAGCAGCAGTTATGGGACCTGTATTTCCTCAGAATGATGTGGCTCAGTAAATAATTCTGGGGAGGAATGATGTTGGAGGACCCATGGAAAAGACATAAGGAATGTCATGTGCCAACATTTGTCAAAATATTGGCGTGTAAGTTAAATGGAAAGCAGCCAGTGCCTCTATTAATAATGAAACATCTTCGGAAATCGCTGAACATCTTTGTGTGAAAATCAGACCCCTTTGAAATGTTTTGGGTTTGGTGTTTTGTTTTGTTTGTTTGTTTTTAGTGGGACTGGGATTGCTGGTTATGCTCCAGTATTTTGCTGTACTTTCCACAGAGTTAGTTCTTTGAGTGTTAAAACAGTGACACCAAGGCCCCCCACCCCGCAACCAGTGCAGTTACAAACTGAAACAGAAGTACCCGCTTGCAATAGTACCTTTGGGGACAAATGTATACAAATAGATGAAAGCTGCATTTGGCAAGAATATAAGATTACTGACTTCTGCAGTTTGCTTTTTCATCTGCTCTGTAAGTGGCAACCTGGTTGCTACAGGGTGACCATCCACATTTTTAACACAGAGTTTCACTGTCGGTGTATTTCAGAGATAATACACAGCAGCGCAGATTAATGTAGGCCAGTACGACAAGTTGGAATTAACAGTAAATCAATTTCTAGCCCATGGCATAGAGTTTTTGAGGTCTATCTAGCTCTTTTAGGAATGGTCAGTTTTTCTGGGTCTGATTTTACGTTCTAAGAAGAATGGTTGGTTTTTATGGACAGTAAGAAAATGTTGGCCTTTGCTGTTGATTCTGAGAATATACAGGTGAACACATATAGGTAGTTTTACAAATGGCAGCTTGAGAATTATCAAGGACATAAATGCGTTCTGATAGTAGTGGCCTTCACATAGGTAGGAAAAAGAGGATCAAAACACTCACTGAGAATCATGTTCTCCAAACGAATCTCAGCAACTGTGTTTCAAGTGCAGCGATATATAAATTACCAAGGCTTTCATAGCAAGATGAATGAATAAAATCGTAAAAGCAACATTTTTCTCATTTCAATGTTACATTGAGAATGGTTAATGAATTTCTTAGCTTGGATGGAGGTCATCTGGAAGTAGCTTTGTGTATTCTGTCCCCATGAGAATCACTAATACATGTAGACAAAGACCACTCACCTTCTTGAAGGATCCTACCTTCAGTGGCAGAGCTATGAATAAAAGACTTTCTTGATATTTCTATTGTCTAACTCTAATGTGTTTATTCTGGTAAGGGAAAAAAATCTTACACTGAATAGAGGCAAACCCAAATATCATTTCCAGGATTGCACAACAGCAATAGAAGGAATATTTTGGAAGTGATAAATATTTATGACCTTCCATGATACATGCTGTCTGCTAATTAAATTGGTCAAAGCAAGCAAAGTTAATGATAACTGCTTGTTCTGTGAGCTAGGGACTTATGGAGCATCATATCATTTTAAGGAAATAACACTTAGGCAGAATTTTAGAGCAGATGATGACAGTAATGGAAGATAGAAGAGTCAGTAGGGACAGCCAGGCTTTATTTATAAGGAATGGGCAGAATTAAACGCAAGAGGACAAAGTCAGTTATTCTGAATGCTTGATCTCCTATTAATGCTAGAATATTAAACTTATTTGAAAGAAGCAGCTGATATAAAAGAGAATAACTGTAAATTTTGCCTTGGAGAGTAAAAGGCAAATACAAATCTTCTGAAATATTTAAAACAAAAGAATGTCTCCAAACAGCTCAGCTACAGACCAGTGGCTCAGAACAAAGCCATTGAGGGCTCTGAACATCTCCCAAGTGGGATGAAAAGGGGACTGTCACCAATGCCAGCCTGTATGTTCACATACTGCTTATGTTTCCGGTGTTGCAAGGCACTTGCACATCCAGATCCAGCCCTGCGGGAGCTGGGAGGAGAGCTCTGTTTTGCTGCAGCACAGCGATGTAGGCGGGCGCTGTTTGTGCCAAGGCTGGCGGTGATGGGTGTTCTTTCCGGAAGTTTTTAGATCCTTGATAGTTAAAGATCAAATCCTTGGCTCTGTTTTATCTTGGAAATATGCCATAAAAATAGATTTGGCATGATATTGTCTTCTGCTTCCTATTTATTGGAAACAGAATACCTTAAAGCAGCTTGGAGACTACTTGAAATTACGAAGTCGCTGATACTATGTTACCGCAGAAGAAGAATAAGAGCGACACAAGTTTTGTGGAGAGGACCTGTAGATAGTTTTGCTGAAAGCTCAATGAGCAATTGTTTGCTCTCCCAGTGGTAGTTCACCTTTGGTTTTTAAAGAATAACTCTCATAAATGTTGGGAATGCACAAAGATTTCATTTTTACTTCTGTCCCAGGAGCATGCTAAACATAAATGTTAGAGCCAGGGGTTACATAGAATACCCCGACTGCATGAAGGTGTCAGCAAAATCACTTTCTGAAGATTCCATTTTACCTTCTGTATAACAGTCACACATTTGAGAATTGGAGCCTGCTGTACGAAATACCAGTTATTTTCACTAAGGGAACTAGATGGGACTGTAGGTAAATAATTTCACTATAAAAATATCTGGGAGGAAATGCAGGAGAAGGAAGTGAGGTGATGCCCCTGCAAGGATGCTGACTGGGAAAACAGATGTGCTTGCAGGTGATATGATCTTACAGGCGTGTTAGTAATTGGTATGACACAACTGTGGACTGGAAAAAACTAAAACTAGATCTCGGATCTACCAGAAGAATCTTCAGGATGCATATTCTCAGGCATTGAGCCACTACAATAATTCACTTACTTCTGGTATGCCAAAGATAAAGACTCTGATCCAAAATAAGTGTAAAGGGAGAAGTCAGAAAAACTTATCTAAATACAACTATGTAGAAAAGAATTAGTGCTTCTTGGAGAAACGGAAGCCTGAAGTGAGAAACAAAAACCGATGAAAAATCATGTGCAAACATAGGAAATATAGATTATCTGGAGAAGATAAAAAAGCCTGATGTATTTTGCCTGGAGAAAAAGATAGTTCCCATGGAGTTTCTATAAGGAAAGATGCTGTCAAGTGTCTGGGCTGTAAAATGATATGATCGGAAAGACGATAATCTTAAAGGCAGAATGAAGATAATGAGGAGCTTTTCTGTATAGAAGCCTTGTCAAGCTTCATATCTAATGAAGATGAAAGATCAAAAGGACTTGGTAGGCTTATTCCTGAAAATCTGTGGTTCATTTACAAGGATTTTATCAATATATTCTAGGGTATCAGAGTAGCATGGAAAAAAAATCTGAGAAGTCACAGAAACAAGATAGATAGGATCAAAAGTGGGAAGAGAGATGATTGCATAAACTGTTGAGGTATCTGCTTATTAGTTCTATTGAATTAATTTTAATTATTCTCATGCTGTTGGTTCTGGGCTCACAAATAGTTATGAGGAACATTTTGATAGGCTATGCTTTTATGATAAGAGAGTCTGCTGTGCAATGTTATTTTTATTCTTTTATTCTTTTTAACGAAGAACTCTGACAAAAATGTTCCTTGCTTACTCCATTAGTATACCTGCATTTGTCACTTTATGCCAAGAATATGTTTTCCCCTAAAGCTATTTTTCTGACCTTACATATAAAGTAAATACAGATGTTGTAAGTGGAGAAGAGAGGTAGCATTTTGGATTACTATTATTGCTGTTCACTTGTTCTAGAAAAGATTTAAGGGGTTTGTGTGTATGTGTGTTTGTTTTACTTTGCTGACTTGCCAAAAGAGTGTCATGAGAAAGAAAAGGGACTGAGGCTGAATGCTTCGTAATGGCTTTGTGAGTAATTTACCTTTGGCATAATTTTTGCCATGAACAAAAGCTTAAAGAGTATTAAATGAAATTTGTATTATAATTTTGAACCACTTGTAGTGTTGCAGAATATTTAAATAGTGTAAAAGACTGAAGGCAAATCATTATATGTCGTTACATACTCTACACAAATAAAGTATAATTGATTTTTAAAAAAACCCTACTTTTCAACGTGACAACCCAACATATAAAATGGTGCATCTCACTTGACTTTTTATAGATGCAATTTAAGCTGCCCTAAAAAGCTGGCTTACCTTGTTGTGAAGATAGGAAAGAATTACCTGTTCCAGTTTTTGTCAAAGGCAGATTGTCTTGTGAAATATCAAACCCTCACATTGCTTGGACTGGCACCATTGATACAAAGTGATAGCATCCAAAGGTTTCATACAAGTATTGATTTTCATTTTTAAACGCAGAAGGAAACAGGAGGAAGACTATTTGCCACCAGCAATAGGGAGCTGCTGTCGATGTGCTGGGTGGTGGTGGTGGTGGTCTTGTTTTTCACCTTGGGCTCTTAAAAGTAAACGCCTCACTCCGTCTACAGATGTATTAGCATAGAACTGCAGTGCTGATGTTTACTATATGAAAGAATGAAAATTAACTCAAAAACAGTATATGGCAAAAATGCAAAACAGGACAACGTAAGGGGAAGAAATTAGTGCAATCTTTTATTTTTAGCTGAAGTGACTGGGTGCAAAAATTGATATTTTGAAGTGATCTAATGAGCTGGACCACTTTTGTAGCAGAAGTCATCAGCCCATATGAGCTGTTATGTTTTGTCAGAATGCTGTTGAAATCGATAGGTTAAAATGAAACAAAATGAAAGCTTGTATTTTTTTTTAAGTAAGAGTGATTTATTATTCATTAAAAAATCAAATTAATATTTAGAATTCCGGAAGTGGCACACCAAGCATGGGAGGCAGGAGGAGATGGGCTTTAAAGAAGTTTTGAGTTCAACAGGACATTGCATCTGTCTTGTGAGAAGCGCTGGCCTGGATTGCACTGCTCACACTGCTGTCTCATGTCACCAAACCCGATGATCCAACCAGGGCCTGGCTCTGCTGAACGCTTTTTCCTAACCCCGAGGAAAAATATTTACAATTCTTTTGTCTCAGTTCCTGACTGTAAGAAAGGGAAAATCTCTGAGTCTCCTTTATTTGTGCAACTCTGGGGCAGACAGCCATGCCTGATTTATGGAGGATATTTAATATGATATAATTATGAGATACAGATATTTCCTAAATGTGTAGAAGTACCTGGGGGGTTGTTTGTATTTCTCCTGTGTAGCACAGAACAGAGGAGTCCCTACACACTCAAGAAGGGGTCTTGCCAAAGGAGTTTCCTTAAGGGGTAGAGGAGGATGAGTTCCCTGCTCAGGATGGTTTCTGGATCCTATTTCGCATGGGTGGAGTTGCTGAGGGTACCGAAGCGGTGAGTCTGAGGAGTTAGAGAGCTGATTTGTCAACTTTGCTGCAAACCTCCCAAGCAAGCTCCTCTGGCAAACTTCATAAGAGGTGACTGGATTCTGACATCTCAAAATTATTGCTGCGTAACTTGAAACACACCTGTTCATCACTCACATTTAGCCTTGTGTAATGCATCTCATTAGAATCTTGTGGTAAACCTCACTGGAAGTATTCTAGAATAGCAAGTTGTTAGGATGGGACAGAACGGAATTGCCCAACATGATTCATACACAGGGTTTCTGAGGTCAAATGATAAACTTCACATTAGATTGAAAAATTAGCTGTATATCTTAGTGCACAGTGGGCAATTAAAACTGCAAGGATTTTTTTGTGGAGCTTGTACTGAAACAAAACCAGTCTTATCTTATTTTTGCTGATGCTGATAACTTCTAGTAGTCTGTTTTTATTAACCAGTATAATCAAAAAGCTGCCAAATTTGGGAGGAACAATGCTATATAGTAATGTAAACAATGCAGCTCAGGTGTGACTTCAGTGGCTTCAGAAAGGCAAGGCAGAGGTGGAAAACACAGCTTCACTGGTAAAGAGAAAATAGTTACTTTGAAGGCTGCCAGGAAATTGAACATCCTCAATAGTGCAACATAGTTTTGATAAATATGATGCCTGTTTCAGGTATAGAGAGAATCCCAGGCCACCAGTGTTCAGCAGAGCTGAAGAGACCACATCAACCAGTTCTTCCCCAGGAAAAAGGCAATAGCCAAATATTTTCCTGTGCATGACCTGTACTGCTTGACACACAGTGAGCTTTGGTGGTGGAGTTTCTCAGGGTATACTGTACAACTCAGTACACAGTCCCAGCTCCTCAGCCGTCTTTGGATGTGCTGCTAAAATACTGTTTGTCTGGGATCTTCAACAAGGAAGAACATGTCAGGCAATGCTGTTCAAATTCAGATTATTTTTATTTTTAAAATTATTCCTTGGACTCCTGACAGAATCAGATGCTCCTGAAAACATCAAAGTGTCCTTTTTTGTGAACAAGTAAGCAGGCACTATTAAAGAATTTGGCTGTCTGTCCCCCTTTTTTATATCCTACCCTTTTTCTTTTATCTTATTTTTCTTCTTTCTTTTTTCTTTGTCATTGTTGTTTCTTTTTGGGTGCTCCTCCTAAGGTAATTATGTTTTGAAGGAGAACTGGCTGGAACCTTTTTTTCTGTTTTAGTATGTTTCCCCTTGAAATATAATCCTGCTGCATGAGTGTGCTACTAGTAAAATACTTGTTAGCTGTCATTGTAACTGGAATACACGGAAGTGTAACTTCTCTATATGGATAAAAGCTGATAAGACCAATTTGGAAGCAGAGCTTTTGTAGAGAGCTGGGCAAGCGTTTCCTGTTGCTGGTGGAAGAGCCGTGCTCTTGCAGATGCTGAGGGTTGCCACAGTGGATAAGCATAACGTTCCTCTCCAAGCCTCAGCAAAGCTCCAGGGTTTGCCATGTGCTCGGCCGCACAGTCCCACGGCCACAGAACACGGACCTGGTGAGGGAGGAAGAGTTTAAGGAAACATTCTTTAGTTCAATGGAGCATTTTCTAAGCAGCAGTGCAAGACAATCAATATAAATCCTATTTTTATTTCATGTTAGGTCAAAGCATGAATTCTAGTAGACTGAGACCATAAAGAATGCATTATCAATTTTTTTTTTAAAAAGAATTACTAGTTAGTGACTAATTATTAAATGTTAAGATGTTTGTCTTTATGCTCAGACTCGGTTAACATTTTAATTTGGACCAGGAGTGAGCTTTTGAAGGGAAACTCTCACTCCATTTTCCCCACTAACCACAGTTTACATGACCGAGTGGTGTGGGGGCACATCAGCTGGATTCATTTCGATTAAAACTAAAGCGAGGGCTGTGCTCCAGAAGGGTGTAACTAACGTACTGCACATGCCCACGGGTGCCCAGTTCATGGGGTCAGGTTGGAGTCAGCCTAAAACACCCTGCTAAGGCAAGGGCACAGTTGCACCATGCAGAGTTGTTTTTGATGTGCTGCAATTTAGAAGGAAAGCTTGTACCTTTCTTGCAAGCGCAGGGTTACACCCCCTTAGAAATTGAGATTTGTTATCTCTGTTCCTTGAGGAAGTCTGGCTGCAGTGCTGAGCTGGTGGGAGTGACTGGAGTCAGCCAAACACCCAGGTAATGCTGTGAAATTTGGATTAGGCTCTTATTTTTAATACTTAAACCCACTTGCTTTCAGGGGCATGCAAAGATTCTTTTTCCTTTTTTTCGCAGACCCACAGAATAGCACACCATTAGACTGCATACTCACACATTTCCATTTTCCCCAGATATTATTGTGACTTTTTCAGCTCCCATGTAGCCTCTGTGACCTACGTGCTTCTTCCAGAGAAACTCAACTTTTGAAATGTTCCCAGAAACTTCTGTATCGATATAGTTCAAGTATGTGGTGCCTGGTTTGAAAGTTCCCCTGTCAAAAGAAAAGCACAGAAGTGATACTCTGTGTTGTCTACAAATGAGGAAAAAAATGCTACAGTTTAGGCAGAAAGAGAGATGAGGTGATGGGATGCTATGTGAGTTGAAGCTTTGAAAACTATAGTTATAATTTTTTTTTGGAGGCTAGGCAAAATTTTAGCTCAGAACATGTTCTTGGATAATATGTTCCTTGAGGAATGCAGAAATGCAGAGGGCTCTTGGTGCAGACACTCATGTAAATCTGAGGCTTTCAGCTCAGACAGTAGGGGATCGATCGTGTCTGGGGTCCAAAAACACCAAGTTTTGTCCTCTCTGCTGAGTAGTTATTCAAGCCATGTGGCAAAATCCTATCTAAAGTCCTTGGACCTTAGGTTTTTGGGGTTTTTTGTACATAAAATATATATGTATTTTGGACACAGATTGTAATGGGCTACAATTAAGGGAAGATTAAAAAAAAAACCAAACAAACAAAAACAAACAAAAAAACCCACCAAACCAAAACCACATAACAAGTATACATATGCACTTTTCATTCAACCTTTTTTTAAGGATTGGGAAGGATCGTTTCATTGACATTTTGGTTGATTTCTTCCTCCAAATCAGTATTGCATTGTTTTGCTTTCCGCGAAGCTGTGGTGGTGTTGAGGCCAACCTCATCTCTGTGTGATTCATCCTGAATAGCTGGAGCAAGTTCCGAGGACTAAGTATCTTCTTTTTTTTCTGTGGTGCAGTTGCCAGCAAGGCAAGTTGGTGAAAGCCACAGAGTGTCTGTATTAACCCTACTCAAGAAAGCTGAGAAAACATAATTCCTACTTATACAGGGAGGTAATTCTGGATCCCGTTACATGCTTTCAGCCCATCAACCCAATGGATGGGCTTGTTGGGACCTAAGGAGGAGATAGCTACTCAGAGAAATATATAGAAATATACAAATGACTTAGTTGGTTAGATTTCTGTGCCCTTCAGGATGATAACACTAGTTTAGTTAGCCCAGCCTTCGTTAGTATTACCATGGGTTTATCCTAGTCTTTTGTTGTTGTTGGTAAATGGGATCTGTCTTCAAGTAAGTGCATGTCAAAAAGTTCTCTTAGTGTTTCTGCTTGCTTTCAACCACGAAGAAAATTGAAAATTATAGTTTACATTCCTGCCTTCTGCGGTATCAGGGTTCATTATAACAGAATGCACATTACAGTGTGACATTAACATAGAAATTACCTGTAGCTGTTTCGCTATAGTAGTGTATTTGCAACCAAAGGTAACCCAGGTAAAAACCTATAACAGGGCTGTGGTCAAACACAGCGGAGGGTGGTTTTGCAGTATTTAAATTGTGATCTTGATAAGGTTCAGTTTATGAGATCTGAATTCACATCTACTCAAAAAAGCCAGGTTGAGGGGACAGGAATCCCACACTTCAGCACAGTTCATAAACAAGCTGCAACTGTCTTATATATTTCCTTGAGGAGGGAATGATTAAATGACCATATATCACACAGCTCTTGGTCTTCTCAGAGAAGATCACCAAATGATGTTTGAGCCCAGCAGTAGCCACAGAGCTTTTTGCTGTTGACCACTTTGCTATGTTAACCATCATCCTCAGAAAAGAAAATACAGAGCAGGAGACCAGCAAGCAGATTTTGACCACAATTTGTAGCATGGGTGACTTCAACCACTTAATAGCTACGTGTATTACCAGTGTAAATCACAGATCACATAGAGCAAGATGAGACATGTACAAATACTTGTGTATACATTCAACATGATAACAATGATAAGGCCATTTTTTCAACAGACGTGTTAAGCTTACTTGTCAATTGTATATTCTTTCCTGATTCCATTAGTTCCAGTCAAGGCTACATTGATATTTCCCTTCATGATTTCTGTTGCAGATACTCTGACATGTATCTCTTTTCTCCAGCCTTTGAAAATAAAAATAAATAGATTATGGTTGTAAGGAGATTCCTTTACTAACCGTTAAACTCCTCATATGTTTCAATGTCTTTCAGGTAGCACAAATGTGCTTATAAGCAAACAAAATGTCACTCTTTATTAAGGCAAATGCTAGTTCTGTGTGATTCTAGTAGCATTAATTTCCTTGACAAGTGGTCTAAGTCAGCAGTTTGTGGATGTTGAAATGAGAGTATTCATTCAGATTTAAGAAAGGACAAGTTTGTCTATACTTATTTTTTTAGATTTTTGTTCTTCTAGAATGTGAAATAAGTTTTGTTTGTTTGTTCTTGATTTTACTTTCATACTTTAATGACTAGTGAATAACGACCTCCAAGACTCTCTCTTTATTGCCCTGGCAGTCATCACATGTAATGGATTACATTTTATATATGAATCTTCTTCTTTCCTAGTTCTGTGGTTGCTTCTACGTTAATCACAATTAAAACTATGCTTATTACTACCTGCCATTTTAACTTGATGAAATTTTCAAAAATACACTGAAATCATCTAGTTTTACAATTTTTCATCATTAACAATCTAAGTTTTTCATTTAGAATTTTGAACTTTCAGCACAACATTCCTTCCACCTTCAGCCTGATAGAATTTTTCGAGCTATCATCTAATTTAAAAAAAATACAACAGGGTCTCTAGGTCAGAGATCAGCATCAGCTGAGCTGTTTCTATGATTATCTCAGCCTTTCCCAGATAACTCTTGTACTGCATATCCCTAACACACCTGAAACTCTGCATTTTATACTGAGTTCCACTCATTAGCTCCAGCTGCTCTCTGTAGAAGTGAAAGACATCTGTTCACACATAATTCATTGCCAGTTCAGAATTCACCATCCAAAAGAAGCACTTACGAGCATATGGAGGGCAGGCCCCTGTGTTCAAATAAATCTTTTGCTCTTCTTTTTCAGTTTTATTTGAAAACCTATCAGCATAATGACCCATCAGTGGGCATCCTTCCTTTGGACATGGGAAGCACTTGCCCTGGGGAAAAATAACAGTGTGTATTACAAGATGTTTTAATCTCACTTCTTAAATTTTAAGAAATTAGGGTTTTTTATCTTTTTCCTAGCTTTTTTTTTGAAAGGGTACTTGCTTCTGAGTTCAGATCATACCTTCAGCATTTATCAGTGTGGTGAAAAAAGGAGCTGAGATGGTCAGTCAGCTTATTTCTTCCGGTTGAAAATCAGAGATAAATAGGTTGGAAATTTGGCCTCATATCTCACGCTTTTGCAGAGACCATAAGCAAATACCTTAATGCATGTTTTACCTTACTGCCTGATCCATAAAATACAGGTAATATATCCATTTTTCATAGGTCCATTGAAAAGTCATCTGCTAATTATTATAGGCTGGGTAACCATATTTGCAAGGAGGTCTGGCTGGATATCAGACTTGTATAGTACATATATTTAAGCTTAGGAATACTGAAGTTTCTGTGGGTCTCACTTTGGGATGTGTTCAGTCTGTTTTTCAGCCTTTACGCCCATGCAGAACCTTAATGAAATTAATCTATCTACACAGAGCAAACGTTCAGATCAAGGCTTTGACATCCACTAAAACAAAAAGCCAAAAAAGTGTGGATATTTTCATTGAAAGTGATTTAGTTGCAGTGGGAAAAAATAGTGTTGTTATATTTAGATTAATGTTGGTATTTGGGAGGTTCTATAAGAACTAGCATTTGTGGATCGAGCTATTTGGGTGTCAGGCAAATAAAAGGTTAAATGGTCATCATCACTTGTTTATTATGACATTGAAAAAAACTTTCCCTTGCATCACTAAATTGCACAAGCTTTAGGTTTTCAAGTACTGATTTACAAACTTCCAAGTTACATGGCAACATTGCTACAAACATTAACAACTTATCTGCAGTATTGTAATTGTTTGGTTTGGGAGTATATGGAAATAAATTCAGACTTGTCTTCTTTCTTGACCAGTCCTCAGTTGCTTTGCCAGAATTAGTCCACTAGAAGTCCAGCCATGCCAGGCATGAAACACCAGGACAGGATGGCACCTCTTGCTTGTGTCACCCAAGGGTTGTGTGAGCAATTCTGTGCTGTAGAAATAGCTCCCCTGCAAAGGTTTATTGTTTATAACGATGTTTTATGATTTCTGAAATCCAGAGTCTGGCCTCTTGATGATGGGTTCCACCAGCTTTAGATGGAATTCCTTCAAGCAGACTTGGTGTCCCTTACTACTGACCTATGCAAAAGGTGAACCCAGCCAGTGCCTTTCATTACCCTCTTACTCAACTTTTCATCTCTCCCTTCATAACTTTTTTGGTGTTTATATTTATTGCCTTATTTTCTTTGTTTGGAGTTTGCTGCTTTTATGTTTTGCCTATTTTTTGAGTGTGGTCTGCATGAGGGCAGTCAGTGGGTCTGCACAGACTCCCTGTATCCTGGATCTAGCATATAGAAGTTGTCCCAGAAAATATTAAGAGAAAGGCAGGGCTATAATCCCTCAGATAAATATGTACCTAAAACTTACCAATACAAAAGCTCGATATGTTTTGCACTGATACCCAACAAATCCATTGGGAGTGATAATACTCTCAGCATAATAGCGGAGACTTCTTTTATGTCCACATGCAATAGACCGATATTCTGGGGAAAAAGCCCAAGTAAAAAAGATTAAAGCTACATATTAACATAAAGACTATGTCAAAACACTTGTGGGTCCTTTTGCTTAAAAGCATTTATACATACAGTGAAGTCTCAGATTTAAAAAAAGTTTTAAGTGTGAATTATTTGATTTTATAGTAAAACATGTTCTTATGGCTACGTATATTTTTTGATGGGAAAGAGCAAAGTTCTTCTGCGTGCCTTGTGCTCATGCTGAAGTTCTCAGATGTGGAGATGCACCAAGGCGGACCTTGTTCAGCCTCCTGTCCTGCTGTGTGTACTTAACTGCTTTTATTTTAGCATGACGACCAAGGAGGATTTGGGAGAACTTGCCTTTGATATTTCAAATACTGGAATAATTCATAGCTACAGTGTTTGAAAAGCATATAGTAGTTACTATGAATTAGTTTTCATTTGCTTACCATTATTACAACACAGTGTTTTGTAAAACCATAGTTTCTACTAATTTCTAGGATTAAAGATAATCGTAGTAATTATTTCAACTTCAGTGGCTTTCAGTGTTTTTAAGCTCTAGAAAATCTGTGGTCATTTGACAGTGGTGATTCTGCAAAATGCTCTGAAAAGCAAGATGTTTGCCAGTGTGTCCTTGATTTTGTCAGAAATATTTGAAACAAGTACATTTTTCCATCAGAGTGATGTTTATAAGCAGTCAGTGCAGGAAAGAAGAAAGTGCTATTTCGGTTATATTTACAGGTCTCTAGTAACAAGTGCTGTCATCTTTGGCTCTGGAGTCTCTCCATTATCAAAGTAAAATATACCAAAGGTAGGCTGTATAAAAATAGGCTTTGCTCTGCTTCAGCATGTGTCAGGGGTCACCTAATCACAGGGGATGTCTTGGAGGGACTAAAGTGATTAGAAGCTGGCAGAGTTTATAGTGAAATTAGAATTTCACCTGCTGTTCATATATATGTGTCTTAAAGACAGTAGTTGTTATTGATGAGGTGGCACACATTGTTCTTTATTAAAAAAAAAAAAAAGAAAAAGTATAGCAAAATACCTCTGAAAACTATTTGTCTGTCTTTCTTGAAAATAATCTCCATCAATAAGGCTTCTTGAGTATGTTTTCTTTATAATTCCTTCTTCAAATCTAATTCAGAAGGGTCTGTGCTTTCAACTTTAAAAATCTCAGCTTTTACTGTTGGCTTGCTTTGTGCTAGTTCCAAATTCACCTAACATCTATATAATGGGAACATAATACGCTTCTCACTACTGCATCAAAAGCTGAAGAAATAAGTTACTAAGTAGCATTTCTAAAGCACTCCATAAATAAAACCACTACATAAATGTAAATATTTTCAAACAGAAGAGATATGCACAAAGGAAGGTTTAAACAAAAGGCAGGAGTTGAGGCCTCAATTTTTGGCAGCTGTATGAACAACCGACTCCAGCAGCTCATGTTCAACAGAGCTGAGCTTCTTCTCCACAAAACATGGCAAACAGCCACATGAAATGTCCGTGGATTTATTTTTTTCTAAAAATGAATACATTTTTATGGAGCCTGATTGGAAAGTGTTTTACTTCCAAGTGACTTTGTGCACAGCCCTCTTTCAGCCCTCTGTGTTACTGAGTTCTCCAACCAGTTCTAAGACAGAGCATCTTTGAAAGCCAATTGCTTAACTAGGGGTAGGGATTTCAAAATGTTCAGCTGTGAATAACAGATATTCTTATTTTTGTAGGTTAGGCACAGAAGACAGGATTTTGGGGACCTATTGTACTGGATCCCAGGGTAATTCTGATTAAGTGCCCCACTTTCTTTGAAGAAGATGAACTGTCAATGCAGCAGTAATTTTATCATCTTCTACATTTTTAACCTTGTGCTGTTCCCTTTGAAGACACTAAAGCTGTTAATGGCATGGATGAGTAAGTCTAACCCCAGTAATACTGGGACTGATGTCTTCCTAGGGACAAGGGAAGCTTAGATTTTAATATACTAACTTTTGGATTATCCTTGAATGAAATTTTACTGGTCCTTCATGTGTGGAATTCCCACTGAGGTCAGTCTGTCATCACAGGTTGTTATAACAGGTTGTGATGAACAAGTCTGTATGCTTTAGCTGAAGTTTCTATCTGGAATTTGCCTCGGTTAGTATATAAAAGAACTGGAGGGTATTTCACAGGCAGCTTTAAATGTTCTATTTTTGAGCATTCTCTTTCTGTTCCAAATCTCAGCTATATAAATAATATATACATTCAAAAGGCTTTTACCTTAGCCTGGCCTGTATTTCTAACTGTAGCTTATAATGAGGTATTACTTCTTTAAAATACATTTACCTCTCATTAGGTCATTGATATCCCGAGTTGCAGGAGGTACATGAAGCTGCTTGCATCCTGGCATCTTCTTCCCTCCATTTGGGTAAAAATCCAGGTGGCCAGAGGTCTGAAGAATCCCTGGAGCTGAAATGTACAATGAATTGAGGCTGATTACCCCCTGACATGCTGTAGCCATCCCCTATGTTGGTGTTAACCTTTGTGTGAAAACTTACCAAAGTCAAAGAACAGATGACCAGCGTGAGTATGAATTACATCAACAAATTTTGCATCTGAAGGATCCAGCCTAACCATTGTGGGAGTATACTGGAAAAGGGGCCCAGCTGGATCCAAACCTAAATAAATGGAGATAAGTCTGATTGAGTAAATAATACTGTATGTCATTACATGCAATATGTGTACATTGTATGTCATTGCATTTCTACCTTTACTCTATGTATGAACATCCATTTTGTGGTCCATGACAACCAGCAAAACAAGCAGGGTTTTACAGAAAGATGGCCAGGGGCACTGCGGTGCAGTAAAAGGGTGGTGTGTCTTTGGCTTTTGGGGAACAATGGCTTTTGACTTTTGGGGAACAATGTTATAAGAAGTAGTTTGGGTTTTTTTTCTGCATGTTAGTGAATGATATGCTACTGTGTAGATTTGTCTGAGGATTTTATTTGGCTAAAGATCTATTTTTCTTTCCAAAAGTGTTTGGTTAAAAATGTTACCCCTTTGCTGCAGTGTCAGTGAGCTCTCTTTGGGGCTAAAACAAGACAGTTCTGACCCCAGTTTCTCTGAATAGCTTCTGTGACTTCTTACTGTGTACACAGCTTAGTAAAAGCAACGTCTGTGCAGAGAAAAGAACTGACTGGAGGGGGAAGGAAAAGAGAAAATAGCCTTTAAAAGAAGTGATGTCTGAGTGTGTCATGATGCTGTGTCTCTGTGTAGCTATGCAACTAAAAGCTTTCTGCCTTCTCAGGGTGTCCATGGCTATTTACTGTCTCTTCTTGACATACTAGATCTAGGGTTTTTAAATTTTCATTTCAGATTTTTCAATTTTTTGAACAGCTGAAAAGTCATGTTAGAGTGGCCTTTTAAAACTGAATATGACAATGAGTTGCTAATGTTTTGCAAGTCTGTTATTCCACATCTAATACAATATTTTGTTCCTGTTCTTTCGTATCATTAACAATCATAACCAAGTGCTCCCTGGGACTTGTGACGGGTGAAAAGTGGTCTCTATTTAGCCACAGTTGGGACAGTTAAGCCTTTCTCATCTGTTGCAGCTGAGCCTTTCTCAGGGCTATGAATGTTGACATGTGAATTACATGGCACGTAACAGGACATGGCTTCATTTGTGTGCCGTCATGCCAGCTGTATACCGTTAATTGTGACCAAGCAATCCACTGCAGTCTGTACTATGTGTTTATAAGGCAGCAGTGATTCTTCAGTTTTCTTAAGCTGCACAAAAATGTAAAATCTCATCAGTTGGAATAACCTCAGTACCTGTTATCCTTCCAATGCCGGGTTTCCTTCTCCCTGCCTCCCCGGCGGCGTGTGCTCCAAGACTATGGCCGATGAAATGAATGTTGGCAGGAGAGTAGCCATAATCTTTCTGTGAAGATGTATGGAAAGGAAAACAAAACAAAACCAAAAAAAGTGTTAAGGGATACAAGCCTGTGGAACTGCATCATAGCCCCATGCCGAGAGGACATGATGGCGGGAGATGGAGAGGAGTGCCTCAGGTAGGAAGTTTCTATCGCAGATGGTGGGATCTGTACCAAAGAGGACCAGGTCCCAACTCATCCCATCCCCTCTTGTATCACGTCTGCAGAAGGGAGTAACCTCTGCCAGGGATTGTCCCTCATGGCAGAAAAGAAGGAAAAAGGAATTTCTGCACATAGCTCCTCTGCATTTGTGCTGATTCCTTATCCAAAAGGTGCCTCACCCCTGAATCTCTCTATCCAGTCAGGATAACAGTCTCTGGTGGAGTTTTCAGTGCCTTTGCTGGCAGCAAACCCTGTGTGTGAATCAAGCGGCTGTCCTGCCATGGAGATGCTCCACCGGGCAGCTCCTGCAGGATGGGGAGGACCACACCAGGAGTGCTGCAGGAAGCCTGACACTGGTGGCTGCAGGAGTGTCACTTCTCTGTGCTGTGCCTTTGTTCTTGCAGGATGCAGTGTGCGTGACCTGCAGATGAGTGTTTTAACCATATTGGCTCTCGATTGCTTCTCTTTACCAATTTTTCTGGACAGTCTCTAATCTGATGTTTTAGCCAGTAAAAAGCCGATCGTGAGCAAAACTTTCAGAAACTGTGGCCTGTAAGCCTTTAGGGACCCGTGTATCTGTGGTCTCACACTAAAGTCAGTATTTCCATTTGTGCAGGATTAGAGACTTTATGATGTTTTCAGCTGTGTTGTTGAGCACCTCTCTATTCCTGACTCTCCTACGTCAAACCTAAAGGTGCCACCCTGAACGCAGCCTTTACCATACAAACTATGTGCTGGCATTCATGTTCCACGGGTATTTTTACCTCAAGAAAGTTCACCAGATAGACCAGCTCAGCCCCTACAATGCAGACATTGTTAACGGCTGTGGTGTACAAGCCACTGGAGCCACCTGTCCAGTCAGCCAAAATGCAGTTCACATCTTCAGTGAGAAGCATCAGCTGGTGGAAAACACAAAACCAGAATGAAACAGGCCTTAATAACTATTGTGGTGGGGTATATGCAAAAAAAGTTTTGTTTTGCTGTAGCTGAGGACTCACTTTTTTAATGTGACTGGTAAAGACACGTCTTTAGTGTCTTAATTCCTACTAATACTGAAGAATGAACACAAGGAGGCAGAGTGGAGGCAGTGATTTGAACGCTGTAGCAAGACACACAGTAGCCTGCTTCAGATCTGTTTTCCATTCCAGATGCCCTGGTCAGCTTTAGGGTGTCAACATATTTTAATGACAGTACGCCAGTTAGAAAAAGAGAACAGTGTGACCTCTTTTTTATTGTCTAAGCTTATTATTATATTATCAATATTTATATGCTTGGGTCATCTGAAATGATTCACAAATCTGTGTTCATGTGCTTGAATTTTTCAGCCCCAACGTTCATAGATTTTAACTAAAATATTCTATTTATAGGCTTCTGGCAATGGAACAAAACAATTATGTTTTTGAAATGTGCCTAAATAAAATGAAAACAATCTGCTGAACAAAGCATTTTGTTTTTATTAGATCAAATGCCTCACTCAAATTGAAGTGTTTATTTTGACCTTTTGCTGAGGTGAGAAAAGTGACTTTTTTTTCCCCCCCTTTATTATTGCCAAGGAATTGAAAAATCAATTCATTATAGCTTTCCCTGTGGAGGTGAATGCAGCAAAAGGGCACTTAACAGAAGGCTGAAGTGTGCTATATTCCCCTGAATTAGCAAGAGAACAGAGGGGTAAATTTTATGTGGGGATTTTAAGGCAGTTAATGGGGGGAAGTGGATATTTGCAATTTTAAACACAAGTGAAGTGACAGTAGTTGTACCATACCCTGCACATATTTGCTATCCAGGGGAGGTCCGGTCCAGCAAGGTGGCCGTGTATAATGAAGCGAGTTTTCCTGTGTGGTCGGAAATTTGTAGTTTTGATAGTTGAAGGATTTGTAGCAGAAATTTTCTGTATTAAAACCAAAAATAAATAAATGACCAACAACCAACACAACAAGACTGTGACTGCTCCTGCCTGTGTACATTTTGATTCAGGGTGCCAGTGGTTAAGGCACAATTCTGGACTCTGAAGAGATTGGTCTTGTTCCTCACTCTTAAACTGTCTTGCTGGAGGATATCAATTAGTTGCTTCAACAAATTATTCACTGCCTCTAGTTAATCAAACGCATGATATTTGTATCCTTTGCACAATGCTTTAAGATCTGCTGATACAACATGCCATGTAAATACAAGATTTTATCAAACAACCATGGAGATAGAAAGATAGAAGCTTCTGCAAGGTATTATGTGGTTGACTTGGAATCCATGCCTATTTTTCTTTCTTTTTTCTTTGAAGATAAGACCTTCATCATTAAGCTTGTTTATATTTTATCCTAAAGATATTTGAGACAGCATGAGAAAGCCCACCAAGCTTACAACAGCAGAGGCTGGAGGCATTTTGAGGCATTATTTTCTTTTGAAAAAATTTGAATACTGGGTTGTTTTAAAAATTGGTTCTTATTTTTGTTGTGTTTTCATAAGCTTAAAAGGAGATGCCATGCACTAGTTAGCATATATCTCACCTTCAGTGAAAAACTGATTAAATTTAAAACCTTATAGGCACTCTCAGCTAGAGATGTCAGACTTGTTTTGATGTGCCTCAAACAGGAGAAATCATTGAACATCTCTGTTTGTGACTGCCATTTATATATGTATATGTATATGTATAAAACAAACTTTTTTCATGTAATGTAAGCCAACAACAGCAACAAATTGTACACCTCACCTCATATTTATTGGCTTCATTTTTCTTGTCCAAGGAGCAAGAAAAATGAAGCCAGTTAACACTTTCTGACGGTCATTTCTTTCACCAGACAAGTCCATGGCTCCACAAAACTGCTTCGTGCTATGGACGAGCCCAGCCCAGACACTTCCAAGACCTCCAGCATCCTGCTGGGACCTTTCCCCAGTGCTTGCTTGGTCCTCAGAGGAAAGGGCTGACTCACTGCAGGTGTCTTCAGTGTGTTCCCATTTGATCCACTTAGCTCCCTTTAGCTACTTCCATTTGTTCCTCTGCCACAGCCCAGAGCTTCCTCTTGCTGCAAATACTTTGCAGACATTGTAGATAACTGCACCTTTTTACTTCTTTTCTTCCATACAGCTCCAGAGTCTGCTGGCTCTGTGCTTCTCTACCTGATGTGTTTTCATGAGGGACAACAGGATTCAGATCTCTGTAAGAGAAGCCTCCAGGCTTTCTCCATGCTATATCTTACCAAATCTTTTTATTTAGCTTTTTAGTTTGCATTTTCCCTAAGTCCTATTCTTCAAAAAACTGTTTAATATTTGGTTGTGTGTTTCTTTTTTTTTTTTTTTTTTTTTTTTAATTTAATCCCCATTTCATTCTCTTTTTGGTCATTTCCTTCTTTTTCCATATATGGTTTCATTTTTTCCTTCATTTTTTTCTTTAATCTCCAGTTTCCCTTTTTAAGCTTTTCTTTAACTTTTCATCCTGTTTTCCTTTCCTTGTCTGGTGAAAACACACACTTGCTCTCCTGATCTCCACTCTTAACTATCTGCTTGCTCTTAGGGCTCAGTGTTGGCCACCACATAAGCAGAGCCTCTAAGGGCAACTGTCTGTAGTTCAGATGACCGAATAATCACATGTATGAACAACATTCCTGAGTTGTGTATATGGGCCTGAAACTTGTTTTTAATCTGGAGGCACACAGGAACCAAAACTGAGCTTTCTTTTTCTATTGTCTTCCTTACCTTTGGCTTCATAAAGCTAAACCTGAAACTGAATTTGCATCATTTACTTTAGAGAGGTATTGATATATAAAATATATCTGAAATATCTCAGATGACTTGTGTTAGAAGGCTGCGATTACTATGTTGTAAATATACCTGGCTCATCAGAAAGCTGAAAGGAGGAAAAATAAATGAGGTGGGAGAAAGTTAGAATGGACTGTTCTTGGAGTCTGTAATGTAGAACTGGGGCTTTTCCTGGGAGACTTGTGAGCAAAAACACAGGTGAAAAAAACCTGTATGTATAATTTGTTGAATGTGTAGTATACTGTCAGTTATTAAAACAAAGCGGTTTCTTACTTGATAGTTAATGATGTTGTCTTTAGTGAAAAGGAAGAAACTGGTGTTCACATCTTCTGGAGAGCTGGGCAAGCCTGCCAGTTGTCTCCCTGGGATGCCAGACCAAGGAGGAATATCTGTAAAGCATCCAAGCCTTTCGTAGCAAACTTGCCTTCCTGGAGTACGCAAAGAAAAATGTCAGTGTTCTGGCAACGTAGCAGGTTAGGCTGCTACCACTTTACAAGAAGCTGGCAGAATAGTGTTTGTACCAGGAAAACAGAAAATGGCTGTTTCAGATTAGGATGGCAAATGTGTTCATTTTCCATTAAAGGGCCCAGTTATGCTCCTGTGCCTTATGCATGTAGCAGGGACTTGAACTTCAAAACCAATTCCTGTTGCAAACATAGGGTAGAGCTCAGTTTGGTGAACTCATGACTTATTTTGTTAAACTTATTGTTAGTCATCAGAAAAAGACAACAAAATCTTGATCCTTTATGGATCCAGAGAACAAAACAGCTTTTGCTCCCAGAGCAGAGCAGTCCTTCAAATTAACACTAATACTCCAGGGATTATCTAAATTGTCGTTTGTTGTGCAACAATTCATGAAGGAGTAAAACAAAACCAAAACGTTAAAACAGCTACCTCTGGTTTCGCCACAATGTACATTAAATATCTCCCATATTTTTTTTATCACCATGAGATTTTAGTGGAAGCAATGAAGTAGAATTTGAGTGGAAGTCTAGAGGAAAGCACAGCCTCAGGAAGTGTGCTCTGTGACTGAAGGACTAGAGTTTCCCAATTTCTGTTGTGGCTTTAATACAGTAATGGTGAAAATATGACATGTGGGTGTTGCCGTTAAATAGCCTTACCAACTATTATATCACAATGATTGCAAAATTCCATATAAGTTTTATTGCTATTAAAAATATACTGAAAACAATGAGAAACGGGTTTTACCCAGAGTAGGTGGCAGATTTGTACATCATGAGACTCTGACTTCTCTATTCATTACTCTAAGAAACTCAGTGGTAAAGTGATATATACTGGAAATACATCTAGAGAAAGAGAAGATTTAGTTGTGGAGTTATAGCTAGAGACTCTGCAAGTGTTGCAGTGATTTCACAGGGGTGTTTACTCTGATACAAGCAATCATTTAGATTGTGGATTTTTGTTCCTCTCTGCTCTTTCTGTCCCTGTTGAATTATCCTTTCCTATGAGTAAAAAGGTGTTTTGGACCAGGAGTATTTTCGCATAATGTGCATAGAGTGTGAAGAGTATGTGCCTAGGCTGGCGTTACAAGTGCTGTACCTACCAAAAATGTTTTTTAGAAACAGTTACTATATAAAAATACCTTTCTAATTCCCATTCTGTTTGCTACCTGAGGTACCTGCAAAAACATCTACAGAATTCAATAGGAATAGGTTAAATGTGGGAAAGATATGGAGTAACTCAGTGTTCGTAACAAAGTATTGTGTTAAATCTGTTCCAAAACACATTCTTTTTCTAAAACACAGATATTCTAATGTAAGCTGCACACAGTAATTGTTACTGTTTATAGGTTTTATCAGTTATGCGTCTCACCTCTGGCTGCATTGAGAAGAAGAAGAGTGGTGATCCATACTACAAACATCTAAAACAGGTAAGAACAAAATTCAAATATAATTAAAAATGGAACCTGAAATTCACCTAAGGGTTTCCCTGACCCGTTAAAAGTCTCAGTGGCCATAGGATTACTTTAGTCATTTACTAAGTTGGATCCAAAAGAAACCGTATTTCCTTAAAGAAGAAAAGTTTCAAGAAAATACCTTTGGCATTCTTTCTGTTCGCCCTGGAGATTTGGCATAAGTAGGATACCTTCTAAACATCTCTTGAAGATTGTCCTCCTGACCTTGACAAACGGAAGCTTTTGCAAACAAATGAAATTCTTAAAGGATTTGTAACAACATATTTTTACAGAGTGAATTTTCTTCTAGCATTTAGTAGAAAAGTTACTCATAGAACTGCTGTTCAGTGATTGTATTTAAAAGAATCCAGGAAAAAAAACATAATTTGTGTTTCTCAATCATATAGATAGGCTTGAAAACTCATTTTTATCATTGCTATCAGCCATATATGCTAATCAGCCCTGATCTGCTTGATCACTCAATCACCAGCTGATAAGTAAGCATTGGAGAAAATGGACTAGTAATTTACTTCGAGGTGAAGTAGGGAAAGCCTTTTAAGTGTAGTCTCACTGGTACAACTGGTAACTTACCTTCAAAGGGAAGAAGATCATTCTTAGAAAACCCTAATATCAGGCAGAGCCCTGCATCCCCTTCCTGCTCTTCCCACTCCCAGTCTTCCCAGCGTTCCCAGTCCTCTGAAGTCCATAATACAGTGTTAGGAGCAAAGAGTTCACTGCAGGGTCAAGCGTGTCCTGCCTCCATCTCCTCTTCTCCAGCCACTCACCAAATACCCCACACCTTATCACGATAAACCTTATTTCAATTCCTTAGATGTTAGCTCCAGTGAATCCCATTTTACCTTGGCAAAGCTCCGAGCAAGTTCTTTGGGTGCACCTCTCAGTTGATTGCACCAAGCCTTGCAGAAGTCCTCTGAAGAGCCTGGAAGGAAGCAGGACAGCACTTTGTCTGCCCTCTGAGGACATGTGGCGGAGGGACGCTCACCCCACTGCTGATCCTCAGCACTTGGGTTCCCAGCTGCATCTGTGACTTTGTTGGTTAGTGCCAAAAGAGATCTTCTGTCAGGTATGTTTCGTCTGAGATAACATGAACCAGGTCAGACCAGTTGCTGCACGACTCCACCTGTTTAAATGCAAAGTGTCAAATAGGGTGTTATTTTCATCCATCGGTAATTATTTTTAAAGCCAAAAAGTACCGGGAAGTGTGATGTAAATACTGAACAAACACGCAGCCTTTCAGGATCAGGAACAAGGCTCTTGCCATTGTCTGGGCTGCTTGTTTCTGTGTGATGCTGAGCTGGGATTCAAGTGACTTAGCATCAAACCAGACAGCAAAATCATCCTTCCTGGAGCTGATCCCTGCCTTAAATAATTTACAGTCTTAAGCAAAATTTTCAAATTTTTGTTTGATAGTTAAGTCTACTGTTACAACATCAAGACATAAACAAGGTGTTTGGGGATGAGCTAGCATGTATGTTTGCAAGGTTTAAGCTGTTACCTGAGAAAAAGGTAGAAAGAAGAGAGAAGGATGAAAAATTGTATAAAAATTTAATTGATCAGTCATCTGTAATTTGTTCTTCTTTGAGTTCTCTGATCTGTAATTTTGTTAGTGGATGAATTACCTGAGTTCTTTGAAAAGATGACATAAATGCTTTTCAACAGGGGAATAGTTTCTTGGGCAGACTGTCACGACATCCAATCATCACTAATTGAATCTTCATAATTAAATCATATTAATTGCAGTAATTTTAGTTTTTAGTGTTTTGATAATGATGTCTTTTCACTTTGTACTGTATTGTTGTCATACTATTGTGTTAGCATTTCTGATTAGGCTTTCCTTGAAATCTGTGCTCCTGTATTGTAGGTCTTTCCAATGCAGATGATTCTATGTAGATCCAAATGAGAAACCTGCATCTCAACATTTCAATGTTAAACCCTTTAAGTACATTGAGTAACTCTTGGCACCTCCTAAGCCAAGGATGTACAGAAAGGGGAGGCTCCTTTTTGGTATAAACTCTTCCGCTGGCTGATGACTTATCTCACATCTAGCACATGCAAGGATGAACTCGGTTAAAGTGACTTTTAAGAGTGCTAGGTACAAAACTCATTGCTTTTGTTTGTTTGTTTTCTTAGCTAGCCTTGAAAGCTTAATTTCTTCAGATGCAAATTGTAGAAGCAAATAGATCTTCCATCTCTGTGTTCCAGAAATGTAGCAGAAAATTAGGAAGGAGGGTTAGTACGTAGGTGAGGGAGTTTGTACTTTTCATTTCTTCAGGACTAAGTCCAGTAAATTGTTGAATTCTTCACATTAAAATGAATTTGAGTTATCTTCTGCTCACATAATTAAAGACTTTTGTTAGGGTGCAAATTGGTCAGTTAACCAGTCAGCGACAGAATTCAGCAAACCAAAGTCCTGACCATGTGTTCAGAAGAAATGGTTAAAAGAAGCACACACATAAAAATCTTCTTCAAAGTTATCCTAGGTCATCCTGGCCAGAACTGGATTCAGTGATAGCTAATAGGTGCTCAGAACTATGATACTACAGCATATGCTCAGATCTGGTGATCAGGAGCTCAGAGAGTGAAGTTTCTGGACAGGGACCTACCGACCTACCTATCTCTGCATCTTGTGGGCAGTGTAATTCAGTTTTGGGTAGTGTATGCATAATTTTTATTATAAATAGTAATGATAATGTAAAGGTCTCATTTTCCAGCACATCAGTTGTAAGGCCCTGCCTGAGGATAACACTTCTGAATAAAAAAACCTTAGATACCAGCAAGTATTCTTCTATTTTTTTTCCAGTCTGTTTGTCTGCTGAAATAGATGTGAAGAGATCCAGCATCTAATGCTTTTATTTATGCCAGTCTCAATGGGAACACTCATAGGATAAAATACTTCTTAGCTAAAGAAAGAACACCAAATGTTAAGTTCTACTTGCTTTCCATTTTAATACCATTTAAATTGACAGCTGTTACATGACTTATTAATACCTCCCATGGAAGACCATGTCTTTTTCCTGTGCTTCTTGAGGTGAGCCTGGAGATTTAATGAGATTTGATCTGTAATGCTCCTGACCACGTATGGTCCCAGAAATTAAAATAGAGTGAAGAAGCCATTTGAGAGTATTTACTCCTACCTGCTCTCCTCATAGCAATTATGTGCTTAATTAGCCATCCTTCATTCACTGGGATAGCTGAGTAGGTCTGAAACATCCCACTACCATAGTACAAAGTTATTTAATTCAGTGTCAGTTTAACGCTTCTGAAGATCCATATCCTGTCAACATGAGATAGCAGAGATAAACACCCTCTTTCAGCCATATTCCATAACACCAACATTAGATTGGGAAAAACAATATTTTCATAGTGCTTAAGTTTGATAAAATATCCCTCTCCCTGGAACAGTTTAGAGGAGAAAAGCCTTCAAGTAATATTAGTGAGTTAAGGCTTTCAAGCTTGAAGATGTATTTTATTATGGTCACATAATAATGGCACAATTGCTAGTAACCATCTGGTTAGTAATAGATTATGCTTGTCTCTACAGCAGCTACTTGCAGACTGTAAGAATCTCAGCTGCATATTCGAAACAGATACAGTAGGTCAGAGTCACTGAGTGAATTCAAGAGAGTTAGACTGATTTACACCAGGTAAGATCTGGAATTTGTGCCTTAAAAAAACTAAATCAATTTATTCCTGTGGTTATGTCTTAGTTTGTATCAAACAGAATTCCAAGTGAGTTGGTTTTCATAATTTCTGTGATAAAACACTCTTGTGCTTGATGCATATTCTGAGGACAGCATTGAATTTAAAAGTACAAAATAAGGAACAGAAGAATGTGTTATAAGCAGAAAAATTTGAATCTCCAGCAAGGTATTTTAAGGCCTATGGACACTATGTGCGTTCCTCTAAACTTCAAGATGTAAATTAGTTAACTACAGTGCAAAAACAAATGAAAGAAATAAGTAAATATTTGGACTTTTTCCTAAGCAATTACCATTTCTTCCTCTCCTTCATCAGCCATCTAGCATGAAATGGTTGCTTTTGTACTTTCGAAAAGTTAGAAATTATTTTAAGGCAATTAAATACCATATAATATGGATTTCACAGATTAATGAGAGAGCATGGAATAGAGAGTCTAATCATTGCTGTTTTACACAGCCCTATAGAAGGCTGTGGCAAATGAATTGTAATTGTTCATGATGAATTTGGTTATATGATTTAAAGATTACTTGAAGTGATGGGATAGAAAATCTGCCTGAAGGCCTTTGATTTTATATTTCTGAATTCTAAAGCCAGTAGTTATTAGTACAATGGGAAGCCATCCTTTATGAGGTAATTGGGACAAAGCCCTATCTGATAGCATTATTAATGAAATGCAGTGTGCCTTTAGAAGCACTATATGTACAGTTGCTGCTTCTGTCTGAAATTAAAGAAGACATTTAATATTAAAAAGGTAATATCAGCTTGCAGGGTGGCTGAATTATTTTCTATATGTTGATAAAATCATTTTATGTATTTATTTGGGAAAGATAATACTAAAGATAGACACATTCTACAAATTCTAGTCCCTCACCAGGTTTCCTCTGTATTTCAGTCTTAATCAGGTTTTTAATATCTTCATATCTCATTTTTCTCAAGCCATTAAATGACTGTAATTGTCAGAGCAGAACACTCCATGTTTAAAAATGGATGATAAAGTCAATAGAATGATTTTAATTTATGCAAGCTATTAGCTGCTCTTAAATAAAAACACCTAATAAAATAATTAAGTGGCCTCGTATTGGGCCTTTGATGTGATACGTGCCTGGTTTCTGTGGGTTTGGTTGTTATGTTGCAAGTGCTGCTTCTGTTCCGTCACATTTCCTTTAACTTCAGTTGAGTACAGGAGGTTTCTGTCAAGGTGCTGTTATGTTTGAGTCACTATCTTTAGGTTCTTAACTATTTGTGGTGTGGTAACTCATGTAATGGTTTAACACAACTGCGTATTGTTTTTACAGTATCCTCTATGCTTGCAGCCTGAGCGTGGCTTTGAGTTTGTCGCTGATTTGTGTCTTGTCTGGAGGGGACGTTTGGATTTGGAGCTGTGCACATAAGGCACATGGTGATCTATAGATGTTTTCCTCAGGAGGACCCGTGGAAGGGGCTGATATAAGGAGCAGCAGTTCATGGATGCTTCCTGAGGTCTGCTTGGTGCCTCTCATGGGCTTTTCCATTCCCTGTACAAAGGGGTGATTTACACCTTTTATCATATTTGCTTGTGATACAAAAATTCCTGTAAACAGAAAGGCTTCTTTATTTTGCTTTTGAATACTACTGTTTCTTCAAGCAGTTTGGTTTTCAGTGTAATTTGAGAATGCTGTCAGATTTTTATTGATTTGTGGGCCACTATTGGAATTAAATAAGGTTTTAATAAAAGCACTACCTTGGCCCTTACCTGTTTTCTGAAAGTCCCTCAATACTTGTTAGAGAGGGGCCAGCCAATACAGCACGGGTTATTAAAAAAATTAAATAATGTATAGCATCTTCCTATAAATTCAGTAACAAAAAAACTGCAGGATCTCATCCATTTATTTTGCAGGCCAGTTAAATCAGTATGACTTACAATATGATCTCAGAAAAAATGAGCATTGCCATTTCAATTTTAAGCCTTTTGGCTTTGCAGTTACAAAAATGCAGATGATTTTGGAACAATGTGAAGAAAGCAGTCATGAGGAACAGAGAAAACTCTTTAAGTGGCTATCCCAAATAAGAGTTACGAGGCAGGGTTGCGAAGCACAAAGTCATTTTAAGGCAAAGGGATGTGGGAGGGGGATGTTGCAATCGGCACAGCCTGCAATGTATAAAGACATTACCACACCAATTAGGCCTAGTAAGTGTAACTCAAGTATTTCATAATGTGAGTCCAACCCAGCCTCTTTTTAAGTAATCTGAAATTATTGCCATTTTTTTCAATTAGCAAGGGTAGAAGCCGTCATTGCGGTACTGATTTCCGTGTACATATAGCTATGGTTTGTATTTGAGGTGCATATAGATGTCTGAAAAAAATGTCAGATTTCAGTAACATTTCAGTGATCTGTTGCTGGATGGTCACTAAATGCCAAGTGTGAAGAACCAGAGAGTAAAAAGCTTTAGGACAGGTTTGTGTGAGGGGTTCATGCTTCTGAAAACCAGTTGGGAGGTTTGTGAACACATCACTTGTGGCGGATGGTAGCGTGCAGGCCTTGGGTTTTCATGGACCTGTGCCTGTTTTGGGATTATTTAATAGATAAAGCTTATGAAAATAAATGGCTATTTAGGCATCCTTCTAAACTGCATTGTTGATGCGTTGCTCACATCAAATGTGCTCTGTGTACATCCTTGTCTCCTCTCTGAGAGAGAGGATGCTGGGACTCTGCTCTGGACCTGTGAACCATGGACTGGTTTGAGCAACCCTGGTATATGCAATAGAGATGGCACTGATTGTTCTTGTCATTTGAAATGCTACGCAATATATGTAAATGGCAGGTTTTAAACAACCATTATCTGATTTCTGTGACTACCAATCAGACTACAGTTTGAGTTGATTGAGATCAATGTAAAACATCGAACGATCAAAGCTAGAATTGTCAACAGCTACAAGAGGGAGAGAGCCACACAATGTCTGGGCTGCAGGCAGGATCAGCCCCGGTAACTTGGGGGTAACTGCTGGGGTTTATGTGCTGGACACATAGTCTCAGCAACGTGGACATGCTAAGACTGGCTCTGTGCCCAGGCAAAGGGGAGCATTCATTGGGGATGAGAATTCGCCATCAGCCAGGCAGGTCGGGTTTGGGAGATGCAGTTTTCAGAGTCCTCAGGGCTACCGGTGGTATGAACAGCAGTCAGAGCCTGCATTAGACGTGATAAAAAGTCAGGGGTCTCCAGACAAACCACTCCATCACCTCCAGCGGCTGGAGACCTGAGCCCAGTGATCTCACTGGCATCAGAGCCTGGCTGGAGAAGATGGACCGTTTGGCCAAGAAATCAAAGGCCATCCTCATCGAGGGCAGTTTCATGGGTTCTAAGAAAACAAGCTCTTTTGTTTCTCTGAAAGACTTCCTGCAAGCCTCAAAAAAACACTTCAAAGGGATTGTTTTTCATGGCCTTCATCTAGCTGCTGTCACTTCTTAAAGTAAAATTTACCAGGTAGGGTAGGTAGTGCTTTCTCTCTTTTTTTTTTTTTTTTTTTTTTAATTTGCCATTTATAACACAAAATCAAGGCAATAAGGAAGCTAAAGGCCTTTTTAACCTCTTTAGTATAACATTTCTTATAATAACTGCAAGTGCATTCACTGGCACAAAATATTAAATATAGTGGAAATGGCACTTCAGGAGTTCTCCATTTTGTTTTTATAGATCTTCTGTGCTGCACCCTTTATTGCAGTAGGGTTTCATCACTGAAACATTTCTCATATTCTGCAGTAATACCTTACAAACTCCTAAAATTGAATAATCTAAATTATTATTTCTTATGCACTATGTACATGTGTGCCTTTTAACATATTTACTGAACTCTGTGTGAGTCTGTATGATATATGAGTGAGATATTTATTGGGCATAATTTTTAATGTCATTGGAATAAAGGAATTCAAGTGATATTATAAAGACAGAGAGTTGTCTTCAGACAAGTTTGGAGTCTGTAGACAGGGTGTGATTTAGGTATCTGTTTTCAAGATTTACACAATCCTTCTCTCCATTATATAAATGTTGATTACAGGGAACTCTGGGACCCAACGAGAAGCAATTACAGCCCTCCCAGTCTGCGAGGAGCATGTGCGAGACTGCCATTCACAACGGGCAAAAAACTCGTGGCATGTTTGGTATTTCATTACAAGATAAACTGATTTCTTTCATTAATGAACTATTCCCCATGCCCTGCCCATAAAGAAAAAGTACTGTCAGTGAACAACTTCAGAACAGTGAACTGCAGAGGCGTAAAAGTCCTGGTGACTGAAACTGTCTGTGCTAAAAATGTTCACATACCTCCATTTGATGAAATATATATGTTTACAGAATTGGTAAAGAAGCATAATATGTCTCAAAAAATGATTACTTTCTGAACAGAATCGGGGTTTCATCGTATTACAGGGTTCCCTGAATAGCCAAGCTGTCCTTCCAAAATTATTAGCTCGATTGTCTGAATACCAGCATCTCTACCCCTAGTTTCAGCTGATTTGCAAAGACACTCTGATGCCTAGTTGTACATGATAATTCATCTAGATTACCAGCTCCAGGAATGCTTTCTGGTTCTCAGGCTCTGTGCCCTGGCAATGCTCTCATTGTACATGGAGGTGAGACCCAACATGTCCCCTCGCTGTCACAGAGAAGCCTCCATAGCCACAGGGAGACAGAAACTGGAGCACCTGCAGTCAGCTGGGAGAGAACAGTACGGTGCATCTCAGACTGCCTCAGTCTTTAAACCTAAAGACAAAAAACCAACAGCTTTAATTGCATCACTGACTAGCACCACTAGTTCATTATTGCCTTAAATAGTATAGCTTCTAAACAATTCATTAATTATTAGCTTGCCTCGTTAGTTAATCCCATTAGACTGATATATGCAGGCATTTTATCGGTAAAATTGAAAGTAAATTACAAGGTACGCCGCTTTTCCAGTTGCATTTTAGATTGCGTAGCAGATCAATAGGTGACTTGAAAACACTCTTGCTTTAGTGTAGTGCAGACTTGGCCTCCTAATTTGTTGTGTTCAGATGAGAGGGCATTTGGTGATTGAGAATGATTCTTTTGCCAAATGACTTTTTGGGGAAGAATAAATTAAGCAAATAAAATGGTAGTACCGGGAATACACTCTGTTTTTATTACCAGTTTGCGATATTGATGTTGTTAGGAAGCTTAGCTTGAAGCAGGAGTGCAAAATGCCAGGTGCTGCATGAGTATTGTCAAGATATTGCAGATAGTCACTCTTGCTTTAATTTAGGGAGATTAAGTCAGCATTTCTCATCTCTGGAATTTGCATTAACACAAAGCTTTATACCTGAGACATGATAGGACTTCATGGGGTTCACAGCCTGTGAAACACTGGGAAGGGACATGGAAATATCATTCTATTAATACTGTCATTTTCAGACCGATTCATTAGGTGCCTAAAGGGAAAACAATTTAAAATGTCTACTTAAAAATAATTTGCAAGTAGTTTTTATTATCAGATTATTTCAGAACATTATCTAAGGGCCTGAAGTACTGAAACACTTAATGAAGGTTTAGGAAAGATAAAATGTAATGAGCATGTATTAATCACAGCAAGATGCTCTTGTGAATTGAACTTGATGGTTTGGATCTGGAAATGTACTTGGAGTTTCCCATGAAGCCAATAAGCTAATTACAGTTGTAGAACACCTCCACAGCGCAAGCATTCTACTATTCAGGACAGGATCAGCAACCATCTGTACATACCTTACGCAGAAGAAAAAAGCTCAGAAGTTAATAGAGAGGGTCATGAAATTAAGGGTAATTTTGCATACACCTTTAAACTTCATTTTATAGTGTCATTTCCATCATCCTTATTGCCAGTTACTTGGGTCAGAGCAGCACCTAGAGGTCAGTGCTACACAGACATGAAAGGGAAAGATCTTGATCCTGGTGCAGCAAACAGCTGAAATAACAGGAGGGATGGAGGAAGCAGAGACTGACAGGGATGAACCAAACAAAGTATGAGAAGGCTGACAGCTGTCATTGCTGCCTGCCCCGTGACCTGACAGGACTCAATGGGACTCTCTAGGTAAAACGGTGTCTCTTAGAAGGATTTAAAGGAATCAGAGATGACAACTGCTCTGGTATTTTTGTCTCTTCATATTTACTGCTTCGTTACATTTTTTTCTGTGAAATTTATTCTAGTTTATACCTGTGTTTTCACATATGAGAAGTTAGAGCTGGTTGAATTTTTTGAGAACTGGAATTAAGCCTTAAATTACATGAGCTGCACTTTCCTGTTACCCATGAATGATAAAATGGTGATGTCTGACTCCCTTGTGGAAAATACAGTGAGAGAAACTGTATGCTCACTTGCTTAAAAGAAAAAGTCCCTAAAAACTACCATCCTGATAGTGAAGCATATCCTGTCTGGAAAAAAAATTAAAAAACATGCTATT
This sequence comes from Streptopelia decaocto, assembly GCF_964273445.1. Lineage (NCBI taxonomy): Eukaryota > Metazoa > Chordata > Aves > Columbiformes > Columbidae > Streptopelia > Streptopelia decaocto. The sequence goes on along the minus strand of NC_138659.1, from coordinate 64,982,043 downwards.
CAATGGAGTTCACTTTCCACTGAAACACATTCTGCTTTCTATTTGAAACAAAATAAAAGCTGAGAATTTTGGCAAGTGGATAGCAATATTTGCACACAACCATGTGTTATATATACACAAGTTACTGATGCATGTTTTTACTAGACTTTAGGATCTAAGTTTGTATCAGCACATTTAAGATCTTTGAAGTGGCATATACTGGGATCTTCTATCAGAGTAGAGAATTACAATTTATGTTATTTGAATCCTCAAAAGGTGTGAAAAGCTCTGTGCATCCAGTTCAACAGGAATAAATCAGACCCAGTGTCATATGCCCTTCAGTTATGTCTGATTTCTGATGTCATATTTGAGTATTTTCTGAGAAGCACTAGCATGAACCATTTGGTTTAAATCGTTATACTTGAAGATATATTATAGTTAGAGACAACTGTGTTAAAAGGATTTTCACTAATCTGTTGGTTGAGGTAGTTTCCCTGGAAACTTGAGAAGGATCCTTCTCACTGCAGTCTTTTTTTTTTTTTTTTTTTTTTTTTTAAATATTATTATTTATTTGTGCTATTTTGTTTGATAAAGAACATATACCAATTGAATGAGTGTTAATTTTCACTGTTTCTGGCATAGTTACAGTCAGGAACCAGAGTTATGGTTTCAATTTCTGAGTGTGAGAGACAGATGACAGCTGATGCTCATAAATATCCTCCAGTGAGAGTCTGCAGGGTTTTTTTAATTGATGATTTTTCTTTACAGCTGGTTATCTAAGGAAAGCAAATTAACATAACTCTTTCACACAGTGTCACAACTTTGTTTTGTTCTGAGCCAATACCAGTGTTGACAGGTTTGCTCCCCTCTCCTGTGGTGCATGTCCCCTTACTAAAGCCACTCCTAGTCCTAGAACTTGAGTTTAGTGCCTGCTCTCATCACCTATCCCCTTCCTACCCATCACCTGCAGAACATTCCTTTGCTTCAGTTCATGTGTAGGTGTCCTAACAACACACTCAGCTCTTTTTGCTTGTTCTCCCCTCACCATGCACTTGGGCTTCTTGCTCGTGACTGAAATTAGATTTTTAGCTCTTCTGTGATGCCGTGTAATCTGTCTGTGCCGTGAGGCCCCAGTTCACTTCCAGGTGCCATAAATAAATACGAATGCTCTAAATTCTCATGCATGTGGGGTGGCGCCAAGGGACCTGCTTTAAAGTCCCTGAACCTCAATGGGAAATGCTGCAATGGAATGTTGGAACTGAGCCACCAGCAGAGAGCTAAATCTGAGCCATTTTGGTGACAATATAGATTTTCGAAATCTAGTGTGTTCTTCTGAGCTTGATGGTGATGATGTTCTCTAGTGGAAAAGTTTGAAAAATCAGTTAGTGGGAGCATTTGAAAGATGCCTAAAAAACCCTGGTGCTGAGGATACAGGTAGGTAAGGCAAACAAACAGAAAAAGAAAAGATCCCTCAAAGAAGTGAGGAAATTAAGAAAACTCAGAATCAAAAATTATTTTTGAAGGAGCCAAAAAGGATCAAGGGACTGGAAAAATAGGATTAGAATCCATTTATGTTTTTGTCTCCTTCTTGTGGTAGGGATCAGGTTAGGGAAAGCTAAAGCCCTGATAGAATTAAACCTGGCCAGGGGCATTGAGGGCAACAAGAGAATCTTCTATACATACACCATATATGTTTAGTTACAGAAGTATAAGTGTGCATATGAGACAAGGTTGAGTTGTATTTGTTTTTTGGAAGTTAATTTCTGAAAAACCTCTCCACTCCTCAGAATTTCCTGCTACGCTCAGCTTAGTAGCTTCTCCTAGGTAAAGTATTTCTGGTTAAAGGGAAAAGCATGGCAGATTAACAGTAACAGTTGTGACACTCATTAAATAATCTCAGACCATTTTCTCATGAGGCGCAAGTTCGTACTACCACCTAGTGCAATTCATGTTTCAATGCAACAGCATTATACAGTATGATGTCTTTATTATTAATTAATTCTTCTGAATAATTAATCTAGCTGATATTGACTACAGTAATAACTCTAAAATAATGGAAGAAACAGAAACAGAACATCATGATCGTTCTACCTCTAAGCCCTCAGTAAATAGTACACTGACTTCCATGCTTCATCTGCCTATTTTCTCACATGCATATGGTAATTTCAAAATCGTAATCATTCCCTAGCACAACAATACACGCCCACACTCCTGCTGAGTTGTACAGCTGTGGGTTTAGATGAATGAACAGTGGTTGGTTTGTACAAGCACCCTGATAATATTTGAAGTGTGATTTGGAGAAGGAGAGTAGATTGTCTTGATCTCACGTGCTGTGGTATGTAAAACCACAGTAAGTTCGTTCTTAGGTATTGGAGTTCCGATCTTAGCAAAGAATGGTATAAACAGCTAATGCTGATAATAGCTAGTGTGTAGCTATGACTTTGGTGCCATTCTACTTCTCTTATGAAATAGTCCTTTTTTTTTCAAAGCTATGTCCAATAAACATCCTCAAATGATACAGGGATTATTTAAATAAAATTCTGAAAGGCTGTAAGGTTGGTCCTTAGTATACTATTTAATAACGAATATAGAGAAAAACATTGTTCATTTACAAAGCGCTTGGGTGTTTTTTTAATATCAGAATCTTCATTTTGTCTGTATTAATAAATTATTTCAGTCACAGGTAGATATTATAATCTTTTTATTTTTTAAAAAAAGGACTGAGCCAAGTTTATGTTTTATTATGTTTAATTCCCCAGCCCTGTTTTAATGCTGTGTCAATAGGGAAAATATACATATAGTTAACTTAGTGTGCAACAGAACTTTCTCTAATAGTAATTGTATTTGCCCTTGCTCAAAAATAAATAATGTATACTTATTTCATGTAAATAAGTAATACAAATATACTAATAGCAGTGCTCTTCATGGGCTAGCTAAACTCCAAAAGAACTAAATACATTTTAGTTTCAATAAACAAGTGTTTTTTCCAGGCCTTTTCTTTTTCTGTATTTCCTTCATTTGAAAGATTCAGAGCTAAAGAGACAGGAGGGATCAAACTCCCTATAAACACATAAACAACTGAGAAGTTTCACTAATTTGGAATTCCAATGTGATTTTAGCAAAGGGATCTTACCTACATGAAAAGCCACATATTTAAATCTTCGAGAACAGACTTAGAGGACCAGATTTGTGGTTGATGGATAATTTCTTTAACTTCAGTGAGACTGGGAAGTGCTTGAATATGAGCAGAATGCAAATCAGTTTATTTAATATTTATATACTTAACATACTACAACTTATTGTTGTAAGCTGTATGTACCTTTTCTGACAGAGTAAATTCTTTTAAGAGAAACATCAAATACAGTGTTACAGTTTGTCTGTCATACCAGCAATGGCTCTTTCTATAAGGTTTTACCCTTGTTATTGTGCTTACCTGGAAGGTAGGAGCAGGTAGAGATTTATCACAGGAGCTGTAGAGGAGTGAAAGATTATGACTGATGGTCTTAGAGCTTTGGGTGAATTTTCTTTAAAATTTTGGGCATTGCTTCCAAATTTCAAATGGAACCTGCAGTTAGGTGACTATTACAGCTATTTAGAATGGTGCAGAAAGGGCAAAGATTGTCAACATGTTCTTTCCCTTTTGCATTTGGAAAGAAGCACGCTAATGGACTTATTACAATGAATTCATTGATAAGCAAGGAAGAAATTAGACATCTGCTACTGAGAAGGTTTTTTATAAATTATCAAGTCTGGATCATCCACACCTGGAAGTCCATAAAGAAAAGAGCTTTTACTGAGGCATTTCACATGGACTAACCAGCTCTTGAAATGAATTTTGCAGTGCTGGGGAAATTGCAGAAGGAAGAAAGCTGTGAATAGCTTACAAGTATTTGAAAAGGACTTGTAGCTAAATGGCCTGTTAACCTGACTTGAGCTCCAGGTGAAACAGCGGGAAAGGGTGAAGGATTTCAGTGATAGAATTCAATGCTAGGAATACAATTAATGCTAGTCAGCATGATTTGATAGAAAATAGGCCTGATTTAACTCTTCAAGAGATTACAGATGTAACCAGACTGTGTAGATATCATATGCTTTAACTGCTGGAGGCCATTCAGCTAACACATTACACTACCAGTCATTTAAAATAGTTGGCCCTGTAGCACATGCAATCTATAAGGAAAGAATTAAAATCGGAAACTGTTAATTATCCAGTGAAGCTGTTTACAATTGTGTCTTCCAAGGAAGAGTGCTCAAACCAAAGTGATGCTACCATTTAATGCGTAACCTGGACTTAAATATAAAATCACCACTCATAAAATATACAGATGACACAGAGGCTGACAGCATGATAGATAATGATGCTGAACTCACACAAAGTAACAGAGGTAGTTCGGTAAGCACAACCCATGCAATTAGCTACTGTTTTGATATATTAATATGCAAGCTCTATATCTGAAAAACTGCAGTTTATAATTATAGAGGGGAGGACAGCATCCTTGAAAACAGCAACTTTGAAAAGTTCTTATAAATCATCTTGAACAACTGAGTGAACACACACTTAATGTGATGTCTGAAGTAAAAAGGATTAACAAGAATTTGTAAATCTATGTGTGGGAGCAGGAAGGCAATTTTATGTTTTATGTAAGCACTGATGAAGCCAGTACTAGAACATTGCTTGCAAGTCAGGTGTCAGTATCTCTAACAGTGCAAGAAATAGAGAAGGTGTGAGAAGGAAACCACAAAGATTATCTGAGCACTGAAAAAATACCTTACTTTAAAGGGCAGAAAGAATACAATTTGTTAAGCTTATCAAAAAAGGGCCTGAAAGGTAACTTGTCTGCAGCACAGAAGCACTAATACAAGGAGAATATACTATGTATTAAAAGGCTTTTTAATTTCAGAGAAGAAAGCATAAGAAAAAACAAAGACTAGAAGCTACAGCCAACACATTCAAACTGTTAATTAGACCAAGATTAGCGTGCCAGTTCATCAGCAGAACCGGTCTGATACTTCTCCCCTCTTGAAATCTTCCAGCTGAAGCTGAGTTCCTTTTAAAAAGATGGATTTTATCCTGGCTAGATTAGTGGTCTCAGCCTCACAATATGATGCCTCCTCCTTGTACATAATATAGTCGATATATTCCCACTCTACATGATATTCTATTTCTGCACATAAATTGTATGTCCTTAGAGCCAACAGAAGCATTTTAAAGGTAGTGTCCAACATAATTAGGTATAAAATTGAGGAAAAATAAAACATATAGTATTAGCGAAAAGGTGGTTTCTGATTACAATTGTAAAATGCAAATTGTCATGCAAGAGGGAACATTTTGTATTAATATGGCAAAATCCCACTAGATGGCACTGCAACATCCCTTTAAAATCCTCTCACTTTGATAGACTGATTATCTATATTTTTTAATCAAGACTGAAAGGAATTTATGAAGCATAGCATGAAGAATCCAAGGAACATAAAATTCTGCCATTAAACAGGATGAATTTTCTTTGTTTATTGTACACAACGTACTGTTCACTGTTTAGTTTATGATTATCTGAAATTTCTTTATGCACTTACATGTTCGGAGGCTTTGTTTACGGGAACTTAATCAGTACCAAATTATATCAAATGATCCTTAGAATATGGAATCGAACATCATTCCAAACTATAGTTTGATTGCTGGCTAGATCTTGTTCATTTCCTGCTAGAGTAAAAGTAGTTGAATTACAGTAATTCTCTATTTTAAAGTGAAATAGAAGTTATGGGCTCCTCTCTCACTAGGATGTGGCATCACGACTGCTTAGAAGTCTGTCAGTACATAATAGTAGGAATTATTGTTTCAGAAAAACCCAAGAAATATGCTGTTTATTTGTAAAGACTCTTTGCTGGCATTTCAGCTACTTAATAAATTATTTACATGTAAAATTGATCACTGTAAAGCCATTCCTTCCAAACAAGTAGCTGTTAACTTTGAATACTGAAGACATTAGGTGGAAAGAAAGGAATCAAGTCCCACTTCATATTTCCAAAGGAATTTTTAAGTTCCTCAGCTATTCAGGCTGAGAGACTTGTACTGGTTGGAGTGACCAGTGGTGAAACTGGTAATATCTGGGAATTACTGTACAGATCTGGTTGAAGAAATGCAGAAGGTATAGAGTTCCATATAATACCATCTGGTATTTTAAAATTGAAAGTGATGTAGTATTATACTTTCTGATACAATTTTAGTAAAAAAAAAAATAAATGAAATATAAGCTTTGCGCCGATGAGAATCTCATGCTGAAAACACATTCAAACCCTACAAATATCAGCAGGGTGACTGGAGAAGACTGCGAACATATGGATGTGCCTTGAGTTTGACCCTTCAGAGAATCAGAACTAGCATGTCCCCTGCTTGGAACTCTTAAGTCTGTGAGTGTTTTTGACAGTTTGGGCTTTAGGAGGTTCACCAGTGAGCCAGGTGAGAATTGTCCTCCTGTAGATGAGGATTTTATTAAATATAATTGTTTTTCAGCCAAGAGTATAGACATCTGAATTTACTCTGACTTCATATTATGGTATCAATTAGAGCAGAAAGCAGGTACACACACAAGGGAGAAGCTCATAGAACTCTTCAAAATGATATTGTACTTAACCCCCATTATATAGTAAGATCTAACACTACGTTTCAGTGAATATGGAGCAGAAATGTAGTGAATGGCAAATCCAACGGCAGTACTGTGTATTCTATCGAAGTACAAGGAGGATTTGCTACAGATAGTAGTGGTGCTGGTCAGGCATGGCATCCTTAACTGGGGAGACAGTGCTGGAACATCACCTCGTTCTGGTCTTCCCTCATTATCATTCTTGTAGGATCTGTGCTCTCAGATTCCCCACTAGACCTTGGTAGCAGGGGTTGGCCTTGCAGTTACTTTTCCAGTCCATTTTTGATGTATACATGTAATTTGGTCACAGGTTTTAAAAACAAATGTTGCTTTTCCTTGGGGTCTATTTTTTTCTAAACTAGTCAGCTGCCAAACTGTCAAGCTCTACACAGGCAACCAGCCCTGTAGCTCGGGACTGACACTTGCCTCTGTGACTGAGGACCCCGTAAGCTGGATCAGCTCAATGGGCATGTGTGACCTTACTTGATATTTTGCCCCTTGTGTCACACATATGGAATTTTTCTCACTGACTCAGTCTGTCATTCTGTTACAGGCACTTTTTTTTTGTGTGGGACTTATTCTCTATTTATTTTCTTCTTTATTTTATAGTGTTAATTTGGGACTATCACAGATTCAATCACATTTACGTCAACCAGTTAGATATAATTTGTGTGGGTACTGTTGCATTAGCTAACTGTCATTTTATTCTGTGGTCAGATACTGTAGTGGTTTTCTTGGTACTCTTTGAATTGGCTACTAATAATAAATACCACGAAAATGTGGTAGCTTAACTAATTTGATTATTTTTTTTTTTCTCCTAGTTGTAGCTGTTTCTTGCTTCAAGAATAGGTACACACCTGGTAAGCAACTTTAGGTCATAGGAGGGCTTTTTACATAGTTAAGTCATATCTCCATATCTGCTGACTTGTTGGGTGTTTCGATTCTTGGGTCTTTTCCTCCTCAGCATGGCCTCTGACCATCACTTTGGCTTAGTACATCTTCCAGTTTCTTTGACTCCTGACCTTGGCTTGTCCTTGCTCTACCTCCAAACTGATTTGTAAACCCATAATAGGTTTAACATGCTTTTTCTTTTGGGCTTCTGTGGCCAGATCTTACTCATCCTGCCTGGTAAACTCTTTTTGAAAGTTCCGTGATTTTCCCTGAGCCTTCTCAGGCCCATGGCCTGGCTTAATTATGTTTTTGTTAGTTTTTTTTCAAAGGGATCTTGGAGTCTCCTTTGCAATAATCTGTTTATGTTAGGCTGCTATTGAGAAGTGTCTTTTACAGAGCACGGCTGGGAGCTGAGATTTGCTGATAAAAACCCCAGCTGCTCAGCTGTGTCTCAGGTTCATGGTCACAGCAGAGGTGCTGTGGTGTTGGGGTGTAAGCCTGAGACAAAACTGCAGTTCATCAAGTCTTTGCGCTTGGCAAATAACATTCCTTACCAGGTAAATTTAGTAATCTTAAGCGTTTCTCTGGGTCTCTGCAAAAATGAGTTGTTTTTTCTATTGATCCTAAAACGAAACTGTTCCCAGGTCCAATACAGAAGCATGGCTAGTTTTCCGTACAGCTTTTTTTCTCAAGAATAATAACTTTTTTCTTGGACTATCTTCCTCTATCTCACTGACTGTTTCAACTATTTTAATGTGTCTCATTAATCATTTTTTGGCCATAAATAGGGACAACTACTTCCTCTGGCCTCAGAAGTTCTGTTAGACTCTCATATGCAAGGCATGTAATATCACAGAATCACAGAATGTTAGGGATTGGAAGGGACCTCGAAAGATCATCTAGTCCAATCCCCCTGTCAGAGCAGGAACACCTAGATGAGGTTACAATATATAATCTTTAATTTTAAAAAAACATTATTTACTATGTCACCTGTGAAATAATTTATTTATTCATAACAAGTATGTGTGCATTTTCATGGCAATTTCACAATGTTCTGTTCCTTTAACATATTTATTATATATGGCAAAAAATTTGGTTCTTTTGCACTCCTTTTCTAAAAGATTAATCATCCCTGGTTTGGGAATTTTGAAGAAACCCCACAAAACACAAACTTTTGCTTCATTTTTAGTTTCAGTTTTCCAAAGAGAACTGTTATATTGGTCTCAAATTACGTTAGTCATAAGACAATGGTGACAAATGTATTTTTATGCTTGGAGAAATTAGCGTGTTTTACATTCACTCTGCAGCAGCTGGTTTAGTCTGGCATTATATTCTTTTCAGAGCTGTTGAGGGATTTGTTTAGCCCAATAGGATTTGTATTGATTTCTGTTTCACTTTTTTTTGGTGAACTTTATTCTTATTTTGTTGTTATATTGATTTTGAGAGCTTTAGCCATTTGAGTTATTACAAATTTTGCTATATTTATGTTGCAATTCTACTACAATAATCAAGAACTTAGACCTTTACGGCTATTAAATACAAAACATGCCCCCAACAAAAAAACAACTTCCCCCTCTGCCAAAACTGAAGGTGCAGCAAGTTTCCTGGAATCTGAAGTATCTCTGAAAATTACTTATCATATTTCTTTTCCCCAGATGTTGTTTTCAGGACACTTAGGGACATTAATTTATATTATTTGTTGATAGTTATTGGATGCTATTGTTCATAGCAATAGCTGAAATGTAAATGTAGAATGCTGGTATAAGCCAATGAGTTCTGTTTTATGTCATGTCTAAGTATTTAATATACACAACTATATAATATTTAATATAAACAACTATATAAATATGAGACCGTGGCAAAAGAGATGCAAGGATTCTTGTAAATTAAAGCACCTATAAGTGGATAAACCCAAAGCTTAAAAGTAAGTTTTCCCTGGTTGATTAACAAACACACTTAACTGTAGCAAGCTCCCATAAATGAATAAAATGATCAGGATAAACTCAGCCATCCTAGCAAATCCCCAATTTATATCTGTTTCCAGCAATTAAACCTAGAAATAGCACTGCTTTAGCTGTCTGTAGACACTTTGATATGCAACTGTATCGTGTCACAATATGCTCTGAATTTGATCAAAGCCCACAAGCAGTGGTTGCCTTACTTTTAAAGAGTCAGATGGTCCCACAGAAGTCAGAGGGAGTAAGTTCTTTGAAATTAAGCACAACCTAAGAGGATCTCTCTTAAGGAAGAGACAAAAAAGCCTTATAAGGATGTCAGCTCCAACAGCACTGGTTACTAAGAATGACAGTTCCAACCTCTTGGAATTATCCCACTTAACCCAGTGGATCGGAATACTCTTTGGTACCAGTGCTGCGGACCAAACCTTGCCAGACTTCAAACTGCAGCTGTGTCCCAAGAGGAAAAGCTTTCTTCATCACAGGCAGAATTTGGTCAGCTCCCAAAAGTAATTGATTTCTCCCTTCTTAATAAAACATCTTTTGCAGTTTTATGTGTGGCAGATACCCTCTGTAGTTTGGAGAGCTCTGGGTGTAAACAAACTAGTGAAGAACAATTATTCATCCCACACCCCCGGGTGGGAATCAGATTGAAAATTATTTGCTCACACAGTTGGATGTGATGAGACAACGACCAGAGTAGACTGCAACTGGGAATGTTTTTATGTGGTCTCATTGTAAGCACTTAAATCATAAAGTCAGTTCCTACTATGGGGCTGGGAACTGCTGCAGCAGTTGTCTGTCCTACATGCTTGAATGAATAGGGTTCCTTATTCAATGGGAATTCTGCCCCAGTTCTCTAGAAATGTGAACTTTTCATTTACAATACAGTTTTATCTTTGCTGTCAAGTGCTGAAGATAGCACTCAGTATTCTGTGCGTTGTGGGAGAAGAAGAAAAGAAGACTTCTGATGATCAGAAGGCAAGTGTTAAGTAATGGACTGGCTTAACCAGCACGGGAGGCATCTGCTGCTCAGGAGATTTGGAAACTCTTCTGGACTATTAAACAGCATTGCTGGAATTGAGCTGGTTCATAGAGCTTGTTACAGGATTGCATTGTCAAGTTATAAACTAAATAGCCACAGCTCCTGTTAAGTATTTCTTGATGGTAATAGCAGTCTGTCTCTCAAGACCACAGCACTACATTAAAAATAGGAGAGTGTTCATTGTAAAAAACAGGACAGAGAACAGAGCCACTAACATAGGAACTCGCCTCTACGTGTAGCGGACTATGTACTGTCCATTCATAGACACAAAGAGGAAACTAAAGATGGATGGCTGTTGAATTTGTAGGAAAAACATAAAAATCTCACCCCTTTAAAATGAACAAAATTTTATTTTAATGAAAAGCAAAGGCAGATACAAACTGTGGTTTAATGAAACAAGCAAACAAACAAAAAAAAATAGAAGCAAACCTGATAGAACCTGAGTAAAATGGTTTAAATATACTCAAAGACTAGCTTCTGATACTCCATATCATAAGTGACATTCTCTTCACTTGTTTGAAGACCTTTTTTGTGATAGATTCTGGAAAAGAAATAATTTAATTCTAGAAAATGAAATCTGAGTTCACTGTGTTCTTTACAGTTATTATATATATATATATAAAATATTTTATATCTCTCTCTATATATATCAGATAATTATATTGTATCACTTATACTCCTCTAACAGAAACTTGAAACTGATCTTGAAAGTGAGTAATACAGATTTCCCATGACTGTTATTCTGGTACGGATGTGAATAACAGCTGCACCTTCACACAGCTCAATCAGGGGGTCTGAAATGAACCTTAAAAAGCCTTTAATTTTCCCCAGAAATGGGACTTGAAAATATTTTTTCTCTTTATATTGTTACACAGGCTGGCAATCAAGAAATTGAAGTTAGCACTGACATTTAGAGAAAAAACAAATTTTAATAAGTTTTTGTAAAGAATTTAGCTCCTAGATGTGTAATCTTTTGCAGCTTTCAAGAAGTTAATGATTAGTACTTGTCCCTCAAATACGGCTTTCTTGTGCTAAAAATGTATCTTTAAATTATTTTCTGTGCTTCCCTTTTCTGTAAGAAATTATATTCCTGGATATTTGGAAATAATAGACTAAAACAAATAAGAATTGGAGTGCACCTGCAATGCAAAGATATTTGGCTGTGTGTATAGTATAAAAACCTGCTTATCTAAACCATTGCTGAACATCTTAAATTACACCTTTAAAACTAAAATTATCAAACATTTAAAATCCTTCATTAAAATGGCATACCATCTGCAGAATCTCAATTTCCGTTCGAAGAGTCTCACAGATACTTTCCCAATCATCATCTTTGCAATTTTCCAATTCTTTCTTAAGCCTGTGTCCAAAAACAAAATAAATTTTGGGGTTAGAGAATTGGTGCTTGGGTAACTATTTTTTTCAGCTTTGGTCCCAATTGTCCATTTGTCATATGCGAGAAAACCCTCACTGATCTATCTGCACGATCAGCATTTTGGTTTGCTGGTTTTGTATTATAATTGGCACTTCACCCTGCTGCTCTCCCACAATATAGTGCGATTTCATTTGGCACCAGCCTTTGTGAATGCAATATGAGTAACTTCAGAAAACGACATTTTGGGTTTTTGCAAAGTGTATCTTGACTAAGTACTTTGTTAGACAAATTTCTGGACCATGTTGTTTTCATAAACCATGAAAGATTTATGGCCTCATTAGTCATCATTTCCCTTATTAAACAAGTGAATTTAAACGTTGATACTTAGGAAGGGCCATATGTTACTATTACTACTATCCCTCAGTCTCTGCTTGTAGCCGCTGGTGCAGACAGAATGTTGGATTAGATGGATCTTCTGCCTGACCCTGTGCAATGTTGCTCCGAACCCCTCTGCAGATTTCTTTGCTGTTGTTGTCTCCCCATTTCTCTCATTTCTTCAGCACTAACTGACTGTTTCCCAATAGCCCCAGCCAGGAATTCTCCAACTTTGCTACAATAAGGACTAGTATTAATATAGTGATTATGGCATTAAAAAGAGCATAGACTTTTTCTCAGTTCTTTCAAGATTATATCATAGCCCAAATGAAACTAGTAGCAATTTTCTGTAAAAATACTATTTAAAATTATTTTTAATGTAAAATATTAGTAGCTTAATGATAAAATCTGTTAGGAAATCAGACAGCATGGAGCCAGGACCATACAGGGAGCAACCTCTGCATCCATGGGAAGTGAACAGCAAAAAAAAATTGTAGCGTGCAGTTTGCTCTTCCTAAATGAGTGGAGATGTTCACTGCAGCAGTGCTTGCAGGGCTAGAGCTTCCTTTGGATCTTTGAGGCACAAAGCAGTTTTTACAAACAGCTCTTGGCTAAATTTTGCCATACGGAAACAATTAACAAAACAAACCTTAGCAACAGGATTCTCAACTGCTACAGCTCCTGAAACACTGCAGCTCCTCTCCAAATGTTTTCATAGAATGAAAAGAGGCAGAAGACTTGACTTACCTAACACTGTCTACAAACCAGGCTCACAAATTCAGAGTTTTGAGAACCAGAAAAAAATGCAGTTTAATTGGGAAAAAACCTTCTGTAGAAAAACACTTTCCAAGGGAAATATCAGTGTTTGGGAAACATGTAAGACATTGGTCCTGCAAAAAGTAGACACTTCAACTTTGTGCATCAATGACTGTAGTAGCTGACGTTAATATAATACTTGGTAGACCAAGAGAAATCTCTGCCAGACCTTTAGTAGTCTAATGAATACAAGGTGATGAGATTATACTGAGTCTTTATATGGCTGTCAGAAGAAAAGCACAATGAGAAAGTTGAAGTTGCTTACCCTTAATTCAGTTTCAGCAAACAAGGTGAATATTGTGGGACATACATATAGACCGGAAAAAAGGAGAAAAAATATATAATCTGCTTCTAATTAAACAGCTAAACTGATGTATCACAGCAGGATCCTGTTTATTCTGAAGTTGAAAGAGCAGATAGCAACCATTTTTTCTTTTATATGAGGAAATAAATAATTTAACCCAATTATATAGATAATGCACCTCTTTAGCTGTACTACTGCAGACAGAGTTTGTTCTCTACACAAGCAAATAGCTTTATTAAGAGTAAAAGGTATAGCTTCATATTAGAGGAATAGCATAGTCACTATGTGGCATTAGAGTAGTAGCATAAGACTGGAGCTTAAGTTAATTTTGCTGTTCCTGTGGAAAATGTAAATATCTTACCATCAATATGGACACAGTATGAGTTCTGTGTGTTTGTATTATAAAGGAGTAAATCTTTCAGAAGTAATTCTCCTGCATTCATAGTACAGACAAGCATTCAAACAAAAGGAAATTTTGAACTACACTTTAATAAATGAAATATTCACTGTACCAGAGTACAGTGCTAGTTTACAGACCATTTTCATTGAGAGAAGTTCAATTCAAGGTCTAAGATCAGCTTTTGATCTTGATTAAATCAACTTAACTTTGTTGCCTTGCCTCCTCACTTTTTCCTTCCCGTGTTCTCTTGTTAGTATGATACTAGAACCCGAGTTTGTTTAAAATAAAGAAAAGTCCTACGTTGCCCAATTTACTTCCGGAAAAGACACAGTCTGTTAATCTCAGAGAAAATGCTCTCCCATTGTCTTCCACATTGTAAAATTGATGCACAGTCTGTTTGCGGGTTGTCAGGCTAAGGATGATACACTAAGTGTACACTAAGGATAGAACAACCAGAAGATAAGCAGTAAGTGTTGCTTATCTGCGTCTTGGGATTGTGAATTAAATACTGTTGATGATGTGCTTTGAAATGGCAATGTCTATGAATTTTAAAATTTTATTTAAAATATTTTCTAAAACTTTCAAATGTGGTGACAGCACAGCTCCTTACATAGCATGGGGTAGTGGTGATAAAAGATATTCATTCTGATGTGGTGTTTAATTTTCACATTAATCAATTGATTCTGCTTTCAGGTCTTCCTTCTTTCTTATTTAGAAGCTAGATAATTACAGTATGTGCCAGGAATATTATACTCACAAAACAAGGTCTGTCTGTTAGGTTATAGTCTACACAATTAATGCATTGGAGACGCCTGAGTTACTGAATAAATGATGAAGTTTTACCAGAAGGAATGTGAGACAATGGAACTATTCAAAAAATGTTTAACGTGTAAGCAGATTTAGCTTTTTCATTTTATATTTAAGATAAGGAGGATATTCATATTCATCCTTCCACTATCAGATTGAATGTGCAAACCAAGTATTCATTAAACTATACTGTCTAGATGGAGGACAAGTTTTCTGTCACCTTTGGAAGTGGAAAGAGATGTACCTTGTGCCAGAACAAGGATTAATTTGACAATTATACCCTCCTTATGACTATGATAAAAAGCAGATCTCTTGATAAATATTCTGAAAAATGACATCAGTATTTGTCTCTCCTTGTCCATTGTTTTTGTCTTATTTTTAGAATGTTGGTCTCCTTGATGGCAATAAGTGGATATTTTAAAAATGTCATTGCACTGGATTAACAGTTTATTGGTAGTTTACAGCATTACAGGTAACAAGCTCTAATGAACAACTGGAGTTGAAATGCCTTGTTTGTGAAAAGAGGTTTGACTATTCCTTTGACAAACATCCAAGATAAATAGCAACAGTAAACCTGAGCCTTATATCAAGTAGGTGGGACCACAGCATCAGCATTTTTGGATGCTAGCTCGCCTTAGATTGGGCTCTCAGTGGTCCATTTTCCATTACTCTTGAATGGCACAAGTGACAAAGAGATGAAGGAGGAGGAGATCACAGAAAATGATTGATTTTGCAGCTTTGAAATGAGCACAGCTATTAAATATCATTGGCATTTGTGGCTGAAATGCACTCTTCTTGATTTTCAGCTGTATATGCAGAAGGCAAATAGGAAAAATAATTGTGAAATCAATACATGCTGGTATTATGAATTGAGCTATGATGAAAATAATGTTATTGTCGAACAGGTTTCTCTGAAAGCTTTGAATGTTCAGATTCAAATTACTGGATCAAGAGTTCAGTAGCCAGGATGTGCATTCCAAGAATAATTTTAGGTAAAGAGGCCTCAAAGAAGAAATAGTTTGTGTAGAAGGCAGGGTGAATATTATGGTCTTCTATAGAGTCTTAACCCTATCTGGTTATTGGGGGTGCAGAAGGAGCACACTGTCTCTTGGTTATGTTTTGCTGAGACAAGCGAAACATTTTTTTTCCTATTTTCATTCTTGTTTGCCTTGTTTATGACCACTCTTTGATTTTTTTTTTTTTTTTTTAACCATAAATATGAGGAGAAACACTAGAGCATGCTATAAAACAGAATTGCTTGACACTGATATACAGGGCATAGAATTTATGGTATGAAGTGAAGTTCTGTAAGAAGTTACATATAAACTTGAGGGTATGTATGTGGATTTTCCTGGATTTTATCATAAAGATCAGGAGAAACATTTATCAAGACTTTATTGAGTCTGAAGAAAAGTATAGAAGACTTTGGCTTCTTGTCTCACACCAAAGTAGAGCTAATGCATTGAGGTCATTCAGTCTCAGTTCAGTACCAGTACTGATTTAATGTCTATGTTTCTATAGTGAGAGCAAGATTTTGCTGGCTATTTACGATTTACTGACACTACTAAACAGAAAATGCTATTGATACAGCTGAAGAAGTCAATAAATTTCAGATTATTATCAATTGATTGAGGAAGGGAGAAAATGAGTCTTAAATGGAGTTCAGTATCTCAAAACAAATTCAAGCACTTGAGCTGAACAAATAAATTATAAAAGCCTGTGCTTCATGGAGCAGAAATAGAATGAAAATTAAGAAAGTGATCTAGTAGTGATAATAAATACTAGCAAGAAGATGAAACATGCAAGTGAACAGGGTACTAGGCTACATAACAAGGGTAATTAAATGTAAATTAAAATAAATAGAAATACCTTAGGTAAAATAAGAAAATTTCAGCTTTTAATGGTTTGGATCAGATCAAATGCTGATTGTAAAATGCATCACTATCCTTGATTAAAGCCTCTGTTTTGCAGATGTTTTCAGGCAACTGTTTATAAAAGTAGTTCTAGGTCTTGGGTTTTTTTGTTATTGTTTGGTGTTTGGTTTGTTTGTTTAATTTCTATTCCCCAAACACATAAAACATCACAAGAAGTTTTAAGTAATATATTATTATGGTTGAATAAGCATGGAAAGGTTAAGGCACACTGAATTAAAATGCACATTTAGAGTGCGATTTTCTTTTGTGCAGATAGAAAAACAAAGTTAACTGGAATGTTTTGCTTGGGAACTGTAAGTACAATTTACATAGGAAAAAATTTAGAAGCATCAGAGACATCAAATTGTTTTTAGGGGTCAATAAGATTCCTATTGAAAGTCAGGGAAAATAAATATGGGATAAATATGGGTCAATGATCCTTCTTTTTCAAATATATTGATTTTTCTGTTGTACAGGCAAAATTAGATCTCAATCTGGATTTATTAATACGTCTACCATATTGCGAAAATTAGTATCTCTGGTCTCTACTGCTTTGCTTCATGTGAACTATATAATTTTCTCAGAGCTAGAAAGGATTTTAAAATGTCCTTGTTTCCATCTGCATTGTGGGCTCTCCATTCTCTGGTCATCTTCCATGCTGAATGCATCCTTCTTGAAAAGTAGGTGAGAGATTTGTTCGGAGTATTCTTACACCCTTCTGTTTTTTGTTGGAAATACCTCTTGCTTTTTTCCACAGCTATATTTACTTTTTATGTTCATAGTTGTCTTTTGATAAGGTGGCATGCTCAGGCCTCTCTTCTCTGCTTCCAGATACCTATTATTGAAGTCCCCAGTTGTGTACAAGTACATAACCTGTATATAATTATATTCATCCTCTTTTTCAGTGAATCCAGCTTACAAGGTCTAGAGTTTTTAAATTGTTTTACATTATTATCCTAAACCACTATTTCAGAGTAATTTTTTGAGTCATTAAGCAAGACCAGCTGTAAGTGTAGTTACTTTTTCCAGCCCCAGAATTTCCTTTTTTCAGACCTATCAGTATTGTTGCTATTAGTAATTTCCTTAATTAATTTTAATATGTCTTCCCCAGGTTAACTAGTAGTTTCCCATGAGGGATAACATCAAATATTTTAGTAATGTCTAGATGGATGGCATTTGCATTTTCTTTGTTTAACCAATGGGCTGTCTTATCAAAGGAAGATATCATTAGTCAGATTTGATCTATTTTTTTGTAAATCCATACTGCAATTTACAACGGAAACCTATTTTAACATAAAACTACTATTAAAAACTACTACTACTACACTACTATTAAAAAGCAAATCTTAAAAAATCGATGAGGAGATTGTCATTAAAAAACTCATTTTGAACCCCACATATTACTCCAGAGATTGATATTTCTTGATTATAAAATTTAACATAAAATTAAATTGCAAGTAGTTTTTAAGCCACCAGAAACATGCACAGCCTTAGGCAGTCTGCTGTTAGCATGAAACATTTGTTCAGCTCTAATGAACATATTTCCTGTATGATTTTTTCCTTCCTAATTTTGGTGATTAAGTTTATTTTTCTGTATTTTGAAGTATAAGAAACAATACTGTATTTTTAGGAATTAGGCAAGTATATAAAGCCTTGAATTATTTACAAAGTAAGCTGACTTCATGCATTTCCCTTTTGGTACTGCTTTTCTGAAGCAGAACATAAATTCAGGTTTCAAAGATACAATTTATCTTTAGACTATCTTTAGTGTGAAAAATATCAATTTTAGGTAGAAACTGACTGTTCTTAGTCTAAATAAACTGTAATTAAAATTACTTCTAGGTTGCTTTACATAAGACAACACATAAATTTAAAATTAAACTGTGAAAGAAGATAATTAATATAGTAAGTAATTAGAATGAAGATAATAGTGAAATGACATAGCTAGGAATTCGCTGGTATCTGTTACTCTGCTGGAGTCCTGTATTGTTCCACTGAAGTGATGCTACTTGCCAGGGAAATGTGACTCAAGAGAGCTGATGCCAAAGCTCTTTCCTGCTGTTTTGTGTTTGGTTGGCTTTGGCAGAGCAGATGATTAAAATGAAGCTTTTGATTTTAATTGTAGCTCTTTTCTGAAAAAAAGCCCTCTTTTCTTAATATTTCTCTGAATTATGCACCTGTATAATGAAACACAATTTCCAGGGTGCCTGCTTCGAAGAAGAGGGTACACTGTCATATCCATAATTGTATCTGTGCTTAACATTCAAATTTTGGTTAGCTTTTTCCTGTATCCGAAATGTGCTACTACGAGCTTATAACAGCAGCACCGACAGCTGTTGGAATTACTGGTGTGTGCTTCTCATGACCTTATGTAATTCTTTGATGGATTTGGGAGAAATTTCATGAAACTGCAGACATAGTATAGGGCATTTCTCTCAGATCAAAGATGAATTGCTGTAATTTGAATTAGCTGGCTACACTCTTCAGCTGAAATGCAATTTACTTTAAGATATATACTTAATTGTAATGAAGATTCTTGCCTTACCAGCTACTTTTGATATTGATTTTTAAGCTGGGACTAGCTATGTGATACAATAACAGACTTACAGGGTGATCTGGGAGCTACATATGTCAGGTTATTGATGCTGACTGTTTCTCACATTTGTTCTAAGGAAGCATTAAAAACATCAGTATTTTTACTGTGTAAAGAGTGGTGTGATTTCCTGCTCTGTAAGAAAAAGAATCATATTTTGTGCTTATTTCCTAGGAAAAATATGTATTTTTGATCCACATTACTTGTGTCAAAATACTATTATCTTTATACATACTAAATATTATTTTAAGTATAAAGTAAAATTATTTTCTTGCAATACATTCCGTATGGGGGAAAAAAGCTTATCTTGCTAGGTAAAAAGGGTTGTTTCTCAAACACAGTGTTCAATCACATTGATTTTAGCAAGACCAAAGCTATTAAGAGATACACTAGTGTATGTAAGATCGCATTAATTGGTACTTTGGCTGCAAAAGGTCCTTTGCAAGTGCCAAAGGCATATCTAGACTGTCAGGAGGGCTTCCTGGTTCACCCAAGTGCCCAGTTTTTCTCACTGACACTGAATGATTCTTTACTGTCAGATTCCTTCAGAAGGCACCTATAGGAGTGGCCAGGATAGTTTGCTCAAGATCTGCTCCAGAAAGACTATTGTGCTCTGCTGTGGCAGCTGTGGTCCCTCAAACGCTCCTGTGGCACCTCATAGGGGCTGCGACACATGGGGCAGCTGTTGTCATTTTGAGCCATCACTCTGCGGCGCTGGGTGTAACTCTTTGAAGGATTTAATGCATTTTGAATGGAAAGTATGTGTATAGACATGACATTATATCTTAACGTCGCAAAGACACTACAAAGGGACTAGAGTAGACATGATCTCACCAAATGCTAGGAAGTGCGGAGATGATGTTTGTTGCAAATAATGCTGCCTCTGAGCAGTGTAGGCACAAGCCAGTTCATATGTATTGATCTATGGGCTGTTTTCTCCTCCTTGTGCAATCCACAGTGCTAATTGGTTCATTGGATACTTCAGACTGGAAGAGATGTCAGGAGGTCACCTAGCCCAACGTCCTTCTCAAAGCAGGGTCAGCTACAAGGTCAGAGTAGATTACTCAGGGCTTTATCCAGTCAAGTCTGAAAACCTTTAAGGATTAAAATGATGAAACCCTTCTGGGCAACCTTTGCCTTTGCTATACTATCCTCATGATAAGAAAGTGTTTCCTTAGATTAATTCTAAATCCCTCTTATCTCTTCTGCTTTTTGCCTTTCCTTCTCCCACTGTGCAGAGTTGTGCAGATCCTTACTCCATCTTCTTGATGACTTCTTTGTAGGGACTGGAGGGTGATCAGGTACCACCAGAGGATACCTGCACTATTTATAGCACATAATACTTTAAATTCCCTTTGATTGTCTTAATTCAGTAGTCCAAATCAAAAAGTGATGAGTAGGTTTTGTTAAAAAAAAAATAAATAAATTGATAGTGTTGTATGAGTCTGATATGATTTGGGATAATTCTAAACACCACAGTGCTATGACATGCAGAAGTAGACAAATGAGGATTGCCTGCGTGGCTCTACTGAAAAGCAGAATCTATTAGTGCTGACATGGAAGTGCAGTAACACAGCTACATTGCTTCTGGCATCCAAGATAATTTGTTCAGGGCTATCTCTCTCTATAAAGCATTGAGCTTTTCTGAGCCTACATGAGATCAAAAGCAAGTTCAAGATAGAAGTATGATCTAGGAAAATCTGTCCTAGATTTTGTCCAGTATCTGAAATGAAAAATATTTCAATGTGAAGAAAATGTCTTCAACATATTATTACACGTCAAGGAGAAGTTGCTTTTTGTGATGGTAACATCAGCTGTAGGAGCACTTTACATTTTGCAGTACATGCAATTATCAAATCATAGAATTGATTTGGTTGGAAGAGACCCTTAAGATGACAGAATCACAGAATGTCAGGGATTGAAAGGGACCTCGAAAGCTCATCCAGTGCAATCCCACCGCCGGAGCAGGAACACACCAAGATGAGGTTACACAGGAAGGTGTCCAGGCGGGTTTTGAATGTCTGCAGAGTAGGAGACTCCACAACCTGCCTGGGCAGCCTGTTCCAGTGTTCTGTCACCTTCACTGTGATGAAGTTTCTTATCATATTTAAGTGGAACCTCCTGTGTTCCAGTTTGTACACATTGCACCTTGTCGTATCATTGGTTGTCACCGAGAAGAGCCTGGCTCCAGCTTTGTGACACTTACCTTTTACATATTTATAAACATTAATGAGGTCACCCCCTCAGTCTCCTCTTCTCCAAGCTAAAGAGACCCAGCTCCCTCAGCCTTTCCTCATAAGGGAGATGCTCCACTCCTTTAATCATTGTGGACCATCAAGTCCAACCATAACCTAACTCTAGCACTAAACCATGTCCCTAAGAGCCTCATCTTTTCACTTGGTTTGTTCAGCCTGGAGAAGAGGAGACCTCATCATGGTCTACAGCTTCCTCACAAGGGGAGGAGGGGCAGGTGCTGAACTCTTCTCTTTAGTGACCAATGACAGAACCCAAGGGAATGGCAGGAAGATGTGCCAGGGGAGATTTAGGTTGGACATGAGGAAAAAGTTCTTCACCCAGAGGGTGCTGGAGCACTGGAACAGGCTCCCCAGGGAGGTGTCATGGCCCCAAGCCTGACAGTGTCCAAGAAGAGACTGGACAATGGTGTGAACTCTGGGTGTGTCATGTGCAGGGACAGGAGTTGGACTTGATGATGCTTGTGGGTCCCTTCCAACTCAGGACATTCTATGATTCTATGATCTACACGTCTTTTAAACCCCTCTAGGGATGGTGGCTCAACCGCTGCCCTGGGCAGCCTGTTCCAGTGCTTCATAACCCTTTCCATGAGGAAATTTTTCCTAATATCCAATCTGAACCTTCCCTAGCATAACTTGAGGCCATTTTCTCTTGTCCTAATCTAAGCTTATATTGGCCACAACATGATGCATTTTATGAAATTGAAAAATCTCTTAGTTCTTCTTGCTTTGGTGGTAAATGACACATACTAGTTTTATAGTCAGTGGAATTTAATATATTTTATCCACTGTTGTGTTTTCCCCTGGATAAAACCAAAGTATTGTTCCACAAAACTGTGAGTTAGTTTCACTACATAGAAAGACAGATATACATGGATTCAAATGATTTGCCTAGGATCTCATAGCTATCAGGGGCAGAGCTGGGCAGTTAAAGTAATATAATGTTTGCTACTTCTATAACAGGAAACCTGTTATAGAACACTAATTACACCAATTTAAATATTAAGCAGCACCATGGCAGTAAACTACTCCAAGGGCAGTATGTTATTTAGAAGGTAGCTGACAACCTCAGGTATCACAAAACCCAATATATCACGATGGAATGAATAATGTAAAAGACTGAATTATGGCATGCTGTCTTACAGAATTGCTGATGTTATTGTTATTTACACTGTGCCTTCTATGTATATGTTGAATACAAAATTTTTGCTGCTGTATGCAGAGTTGTGAGCTAACTAATTTTTGTGTTGAAGGAATTTTGGCCATGTCTCAACACCATGTAAGAAGTTGTAGAGAGTTAGTAATAGGGCTGATATATAATTTTATTTCAAAAAATGATATTCAGCAAAAAATGGGCCATTACCAAATCGCCTCTCAGAAAAATGCTCAGGGTTCTCAGCAAAATTTGATTTTTCTATTGAAAGCTTTCAGAAAAAAAAAAATTATACTTATTTTAGTCAAAACCTGAGAAATAAATGTACAGAAAAGAAAACATTATGTGTTTTCTCTAATGATCTTTGTTAGAGAAAAGTTTGGGCCAGCTTTTCTAGGAGAATTTCCTTTGTGTTTTCTTTTAAATATTTTAAAATATCCACAGGCACTTTCATCTGGGTCACGATAAAATAGGAGAAAGATGGTTAATTTGGTGATATGGGGCTTTCTGCGTGGGAAGTTATTTTGTTGAAAACATTACATTATTTGCTGTATAGTGAAAACATATACGTCAGATGAGCAAAATGACAAGAAATGAGTGGTTACCACTTAGTTCCTAGGAAACAATATTTGCAAGGTCTTCTGTCTTGGTTAAATCTTCAAAATTTTATTCTAAACTAGCTTAATTAGAAGGCAAACTAGAACTGATGGGAAGGGTCGCAGAGGAAACAAATCTATGTTTAGTAGTTTCAGTACAAGGCCACCTGCCACAAGGAGGTTCCTGTGGCAAATCCACCCCATTGCAACGAGATTCTTACCTTAAACATTCAGGATCATTCTGAGGCTTTTCAGTGACTTGGACTTTTTCTGCTTCTAACTCCTTTGTCATTCTTTCAGCTTCCCTGATTACTTTCTCAAGGTCTAAACAGAAAATAACAATTACCTTATAAATATATATTAATCATCCATATTCAAAGACTTACTACATTTTCTAAATTTATCTTTTCTAATGCCTCTTTGTGAAGCTGTTCATAGGGTAAAGACATCCAAATAAAGACATGAATTATTTTATTATTGTAATTGGTATGCATATTGCAATCTTCTAGAAAATTTTATTCCTTTTCCTAAATAATTTATGACCATATTTATGGTCTTTCTTAGCTTTCTTACTGTGACATGTTAATTAAACATTTGTAAAAAAGTTACTAAACCACTTCTAGATGACATTTTTATCCAAATTTCAAAATCATCCCTATTGCCTGTGATCACCTTTGACACAGAATCTTTCTTGATTCCCCCTATATCTATTTAGTTGTTTCTTTTATGTGGTTTCCTGTGTATTCAACAAAGCTTTATCGTGTAGACTTCTTTATTTTTTTTTTTTTTAATGCACAGACTTTCATATACTAACACATAAATATCAGTTAAGAGATGACAATTGAATTTACTAGTCAGAGGTTTAGCACCTAGGCCAAATCTGTCTTTATCAGTCCAAGCCATGTTGTTTGTTAAACATTTAAATTTTAATTACATTCTTTATTTATAGGTTAATGAGTTTTAAACAATATTTATATTGATTTTAAGTTCACTTTGAAACACTAAATTCTCCATTTAAGTATATGTCTTACCAGCAAAATAAAAATTCACTTCTCATTTACAGGTTATGATTCAGCACATCTGTAGACCTCAGTATCACTAACATTTAAAATAATTCGTATTGAAATCCATAATATTTGTTATAACCATGTCTATAACAATATATAAAAATATATTAAAGTCATCTTTCCATTGCTTCTTTTTCTTGAGAAAAATAACTTGTCAGAAAACATTTTTCAGAAGCAGTTGCCAAGCCACAAATAATCATCATAACAAGTGATTATCAGGCACACCTTTGAGTTCGCTTTGGAGGGTAAATAAATACTGCTTTAATTCGTTCTTCTCCAGCTGGAGTGCATTTAACTGAACATTTTTATGTTCCATTGACTCCATTTCTAAGAAAAAAAAAAAGTATTTTAAATTAAAATGCATTGCAGTCCTAGCTTTCAAGATATAATCTTAAATATTCTTAACCACTTCTACCAATCTAGTAAAAAGAACCTTAAACATAAAACTAAAATCTGTTGTATAAAATCTAGTTCACAGGAAATTATATGTCCTATAATGAATACATATTGATGAAATAATTTTTTTAACGTTATTAAGATGTTTGACATTTTTTTTTTGACTGAGAATAAAAAGAATTTAAAATGTTTTGCTTTAGAGTTAATTCAGCTATAAAGGAAGATGATTCATGGAATAGGTGGTGAACAAACACCTCTCAGCAGGATTAAAAAGAGTGTATTTTATTTAGTGTTATGGACATTTGAACCTGACCATTGACAACATCTGGAATTAATTTTAATTGTTTCCCTGACAACTGGAAGTCCTCGTGTAATTTTCTTGTTATGAGTTAAACTTGTCTAGTGTCATCAGTGTGCTCAAGAATATAGCAGATAGACAAATTGTGCCTTAAAAAAAGATGTGATTTAAAAGGGTAGAATGAAGACAGCAAAAAACCCGGAGAAGAACATTAGTCACCTTTCATGCCCTATTGCTCTAAACTTTCAAAGACCATTTGACTCATCAGATCTGCCTGAATATGTAAAAATTAATCCTTAAAAGTATCAAGTGCTTCCCAATACAGGCTCGTTTTTCAGTTGTAGATGAGAATCAGAGCCACAGGAAACACAGAAAGAAGGTACCACCAAGAAGAAACTCAAATGGACAGTCAGAGTTCAGTAACTTTACATCAGAAATAGGGAATTCAAAATGCTGGCACTTGACCTGTAGAATCATGAGACTGGAAAGGACTCTGAGTGGTCATCTACTGCACTCCTCCTCCTGGAGGCAGGATCAGCTGTTCCTCTGGGATTTCTGACAGACGCTTGTCTAACCTGTTCTTAAAAACCTTTGGTACTGCAGACTCCTAATTCCTTTGGAGACGGAATCTCCTAAGGCAGAGTGTTTCAATTGTTCACTGTTCTTCCTGGAAAGATTTCTGAACACCCAGCCAGACTCTCCCTTATTGTGGTTTGCATTTTTTACTTTTTATTCAGCTCACTATAGGTGTGGAGAATATATTAATTTCCTTTTTACAGAGCCCTTTAAATATTTAAGACTGATATCCATCTTCCATCAGTCTTTCCCTCCATAGGTTAAATGGTCTGCATTCTTTAATTTCTTTTTCTTCTCTTGTTCTCCAGATCTCTGATCACCCTCACTGGTCCCATGTGGATTCTCTCAAGCTGGTCCACATTTTTTCTTGAAGTGCAACATCCAAAACTAGATGTATAGTACTCCAGCTAAGAGCTTAACTGCCCTAAATAGAGTGAAGGATTATTTTGCATGTCTCAGAGGTCGGAGTTATGTTTATGTCTTACTATTGTGTTGGCATTCTGATGTCATTGACTCACGTTCAGCTTGTGATCTATGACAACTCCTATTTCCTTGCTGAAGGATTGCTTTTCAGTCTGGCTCTCTGTTCTGAGAAATCTCATATTCTCTATCTTAACTCAAAGATATAGTTATACTGTAGCAGTAAATGACCAATCTTACAAGGCATCTGTGCAGATAATTCTTTTGAAGCTAAGGAAGATTGCGTAGCTCAAACAATGGTGAATATAAGTATTGCAAATCAAATACAGTACATTATGTATGACAGCGCACCCCTGCGCTGGTTGACACTAGACATTGGGAGCCACTTGTGCAGTTTTGCACAAGGACAGGCTTCAATTTTGCTTGTGTAATGTGGTATTGCAGACAATGTTCTCTCGATTTTTATTGCTAAGAGGAAATTCCAGACAGCAAGGGAATGGAATTAAAATGATTGTTTTGCACAGCTATGTTTTACTGATTTGTATTCATTCTCAGGTAATCCAAGATAAAATAGTTTAATATAAGACTTACCATTTTTCAACAGAGCTGCCTCTTTCTCTAAGTCATTTATTTCAGTCTTGACTTTTTTTTTAATCAGAAGATCTCTATTACTTGTTAGACCATACTCATTGGTAAACTCTGTTATTTCTTTAGTAAAATTATCTTCCTCTTCAGCTACTTTTCTCTTTGCATCTGTCTGGAAAAAAAAGAAAAAAAAAAGGAAAATTGAATGTTTATGTGAAAAAAAGAAAGTCTTTGTTAGCTATGCAGACTGAAAGGCACTGTGTTTGTTTAGACTTAAACTTGTAGTATAAATATATTTATTTCTTGTGACTTATGAGGACATGAACATGGTCTACAGCTCTATAATTTTGTCTGCTTTAAGCTTTTTTTTTAAGTGAAGGATGTATTCTTAATAATAATACATTTAAAAAAAAAATCAATAAATTACATTACAGACTTGTGCCAGTGGTTTTTCTATTGAACTCTTTATTGAAATTAGTAGAAAATTATGTTTAAATTCAGTAGCATAGTGTGGCCAGTCTTTTTTTAGATTGGTATTAAAAGAAATAAAGGTGTTCATTCCTCTGCAGAATGTAGACTTTACCTCCCTCAGTAAACTACCAAGAAAGCTATAATTGATAGGAAGTGACTGTTTCATTTTCTGAAAAAAAAAATTCAATAGAGCAACACAATATTAAATTCCTTTAAAAATATTGATTGCTAAATTAAATAAAAAGAAATCACCCCTATGTACAGGAAGACAGAAATGATAACCTATATATCCAACTTGACTGGTTACAATTAACAGAAACTCCACACTTCTTCAAAGGATATTTAGCTTTTAGAGCTAAATATTTTTTTCTGCGATTCTTAATAATATTTCTTTTTCTTTCTTTCTCTGTATACTTAGGTTGGGAATGCGTTGGATGCTGAAGAAATGCTGAGAAGACTAGTCATCTGTGGCATTTCTGAGTATCTACAGATCCAAGGATCCACAGTGAAGTAAGAGGAAGCCAATATTCAGGTTAGCACAAGAGAGAACTGAAAAGCTTGTTGTCTGTATCTCTTTATCAAGATCCCTAAAATGTGGTGTTGGCCTCCCTGAGTTTTTCCTTTGATCCTTCTCAACATGTTTTATTGTGGATGAGGCTGTCCAATTTAAGGTGAGACCTTCCTTGTTTTCTAAAGGAAATAATGTGTCAGAATTGGAGTAGAGTCATATAACAGCAGGCATTAGATAAGGAAATCAAGAATGTGAAATCAGCTTTTTAGAGAAAATGCAGCATACCTTAGTTACCTTTGATCATGGTTTAAATTAAAAGTAAGAGTTTACATTGTTAAGTATGCTACAGTAAAACCAACTAACTAAACAAGAAACCCCAACAAACTACAAAACCACTACACACAAAATCCGAAAACCCAAGCAAACAGACAAAAAACTAAACAACAACTGGTTTTCCAGATTTAAAACATTACTTTTTCCATATTTTCAAATGTTAAAACTGTCTAGGCTCCTACAGCAGAAAAGAGCTGTCTGAATACCATAGCTGGAAACGTACAAAGATTTTAAGAAGGCTGTTTCTTTGATTGATAAGTTCAGCTTTCTGTTTTTCTAAGCTGTCTTCACGTTTCTTCAGAATTTCTGCATAGAACCGTTTTTCAGACAGACGCTGAACCTTTCAAGAGAAAAAAAAAGTTATAAAGATTATTGTTTTATTGTTTCATATACAGGATATGTACAATTAATGATGTTGCACGTAAGGATCTTGGTCCAGTTGAAACACAGCAGGCATATCTGCTGGATTAGTAAAAGCAATATTCTTCCAATATATCACTAAGCTTTTGAAAAGTATCCTTTCTTTAAATAACATATTTAGTGTTGTTTCACGTATCTAAAATGGCTTTTTCAAGTCTTTTCAGTTTAGGAGACATTTTTTCAGGTTAAATCCAGGAAAAATATTGAGCACATGGGACATTTTAGCCAACATAGTACAGTGTCCTCCATCTAATTGTGTAAAGCTCATCATGTACTAAATCAGAGAACAATATCTTGAGGGCAGGGGTCCAACATTGTTCCAACTGAATGGCTGTGCACATTGTCAACTCTGCAATGCTACTATTGCATAGGAGAAGGAGGGAGGGATATGCTCGTATTTTTCTGAGAACAATTTCTGGAATTCTTAGCCAACAGTGTCTCATGGAGATCAGCGTATTGGTTAAAGACAGTTTGACCATAACCCACCCAACCCCCAAACTTCTATTTTACGTATAGTTTTATTTTTATTACTTTGAAACAGTAATTTATCTGGTAGAAGAGAATACTGTTCGACCATTTAATTTTCAAAATTTTCTGAAGACCACCTCTCAATTTTCCAGTGCATTTACTGTATCATTGTCTAACCTAAGTTAAGTTATATGGTGGGATAAACTGTAAGAGCAGATAAATAGGGAACGGCTGAGCGTTGAAGAGTCTTAAAGGATGAGAATAATTCATCTGATGAAGTGGAGAAAAGGAGGTCAAGAGAATGACTCAGCCCGTAATACTCAGAACAAGGAGGAGGGAAAGTCAAGTCAGCAGAGTGGCCAAGGCTGGAAAGGCACAGGGCAAAGTAGCAGGAAGGAAATTGAATAGTCAGGCTGATCCATGACCATTTGTGTGTGCAGAAGCAGAAGAGACCAAATAATAGTGATATGACAGAGGTTAAAGTGAAAAGATTGTTAAATGAAATAACGTAGATGATTTTGGAGACAGTGTAGATGAAGTGCGTCTGATAAAAAAGGGGAAGGATAGTGGAATCAAGTGTCTTAAGACTAGAATGTGACAGCTGGAAAAAAATAAAAAAGACCAGATTTTTTTCCTCATCCCTGATATTTCCAGTATGCTAAGTGTTCAGGAAGTGTAGATGTCCTTATACTGTACTGATATTACTGAACATAACTAGCTGCAGTGTAGTTTCTCCAGCCGTAAGATGCCAACTTAACCTATGCATTTGCAACAGATTTTTTTTTAAGAAACCATTAAGCCATGAAAAGCAAAACGCTATAATTCAGGTTGTAATTACATGCTACCTGATTTTACAGAATGGAGAAAAAAATAGCATTTCTTAGGAACCTTTGATTTGCCACAGGTAGTCTGTGTGAAATAGATGTCAAACCACTTTTGAACTCAGTCTCATCTGCTTGGTCAGGCTGCTGTGTATGCATGTGCTTGGATATGTGCGCTTATACAGAAATGTACTTATTTGGTGTGGGACAAACTGAACAGCATTAGCTGAACAGAATTATATTAACTATCGTAGACATATGTAAACTTAATTCATGCACTGAAAAATAAATTACTTCAAATAATTTCAATAGCTGTATAATCTTTAAACCTGAATATAGTCTGATTGAAATGCATTTTCCCATTCCACTATTTTCTGTACAAATTCCTATCTATAAATGGATAAATGTCAGACTAAGCAAGCAAGTAAAATATATTTTTGTGATGTCAGTGAGAATATTATTAATCCTGGTGGGTAAAGCACATAAGATTTAATTAGAAATAGTACTTCAGCTCTTCCCATTAGTCATTTACAATAATGGCTCTGCTCCTGGGACCTTCTATACCTACCACATAAACCCTGATTATAAATCACAATACATCAATAACAAATTAGTAGTATAAACGTAAAATTGTGATGCTCATAAATTTATTTATGAGCATGACTACGAAGGGCTTTACCTAACATGCAACTCCCAGATATAATCTGTGTTGGTTAAATAAGTTATTATTTTAAAGTGCTTTTGGGCTCTGAGATTGTGGCATGCATAAATGCAAGCACGTCAATAACTGCTTGCACAATTATAAACTTAACTTGAAACCAGTAAATATTTGTAAATGAGTTCTTTTATTCTGACCCCTTACAGTAATGTTGGTATTTATTATGTATATTACTTAGTCTTTTACAAAAGGTAGAAGAGCCTGGTTTTTGAAGGATGAAAATCATTCCCCAGATATTTATTTTCACAACTAGGTGAGGTAATGCCCCAAAGATTCTTGAAGATATTTATTTAAGTGATAGGATACAACAGTTCTGACTTCAAATGAACCTTGATGTGCTTTCCTGTTGTGCATACACATTCTGCTAGTGCAGATACTTAAGAGCACAGGGGATGATATTTAGACTTTGTTTTCAGGCACAAGCAAATGGATTTTAAATCATTTGTAACCACAGGTGTTAATGGTGAAAAGCTCAGCAAAACTGGAAGCTTAATCTAAAAATGTTTGCAGTTTGGTTAAAGGCAAAGCATAGCAAAATCTTAAAAACTTTAAATAGATTCAGAAACTTTTCTCTGTCTTCAGCATCCCTAGAAAAGCTCTTTGGCCTTGTGAGCCCTAACTGTGAGCCCAGGCTTGCAGGAAGGTCTTTAGTATATGAATCAAGATCCTGTGAAGTAAACAAAGGGAGCGCTTCCATATATTTTCTGTGAAAGGCCCTTAGAGAACAGCAGCGGGCAACGAAGGAGTGATTTTGGGGCCTCTGAAGAAACGTGCTGTAAGAAGCTACAGGATTGTTAGGACAGGGCTGCTCACACACACTGAACAGTTTGCCTGGCATCTGGTGGCCGTGTCTCCCCGCTTTTTGGAAGTGTTATCTGGAAATACTCCTACCCTTGAGGTGAGCTGCTCCCTGGACACAGCCAGAGGCCAGCCCGAAAGGTGAGATTTGTGGGAGGAAAGCTGTTGATAAACCTTTTTTCACTACAGAAATGCATAGTATAAGTTTTCTCAGTGCCGTGTTATTCAGCAGGCGAAGTTTACTCCTTGAAAGGGTTTATGAATCTGTTCCTGAAAGAACAGGTCATCTGTTTGTAAATATAATGTATTTAATTATTATGTATACTATAAACATGCCTGCTTACCTTAGTTTCTAATTTCATTTTTGCAGTGCTCAGCTCTTCTTTTATTTGGTTAATTTTTTCATAACTTCTATTTATGTCGGATTTAGCTGCAACACAACAAAAACTTGTAAAATGTGTGCTCAGTTTGTAAAAGTTACATTCTTACAAAACATGGCTTTGGCAAGAAGCAGCCGGACGAGATTTCATGGACAAAACTCCCCTCATGACAGCAGAGTGGGGCCATTTCTGTCCCCACAAGAAATGGAGATGCCATTAAGTGTGGTCAGCACTGCCACAGACCTTGTTGGATGAGGCGCCTTTTCTCTCCCGCCTGCTTCTCTGTGAGCTGTATTTGCTGGAACAAAGCATCCAGGTTCATTTCCTTTCTTTTTGAGGAGCCTGTGGGCTCTCCAGGTCTTGCTGTCTTTGTGAAGAGCTGGGTGGTTAAAGCTGGGTTGCCCTGGAGGAAGGTCAGGCTGGACCTGGGCACAGCGCTTCCCTCAGGGCTCTGCGCCCCGCCAGACCTTGGCTATTCCCTCTGTCTGGTCCCTCCCTGTGTTTGGGAAGGAAACCCCAGACCACAGAGGGAAGCAACCGTGTAGGTGGGACACAGCTGAGGAGGAAGAGGTGACAGAGCGGGACGTCTGGACTGCAGAACGTGGCAGGGCGAGAGTGAACCTTGGGCAGAGGGGGAGCCCGCATGGGAAACACGGGAGATGGAAATGAGCAGGAGGAGAAGCAGCACAGTAGGTTGCAGGAGAAAGGAGGTATTTGGCCAGGCAAAAGGCAGCTGATGCTCTCAACCTTGTTAACCTTGAGCACTTTTGTGAAACGTTGGTTCTGACTCGAGTCTGAGCAGTTTTGATCAAACAGGTACAGAGAGAGTGGTCAGGCATTGGAATGGCTGCCCAGGGAGGTGCTGGACTCACCGTCCCTGGAGGTTTTTAAACTGAGATTGGACATGGCACTTAGTGCCATGATCTAGTAAACGGACTAGAGTTGGACCAGGGGTTGGACTCGATGATCTCTGAGGTCTTTTCCAACCCAGTCGATTCTGTGATTCTGTGATTCTGTGACTTTATTTCTCTGGGACAACATGCTTTATATTGGCTTTGTGTTGTTTTTTAGCCTTCCTTTTTCTATGGAGTGATCACCATCCTGCTTAGATTTGTTTTTCTTTTGAAGATGGATGCCTAACCTTACTAGCTAAGGAAGTAGGCTAAAATCTGCTATCATACAAAAGAAAATGGTAAATCCAACTGCATAAAACTTAAGTAACAGTGATCAGACTCCCCTCAGCTGCATTTCACTGTTAATATAAAATGACAGTTGTTCCATTCCAGTTGGTCTCAGTAAGCAAAGATCATAATGTCGCCCATTGTATGTTCTTCTGGAGCACATTTTTGTATGAGTTTACTATGCTCTGAGCTTCTGTAACTTGCTGGTTTGTACATTACTGAGTGGTATACCTGGAAATGTAAATACCCAGTTGGAAATACAACTCATATTCCTACATCTTGACAAGGATGAACTACATTCCCTGCAGGGAATACCTATGGGAAGCTGGCCTCTTTGCTTTGAGGCAGAAAAAGCTTGGAGGAATGGAACTTTATACCCTTCTAGCCTTTTTAACATTGAAAAATATTAGGATTATTGACAATCCTGTCTTGTTAAAGAGTTTTCCTCAGAGGAGGTACTATCTTAGAATTAAAAAACGAAATTAAAAAGATAAAATCTTTGACCGCAAAAAGCAAAACAATATATGTGAGAGTAAAAATGTCTTATTATTGAAAAAGCTGTTCTAAGTTAGTATAATGAAACTGAGAATTCTGGAAAAATGTTATCTCATAGCATTTGCTGCCATTTTATAACCCATAGTGTGCTATAAAATGGTGCTTTTAAAAGAAAAGACATTGCTCTAAGAAAGAAATTCTGGCTTCTGATGAAATTTTCAATCCTGAGACTAGCACATTATGTTGCAGGAAATGCAATTATTTTTTAAAATGGAACAAAGGGCAACTGAGGGAGAAGAGTTCACAAAAGTGAATTTAGAAAATGTTTCGAATGTGAAACTTCCTACCCAAAGGCCAAAGAAAAGCGGATGAGTCAAACGGGAAATTCGATGATTGAGACAGTGATTCGTTACACAGGTCTGATGAGTGAAAAAGTCATTTTACAAAATTCAGGAAAATGAACTGCTCTATCAGTGGATCAAGGAGAAAATAAAATGAAAAGCTTTCTTTGAAGTTTTTGAGACTTGACTGCTTTTGTGTTTCAGACTGAGAAAGCTGCTGTAGGCTGAGACAGTGTCCAGTGTCACTTATTAAAGAAACGACTGTGTTTTGTGGAGGGTGCTTCAGTGCCTCTAATTATGGCAAAGGAGCTGCTCTCCCTAGAAAGAAGAGTCTGGCTCCAACTGCACTTCTCACTGTCTGAGAATGACCATTCAGTGCGATTGACAGTTCGGTAAAAGATTCCTTCAGAGGGTGAAAAAATTCAAAGTGGGACAAGTATTTGATATTAAGCTTCCTGCAGATATTTACCATGTGCTTGATTTTTACATGGTAAATAACTCGTAATAATAACTCATTATTGTATGTAGTGGACCATGCATGTGAAACTTCTACAAGTGCTTTCAGAATCAGGATCAAGGCCATTACTTCAAACGTGTGTAGTTGCCTGGCTCCCATGGAAATGAATGAGATGGAATGAGCCTAAACGCTTTGGAATAAAAGTAAAATGTGAATTATCTTTGCTCAACTCCAACTTTCGCAGAGTATAAGATCTTTTGTAAATCACTAGCTGTTAGAAAGGTGACTTTAATTTTATTTTGTTGGTCATATCAGTACATCCTAATCTTAATCTATATCTGTATCTTAATCACTGTGCTGTAATCAGGTCATGTCTTTGTAGTGTACTTCAAAATTAGTAATTGCCCTTTGTAATCAGGCTGCTGTGCTAATAGTGAAGTTTCTTCTACAAGTTTATTCTCTGTTTTTTGTAGGAAGAAAAAACAAGGTTTTGTTTGTAATTTCAAGTCACTATAAAATACTTGTTAGTGTGTTTTATTAGTGCAAACACATTTATTAGTGTAATTTATTTCTAAATCATATATGCTCAGATTGTTTCAAACTTGTTTTTCCTGAAAGCCAAAAATGAAAGAGGCGAAGGTAAAGAAGTATCAAGGTAAAGATTAGATGATGTGGTCTTTACCATCAAAAATATATAGTAGAAGCTAGAAATTATAGGATTACAGTTACAAATAGATTTCTTCTTTTGTTATTAAGCACTGTTAGGATTATTTTTTTCCATATACAAACTATACTGCTTCCTTTTGAAATGTTGTATTTATAGCAAAACTTCTTCCTGAACTACATCTTTTTGATCTTCCTTTGCTCTTGCTGGTCTTTATATTTGCCATCTATTTTTGCAGTTTTTCTACCCTAGATGAAGGAATAAAGCCAAAGTATTCTGTGGCCTAAATTCACAGCTATAATTTTGTGTTTAGTGCTGAAGTCTTAGCCATCCTTTACTAGGAAATTGCATATTTGTGTGTGTGTATATGTATATATATATATATATATATATATAAAGAAAGACAAGTAACCACTAGGAATGCAGCATTGAGCAGCAACGCTGATGGAGAGAGACCACAAACAGTGAGAAACCCAGTGGTTATTTGGCATAAGCATAAAAACCAGCAGACTTATTAAAAATTAATTTTATAATGTGGCTTTTATAATCAGAGCTTTAGCCCTACTATTTAAAACTTCATTGTTAAAACACAGCAAGCAGTGCGAAGCGGTAATGTAATAAAGTGGTTTTAATGCACTTTGCGTGGTTGTTCTCCCCCTCTCGCCGGCCACCCATTGCACCGCAGGGGATGGTGGAGCTGTTCTGCCTCTTCCATCGCACAGGACCAGCAAACTTGGTGGTCTCTGCTTGAATATGTTTAAGTTCCAAGTAATAAAAGGGAAAAAAAAGCAAAAAAGAAAAAGGGAACTACTTCTGAGAACCTGGAGCATGAGAGCAGAGGAGTATTAAAATGCAGTAATAATCTATAATTTACAACCTGTCTCTCATTTCCTGAAGAACTCAGGTTAAGCACAGACTAGTTATTATCTCTGGAAGGGTGAGAGCGAACCACTCACCCGCAGGCTGGAAGCTCTTCATTTCAAGTAGGCTGCTCAGCAAGGGACTTGTGAACAGACACTGTTTCCTCCTTGTAACGAGAAGGATATAAACTACAAAAATCCATATGAGAAAATATGAAATAATGGAAAATGTAGAAATAAATCCCTGGCAAATTATATGCAAATGAATACAGAGTGTTTCTCTGTGCCCCAAATCCCTGTTTATCTGTTTTTTTCAGGTGACAAAATTGTGAGTTAGTGAAAAGCTGTGTGTATTTATAACGTATTAAAAACCACTAAGAAGTAACTTTGTCCTTCCCCTGACACGTCTGGCTGCAATGGAGAATTAGCTGTACTCTTTTCCATTTTGGTAGGAATGTAAACAACTTCATAACAGATGTTCTTTATAAGGACAGAGCCTGCTATTTGCATTGCGATATCTCCGTTTGAGTCTTATATCCAAGATTTTGTTTAATTCCATCTGGAAAGTCTTCATTGGATCCCTTTAGATTCCAAATGCAGATTACTCTTTTAGATTTTTAAAGTTTTCTATTGTCTTTGGTTATAATCACACAGCACTTGCTTTCTTTGCTGACTGGTAACTGTGCTGTTATATAGGTATACACATGGTTCCTCTGTAGTGTTTTGGAATCTTAAATATATTTCAGTTGTCTCTTTTACTGGATTTAAGAGTCTACCCTAAAACTCTGTTATTCTGTAGTATTTGGATAAGCAACAAATGTTCTCATTTTGAAACGTTTATCTCAGCTCTTATTTATCTTGGCATAATGGTAGTAACTTTTCTAATGGAGAAAGAATTTTTCAGATCTGGAGTACATCTAAGAGTACAAAATATTGCCTTGCTTTGCATTACCATAGTCAATTTTCTTAGGTTTTTGGCCAGAAAAGTGCAGTTTGCTTGACATCAATATTGTTTATCACTAAGTTGGTACCCAGTGGAAGTCACAACAGAAAGAGTGAAAAAATCCTTTCTGGATTTTAATTATGTGTATCTTCCATTTATAAAAGAGATTGGCTTTTTTATTTTTTATTAGCAGAAATTTAAATGAATTATCCATTATATTATAATGTCCTATGAGAAGATGGGTGGCAATCAATCTTCTGAATAAAGGACTGTTAAAGAAATATTTTGAGGACTGGGACTTTCATGCAATAGATGTAGTCTTGGATTGAAAGGCACTAAACAATCCGTTGAAAACACTTCATTTTAATCAATTAAGTATGGTGTGTTTCCTATAACCATATAATGCCAGTGTGCTAGCTTATCTCTTTTTGTCACATAAATTTGATCTTAATCACAGAAAAATCCTAATGAACACTGAAACATAGAAAGTAATAATTTTACAGTTAGTTCATAAAAGGAAAACAAACCTTTTTAAAAAATTTCAGTTGATTCTCAGAAGTTCATATACAATGCTGCTAAGTTACTAGATAAGCAGCTGTCATCATTTCTTCTAAAATATATCAGAAAACTTTAACATGTTCACATTTGTTCTTTATTTTTACTTGATGCTGCAGTTACAGGAAAAATAATGATAGATGACTGAAATGAAACTTCTCTATTTTCTTTATTCACAACAGGAACATTATTTAGTGCTAGATTAGATAACTGCTATACTTTTGCTGTATATATTAAAGTCAAATGAGTTTCTCTGCATGCTGAAAATAAACCTCATGTGAAACCAAGGGTTGTCTGTTGCACTTTTAGGTTTCTCTGCTAATAGTTTGCATAAGATGAATTTTATGGCTCCATCCATGTTACTGCTTAAAAATACGACAGTTTCCTTAGACATTTGGAAGACTTGGATACATCCCTATGGCCTGAATTTAGGCAGCAGTAGGGATTATTCTGCATTCCATGTAAGTGCCCAAACCAAGGCAGTACTGCCTGTTTGTGGAACGTCTATATTAGTTTGACTAAAACATATATCCTGCTCTTAACATAACTATTGAAACTGCATGGTGTCATAAAACCTCTCACCAAAATTGAGCCAGATGGTATTTTTTAGTGACAAACTGTTCTGTAAGAAATTTACTAAGAAATTATTTATTAAGAAAAAAAGCTGTTGTCCCTACACCTTCAAAATAATTTGAACAGTTTTCAGAATACTTCTTTCCTTCAGAATATTGTGGAAAAGATATGGTCATCTAATAGATGGATCTCTGTAAAACTGTGCTCTCTGTTTTCCGTACAGCCCTTAATGAAGACTTAACAATGATAAATAATACTATATAAACCGAACAGCCTATTGATACAGATATTATGCTGTGATTTCATCATTTTTAAAGATGACATAAAAACCCCCTAACCTATAGCTGTGTTTCTATCCCTTCCATGTTCCTTCCCACTGATTCTTCTGGGGCATTAGCAATCTTTAATCCTGAAATGTTCAAAGGCTTCGTGGCACACATCTGCAAACATATGCCTTGACTCGGTGCATAGGCAGGATAATAAAACCATTAAATTCAAGTAGAGTAGAAAATCACAGATGCGGTAAGCCTGTATTATCAATTGTGCCGCATTCATAAATTAATAATTTGCATTGTATTACAGTGACTTATTTTCAGAAGCATTAAACATGTCTATTCACAGAATGTGTAAAAAGTATGTAAATAATTCTTGAGGGTTGGTCTTTTTGCAGCTTGTCTTTTCAAAAAGAAGATAGCAGAAGGAAAGTGAATTAGAATAAATAGGAAAAATGTTCCTTCCTTTAAAATAATTACATTTTTCCTATTTTGAGAATGAAATCAGAATATTTAAAATACCCCCAGTAAGTTCTTTGAATACAAAGTTATTATCCATAGTTGAGGCTGCAGAGTTTATGAAAGTGAATTACACATTGTGTTCATGTGTATTCTCACATACGTTTTGACCTGTTCCTCTTTCTTAAAAAAAAAAAAAATAAAAATCAGAATTATGCCGCTCTTAATTGAGTTTTTATCCTTCTTTTCCTTTGCTAACAGGAATAAACATAGCTTAAATACCAGTTCAGAAGCAATTGTTATTGATTGTGGATGCTTCCAAGATTGGAAAGAGAAAAAAATGAGAAGTTCTTTAATCAAAGGATTTAATGATGAAGACCCTGAAGCGCACACATAGATTTGTAATCTTTATTTATAGGAATAATCCAGTAAGACAAACTGAGCAGATGACGCTAGAACCCTGGGCATGAAGGGCTGGAAAGCAGAGCAGGGGATTGTTGGGTTGAACTCCCCAGTCAGGACAGCAGCGCCGCGCTGGGGCTGGGTGACCCCTGGGGACAGGCTGCTGCATGGGCACAGCTTCTCAGGAGATCCCAGCAGATCATGTCCTGCCTGGCTCTCCCTGTCCCATCTTTATTATGTAGAGGAAGCACATCCAAATCCTCCACCCTTTCTGCATCTGTTGTATTTTCTTGGCCTCTTGTCTTTGTTTCCTTCCTCATATGCTCCATCTTTGGTGCTCTCAGGTCCTTTTCTGCTGGGCAGCTTCTTGGCCAGACACTCTTTGTCCTGCATGTGTGCATTAGATTTACTCTAATTAAATGTACTGTGTTGCTCTTGTCCTTAGTGAATATTCCACACAATTTTTCCCATTTGTCACAATATTCTGAATTCTGATTCTTTCCTCCGAAAGAGTCTCCTTTCTCCTCTCCAGCCTTGGTCCCCTCCTCAAGACTATACATCAAGTTGCACACATTAGTACACTCTCTATTCCATCTTCCAAGATATTAAAACTACTGAATAAAATTGTAGCTGGCTCAGGCTTCTGTGGGATCCCTTTCGTGAAGTCCTGAAGAGTAAATACTTGAAAGCTATTCACTGAGAGCAAGTTTTCCAACTGTAGACCACGTGGAAGTCACCACCCCTGGAGGTGTTTAAAAGACATATATACGAGGCTCTTACGGACATGGTTTAGTGCTAGAGTTAGGTTGAGGTTGGACTTGCTGATCTTAACAGACTCTTGCAACCAAAATGATTCTATGATTCTATTATCTATGGAGATCCGGATCCCAGTTATGCCAGCTCAGACCAGAGGAGTACTAAGCTTCTCTGTAACAACAGCCAGCAGTAGAATCCTAAGGAATGTACGCAGAAAATAGGTACAAGATGACTCTTTGCCCAGTATGACCTTCTACTTTGCAGCAATTTGGATTTAGAAAATAGTTTGCTTATGAGAATATAAGATGGTGTGAAAATCCAGTGTTACTGTCAAAAGCCTTTCTGAAAGTCAAGGTACAACACATTTGCTGTTTCACTTTCATCCTTCTGGCCAGCTGCCACATCAGGGAGGAAGTTAAATAGTGTGACATGATTTGTTCATGATACACCAAGGTTGATTGGTGGTTTATATACCTTTATTTTTCTTCCCGGTAGCTGCAGTTTAATAGTTTAATAATTTTTCCTAG
Source organism: Streptopelia decaocto (assembly GCF_964273445.1). NCBI lineage: Eukaryota > Metazoa > Chordata > Aves > Columbiformes > Columbidae > Streptopelia > Streptopelia decaocto. Next base: position 64,942,201 of record NC_138659.1, on the reverse strand, counting down.
TACTTTTCTTAAAGTTTAATCTTTCTGGTGTAAAATTCTGCCAAAGAATAAAGGCAAATACTGAGTTTAGTCTGTTGTATTTCTCTGGGAACTTCCCAGTCCTCTGGAAATTCTTTAAGACAGGCTTTAGCAATTCAGAAATATCTTTGAATGTTTCCTGCAACTTATAAGCTGAAGAGGATGAGGTCCTATCAGCATGAACACACCTAAATGTTTAGTAAGTTCTTTCTGTATTGTGGCCAATACTCCATACGCCTTGTTGAGTTGGTGTAATTATGTCTCAAGGCACAATTCACTTTTCTGGGGAGCGCTGAAGGAAATGTAGGATAGAAATGTATTGGTGTTCTCAGTATTGTGTTCCACACTCTTTTCTAGTTCATAATGGATCTTCTCAAGAGTGACACAAAAATATCAGCATGGCCAAGAATTTCGCTGAGCTGCACAATTAAACCAAATAAGAAATGATTCTTCAGACACATTAGTAAAAGAGAGAACAGAAGTAAGAAGTAAGGAAACACAGAATAACAGGAATGAAATGGAGCTTAACTACAATCTAGGTATGACTGAAGAAGTAAATGAATACTTTGTCTCATTTTTCAGTGGGGATAATATAGTGACTAAGAATAGCAAAAAGGGGCTTAAAGGAAGGAAGACAGAGCAATGGAAGTTTCCACTAGTGCGCTATCAGCTAAATATACCCACCTTACTGTGACTGAATGGAGAGGGTTGAACAATACTCCTTTCAGGGCACTGAAAGTATTTGCAAACGCAAATGCTGGTTTGCACAGAACACATTTGCAGGGATTTACATGTATCTGTTCAATCCAGGGGTAGCTCAATACAGCTAAAGAATAATGAAGTTATTTTGTATTTTCATAAAAGAGAAAAGAGGTGGTCAAATAAAATGCAGGCATAGTAGTTTGACCACAACACCAAGCAAGGTCTTAGAGTAGATTTTGAAGGAAAAAAAATTATCAAGGAAGTGGAGGTAAATGGAAAGTGGAAAAAACTACAACATGGTTTTATCAAGGGCAGATCATATCACACTAACTTAATATCTTTCTTTGATAAGATAATTGTCCCAGAGAAGAGTAATGCAGTAGACCTAATCTACCTTGATCGAAATAAGGCATATCATTCCTTTTGGGAAGTTATTTAAGGTGGAGAAGATGTGCTTTAATGCAAGAATTGTAGAGTGGATGAGGAACTGAGTAAAGGGTTACATTAAAAGAGGGTTCTGTTAAAAAAGGAAATATCAAAATGAAAGGTATTTGCTAGTAGAATTCTTCTGGAACTGATCCTGGGACTGATTTAAGTAGTATTTTTGAACTTTGTAAAAGCAGAATAGATATGGCATTAAGAGATGACACAAAATTGGAATAGGGCTAGCATATCAGAAAAGAATAAATGACCTTATGGACTGACAAAATGGAAATGAAATAGTATAGAAAGCAGAAGTGGGTGCTTGGGTATTAACATGATGTTCTTTTAGTATAAGCTGGTGTCTTGATAATTTTTGGCGATAGGAAAGGGAAGAGGTTTAACACACTAGTTGGCTGTAGGGTGACTATGAGCCATCATTATGTCACGGCCATGAAGCAGTTCAGGGTGTATTAGATGAAGGATTTTCAGTTAAGATAATAAAGTGTTAATATTACTTTACAAGACACTGGTAAGACATCTCTCAGAATATTGTTTAGAGTTCTCATGACCCACATCGATTCACAGCAGGTGCAGAGTGGGATGTTCAGGGGAAAGGAGTACCTATTTTCTCAGCTGAGATGAAAATAGCTCATCTGGCAAAACAAAGCTTGAAAGGGCATATGGTTATATCTTTATAAGTACATGTGGGGGTAGATGTGAGGGAAGACGACTTTTGTGTTAACGGCTAACACTATTTCAAGATCAGATACATACAAACAATTATGAATAGATGGGGAATTTAAAATAAAGTTCTTGGCAATCTGTGCAAAGCTCTGGAGCTGCTTTCCAGACAAGGTCATGGAGGCAGGGACCTGAACTACTTTCAGATGGAAATTTATAAATTAATGAAAGGATGTGTGTGACATGGTGAAGCGATCATGAGTCAGAATAAAAAGTTTGTGATGCAAAGCTTTGGATACTTACTGACATTGCCAGAGAAGTTTAAAGGGAAACTTGTTTTTGTATTTTCCTTACATGGTCCCCAAAACAGGAATGTTTTTAATGGGTCCATGTGTCAGTTCTCCTGCATGTACCAGGACTTCTATGTTCCTTCTTGGTGTGTAGTATAGGAGATAGGGGCTGCTCTTTCTTAAATGATAAGATTGGCAGCAGGTGAAAATGGGGCAGTTCATTAGGATTTCAGGTGTTAACTAGGTATAACTTGATTACATGCTCAGGGTTAAACTGATCACCTGATTGTAATCAGGAGGTAATTTTTCCTCTAAGTCATATTGGCTGGGGTTATGGAGGGTATTGCTTTCCTCTCCAACATAAACTGTCTGGAATGGGATGTGCATTTTTACCTTGGGAAGTTCCTGCTCTTGCAGAATGCTCAGATGTGGCTTGTCAGGAAATCTTGTGACTTTAATGTCTTGTCCTGTACTCTGGCACACTGGTGGTTTTCAGCCTTATTCTCCTGAGGTACAAGGGGATGTGATTCTAATGTAGGACATTATTTCGGTGTGCTGCAAGACTTGATTCTACGTTTGCTTCTTCAGATCTTTCAAGAATTTCCTCTGAATAAGAACTTCAGCATGGAGCTGAAGAAGAGGCACTCAAGGAGACTTCATATGTATTGGTAAGTTTTGAAAAAGAAAAGGTTGATCATTTTTGTGGTCCAGATATTTCCGAGACCTTACGGCAGAAAAAGTCATGTAACTGGTGATTCTAGTTCAAAGAATATTTTAAACTATGTAGAGGATATAATGTTTTGTTAAGTGGGATTCCCAGGGCTTTCTAGCTTAGGTGTTCCAGTAACACACAGATGCCTCATTTTATTAAATAATGGAGGTTCTTCAGACTTTATAAAGTCCATTTTAGAGCAACTGCAGACATTTTTTTTTCCTCCTAATTTGGTTTCTTGACTGCTACTACCTGAAAAGGAATACTCAAAAAGTTAAAGTGACAGTGCTATATCTCATTAAGTGTATAAGGAGTCTATGGTAGTTAGGCTCCTAATTCACCTGTCATAGTTAAGGATGTAAACATACTGTATTTATAATGCTGAGTTCTAAAGATTGGTTTTTACCCAAATATGGATCCTCGGACTAGAGGCCATGAAAGACATCATGGTATTAAGAATCTACTAGGTAATTCAATGTGAATTACTGTTATACCTATGCTTGTAGTGGCTATGCTGACATCTCTCTTGCCACTGGTAAAACCAAGATACTCCATTTATCTCTGTATTTTTTCTTGAATTCTGAATAAGCGTACTCTGAAACTGTGCAGTTTCTTTCTCATAACCTGTACGGTGATATCGATGTATCAGTTCTGTGGTGTGGTTTATCTCTTGCAAACCAGGAAGCTGGAGTTTGGAAGTTTTTTCTTAAACACGGATTACTAAATGGCAGTATACTCTACTGCTACTCAGTCTGTCGCTCTTCTTATATTTCTTGTCAGAGAAATAAAATAGCAAATTCGTAAGTCAGGTCAAATCTAGTCTGTATCCATTTTCTCAAGTCCTATCTTGACATATTCAGATAAATTATCCTTTAGTGAAGAGATGGCCTGAAACATGTTTAGAAAACTAACGTCTCATAACTTGCCAGTCCTCCAAAATCCTCGTGTGGTATTTGCTTTGAATTAAGCAAATGCTTAGTTTGTTCTTTATATTGTTGTCTTTGTGGACCCCAGTGCTACAAGCCATAGAACCTTTTAAGAAATAGTTGGCAGTTGCACGGCATACGTGACTTTCTAAATTCAGACCCCTTCTAGATGGAGAATGGTTACTCCCACATTTTTCAGTCTCTTTTGGTTACTATCTGAATCAGCAATAAAATAAAACTAACGCTTTTTATTATCATTTTAGATGCATAAATCCAGCTGAAAATATTTTTTTCTAACAAATTGTGTGATTAAATTTTAGCCGAAAAGTTTATGGTGAGTCATTTTAAGTTAAATGTCAGATTGTTTTCATTTTAGCAGTTTAGGTAGCGTAATACTTTTCTATCCTACCTGTTCCTGATTATTATTGTCGTTTAAGTTATTGTTATCAGAAAGGGTGAGGGTGACAGAGCCTGGCCCAGGCTGCCCAGGGGGTTGTGGAGTCTCCTTCTCTGCAGACATTCAAAACCCACCTGGACACCTTCCTGTGTAACCTCAGCTGGGTGTGTTCCTGCTCCAGCAGGAGGATTGGACTGGATGAGCTTTCAAGGTCCCTTCCAATCCCTGACATCCTGTGATTCTGTGAAATTTATTTTCCTTTGATGCCACAGGAAAACTTTGATACCTAAATCGGGATTTGGGAAGCCTTTTATTAGGTTCCTGATATTAAAAAAAGAAAAAAGGTCATTCTCCTAAACAGATGCCAGTATCTGTTGGCAGAATTTAGTTACTTCCTTGTCCTTTTACTGGTGTGCTGTGCACGTGTCCCAGGTCGCCTCAGCCTGAGTAGCAGAGCGTCTGGCCATCTCCTTTCAGCGTCCGTGTAATTTATATTTAAAAGTTCACCCACATCACGGAAAATGAGCTCTGCTATGTATAATTGAAGTCAGTACAATATTTCAGTGTTCATTAAAAAAAAAAGTACCATTCAAACGATTAAAAAATTAAAAAGTCTTTAACAGGTAGCTCTGATAATCCAGTCACATAATTTTTCAAACCATGAAGACCTCTCTATTAGTTCTTTATCACAAAGCTCAAAGTGTAATAGGACCTTTTTGGCCCCCAGTGACTGGAAGATTTCTGGGCATATTCCAAATTTACTGGCCAAGTCTGGGCAAACATTGCAAACCATGTTCAGTAAAGTAGCCAGGGAGTCAGTGTCCCCTCTCTGACTGACCAGTACTTGTCACCTTGGCCAGCAAGTAGGCAGCTGGACATATTTAGACCTCCCTGTCATGTATTCATGTTCTGGTAAGCATGTTCCTGTCTCCATATGTCACAAGATTTTGGATACCAACATCTTGGCTGGATTCAGAACCCTGACTAAGTCTTTTTTAACTGATCTCTTCAGCCATTATGTTTCACTTTCACTTTAGGATTTATGTACTTGGGACTCCTTGTAGTTGAAATTATCACTTAAAGATGTTCAAGGGAGTTAAATAGACTGAGAGGAAACGTCTGTCTGCTTGACACTTCTTTTAAGCACTTTTAGTCAATATTGGTCAAGTGGGACATTCCATATAATGTGGAAATCTTACAGAAAGAGAGTTTGTGGTTATTTATGGAAATCTTGCAGGAAGAACACTTTTGGTTATTCCTCTAGGAGTAAAGAAAAAATATTACATTATCTTCCTGCAGGGACTACTTTTTTTTTTTTTTTTTTCCATGGGATAAAAGATGATTGAAAAATTAAGCTCATTTTTTTCCTTTAAGAAAAGTTCTAAACCTCAATTTTAAATTAATATTGACTGGGCAGTCAGCACATTTTCATCTTTCCTTCAGTACAGTGTCTCTTTGCTGAAGCGAGCTATTTCAGATGTCTGAGAAAGTATTGCTTAATGCCTGCGAGCACTGGCAGAAATCAATAATTTTGAAATTTGCGCTATTTGTAGTTTGTTTGGTATATCACTTTAATTCAGTCTATTTACAGTAGAATAAACGTGGGCATGTACAACTGCCACAAAGCACATAAATGTGTTGAATAATATTCCTTTAAATTTTAGAAAGAATATAATTTTGATATTTGTAATATTAACTGTATCTTTATTAAAGCTCTACAAAAGGGTGCAAATACAAAGTGTCACAAGAAATAGCATTGTTTTGGTGGTTATATATAACCTGCAGATAGTGACCACAATCACACTAAAAAGTTGTTCATATTGAAGATTTTAAAAAATGATTTATTAAATATACCCTATATTGAAAAATGTGGTTTTTCCTTCGTTAATTTTAGTTGGGCAAACAATTAGGAAAGCAGTGCTCTCAGTAACATGAGCTTTTAATATTAAGAGCAGCAACACAAAAGGATTCCAAATTGTGTTTTGAGAAGAAAAAAAGGATGCTGAATTTGAGTGTTGCATTTTCCAGTCGACAGAGGCAGCTCTGAAATTCAGTTTTCATATTGCACAGGTATCTGCTTCTCAAAGATGAAATTTATCTACTGTTGTTATAGAAATGTATGGACAACTCTGACTTTGATCATCTATCTCCAGAGTCTATTTAGTGATAATGAGAGGACTGTAACCATTTTCAACAAGTAAAATTTGAAGAAGTTTAAGCATCCAAATGTGAGAATTAAATTAAAATGCAACTGTATTCTATCTGAATGGGAACTATAAAAGGCTGAATTAGGCTGAATATCTAGACATTTTAACATATTCCACCAAAAAGCGCAAAGTATGCATTTTCAACTAAAACTGTGGTGATGCAGGGAACTCGATACCCTGGGATGAACAGCTTGCTTCTTTCTGCTTCCCCTTGTGTTCTGCAGGTCTCCAAAAATTTACTGTGGCCCAGCTAACTACCCCAAAAGTAAATAATTTAATATGCCATCACCTACCAGTTTAGTCTGACATTTAGAATTAAGTTCTCCCTTTCAAAATGTTTTCACCAAAACTGTTTGATTCTAAAGTTATAGTTCTAGCCAAGGCTGTAGCCTCCTTTGTAACTCTTTGTGACAGTGCAGAAGTAGCACCTGCTTCAAAGCATTTACAACATATGTAGTAAAGACCAAACTGGAAGGCAATCGTGATTAAGCAGTTTACGAAGACAAAATCTGCATCTCAACGATCTAAGGATATATTCCAGGGAAATGCAAAGGTTTCTGTTCATGAGGATGTCATAGTTTAGGTCAGGATAAACTAAATGCATGCATGAGTTACCACATGATAGATGAAACTACGTGAGGTATTGTTCTGTTTGTTAACTGTGACTCTACTACAGAGTTTACCATGAATATCCAGAGTTATAGGAATGTGGTGAGCTCTGTTTCCCCTTGCCTTGCTGACAGGAGCAGTGGTTATCTACAATATGAAGGACCAGGGTGTTATGTGCGGTGGTTGTGAGCTTGGTCCCAGCCAGCCCAGAAGGTCCTCCACAGTCAGGTATCCCTGAAAGTTCAGTTCCGTTCCCTTTTCTTGATGAATAAAGTAGGAAAAAGAACTCAAGTGTGCTGTGCTGGCATCTGTCAGGATGCTCTGACTAGCTCAAGTCTCACGTTAGACAGAGTAGAATGTAATCAAGTTCAGAAATAATTATATTAATCACAGTTGCTTTGGATTTTTGTAATTCTGGGAGCATCATGCGTACATTTCATTCTGGCAAGGTGCCACTATTGTTCATGTTTTTGAGAAGCTTGCATTATTTTGTTTATAAATAGTGACCTAGTGGATAATTAGCTAGGTCAGAAATGTTGAGGGGTCACACTGTGAGCATGTAAGTAATTCGTTACAGCTTTGAATTTATTATGAAGTATTTACATTTTATCTTGACATTTTATCTTTACATTTTTTCTTTCATAAATTAATAACTCAGAAATTCCTATGAAAATAAGTTCATCAGAAACTTCCTTACTTGGGGCTGCAAATTCCCAGCCTTTTTACCATTTATAAAATAAATTGCATGGCTCAATTACTCATATGTACATCTACTGCTGTGTTCAGAGGTATGGCTTTAGAAATATTTTCAGGTATGGCAACCAAAGAGACATTTGACAATCTTGTTTGCTGGATGCTCTTCCAATTTATATCACAGGATGAGCCGTTAACCATTTCTAGGGTCAGGACACTGTCCTTTCAAGTGCTTTATAGACAGAGTATAGATTAACCTTCATGCTCTGGAGCACGTTATTCCCTTTAGTGGACCAATAGTTACTCATCAGAGTCCAGGAATACCTGAGCTAGTGTGATTTAAATGAAGTAAAATTGAAGCAAGGTGTAAATTAAAATAGGTGCTTATTTAACCTGCGTTTTTTTTCAAAGAAACTGCTAATTTCAAACTTTATGGCAAGTCTCAGAAATGTGTCCCAGGACAACAAAAAAGATGCCTGTGTGTTCTCCTTAGCCTGGCTCCGGCATCCTGGCCATCTAGAGGGAGGAGGAACAAGAAGCTTCTGCAGTGGATGGTGAGGCAGCCAGGACAAAGTCAGCAAGGGCTGGAGAGATGGGTGCTGAGGGCTTCTCAGAAGCACTGAAGCTCCTCTCTCTGAATGCCTGACCAGACCCAAAGGCAAACTTTGGAGGTCATGACAAAAGAGACTTCAGTAACTTCAGGAAAATCTGTGTAAACTTCTTCCAAATCAGGAAACCACTTGGAGAAAAAGACTCTTATTCCATCCATGCAATAGTGGTGAAAAGACTTGTTTTCAAACCTTGTATTTAGGCAGGCCCCCTCAGCTAAAATGAATTTTTGCTCTACTAAAAAGGAAATCTCAGTCTAATCAGTTATTTTCTGTTCTAACAAAATTGGGTTTGAGACTAGAAGGCTCTGGTGTGTCTGCTTAAAGAAAATGGCAAATCCACCTTCATATCCCTCACAGATGGACAATAGTCTGGAGTCCTTTATATTTGGTTACTTTTACTGCCAAGTTAGGATACAGTTCATTCAGGAATATTTGGGATGCAGTTACATGTAAATAACCTGAGCAAGGATCAAGTTTAAACAGCATCCAGGAAGTGTGAATAGTTCATAATTTAAAAGTATGTGTTGTTGTTTTTCAACTGAATTATGTCTGCTAGTAAAACTGCAGGACAGAGGCAGGCATGCCATTGTAAAAGCTTCTTTACTGGTGTTACCAGCAGGTAACTATCCATCTAAAGAAAGTGCTGTAGATTTAACTGTGCACCACATGATTAAACCAGGAAAATTTATTTAACAGATAGAGCTGGAGCTGATGTAATGAACACTTGCAGAAAGGTGTGGAGGGAAGAAACTGCAAGTAACATCAGTTACGACTCTGTCTTTCAGAGTTGCCTTTCAGACTGGTCTGCTGTGTTCACTTTTCTGGTGTGTACAGTGCCCAGTGGGTATTCTGCTGCCATCAGAATTTTACAGAAGCAGAAGCAGAGAAGCCACATAATGAGATTATCTGGTATTTTAGTAGAACGCACAGGTCTTGATTTTCAACACTGTTTCCAGCTGATAATCAACTGGGTTACAGGAAAATTATCTATCTTGTCATAAGGTTCTTCCTAAGCAAAATAAAAATGCATCTGTTAATTAAGGAGCTGTTCTTGCTGACTCAAGAAATATCTTTTCATCCCATATTTATTGAATAGATTTTACGACTAAAGGTATAATTTTGAATTGTATTCTGTGCATTTATTTTTCCTGAAGTGTTTGCAGCTCTTCAGGAAATTGTGTAACCAAACCAACGATCACCTTGCCCACCCCCTCACATAATAAAGAAATCCAGCATAACAACATACCAAATAAAAAAGCCCACGAAAACACTAAACACACAGTCTGTCCCCCAGCCCAAAGCCCAACAATACAAACAAATCCCACCCCCCCAAAAACCCAACAAAAAATCCCAAACAAAAACCCAACAAAATCCACAAAGAAACAATAAAACCCCAAATATCACCATACCTTTAGCAGAGAGACTGCTGCATGAAGCTGATGGCAGATACCTGAGAACAGTCAGTTTTGCTTTCTCTGTGGGACAAATTCTTAAGGCGTTTACAACACTAGTTTCTACCACTTCCATTTTTTCTTGATCTTCTTTCACCTCAAATATAAATCTCTTGAGACTTTTTGTACCCTAAACTTCTCACCTCAGAGGCTGTAGAAATTAATACTGACAGACTCGCTAACCTTTTGAGAAACTTCCAATAATATTACAATTTTGGTGATATTCACCATCAGGAAAAAAAAAAATCTATTTTCCTTGTCAGGGCTAGTCGAACAAATGTACAGAAAATACAGTTTTGAAAATCCAAGATGATAACTTTGCCTTTGGTCACTAAATTCTAAAATGACTTTAACCTCTATGCATCTTTTTTGACTTCCCTAGAGAGGGCAGGAGTCTGGGCAGATTGGGCCCTACAGTTTAGAATAAGATATGTACAGTAAGTGAAAGCAAGATGTTCCTCGGTGACTTAATATTCTTTGCTTTGTAAATGAACAACGAAAGGTGAATACCGCTCACTATCTAGAGCTGTGCACATCTGAAAGTAAAATCTCTCTGCATTTTACACACCATTGTATACACAGACATCTTATCTCTTTCAATTAAACATGGGGGGATCAACCTACCTGTAAGTGAAGGACTGTGCAAATGCAAGATACCAGCATTTTCATTTTTTACATGGGTTTTCTCAGACGCTCTGATTTCAATGTTCTAAAACATTAATGCCTTCCACAATTATGGTTTTAAAACTGCCTGGATGTTTTACTCCTACAGCAACAGACAATTAGAACAAGTAATTTTCTAGAGCTTTAGTTTTTCTGCAAAGACTATTAGGTTCACCAACATAAATATATTTTACACAGGATAAGGTTGGGTTTCCTGTCCTGTGTTTCTGGACTGAGTATTTTTGACAGGACCAAGTTGCTAGTAATCACAGAAATTTAAAAAGATAAAAGCGAAGTTTCGAGTTAACAAATTGAATTATGATCTTGGTTGAATCACATTAGTTGCTAATGCCCATGGGATGCTAAAGGTTGATACGGCTGGCATATGGTTTAGAAGCTCAAGTTTCAAATGATGCTGTTCCAGCATCTGAAATGTATTGCTCTAGATTTTATACGCACTTGAATTACTGCTACTTAATAAAATATATATATATATATTTTTTTTTTCATCTTTCATACTTTTACCTGTGTCACATCAAGTTCCTTTGCTGACTGTATCCTCTTGTGCTGTGGAACTGAGCGCGTAGTTTTGCTGCAGAGGCCGGGATCACGTCTCCCACAGCAGCATGAGTTGCCTCTGCAGACAGCTAGAGGGCTGTGTTATCCCATTTTTAAAGCAAAAATACATAAATCGATGGATACAACCGTTCTCAGTTTGTCTTAACAACTTTTTCCTTACCAGTTTGGGCAAACATCAGCATCTATGCCTGTATTCATTTGCATAAGATACAGAACTTCACAAGTGGCTGCAGTTTTGTCCTTATTTTTGAATCTTTAAGTGTAACTAGTATGTTGTGCTTCTTAACTACAAGCTCTCTGAATTGCATAGTACAGTTTCAGTGTTTATGTATCTATCCTGCTGAAATCATAATCAGGTCACATGTTAGATATAAGGAATTTTGCAGCTTTATTTATTTTTTTTTCCCCAGGTGGTCTGTGTTACAGAAACGCAACCGCTGGTTTGGACAAGGAAGCAAGAGTTCAGCACAAACTTCCTGGCCAAGAACAGCTGTGGGAATTCACTACCAGGTCAGATTAAACCGGGGTTGGGAGGACACACGGGACTTTCTTTTCTTATACTTTTGCATCAATTAAGTCACTCAGTGATCTAGACTGTACTTCCACATGGTTTTTATTTGATTACTGTGTGAATTCTCGTTGCTTACTTTGCTTTTGTTTTATGTTTTTCCTGATACTTACCGAAAGCTCTAAACCCAAATAAATGACAGGTTCAGTAAAAACTCAATCTTGCTTTTGTGCTGCAAAAACCCATTCAAGGCTTCATAAGCCCCTCAAAATTGATTTTTGGAGCACTGTTATTTAATCTGTCTTTTACAAAACTTTAATGCCTTGAGCAAATCCTTCTTGCCTTATTCCCACCACTAGGCGCTTTGACTTCATGGTAAGCAGATAAACGTAAGACAAAAAAATGCAATTCAGATTGTTCCCCCAGTCCCTAGTAATTCTCTAACTTGTCTATTCTCCCTTTCTCATTATTGAATAAAGCCTCCTGTGTAAACAGTACTTTTTGTGCTCCCATGGCACACAGACTTTTTCCCATCAGCTGCTTGCTCCCCCCCACCTGCTATATCTGACTCATTAGTTCAGCTTCAGCTTTGCTTCACCTATTTAATCCCCAAAGAATTATATTTAAAGTTCATGGCACTGCTCTTATTCTCAGCATACTTTCTCTTCACATATCTACTGGGCCTGCAGATAATATTGTGTAACTTTCCCTGGGGTCACTGGCTCCAACTTCAATATTTTCTTGCAAGGTTCAGTCTTTAAAAGGAGGTCTATGGCAGAAAGGGCAAAGGGAATCTGCAGGCTCAGTACCACACAGCCCTGACTGAAAGTGTAGTTTGATGCTGTATTCAGAGCATTTGGGTCCAGCCAAGGGGACAGGAAACTTAAAAGTGTCCATAGTTAGGGGTTCACTTGTCTTGACCTACTCTGAAAAAGCAGTGTTTGAAACACTGTTTTTTAAAGAAGTTTTAGTATGATCCTGATTACTTCATCTTTTCTTTATTAAAGGTTTTCCATGAAAGAATACTGGCTCAAGTAGATAACTAGAAAGAAGCAACTAACATTACATAAAGACTGAAGTACTAGCAGTTAATGCTGGCAGCAAGTAGCTTGAAGTAGTTAGTACTGTCTTCCACATTATTTATATTGTAATGGTCTTTAAACAATAACTCAGTGGTGATTATGTTGTCATCTGTCTTCTAAGGAAATGTTTGCCCCTACCAGCTGTACCTTATATATTAGATTAATTGTTCTGGAACTTCTTTATAAAATTCAATCAACAGAGTAGAAAACCAGCTTAAATATCTTTAAACTGTTCATGTTAAGGTCCTCTGTATGATTCGTTTTTTTAATTATTAATTTTGATTGTCTTATGGAGTGATTGTCAGATACAAGTTGTAAGGTGGACCTTGGTTTGACTGAAATCAACAGCAAAGCATCTATTGACTTAATTTTACCCCAAAGGAAGTAAAAGGCAATTGGAAAAAAATGGGTGAAGAGCAGAAGGATTGACTCCAGCCACAGAGTGGCTTATGGATGTTGTTTGCCATCTTTAAAAATTCTTAAAAAAAACTGAAAATGACCTGTAGCAATGATTTGTGGCAGAGTATACTCTATCTGGTAAGCAATACTAATACAACATGGCACTCCAGTTCAGGAAAGCTGCCTGCCTTGAGTGTTAATGTGACACTCCGAGCAACTGTAGGTAGCATGGACTTTCCCCTTGATGTTTGTTTTTTTTCAGAACATGGTTGCATTTGAAAACTTCTTTGGATTAAGACATTTTAACCTTTTTTTCACTTTGGGTGATAGTTTTCCAGAGGTGAGCCAAAATACTGGGGAGAGGAGTGCTTAGTGACAATATTCAGAATTTTGGATGCATGGTTTCCAGCTGTCTTGTTATTTCTGAACTGTCAATAACTTTTTTTTTTTTTAACACTTCAAACATTACTTCAGTTTCACTGTAATAGTAAACACCCCACAAAAGCTGTATTTTATAACAGTGAAAGTACCTATTAATATAGAGCTTTGCAAAGTGTTGCTTTTATATACCAAATAATACTGCGTGTGCGCACGTGTGTGTATATGTATGTATTCAGGATATGAATGCTTGAATGGTTTTGTAAATAGTGTCCCGGATTTCAGTCTTATTTTCACTTGCTCTGCTGTGAATGTTGTAGCTATTCCTGACTTGTAAATAACAGGAGAATAATGCTACTTGTGTATTAGACATACAAATAACTTCCATACAAAGCTTATCATGTGCCATAATGGTGTCAAAATTATCAGTGAAGAAGTTATCTCTCTACATCACGCAGTTCAATTTGTACTGCAATGTTTGGAAGGCCAACTTGTTTCACTAAATACCAGCTACTTCCAAAAAGTGGCAGGAGAGGAAAAAACAGACAACAAAAAAAAAGCTTCCACTTGGGTTCTGTGAATGTCGTATTCTCTGTATATCCTGGCATATGCTGAGCTTTTAAATAAGTGTTTCTGAAGTACCTTACAACAGTTTAGCTCCATCTGCCATCCAGCTTTTGCTGTAAAAGTGGCCAGCCTGATCATCTTCCATCTCATGAGGCGAGGCAAACTCCTTTAGGCAAAATTTATTGTGAGAATTCCTTAAGTCAAATGGGCCAAATAGCTTGTTGACAAAATTGCCAAGTAAAGTATATACTGTTTTTTTTTTTTTTTTTAACTTAATCAAATACATTCGGTTGCAGCTAAAACATAAAAACACCTGAATCAATTTCCCACACACGAAAACACGGAAATCTGGAAACTGATGCTATTTTAGGCTAATTGCATTTTGTTGGGTTTCGGGGAAGTGCTCCATAGTAGCAACTGTGGGAAAACCACTAAATAGTTCTCTGTTTGAACCATCTGTCACGAAGATGGGACATATGTTCGCTTTGTTTATTCAGGAGCCAAGTGGAAGCCGATACACTCGGCTCAGCCCCGGTCCAGGGCCGCTCCGCGCCGAGCTCCGCGGGGACGCGCGTCCCGCCTCCCGCGGCCGCCGGGGCTCAAGCAGCGCCGGGCGGCGCTTCTTCCGCAGGGCTCCGCGGGCGCGGGGCCTGCCCGAGCAGCGCTGCGGGGAACACACGGGCGCTCGTCCCGCCTCGCCGCTCCCCGGGGTGGCAGCGGGACGCCCCGGTACCCCATGGGGAGGCCGTGGCCGCCGAGCCCCGGTGGAAGGCGGGAGCGAGCGGGAAGCGGGGTCACCCCCGCCGCGCGCGGGCAGCGGCTCCCGCCGCGCTGCATCTCCCGCTGCTCGGTCAGTTGGTGGCGGCTTCCGCTCGGAAACGTCCCCGCCGCGCCGAGCGCCCCTGAGCGCTGTGCTCGGGGCGCTCCCGGAGCCGCGGCGGCTCCTCTCCGGTCGGCGCCCTCCCCGCCCCGTCCCAATTTTCCCCGCCAAAGTTTGGCAGCCGCTGCCGGCAGCGCGGCACCTGCCCCCACCGCGCCCCGACCCGGCGGCGGAGACGAGCGCACCGCGCAAAACTGCGCGGCGCCCCATCTCTTCGCCCCGCCGCAAGCCAATAAATAAAGTTGCGGATTAAGAGGCGGAAGAGGCGAATTCCCCCGGGGGGGAGGAGAGATCGGGCAGCCCTGGGGAGCCGCGGCCAAAGGCTGTAAGTGCCTCCGGGGCTGCCAGCGGCTCGCCCCGGCTGCGCGGCCGGGGGCGGGCGGGCGCCTCGGATCTCGTCCCCCCCCACCCTCGTGTGTGCTCTCGGTCCCTCCCTGGGAACAGGCGCTGCCCACCCAAGGAGGCGACCGGCGCTCCTGCCCCGCTGCCGCTTGCTCACTCGCACACACATATACCCGTGCGTGCGCCTCTCCCTCCCTCACTGAAATCAGTGCTTGTGTTTTCAGGTTGCTCAGACCTGAAATCTAAGGGAAAAGCTCAGCGTTTGCGTCGCCGCTCCTGCCGCTGCTGGTGGTAGCGGTGAAGAGGAGAGAGGGATTTTTTTTATTTTTTTTTTTCCTTTGAATTCAATGGATCTGAACTTGGAGTCTTTGGACCTCGGCGGTTTTGGAATATCTACATGCTGATTGTCTTTGTTGTGTCGTATCAGCTCGTTTGGGGAAACCATCCGGACACCAAGATGTTTCTCGCTATCTTGTACTTGGCTTTGCCCTTAGTGGGTAAGTTGCTGGCGTCTGATTTCTGTCTGTACATCGCTTCGTAAAGCAAAGCATAGGGTTTACGGGATCAGATGCCTGACGGTTGTCAGTCTATTGTTTAGGGAGAACAGTGAAGTTTCCAGTAGTTTTAACAGCTCTGCTTCACATCAGTTAACCCCCGTCTACATTTAAAGCTCTGGGAGATAACAGACTTAGATACTTATTTGCATAGCCTCTTGTTAAATTGAATTCTCACAAGTTACAGGCAAACTTTTGGTTTTAATAAAATAAGGCTGCTTGGGGAGGGTTGGAGGGGTGACAAGAGCCAGCTGAAGGATTGTATCTTCACCTGAGCCTGGCAGGCTGCCCGAATGTGAGTGGTTTGCAGCCTGAACTGGTTTCCCTTCCACAGGAGAAGGTTGCGTTTCCATTTGTGCGTTTCTGAGGGAGCGTGACAGGGGGCACGATGGCGAGGAAAGAGTTAATGTAATTTGCTTTGTTCTCCTGCAAAAGCATCATACGTGGAGAGAAATGGAAGGGGGAGTTATAAATTCTACCTTTATGCGTATAGAATAAGCAAAAATGTGCACAGCCTTTAAAAAGTGACTGACGCAAAAAGGCTAATATCAATCAGTGAGGATACTTATCTATCTGAGCGGGTTGTTTGTGGATGTAATTGAAATTACAGCAAAGCTCTTGTGGAAAGTGAGGAAGAATATTTAACCCCTCAGTTAAACACTCAAATGGGAAGGTTATTTGTTTCACCAAAGCGGATCCAAGGAATAATGCATGCTCGTTTTGTCGGGCACATTAACCCTTGTGGGTTTTCTTTCCTTTTTGTGTTTTCTCATAAATCAACCAGCAGGCTTAAAAGATGTTGTTTTCTTGGGCTTCCACAAAAGTGGATCTAAAACAGTGAAAACCCCATGGGCCTTTTCCTAAGGTGTAGTCGCATGAAGCCAGGAGCTTTGCGAGGTGCTGCCCTGGCGCTGGCTGCGTGAAGAGGTGCCTTGTGCTTCCCAGATGTCTGCTCCGGAGCCCTGGTTAAATCAGCCTCATCCCTCAACGAGAGTTTCTTGGTTTGTGTCTCCTCTCTCTAGATGTACTTCTGTCCACAGAAGTGAGCGGGCTGCCTGGCGGGGACCGCCTGGACTGCGTGAAAGCCAGCGATCAGTGTCTGAAGGAGCAGAGCTGTAGTACTAAATACAGGACACTGAGGCAGTGTGTAGCCGGCAAAGAGAGCAACTTCAGCCGGGCGACAGGCCTGGAGGCAAAGGACGAGTGCAAAAGCGCCATGGAAGCTCTCAAGCAGAAGTCTCTGTACAACTGCCGCTGTAAGAGGGGCATGAAAAAGGAGAAAAACTGCCTGCGCATTTACTGGAGCATGTACCAGAGCTTACAGGGTACGTTGCAAAACACAGAAACGTTACACTCCCCTAATGCAGTGTGTGATTTTGCAGCCCCTCACATCCGCAGCTAGTTACTGCCACTGAGGCTAAACCGAGGGTCTGACCCCATAATTCACATTCTGCTCTTCAGCTGCAAACTGAGGACCTTTCATCCGACTCAAGAACAGCTGCTGCTCCGTCTCCTGTTGTTGGGAAATCCACAATGAGGGTTTCCTCCAGGGGACCCAGCTGACCTTTCTAAACCCAAGTCAAAAGATAAGGGCACTAGCAAGTGCAAAAGCTACAAAAACAATAATTTGGAGACTTTTTCCTAAGAATATTTAAACTCCTTAATTAGGACTCACTTAACAAGATCACAGGACACTGGAACTAGTTTCTTAGCTCTTTGTTGAAAGTTAAATGTAATATGAAGAGGAGCTGTATTTTAAGGCAAAGTTGATTCTTTTGTGCATTTGCTAGAAATATTCCCTTGGCATGCTGAGGTAGAAAAAAAGAAGTTTGTGCTTCCTAGAGCATGTAGAAGTCCCAGTTAGAAGAGATATGACAGTGATTGACTTGGGACTTCTGTTCTTGATGTCACTGGCAAATTTCCCATAGTCTACTGAGAACAGTCAGTCAGGTCCTTATATGAGATATATCATTTTTAGCTCTGCTTTGCTCTGGCCCTGGAACTGAAGATGCAATTTTTCACTTCAGTGTGGTCCCCATTTTAACCATTTTCTGTAGCTACTTCTGCCAAAAGGGAAGTCATCCCTTTTTGTTCATTTATCCAAGCATCAACTGGAATGTTTTAATGAGTCTATGTATATTTTTGTTCTGGCTTTTGTGATAAATTACCCTACCCTTGGATGTTTTCTGCATCATAAAAAGTTTCCCTTCTGACAGCATCTTGTTAGGAGTGTTTTATTCCAAAGAGGTTAGGTTTTGGCTATTACCTGGGCTGCCCCTCTGAAAAAAAAGCTGTGCTGTTAGTGTGAATGAAGAGGAACATCCCTGCTACAGCTTCTCTCCTGCTGGTGTGAGGTGGGACAGTCTCTGTGATGTCACAGGCTGTCTCCGCAAATTATTACCTTATCCATGGAGGAAGGAGAGAAAAGAACTATTGACAGGGATAAACAACTTGCTTCTTTCAGGTGTTTTTATAGATAATGCTTTGAGAAGTAATAGTCACACAAATTAGAGGGGAACACCTTCTGCGGTGGCAGAGTGGTTTCATTTCTGAGTGAAAGTAAACAACTGAATCTTATCTCGAATTCTTGTATTGAAAAAAATTCAAATATTTTTTGTCTTTAGGAAATGACTTGCTTGAAGATTCCCCTTATGAACCAGTTAACAGCAGACTATCAGACATATTCAGGTTAGCACCAATTGTATCAGGTAAGCAGACTTAAAATTCTTTAACTGAAACATGATTATAATCTGCTGCTTTGTAGCTGAATGATGTGACTTTCAAGCAATACTCTCAACTAAAAAGAAATGGTAATGGCTTTCTGGATTTAGGAAGTTCATGATATAGTTGGACTAAAGAAAACACTAATTGGTTTTGAAATAATAACTAAACCTGAAAGAGTGCTTGGCAGGATGGCAATTTGTATTCTTTTAGAGTCATTCTTGACAATAAATGCTAAATTTTCCTGTAGGTGGCAATCTGATTCCCTGCGTTCCTAATTTACAAATCAGTTCCTTTTTGGGAATGTGGTCAGTGCAAGTTACCTCCCATTGACATTAAAGAAGATCAGAAGATAAATCTTTCAAATGTTTGCATAAGGGAATGCTTTATGGTTTCATACATTTTTGTTTAAAAAAGAGATTTCAGAATTAAGGCTTGTCGTCTTCTCTGGAACTGCTGCCTGTTTAAAGAGCCTGTTCACAGCTTCCTTCTTTTTCTAATTTTGCTCTGAATATTTTTTGTTGCTGTGTGGCTGTCTTTCACAACTTGTTTATAGTAATTTGCATATGTTGCTCTCTAATTAAACTATGCTGTTTGTTTTCTATAAACCCAAATTACACTAATTTCAGATCATATTTATTGAAGCAATGAATTTTGGGCACTGATAGTGGCTACATGTTGGAATTAGTTCTCTTCTTTTGGAGCTTCAGAAAGTCTTATAAGGATGCAGTTTGCACTCAAGACCTTTGTTTAGTTACATGGAAACTGAATGTGTATAGTTCAATGTGTAAGTCTGACAGTGTTGAAGCTATAGGTGACTGGCATGCCATGAATAAGCATTACTAGATTGCCCTTTAAAAAAAAAAGAAGAAAAGAGCAAAGAGAGTGGCTTGACCAATTTTCAGAAGTACTTAGACTTTTTAGGACCTTAAGTCTCATTAAAGCCAGGAGGACTAAGGTTGTTAAGTATTTAATGGTACGGATTTTCAAAGGCATATAGACACATAAAATGTAGATAACTGCCCATTGGGATTTTCAGAGAGGGCTAAGTGATTTAAATAGGTGTTAGATGCCCAGGCAGTTTTAAAAATTCTAAGTGCTTAATGCATCTTTAGATATCTTAATGCCTTTGAAAAATCAGCCGTTTAGTCACTTTTCAAAATGTGACTTCAGATCTTTTGAAAGCATTATCCTAGTTTGGTGAGCAAGTCTGTTGGAGATATAGTAGAGAACAAAGATTAATTTCTGAAGAATCTTTATTTTATTTTGTATTGCTTAAATATCCCAACTTAATACAAAGCAAAGACAAAATCAGTACAGAGGAATTTTGGGCTGTTCTTAAAGAGTATGTTCAGCCTGCTGAGGGCTAAATTCTAACATACCTTAGCAGTTTTATCATCTCCGTAGGAATACTCTATGTATGCTCTGCCTTTCTGTTATTTTTTTAGATTCCTTATTTGCTTGCAAAGTAATTATCTTTAAAATGCATTTTTTTTTTCTGTTTGTTCTGTGCAACAATGAAATAAGATGTATTTGCCAACAAGTGATGTCCATCCTACCACAGTCATTTAAAGTGCTGCTAGACCAGTTAGGACTCATTCTGTATTACTAGTGCACCCCAAACTGCTTTTGACTTTGTCAGAAGTTTAAGATTTACTGGGATTGGAAGCCTAGATTCACAGGGAGTGTCAAACAAAAGTTGGAATACAGCGGAAAACCACCCATATTTGGAAGTGTTGTCATCTGAAAGAAAAAGATGAGCAAAAGCATTTTTCTTATCGTCATGGTTACTACTGCATGTTACATTCTGTAAAGCTGTCTAGTCTTACAGGTTTTTTGCAGGGCTCTGCAAACACCCCAAACAGCAGAACTTGGTAAGATTTTTATATCTTGATTGGAACAAACAAAAAAAACCCACCCAAAAACCTGTACAAGCAGTGTTGGCAAAGGTTTCAGAACTGGTGTTCTGCTAATGTGGTCATTGCTGTTTATAGATGTTGCTACAGTATTCACTCTCATTAAAGTTACTTGGGTGTAATTAAAAGCAGCGATTAACCTTTTCATCTCTTGATGTCATTGTGATATTGTGTGACTTGTTATATATCAGGTGTAATGCTTTTGCCATCTTTTAAGTTTGTTTTTGAAACAGTATAGGAAATCACAGTAGTTGTCTTTTATCGTACATGGAAAAGGGAAAAAAATTGGCTAAGTCGACTGTTTAGTGTGTTACACAAGTCTTTTGTAGTGTAAGTAAGTCTAAGAAATGGAGGACAGTTTTAAAAGTTGATCTAATTCTATACTGAAAGATATTCAAAATTGCATCCAGTATGGAAACAGGATGCCACTTTCTCATTAATTGTTCAAGAGTCAATATGTTGATTTAAAACAAAAATCAGGAAGATATTGGTAAACCTGTTCCTATGTGTGCAATTTTTCTTCAGTTCCCATTATGTTAACGGAACAAGAGATGCCGTTGTGTTAGTAAAGTGAAGCTTTGTTTTATATTTTCAAGTGTTCTGTGTTATTCTGGGACTAGCAGTATAGTTAGTCTAGAACTAGAGTGACAAGCTAAGTGTTCTATATAAAATTTAAAATGATCAACAACACAGAAAAATTTAAACCCACAAAATTATTTATCATGATACTAGCTGTTGAGGTCACGTTATTGTGTATTTAGATGCTAAAGTCCATGAATTTTGCATTTGAATCTATACTAAATTTGGAAGGACAGTATAATTTTTAAAAAGTGGCTAAAATAAGAATGCAAGTTCAGTGTTTGATTTACTTGTGCTGATGTATTCTGAGTATTTAAGGGTCTGATCTTCCTTTGTGTCTGCACTTTACTTTCCTAATCCGTCTCCTTTTATAAAGTTAGTCCTCTGACACCTCACATGGTCAAATCCAGGACAGTAGTCTTTCTGGTTGAGGACAAGGCTGTCTTGTTTTATAGTTTGGGCATGTCTACATCTGAATTTTCTTTAGAACTGCAATGTCTGATGTGGTGTTTCTGCCTCAGGGGTGTGAATTTCTTGCTGGTAGGCAGCTCTTCGAATTCCTGAAGACTTGTGTGTGTGTTTTAGAGAGTAACAGATTTGGGTTAGTTATTATGATGTAAAGATTTTGCTTAAACCTTAACAACTTCTGAGACGTGAAAACATTTTAAGGCCATTGACTTCCGTCACAACTACAGTAAATGCAAAATCTGTTGATTGGATTTCAGAGGTGAGTTTCACACCAAATTAAGGATAGATGCTTGACTTAGTCACTTGTTAAAGCTACCGATGGCTTCTAACTACCTGGGGAGCAGTTTGCCTCTTGCATTTTTATTGCATTTGACATTGACCCTTGCAACTGGAAGATATCTTATTATTTCAGTATCAACTGATACAGCAGAGTGGACATCTCTGTGGTATGTTGTAAGAAAATACCCTGCATAAAAACTGTAGCTTCACGTACCTGTAGAAATACAAAATAAACACTTCCGAAATCTCTCATTCATTTCAACACAAAATTGGGAGCCACTGAAGCTGAATAAAATGCCTTAAGCCACATCTGTGAAGTGGTGTAAGTAGAATACTTAATGTTTAAAAGAGCTGACTATTTAGATCAATGTATTTAGGATGACAAAATGCGCTCCTCCCATGGATTCACTTTTTTAAGTTACTTAGTCACAGGCTTGTTATCCCATTGTTCAGCTTTGTGTATCTTTTCTTCTTTCTTTTACATCTATTATGTTCAGAAATAATCTTAAAGCACAGGCCCCATAAATCACAATATTTCTTCCAACATACAGGTCTTGCTGGTAATCTGTGGAGAACTGGTCGGTTACTTGCTGCTAGTTATGGCTTGTTTCTAGTTGCTAAAGTGCAAGACAGGTAGAAATTCATTATTTTGCCAATATTTCTTTTTAGTGTAGTAAACTGTTTTTGCAAAGCGTCTTTTGTATCATTAACAAATGAGAGGAAGAAACCGGCTCGTATGGTTACATATCAAACGGAATGTTTCGTGATTCTGCTCTTATGAGAGGCTGTTTACTCTCCCAAAAAATCTGGAAATGTTCTGTTGCAGGAGGTATCTGGAAGCTTATATGTAGAAAAGGATGTATTTAATATTTATTATGATAAATTAGTTTATTAAAACCAAGAGTTCAGTAGACAGCACAACACGCAGGGCTTCTTACTGGGGTGTGCCATTCCACATTAGAACATGGGTAGTACAGTACATGAAGTTTAGCGTGTTTGAGTTGCATACTGAAGAAGCTTTAAGTACAAATACAAACAATTATGGTCAGTAGGTGGCTTTCTACTGTGTTTAAAATGTTGAGACTATACAGAAAGTTAGCAGTGTTGGAGTTCTCAGAAGGGCGTGTGCGCTGGTGGGGTTTAAATTAGGCAGTCTTATGTTCTGTAGGATTTCATGAAGTTGGGTCTGGGTCTCCCTCTAGGAACTCTGCATTTTTTAGGATAGAGTGGGTTAGTTGGTGGTTTTCCTTTCTTCCTCTGGGTTTTTCAAAGTCTTGGAGGCATCCTGTATCAATTGTGTTCACAAATTGAAAAGTCGATGCTGGGAAAAAACGAAGTCCGGTATGCAAAACTCTTCCTTCAACATTTGACAGACTTTTATAAGGGGGGGACTTCCCTTTCCCTGGCATAAAACTGGCTCCAAGTTTTGATGACAGCTGGGTGGTCCCTCCCTGTTGTTTTATCCTTCCTAGGCATGGGGTAGAGACATCAACGGAGAATGGACTGCAAGTGTTTCCTTTGCAGAAGTTGCTGTCAGCAAAGGTGGGGGAGGAAGGTTGGGGTTTTCAACATGAATTCTCAGGGTCCAGAGAGACAGAACTTCCTTGGCTATGTGTGGAGGATTCTTTGTATCTTCTCTTTCTGCAACTTCTATAAAGAGAGGCTGTAGAACTAGAAAATACCATGTCATAGTGGATTAATTTCACCCAAACTTTCATCATCCCAAAATTCTTTTACTCAATAATTGAATGTTTTCCCACTCGTTCTTTGCAATTCTTGAACTAATGTAGGAGCTGTGTTCTGGTTAGCAGGTCCCTGACACTTTAATTATCATTTGCTTCTTTTTTTTCCTACCTAGAAAATTACTTTTCTGTTGTAGCATCCATGTATAGTGTTTTAAAAATTTTTCATCAAAAAGATAAGTTAGAGCCTCTGTCCTCGCCAGCAGATTCACTGCTTTTTCCTTTGGGGTTTAAGGCATGTGAATTAGTGGCTTCTCCCATGAATTAATACTATATGACATACCCAATTCCTACTGCCTGAGGCCTCTAATCCTGGATCTGTTCGTAACTCTGTGTATCTTTCAAATAGTACATACTATTCTAATTTAACACTATGTCTTTTTCAGACATTTCTGTAAGAATATTTGAGATGCTACTATTTACAATGCTTTTATTAGCTCTTACCTCCCATATTGTTGCAGTTTGTTTGAAAAAAAAATGAGATACTTCATGTGAGTTACATTGCACATTCACCCAATTTCATAAACAATAAACCAGATCTTATTAAGTTAATAGGAGTCTTGCAATCTGATTCTGTTCCCATTGAAGTAAGCATAACACATCAAAATCTTTTTATTTGATTATGATGTATTCTGTTTCCTGTTGTGATTTATTTGGCTTAGTTCTGGTTTTCTGATGTGAGGTAGAGCTGTTTGATAACAGAAAAGTAAAAACATTGTTAATTTAGCCTACACTAGATTGTCACATACATAACTGTATTTTCCTTTGTAAAGTAATACATTAAAATAATAACCTTTGGACCAACATTTAATATTGGTTTTACAGTTACAAATCCAGACTAATTTTTTTTTCCCCAATAAGAATTTGTGGCCCTTTGCCTGTTGCAAGAAAAAAACCCCAAACAACACAGGCATCTATTTTAGCTGCATTTAACAAAATGAAAATAGTTTGACCAAAAAAAAAAAAATCTAATATGAGTATGTACAGTGTTTGTGTTCTTTGACATTTCTGTCTGCAGATTTTCTTTGCAGAGACAACTAGGCTGGCTTCCAGTCAGATAACGAGTTATCAAGGGTGCATAGATACTAGTTGCTGATTTCCACTTCTGCATTTTCATAATCAGATTGGACTTGATACAAAAGAAAATCACTTTGGTGACTGTTGGCTTGCAGTAGCTCTTTGAATTTCCTATTTTCTCCATTTCTTGAAGCTAGATCTGATTATGAGAGGGGAATTAAGTACTTTGCTGAAGTAACTGATTGACTAGCTTATAAAGGCAGTGCCTACACACTTTACCTTCATCAGGAACATGAACGGGCCTTGAAACCCCAAATAGGAATATGCAAATATCCTCAGCCTAGTCCACACTTCCTTCCTTGGTGAGATTATTTGAACTGTTTTTCTAATTTATTTGAAGATCTGTAAAACAGAAGAAAAGGTCTTTCTTCCTCAAGTATTTAAAATGCGTAGCTTGGAGCAAATGTAGAGTTTCTGTTTGTCCCAACAGTCTGGGCAGGCTTTGTCAACCTGTTTCAACATGAGAAACAAGAAGAAATCCATTCCATGGAAGGATGAAGCATCTAATCATACAACACAGGGCGTTTATGTATGAATATTCCATGTCTCCTTGAATGCTGGGAGTAGTAAGAGAGAATATTTAGGAGTCTTGAAGGAAACTCAAAGGAGAACAGTATTCTGAAGCCTCAGAGGAAAGTGTTGGGAGGTGGCTAGTTGAATAAGCATGGCCAGGCATTTTGCTTACAATATATAATGTATACAGTGAGCTACGTCTTTGTCTAGAGTAGCACCTTTAGAGAGTGGAATTGCTATCCCTCTAACCTGTGTCTTTGCAGGAGAGCCTCAATTATGTTGTGATGGGCCAGATATCAAATGCATAAATGCGTATGTGCTTTTGAGCAGCAAATTGTATAATATATTCTTGTTTCCCATTACGGGCCAGCTTTATAGTTCGCATAAGTGCCACGCTACTTCCTCTGAAGTAGGAGCAAAAACACATAGATACTCCTAGTGATACTGGTGGGATTACAAGGAGAGATCAGGTACTTACTGGTCAGTGAGGAGAGAAGCAGAATCTGCTTACCTATGGGGAGACGTACCGCCATTTCAAGGACACGGTGAGCAGGAATGGGCACCTACAGCTACCTGAAAGGAGGTTGTAGCATGGAGGGTGTTGGTCTCCTCCCAAGTAACAAGCGACAGGATAAGAGGAAATGGCCTCAAGTTGCATCCGGTAAGGTTTAGGTTGGATGTTAGGAAAAATTTCTTCAAGGAAAGGGTTGTCGGGCATTGGAACAGGCTGCCCAGGGAAGTGGTGGAGTCACCATCCCTGAAGGGGTTTGAAAGACACATAGATGAGGTTCTTAGGGACATGGTTTAGTGACAGGGTTGAGTTAATGGTTGGACTTGATGATCCTGAGGGTCTCTTCAAACCAAAAAGATTCTGTGGGCTGCCAGGGGGCCTTAGAAACACAGAACTTGCCAGGAAGCTCCCAGTTTTGTCACCTATCTACAGACTTGGGTGTGTTGCAAGAGTAAGCAGTTGGACACGTGGTAAGAATGAGAAAAAGCCCCGTCAGTGGTTCAGATGGCAGAGTTTTGGTGCCGAGAGCGGTGTTGGGAATACTGTGGTGATGTGGGTGGTGTAAGGGCTGGTGTAGAAGAGAAACCTCTGCTGAGTAGGCATATTTTTATGGCAGTCTTCCTCAGAGGGCTCCTGAAGTGCCTTGTCTGTAAGCTGTGTCCACTGGTGATGTGCAGGGAGTGATGCCCAAAAGAGCAGCATCCTGCAGCTTTCTGTCTCTCGATGGCACAGCAAGGCGCAGTTTATGGCAGGTGATTTGCCATCTGGCTCTTCATGTAAAAAACCCAACCAACCAAACACCAAACTTTATTTTTATAACCCTGTTTGTATTTGACTCTCAGCGATAAGTTTGGCAGTGTTGGAAGAGCCAGTGGTATCTGTCAGGAGCTGACAGTATGTTAAAAACGTTAAGAGTCAAATGCCTGCATGTGATGAAAAGAAATAAGAATTTCTGGATTGTAAGGCAGAACTTATTTGTGAGAAGTATCCGACATTTCTGATTCTAAGATGTACATTATATTATTTTAACCTTAGAAAGGAATGTGTTTAAGGCTTTGATTTTTATAAATGCGAACGTTTTTAAATGAAAACTAATTCTGTAATATATTTTATTTGAGTTTTTTGGTATTATTTTTATATTATTGCATTTTCTGTGTATGAAACTAATGCAGCAACAATGCTATCAGTATAGTTTGGACATTATCACAATTATTTTTGTAATAGTTCTTTACTTACTATGATGCTTTGACAATTTTTGTAAGTGTCAGGCTGTTGTCCTGTACAATCTGCACTTGCCTGAAATTCAACATGAGAGACGCATGACACAAAGTGTAATGGCATAGAGACAGCTCTTCCTGCATAGAAATTTGCAGAAATGATGGGTTGTAGAGAGAGCTGAAGATATCAAACAATTTGAGTAGGAACCTATAAATAAAGATGAATTTCTGCATTCATTGGTTATACGATTTTATCACTGTGTGGTGTCCGTAAAATGCATCTTCCCATTAAAGTTTTGTCATGCAGCTGATGAGGTTCAGAAATGTTAAAAGCTTCCACTCTCTTCAATTCTGCACCCTAAATTCGGTACTAAAGCTCAGTTCAGCAAAGCCAGAAATCATGGTTTCCCTGTTCAGCCTCCGCAGCAGCAGACAGCACCGTGATTCTCCCAGCCCCGCTGCTGACCCTGGGGACGTTTAACCCCCACAGTCATTCTGGTGCTGGCTGCTGGCGCTTCCTCGAGCTCATAACCACAACTCATTCCTGCCCTGATGTACCTTTTCCATCTACCGCTGTCCCTTCTTTGATTGTCGGCTTTGCTGTCTCTGAACTGTGACTCCTCCACCAAATCACCTCCAGCTCAGTGGTTTCTTTCTCTGTCACTCAGCTTTCCACCTCAGCTACTCATTTATGTGAAATCTGACTAGAGTTTTTACCTTTCCTTTTTACAACAGGCTTGTCTTTGCTCTCCTGTCTTTGCCTCTCCCTTTCTTCATTGCCCCAACACCTCCCTGTCCTCCTTTAGTGAGGCAACGCCTTCTCTGTGCCTTCAAAGCTTCGCTTAAACTCTGCTTTTTTTCCAGCATTCTCCAAATCGTTCTCTCACCCTCCCTGTAAAATGCTTGAGATGTGGTCTAATAAAAGGAATTGTTCCTGAGTAATGGAACTAATAAGGCCTGGTTTCCTACCAGAGTCCTCCGTCTCCTGGATGCCCCCGCTCTCTGCACAGACAGAGCTCCCTCCCTCTTCTCTCCCTGTGCTGTCCCCTCTCCCTTGTCACTTCACCAGTCCCTAATTCTGCCCTTGTCCTCAGCAGGCAGGTCTACTTGGGTCTAAAACCTGCCGTTTTTCATAAAAATTGTACGAACTTAATATCCGTTCCTCTGTGGAATTTATTCAAATATGTCCTACGGGTTAAAAAAATCACTGGGAACAGCAGGGGTATGGAGAAGATAGAGAAGCTAATACTCAATTTACCTACATTTCCTTGAAAAATTAGGGTTAAAAAAGCAAATGTGGTTGCTCTCATGTCATTAAGCATTAGACTGTGACATATCTTATTCTAGTCTCATGAAGTATCTAGTGTGTTGTGCAAGTGATATAAATAAACAAGCAGTGGACTTGAAACATACCGACAATTATGTTGATGGCCGACAGTTGTATTAGATAATTGAGCATCTCAGGATTCTCAAAATGGGAAATAATTCATGCATTTAGGTTAGTTGGCATGAAGATTATTTATGCACATTTAGAAATGAAACAAGAAAGAGAGGACCCATCCAAAAGCTGTTATGTATGAACACATATATCGTATTTGACTATTTGGATGATACCACACAGTATTTATAAGTGACGCTGCATTTTTTGGGTCATTATCTTTTTCAGATGGAATATTTTTAGGATTAAGGATTAGGTTTGATTGATGTTTGTTGTGATAAGGCCATAAACAAAAATAAGAAAGGCAATATTAGCGTTTGGTGGTAATTTCAAAGAATTCACGTCCAAATATTCGGACTTCCTCAGGCTTGCCGCTTGCAAATAGAGTGGAATGTATTCTGCACAGCAATGGCTTTGCATTAATGAACGCTTAAGCAGCAGATTAAAATGTCTGTTTAAAAAAAAATAGGTTAGGATTATATAATAACACAAGTCGGGGATACTAATAACAGTGAAGATAATTTTATTGAGCAGATTAACTGCAATTAGATCTCAACTACAGAATATTTAAATACAGTACCAGATCAAAACCCAGTCCCTGCAGGTTTCCTTATGTTCCTTCACACCTCCAGGATCAGCCTCTGACAGCAAAGTAAATTATCCTTTTTATTGTTGTTCATTTTATATTGCCATGGGAATGTATGTCATGTTATCCATTAGGTACCAGACATACAAGTCTTTTCTCCTCATACGGAGTCATGAAACAAGGCATGATTGAAGACAGCAAGGTGTCTGCATTATTTGAAATTATATTAGAAACTGATAAATTTGCTTGTCAGATTTCTTTAAAGGATTGCATAGATAAGAACTCACTATAGTAGTCTCGTATGAAAAGTCATGAAAATTACAGCTTTATAATAAACACATATAGACTGAGAAATTGTGTCAGTTCTTTCTGTTGTAATCTATTTACTTTGTTTTAGGCTCCAAAATAGTGAAATGGAGATGCAAACTTGCAGTGGTTGATAACACTTATGACCTGATGAAGTAACCAGCTTTGATCCTTTGAGAGGTCAAACTGTGTGTGTTTCTAAGCAAACATTCCCCGAGGCTGCTGATGCATGAGGTGTCTCTTCCCCTTGCCAAATGTCCCACCTTTGCAATAGAAAATTAAAGGAGACTTGCAAAGAAATGTGATGTGTTAGTATTTCATCTTGTCTATAGAGTGGCGTGAGAATTGTTGAACACAGGATTTGGTGGTGGTGTTTTTTTATGTTATTTTTGTTTTTGCATGGTTTAAAAATATCTAGACAGTTCTGGGTTGGGTGGAGAGCGAATGTATTAAGTTGAACTGTGTTAATGTTTAGGGAGAAAGGCATACAATGTTTTTTAATTTTGTAAATAGAGAATAATTTGAATCTGACTTGGAGGTTCATTTAGCTTTTTAATACATTTCTGCTGTATAGCTAAAAATATGCTATCTTCATGCCCTTGACCTTTCTCTAAGAGCTGTGGGAAGATTAAAAAGCATAAATGAGAATAAATTTAGAATTAGCCTGTTTGAAGAAAAATGGTAGCAAATGCTTTAGCTATCCTCAAAATGGTATTAAGTTGTTAGTTCTTCATGTCCAGCCTGGCAGAGCTGAGCAAAGCAACCTGCTACTCCAGTAGGCTCTAGCAGTCCTAGAAATGGAAAGGTCATTTTTGTTCCCACTCAGTCCTTCTCCTCCTTGCAGAAGCTGCCAGCAAAGCTGCCAATTATAATGATGATTTCTGTAGCTCACAAATCTCTGAACATACCCCTTTCCCCCTGGCTTGTGCTTGTGGTTCACTGTGCAGCTGTGTAAATACCTTTGGTCATTACCCTTTTGGACTGTATTTAACCTAGTGACTAAAGGTGAGGTGATCAATATATTAAAGACATCGTTAATGGCGTAACCACAGCCATAAACAGTGAATAATTGTGATGGTTGGGCTTTATTTATTAATTTTAAAAAGTGTCAGCATCTGGGCATCTTTTAGGTTATAGGGATACTTCAGAAAATAGATGATGTTTAGTGATATCCACTGCAAGCAGCCACTCTGCAGTGTTCTTAATTACCTACTTTAAATTATTCACTTAACAAGACAGAGAATGGTTGCACTTGTGAAGCTGCCATCTTTAGGGCTTAGGTGCTGCATTGCTGTGCAATAATTATACAGTCTTTCATTTATGCTAATTGCAAGTAAGCTTATAAATTCCTCAGATTATTAAAAAGAGAGTTATTTCCTTCCTGCGTTTAGGCAAGGTTTTAAGTGTTTCAAACTGCTTTAAAGAGAAAGTGGTAGCTTAGAAATCATTTACCTATCAATACTTTGCCAAGCTAAGAAAACAAGAAATGTTATTCTATTTTGCCTTTCAAAATTGTATTTGTAGCATTGCTACTGCATATACTGGTTTTTAATCATTATTTTAAATTAATTTGGTGATTTAAACATGTATTTAATCGTACACAGACAGACATAATGAAACTGAAACCCTACCTAAAAGATAATCAATAAGTGACTATACCTAGGATAGTAACAGGAGGCAAAAGAAATTGATTTTGTAAATGGCAATGTTTTCTCTAAAGCTGTTCTCGGTAGGATCTTTAGGAAAAGAATCACAGATTTATGTAATGCAGGCCATTTGCAATATCTGGTCTAGACTGTGAAGAGAAATGTAATTTACAAGTTAGAGAATGAAGTATTTTGTCACAAAGAGAATAGAATAGAGCCAGTAGTTAGCCACCCTTGAGCAGTAATATGTGCTAATTGAAGGACTCAGGATTGCTTTGTAAGAGTCAATATTCAAGCTTGTAGAATACTTAAAGTGAGTAGTTTCTGTCTTTAACTGGAATGAGAAGCAGAATAAATGATTCTGGACCTGGACTGTGGTGAGAAGAGCTGCTTCCCGGTGCATCTGTTGGAGCTGTGCAACGTGCTGGGAACAGATAGCAGCTCCTCTATCGACGGAGCAGGTTGTGCTCCCCGGGCAAAGAGAGCGCTGCTGATAGATTGGGGTGACAATTCTTCATGTTCTGAGCGTGAATGCTGCGTGTTGAACAAGATCAGAGTCTCAAGGAGTGTGTCGTAAAGAATTAAGGTTTATTCCTTATCCTTCCTTGTGGTTTTCAGAATTTTAAAAGGATTTATAACATTTGAAATATGTTTAAGCTCAAAAAACCTTGATATTTCAGAGTAATACGTTACAAATCATCTTTTGCCCAGATTGTAGCTGAGTGCAGTGGTCTAAATCTGGGTAATGACTTTTTGGTGTGTGACACGATACAATAACAGAAAAGCATTTTAATAACATTCTAGAAATTACTGTGCATATTAGTAATGATTTACTAGACTCTATAACAGGAAAGCTACAAAGGATTTTTAAAGGTGTTAACTTTTCAGATGTATACTATTAGTGTGCATTTAATGTATTATTTTGAACTAGTTATTTTTAAAGAGTTGCAAAAGTATTAAAATACTTCTCTACAGCTGTTTAGAGACAAGGTTTTGGATAGCTGCCCAAAATGCTGTATAGTAGGTATTTGGGAAGAGAAAAGGGTTTCTTTGAGGTATTTTTACCACTGGGGGACTCCTGCTGTTCACATTTCTTCTGTGCAGTTTGGAGTACCCCAGATTTGCTTTAAATGATTGAGTTCACCTAAAAGGTGTATGTGCAGGTACTGGTGCTGGAGGAGGTGCAGCCAGTGTATTTGTCATAGAAGGTTATGTTAATTTTATTTGGCAAATGAAGTGTTTATTTGTTTCACATTATGAAACGTGTTAACCCAGGCTGTTTCTCTTTGCATCTAGTGCTGCATGGTTTGTAGAAGATGTGGCTGAGTTCATTCTTTTGACTCTTTTATCCTTACTTGTTTTAAGACTTGAGTGAATAGATGCTGGCAGGACTCTAGCTTTTTTTCGTATGAAATGTAAAAGCTGAGCTAATGTATATTTGGCAGACACAAGCACTTGGAGGTCAGGAAACTTGTGACTTCAGCTTTTTCTCTTTTGTACAATTAGTTTCTGACACAGGCTTGAAATTACATTCAAACACTCCTTTTCCAGGATGTGATATGAATCAATGTTGTACCAGTGCCTAAGATCACCTTTGCTGATGTACTTAAAATCTGACTAATACATATATTAAAGGGAGAGCTAAAGTGCAGAGACATCTCTAATTCTGGGCTTGTCTCACTGGAAAGTTTCTTTTCATAAATCATTCAACAGGAGGTTTGCTGAAAGGAAGGTTAAGAGGCTCATTTGTGTAAACTTCCAGACCTTTCCCCAAAAATAGCTCTTTTCCATTGGAAAAAATGCAGTTATCCCGATTTCGTGACTGTACTCTAGGTTGGTCATTCTGTGAGACTGCATTTTTCTTCCTGTTGGGAATTTTCAGAACTTTTACAGGTGGCATCAAAAGGGCCACCAGTTTGTGCCACAGTGCATCTTAGAAAGGACTGTACAGAAGAGAGAAGTGTCTGTACATATCTGTTCATACAGCTGAACAACAGTGTGCAATTTGTAAAGAGCAGAACCTTCCTGCGTGTAACGCAATGTGGTGGTGTCCTTAAACCATAGGTTATTAGGTCAGCATGGTTTGAAAAACATCTATAACAGGGTAAGGTCAAATATTCTCAAAGCAGTACTTGTTGCCATTGGGCTGCAAGCTACATCACAGTTTATTTCCTTGTTCTAATTCTTCTGTCTGTACCTGCTGCATCACAGTGAAATGAGTTCAAAGGTATTGGTTGGTAGGAAAGAAGCATCTGGCTTTCAGACCTCATTTGTTTTATTAAAGTTAATAAAGTGAACTGTTCTTCCAATAGACAGGCCACTGTTTTATTTAATAAAACAACCAAGGAAGAACCAAGTTGCATTTGTTTCATAAGGAAAATCTGTCTTTTGTTGTTTAGAGAATGCAGCCTGTGAGGACTGTCATACAGCGCTAATTTTTATGCTGTACTTAGATTCTAAGTACCTGAATTCTAGCAGTTTCTTTTCTTCATTGCTGACAACTAAATGTTGAATAATAAATTGAAATATATTTTTTAACAAGTAACATCTGAAATGAGGCAGAGTAGTAGAAGGGAAGACGGCAATGTTTTGTGTGTGCATAAAACTAAAGTGTTTGTCAAACTCTAAACTGGAGAACTTCAGGTAGTGTAAAAGGCATATTTAAACAGAAAATCCTTTGATCATTTTCATGTGTATTCAAAAGCTAAATACCAAAACTTGAGATTTGGCAACATTTTCCTGGGGGGAGAATGTGTATTGACTCTATTTAGTGTTGGGGAGGAAGAAATGACCAGTTTGCTTTCTATCATGGTAGAATTCCATAAACTCCGATATGATGTTATAGTCCAATATGATCAATACTAACGTGTAATAAAGCATAAACATTATTCTAATTGTTGCTATTTTCAGTAGTTGTCAGTTGATCACTGATGGGAAACTTAAAGATACGTTATGGAGAAATTTGGTTATATGCAGACCAGTCGAACTGCAGCATCCATTTTGCAAGCAAAATGATAATACTTAAGGACACTTGGCAGAGGACGAGAAGTGATATTTGCATGTTTAAACCTCTTTATTTAATCAGGCCACATTGTTCTTTGAAGAATATGTATTGCAGTAATTATACTAGTATGCCACTTCTTTTAATTACAGATTTTTTTTTTTTTTTAAAAAATGTGGGAGTTATAATAGATCAGCTCCTGTGAAATTTGCTTCTCATTGTTTCTCCATTCATGTATGGTGGAAACAGTGGGGCAAAGTATATTTTGCATTATTTTGTCTATTCATACGGAAAGAATTTATTTATCTGGAGAATCTATATTCATAGCATTAAATTATGACAAATATTAATTGTAGACCATGTTTTATAGCTAACTGCAGAGAGTGTTTTCTCTTGCTCTTAGTCCCAGGGTACCCATTTACATCCTACTATCAGGGTGTCATTATGAGTACTGAAGACCCTCAGCTACCATTGAATCTCCAGTTGTTTTCCATCAGAGTTGGATGAAAATCAGCTTCACTAGATCAGATTTTTAGTCCCTCCTTGGGCAAAATTTTTGTTAAGAGCAAATGAAGCTTTCCCAGGCTGCAGAATATAACCGCTGTCAACAATGACGTTTCTCTGTATATTCTGGATTGCAAATACACCTTGTCTGTGTGACCTCAGGGTGTTTCGATTAATTGCATCTTTTGGAACTCCGTATGTGTGTTTTCTCTGCTTTATTCACCCATTAAAGGAACACAGCTATTACGTTCCCTCTAAGTTAAGTGAGGAAAGAGGATTGTGTTTACCCTCTATGGTATGTTTCTAAGCTCCATAACGTTTAAAAACATATTTTTTCATGCCTTTGGTCTAGTTCTAAATGTTATTTTTCATTAGTCATAAACATGTGGGTTAAAAACTCTCAGAGGCTTTATGTAGGCTTTTATGCAGTAGACTGATGCCTCTGACAGATAATCCTAGAAAGATCTCTTCCACAAAACAGGACTTGTTCTTGATAATTATTCTCATACTACGACTACTGTGTCTTTGCTTTGAGCAATCTGAGAAGGAGACTACATCACGCAGAGTCAGGGAAATTCCTTCCAAGTAGAGAAGATTTATCATGTGGGCAGCTCTTGAAATTAAAGATCTGTAGTTATTTACAATGCATAGGACTGCTGAAAGTCCTTAAAGACCCTCTTAGTGACAAAGTAGGTTTTTGTGGAGCACTTTAATGTCCTGTTTGTGAGGCTTTTCTTGCATCTTCTATGGACTTTAAGCACTGTGGTCATCATCTGACTCTTAAAATTGGTATTCACTTCAGGAAAGCAAGCAAGCTATAGACAGTTATTGTATAAAAGCTGTAAGCCTTGCTGTATCAGGAACAAATAGTACTGAGACCTTGTATAAAATTAATTCACAAAGATGATACCTGCATTTCGCAGAACAGAATTGGTGGCTTTATGTTTTTCCCTAAACTTCATGCTACAGATGGAGAGAATTATTTATGTAGAAAACTCAGTTTATAGCTCAGCAATCAGATAGCAGCTGTATTTTCCTCCATTGCCAGATCCTCAGCAACATCTTGTCCTGTTTGTAATGCCATCTAGTTTATGAAAGTTAGAAGGCTTCCAAACAGAACAAGCTGCTCGTATTTGTAACGTATACAGCTGCTAGATCCAGAGATGATGCA
Organism: Streptopelia decaocto; assembly: GCF_964273445.1. Classification (NCBI taxonomy): domain Eukaryota; kingdom Metazoa; phylum Chordata; class Aves; order Columbiformes; family Columbidae; genus Streptopelia; species Streptopelia decaocto. The sequence goes on along the minus strand of NC_138659.1, from coordinate 64,906,854 downwards.
CTGGGAGAACAGAATTCCCATCTTTGTTTAATTGATAATGTTGGCGCTTTTCACGCCACCACTCTGAAAAGACTGCTGCTTAGCAGTCACTCTTGCCTGGCTTTATGCTGGCGTGCACCCAAAGAAAAATAAGATAGCTCTCCTACGGCCGCTTCAGTTCTTCAAGATGCTGTAGTCAGTTGAAGTACATTGCTAACAAAAGATTTGAATTACAAGGAAAAGGAGAGTAACTGCTACTCCACCTTCTAGCAGTCTGGGTAGAAGCAATGAAAGTTAGGGCTTGTATTTGCAGCAATAGACAGTGCAGGGCATAGACCAGTTAGCCCCATTGACCACAATATTGAAAAAATCACAGATATATATGAGGCGAATGTTATTTTTGATATGGTGAGGCAAACTTAGGTATATTTGTCACAAATAAACTTTTTAAGTCCCTCAAATTTCCAGTATATAAATGCTACTTATAATATATTTCTCTTTGATAGTTGTAATTCGTGTCATTATAAAACTTGCCTTCATAATTTAAAAATAGATTGTGTAAAACTTTGATAATTTTTCAATGTTTGATTTAAATTGCAAAGTTCCATAAGCTTTCATTGCCCAGCTTATCTGTAGAAAATATATGCTTTATAAGTACCCAGTACACCAATATTTAAAAGGCCATGTGTTATCTGAGAAAACTCATGCAGGGAATCAACGGCTCTACCATAGGAATCAATCAGCATAGCACTGCAAACAAGGGACCTTTTGTATGTCTACAAGTGCAGAACAGCATGAATTTTACAACTGCTGAGTGTACTCCTAAGTTAATTACCATTTGGAGTTAAACAAAAAATAATTCTGTATTAAAAATTTTGTTGAAAAAAGTTTAGTGGCATATAGCATCCTATTTATTATTTATTCAACTATAACCGAAAATGTAAGCAGAGTCAGATTTGAATTCCTGTGGCTAGAAGTTCATCTTTTCAATGGGGCTAATTAGCTTGAGTAGAACAAAGTGCTAATGCAGCTCTCTGGAACCTGAGTTATTTTATTCAACATATATTTGTGCTATATAGACACACCCTATGATGCCAAAGTCTTGCATTTAATAGAATATCCATAGAATTGTTTTGGTTGGAAGAGACCCTCAGGACCATCAAGTCCAACCATAACCTGACGCTAGCACTAACCCATGTCCCTGAGAACCTCGTCTAAATGCCTTTTAAACCCTTCCAGGGATGGTGACTCCACCACTGCCCTGGGCAGCCTGTTCCAGTGCTCGACAGCCCTTTCCGGGAAGAATTTTTTCCTAATATCCAGGAAATAATCAATTAATCCATTAATAATAAAGGGGTTGAGGGCAACACAAGACATTCATCGAAAAGAAGCAGTACTGTTGCTTAAGAGTTGTTTAAAAGAGTGCAGAATATAGTGTGCACAGCACTTTTTTAGAGTGTATATATAGTGTATATAGACTATATGCTAAATGGTATATCGTGTATATAATTTACATGAACTGTAGGAATTATACTCTAGTGGTGAACACAAGATTGCAGATTTAACTTGTTGAGTAAGAAAAGGTGCCGTAGGTGGAAGAAAGATTCTTCATGAAGTCCTGAACTGAGTGGATGGATTGCAAGGAGAAGGTGCTGTGTTTCTCCCTGTAGTTCACAGACCATCCAGCGAACCTGCACTGTGCTGACTCTTGCTGTGCAAACCTCAGCACCTCCAGAGTCTTTGGTTGTGTTCAGGCTTGATTGAGATTGAATTTTCCAAACATAAGGACAGAGGTGTTCTTTCTGTGAGGTATCTGGCAATTCCATTTCCTTCCTCTATTGACTTTTAATTATGATTATATTTTTGCCAATATTATTGAGCTTTCAAATATTTTGCATTGTTTCAAAGGAAGTTTGCTTCCATATTAAGCTAAATAAAGCCTGTCAATAGCGTGCTCGATTTTTATTTCTCTTTGCAATCACTGCTATAGACTCAATCGGATTTTTACTACTCTCAGATTCTCTCTTTCAAAGTACCAGCTCCTCTCAGTCAGTGTCTGTTGTCTCCCTTACAGAGTCGTGTCTTGTTTTTTAACTAAAATCTTTAGAAATACTTTTGTTGCTTTTTCACTTTCTCATACCTACTTTGGGATTAGTTCTGTTTTTCTTAAGCATTTGACTGTCGTCTTGTGTAGTTATGCACACTGTATTATGTCTTGCCTTGTAAAGCCATGAAACGTAACTGATATGGACAAACCGAGCACATTATAATCACTAGGGCAGTGATATTGGGATACATATTACTTTCAAGATAAATAATTGCTTTTTAAAGTCTATAAAATGGCTGTGTTTAATATTTTACTTTTCACTAGATTTAACAAAAAAACCAACAACTGTGTTTTCAAGGTAGAGAAATTAGTATCTGCGTTATTTTAGGAAGAACTTGACCACAAAAAGTCTTTCTTTGACATAGACTGGAAAACAGATGGAACATGGGAAGGGTGCATGGATAATTTCCATTCCTTTTCTTTCCTTCTGTTCTGTTTCCAGTGCCAAAACATTTTGGTGTTTCTTTGTGTTTGGAGGTTTATGAGTATTGTATTGCAGTGCTCAAGGGGCTTGACTGGGCATATCATGAATTTAATGTCATTATTACTGTTACTAACAAATCCTTGAGTTTCCGAAGTTTCAGAAAGATAGCGTGTTTTAGGATGTGAACACCTAAGAACGGAAAATAAAGAGGCAAGGAAAATTAACTTAATCCTAACTATCAGCACCTGAGGGGGACTGAAGGAGCTTTAGTCTTTGCTGAATTTGGGATTTCCTTGCTCAGGAAAAGCTGATTAAAAACTGTTGGGGTATCTTCTTCCCACAGTCTTACTGAAACCAGTTGCATCTTATGATATCACTGGACACGTAATTCATTTATTACCATTCAACAGAAAAAAAATTGCAATTCCTCATAGGTTCTGCTAAATTTCTTAAATTTTCCAAGAATTTGTACTTCCCAAATCTTTGTGAAATCTGCCTGTGTGTCATGTCAAAATTAAGATTTTTCCTGTCTTTAAAAATCTTCCACCTGCATTTTGCACAACAGTCTTCATTTTTAGGCCTGTTGCTGCATGTCATCTGTATCCTGTTAAATATGTTTGGGTATTAGTGATGTATAAATTGATTCTCCCATTAAACGTCATGTGTTTGATAAAATATTGAGAATTTTTCTGAAGGAGAGTTGAGATATAAGTGTGAAATCATTATCAATGCAGTTACCACTTACACCAGTGTAACTTCCTGGATGTTGATTAGGGCTGGAGCTTGCCAACAAGAATTCAATACTAGAACTGACTCAGTATCTACGCTTTTATTGCATTTCACACCCAGAGATTCTGATTGCGCAATATTTTTTTGCCAATTTAGCATAGTAATGATTATTTGCGTTCTTATAGATTTATTTTAAAAATAGAATGTTGAAATAAAAGCTAAGGAAGAACAAGACAGTATGTGCAGTTCGTGTCAGTCACCATTGCATTTGAATTCAAACCTTACTTGCTGTAAACCTTAAATAGGACCTCTGAAATACCTCAAGTATTCTCCATAGGGAATACATAGATGTAACTTAATTGTCAGTTGTCTTGTAAATAGAGCTGAAAGAGCATTTCTCAGAAAGTTAGAAAAAAGATCTGTAAAGTTTAGCACCTTGAATACATTGTTGACTTGGGATGTATCAGATGTACTGGAGAACTATTTCTCTCTGACCTGTGAATTTGGAGAAAGAAATGGAAGATCCATTTTAAAGAAGAGTGTGCTTAAACAAGGTGGTCTTGTTACAAATGTGTATTTATATCTGCTTGGCTTTTTATTTCATAGAGGATATAATATTGTAGTTTATCATTTAATGAAACACTCATATCTTTTTCAGTGACATAACTTAGAGTAGTGCATGTTTTGGAAAAGGTCTTATTCACAATACTTGCCTTTTTGAGGACAAATTGCATGAGAATCTGTACTGGTGTGCTGCATCTGTTATACTAGTGAAATTCGTACTGGTTCTCAAGTAGTGTTTGACTGTTGTGGATAGCTGCATTTACAGAAGCTCTTTTCATGACAGAAACTATAAACTATTGCCTTTCTGTCTGATGTGCAGCTGCTTCACATCTTCTTTGTTGGGTGTTTCTTTGATGCAGTTTCAACAATGATCGAATTTGTTGGTGCCACAAAACCAGATGGGCCAAGAATGCTCTTGTGGCCAGGACAAAATGCAATGACCTTGAGACATCGGAGTGGCAGAGGCCATAGGGAGCAAAGGAAGATTAGCTGCTTAATAAATACAAAGTTCTGTAAGGCAAGGGGGAAGCAGGGTGAAGGATTGGCAACGGGAGGGTCTGGCCATATTTGCCACATTAAGAGAAACTCATTTTCCAGATTGTTGTCTCAGTTTTGTCCTGACACATCTTTTTTATGAAAACAAACATTTCAGACTTTGCAATCCTAAAATAGCACAGATGGAGCGAGAGGGAGCAGGGAGAGAACTAATCCACAAGATGAAAACTTTCGAGGATACTGCTGTAATAGAAGTAATTTACATTTCAACTCTCAAAAAAAGTGACCTTGCCAAGGTATTTGGGGAAAAAAAGTAATTTATATTGCTTTTTTAGACTCAGATAAGTCATCAATATCTGCTAGAGGGATGTAGTTTAATATATTTTCATATCCCAGAGAGTTTAACAATATAGCCTAAATATTTGTACTTTAATTCCTTATGCCTGAGTTTCATGTACTGTAATTAAAAAATAATTCAATTTAAGAAAATCTAAACAGATATAAATTGTGTTATTCATATACTTCTTCTAATAACATGCCCTGTTCCGAATTTGGCTTTTAGTTATGAACAGAAAAAGAACATTCCACTTCAAAGCATGCATTTAAAAACATCACTACTAAATAGGACTGTCTTGTAAATTTAATATGATCCATAACAATGACAGCCTTCCATAAATATTGTAAATGTATTACTAGTTCAAGGCTATTTTTTTTAAAAACGTATATAATCTGTTAACAAATCAAACCTATAAGCATTGTAGCAAAAAGCAGTCCATCCAAATACAAGCAAGTGTACGTGGATTTTCTTTCTGGTCGTGTTTTCTCCATGATTCTTTGAGAGCACAGCTAGCATTTATAGCTTTTGTAAGAGATAGTCAGACTTTAAAGATTTGAAGAAGGAAAAGATAAAATTATGGCAGAATGGACTTGTGTTTTGCATTGTATGGAAATGGGAAATGATCGGGGGTTGATGTCCTGAAACCTGTAAATTTCAAGGCATGCTGGAAAAAGTTTAGAAGATGAGTCCTGACAGTACTCGACTGAAATAGTGGAAAAATCTTCAATTGTACGTACTAATTAGAGGTAGAATAGACACCGAAGCAAAGAAAATGGCAAGTAGAGGCTTGTTCCTAATCATAAAAAATGAAGGGAGTCCAAAAGCAGTAAAAATGGCAAATCATTTTACAGCATGTATCGAAAAGCATGATAATTCAGTGGAGCAAAAATAGAACAATACTGTTGTAATTGCTTTCCATGAGGCAGAAAAAAGGAGACCTGAAGACCTAGAGAAATGAATTATACTTTTCTGTGCAGGAACTTTAATGTTACCAAGAAACACAGGCAGCTTCCTCAGAAGAAATATATTTAGGAAACATTGAAAATCAGAGATATTTATTTGCAAACTAGCAGCCCAATAAATACAAATTGGCCTGATTAGTCTGATTTTTGACTACAGGTATTTTTAAAACTTTGCTTATTTTTTCCAAATTTCTCAAAAGTTCTGCATTAAAAAAAAAATGCATTCTGAACTTTGAAGTATGACCTTAAACTTTAAACTAAGACTTTAAATTAAGAGACTTTAAACTTCCTCACTTTGCTACTGACTTCTGGTGTCCCTGTCAAGAAATCATACAGCCCTAATGGTTCGATATTCTCAGTAATGACATGTGGGTATATGGGAGCAATCTTTTCAAAATTTTGATGGGCACCTCAAGTGACAGGCAAAGTCTTTTGTCAGTCCTTTTCTGTAGCAATAGTTATGTGACAGGATGAGATTGAACACTGATTTTTGTTTTAACTAGATCCACAGTGAGATATCCTTTCTTCATTCAGATATGTTTTGTGTTTTCTCCCAAAGAAAATCATATCTATATATCAGTATATAAGCAAGTGCCATAGGCAAGATGAGTTGCAGACAGTGGGCAGTGGGGTGTAACAGTGTGGGGCCCTTTGCTTCACAGCGGTGTTGTGTGAGCTGACCTGACCCTCTTTGCAGTTAAACCGCTCGGTTTGCTCCTTTCCAGACCAGGCAGTGGTGGGGTCAGGGCAGGAGTTGGCTGTCTGGATCAGAACTTGATAAAACATGCTCATCTTTGCTTCTGGTGAGTTAGTGTTGAAGTATCATAAGCACTCGTGATCCTACATGAGCAAAATTATACCTCTTTCTTGTTCACAGCCCTTATCCCTTATACCTAAATTACGTCACTACAAATGAATTCTATTTAATGTAACTAATTTCTGGCAGGAACACCATAAAGTCATAGTGTAACAGTCTGCAACAGGCTTATCATTCCTCTGTTGTGTCTTATTGTATTGTTTCCTTCTGAGTCTTATTTCCTAAAATGAACTGAAAAAGTGCTTGTCTTTTGGGGTTTATATTTGTATTTTATTTTGTTTATAAATGCATCCTGTTCCATAATCTTTCTTAAGAATGTTCTTGTGGGTGGAAAAATAGTTCAACATACTTATTAAGAAAAGATGAAGCAGCTTTATCAGTTGCCTAAAATGTTTATAATGTCTGGATATTCTATCCTGTCTTCTTAATTAGTTTTACAAATGACACCAATTTGCACACTGAGTTTGTCTGGATATTAGAAAGTATTCAAGTGTAAAATAAGCATTAGGCTGATGCTCCCATTCTATTATTTTAGAAATACCTTTCAGTTGATTCTAAGAAAAGTAGTTTGTGTGGGCTTCTTTATCTTAAGTTACAGCCTTTCTATCCCTGCACTCTATGATATGATTTACCATCAGGTTAAGTGGATTAGCTAAATTAATGCTCTAATGAGTGTAGTTTATTTTGGAAGATGGGTTATTGTCTGGTTTCGTTACCTTTCTAGATGATTTCCCATATTGCAATCCAATCATTACCCAGTTTTGAGGGACTTCTGAAATAGATTTAACGTGTATTATGTTTGCCTTCATACATTTGAGCAATGTGTTCCTTTTTCCCCCCAGATTAAGTAGAGAAGCAATATAAGCATTCATTCTCATACAGCCTTTAAACGTAAGAATGGCCCCATTCATGCTAAATCAGGTTTTGGCCTTTCTGTGGAGACAATCAATAAAGTGATGGGATTCTCCTTTTGTTGCATGCTGTTAGCATTAGAAATTCACCCAAGGATACAGCTTAATGCTTGCTTACTTGGCAAATGTGATTAAACTCTGAGTTAGATAAAAGGAGAATGAGAGTAATTGTATGGTAGAGGGAACAAGGCATAGTATGAACTACACAGGTCCTGTAAAAGAGCACGTGGAACTGTGAAATATGTGAAAGCTCAAAATAGGGCAGAGCTTGATATCAAGTACTAGGGGAAAGCTTAGTCTGGGATTCATGTCGCTCTGGAGATAGAGGAAAGTTTTGTTCCCTTGTCAGATTTGCTTGCCCTTGTTTATGAGCTAGAAGGTTGATCTGTGCTTGGTTGAGGAAGAAGATAGTGTCTCAGTATGGAAGGAGGAGATAACTCCTTAAGCAAGGAAGTTTCCTCCTAGTTCACCTGGTGAGTTCATCTGATCTATGAATGAACTGGTTGTGCTACTCCAGCATCTTGTATCTCGTGGCTTAAGACAGAGATCTTGATACCCAAATATGTATCTAACCAGTTAACGGGGATCTTCTTAAAACTGGTGAGAAGTTTTTTCTCTTTGGTTGAGATCATGTGGGTATTCTTTTCTGAGCTACCATGTAAGGATACGTGCCTAGAACATGTAGGGTGTGTGGTGGTTATGCTTTGTTTTTTTTCCCCAATATTACAGTTGAACAGATGAGGTGTATTTCATGGAGAGCTGCAGCTCTGTTCCCAAATGTGAAGGACTTCTGAGATTTTTTTCATGGTAAATCTCAGTTTTGTTAAATAAAGCAGTTTTAAATGTTTGCGTGTTCTCTTGGTCGTTATGGGAATGAACAGAGCTTGGGTGAGAGTGGAAATTAATTGCTTAGAGACAGAATGGGAATGTGTGAAGGTGGAAGCTCTTGCAGAAAATGGAAATTATTATCCTTCATGAAAATTGTACAGAGGTGTTATAAATATCCCATACAAATTTCTGCAGATGACACATGTCTGGGACAGATGAAGGAAATAAAACAAACAAACAAACCAGCACAGCAAACACAAAACCAAACCAAAACAAACACCAACCAACCAAAAAGAAAACCCCAAAACAACAACAGAAGAACACACAGAGAACTCTTTCAAAAATCTTGCGACTGTGTTGTATACGGCTGTCTGTGGTTTACTGAGCATGTATAAAGAAAGAGTTATTGAAATAACTTCTGTACCGTGACTTTGGGAAGGAGTCCAGGAATGGCTCTTTTGTCTTCAGCCATGTCCCTAGGCCTAGCATTCATCTTTGATATAGAGTGACCTATGGTTACTCGCTGCTAAGATCATCAAATTTCACATAGCCAGCATTTGTTTTAGAGAAAAACATTTTCAAAAGCTTTATTCAACATGCAAAACCCTTGTGCTGATGCTTTCAAAGTGTCCTCTTTGTTTTGAGACCAATAGCTTTATTGATATAGTAATAGATTTTTGGCCAAATTAATCTTAACTGTTTTATTTGTTCTAGTGATATTACTATTGTATGAGAACGCAGGAAAATATTTCATGGACTGGAGTTAGTTCAGTGCCCACTTCAAGGAAGGTACAGAGAGAAAAAATGGTTTTTTTGCTTAGTTCTTGGTAAGGCTCCTCTTGTTTGATCACAATTAAAATTTGAGGATACTGTTGTAAATAGGAGGATATTTTTATAAAAACAGAAATGTACTTCTGTAGCACGAGTGGTGGTTGTACTCCAATATCTGATTTTTGATTTTTTTTTTTTTATAAGACACATCTTTGCTTTCTGAGGGGTGATTGGTGGCAATGTACAGCAAAAGCTGTCTTGATTTACGCAGAAGATTGAGACAACCTTTAGAGCTCATAGAACATGCAAGGCCAAATCTCCCAAAGATGGGAGGTGTACCTGGCTGTTAAGAAGGAAGCTGGCCTTGTAGACAAAGGACCAAATTAAACTCCCCAGCTATGCTGCCAAACATATCTCCTGGCTCGCATCTGATAAAGTGCTCGTTAAGCCAGTTGCACAGGTTGTCTCTTTGCTTACCTTCGTGCGTGCTGATTATAAAATGTATGAAGTCCACTTTCCACCTTCGGTGGTTTCAAAACCAGTCTGGATAAGCCCTGAGCAACTTGGTCTGATACTGCAGCTGACCCTGCTTTTAGCAGTACTTTGTAGAGACCTCTTGAGAGCCCTTCCAACCTAAATTATTCTATGATTTTATGAACGAACAATCAACAGCATTTGAGCATACATGTATATTGCATTTGTTAAATAAGGCAAAACTGAGTTTTTCCTAAATGGTATCTGGAAATAATGTACAGATCTCATTATGCTGTGATATGGCATTACTCTGTGTATGAATAACAGATTGTAATAGAAGGCCAGTTCTTTGTGGGTAAAAGTCGTTGAAAGTTTTGCCATCCACAGAGGGGAGGTTGAGAATTCTCATTCACAATTCATGAGTCATATTCTCTATTGCCTTCTGCTTTATGGAGTCACTGTCCCTGGGCACAATGGGCAGAAAACATTTTATCAAATCAGATTGGGCCTGAATGTTTTTCACTGTGCCTTCCAAGGACATTGCGGGTAAGAGGCACAGAGAAGAATGACTCATGTTTCTCCTCTTCTCACTGATTTGCTTTGTTTCAGAGACCCTTCAAAGAAGGGTAAATGCTGTGGTGGGAAGAACTGACCCACCAAATGGGTGGTGTCGACTTCAGTGTCTCCTTGCTGCTATTGTAGATCCTTGACATCCATTTCCGACATCCTTTTAAGATTAATAAATGAAATACCTAACTTTGGCAGTAGGCTATAGGCATGTTGATGTTTTTCCAACGGTTTGGGAAGGGAAGCTGGTGCATTAATTAAATTAATTAACTAGTGAATACACTTTTCATTTATATACCCATCAAAATGCAGGCTGTAGTCATCTATTTATTTACACAGTTGTCTGTGAACATGAACATCAGGATGTACTAATGATTACTGGGGACATGTGGTATGGGAAAGAAGGTGCTTACTGTTTGTAGTCTATCCATTATTTATTTCCAGAGGCTATATTATCTTTTTTTTTTTTTTTCCCCTACAGAGACTTTCTGTGTAATGCGTATAACCCAACATGCTGTAAGTTGCATTAGGGGTTATATTTAGTTGAGGTTGAACAAACAAAACTGAAAAGGAGATGAGGCTAGATTTTAAAGAGATATCTGTTGTGGGAATGCATATCTATTGGGATTCTTTCTAATTGGCTTGAGCCATCTCGACAGCTTTGGCTGTAATATATTTTATAAATTAGAAATAACCACAACCAAGAGTATAGACTGTATTTCTCATATTATCACAGTATCTATTTGTACTGTGAAACCATCTTTCTGCGTGCAAAACACAAGATATTTATCAATTTTGATGATGAAATCTAAGTGCTCTGCTGGTGAGCACCATTGAAGTGCAAAGAATAAATTTAGGTTTATTACTAAATGGCTTGCCGTGCTTTGCAAAATTTGCCATTCTGTTGGTAGTATTTCCCAGTCAGTAACACGATATGCTGTTAAGCATAATCTTATGAAAATTTCTCATAATTGGAAAGTCAGTAGGTTTTGGGTTTTTTTTTTTAAGACTGGAGCAGTTGTTATACTGTTATTTCCTCACATTATTATATGAGAACAGTTTTCTTATTGGGAGGAGTTACTAACATTGCAAACACTATAGTACTAAAATAATTTCCAAAATTTTTACTCTGTACAAGGCAGTGCTTTAAAAGTCCTGGCATAAAGGCAAGAAATTCTGTGTTTATAGCTTTCTTCTGCTGTTAGATGTAAGGCAGTTAGAGTGGTTGAGCTTAATATGTGGTTTATTGCTCTCACTATTTTAATTCAATCTTTGCTTAGAACATTGAATAAAAACCAAATAAAGTTGGTGTTTGGTTCAGCAAGTATAATTGAAAAGTTATAAATACAATTGCTTTCTGAATGACACATTGCATAGTAGTGTGCTGGATGTTTGGCAGTATCATATAAAATCCAAACTTTGTATATAGTGACAGGTTAATTCTGAACTTCTGAGCGAAGAACTTAAAAAGCAAGGAAGAGTGGTAATGTAGCTTCTGTCAGAATGAAAGGGCTGTAGCCAGGCCCCTGAATGCTGAAATGCTTGCACATACATCTGCATATACATCAAATTATGACAGACCCAACAGCTGGTATTTTTAAGAAGTTTGCAATGTTGAGACACAGATAACTTTTTAGATGAGTTGTGGTTATTTGAAACTGGTTCATTTTCAACAAACACTGAGGAAACACTTTGAGAAACTTAAGAATTTTGAAAATTTTCTGTATTTGTCAATATATGCATAATTGCTTCAGTTACGTAGCCCTCATTCCCAAAATATCTAATTGTCTCTTAAATCTGTAGTAAATATTTTTTGTTGCTTTCATTCCTTTTATCCTTCTTATTTGCTTGTCTGATAAGTTTTGGGAAGGAGTGGATTGATAATTGGAATGTCTGAGTTCTGAAATTTCTCAATGAATTAGTAAAATTCTCATAAAGTATCAGAAGTACTCTTAGATGTGATAAAACCTCCCAAGAAGTGACAACTTGGGCAGTCCTGAAACCCCTGTGGGTGCACGTTGCACACATGATTTGCAAGGTCCGCTATCTCCCTTTCCTCATGGCATTTGGTACAAGTTAAATATTGGCAAGTCCTGCTCAACACTCTACTGTAGGAAGTTTTCCCAAGCTTTGCTGCATCACCTGCACTGCAGCTTTTCAGGGTTAGGTGGCCAGCAGTGTGAAGGTCACATCAAGAGTTTTCTCAGGCTGTAAATGGAGTAACAAAAATTTAACAATATAGAAGATGGCCGTAGCCTGAAGAATAGCAAAATTGATGTTCCTGTTACCTAAAAGTGCATATACCAGTTTCAACTGCAATATCTACTTCATTCTTACTTTAGAGACAAGGCAGTGATTGAGCTTTCGTAACTCTGGCCACTGAAGACAGAGTTCTCTGGGCCCATGACTCGATTTCTGCTTTAAGGTTAGTATGAGAAAGGAATCAAATTACAGAGGGGAGTTCCTAATGCCAGTAAAAAATCTTCAATTAGACAGTATTGTCAGAAGGCTACGGAAGACCATGTAAACCCGTGTGCAAACTCAATTTCTTGTTAATGACCTCTTGCACAATGGCTGTCAAGTGGACAGAGTCCAGATGGGCTTGTGCTTCCCCTGAATCTGAAAGCTACATGAAACTTCTCTTGTCCCCGACTCTCTGAGTGACTCCTCCTCATACCCCTAGACCTGTACGAAAGAACCAACCCACTTAGGTCCTTATTTTTACCTTAAAACCTGTCTTCAGAGGATCAGCAGGACACCATTTGCTTACTCTGTTTCAAGAGACTGCTCGGAAAAGAGTTGTACTCTCAAGTGTCAACAGGAAATGTTGTGTTGGATTTTTGCTGCAGCTCTGTAGGCCAAACTGTGCCTGTTACAAAAATACAGTAACAGGCATGTTGATATGAATGAACATTTTTGGTATCGGCCTCTGCCAAAAATCTGACAGATTTAAAACCTGTGATTCCAGAGTCTCCTAATGTATGGCTGCTTCAGTACCCTGCATTTATAGGTGAAGGAAGGACTGAGAAAATTGTTAGTGACTCTTACACTCAACGTATGTGCATCTCTTTGGGTTGGTTGCCCACCTATGGTGAATGAGAGTCAATTTGTAGTCTTGTGTTTAAAGAATGGACAAATAAATGCTGCAACAGTATTGCGGAAGGGTTGGGAGTAGGTAACCTTTGATAAAACATGGTAAAAAGTTTCCCTTGAGTAATCAATATGTATTTACTGCCTTAATTTTGTCTCAAGTTTGGTTTTTTTTTGGCACATCTCCAAAAGTTCAGCTCCTCTCATTTTTCAGATCCCCTTTATTTCCCAAATGCCTGTCTGATTTATATTGAACAGTTTTGGGGGAAAAAAAAAAAAAAAGAAAAGAATCCCAAGTTCATATGCCACAAATGAAAAATTTAAGACAAAAGATTTTAGTGAAGGAGGGAGGGAGGAAGGAAAGGAGAGTTTTAGTAATATGGCAAGGGGAAAAAAAATTGAATTTATAAACCATTTCAAACTTAGTGGTGTAGGAATACATTTATTAATTTACTGTCAAATTGTTACTTGGAGTGTTATATCAGTGTTGGGACCAGGGAGGAAGAGTGAGGCTAATGGCATCACCGCGGTGCCGGGGGGAGCAGAGCCGGGTTGGTGCAGCAGGCCCGCGGCGGGAGGGGGAGCTGCCCTGGATGGGAGCTCATGCATCTCGCTCCCCGCCGGAGGCAGGGACTGAAGCGTGACTCTCCTGAGGCAGCCTATCTTGCATTGCTGCCAAATCTACTGCTTTTGGCAGTAGTCTAACACTTTTATGAGTCATCTATCATCCTACCATTTTTTTCAGTTTTTCTATCGCCACTGTGAAACAACAGATTTTCCCCTCCTCCTTTTTCTAATCCTGCCCTTGCTGTCTGTTTCCAGACTGCTATATGAGCAACATGCATGTGCTCATCTGTTGCTGCCCAGTGACGGGAACTTCTCCCTTTGATACCTTCCCTAAATGCCGGATGGGGTCCATTCTGCTCAGCTTCTTCCCCATCCTTTTTCTGAGGAAAACAGCCAGCAGGTTCGTGTGCTGGAGCATGTGTTAGGGTATAGGTTAACTTGTACTGCAGTGAAATGTATCCTAGTCTATATGTGTGTATCATCCATTCAGCAGGGAAGGGGGCCATGGCGAGGGCAGACTGGCACATTGCCTACTGTTTGAATTTTGAATATTACTAGGTAGGAGCATGACTACTCAATGTCTTTTACACAGGTCTCAGGCTAAAGCCATGATCTAGCCCTTAAGCATTACGGGAATTGTCTGCGAAACTCTTGTTTTGATGTACCTACCATATTCTTGTAAAACATTGAGATACAAGTTCAGTATTCATTTCAGCAAACAGGAGAATTGAATTCTCTCTTCGTTAGCAGTGCGTGAAACAGTGTCTGCTGCTTGGTTCAGGGCTTTGATTTTTATTCTAAACCCAGATGGAAATATTTGCATAAGTCCTACAGTAGTCCTTTGTGGGGGCTTTTTAGTTTTTGTCACACCAGTTAATATTGCAAATTTAAGAAATCCTCTAAAATTAATCTCTTCCATTACTCCTGTTACTGAGTGTTACAACTATGACAGAAAGATCTAGAAAGCGCAGCTAGTGCTGCTTTCCAACAGGCTGTGAAGCTGCAGCGATTATTTGTGTGTCGCGTGTGTGTGTTTATCTCTTTTGGCTAGTGAGACCTTCCACGTTTCCCCATTTTTATTTCCCTTCTCCACACACTCCTTCCCAGCTGCCGTAACCAGCGCAGCGCTCGCCCTCTGGCCAGTACGCGGAATAAGCTGTTTGTGAGGCTGCTGGTAATGCCTCTCAGTGCGGCACTAGACAGGACACACGCAGAGACGCTTGGCATCATCTGCGCTCCGACTCGCTGTCTAGCAGCCTGGTACCACCTGGTACCCTCTGGTCCAGAGTTTGCTGCTGTAGCTGGTCCCCAGCACTCCACAAAGAAACCCTCCCTGGGCCAAATGCATCCCAGAGCAGCTTCTGCTACGCTGTTGTAAAAAGGGTACGTTTGGCTGGTTTATGCTTCGCGCTACTGGAAGAGCAGGACGTTGAATAGTATTTGTTGTTGTTGCATTGAAATTCTTCTTACAGCTGTAGCTACAGCTCTTGGCCTGCATGGAAAACAACAGTGATTTCTTGGGTTTTCTTTGCTCAACACAGCAGATCCCCCTGCCTGAAAGCCACCACGCTTGGGGTTGCCATGTCTCCTCCTACTCTCAGTATGACAGAGGAGTCTACGTGTGCCTAGTGCCCCGTACAAGGGGTAGAAACAGTTACCGAGACAAGGCCTGAATGATACGGAGGTTGAAGAGGGAGGCTTTTTACTCAACACGCTCTATTTTATGGGAATTGGAATCTATTTTACTTGTAAAACATAAATGAATTCCCTTTTCACTGTTGCCTCTCTTTACCCTACCAATGATTTACTCTCCATTTCAATGTTAAGTTGTATGATGCCTGTATTTATTTTTAATTATGCGTTTGTATGTGTTTTACTGCTGAACATGTATAACAGCCCAGTGTCTCCCCAGCTTAGAAATTCTGCCATCCAGGCTGTCACAGAGGTCCTTTCATGAGCCGTATCCTTCTCAAACTCCCTGCAATGGGTTTTTAAATGCTGGGGCCAGTGGACCGTAAGTTTTAGAGTTGCGTTTGTTAGAGATGCCATTTTGCATTCACTGAGAAAGCGCTCTTGCGTTTTGACACCATTTCCTGTTGCCCTGTCTCCTGTTTTAAACCAGTGTGGAATATATTCAAAGATGTGTTTTCTGAAGTGTAATAATAGGTATATAATAGCCTAAATTACCAGGCTGCTTGGCTCTGTACACGTGTGTGTCCGTGTGTTTCACGAGCAAAGTCTGTATTCATCCTGAGGTGCTTTCTGCTTTACAACAGCACAGCAATCAGCATAAAATTAATAAAGGAGCAGATGAGCACCGTGTATGCAGTAGTCAGTGGATTTTGAGTTCATTTCCAGTTGTCACACGTGTACCTGGTTTTAATATCTTTTGGTGACAGCTTTTATATTAGAGGTCAGAGTGAAAGTGTTATCTGTTTCATCCTTCTAAAAGCAAATACATGCAACATCCTTTGGACCAAATCCATTCTCTCTTTCCCATGGAGTGCAATTGTTGAGAGTGTGAAAAACATCACAGCTGCAGTGTTTAGCTGTATGGGATAGGTGCAAACAGTAGTGAGCTGGTGACTTCCATGGTAGCTACGTTCACAGTGGTGAGGTGAAGATGTTGAGAAGGTTAGCAGTAGCAGTTGGTCAGCCTGAAAGCATACAAATTACTGGCCAGTGCCCCAGTACAACATCCACATAGCAGGCATAGATATGTCATAGCTGCACAGCTGTTCCACCCCTCCTTTGCCATTACGTGAATGAAGCCTATGTAATTTTTGCATTGAGCTTTTCCTCCTCAGGGGAGTATCATTGGGCTCTCTGACCTAGCAGCCTCAGTATATACATTTTTTTTTCTCAACATTAACAATGCCCTGATGTCACATTTGATAATTCTGTGATTTTGGACTAGAGGCTGAGTGATAACAGTTGATGTCCTTTCTTTTTGCACCTATTTGACACCACAGTCCTTCCTTTGCCCATTACTTACCTTTCTCCTTCCTTCACATTTTTGTTTCTCAGTATACTTAAAAAAAAAAAAAAAAAGAAAAAAAAAATCTACCCAAACTAAGAAGTCATAGGTACTTGCTAATTTTCTTTGGGTTTTCCTGTTACTGGTATTATCCACACCTGGAGTATTGTGTTCAGTTCTGGGCCCCTCAGTTCAGGAAAGAGATTGAAGTGCTGGAGCGGGTCCAGAGAAGAGCAACAAGACTGGTGAAGGGACTTGAGCATAAGACCTATGGGGAGAGGCTGAGGGAGCTGGACTTGTTTAGTCTGGAGAAGAGGAGGCTTAGAGGTGAGCTCAGCACTCTCTAGAACTACCTGAAGGGAAGTTATAGCCAGGTGGGGATTGGTCTCTTCTCCCAGGCAGTCAGCAATAGGACAAGGGGGCATGGGCTTCAACTCTGCCAGGGGAAATTTAGGCTGGATATTAGAAAGAAATTCTTCACAGAGAGAGTGGTCAGGCATTGGAATGGCTGCCCAGGGAGGTGCTGGACTCACCATCCCTGGAGGTTTTTAAACTGAGATTGGACATGGCACTTAGTGCCATGATCTAGTCAATGGACTGGAGTTGGACCAAGGGTTGGACTTGATGATCTCTGAGGTCTTTTCCAACCCAGTCGATTCTGTGATTCTGTGATCCAAATGAGGCTACCCAACTGGAAGATGGATTATGGGAAAGCACATCTCTGAGTGGAAGAAGGTGATGATACCCATGCAAAGTAGTTAGTAGCCATAGAGTGCTAGAAACAATTCTTTCAAAGGCCTGAGAGGTTGTTCTCACTTGTATTTGTTTGATTCTCAACTGAAAAAAGGAAATTCCTGCACTTCTCTTTAAATAAACTTTTTATCTGGAATGTCGTGGCTGCATGTCACCCACTATAGCTAGATTTGTCTAACTTCTTGTCAAGTCAGGGTTTATTTGTACAAACCTAATTTTAGGGTTTTCTTTTCTACATAAAATGTAGGGGTTGTTTTTTCGCTTTGATTTAATTTGTCAGTATCATGTAGCATTTCTGCCTCCATCTCTGTATCCATCTCTAGTCAGTTTGTGGATGATGGCACAGATTTGACATTTGGGTTTTTTCATGGCTTTTAGGGAACTAAAAAAGGCTGACAGTCACTGGCTGATTGGTATGATAGAAGAGGTCAAATTTAGGACCAACATCACTTTGTGTAAAAGTAAATAAAGCATGGCTGAATTTGTCGCTGTTTGTGTTTTACAGAATTTGGACTTTGGTATACAAACTAATTAGAGGTAGAAACGCTTGATAAAGAATATTAATTGAACTCAAATATAACCCATATCCATTTTTATGGAAGTGCGGAAGTGATTTTTTTTTTCATAGTTATGGATGCAAAAAGTGAATGCATAACAATGTGGGGTCCCAGCAGGAGCATAATTACTGAAAGTCTTGCAAAAAAGAATTATTTTCAAATTGCGATAATTCTACCAATCCGACAGCATGAAAGTGCTGTCATTTATTTTCCATAAGTGTGAGATAAGAAAACTCATGGTTTTAATCTCCAAATTCCATGGTTTTAATCTCCAAGTAGAGTTCGTACCAGTGATTTAAAAACAATATCTGAGGTTTGTATTTTTACAGGGAAATTTATACTATGTTCTACCACAGAGCCAGAAACTCTCTTACACTGTGTTATTGTGGGTAAGTGGAATGTACATCACTCAAAAGAGAGAAGCGGCAATATATTTTATGGAGGTAAAATCATAATTTGACAGAATTCAGTCGTTTCAGTGGAATTTAACAAGGTTTAACAGTGGTTTACCAAGGTTCAGTAAGTTCGTTGACAAGGTTCATCTTATTAATTACTGCATGGAAGAAACATACAAAGGAAGATTGAGTTACTATTGACTTAGAATGATTCACACAGAGACCAGAGATGCAAAAGGGTAAGGAGGACCCTGCTGTTGGGTGACGAGGTTCAGACTGGACCTCCTTGCTTTCTAAAGTCCTTAGGGAGCTGATGTGCAGCTAGGTCCAGTCTCCATTTCAGACTTGGAGAATGGTTTATGTCTAATGGAATTATCTGTACAATATTTATTATAATTAATATTGAGTAGCTACATGGATTAGTAATGTTCATTAGTATTAATTCAGCATGCTATCAGTCTCTTATGGAGGATCTGTTGTGACTAAGGGATTTCTTCACCTTGGACAAGGAAGGATCTCTTGGTCTCAGGTAAGGAATTTCAAACCTTGAGATGTGTCCCTGCTGAAGGGGAGAGTCATCTGGCATGCAATCCAACTGCAGTTCAGATGGAGCTCAAATTGTGCCCATCCTGATGGTAGTATTTATAGAGTGAAGTAGCTGCCTATTAGTCAATACTACAGACAAGATAGATGTCTTTGTTTTAATTCTGGTATCTTGTTCTATACTTTCCTGCATTTTGGGGATTCAAAACAACCTTTCGAGGCACCTTAAGTCCTTTGTATGTGAGCCAGGAGCTTTCCAGCTTGCAGGTTCACCACAGGGCATGAGGCTTGTTGGTCTTTAGTCAGCCTGAACCAAAGTACAGCTGGGGTCAAGTGTATTTGTCACATGTGTGAGCAGATTTTAACCTTAGTCTGGCATCAGACAATGATTTTCGTCTTTCTTTTAAATAAATTTAACATATGATGTGCACAAGTGTAATTTGGTTTAAAGATCAGAGGCCAATTTATGTTTGAAATACTGGGGTAAATAGTTCTGTTTGCTTTGTGAGTTACACTGAACCCTTTTACAGTTGTCACAAGGATAAATCAAGCTAATGTAAAATAATCCTTTACTTATACTGAATAACACTTTTTACTATTTAACTTCACGGTAGTCAAGTCTTGGAGAGGAACTTTCTAAGTTATCCTTTAAAGGAGGGGAGCTAGTGAGAAAACTGAATTCTCTCTGGATTTAGGAATTCATCATTAGATGGTCTGTATTCATTTTTGTAGGAAAAGTAGTAATTTCTGGAGGAAAAGGTAGAAAGTGAATTAAAAAAAAAAACAACAAACCACCCAAAAACCAACCAACCAACCAACCAACCAAACAGAAAACCAAAACCACAAAACACAAAAAACCACCATCACACAGTTTGGGTCCCTAGTGATGACACTGAACTGTGAAGGCTTTCCACACATTGTGGGTAAGTAAACAAATAGATGACTGAAATTGTTGCAAAACCAGCGGCTTTTGCCTTAGAATTGGTCCAGAAAGACAAGAAAAGGTGTAAAAAGCACCTTATTTTGAAGTAGCATATTAATAAACTCTTGCCTGTTGATTACAGGGTAGAATCACTTTAAATCCAGTTTCACTTGAAGACACTGGCTGATTCTTAGAAAAGCAAACCACAAATGGTATTTTCTTGAATCACTCAATGATACCCAAACACAGATCAGAATTCCAATTTCTCTTTGTCAGTAACAGATAATATAGAGATAAAAGCTGTTGTAGAATGTGAATATTAATTTGTTAACTGTATTGAAAAAGGCCTTCTGACCGCTTAGCCCTGTGTTTTTGAAGCAGTATTCCGGGAAGTAGCTGATTGAATCCCATTAATTTAAATGAGAGTCAAATGACAGTCTGTATGGACCTCTTTGAAATTTTGAGATTTGGTTCCTTATGCTTATTTCTTTCAAACTTTGTTGAAGACTTTCATGTATTTAGTGGACTTTCAAAGGCAGACATATATAGTGCAGTTAAAATACTACAATTTAGTACTTGGACCGCCTAAGTTGTCATTTCCTGCAGAGTAAAAGAGTATAGTTAAAACATGTTGTTTTATTTGATGTTGCAAGATTTAAGGCTTCTACTCATTCACAGTGTAACTGGTGAAAACTTTATTGCCCGTTGTCAAAAAAAATCATTTTAATTTAATTTTTGAAACTTGAATCTAAATCTCAGATCATACTTCCTTTATAATTACACACACTTACTGGAACAGCATATGGTGAAAATACAGAGAACTTCGCAATATTAAAGAAAAGAAGATAAATGCTAGGCTTTTATGTTGATTGCATCTGTATGGGGGCTTTATAAGCTTACAATTTGAATCATTTATAGATACAGACTCGACATAGCTCTAACATAACTAGTACTGCAAGACTTGTTTTTTTTTTCCTTTCTGCTGACTAAATGACAGGCAAAGCAATTTTCAACAAATGTCTCCCAGGAGGCTGTCGTCATGGAAGCCTTGGAAAGTTGCATTTTAACCTTAGCACTGGTGGCTATCCAGAAATTAGTTTGTTCGTGCCAGACTGTTCTGCACAAGGCACTTGCTCTTTTACTATGTGAGAAGAGAATACACGTTAAAACTTAACATTCCCTCCATCTTCCTGTTTTTTTTATCAGCTCTTTTTCATTCTTGTTCTTCTATGCTTACAAAGATGTAGCAAAGATGAAACAGCAACATATCCCTTTTTTTTTTGGGGGGGGGGGGGGCGATCTCAGTTTCATTGTGGAAGGAGAAATTTGAAAACTCCCAAATGACTTCATTGTCTAATTGCCATTTGTTCCTTTCAGAACGTCAGAATTTGATCGTTACGAGAATAAATTCTTCTTCATTATATCTAAGCTGTTCTCTCTTTAGTAGTTTGGTTTCTTTTAAAACTCTTATATACACCCTAGTGCACAACTCGGGATGTAATGTTACTGCCTTCTGTAAAATCTTTTTTTAGTTGTTGTTTTATATATATCCATCAATCCTTTAGTGAAGGCTAAGAGCTTAAAAAAACCCCAAACAACAAAAACCAAAACCAAACCCCAGAAGATAAATGATCCCTTAAATTAAGCCTGAATCTAGATTTTATTCAGGATCAAGTTATGAATTATATGGTGTACAGGTCTGGTAGCTATAAAGTCTCATAGATTATCTATGTCCTATTTCCTGAGACTTGTACTCCTAAAATTCTGGCAGGCAAAGTAATTTGGAACTGAAGGTGTAGCTTTTAGCTAATCTCTACTATGAAGTGTAGTTAGAGATGGAAGATACATTTTGGATTAAATTCATGAAATCTCCTTGAATTAATCTTCCCATGTGATCTGCATTTCTTTCTCAGTAAACATTGTAATAACTTACAGGTAGAGATAAGCAGGAATTTGCACAACATTTTGTTATCCCATACATGTGAAGTCTATGGTGATAGACTTGTCAGTTCTCCACATTATTTGTCACAAAATGAAAATGCAGTTTTGAGTTATTCCACAACTCAAAAAAATTGTTTCCATACTCTTCACAAACAGCCTCTTGCTCTGTCCTGTGCAAGACAGTACATGGTACAAATAAAGGCTTCAGCGAAGACTATGCTGGTTACTGCCTTTATCGTTCCCATTGCAAGGAGTTTGTGTTCTTGCTGATCTTCTCACAGATGGTATTCAGAGGAAAGATCTTACCTACAAATAATGTTTTATGTTGGAAATTGATCCACTCCTTGAAATTGTTGACATACCATGTTGGCTCAGGAAGCTGATATTTTAAGGTACTACTGCTGTTTTTTTTTTCCTTAACCTCTCTCTTTCCATGAGAGGAACTTTCAGTCATTCATCCTGGTTAGACATTGCTTTACCACAGATAAGACATTGGCCTCAGACTCACCAGACTAGATTCTTTTCTGAATTTGGCTATTAACAAAGAATCTGCAAATTATAATTAGATCCATTTTAAGTATAGGTCAAAGTTGTTGCAGAAGAGCCAACCACTATTTGCTTAAGTATTTAAATATGGATAAGGAAGTCTAATTTGAAGCTTCCTGCTTCAAACTAGAAGTCTTGACCTCTGTGGTTTCTTTGGTTTTATTTCCCTTTCTTCTTTCCAGTGTTCAGAGATTCAGCTACACATAATTTACCCTCCGTAAAGTCAAATATTTTCAATTAGTCAGTTTACTTACTAAGGTTACTGATGCCCTTTTGACCAGTATTTTTTCTCGTTGGAGTAGTGCAAACATAAAATTGTCTCAAGAACAAGGGCCTTTTATAAGGATCAAAGCAGTGGCCTCTGTTGCCAGAATCTTGAATGATACAGGTTAAAAAGCAAAAACAACAAACAGCACACAAAACAAACAAACAAAACCACAACCCGTGAACAACCATGGTATTCCAGCGACTGAGACCGTATGCTAACAGTTCACAGAAAGACTCCTTCACATATCTGAAAGGTTGTAACAAAGTGATTAAGAACATAATTCACAAGCACCCAAATTCTCCAGAGATGACCACCAGAGAATTTCCCTTTCAGTTTGTTTCTTTTAACGTCAATGTGTTTGTTTCCTGTACATGGTTTCTACCACCTGAAGAGTATAATTCACCAAATATGGTTGGGGAAAAAGGCAAAGTTTTGCTAATAAGAATATCACATAGACTATTAACTTAAAACTTCCAGGAGACATTATTAGTTGCAGGGATAAGGGTCAGGTCTCTTAGTGGATATATCTTCTGTTGGCTTTCAGCCTAACAGCTTTAGGGGACATTAGCTTGGAACTGAGCAATATAAGCAGAAACAAGTCTGTTGCTGCTGCCTGGTGCGAGCTCGCAGATGCTTGTAATAAAAATTGTTAAAAATTGTTTCATTAGTTTGCAAAAACAGATTTCTTGGAATATGGTATCTTCTTTTGCCAGGAATATTTAATTTCTTTTATGTTCTATATGTGACAAACGCAAGTAGAAGCTAGCATACAATTAATTTTGATGATATATAGGCGTTAAAGTAAGCACTCAGCGTTTTTCCATGTGCATGCTGAAAACAGAAGATAATTGGGTAGAAAACAATATGACTTTTAATACAACTGTTCCTTTAAGTGGCACATTTTTCCAAAAGATAAAGAGATATAAACATTCTAGAATTACATAATATCATAGATATATAAGTAAAACTAATCAGATATGCCACGTGCCCTCATTTTGTAAGTGCAATAGCTCATTTAGCTGTTAGCAAAACCTTGCTTAGTGATGCATCAATAATTAGAAACTGTCACTATCTGTATATGAATAAAGCTTTTTCTCCCCCTTGTTATTTTGCTATTTGGAAAAAAAAAAAAAAATCACGTATCACATTTCATCTGTCCTGGAGTACAAACATAACTGGACACTTTAGGGTGTCTATATAAAATCGTTGAAATATCAGAAAGTGTAGAGTTTTTATACTTAGAATAAAAAACGTGTTCTTATGCAGTGGGCATATATGGAGGTTTGCTCTTGAGGTAACACATCTGCAAAGCACTCTAGTGTTTAATTAATATACTTAGTTTTCATGCAATTGAGGACATGTATTTTAGCACTGAAAAATATGTTGTTTTCTTGTTTGAAAGGAATATTTGTACTAAAACCTGCTTAGAAGGTCAATGGCAAGCCATTTACTGGTGATTTTTTAGCAGAGAGGCTTTTCTGAGCTCACAGCCGTTCATCCATCAGGGGGAATGGGCACAACGAAGGGCACGGTGAAGTTATGTCTGTCAGTAACCAAACTGCCAGAAATCATTAAACCACTGTAAGCATGGGCTGCAAACAAGATGGACAATCTTGCTAGAGGATAGTGTTTCAGTATCCTTTTCTCTGCACATCAAAAGAGTGTCTTTGCGAACCTACCCTGTTACAGATCACCTTTTATGAGGACACAATTCCTCTGTTCTCCAAAGCATGTGTTTTATGTGCAACAGCACTTTGTGCGGACTCTTCTTCACTGGTTCTGTTGCTGCCTTTCAACTGAGCAGCAAAAGAGGGACATTGTATCTACATGTACAGATTTGGGGTCAGGTACACTGCATGAAACTAGTTTTAATTCATATTTGGAAGACTATCCTGTTCCTTTTAAAATCTGTTACATGTGAAAAATAATCTCAATTAAACTGTTATTAAATTGGGGACATTTAAACCAAAGCTACAGTAAACTTTCCAGCAGCTCTGTTACAGTGACCTACAGGTTTTAGTGACCTGCCTGTGGGCTCCAGGTGGAGTAGGTATGAGAGTTTCCCTTTTTCTTTGAGGACATGTGTAAGTGGATAGTGCTGAATGTTGTTTCATCCATTTTTAATGCTTGGCTGGGCCATGATCATTCATTGGTGGGTTCCATACACATCTGTGTAAAAATGGGGGAAGGAGTAAGATTTAGCCTGAATGACATTATGTGGATGACTCTAAGCCATAATCTTCCTCTAAAAATGGTGGTGGTGCAATGACCTGCTTGCCCAAAATCTAGACATGTCAAAACTTGAGTGACAATTAGATAACTTGGGTAAATGGAGATAAAACCATTTCTCTGGGAGGCACATAGAGCCTTGTGAACCCTCCGAGCTGGGAGAAAGGACAATGCAGAGCTGATTTAGCATATCTACATCTATCCAGATTTGTAAACAATAACCCTTAAAAAGAGTTCATTGATACTATTTTTTTTCAGTCTACTCACTGTGGCTGTGTCTCTATGAACCAGTTTATTTATACCTATTTGAATCCCACATTTTGGTATTGCAGTGCACCAAAATGTACTGGGATAACTCCACAGTTTACTTGGAAGGTCTGAGCTAGTCCTCAGTGTAACCATTCTCTTGACTTAATGCTTGCGCATTCAGAGAGTATATTGCACTACTTCTCTGAAGGAAGAATCAGCTCCCTATTCACTGATGTGCCACTCAGGTCGCTCCTACAAATATAGAAAGTCCTCCTTGAGAGACAGACAGATAGTGCTATAGAAATACGGATCACCTAAGGTATGTATCAGCCAGTGTTTAGCTGTAAATATCTGGGGACTGCACAAATACTAGCTGGCACCAAACCAACACTTAAAGATTTGAGTTTAGTATGTAAACTAACTATTTCTAATTCTTTTTAAATGGAAATCTAAAATAATGAAATAATAGTGTAGGACTACTTGAGAAATTCCCAGTGCAGCTTACTCACCTGCTCCAAATTCCTACTGTCTTCAGGCTGGTGGGATTTCAAAACTTGATTCAAAGACCAGCTGCCTGAATTTGTAGGAAATGTACTAAAGGTGCATGATGTCATGGACTCACATGCACACATATATATGTGAGTAATTGGATGACTGTAAGAATATGGACATAGCGCCTTTGTCTCAGGTGGTTCCATGACACACAGTGCCAAGACATTCACTCCCACTCATGGGCTCTGGAGAGGAAATTTCCTTTTCCTCCTGCTGTATGTATTGTATTTTTAAGCAGCGCTATTTGCTATTCACAATCTGTAAATATTTATGGGCTGTTAGAAAATACACCTGCTACTTATTGCTCCATGTGAAACAAAAGCACAGAAAAGAAAATGCTATAAAACAAAGGAGATGCTGAAACATATTTTATCAATTACTGATAAGTATTACACTAAAAGTTAGAATGAATTTTTGCAGAGGCAAGATTAAAAACAGATAGCAGGTAAGTTAAACTATGCCATTGAAGAGCCTGGCTCCGAAGGCTTTACTTAGAAGAAGTCACAAAGTATGACTGCAATATTCCTAAAAATGGATGACAGTTGAGTGGATTAGAAAAAAAACCTCTTCTCAGCATGTTTTCAGGGATGATTATAGGTAATCTATGCAGACAAACCTGCTTGAGAAATCCGTTTTATTACAAGGCTAAAGGGATTTTTGATCAAGTTCATCTGAATTGGCCTATGACTGTGCACTGCTTTCTGTATTAATCTCAGTGATCTCTTTGTTTAGGTGGGCTGTGTCTACATTGTGTTCAGTGTGCAAACATTTGAATGAAGTTTGCATTTCAGTGTCGTGTAGCCTCAGTGGCTAGGAAAAATAGTCCAAACTGCAAAAGTACACGTGGAAATTTGGAGAAAAAACCTTTTCTGAATGCTAAATTTGTCCTGTCTAGGCTACATAATTCTCCATACCAAAACTAGCTATTTAAGGCATTCAGGAGAAAATGTGCTTCTTTTTATTAATGAAATGCCTACCTTAAGAATTCATAATGTTTACCAGAATGAAAATAGTTAGGTAAAATCAAGATACAATATTTTAAAAGGTATCTTCTCAGTTGGGAGTCTCATAAAAGAAACCTCTTTTCCTCCCCAGATGTTAACACGACCCATAGGTCAGAGACGGCTGTTTGCTGCCTCTGAAGTAAACACAGTCATTTCCTACACGGGGCTTCTGTAGAGGGAGCTGCTGGAGTGCCATTTTCTTGCAGTTGTTGGCATTTCTACTAGATGCAGATAGTCCTGCTTGTGTTTTGTGAATAGCAGGAGACAATACCGTGTGTATCTTGTATCTCTTCCAATGGGAACGTGAATGATTGCACTATTTCAAAATCTATTGTGCAGTAAAGGAGCAACAGTATGTTGTGATTATCACTTTCCATTGCCAGGAGCACCGTATAAACTGATTTGAAAACTTGCTTGAGTTGTTCTTGTCTCGGCTTGTAAGTGATTACAGCGGCATCTAATAGCTTTACAGTAGTGCAGTGCTTCTGAAATGGCAAACTCCAGTCCAGGTCCACACCACCGGCAAATTTTGCTTGGAACTGCCTCTGTTACAAGTTTAGGATATCTGTAATTTTCCCATGAGGAATCCTGTATTTCTTGCCCATGACATGGGGAGAAGCTCACGCACAATGCTCAGAGCTTTGATGTCACTTGATGTTTTTATTAATATTAGCAGGTCTGGTAATGTTGGAGCTGGCTCATTGCTTCCCGCTGAGCAGACTGTGGTAAGGTCTGATCAAACCTTGGTAAAAATTAGTGGATGCTGGTAAAATTAGCTTGTGGGCACTGAAAAATATTAATTGAGTAGTCTTCTAATAGTACATTGTAATTCAGCTTAAAGAGCTTAATCAGAATCTATTACATGCTGCTAAAGTTGCTCAATAATGGAGGGCTGATTCATAACCATCATAACCACTTCATTGCACTTTTAGTTTAGATCTGTTTTTCTTCTTGCTTTAGTGCTCAATAGAGTCTTCATAGCTAGAAAAACCTTTGAATTAAATGTTTATAATATTAAAATTTGGCATTTTACCTATGAAATAATGAAATAGTAAAAAACTTAGTTGAAGAACATTGCACTTTAAGTCTTATTACTTGCATTTGTGGTGTAAAGAGGCTTTCTGACCAGTGTACTGACATATTCAAATCTTTTCTATGATCATGGAAAATCCTGGAGTTGGAATTTTTGGGAGAAGTATATTTCATGTTTAAGAATGTTTTGCTTACTGTATGGCTCTAAAAACACTGGCTTCCAGTAGTGTCTGAGGTATCAGGAGTTTGAAAACACTGCTAAATTTGTAAAGTAGATTATAATAATACTCATTTAGCTTCTTTGCAGAAAATCTTTTGCCCCAAGTGAGGTGTGACAACAATCAGAAGTGTAGCTGGAGATCCCTCTGATGTCTCCTGGGGAGCTGCTGCTGAAGCTTAAGAAACTGCTGGGTTCAATTATTCTTATTGCTCCTTTGCTAGCTTTTACCTTTCCCCATAGTTGAGCTTCTGTAATAGGTCATGGGATGATTCTGATTCTTTTTCTGTTGACCTAATTTTGAATTACTATTGCAGGGTGATTTGATATGAAAGACACATAATACATTAAAATGTCTCTTCTGTAGGGGGAATGTCAAGTGCCTTGTGGGTGATAGACTGTTAAGTCACTCTAGCTGCTTCTGGAATTATTATATATCCATGCTCAAATAATTTATATGGGAAATGATGATTATGTGGTATCGAAGTTGGCCTATTCCTGTAGTCCTTGCTCAAGTTTCACATCTTCAATTATTGGCTCGGTAGCAATGTCCAAATGGGCAGTCAAAAGACATCATCTTCAAGGGGTCTCAAGTGATGACCATGACCCTTGTTCTTTAGGGGAGACAGAGCTGTCTGATTAGCAGACCTTAGTTCAAGGCTTTAGATATGCCACTGATTTACTGACTGATTTCTCTATCTCAGCTTATCCATCTGTTTTGTGGGAATAAAATAACTTAAGCTTTCCTCCAGATCAAATTGTGTGTGCAACTTTTTATAAAGGACTTTGAATATATGCAGTGCTATATAAGTAATGTACTGTACTACGGTATTACACTGTGCTGGAGTGGATTAATTTAATTAATATTTATTTAAATTGTGGCTTAAAAGTAACCTCTATTTGCATAATTGATTTAAATTTTGCTTTGTGTGTTACTGTCATGATTTTTCTAAAGAAAGATTTATTTTTAGTTGTTAGTCAACATTGATTTTCAATGAAATACACAGTGAATTAAGCTGATTATTTCTGTTTAAGAGGAGAGGCTTGTGGGGGTTTTGTGTGTTTGTTTGCTTGAGGATTTTTTGGAATCTTTGAAGATGTCAGCCTTGTGGAATGATTTGCTTGTACTAGCTTAAAAGAAATAACTCCAGGCAGGAGCAGCAGGACCACGCTGGACCGAACAACAAGTGCTTCAATTATGATGCTTGCTTTCTTTTTCAAAATAAAGGCAAGCATAATGTTCCACTGTTCAACTGCAGGTGAAAGGAAGCAGAGAATTTTAAGAGGAGAAACCTGAGTATGTGTGACAGAGAGTTGTGTTTTGGAAGAGAAGAAACACAGATATTTTGTATATTCAGCATCACGGTGTCATGTATGAGGTTTTCATAGAAGCAGAAAAACAATAAGTGGTAAGACAGTTTGTAGGAAACAGAAAGGAGCAGAAAAGGAGGGAGAAATGGTAGAAAAAATAAAGAGTGGGGATGTATAAGACTTTGGAAATAAGAGTCAGGACCTTGAGCTTAGTACAGAAAGTAATGGGTAACTTCATGTAACTTTTTTTAATGGGTGACCATAGTGATACAGTCAATGCGGGCAAGGAGGGCAATTATTTTAGCAGCTAAATTTTACATGGGAAAAAGACCTTAAATAGGAATTTACTGTGACTGATGCAAGTGATGTAAAGTCTCGGACAAAGATTTTAGTGGAAGGGGTGGAAAGGACAGCGTGGGTATTGGAGATACAGAAAAGTACTGGTAGGATTTGATGATGGCTTGAGCTGTGATCAAGTGATGGAGAAAAGAGTTGAATGGGCCATGAAATTTGAGATCTAGAGAATTGAGAAAGAGAGTGGTATTGTCAACGGTAATGGCAAGGAGGTGAAAATTGGAAGAAAAGATAAGAAGTTCAATTTTCAGGAGGCTGACTTTGACATCAGAATTGTGTATTTGAGAAGCAGGTAAAGAAGTGAGATAGCCTGCAACACAAGGGAAATGAAAGATGCAAGTGAAGATTGGTGATTCATCAGTGTCGGAATGATGTGGAAGCTGAGGGCAGGTGAACTTGCTGAGAAAGGAGCAGAGCAGAGGACTGGGTGAAATTTTGCACTGGAGATCAATGAAAGCAAAAAGAAAAAGAAAGTGCTGACCTGTCAAATCCCACAGTGGACAACCATGGTAGGAAAGAAGCGTGAACACTGAGCATTATATAGCTGCACAACAAATCAAATACACAAATGAAAACTTTATCAAATATGGAGTTTGGAAGGAGATTGTAAATGGCATATTTAGAATAATTATGAAGCCTGAAGACAAAAAGCCCCAGAAGTGCATATGCAAGATGAGAAGTATTTTATAAGTAGAAGACCTGCCCCATTACGTATGTAACTAAAATGCTGGTTTCTGATATTTAGGAGAAGGAATCTATATTAATTAGTGGAAACCCAAATGGGATGTCCTGACATTCCATTCTTGTTGCTTAGAAGTGTCCTTAGATTTTGATATAGTTATTCTATGCAATGCAGAGGGTTCATTCCTCAGGTCTTCATTCAAATTATTATCATTGAGTGAGCAGAAAAAGATGTCAGATGTTGCTATCAACAAGTAGATTTAGAACTTCTGAATTTTCTTTCTATGATTCAATCCCTTTATTTTCAAATACAACTGTAAGATAGTATCAAATCTTGTATTCTACACTAGAATAAATCAGGACTCTCACTTAGCAATGTTATGATGATATAAGAATTGAACGCTAAGGTTTCCAAATGTGAGTAGAGACTTTTTATGTTTCAAGTTCAGGATATCTTTTAAAATATATTTTAAAAGGTCCTTCACTTCTATAATGGATACTGAGAAAATCATGCTTCTTCATCAGTGTCTATTAGGCACTTTTTGCTCTGCGTAACACAGCCCACATCGCTATGTTTTAAAAACTCTTGCTGTGCTTTCAAAATATAAAAGCCTTTCTTTTTCTGATAGTTTACCGTATTAGAGGGAGCAGCGCAGATACACTGCAGTGCTGGGCTGAGATCAGGTGCTGCTCTGGGTGTTGTGAATGAAACTTGAGATTCTTTTGCTTTGCTGTGCAAACACAATGTTGGTGCATATGCTTGTGTGTCCTGGGTGCTGAGTTCCTCCATCAGTTCCTTTTCTCTGGCAGCACAGACAAGAATTCCTGGGGTTTGTAATAAATTGCAAACAGTCTCCAGCTCCTTACATGCATAAGAATAATGTCATTACAGGCCTCTGAGAGAAATGTACGTGTAATTTATGGAGCAAGTATATCTTAAAGAGCATTTAGATGATCAGTTCCCGTAAGTCTCAGATACCTTATGGCAGAACTTTTGAACAAATCTAATAAATCCATAATTCCTTCTGAGATTCTAAATATTATTTTTAGTTTAAACATTGGGAAATAAATCATTATTTAAAGCTTATTAAAATGTTATATGAATATTTTTCAAATATAATTTATATTATCACTGGTGCATAACCTTTCAAATGAATAATTCACAGCAGCCAGTAGTCACTTTTGATAATCTATAGTGGTATATTATGTTGGTTCTGCTAAGAGATTAACACTTATGGCCTAAGGAATAAAACCGGAGAATCTAATCCATTTGTTTGCCTATTCACAGTGACAGATATGTTCTTAAATTAAAACCTATTAGTTTGAATTCTGAATCTTAAAATTGAATCTGTTTTAGCTCATTTTAGACTCTTATAAAACAGGATTATGATATATAACATATTGCAGGCGAAGAAGTATGAAGACTATTGATTTTCAGCACAGTTTTCCTATCACAGACCATGAAGAATGTTCCTAACAAAAATTTATAGGATATTAAGCAGAGAAGTGGTTTCAAAAGGCTACTGGAAGATGCAGGAAATAGGATAGACCCTGTCTGTTAATAACTGTATTATTTCAACTGCACTTAAAATGGTTTTCCCATCACACATTATGATCATCTAATATAAAAACAACCAAAAATGTAAATGCTATTTTAGTAGTATTAGTTGGACCCGATCCACATCAGGTAATAGAAGTATGCATTTAACTATAAATAGTGATGTAGTGCCGAATTTAAGGAATATGCAGATGCTTCTGTGTGAGGGGACAGTGAGGTACTTAGGTCACTGAACCAAAAGGTCATTGAGGAAGCACAGTTCAGCAATTAGGAGGAGGCTTAGGGAAAGCTTTTCTTTCTGTTTAGATGTTAAGGAAGCTGCCTCATGTGAATTAAACCCCTTGTTTATAAACTCCTTCCTCCTCACCTCATGTTGTGGGCAATGAAAGCAACCCAGACATGCAAATATTGATTTGCTTGACAAAGTATCAAGGTGGATGGAGAGTCTTGCAGAAGGGACATGTTCAGAAGACACGGATGTTGATTAAGGTACATAAACTAATCATTAAACTGACAGCTTATTGATCTAAAAAGAGCTCAACAAACCAAAACAAAAACCTACAACCCAAACACTTATTTTCTTGAATTATGCACTTTTGAAGAGACAAAACTCTATAGTTTTCACTAGGAGGTAGCCTGTCTAATCTGTATTGTAATTAGCCCTCAAAGCAATTGCTTCAAACACTTCTGGTTCCAACAGTTAAGACAAGTGGCAAATTAGAGAAAAATGCCAGATGATGTAGTTAGTGGAGCTGCATCTACCAAAATTGGGTGTGAATTTGGTCGTAAGTGAACTTGATCAGACATTTGGGGAGGGGGAACCTTTTAGGACATGCTCCCAGCATACAAGTAACTTTTAAGCGTAAGGGGAAAAAAAATGCAACTCTTTTTAGGCAATAGTGACTATTAAACCCACAGACCAACAAATTATATGAAATGTGGTTTTGGGTTAACTTGTGGTGAAAAAAGTTGCCCCTTTTTGGCACCTTATTGTGGAAACTATGGTACCTGACAGAAGATATATTAGCTATCCAAACCTTTAATTTGAAAAAGGTGTGCTGCTTATATTCTGCAGCATAGAATTTGCATGTCAGTTTAGTTTTGGACAGAGTAGGTGGCCAAGTCACAGAAGAACCAGTTAGCTGCATCAGTATTGGAATTGATACACTGTGTGGTTCAGCAAAAGATCTTGTTATTAATTTATCTCTTCCTTTGTTAGAAATGCTTTGAACAACCTCACAAACAGCCTGCTACAACAGGCTCCCACTTTTACTCAGTGAACAGGGAACAATCCCTGAAAGTTCCTTTGTATAGTATGTAGTGCAGCTATTACGTGACCCTGGGTAAAACGCCAGGATTGTACTTAAGGATTAGAGCCTGCTAATATTAATAAATCATTCAAAATGTAGGGGTTTGTTGTTGTTTTTTCATTTCAAGTAAATGCTGTGATTTAATTACAATAAAATATTTCATAAATTAATACATTTTCTTCTGTAAGTTATTACTTTAATAAGCAATTAAAAGGTCATTAAACAAGTTGAATGTGTTTTCTGAACCAGAATTGGCATTAAATGTATACTTGAAAACTGCTTGCAGAAGAGATGAAGCAGATACTGTTGCAAGTTTTTCATAAAGAACAAAAGCTGAAGTTTTTGTAAACTGGATCAGAAGGATAATTGGAATTACCGTTGGATCTTGTCATTGTCCTGCCCCTGCAAATCCCCCTTCCCCAACCTGATACGATTTTGGAGCTGGTTGTATTGTAAAAGAGGAGGATTTCTCTTTAAAACAAACCAAAACTGTATTATTTGTGAATCTGGTCTAATGTGCCTAAATCAGAAGTAAATGTATAATTAACCTTTTTTTCATGTTAAATTAACATTAATTTTCTTAGGATTAGTGGGAAATATTATAATATAGGGCAGGTTTAGCATTCACAGTAACTGTCACTTGGGACCTTTAACACTCTTACAGGATTAGTGCAGCCAGTGATTTATCCTGTTACCATGCACACAGAAATAGTGTGCAGCTTCTGACCATCAAAGAGGTTTTCCTAATTATCAGCTTTTACAAGTGAGCATAGAAAGATTAGAATATAAATATGAGGAAGATGGCTTCAGAGTTCTTGAGGGAACAAGATAAAATGCACTCTTTCCCCAGTGAGTAGTTTGATTTTGAATGAAATTTTGCGGTATTGTTTGAGAATCCATCATTAGGAAGATAATTAATGAAAAGGCCTGTTGTTAGGCCTAAGTGAGTATGGTGTCTGTATGTCTATCTCTTTTTTCTTTTACAAGGGCATTTCTTCCTTGTCTTATTATTCTGAGCATTCTTTATGCAAGGAAGAAGATGAATAATTTTTGAAGAGTGAGAAAGACCAGTCGAACTTGAAAAGCACTGGTTGAACGTACACAGCTTTGATGATACTGAGAAACAGGCCAGCTCTGTTTAGGTACTGAAGTACAGATTCAGTGCTTAATTTTTGGAATCCAAGAGCCCAGAAACAGAATTCTTTTGCTTAAACACTTGAACCAAAATAGGAAATGAGAAAACAGATGCTTTAGAAGCATCATTCTGCTAAGTGCTATCAGCTGCCAGAAACTCCTCCCCCAGCTGTGCTGTGATCTGTGTTTCTCTGAAGCCTGGCACAGAAAATTGTGGGTCAGAAGTTAACGATGGACATAGTTTGGCCGATCTGATGCTGCTCCCGCAGAACATCAATGCAGACAGCAACTGTGGCTCAGCAGAGGGAATGGGCTGAAATCTTGTCTACTGTGTCACTTGATTGTCAATCCGAGTCCGTAGATGAGATGGAAATTTTTCAAACAACTGCACCTTTTTTTCTTACCTTTATTCTTTACTGGAGATGCAACAACTTATTGTCCATAATATACCAACCCTGACCTGCTCAGCTGGGGCTCCTTTGTGCCTCTTTACCTAAATATCAGCCCATAGAGGAGGAAATGTGGAACTGCACCACCCGAGCAATACCTCAGGAAGACAAAACATGCTGACAGCCAATATGCTGTTAATATATCAAATATACCCTTTTACAAGCTGGTGAGCTCTGCTTCGTAACTCAGAAAGGAAAAATGAGTGGGGATCATGGCTGCTTCTTAGATATGAAACTGTAGATTGTTTGGGCTGTTAATCCATGTCAGCCACCAGTCATCTGCATTCTCCTGGACACATTCCCTTTGGCATGCAGAGTTCTTGTCCGTGTAGATTTCAAGAATTTAACAGATTAGTCTGGGTTTTGTGGATGTCCTAGAAGTTTAGATGCTACTGTGTATGCTGCCATATGTCTATAAATCTCAGACATCTGGCCGCCCAGCTGGAACTGGTGTGCACTAAGATCTTGTAGAACCACGCACAGCAAACACTGGGAGGAGCTGGATTCCCTCCCTCCACATGTGCTGCACAGTTGCCTTGTGCACAGAAATGTCCCGAGCTGCTGGACTGGTTCATTACACATGGCCAGGAGCACCTGCACTCTTGTTTTTCTTCATGCTTGTTTCGTTCTCTAAACCCTGCTCTTTTGTGCAGGACAGCCTGGATAAATTCAAATGGATAAGGTGAAAATGTTTATTCATATGTAATATATATATGTGGGCTCAGGCCTTTGTACATGTAGGGGCTGGATTCTGATTTTTACAAACGGACTGTGAATTCAGAGCACCTTTTGGATCTCCGTGCAGTTTTTCTAGATTTACATCTTAGCAGCAGCCATCAACCTAGGAACTGCTCAGTGGGTCTTTTTTTTCTATCCTGAACATTCATGTTTACCAGGAAAACCAAGAAGGCTGAACCTGTATGATGTGTGTTGAAAACAAGCCTTTTTGTGCTTACTGTGTATTGTAGAAATTGTTCAGGAACAATTTATCTGTAGATTATCACTGCAGTGCTTTCAAGGACAGTTTCGTCTTGGGTTATCGGCTGTTGAAAGTGCCAGTTGCACAAAGGCAAATTTAACTTGTGCACTCAGTTTGCTTTATAGTTGGATTTTGCACTGATGAACAGATACAATTTGCTTATTGTTTGAAACAGTTCCTTTTATGTAAATTTTTCATCTTCTCTTAGACTACCATTACATGCCAAACGAGAACTTGATCACAGGGCAAGATATCAAGATGTGAACTCGAAATTGAGTGTAGGGCAGCTGGGTTCCATTGTCTTTTAAATTACAAATTACATGGAAACCCAAAAGTGTTCAGCATGTATGTTCTGCTAGAAAAAGGCTGTAAAACCGCATCTTTCTAGACAGATCCTCTCTGAATTCTGCACAAGGTAAAACCTACATGTAACTATGAATCCTGACAATAGGAAGCTGTTTCATATGCATAGAAAGTGTTTATAATTAATAATCTGTTTGATGGATTATTAGTGCCAGACTGGATTGGCATCTGCACTCTGGACATGATGTACCTGATTGTACTAGCAAGTTATAACAACATGTATCAACTACTCTAATTATCATATTGCCACTGTTTTCTACAGATGTAAAGATACATAATTCAAGCTGACAAGCCCAAAGATTTTATTGGAATGACCTATGATACCCTAACTTCTCATTAATATACAGCCAAATGCACAATATCAATTAAGTATAAAATACAACCTCAGGGCTTCTTAACAGTAGCAGTTAAAATTAATAATGCAACAGGAGTTCTTACTATTTTATTTTCCGACCATGTTGAAGTGGAGAACTTTGCAGCATAAAAGCTTTCTTAAAATGTGTATTTTTAAATAGTTCTTTTTTGTGTTTTTGATTTTTACATTAGTATGGAGTAGGAGTAAATAGCATTTAAAATGAAGCCATTGTTTATTCACAAATCAAATAAGCTACCGACAGCTGCCCCAGTGGCTTCCTCATTCACTTAAATTAATGCCTAAGGCCTTGGGGTGAATAGTCTTCTGGGGAGAATGTGGGCATTTATTTTCGATTTCCATTCAATGTTGGGTCTTTTAATGCCAAATCCTATTTAATGTGCACACGTTATGTTGAACTGCGTGCAAATTTATTCTATGGACCACTTGACAGAATTCATACTATTAAAGTCACATACAATTTGTACTCAAAAAATAAGGTCTTTACGTCTCTTTTGAACAAGCAGTGTACAATTCTGTCTTTATTGTGGTTTAAGATCGACATGGCACTGAGAATAAGTCCTACACAATAGTAGGTACTTTTTAACTCAGCTTGAGGTTTGATGTTTTGGATTTCTTCCAAGCCCTGTCCATTTAATCAGGATTTTCCTGTGCCCTCAAGTGTTGAGACAGTGCTGTGATGGATGATGCAGTTCAAGAACTTGAGGGGAAAGGCAGTTTTGCTAGCTTAAAGTAGCCTCCTTTTTTTCCCCTCCCCCCTTCCCTCCCTTTGGTTTGAAACTGCTTAAATCTGTTTGGACGCTCACATTATGTCAGGTTTGCAAAATTAATTAGGCCCTGTGTCCACATGAGGACTTACACACCATGACAAAAAGGAGATGAGAGGATATAAGAGTGATAATGGTTCTCTAACCTATACATCAGCCTTCTCCTGAGGAAGTGGAGCACAGTTCCAGTTCTGCTCCAAGGGTTGCTTATGCATTTAACAGAAATAATTGAATCGCATGACTGTCACTATCCCGTTTTCTATCCTGGCCCCGTGTTAAAATGACCGCATTTTTTGCAGCATCCAGTTTATTAAGCAAGTTCAAATAAACTCCAGTAGGCTTTAAGCTTCTTAGGTCTGAGAGAGAGAACATTTCCTCTGTGGATCTTGAGGGACTTTGTTATCAGCTAAATGGAAAACTGCTCTGCCCAGTAGCAGTGCGGTTATGGACAACTGCCTAATAGTTTAGAAACATCAGAGTGGCAATACGGCCACGACCAAAAGTCCCAGGTCTAACCTCAGATATATGGAAACTTCAGGGCTGTAAATAAAGTGCTTATGGACTTTTTGTATCTCTCTTTTGTAGCAGCTCAGCAAGGGCCTGGAAATTCATAATTTTGGATTAAGTGCTTAGTTTCCAGCTAAGATCCAGCACAGATATGTTTGAAACATTACTGAAAGCTGGTTCTAGATGGCTGCTAGCAGAGAATTACATTTAAAGGTGATAAAGAAACCAAGGGCCAGAAGTCTGACCTTTAGACAGCCTCTCAGAGGGAATGTAATTTTTGTTCTTTGCACTTGCAACTTTCACCAGCTTTTGCTTCAGAGCTTAGTCTAAAGCCTAGATTTGACACAAACTTTGAACTGGTAAATCTCAGATAGATTACACCTTTTTTGCTGCTCTTTTGCTTCTTTCTCCTATCTTCAATCTATGCAAATGCTCGAATTGCATAACCATGTCTGAAGTGGAAGGTGAAGTCTCCTTTTTAGGTTATTTCTCTGCCTTCCAATTTCTACCTTTTATCTGGTCCTTTTGGCATAGCTAGAGGTCGTATCTGCTCTACTGTTTAATGCTCAGTCCTGCTTTATTTTCTGGATTTAAAAAGGAGGAGTCCCAACCACTGTAATACTCCCCTGGCTCAGATTCTGTGTGCTTTTTTCCTTAAAAAAGTGAAGTTGGTGCTCACCTGTGCTTCAGTTCTCAGATTTCCCAGTTTACAGCAGCATCAAAATTACGTGACTTTTGAAACATTTGCAGAAGGCCTGCATAGTTCTTAACAGCATCCATGTTATGACAGGAGTGTTGTCAATTTTAGGGGTTTTTGCCACATTAGAAAGCTGTAAGTAGCAGCTGAGAGGTGGAGGTTGTGTTGTTTCCTCAGTTAGTTTTTGGTTTGGGGTTTTGATTTGTGTCAAACGCTTCCACCCCAGCAGCTTCAACAGGACAATTCCGCAGTTGCTTTATGTGCACTTCACTTTTGGAAGGTGAGCTTTGTAACCATAAGGGCTGGGAAACAGTGGACAAATTTGTCAAGCCTGCATACGTGTAGGTATGCATTTGAGCTCCTCTCGAGGTACTCAGATCAAAGAAATTTTAGGAGTTGCCACATTTCCCCAGATGCTCAGGATGAGCTCAGTTTCTTGACTATCTCTAGAAAAACCATTGCTTTTGTTGAGAAGTATGACACGAGATAACCTGGTATACCATTTTGCTCTTATGTACTTTTTATTTTCGTAAAAGCTTATATTCTGAAAGAATTATTGGTTGCAATTCCTCTCTTCCCAAAGAGAATTTCTAGCTCAGCCTGTAGTTGGAGATTTGTATGTACTTGCTAGAATATCAGTTATCCTTGTTTGCTTTTTTAATATTGTAACTGTGTCCAGGAAAACAGTAAAAGTGGGCAATATACAGTAAAAATCTGTACCTGTAAGAAAAGGGAGGAAAAAATAGTATGTTTTTAATGCATGTTTTGTAAATCATATTTGCATATCAGCATGCTACATGTAAAAAATCAGTTTGTAGTCTTTTAAGATATTTTTTCTTTTAAGCAGTTTTTCCATATATTATATGAATACTTATCTAAACATTTTATTGAGTGATCTGTTACCTGTTCATTGTCTTCTGTTTCTGTGTTTAGTTCGGTATACATTTACACATGCCATTTTCTACTTTAATCGCCTCTCCTCTGTTACTCCATTGCAAAAAACTCCATTCTTCAAAGCTTACCTGATTTGTACTTGAATTTAAGGCACCCTTTCTGTTCTCGAAAGTTACTCTGTCAGAAGTACAGAGTTTTGGAACAGAAATGTAAGAATAGTTATATTTATACAGTCCTAAAATGACATTCAGCCCTCCGGAGGCCACCGCAAGGCTGATGTGGCCCCCGGTGAAAATGAGTTTGACACCCCTGCTCTAACGGAATCAATGATATAGTGACGTTGTGCCCTTTGCTGGTGGTGTCTGCCACTGGGGGCACGTCTTCGGTGTTTGGTAGCTGAGCTGTGAGCTGCTGCCTGTGCAGTGGCCCTTATGTCATTGTCCTGAAGGAAACCACAGCCTTCTGGTGGTTAAAGTTGATCTTTCTCTGCTTCCCTGGAGGACAGAGCTGTTTCCTTCAGGTGTGCCAGCTAGAAATATTTCCCACCTTAGATGGAAAACAGTAGAAGTATTAAACAGTCTTTTATGGAAAGTGAGAAAAAAATACAAATTGATGACACACCAATGTTTTTACCCATAAAATCTATGGAATTATTCTTGACTTTAGTGAGGATTGGATCAACTCCAGGGCCTCAGTTGAAGTGCCTATACACCTAGTTACTGTTTCAGCCCCTACATTTTCATCCTCTTTGAATCTGGAAAAAGAAAATTATTTATAACTATAAATCTCAAATAAGAAGAATCTTTCCTTACGTTGAAAAGATGTTTTCAGGATATGAAATGACCGGCTTCCATTGGAGCTGGTTTCAGTGTCAGATCTGTAGTATGTCTGGCTGGTACCATCATTTTGTGGCACTCGCTCCAGTCCTGAGTATGCCTAATTAAGGATAGACCAGATGATCTTTCGAGGTCGCTTCCAACTGTTCTTTTATCCCAGATAAATTCCAAAAGGAATTTACACAAACTTTTCTCTTCCTTGGGAGTACATTACTTGTTTTCTGGGCTAGAGAGGGAGAGAATCTCTCTCTATTTGGCCCTTAGCCTTCTGTTCCCCAACCAGATGGCCTCTGCACCATGTGGGGATTCACTACCTCTCACCTGCTTCTTTGCTTGGGGGCTTCTCATGAGACAGGTTTTGTATCAGTTCACCATAGTATGCTGAAATTTAAAGTATCTGAATGGACTAGACTACAAAAAGAATAAGAAATTTACATTAGCTCATATCCTAATTGCCCTCTCATTTATGTGCACAAATGATAAATTCTGTCGTTTCTATTGCCTGGGATATTGATTTTCTTTTTAAATTCCTCTTTCAGGATACATATCTATTTTCCCTTCATTTCTCTTTTATTCACCTGTTTAAACACAACACCAAGAACCCCTAGGCTTGATACATGGAAAACAAATCCTTTGTGAATTTTTAATTAACCTGTC
The DNA here is from genome assembly GCF_964273445.1 of Streptopelia decaocto. Classification (NCBI taxonomy): domain Eukaryota; kingdom Metazoa; phylum Chordata; class Aves; order Columbiformes; family Columbidae; genus Streptopelia; species Streptopelia decaocto. The sequence continues at coordinate 64,866,177 of NC_138659.1, read as the reverse complement.
TATATGATTTGAACTGAATAAACAAAATTTTCCACGTGTATTTCCATTAACTGGCCTTTTGTATTCTCATAGATTTAAGCAAAACCTTTCTGGGAGAAGACTCAATTAGCATTTCGATCTCTGTTTTGCTTGAACAGTTCAGCCATGTACTTCTAGAATGAAGTGCCACACACTGGCACTTTTGAGTTTAAGTGGTCAGGCTGCAAGGAGAAAACATGCTCCATAGGTAATGTCTGTACCACCACACGTACAGATGTTACACCTGTCCAATTTGAATTTAGTTTACATATTAGGTTGGATTTTAATTGTGTTTATCTGCAGACAAAAGACTTCATTCTAGAAGTACCACAAGAAATGTGTTTGTGGGTCCTTGGGTACACGGGAGAAAATTCAGAGTAGGATACCACACCAGAGGAAGATGGGAGCATATGTTGAACTTCCATTATGCAGGAATAGTCCCTTCCAATCTGTATACCTTTTTCTGTTTGTCCCCTTTCTGAGGACATTGAAATAAAAGAGAGAAGTCTATAAGCAGATGAAAGCCCATAGGTGTTCTTCTTGGAAACACCTTTGTGTCAGGTAATAATTGGCTTGTACAATTCTATGCAATAATGGATTGAAATGAAAACACGAATTTCTGTGAATACAGACTATGTATGGTGGTGTTTCAAACAGTCCTCTCCAATACACAGTTATATTCTTGCAACAGAGTGTAACACCTCATTTACTCAAGCATAAATGTTATTTTATAATGGCAATAGGTGTAATTCATTCCAGTGTTCCTGTGTACAGATGTAAACAGATCTATTAATTTTGGTTTTTAATTCATCTTATGTTTTCTCTGCTGTATTATAATTTAAAAGCAATAATTGAGTAAAGATGTTGCTCTGTATTATTTTAACAGGCTGAGGGAAATAGCCTTAATTCCCAAGTTCCGTATTCAAACAACATAGTGATAAATATGGTGGCAATATAATGAACACCAGTTGTTTTTTCTACTAAACATGATTCCAGCAGCGTTCCTGGACTGCAGTTAGCCTTTGGGTCTACAAATAAACATCCCACATCTACTTCAGATGTAGGCAAAATGCAGTTGACTAATTCTGCAGGCAGTTTATAAACATATTTTGATAGGTGTGTCCTTCTAAATCTTATATCAAATCAAATGTGTGTCACACAGCATGACCTAACATAGCTCCAAGCAAACTAGCACATGCAGAATTCACATATGCATTCGCAGGAGAAATTGTGTCTTTGTTTGTACCTTGTCTGCCATTCTCTATCTTTTCATCTTTACCATAATGCTGAAGATGTTTACACTAGCAGTCCAAAACACTTCACCAATGCTGTTGGTAATCAAAGAGCTTTTGACCTTTCCAAAACTACTGTGGTTCACTTGTTTGTTTGTTTTAGGCGCTTTTAAATTCAACGTGAAGTGCACGTATTTACAGATGAATGGAGTTTGAATCTTGAGGCCCTTAACTAATTCAGAGTTCCCACTAACCTTGAATGCCTTTAGAAGATGTTTTTTGGAGTAAAGATTTTCTTAAGTAAACTGGGACCAGCTTTTTGCTAGACCTCTGAAAAGAAAGGCTTCCTTTTATATATGAAGTGTTTTTCAAATGCCACATCACTAAAATTCCTACTGCTGTCCTTTGCTGCTTTTTCAAGCCTCTTGCTTAGCTGGAATGTAGTTACCATGATGAGAATCTATAAAAGCAGTACTTAGACATGGCTTTTTTTGGCCCAGGAGACGCTGTTGTTGTACTAATCACTCTAGAACTGTGTCTGAGACTTTCAAACTCTTTGGCTGGTATCAAGCTGCTTTGCTTCTGTGAGCATCCCTTTTGGCGGGGAGTACATCCACGTGAGCATCCCTGTGGGGTTACTGGGTCTGGTGGCTCTCAGTATCCAACACGCAGCTGTAAAACCTGCAGCCACTCTGCTGTGTAAACAGCATTACATAGTCGTTTCTGAACACTTCAGTTTATAACCTTTCTTTGAAAACCAACTCCCTTAATGATATTTAAACATGGATTGCAGATGTGTCAGTTAAATATAACCACCCCTTGGGAAATTAACAGTGGTTTTTTTCTTTATTCATTACTAAGTGCCCTCTGCCATTTTTCACGCTCTCCCTCCCATTGTCTCTTGGTCTCTCTGTACACTCCACACTGCAGCACAGACTGCTGTGTTTTGGTACTTACATTCTCATGAGTTCACAGAAGAACAGCATTATCAGCTTACTTACTGTAGCAGCTGAACAATGTAAAGTCTCACTGCACCTAATCCTAGTTACCAAATGTTACTATACAGCAGTATGTTGAGTTTCATGTTCCACTGTAGTGTTTGTGTATGTGAGTGTTTCCACAATAAGAACTTGACCTGTTAAATGTCCTTTTGGTAAAAATGTGCAAAGTTTCTTTTCTTCTTCTTTTCATTCCAAGTCAATGAGACCTCAACTGAACAGTCTTAAAAATAAGTGGCAGCTGTGTAACCGTGAGTTTTGATCGTGGCTGGAAATATGTTATGTCCTATTTTCAAAGTGGTTTGCCTTAGTTTTCAGAGCAGGTTTGTTTGAAAGACTGTGCTGGAAGGTAACACATCGTGCCAAACGAGAATATTGACTAGCATGCTAAGGGAGTTTTTAAATAATATTACCATAGAAGAATACTAGTGACAAATAGGATTCCGATTAACTTCTTAGGGTTTGTTGTAGGATCCAGAGGTACTGAAATGGCTTTCCCAGTTGCTAATGAACTTTGAGTATCTTTATACTATTAAGACCATATTTCACTCATCAGGCGCTCAGTTCTGTATGTCTCTAGTTGACTGGGGCACGGACTGTTCCCTCAGTGCTGGAGCTGCTATATAAAAACCTACAGAGTAGACCTGATGCCATCAGACCTTTTGGCAGCGTGTTGCCATCTGCAGATGCTGCATTTCGGCTTCACAAAACTTTGCCTATAGATATCCTTCCCCTGACTTCTTCTTCCCTTGAGTTCTCTCACTACAATGCATGGAAGGAGCTCATCTTTTTGGAGGTCTGTTCTGTTCAAATAGATTTCACCTGTTTTTTCAGAAGCCCTCTTAGATTACAGGCCATTGAGATTGCTTCTGGGCAATGCAGTGCAAAGCTGAATCTCATCGATCTCTGTTTCCTTCAGTGTCTTTTCATCGTTTTCAATCTATACTTCACGGAACCACATTTTAATAATGAAAAACATCACTTTGTTTATCAAATTAATGTAGACAGTGACCTGGCCCTCTTAACATTTGTGATATACTTAGGGCTCATCTTAGACAAATTCATGTTGCCTGCTTAGTAAATTAAGATTCTATAAAAGAAGAATTAATCATTCATAGTTGTTACTCACATATGCCTTTGTGCTTTCAAAAAGAACATGTTAAAATAGTTCCTAATTTAAAAAAGTATCCATAAGAATATCATAAATCTATGTATGGCTAAATGCCTAGTGGTCCATACTACTTTGAAATATTTTAAATATATGGTGGCTAAAAGACAATATATGTATTCTCTAAACTGTACATTGGTCATTGATCTTTAACCCATTTTGAATTATAACTCTTACTGCAAAGTAGACTTAAAGAGTCTTTGTCCTGCTGTATAATGTGTATTGGTTTACGGTTTATGAATCATTATTTTACCACTGGCTAGTGAAGCGTTTGTCCTTTTCAAGTTTGTTTCCTGAAAAACTGTTATGGCCATTTTAAGAAGAAAAGACTTAGCTGAGGTAAGAGCTCGTTTCAAGTGTCCACGTTTGAACAAAATTAATCTTGTTTTCCTCTGTAAATGTTATTGGGAAGACTTTCAGACTTGGAACGTGGCTTTGACTGATGAATCACTAAGTGGATGAAAATATAAGTTTCAAATTTACTTGGGACATCATTCAAGACTTTTTTTGGATTTCTTCTCTAAAATGCATGAAAAATATTTTTTTAACCATGCATAAAGTTACCTTAAAAGCTTCATTACAATTTAGATTTTTGGGACCCACAAAAGAATCATCCTTTTAATACTACTTGGAAAAATGCCTAGGTCTGTTTACTTGGAATGTTAACTAAGACCTTAGGATATATCAAAATTCAAAATTTTGTATGGAAAGATGCTGTTATGATTAAGAAATTACTGGAGGACCTAAGAATTCTGGTCAAGTTATCTCTTAAATCCCTTGTGAACACACAGATTTCACGTGTGGTCTGAACAAGTCAAATACTATTTCTGTGCCTAGATTCCATAGCTATAAATTGTAAGTATAATGCTGCCCCTCTGAGCTATTAGGGGGATAAGTGATTAATTTATTAATATTTTGTGGTAGTAGGAAGAAATACGCAATGATTAAAAAAGCAGACTTGCTCAAACATCAAATATAAAAATCTGTATTTGGATCTGTTGATTTGAACTATGATTTGCCTGGTTCAAATCAAATGCAAACCAGATTTTGCAAAAATCCATGGTGGACTTTCATCTTCAACTTGCTGGATATCATTAGCTTTTTTTTTTTTTTTTGCTTTTTTTTTTTTTTTTTTGCTTTTTTTTTTTTCAGTAGTTTGTGTCAAGAGCAGATTTGATTTTACTTTAAAACAACTGTGGGTAGTGGGGCAAAATAATGACACAGGAAGACTCCAAAACTCCATGTCCTCTTACTGAAACCTGCCTGCATTTGGTGATGCTCTGCGGGGCAGGAAGGTTGCAGAGTGTGCAAAGCAGCTACTCCAAGTGCTCAGGTGTTCAGTGTACCGACATGGTGTCATCTGAATTGGTTTTAACTGACATATTCCTTTTGCACTGTGACTTGGATGACTGGATTGAGATAGCCATGGGTTTATAGAAGTCTTGCTTTATGCCTTCCTGTGTTTGCTAAAGATAAAGTAGTAGGCCCCCTCTCTGCCCCCAAACGAAAGCGGTTAGAAGGGTGTATATGAATAGATGTCATCTTTCTCCATCTGCTACTGTCTTCTGTAGCATCCTCTGTGCCCCTGGTGATTCCATACTTCCCCTCTCTTTATATTAATGTTCTCCATCATCCTCAGTAGAGGGGAGAATCTCATTCCTTGCATCTAGTTAATTTTTTAAAAACTCTTTGAGTAGAAACATATGCAATTATTCATTTTTGGCAGGCTAGTTGTTTATTTGCTTTTGTAAGTTTTTTGCACCCTTTAGATCTTATTTTACCAGATCACATTCAAGTTCTTAGTCTCTACCTTAAAACCTCAATTGCTCTCACTCTCCCCTACATACATATTCTGCCCAAACTGCCTCTCTCCGTGTTATCGCATCCTTCTGTTTTGCTTTTCATCATGTTCTTTTATATTGTGCTTTCCCCAAGCTGCCTCCTCTGCCTCCAAAAATCTTCATTTTCATCCTCTAGACTCTTGTGCCTTGTCTTGCTTGTCATTTTTTGTTTGTATCTCCAAGGCAAAAAACCTAACTGTATGTTTACTAAAAATCGGTGGTTAAAAAAAGGGACTCGTGTGTATAACGCCATTAATGAAATATTTTTCATAGTAGATTCATAAGTTGTTTTTTTTAAAAAAAAAAATTTCTAATCAATCCAGATGTTGTATAATAAGTGCATTACATCTCACGCTTCTTGGTTTCTGAGTTTAAAGTGGTTGGAGGCAAGAAGAATGGTGTGAGATTTTAAAGATTAAACATAAGCTATTTGAAGAAAAATATTTGATAGATTCTTAACAAAATTAAGAAAATCATTCAAATAACATCATTTTAACTTACCCTAGCGACCTGTAATTTCCTTCCTCTGAGATGTGGCCCCATTACATTAATCAAATTGACATTGTCATGATATATGGCACTCATTAAAAGGATGATTCTTTTATTCTAGTTGGTCTACAATTCAGTATCCATGCTATATATCTAGTGACAGTGCTGTACAGAAAATTAGAATTTTGTAGGGTTTTTTGTTTTCATGTTTGGCTGAGCCAAAAAAGCTTTTGTTAAGATTTCTCATTAATATCATATTGTGTTGTTTCAATAACTAAATGGAGCAATTTTTGAATAAGACATATAAAACTGTGCATACTACAAAATATTTAAAATATATCAAATAGTACTAGATCAAGCACCAATTTATTGTACTGTCTATTGCTTGCTTTCAGCTATTGTGCTGGAAACTGATTTGTATAAATGTTTTTCTTTCTTTCTTTCTTTCTATGGGCCAGATTCATAAACCAAAGTTGATCTTTATAGCAATTTGCTTTTACCAACTCAATAAAGCTTGATAGATCTGTCCCAGTGAGTAATTCAAGTATGTATCCAAGATGATTACTGTGGCACGTGATACCCATACCATCTTACATTCAGGCAGCCACGCTTTAAAATTTTCACAGGCCACTACCTGAATTGTTGTTGAATCAAGAAATCCAACACATTTATCACTTTCAAAGCAACAGATTTGTCCATCTGTTATTGTATTTCTGTGACTGAAAACATGACTTAATAAATATATTACGGAAAATCAGCAAAGATTAGGGCAAGTTTTAGAAGTCTTTCTGGTGAAGATTTTGTCCAAGTTTATTTTCCACTAAAAAGAAAAAAATCATAATGTTCAGATATAGAGTAATAGCTCTGTTCAGCCTCTTATGATTTATGCATGTGTTAGGAATTTAGGAATGGAACAATTTCTGCAGTGAATCAGAACTGATGCCCATCTATCCCTGTCTGACAGCAGCTGATAACAGCTGCTCTCCAGGACATTTTAGTACCTTTTTCTTCTTCGTTAAACTCCACTGTAGCAAGATAGGTGAGTATGTGGCATGGTGTCATTTAATTTGCCATTTGTACAGGTGGGGGCAAGGCAGGAAATGTTAATTAAGAACTAAATCTTGAATTCTGCTTATAGATTTAGTATTTGTGTTTTTGTAGGGGCTACTCCATGGGTGCTAGAACATACTTTTTCCCCAACTTAATATATAGATTTCTGTTAGACATTATTCATGTAAAGAAAGAATAAATATCAACCTCGTTTTTTCTGTGTGACGCTTAAAGATCTGTAGATTAGATTTTTTTGTCCTGTGTTGGTCTCTTCTGAAGATGGGAGAAGGCTATTAAATGGGACAGAGCTTGACATCTTTCGATGAAGCAACAAAGTTACTCTGGGTTTTTGAGAGTCCAATCACAAGCAGAGACTATAGTTCATTGTATACGCCAATTACACGGAGTGTTTTACCCTCAAAATTAATGGAAAACTCCAGGACTGGAATTTTACCATAAGTGTACACCATTGCTGCACACTGAAGTGTTGAAAGCGATTCTTCCAAAAGGCATTATTTTCCGTCACTCTTTGTAAGAATGATGGAGATGATCCACGTATGAATCATGTTTATTGCATAACGGTCAAGAGCCATTTGGGAACAAGGTACCGTTCTGCCAGGCTGTACGCAAACACGGAATACAAGATAAACCCTATCCTGATGAACTTACAAAGTAAATCACTAGTATAGACAGAGGGACAAAGCATGCAAGCAGTGAAGAGTGTGATAACTGCAAACACTGTTTTAGCTCTATGATTGATTGATTTAATTTTATTAAACTTGCACGTTAGTGAAGACTTGTTTTTCCTCTCTTAAATGTCCACTATAAATATGTTTAATCAAGGAGAGGGGAAGTAGAATGGGAAGACAAGTGTGCCTGACATTGATAGAAATCCTGTCTGGAGAAATTGTTCAGGCACAGTTCATCTATGTAAAAATATGATCCTTGTAAGACTGCCAAGGTCATCGAGGCCTGTGGTGATCTGATGAGTAAATGCTGGTCACGCCTGGAGGCAGCTTTAGCTTCTGAACTCAGTTCTTCAAAAAATGTAAAACAGTTTTACATAAAAGAATGTTTGTCATTAGCCTGTCAAGGCCTTTTGCTCCTTGTTTTCTTGATGCCCTTTTCAACAACCGTATGCCCCTTTATGTACCTGTCAGCTGTCCTAGAGATGTACAGATGGCAGAAGGGCTGGTACGGGTTTGCATTCTGCCGTTTGGGAGGTAGCTCAGCTGCCCCACGGGATGTGAAGATGGGCAGACATAGCGCTTTTTAATGGCAGGTCATCAGCAGTCTTTTGTACTAGTCCATAGTGGTTGGTACACCCATGCTAATGGTTACTCCCAGTAGATTACAGCAGTGTGGTCACCTTAATGAGATATGCCATCCTGATGCCTGTATGAAAACACATTGTAGCTCAAGATATTCATACATTCATGTAGAAACAGGACAAAGTCCGTAATGACAGGTTATTAGAAAGATTAATCCTTTCATTGCTGGTCTTCCACCATCCCTGCTGATTTGCCATCAACCATTAATATATGCAAATCCCCAGAATATTTGGTGTAACTTGAATGAATCTGTTTCTCTCCCAAACACACTAGGCACAGCCAAACAGTTCATGAAGAACATTTTGTTCACCACAACTTCTGGAAAACCTTACTGCATGCACTTTAGTGCAAATGTGTCTTCATTCTGTAGTACACCTTGATGTTTGAATTTGCACATGATTTAACATCCCTTCAGCATTCATATTTTCTTTGATCCCCTTGCTTATTAAAAAATGCAAATCTAAATTGTATCTTATTAATGTGCTTCTTTGTGCTAAAGCTGTGGGGGGTTAAAATCCCAGCTTTGGTAACGTATTTGGATTCTTAATGTGCAAAGTGCAAAGAGAGCTAGATTTTCTGCAGGCCATATTTTCTAATCAACTGTTATGAAAAAGATTTTTATTGTGCTTCTATTTCTTGCTCCCATGGAATTTACAGAAATAAAAAGAGTAATGACTTCATTGTTATACAAAAAATATTTTCAACCATAGATAGAGATCCCCATTAATTTGCTGCAATTTCTCAAAAATGACGATGAGGAATCTTGGATGAAAAGTCAGAAAAATATGTATTTTAAATACATGAAAGCCTTTTAGCTGGTTGATTTGAAGTAAACAGTAATGTTTTGTCATGGACCTACGGCCTGGATTTTGTAGTAGTAAACAGTGGTCACTCATTTTTCCGGTTAAATATAGTAGCTTTTAGGTACTGAGTACATCCTTTCACTTTAAAAAAAAAGGCAAATGCTGTAAAATTACTGATGCATTTAAGGCCATTAAACTGCTCCTTGTATTTCCTTTTTGCACAACTTGACCTATCCCTTTGCCCTGGTAAAAGCTTTCTCCGTATGTTTAATGGCTTTTTTTCTTAGTGCTACTGCTTGTTTTTTGAATTACTTCTTATGCATCTGCTTAACTTATTGAGAATTTGGGGGACTGTTGTGCCTTAGAATTCTGCATTGCATAAAAACATAGCAAAATGTAAAGCACCTGTGAGATTGGTTAAAAGAAAGTAGGAAAATGTTAAACTTCATTTGATATAGTGCCAAGTTACTCTTGACAACTTACTTTGCAGGACGCTTTACATACAAATTGAGCTTTTCCAGAAGCAGTCCAATCATTAATGAGTTTTACAGAAATATTTGGGTGAAGACAAACTAGAAAACTTGCTTAATTTTTTTACAGAAAGGCAAAGATGACCTTACAGTTATGCATAGGAAACAAATAAAATACAAACATTTTATGCAAGTTGTGTATTTGTTGAAGCAGCTAATTATTTTGTTGATTCACCAGTAGCTGCCATTTTAGGACATGTAGATCCACAGCAAATTTCTTATTATAATAAACTGTGCTGCTTCTACCTTTCCTTCCTGCCCTTGCTGCTTCAGAAGCCTGAGAGATCTCGCTGTGGAATCCAGTTTACATGGTCTACCATAATGTGGAGTGGATACCCTGTTATTGAGGTTATTCTAAGCTTTCGTAGACTCAGCGGGGAAGGGAACTCAGTCTAAGAGCCATTCTAACATAGTAGTAGCTCTATCCCAACACTTTAATTTACCTTGAGTAGAATTGCTGATTAGGGAACAACAAAGTGCTTAATCCAGGAACTTTTACTTACAGCAGGGCTTTCCATAGTTTTGCACTTGGGGGATCATTTAATGGCTGTGGCACTCATCTGAAGGCGAGGGGTTACATTTGATTTGATGTGGTATTCTCTGATCCCATCTCTTTTCAGCTCGCTGTGACTTGGGGGCTGAATGCTGAGCAGACTGACACTTCTTCCAGGATCCTTTCAGAAATGGAAACTGATGCCCCTGGCACTGTCCCTTCACTGCCTTAGTGTGATTTGATGGATTAGGAAATGCTGAGAGAGTGGGTTTGAGCTCCCCAGGCTCTGACTGACTGACGGCTCTGTGGGAATAGGGCTTTGGGGCACTGATTAGCTCCTCTAGTCCAGTTGTTTTCATTACTTACCTGAACAGATAGAAGAGGCCCTATTATTTGTAAGGCTCAAGAAGTCATCTAGTTTTGTTGAGGACAGATGCTATGAAAAGGTCCATTACTGATCCAACCGTAAAGTTCACATTGTAGTAGTCCTTGACTTTCTGGATCCACAGCCACGTACCGCTGGGGATCATGACTCAAGTACCATCTTTGCTGTGGGCAGTGAGTGATCATGTTGGTGCTGTCCTGCTTCCCACTGTTGAGACTCTGGATTTGCTGAGTTTCTTCAGCTGTATCGCATTCTTTATAGCAGTAGCCTTAGCCACCGTTTTCCTAGCTCAAATAGTTTGCCCATATTTTGGCCAGAAGAGAGATCAAGAGGGGTTCCAGCTTCCAGCTTGGGTAAATAGGAAGGAAGGTAAGCAGTTTCATGCATTTGAGATTCAAGAGGTCCTCCTGATGATTGGATACAAGTTTAAGAGGGTGATGGGGCAACTGGATAGGTTGTCCTAGCCTGGTGGCTTTGTGGTCTCTTTTGAATAAGGACACTTTGCTATTAGCTTGGGGCTTTGAAGCTCTGGAGATGTGAGTGCGCATTGGAAGATCCTGCTTTTGCTGTAGGTGGCTTTAATTTGAATAGAAAGGCTATCCGTTTATATGTTCTATCATAAATGAAACAACAGTGATAAAATTTTGGCCAACTTTGCTCTGTTTCAGAGTGTGATTTATCAGAATATTTCTATAATACTTATCTGGACCACTGTGCTGAGAAATAGTCACCAGAAATATGGTTGAACTTCCTAGTTGGGATGAAAGTTTGTTTTCCTTCTCCAGAGTAGCAAAAAAACAACCAGAGTGTGTCAACACCTTAGGCCTCGCTTCCTGTGTCTATTTATTCCTTGATGATCTGTGTGTATTGGAGGTGAAAAACCAGATTTCTATCTTTGAGAACAACTGTTCTCTACTGATAAAGGATCATCTAAGAATTATTCAACGTAACTTGACAAGCAATTTAGGAAGGGAGTTTTAAGATGCTTGACTTGTAACATATGGTATGTTTTCTATCACATGACTTGGCACTAAAACCAAAAATGTTAAGGATTTATATTTCCATTTTAGTTTCAAGTGAAATTGTGTCTTGAGTAGAAAGGAAGAAAAACACACAGGAAATGTTAGGGGTTTTCTTCTGAAAATTCTCCAAATGCCTGATGAAATTAATTTTAGAGTATTAATCAAGCCAAAATTGTAGCTATACCATTAGCAATGTTTTTTGAGAACTCATGAAAGACAGAGGGGATACCAGGGGTCTGGGAAAGGACTAACATAGTACCTGCCTTATTAAAAAGATAAATTTTATGTGTGTATATATATATACACACACACCCTCACCCCTCCCGTAAATAAAATAAAACTAGGAAAAAGAGTGGCCCAGGGAATTATGATCCAGTTCCCAAATCAGTGCTTGGAAGGATGATAGAATAGGATATTAAAAAAATTGATTTAAAAGCATCCAGGGGATGTAAGGTGATAAGGAGGGTCAGTGCAGATTCATTAAGAACAAATGTCAAAGCAGTCTAATATGCTTTATGACAGGGTAATTGTCAGTTGGTCTGAGTTGTAGCATGGGATGTTTAAGTTAGATATTAGGGAAAAGAAATACAAATTTAAGAATAACGAGGCACTGTATGAAATACCTTGGAGACTGTAGCATCACCTCCACTGGTAGATATAGGTGGATATTTTGCAAAGGATGTGCTCAGTTTGGCTTGTCACGGGACAATGAACAAGATAGCCACTACAGCTCCTTCCAGCCTTGAATTCCTCTGATCTTGTTAAAATTTCACAGCACAATACAGGTTTTGAATGGCTCAGTAAAATACTTGACAATTGGGCTTTCCTGAATTTATTCATTAGTGTTTGCAGCAGGAAGGCACAACACTCCTCCGTCTGCCATTTCCTATGGAAATTAAGTAATTTTTTTTTCCTCACATATTTACATACAGTGTGTGAATGTACACTGTAGTCTCGGGTAGATAACTTTCATCTGCAAGCAGCTTGTCACGTTCAGCTATATAGTTCTGTGGTGGGTGACCACATGCAAGCCAGGGTATTATTTTCAGATATCTCTTTAAATCAGCAAACCTCTGTGTCCTTATGGAGCCTGTTGGGTGACAGTGAGATGAGTGTGACTGGAAAAGCTCTGCCTACGTGGATTAGATTACAAGATCATTTACTAGTTTAATCCATTTTTAACTGGATTTAAAAAAAAAAAAAGTCCTTTGTACCATATGTTTCATTTTGTCCAGCATTTGAGCAAAAGGCCCCAAAACACAAAACTACTGTGTCACAGATTCCCACAGGTGGGAGTTTTGCTTTTACGTCCTTTACTTATGCATTCTGCCAGAGCACAAAAATATGAGCTTCATCCATTGTATGCAGCTAAAATATAAAACCAAGTTTTGCTTTAATCTTCACTGTTACAGTTGTCTCACATCTCTTGTAAAATAAGGAGTGAATGAGCCCCATTTGGCTTAAAGTAGCAGATCTGTATCCAGTTAATTTGTGGATAAATATGCGTTTCTGCTATTGATGTTTCTTGATCCACACAAAGTGGTCATATTAATACTGAAACATTATTAATCAACAGGTAGCTCTTTAAAAATACATCACTAAGACTAGCCAATTACCTTTAAGTATATATCAAAGGCGACACAGCAATTTGACTTACTCTCATGGTCCATTAGAGAGTTTCGAAAAGTTTAATTATAAATATATTTTTACCTGCAGTGAAACTTACAAAGCGAATTTAAATTTCTCTTTCTGACCTCAAAAAATTTTAAAAAAACAAACTGATTCTTTAGTTTTTCAGTACAAAATATGCTTAAATCCATTTTAGTCTCTTGAATTAAAACTAAATAAACCGTTATGTCATACTATTTTTAAGATAGTCTGCTCTGTAAGATCACAAAAGCAAGCTATGAAGACAGATTATAGCATTGAAGTGTATAGTTCTGGTTGGCTTTATAACACTAATTAACTATTGACTTTCAATGAAATTGCATTATTTCCCCCTTTACCAAAGGAAAATCTGACCAAAGCATAAAGTCAATCTGTAGATTCTCAAAAATATGCTCTTTATTCAAAGGATATAGGCTGTAGTTTTGGGAAGCACACAGTGTATTTTTTATACTTTGCTGAAAGTTTAAATAGCTGTTTGAAAGATAAAACCCGCTCTGACCTATTTGTGGAATCACTACTGATGCTTCTGCTTCAGGAGAGGAATGTGTTGGCTGAAGTAGAGTATTGCATTGTGTTTTACAGTCAGATGAGAAACTGTGTATTTTCCTTTGAGATTATTGTACCATTCTTCATAAAAATTTTCTTATTTAAGTAGACTATTTCCCCTCTGGCTCATGTCCCTTGACAATTACCCAGCATAAGCATTCTACAGAGAATAGTGCGAGGTGTAAGCTGATTGTCATTCGATGCAAGTGAAATCTTTAGGTGAACATTAGTCACTCTTTTAGACATGTTAGCTTGAAGTGGAAGCAGTCAATTACAGAGTAGAGGCTTTATGGCTACATTATTACCATCATACTATTACGTTTTCGGCAGTAGCATTCTGTTTGATCGATCCATGCCAAGGCATTGATGGATAGTTTTGTTCTTCAAATGTCAGATATGTGGGACTTCTGTACTTTATTTATTTACTGGTGCACTACTGTACTGTGGCTCTCTCTCCTTTCTGCATCATTCTAGCTTTAACAGCTTGTCGTGATTAATTTTATTTGAAGGTTTGGTGTTGATTTCAATAGTGTTTTTAATCTTTCTCATGCTTTTGAATTGCAGAGGAAACTATAGTATTGTGTTGGATGTATATTTAATCAGACGTGAAAGTTTCAGAGTTGTATGAGGGCCTTGCAGAGCAGCAGCAGTTCTTGCTGATTGAGAAACGCATGTGTAGTGAATGCTGAGATTCTGTTCTCAGTGCTTCTGTCTGTTGTCCTTGTTTGGGGGGCTTGGGCTCTTTATTATTTTATGTCTTTTTTGTACATCACAATAATTTTAGAACATCACTAGCTTCAAGATGCAGGTTTAGATTAGGTCACAGACTTTGATCTGAGTACTATTTTTTAACTAAATATATGCATTTGTAAGTATATTTAAAAGTAAAAATACTGCTATTGATACTAATCAATAGGTATATAAGCAAACTCTTTTTTGGTTTTGATGGGGATGAAGAAGTATGTAAATAGGAGCAAATATACATAGGCTGCTGTTAATCTCCTATGTCCAACAGGACTGAGAAGAAACTCCTCATCGGCCTGTTTGTGAGGGACACGGGTTCTAAGTACTTCAACTTTCTGTCAGGATTTTCCTAACAGTGTTACAGAATCCATTCTTCAAGAAAAAGAAGTAGAGAAAAATGGGAAACTGAGACTCTCCAATGTTTTCTGCTCAGTTCTGTATACCTCAAGGTTTACTGGCAGAAATTAGCAATACAAACACTCCGCACCCATCCTACATCCATGGCTTTGGTGACGTAGAAAGTCAGAACAATGTCATAAATTCGAGCTGCGTTTATGCAAGGAGGTTCAGGGAGCTCTAGTCTGCATGTTACCGCATCCCATAGTGATCAGTGTTTTGTGCCAGAGAATGACTCTACCACCGTACAGCTATGGTGCACTGTACAGTTGCTGTCTGTGCAACACTGTACTGGCTGCACCTGTAATGAAGGGAAAGTGATTAATATTGTTAATAGTTGTGAATTACTATTTCAAAACCATCCATTTAGGTCAATACTGCACTAGTGTCCCAACAGAATATGAGTTGGGATGTCAGTCTCATGATTTGCATTCCTGGCAGCAGTAACGCTTTTTACCTGATCAGGAGTGTTTATGCTAGGAAAAACAAACAAAAAAAACCCAAACAAACAAAACACAAACAAAAAGCCTTGATTTTGGTAAATGTTGTAGTTTTGATTACAGGAGTGCTAGACACTCTTAGTTTACCTCTCACCCATGTCCCTCCAGTGCCTCTTGGACAGTGTTACTGGTGCTGGGTAGCTATTATATAATTTGCCACTCCAGAACTGGCTGCATTTCAGTAGTGCGTGTGTATATGAAGTGGCTCTGAATAAAACAGACTCTTTAAATGTAAATAATGTAGTCATTTTACTTAGTGAGGATCATTCCTCACTAATTAGGAGGACATTCATTTTACTTTAGTGTTGAAACAACAATTAATTTTAGTGTAACACTAGTTGTTTCTCTCAGTTTTTTCATTTTACTCCTACATAAGTGTGCATTCACATATTTGTAAACACGTACACTAAAGAAAAGCCAATGCATGCCATAGGTATTTTACATTTTAAAATGGAGCCAAGAAGAGTGCAAGCTGGTGCCCAGTTTGTCATAGCACTTAATGAAATGCTTAAGTTGATTTAAATGAATTAGGGCATAAAACCTGGATCCAGAGTTTATTGAAGCAAATGGAAGTCAAAAGACTGTTGTCAGTGGGCTTCAGATCAGACTCTAACAATCAGCTGAGACATGCAGGCAGAAATGCAAAGAGAGGCACAAGTGCTGTGTAGTTAACAGTGAAGTCAAAATAATTTGATATCCTGCTTGCCTTTTTTCAGGAAAACCTACATTTTTACATGTGGAAAACAGGAGAAATTGGGTGTTTATAAGAGATGAGTAAAGGTAAACCAGACTAGTTTGGGGAAGAGGAATTAGCAAAGAACAGGACAAAGACCAGAACAGAAATAAGCTTTCTGTCTATTGCTACATGTCGTATGTGGCATAAGTGGAAGTGAAAGGGGATTTACAGTAGCCAGTGGTCTAATTATTATTATGGTGTAACTTATTAAATAACGTAATTATCTCAAGTTAATAAACAGCCAGTTGCATGTAGGTGACATATATGAAACACAACTGTCTTACCTTCATTTTGTACTGCTTTATATTCTGCGCACACAGTAGGATAGTGACCATTGTAATAATTATTAAATGTCTAAGTCAGTATCATTTAAGTTACTTATTTCCCTTGTCCCATTATGTGCACCTGCCTCAGTGCATGCATCTCTGTTGGTTTTTGAAGCCTCAGCAATGAGTCTTTAGATGAAGGGAACAGGAACACAGGCTGCAGCTCACCTGAGCCTCCTGAAGCAGATCCACAGCAAAGCCATGAGCAGAACAAGAGTTACCAGTGCTGCCCTTTTCACATTATGGTGCATTTATTTGTATTCAATGGGATTGCATTGGGACCAACTGATGGAGAAAAGAAGAGCAGCTGGTGGCAGATTAATGGAATGAGTCTCTTATTGTTTGTTAGATAGGCCAGATAACTGCCCCAAATGGTTTTCACTACCAGCCGGGAAAGGGGGGGTGTTTCGGTGTCTCCACAGCTGCTGTGCCTTTTGCCATTCTCTGACTCTATTGCTCTCTCTGCTGCCATGATGGCAACCGTCACCCCACCGCTACTGCTGCTGTCACTAATTGAGCATCTGCCCTGATTCTGTTGCTGCTGCTTTCACTGTGATTTTAGTCTCTTTTTTATTTGTGCTAATGTACTTTTGTCATGACCACAGAGACATCTGTGGCTACCTGATAGGAGTTGCAGGAGAGCTTTAGAGAAGCTTTAGAGAAGGTAGAGCTTTCCTCTCCTTCTGCTGGAGAGAGTCTCTCTCCCCACTCTCTGCTTTCAGATGTTTCCTGATTTATCTCATCAGCTGCTGTTGTCAGGCTCAATTCACAATCATTTCTCCAGCCCTCTGTCCTCTCTTGATTTTCCTTCCAAAAGAGTAATACCACAGAATAAGCAGGATAATTTTTCTACTGAGGTTTTATATACTTTGACTCTTTTTTTCAGGTTATAGCCATCAGGAGCAAGCTGCTGTCATAGATAAGCAAACATATACTCATGCAGTAGACAGTCAATGCGTGTAAACCATCCCTACCTACACTGGTATTGCTTGAGGCTGGAGTAAGCTATGCTTCAGCAGCTGTTGAATTAACAGGTTTTGTCTGTCTGTAGCGATCTCCTGAGTACAACTCCTGCTCTTGGTCAATGGATTTTTTTGTGATCTCCATTTTTTTTTTTCAAATCCGAGAATAAAATAGTGTAAGTTTAGATATCTACAAAACATGACTTATGTTACAAAGAATTAGTAGATGGTGTAGGACTAGCTTAAGAATAGAGTGATGGAAGAAAGACTTTTCAAGAAGTTAAAAAGCCATTGCTAAATGGAAGAGAGTAGTTAGGAAGGAAATAGGGGAATTAGGTTGCAGGAAGTGATAGATTAGATACCAGGAAAAAAAATTAGTAGAATGTATAGGGAATACTGGGTAGCTATTTGGAGAGGCTGTGAAGTTACCGAAAAACACCTTAGGGCATAGATTAGGCAGATAATTAAGGTGGGAAGAGACCTTTGGAGGGCATTGAGATCCCACTCAAAGCAGCGCCAGTTTCCACGCTGTATCTTCAGCAAGGACACAGACATTGGGATTGAGCGCACCCTCAGCAAGTTTGCAGATGGCACCAAGCTGAGTGGTGCAGTTGACACGTCTGAGGGACAGGGTGCCATCCACAGGGACCTGGACAAGGACCTTCTCAAGTGAGAAGTGGGCCCATGTGAATGTCATGAGGTTCAACAAGTCCTGCACCAGGGTTAGGGCAACCCCCAGTAGCAGTACAAACTGGGGGATGAAGGGATTGAGAACAGCCCTGCCAAGAAGGACTTGGGGGTGCTGGTGGATGAAAGACTGGACATGAGCCAGCAATGTGCGCTTGTAGCCCACACGTCCAACCATATTTTGGGCTGCATCAAAAGGAGCGTGGCCAGCAGGTCGAGGGAAGTGATTCTGCCCTTCTGCTCTGGTGAGACCCCACCTGGAGGGCTGCATCCAGCTCTGGAGCCCTCACATTCCCACCTTTGAGCTTTTTCCCTTTAGTTGACCTATTACTCTTTCTTTTGATGTTGAGAAAAAGTGTGATTCTCTGTATGCAAAAAGCACCACTTTATTTTTTTTTTTTTTTAATATATCCTAAGACTTCATTATGTGTTCACTTCCCACATTTTAACAGCTTTATTGTTTAATGATTTGAAAAAAAGTAAACCAGAAAAATACAACTTTATTGACAAACCAATTCTTGGCATGTAGTTGAAACACTAAAATAGCATTGGAAAATTTCAAAATATTAAACATCAAAACAGACCTTATGTTTACATTTCATCACTTACATCATGGCTAAGATTAAAGTAGGAGCAGGTGCAAAAAGTAATAGTAGTGAGATTAATTTTTCGCCTAGACAAAAATATATAGATTGTTGAAGTGCTGTAAAAATCCTTGTTACGAATTCAAAGTTCAGTTAAGAGTTCTAAAATTTTATTGAAAAATGTTTGAATTTTTTTCCTGAGCCTTTGTGACAGTTCATTTATTTTAAGTGTCTTTCCTCCTTCCATTAGACTTATCGTCAGTATCACACTGAGCTCAGATATCTTAAAATCCGCCTTAAGTTAGACAAAAAAATCTGGATTATTTCTCATGCTTATTAATAAATATATAAGCAGTTACCTTGTGAAATGAGACATGAAGCCAAATAGTACATATACACCTGTGTGTACAAATGTGTCTGTATGCATATATATATTTTTGAGAAAGATCTAGGCCATTTTAAAATAAGACTATACTCTGCTGTCAGTGTATATAATTGTAGAACACCTCTGATTTTGGTGCACCAATGTGAAGTAAGCAAAATCTCACATTGAATTTAGTTTCAACAACAGGAAGCTAGTGTGGTTAGAAAAAAAATACTATATTCAGAGCCAGAAACCTGTCCTCATTTCAAATCTGTGGTTATTTCAGGTTTCGATGTCATGGCTAAGAGCATATCTGGCCCCTTCTTTTCTGTAACTGGCATGACTTCAGGAATAAAGCAGTTGTTAGCGAGCAGAGAAGGGACTTTGGAATTTCCTGCACTCCTGCTGTGCAGATTCAAATGCTAAGTTTAAATAATGGATGAAGCTAAGATTATTATAATTGATCATTGTATGATTTATATGGAGTAATTATAACTAGGTTGAGAAAGAATTTTCAAAAGCTAGTTTCCTGGTACCCGGAGCCATTAAATAACAGTGTGCTGCCAAAACAAAAATTAGGTGGGAACGTAGCCACCGAGTTCAGAATGTCTGTCCTCCACCTGATTTATAACTACCCTTATGATGACAGTATCAGCGGTATTTTCTTATTAGGAACAGTCAGAGCTGTTTGAATTGTTTTTCTTATCTTTCTAAGAGACCTCTGCGTTGTTTTAAGCTTAGTCAAGCATAATAACTGGAAAACTGCAAAAATCTAATGTATAACAAAACTAAAAGGTGCAAGAGGTTGAAAAGGTTAATTAAAAGTGTAATGATCGCATTTACTGAGACAGTCCAATTAATCACTTTATTCCAGTGGTCATGTGATACAGAAACCATTGCTACAGATAAGTGATTCCTCGTGCCGGCATACATGGTCTGTGTTCACTAAAATGCCTATTTTTCTACAAATGGAAATGTAAATTTTTGATTTTAAGCTGCTTTTATTTATTTGAAAATAGTTTAAAATGGTAGCTAATGTCTAACCCTGTATCCTCACAGAATAAATCCTCTAGCTGTACTCCCTCTGAGCAGTATGGGAGCATTGCCCCCTTGATACTTGTCTTACAGCCTCACGGGAGGTTTGCTTACAGCTTAATGGGGTTGTAGGTATAGAAGAAATAAAGCACTGGAAATACATCATTATGTAATGTGATCTCTCTGAAACAGTCTATATGACCAACAAAGTGAATTCTCAAGTGTCAACAAGCACATCTAAATGTAATTTTACCACGTCAACTCGAAAAAGGAAAAAAAGAACCTTGAAGGATCAATTACGAGGGTCATAACCTTGTATTATCTGATTTGCTATAATATTCACACAAGCTTTATTGGAATGGAATATAAATTTGAAAAATAGTGAGATTAGAAAGGATTGCAGTGCTAGAGCAAAGAGCTGGAAGCTTTATCCTGGTTTATTTTGCTGGGGCAGCACTTTAGAGGGAGCCCATTATAAGCAGGAGAACAGTAGTTATGTTAACACGGTAATTAATCAAGTCTGAGGAAAGGAGGAAACAAGTTGTGAATTCAATTCTGCAGTAATAAAAAGAAATGCTGAAAGTTGCCCTGTAAATTGGCATGACTTTGGTAAACAGTCTCTCACTGTGTCTTGAGAACTTGCATGCAGTAAATCACTTCTCATGGCAACCGTGTAGGTTTGAATATTTTCACAGGTTTATTCCGTACTTCTGTGTGTGCTAGTTCTTTCTCAATTCTGTTGACTTAGTATTTAGCTAATAATAAAATACCGAACTGTGTAACATGAGAGCATAGGCAGCAACACATTTCCACTTTGAATATTTTAAGGGGAAATTAATTAGAAGAACTCAGCTGAAACCGTGGCAATAGCCTTCCACATCACAAAAACAGCCTCTGACTCAGTACAGAGCATGAATTGTACAGAGAATGACTAAGATCTCTCCTTCAGAAAAAAAAATATATTCTGTATATGGTCCCAGTCATGCGTAATCCATCCCTAACGCTAGTGCAGTGCAGATACGTTAAAATGACCTTTACACCCTAAAACTCTTTAGGGTAGAACTGAAGTCATTGGTGCAGTAATGTGAGAAACAGTGACTGGATCAGTTTGCAATAATTGGAAGTTTCTTTGTTTAGCATTCTCTGATTTTATTCATATATTTCTGCCTCCTATGTGAGATACCTTGGACAGCAGAAGTAAAAGTAGAATTAAAGAGTCAAATTCTTGAATTCAGATTACTGAAAATTCAAAATAACTTTAGTGAGTAAAATTGATTTAACTACGCTGGCGTGAATATAATGCAAAACTGCTGTCCTCAGTGCCATGTGGAAAATTAGGGACCCTGGCATAACCTTTCATTAGATTTGTAGCAGAAATGAAAGGTGATAGATCAGGATATTTGTGTAAGTGAAGACAGAAGGAATTTCAGCAGCAGACCACAATGTTGTTAACACCGAGGAGCAGGGTTTCCTTTTCCTCCCTGCTTTCATGGAACGGAAATGTTAACCAGTTCACTGTAGGGTTATAAGACTTTCCTCTCACATAACCTGTAAGTCGAGCAGATGTCTCTGAGCCAACCCACAGGGCTCAGCCACCTCTGAGTTTTATACTCAGCCTTTCCCCATTCCTCCCCAGAAAAGACTGAAAATATAAAAGGAAATCTTAAGACATAATTTCTCCCCATTTTCATCAATGTGAATCCAGCACAGGCGTCTTCCCTTGCAATTTTTATCTACAGTGTCTATGAAATGTACTCAGAAATGGTCAACTAAAGGTAGCAGGACCTAACTCTAAATGAAGAAAAGAGTTACGCCAAGTATTAGAGCCCAGATCCAGTGGTGAACCTGGGTAATGCAAAATGCAGCATGTAGGTCATGTGGCCCTCTTAGTAGAATTAAACTTCCAGGAACAGACCAAGAAATAGATTTATCCACCTAGAAGTCAGGAGCCTGCTTCCAGGTGACATCCTAAATCCTTAAAAAGATGCTCAGAATCCTTACAAAATACACAGAGGATACTGTATTAAACAAACAATCAAACCCCAACAAAAAACCTTGCACAATAAATGTCAAGACGAACAAAATGAAATACAGAAACTGAGATTTCTTGAAAGACTTTGGACCTGAAGAGCCAAATTCACAGCCCCAGGCAGGGGCATCTGTCCACACAGCAATCCGTATATGTTCCTGGGAGCAGACAGACACACTTCTTTTAATGCGCACCTAGAAGAAGATGTCATGGTGCTTTAGTCATTAAGTTAGTGATCAGAATAGAAGTGGGATGCCTCCACTCTCTGCTGTTTGCTAGGGCTTTTCACAAAGCCTGGGTTAGGCAGTAGCTTGGTCTGGAAGGAAGGGGAGGAGCTGTGGTATAGAAAGGGTTATGTTTTTCTTTAAAAGGGATTAGAAAACACAAGGGGGATCACGCCTCTGCAGGTTTAGAATTAAGGGAGTCATCTTCAGGAAGGGAATCCTGGTTTCCAGTCATTGCTCTTGTAAGAAAAATAACTCCCATCCCTGGGTGCCAGCCAGAACCCTGCAATCTACCTCCCAGGGAGAGCTCTCATCCTTGGGCTGAAGAATCATGCTCTCTCTTGTGTTTTGCAATATGCACCATTTCCTGTGCATGTTCTTGAGAGCACTCTACAGTGAGATGGTTGGAGAACGATTCTGGGAAATGAGAGCAGTGGTTCTGAGTCTCCGGGTTAAAGGAGGCATTGAACCAAAGCCTTCTAGATCCTGACTGATGATTCACCAGTGGAGCCTCATAAGAACAAAGGCCAGGGTGTTTCACAACAGACTTTAAGCATAGCAGTTGTGAAAAGCATGGTAGCTGAGTGATGCACACTTCCAAATTATGTCAGTTGGTTCACAATAAGCAATGTAAATGTTCTTTATCTCTATAGGGCTCGGACAGGACACAGTCTTTACCTCCTCAAGCAGATTTGTAGGTGTATTCAGAAAAGAATTCTAGGGACCTTTGGAATTTGTGTTATCAGAGACTTACAAGATTGACCAGGAATGTAAAATGTTCCAGCTTTTATCTCAAGAACCTAAAGTCTTAGTTTAGGCAGTTTTGTTTGTTTAGGTCCTTTTGTTGCTGTAGCTCTGGCTGTGCCCTTCTGCACACAGGAGTCAGTCCCAACATCCTTGTCACCTGGTGTACCTACTGCTGCCATCAGTTGTAATTTTAGCATGCATCTTGTCATACTTGCTGGTACTCTGAAAACCCTGGATATAGTTGATAATGTAATAGCTTTAATTTTAAAAGGAAAGCACCTGCCTATTACAATTATGGAAAAGATTTGAAGTATATCTGACTCTTCTCTAAATGCTGAGTAGAAGACAACTAGAACCTTAGAATAACATGTACATGTATCAGTCTCATGACTTATTTTTTCTCTGCCATTTGGGATTAGAAATAATTTGTCCAGGAAAATGGTAGTTTTTTTGAATCCATTAAGATGCAGATGACAATATTTCCTATGTCTGCGTTATTTTTTAATCTGCTCTTCTTACAAAGCAGAAGTACTTTGATGAACCCCATAACAGCACTTTTATTATAGTGGGATCACGGTTCTCCTCCTTATTCTGGTCGGTTTTTGGTTCCTGTCTGCCATATTCTACCCCTGTGTTGGAGTAGGTCCATACCCATGTGGTCACCTCTATCACTTTGTAATTTTGCCTTTCATCACATTAACATTTACCACTCTCTTTATAGCATTCCCTTCACTAAAACCCCTAGAAAAACTACTAATGCTAATTACTTGCAAATAGTAATTGTGATTTTAATGGCAACCTCAGTAAATTGCTTTTTATGTGCTGCAAGAAAATTGAACACTAAGTGTCCATTTTGCTGTTTAATAAGAATCTTATAGAACAAGTAATAGTTCTCTTGCTCCTTCCATCTAGTGGGAGCACGAATAAGAAGATCCCAATATCCACTGAGAATCCCTTTTTGTGCACTGTGGGGTTAACAGCCAAAGGCTTGGTTGGTGCAGAAATGAAATAGAAATGGAAATGCAGGGAAGATGAAAGATTAAGGTGAAGAGACTGCGAAAGAGGGTGAAGCATACGGAAGATCACACAGGGCAGAGGAAACCCTATTAAAACTTTAGAAACATCCCTGGATAGAAGACTAGAGTGTTTGACTGGTTTCTTTCTTCTGTCATATGGAGCTTGAGTCCTTAACCGTTGCAGTTATGACAGAACTGGGCCAGGGTCGTGCAGGTTCAGGAGATAAATGTCCAAGTGGTAACACCTGATATTATAATACAAGGCCTGTTGTTTGATCAGTAAAATTTATCAGAAAAAACATCTCGTTTTGTATGAACATGTTACACATGCAGGAGAAGAGCTGTTAACTGGTGATCCACGTAGAGATAAGTTAGTGTCAGTGAGCTAATTATTGCCGTCCCAGAGTTTTTGTGCATAGTGTACAGCAAACTTCCTGGCAGGAGGACGTTTTTAGGTATCCTAACCCTATGGAAGTTGGGAGCTGCTGCTGCAGTTGCTGGTGACTTCTGATGGGACATCCTGGTGTTTGCGGATCTGCTCTGCTGTGGACAGTGCCTTGGACATGAAGCATCACTTAACACCTGCCTGGAAGTACCTTCCCTTGGAGTCCGCAGTGATTTGGCAGGAGCGGAAAGCTGCGTGGTTTGGCTGAGATTGCCAGAGTGGGTCCAAGGCAAAGTGGGCTTGGGAGAGAGGAAGCGCTGGGTGGGGAAATGGTGGTGGGAAGGAATCATTACTTCTCCCAGGGTGCTGCTCTGATCGCCCCCCGATCCGTATCCAAGCGCCTCAAGAGAGAAGGGAGCTGAAGAAGGATCTCCTTACGCAGACCTTTCTCAAAGGATGCTGGCAGGAAAAGTAGCTCTGGGTTAGATCTATTTGCTCTTAACGTAGTCAGTACCTAGTTAGAGCCAAACTCCTGCCTGTCTTAATAATTCAAACTTTGCAGAACAGAAGCAGGGTGAATTGTTGACCTTATGTATTACAGCTGCGTAAGTAATCCTCAGAAACATTCTCAGTATTGTTGACTGTTTGTAGTTACCACAGGACTTAGGAATAATGATGTTGTACTTTTGCAATAAAAATAAAGCATGAAGTGTGTTCTGGATTGTAAATTTTGCATTAAAACATGATTTAAAAGCTTGGGAGAAGCTGGCATTAATGAGAAGAGTTGGTTCAGACAGCCTTGTTTAATTCAAATTCAGTTGATGCATATCTTTTATGTGCTGTATTTTAGGCTTGGTTTTAAAAGGTAGAAATAATTTGTGTAATGTAGTGATAAATATGCCAGGAGCAATAGCTGGAGACATATGTATCAAAATAGAAAAGGCAAGTGGCAGGTTACAGCCAGGGGTAGTTCTGGAAAGAAAAATAAACACTAAAAGACCTGGTCCATGGTCAGAGTTGACATGTAGAAGAATCTGAATCTTGGGTAGGTACAAATTATATGAATGAGCATAACTACTGTTTATGAACAATTTGCACCTAATTCAACTTTCATCCAAGATAATTTTCACTGCCGCTTGCGTGGTCAGTGAGTTGGCTTATGCTCTATTTTTAAAAAGATTGATTAACCTGTCCCTTTTGATTTTTAAGATGTTCATATTTACAGTGCTTTTTAGTTCTGTATCAACATTTACTACATTTTGGACCCTTAATGGAACATGTGGGTATGATTATCAGCAAAGAGGTGCTTTATTACATCTTGGATTTTCTTTTAAACAATGTTTTATAATACATCGTACAGTAAGCTGGTGTCTGTTTGTATTAAAATGCCCTATTCAGAGCTCTTCCACAGAATCTTGTTTTAAAGAGTGGAATTCAGCAGTTGACTCCCAGGCACAAATAACCATGTAATTACTCTGCAATCACATAGTAATTAGCATGTACTATTCATATATTGCATAATTATATGCCCTGCAGATTACATAGTAATTATATTTGTGTTAAACATATAATTCTATATACTGTATAGTTAAGATTATCATTGTATATTAATGTAGTACAACATTTTATATAAAAATGTTACCATTTAATGAGAGGGTTGTATTTTGGATATCTCATCTCTTCTGCATCTGGTGTTGCTTAAACTGTGGTAGGCTGCTATTATAAGAAATGCTTAGCTCTGTTAATTTATAGTCAAATGTTGCATGTTTCTAATTTTGTAATATGTGAAGAAGCAAAAGTTGCAGATTTTTGTGCAAGAAACTGGGATTGGGAAGGACTTGGGAGTGTGAATGTTAAATGTACAAAGGTTAAATGTATGAACCCACTGAACATAGTTCCAGTGTATCACTAGAGGGGAAAACAAATCTAATGCTACTTATGCATTGCATTATTTCTGGGTAGGTAAGATAGGTGGGATAGTAGCAGGTGATGTGTTTGGGCACCAAGGCCCATCTTGGGCACAGGCAGTTCAGGCAGTTGTGGTACCTCAGTCCAGCACATCAGCCAAGCTACAGCGTCATTTCCTGCCATGGAGAAAGATAAAATGTTGATGTCCTGATCTGGGAATAGGAGGCAAAGTGGTAGGAGAATGGAAAAGAGTGGCGCTGAATTTTAGAAGGGCCTTGGACTGAGTTTTTGGGAAAAAGTGGAAGATCTAGGAAAAAAAAAATAAATATATATATAAATATATATATATATATATATTTTAAAGAGGAGCTTAGAGCTTTAGATCATTTGAGATGTTTTCTCTTTGGCCAGCCCCCCTCAGAGGTCGCTGCACACTTTTAGATATTTGCAAAATTTTTTGTTAAGCTTGCAAAGTCTGTAACAACGGGGAGTTAATGTATTTTCTTGAATCTGTGGTGTTGGCAGTCCTAATATCCAAAGCAGCATTACGATTATTCTTAATTGAATTTTGCTTTCTAATGCCAGTTGCCTTAATTTTTAAGCAAAGCATCTGTTGGGTTTTAATGTCCGGATAATATATTGCAAAATTGAATGTATAGTTATAGTCTTAACTTTTATCCGAGTTTATTTTTTTCTATAATTCCTTGTAGTGTGTGTGTGGAAGAGAGACATATTCCTTGTTTTAAAATGTTTCTTTCACAGTCACTTGTTAATTCTACATCAGCTTCTTCAATGCTTGTAAACTTCGTAAAACTTCCAGGGTTCAGGTGGCATCTATAGATCTTATAGAAGTGTCTTTAACTAAGCATGGAGTTTACAGGTGGCCTTAGCTCACAGTCATGGGGCTGCATCTGCTTTTCTTTCTGTCTGGGTGGGCTCTTTTTATACCTCAAAAACTGTAGTAACAAGCATGTGGCTTTTATATTCTGCAGAGTTCACAAATTACCTTTAAATGTTGTTACCTGCTGTAGACACTGGAGTGTCATTTATACTATTGAAGGAAAAAAAACCAACAAAAACAAAGACATCAGAGCTTTACAAAACCAGAGTTAGGAGCCCATGTTCTCACTGTGTTCTTGTGCAGTCGGCCAAATGTATGGCTTCCCATTTACCAGTGATTTTTAATAGCTTTTTAGTGAGGCCAAGTCTCACCCAATGTTCATCCTGCATGTCTGCTACAAAGAAGGTCAAATACAGCCTGCCTGGTGTAATCATCGTTTATTTGCCAGCATGTTTGTGCTCTTGTTCACTTGTTAAACCATTAGTCTAAGAAACAGAAGGACTGGTCACAGTTTCTGGCACTGAAAGTTTTGTATGTAACAAATAATATAATCAGGATCTCATTGACAGTGAAATAAACACAAAACATCTAAACACAATATAAATGTGACGCATTTCTTACTGCTGTTGTGTTGTTTTTTCTAGTGGAGCCAGTACTTTCAAAGGGGAACAATTGCTTGGATGCAGCAAAAGCTTGTAACCTAAATGATACCTGCAAGAGGTTCAGATCTGCTTACATTACCCCCTGCACCAGCAGCACGTCTAATGAAATCTGTAACAAGCGGAAGTGTCATAAGGCCCTCCGGCTATTTTTTGACAAAGTTCCCCCAAAGCACAGCTACGGGATGCTCTTCTGCTCCTGTCGAGACGTAGCCTGTACAGAAAGGAGACGGCAGACTATTGTTCCTGTGTGTTCATATGAGGACAGGGAGAAACCAAACTGCCTGAATTTACAAGAATCCTGCAAGAAGAATTACATCTGCAGGTAAGATAGCACATGGCAGGGGAGTGATTAATGAGGTACCAGAGAGAACTTTTTGGTACTGCTGGATTTGCCAGGACTAAGGGTCAGAATATCTGCTTAGGGAAAAGGATGAGTCAAAGAATAAAGCAAACGCCTCTGACATCCTTAACAGAATAACAAAAGCCTGCATCTGGTTACAGTGTGTGCCTTCTCCAAACTGTTCACAGCTACTCCCTCGCATTAGGGAGGAATCTTTAAAATCCCCCATTTAATTTTTACAGATTTTTGTTGGAAACATTTTCATTAGGTGTCTCTGTGAATGATATCTCAGAATGATTTTATGTCCCATTAGTGACCAGGTGAAAATAGAATCATTCATTATAATGGGATTTATTTTCATTGTAATCTTACATGTGAGCACTAATAACTGTGAATGCAAGCCACATGTTGGACTTTATAAATGGTCACAATACACAGACTGTTCATGGGTTTTATCTTCACTGGGAAAAAAGGAGTCCATGTTTGTAGACTAGATCCCACGATCTTTGTAGAGCTGTTTTAGCCTCAAAATTGTTTTATCACCCCTGCCCTGACACGGGTGCGGGGCCAATACAACGGGAGGGTCATTGATTCACTGGCCTAATTCACAGTCTCTTTGCTCTGGGTGTTCATCCTGGAGAGGCAGCACAGATGCTGCTTCACAGGACAAACTCCGTCCTTTTGCCTTCAGCATACACAACAGTGGCATATAGCACCTCCCCTGCCCTTAGGAAATGCTTTATTCCTACTTAGCATTGTGTATGTTTATACAAGAATGTTATTGTGTTAATGTCCTATTTATGAAGTCATGCCCAAGAATCTTGCTCGTTTCTAATGTGTAAATTTGTTGTAGATTATCCCGTTCTCTGAATTAGCAAGTAAGGAAATAAACACTATTGTAAAATGTCAAGGACACTGAAGACGTGATATAAATCTTAATAAGTACTTACATATGCCTGCTAAAATATTTACTTTGAAGTTTTTTGTGAGATCTACACTGCTGATCTTAAACATTTGGCCACAGCAACTCAGGTGTGCCTGAGTATTTTTCACAGGTGAGGAGGCAGCACCCTCACCTCCATGGCTCAGGGCAAACCTGGAGCCAGTTTCCTGCTGACTCAAATTAGAGCAGATTTAAATCAGAGCAGGGTTCTCCTTTCAGTCCAGTGAGTTGCATTTAGCACCTTTGGAGCTCATACTATGGCAGTTTCTGAAAGCTGGATACATGTAGTCTCAGAACCACCTGTTTTCCATTTCCCTGTTGTGCCATTAGTCTTTTTGATTGTGTATATTGTCTTCACGATACACAGGCCCCATTAGTAGAGTTACAGTATCTTTATTGTGTTTTCTGCCAAACTCCCAGTGTGTTATCATGCCAATGAAATGGGAGAGAGGATTTTATAATGACTGTTATTCAGGCTTTAGGAACTATTTAGTTAAATTAATGCCATTACTTCCCTCATGACTATGTTTTCCTTTGGTCAGCTTTGATATAACGTTGTCTCAGCAGCTCAGTTTTTAGTGGCATTTTGTTTAATTTGACTTCACGAGTTTGGTGTTGTGCATTCTCCACTGCAACACTGCAGAGGAAGGCTTGGTAGAATCTGTGCTCCTGTTGCCCCAAGTCACAGCTGGCACTGGGATGAGTGGATTTCTTTACAGGTGGCTTATTTGCTTTAAAATACCAAAATGAAAAGTTTGGACTCTTCCAAGGCTCAGTGAGACCTGGCTGTGAGGGAGAAGGGCAGCACTGGCAAAAGGGAACAGGTGGCCAAATGCCTGTGGGCTCTTGGGCAGCGTCAGCAAGTGCAGCACTTGAGTCGTTGTGTCTTATGCCTGGAGGTAAAACAAACCTGTTGTGTTCCTGAGAGTCATCTCTCATGGGTGTTTTTACCTCCTGGGCTGTCTGAACTGCTAGTGTATGTAATACCTTCCCTCTCTACTGCCATGGAAAGGAGGAATCAGCAGCAAAGCTATTCCAGCCTGTCCATAATACGGCAAAAGGCATTTTGTCTCTGTGACTTGTGCGCTTAAAGGGAGTTCGCGTAATTTGTTACCCTTGTCTTGTGGGAAAACATGGACTTGGGCGGAGAGGAAAGAAAGGGGAGGTGATCTCCTCCCTGCTATTGAAAGTATCGACACTGATAAATATCAGTCTACATAATAATTGCATGTAAGTTTAGAATAATTAAAAGCAGTAATCAGTAGGCATATAATTCTAGATCTGATAACTTCTATTTAATTTTGAAATCAGAAAGTGTATCTAAATTGGAGAACAATTTGAGAATATGGTCTGCCTACTGTGAAACAGAGTCACTTAGAAACTATTATTTGCGTGCATATTGTATCTATTAAATCTTCCTAATGCTAGTTAAGACAAGGGGGACAAGTTCTGAAATGTTTCTGAAAGTTCCTTGTTTTACAAATGCTGCTTACTCAGAAGTGCAAGATTTGAATCTGCCCGTATTCTGGATAAAATATCAACTTGGTCTGTGCAAATAAGTATTTCAACATACAATTTGGACAGTCTTTAAAAGCTTTGTCCTGGATACATACATCACTGAATCTGTTTTTGAAACAGAGTTCAGAGAGGGGAAGCAATTTGGCCAAACTGCAGGTACCACTATAATTGAGATGGAAGGATACTCTGCCTTTTTTTTTTTTTTTTTAATTTATTAATCTATCTGTTATAAAACATAAACTCTCAGTCAAGGGAAAAGAGACCAGAAATGTCAGGAAATGCAAACAAGTTCTGATTTATGTAAATGGTCCTAATTTTTCAGCTTCATCAGGATACTGAATGGTTCGTTTTCATTGTCATTTCTCTGCTGCCTCTGCTTGTATCTCAGTCTGTATCCAGCTTTGAAAGCAATTGCAGTCTCCCAGGCCTGCCAGTCAATGCTCACTGAAAAGAAAAGCAAAAAAACCCCAAAGAACAAAAAGAAGCCATTAGAATTCCTTTTTAATATGAACATAAACAAAACTTCTAAGGAAAATCAGTGTACGGTCAAAGACTTTCACCAATGATGTTGCGTTGAAATAGCTCAAACCTCTGAGGAACCTCCGTTTCTGATCAGTTCAGCCACCAATTAAACTTCAGAAAGGTGACTGGCATGTTTTAAAAATATGAGTCTGCCGTAAATGCAGCACAGTGTACTTCACTTTTCCCACTATCACATTTGACAGTATTTCAAATATTTTTTTTCTTTGAGTAGTGGTAGTGAGAGTCATTAGTTTGGTCTTTTTAAAGATCTGTGTTTTGAATTTGCATCCTTCCTCTGTCTCCTGGATGTGTTCATGTGCACTGACCAGAATGACAATGATTACAGACACATTATTTATTAAAAGAACACTATCAATCCAGTCATGTGCCGCAAACATCTGAAAAGAGGGTGGCATTAAATGAGGCATTTTTTGTTAAAATAAGAGTCTAGTAACATGTTTCCTGTCCTCCACAACTACTATATTCAAAATGGTTGGTCAAATCATTGAGGCCCATTTTTAAGTCACAATAGACAGAAAGTAGTTCTTGACTGATTTCAGAAGACAGGCTCTAAAATAAATATTATTCTTAATGTTTTGCCTTTGGTTCTGTAAAAAGAACATTTTGCTGACTACAGCTATTTGATGCTGAAAAAAAAAAGGGCTGCATAATGTATTTAAATAACTTTTCTGTGTGGGATGTCTGAGAGATAATAATGAAATGTCCAATTAGGTTTCAGTAGATAGGTCATCTCCCTGAAAATGTAATTAAGCTTTTTTTTGCACTGTGTATTCAGAGAACTATATCTTTATAAATGTGCTTTCATTGGTGTGTTCTTGCCTTTTGACCAGTTTCTGGTCACCTGTATCCAGTCTTAATTTTGTTGGAACCACGCGTTCAATTCTGTATGAAAGCTACCTGCATCTGCAGGTAGAAGATTGTTCTGTGAAAATATGCAGACTTTTTAATCAGTGCATAAAAGTTCATCCACAGTAAAAGCTAAAACAAAAGCTCAACTGCTTGCTACGTTTCCTGAAAACGTAAGAAACTTGCCAAGAAATTAATTTTCCTTCTTTATATTTTATTGAACATTTTTAATGATAATTTACCATGGAAAGGAAGGCACTGTATCTGTGCTTCTTCTCCTTAAAGCATGTGCAAATTTGCAAGAGCTTTACACCTGTGGCTTCTCTGCATAAGACTTAAGGGCTGTTCCTGCAACATGTGCCACTACTGACTGCAAACCCTACACCCTCATGGATAAGACTGGCCAGAGGAAGGGATGGTTCAACACTGCAGGCAAGTCTGTCATGAGATGTCAATGTGCAGTCAGCCCTTTTTGTCCTGCTATAGCAGAAGGGGAGCCCAGCGGCTCGTGTTGGATGGGAACCTTCTTCAGTTACAGCGTTAAGAATAGCAAGGAGTGTGCTAAAGGGATGTGTGAGGAAAGAGAGGAAGAAGAAATATGCCCCTTTCCTCAAATTTTCTATTCCTTAGACATATTTTCATTTCTTCTCACTTTCTCCCTTGCTTTTTTCTCGTGCCTCTTCCCATTGCTTGGTCTCCTTTCATCTCCTCTTTCCAGATCTCCCAGTCATTACCTGACTTTCACCATCTCTCTGCTGCATTTGAGTTCTCTCTATTACTAGCACGTACAGTGCCTCCTCACCTGCTCCTCCGTGTGTTGTTCTTTTCCTCCCTCACTATCCTGCCACAGTCCAGTGATCATCTGTAATTTAGTAAATAAGAGAAAACATAGGTGCTTCCTCCCTTTCAGAGCCTTGTAGCTTATACTGGTTACAATTCAGTTGTTCAGCTACTAAGCCTGACTCCTCAGTCTCAGGCTGCCTCTAACTTTACGTGCTCTAAGGACATTTAGTGGCTATTTTCATGAAGGACACAGCCGCATTATACAGTTCTTTGTAACAGACTTGGATTTGCATCCCTCCAGGGTATTTATATCAGTTTGGCACTCAGAGCTCTCTGGCAGCTCCTTGAGATGATTGTTTTGCTGTGGTTATGCAAAACCAGGACAACAACATAGTTTTTGTAATGCTGTTAAGGACATGAAAACAGGGACACTCTTGATTTCTACAGACTTTTAGGCTATGCCTGTATTGTATGTTTGGAAACTCGAGTCAGGGAGTTGGTGAAAAACCTCATGTGCTGCCTGACTCACCCTGCACTAGATGTAGGATGTCTGCAGTGTAATAGGGTTAGTCTGAGCTCAGGCTACCTGCAAATCCTCCCAGATCTCTCTGTGCGTGACACCAATG
Source organism: Streptopelia decaocto (assembly GCF_964273445.1). Classification (NCBI taxonomy): domain Eukaryota; kingdom Metazoa; phylum Chordata; class Aves; order Columbiformes; family Columbidae; genus Streptopelia; species Streptopelia decaocto. The sequence goes on along the minus strand of NC_138659.1, from coordinate 64,832,858 downwards.
CTTTGCCAGGAAAGGGCCTGTGTCTGCACAATAGCAAGTGGGATAGGAAAAAATTTAGAGCTGCCTTTTGGCCCCTATACTGCAGCATGCCCAAAAGCTCACCTCACATCTATAAGCGTAGCCTCAATTTGAAGAATGATTTTTATATGTGTATATACAAGTGTATATATAGATATGCATACGTGCATATTATATTGCTAGAGGTACCATATTTATTTAAGGTGTTAATTCATTTTAATAAATTAATAATGAGGAATGATCACAGTTGAGAAAATTCAAAAAATGGGATCTGGGGGGAGGTGGGACCAAAGCTGTTCTGTAGAGGACACATGATGGTGTAGTGGAGAATGTACGTGGGAAATTGCTAGCCCGGAAAAAAAAATATTAATGCAGTCTCTGCAAAATAAGCAAAAACCCTCTCAAGTCAAGGCAAAGATAGAAAGTGCTGCAATACTGTATTATTTTCTTCCCTTCTTGTCCCTCACATGATCCATTACATTGATGTATTTCTTTAGCAGAATGAAATAGGCAGAGTATTACTCTCCCCTCCACCCCCCATAAACAAAGGTAATTTTAAATTTCTTCAGTCTGAGTAAAACTCTGAATGAATCAAGCGGTTCCTCCTTAAAACATATCCATAAATCCCTTTGGAATCCAAAAATCACAACACCCAGCAAAACAAGAGTGCTTTGTCCCTGTTAGAGTGTAGACGGATCTCATTCTGCAGTGCCAGGATCTGGTTGGCCAGTCCTTATTTATACTCTCTCTTTTCTACTTAAGAGGGTCTTGAAGATTAAACGCTTGCCGGGAGATTGGCGTTTCTTCAAGGGAATCAAAGTTGCAAGGATATAGTAGTTAGAAAAATGACCCAGCTTTATTCCCGCACCCAACTTTCCCATCACTTTGTGCTTTAACAGCAAAGAGGGCCTCAGCACAGGGGGTTTATGCTCCAAGAAGCAGTAACTAGACAGTATCTTTATGCTGAGCTCCCTTGTCAGGCGAGCTCAAAACTGCAAGCGGCTCCCTTCAGTCAGCCAGAACCTCTGCTGATTCCTGAAACGCAGCCCCCACGGCAAGGGAGCGTAATTCTTCCGTGCCCATTATCTGTAAAACACAAGTTATGCCTCAACATTGTCAGAGCTGTTTGGTTCAGCCGACTTCTGTTTTGCATGGTGAAGCTTTGGCAGGATCGCTGACGTGGCTGAGGTCCTGATAGTCCTTTCTGGTTACCGTTATGGATACGAACAACCTGTGGCACTGAATATTTATTATTACCTTTCTACAGGGTTGAAAAAGTGAAAGAGAGAATAAAGTATGTGTGTGTGAACATACAGCAATCATAAAGTTGGATACAAATAGGCCATATTTAGGTACCCTGCCTTCCATATCAGTCCCATTTTAGCCAAAACGATTCAGTGGGCTGGAGTACGTTCAGCCACCACTAAACTCTAGCTCTAAGAACATGCGGGAATTTGTATCATGCAGATGTGGTCCCTCATCATAATTTTGTCTGGAAAGGCTAGTTTTGGTATTCTAAGAGAGAAAAGGAAACTGTATACTATAAGAAATATGACAACTACAGATTAGAAACACAAACCAGGAAGGCAAATGTGACCCGTTTTGTTTGTTTATCAGGGGAAAAGATTAAACTGCATACGTTAGTAGTATGTTTGGTCAAAAATGTTGAAATCCAGGAAAGTTAAATTCATCATTAAACTTTAACAGAGATCTAAACTTGTGTCAGTACGGTTAAGCAAGCACTTAATTGCTTTGCTGGATGAAGTTCTAGTAGGAATACTGCTACCACTGATTTGTTCAGTTGTTAGTTGAGATATTTTTGTAGAGAGCAGTTTAGCATCCACTGGCTTGCATGAGGAGTTTCTACCCACTAATCTGTTAAGTCTGGTGAAGGAAAGATTTTTTTTTGATCCCTTTTAACGTACATCCGGTCACATTTGGCTAGCTTGCTGTTTCTGGGGCAAAGAAAGTGTGTATATATTACAGAACAGCATTTTCTTTAATAAATCAAAACGTTTTCGCATTTACCTCAAAACATATATAAGCTATAGGCAAGAAGCTGCTGTATGTTTAATGTGAATAACAGAGCTATTATATCAAGTCCATTCCCACTGTATTTCCTCTGACATCAATGCCTTCAGTGGATTTATTCCAGGTACGAATCTGGCTATTCCTGTTCTATGTAGGTAAATCTTCAGACAGTGCTAATTAAAAGAATGTCAACTGATTTTACCATTCCATTATGCTGGACTTTGTAAAGGTTATTTATATCATTCTACATCAGGTCTCAGTGAGAGAATATTTCTGGTGGCAGTTCATCTATTAAAATAGCTGCAAGAAAATGTAAGCACTGCAACTAAAAATAAAACTTTGTTTCTCAACAGAGCAAGTGACAGCCACACGCATATTTTCAGATTTTAGCATTTTAATGCTTACTGCATAGAAATTGCATTGCTTTCATTATGTTTTAAGCACTACCCTGTTACTAATGGGGTAACTACTATTAAGTGGAAGCCAGATGTAAATGTATGGGTATCTGTAAAAACTGCTGGGCAGAGGTGGTGGTTGTTTCCTATGCTTGATTATCTGCTGGCTTTAAAGTATGTGACACAGAAAACATTTTCTAGTGTGTATTTACTGTTGAATATGGATTTTCTGTGTGAGCTGACTGTGACCCTTGCCTAAGATTATTAATAGATGACCTTACATTCACATGTTTGTGTTTACACTATATTTGTTCAAGCACACTCTATAAACCATTATAGCAAGTTTTTCTATTAAAAAGCACATATGACTAAGACCTCTGTTAAATTAAAGCCATATTGTTTGTATACTCAGTTCACTTTCTTTTGTAATTCAAGCATAAATTACAGTAGTTGCCCTCTCTGTTGCAATGCTCCCATTTCTAATTAGGCATTGTGAAATGCTGCAGATACATCTCAGTAACCGGCCATGATGCCAGTTCAGAACTGTCATTCTTCAGAATGGACAGTATCTTTCAGAGCAACTTCTGTAAACATCTGGATATATCACAGGCTGTCAGCTCAGGCTCAGTGGCTGCGTTCAGGTTCTTTTGACAGTGGAGACAAAAAATCCCCTCTTAAGACAGCCACATCATCCCTAACTGGTAAAAATGGTTTATTTTGCAATATTGTACTACAAATCACTGGTTTTTGTACTAGCATTATATATCCATATAGCTTATAAAACCAAGTAAAATATGTTGAATAAGATCAGTGCTACATTGGTTTGCTGGTGCCAGAACATTTCTAGTTGCTGTTTGATAGGGCTATTTTGTGTATGGCAAAGAAAAGGTTCACATAAAAAGAGACTCTAATCTGATTTTATCTGCTGTAGTTCTCAGTTTATATTTGTTGTCTTACTCCTGAAGTCAGAACAGTTTTTAGAGTAGCTTCAAGATGAGTTTCAGCTATGTTGGCTGCCCACAGACCCTGCATGATTGAGTGCAAGGACACACCGGGCACCCCTTGTTTCCTTCAGCCAGGTCTCTGACAAGGGGACACAGAGCTGCTCCCTTCAGGAATGTCACCCCACACACCACAGTACTACTGAGGGATTTTCCTGTGCAAAAAGCATCATAGAATTATAGAATCATTTTGGTTGGAAGAGACCCTCAGGATCATTGAGTCCAACCATAACCTAACTCTGGCACTAAACCATGTCCCTAAGAACCTCGTCTGAATGCCTTTTAAACACCTTCAGGGATGGTGACTCCACCGCTGCCTTGGGCAGCCTGTTCCAATGCCTGTCAACCTTTTCTGGGAAGAATTTTTTCCTAATATCCAGTCTGAACCTCCCTGTATAACCTTAGGAAACCTGATGATCCAGTCATCTGCCAACAGAAACTTTTCTCATGAAGAGATAATGCATATTGGACTTCTAAGATTATTCTGTCTCCAAACTTTTCATGCTTGAGCCAGCAATATTCTATTATCGTTTATTCAAGTGATTACAGAGAATATTATTGTCATGGATGTCTTTCTCAGGTACTTGGAACCACATCCTTTCAGTGTGCACTCATGATACAGTTGTTAATAAACACCTAACCATCTAGTGACACACTTAAGGACCTGCAGTGGCACTAATTTATTTGGCTTGCTTTTCAAGAGTGACAATGATTTTCTTATGTTTCCAGCCTGTAATTCAAAGACACTCCTGTCTGCCCAGCTAATGAAGTGAGAACAACTCTATCCGTAATGCACTAGTTCTTTCCTGAGTAACACGCTATCAAGAGACACTCTGAGGCTTGGACATCTTTAAACATGACCGTCATTTATATTTAGAAGCTATAAATTAAACAGCATAAAGGAAATGAAATAAAGTGGAAATATACAAAGACATGGTACTCAGAAGGCAGCTAGTGGATTTGTTCATGTTATTGGAGAGCTTTGGTACAGAGACAGACTAAATAGAAATCTTAGCAGGCTCCCCTGATAGAAATCACAGACTGACAGTTCAGCCTGTCATTTTGTAGAAGACTCTCAGAGAAGTGTTTTCTTTGCAGCTGAGAAGACAGAAACACATTATGCATGCTTAAAGTCAATGGAAGGAAACAGAGCCCCGCAAAACATCTTTAATATAAGTTTGATTTCCTGTGGAATGCTTTCCAGATGTTCTCTCAAACAGGCCTCTTAAAAAATGGCATGAGGTTTTGGGTTTTTTTTGCAAACAGAAAGAGAAAATTCTGTTTTGTGTCACTGCATCTGAGAATCCCTGTTCTAATTATTTATTGCATTATCTTGTGCTCAGGATTTGCACCATAGTTTTCAAAATTGTTTTTATGACACAAAAGGTCAGTAGTGTAAAAATATTTATATTACCCAATTGCAAATAAATCATAGTTGTTTAGAATCACATTTGAGCCTTTTCCTTAAATCCAAAGAACCCCTAATAAGTTAAATTAAAATTACTCTCATGCACGATCTTGAGTCAGCTAAAGGATTTAACTAACATTGATAAACTATGAGCTTAGTGTTTTGTTAAGTTATTTTGATTTTCTGTAGTAGGTATTACGTAAAAAGGTCTCTAGTAGATGACACGAGCAATGGGAAAGGATAACATTAACAGAAAATAGTATATAATTTATTTTGCTTTGCATGCAGTAATAAAATGTATATGTGGGGTATGTTTATTTTAGAACATTTGTTACTCAGAAAAATCAGTTTTGTTAATAGAATAATAGAAAGAATACTATGTTTGTACTGGTAATATCTTGCATTTTGCACGACTGAATTTCTAATAGTTTCGTCTTCATTTTCTAGGGTACTAGATGTTGAGAAGGGCTCTGGTAAACAAAAAGCCTGGATAATATAAGTACTGGCAGATATGGTGGGAAACACAGTACAGACAGGCAGCCACCAGTCTGGGCCGAGTGTGGGTGCTCAGCTGGAGGAACCAGCTTTGGGAGCTGTTGTGTCCATGCTTGATGCTCTGAGCAAGCGTTTGTGATGCTGAGAGACATCAGAATGAATCTTGTGTGGCCTCTGGTTGTTTCTGTATCCAGTTGTTCCACAATCCAAATTGGCTGCTTGTACGTAATTGGGGATTGTCTGTATTTTACTTCCAGATGAACAACAATTTTTAGAGATAAATCGAATCCAGAATCAAATATTTGCATGGGCTTGGGCTGCCAGTCATTTAAAATAGCAAAACAGAAGCAAAACCAGATAAAAAATAGCTTCTTTCAGTTAGTAGCTGGTAGTGTCCAAGATACTGTAATGGTTTCTGCTGGTGTTGCAAAAAGATTTCAATATTCACATCTTGGGAGCCAAATGGTCTGCCATCGGATCTTGACTTCTTTACCCTTCCTTCGCACCTCCAAAGGTACGAATGCTGAGCTGTGTTTCAGGGTGCAGCAGGAGCCAGAGGCTCCCTGGGGTCCATGGGGACCCCCCTGGGACAGGCAGGGCGGGTCCCACCACCCCAGCCAGGGAGAGAGGCAGCTCTGGGCATTGACACCTCCCTGGGGACAACCTGGGACATCGGCCCATGGGTGGACCTGGCTCAGCGGGGCCAATGGCCAGGCAGGGCCATGGGGGGCTGGTGACTGAGGTCCTACAGCATCACTGGGGCAGGGACTGAACTCTGGGGGGATGGGATGGGGTCATGGGCCATAGGCTGGGTAGGGGAAACCCCATGGTGGGCAAGGACATCAGTGACCTCAGGGCACAAACACTGTCGTTGTTTGAGAAGGAGGGGAGCAACCAAAGAAAACTAAGCGTTTTGCTGGGAGTTGCTATCTAATAAACATATGTAAAAATGGCCATTTAAAAAAACTGTCAAAATTCATAGTTGCTCGCAGGTGCTCAGTAGCATGTGTACGTAACTAAGGAGGTCTGAGATGAATTAGTATTACACAGCTCTGGTGCCTTTTAATAATAAGAAAAAGGGTCAAAGCTATATTACAAAGTGCTGGGAGGATCATCTCTCTTGTGGTGGAGCTGCTCAGAGGCTTTTATTGGCTCATTGGTTGATAAGAGTTTCTTATGTAGCCTTTACTTCATTTTCTTGCTGCCCACTCACTGTGTGTTTATGAAATGAAGAGAAAATGAAAAGTTCCTCCAACAATGAAACTATTAGCTTGGCCACATACCAACCCCTCTTGCCACTGTTGCATCCCAGCAGAAATTGTACCACCCAAGCTATACAGGAGCTATTTGTAGCTACAGAGGAGGGTGCTGCATTTGACCCCCACAGAAGAAGAACAAGTTTTTTGGCTTGTTTTTTTTCGTATAATGGTGTCATTTGTCACTATGACACATATTCATTGACTTAGTCTGAATTTTTTCAGTGTCAGATTTATGCCTCTTTGCTGTTTTGAATATTGATGCAGCACTTCCCTTACGTGACTATACTGTGTCTGCCAAATGGTGTCTAGACCCTAGAGCAGCTTTGACTAATTAGTGTAGTCACCCAGTCACTCAGCTTTGGCATTTACGTACTGTTTATATTACTGCTACTGAGCCATAAATAGGTACCTAAACAACAAGCAGCAATGTAAAGAGAGGTGGTAGCGAGCATGTCCAGCCTTCACCTAACATCACCCGGGTGAGCACTGAGGAGCAGCAGCCGTCACTCCCTGCATTCGATAACAGGGCAAGGAGTTGTAACCACTCACTTGGACATTGCAGCCCACGTGTGTGTGGTCAGCAGGAGATTTGGATTCAGTGTCTCTCTTGGTCTGAAGATAAAATCGTAGAATCATTTTGGTTGGAAGAGACCCTTAAGATCATCGAGTCCAACCATAACCTAACTCTGGCACTGAACCATATCCCTAAGAACTTCATCTACATGTCTCTTAAACCCCTCCAGGGATGGTGACTCAGCCACTGCCCTGGGCAGCCTGTTCCAGTGCCTGACAACCCTATCTATGAAGAATCTTTTCCTAATATCCAAACTGAACCTTCCCTGAAGCAACTTGAGGCCATTTTGCCTTGTCCTAAATTGTGCCCACTGCAAAAGGAAGGCTAAGAGAGAAGATTTCTCTCTCTCGAGGCTCAGTCCCTGGGTACCAGCAACTGAAGATGCAAACAGATAGAAGAAAAGAAACCAGGGAACTCACCTCCGGCCTGCCCAGAAGTCGGGGTGATTCTTGAGCAGGACTCATGTGTCTGGTTCCTAGAGCTGCTTTCCAGTAGGCCACGATTTACACCAGATCCAAACTAAAAATGCAGTTTTAGAAATCTTCTGCAACTTCGCCATTCTATCATGAATTGAAATATCGCACCAGTACCGAAGCTGAATTGACCAACTTTTAAGAGGCAGAACTGATAAATATCAAAGATAGTTTCAGAACATCAAAGAACTTTTACAAAACCTTGAGGATAAAAAATAGTGAAGACCTAATCAATGTTTCCTATGCAATAGACTGTGCTAATATAAAACTAAATTGCCTCAACAATTATATGCAGATAAAACACAATACTGCTATTAACAAAGCTTATTTGTAAGCAAATTTTGAAAGTTTTGATTTATCCTGCTGAGTATTTGAAGAACCACTGTCATAAGGAAAACAAATTAACTCTGCCTTCTTTGTATTTTTAACTGTTACAAATGATTTTACTGGTGCTAATACAAAGCATTAGAGAATAGCAGGTTTGGTATTTTTTTTTCTCTTCTTCTCAAAAAGACTGATTATTGTTTGAGCAGGTTTTCTTTGAATTTCCCAATAGGATTATTCCAATTTTTTTCCATCAGGGGTATACAAAATATTTAAAGTAATCTTTCCAGAAGACCTGCAGTTTACTTTGAGGAGATTTTCCAGGGCTAAGATAGGACCCATTTAATTTGTGGGTTTTCTGCCCTACAAAGAGACTTGTGGTTTTGGTTTTGGTTTTGTTCTTTTTCTTCCAAGGAAGAAGATTTCTTTGTGGTTCTATTCAGTTGTTTGGTTTTTTTATGCAATGAAAGGAAAAAAAAAATCATTAATGCTGCTGTTCACAAAGAAGATTTTTGATTCTTCAACAGACAAAGAAATTAATAGTTCCTTTCAAAAGTGGTCCTGCTACATGCTGTGTACAATACAAAACTGCCTGTCTCTATCCAGCCATCTAGCAATTAGATGCATGTATGTACATTGCACATGTAAAATCGGGCACCCTTGAAGGCACAGACGTTGCAAGTTCTGTTTGTCCTCTCCAGAAATTAATACCCACAAACTGCTTCCTGCTGAAGGAACGCGAAGTTAACACAGTATGAATATTTTTTATAGGACTGCTATCAGCTGATTGCTCTTTGTCAGCATCCCTAAAAGGATCTTCTTTTTTACCCAAACAGCCCACATGCAATACTTTAGGATAAATGATCTTGTGGTTCCTAATTAGGCTAATTTCTCTCTCCCTAGATAAATAGTAGGACCACTGCTTTGGTATTGCTGATGAGCACAATTTTATGAGTGCCAACTCTACTGGAAGTGTTTGGCGCTAGATCTTCAGTGAGTGTTAATCAGCAAATCTTCACTGAAAATGATGGAGTTATTTTGTGGCTGATGGAGGTCTGTCTCTGTTTTTATTTGCTGGCCTTAACTTTATCTCCACTGAAAATGAATCCAGAAAAATATCAGCTGTAGTTAACAGCTCAGGAGAGAGTGAGAACTTTGGTAGCATGAAGTTTGGATGACTCACTAGGGGGGAAGTGTGTGATGATGTCCAGTAATGCTTGGACCAGAGCTATCCGAACTGTATTTGGCTTATGAAAACTTAAATGTGCAACATTGTCAGATCATTACCTTTTATGACCACAAAAATTCTTCAGAAATTAACATAGAAATCAAGCTGTATGCAAAAGGGATCGGCAGAGCAATTTTTAGCCTCCGTTAGGGTTTACAAATAATAAACTCTTTAAGTAGACTGGGTAGTAAATGACTGGTATTATTCCATAGTTATCAGTCCTTAAAAACATTTAGAGAAGAGGAAGGTATTAAATGATCTCTGGACCAATGCACCTAATAATCTAAGGGAGAACTAGATGTTTAAGAATCATGAAATGATTGCAAAAAATGTTTTCAGGATTATCAAGATCCTGATCTGACTGTATCTCCAAAAAGAATTATTTGTGGTCATATAAATAATGAAATTTTAATCTGAGGAGCTACTTTGTTTTAGATATGCAAAAATACTGCACATACACCAGGCTTGCTCTTTCCACCAGTTTTTCATACTAGAGAGCTGTAACAGGCTCTCTTCTGTCCGAAAACAGACTTCATTGGAGTCTTAGTAGAATTTGTAGAAACCATAGAAACTGTCAACCGTCTTTGTTCATAATTGCTCAGAAGGCTGGATCTGAGCCACTATCTTAATTATTGACTCAGAGCGGAATCACTGCAGTGACATAGGGTTTCCTTGTCCAGATTTTGTTTATGGTGCTGCTATTTATCTCTTCCCGTGCCTTGGAATCTATTTCTTCTCAGCCTGTCTCCTGGTAGATACAGTATTAGTTCACCAGCAAAGTAGAGATTTTATGGAAATTTAGAAATTCATATACAAATATAGGGCATCTTGAAGGATTGGTAGAGAGCTTGGCTTTTTGAAGATATTAAAGGCAACTGGGTATGGATGTCCATCTCAAGGTTAAATGGTTAAATAAAGGAATGGAGGGAGTGAAAAGCTTACAGTTGACTGTGATTTGAAGGCAATAATGGGTTTGCTGGTGTCAGTACAGTTAGTGAGGGATGTAACTAAAAAGAGGTAATGAGAACAGCCCAGATAAATTCAGGTGCAGTTTGCATGCAGTCTATTTATAGGTTGCTTTCTCAAAGTAAGGCTGTGAACCTTTGAAGTTTGCCCATCATTACTTCCAGGCCAGTTAATGATGTACATCCAATCCCATTCTGAGATAGGTAAAACAATAAAGCAAAGAAAGATAATTAGTCTCTGGAGCATGTAAACAAATAAAGTAAATCACTTGCAAATCACTTGTTTCTGCTAACTTTTGTGTTTTCGTTGCAAAACTAAAAAAGAGCATTTATATTGCAAATCTACATAATGCTAGGGCAGTGCAGAAAATGCATTGATTATAGTATTCTGATTTTGAGAGGGCTTTGCAAAGATTAAGCACCTGATCCTGAAACATCACTGTGAGTTGATATATGGAAGAGAACGTTTTCATCCCTTTTTCATAGAAGTATGGAATAGGGAGGTTAAATGATTTTGTTTGTGGAGATAAAGATCTAAATGAGACTTCATAAATAAACAAAAGTCACTGCTCCGAGTTTACAAGCCAAAGTGAAAGCACCAATGGAGCTGAGGAGAGCAGGACAGGATGGGCAGGAGAGAGGCTGTGGGATGTGGGACCTTGGCCCACCTCAGTGATGCCTCTCAGATTTATAGACCTGAACAGGAGCATTATTTGGCCTTTAAAGTGCAAATAACAAGAAGAGTTCCTGGCAGCTAGTTCCTTTGTTTTTCATTTTCCAACATAGTAGTAATCTGTTAATTGCAATACAGCTTCCCTCCTAGTCTTAAAGCACTTTCCATAAGATACCTGTCTTGCACATGGGGTATCTGAGGTAAGTGAAGATAATATGACCATTCAGCAGCAGAAGTCGATGCAAAGCACACACTCCCTTCTTCTCAGCCCTGGGCTGAATACTGTAGACTTCGGATAAATGCACATTTTACAGGAACAAATAGATTCTCAGTACCGTGGCTCCGGGGGGCTGTGGAGACCATGCCAGCTGGATCTGCCTGCTCCCCCAGTTCAGCCAGCTGGTTCTGCAGACCAGTCCAGAGCAGGAGCCCATCCCCTGGAAACCACGGGCAGTAGCAAAGCAGGTCCTGCCTCAAGTCATGGAGTAAGAAGACTCTGTGAGCACAAACATACAGTTTTGTGTAATCAGTGAAACAGCAGACACTGTGTTCTGCCCCTGTAGAATGATTCCAGTATGAGTTCAGATCCAGGCAAAATGACTGCTCATATGATAAAATTGCTCTTTGTCTTCTTTTTGGCATGAAAAGGCAGAGCATTTCTTTTAATAAAGGGCAGGCATGTCCCTGTTTCTCTGTCCTTTTTTACTGTTTTCTTACACTTTTTTGTTCTGCCTTCAAAAAATGGATTCTGGAAAGAGATGCGTCTTAGAAGGGAACTCTCATCAGCTGAAATGTGTCCAATATATATTTAAGTTAAAGAGTATTAAGCCTTGTCCAAAAATAAAAAGAGTGTAAAAGGTAAGAATGCCCGCAGGCTTGATTTTTAAAGATGTGCATTTTTCTTCATGTTGCAGATCTCGCCTTGCAGATTTCTTCACAAACTGCCAGCCCGAGTCACGGTCTGTTAGTAGCTGTCTGAAGGAGAACTATGCTGACTGCCTCCTCGCTTACTCGGGGCTTATTGGTAAGAACACAGGGAAGGGTGGGGGTTTGCTCGGCCTAAGGAAAACACCCAAATGATATTTTGAAGGCCCATGTGAAATAAAAGCTGTGGAATGTAATACTGTACAACGTGATACTACGCAAAATTCTCCACCTAAGTCCATTGGCCCTGTTTTACCTTAGAGAGGTTCCTGCAGTAAATTTTATATTGCAAGGAAATTAGGACAAAAGATAAGGAGAGAAAGGTGCTTGAATTTGAAATAAACAAATATAAGCTAAGCTTACAAAGTAAATCTTATGAAGGTTGTTGAATTTGATCAGGAGCATGAATCAGGAAGTTAAAAGGAACAAGTGAAACCACAGCTTGGTTGTTTTTGGTGTTATCTTCACAAGGTTGGGTAACTTAGCTCTTGGTCTTTTGGGAAAGTTTACAAGACATTTGAGAAATGAGACAATAGACCAGCTGAGCCTGGTTTCACTTCCAGCTGCTGTTCTTTCCATGATGTCCACTTTAAATGTCTTCTGAGATGCCTGTCAATGGAGGTGAACCGAGACCATATTCTGAAATCCTCTTCCCTCCCCAGCATAATTCATTTTGTTTGCTGTCACCTTGCTGGCTGTCAACAGGCACAAAGATGTCTTAATGCAAGCCATATTCCATATCCCGCATGTGGTATTTGATTTCTGGAGGAAGGATACCATCTCAGGAAGGTGACTTGTTGTAGAAATACCATGGTTGGGCAATAAAGAATAAGTGAATGTCAAAACTCTGAAACAAACAAATTTAAAGGCCACCAGATAAGATGTTTTTAAGCTTACAGCCTGCACCTGCTGCTATGCAGTAATATCCCTTTCTGTTGGCCGTGAAGGTCCCAGCTGAGGCCCTGAAGCAGATCCTGCTGTTAAATAAATGTCTCTGGAGATAATATCCAAAATAAAATATTTCTAAAATAGGCTGGGTTTGCTGAAAAATGACTGAAAGCTATATTCACTGGCTTATTGTTATTATTCTTATTACTCTAGCAGCTAGCAAGTGAAGTAAGTCCATGTGGCAACTGGTAAAATAAGATGTGATGGGTACAAAGGATATGCTTTTATGACTTAAGAGATGAAGACAGTATGCAAAGGGTATAACATATGAACAGTTATGACAGAATGTCATTTGACTCTAAAACAAAGAATTGAATAGCCTTGAAATCTGATCTAGTCAATGAGATTAAGAAGTCTCGCTGCTGGCAAACAGTAACTGTTACTAATAGATACTTCTGGGTAAGAGCTGCCAAGAAGTTCTTCCTGGACCTAGTGAATTTTGCTGGCAGTTTCGTTGGATCCATTTTTCAATTTAACCCCAAGGATGACCCAGTTCATACAGTCACATGTTTTTGTGTTGCTGTGGATGACCGTGCTGCAAAACACTGTCACACATCACAAATGTGGAATGGATCCCTAAGGAGCTGAAATCAAAAGGAGATCTAATTTTCAAAGAGAAAAACAAACATTTTTCTTCCTGCTAGCCCCTAGACACATGCAAAAAGATAAGAACTGCCTAGTGTTACAAGACATTTTACTTCTGGTAGTAATTCTGATAAACCAAGACAATTACCAAAACAAAACTTTCACGTGCTAAAGCAGTAAATTCCTGCTTCTGGTACTAAGCGATATACAAGTGGAGTAAATTATGTGAAGACTATCAAATTTGTAAGATGCTGAGACAGAAAGCAGAGGCACAATCTTTCAGATGTCTGCTTAATATATGTAAAACACAGGAATAAGAGACAGACTGTGGGTAAAAGCTGTTACAAATCCATTCATTTATCAGATCTTCAGGATCTCCAGGTGTTTTAATTAAGGTAAAATATTGTTCATTAAAATAAAATATTATTTCATTTAGCCATTTCATTAAATGTAGCAAAAATTGGACTTCCATAGAGTTTGTTCGGGAAATTGAGGATTCTCTGTGGAAGGTACAGTCAATGTGATTCTGCTGTCACATACAGTGATGTAAATCAGCGTTAACTTCACTGAAATTAGTGTAATCCCACCTGAAATGAATGACTGAAGTGGAAATAGAGTCAGGCACGTTTTTGTATGAGGTGCTTTACCAGTTAAATGAAGAACAGTCTATACAGGGTATTTTAAGGTTTGCATCGGTGTTATATATATAATTTTAAATACATGCATATTTTACAGGAATTCTGAAAATCTTCATTCATCTCTTTAGGCTGCTTGTTGTAGCAATAGGGACAAATTAATATTAAAAAATAAAGGAAAAATATTAAAACTATTAAATGTAGAATAAGAGTGGAGATAGCCACGTTGAGATTCAGTGCTTTGGTTCCAGCCTAGTTAAACCATCTGGACCTGTCTACATTCCCCCATCCGTTAGGTATTGCTCTATCTGCTGACTTCCAGATCTTCTATAGGATTTACCTTCTGACACGTTTTCCCTTGTCTTCAGTAAATTCAGTTTCCCTGGGATTCCCAGGAATTCCGTGAGAGTTCATAGGAATAAATCGAGTCGTTTCGAGCCAAAGGAACTTCAGTCACATGCCGCTCGTCCTGGACTCACCATCCACCTCCTTATTCTTAATTGACCCAAATTTGGGTGACCTCTTGGCAGCTTCAGGTTAATTCTGCTTTTGTCTAAAATATGGAGATCTGACTGCCTGCTACTGAGACCACCACACAACTATTTGATAGAACACAGGAAACCAAGCATGTCCGATTTTACTGCCAACCACCATGGTTTCTCTGATCCTTTAGTGTCCTTCAGCAGAATTTCCAAGATGCCAGCTAGCGGCGGGAAGGGGGGAAGGGGAAGGCACACACATTGCAGGGAAAAAAGAAAATCCACCCCAGGAAACTAAGCATATAATCCGCTTGGGTTCACATCTGCCCCCGGGTTTAAATGACAGGCTGATTTTCTACTAGCTGCTCTTTCAGCCACTCTGTTTTTGCTGGATATACAGTTCATGTGCTGTGTATACACTTTCCTTGTCCTGCCTTTCCTGTGTTCATCAACTCTGATCATGGCTTGATATATGTTAAACTTTTAGCCCTTGTCTTGGCCCATTTTAATTCCTTCATTACCTCGTAGAGATAAGAAAGTCTTACGCCAGCGGCATTTTTAATTTCCTCAATACCTTTTTGTTTTTTTAACCCTTCACTAAGCATTTGCTACTTAACTTTTTTTCTTTTGAAGCTTACTCTTTTCTTTCCATTTGCAAAAATCCTCTTGATTTTCATTTCTCTCACTTCTTTTCAGATCGTGTCACATGGTTGAAATAGTGTACTGAACCATCAAACCAATAATGGACAGATATTTTAATTTGTTTTATTTTAATTTGACATCATTCCTCTTCTATTTATCTACTTTCAAGTTTTCATTAACGGTGCAAATGATATTTGCCTATTCTACTAAATTCTCTACCTCCATTTAATAAATTTTGAACTGTGCTATTTACTCATGTGCTAATCTCATGTTGAGTTTGAGTGGTTATTACCGCAACTATCTGTTAAAAGCTGGAAGTAGATAAAGGTACGGGATTACATTATAATTTTAAAACATCCCAAAATAAGACAAAAGATGCTTTTTGTGAGTTTGGCAGTGGAACTGCATTCATTTTCACATACATTACTGCCTTTCTCAGGCCAGCCCTTAATGTCTGTTCTCCTTTGTCCCCCGTGTCATGTATGAAGCATTTTGCATGTTCATTTGTTCAGTTCCCAGCAGTGCCTGGTGACTGAAAGGCTTTTTGACGTCATTCTGTGATTTGTGTTATTTCTAATGTTCCTGTTTTGTAGCTTGGTGTTTGATAGCCCTTTCCTGTGTTACTGCAGACTCTTAGACTCTGGACCTATGGACCAAATTTTCTCTACTAGTCTACATTTTGGGTCTCTAATACTTATCCTTCATCTATTCCATCTTCTTAATGACTACCTTGATGTCAGTTTTGAAGAGATGTGACCACATTTCCGCATGATATATAGCCTGTCCTAGAACTGTAGATTACCAAGGAACGTGTTTCCTGAAACAACTGTCATCAGTACAAGTCTGGGGTACCTGCCATTTTTTATTCCATTTTTCCTGTTTGGTCAGACAAATAAAATAAATGCTCAAGCTTCTCTATCCTTAGGGAAGTTTGAGATCTTTGACCTGCTGGGGCGATGCTTTCAGTGAGATACTGGTTTGAATAAGTGCTGATCATATAACTTGCCTGATCCAGATGAATGATAAACAGTTGCTGTATATCTTTTAGGAGACAAAATGCATTCTTTGGTTTCATTGCATTCTTGATAGCCTTGAGTTGACATATAAATGTGAGAATATTTACCCAAGAATTTGTAATGAAGTTAGAAAGAACCTTGTAGTTTTAAGTTGTTGACAATGCTTAGGAAAAAATCACTCTACAGAAAAAGTAGTGGCACAGCAAGATTAATAGTAATTTATTATCTGCAAAGAATTTACTGTACCATTTTGTGCATGCTGGTTATGTTTTGCTTTGTTCATTGCCATAACCCACTCTCTTGGCAGGTCCCTAATGAGCACTCAGGGGTTAACGCACTCCCAAGATGTATTAGGGCTCCTCTCAGCGTGATTTGTGTTCTCCTTGCATTCTAGGCTGGCTGCAGCCTCAAGGAGGACGCTCAGGTCTTGATGTCTAGTTTCAGCCATTTATTTACAGATAGGACGAAAAAGATTAAAAACACAACCAAGGAAGAAAAAATGGATTTTTAGAGTGCAGCAATAAGGGCGCAGGTCCACATATGTTTGATTTGGCCCTTTTAAGAGGTTCCCTCCTTCTCACAGTCCATCCCTCCCTGTGCCGTGGTTTCCCACCTGTCAGTTCTGCTGATGCAGCTCTCTGTGGGAATGCAATGTAAACATATTTGGAGGAAAGTAAGGGGTCTTCTATGCGTGTCATGTTACAGTCCCTCAAGTGGTTGCACTCAAAACATGCGAGGGTATGAAGTGTGGCACGGCGCTGGGTGGCAAAGGGCAAAGGGAGCCAGGAGCTGTTAATTCTGGAAGTTAGAGCCCTGCCAGGGCTCTGCATTGTGAATCCAGCTCTGAATGCATGATTTACCAAGGGCTGTTTGCTGTCTTCTTAGTATGGAGAGAATATTTCAGTACAAAGGCTGCTCACGGTACTTTACTTCACCCTTGTTAACAGGCACGGTGATGACACCAAACTACATAGACTCGAACAGTCTCAGCGTTGCCCCATGGTGTGACTGCAGCAACAGTGGTAACGACATAGAGGAATGCCAGAAATTTCTGAATTTCTTCCAGGACAATATATGCCTTAGTGAGTACAATATTAGAAGTCTTTAAGTGTGTTTTACTATGTTTTCTGGAATTTCTTTACTGTTTAAATACGTTATGATACATCAAGACCATCTCTTGCAGTCTGTAAGCATGGTTTTGCTGTAGGTGTAGGAATTAAAGAGGGAAATATGCCCGATACTGTGGTTTATGGCCAAGATTGCAAATGTGAGAAGCTCTTGAAAAAGAAATACAAATAGTAAAGTTGTATCATATAGATGTTTGTTTACATCACAGATCATGCTTGGACCCTAACAGTCAGGCAGCAGCTGTACCAAAAAATTGCAGCACCTAAGGGGCTTCTGTATAATTTAAGAACTTCATATAAAAAAAGACATGTAGTTTATGATATGAAGGATTTGCTGTAGGTAAGTATAAATTGGATTGTGCTTTCAATTTATAGCCAAGCTTCAGGTTTTGTAGGGTACTTGATCTCAGATGACTGGTTTTAACATAGGTCTGGATGGTACCTAATTTCAAGATTTTGTTAAATTATTGATTTTTTTTCAGTCAAACTCACTTCCAAATTAGGGACTGTTATAAATTCCAGAATAGCTCAGTGGAGTCAATTTTGGCAGGTCCTCCTTTCAAATTTCCTGTCTGCCTGGAGCAGCATAATTGGATGATGTGGAGTGTGCATCAGAGTTTTAATTTTGGACAAATGAGAAGACCAAAAGAGCCTTGCGTCCCCAGCCTAGCAGAACAGGAGTTGAAAGGATACGTGATTGTCCTCTGAAATTGCATTAGAGGGGCAAGCCCAGGGAGGGAAAAAGATTACTTAACCTAGAGGACAATGTTGGCACAAGATCGGAAAGGGAGATATTTGCCATACATTTTTAGGCTCAAAACTGGAAAAATGTTAACCATCAAACTAAAGTTAAGAAATAGGCTTCCAGCAGGGGTTTTG
Organism: Streptopelia decaocto; assembly: GCF_964273445.1. Taxonomy (NCBI): domain Eukaryota; kingdom Metazoa; phylum Chordata; class Aves; order Columbiformes; family Columbidae; genus Streptopelia; species Streptopelia decaocto. The sequence goes on along the minus strand of NC_138659.1, from coordinate 64,814,779 downwards.
AGGGTAAAAAAATCGTACCAGTTTTAAAGGTCATATTTCATCAGCTAATTAAAAGAAGCATACATCGTTGCTTTTCTCAAAAACAGCAAAGGCACTCGATGATCCAGACTGTCCCATCCAGCCTTATGTATTTGAGATAACACTAATGCAGGGTTTAGTCTGTATTTTAGTATAATCCAGGGTTTAGTCTGTATTTTAGTGTAGTGATCTGAAAATTTCCATTGGTAGCTTCCCAACGGGCAGCATGTTGTGAAGACGTGGGGAGCTTTGCATACAAAGAGTGATTTCAGTTGCTATTTGATACACTATTTCTTAAGTTTTGGAAGAATGAATCCATCACTCAATATCATTTAACCAAAAAACCCAACAACAACAACCAACCAAACAACAAACAAACAAAACAAAAAATAAAACAACAACACCCCCCAAAAACAAACCAAACAAACAACAACAACAAAACCAACAGGAAACAATTCAGACTGTTATTGGGTAAAAGTTAGCAATATAGCATCAGACCATCTTCAAACCTAATGGGGCTGCCATTTACTGTAATAGATCAGATTTTATTCATTTTTGAATGTAGTAATTGCTAGAATGTTACAGGTTCTTTTTAGAACATGAAGACCTTTCTTTTGCTATTGGTGTGAAAGCATTAATGAAAAGAAATCAAAGACATTAGGGGTTACTGTGAGACAAATTATAGTCATCCTTGCTGTTAAAGATGTCTTCATGATGTTTTTTATGCAAAGCGGAATAGCTGAGACTGCACCCTGAGGGCAGGAAACGTAGGGTGACATTCACACCTGAAGCTGAGTTTGCCATGTCCTACGTACACACCTGAAATCCTGGTCTTTCTCGCACCTCTGTATGCACTTGCCCTGAAATTCCACTCTAGAGCTGAAAAGCCTTTTGCAAAAGATGTTAAGTTGAAACTAGAGGGGATGTTGTGATTTCAAAAGGTGGGTGTGAAAATTCCAGTCTGTTTTAAAAATTAGTCCTAACAAAGACAAACATTGTATTGTTTTATTTTTACATGTATTAGATAGTTTCTTTAGCTTGGCAATTTTCCTGCAGAATATGTGTTTATATCAGAACTGTGAAATGGGCCCAATCTCAAGAAAGCTAAACATCCCAATTAATATGTCCTAAATAAGATATATTCCACCCTAAAATTTGGGGCTGCATATTACCTTTCTTGTACTTTTATCATCTTTATTGCAATATGCAGGTTTATGGGAAATATTACAGTGGTCCAAATTGCTGCCTGTCCAGTTAAGATTTGGCCCATTTTAAACTCTGGAAATCCATCTTAAGACTTTTTTTTAGCTGCTCTGAAAGTGAATGTCATGGCATACTCTAGAATTCCTACTGAACTGTATGGGATTCAGTATATTTATCTATCTGTTAAAAGGATTTGTTCACACTTACTTTATACTGCAGTAAAAAGAATTTGTAAGTGGGAGGAAAAGCATAAAACAGTGTGTTAGTTGATAAAAATTATTGAAAGAATCTTTACTAGAGCAGTTATACACCCTTTGGTCATTATGTTTTTTGAAATATGTATGACAACAAAATATAAAATGCATATTTATAATATAATTTGTATGTTTGAAGTATTACAAAAATATGAGGAGGAATGGAACACCTCGCCTATGAGGACAGGCTGAGGGAGTTCGGGTTCTTTAGGCTGGAGAAGAGGAGGCTCCGAGGAGACCTTAGAGCGACTTTTCAATGCTTAAAGGGGGCTTAGATGGGGACAGATGTTTTTGTAGGGTCTGTTATTATGGGACAAGGGGTAATGGTTTTAAACCAAAAGAGTGGAGATTTAAGGTGGACATGAGGAAGAAATTTTTCACCATGAGGGTGGTGAGAGCCTGTCCCAGGTTGCCCAGAGAGGTGGTGGATGAACCATCCCTGGAGACACCCCAGGCCAGGCTGGACGGGGCTCTGAGCAACCTGAGCTGGTGAAGATGTCCCTGCTCATGGCAGGGGTGGCACTGGATGGGCTTTGAAGGTCCCTTTCAATCAAACCATTGTATGATTCTGTCATAGAATAGATAGGTTAAAAAGGACCCATAAGGATCGAGTATGATTTTATGAAATAACTGAAGACAACAAATTGTAAAGACTTTTATTACTTAGAAAACTGGAAGGACTGCATCTGTTCCTGTAATCCTCTTTGCAATAATGGAAGCAAAGACTTACTGTTACTTTAGGAAATCATAGGAAAATATTGCTTTTTGAATTGCCTTATTCAGGTGAAACCAAGAAAAATATCATTCCACTCTTCCCTCTTTGTCTCCATCAACCCAGCTGATTTTGGTGCTGATTTTGGTTACAAATTCTTCTATTTGCACATTGGAGTTCTGAGACCTAATATCAAAATAAAATACATCTTCTTTTCAGATGAGAATTAAATGTAAATTATTTTATAAGGCAAGGAATACTACTGAGAAGAAGTATTAATAACTTCCACATATTAGTCCCCAGTGAAATTGTTTGATTTCTTTTACAAAGAATTTGAAATAAGAAATCCCTAAATCCATGTTGAATCCCCAAAGACCTGATTAAAAACTGTTTTTCTATTTGTTTATAAAAAGCCCCAACCAATTTACTCTTGCTATAAACACACTCTTTAATCCCATGAAACTATGATAAGCTTTTTAACTTTTATATTCCAAAGTTTTAGTTTAAGCGTACTTCCCTCACCTAATTATGCAGATTTTGATTGAAAACTGTAAGGAAAAGATTGTCTCAGTTAAACCATTTTGTAGTTACAGGCATATTAGTTTTACTACAACAAGCTGTAGAAATGAATTAATATTTTGCCTGCTCTCTGTTTTTATTTTGCTGTTACACCACCTGCCTGAATTAGGACATAACATTCAAGCTGTATTTTAAATCTTGAAAGTAAATTTTTGAGGCTTTTGGATGCTAACCAACGTGATTACAGTAAGTTCTAGAGCTGCTGTCAAGAATTACTGGGCACATTACAAAGAAGAGGCTGCACCAGGTAATTATGTGACCCCACACACTTAGTTCATGTTTCTGATATGTTCAAAATTAAGACACGTTTTTCAGCACAAAAATTGAGTTTCTATAAATACACATTTTCAGTGGAATAATAATCATCATCATGATTAAAAAGTCAGTTCTGCTTTCTGCCATTTGTTTTTTAGAAATAGAAAATTACCTGTAATCTATTTTTACAGAAAATGCAATTCAGGCCTTCGGCAATGGTACCGATGTGAATGTGTGGCAGCCAATCTTACCAGTACAGACCACGACAGCCACAACTACAACAGCTTCCAGACTGAAAAACACAGGTTCAGAGACCACCAACAATGAAATACCCACCCACAACGATTCACCAGCATGTGCAAACCTGCAGGTAAGAGTCTCGTACTTGTTGCAGTGCATAGATGAAAGTTTTTCATAGGAATGTGTGCAGAGTAATCTCCTGCTGCATAAAGAGATTCCTGCTTAAATTGGCATATCCGTTTGTTCCCATGTTGTAGTTATAAGCCAAGTATATTGTAAAATATCAGATACTCTTGTTTTAAATCAGAAACATGCGTACTTCAAAGTTGACTGTATTGCATTTCTGACACAGAAACAGGGTGTAGTATTTAATTTGTTATCACAGGTTTGGATATGAATGTGGCACTCTCCAAACCCTGCCAGGATATGTCAGATTAAATTAATCCCCTGAGTAATCCAAATTCAGAGGGAACTCTTAATGTCAGCTAGTGTGTACTGCTGCCGTCTTTCTTATGTTATTGGCAGTAAACTTTAGAGGTTTTCTGGCTGAGTAGGTCTGTGTGTTCGAGAATATGTGGTGCTGCAAACCACATGGTGAAAAAGCTGGACAACGATAGAAGCTATTTTGAATCGGGAACTTTCCTGAACTGGGGTCAAGGTCACACACAATGTGATTTTGGCCAATGGCTGTAGTGATTTTCTTTGACACATCAATTAGGCTATTCATGGTGCATCATTGATTCTGGATTTAAAGAGGCTCATTGCTTGCTGAAGGCAGTAGATGCAGCTCTTAGAAAGTTTGAAGAACTTGGGCAGGAGACAACAGCAAAATCAAGGCAGGAAAGAAGTAACAGGAAATATAAACTGAAAACATCCTTAGGCCAGATTAGAATCTGGGATTATAAACATTTCTGGTATTTTAAATGCAAAACTAGGTCAGGGATAGATCAGATTGGCCTGTTTATTTTTGCCTTTATAGAAGGAAAATTGCTACGTGGCGCAAATTAAAATGTCCGAGTTTTAAGGTCTCATCTGGCATTAAGGTGCTTTTTTTTCTGGATTCCCCAACTCTTCCACATTTGTAGCATTCACATTTCACTTACTTATAAAAAATTGATTTTGTATTCTTCATATTAAACTGTATCAAAGTTTCCATGTTCACGAAGATGGACGGTTTGTATCTCTCAGAAACGTACTTAATTTTTCCTGCACCACTCTCTCACCTTCAGTCCTTTTCTGGTTTCTCCATTTATTTTGCATTGGCAAATTGCATGTGAATTAACATTTCTTAGAGTCATTACAGAGTCACAAAGTATATGGGGTTAATGGTAGGTAGTGTTGAGTTTAGGTCCTTCTGTTTTAATTCTATTTTTCATATCTGTGCCTTCATTATTAGTTAAGATTTGTAAGTTATTGACAAGAGGGAGATAGTTTTTGGAATGTATTTCTATATGCAGTAGTCATTTTACCAGATAGAATGTGCTAAACAGTAAATGTAATCTTTCAAACCTGAAATGTGGAATATCTTGCATTTAAAGCAGGACCTTGATAGGCTATTATTAATTCACTTCATGTTATATTAAAATGTTGTTTTATGGGAGAGATCACATTTTACTTCAGTGTTTATAGAGTCCCCTACGGAGTAAGGCCTCCAGATGCTACCAAAGTACACATGATTAATAATGAACTGAAGAAATGGCAAGTGATCACAAATCCCATTGGATTTGGTTTGATTTGCAAATGTTGCTCAAGCCTGAGTAGATGTTCCAGAGTTTTGAAAATGAATTAAATTCTTCCCTGTCCTTACTTCTGTTACTCTGGCACATTGAAGTCACGTCGCACATGGGTTTATCAGCACGAGTTTAAAGCTGTTATGACTTCAAGTGCACCCCTGATATACTTGACACGAGAACTAAAGGTCTGTAGGGAAAATGATCTCTGCTGTTTTGTAGAAACTACAGATAAGTCTGCACCAAAAGGTCACTAAGTTATGTGAATCAAGCAGTTTTATTCTTGTGAAGTACATCATTCTGGTGCTCACTACTTACTTGTGTCAGAACTGAAACACAGAGAACAAAGCTCTTATATTTTAATGCATTTTTCAAAAAATAGCTTACAAATAGAGCAAAACCAAGCCCGCACTTTTTAAAAAAGAAACCTGTGTGTGTTGGACAGTATGGTGCCACTTTGCATGTGAGACTTAAACCTCAATGCAAATTTTACAAAAGAACTGGAGGCATTCATATCGCACTTGGAGAAGGGTATTCATTCCAAGACTCTCCTCCCATGAAAAATATGCCTTTGTAGTATTTTCAAAACATGAACCAGTGCGACCAAAAGCAATCTCAAGGGCTTTGTTATATGCTTAGCAGTTGAGCTGAAAGGTTTCAAAAAGGCAATATAGCCTAAACAGTGTGAAAAGTAGAGTTAAAAGCATTAGTCTCAGCACAAGAAGACAATGGCAGAGAGGGGATAAGGAAATGATCACTGAGATGCCACAAGGCTGCACATCCTAGTTAGTGGGTTTCAACCTATAGTGGAGGAAGAAAGAGCAGGAAGTGACTGATTAGTATAAATTGCCATAGAAATAAATACAGTAAGGGAAGAAAGAGCAGGAAGTGATTGATTAGTATAAATTGCCATAGAAATGCGCAAATACTAACCTCCCGGGCTTGTAAAATACAGAGCACTAACCCGGTCTGCCAAGAGTGTCACTGGCTGAGCAATTTTTGATACATTTTTTCTGACTTGTTCAGAATGGTCGTATGAAAAGCCAGAATACACTAATGGTTTTGTCGCTGTGCCATGTTCTTCTGTACACATGTAAACCTGGGAATGGGAAGGGTTGTGGATGCTTAAAGAAACTATTAAATACTCTTTGTTTTCCTGTACTCAGTATTTATTTCAAATACCTGTTAAAGGTAGTTTTGTTTCAGTGATGCTGTTTAGAAATTGTTCTTCATTTCAACTTAGCATTGCTACAAGAATTTACAGTTCTCCCATTATGGTGGTATTTTCTTATTTCTTATTGGTACAGAGAAATGTTGATTTCTGATGTATGCTTGTTTTATGTTTACATATGCATGGATTTGTGTAGCATACTCTCTTTTTCTATGCTTAAATTAAATCAGGACTCCATCTTTGCCAGAAAGGTGCTTAAATTTGTCAAGCATCCTATGAATTATTTTATAAACCTGGCTTCTAACAAAGTTTGCTAAACACAGAGAGTAAATAGTAGTTAGTTTTATATAAAATGCTATATTCAAGTATTTTTTGAGGTGCTTGACATGTTGCAAAGTGTTCTCAGCAACACATAAAAATAATTTATAAATACTGTGATCAAAAAGGTGGACGAATGCCAACAGCATGTTCCTTATACAGGCGTATTTTATTAAGTAATTGCCATTCCAGTCTTTTTTTTTTTTCTGATAGCTCCGCTTTAATGTTTTCTATTTAACTGACATATTTGTTTATCCTTCATTCTGAATCGTAACTCGTTTTCAGTACACCAGTCAAAAAATGGTTATGGTCTTTCAGTCTCACGTTCTAGTGTATCACCACTGCTTGAACCGTCATGTTGGATTATTTGAAAGGGACAAAAGAATGAGCTTGGATGTGTACTCACACCATGTATTCTTCAAGAAAAAAAGCTGCTTCTGCATTTAGGAGAGATGCATGGAACTGAAAAGATGATAATGAAATAAACTTAAAGTGATGGATTAGTCTAGATTAGTCCAATTGTTACTACATCAGCAGCAGAGATAAAGAAAAAAACTAAGACTTTCATACTGAGATTGCTGTAATATTTTAGAGGACATTTTGGGCAAGACAGAAATGGTGGAAGTCAAGGTAGTTAAGGACATTTAAGTCTGAATTTATGCATCAAAGTCTATCAACTCCCTAGCTAGCTCTATACTTTTTTCCCCCCATGTTTATTATGATTGTCATGCTCTAGTTAACCTTACTTTAGCACTCAGATGGAATTTAAGGTTTTTGTGCTTTTGAAGAAGTGTAAGCAGCAGACGTACGTAATTGAGATACATGGCCCTTCAGAGTCCAGTACATGAATGTCTTTGTACTCTCAGCAGCAAAATTAAAAAATGACGAGATAGGAATTTAAAAGCTCAAATATTTTGTGGGGAACATGGAGAAAATGAGAAATCTAGATACTTAAATTTGTCGTTTCTTTCTATTTGCATGTAAGATTAGTGAGTGATTAAAACAGACATGGGTCATATGGCGAGCTGTTCTTCCACAAATTCACATAATGCCCTATAAACTTGGAATTTTAAAAAATACCTATTATGGTAAGCCTTAGGACAAAAAAAGAAGACAGGGCCCACAGTTCTCTGAGGAGACCAGGACTTAAACATGACTCAAACTGAAAATGGCTTTGCTTTGCATTTGTAGATTCATCTGCTGCAGATCTTCAGCACTGTGTAAGGATCTGCTAATCTGGTGTTTGAAGTCCTGTCTGTAATTATTTAATGTAGCTTCCCGTGTGCTAAATATTATTATAAAGCTGTGTGTAGGTGTTTGGAGAGGGTTAAAAGCTTCAGTGCAGTGTTCTGAGGATCAAGATACAGCAGGTGTGGAGCTTCGTGGACAGGTAATTGGGTGGTGGGTGAATATAAGCAGGAAACACGGGCAGCATGTAGGAGTGTTGTTGATGAGGGGATAATGCAGCTGCTGAGACGGTTCACTGGGATAGGGACAAAAGGAACTTGATTTATCCCCTGAGCACCAGTATTAATTTGCCCATATGCCTGGCACCCTCTTTCCCCCATCCCTTTCACACAGCCCGAGATCTTTCTGTTTCTTCTTGTTTTGTGAAAAAACAAGCACTCTCCTTTTCAAATGCTATACCTGCTCTGTCTCTCTTGAGAAGTCACATTGGACCTCTTCTTCTGGGCATTGCAACTATGCAGAAAGTAATAGTCTTGGGCAAAAGATGGATAGGAATATAAAACTCCCAATGCTGTGCCAGAAAAAGAATAATATTGACTAGATGTTTCATACGAAAAGATTTAAATTTACCTCCTGTATTTCCAGGATTAGCTGACATAATGGGGTCAGCCTGCTGGTACAAGTGATTTAGAGAACACCTATTGGCAGCTTTTCTTCTGAAAAAGCAACATCTTTAATTTGCTCCGGTAGCAATTCTGTTGTACCTAAAGAAGTCTTGTGTGCTTTACATGTTCAGATTAAAATCTGACTGACAGGGATAATTTCAAGTTTCATCTTTAATTTTATATTTCTAATTTGGGGAGCACTGAACAACACTTCCTGTGTTTTACCAGAATGGAAAGTGCTTGATTTCACTGCCATTGATTTCAGTGGGGTTAATCCTTGTTTGCTTCAGCACCATGCTGGAACGGGTGCTCAAAAACTGTAGATGCATGGAATTCCCTGAGACTGTATTAATTTTCTTCATGACTCTTGCACCTTTTGGACAGAATCAGAGAAGGTGAGGTCACCACGAGCAAGGGACAAGTTTGGGTTTTCAGTCTGCATAACAATCTCAGTGTTCAAAGGCAGGAAAGTGGTCGGCAGTCCAGCTGATTACCGTGCAAACAGTGGACCTCAGTGCCAAAAGGCAGCTTTGCAGAGAATGTATACATACATATATGCAAATGGAATCATAAACTGCTCCCACTTGGAGCAAGGCTGTGCTTGGGTTCTTCACCATCTTTGCCAAAGATTTTCAGGACCACACATGATAGATTATTTTCAAGCTTGTGGAAATCCTGCTGAAGTTAAAGATCTGATTGACTGGTGCAAAAGTAGTTGCAGTTTTGGACCATGAATTTTAAATCATTATAACTACGCTCAATCACATCATCATTAATCAAAATGGGAACCATTACAATCAACACATTTTCACCAATGATAAATAAGTTTGTTTATTCCTGTAGCATAAAAATCTGTGCTTCAGGATTCAACAAACACTTGGAAAGCATTTTCTGCATCCTGCTGATTGTGGAACTGTTTTACCTGCAAAAAGTTGTTGAGGTGCTCAAAGAAGTGGTAGTCAGTTGGTGGGAGGTCAGGTGAATATGGCGGATGAGGCAAAACTTTGTAGCCCAATTTGTTCAACTTTTGAAGCATCGGTTGTGCGATGTGCAGTTGGGTGTTGTCATGGGGAAGAATTGAGCCCTTTCTGTTGACCAATGCCAGCTGAAGGTGTTGCAGTTTTTGGTGCATCTCATCAATTTGCTGAGCATGCTTCTCAGTGGAATGGTTTTGATGGGATTCAGAAAGCCATAGAGGATCAGACTGGCAGCAGACCACCAAACAGTGACTATGGCATTCTTTTGGTGCAAGTTTGGCTTTGAGAAGTCCTTTGGAGGTTCTTCTTGGTCTAACCACTGAGCTGGTTGTCACTGGTTCATATGAAATCCACTTTTCATCACACATTGAAATCTGATCTAAAAATGGTTCATTGTTGTTGTGTAGAATATGAGAAGACAACACTTCAAGATGACTATTTTTTTCATTTTTCAGTCAGCTCATGAGGAACCCATTTATCTAGCTTTTTCACCTTTCCAATTTGCTTAAAATGCTGAATGACTGTAGAATGGTCGACGTTGAGTTCTTTGGCAACTTCTCATGTGGCTGTTAAGAGGGTCATCTTCAATGACTGCTCTCAGTTGGTCATTGTTAGCTTGCAGTGGCTGGCCACTGTGCTCATCTTCAAGGCTCTCGTCACACCAAACGCGTTGTTGATGTTGCGAGTTGTCTCTGCTGCTTTGTGTCAAATTTGAACTCGAACAAGAAAATCACTCTAATTTGCTTTTTGTCTAACATCATTTCCATAATCTAAAATAGATATAAAATAAGTAGCAAGTAATAAGTCAGTAGCAAAAAAAACATAAATTGAGAAAGCCCGTTAAGATGATGTATAACATAACCACATTTATAGAAGAATGTGTTCCAGTCTCAAACGGCAAATTTCAACAATGCAAAAACCACAATTACTTTTGCACCAACCTAATAGCTGATTAATTTCTAAGTACAGAGAGTCTTTGGCCTCTCTTTTGAACATCAGAGGAACAGTTTGATGATGTAGCCAAGTATCACACTTTATAGGCTCAGATGCATCATCTTAGTGTCAGCATTGTGATGAGACATCAGCCATCAGTAGTCAGTAGAAAATTGTTCTCATTTACCAGCCTTGGTTGAACTTCGTAGTTGAACATCAGGCCCCCTTGCAAGATCAGTCACAATTTAAGGACTAAAATACAGGCTAAAATTCTCTGATAGTGTAAGTCAGCACATCTCTGTTGTTATCATCAGAGCTACACAGATGTACACTGGTTAACATTCAGTCTCTTTGGCATGTAGAGCTCCCTATAGGACTGGACCTTACAAATAATGCTCAGTACTCTGATGAAACATTTTTAATGTTGGAAGTCAGTTGTAATAAACTAATGTTATTGAAAGACAGCAAAATATGTTATTTTGCATATTAGAATTACAGTTTAAATTATGGTTTTTCGATTAGCATACTTTTCATTCTACCAAAATATTGTGCATGTATACTGCTGGAGAGAATAATACTTTAGAATTATTTCATCAATGATAAAATATTTTACAGTTCATTAAAAAAAGTTTTAATAGTCTGAGCATCTTTAGTGTATTATTATAATAATATGGCGCTTTATAGCAGACTGTAAAACTCCAGACTACGGTTTTAGGAATCATGCAATTTTGTTTTATAGTTTAATAATTGTTCAATTGAAAATGAGTATGAAGTTACTAAAAACCAATTTAATGACTTACAAAAATAAAGCTTTATTAAAATGTACTACACACCTTTACAGAAAATTGAAATTTCTATGGACAGATTATAGTTCTTATCCTCAGAAAGAATTTTAGAAATTATTGCTACTGAAAGCAGATGTAGCATTTGCAGTGTTCCCCCAAGCCACAGTTGTTTCTGTGTTTCACATCAATATCCTCTTATAGGAATACCCCAAAAAAAAAGGAAAATTGCTAGAATAAACCTGAATGAGAAAATTGGATCACATCAGATAAGCCAAATCAAACTATTCATAGCCCATGTTATTACTTTATGTGGTTCTTCATCATATTAAATGAATTCCTAGTGTCAGCCAACTTTAGTTCTCAATCAAATATCTAGTCAATCATGTATTTCCCTTTTAAAACAGAGAGCTCACTATAGCCTGCAAAAAACAGCCATAAAATGGAGTACAGTACTATAATTTAATTTTAAGGCATAACTACTAATAATAAAAATTCTAGGTCATTGCATTGTGATGGTAGATGTTTAATCATATTGTCTTTGGAAGTATAGTTCCTAATATATTGTGCATTTATGGGACTTGACAAAGTGCTTTGTTTAAGACATATTGCTTGCTAACAGCAAATATTGGGTTTTAGCCGTGACTCTGCTTCCATTTATACTTGTTCAAGTGAAAGTAGCTCTGGTTCTGCCAGCCGGCTGACCTGGTTGTGAAGCAAGTACAGGCAAAAGTGATCATGCCACCAGGTTTCTAATGGTGTGGAGAACAAGAATAGAATCCTTGAAATCATTAGTGCTTTTTTGTTTTAGCTTGCAGAAGTCATACTTACAGACCAGAATCCCATCATACTAGCTATTCCACAGGCTCATAGTGAAAAGGTACTCCAGAGCTTAAAAACCCAATGAATTACAGTGAACTTTGGTGAAGCTAAGATATCACCTCATAGCCTTTATTCTGAAAACCACACAGTGTAGTTGAGTACTCTAGAAACAATAAATATTTTACTATTATAAACTATGTTAATGGACTATGTTATCCTCAAAAACGTGTATCCACAGGGATACATGAGGAAAATCAAAGTAAGACTGGTACTATCTCAGATAATTAATACAATTGTCAAAACAGAGATTTTTCTTTTTTAAAGTCTGAAAATAGCCCAGCAGTTGTCAGAATACCTCAAAATTTAACAAAAAAATCTTGATCAATTCTACCATTTTTGCAAAGAATTGTTATTTTCTAGGCAAGCAAAAGGATTTAGTAAGACTTTTATAAACTGAGGAAGTGTGGTCTGGACAATTGGGTAGAGAGGTGGACTGTGAACTGGCTGAAGGAAAGAAGCCAGAGTCGTGGTCAATGGGGCAAAGTCCGGCTGGAGGACTGTATCTAGTGGAGTGCCTCAAGGGTTGGTGCTGGGGCCAGTACTGTTCAATATATTCATCAGTTACTTGGATGAGGGACTAGAGTGTACTATCAGCAAGTTTGCTGATGACACCAAGCTGGGAGGAGTGGCTGACACCCCAGAAGGCTGTGCTGCCATCCAGAGACCTGGACAGGCTGGAGAGTTGGGCGGGGAAAAATTTAATGAAATATAACAAGGGCAACTGTAGAGTATTGCATCTGGGCAGCAACAACCCCAGGTTCCAGTGTAAGTTGGGGAACCATCCATTAGAGAGCAGTGTAGGGGAGAGGGACCTGGGGATCCTGGTGCACAGCAGGATGATCATGAGCCAGCACTGTGCCCTTGTGGCCAAGAGGGCCAATGGCATCCTGGGGTGTATTAGAAGGGGGGTGGTCAGTAGGTCGAGAGAGGTTCTCCTTCCTTTCTACTCTGCCCTGGTGAGACCACACCTGGAATATTGTGTCCAGTTCTGGGCTCCTCAGTTCCAGAAGGACAGGGAACTGCTGGAGAGAGTCCAGCGCAGGGCAACCAAGATGCTGAAGGGAGTGGAGCATCTCCCTTATGAGGAAAGACTGAGGGAGCTGGGTCTCTTTAGTTTGGAGAAGAGGAGACTGAGGGGTGACCTTATTAATTTTTATAAATATACAAAGGGTGAGTGTCACGAGGATGGAGCCAGGCTCTTCTCCATGACAAACAATGGTAGGACAAGGGGTAATGGATTTAAAGTGAAACATAAGAGGTTCCTCTTAAATTTGAGAAGAAACTTCTTCTCAGTGAGGGTAACAGAACACTGGAACAGGCTGCCCAGGGGGTTGTGGAGTCTCCTACTCTGGAGACATTCAAAACCCACCTGGACACGTTCCTGTGTAGCCTCATCTAGGTGTTCCTGCTCCGGCGGGGGGATTGGGCTAGATGATCTTTTGAGGTCCCTTCCAATCCCTAGCGTTCTATGATTCTATGAACTGAAATGTATTTTTAAACACTCTTATTGAAGCAGATATTGGTGTTTTTGTTTTGTAGTGTGATGTTTTAAGACAAATGACAGTGTGGAGGCTAAATAATTTTGGATAGCAAAGCATTTTAATCATACATGCATATGGTTTTATGAATTACGTACCTTCTCCATCTGCCGGGTATGGTGCAGAGGGGTTGAGAAGTCAGGGGAGCAGCATTGCAGTTTGTTGCCCAACCTCTTCGTTCCGTGGGGGGGGCTCACACCAGGAGGGGGACCATGGTGTGTTGTGCACAGACATGAAGTTTGTCTCTTGTCCTGCTCTCTGAAATCCCCAGAGAATGGACAGATGGTCCCAGATCCTGGAGCAGGGTTGTGGGGCTGCCCACCCCAGCATCTTTTCCCAACATCTTTTTTTATGAGTCCTTGGGTATATGAGTGGGTAGAAAAGAGCTCACAGATGACTGCTGCATTCAAATCATGCTATAATTCTCCGATTTGCTGTCACTCTTGCTGGCTCTTACAGTCTGCTTGTTGCAGACATTTCTGGACATTTTTGCACTGCTTAATAATCAACAGGTTGTTTGCATAAAATAGCTATTTATTTCCTAGAGCACACCAAACCCATGCTGTTGTTTGGGACAAGCTGTTGATTGTTATTTTGCCCACTGCTACATTTATTTTCAGTCCAAAATAATTTTTAAAAATATAAGAATTGGGTAGGATGTAGAAGCCCTGTTGTGGCAGGTCCTGAGCAGTTATCGAGCAGAATTCTCAACAAGCCTTGTGAACCTTGTGCAAGTGTTTAATTGTCTATTTCTTAGTAGTTTCAAGTGCTCAGATTGTTTTGTTCCTGGTTTTAGCTGAATCGTTGTGAAGAACACAGTAGAGTTAAAGCATTTGAGGAAGGTGTATGAATTTGAGTACTACAGTGCTTGGAAAAAAAAGAAAGGATAACCTGATGTTATCCACTGGATGAAAATGGGCTTGGAGGCATTTACCATATTCTCTCCTTTTATGCATCTCAGAGAACTTGCCAATTGTGGAAGTGGATGTGGCAGCTTTGTTCATCCTCTTACCCTCAGTCTCATGGGAACATTACTTTCCCTGGCACAGAACTGTAACCTTTCCTCAGGAGGTGTAAACATCTCTGCAGCACCAGCAAAGAAGATCACGCTGCTTTTGGAGAGATAGATTCCCTTAAACTCATACACAGATAGCAGCTCTAAGCATCTTTTTTTAAACACCTTCCTGTACTCTTGGAAACACTCCCTATTGGAAATAATAGAAATTGAAGAAATGCACTATTTTATCATGGAGGAAAGTTCTCCTTCAGGAAATAATAACCAAGACTAGTTCTGCCTATTTATGTGATGTGAGTTGTTAGACTATTAGTCTCAATTTACTGGCATATCTACTCCATCTCTGAAACCTCACTTCCAGTTAACCATTAGCTTTTATTACATCCTTTTTCTAGTTTGTTTTTTTTTTTTGGTCCTTTCTTCTTGCAGACCCGTTCTGTAATCTTTGAGCACTCAACTGCCTAATAGACTTTTTCTGGTAGGAAATCATCAGTATACATTTTTCTGTATTCCTTCTGATGATGTTATGGCTAAATGCAGATTTGCGGGGGGACAGAAAGACTGCTCAAGCTGAACAGGAGTGACACTGGGCCCGTATGGCACAGGAGGAGTCACCATGCCACCGCTGGCTTGGCTGCCTTGGGAGCTACAGTGGGGAAGGGGGAAGGAGCTGGGGGCTGTGGCCATCCTGGGGTGCAGGTAAGAGATTGGAGCAGTGCTGTGTTTTGATTATGGAAAAAAAAGTATGAGGCAACCCCACTTCCTTATCCTTGATTAAAGAGGATACATTGCCTTCCTGTGCCAACAGCACACCCAAGTACATGAAATATGTTTATGCATATAAAGTCGTTTCAGTCTAAAGAGGCAATCACACGACGTAATGAAACTCTGCTTTTGTTTATACACTTGTAAAAATGGAATAACTCCACAGTTGTGTACATTGCAATTATCCTTAAGTGTACGTTGTAATTATCAGTTACTCCTTAGGTATCTAGACATCATTCTTTGATATTTCTATGTCACCCATAAACTAATGTTCTTAAAAAATAAGCTGCTTAGACTGACAGTTATCCTGTGGCAGATGTGATCAAAAGCATTTCAGTAATAATAACAAAGATTTTTTTAGGAATAGTTTCTTCCTTGTAACCAGCAGCAAGTTAAATATAGAAAAGCCCAATGGAAATTAGAATACAATAATAAGTAATCAATCTAAATCATACATTGGTGACAAGGCAGCATAGCTGCAAAAATAATATACTGTTGAAGAGCTAAAATTTGGGCCATCTTCCATCGCATGCCTAAATTTTTCAAGTAGCCAAAGCAAGTTTATAGGACAGAAAATGAAACAGCCTTCTAACCAAATTGGTTAACATATACTCTTAATTTAAAAAAAAAGAACGATTACAAAACTTCTGAATATAAACATATTTTTGGTTCTGCTTTTAACCTTTCTGCTCATTTTACTTAAAGTCGTCACTGTACATTGGTAATCAAACACAGGAAATAAATCACACCCTGTATCTCCTATGTTTTTATCCCTATGACTTCTAATCAGCTGTTTGACCTGCATAATAGATCTATACATTACCTTCTAACCATCTACTCCACAACATTTTTCAACTTGATGTTGAGTTCTAGAACATGAGATGTTGTTCCATTTCAGTTCCTTGCCTTCAAAATCAATAGCAGTTCAAAATGTTTATTGTAGTCTGTACTTTGGAGAATGAGAGCCTAACTATTTCGCACCAAATTGTAGTTCTGATCAGTGGGCTTGGCCTAATAATCCCACCTGAGGTTAAGCCCTCCTGCGTGCTTAGCTCTTTCTGTGAGCCACAAGTAAACAGGCTCACTGTTGTCCATAATGCAGGATATTTTTTCATAGGTTCACTCAGCATGTGTCCTAAAGAATTATAGGATTATCCTCCCTCATGTCTTTCTTAAAAAAGAATTAGGTATTCAGGGAAGTAATTTACTAAATACTGCATTACATGGTAGTACTTTATTTTTCCAGATTGGCATTTTCAGAAGCCTCAAGTTGTCCCTAATTCAAGGCTTGACATGCATTACCACATGCACATAAACATTTGGATGTACTGAATTCATGCTCAGATTTGAAATGTGTGCGTTCACATTTGTTACGTACATGGCAGGTAAGACATGTACCAGGCAGGATCAAAATAGCTACCTGCAGTCATAAGTACTTAATTTGTGCAAACAGTTGGATTGTAAGTGGGAATGTAAATTAAGCGTGCACAGATGAAACCAAAGCAGTTACAAGTATCTGGGAAAACTCATTCCTAAATTTGAGTCTGCACAAATGTAGAAAAGCAGTTTGCTCAGAACTTTTCTGATCAACAGTGCTTAGCATATTTTTTACAATCGCTTGTCCTCCTCTAGAAAAAGGTGTGCATTAGAAGTTGCATGTATCCAAATTAAATTGTTGAAGACCATTATATAAGGAATTCTATGTCAGTATGCTATTCTGCACACTTCAGTCACGTATGCACTGTAGTTACCTGGTTCTGAGGGCAAATTTAGGGATCTGTTCCTGCAGGCAACCGCCTGGATACAATTTCAGAAGTCAAATGCGAATTCAGAAAGAAAAAATGTCCCTTTTTTTAAAATAATGATTTTGAACTTAATTAGTTTGACAAATTCTGGCAACCTTTCGTGGAATCATGCTCTCATCAAGGGTTGGTCTAACCCTTATTACTTTTAATTAAGATTTCCTGATTATTCCTAAGGATTCAGTCACGCTTATTTGCAGATGAGAAATTCAGATTGTTACAGGCACAGCTGAAAATGCTTAGATAAAAAACACACCCTGTCTATACCCAGAGAGCAGCTTAGTGAGAATACTTAGGAATCATTAATTAAGGAGAGACTTTTCACCTTCAGGCTCATGGCTCAGATACAACGTTGTGTTCAGCAGCAATACAACTCTTTGGTAAGTGCACTTAGTGGGAGAGCTCCGCTCTTTGGGAGCTGAACTGTCACCCTGAGTCCACATCACAGAGATAGCCTCTGAAATACAAGTCACGCTGGCTCATGTCGGTGTAACAGGAGACGGGACTCTGGTATTTCATGAACATTTAAAGAGAACAACTGGCAAAATTGCAGCTCCAAATAATCTCCAAGCCAGTGGGACGCATCTGCTCATATATGCTCTGCGAGTCCTCATTCATCATCTGTTGTTCTTTGTTATGTACAAAGCCTGTTGTAGTGCAATTACGTTCATCCATGCACAGCACATCAGAAATGCGATGTCCTCTGCTGTTCAAGTGGTCACTGAATGTGAGCAGCATAGTGATATTCCAGATCCCTTTTGAGGTTGCTGTTCTCAAATACCGGAGAGGCTAATCCCATCTTGGCCACTGAACATGGCATCTCTTCACCCCGTTATGTTCCCTTCTCACTGGGACAGCTCAATACATGGTGTCAGTGCTGGTGTGCATATACAATATGCATATATTAATATACAAAAGACACAGGCTGCATTATACTCATCCCTAATCTCTAGTAATGCTGGTTTACTGCTGACTTTCCACCCACTGGTCTGGAGTTTGGACTAACACAAGAAACCATATTGTTGCTGTAGCTGACACACACCCAGATGTATTTTTTGGAATGCTTCTTCCCTGCAACTTGATGACAATGTATTGACGCTGAAACTTGCTAGTAAGACAAAGCTGATGCTTGTGAGTATTAGATGCATGAGTAGGTAGATCACAAAACCCCCTCATCATTTGGTGCTGTTTTCTACTTGCCTTAGCTCAGTCCAGAGCTATTAATAAAACCGTTATGCACTTAGGGGAAGTATTTGCTGCCAACTATCATCAATCGAGATTCACTTCAGATAGCACTCTCTAGATGTTTTTTTAGGTGAAATCTTCCCATTTCTTGAGTCCCACTAAAGGATGTTAAAATTCAGTAGTGCAGGGCACCTGCAAGTTTTCTCTTGTAGGGTTGACAATGGAATTAGAAAAATCTGAGGATATAGGACTGTCCCTTTTTAACAAATCAGCTCATCTCACAGAAAGGGAAATGGAGGGCATGGGGAAACATCCTGAGTGCTTTGTGATGTTACAAACATGTATCCCATTAATTTCTCAGTCTCTTTGATGAAGTGCGCAGGCTGAGGTGCAAGTTAGTGCCGCTTTTGTGCATTGAACCTGTCCTCTTAAGAGAAGAAGTGCTCCAGAACCACCTCCTTATTTCAAAAATACTACAGAATAGTTGTCAGTATTGACCTGAACTAGATTAAACTAGCTACCTTGGAACATAAGGCTGTGTATCCCATTAATAATCCCCTGAACCATCCAGCCTGCCACAACATAATGCTTCAAAAACTAGGCAAACTAATCACAATAAATCTTGAAAAGCTTCTTCCAGTTTAGTATGGAAACCTTACATAATACACCCAAAGTGATCCTGTTGATCTCCATTACTTGCATTAATTAGCATTCATCTATTTGTATTTTCTGGCTTATTATAATAAATGTAAACATAAATGAAAGCCTTCTGTCCTTCTGTGAATGATTCGTGTGATGAAGCAAAGCAGGATCCTGTGAATACAGTTTTGCATAATCCGATAATTATTTGCATAATCTGGTTATTATAGGCTCATATTTGTTTTAATAGGGTAATAATTGTTAGACATTTAACATTCACAATACTTTTTGTGTCCAAGAAATCGTTTCAGTGCTGGAATAAAGTTCTCAGAACTTCTTGCTGAGCCCAAAGTTAAGGTCATATATACAGATGATATTGGGAGGTTACTTTTCATTTTCACGTGCTGCTGCCTGGCCAGTGGAAGAATTCCCATTGGTGTGGTGAGATCAGGGCAGTAAAGAATAAGGCACCTTTCTAAGGTCAGGGTTCTGCAGACTCCTCTTACACAAGAGTTTCTCTGCTTATTTCAATAGCTTCACTAACTACAGTGTAACTGTTGTGTGTGAGAGCATCATTCATGTGTAAATAATGGACATGAGGAAAGCCACTATAATGTCATCCATTTAAGTATAGTTGACTATAGTGTAGTCCATTAGAATTAGTGTTAGGATTTAACTCCTGGTATTTTTGAAAAGGGATGCTTTTTCTCTCCTTCACTCACTTCAGGGGGTGGAAGGAATGTAGGATGCTACATCAAAGTCTCTCGCAAGTCTTGAGTTTTAAGATCCATACCGCAAGGGCCTTTTAATAATGTTTAGGAAGCTGGCAGGACAAACCAAGGTCTATCTTAGCTAATGGAAATCTGGGGACAAGACCAACTGGCTTTTTTTTTTCATTCATGAATTAAATCTGTTGAAACATATGCTTGTCACAGAAAATAAAATGACGACAAACAAAATTGTATGATATTAATTCACTTTTAGAAAGTAAAATGCTATCAGAATTTATTAACAAGGAGTATTAACAGTGAATTTTTATACCTTTCTACAAAAGTATAAAGGCATGTATTCTAATGAAAAGAAAAACAGATTATAGACAGAGCTTGCAACTATGCTTAAAGTTGAAGTTGTCTTACATTTAGCATTCTAAAAATTCCTGTGTTGAATGACTTTGAACTTTGCCAAAACATTAACTATTTGGGTAAAATTTTTCATGTGTTGTGTGTGGCTCTGGCTGAATTCTCAGGGAATAACTGCCTGTCAAAACTATGGTATGCCATAATCTGTTTTTTTTAATAGACTCACCTTGTTAAATTTGACTGCATTATTTTTAAAAGTCTTTCTGATATTTTTATTCTGCATAGTCTTTTCAGTGCTAGAAAGGAACATGAATACTGAGGCAAGTGCTGCAGTAAGTTCACTGAAGTTTCGGCCCTGCCAGTTCTTAGGATACATCTGTGTACCTGCAGGTTTCAACTGCAGGATTAAAGAACAAGGAGAAAATGATTTAAATTTTTATTTCAGTGGCACTTCTGGAGAGCAGCTTGTGCCAAAAATGCAAAATTTAACCAATTAATCCAAATCACAGATGTTCAGGATTGAATTACTTTAAAAGGAAAACAGTCTCTAAATCACGTCATGATTTAATGGGACTCGGGTACAGGCATAGCCACATAACTGCGGATGTAAGGAAATTAATACATTGGGCTTGAAATGCATAAACGAGACTGAGGAGGGGAGGGCAGAGCTGTATGATGGGTGCTCAACTAAGTGGCTGGTTTCTTCTACCTTTCTGTGCAAGGTTTCTTTAGTATTTGTAGTCTTCGCTTTTTTTCCTCCCTGTAGTTGGAGCCAAGTCACTTGTTATCTACAGTGTTTTCGAAACCCCTTTAATGCTTTCAGTGTTTTCTTTCTCTGCGTAACCATGCCAGTGCTCACAACACAAACACACATACATATACGGCTAATAAAAAGTCGTGAACATTTTTAGTCACTTAACTAAAAGCAGATGTTCACGGTCATTCTCTTCCCTTCCCTTTTAGAATGTATGAGTGAACGCCGTGCTCAATAAACCAGCAGTAATACCAGTTGCTTAAGGTTGGCATAGCACGAACGGCAGGTTCCTATACTGCTCAGCGCTCAAGCCCTGGTGCAAGCTGGTGTTCAGGCAAGCTTGCCTGATCTTTCCTCCCAGCTGCAGAACCAGAGGACAGCACCCCCTGATCCTGCTGCCCGAGTGCAGAAGCAATGTGTAATATTGGTTTCTTAATCCTTTCCACCTACTGACAGCTCAGAGCTGGAGTCTCCTGAGGCCAGGTGATGTGAGCATCCCCACTGAGCTCTCTCCCTACAACTCTGCTTTCGGCTTGGGAGACCCCCAAGTTTTTCTGAGCAGAGGGTCTCAGCCACAGACTGTCCTGTCATCTGCTCGGTGTGACAGAGAACTCGCAGGTGAGCGACAGGCGCTGTGCACAGAGCAGCACATCGCAGCCATGTCCAGCCGGCAGCCGCCAAGGCTCGCGGGGAGGTGTGAGATGCGGGGTGGAGGCACGGTAGCTGCCGAAAGTCTGGTGCCTCTTTTCAAGGCTCATTAGTGCAATGCAGGGCTGGGCTGTTGTGGCTGAGCTGGTTTTAGTCCCTGAGTAGCCATGGCTGACAGCTGCTCAGGAGTGTTTACAGCACACTCCAGTGCACCACGTAGCCCAGGCTAATAGGGGAGGTAGGTACTTCTCCTGCTGCCAAGCAGAACAACTTTGTTTGCATATTTGGACATGCAAGGGCACACACTCCAGCCTGGAGAAGTGTTGTGGGATCTGTAGTTCTTCAACGACTTATCTTTGTTTCAAAATTAAAAGCTGAGTATGTCTTTTAATTGGGATTGTAATGGCTTTGTGTTCATGCTGCTTTTCTTTAGATGCTGTTCAGTGTGCAACAGCCAGATGCTACCTGTAGCTGCTCTGTATGGCACTGGGTTGGTAGCTGTGGTGAATCACTAGGGAAATGGGTTTGAATATTAAAATTCTAAACAACTTGACTTTGGATCACGTGGCTGTTCAGTTTCATAACTAAAGGGAAAAAAAAAATAAAACCTGGGCAGTCTAAGCCATTGAGATATTAACCTAACAGAACTTATTCCATCTGTGCTTTTTAGTATTCTGTTTTCTCCTCTTCCCTTCTTAAGGCAAAAAAATTTGCTTGAGGCAAATCCATAAAAAGATCATATTAGGAGAATTGCATAATATCCCCTAAAAATAGGAAGCAAGAATCTAGGACTATAGAAATTCATTTTATGCAGATAAATAAATGACTGAACATGAAAACAAAATTGTTAGCAAGTTACTGTGCTGCCATGAAAGGTAAGTCAGTCAGTTCAGTTGCCTTGGCTGGGTGTCATATTTTGTGCTGTGCTCACTGGGAGACTAATTGCTTGAAATAAATATTTGAAGATCTCTGTGTCTGGTCCTTGTAAGCTGTTTGATCAGTTTGGTGTTTCTGACAGGATCTGTTTTTTATAAAACCTTTAAGATTGGTGTTAGGCAGTTTTTGTGTCATGTTGTCCCAGCCATATAAGTGCAGTGAGAGATGAGCCTTAATTAAGTTTCATCTTTACTAACATAAGGATCTGGGATTGGTCTAGCAGCAATTCCTACAGTACAACCCATCTTTCCTTCTTTCCACACTTGTTTTGGAAGGATTAATCGCAGCTTCACCCCCAATCTAATTTTCTCTTAATTTTAAGATTGAAGAGGTTGGAGTGAGGAGGTTTTTCTCTATTTATATTGCACTTTATCAGCCTTTAGGACCACTTCTCAGAAGTGATATCTGCTGCTAAGTGTGTTTCCATCTACAGCTATCAAGAGACTGAAGTCTCTGCCCTGGACACCTGTTGGACCAGAGCTAATTAATTCCATCACTGCCCAGTGGTCTGGGCAAGAGACACTATTCCCATCCCACCTGGCCCTGTCCAGAAGAGACAGGGCAGTGCTACCTCATTGGTGACCAAAGACCTGGAAGCAAAACAGGGACCTATATGTGTCCCAACCTTTCTTCCCAGAGGATTCCTCTTGCCTGCCCTGTGGAGAAGCCTTTTCATTTCAACTCCCTTTCCTTCTGAAGGAATGAGTGGAAATGATCTCAGGAGACCCACCATCCCTTTTTCCCTTTTCTGACCAGAAAACAAGAATCTCTGCTTTGAGGTTGCCCTCTAGCCCTTGTTTCTGATGCTTAAGTACTCAAAACCACCAAGAATCTATTGCCCACTAAGCAGGTCTCTGCTGATTTGGATGGGGATTTCTGAGCGCTTGAACCTGTAAAACCAGAGGGTGGCTGGACACGAAGGCAGCCCCTGTAGGAAAATGGGGACAAACTGTGTGATTTTAGGACAGGTTCAAAGCTACGGGAGACAGGAGCTTAGAGCTGATGGGATCTGAAGGGACTCACTGATAAACTGTTCATTGCCTGCACTGCAGCCTGTAAATCTCTGTGTGTGTTTCCCCAGTGCATATTGGGCACAAGGGGATAATTGGTTTGTTTCATTTAATGTCTTCCAGCTGAAAATACTTGTGATATGATTCTTACTGTACTGGGTGTTATCTACATAGCTTCAGAAACTAGTGCCAGTAGTGTCTTGTTTTTAGAAGATACTTTCTTCAGTCTGCAAAGTGGGATGACAGCACTGTAATGCTTTTGTGCAGAATGACGACTGATAATTTCATGCCCCAAGCTTGTATCTTGAGGGCTGATTCAGCACGGAAAAAAAAAGGCAGAAAAAAAGATCAGACTTCTTTTTTTATAGGATTGTGCAAAGCTGAGTGCTTTTATAGCTTAAATAGCTTTGCACCCTGGCTGGACAGTATGGAGTTCAAAATTACTCTGTGCTGAATTGGATCCTTATTTTAGTGGCCTGGGTCTCTGAGCCACACTTTGCTTACCTTCCCTGTTGAAAGTAATTTATACTCCAGCGTGGCACAGTACTCCCGTGCTAATAAGAAAATACAATTGACAATTGTGATAGATAACACTCACTGCTTAGTGAGCACAGAAGAGTTAAACTGATTGCATTTTTACAGTCTGTATATTGCTCTGCTTATTGTTTGTGTCCTGCTGCTGGGAAAACAGGTTAGTTGCATAGTAAATCTCTCTAATCAACACAAGAGAAGAACAAAAAGAACAAGCACCCTCATTTCTTATAGCTGCTTCAGAAGTGTGGTCATTCGAAGGATGTATTCTGGGAGATTTGTATCTCTTCTTCAGAAAGGCTTGTTAACATGGACATAACTAACCAGGCATCTCAGGAGAGGGCAAAGCACACTCATTAAAATTAGCTGAGAAAACAACCCACATAGCAGGTATCTATTGTAATGATACTTGTGTTGTCTCTCACTGTGATATCTAATTCCATAAAGTACATAAGGCCCAAAGTGTCTAGCGAACAGAAAGGGATGGTTTCTGAGTTCAGATGCTCACCCTGTGCCTTTTTGCATTCAGGTCCAAGTTATTCCATTCCCTTTATATGATTCCCCTTCCTTCCTCTCCCTCCGAATTACAGCTCACCTCTGTCTGGAGCCATCCCCAGTCAGACCTTTCCTTGCTGTGAGTACATAGATATGCATGCTGTAGTGGATATATAAAAATATTGCTGGATGACAAGCCATAAATAATGTGTGTTCTGACTGCTGGTGAGATACCACTGCAGTGTTTAATGCATTTATTAACCATGTAGTGCTGTGATTTGTAGAAGCTGAATGCATAATTGCAAGATAACATTTTGGGGAATAAATCCAGGGCTATAGGGTCTGCAAAGGATGGAGGTAGAGGGATTTGGGGAATGGGAAGCACAGTTACTAGGTTTGGGAGGATCTTATGGTGGTTATGAAGTGCAGGACAAGAGAAGACTTGGTTAGGGTGTGTTTGAACAAGGACATATGATGGAACTCATCTAGGAGCCAGTGGGATTAGAAGGATTAGAGGTCCTTAGAGTCCTGTATCTGGAGGAGAAATATCTCTATCAGCAATATTCCTTTCTCCTTTCAAAAAACCACTTGCTCCTCTGCTGGCCCCAATTGTTCTTTCTTTCCCAGAAATACATAAGTAATACTCTGCTTCTGATCATGCGAGTTTTTTCTTTTTGGGACATGCGGTTGGTTTGTCTACCAGCTCTTGACTAAGTTGAACATTTCAGTTTGAATATTAAAAGCTAAAGTTTGCAAAGACCAAAACAAGGCTTGTGTGACTAACATACAGGATACTGAAAAGCTCATCAGGAGGTGCATGAATATGATTATCTCCAAATATCATCTGTTGCTTGTGCTACCACAGTGATAAGATTCTCAGTAAAAGCAGATATTCATTTTTACAGAATATAAAAGCTTAAGTAAGTGCAAGGTTGTTGGCAGTATGGGGGCAGCTTCTTCGAAGTAGCCCACATTACTGAATTATAGTTCCCTGCGAAGCCGGGTGAGTGTCAACCCGTCCTACATAACTTTGTTTTACAGGCAGAGGCATGTCACAGCTGAGTGTATAAGTCATTAGCAAATGCTATTTTACCTCAGTAGAAAAGATCTCATTGCTCTTTCCATATGTTTAACCAGTTATTTTAAGCTGCCTTTCTTTTACTGTTTGTTTTTTATTATTATTATATTTTTTATCAGCCTAGCGCTGCTTGCATTTTTATTTAATGATGAAATTCCCATAGATCTTTTCATCACCACATAAGAGCTTTACATTAAAACTCAATAAAAAATAGAAGTTTGAATACAGGCTTATTAGCCATTTGTGTGTGCTATTTTACTCCTGTAGAATTAGGTACTTCTAGCAGCTTTGAAGGTACCTCCTTGCCTGTACATTAGACATGTAGGAGACCTGAGATGGAGGGTGGCAGTGAATCTTTGACATCTTGCATAACAGACAACTCTCATTTCCCAAATTTGTTGATGGCATAGATATTCCATCAGGATTGTCTGCAGCTGTACGTGATGGGCACACATTTCTATAATGTAATCTTTTCCGACAATGGAAGCTGTTGTATGGTAAATAGCTGATGGCTGAGGGTATCCTTCGTAATTCAAATACATGTCTCCCAGCCTGGGTGTATTTCCACCAAAGCTACCAGCATAACCTCCACTCCCTGATTTTTTATCTCTAATAAGGTATTTGTTCATTGTAGCACAAAACCAGCAGTTCTGCTGCACACAGAGTCCTTTCTACCCAAGAGTAGGGCAGGAAGAATTTTCCCCTTGTAATTACAGGACATACACTTTCTATAGCACTTTCTTCACACATAGGTGTTTGCGTTTTTTTTTTTTTTTCCATTACTTGTGATTTAGTGATGCACTGTTGTATTATAGTAGTGCAGCCTATGCCAGCATTTCCATTATAACCCGTTTTTACAGGTTTATAACTCAACAGTAAAAACGTACTCTTCCAATTTGAAACTTGGCATATAATGTCTCATCTCATCCTCAAAATGCTATTTTTTTCTTTCCCTCTGCCTTCCACCCCCACCAAAATAGGCTGCATTTTTGCTATGTTTTTAAATGGAAGATATTGTCCCTTCTGTTTTGATAAGAGAAAAGCCTGCCTGTTTACTAAAATTACTCTTGAATCCTAAGAAAGGACGACTTTATAATAGAGGATGCCTGTGAGTAAGTGTTGTTGATGTTAGAATGACTACGTTAAGTATATGGATACAGAGAGGTATTGCCTTCCAAATGAAAGCTAGGGAATATTGATCAAAATGATTGAAAAGCTTTTTTTTTTTTTTTTAATGTTGATTTTGTTTCTAGCTGTTGATTTTACCCTTAAAATAGTGTTCTCAAAGGTAAACATGTTTTAGCTGCTGCACTCTATTGCTTATCAGGCTGAATGAAGTAAAGGAATACTTTACTGTACATAGACGAAATAATGATATTTTTCCCTTTTTACATTTGAGAGTACAGAAGGAACATAAATTCTAACTTTGGTGTTGAGACCAACTACCAAGAGTAGACTTGTAGTTAACACACTGTTATGAATCCAGAGCAGGCATAAGCAGCAAAGCACAGTATTTCCAACAGATGTTTGTGTGAACTAGAAAATCTAGCACGGAGTGACAAACTAAGAAATATGAGGCTTGGATGGTCCTTACGGTTCAGACTGTCAAGATCTGAAGTTCTGAACCTGAGGCATCCTATGAAGCTTCACATTCCAATGCAATGTAGTGTTTAGGCTATAAGAAAATCAGGATTGAAATTCCGTTTATCCTTCTTTACCTATCTTTTTGGAGCCATCCATTTAGGAGTTAAAGTCTGCCCAACTGCCATTAAAAGGAGTTTCCTAACCTCTGTGAATGCCACCAGCACTGCAGTCACGGCAGGAAGGCTTCACTGGCTTGCTGCTTCTTGTAGCAAATTTACTCCAGGCATTTCTATTTCCATTTAGATAGTTAAATTTATGCTTACCATAACCACTTTAATGGTACTAATTAGAAGAAAGGGTATGTAAGAGAGAAATTTCACAGAGGGCGTTTATTAATGAATTGAGCTATTATTTTGTCATATATTTGAAAACTATCAACATAGATACAGTATGCATTCTTCCCATAGCTAAACTGTCTTCCTCTTAAGTCCCAGCTTTTTAGTTTTTCAGTTGTCTCTAATAGATCTATTTATAAATACAAAAGTATCATGAAAAGCAGGGAATGTGCTTCCTAATGAGAAGTTCAGTCCCCTCATTTGGATTCTAAAATCAGTAATTAGGTCGAAGACTATTTTGTATCCATAGGCAGCACCGGTGGCTCTCAGATATCAAGTAAAATAGCCGTACATGGAACTAAATTTTTGAGAGTATAAAATCATAATGCTCAGCACTTCCTCACATCAGCTCTTCCAAAACCAGTGGAATTCCACAGTGTAAAATGAATGCAACACAGTGAGATTCAGATCCTCATTTTTTGCGGGAAATAAATTGCAAGTCCAGCAAAACTTCCAGGAAGTGTCAGATGCGCTCAGTGCAGTCAGTAGGTTTGGTGGGTAAATCCAAGTTTTCTATGACTTGATTGTACATTAATTATTAGTAGCTCCTATAAAAGTGCTGTTTGTGTTTCTTGAATATACAAAGAAAAAAATGATTCTGAGAATCACTGAAATACTTAAATCACCCACAGCATCATTTACTGTAGGTATCTTCGGCACCACGGGGATTGCTATTGCTATTATAGAAAAGCAGAAAACTTCCAGCCCAGTCATGTTCATTTCAGCAATGGAAATACTAAACACCTTCTGATGTTAAGACAAGAGTGCATTCTGCTCTTTTCCTTTTCTATGATTCTGCCACCAGAAATGCTTCTTACTTGTGTCAGTGTGGAGAGCACACAGTAATAGCAACAGATGGATGGTCATCATAAGACACGGCTGAAGATATAGCAGATTCATTTTTCAGGCTTTGATCACCTTAGATATTCCTTCATTTAATAATATTCTATGTATAATAATCAGTGAATGCAATGTAAACAAGCAGTTCAAGTTGACTTACAGGTAGATATGTTAAAAGACATTAAATGTTCTTTTTTGCTGACTTCTTTTTAGAATTTACTCTGGCAGCCATGCAATATGTTAAATTTATATTTGTATTTTCGTAATGATACTTGGAGAAATTGCAAGAATCGGTAAGGTTAAAATACTCCTGTGTTGTACATTTTCCTGAAACTGAGGAATATGGTAG
This sequence comes from Streptopelia decaocto, assembly GCF_964273445.1. NCBI lineage: Eukaryota > Metazoa > Chordata > Aves > Columbiformes > Columbidae > Streptopelia > Streptopelia decaocto. The sequence continues at coordinate 64,786,229 of NC_138659.1, read as the reverse complement.
ATATTTTGTTAATACGCAGTGGTATTATGATAAGTATTAACTGTCATATTTCCCGTCTTCTCTTGAACATCCAGCACCACACTTAAGGGGCCACAGAACATAACGGTCTCTGCAGATGATGGCACTCGTCATTGTAATTACTAAGTACCCTTAGCTGACTGTTTGAAGTTTTGCTGTAAATTCAAATCAGAATGTGAATGTTATTGGAAAACATGCAGTTATATTTATGGAGTTTATTTGCTAATCATCATGTGCAAAACATTGTCAAAATTACAGGAGTATGACATCTCATGTAAATTTATCTAATTGTTTTGTGCTGCAGTAGGTATAAATTTTACAGGGAATAATTTTGTATTTGTTCATAGGCACAGAAGAAGCGGAAATCCAATGAATCTGCAGATACGGAGCTGTGTCTTAATGAGGTAAGAGTGTGGATCCTGTATGTTTCACAGCACAGGTGGCTCCCCATAATATAGAATGTTCAAGGCCTGTCAAGATTATAATGGGTTTACCTCACACTAAAGTCTTGTTGTGTTTAAATAGCACAATGTAGTAAAGAATTATTTTACTCTGAAATCCAGAGCTGGGCTCAAAGTGGCCTCTCCTAACTTTATATTTTAATAGCTGTGTAGTACATATATAGGCAGGTCCTATGGCAATTACCATTGCACCTAGCAAATACAGTTACTTAGTTAATAATCTGCAGGAACACAACATGATATGACTTTTAACAAATACAGAGAAACGTATTGCACATCATTCCGTGGCTAACAAAAATGACCAATTTAAGGCATGAGATGATGTTCACAGCAGGAGATGTGATGCTCACACATCAGGAGACAGACTGTCAGCCCCAAGAGACATGAACCTCCCAGTGCTGTTTGAGTAGTCTGCTCAGCTTGATGCCCTTCAGATGCAAACATTACATCAGTTTCCATGTCTGTCAGTCCAGATCCTTTGTATTGAGTCTCTCAGGAAGCTTAATAATTAGTGATGTACATAAATTATTTTTTGCAATGTGGAAGCGTGTAGCCTAGGCATTGAAGCAAGACCAGCTGTGCAACAATAAAGCACCAAAAGGATGTGACCATATCATGACCATGCCAGATTTGCCCAGTTCTTCTATAAAAAGACACTTATATAGCCAGTTCCTAGTTCTTTAGGTTCTATTACAAATTTCCTGTAGATACTAGAATGAAGCCTAATAACATGAGGGAACAATGCAGTGAGGGTAACAGATCCATTGGCATCTTGTGCTGGCCAAAAGGCCTTAAACAAGGAGGCCCTCGTAACTGTAGCCCAGGAACTGCTGATCCATCTTTATCCTGTACTCGCTTCTAGTTTAAATTGTTCTACTGCTGTGATTATACCTGTGGTTTGTTTTTTTTAACTGAGGATGATAACAATGACAAATATTCCTGCTACTCTGCATATGCAAGTTCTGTACTTGCATATGCATGCTGTTTAATTATTGGGCGCAAAGAAGAAAACAAATGTAAATAATGCAGCAATTAAGAGGAAAAAAAAAAAAAACATGAGAAAATTTTCATAATCTGGAAAACTCTGTCTCTTCTATTCCCATGGATTCAAATTTATTTATTGTTATCCAGAAGCAACGTATTGTCAAACAAATAGTTCTGTTGACTGTACAGAAGTTGCGGTTTCTTTCCAGGTCCTGCATTTGCTTTTAGAAATGAACAGGCATGATAAACACAAATCGGTTAAAAAAAAAAAAAGCTGTAGGTTTTACACATGGAACCATTGCTAAAGTAGGGGTTTTGAATTGTGCTGCATTGGTGGTTTTATCCTTGAAAGTAATTTTAAAATACTGTCATTTTGACATCTATTTTCTTATGCCTTTTTTGTATCTTCCAACCTGTGACAGTGATATATAGGTAACAGTGGAGGGTGGGACATGAACAAACAAAAGATGAATTTCATTGTGTGGATTTAAATATTTTTGCAATGACAATGTGTAATGGTGACCAAGGAAAGTATTGTGTCTTGCAGAATGCTATTGGGAAAGACAACACAGCGGGAGTCTCCACCAGTCACATATCTTCGGAGAATTCACTCGCTCTTCCTACAAGCACACCCCTCACGCTGATGGCACTCGCACTCTCACTCTGTCTGTTCCTAAGCTCATCAGTCTTGTAGCTGCATAGAAAAGGACGTGTTAAAAAAAAATATCTGTTTCCTGTCCTCTGTTCTTTCTCTGGAATTCCAGGTCTGGGAGCTAAGCTGAGGTATTCCTGCTAGAACAGTTTCAGTCAGCTGGAATTTGTTTTTTCTCTCTCTAAAAAAAGCTTCTTGTGATATTTAGAGGCTTTGTGAAATACTTGGTGCAGTGCTACATTCCAAACCCAAAAGGCTTTTGGGCATGCAGTGTTCTAAAGAGACAGTGTGTAAATTTGCCTGTGAAGCGACCTGGTTGGATTGTTTTAATACTAATTATTTTAATTCTGGCTTTTACCTGAGAAGGAGGATGGCAGTTTTAAGATCCTGTTTATCTCATTGAATGGTTTTGTTTTTAAAATTGATTGAACTTCAGACTATCAAGGATGTCTAACAGTGAATGTTCTCCCAGAGAGTGGACTTTATGAAACTTCTTCATTTGATAAATTGCTACTGATGTTAAACTCTTTCAGTGTATTAGCATTTTCCTCTTTAAATGTTTATGTACTGTAAGTGATTCTGCGTTCCCTGCTGAGAAGCCATTATAATTCACATACAGGTATAATGTATGTCTTTCAGTTAAATTCTCATAGAGTGTGGCATAGAACTTTCTAACTGTACATTTATCTTTTAATTATAATCATCTAGCCTTAACAAGGGTGAAGATTATTTAAATTAACAAGAAGCAGCCATTGTGAAAGCTTGATAAAGATACATTTCTTTAAATTTGAGGATAAGCAGTAGAAACAAGTTTTGCTACAGGGTTTCAGCTGTACAGTCTATGGTCTTCTATGCTTCCCGTGATAATATAGTCCACTTATTATACTGTTTGTTTAATAAAAAATGACATACAATTTATTTGCTCTACTAAAACAGCATTATCTGTTTATACATAGCTGATAATGTCAGCTCAAAATGTTACAGGAACTCCATGCCTTCCCTTATCACAACATTGTAGAGGGAAAAGAGGTAGCAGGGTATCATTTAAACTGTGTTTTATTTCTCAGACTGCCAAAATCAACACAAAAGGATGGCTGATCCAATTACAGGGCAGCGTCATGCACACTCGCCCATGTGACAGGCTTTTCTCACCCTGGTAGTTCCTGCTGCAGACCTTGGCAACCTTGGCGCTGCTGACATGATGAACTGTTCGCAAGACCAGTTCCACAAATAGTTTTAATAGTTTGGATGGCAATATTGCCATTGGTTTTCATTCGGTGACACTGACAGCCTGTGCTGGCTCATGGTGATTTTCTGCGGTATCTAGAAGGAATTCTTTAAAGCTTTAAATGTCATCAAATAGGCAGCATTTCTCCTAAGGGCTGTCTTTATACCTTACTGTGATGGCTTGTTGACTGTTACAAGCAGTTATGTCTAAATCACCAACAGCAATCAGTTTTTGTTTCTGTTGAAAGTAGAAGAAAACTTCACCAAGCAAGGAGTTCATCATGTGGAATTTACAGATTTACACTGCGACTCACACAATCATGCCCTGTCCTGCTCTGAAATGTCCAGATCACTTATTTGCAATACAGCTATAAAGTACAAATTACTGTTTTATAAACTGCAATGACGTTTGGGAGGCTGCAAGATACACGTCTTACTAAGAGATTATTAAACCTATTGACAAATTCATCTTTTGAGCTTTTTCTTACTTAATAATAAACACTTTCATAAATTCTGAAATTAATTTATGGACTCTTGGTTATGGTCTCATAATATAGGTTTCAAAGCACTGTGTGTGTGATAGAATTCTACGATACTCTGTGCCACTGAACATAACAAATTAGACAATATTACTCTTTAATTCTGTGCTGATAAGAAACTGCAAATTACTTTCAAAGGCAGCAGAGCTGCTTTCAGAGAAGAAATATATGGCACATCATTACCAGCAAAGCCCATGTGGTTCCTGTTGCTCTTCTTGTAGAAGCTAATCAAATTATTGAAAACTAGTGACAACAGAAGAAAGATGACGAGATTCATGATTTTAAAAATAAATCAAATTCTTTTATGTCAAAAGGAGCTGATAGTATAACCTATTGAAATGCTAATGAACACAGCATTATAATTCAAAAGTCTGACATTATCCAATTAAAAATATTTTCAAAACAAATTCATAAACATTACAATTATTAAATCTCTCTTTGATCCACAAAGCTTTCTTTAAAATATCATTTGTATTCAGCACATTAAATATTTTAAGCAGTATCGGGAATTTTAATAACCTCCCAGTATAGTACATACTTTTTGAAGATTTTTCACATTTGGTTTGATTACAGCATCTCTGTTATATTTAATACCAATTATTAGATCTTTGACACTGTGTGATCCATAATAAAAGCTATTGATCACTTATACTGTAAACAACAACCTAATTAGGTTCTGATTATAAAATAAATTGCTAGTTATCAGTTTCAATGAGAGTTACCTTTGGAAATACAATTATGTGTGTAATAGAGGAAGAAATGATGTTTTATACAGCTAACCATGTTACCACAGGAAAAAAAAAACACAGCACTCAAACGTTTTTTCCTGTGTAAATTAAAAGCACACTGAATTCTTAATTTAAAAAAGTAAATTGCTTATTAAACAGGCAAGAGAGAAAAAAAACTTAAGAGTCTGACACTTAATGCGGTTTTTACAGGAATCACCATGCAAATACTGGAAGATTTTTAGAAGCTGGATGTGGTGTGGATGGTGTCAATTTAGCATGGTGACCTTGTCAATGCAGTCATTTGCTACAGTACTGAAGTATGCAAATTGTTCAATTTTTTGCCCGTTTTACTCACTAAAATGCCATGTGTTGAGTGCTCAGTGAAAAACGTTAGGCTGGGCTTTATATATTCGTTTAATACATTCAGTTTTTCAGTGTAACAATAATACAGGAACTGTCCAAATACAGGATGTACATACGGATGACCTATGTTTAAATTGTAAGTTTAACCAATTCAGTTGTGTGTAAATTAAATCATGGGCTATATATACATATCTAAGTAATCTTTTTTCATTTAACATAATGGAGCAGACATTGCCATCAGTATTATTAGGAGTGTGTATACTCCACCTTGTTAAATAATCTGACGTTTAAATTTCTTCTTCTTAAAAGTAATACACACAAAGAAAATCCAGACTGAACTGAAATATATGGTGAAGGTTTTGCTGTATTGAACATATTGAACTAATTCCACAAGCTAGTCTAGTGAAAAAGGTACTGAAGATGAACCTTTCACATAGTAGTAAAAATAAAAGCAATTGCTGCAATGCAGGGGAGCCAGTGCTGGGAGTGACACCCACCCATGGCAGCAGCCCCACAGGAGTGTCTGCGCAGTGATTTGGTCACCGATGAGGAGTCCAGCCCCCATTTCACTTACTCAGCTCTGTGAGATCCCAGCTGCTCCAAGAGAATTTGGAGGGAGGTCCCAAGCACTGAGCAGGAGCCGTTCGTCCATCTTCACTGGGCACCAGCTACTTCCCACTGAACAGCATCATTCCCACTCTGTCATTAGGAAGAATGAGGAGGAACAGGAATTCTTAATCATTTCAAAGTATTACGTAGACAGACTCTGTGTGGAGACCTATTCCCAGCCTTTTTTTTTTTTAAATGAAATTATGTCCCAACCTTTTGAATATGAAGCTGTTCACAAATTGAGGGATGTTGCAGTTAGAATCAGTAGACTGAAAACACGAAAGTATATACCTTTGCTAAGCCTGTGCAGTGACATTGGAGATGAAGAAAACAGAAGGAATCACCTTGAAATCTCAATCTAATTTTAATTTGTGATTGTTGGCTTAATCACAACGTCATTTCCATTGAGGCGAGATGGTGAGAAACCAGCGAAGGAGAAGAGCAAAACTCAGAACAGCTCCCTGAAGGGACATACATCTTGTGTACATCAAGAGTCAGGAGTATCTAACACTTGGCTTGCAGTAAAAGAGCTGGATTCTGCTAGGAACAGCAGCTCCTTCAGAGCAAGCAGTAAAAGAGGGAGGAATTAGCAGTTATTTGTACAGTAGTTATAACTTTCATAAAATGCAACTGTCTTCAACGCAAAGGTGGATGCACCTCACTGGAAAACAAATGTTCACTGACAGAATTTCTGCATTAAAACTATTCTGAGCTAAAGAGGCTTCTATGGTTCTTTTGTGCCCATAAGGTTAATCAGATTCTACCTGGTGTCCCTGACATCAAATAGAAATATATTTGCTTGTGATGAACTTGGCAGAGAAATTAATCCAGTGACTTGTTAAATATTTCTCATCTTTAAATATTTGCTTTTTCTTACCAGCTCAGTCTCTCCTATGACATTTCAATTATCAGCTATTTCAGCTTCTCCTTTAACTTTGGAAGGTCATTTTCTCCATACTCTACCATAATCCACTTTTATAGATTTGCCTCAGTGTTATTTTTTCTTCTTTAATTACAGCCTTCACTTCTGTGAAAAAAAATAAAAATGTGATCACAAAAATATCTGTACTGAACAACCAACACCTTTACAGGGGGAGGAAATTGCAAGTTCCTATTTTATCTGCTTAGCACTGGTTTGACTAGAACAAGCTGAAACATGATGTCCGTATTTCCCAGATGGAATTTGAAATTTGGTTTGGTACTGAATAAAGATATAGAAGCTTTAAACTCTCACAGTCTTTTAGAAGTATTTAAATACTTATAATGTATTTTCCAGTTAGAATTTAAGTCAAACAGCTGAAGTCTCACCAAGTAGTATTTTTTTTTCCAAGAGTAAGGAGCTTCAATGGGAAATTTTGATGGGTCCATTTTTAAGGTAAAATCAGGGAAGGTGGCGAATTCACATTTTTTAACTCAGTGTTATCTTGACTTTCATACACCCTTGTTCCATGTTCTCTTCATCTGAGTATGTTTGCCTTATGGGGACAGTTCTGCTTAATAGATGCATGTTAGATATGGTCATCTCAATAATCAGAAGCCAAGTCCTGCAACTCCTAATGAGATGCTCCATCTCTTTTATCATTCATAAAAGCCAGAGCAACAAATTCAAGATGTGGCCTAAAGATTATCTGAAGTTTAAAAGAGCAGAAAGTCAACCAATTTCTCAGTAGCACTTCTTATCAAGATAGATTGTGGTATTATAAATTGGTGCCATCTAGACTACTCAATAAAGTTCTCTGAGGACATTTAGCCTGAGCAGCTGCAGTTTCTGCTGTTCTATCTTTGCCAGGTGCCAATAGCTGGACTTCTTTGCCATGGATCCACTTAGAACTAATTGCTGCCTAGGTTACAGGAGCCAAACCCAACCCCACTTCAGCAAGAGTTCCCCTTAGCCCATTCCCCTGATCTAATGATTCCAACACACTTTAAGTCTTTTGCGCTACTTTTTAATCTGTCAAAGGGAGAATTTCTTAGAATCCAGGAGAAAATGAGTCATAGATTTAAGGGCAATTTACTTCAAACTCCTCCTGCCAAAATATCACAATAATTGACCTCTTACAGACTTCTGTTCTCCAAAGCATTGAATACCCCCGTCCAGAGCCTTCAGTACTTAGGAAGCTGAACAGGAGCTTTGGGGATTCAGCTTCCAGTACATGAGACAATGTTTGTTTTCAGGCTTCTTCAAGCCACTCATTCTATGAATTGATGTTATAAGTAAACATAAGTAATTAGAGATGGTGTTGTGGCACTACACTACTCCTTCATGTCAGGCAGCTCATGTCAAGCAATTTTCCAGTATTGGTAATGATGCAGAGTTCCTTGGGACTCCTTCAGCTGGACATTGCTTTGACGAGAGATGACATTCAAAGTCCTGCTGCTGTTCTAAGTGGAAAAATGTTGTGTCTTTTTACTGTTTTTTTCTTGTCTGAAATAAAGCCCCCACTCCACCCTTTTCTGAGTTCATTTGCTTGATCTGCTTGCAAGCACCGAAGAGCTGAAATTAGTTGACTAATGCCACCCAGTTCTTGCTGTCGATCTCAATAACCTACAAGTCCATCACATGTCAGTAACCTGTATATTTGCACTAGCTGGTCCATATTGTATCTACTCTCTTTCATCACCCAGGCCTGTCTAGCCAGTACACAGTTCACTTAGACCACACTAATAAACACTTTCAGAGCTACAAGCAGATCATGCCAGCTCCAACTCTTTAGCTGGTCTGCACAGAGTAAGAAGCTGATTTGGCCACTGCACTTGTCCTTAGGTACAAAAGCTAAACCCCGTAGATTTACTGATCCACAGGGAGATGTAAATGCTTTCAAGCACAGAAGCCAGCAAGTCTGCTGAAACTCTGGAGTAATTTTCAAAATAAAATTAAAACATCATTGTCCTCTCCTGATAATGTTTATGGAATAGGATATAGTTGACAGAAGGCTGCTTCTGTCAAAAACAGGAGAAAGCCTGAAGATGCAAGAGTTCCTATTTAGGGAACCACCATTTATTGTAGCAGGCGATACTGCAGGGAGAACACTGCTGAGAAATGTAAATGTATGTCCTGATAGGTAGAAGACTTTTTGACTTTATGAATTGGCGCATTCTGTTCCCCCTTTTGAGAGGTGAAGCAATTCTCTCAGGAGTGTGCTAACCAAAATGCAGCTGATGGGAGCACAGCATCTCCTTCCCACATCCCCAAGCCTAATTATTAATGACATCCTCTGCATGCTTTGAGGTGGGAAAAATACCCTTAAATGGCAGTTAATTCAGGAAGAGTGTTGGTAAGGACTGTTAGAGGTGGAACAAAGCCCCACAAAGGATTGCATCCAGCAACAGGGAGTGCATAACCTGGACCGAGCTGAGTCACACACCATTTATAAAGAAAAGTGGTGGTAAAAATTGAAATAAAAACGATGGTCTTGGATTTTACATTACCTGCTCTCTGGGAGGGTCACAGTAGAAATAAGGCATAAACCCAGCCTCTAACTCTTCCCCGTATCCTTCGTTGTTTCTGAATAAGAACAAAAATAAATATAAAAGGTAGGTAACAGAAGAAATTGCCTCAAAGCACTGCAACACTTGGGAAACTTAACTGGTGGCAATTATTAATCTCTGTGTTCTCCCCTCCCCAAAAATTATTGCTACTGAGTCTGCTTAACAGGGTTTGTATGATGTTTTGTGTAGCATTACTTAGTGCTGAAATTGTTAGCTATGATTAATACCACTCATGCTGGGAAGGTTTACATGTCTTTCACCTGAGGGTATGTCTAAATTTGCACTTCTTTTTGTGTGTAAAGTGCAGGCTGACAAGAGCTGCAGCAAAGAGGAAATAGCAGAGGAAGTATCAGATAAAAATAATTTTTGTTACATCACATAATAAAGGGATTAATTGAAGGTACGCAGAATGATGCAGATAAAGGTAACAGCATTTGGACCCAGGAAGACTGGCATTCACTGTGATCTGAGGATATCCAATGTTCGCCTTTCTTTTTTTTAATTCTGTTTTCCATTTTCCAAAACTGTCCAGAACATGCTTCCATTTTCTGGAGTAAATTCTTACACAAATAATTACCTTCTTGTGTAAATTCTATGTTGTCTTATGGATTTCTGTACATGTTACTGCAGGTTATTATGTGTCAGGTCTTCAGTCATAATGGCTGGTAATTTGTTGTAAAAAAAATAAAACCACTGTTCACTTGTTCCTCTTGACTTACTTAGACATCGCTCTAAGGACATTGCTCTTTGGACCGTCCACACTTTAGAAGTCAATTCACCATGTTTGGCATTTTCTGTTCGCATAATCCTCCTGCATTAGTATTGTACATATACAGAAAAAATCCCTCTCAATAAATATTATTCTCTTTTTTTATTAAAAAGCATGGTTTTGTGAGAAAAATTTCCTGGTGGGTTGTTCTGTTTTGATTTATGCAAAAGGAAAAGGAAGCTTGCCTGGCAAAAAAAAAAAAAAAAAAGGAAAACAAGCTTATTGAAGGTTGATCTCATTGTTCCATTTTACAGTCCACTATGAATTAAGAAAATAAGAAATAAAGCTTTTCCCTTTAAATATCCGTGCATTTGCTTGCTCCCCAGTTTCTTTGTGTTAGTGAACGTGGCCTGCAAAATGACAATGAGCAGGGAATATCAGATGGAAATGATGGAAAGACGGGCACAAGAGTGGCCAGCTGGCCCTATTCATACTTGTTCACTCTCTGGCACGCGAACACGCCTCCACACCCATCCCACCCCTTCATCCTGCCAGGCCAGAAAGAAAAGGCTCGCTCCTGTTTTCACACAATGGGAGCAAAAGAGCTGCAAAGGCCTCGAAGACAAAAGGGTCTGCGGGAAGGGCTATTTTAGGAAATGCAGCATCTGCTGGAAGGGGAATGGGAAAGGTGGATGAACAAGCCTTCATGATGCATTCGCTCGTGTTGATGACTAGAAAACCAGGAAAATTATTTCAGCACTTACTCATATTCAAACTGAGACTTAACCAATGAATACATCATGGGAAAAAAGCAGTCACACCTGCCTATGGAAAACTACTGCACAGCAAAGGGCAGGCCAGGGCCTCCGACCATTTTAAGGTGAAACAGGTTCAGTTGCTGTTGTCTCAAAGAGGAGAAGCAACGTTTGGGGGCAGGATGCAAGACGAGAAGATCAGAGTGGTAGAAATGCACATTAACCCAAGATGAAAGGGCTGCTCTTTTAGGGCTGAAAAATACATTCCCAACTAACAAAGCAGCAGGTCACCATCCTACACACTGATCATGTTCTGGCAGCCCAGAAAGGGCTAGGGTTGCATGGGGTGACACAAGCTGGAGGAGATGTTCAGCTGTCCTGGCAGTGTTTGCTGCTCAGATGATCTGTGTCCTTGGAGTGGGGAGAGAAAGGCAAGAGAATCTGGGAGCCTTCAACGGCTCCATTTGGGTTCCTGGGCCACTTACGGAGGCTGCTTGGATTTAGGCGTCACTCTGCTGCTATTATGGTCCTGTCCATGAAGTGCTGCAGGTACTTCAGCTCCTCAGTGCCAACTCAAGTGTCTAACCATTTGCAAGACACAAAGTTGGGGAATAGGAGGCACAAAAGCAATCAAAATATTTGACAGTGCAAACTAGCATTAGGCTTTCCTTCCATTTGTCTTATTTTTCTGTGCTGCCACAGCAAAAACACTGCTAAAGAGGAGTGGAGAGAGAGAGGGATAGCAGTGAAGCCTCCATCCAGGAGCTCCAGCTCCACAACAAACTCGCTGAGCAGCAGCCTCCGCGGGGACAGATGAAACCAAGCTGTGTTCGACACCACTAGGCAGCCAGCTATGCATGACCAGATGGGTTCTTTTGTGTGCGTCATCTGTGGGTTTGATTTTCAGGTTTTGTTTTGCTGATTTGTTTTTTCTTTACTTATAATTGTTACTATTCACATGTAGGGTCCTGTTGACAATTTCCCTCTGGGCTGAGGGATAATGGCAACAAGGCCACTTTTCTGGACAAAGCCCAAATGGGTCAGTACCAGGAGTCTGCCTAGAGAGTGCACAAATATAAGCCATTACGCCACATTGCTATTCTTCTGCATGTATATATAATAGTGTCAATAGCATCACTCTCTTGTGGTGACAGAGAGGACCAGTGTCCTCATGAGGAAACTGCATTTCCTCCCTGCTGGCCAGGAGGCAAGGTGTTAAACCAACACCACCCATCACACGTGGCAATTCAGCTGACTTTTGTAAGGTCACATTGTGCTTTAGTGATGCCCAGACCAGTAGGATTAACTACTTTTAAAGACATTTATAGAATAATTTCCATTAAATGGTTCTAGTTATGTAGAAACATTTTTAAATTACACCCTGGTAAGAAGATAAAGAAAGCAGGTTGACATCTTCAAAGCAGGCATGGGATGGACATGATAGTGGGGCAAATCGGCCAGCTGCCCAGTAGGAGTTTTCTTAGAGATGCACTTCCACTGTGCCATTAAACCAGTAGAGGGTCTCAGCTGTCTTGAACATGGATTTTGAAAGGTGGTACTAACCATTTTCCAAGCATGATCCTCCAGCTCTCCCAACCGCTCTGCCCAAGCAATCGGCCAGCCCCAACACTTGATAGCTCCTGTGTGTTGGCAACAAAAGCTGTCTGTGTTATTGCCTATTTCATGCCGGATTCTGTTTTACATTCAGAGACAGGAGTATGATTTCCTGAAACAGTATTTTGGTAACAATAACTCAGCTGTTTTGGTGATACGCACATCTTTTTTGGCCCAAAATACAAATTATACCCCCTAATTTTGCATCACTAAATTTTTTAACCTGCATTAATTACAGAAAACTGCAAAGCAACAGCCAGAAACAAGCCAAAAATCAGGACTGGGAAATATTGCTCCAAATTGTACAGAAGGTTCTGGGTGTTGTTGTGGGGGGTTTTTTTGCTTGCTTGCTTTTTCCAAAGAGGATTCTAGAAAATATGTTGCATTCATGTACAAAGCATAATATGCACAGTATTTAATAACCCATTTCTGTTTCGTAGCATTATAAAAAAAAAAGACTAGTAGTCAATTGCTTTGGAAAGACCTGGCATTCAAGCCTCAGAATTGCTATTGTATATGTTTTTTTTTTTAAAAAAAAAAAGAACAACATTCTACCAACATTCTCAGTGAGGTTAACTAAGCAGATGTTATTTCTCTCCAGGTTTGCTGGAGTGCCACATCTCTCTTGCTTTCAAAAGAGACGTTAACACAAAAATCTTAAAAGAGAGGCAGTTCCAAAAGTATGTCACAAAGTACACACACAGAGCTATACAGGCGTAAAAAAACAAAAATTTAAATATAAATCTACATTTGCCAGTCCACTGGTGGCTTCTTTCTGGATTGGAGAGGCCTCAAAGGTAGTATTAACCTGGCTGAGCAGTGATATTTCCCTGCTCGGCAGAGGTCAGAATCTGGTGGTTATAAATACAGTTTAGCTTTTATTTGTCTCCAAAACAATATTTGTCAATACCGCAACGCTGAGTTTTGAGCAGATCAATGGCTGTACACAACTCTCTGCCTGAGGGCTTTATTATTAATACAAATGTAGGTAGGCTAAATATTGAGTGACATTATTAGAAAGGGCTTGTCCTTCCCTCTGTGACTTTGACTAATGTCAAATGAACTTACAGCTCACATAGCCAGGATTCTGATCCTACTTGCAAGAAACTGTCTCTCCCACTCTGCTCGTCATGGGAGTTGTTGACTAATCCAAGCAAGATTATTCAAACTGAGTTTTGGAGTGCCAACAACCTGAGTTAGTGTATAGGAAGAAGTTTGCCTGAGTCATCTGCCTTCAACCTCTTCAGTGGGATGGTATTAGACCAATTTGTGAGAGGCTCCAAAACTTCATTCTCCTTAAATGCAGCACATGGGGCTGCAGCATAATTAAGAACTAGCACGTCCTGGTGACTCTGATTTACATTAATGTCTAATTTCAAAGGAAAAAAACCATCAAATATTAAAAGAAAAAAAAATACTTCTGAAGCAGAAGGCTTTTCCACTTACAGCCTGGTACCTGTGTGACCTCAGACACAGCAACCCTTGCACGCTGGGCTCTACGCAGATGTTATACTGGCACATTATCCTGGCTTGAGGTTGGTACACAAGACATCTTAGTGCAGCCCAGAACCTGCTGCACCGCAAATGCCACCACTTGCTACAGCCTCGTGGGCGTCAGCAGCAGCCAGATGTTAAGCTAAGGATGATGCTTTCCAGGCACACAGCTGGCTGTAGAAACTGTTGTCCTGTCAGGTCTGGTGGTGCCCAAGTATCTGATATGTGATTAGGCAACTGGCTGGTGAGCTCTGCTGTGTTATTCCTTTGAATAATATTTAACCTGAGCTCATAAAAGGAATCCTGTTGACCAAAAAAGAGGTGAACAGCAGCATATAATGCCCACAGGTTGCTAGCACATTAACTATTGCTGTGAGATTTCTTCCTGAAGCATATATATATATGTGTGTGTATGTATATATATATGTGTGTGTTTAGATAACTTTTTAAAACTGATTTTTATAATAAATGAATCAGTCTTCTGCTTGAAATGTAGCAGTGAGATTTTTTTCATAAAAATGCCACTCAGTGTAGAAAAGGAATATTATTCTGCTGAAGAACACAACATTTTTGTAGTTGAGGAGTTTCTCTTATGATTAGAGACTATCTACACTTGACAATAACTTAACTTTCAACACCCAGTGACATTAATTTCACTTTACTTCCTGTCTTAAGGTCAAAAACATTAATCAGGACTTCTATCATTAGCTCAGTTTCCTTTTCTATTAAGCGATTATGATCACTTACTATTAATGAGTCGTGAAGTTTTAATAAATTTTTGCTAGTGTGAAATTACTAAACAGTAATTATGGCATATCCTGTATGGATGGTTTGTTCCACAATGTACATTTTGCTTAATGTTAGTTAGAAACATCTACAAAAAACAACACAAAATAATTAACTAGTTACAGCTGAGGATGTGGAATGGCTTTTTTTCACCACATTTATAGTCAATAAAAAGACAAAGCAAGTAATTTTCGTTGCCATTGCTGGAACTACTTTATTTCTGGACCTTATTATTTTTGCAGTTCTTTATATGAAATGGCACTACCAAGGCTGCTTACTAAACAGGAGATGAAAGGAAGTATCGCATCTTTTAAGAGCTATTGTTTTAACTTGTGTTATATTTCTACTGTTCTGGCATTGAAGCAACAAGGTTAAAAAACAAAAACCAGACCCTTTCCGTTTAGTACAGATGAAAAATAACACAGCAAGTCCCATTGCCAAAAAGTAATGTCTGAATACTGGCTTGGCTTTCCTGTAGCTTGCTGTTACTCACAGGCACATCTCAACAACCAGTGCCAGATGCTCATCTGGAGCTTGGCTGAGGTTTTTATTGGTTAACTGGCTTTTTTAAACACGCGACAACAGAAACTGGACTAACAGTGGCTGACAAACTGGAAGGTAACTCTGAACATGGAACATAGCAAGAGCGTATATTAAAGAAAACAGAGGAGGTTGCAGTGATCACATTTTCTCTACTAACTGCCCCTGTTCCAAATTTTCTGGTTTACTGACATCAGCGCAATTTGCTGAGAAGACTATATCTGATAGAGCCACTGCAGATGTACTCCCTCTTGTATCGAAGCCAAATTTTCTGAACCACGCAAATGGAGGAACAGAGTCAACTGAGGCACACTGGCTTCTTTGTGCAGTATTTCTGCAACACTGTACCCCCTCGTAGCAGTCAGGTCCTTAAAAATGTAAGATTAAATAGTTTGTTGCTATACTGATAGTAGCATTCATGGAATGGAAGTTGTGTTGTCTGTTGTGAAAGCCCTGGCTTGGAAGCCATCTGGGTCAGTATCATCCCTTTTCAGGAAATCTTAAACTGGTGCTGAAAAATTGAAGATGGATCCAAGATGAGCCAAAAGGATGAGTCTAAGACTGTGAAAAACATGGCTAATAATAAATCTCTAACAGTGCAATCTCATCACAAAAACAATATGTGTTGTCTTGAAGACTGACTGTAAGTACCTAACAAGGGATGGAAAGGAGGAAGCTTTCCATCCGATAGACAAAGTTTTGAAAAGACTGGCTGGATATTAAATCTAGATCAGTTCAGAATAGAGAAGTGTCGCATTTTCAGCGGAGAAGGTAAGTAAACATAGAAAGAAGCACACAAGATCTGTACAGTGTTCTCCACCATTGAACAAAATCTTCAGGAAACTCCTACACCTTGCATAGTGCCATAGGACAGTCTCTTAGCCTGTTATGGATAAATCCATTCCTCTTTGTTCTATATTGTCTCTATTCTGACATCTCAAAGTGGCAGACCCAGTCTTTGTGCTGACTTTGAAGATTCTTCATATTCTAAAATGCAAGAACAAGACACTGTTCCTCTGGTGGTTTCAACCACAGAGCAAGCACAGCAGATCTCAATGGAGAGAACAGGTGTATGTGTGGTAAGGCCAGCATCGTGTAGGTCTGCAAAATGTCTCAGACTGCTTGATTCCTGTACCAGAGAAGGAAAACACCAGCAGGCCACAGGCAGAGACATCGCTCCAACAAGAATTCTGTCATACCACTGTAGAACCACCTGACACGAGTCACAGCTGCATTTCAATTCCAATCAGTGTTACTCTCTCAGAAACTGAATCAGTCCTCGTTTTCCATTATGAAAATGGTGACTGCCCTGGATTAGTAGAAAAGAATGTCTTGCATAGGATTAAACGGAAGTAAAATCAAACCAAATTAGCTTCCTTTGTCTTCGGCAAAAGCTGCAGCATTGTCAATAGCAGTTCTGACCAAAGTACACAGTGGCACCATACTGCTGGGACAAGGTCATAACTTTATTGGTAGCTGAGTGACCATCTGCCCTTGCAGATGTTAGAGTATCATCTCCTTGGAGAGTTATAAAGCAATTATCAGTCCATACTGGGAAAGCTGTTCGGCACCAGCAGTTACTGGGATCCCTGCCTGTGTGACTTCTAATCTGAGGAAGATTATTAAAACATTAATTCATATCTCTTGTCTTCATCTTCCTGGCCTGATTCTCACTATGTTCATTACTAGGTAATGTGCAGCTATATCATCTAAGTTTTATAACTCTCCGAGGATATTTTGGGTCAAAAATGAGCTTGAGATTCCAGGGCACAAGAGAAATATAATTTTTATCTGAAGAAACAACAGACTATAGGGAGAATTATGACCAGCAAAAGTCATCATAGCCAAATACCTACTGAAAGCAATTTTACTTTCATTACACCTGAAACTGAAAAATCATGAATATGCAGAAAGATCAGTAATTGCTTTGTTGGGATTTGCAAGGAGCCAGTGAACAGTGACTTGGATACATGCACTGTATGGGATTACTAGGAAAGCCCAGCCACGCATATGTGGACATCCAGTTAACTTCAAACACACAGTAATTCCTAGAATCAAATTTGTCATATAAAGATTAAGCAATCTCAGAAATGAGGGGGTGATTGGATCATTATTAGCACCTTTCATTCACTAATTAAGGGTGCCAGGACTCCTTAATAAGTGTGACTGATGCTGTTACAACACAGCAGATGCCTTGAGAGTTGAGGTACATGTCAGAACATTTGTATTTCTGTAGCCAGGCTCTGAAAAGGCCCCTTAGATAAGTGGACAACATGGAGGCACCCCCCCAAAAAAAAAATCAATCTAGGAAGCTCAAAACAGACTTTATTCTAACCAGAACTGTTTAGCAGAAAAACAACTAGAAATAGGGTTTATCAAAAATCAGCACTCTGACACAAATTCAGATACCAGTTAGGACTACACAGCCAATTCAGGCTCAAGGGATACCAAAACTCCAGAATGATGATTCAAAATGCACACCTTTCCACTTGTAAAAAGCGAGGACTCTCAAGAAGATCACTTACCAGTAAGGCAAGGTGTCTTAATCCTTGAAGAACTTTCCTTAAGTGGCCAGTCAAAGGAGAACAGTCTTCTACTGCAGAGCTGCTGCTCCAAAGACCACCAGCTTTATGGGGGTCTCCATTTATACCCTAGTTGAATCTGAGCTGTGGTCATTTATGGTAGTGGTCCAGAAACTTATCTCAACTGAGGCATTTCATTGGTCAAGGGCCCTGTCTGTCAACCAAGATGTGTGTACCTGACCATAGTAGTTCATTGGCTGGTGCTTTCGAGGGGATGGTGCATCTGCATCAAAGCAGGTGCAGCAACAGGTGGGGCTTGGGTCAACTCCACAATGCCTTTTTCAGCAGAGTCAAGACTCTAAACTTCTCCTCAAACCATCTTGTGGTACCTAGGGACTGCTGGAAATGCAGGCTTGGTCCAGTTCTCAGGGCTGTCAGTCACTGAACAGGGGTTCAAAACACTAAAACTGGGCTTGGACACTTAAAGCACCAAGGATGGGGGCGAGTCTAGGGACACACCTCCTTTCAAAGAAGTACAGACACCTCTCGGAGGCAACAGGCAGAACATATGTGAAAGAAGATGATAAACATGACAGGCCTTTAATGGACAGTAGTCACCAGCCATATGGTGACATCTGGCCTGGGGGGCTGAGATTGTTCGACCAAGTAAGTGATGCTAAAGCAAAGTCAGAGCTTGTTTCAAAGCTCATTCCTCACATTTGACAAGGGTTTCTGTTGCCAACTTCATTGTTTTCCCTCCAAACACTAGTTTCTGTCTACTCCTTGGAAGGCTTTGTGCTCAATTACTTGATGGCAGAGTATCTCAAGGTTTAAAATAACAGAATATATGCTGTAAATTCACATTTTAAAACAGATTTCAAGTTTATAATATTCCCTGCACTTACTCAGAGAAAAAGCTCTATATTTTAGTCCTTTTCAGTTTTGAAACACTTTCAGTCCATTAGAGCCACATAAATACAAGGCACAAAACAATAACAGGCTACAAATCAATACATTTACCCAGCCAGACCTAAATAAATATGATCCAATTGCTGACTCAGAAAGCTGAGAATAGTCCAAAGTTTCCAGAGTAAAATGCCAATGATGAAATAATGTTCAAATGCGTGCAAAGAACCCTGACCCTCTTGTCAGGTGGCACCCTCAGTACAAGGTATTTATTGACAAGGAAGGCAAATCTTTTGATAAATAAATTGAATGGTTAAAATTTACCCCAGTGTGAAATGGGCATGGTTCATCATTATTCTGGACAGTATGCTGATATGCTTGTTAAGAAGCATGAGACACGTTCAGTTCAGATACTCAACAGTGATTTCTTGTGAAGCTAGCATTAGGCCTGGCAGGAACTTTATAAATAATACACAATAAAATCATAGTCTTCGGCTTGGAAATTGGTACTAAGCACACAGACATAAACATGCTCACTGTAATCACATATGATTGGTATCGCTGCAAGGGAACCTCAGAAAGCCTATAGGAAGAGACAAACCAGAAAGAATGACAACCTCTATTCATTTTGCCTTGTACATCTTACATGTTTCTGCTCTGCAGCTGGTTTTCTGAGAAACAGCAGAGGATGATTCAAAATATTATATTTCAAACACCTGGGAAAGAATACTGAGAAGAGAGTGTTTTGTTCCATTTCAAATTATAAGCAATAAAGTCCGTTGGATTCAAGCCCCAAGTAGCAATTTAAAGTTCAAGTCATTTTATGCCATGATTTTCCTCTCTTGCTTAGAGTTATCGCTTCCTGATCCTGACAAAAATTAACATTTTATTGCATCGGCCATTAGTAATGGGCACAAGCATAGGATGGGATACACACATGAGTAAAGGGCAAGAGGCAAAGCAGGCATGAGAGGAATAGCTCCTCTGTACCTTTGGGCAAGCAGGTACAGTCTGCTCATACCTATGCAGTTCATACTCACGTCTGCCCCTTCTTCTGCACAATAAAATAATCAGATAGAGTAGATATTTCGCACTAGTCAAAGTCTATAAGCACATATCATAATAACTGGTGGATTTGGATTACATAATTCATGTGTGAAACAATGATTTTTTTTTTTGACCCTTTGTTTCCATGAGAAAGGGAGGGCTGAAAGGGCTAGGAATTTTTCCATCACTTTTGGCGTTTAGAGCCCAAAGGCAGTGATCTGAAGCATCAGATCTCTCTCTAATGTAGTTGCCCCTACTCAAGTCTTTGTGTTGGGGAAAAAAAGAAGAAAAAACAAACCTAATCCAACCAACCACCACCAACAACAATGAAGGGGGAGGGTGGGGGGTGTGTTCCCCAGGGTGCAAATGTTGGACTGCTTTATGCATATTTATGCATGTACCTCCACATTTGATGTGGTCTGACCCCACTGTTTCCCCCACAAAATACAAAGCTTTTTCTCTGAGATACCCTGTCAGAAGTGGTCTTAGTAATTCAGTTATTTTCAGCAAAATAAAGACCTCTAGCTTTTTAATCTAGAGTATACTCATTTACAGTATTCATAAGATCTCATTCGTGCTAAAGCACACCACCACCTTTATGCGCTTATTCAGCTGTCTTGAGAGGCAGCCAAATGCTGTTAAATCCATTTTATGGATGAGGACATAAAGATTCAAACAGTCTAAATAGGGATTAAATTGAAGTTAGGAGCCAGCCTCTCAGAAGGTGATGTACAGTATTTGCTCTCCACCCTGCCTAGTCCCAAAGATGACTTAATTCAGGCAGCACCTTCATGCCGGACTCCAAAGCTCATTAAGCACTTTTGCAGGGTGGGAGGCTGCCTGGGTGGAGCAGAAAGGCGCCTGTCTCCCACCTAAAGTGCTATCACACCTCAGGGATACATGGAAAAACACATAAATTATGCCCAGGATCTCAATGGAAAACACTGCTTGAGCAGGGTGCTGTGCTGGTGCTGCCTCCTACTGCTAATTTCTGTTTTGCAAAGACCTCTACAAAATGTGGGAAACCCAGAAATCAGGCTCTGCTTGTCCCAAAAAGAGTTCAATTTCATACTATGCCCTTCAGAGGTGCCCAAACCACAAGGCTGTAGCCAAAGCCAGGCCCAGTGATGTTACATTCCTGTGCTGAAGCTGGCTTGGAAAGCAATGCTGGTTGAACTAGTTGTTGTTTCCTTGTAGCTGGTAACCCTCAATGAATTTCTCATCTGAGGGTTTCCAGATTCACAGAAACCACACAGATTTTCCATTGAAATCAGGGAGAACATATGTACAAGTGTTAATCAGTGTTGTAAATGGTGTACAAGCTACAACAAGATTATGATCACTGTCTTTCTGCCTTCTCCTGGGAGAAAGAATTTGGATACATTCAAAGACAACTGTCGCCTTCGTTCTTAATTTGTTTTATTTCCTTTTGCATGACTATGCATAAGAGATGGATTGTCTGCAGTGAATTGTGTCTCTGAAAGATTCCCTGAGTGGCTACATCGTACAGAAGATGCAGTTAAAGCATATTCTACAATGATAGAACATAACTATCATCAGTGCATACTGCAAACACTTCAGGAAAATTAACTGGTCGCATATAATTCATGTTACATGACAGCATTTTGAAAAGGACAAGATAAAAGGTTAACTCGTGAAAATCCATTGCTAACAGCCCATTTTTGACTTCTCAGAGAAGTCTGCAGGCATTCTGGAGCCTGACCCAGCAACTGTCACTGAGTACGTACTATCCTTCCAAGCTTTGTACACCACAGACTCTCCTAAGCTAGTCATGTCTCTTAAACACAGTAGATGAAATATGGCCCTATTGATCTTAATAATAACTTGAAAATCTTCACAAGCCTACATGTCTTTTGTCAAGACCGTGGCTGGTGCCATCACAGCTTTAGGAAGACGCACTGTGTCTATTGATGCAGTTCCGATCAGTGTATAGCAGAAATACTCCAGTTATCTTGGAAAGAAATATACCTGGTGCTCTGTAACTAACATGTGCAACACCCCAAAATAGTCAAATACTGCATTTTCTTGTACAAATATTCTCCTAATGACCCAGAGGCACTAAGATTTTGGCTCTGCATCCATGATCTTTCTTCACAGAGAAATTCTCCTAGTTCTGGTGAACCATTGTGACCACACCAGGACAATTCCCACTATGAACAATGGAAGGCACTGAACTAGTGGAGTTCATCTGGATTTCAACAAATCAGGGGTGTAGCATCATGCCTAAATCATCCACATCAGTCTGTGGAAGACAACACATTATGGGTCTGGGAACTTCTCAATATTGCAGAAGGCTGCCCTTTTAGTCACAGGATCTCAAATTCACTATCCCTCTCCTCTGCAACACAGAAGGTTATTAGAACAATTTCCCTTCTGTTCATTTAATGAAACCACTCATCAGGAATAGTTAATTAAAAATCCATCCTTTGAACTCTCAATTTGGAAAAAGAAAAGAATTCCAAGTAGTTTAGCTCTCTCAGGAAATGAGGCGAGATGAAAGGAGTACGGGCACGATATGGAAATGCATTGATAAAGGACCTGTGGGACAAATGAAGTCATCAGCCCAAAGAGAGAAGAATCAGTGAGCAAACTCCAGAGTGAAGATGATTTTGGCTCAGGTTTGAGACATCTTAAATGCTTCTAATCTTCAGAGGTTAGGCATTCAAAGCTAGCTGAAAGCCAGATCTAGGCACCTGTTATCATTAGTCACTTCTGAGAATCCAGCCTTTTTGTGCCCTCTCCAGCCTGTACTTTCTTCTGGGCTTTGATTCTGTCATTTTTAAGGCTGTATGTTCCACCTGCGAGAATGTAACTGTGTGTTATGCACACCATTTGTCAGAAAGCTCGCCAATTTTTCTGTGGAAGAAAACCATGGATATAATAATTTTCAAATAGATTCTGGAAGTGATGCTAGTCACAAGAGTCAAATCAAGCCTAGAAGTCAAGGATAACTGACAGAAAATTCTTTCTACCATTGTTAATGGAAGTAAGTAGACAAATAGGCATAAAGCTCTATATAATTTGTAAGAGATTAAAAGCTTTCTTAAACTTTACAGCTAAGAAAGAGAAAAATAATGCTAAGAGAAGCAGAAACAGAAGGTTGTTAATGGGTTTATCTCTACAATTTCTTACAGGAAGATTACATTTACCAATATTCTCCTTGTGAATTTAATTCCTTTCCCTGCCAGTAATTTTCGTGGTATCTATCCCCAGGTATGGCTTTTTTTCCTGATTAAAAAAGTGCTTGCTGACATTGGCCAGTCTGTTGATCAATAGATGCATCCTTGGTAGTTCTCAGTTGTTACCCTCTTGTCCTGCATGGAATCTGAGGTTCCATCGTTCAGCCATTCATTCTGATTCAAAGCAGCCCCAAATCTCAGCCAATTTACCTACAGATACAGAACAAATGGATCTAAAAAGATGTGACCTTCATCTATCAAAACAGCTACCATCTGGAGACCATAAATGTTGTGATCCTACCTAGCACAGACTACTGCAAAAGCATGCAAATTGAAATCAGTTTTGGTAACTCAGGTGTAATGAGATTCAACAATGTTTTAGTAAGATCACTGTTAAAATTACAGGTTACAAGATGGAAACTGAGCCATCATCTCCATTCACCCTCTGAAACAGAATAAAAGAAAAAATAAAAATTCAAGACAAGTCAATCTATACAATTATTCTTTCTATTTTACTCCTCTGTTTATGATCTCGGGCTCTGTGTTCAGTGCCCCTGGTCTGTCACAGTGTGTCCAGATGTCTTATGTTTCCTAGCAATGCCTCCAACTCCTAGATACCATGAGATGAACATTTGAATTAGCACAGGTATTCTCCCAAGGAATGCCATGCCATGAATAGCCTTAGGAATCAGCGATGCACCCAACTTAGGAAGGCGCGTATGCTCATTCACATGCAGCGGGCAGGGTGACATCAGGGTGACATCAGGCTGTGTGCAGTGAGACATGGGTCGTCGCACTGCGTGCTGGCTCGGCAGCAAGCCCAGCCTTAGAAGTCCCTGCTTCCCAGCTGCTCGTTCTGCACGTCCCCTCCTGACCCCCTGTTTGATGTGCCTCATTGGTGCCACCGTGATTGTTTGCAGAGCTGAGCTGTAACCTGGATTCCTGAAATGAACAGCCCGAAAATAACTGTTAATAATAAACTGTTGGATCAACACAGCTGAGGGGTGATGAACTGCAGGAAGGTAGGTGGGAATAGGCCAGGGGGAAAGTGCATCTTTGGCCACCTTTGCTGTGGAAACCCGTCATCTCCCTGATTGCTCCTCTCAGTTACAGCAGGGGTGTGAGTGAAGTAGCATTGATGGGATATTAAGATATTAATATCCACACAGATATTAAGAAGCTGGTTCATGGGGACATTTAAACCTTTTATTGCTGTTACTGCTGTGAATTTAAATACCGTAGCGCTTTCTGCTACACTTTCTTATAGTACCTTTGAGGATGACAGGGAATTCAATGCCAGATGAGCCTGTGATCTCTGTAGTCCAGTGACTTCTTGTAAACACTGGCCAGTAAGACATTTCAAAAGAAAGTCCCTACAGATCAAAGCTGCACTTAAAAATGAACCGGTCACCTGGGAGGTTTCTTACAAGCATCAGTGGTCTGAAGGTATCTTAAGATTATCACAAACACCATGATCTTTAAAGAAGGGCTCATACCTAGTTTACCTTTTTTAAAAGCATGTGTTGTAACCGATACAAAGAATATAAACAATAATAAAAAAATCAGTAACACTGAGGCCACATAAACTGGGATATTTCAGCTAATTTCAGATTTTGAAGCTCAGGCACAGTCTTATGTATTTGTATTCCCATCATTTTTCTTTGAAAACCATGGCTGTGGATGTGTTTGCATCCACACCTAACGCCAAGGCTTAAAGAGCTGACAGTCCAAATAGACTAGAGAAAGGAGAAGAAATACGCTTATCCTTATTTAACAGATAGAGATCTAAGACAGAGAGAAATGAGGGACCTACTTCAGGTCATACAAAGAGTCAATAGCAGGAATTTAGCAAAGATTGTTTGAATCATGCCAGTATGCTAATATCTTGACCTTTATACCAAGGCATTTACACTTCCATAGGAAAGAGTTATACAGACAGATGAGGAAAAGCAGTGTACAATTAATTATGTTTTACCTGCCCTTTCTTTCCTTGTCCCCAGTTACTTCTTGGACCCACAGCTTGAATCATGAATTCTTGAAGAATTTTCCTCATTCATGGAATTTGTACATAGAAGATAAAGAAAAGCTGGAAGAAAAAATGCCAAGATGATTGAGTAGGTGGAGGAGCTTTTCTATGCTACTAATGTATTTCAATATACTCCTCATCTGAGCTCTGTATAGCTACTCTGAAGAAAGAGAGAAAAAGGCTGAATACTTGGCTTTTTCTCTAGGTAACAACTGCAGATGATAGGTGATAAAGAGAGAATACCCCAGCTCTTTAAACAGTGGCTGATAAAGAGTTGGTTTTGTTAAAAATAACAGAAGAAAAACACTCTGGTTTATTTCTTGCCCTGAGAACTTCCAGATATTCCCCAGTAAGTGCAAAAGACCTCAGGAGATGTTGGCAGTGGTGACTGCAATGGCTGAGGGAGCCAGTGAGGATTTTTTAAAAGGCTTATGGGATTTAGGAGCAAAAGTCCCACTGGCAGGTATTACATACGTTAAGTTTTCCTGAAATGCCACACTGCAATTAACACCTGGAACAGCAGATTTTGTGCATTAACCTTCATAATTGTAGGTGATATTGGATTAGATTTAATTTTTTGTTGCACTAAGATATTTTTTTACTTGTGCTGGGAACAAAGTTCTGCTCTCTCAGCTCTTCAGAGTCATGGTCTCGTGTTTCTAAGGATATCAGGTATGGGATAGCTGTGACTTGAACTGTGAACTCACCACAAACTCCCACTTCCAGCCTTCCTTCAGTCTCTCTTTCTGGTAATACAATCTCTCCAGTGTCTCCTCAAAAGACAGTGAACTGAATAACAACTTATTTAGCCCTCAGTGCCAGGTAGACTGAATTATGTTGGATGCTGCTCTTTGATTCACAACTTTGCATAGAGAAATTCAGCACTGGTTTTAGCCTGCACAATCTCTTTGCGCTCTCACTTGTGTGGATGGAAACCAGGAGATGTACAAAGGCAATCACAAGTGCCACTGTTTTGAATGGCTTGTTAAAAAGCTTACATCTGGCACAAAGGCACATGTGGACATGCGAACTGTACTGTCTGCTTCTTATAGAAAGCACATTTGGGAAAAGCGAAACTGATTGTAACAGCAGAGTGGCTGCTTAGTCTTGCCCTTCACATGGGGAGCCATGGCTCTTTCTTGCCAGCAGTAATCTGTACACTAGAGAAAGCTTTGAATAGCTACAATTCAGACACTGATCCCGCTAATCCCACTAATCCCGTGCCCTGATGTGCTCCATTAGCCTATGAAAGGCAGACTTGGACTTTCACAACTGGTGGCACTCTGTGCTTCAGGGAAGGGGCTCATACGTCTCCCTAGACCCAGCCAAAAGCGGAACCGAGAGGTTGCAGCTGAAGCTATTGTGCCAACCTGTGAAACGAGCTCCCTGAAGGCCCCTGAAGATTGGTCTTGTTTGCATCCGTGCACCAAAAGTCGCCTCCAGTCTCTTTGGCAGCTCCTCATTTACATTGAAGAAACATTATTTCATGACACTGTTAAGAGCAGTGAACCAGCACTGTCACTGGAGTAAGTATCCACTGGTGCACAGATGCTATCTCCATCCTTTGCTGCTTTTACATGGAGATGCACAACCAATGTGGACCAGGGGCAGTGGCTACAGTAGTGGACTAAGAAAAACGTTTTCCTTTCTCTTTAGGCCCTCAATTGGCACTGCTAAGCACAAGTATGTATCACCTTAGCCCACAAATGCGGCGAGCTTTCAGTTAAAGATGGCAACGTCTGTGTGGGAACAATATGTGAAAGAATCATTTAATCCTAAGGAAACTTCTGGGTAGCTAAAAGTAGTGGAAAGATGCTGTGCGTGGATGCACGTGTGTATGTCTGAGAAACAGCACAGTCTTCATACTGATAAACTTTAAAATAAGATTTACTCTGTGCAGGCAGCAGTCTCAGACATCAAAGCTTCAGGCTCGGTGCAGTGTCAAAAAACCATGAAGCTTTAAGACCCGACCAAGCATCAACACCAAGCTGAGGCAAAAGCTTTTACTCTCGATACCACTAACTGAACGGATTAGATTAAAAAACCTCCACAACCCTCTAAAACTGCTGGTAGAAAAATAAATGACTAAATGTACGTCTTCTCAAGTACGTCTTTATTTATCCTGCTGCACTCTACACATCAGTATTTAAACTCACTGCCTTTTAAGTGGAGGTTAAAAACAGCTGTATATGCACTAGTCAATGAAATAATGATAACAAATGCATCCAGTGAAGGAGACAAAGGTTTGCTTTTAATCAGAGAAACAAAACAAAGACCAAGGTAACAGTGTATTAGGCATTTTCTCTCACACTGCAGAGTGAGTTGGCCTAGAGCCACGCAACAAGGTGCAGCTCTTTCCTTCGTGCATGTATTTTTTGCAGAACCATTGATGATCCACTCAAGGTTCTTCTACCAGATGTGTAATCACGATTGGAGAGGGAAGGTGTTCTCCTGCAAGCACTGTGCTAGAGCCTGGTAACTCAAGGGCTACAGATCACTTAGGCTCTTCTGTCTGTATAGTTGAGCTGTGCCTAATGCTACTGTGATGCCAAAAGGTGGGATCTCCTTGTGCCAAGCTCCATATGTGGCTGGAAGAATCTCATTCAGCAATGAACATACAGATCTAAATGGGAAATATACATAAATGGGGAAGGGGGAAAACCCTGGAAATGTTATAATTTCTCTTTTATACATTAATAATAAAACATGGCAAAGCTCCTAAAATGTTATTTAAGGCCTTTGCCTTAATTTCAGTGGGAGTTACATACCTCAGTGGCTTACAGAAACCGTGCCAGATGCCCACCCAAGCCTTTTATACAGTCTGTGAAACAGATGGGAAATTACTACAAAGCCATCTTGTAGGCATTACAGTCATATATTCTCCTCCTTAAAGCCGCCTGTTTTCATCCTTAGATTTTGCCACCAAGTGAACACTTGAGGAAGACATGACCAGAGAACCTCAGTTGAGTGTTTTGACCTTGGGACACATTCTGCTTCTAATGTTTCTCCAGAAAAGGGAGTGATTCCATACACTTGTATGAGAAGGTGACTGAACTGCTAATGGGGGACACTGCCTTGCTTTCAGCAGCATACTCAGGTTTACAAAAAGCCTGCACCAGCTGGTGGACTGCAACTGAAATGATAGTTGGCATTAATGCTGCTTGTCCAGCTTATCTACAGGTTATACTTTGAGAGGGTTTAATTATTTGGACTAGAATTGGGCTCCTAGTATTCTGCACATAAAAGGATTTTCTGCTTTCCATCAAGATTTTACAGACTGATTTCACGTTAAGCGACACTAGTTACTCTTTCCCACAGATTCTTCCTCCCCTCCATGTGCTCACAGATAGCAACCTCTCTGTGTACCTTTGTGGCAAATTTGCACACTTCAGTGCTTTGCACCCCCAACCTGCCCAGGGCAAATATGCAAAAAAAAAACCCCAAAACCAAAAAAACAAAACAAAACAAAACAAAAAAACACACCAAACCACCACACAGCAAAAAAAAAAAAAAAGAGGCAAACAACAGCAAAAATTGATTTCATATAATACAAAAGAAAACTGAATCTCTTCCTGTTGGTACATAAGCTCTGCTGCTCACCCAGAACAAGACAGAAGAGCAAACAAAGAGAGAGGGAAACAATTGAGTGAAGATCCCAGGTAGGAGGCTGGCAGCCTGCAAAACTGTATCTCTCCTGCCACTTGTTAACACAAAGACCATTTAAGAGACACTGCATTGTTATTTCCGTAGTACGGCAGAAAACCAGGCTTAGTGACATGGAACAAGTTGTCAATAGGCCTACAGATCTGCAGGAGGACTTTAATTGGGTAAGAACACGTGTCAGGAGGGGTGGAGGCTGGGTGCTTTTTATTAGCAAAAGATGTTACTAGGCACGGTAGATTTTGAGAAGGAAAAACTTTTATTCCTTTGTCTTTTCTATCATAATAAGAAAAATTTACTAAACCACAAACAGTTCAGCTTTACAATGAAAGTGTGCCTTTTGTGTCATTTATACTACCCTACTGTGCTCTTATTATTAACAGTTTTGTGCTTAAGAACAGCACTTGGAAAAACATGCTCTTAAGAGCTTGAAAATACTCCCTGCAAAGCTTTCTTCCTTTGCTCCCTTCCCAGAATCCCAGTCAACAAGCGGATTTTGTATTCAGGTTTCTCCTTCCACCCACCCAGTCACTTTTGTAAAATATTAATTCCTCCTCGGGTTCCAAAAAAAAGCTATTGAAAACCAGCTTGAGACACTTTAGTCCCTCTGGGAAATGCCATCCAAGACCCTTAGGGTGTCTGGAGAGCAGGAAGGCTAGGGAGTGAGAGGTAGGAGAAGCTATTGCCCTTTGTGAAGGAATGGTGAATCTGAGAGACTGTCGAGAAAACCTGTCAGGACATGCAAATTTGCCTCACTACACTGAAGTCTCTTGTCTCTAAGAAAAGCTGAGGAAATACAGAAGTCCTAACTCTCAGGAAAAGAGGAGCTTGCCTGAGCAGTTCACAGATCTCGTGCAGCTGAGGAATGATGAGTTGTCAGAAGCTCTAGATTACAGACCAGAGTAGGCGTATTTTGACCTTCAGCCCACTGTCCTGCTGCATGTCACGATAAGCATCTCTTCTCTGCCTTTTTCCTTTTTCCACCTTAAGTTAAATTACTTCCATCAGTGAAAAGTGCGGACCTATCTGAACATCATGGGATGGACCAAATCTGGGAGATCTACCCTCCTCCCAAAAAGAGTGGCAGAAGTGCCAGGACTGGGAGTTGATGATCTCTGCCTATTTAAGATACAAGAAATAACAGTGGAAAATTTTCCACTGCCATCCTACAAAGTACTCACGAGCAAAACTGTTTTGTTCAGCAGCATGGTGCAATTCTGTGCTCGTTCAGTTTGTGGAGCAGTTTTGGTGCACACCAGCTTTTGGAGGCTATTAAGCCTGAAACTCCAGTCCGGGTGTGTACCAAATGTGTGACCACCATTAATGGAGATGTGATGGTTGCACCAACAACTGGGCCTTTGAAGAGCTTTTAACGAAGTGGCTGGTGGGGAAGTCGAGTCTAGGGGACCACAGAAGCTACATCCAAAGTAAAGCTTTCAAGCTGCACACTGTGTAGGTGTACAGGTTTCAGTCTACCTGATTCTGAGCTTGCCTGATAGATCATCTGGCTGATCTGCCCTAAGGATGCCAAATCATTAGTTTACCTAAAGCCACAGCAAGTCTCTGGTGACACAAAGGAAGCCTGAGAAAGGATTTGAGGACTATGTAGTTTCCAAGTTATGTTTTGTTTTCTTTTCTTTTCAGACTACAGACAGGGAAGTCAGATGTTTCCAGTGACACTTGAAATGCCAAGGAATGGTTGGTCTGGCTATGGTCTCCTCAGAGACTTGACTGAGTATGCCAGAAATTAACATGAGAATCTTAAAGTAAGACAAGCTAAGATGACTGCAATGAAAACATGGAATGGGCAAAGGACTGATGTTTTGGGGATCTTTCTTTTGATATTGTCCATCTCTCACAGAGAATTTCATAGTAAATGGTTCTTAATTTCCCAGATGTACAGTCATTTCCCATGAGTGTGTCTTTTCAGAGACTCAGATAATAAAAGTTCATATGCATGTCTGGGTAACGTTTTTCCCTTTTTAGAAAGGACTTTGGACATGGAGCTCTGAAGTTAAAATTGCATGCAACTGATCAATGTTCATGGTTAAATATAATGAAATAAGACATTTCTCCTCTGATTAATTTCAAGTGCATTGTTAAAGGTGGTACAGATAATATCAAATTCACATTGCAAGGCAAAAGAGGCAGCAGGATGTCTCTATACTTTTCAGCTGTCTCGTTTGATGAGAGGGTAAGGATTGTTCCCCTCTCGGCAGGGAGGAGCACATCTCTCATACATACAAAAAAAGAAGAAGGTGGTATTCTTCATGGTTCACCAATAGGGGACAGCCTTTCGCATATTTGTCAGATTAACATATTCTCGGATGGCATTTCCTGGAGGCACTAAAGTGTCTCAAGTTGTTTTTCAAGCTCCTGTGCACTGTCTGAACAGATAGTTATGAAATTGCATTGCTAATGCTTACAGTGGAGAGGCTTTCTATTATATGCTACAATGAAATCATTCAAGACACAGCTACAGATACTCACTGTCTGTAAAGGTACAGAACAGCTTGGTCTGTCCTAAGCAGAATGCCATGCTCTTAAATGATGGGGCAGCAACCAGAGAATATTTCGTGTGATGGAGGAGCCAAATTTCATTGTGAAAGCACATGCCAGCTCACCTCAGCCGAACTGGTTATGGTGCACTCTACTTACAGCACATCAGAAGTACATCTGCCCTGTCTCCTCTAGCAATTTTCAAATCACCGTCTCTGGCCGTCTCCCAGTCCTTTTTCACTGTCTCCTTCCTATTTCCCCCAAAATGTCACTTGCCAGCCTTTTGCCAGGTATTGTAATACTGTACTCAGAGAAAGAGAAATGTTTTAGTCTCTCCTAAACTACTTCCCTCTCCCTCTGCTGTTTCTCCCCCTCCTCCTGAGAGGAGGAAAATACTCTAAAGACTCTAAGATGGTGATCTTAAAGCATGTGTGCTTGAGTTTAACAGCCTTAATCTGTCCCAAACTCAGAAGCTAATAGGGTTACAAATGTACACAATCTGCCAGATCAAGCTACTCAATGGGCAATTTCTCCTTCTCCCTTCCTCCAGCCATGTAGCTACGTCCAAAGTCACCATTTGCCACTCCTGGGTAACATGGTTCTTTCATTACAGCCATCAGTTTCTATTTCTAAGGTCACAGTTCTGCCTGGGAACCGCTTACAGGCTCAAGGTGAATTTAAAGGGAGAAGGCTTATTGCTTCAATTTTGTATATATTTTTATGAAACCTATATGTCAGTAACAGTTGGTGCTTTGACTGATTAGACAGTCTCTAAGTACAATGATTAAATATGAATATCATGGGATATTTATTCAGACTTAATCTCCCTCTCTCAATCCTCAAGACATTATCTGTAGAGAGCTGCTAATGCAGAAAATGTTGTTGCTATCATCCTGTTAGCAATCTGAGCTATCCCGTGTAAAATTTGATGGATATACATTCTAACAATGGGGTGGGAGGTGGGCAGAGGGCAGGGTTTCCAAAAAGCAGGTTTGAAACTCCATGCATCAGAGTTGTCAGCTAACTGTATCAGATTTACTAACAAGCCTTACTGGGGCAGGGATTTCTAATTTATCACTGTCTTACACTGGAAGGGATGCTTAAAATACATGGACTGGGCTATTTTAGGTAAGACCTGCAAATTAATCTCCATCTTGTTGCAGTCTCTGAATCTTTACAGTGAGAACACCTGCAATGACTGTAGTTGACAACAGGCTGCCCGCTGCAGATTGGCAAATAGCAAATAGTGCAACACTTATTGCAAGGGAAAAAAACATGCAAGGTAATATCCCACTCCTGTAGTTCCAACCTATCTTAATTTCGTAATGAAAAATACCCAGAATTTTAAATAATAAGTATCCACATCTATGATAAGTGGTCCACTACCTTTTTCAATGTAGTTCAGTTCAGCACCTACCAGTCCATTTCTCAGACAGGCTAAAATCTTTTCAGGTCTCTTTATTTGCCTAAAGACTTCCTACAGCAGGGCCAGAAACATTACCCAGAAAACTCCCTCTGGCCAGAAGTTTTGTCCCATCTGTGAAGAGCTGGTTTCATGGTTCCTCTCCTAGTGTTCTCCATCAGAAACCTGGAGCTGGCCAATGTGCATTTAGGGTTTTGCAGACACTTGCTTCCTTCCAGCCCACAAGCTCATTCATCAGGAATAAGTACCTATTCTGCACTGATGGAGAAACAGAAAAGGTGGCCCCCAAACACCAAAAATGCCTTAAAGTTATCCTCAACTTCTTTCCCCGAGTGTATTAGATGAGATTCAGGCTCTAAGTGCAGCACAAGCGCCAGTTCTCGTGTTCCTTCTCATTGCATTTCATCAGCAGAGCTTGGTGTTTGATCTGTTGTTGAGTGATTGAAGGCGGAAACAGTGTGGTCACCCTTGTGTTATTTAATGCTGTTTTTCCTCAGTTTAGCAATTAGCACAGTCACTGAGCTGTTTTACAGGAGGTGTTGCTATGCTGAATTGTTCTACAGCTGCACAGGATCAAAGAGTCACAAAGGGAGCCCAGTGCGTAGATCTGCCACATGTTCCTTTAACTCAGCTTCGGTTGATGTTAATAGTTACGACTGTGGTCATTAACTCTCTTTCTGTCTAAGATTTTTTATTTCTTGCAACATGTCTGAGAGCTTTGTTCCGGACTAGCAAGCCATGACAGTGAGCCAGGGAAGATGAGACTGATGGAATATAGCCAGGGCTGTGGCACTGTCCTGCAGAAGTATTTTACCCAAGAAAGGAAAGATCTCTCACTGTTTCAGTTATCATTATTGCTAGTGTTCTTAAGAGCCCTTAAGGATGTCTTGCTTGTTTTCAAAAATCTAAATATGACTACATAGCTAGTGAGCCTTAACAATTATGGTTTTATAGGTATATCCTAGGGAAGCATTAGCAGAATGGACCCAGCGAGGAGAAAACAAGTCAAAACTGAAAGTGAAAAGCTGAGAAAAGCAACACAAACCTCCTCCCAAAAATATTATAGCCATACTTATGCCCATATTTTATCAAGTTTAAAGCTTCCTCCCATAATAAAGGTTTTGCATCAACAGCTCTGTCTCAAATTGCTGTAAACTTTCAAAGCCAACAATGATAAATATGATATCCCACTAGCTTTGGTGAAAGGGCTTTCCAGAGCTTTATGAGTAGGTGCTGCTGCTTGTCTCTCTCTACCCTCTCATAACTAGAGATCCAAAACACAACACCCTGGATAGTCTATGGCAGAAGGCAGGGGGGAGCATAATGCAGTGCTGGGGGTAGAGTAAGGAGAAGGAAAGGAAAACACTGTCTACTGTTACAAGAAGGACAAGGAAAGTGGGAGAGGGGTGGTCTGACAGCATCAGTACATGGGGAGGATAAAGAAAACACGTCAAAGTTGGATAAGATAATATACAACAGATAATATGTGAGTACAGCTATGAGCTACTGCTTTAATTGTTTTATTCTGTCAACATAAGAATGAATATATCTTTTACCCATTTAAATGGCACTATTAAGATTTTACAGAATTCTGGGCCTTCCTCAATTAATCCTATAAGGCAATATGCATTCCAACAACAGCTTTGAAGGTATGGCTTTTTCACGCTAATAAACTCTATTAAGCTTGCACAGGTCATAAAACTGTAAACATGACAACCCAATTTTCATTCATTTTATCTTTCTCCTTCCTGT
Organism: Streptopelia decaocto; assembly: GCF_964273445.1. Lineage (NCBI taxonomy): Eukaryota > Metazoa > Chordata > Aves > Columbiformes > Columbidae > Streptopelia > Streptopelia decaocto. Next base: position 64,752,226 of record NC_138659.1, on the reverse strand, counting down.
GTCTTCACCGAAGTCTATAGCCACTATTCCATTACTCTTGTGTTGTGCCACTGGACATGATAAGCTTTGCTCTCTTACTTCAAGGTCTGATTTTCCTTTTAAAGACACTGTATAGTCCTGAACACCTTGATAAGACTGGAAAGCCCAAAGTCTATGGCTGGGACTTAAAGAAGGAAGGTGTCTCCTTGCAGTCTGTAGTCTCATGCAGCTCATGAGGCCTCTCTTTGAGAAACGGTACTCCATTTCCTTAAATCTGAACAGTAATGCAAATAAAAAAGGGTTGTGGTTTTCTGGGGATGGTGCAAAATTCTCCCAGCAATAAGGCAGAATGTAAATGAGAGATTTTAGCGATAAATATTATTTGTTTTAGCAAAGTGATTCTTGCTCTTGCTCCATACCACTGTTTCTCCCACAGATTGTGTTAGTAGTGAGACTCACCCCTTCCTTGGGGATAACTTGTCACAGAGGATATGGATATGGAGACTATCACTTTTCCTCACTGTAAGGACAGATGTTTGCTCTGACTGGCAGATATGAAAAATGAATTATTCTCCTCTCTGCTGAGATAGATATACTCCCTAGATAAATTTGAGCGTGATCAACAGATATCTTCTTTAGAAGATTGACACAGAACTTGAAAAATGGTGCAAATGTCCCCTGACATTTGTCCTCTCTGCAAAGCAGTGACATAGAACAGGAAACAAATTATCTATATTCCTTGCCCATTCCATCATTTTTTTCTCTGCTCTACACTTTTATCAGGGCAATCATAAGATGAAGGCTTGAGACAAAGTAAAAATATGATATATTGCCAAATAGTTTCTGATAGTATTTTTGGCTTCTCCATTGTTCATTATTCCTTAGGAGGATCTTTGCTCCTTGGCAACTAGATGTTGAGAGTTACTTCTTTGCCGTGCAGGGAATTAAGACTTCTGTTCGTAACCTCTTCTTACCTCCACAGTACTGGTGCAGCTCAGGGAAAGGTGCTTCTTATTTAGCAGAAGCACGAGAGGAAGACAAAAAGTGATCTGAATCCTGCTATGCCACCTGTGAGCCAGGAGAGCTTGTCAGAGCCCCACAGCCACCCAGGTTCTGCTCCTGAAGATAAGTGATCTTCTAAAACTATCCCAGGGGCTCCTCCATGGTCAGCATCCCCCACCAAACAGGAGGAGGCCAAAAGGTTACACGGGAAATGTCACCACAGCCATTCAAGCACTAACACCTCCTTCTGGCCTGGAACAGGACAGAACTTCCCCCTCCCACTGCTATATGAAGGAAGGAAATGTAATAAATGAAAGCTAAAAAACAGGACATGTCAGAGACCCCACAAAATCTGCTCAACTACAACAGTGGACAAAATTATAAACCCTAAAAACAAGAAGGGAGGGAGAGAGGAAAACCCAGTCAGATAATGGACCAATAACTCACCATTACTAAAAGTATATATACCATCTTGTTATTCAGTGCCCATTTTGTTTTTTCTCCAGCCTTCTAATGATTTGTCAGGTGGACCATCCACTGTGCAAGCAGCTATATGTGCAGCTAGAGCTCCTTCAAAATGATATTTGAATCTTTTCTAATTTTGGCTTAATTTCTTGTCTGTATTATGCTAGCCCCACTTCAATCCTAAATGGTTGTGGAAAAGGCTGCCCAGCATTTAGACACAGAATCCTATTTAAATTGAGTGTAACACAGGATACTGAAAACTGTTTAAATACTTTTTGTGTTCCTTTGCTGCTTGAAGCAAGACCTAACATGAGTCTTTTTGAGTTTTAAACAGTTTTAAACTTATCTCATTAATGAGATGCATAACAGATGTGGTACTTGTTTGCACTCTCTGGATAGAGCTGTAACTAAGCACTGCTCTGCTTAGCACCAAAACTTCCCCAAAATCTCATCTAAGTGGTGAAATTCTCCATCCCAAATGTGAAACCCTGTGAATGATACACCAGGGGAGCCCTCAGTTCTTGGGGCGCAATATCCTACTCCTCTTCAGAGCTCTCTCAAGAGCCTACCTATCTGCAGCCCTCTTACCTCAGTGGCCGATGAGAGGAAAATCAGGCACTCAAGAGACATAAAGGTTGAAGAGAGTGTGTTGGATTCACCAAGCTGCCAGGAGAGGTATTAATGTGAATCAACCCCACAAGAGCTTTTGAAGCAACTTGTTCTCTGACAGGCTGTGTACATCCTGAAATGACTGTGGCCTGAGTGTCTAAGTTAGATCAGCTAATTCAAAGATTTGAGGGCATGAGGTTATTATAATTTTGTGAGGAGAAACCTTGAGTACTACCTCCAGCAAAGCTGCATTGTGGAGAAGCGATGGAGAGGGGTGATGCAGCAATACCACAGCAACCTGCACACTTAAAATAGTCTCATTGAAGTGCTGGAGCACTACCAAAACTCTGACTTAACAACCTCTCTCTCGTATTTTGTTTGCTCATCATTTCCATTCACTGTGCCCTGTTTCAATTCAGATTGCAAATACTCCTGAACATAAACTATGTCTTTATTTGTTTCTGACACTCACTGGGTGCCCAGGACTAATGATCACCACAGCTATTAACAACTCAGAGGATACTGAGTTCTGGCTGCACTTAAAAGAACCTCAGTATCTTAAAGTATGGAAATTCATAGTTGGGGCTTTCAAAATATTAACTAATATGTACCCTACTGCTACCCCCAATCCCCATCTTTGTTCCATTCACACTTACTTTGTAAGGTGTGTTTATTTTTTCTAATCAGTCACTTTTCTCTGGTTGTGTAGGAAGCCTGTAGCAATACACTAAGGATATATTCCACACGGAAGAGCCACTGTAGTTGTACCAATTATTTGTGCACCACAGAGCTTTCCTTTTATAATTGACTTCATGCATTCATGTCTTCAATGCTAAGTGTGCAGCTTCATCACCATGCTAATCTTTGTTGTGTTTGGAAAGCAAGTGCAATAATTTCCTGATCTGGGCCTGGGAGGTTTATTTATGCAGACATACTGAGTCCTATATCTAATGACATTTGTATAATTGGTGATCCATACAGAGGGAGCATTACAGTTGTTGGAGCCCTGCATGGTAGCTTAGGCATGAGCTCCTCCCTGTCTCACTCACTATTTGCAGGGCTCCCAAACTTCACCAGTTTCCTCCAGTTCTTTCTCCTCCATGACTGGAGAGCCTCAGGAATTGCCCCAATATCTCCCTCTCATTCTGTTCTGTACAGACAAAAATCGGAGTGGGAAAGGAAAAATTGCCAAGCCCCTTATTTTCCTGATTGTGAATGTGGAGTATATGGTTCTTATTTTTCTTTGGTCTGCATCTGGCCATAAAGAAAATTAGGTTTGGCAGAACTCTACTATGAGATTTAACGTAAGTCACCGGTAAAACAAACCTGTTTGTAAAAGAAATATGAGACGTAAAGTACATCACTGATAGATAAAATAAGCCTGTTTGTAATGGAGATAAAAGCTATTTATATTGCTGTGGTGCTGGGTAAACATATTTTGTTCAGTCAATAATAAAGTCACCAAACAATGCATTTCTGAATTCAGGTCAAATTTCCTAATGGTTCCATCTGAGAAAAAAAAATATTGAGGCAGGACTCCCAGAAGAGATGGTAGATTGTTTTGTTATCTTTTACCCAACACTTTAGCACAGACCCACTCAATTAATTTTTACTGAGGTCCACCTCCTCTGAGCACAAAGCAGTGTGCCATCTCCTGCCCTGCCAGGGTTTGCGCGCTGTTTTTTCAGGCAAGACGGATAGTTGCAGCTGTTCCCTTGTTTCCCCACCTTCCCACTAGATAGAATGCAAGATGTTAGAGAATGGTGAGGAGCAGGACATTTGGGGTCTCTTGCTTGGATCATATACCTGGAACTGCGGTAATGCCTAAGGGAAATGTGCACAGGATCTGATTCAACCCATCCTGGCATGACCTCGCTTTAAGGGTTCATACATCCCTCCTGGGACATGAGGTAGTTTGTCCTCTGACAGTGTCCATGCATATGTTAATTGGAGCAAGACCTGCAAGGCAATTCCACATCCAGCTGAAAATCCTTGGTTTTCCACAGAGATTCACATGCTTTGCCTTCTTTCCTCACTCTTTCCAGGAGCACTAAAGTGTTTCACACAAGAGAGACAGGCTCAGTTCATGGTGTCCAGCTGCAGCTTCTCCTGGAAGGTGGTTTCTATGCCCATCACACAAGGAAAGAAGTTAAATCCAGATCTCCATCTTGTGGTGACTATTTCTAATCAATGACCTACTGAATGAGGGGTGGATGGTGTCTAAATCCCTCCTACCTCTATTAGTTAGCCAATACTTGCTTTCTGTAATCACTGTTTAAAGAATGACAGATTTTGGTTTATATTCCATAGAATTAAAAAAATAACTCAATTTTATAAATTTTGATGATTTCTCACACTATTTGGTTCAATATTTCCATTTTGAAACAGCCTTAAATTGCACTCATCTTGACTTTTCACAGCACTTCCATTTATACAAGGCTAGATGCATTATAGAGATGCTTATAATAGCAATTTCCACACTTGTAGTTTCTGAATTTTGGAAGTATTCCTGTGAAATTAGCCTTACCTTTGAATTTTCTGGTTTTACTGACAGCTGAAAGCTTAAAAAAACCCCAAAAAACTCTATACAAAAATCTGAGAATGTTTTCTAAAACAACCTTGGCAGAAGGAAAAACATATCCTAAGGGAACACTAGGACAAGTTGCAGGGATACTCAGGAGTTGCAAAAGCTTGTATTACTTTAATAATAATAATAATGATAAAGCTTCCTAACAAAATCCACTCCCCTACATTGACCAAAATCATAAGAAGTTTTGCTCTCCCCCTTTAGGTGCAATTTTCCAAAGTCTGTTTACTTGAAACATTTCTCCCAGCTTTGATCAAATGCCTGAGAAAGGGAGAGGCTGAGAACTGAGATAGGCAGCAAGATCTCAGGGGTGCCCAACTTTGGCTTTGCAGGTGTGAACATTATCATTGTCAGAATATTAATTAAGGACATTTCTGGAGAGCCCAAGTGGCCGTCTGAGGTCTGGGGCTGGGCTGAGCATCAGCTGCACTACTAAACCCTTTGTGTCCATTAGCCTGGAGCTGCAAATGAAGAATACACTGGGCAAAACACCGACCTCAGGGAAGCAGGAGGGAAAACTCCCTTTTTCCTCTGAAGGGGAAAGGGCAGGTTGCAGGAGTTCACCTGGGATATTGTATTGCCTCTGGTTGTGAGATGGGAGGCCCCTTTTTCAAAGACAAATGTGCAATAGTTGAAATTGAGCTGGCAGAACCTGCCTGGGGAACAAACTCACCTTTTATTAAAACAAAAGAAAACTTGCCAGAGCTGCTAGGCTCAACACAGCTTGATTAAAGCCATTGGGGGATTTACCAATCAAGGAAAGGGCAGAGGATGGAAAAAATAAGAAGTGCTAGATCAGTTAAAAGCAGCTAGACAAAACCCTGAGGCTCTGCAGCTGGTCATTACTGATGCAGGAGATAGACTGCCTCATGGAGAAGGGATATAATGGGAGAAGTGCAACATATTAATCTGCAGACTTCAGCATTAGGGCTGACTAATCACACACAGCGCTGGCAGCTGTAGACTACAGACCACCTTCTCAGAGTAGGAGCATCGATATGGATCCCTGTTTGTCATCAAAACTACACATATTACACCATGTGTGCACGCCTTAAGCAATGCAGCTCACTACTGCCTTTCCATGCCAAAGAAGATTAGTGAGAAAAGCAACTCAAGACTGTGTCCACACTAAGTGCAAATTGAACATACTGCAGTGAGCCGCTAATCGAAGCATTGCTCAGTACTTCGGCGGCAGGTTATCACTGGCCTTGCTGGGCAGGCAGCCCTGCTGGAAATCATTATCACTGGAGAGGCTTCAGCTAACAAATCTCTTCTAAAGGCACTTCAGTGAAACAATGTTAATCGCTAATTCTGATTGCCTGCTTCCCACAAGTCCACAGGACAGTGATGGTCAAAGGAGGATGCACAAGTGAGCTCCCTGAGGCAGGAAAGCAAAGGGTGTGAACACTTACCTAGGGATAAAAACATAGCTCTCTAATTCCTTTTCACGCTCTCATCAGTGGCACTGGGATAAGGAATTCAAGGATTCACCACGCAGAATCCTTTTCTGCCTTATTGAAGAACTACCTGGCTCCCATTCAGGCTATAAATTAACACTGATTAATAAAAGCGCTTTAAGGCCCATGGCCACACACCTGGTCAGACCACAAGCTTTTGCCAGGATCCTGTACTTGCTATATAAGAGGGAAGTAACTGAAGCCACCAGGTCCTCATACAGCTCAGATTGCTTTGTCTGTGCCTCTCATGAAGATGGAGTTATGCGATCTCCATAGATGCATTTTCAGGCCTGATCTCCTCTGCCAGAAAGGACATGTGCTGCGCTCAGCGTTACCTGCCTCCTAATCACATCCAAGGCACTCTTAACCTGTACTAGAAAGCTATTATTTTGTATTTGCCAGCGTAACAATACAAAAGAATGGCGACAAGTCTTTTTTACCCTGCCACATTCATTTTGCAGCATTTTTTCCCCAAATTCACTTCTCCTTCTGCCTGCCATAAGAAGTGTCAGAAGACATCACATTCCAATGTCTAAATTAAATGTAGTAATCTGATCAGGATGAAATGCCAAATGAGTCACCTCCTTCCACAACAGCCTCTATGTCACCTGCCCTTTGCTCTGTTTCTTGGCTTTGGTAGTTTGCTGCTCAGCACAGTGTCCAAGATAATATAAAATGGACCTGATAAGGAAGGGGCTAATGGATAAAAACTTCATGAGAGCTTTCAGGTAGAAGACTTTACAGTATAAGCAGATTTAAGTGATGACATTTGTGGGGAACCTGCCCTATACTCTTCTTTTTTAATGGGAAGAGTAAAGTAAAGTTGATAGAATAATTCTGAATTTTTCACCTTCTCTCTACTAAATGGCATGTCAGTGAGACACCGACAATGTTCTCGCCATTAAACCTGACAGAGAAATATATATTCCCTGATTCCAGAAGGCTGCAATAATATAAAAAGCAGTATGAATCTGAACCAGATGACCAGGTGTGGACCTGAACACAGAACAATGTGGGATCAATAGCTTTTAATAAACTTGCTGAATTTGGCAGCAGTTGCTCCTGAGCATCAAAGAAGAAACTAATTTAAAGAAGGGATCTGGAAAACTTTTTTAAAAAATATAATAACATGACCTTTTTTTCTGTATCTTGTTTGGCTTTACAGAAGTATATGGAATACTGGTGTGTGAATCAAGATATTTTAGCTATTCTTTACTTGCCCCCTATCTGAGGGCAGAGCTCAATTTCCATATGAGCAAGATAGCTTTTCGTAACCATTCATCTATTGCATAAGCTAAGTAAAGGTATATATATTTTATATATACATGTATATATAATATATATTTTATATATATACACCTATACATAATATATATATTTGTATTATACTTATAATTCCTTCTCATGAAATAGCCAAAAGAAATAATTCTGCACTAAAATTTAATAAAGCTCAAAAAAGAAAAAGACCCCACCTCCCTACACACCTACTTTTTCTCTTCTTTTTTGCACTGTATTAAGTTCAGCATAACTCACTGCTTAGGGTTTACCTTAGTAAGATACTACTGTACCCACCCCACCCCCCACCAGGCTATCCTGAAAAGTAGACGAGACCTTTTCCTCTTCTAAACCAAGATGTCCCCAAAATAAAACAGGCAAAAAAGCTCCCAAATCCTACCCCCTTAAGCATCAGGTTTTCTTGCTTCACCCACCTGTTCCACATGCAGCTACAAGTTCTCAAGTCAGTAATAAATATTAGCTGCTCTCAAGGCTAAAGAAAAAGGCAAAACTAGAGAAGGACTAGATGGTTGGGAAGTCTGATGAGAGAAAAGACTGACCCAGCAGAAAAATGGGACATTCAAGGGGAAGACGAGCCTTTCACACCGAATACAGGAGTTTGCCTTCGCTCTGCTCTTTGTTTTTTTCCCTGTATCTGACTGGCTTCCTAAGGGTTAAGCCATCTTTGGTAGCAGGAAGGTAAAACTGTCCTAAATGTCTTCAGAAATCTGCTTGCCTATTAGTAATTCCCTGGTGACAATGTAAAGAAAATCAAACACCAGACTTCACATCCTGAGCAAGCCTTGTTATGCATATTTAATAAAAGGAAACATACTATAAGATAAAAATGTGTGTCCATGGAAACTGCATATCTAGCTTTTTTTTGGAAAAAAAAACCCCACACTAAACCAAAAACAACCACCCCCATTAAATTTTACATATGACTTCCTTTCACATACACTCTCCCTCTACCAGTTTTGTGTTATGTATTGACTGTCAGAGATCTTCACTGCCTGACTGTTATTTTCACATCCCAGGGACGATCTCAGCATTGTACAGCTCTGAGATCTGTCACGTACTGTACACAGCCTGGGCTACACACAGGCTTTTCTGCACTAAGCAAACATGGGCTGCAACAAAGCACTGAGCAGGATGGCTTGCCCCTAGGATTTAGAATTCTTGAGTAATTTTTTTGGTAAAGGGTCAGATGAGGGGAAAACAAAACAAACCAAAATTGCATGGGCAAGCCAGAAGCAGTCTGTGCTCTGCGAGGAGGGGAGAGGGAGCTGTAGTCCCAGCTCTCACTCCTGCCTGTCCTCACACTCTGCATGTACAGGAGAGACAAGAAACATGGGTATATACCTCCCCTGCGGACATAGGGATCATCCATGGGTGATTTTTGGAAGCTAGCTAGAGCCCACGATGCTGTAACTGTTGAAAGCTACAACCAGCAGCTGTCCCAGTGCTTTCTAGGGGATAGCTGAACTGGACCTCTGAAAGCTGGGGTTCAAGCTCAGGATAGAGAACACAATAGGAGGATCAGCAAACTCTGAATCATCTTGTGGTTCTCTCAGCTAAAGCCACCAGAGCAGTGCCCAGCATCATGAAACACTCAATAAGCTGCTATGTTTGCAGCACCAGCTGCTAGGCACTGTGAAGAGAGTTGCAGTAAGCAGTGGTTTGCAAGAGATGCATGTGCAGAGACAGACAGCTAAAGAGCTCTGTTACAATTAGCACAGGATGTACAACCACATTTTTATCAAAATGAAAACAATAGTTGGTTTCTTCAACATTTTCCTTTTAGCAAACAGGCATATATGCCAACTCTACCAGTTGGCTGTAGTACAGCTCTGGGAGAATGGTGAGATGTACACAGTGGGCCATACTGAGTGATACACGGAGCAAAGGCCATCATGGAAAACTTGACCTCCTCCAATCTGTTTCCACATAGAGTTCCACTGTATAGACCGCATCATCACTCAGCAACTTTGAGGATCAGGACCCTACCAAAGAAAAGCCTGTGGCAGGATCATGAGCTATCACCTTATTACCATTGTTTCCAATAGGGTCGCCATTTTCTCCTCTTCAGTAACTACGCAATTAAATTTGGTTCCTACTGTATTTTTTTTTGTAATAGCAGCGAAGAATTTCCACAGCAGGATCAGACTTTTAAACAAAGAGCATTAGTTTCCTACCTCGTTCCACAGAACACTGACAAACCCAACCTCCTCCTCCCCTCCACACCTCTGCACACATTTGTTCTGTAACTGCTGCCTTTCATTTAACTTGCTCTTAGGGAAAGAGTTCCCAAAGATTTTACTTGCCCAATTACTAGATGAACATAACCACACACAGCTAGGCTAATGCAAATAGATTCTCTGCTCCTTCATCCAGTACACTTGCTTCAGGCTTTACTACACATTCATAAGCAAATTCTGTTTCCTCCCTCCTCCCCTCCTGTGTTCATCTTGAACTAGAGAAAAGCTTTTATCCTGTTCTCTTGTTATCATACCAAGCATCCATAAATTCATTGCACTACTTGATTCTCCTCACATTCCTGAAACTAAGCACCTGCGAAGTCCGCACATTGGAAATTCACTCCTGCAGGAAGAGACCTGCAAGCCCAGGCAGCAATACAGAGGCTACCTGTTATTATCTACATCATTCTGTTGTGCATTTCAGATCTCAGACCTCCCGCAGTCCTATTCCATCCTACTCTAAGGCTGTATGTCCTGGTAGAGAAGAAGACCTGGCCAACGTATGCATGTTCCGTACTGTAAGGTTTTCGTGCCTGATATCCACCACCAGATATCTGACAAGGCTGATTAACAAGGCCTGCATAAGTGAAGCACACGCTGCTAGTAGCATGTGTTTTCATGTACTCCATAGTACAAGCAGGGCACATACTTTTCTCACTTTTAATAGGATGATTCCAGCATACTAAAGCAGCCACCCTGGCAGCTTACAGCCTGCAGCCCCAGATCAGCCCTCTGAAAGACTGATTGCACAAGTGGAGGGGTGTCCAAGAGTGAGAAGTACCCAAACAACCAGGCTCAAGTGCAAGATTCACAGGTCACAGTCACTATCCACAGCATTTTCAGTGTTCTCCTAGACCAGAGTTTCACAGGCGGTACTTTTTCAACGTGTGTGGGAATTTGAGTCCATGAGTAGATTACTCACTGTTCTCCTCCTGCCAAGCAGAGCATTCTGTGGACTCACCAGAGAACAACAGCCTTGCTCCATGGTCTTGCCCCAGAGTTTGCATGGCCTGAGGGTTGTCAACAGTGCACTGATTTACAGGGAGGCCCACAAAGTACAGGAATGCTGGTAAAGTGGGCTGACACGACGACAGTTGGGTCCTGGGGGCTGTGGTGCAGGGGCCACCAGCCAGCCAGATGTGTGTGCCAGGAAACGTTCCAGAGGAACGCCAACATGGGCCCTCAGTGAGGACAGCGTTTCTGACCACAGAAGTAAATAATGTGTCAGCAAAGGCAAGAGCACAAGCACATTTTTTATGAGAACTAGCAGTCTTCCTCTCTTGGCTATTCCTTCCCAGCTCTAGGTGGTCTCATACCTAGTGCATGGACCACCCACAGGCCATACATGCTGGCCTATCCCAGAGCCACGGGCCTGATGAGTTCTGGCAACCTGTGGGAAAGAGATGACCAAATGCTTCCATGATGCTTGCAATAACAGTTATGCTCAAGTAAATCCGATCAATAAGGAGCATGTAGAGCAGGAGGAAGGGAAGAATGGTATTACACTGTCAGCAGCAAGGCTACAACGACACACACGAAGCTGCTGGGAACCCAGAATTTCGGACTATGGCTCAGCCAGGACACCTCATTCCACTTATTATTTCATTTGCTCTTTTTTTGCTATCTGTTTTGTTCCCAGCAACAAACCCTTGCTATGTGACTTGCCAAGTGTACATGCTAAATATATTTCTTCCTGTCAGGGTAAGAAATGGGTTAAGTAAGCTTAGAAGTGGGTTTGTTCTCCAGCTAGCATCTGTATGCCCTAATAAAGTTGGATAACTGTATTACTGGGGTAGCCTGAAAACAGATAAAATCTGCTTTCTGTTTTTGCTAAATCCACAGCTAAATGATTTTTGAGGGGGATGTTTTCATGGGAGATAAAAGACTGAAATCAATGATAGCACTGTCTGAAGACTGAAGTTTCATTTTATCTCCACAAAAAAATCAGGAGTCAGCTATTCTAGTCGCTCTCTATTAAGTTTTGGTTCAAAAATGTCAGTTGTACTCACAGCAGTGCTGAAAAGACTATTTATCTGAATCTAACTGTAGCATAAAGATTCTCTTGGAATCTTTTGTTTATTGAATTAGATAAGCATACATAAGTAATGCTGTTTATTACAAGGAAAGACTTGTAGGTGATATGAAACCCAAACTATGATGTGTGACAAAGATTAATAACAGTAATCATAAATCGTTATGAGAATGGCATGAGGCTTATAGTTAACACATACATACAATTAGATATGAGTCTGGTTTTTAGGTAATTGAGGAGAAAAGTGCCTGACAGTTCAAAAAGGAAAATTACCATCTCTTCCAAACACTTTTCGAGAACTGCAACAACAGCTTAATCCACTAAAATTATGAACTTTTGTGTCCAACCATGGTGATGGGTTTGCATTACATCAAAATCTTATAAGAACTCTGAGAAGCAAGAGAGCAGTACAAGATGGAAGTTAAAGATTTCACACTCTAAAGGATGCTTATTACATTGTTTTACCTTCCTAATTGTACTCTATGGTGACATCTTTTCCAGAAATACTAGCTTCTACAAAATGCCATCAAAGACTTGGTTTTGGCCCAGGTAACCAGACAGGCATCTGGCAATGGTTTCTCAGTTCTGGATCTATCTGGCCACTAGAGCCAAAGAAGATCTAGCAAGCATTAGGCAACACGGTTATCTGCAGTAATTGGGTGACTAGAATTGAATGGTCCTGGATTTGCTAGTCCTAAAATCCTAATTTTCCAATCAGTCTTCCTTTGCAGTTGGCTCTGTCTAGAGACTTCTGCAAGAGGAATTAGGATTAACTAATTTTTTTTCCTAGGCACTATATTCTTTAAATACAGATCTAGCTGTAAAGCGCAGTTGAGTAGAAATGAACCTCTACTCATTTTCTCTTTGCAACTAACTTCTTTTATAAAGAGCTTAGACTCCAGTTCAGCTAAGCCTTTAATTGTGTGCTTAAAGTTAAGTATGTGCTTAATGTCAATGGGACATATGGGTAAGTATGAAACTGTGTGTTTTGTTGAATAGAATAAGTTGCTTCAAAGATTTAAATGTTTTGCTGAACTGAGGCCCTGGCAAATAGAAAAAGAAAAAGCATTTAATTGGGTATTGAAAAGAAAAAGGTTCTTAGTATCAGTTGGTAAAACTATCATTTTAAAGCTCTTTCTCCTCATTGGTATAATTATGTCAATAACTCATTTCTGTTCATCCTAGAAGGAAAGATTTATTTGAACGTTAATTGAAATGCGGCAGCTTAAACTAAATAACCGAACTTTTTGCTTTTGGGTGTCTTTGATCAGAATGTCAAGGATATTTGGGTAATTATTTCTATTACATCAGTGTTTAAGACCTTGCCATTAAAATATATATACATATCCTCTCATCTTCACTGCATATTTAGAATTACTACATTCCTGGAGATGTTCAGCCAGAAAAATGATGAGGTGAGTATCATGCATAACAATGCTATAAAACCAACACATGCACTCACTAGGATTTGAGGGCTATTGTGATGGTACCCTGCTGAGATCTTTGCCACTGGTTTATATACACTCGTTACACAGCAGTGTTAATAATGGTTCTAAAGCAAGAGGAAAGGTATGAAATTATAAAATCCCTCTTGTTGCTGCTCTTGTTCTGGGAAATTTATCTTCCATGAGTTTCTGTACTTAAGCACTTTCTTTCACAAGTAGTTTGGTCATTGCCTTTACCATCATTTGCTCTGAAAGAAACATGACCCTGAATCAACTGAGGTGAGCAGTTTTTGAAAAGCTATACCTGGTAGACAAAAGCAGTCTGCCTTTTGGCAGCTCTCTTTCCTTTTCCGTCCCTGAGCTCAGCCTGTAGCAGAATGAGGTGTTACCCCGTAAAAAAGAATAAATGCTACATGCAGGGAGAGTGTTTCTTTCTTGCCTTATCCAAATGTGTTCTACTCTTGTCTGCCCTACAGCTATTGCATCACATTTAGCCTCTACTTGTCCTCTAAATCTTGCCAGAATCTACGTTTTTGCCTCTTTGACTGAAATTAATGACCGCACCTATTCATCCTTCTGACATGTCTGTTCTCATTACTTCTTCATACTTTGACCCTTCCTGGTGTCATTATCATACTAATGTCTTTTACCTTGTGTGTCTCCAGCAATGGGAGCAGTTCTTTCACATGTCTTAGTACAGAGTATTACTAGAGGGCCAAACATTTTCTAATGCCTCACTAATATTTTTCTTCGTTTCTCTCACACGATGAGCCACAGAAATATGCAGCAGTGATACCAATATTTCAAGAAATGTCTCATCAAGACTCTTTCATTTAATGGCTATAGTTTTATGTCACAATCCTGGCTACATTTCAGTGGTAAAAGGAGAAAGTCAGTGGCAAGTTAAAAAGGGCAATAAACAAGATGTATCATAAGCAATACGCTGATAATTATGCTATTACTATATTCAATTCTTAGTGCCGCACTTTCCTAGCTTGCTATTTTCCTTCAGCATTTTGGGACAGCTGAGACAGTTAACAGATACTCGTGTCACTGATTTTCTGGTTTCCCTTTTAAATTCTGACGAATAATATTTGGATTGCAGCTGACACTGGAGGTTTCTTATTTCTTTTAAACACTTCTCTTGGAGATTTAAAATGAATCAAGCACATATTCCTATAGGTCTTTCATTTTGTAAACATTTTCTCCTTCAAACAAAAATCTGCATTCCGGGTCATATTTGGAGATTTGTAATGTCTCTTTAATAGATTGTAAAACCAAAGGGATTGTTACAATAATCTATTTTAAATTAACTTCTATTTAGACAATAGTACATTTTTCAAAAAGATAATCAGAGGGGAGAAATTAATTCTGATACTAGATAAATTGTTCTGGTAATCAATTACCCTCAGTTTTAAAACACTGTGTGGTTTAAGTCCGTATTTGTTTAGCTTCAGCTTCCATTCACTAGATACTGTTACCTATTTTAGTATTGCATTCACACTTCTTCACAAGCATAAAATAGCTCTTTTATGTTGATATTGAAGACTGCTATCAATTCAACTACTAACCTACTCTTAGATAAATTAGGTATACTAATTTTCTTAAACTGCATGTTATTGGCATTTTTTGTCCACAGGCTCAGAATCATTCTTTTGTTCCTCTCGGAACCTTTTCTGTTTTTCCAAAGTTTTTCTTAATGGGTGAAAACAAGACCTGGACAGAGAATGCTAGCAATTATCTCAGTCGTACCATGAACTCATCTCCCTCCTGCTTGACATTCGCTGCTTACCCATTCAAAGCTAATGTTTTTCTCTTTGCCATTATATTGAACAGGGAGCTCATATTCAGACACTACCTATCACAAATGTCTGAATCTTCATCAGTACCACTGTATTTCAAGGGTACTTTTCTGCAATTCTGTACGTGTGACTGGAATTCTTTGTTCCCAGGCATATGACTTTGTATTTGATGGTATTAAAATGCATATTGTTCAGATGAGCTCACCTTACGGAACGATGCAAATCCAGAATATAGAAACGATCTGTCCTGTCATTATTTACCACTCCACTAATTTTTATGTCATCTGCAATATTTACCAGCAGACATTTTGTATTTTCTTCCAGATCATTGCTAAAGAATAACTAGCATTAGGCCAAGAACAGATTACTGCAAATGGCTCCATAGGATGCAGATTTTCAATCACAGGGCATTTGAAATCTATCTACTAAATACATCTTTCAGTCAAAGCATAAAAGGGTTTGGAATAAGCTCTATATATGCTATAAAGTGGTAGGGAAAGGTTAAGCTGTTTTAAACCACAAAAATCTGTCTGACCAGGCAATAGATTGTTGCCATCTAGTAACATTTTAGACTATCCAGTCGTAAAGATTGAACATCATCATGGGAATAAATACAAAACCACATTGTGCAAATCGAATATATCCAGTCCCTTAGAAATAATGCAAGACAGCTTTCTCCTTCAAATGAATCTGAGTAGATTTGTGATAAATACAACATGATAATATTCAGTATAAGAAGTATTAATATTTTGAATAGAGGCATCTGCCTACTTTGTACCCAAAATACAAGAAAAACTTGGAGACCTCTTTGACTCTGGAAGGGATACACAAAGGCAGCAGTATATATGCATCGTTCATCTCAGCAATGGCCTAATATATATGGTAGCATCACAATAACCTAATTCTGTCCTTTCTTTTTCTTAGTCAGCACAGTACACAGTAATCTCACATGAGCCTGCATCTTGCAAGTTATGTAGGGTTTTGGCAGAACTGTCACTTCCCTTACAATACAATGCATTTTGGGCTTGGCTTCATTATTAAAGAAATAGTATTTGTCTAGGATTAGTCAGTCCAAACGCAACACTTTAGGTTTTATTTTTAGTGATTTATCTGGGTCGTATATCAGTATGTGATATAGAACATAACTGTAGCTTTATCTAATCTTGTAGTAGGAGGGATACAATTATTATTGCAATATGGGAATAAATCTAATAAATCATGATCTCTGTGGCTTGGACATGACTATTTAGAAATAATATTCACCTGAAAAAAATAATTGTCAAAGGTTTTTTATGGATTTCAGAAGTTCTTGCCAAGAAACTCCTCTATTTCTACTCCTCCAGCCTTCCAGGACCAAGACTCCATTCTCACCTTATTATTCAAGCAAGATTCTTATTGCCTTTTATTTTTGGCACTTCAAATGGGCAAAAAAATATTTTTTCACTTTTTGGCTCTGCGGTAGTTTAGTCAAACAGTTGTAATTTGTCTTGCCACAAACCAGAAATATTGGATGCTATCATGTTATTGTTAAAGTAGAGGTCAAAACTTGCTCTTTGTGTTGGTCATCTGCATTGGTGTAGGGCTCTGTCATAATGCATACTAAATGGGGGTTGAAAGTCTAAGTCTTTGTACCTTATCACCATTGTTTGGTTCAGAAACACCTAAAGTCTTAACAGGTTAGATATATGCAATATTTCTTGCTTCTATTTTTACAGGTGTTACAGGATTCAGTAATCTATATAGTAAAAATGGGAATATCGCATTTGCAAGAATTCCTTCCCATATGGTGTACATCTAAAGAAAATTATTAATATCAGGAATAAAAATATTTTAAATGTGACTTCAGAACCTCCTGGTTTTAAGTGTTACAGACTTACTGCCAATAACACAATGTAGGTATTTAAGTATTCTTCAACTTTACAAGCTTTTACTATGTTAAATATTTTTACTTAAAGGCATAATATATATTTTAAAAACTCTAGCATGGGCAAACCATTTTATAGCTCTGAGCTTCATGGAATTAATAGAGGTTTAAAGGTAATAAGGCTCATCTGTTTTATGAAAGGGATGAGCTACCTTGACATACATGCTCATATACTGCAGGTACTAGAGTTTCCAGGTTCAAATAGAATTAGACAGATCGGGTGGAATTGGTAAGAAAACTGACTGAGTTTAGTCACATGAATTGGATTTTCTAAAAGTGGAAACATGAAATCACCCCTTCATTATCCTTGCATCTGACAAAATACATTATCATATGTTTTTCCTTGAACAGTGTAAAGATCATTCAAAACAGATACAATTGCAAATCAGGAAAGATCACACTTACGTGGAGCCCTGACAATGTGATCTCATCAAGCTAGGACTTGAAATTGCAAGTGTCACTTCAGATAAGATCAGAGAATGCTTCCTGTCCCAATGATGTGACATTATCAGGTTTGAGACTGTAGCAAAGGCACATGCACAATTTTGTGAACTAACAAGGCAGATTGAGAACACACTGGTTGGCAGGATATTTTAGATCCTGAGATTGCCTTGAGCTGGGCATAATTACAGCTCATTTTTTGCACATGGGAAAGCCATCTCGAAGACGAAAAGAGCAGGGTACTCACTGAAGAAAGGAAAATGTTGAACTCTCAATTAGCTTAAGTTCAAGCACCCAAACTGTGTTTCACAGCGTATGGACAGCTTTTGGGTGAAAAAAGCAATCTTCTATAGAAAACTCTTCAAAACCTATGCTTCTATTTCTACAGGAATCATTTAACATGTAGAATTCTACTTTTAGTTGTGGTGTATTTAAGCTTGCTTTAAAAAAAAAAGTAGAAAATTGAGAGTTTGTAGCTCTTGTATTGCATTAAGTTCATCCTTAAGACAGGTCATTAGGAAATTATTAGTAGGATTTTTCTGTTGATTTGGACTCCTGAACTACAAAGTAAACACGGTGGTTCACAGTCATAAAGAATGAAGGACAAAGTGGCAGGAAGCCATCTTGGCTCTCTGCGTATTTTTGGTGCTGTTTAGAGCTTAGTACACAGCAATTTGCCAGGAACCGATTCAGAACTAGACGTTAGGTACCTATCCAAAACAGGATTCGTCCATTAAAAGCAGTAACTGGGAAGATGCTGGAGGTCACATGAGAATTTGCAATCTGAGGATGTTTCCTAACACTAAAAACCTCAAAGCAATTAAATGCCACTCCTTCTGATCTGGAAATTCCTTAGCACCTACAATTTGCCTTTAAGTGAACAGATGCCAGCTTACTGCTTATTGAGGAAGATCTACTATTTGGAGTTAGATGTCCTTCATGGCTTTAACTCTGTTGGTTGGCTGAAGACCCCTGGAAGACAGGGCTTGGGAGCACACCCCTCCGTAGAAACCATGGGAGTAGAAGATGCAAATTGGTACTATTTTCATTGTGGAAGACATGACGTCTATCATGGAAAAGCAGCTGGAGGAGGCAAAACTGTGAAGTGCTTTTGCCTCAGTGGTATAAATAAATGTACTTAAGAATAAAACATTATTTAATCAAGCGTATACATGGTCTACTCAGAAACCACGTGATTTCACATAGTGTGGGCTGCAGCATTTGAAATACTAATTTCTTGTGAAGAAGAATATGGAAGGTCACTTTGCCCAACGTATGCATGTAGTGTGATACCAAAATGATTTAAAAATTAACATTTAAATGGAGAGCATCCTATCCCCCACAAAACCAGCATTTTTTTCCAGTGACTGCCCAGCATATTAAGACCACAATGATTGACACCTTTCCATATGATGTCTGACAAAACGTGAAACTATAATTTTAGTGTGTAACTAAGATCTAGTGGTGAATGCTGTTTAATATCATAGCTCTTGTTCCAGCTCCCTGTTTTTGCACAAATGTTCACATCAACTGGAGGAAAAAAATACTACATGTTCTTAACAAACTTTCTTGCATTGATTAACACAGTGTTTTATCAGACCTGAAAGAACAAAGTTAAATGAACAAGAAGTGAAAACTTATGATGGATGTGTCCCTCATAGCATTTAGATCTTTTCCACTTGATTAAAAATTCCTAGTTCCTCTTCACTGAATTGTTTAGTTTTTTAGCAGTCTCTGTCCTGATTAAAACAAATTAGCATCAAAGATCCCCAGCTGAATGAGGAATCATTAATTGAGAAACATGCAATGTTCCTTAATTACCTTAGAACAGTCAGAGAACAAATAATCTTAGGTTTCAAAGGGGTTTGCACGCACCGTGCACCGTGGGCTTATTCTCTGTGTCTGCTGGAATAAAAGTAGACTTGTCTATACCATTGAGGGATATCAGTAGAAGCCTCAGTAAACACATTGTAGATTGTTTATCTAAAGTGAAAAAAAAAATAGCAAGGTAATGGCTGACTGGAAGAGATAGATGTTTCAGTTTATTATGTTGATCATAGCTTTCAATTTGCTTTGCGTATGCCAACATTGACTGAAAAAGAATGAAAGCTGTTCATTATTGATACAAATTTAAATACTCCTAGAGCTAGAGAGTTTTACTCAGAAGTACCTAACAAAATGTCAGACATGTGGGTACAGAGAGCAACTGTGCAGCTTGAAACAGCAAACAAAAAGGCAACAAACTTTCATAAAAACTGGCTCAAAAGGAATCCAAGGAATATTTGCTATTCCTTAGCTGCCTGTTCTTTGGTACACAGTTCTTCTGACTGTTGTTTTTTCTAAGCTATGACTCAGATTCCACAGATCAGCACAGCCAGTGCCAGCCTTCATAGGAGAAGGAGTAACTGACTTTTTTAAGGGCACAATATACTTGCTGATACAAATATCTTAACATTTGTTTTGCTCCACCAGCTCATAGAAGAAATCCTGCAGAAAAATGTCATTCAATAGCACTGAGTGTATTCCCAGAGTAGGGCTGTTATTTAAATTGCTTTGGCACTAAGGCTAATCCAGTGAGTGTTGCTAGCTTAGAAACTAGACAGCAAAATTAAATGCTGTGCAGGACTACCTGAGCTAGCTGGGAACAAGCTGGCTTGTACCAGTGCCAGTATCCTGTGCTCTCTCACTGTGCTAATTAGCTCTGCAGAGCAGTAAGTGATTAGCAGGGGTGCAGTACAGTGCTGATGCAGCTATGCCCTTCTGGTACCTGGACTAACTCTTCTAGAGTCAGCTGGTGAGATCTGCACCATACTTTGGTATGTCATATAGGTATATCTTTACAGTCTTGGGCATACAAAAGCCTGATGCAACGTAATAGAATGTACATAGTTGACCTAACAAGATGATAAATATAAAGGATAAACATCATAGTAATAAATTAAATAGGAGTCCCTACACCACAGGAAAGCTTTGGGCTCGCTGCCAGTTCCTATAAACCTGTGCCATTCTTCTGACATCATCAATGAATTTCTCCTAATGTACCTCAAAAGGGTAATCTTAAAATCTGTTAAAGAACTTGAGTTAAATGTTACTTCCAGCCTTAGTATTGTGGCACCTGAAGGACAAGAGTGGCATAGCCAACCTCTTACACTAAATCCACTTTGCTTAATCCTTTTTTGGTCCATAGCCATGAATTTCTATCTAACTGGAAGCCTGAAGATTCCACAGATTTCATCTGGGCTCATTCTTCTCCTAGATAAGTAAGGATGGTATCCACTCATAAAGCAAAACCCCCTTTTAGCTACAGACTATGTAAAACTGGAAAGTCAGAAAAATCCTCAGCCCCCAGGAGGACACTGCTCTCTTTATGTAGGAAGATACCATATGTATTTGAAAGCAAAAACACAGACCTTGAGCCAAACTAACACTTCTCTAGGTAAAGCACATATATAAATATGTGTGTGTGTCAGTTTAGCACTTTGTCTCTCCTCCCGTGAAACAGAACTGCATCTGTATATCACACTCTTAACAATCAAGTGAGAAGACAGAAAGCAAAATGTCATGTTGTTTACTGGTTTAAGTTTTACTTATTTAGAGTTTAGTGATGCTGGTTTTGTTGTTGTTGAAATCATAATTTGTATGGGTACAGCCACTGATGCCCTTCCTCTTGGCCTTCATTTTTAGAGTCTATAAACAAAAAAGTTGACCTTCCCAGACAGCAAAACTACTGCTTGCACACTGCACTGTCACAAGAACACAAATAAAGAATCCTTTGCAATTGTTTGCCATCAAAGCAAGGTTTTGCAAAGCAGGCAAAAGCCAACCAAGCTTCAAAGCACTCCTTTTGGGGGGTAATTTTTATAACAAAGGCAGTTTGTTGTAACAGAAGCTTGAGCAAAGACTGGCTAAATCACAAGTTCTGAATGCCTCAATTTTGAGTGACCATTAAGCCATACAATTTTAAAGGGTCCTTTGGAAAAATTGATTAGCTTATGAAAGAAACTAAATAATAACATAAAGCCTACCATTAGTAATATCAGTGGCTTACTGGTGAAAGACCATAAAGCTGCATGTTTTCCTTTTGATGGGACTGGGAGAGGCACAGCGGGAGGCAAACCACGTAAAATGGCAATCAAGTTATGTAAGACAAGAACGCCTATACAGTAGTATGATTAATTCACTTAAAATAACTACATTTCTCAAACCCTTGCCCATCCAACTATTGCACAAACAACTCCCAGATCTACAGTACTACAGAAATTAGGTGATGCTTTAGCACGCTTGCTCTGGCTGGGGTTACCTGGATCTTGAAAAAACACAATACCTTGGATACATGTGTGACTCTGAGACCTCTGCTGACCATAAAAACCTGGACAGGCTAAAGGAGTGGGGTCATATTAAAGTAATATTTCTTGGATTTGAAGGCCTGCTCTTCACATAGAAGCACTAAAGCTTCGAAAACACTTGAATGAGGCTTGGGAAAGCAGGTAAAACTGCAGAGGTCTAAGGAAAAGATGGAAACTAAGGACACAATGTTTTGAGGGCATATGGTGCAAGATAAGACAAAATGCATAGGGGGGAAATGGGAACAAATGGTTGGATATAAAAACTTTCAAGGCCTGTACAGGAGACAGCTTTGTCCCATCAGAGTCAAATTTAACATATATACTACAAATATTAATGAAACTTACAAACTGTAATGGACTCAGGAATCACTGAGCAGCAGCTAAGGACAGGTTTGAAGCTTTAGAAGATTTCTGTGTGAAGTGAGCAGATGATACTGAGTGTATGATGATTGTAGACACCTTAGGATTGATAAAGAAACCAACAGCATAATTCCAAGAAGAAAGATAAAATGATTTGCAAAGGAATCAGGATCAGTGTGCAGCTGGATTGGTTTCATTATGCAATTAAATCAAAAGAAAACTGAGAGAAAAAACAATGCAAAAACCATTATTTGAATGGCATGGTGGAGAGAATGGAGCAGAGGAGGAAAGTTAATGCCTGAGAAGGCAGAATCTATGTCTGGAGGAACATTTTCTTGCAAATCTGCTGAAAAATTAGAATATTTTGTTTTCAAAGAAGGAAGTTACAGAGTGATGGACCTGAGTTGTTTGTGGAGCTGAGTTCTGAAGAGATCCAAGAGGCACTTACAACCCTTTGAGCTCAGCACCATGTGCTGACAGAGTTGCCATTAAATTATTAAAAGCGGAAAGAGGTAAATGAAGCCAAAGGCTGTGCAGAGTAATTCTGTTGATTTCAGATATCTGAAAAAGTTTCAGAGCAATGGAAGGTGGTTTTCATAAACTCAATGTAAAAGCTAGTGCAGTGCCTGTCTTAAACTCTATAAAACCCTCTCAAAAGGCTTTATTTTTTTATAAAGGAGGAACAGTTGAGCAACACTGGTGGGAATTCTGGAAAAGTGTCCTACCAAATATTAAATATATTCATGAAATATTTGATAATACATAATACATAGCACTATAATCACAATGAATACGCAATCACAGATTTTAAGAAATCTTATGATGCTATACCATGGACTCTGGGCTACATTGGAAGAATTTATAACTTCATAAAACATTTTTTAAAAGGCATAGTCATTATTTGCAGTGAAGAAGATGGAGCATGAACAGTGTGCAAAATCTCTGGCCCGCTTAATATAAATAAGGGATTAAGGCATGGAAATGCGTTATCCCTGATATGCCTCAACATGGTTAAAATGGTACAATCACTGACATTTTCAGACTACAATGAACATCAACATAGTGGAGCACCTTTGGGATCCTATGGCCTGGGCAACTGTGAATGAAGCAGAAGGTACTGTAAAAAGAATGGCTACTTGAAGGAGAAAAAGCACAAATAAGGTAAAATCAGACATCTGAGAAGCCTGATTAATCAAAGATGTCAGCAGTGATCATTTAATATCTGCCAGGAAATGTTTACTTTTTTTTTTTTTTTTAAGTTATACTCCAAGTTGTGGAATAAAAATCTGCAACATCTATCACTATTAAATAAATCTGATACTAAATAACTTAATATCTAAAATATACTTAGCATTCAGACAGTGACTGTTATTTTTAGACCACTAAAGAGCTCTGAGTACTCTCTAAATATTAATTAATTAATCTTCAATATTCCCATGCCATTAGTAAGGTTAATTTTATCATTTCTAAGTATTCAGTTATGGAACTTCAAGCAGAAAAAATGATTTGCCATATTCTAACCATCTCTTCAGAAGCAGAAACAAAATTATCTATATTAATATATTTAGAAAGATTTCTGTACCCAACCATTTGGCTTTTTGTGCTTTGTAGAGCAGGAAAGAGGAGACTTTAGGACACAGACAGTTTGGGTAGAGTTCAGTCATAAGAACATTCATAGTGCTTATCCTAAACATTAAGTTTCAAAACTGTATTTATATTTCCTCAGGTATATTTTGTAGCTGAAATAATGAAAGAGCTTTAGGACTTCACATGAAAAAATAATTTATCCTTCATGTTAACCACCAGAAATCATGTCATAACAGTGACTTTTGGTAAATACTCACCTGAAAAGGGATGTTAAAAAGACTCACACCTTCAGTAGAATTAGTTGTTAAAGATGTCTTCTAGATCTGGAAGTGTTTATAAAGAGCTTCAATTTATTCTTTTCTTGCATCTTGACTAATAAAAGATCTTTAAGAAGAAAGCATTTGCTAAAGTTGGAAAAGAATATAGCTAAGCACTGTTTGATGGTAACGTAGAAAGGTAAATGGTTATTGTTACATGAGTAACGATTCTCTCAAACTCCAAATTCTTATAAGCTTTCTGTGTAATTCACTGTGGCCTTAGCATATAAAAACTGTTACAGAAAAATACACTACAAAATAAATTATATAATAGGATGGAAGACACTTGCCTCACTTTATGCACTCAGTCTCAGACATGCTGAAGATACTGATAGCCAATTGATAATAATTGTTAACAGCTGATAATTGATCACATTCTCTATACAGTGTTTCAAACAGACTTCTATATCCTCATTTGGAAGAATAAATACATTTAAGGTTTTATTTTTTTTACAAATGACGATTAGTATACACACAAATAACCACTCATCCTTTTAAAGTCTTCATACTATTCAATCTGTGAGAACATGTAAGGAAACTGAGAAAATGTTGTGATTTAGATCACCTGTGAAACTAATTACATCATTCCATATATATATATATATATATATATATGCTTCCTGTATGTTTTAAACAGGTTTTTTTTTGTTGTTTTATTCACCTTTGTTAATAATTTCCAACCATGCTTTATTATTTTAGAAAATAAGAAGTTTTAACATCTCTGAAGAGGTGCAAAGAGATGGTTTTTACCAAAACATGGCTCACCTTCAATGCACACAACCAAGGAAGTATCAATGAAAGAAAGCCTGGGGTAATAACAGTCCCCTTTCAACTTCCCAATAGATTTCAGAGGGTGACTACAATTTTGACTACATGTACAACATAATGTCTTTTTAAATCACAAATATCTGTAGCCATAGAAATGTCCACATCTGGCCATATATGAAGTCATATAGAAGTATTCATTTTGAGGGTGAAATAGCATTAAATAAAGAAAAGCTGAAACAAAATATGGCCCAGGTTCTGCAAGGCCTGTTTTTTTTTTTCCAGATTTGTTCTTCTTCGTTAGTATTTAACAAGCAAGAACAGCTGAAGAAAATATAGGAAGCTCTGGCCACCTGTAGAAAACATTAGTTTTGCTAATAATTGCTATAAGCACCTAAAACAGCCTCAGGTATTCCATACTTTACTCTAGAGAAGATCTGAAATAAATATCAGTAAAGTACAGCTTTTCAGGTAATGTGGCACCTTAGAGACAGAAAAAATAAAGTTCATTTATTTCATTTTCCCCAGTAGTGTCAAGCATTCTGGAAAGGTCATCTTTGCTTAAGAAAACAGAGAAATTATTAATTACCTTTAACAGAGACTTTTCCTTTATTTTCAAGAAACCTTTCAGATGATTTTTTTAAAAAATGGTAATGAAATTAGATACATAATGATTTTATATTTTAGATTAATATTATGAAAGTTATTATGCATAAAGACTGAGCATCTGTTGAAGTGATCCCAAACTAAAATTCTTACCATCAGGATTCCAACTCTCTACATTGGATTATTTAGAAAATAATTACTGCTGCAGATTTTACACAACAAATTACACCTCCTGATCTGAAATTGTCCAAGTGTTTTTGATTTGAGAAGATGAGAGAGGACTCAACTATAAAGACAGCAGTCAGCTGTTAAAATTTCAAATCAGATGAATCTGAATGTTCCTAATTAATGGTATCTTCCTGCCTTAACATATCTAGAATTTGTTGTTTGGTTTATTTTTTTAATAAAATTTTAATAGTGGCAACATATAGATAAGCATTTTTGTATAGGTAAAATAGCATTTCATAGGAACGCAATGAATAGAAGTGAGTATTCTAGAGTGTTATGTATTTGTGTACAAATTTGATTTAAGTTGTTTCAGGACTTTATATAAATATACAAGTACAGAGGGGAACTAAAGTACCTGCAAACTCATGTTACCATGGACAGTCTATCTTGTATTTTGAGCAGTAATTCATAGCTTCTGAATTTCACTCGGCAGAATCCATGGAGTGGAGGTGGAATCCTGACAATCAGAACTTTACTGGGCCTTACTTTCCAGAACAGTGCTTAGTCGTTAATTTTTCATCCAACATAAATCACATCAATGGTAAAACAGGCCATTCAACATTTTCTGACTCTAAGAAAGAGTTCAAAAGTTAAACTGGAGAACAGAGCTTTTTAAAAATTGGCTTTTTCATGAAGCAATCATAACGTGACAGTTGATAAAACATCTCATCTGATGTACAGTAGTCATTATCAAAAAGTTTGCACTTGCTGAGAACTAACAAAATGTAGTTATCAGATACAGGATGCTATTTTTATACCTTTAAAATATAGAAAGCTGTAACAGTTACTCTGCAACTTTGGTTTGAGGTGTGTTGGCAAACTTCTGGTATTTAAGTGTGGCCATTATATAAGTAATTTTATTTATTTATTTTATTATTATATGTCTTTACCATTTGCATACAATCAGGGACCCTGGGAGAAGAAAGATAATTTAGGAAAAAGACATTCTCAGAGTGAATGAAAATGCTGAATGATCCCATGACAAACATGCTTTTCTTGTATAATAAAATAATGTTTTTAATTGTTAACACAATAAAATGGCTGATAGTTATTTGCCCATCTTCAAGGTTGTTATAAAATATTTTATTCCCTTTAAAACTCATACCTGCTTTTCAAGTAATTGCCAGACTCTGGTTGAGATATGGAGGAATATAATCCTTCATGGGTGAGTACAGTCAGAGGCTACATGGTCCTTCTGTGTACAGGGTTTCCAGTACATTCACAAAGCACACACTGTATACTTCTTATGTGAAATGTTTAGTCTGAGGATAATACAGAGTTTGAAATATATTCCAGAGAAGCGGTTCTTTCCTTTTCATAAGTGTATGCATCATATAAACTGGTTCCATTGGTTTATATTCACTTGAAAATGTCAACATTAAAACTGACAGAAAGGCTTGTTTTCAAAAGACCATGTTTTTCACTATGCTAAGTAGCACTGATTGAAAGTTGCCAACAGAAGCTTCAAAAAGGAATTTTGAAAGTTTAAGAGACTGAGGTCAGAATAGGCAATAAAAGTCACAAGATCATAATGGCATTATTTTAGGATAATCATCTTATTTTGAGATATGAAAATACTGAAACAATCATGCCAGCATAAGAAATAATTATACCATAATTCATGAGTGCATAATTTATCAAAACAATAGAGCAGTCATGGTTAGACACAACCTAATATTCCTGTATAAGATATAACTACATACTGTACAATCGTTCCTTTTTATAGTTATTTTTACATTTAGTCCTCATCCAAATTAAGCTGAGTACTTCTATGTATGAAAGGCATTACAAATTAAACACAACTCACAACAGGGATTTATTATCGCTACTGCACCACCATGGCATGCAAGTAACTAAGTAGTCAACTATAAACAGTAAAATGTCATCATCTTCCTGAAATAAAAAGAACATGAAAAATACAGATATAGTAGTAAACATCAATTATCTGTTTGTATCTTTCATATTTACCAAAAGTCTGTCATTACATGAGGCATCTATACCTCGGTATCACTCTCCTGCACTAGTATGGTGGCAAATTTGGAGTTGAGAAACTGTACTTTCAACACACTCATACAAAACTACTAGTTTCATATTATACTGCTGTCAACATGTAATGTGTAAATGAGAATATGACACATCTGCTACCTACCCCTTAGCGTTCCCTTACTCCTTTCTATATTAATGAATTTTGCACAAATAAAAAGACTGAGGGCCATTGAAGCTGTTTGCTAGGTTATCTGTTGTGGTGACTGAGCCCCCAAAAACTAATGTCCTATAGAAAGGAAACTCTTTAATCGGATTTTTCTTGTTAAGTTCTGATTGTTTGAGGTTCCATAGTGGATGCTGGATTTGAGAACCACTGTTGGAAGCAACTTGGATATCTAAATATTTATTTATGTCATTTTTGTTATGCAGGGTAATTCCTTAACTGGTGTGAAAGTGAGAATAAGGTGAAATTCTGCAGCTAGGGAAAAAAAAAAAAACATCAGCCATCCATACTTCGTTATAAAAACATGGGTCAAAGTGCTGACTAGGATTCATTTCTTCTGCTTGGAGGTCAGTACAATATATAGATACCAGCAAATTTCAATATTGAAATGGGAGCAGTAGAAAAACAGGAAGTTAAACCTTCCTTAGTTTCAACTTTCTTTGCAATTTTGGAGACTGTCTTGGAAGAAAAAGCAAACTTTATTGCAGAAGAAGCTTTTCCATGCTCAATTAATTGTGCTATTCAGTTAGTTGGCATGGAGGACCCACATGCACTCTTTGTAAAATACATCATTCAGAATAGACTCTTACATACAGAACCATGAAAGCCCACCCATCACTCTGCTGCAGTTTCTGAGGATTTTGCATGGTAAAGAAAAATAATCATGAAAGGGTCAAATCAATGTTTTTAAGGAATTATCTTTCAAATGTTACGTGTGGTCTTCTCAGTTTATACCCATGATAAATTCAAAAGCTGCATACCTGTTTCCAGCAATGACAAAAGAGCACCTAAATCCAAATGATCCTATTGAGTTCCTGCTTGCTGCAAAGAAATCTTAATGCTGATTACAGGGAAAAATCTGTACAATTTTCATTGGTACATTAAGCTATAAAAAAATGTCCTTTAGTTCCCTGGAATTTGCTTAATTTTCAATCATACAATTTCCTTCTACATTACAAAACAATGTACAGTTTTTCCGAGTTCTGTTCAAGGACTTTCCCTGCTCTGATATGTTCAGGATTAAGAATACTAGGTATTTTATTTAATATTTTGTTGATATTAGAATCCACTCTTTTTATTAAAGCTCATCAAACATACTCGTACTGCTTTGGGGTATAGTAGGCTGTGTGACTACAACAGAGCACAGCACCTCATATGTTCATTCATAGATCTGCCTCCATAAAAACTGAGGCTGTAGTATAGCTTTCAATGGAAGCCATTTAAAAAGAAAACATTACAGAATATACAACAGTAGTTTTTGAATCTCAGACACAAGTTCCTTGACGTGTTGAAAGATGATGTTTCCGATTTCTGACTCCTGAGCTCTTATCTTTACAGTCTGCAGGCTTCTGTTGTGAAATGTCTATCAGTGCACTTGCAATTGCAAGACCTGTAAGATAAATAAAGGGAAAACAAAATTTAATGCCCAGCTTTCCTGAGAAAGAGTTCCAAAGCAGTGTGGTGGTTCCTTTCATGCCAAGTTTTTGTACTTTCCCAGAAGAGATCAGCTTTATTTCAGAGTTAGATAACAAGTTAACACCCTCTAAAATGCTACCTGGTAGCAATGAAGAAACGGAGAAAAAAAGTGAGTAAAGACAGTAGACTGGAAATCAGGATTAAGTCTCATTGATTTTTTGTGTGATCTTAACATCACCTCTCTTTATCACCATTTTCTTGGTTATATGGACCAGCAGCTCACTGACATTGATCTTCTCTTATTAAATGTTTGTGAGTTGCATTTAGAAATCGGTGAAACTATCCAATCAGAAATCTCCAGAGAAATGGAGACCACAGTTAAGACAAAATTGTATCCTTGAATATTTCCCCTTGCTATATACACGGCTCCCTAATTCAGAAACATTCAGAGGTTAATATTTACCATGAATTAAAAGCTATGAAAATATCTTTCCAGAATGCCTGGATGTGTGAACAGACAGTGACTCATCATGGTGTTGGCCTGGGTAAATTCAAAATGTTTTCAACTCTTCTTTTTCAAACTCTGGTTAGATTGTCGATACTTTTGACCTGTTATAATCTTAACAGAGTATTACAGAGGTCATAGACAGGCACGCTTAGGAAATTAGCAGTTTAAGAATTTACTTTTATATTTGATTGTTACTACATACTTGCTAGAAATTACTGACTTGTGCTGAAATGCTATGATTGACAACATATTTAATACATGGTAGTTCTGAATTTTTAAATTCACAGATGCAATATTGCAATTAAATGGATCAGGAGCATTCACATCATTCATATCTTCTACTCCATCACAGTTGCAACAAAGGCATGACACTTGTATCTGCAAAAACACATCTATGTGTACCCATAATGCGGGTAGAGATGGTGCTGGTTCTCCATACTGCCTCATACATCTCAATCTCCAACCAGTAACAGTACTACTCCCCAAAGAAGCCTTTGAAAATACTTTTCACCGTGTTTAACAGGCAGTTTCTATTTTTTAACTCAGGTCAATAGTACAGAACCCAATTTTGGCAATATCATTAATGCAATTCCTCGTTACAACACTTATCTAACTAAGGAATGGTGCAAAAAATATTTTTCACTTCCAAGTGTTTCTACAGGCTTCTTTCTTGGTATATGATATACTGTCAGATTCGGTTCAGGTTTCCGGTATCCTGAAAACATCTATGCTATTGCACACTGTAACACTACCTTTCTTACTTCACAAAAATGTCACAGGAATTAATTAATGTGCATACAGCTTTTTGAAAACGCATGTCACTATGGTGTAAAATGCTAAGTGCAATTATCATTGCTACATTTCAGGATATGTAAGAGCCAAGATTAATTAAGTTGTTTTTCTCACAGACACATATATTTACTGGCATGAGCTAGTGATGCCTTAAATTGAACTTCGATAAATTAAACTTTTGAAATGTTTGAGGCACCTTTAAAGTACCAGCAGTATCTGGTATCAGCAGGTTCAGGGATAAAATTTAAATGACATTTTGATGGTTGCTTACATATGATCCTGCCTTTAACAGCTAGGCTTAGGGAGTATGCTAAATGGAATTAATATTATTAGGAAAAGCGGTTTTCCATTTTTATAAGATATTTTAAAATATACTTGGATGTATGATGTTAACTTCACTTTACATAACAATTAACAAAAAGGAAGAACTATTTCTTTCAAATCTAATGCTGCCTACTGGGATATACTGGCATGCTGTTAGAGTTCCATTAAAATCGGGTCACTACAGAAGATAATTTTTCAAAATGTCACACATATCATCTGATGAGATTCATTTATTATGTTTTCTACGCCCAGCACAGTTCCTTGTTATCAAAGCAATACAATTAACTGGGGGAATAATTCATTTTTTCAGACTGGCAGTCTAAAGGAATTTCATTTACCAAGTCAAGCTGATGCACAGACACTGCAAGCAAGAAGAATTTACATCAAAATACAACAGAAGATTTGATAAAAATGCTGCAGCTTAAATATTCATTAAAAGCAAAAACAAAAAAAAACCCAAAACATTCCCTTTATTTTACAGGTTTAGTATCCAAACAGCAAATGTGAATACATTTATAGTCATTACAACTGGAGCTGTAAATCGTATAGTGCTCTATATCTGTTACCTTAGTTCATAAGCAATTTCATTTACCCGTCTTCCCTGAATGTTGCCACTTAAATATTCTTCCTACATCCAAACTGGCATTTTCCAAACAAGTTCATGGTCTCTGGTTGATTCTGACTCTTGAGTAAGGTGGCAAAAATCAACAGTGGAATCAGTAAGTGTCCACATGGAGAATCAATGGGTCACCTCTAATAGTCCAATTTCTGGAAATTCAAGCCTAGCTGCAGAACCGGACCTATTTTTAAGTTTAGTTTGTTTCTCTACTAAATGTTATAGAAATAACCTGACCTAGTTCTATGAAGTGAAAACAATCTCTAGCTTGTTTTCAGGATATGTAGGGAAAGATCATTAACAAGTGAGCCCAGTCAAATACATAAGTGGAAAGTATATATTTGTAAGAAATAATTGTATCCACAATGAGAAAAATACCAGAGAAAGCAATATGAACTTGGTTATCTTTAGCAGAACTATTGTCTTTCCTAATGAGAGTTAAATGGTAATAGTTTATTCTCAGGAAGTAAGTGGCTAATCATAAAATTACTGGTGTGTGAATTTTTTGTGTATTTTTTTTTATACAATTATGCAAAACAATTAATAAGTACAGGAAAAAAATACAGCACATCAAATGAGATTGCCTTGAAAAGCGCATTCCCGATTTATATACAAACAGCACTTTAATTCTGCATTCAAACAAAAGCATGTGAAAAAGTCATTCATTTCGAGATGCTCTCCTCCCAGTCTCTGTAAAAACAGGCAGTACTATATATTTTAATTTTGCAGAAAAACAGCTTCATTAGGCGTGAAAGGTTAATTGCAGGTTTAAGTGCAGTTCAGGGAACAGTGCACGGGTCTGTAGTGAATAGCACAGTCTGCTACAGGAAGGCTGAGTGCTATAAACTGTTTGCCCTGCTGAAATGTTTTACTACCTCATTTACTAACTGTCTTCTTTTACTGCTTGTATTTGTAGTTCTTCTAAACCTTTAATAGCTACAGTTTTATTTCACTGTAATCAGATTTAAATGGAAATACCCATGCTGGGATATTTAAACGTTTTTCCGCTGATTGTATACAGCTACATTTGAACTGATGTAAGGCTACACTATCTCTCAAAGTAGAGAAAAAACGTACATTGAAAAAGTTAGTCTTACAAGCTGTCGTGCATATTTAAAACTGTTTTTTCCTCCTCTATTGTTCATTTTAATGAGAAATGAATTGAGTTCTTACCACCCCTTTTGTTAAAAGTAAGGGAACAAAGAATGACCTCAGATTCATGGTTAGGCAGGTAACTGGAAATGCTTTTTTCAATTTAAATTCAATTTAAAAAGATATCATTTGGATAGATGTCTTCATTTGATTACATTCTACACATTTTCATTGTTATGCAGAATCAGAACATTCCGAAAGCTGAAGACAATAAAATAACTACAACTCAGGCAGATGAATTGGATCTGTTTGATATTTTAACCAAAATTATAGTAATTGCTTAAGGTGACCTTAAGCAATGAAAATAAAATGACAGCTGCCATACAGAGACACTTAAACAGAAAAGACCGGGTACACACTATACTTTTAAAGTAATAGCTTCACCCTTCAGCACCCAGCCGTCTTTGTGTCACTGCCATTTGTTGATTCTTGCTCGCCTAATAGTAGACAGAGTCCTTTTATCATAAAGGATCAGATATTTGAAGTCTTTCCATTGACATTCCATAAATATCTGTACAAAAGGATCTAAGCAGTTTGAAGACATAATGAGTGATGAGAATTACAGACCAGTGCCTCATGAAACTGACCATAGCACACAGTGAAGCCAGTGAAGACAACTTCATGCTCGCCAATAAAACTACCAGTTATTATGTAGGGAATTTTAATGAAATCTGTCAGTTATCATTATTTCAAGTCTACAAAGAATTATAAAGAACTGTAAATCCACAAGGTGTATTATGTGTGTGTAAATGACATTTCTATACAAAACTACTGTGTTAATAATGTAATTTGTACTATATATTCCTTAATTTGATGAAACAGATCACATTCATCATAACCTTTATGGATGCCAGGACTGCATACACTTATTCTTCATAGGAAATACATATGTTAGCTATAGCACCTACAATGGCAGAAGAACATAACTTTCAAGAAGGTTGCTACTAGGGAAGTGGTTTTGAGTACCCACTGAAAAAAAATTACCTCACTTTCTATGACATATTTTGCTACAAATATTCTTATTCAGTTTAATTGTTTGGTAAAATTTTCAGGACTGTCTCGCACTTCCTATATTTTCCTGTTTTCCTAAGCAAACTTCTTCCAAGTGGACTAACTCAAGATTGATTTTCGTGAATGAAAAGGCCAGAATATTTTTTGTGCTACACACTCCTGTGCCATAGATCAAGTCATGTTGGGAGACATCCAAAAGGCACATAAAATGGACCAGAAGAAAATTTGGGATTCAAAGGCATGATCCACAAAACCTGCTCCTAACCACATATAAACCTGATACTCAAGTGCCTACTTTACAGGAGGAAAAATAAGAGTCATCTGAAGTTCAAGACTGTACATGGTCAGAGGAACCACTGTATCTCACAATAGAGCTAAGTTCATTTCAAAGTCAGAAAATAGTCAAATTCTTCATGTGTATCTGAGGGTCCTGAGCTGGCAGGTGTCCTTAGACAATATCCAGAGATCACAGGCATAGTCACAGAGAAAAACAATCATAAGCACCTGCCAAGAAGAATAATTATCTTCATGATGTCTTCATCGTATAGATTGTTTTTTTATTTGAATTAGATTTGTTTTTTAATAAGGACAAGCTGACAGCACCGCAAAACAGGCTACTCTTCCTTTTTGGTGCATGGATGTATATTTTAAGTTGACACCACTTTTACTATAAGAAAGATACATTAAACAAACTAAACTAACTAGGAAATTACTTTGGGCAAGTAACCCCATCATTTTTTTTCAGTAATAATGTTTTGCTAGATGGGAAGACAGCCAAGACTCCAGGAGGTATGTTTTCCTTTTCTTATACATATAACTTAATTAAATTAGTAAAATATGAGACAGAGCTTAAACCATAACAATAATAAACTAAATAATAACAGTGTGGAATTAAATAGCCACACACTAGAAGAGAGGAGATGTCATGCTCCTTTGTATTATACCCTTGGTATTTAGTAATAACAGCTATCTATAAGGGGCTAAGAAACTCCTATTCCCAGAATAGAGTTATGAATTACTTGCTGTCAGTTTGTGGGAAATGCAGACTACACAATAAAGGATCCTTTACGAAATGTTCAGCCTTTTGCAATTTTTCTCATTTTGAAAAGGAAATGGCCCTACATATTTGTGTGAAATATTTGTCCTTAGAGGGGCCAGTAGTGATTTTTTCTTTTTTTTTTAATACAGTCCAGCAGTTTCCCCATCCCTTTCAGTGTGAGATATCTTTAGTTTAGTCTATAATCCAGGTCTGTACAATATCTGGTACCTTCAACTATTCTGTCTGCCAGTAGCCAAAAGATAGCATGGGCTGTTTGGTCTCTGTGGCTATGGACAGGTGTGGATTGACTATTCACTTTGGGATGGCTCTTTTCCGCTCCGCAGAGCAAACAAACACCCTGCCGACGACAGGCGTTGGAGACACTATGGTAGTAGGTTGGGATTGGTGCAATCTAATGGTAATTAATTGAAGCATTTTTCTCCCACCCTCTTTTTTTTTTCATCTCAAGCCCTCCTGGAACACAAGAATCATAGAATCATTTAGGTTGGAAAAGACCCTTAAGATCATCGAGTCCAACTGTCAACCCAACTCTGCCAAGTCCACCACTAAACCACGTCTCTAAGTGTCACATCTCAATGTCTTTTAAATGCCTCTAGGAATGGAGACTCCAGCACTTCCCTGGGCAGTGTGTTCCAATGCCTGACAATACTTTCTGTGAAGAATTTTTTCTGAATATCCAACCTAATCCTCCCCTGGTGCAATTTGAGGCCATTTCCTCTTATCCTATCTCTTGTCACTTGGGAAAAGAGATTCACACCCACCTCGCTACAACCTCCTTTCAGATAGTTGTAGAGAGTGAGAAGGTCTCCCCTCAGCCTCCTTTTCTCCAGGCTGAAGAGCCCCACTTCCCTCAGCTTTTCCTTCACTGACTACTTTTAAAAGGGGCTAATACGAGATTATTGCATTCAGCTGGACTGTATCATGAGACCTGTACACCAATCCAACCTGTGTGCCTTGCCCAGGGAAGGTGGCAAAGACAGAAGTAGAAATGCACTTAAGAAGTGGGAGAGGAAGATTGAGATAATTGCTGACCTGAGCTGGGAGACAACCTCTCATCTGAAACTACATAAGAGATGACAAGCAGGGAACGGTAAGTCATGGTGAGTCTTGAAGATGAATAGCGATATTTGAGGCAATAAAAAAAGGGAGTGTGAGGAGCTACTAAATGTGATTTCTGTGATTAAAAGAAGTCAAGAAAAAGGCCTGAAATAAACGTGGTTAAGACAGCAGTTGTTCAATGTGGCAGTAATTCAGAAACTCGCTGCAGAGATCCTGGGCAAGGGCTTTTGTTTGGGTGATGCAGAGGGAAGATGGTGCTTTGGAGAGGCTGTAGCAACCGAATTCAGGAAGACGATGCAGTCCGGTGAGGAAGCAAAGGAATGACAGTCAAAGAATACTTGGGCAAGAGTGGAGGGACAGCAAGGGTAATGTCATTAACATAGACTCAAGGGAGAATAATGGAATACAAATCAATATGAAGAAATGCAAAACATCGTGGAAATGAAAAGTAAATTACATAAAACTGGTTTGTAACCTATCCTGTTGGTCAAGGGTAATCAGGTGTATGGAATACAGACTTACATTACAGTCAAATACATACATTTTCTATAAATAAAGGAGAAAATTGCACTACAGATACTGACACATTACTTTGTAAAAAAAAAGAAATCTTTAAATTTAAAGAGTAAAGCACACCTTAAGCCATGATTGTTAAACAACATTACTAGGTATATTATTTATTGGACCCTATTCCTTGGGGCTCCCTGGTAAAGTTTGTCACAGATTTGTCCAGTGATATTAAGAATATGATTGACTCCAAGGACCAAACAAAAACAATAATAAAAAAAAGAATTGCAGTTGACTACTGAGTCTGAAGATAAAACATTCTTCCCAAAACCTCTTACTAACTCACTTTATATATTACATTAGGCTTAGGAAATGGTTACATTTGGACTAGTTTAGTAATAACTCCTAAAGCTGCAATACTCACCAGTACTAAATTTCAATTAATAAAGTAGGCTTCACATTTAGTCAGGAGCTATGTTCTTCTCACAGAATAGCAGAGATAAGAGAATTAAAGCATCTTGGTACTTTTATCTAAGAAGTTTTACCCTGACAGTAGTTACAAAAAAGTGATCTATTGTTAGACCATTATTTTATTCCATTACAGTAATTTTTGGACATTGGACCTCAAAGGGTAATTACAGAAATCTGAGAATGCCCCTAACTATTCCATTGTCTTTCTCAACATGGCTTATTTTATCCAAAAATAGTGGCAGATTTTTGTGTGATTTTTTTTTTTACATTAAAAAATAAGCAACAAATAATAATTGCATGAATAATCATGTATGGGATCAGACTTTCTCTATCCTCCACTTCTTGCACATTCTCAAACAGGTGTATCAGTAGCAAAACAAGTTTACATGTTTAGGGAAAGAAAAAGCAAATTTATAGGATAACTAACATTTTCAGAAAGCTATCAATCAATGTACAAATGGCAAATCACCTGTAATTCACAAAATAGTTGTTATTTTACGTTATTAGCAAAACAAGGGTTTTGGGTTTTAACTGACAGCTATTAAAAACACCTAAAAATGAAGAGTCAGCCTAGAAGATGTGCAAACCTCATGCAGATTAATTCTTTGATGCTCTCCCACTCCTTATTACACATCACATATTAAAATCCAAGAAATTACACGTTTCTAAAGTGGACAGTAATAATTTGAAACATTTGGATTATTTTTTTGCACAAACTGTTACATTCTCAGTTTGATTACATCTCCTTTCCATTGAATCATTTATCCATATGTTATGAAAAACATCTCTATTCTTGTGATGTTGTGCAGCCATTTAATTTGTTTTCAGGAAAATCACTATAAACTAATTTGCTACTCTGCAAGAATTTGGTGTGATGCATTAATCATGCCAGAATCTAATTCAATCTTGTAAACCCATTTCTGCGGAAGAGAAAAAAATCTACTTGGAGTACTGAAGAAGCACTGATTTCACTTACTTTTAGCAACACCTGGATAAATACAAACAGAATTATAATAGGTTTTGTTTAGAAGTCAGTATCCCAGTTGTGACCCAGTTTGGGTTAGTTTATGAACCTCTCTATAGTGATTAGGCACATTTGGATTGCCTTGACCACACCGGTACACTTCAGGTTATTTGTACAGCACTATTTTTGTCTCTGTCTTCAGCAATCTCCTTTTATTGAGATGGCGCATGCCAATCAGAGAAAAGTGAAGACATGAAAACTGTAAAAAACTGTGCGCTTCAGTTACAACATTTTTAAAGCTTTTTACCCAAATCCATTCCTGCAGGTTAGTCTGTCTACCCACTGTGATGAAAGCTAAACCCTTACTAAACATTGTGAGTAGGATGAACACCTGTGAAACAGAGATTTGTCATTTGTATACAGAGTGTGATCGGCACTCCACGAATACAGTGCTGAACTATCATTTCATGCAATTAAATAATTAGAATATTGGCACGTGTGTGTGCATATATGTGCATGAGCATCAAGGAAACAGAAGGTTCAAACACAAACAGGGAATCAGGAGAACATCTAGAAGGAGACAAGGCAGAGTTATTCACCGGGGTTTGCTTCTCTCCAGAGGGGCCTTACTTGCAGGGGGTGATTTAGAGCAGATCTCTTCCTGTCTTCAAAGGAAATCTGGGGTGATTAACCTCGCCAGGTGAAATTCAGCTTTTGTGAATAACTCCCTAATGTTCCATCTGGGTGATAACATATTGTCAGATTTGCAGTTTTACTACTCTCCTCCTCAAGACAAAACACACAACCTTAAAGACAATAGGTTTAAGGGCCCAAGAGGGACCAATTCTACCCCCACTGGAGATAAACCAGTACTACCTACATCATCATTTATTTTTAAGGAAGAAGATCAGAGCAATAATCCTCGAAGATGCTGTTTCTTACTCTTGCACCTTTATTTTGCAGGTGCTGGATTTTTTTCCACTGTCAAAAATGTTATTTAAACCAGAAAGTGACCAATATGTTCATACAAACAAATGATTACAGTTGACCAGAAATTCAATAGCACGGCATCTTAATCAGAAGCGGGAATGGTATCTGCAGTGCTTTCCCATAATGCATTCTTACAAGTTTTGCTTTCCAAGGCTGACAAAGTACTGGACCTGTTTTCCATTTGCAACGTACTGCTGCAATATATCATCGCTCTAACCACTGTTCGGCTTGTAATTTGGTTCTGGCCAAATAACAATGCCAGTTTTTCAATAATCTGCTGATTTCCACAATTAGACATTCAGTACGTCCCCAGCTACATAGCCAGCAGACACTCTGAGGAAAGAAACTTGGGAGTGTAACACAAAATTAAGTCAATAGGACAGAAAGCGTACTAAGAATTTTGAACCATATTCTCAAATATTACTGAAGTGACAGCTTCAGGGTCCTCAGGATCTCTAACCTAAGGGTATTTGTAGTTTCAGTACCTTTTAATGCCCAATAATCAGGAAAAATAAAAAGTCATAAATGCCTTGCTGTCCATATTAGGGTGGCTCCATCAGCAAAGCTACCATCAGCTTATTACAGAACACTGATTTTTATTAATTCTGGCAGAAAAGCTTGATTAAACTCTGAAAAGTTCAAAACATTAAAAAACAAACAAACAAACCAAAACCAAAGCAACCAAAAACCAAACCAACCAACAACAACAGAAAACCCCACACATTTAAAAACCCAAAGACATTATACAAATAGCCCTACCAGAATCCTGATCAGCACTGAAAGGGAATAATTCTGAACGGGATTCCAGTATATACAGGCAAGCTATACAGCTACTCATTTATTCTTTCCTGAATCTTCTATATTATACTGAATTCACTATATTATGACTTTAACAGGCAAAATGACACACTTAGACCTAGTAACTGTCAAATGTATGGAAATAAGGTTCCATTTCAAACACTGGATGTTCATAATTAATTACATACTTGGTCCTGAACAGTCAAATAGATAAACATCAGTAAAATTATAGTAGCAGAGAAGCATTTCTATTTGTGCGATATACACAGGTAGAAGAAATGCCTGAAACTGTGAGACAGTAATACTATGATTGCATATCACTGAAAATACATTATATGCCCTAGGCACGCTTCCTAGTTCAGAGAGGAAAAACTAGAAAACTGACAGTAGATAGTCACAGTTGTTACCTAGCTCTGTGTGTACTCACACTTCAACAAGTAGCAATCATTGTCTCATTTATCAATCCCATTATAAAATTTGAAAGAACTATTTTGGTACAAAGATTACTGAACTACAACTTTTGTCATTTAAAGCATTCCTCTGGATGCCCCTTTTCATCTAGAGGATTCAACTGGAAAAACCTGAGAAAGATCCTCCCGATCCCCACCAAATTTAAGTTCGGTGTCTCTCTTTTTAGGAACCACATCCACAAGATATACAGGAGCTGTGAAATATTCCTCTCTTGGGATCAGATTTGGCATAAATCTCAGCCTGATGTGCACACTACCTTTTTATATAACAAAGTAAAATATCAGTCATTTCCTTTTGAACAAGACATATGTTACTAGATGGATGTGAAAGTAAAAGGTAGAAACCAAGACAAAAATACAGTCCAAAAATTCTCATAAAGTCCATTTCCCAGCAACGTCAGCTCACAGAAGATGCACTCAAAATAAACCTTCAGATACCGAAGAGCTACTACAGCAGCCCTACCTCATCACTAGTCATGGGAGCAAGATGTGGCAGAACTGAAACGAAGGAGATGATGTGGCAAGAGATGCACTCTGCTTGGAGTTTTCCAGTGCCAGGATGGTTCTTGGAGGCAAAACTTAGAGCAATTCTGTGTAATGTTCTTTGCAATATTTTCATTAAAAACTGACATACTTTATGAAGCGCCATGCTGGCTTCGTATTTCCAGGATGTGATTAGGACCTAGTTTTCACTTAGGTATTTTCAAAAAGTTTTTACTATGTGATGAAGGAGAAACAAACCTTCAGCAGGACATTAGAATTCCCTCACTGCAATTTTGTTAAATCTCCCATCTGTTTTTTAAAAGCAGGAATTACGTCGAGTCTTCTATTTTCTATTAACTGCTGACCTTTTCCCCCTCTGTTTTTTCCCCATATGCTTTTTGATCACACGTGAAAAACTTGGCTTCAGTTCTCTCATTTCCTGATTTTCTGTATTTCAATTATACTTTAATGGCTATATATACAGTGATGATGATACAGGAGTGTGTTGTGAATGAAATCTGTTTTGTACTATCCCAGCTTCTGAGAACTGCTACAATTTGTGTTGCTTTCTTCTATCGCCTCTGAACTGCCTTCTGGAATATAAAAATATAATAAACCCTGAATCCTCTCTTCCCTTTGCAGTGCAATCCAGCATTCTGTTTCCCATAATGCTGCTACATTATCATTTGCAACTATAAATAATTATCCTAAGTTATAAAGATAAAATATAAAACTTTAAAGCAATACCATTAGACACCACACACTTGAGACTCTGAAGCAGCCATAAACAAACATTTTCATACAGAACAGAAAAGAAGGTGATAATGAAAAGCATGGTTCCTGCTTAGAATTAGTTCATCAAAAGCTTTCTGCAAGCTTGGAGGCAAAGAATGGAAAACAGTAGGTAATCAGTGGCAAACTGGACTTTGTTTCTAGTATGTGGGGCACCACATTTTATAATCTCTATCTCAAAAGTTGGTGGTGCAGGAAACAGTTGTGGGAATGGGATTTGGCAACATGTGAGGCTCAGTAGTAGAAGGTATTTTCCCCTCAAAGAGAAAGCGTCAGAGGGACTTCTCTAAACTTCTGTAAGGCCTGTGTTCAGATATGTGAACTTGTAAGTTTGTTTGTTCTGTCTCATCTGGGCAAGCATTCAATAGAATGACATCAGAATACATAGGATTCCCAGCTTTTTCCTACACAATTTTTCATTGTCTTCCTTCCAAACAAGTCTCCATTTTCCATTTTTATTTTTGCTTCTTGTTCCATTAAGCTTTTTTTTTTTTTTATTTAACTGCCTTTAGAAAGTACTTATTTTTCTCTACCTAGACTTCCAATAATCAGGAATTCTCTTTGTGAATCTGATGTCAGTTACTAAGACTACTCTAATAACCTTCCACATTCTTTCATCTCTTTGGACGGTAATAATGTGAAGAGGTGGTGGTATGGCAGATTTTAAAAGCTGCAAACATCATTTATATTATCTACCCTTCTCCTGACTTCTCATTTTAGTGGGCAATTCTTTTCCAAGAAAAATACAAACATCCAGAATTCACAAAGAGAGATAGAAACAACTGTTCACATTTGAACTGTGGTGTAATTATTTCTTTACGAGTGATGAAGTAGATTGTGAATAGCCTAAATACAACCAGCCTTATTTCATTATTAGCTTCTGACATGTGCTTTAAGAATTTACTTTCAAGAGCTTAAAAGCTGTTTGCTAACTACCACACATTTTTTTGCAACTTTTCATTTTTCATGTGTTTAACTGTACTTTAATCATTCTGCAAAAATGACAGAAATATGTTTTTCTCACAGGAATGGCCTCAAGGATACAGCTCTCCTTTGTGCCAGTGTGAGATGTGCATGAAGCTGCTGAAGGTCCACAGAGGCTGAGACAGTGTTTTTAAAGTCCTCTCCAGATCCACCAGGGTGAAATTCAAGGAGAGGAACGCAGGGCCAGAAGGCTCTTGCAGGAATAAACAGCCCTTAGGGTCAGGTACATTCACTGCTGTGTTCTACTGAAGCTGCATATGCTCCATAATTTAGACAACTTGGTACTTCATTAGGATGAAGTCATGATGCAGTCTTCACCTGGCTTCCTACTCTTTGACTTGCTGTTTACCCAGATAAAATCAACATACTGACAAGAGATGTGTCCAGGGAGGGAAAAATACTATTAAAATACTGAGCTTCTTATCTCCAAAGTGCTACACACAAATTAACTAATGCATGCTAATATAGCGATTAGCTTGTTTGCCTAGGTTTAATGCAATGACTATGTTTCTTAATGCCATCATTCAATGAGAGACAGTTTGGTATCACAACAAAGGCAGGACAGCTCTTCTTAAAACATAATGAGCTTAACATTTTTGTATTCCCCACTGAAAATAATATAGGTCTATTTAGAGTGCTGAGATTATTTGCAAAAGACAACTACTTTTGGTGAAACATTTTGCAATCATGATGTGCTTTGAGTTACTGGAAGATTGTGATACTAGGCAAAACCATAATGGATTGTTCGCGAGTTGGGATGAGGATGGAGCTACAGACATTTCACCTGAGATGACTACATGTGTTCTACATAAACGTCATAGGTATCGACCCCTCACAGCACCTTCTCAGGAGCAAATAGCATAGAAAGCCCCTAGAGAAAAGTGCTGTCTGCTCCATGGGGCTGTCCTTTCCCTTTGAGGAAAAAAGTAACAAACCAAACAGGCTTGGCTTGTGAGCTTCCCAGACGACCACACTCCATGGACAGGTACATGGCATGTACCATTCAAGGGTTTGGAGAACACATTCAGTATATGTTTGTACCCCTCTTCATGTAAGGAGATCCCAAAGCACAGTGAGGCCACTGAAAGCCTCAAGAATATAAATAAGTTAAGAAAAATAGTAATAAATAGGAACAAAACTAGTAGCATCACAGGCATTTGTGGAGCTTTGGAATGACCACAAGAAAGCTGGCACAACATCTCTGGTATGATGTATGCTGAAACAGCTTGGAAAAAGCAATCTGGAAAAAAACTCAATACGAATAAAATGAATGAGCCTTTATTCCACATATGAAAGTGCTTCTGATACTGACAAAAGAAGGTACAATATTTATCATTCTAGGATTGCAGGGGACAAAACAACAATATTAAATCATGAGAGGTTTTATTTGTGAATTGGCATTGTTTTCCGTCCCTTGTGTTACCAGCATGATAAATGCCTTCCTTTGTGTAGGAAAGAAAAGGTTTGATACTGGCTGTACATTCAATATATTCATGCTACAATTTCCTGAGAGGGTTGCTTCAATCCTCATCTATAGCAATATTTACATTAAAAGTGCTAATAAGCATTTTGGCAGGGTTGTTGTTTTCCATTTTTGTTTTTTCCTCATCCACAGTTTTATTTGAGAGTCCACTTCATGCTATTTTATTTTCTAGGGTAGATGAAACGAGATTCAGTTATCAGAGTTCTAAGGATAATGGGTGGGAATATTACAGGAGCACAATGTGATCAAAGCAG
Organism: Streptopelia decaocto; assembly: GCF_964273445.1. Lineage (NCBI taxonomy): Eukaryota > Metazoa > Chordata > Aves > Columbiformes > Columbidae > Streptopelia > Streptopelia decaocto. The sequence continues at coordinate 64,708,398 of NC_138659.1, read as the reverse complement.
ATGGAAAAGCAATCCCCAAGTGACTAAGGGCAAAACTGCGCCAGTCCCAGAATTACAGAAAGAGCTGATGTGTTTGAGACATATTAAACACTTGCATTTGAATTTTTAATATAAAAAATAAATGTCAGAGCAGTGTCATGAAGAATCTGTTTGTCTTGGATGCAGCTCATCTGCTGGTCCTTGCTATGGATTGTAACTTTTACTTTTTATCCATCTTTAACTCCTGCTGAACACTCTAGCAGTCGCAGCGTCTGATATGAGGTTATGGATTTTTTCATCTTTTCCTTACATTTTATGTTTTCAAAAGCTAGCACAGAGCATTCCAGTGATCACATGACAGTTAACATACTTTGCTGCCAATATTTTCAAATGGAAGTAATATCTTTTGGTTTGCACAATTCAGGATGAATATGGTGCATCACTGTGACTCACCTTTGAGAGCTTCAAGGCTTGGCTCTGCCTTCAGTGCCCTGAGTACATATGGCTGAATTTTTTGAGCCAATATATACTGCACGTGTAAATAAGTAAATAACTAGTAATCTGATTTCCAAAGATATAAAAGCATGACCCCAAGAAAGGATTATTTTACAACGGTATAATTCTGTGCATGCCCTGAGTGCTAGGGAAAAATTCCTAGAACACGGCCAATTTTATCACACCGGTTTCAATTGTTAGGTTAGGTGGACTTAAGAATAATATTTAAAATCACACAGAAATGTATTTTATGTATGTTACATATTACAGTATGCATGGATAGAATGGCACTTCAAAATAGTGTAATGGGTTTTCATTTTCTTTTTCAGTGCAATCGCTATTACTGTTACTTGGAAATCTTCCTGTAACCTCTCTTAGCCCAGCCAGGGATACAGCTCCCACTGTGTTGGGTGTAATGTGTGACCACTGCACCAAAGAGCTTTCAGCCTCAACAACTTTTTCGCTGTGCTTCAATTTTCACATTAAAATAAACATATTCACAGATCTCCTTAACCCACAGACTTTTAAAGTCGGGCCAAACATGAAAATTTAGCTAGACTTTTCTTTTATGCAATAACCTACTAGGTAATAAAAGTTCTGCAAATCACTGTCAGCTCTTGGTTACCCTGTGTAGTTCAGAGGCTTCAAATTATATTTCTGACATCCTGTTACACAGCTACTGCTGAGCAGACCTTTGTAAATAGCTATATTAATGAGGTACAAGAAAGAACACAACCTACCTCACTCCTGCCTACCTACATTGGCCTTGCAGTTCTAACACAAGTACAAAAATACTATTTTACATTAAAAACTGTCAATATAAATACTGCATAGATCCGTGGAGCAATAAGACTACATTAATCAAGATTTTATTTCAGAGAGAACTGCACTAAGTCATTGTGAAAACTAATAAATAAGCTGAACAATTAAATGACTTGTATGGTTAATTTTAATATCAGAATAAGTAAATGAGTTTATTTAAAAACAGATTATGCACAGAGTAAAGCAGAGAATACCGAGGTAAAAAAGATTTGTAGTTTTGATTGTAACATTAGCACAAAATTTCTGGGAAATTTTTAGGACTTGTGTAAACAAAGTTTTGTGTAGAAAATCACACATACAGAAGTTGCAATGAAAAGTCAAGAAGTTTCCAGATTTTGATAGATTTCAGGCTTGATGTGTCAAAAGATAAGCCCTGACACTGGCAGGCCATCTCCCTTGAAAATTTAGATTCCATATACGGAGATCTTCAGGTAAACCAATTTCTACTTTCACCTCTGCCTCCAAATGCTGGTCTCAAAGGACTTCATTTCAGCCAAGACCTGTCAAAACCCCCAAATGCTTTTCATTACTGAATTCCTTCTGTATGTTCTCTGTCAACTGTGTTAAAATACCAAATTCACAACCAATTGATTTTCAAAAAGGGAGAACCACTTGACTCACCCACTGATTTTGTTATTTCAACATAGATGATTTGGGGCATACTTAAAACTGTTGTTTGAAGTCCTTGCTTCATATGCCATTCATGGGGTTTAAAGTAGCAACAGGTTCAGAAGAAGTTATAATAAAAATCATGCTCAGGAGGATGACTATGAGATAGTAGAGGTGTGTCTTTTAAATCACTAATATTAAATTAAAATTAAATTAATATTAAATCATTAATAATGGTATTTCACTCATAAACATCCAGCACAGACTAGGTGACCTGTTGTTCTTAATCAGTGCTATGAAATAATAAAATTATTCTTTATATTCTGATGTATATGGGGGAATTCAGGACATTTGTACAATTCCTTTGAGAGGTCAGCATCGAGGGAGTAAAATACACAAAAACATAATGCTGGATTAAGAAGGTAACAATGGTTATATTACCTATAAAGTAGAAAAGAACCTTTTCAAATTGCCTATGTGGACAAGGAGCTTAGTTTGGATGAAGCAATTGCAAGAACACCTTAATGGGGGACAAGAAAGCAATTAACAATGAAAAGTCACTGATGCAAAAGATAGTCCTAGAGATTAAAATCTTATTGAAACAAATGCTTCTCCATTTGATCATAATGAATTGAGCTGAAAGAACTGCAAAATTCGTTCACCAAACACATCAGAATAAAATAATAATTTGTTACTCAATTACAGTACAAACCTTTCTGACCAACACAGTGCTGTACAGCATTAGATAAATAGAAATAAGAATCTTGGGTAAGCTGAATAACACAATAGGAGAATTAGGCATAGTATTATTTGAAAGTGCAATGTGATAATTATGAAAATATATAGAGATATATCCATTTGTACAGTGCTTTAAAAACACAGGAAGAATATGCTTTATCCCAAATGGATAAACAAAACATTCAGTGAACAGAGATGAAATGGATGTACCAGGAAGGACAGGGCAGGGGTGGATGATGCTAATAGTGCAGGGAAGAAAGGTGCTGTGGTGGAGCTAAGCTGGGCATGGGGCAACTGGGGAATATTCTGAAATGAGAGAAATTGCAGAGATGGAAGCATGCAAGAGCGAGAGAACATTAAGAGGTGATGATTGAGAGAGGCACACTACATGTGTGGGAACAGACTGCTTAAATTAGAGAAATCCATCAGATCAAGGCTGATCGGGTCTTTGTAGTGGGGACAAAGGTCTCAAATTCGTTCCATCTTCCTTGAGACACCTAGCTGAGGCATCCAAATCTGGAAGGTATCACATCAGATTTGAAAGCTCAGTGTAAAGCATGTCCAAAGAGGAATCAAGATTGAACATAGTCTGAATTGGCCTTTGACAGAAGCTTTAAGAAAGAAACATAAGTGATCAATTTAGTAACACATCTAAAAATCATATACATAGATGGTGTGAAACCATTGGATTAGATAGGACATCTAGAAATAAGATCAAAGGACAGAACAATAAACATAAATACCTTCAAAAATAGCTGTCATGGGGAATTGTTATTGAACAATTATTTTTCCCAATGCACCCTTAACAGGTCCTGTGTTTTTCACTGTTGCCATTTATAATAAAATGTAGTGATGACAGATGTAGACACAAGAATAGTCAGCAGTGGTGAAGATGGCACCGATAGGAAAAACAAACAAACAAAACCTAAACCAAACCAAAAAAATCAAACTCCTCTTTGTTTTTTAAATGGGTTCTATTTAAATATTTTTTATTTATAGTTGCTTTGCCACTATAGCTAAATATGAAATTACACATTTGGAAGAAATATATACCAAAATAAAGCAGTGGTTTCAGAAAAGCTGTCCAATTAATAAGTCAGGTAAGGGGAAATTATTTGATTACATTTTGGAAGTTCTAAGAAAGGAAAGATCATGTCGTAAAAGGGCCCTTTAACCCTTTCAGCAAAAAGATTTAACATTCACGTCTAAAGCCTGAACTCAGGGAACCTAAATAAGGTGAAATTAAAGGAACTTTGATAAACAAATCCTCGAAGTAGGTAAGTCAATGATTCATGTCTTCAACTCTCTGAAAATCAGGAATCAAGCAAATAGCCTGAAAGGTCAACAGACCTGGAGGCAGACCATCAGAAGAACCATGACAATAAAGCACTGGAAGGAAGACATAAATGGCAGCAATTACAGAAAAGCCAAAGTGCCTTGTCATGTATCAGTTATATGTACACAAATATATATATACACACATATATAAAATTATCCAAATTGAACATATTTCACTAATAATTTGCTGACAATTTATACTGTCAACATCACAAACTGAAGAAGTAAGAAAAGATATTTCAGTACTTTCAGGATGAAACAAATTATCTGAAAATATGGATTTCTACACTGTCTGGTATATAAAACCTTTTTAGCAAATGAAAACAAACCCATGAAAAAAGCTTCTAGATGAGAAAACCAAAATAGAAGTCATCAAACTATTAACACATTTGGTGTTTGTCAGTTTGTAAGCAATCGACACAAATTCCATCTAAAATTAATCTGTAAATATCATACATTTTCAGGTCACCATCACCATCTACTTGCATTTCAGTCACAAAAATTTTGAAGAAACTCAGTTCTGTGTCCACACTGCAATAATGTTTTCTAACACTCCTAGTGATGTGCTACAAGCTGTATGTAATTAGGCCTGATGAACCTCATCCCTTAATAGGGACAAACCCAATGCTTAAAACTTACATATGAACAGAAGACAGAAAAAAAGGAAGAAGAAAATATATTGCCTACAGAAAGGCCTTCCTAGGTTACGGACAGAGGTTTACAAGCACCAAAAGATATTAAAAAAATTATGATTCTCATAAAAAAAAGGGACTGTAGCCCTTCAGAGATACCTTCTCCTTATCCAGTGATGTGCTGTTAAAAAAGCCCTGTACTCCATGCCAGGAGCACGAATCCTCTACAGAAACCAGAGAGCGAACATATAGTATTACATTGTGGTTCTTACTGTGATAATGAAATTTTTAGACATTTTCTGCATGACTAATCTCTCTTGATTACATTTTGAAGTTTTTCAGTGAATGGCTAATAAATGACGCACATTGCATTCTCTTTGCGGTTCTGCTGTCTCCCGTATTAAAGGATTGCTGGACCTTGGTGCACAGGCCTTCACTGTCCAGACTCATCCCTATTAGACCATTCCTGGCCTTCCCTTGGAGATGTGTGATAGAGATACAGTGAACCTCAATCAACAGTGGACTCAGCACCCTGTGGAGCCATCAGCAGATGAACTCCCTTTCCTCCTCTTGAAAAAGGAGTTTTGAGGGGAATTGTTTCTTTCCAAGAACAGCAGCCTCCCCCGCAAGCTAGATCAAAAAGGGGAAGAGAAATGGGTGTTCAGTGCTGAAGGAAAGGACAGGCTCTGCATGGATTTCCTATCTGTTGGACTTTGTTGCTCTTGATTTAAGAAATATTCCTCATATTGTCAATTTCTTCCTGGAGATATGTACACAAATGCTTACCATCAAGTCAACGCACCCATTGGATGCTTCAACTTCTATGCAGGCATTTTGATCAGGACCTTAGAGACCTATCCTGTCAATGGGGGAAGTATCTAACCCTTAATGGAAGCATCTAATAACAGTTCTAGAAGATTCATATGCTTTTTTCCTTCCCTACAGTTGTCTCCCTCAAAAATTTTTGTGGAAAGAGATGATCTGCCCACAGGTTTCAGGATGCTTAACATCAGAACTGCAGAATGACCCTCAAGCATAGCCTGCATTTGTTTCAAAGCAATTTTCCATCAGCCTTGATGCAACTGTGGACACAGCAACATTTTCTTTGAAAATCTCTTTCACAAACTGAGAGTAATAACTAGACTGTCTAGACCAGAAATGCACAAAAAGGATGCAAAGCTCTTTATAAAATTTGACTGAAGGGAAATCAATATTCCAAACACACCCATAACAAAGGATCCATTACTGCTGCAATATATAAAACAGCATTGTGCTATCCAGCAAGCACTTGTAAGGCATGTATCAGGAGTGGGAAATGCTTTTTTTTCGACTTTCTGGGAATATACAGTGATAAAATAACACTGAAAATGTAAAATACTATAAAAGCATATCCATATGTTCTAAAACTTAAACAGAGTTATCCAACACAGTATATTCTGACAGTATATTCTCCTGTGCTTTGGTCCCAGTGTGGTAAGGTTTACTTCAGGCTTTTAATCTCATCATACATACCCCTAATTGTTTAAACTACAATTATACATGTTAAATTGTTTTGCTTTCTATGAAAAATGTGCTTTGAAGAGACTAAATCAGAAATCATACACATGTAAAATAATAGAACTATTTCAATGGCACTAATTCCGAAAAAAATTTAAAAATCATCTTTTAATGAAATATTTTTTTTATTTATACAATATACTTAGGTTTACCCATTATAAACAATTCAGCTTTTTACATTAAAATAATTCCATGTGTAATGTTTCCCACACTTTATTTGAGAATGTAAGTAAAATAGGAATATAAATCACTACAAAAGGACATGAAAACAAAACAAAAGGAAACATGATGATCTCTCAACATATAGCAGGGTACTTTCATAGTATATTGTTAATGCATATAGCTAAATGCAAACAGGCAATTCATGAATTGCCTAGGAGAAACCCTAATGCTGGGGCATTAGTAGTGGTGAGAACAAACCTTAGTTTGTTCAGAAACAGCATTTGCCCGCAGAGGGCTCTGAGTGGAGCTCAGCAAGGTCCTTCCCGTTGTAGGACTGCAACAGGCAGGTCTTGTGGCAGGGCCTTTGCTAAGTGAAGTCCTTGTCAAGGACAAGGTTCCCATGACTGCCTGCCTTAAACTCACAGATTCATAGATGGTTCATTACAAAACCAAAATGACATGCTTCTTGACTGCACACTGTGGCAGACCACAAATTCACCGTGGTCCATTGTCTCAAGAAAAGATAAATGCAATAATTCATGTTTACATGGCAGCAACTTTCCACTGAGTTGGCCTTAAAGTTTTCTTAGAGGGTGACACACCTAGAAAAGTTGTTAAAAATCAAATACTGTGGCTTGGAAAATGTATTCAATAAAATTACTATTAAGGATAATTGAATGATATACCCAGCCAAATACTTCAAATTTGGTATTGTCTCTATTGTTGGGTGGCTACAGACATAGTAAATGTTTTGTGACACTTGGTAGGAAGGGGAGGGAAAAGGAGATATTCATGATACAGAATGAATGTGGAAAGGAGTTGTTAGCAACACATTCCGCATGTAGACATGCTCTGGCAGAACTGCAAACATTTTTACAGCTCTAAAACACTCAGATCTCTTCTCAGTTTAAAAATATGGCTGTAAACAACTACTTTACATTATTCTGTGAAACAACTACAGTAACAACTGCTTGTATTCTCACTGCCAGCAAAAGCTCAAGACACAGCGGTGAGGAGGTTCCTGCTTCAGTAAAAATCACAGTATTGCTCTTATGGAATTTCACAACTACCGCTCCTTCACAAAATGAAGAAAAATCTTTCTATACTCTCACTGCTGAATCAGTTAGTGTAAATAGAGCAAAACCAGGGGAACTGCTTGGCAGGATTTTAAATAGTCTCTTATCTCTACACTGCATTCTCGCTTGTACTGCACCTCAGTGCATGTACAATGCTTTCGTGTCACTCTTGCTCTCACTTTGTAATACACAAGTCAAACTGGTTGAAGGAGCCTAACGTATCTGTTTAAACTTTCCCATCTGGTAATTGCATTTCAACTTCTTTTCTAGCTGAAGAATTTATCTCATTGAACTTTTTTTTGTGATGACTGTTATTTTAAATAGCACTAAATAGCATTACTGATTAATTCATATTTTCAACTCATTGAATTTCCATACTGCCCTTGAAATTTGTTCCATTATGAGGAAAAAAAAAAATCTTCTACAACATATTTTATTATGAAAGATAAAGTTGCAACATTCAGAAGAGGTACGTGTTGTATCTTCAGCAGATAATAATGGATGCTCTCTACTACTGGCAATGGGTTAATCCCAAATTTTGCTTGCTAGGATTCTGCTTCTCTCTCTGTCTAGCTAGCAAACCATGAAGTCCTAATTGTTGTTACTTTCATTTCCTAGGTGTTGGAAATATATACACACACACAAACATAAATATATATTTCTGCAATTTTCAGAACAAACTTTGATTTAAAAGGATACCACTGTTTTCTTATACCTGTTTTATGTAAGGATTATAATTTCAGGGAATTTGTGCTCCTCAGCTGCAAAAGTGTTATTTTTTCATTTTCTATTGTTTGTAAAATGTTCCTTTCCTGGAATATATTACGTAACACTGACCAAAATCATGCAATAAAAATGTTTGTAAAGAAAAATATCATAAGATTGACACAATCTCTTTACATAGACAGAGGTGTCTGGCCATTGTGGGGCATATTTTCATCAATAACAGAAGTTTACTGGCTGCATCTTTAAAACTGACAGTGTCTTTCAGGATCTATCAAATGTATCATGACATAAGCTATCAAAATGAATAAAATATAAAGTGTACACTTCTTAGAGACATCATTTCCAAGAACATAAACTTTTATCTTACTTTTGAAAGAATGTCAAATCACTTGGAGAAGCACTTTAAAAAACATGATTTATAAAAAAGGCTTATTTTACAAGCCCCGAGAACTACATAAAAGTCCTTCAAACAGTAGGGCTACCACAACTTTTAACAGAGAAAGTAGTGAAACAGGGGACAGATGGGAGTAGGTAAGACAGAATCACAGTCCGTGTACTCAAAGGCATCTACATTTAGTAAATACTATAAGAATTAAATATATTACGGGTGATGAAACACTCTTGCAAGTTCCCAATTTTTATTCAACAGATCAGATGTCTGAAGCATAATAGATGCTGCCACACTAAGGTGCCAGCAGTAATCGAGTCTGCAGAACAGTGCTCTGAGTGTTCAGACAGGTTAGGACCTCGTGGCTGAAGACATGGATATGAGAACAGTCCAGTCATGCAAAACCACACTGCTCTTTTAAGTAAATCCTTTTCATAATGTAGGAATCAGTGTACGATATTATCATTTACACAGTACTCAATATATGACATTGTTCTTACATTACCTCAAACATTAGAGCTTCTCAGGGTGATTTCCTATTAAAATTAGTAGTCACTACTAAGCCTGGACTTCCTTCTAGTTGTATAACATCCAGGTTAACTAATACAAGCTGTGCTACCCTGGCTCTAAACAGTATCTTCTTCCATTCTTCCTACATTTGCTGGTCAAAGATATGTCTGCTAACTTCATTTTGCATTTGACAGGCTGAAAGAAAAGACAATTCACCTCAGTTTCAAAGGTTGTTTTTAATCTCACCCAACTTCAGCTGCCTAGAGTGAGGTGACCAGACTAAGCCAATCATCTAGGGTCACTCTTGCAGACATCAGAGGAGCAGGGCCACCTCAAGAGTACAATTTAAAAGACAATCTTATTTCAAGATCATGTAACAGAATAGGACAAGATGTCCTCTCCAAGTGTTTCATTCTTGCTGTTGACTGTTGAGGAAACTTAGATAACTTAGATTAGAAACCGAACTTCTAGATGAATGTAAGTGAAACAGATCCTGGTTATTTTGATATAGAATTGGTTAAGAACAGCTGTGAGAGCAGCCTTATAGAGACAGCATTAAAGATAATTCTTGCTTCAGGCAATTCACAAATTAAGCTAAACTGAAATCCCATTTCAGTTATAGAAGTACTTTAAAAGATACTTCTTGGGTTCATAATACACATTTTAATGGGAGAAGGGTGCCATGTGGAAAGACTTCATTTTGTTAAGAGATACTCAGTGCTCTTATCTTCACTATGTACAACGTGGAAATTGAAAGCAAACATAAAGCTTATGATGTATTTTTGCAAGCAATTGTCATTTTAAATACAGAGAACTTTTTTAATATAATGATGGGATACAGAAATATTAAAGTGAGAGATCTCCAAGTAAAGGTTCTTTTAACTCAGTTAACGCCATCTAGCTGTATGTAGTTATCTTGCATTTATTGCTTTGCGTATATGGATCACAGCTCTTTAAAATGTCATGTATTATTTTCCAAAGAAATTGTAATTTGCCAAATACAACTGGCATATAAAATAATAGCTAATGTAATGGTATGATGAAATCGCTGTCAAGTTGTTTACCAACTGTCCAGTACAATCAAACATGGTCTTGTGATTATTTTCCTGTTCTACTTGAAAAAGTAAATTTATTTGACTTCCAAATCCAGGCTTCTGTTCCAGTAGCCTTTGAAATTCTGGGAGCACAGAAGTATTTCGTAAGCTCCTTGGCCAAACAAAGGATTTCATGCCCTCAAAAGTGAATCTCATCAAAGTCTCCATGGCCAAGAAGTATCTGCTGATATGATGGGGGAGAAATCCTTCATGAGGATGAGAAGAAGGAGCATTCTTCAGAGGGTGGCTCCACACTTACAAGGTAAATCAAGGGCATGCAGCTTTAGGTCACTCCTACTTAGACAGAATGCTGATGCAAAAAACATGTACTCATCTAAAAAATTTGGTGATATTGTCACTATCTGTATGCTTTCTTCTGTGCCCTAAAAAATGAGATGTCTGGCTTTACTTTCAAAACTCTTCTCCATCAAGCTGACTCATTCTTAGGAGTTCCCTACAGTCATCCGCAAAGCTGTCTTAATTATCTCATTTCAGATCCTGTCTTTGATATATTGCTTATAGAAAATTCATAGCTGGCCTGCTGCTCTCCTTTGAACACTGACTTTTTGGCTGACCAGTGCTGTCACATTGCTTCCTTATGCCACCCCGCCTGTCTAGCCCCATCTGTTGTCTCGTTTCATACTTAGATTATAGGCTCTATGGCAGAGGATCTGCCTTTTCATTCTGAGTTCATTCAGTGCCTAAAACAATGCAGGCTTGACCCATGATTAGGGCTTCCGAGCACTAGAATAATACAAACAAGCAAACATTTTCACAAATAACCCAGCTGGAGTGCTGGATGCAGATGCTGCCACACAGACACCACAACATGGAAGAATCAAATTCCATCAAAACTAAATTATCCAACAATACTAGTCCATTTAGTCACCACAGTAAAATGTCCTTCATGTTTCTCTTGTTTTGCCATCTAGCTCACAGTTGTGCCTTTCAGCTAAATAATCTCTCCTCTGAATAAAACTTGTCAAGTTGCTGCCTTTTGCTGTTTAGGTATTGGGGCTCTGCTTCCTGTGCCTTGGCTCTTTTAAGGTAAGCAGGCTCAGAATGTCCCTTTCTCCATTTTACCTGAAGAAGTTGGAGTTTGAAACCAACTCTCTTAAAGCCAACTTGGATGTAAGGAGATGTTCACAACTTCCCTGTTTTAAGGTATCGCTGCCTTCTAGTGTGTGTTTCCATTCCTTGGCCCATACTTTGTTCAAAGAAGAGACAGAGGAACAGCATGTGTGAGTGCTTGACAGCTGCTCTGTGCAAAGTCTGGGACCTTTAATTTGAGCTACTTCCTGTAGCAGTTTTAAAATTCAGCCTTCCTTTCCTCCTTCTGTCTGTCTTGGTCTTGCCTGGGTACTTCCCTCTTAGCTACCTTGCTCATGGTTTCTGTCCAGGCCTGGCCAGGTTGGATTCCAAGTCTAGCTCCTCAGGCTTTTCTGTTGAGATCCTCACAACAGTGCATGGAACACACATGGTCATCCAGTCAAACATCTACTATGTCGGGAAGACATAAAGATAATTAAGCCACTGCGAGCACATCCCAGAAGAGAATAGAAACAAAACACCATAAGCATATCTCTGGATGCAAAAATTGATGAGTTCTAGAACATCTCCAAAACTCCAAGAATGCAGAAGCTGAGTCCATCGGGACTGATAGACACAACTGGGGAAGTTCACACCACTTACAGCTGTCCTTACAAGTTGCCTGCAGATTCTGGCAAGGGATGTGGCATGGTGATATTTTCATTCCCATTTTCAAGACTGCCTGTATACAGATGAGCAAAATTTGGGACAGGATTTCTCTTGTGGTTTTTAAAGTGCTGATTAGTTTAATTAACTTTTTCATGAAAGTAAAATAGGGAATAAATTTTAGCTTTATTCCTATGAGATCAGATTATTAATGGGTCTCACAAACTTAGATTTCTTCAAGCACCTCTCTTTCATATTGTCAGTATTTTGCTGATTTGATTATATAGAAGAAGTGGCAGCATGATGACTGCTAATTAGAACTGAACTCTCAACTTATTACTAGACTGCTTTTTTTCTAGATTTCATATTAGCAGGTCAATACAAATAGATAATGTGTGTACAGCTGTGTTTACCTCTAATAATGAAATCACTCTAGTTCATACATGTCTCCTGTAAAATCTTTTGGCCTGAAGGATTGATATGGAAAAAAAAAAAAAATGAAAATAGGGAAATCCAAAAGCTCAGCTATAGAAGGAGGTTTTGTTGCAAATAATGTTTTATAATTCTGGTGATCAGTAATGTCCTTGAGCTCAGAATATTTGATGACATCACTAAGAAGCAGTGGCATTACTTGTATGCACGCATCAGCTGTAAATTGTGCTTTATGTACAGTCACTATGTTCCTCAGGATTCAGGACCTGATCCAGGAGGTTTCAGAGATACTCAGGACCAATCAACTTTAACACCAGCTGAGAAAGTCTGGCAGCCTGCACTACTATGACCACAAAACACAACTGTGCAGTGCATGCTGAAATAATCATGAGGTAAATACCTGCTAACTTCTCTTTTCTAGCCAAATACACATTACACATTAATTACAGTTAAGCCACCTAAACACAATTATCAAGTATTCTACAAAACCATGTAATTTCTATGCAGATGGTATTTGGCAAGGAAGTTCCATGAATCCACTGAGTTATACTGTGTTGCCAGATATATGTGGACAATGCAAACCAAGCTATTAATAAACCAAATAACCCTGAAAGAAAATTTAATATTTTGATATTTATTGCTGCCACAGACTCACCTTCTAAGAATGCCATAGTAGTTCAAAGCATGGAAAAGAGTAGATTATGAAGGACATATTTCTTTATCTGACATGCAGAATGCCTAAAGAAGCTAAGTCCAGTACTCTGGCTTCTCATAGGTTGCTTCTGAATTTTATAAAAAAACAATAATGATACGTCCAGGTGGCAAAAATTCTGTTTAACAGCTGCATCAACTGCATAAAACTCAAAAGCAGCATCTTAACAGATTAACAGTCCTCCATAATGTTATCTTTGTAGCATGCCATTTGTTCCCAATGATAATTAGGTATTTAGAGACACACATAATTAGAGAGAAATGACTGGATGATTTTTTCATTTGCTGAGAAATCTACTGTTAGGAAAGGAGATCCACTACGGGGAGTAATGTGATTCTTGTGCTAGAATTAGTGTCAGAAGGATATGAAAAAATGTGGTTTAAACTACCTACATGGTAAAATAATGTACCAGTACAGACCTACACAGTTAATTCGTGCATTATACTTTTTTCTCCAAATGGAAAAATTCTGTTCCTAACATGTATTTCATAAGTGCAGGGAACATACAAGATTTAGTAAAAGATGAACTAGAATATTTTATTTTGTTAAATAGATCTTTCCTAGTCTAACTTGGCATAACAGATAAAAACATTCAGGGGACCATAAGTTCTAGAAGGCATTTGTTTCTTCTTATTTTTGCATACCTACTGCAGGGCTCTCTTTCTGTTTGCCTTTGCTGCTGCATTGCCTGCACTAAAACACATCTTTAACTGTATATCATTTTTCCTCTGGATTTTATTTACCATGTCACTCACCAGCTAGCTTCACATAAGTACACCTCAAGCTACTGGAAAAGAGCATTCTCCACATTCACCACTAATATCATCCCATAGACTGAGTGGAGTGCCTTATGAGAGATGCTGCTATCATCCAAAGACAAATCATCTCTCTGACATATTCAGTTGGCTTTTACTCAGGGCTTAAAATCATACATCTACAGCACTAAAATGTTTAAGCTCGCCCTGCAGCATCCTTCTTCTGATAAACTGATAGCTCTTTTTGTTCAGCAACAAAAAACTCCACATTTCCTCAGTTACAGGTGCATGTGTAGCCACACACACATAGCCCCACCCTTATGTGTGTGTCTAACAGTATCCACACTCAGAAGAATACATTAAAACATGTGTAAGTAGTAATACCAACCATTCGAACATTGCAGCTGTTTGTACAAACATAATTTTGTCCTTTCTTATGTCCAACCTAAGCAATGAACGTTGCAGGTGTTCTGCAGAAACATAAGGCAATATTACATTATTGAAGGCTGTACCACAATGCACTCACACAGGGGAACAGAGCGATGGCTACAGAGCCAAATCTGGCAAAACATTCTTCCAAGAACTTGGCTTACTAGTTTCAATGATCTCCCTTTAAAGCAAGCTTTGAAGGGTTTTTTTCCTGGCTTTTGCTGTTTGTTTGTTTTAAGGGAAAAAGGCTTTAAAAGTCTGCTAGCCTAATTGCAATGTTCTCCCCAAAACCCCAGTAATTGATGCTGGACCTATCAGCTGCATCACATAACTCTTCAATTTTACATTCAGAACCAAATATATGAATTGTCAACAATAACCCCATGGGTGAAAATTATCTTTTCTGTGATGTCCCAGATGGGGCAAATAAACAATAAGGCTCCATGGCAGGAAAGCAGGGAAGGGGAAAAGGAAAAGAAGAAACAAATAGTTGTAGAGTGGGGAGCCTTGACTGGCCCTGCTCCTTCCTCCCCAGTGCTCCGGCAGCTCCAACGCTTTACAGTGCAGCCTGGGCTGCTGCAGCTGCGCTGGCAGCAATGCGAACCTGAATCTTTAAAAATGTTTGAGTTCAGTTATTATTTTGGCCTGTTGCCATTTTTTTCCCTATGAAATGCATCTAAAAGAGAGAAAACTGTGATGTTCTACAGTTTATGATTCCACTAAACTGGACTGAATTCAGGGAACAAAGAAATGGCACTTCTTTAGTTCATGGGTTTTTTTTTCCTTGACCAAATTTAAAAGTCTTCTGTGAATAACAGAAGTGTCAGAAATTGCCTTTGAAAGCAACCATTTTTTTTTCTGCAAAAATCTTTCATTCCAATGTGCTGGGAAACTTAGCAGATAGCCCTAAGTTTGTCTAAATACATGTTTCATGTATAACTACAAAAGCACTTCACAAACAATTTTTTTAACATGATAAAATAGGCAGCCATGTGACAGCAGTGGCATTTAAACTTGTTAATTGCTTCAAATATCCACCTTCAGCTACAGACAACCTTACATATAGTTACTAATGCCTTCTACACAGCCCGAGTGAATCAGTAATAGAATTAGAAAATAAACGTCTGTTTAGTGTCTAAGAAATCAGCATAAGTACAAGCAGTGTATTTAGAAATACACTCAAATGCTGAACATTTCTGAAATAGTACAGGTTATTTTTGTTTGTGTGTTTGTGGTTTGTTTTTGTATTTGTTAAACATCTGCTTAAGAGCACTTAAAATTTCATAACTATTTTTTTTTTATTAGCCAAGTTCACACAAAAAAAGTCCTTTACCTTACAGTGCCATACCTTCTGTCATGTTCTCCAATAATGTATATGCAGGTATGTGTAAACGAAAGTTGAATACGTGGAAAGAAGAGCTAACTTACCAATACCAAATAATATTGTCTTTTCTTTTTCCATTAAAATACAAAAAATAACTGTTTCCATAAACAAAACATAGCAAATTACTTTTTTTTTCCATATGTGTGGGGATGACTATGTGCAGCAATATCTACCTTCTCGGCAAAGTAGTCATTTTCTTGTCATTTCAAAGTAATATGTCATAACGTGCTCAGTCTGTTGAATGCTGCTTTCTATAATCACACCTTGAAGTGTCCTAAAAGTCTGGCAGAAGTCAGAATATTTTGTTCTGTGATATCGACACACCGCTCTACATGCAGCCAAAGAAGAATTAAAGTCGCTCATGAAAGAGTGGTATGTGTTGTTAAGGGTGATTTCATTTTCCATTTCTGCTTCTGTTGTTGTTCGTAAGGAGAAGGCATTAGCGTGAAATATATTTGTAAGTACAGGACAGTGACAGAAGTTTCTTCTCAATTAAATATTTTTCAATACAAAGATCACATTTAATTTGAAAAAGAAAAAAAGCTACTATTTTTTGTTGTACTACTACACCCATGTTGAACATCACAATTAAAAAAAGCTGTCTACTATAACAATTTGATTCCGTGTTGGCATTTCAGTTTACAAATGGGGTATTTAACTTTACAGCCTCGTCTAACAATGCCTTCTCATTTAGTCAAGGAGAGACCCAGGAAATCGAACTGTACCATATCTCTCTTTCTTTGTGCAGTCAATGTACATAAGACTGGATGCTTTTTTTTCTTCTTCAATAATGGGAAATAAAATTGGTTTCAACTGCACCTAGAATGAAGCAAACTACAAGTAGACCTGTAACTTCAATCAGGTTCACTTCTTCCCATTTTAACCTTACCAGTGTGGGACAAGAAAATGGTATTAAAACATACACAGAGTTTGCAAGAAAGGCACATAACTATGGAGTCAAAATCAGCCAGCCCTTTAATTTGTGACAGGTCAGGTCACAAAATGAGCATAATTCATAGCCTTGCTTTCAAAACAAAGAACATGTTAAAGTAAGATTCCAGATGCAATAACAAGTAGTTCGCTCCTATTTCTTTAAACAGAGATCTATTTCTTTACCTAATTTTTTTGGCTAGAAATGCTGAAAATGTTTGGAACAGGAAAAAAAGTGTTTCCTTTTCAGGCTCTGGCAGAACAGCTTTCCAGTTCAGGAGTGGTAGAGTCATGCTACAAGTGGCATCCAAAAGCAAAGAAGATCAGAATGCACTTCATGAAGCATTGCCAATGAGGTAATTCACCCCATATTTTAAAGCTGTTTCATTTTCTAATATATGATTTTGTGAGAAATCAATATTCCATTCTCTTCCTTGTACTTTGGAGAGTGCTTAGAACTACTGATTTGAAGGTGAGGCTTTTACTCATTACTGACTATTCAATGGGTCTCTAGAATTGCAATCCAAAAGATATAAATAATACCAAAAGAAACCCCAACTAACAGTTAAGAGCTCATAACTTCAAGTTATGCTTAGTTCAATCTTGCAAATATGAAGCAGGTTAAGTGCTCAGATGTGGTCGTCTTCTTCCACTACAAATTATTACTACTATGACCTGATTATTCTTTGGTGCTCTCTGTGACATAAATGTGGTATTTTTTTCCACTTCATTCTACAAGAAAAAAATTACAAGAACCTCAATAGCCCTTACAAACCTCTATATTTGCTGGGAGCTTCTCCAGGAGCATTAAGGAATAAGTGGAAACAGCTTCCTTCAAAGTGAAGGACCAGACAGATCAGTGAGCCCTGCTGGAAAAACTGCACCAGGGCTGCCAGTGCTCAGCTGAATAAACAAAAGTTTCAGCTCTCAAAGCGAGAAATGGAGCATTAAAACTCATACATGCAATTTGATATCAAAAGAAAAAATAATTTGGGCAAGTAAAGTCTCTTAGCTTTTGCTTGTCAAAAGGGAAAACAAAATGCATACAGTAGCTATTGTCATTAGGCAGGGAAATTGGAAGAGGAGAATGTAGAAGCATCTTACCAAAAGCACCCAAGCAATGCAACACCACGTAAAGAAGTCTGATCAAGCACTGCACAACAATGGGTTTAGCCAAAACATGGAACAAACACCAAAAGGAAAATACAAGCTGGTTAATTTGACTGTTTACAGAAATTGTTTCGTGAAATTTCTTGGGAGTTTTCTGAGGGTTTTTTATTTAAAAAAACTAAATTTTTGCTGGCACTGATACCACTATAGTGATACAATTCCTCATGTGTAAAAGGTTCTGGAGATGTATCTATAGGTGTAAAGGCAGTCATAGATGGTTCTGAAAGAGAAAGGTAGCACTTTGTCTCAAAATATTGTGCATTTGCTCACTTCAACTCTGTCCACACCAGCTGCACTGTGTGAGCATAAATATTTTGGTTGTAACTCATCTTTTTAAACATAATTACTTTGCTAGTTTACTAACAGTGAGCATGTCAAGCTGACATTTACATTATTTTTGTACTATTGGTGAATGTGTAAATAAATAAAATTATCATTAAAATTTTACCGCAATAATCATTATGATTTGTCCCTTAGTCAATTATAGGAGACAATGGGTTGAAGGGAGATAAACTTTTACTAGAACACCTGAAATATGCTAGAAAAAAAGTATACAAGTATATCCATTAAAAATGTTTAGAAGCTGCTGAGTGAGATTTGATGATGTAATTCCTCCTGTCTGGAGGAGAATACTGGGTGTTCCTCGAGCTTTGTGTAGCACAATGTCAGGATGTTGTCTGTTGTTGGCTGGTGTAAAGTTTCTTGGATAGCTGGGATATAATGGTGGAGTGGGACCAATTATTAACACGGTCATATTTGTTTATCAATTTTTTTTACATTTTAGTCCACTGTAGGGATTTGTCTGGTTTGGGATATGAAATCCAATATGTCTTGCATTTTTCATAGAGACTGTCACAGCAGGGAAGAAGTGCAAAGTAGCCTCCTGTAAGTGTAGAAAAATTATTTGTGCTGAAGTTGGAAAAAAACAAATTCTAAATCTAATGCAGAAACTGAGCCTTAATGCTTGACATGATTTCTGATTTTTCATTTGACTATCTGGAGTATTTTCATATATCTAGTACAGAAGAAAAAAACCCAATAATTTATGATAAGAAAATGCAGGAGAATGGTGCTTTCTAAAAAAACTCTTTTCATATCACTACTTTTGATCAATGGAGAAAAATCACAGAAAGCATCACTGAAGCATAATATTAATATTGGGGAAATGCCATTTGAATAAAGCTCTAGTTGCCTAATTGTTGAAAGTTCATCACAGAATTTCTTAGCTCTATACTGATACAACAAATTACCAGATTATACAGCTATATGTGAATCTTAAGAGACAATATTTATCCCACAAGTAAGGATTACCTAAATAATTTACAAATTCCCTTGTGAATGAATTGCACATCCTTGTAAACAAAATGCACATCATACGATAATCCTAAATTGCCATGCACCACTCTGCTGGGACTTCAGTCACACTTGCTTCCTAAGACAAATTCCTCTTCATTAAATGCAATTTTCATTGCACCTTGCTACAAAGTGCCATAATGCTGCAGGAATAACTGATCCCTGCTGGCTGATGGTACCAGACGTGAATCATTGACTCCTCTGTGTATGGCAAGAGATGGGCATGTTTGTGGGAAGAAGGAATTAAAGCCTAAGGCCAAGATCTCTGCAGGAAATCCTAAAAAAAAGCCCAACTTAGGAAGAAGTGTGGAGTTAGCTTTCTGGTTTCAGTGTCAAGTTGTTTAGTAAAACTAAGATTTGGGAAGTAGAAAACAAGAATGAGCTACAGCCTTGATTTTCCTGTTACTCTGTAGTTCCTACATATTGCCCAACTTCAGATTTACAATGTCACATACCACAAACCTCTCATTGGCACATTGAAGAAGAAACCAAAAGATAAACTGGTGTTCTTGCAAAAATGGTATTCAATGCTTGGTATCATTTTAGGAATATTTCCTTTCAAAATCCTCGATTTTTCCCTCCAGTACTCAGTATTCTATGCTCTTGCTGTACATGTCTTTGCATAAGCATAATGTACAGGACTAATTCAAACCCATCATGTCTAGAAAGCATGACCTTGACCAGCCTGGAGGAAGTGGGATTATTTTGATATAGAGAAAGGTGATAGAGGGGAAATATAAAAATATAAAAGGCTGCATAGAAGAGGAAGGAAGGAAATAATCTTTTTTCATGCTCATTTTAGGCATGATAAGAAGTAATGGGCTTAAATCGTAGCAGAAGAAATTTAGGTTAACCATTAGGAAAAAGTTCTAACAGCACAGGAAAAAAATTTCCTAGGTAAGAAGCAGAAACTCCTTTTTTGCATGCTTTTATGAACAGGTTAGACAAACATCTGCCAGGAATTGTTTACATGCAGCTGATACTGCCTTGAAGAGGGGAGATGGGACTGAATGATCTCTAAAAGTCCTTTCCAGCCTTATTTTTTTATGATTCTGTAATCAACATTGAAAGGAACTTGGCATCAGTCCTGTTGAAAATAATGGGAGTTAGCAAAGTGTTCTGAAATGGCATTCCAGATTTCCTCCAGTACAAATCAAGGTGGAACCATGTGTGTTTTAGTGGAGGGAAGTGGGACCTCAAGCTCTAGTAGCTCCAAGAAGAAAAGGGGATAATTTATGCCTAGCTGCATTTGTCACACTCAGTATCTTGCATTACTAAGCTCTTTACAAAGCAGAAGAAATTTGATGCCTCTTTTGGGACATTCTTTAGATTCTGTTCCGATTAAAGCTGATGGGTAGCTGATAATGGTTTTTAGGTGGATGATTAACTTATTTTAATGCATTGTTTCACACAAATTAGAGCTTTCTCTATTCCAAATATCTTTCTGAGCAACTATTCTTAAATCATCAGAAAACAGCAAATTAAAGGATATATTTTAATTTCAGTCTAACACACCATATAAAGTTACGCACAACTCTTCTCCTGTGCCAGTCTGAACAATCGTCTGATGCGGCTCAGGATGTGGCTCAGTGTGCTGCCAGCCATGCTTTGCTGTTTTCCAGAAATAAACACCCCATTATTTTCTTCCTCTCCATATAGAACTGCAAATAGAATTTATTCAAATGATATTTTTCAGTAGTTGGTATTTAGGATTTAATAATTACAATCTCTTGTAAATCTCCCTTTTAAAGAAAATCCCATCTGAAGTTCACAATTATGCTTAGATCATCTTGCACTTTATGGCCAACATTCCTTTACTGCTTCCCCAGGAAAAGATCCACTCTCCTCTTGAATGTAATGTGTTATGCTCTGATGCTTTGTTGTGCTTTTTGCATATTGATACATTTTCAGTTAACCAAAATATATCTACAAAAAACTTCATCTCAGCTGCAATGTGCTATCTAAGATCATTTATCTATTTTCCTTTATGATGACTAATCAGTATTTCTCTACTGTGGACAAAGATTCCTGCATGTGAGTATATTGGATAGGAATCATTTATCTAAAGGAAGAATAATGGATTAATCTGCGTTTCCCTGGAAAACAAAATAAAACAGAGTATCTTAGACATTGAGATACTGATTTGAAAATTCGTCAGCAAATACTGAAGAAGAGTTAACTCCATCCTTAACTCAAACTTTCCTGCTGAGGCAATGCAGGGAATGTGGAAATTAATGAATGATGTTATGCACTATACCATTATACGATTTTTTTTTTCTATGACACAACAATGTATCTGTAAACATCTTAAACATTAATTCAGTTATTCTCACAACATCCTCACAAAGTAGTACTCCCATTTTACAGAGAGCATAAACACCATCCATCCACAAACAGATGGGGTCCGGTAAATCTACTTTAGATACGAGTTCCACTAGATGCAAGTCCTAGCAAGTATTTTCTTTTTTTTTTGATATGATTAGCTACAATCAGCCATCTAAAACTTCTGTGCTTACCACTAGTCACATGAAACATTTCACTACAGAGCAAGTTCTCCTGAACCCACTGTTCTGTGAATTCAAACTGAAGGGATGAGACACAGTGGCAGATACAGCCGCAAATACATAGGAAGGGAAAGGGTTGATGGGGAAAAGACAGCACAAGCCTGAAGTAGTCATGTACTTGGAAAAGTGCCCTGAATAATGCTAACAGGGACAGGTCCAAAGCCTTGAACTGCAGTTGTGGGTATCATGCTGGTATATCACTCTCAGAGGACAAGGATAATGATCACTGATATCCAAGTATAGTGCCTTAGTGCATTTTCCTATGGCAAGGTCTAGGTATTTTAACTCCCACCTACAGTCAGTTGCATTCAAAGCAAGCTGAGAACACCAATTACTTCACAGAAGATACTCAAGACTGTGTATAATTGAATCCTGAATTATAAGTAATAAATATGTGTATAAATAGTAGCAATTAAGCACAGAATGGGTGAAAAGGGTAGATACATTGTCATCATAAGTTTTCCATGATTGTGTCATGTTGAGTCACTCTCAATCCTAAATATAGTTTGCCATGGTGATTTTCTTTGTAATCTTTCATTTACACCCTAGCATGTTTTGAGCACTTAAGACAACGTTATTGAAATGAACGACTTAAAAGTGACAAGAGTGGTCTTTTTGTGCTACTGTTCAGATTCATGCTTTATGCTTAGCAACTGGGAAAATTCACTTAATATCAGCATTTTTCAGATCTTGGGGAGATTCTGATTAGACATGGGGGAAAATTTTTTCGTTGTGAGAACAGCCAGGGAATTGGTGGATTCCCCATAACTGGACACTTTTAAGATATAGCTGGACAGGGTGCTCAGTCATCTTGTCTAGACAGTGCTTTTGCCAAGAAAGGTTGGACAAGATGATCCTTGAAATCCCTTCCAACCTGGTATTCTGTAATCCAAGAATTTTAGAAAGATTGGATTTATAAAAAGGGATCCTTTTAAAAGTTATTCACATACAGGTGCTAGTTTAAAACATCCCTCTTTTGGATGGATTATTTCGCCTACCAGTTTTCCATATTAACTTCCTCTCAGTCATTTTCAAGCTCATCTTCTCCAATACAAAAAATATATGCACTTTGCTGTGTGACTTACTTGTCAGGTCCAGTAATATTTACAGAAACTGAGTTTCATCTCATTTTATATTTTCCTTATCTTCATTTTTATGTATTTAACTGTTCCTTGGATTTTTGTATTGAAAAAAACCCCAAACAAATCAAACAAACAAAAAACCAAAATACAACACACTATTTTAAACAGGTTGTTTTAATTTTAGGGACCCTCTAATTCTGTATGCCTAAACTTATCCCTTGTTGTTTCAGCAGACCTTTGTTGCATTTTGTAAAGAAGAGAAGAAAAATCACCTTCCAACTTCCCTTCAAAATTTCAGACAGGAATAGCCTTGACATCAGGACAGCCTGTCCACCTAGTGCAAGTACTACAGAATGTGTAGTGGTGCATCCCACAGAAATTCTCAAGCAGTTCTGCACTTAGGTATGAATCACCAGGGTGTACGAGTTCTGACAGCCTTGCTGAGCTCAAACTCATTCCAAGAAGCAACATTTGGTGGGTTCTACACTCTTTCGCATTTCATGTTCCACAAGACATCTGGATGTCCTGTTTAGCTGGTTGTATGTATAGGCACAGTGCCACACCGAGATGCCCAGAAAGGACAGTGCAAAGAGATTCAGAACTCAGCCCTGGTCTTGTACACATAGTACTAACCTGGATCTACTATATTCCTACAGGACATGAGCTGACACATGAGATGTCTCTCAACAATACTCCCTATACCTCTCGGTTCCAGAATTATGAAGCAGAACTATCCAAGCCACACAAATAGGAGAAAGTGAGAAGTTGCCACAGTAAAGGAAGATGTCAGAACAAGCAACCTCTCTAACAACCATGAGCTTATTAACATCAACCTTGCGCTTTCAGCTATGTGTAGGTGGTTTGAGTCAACATCTTTGCTGGATCCAAACTAGGTCCTTCGGAAGGACATTTCTAGTGATTTCATAATTACGGGACAGTTAATCCACAACCAGAAAGGATGCAGGAAATAACTGAGTTCACTGATACAAAACAAGAAAGTAAGTATCCCATTAGGATTTCCTCAGTCTGCTATTCAATTTTATTAACAGAAAGTTTGGAACTTTAAACCCTACATCTTTTCCTTTCTACTGACAATAGGAATTGAATAGATAGAGCACTGGGAGTAGCTCATCTCCCATCATCCATCTTAGAAGTTTTTTACTTAATGATAGTGATATTAATTTATTTGTGTCCAGAAGCTTTAAACTCCCACAGCAGTTGCACAATATTGATTGAAAGGGGTTGGATCAAATTATTCTAGAAATTGAGCAGCTCCAAACTTTTAAGAGCTACTTTTAAGTAAGAACTGTCCCTATCATGCTTTTAAACTGCTAACAACAGAAAGCCCTGACATCCTTCTGTCAACATTTTTCTGAACCACAGATTGCTCATGCATTAGAAATTCACTTGAAATGGCATAAAAAGTCTGTGAAGTAAATGTATTCCTGAAGTCTGGGTCTGCAAGCCAGTGTAATTTCAGAAAACATCACACAGGCTGAAAAGACAGCAGATGCAAGGACTGAATTTAACTACAGATGATAATTTATTTTCTCTGTAGTCTAGTAACTCAATAAGTCTTTAATGCTTTTGTAAATAAACAGATGGATGCCATCAAATGTCACAGAA
Organism: Streptopelia decaocto; assembly: GCF_964273445.1. Taxonomy (NCBI): domain Eukaryota; kingdom Metazoa; phylum Chordata; class Aves; order Columbiformes; family Columbidae; genus Streptopelia; species Streptopelia decaocto. The sequence continues at coordinate 64,684,140 of NC_138659.1, read as the reverse complement.
TGATAAATCTGATTGCTCTCTGTATAATTTTGGATAGCTTTATCCCAAAAATAGACAGTAGAAGCACCTTACCCTAGAGTGTGATAAAATAAATGTGAGAAGGTACATTATGGGCAATTGTATTGTCCCGGTGATGAATGAAACTTTCTGTGATGGTATGACTAGAGAATCAGGACAGGTCTCAATGCAACTCCTTCTAGTGGTAGATTTGAACAGATTTGACTTCTTTTGATTAAAAAAAAAAAGATTATTCTTTTTAAGGAATTCAGAGTTAGAGGAAGGAAAAATAGGTGATGGGGCCCTTGATAAAATATTTAAATCACATATAACTTCATTTTTGAAAGGTTTATGGTTTTAATTTAACTGTAAGCCATCTGCTCCATCTAGTATGTGTTGACTGAATATAAAACCAGACCACCGATTTCAAATAGGAAGGACATTTATCATCCATTGGGTCACCTGCACAGTAATTTGTTCACTTTACCTAATTTTGTAACTCTAACTAGACATCTGTTGAATCCTCAAAAGTTTAACAGCACAAAATTAAAATCATCTGCTTGTTTTTCAGGTGGAACATGGCTGAATAAGATGCTCTGTTAAGGTGAATCTGTACATTTATTTGGGCTGAATGCAGATAAGACAAGCCCTATTAATGCATGTTTTCTATGCAAGAAACACTGGGTCTCTGTGTCAATATCAAGAGAGCGGAACAAAACACTGCTTAATAGCATTATCTGATCACCAATGTTGCCATTTGTGTAAAGTAAATCATACTGGTGAAAGATTATTTTTCCATTAGATTTCTATTAAAAATGACATAAGTATCACATAACATCTCTCAGCAAAATTCTCAATTGAAAACTTCACATTTGTTAGTTGCTTTTATAACTTTTTTTTTTCTTTTTCTTTCCTTCCTTGACATCTGTTATAGTAAATATCAAAAGAAGAAAAGCACACTACAATTTCTTTCAACTATGGAAATCTTAGCCTTGCAGAGTACCTAAGGGTCTGCCTGGGAGACAACAAAATTTGAAGACCTAACTTTACAGAATATTTTCTTCCTCCTGTTCATGAATTACTTTTCTTTGTATACCCTGTACTCTGACTTTCCAAATCTTACTAATCCTGTGGCCTTTAAGATCATTGAATACATGAAAAGGAAAAAAAAAAAAAAACCACATCCAACAATACAAGTTTTCACAGCCTAAAAAAGAAAATAAAACCAAATGTTGTAAACTGCCATTTTGTTCAGAGGAAGTGATTATGGTGAGGATCTGCGAGTTGAAGTGGGCAAAATATTCCAGGACAGCAGTTTCCTACCCCTCCACATGGAGCCCCTTGTGGGATCCCTTGGCTGCCCCTGCCATTTGACAAGGTAATGATCACAAGGTCCTGGCTACCATTAATCTCGTCCAGACCCTCAAAGGGACAAATCACTGCTACACATCTGTCCCATTCCACATCAACGCAAAAGCAATTGTGCTAGGTTACTGTTGATCTGCAATACATTAATCAAGAAAAATTCTTGACTATTACAGTGTAACTGTGCTACATGGAAGCCAATGAACTTCTAAAGGAAGGAAGTTATGCACATTTTTTAAATTCGGAAAGCCTATGAAAATGGATGAAAAAGTATCAAGCAACCAAGGAGGATGTGTTTCAGAGGTATAGACAGGTAAAAGTGAAATAAGAATTGCCAAAAGTCAAGCTGAGTTAGATCCTGCAAAAATTTATTATAACAAGCATCTAGATTTTCCCTGTATAAATAAATAAGAGGGGGGAAAAAAGGAAGACTAATTATGTAGGAATAATGAGGCAGACATAAAGTGTTTTCTAGATATTATCCCAGGAGTGAACTATTTGATGGTTTTCAAGGAGGGAGATAATGTTTATCAAAGAAGTTACCCATCAACACTGATAATGGAATGAGGATATGGAAATAGAAACAACAAAAATTTTATGGATTGACATTAGAGTAATCAGAACACTAGTTCTGTAAGAAGAAAATGAAGGCTGGTAACATGGAAATTTAATGATCTGTCATGTCAAATGCAGTGGAATACAAATTGAGAACAGTAAGTATTGTTTATTTCATACTAAAAATTATATAGATTCAAGAAAGAAAAAATATTCAGTTATTTACTGCTCTATTAATCAGACTCAGCTATATGATACTTGGTGAGAAAGAATAATTAAAGGCAAGTAAATTTAAAATGGGTCAAAATGCATTAACACTCCATCAAAGATTGTGCCAGATGAACCTATTATGTTTCTACATTAAATTAACTTATTTTCTGGGTAAGAACATACAGAAGATTATCTAGATTTCTGAAAGCTATCTTATACTGTGGAAAATTGTCATCAGACACAAAAGATGTGAAATTAGTACAGGAATTATGGAAGGTGGAAAATTGCATGAAGGAGCATGAACAAAGAGTAGTTTTGAAGAGAAAGAAGGTGGGTGCTGAAGGTATAGCATAGCAACAAGAATTAATCTTTTGACCATTTTTTTAGTATTTTCATTAAAAAGCTTGGCATAAGAGTAGGAGCATGCTGTTGAAATTCAATCATGACAAGCATTGGTATATATCATCAATACAGAGAAGGAGCAGAATATAAACCAGAAAGAGACGCATGACCACAAGAACTTGAGGAATACAAATGTACTCAGATTCAACAGTGCAAAATTCAAAGCTGTGCATTTTGGGAACAAGCAGAAACTTATACCATAGAAGTTCATTGCTTGAGGAAGAGAAGAAGGGCAGGGATGTAAGAAATTGGCTACAGAATGACCAACGTGGAAGGAGGGAAAATGGTTCTTTTAAAAATAAGTGTTAAGAGACATAAAGCAAGGAAATGTTAGTGCCATTGGGCAAGGCCAGATGGGATTTCACATGGCACTCTGAGTAAAACCTGGTCATGCAAGGTAAAAAAACAGCTGAACTGAAGCTGAGACAGTGCTACAAAGGTGTTCAGAAGACTGAAGAACATGTTTAAAGCAGACCTCATTTGCCTTAGCCTGGCAAAAGGAAGGTGGAAAAGAGAGATGATTGTTATGTTAAAACATTGTGGGTGACAGATGTCAGCAAGAAAACAGGAAAACTCCTGAGGACTTCAGCTGATGGTCAGGGGGCAAGAATGGCTGAAGGATGAGGTTTCTTTCAGGTTAGAGTCTTTCATTTCAAGGTTTGGCTTCTAGAGCATCTGTTCACAGCCAGAAGCTTAGAATCTCAAATATCCATCATTGCCATGATGAGGGAGGAAGAAAATCACCAAATTTTCATCTGAACACAACCTGAAAATGGTTCAGACAACCCCTGGGAAGAGTGGGGGAGATATACATGACTGTACCAATATTTCACAGTGTTCAGAGCTTTTACAGCCTCGTGAGTTGCTCTTCATGCAACTGAAGCTGCAAAAGCCTCCAAAAGAAAATAAAAACCCTATTTCTGATACTCTGGAGAAACAGTGACAGTTTTGTTTTGAAGAATGAATAACTAGCCATCAAAGAAATGTTCACAGTATTTAACAGTTTTTAGTAATATGTCTCATTTTATTGAGTCTCTCTAGGGCAGGGAATACAGTGATAAAGTTTTAAAACAATAATCTCTGCCTCTTCAGTTCTACTTTTTTTTTCTGTTCTACTTCTTTTTCCTCCAGTTGATAACTTTTTTGTATGCAGTGTTTACTGTCCAATCAATAAGTTATTTTTCCAAGATTTGTGGAAGACACATTGCTAACATTATAATGCATGTTCTTCATATTAAAGTGCTTATGTCCTTTTCAAAAACATTATTCAGAATATAAACGAATTGAGGTTCTATGGCTAGAATGATGTAAAAACTAATTCATAACAGAACTACCTAAAAAGCTTTAAAAGACCAGACAAAATCAATACTCACCTCATTCTTCATCACTTACAAGGCTTACTATGCTAAAAACCTCAGTGCTGTTCAAGTAGACTTTACCCCATGGGTTGCAATAATGATTTGGGTTTGGGCTGGAGAAGGGGTGGTGGTGGCTACTGGGTCTTATTTTCTACTTTGTGTTTGCTATTGCCATAAATATTTTTAAAGTAATCATCAGCACCATCTGCCACTTACCACTGTGTTCTTTTCCCAGTGTCAATACTATAAACACAGTCTGCTCCCTCACTTGATGCAGTGCAGAAGAATGGAATTAAGCCAAAAATAGGCACTCCAAAAATAGGCCTTACTCTTTAAAAGAAAGCAACTCCTTCAGTAAAATGGTCTTCAGAATAGATTATTTCAGTTTCCCCCAAGTACTAAAGAGCTACTTTGCTAAGCACCTCCAGTTAACTAAAGACAACTCCAGATTTTACTTCTTTGGAGACCATGGCACTGGACAAACCAGTCTCTCAGTGTCAATAAGTTGAAGTTACTGCTTAATATACTAATTAGTAGCTTAGTTTTAGTTACAGTCATTAAACTATTACAACAAACTTTTGATTTTCTCATACGATTTTAACTTTATTTTTTTGACCATTCAACTGTCAAGATATTGGTAAATAATATGGAGTATCCCTCAATTCAATTATGAAAATTACATTTCTATACTTGTTTCTATGTTTAGGAGTCTAAATAACCTACCAGTTATTAATATCTTCCTGTTTCTACCTCTACCCCCACTTTTCTTCTCCCAGCACTGATTACTCATAGTCTTTCTTCACTAAAGCCTGCTATATATAAGAATAATTAGAAATCCCACTTCTAAATGAAAGAACAAGAGAAATGAAGCATTTTTAGATAACTTCAGTACATCTTCTCTAGGTTAAGCTCTTCTCTTTCCCTGTTTCCCTTTTGCTCAGCTGAAGGCTTCTTTGTCAATAGGCATTAGTCCATATATGCCTTCAAAATGCTGCATGCAATACTCCGTATCATAAATACTTAACACCACATTTTATATAGCATGAAGTACATACTTAGTGTAAGTACTATTCCAAAAGATACCTTGCCAACACTTCTCTCTACCAGCTACTTGACATTGTACCATACATACAGCTCTTGAACTTGTGAGTCGTTGTCTTCCATTTTGAACAGAGACCACACAAAGGACAAACAAGATTAATGATCTGGGCTAGTCCTCCGCTCTAAACACAAGTAAGCTTCAAGCCTTTTTTCTCTCGTCTTTCTGAGTATAAGAAAAGGTCTACAAAGAGGTGAAATACTGTACCAGAATACATAAGTATGAGAAGACAAGAGGTTTAAGTGGACCTTAGCAAATGAGCCTCTGAAGTTCCCCCTCGACTCTTCAGCCTCGCTTCTACGGGGAGGCAGGAGCTTTTCAGTAGGCACATGGATATACTTGCTAATGCAGGATCAGATTCAGGTATTTCCCTGTATTTCTCTTGTCTTTTCCCTTTGAATACATGAGAAATGCCTGACCCCTCAACATGCATACGTAGGCCTTTAATAATGTGTGTTCCATACATCACACTGTACTATTGAGTTTATATTCTCTTTTAACTTTTTCATTAATTAATATTCTCACTTCTTTAGTATTCTTTAAATACGCCCCAACATGAGAAAAGGCCATAGGGGATTCAACACTAAGATACATAGTATATGTGCTCACAGTAACCACCTTCTGTACATCTTAATAACAGTATATTTTCATCAGCGTCTTGAACATTTTTCTGCAAGAATATCTTCACTCATCCCTGTAGTCCTACTGAATTTATTCTGCAAGTATGAAAGGACTGTGCAAGTAATGTTTTTGTAGCAGATAAAAATTTATGGGATTTACTCACCCCTGGTGTATGTCTGCAACTATTCCATGGCATACTGAGATAAGTACACATAAGAACTCATTCCACATGTGGAAAGTCCTAACCTATGGTTTTGTTTCCAACGGCCAGAACAACTGAGCAATATAATTAAATATAATGCTCTATTAAAACTACTCATTATTTCATGTTTATTTTAATGTGCCTCTTATGATATGTATTACCTTTTTTGTATTTTAATCTGAGAAAATTAGAAATAGAATGAAGAGAGCCTTGTTACTGAAAACCCCCATCCAGAGCTAATTGTCTTGTAGAACACTTAATGAGTCGTTATTCATTATGATGGTGAGTACAGGGAAGGCAGATGGCATGGTAATTTTATTGATTCTGTGATCCTACTGTAGCTTGCTGATTAAGTAGGACTGAATACCACAGTTAGTGTGGCCAGAATTATATGAAATTCTGTTTTGATTCAAGGATATTAGAAAGTAACTTTCAGATAGCACTGTTGGAGAGGGCTGCCTACCACGAAATTTTGCTGTCTTCATTTATCTTTTTAGGAACAGAATATTGCTTACAGTCTTCCAGGATGTACATGCCACAACCTCCATTGCGAAATTATTTCCACTGAAGATGCTCTATTAAGTACTATATTTTATTTAGTTCTTGATTTTAATTTGCAAGTCTTATTTTTAACTATTAAGTTAGATTCACCTCACCTAGTCATAGCCATCTAGATGTCAGATGTCTACTACAGTTTAACACATATACATACACCTACAGAGACCATTCAGCTCACTGTCTTAATAGGGAAGCACATTTACTGGGTTTTCTAACACTTTTTACCTAACACAGATAAGGAAATTTTGCTGTGTGAAAGTAACATAACCTAAAAATAATTCACAAATTACATCCCTTGATTCTGAACTATTTTGAAATGTTCTAATCTTCTCATTTCTCCTTGTGCTTCAAAGCATTTACTGGCCTTATCCAAGAACAAAGCAAACATGCTTGAGTTTTATAAATGTATTGTACAACACCTTGATACCTCAAAGTGTGGGATTTAGTTGGCTTTAATAATAATCATGACATGATCATAGTTATTTTAACAGAATTTATCATACTACCAAGCTATTATTTCTGTATAGCCCAATATATCACCAGAGCCGTATGAAGACCTTGATGGAGTTATTCTCAGTCTTTTCACTGCTGGTAATTCATTGGCACCTTTTTCTGCACTAAGTAATTTATATATTATCCTCTTATTCCTTTTTCTTCTTTTTTTTTTTTTTTTGTTAGCTTTTGTTTCTTTTCAATAACCTTTGAGATATATAATTTAGTTCTTCCTAGAGAACAGGTTGCAGCTGCTCTCCTTTATATTAAATAAGTTTAAGTGATGTGAAGCATGGGGTCAGACACTACAGCAATAACACATGAACTCTCACTTCCAATGTGTGTCATAAAATCTGTAAGACATGTATGCACATTGTATATTATAATCTGCCCACTAGCGATTCAACAAGTGATTTTTTCTGCTATCCACATACGATGATGCATGCATATTGATATACACATTAATCGTACAGAGATTTACTATTTTTTTTCAACTTTTGAACTTTGATTTGAAGCCTGTCAAGGTCCCTCCTGATGGCTTCCCTTCCCTTCAGCCTGCCGACCACACCAACCACACACAGCTTGATGTCATCAGCAAACTTGCTGAGAGTGTGCTCAGTCCTACTGTCTGTGTCACTGATAAAGATGTTAAACAGCACCAGTCCCAACATTGACCTCTGAGGAACATCACTCATCACTGGTCTCTACTTGGACATTTGGCCATTGACCACAACTCTTTAAGTGTCAATTCCTTAACCACATAGTGGTCCATCTGTCTAATCCATGTTTCTCCAATTCAGAGACAAAGATGTCATGCAGGATGGTGTCAAAGGCTTTGTATAAGTCCAGGTAGGCTATGTCAGTTGCCCTTCTCTTATCCACCAATGCTGTAAATGTAGAAGAGGCCACCAAATTTGTCAGGCACAATTTGTCCTTAGTGGAACCATGTTTGTTGTCACCAATCACCACCTCCATCCACTTCCTTAAGGTCATTCTAATCGATAATGTTGTTCTAGTTTCTGCCTTAATCTAACAAAATTTCATTTAAATACAGTTGTTACTCTGGAGAAGTATAACTGAACTGTCGGATCCTCTTTAAGTTACACCTAAAAGAGGATATAAGGTCTATTGTGCTACACCTAATCTAGTATAACAGTAACATGTATTGACTTCTAGATTTTCGGGATGCTTAATTCTACAAATTGTTCCTTCATTGGAAAAGTGTCTTTTTAAAGCATGAGTCACAATGAATAGAAGTGTTTTGTTTTGGTTTTTTTTTCAGTAAATTCATTGTTATCAATATTTCATCCAAATCTACACGACCAATCTGTACAAAACGTATCTTAAACCACATATTAATTTTAAGCCATTTAATTGTGTCAGTCTAGTTGTTATTTGTATATTTATAGGCTCAGCACTTAGAACTAAATGCTGTTGAAAGCCTGTAAAGTTCTGAGTATTTTCTGCAGGAAGCAGAGAGCACTCAGATCTCCACTGGGACATATGGTCTCTCCTAGAGAAGTTTTTGCCTTGCATAGCCTTTGGCCAAAGCCCACCATCTGTGGTTTCAACTTTTCTTCCAGCTGCCAATAAAGGTGAAGTATAGAACATATGCTGCAGAAAGAGTAACCTTTTCATTAGTTTGTTGGTTTTGTTTAATATTCAGAGAAATTTTCCAGTAAAATATTGTTTAATGTAAATCTTGGAAACAAGTAAAACTCATGTTTGATTAAATTCAGATCTTAAAAATACAGGATTACAACTCTAACAACTCCAATAGAGCACAGACTAGTTATTTGTGGAGAGAATTAGCTTTCTTGATTTTGGAGAAAGTGTAATGCAGAACAATACAAGCATTTCCTTCCTGTATTTCAGACATATGTATATAAGAAATTAAACACACAGTCTCTCATTATGAACTGATAACCAGTACCATTGATGTATTGTTTAAACAAATGCTTGATACACTGTCAGTTTTATCCTAGAATGATCCCAATGAGCTTGAAAATGCAAGTACCAGAGGATTCTAAAATTACTTTGCAAGACATAATTACTGAATACACCACCTTCATCCAGCTAAATATCATTGTTGTAACCTAGCTTAGGTCATAAGGGAAACCAACTGCACAGCAAACATATGTCTGCTGCACAAAGCTTCCACATAATTTCAAATAACTTGGCACAGTTCACAGCATCTGCTCCCAGGAAGCCCAGGAAAGCAGCAGCAGGTAGTGCTGCAGGACAGGAATGAAGTGAATTAGTAGAGCTACAGGTATGCCAACAAACTTGCATAATCGCTTCTGCCTAGACTATGCATGGTTACATACCGTGAAGGCAGTCCACGAGTACCAAAATTCATTACACACAAGAAAAAATGATTATAGCAATATAATCTAATACAACCTAATGGTTGAATCAGCATGGCTGCACACCTCAAGCATTTATTTTTGCATTTGACCCTGAACAAAATGAAAGTTGGGGGACTAAAAATTTTAGATATTTTTGAAATACTAAATGGTGTATTCTATCTCATGTTGAGAAACATTCAAAATGACACATCTGCTGGGTTGTTGCACCCAAATCCTGTTTCAAAAAGCCTATTCTCTCCATATTTTACATACAGCAAAGAACAGCAATTACTTTAAAAAAACCTTGTATATACTAAATAGAAGCTGACTATGAAGTAAATAGATAAATACATTTTTATTGTCGAAAAGCACATCATAGGTAAATTTGAAAACAGAAAAAAAACCTTTAATCTTCAATTTCAACAATTACTTTTGATTGCCTTCTATAAAGTTTTTCCTTGTAAGACTATAAACACCTTTGTTGCTTTTTCTTTCCCTTAAAACATAACAGAGAGTAGGCTAAACATCCTTCCTCTCTCATTGCTCTCTTCAGAGCACTTACATCTATATACTTCTTCCAGAAAATGTATTTGACAAGCATCAGTAACACTTTTATTTTCATAGCACTTCCAGAAATGATATTCCAAGCCATAAAGAGCATTTTAAGAACAAAGTCCTCATCTCAGAATTCAGGGAAAACAACTAAATGCATAAATAAATAAATAAATGCCTCTCCCCACCCAAAACCAAACAAAAAAAACCAAGTAAATACCAGATAGTCATCAGGCCAAACAAAGAAGAAAGGACACTCAGCTGAGCTTATTTCCAACATAAGTCAACTGAGTTTGCCCTCATCATCATTACTCAATACCTTTTAATCTCTTAAATGGATTATTGAAGGTTAAATGGATATTTTTTTGGCTTTTAATAATAAAAGTTAGCCTTAAAGTATATTTTCTGGCTTACAGGAGCATTTTGGGCACATTGTTCATTACAAACATGTTCGTTTTGGCAACAACTCCAACAAATTCTGAAATGGTAAACTGCTCACCTGTGAAGTGCCACGTTACTGTCTAATCTTTGTTGTCATGACCATTTTGTATCATATCATTGTAGGTAATGATTTAAAGGATTAAAAACAGGTATTTAGGTACCTCCTGTTGAGGAAGTATTTTATATTAGCGGTTGTAATGGTTTTGTACAACAACCTAGCATAGATCAGATAAGATAGAGTGCCACGACAAGTGCTTCCAGATAATGCAAATGCTGTTCTAAAATGGGCTGGGATCATCTCCAAAGTGAACACCTTCCTAGTGAAGCAGACACTCAAAAAATCCCAGGTTTCATCAGGCAGGCATTCTGGGAAATGCTAATATTTTAATTGAATCCTGGACAGCACAGCATTGGGATTCAAGGTGCAAAGGAATTTAACTGGAAGTTAGTGCATTAAACATTAACTTGGACTGAGAACGCTCACTGGTATTTATTCCTTATACGGCTTTATTTATAACAACTTGAACTGAAACCATAGAAGTGGCTGCATATGATTTTTTTTTTTTTTTTCCCAACAAAACAAGGTTTAAACACATTGTATGCACTTATTGTTTCAGGAAGTGCTAATGAGATATGTCATGGTACACTAGCTTAGTTTGATCACTAGACTTTTATTTGGTATACCACATCAAATTTCAAAAAACAATTCCTCAATAAATATTGTCCCTAAACTTAACATCACCTTGACTGAGTAGCCTCTCGTGTTCACCTGATGTGCCGTTATTTTGGAGCTGTGGGGGTGCATTTGTCCAAGTGGACTGCACTGCATTGCACGAGGATAGACGTGATGCTCACCAATATGAGCCTTACCTGACTGACCAGGCGGTGGGACTCCTGATGGTCCTCTGGGCAGACATAAAAACACCGTGAGGACTGCTGCTCTGTTTCCTGAGCATGGCTCAACGGCAATCGGTTTAGGAGCACCCTGGAAAAGGAAGATACCCATGTAACATGTGAGGATTCCATTATATTTTTACTTGTACATCTTTAATTTAAGGTTCACTGTAACAGTAGGAAAATATTTTTCTCAATTAGTTCTTTGCATTTGAACAGGTTGTCCTACCCATGTTAATTGACTTAAAAATGGGCTTCAACAGCCCACACTGCAAACCTAACCAAACAGAAAAAATGAAATTATCACAAAGACAACAAAATTATAGTTTTACACTTACTAACTGTAGCATTATCAATTTCTTAAAGCTTAGAAAATGGCAAAACCTTATGGTATACACACTGGTAGCTCAGACTACCAGAATTGCCCCCAATCTAATAGGAAGCACCCATGTGAAAGAATTGTGCTTCAACAGGAATCATTACCTACTCTTTCTAATGCCAGAACCATAAAATGAAAGCAAATCTATATTATATACAGATATGCAAAGATAGCAAATCCCTCTTGAGTTTCTCACACCAGTAAGTCTGCCTTCTCTGTGTCTGCCCTGGTAAGCAAATTATTTCTGTGAGGCAGGACGTTCCTGAGTCTTTTTGCATGTGCAGAAAACAGGTGTAGTGTTACTATACATAAACAAGCTTAATAACTCTAAAAACATTGTTTGTGCGACTATCATCTTACTTGGTCTTGTAAAAAGCTACAATCGTAGAGTTTTCACTGGTGGAAGGTATGTGCTATTACCAAGCATCTGCCTCTTAGTAGCTACACAGATCTCTTAATTTGCAGTTAGCTTTTGATTAAATGGTTGCTGCCACATTGTTCTCAAGTTAACAACACTGAGGACAGTAGGAGCTCCAAAACAGAAAAGCAGTCTACAAAGCCATAGAGAAATAAGTCTCTAATATGACAATTTACAATATTTCCATATTTCCATGTTTTGTGCTCACTCATAGATAGGCATTTTACTTCTGAGAGCTTAAACATTTAGTCAAGCATTAAAGATACTTCTAAAACATATCAGGTCAAACTCAGCATAAGCTTTTGTTTTGTGTGTTCGGTGTGGTCTTTTTTTTTGTTTGCAACTTTTTAGAATGTCTGTCATGTTCCAAGGCAAAATAACAGTTTGATGTTTTGATTCAAAATTCAAAGCCATAAAACTTACAATTTTCACGCAAAATGCAATGTATATGTAAATGTCAACTGATTCAAGTATACCAAGAAAAATGGTAGTTTAGCCAAGTTAAATACACTGCAAAGTACTAGATATAAGGAAAACAAAGGCTTTTCCATCATGTAAAACAATTATAATTTTCTGGTTTTCTGCCTCCAAGTAACCAACATTTATTACTGCTCAGTGAAGATAAGGAAACAGAGAATACAGCAATAAATTGAACAATAGATAAATATAATTATTTTTTACTTTATGGTCATATTTGAAAGGCATTTCTGTAGATTTATTTGAGGTGATAGTATTAAAAATAACTTGGGTGAGGAATGTCATCTAATTTAAAATTTCCATGACATAATGAATGACAACTTATATTCACTGAATCTTACCAAAAGATAAAACAGAAAAGTAGAACTTCAAAAGCCTCAGCTAAATAAAAACCAAAACAAAAAAAAAAAACCTTTGTAAAAAAACAACATAAGAAGAATTTTCTCAACTGGGTGCCCTGGATTTGTAGTATTTAATTTTTGTTTTGTTTTGTTTTTTTGTTGGTAATATGTTGGCTCAATGTAAGGCAAAAGAACAGATGAAGAGAACAGATTCTGAACTTGTGTAAGCTGGTGTATATCTGTTGGCTGCCATGGATCTATTATCAGCAAAACATTTAGACAGGCATTGCTGGATGATATGATTCTGTACTAAAATCAATGCAGAAAAGAGGGAAAACAAAATAAGGACCTTACTAATATTAGCAGCATTGATTGCACATGCACAAAAATAACACCAGGATAATTCTTCTGATCGTGACATTTAATATAGAAAAGGGTCTTGATGGGATCATTCAGATTAGCAGCTAGTCTGTTCTCTAGGCTGTTTCAATCTAATCTGACAAGCATAGGCATGGAATAATACAACCCAGCCCTGACAGCAGTCTGGTGTAGACCTCTCTGCTTACTTCTCCCACTACTACACACTTTCATTCACTCCTACCTGTCAAAATCCAAGACTTTCAAACTGTCACACACACACACACATATCCCGTCTCCCCTTGGACCTAAATACGTGCCTCTTCATTCCAGTACTTAGAACTATCATAGAATGTCCTGAGTTGGAAGGGACCCACAAGGTTCATCAAGTCCAACTCCTGTCCCTGCCCAGGACAACCTCACAGTTCACACCATGTGTCTGAGGACGTTGTCCAGTCTCTTCTTGAACACTGTCAGGCTTGGGGCCGTGACACCTCCCTGGGGAGCCTGTTCAGTGCTTCACCACTCTCTGGGTGAAGAACCTTTTCCTAATGTCCAACCTTCATGCCAGTTCAGTTCATCTCACTTTGACCCCTGCGCTTTGGCCATGCTCCTGCACCTTCCATGCAAAACAGACTGTCCAGCTCGAGGGAAGTTCCTGCAGCAGGAGCTGTGGACAGAGCAGACCAGGTGCTCTTCAGGTCCATAGACAGAATGCCATAACTTGAGGTAGTGGTCAGTCAGTGACTCCTATCCACTCACTAATATGGTAAATAGAATTTACAAATAAATACCTTTGCATGGGGTGTCACAGACCATCTTCCACTATATGCTAGAAAAACAGTACCTGAATCCTTATACATTTGCCATTAAAATAGAAGGTATTACTAATGCAACCAATAGAGCATTTAAGTCCTTTTTCCTGATTTTTCACATCAGCAAATTAAATAATGATTCTTTTCTATTTGAAAAGGCAGGCAAGATGAAATCTTCATTTTAAACTGCAATTTAGAATACAGTTTATGTAGATACACAACTGAAACGAACAGATTTACCATTATGTCTTTTAATTTGATGAATAATTACTTTATTATAAATCAAAATAATGATACTTTCTATTGCTGTGTAATATAAAACCTTTCATTAACAGACCCTGTCCTTTTCTGTTTGAAATTTACACTAATGCTTTTCAAAACACAAGTGAAAGAAATTATTTCTGATAAATATTTTTCAGAGGACCTCATCCAAAAACTAAACACAGTAAGAATTTTCTGTTTGTGCTTAAAAAAAAATGAGGATTCTTTACAGAACATTATGACTGAAAAAGCAGATGTATTATCTTACCTCACATCATTCAGATTCACTAGCAAAAACCCCCATGGAAGCATAGAGCAAATGATAATAACTTAGATACCCCGAAGGTTTGTCAGTTGTTTAAAGATAAATACATAACCATGAATCAAAGTTATTTTACAGTGACATAACATGTTCTCTGAAATGTGCCATTTATCATGCATTTTCCACAGGTTTTTTGGAAGAGATAAGGCACATGCTTGTTTGCCCAAAGCACTTAGCTACCATGATTTACTTGCTAGAATTATCTTGCCCCCCACCCCCCCTCCCCCCGTACAGAAAATGACTTACATTTTTGCCAAAAAGCACAAATGACAATCACAAAGTTAATAAAACTTTATCAGTAAAAGACAGTATAAACACACACTTTTTTAAAAACATCTTTTATATTCTCTTTCTTACACACAATATGACAGACAGAAAAGATGTATGTCAGTTGGGAAGGTGAAATAGAAAGGGGAAGAAAACCAGGAAGGAATAAAATGGTAAAAGAATATATATTATTATTGATAGCAAGAGGAGTAAATCTGTGGATGTAGAAAGAAGAAAAAAAGTGGAATGAGTAGGAAATACATACAAGAATAATAATAAAATTAAATTAGATTTTTTTAAAAAAAGAGAGAAGGTTTTACCCAGAATTTAAATGTGTAGCCATATATTTATTCACACAAAATAAGCAACAGAAGTCATCTTCCTGGGGTCCCATATTTTTATCAGAGAAAATGTTCTCCATTGTCCAATTTTTTTTTCTTTTCTTGAAAATCCTATAATCCTACAAAGACCTCGCAAAAGTCCAGCTGCCTGGATAAGTTTGTGAGGAATTACCAAGCTTTGGGAAGATTCTTTGCTCATCCCAATCTCTTTCTATAATAAATTTTGGCTGGATTGCCGCCCCCAAGCCCCCACCCCATAACAACATACAGATGACAATACTACCATCACTGGCATTACAAAACATATGTCGGTATATGCCATATTAATCCCTGTAGTAGAAATATTTGTAAGTAACTTAGCACACCTGCTTCATAATGACAAGAAAGTAACCAACTGCATTGTGTTATCTGGCTGTTTAGGAATAACACAAATGAGCAGCTTTAAGAGTTCAGACCCAGAAGACGCTGGGAAGTGATTCTGTCATTCTGGGAGGGCAGGAGGGGCACCAGAAGGCGGCAGCACAAAGAGGTGAGAAGAGCAGGAGAGCGCAATGATGACTAAGGGGACATTCATGGATCCCCTAAAGGGGCTCAGAGCCTTTTTGGGGGAAATGCACTGAAACTTTAGCATCAATACAAACCTATCAATGAAAATATTTAATGCTGAGAATGCAGAAAGATTAAAAGTATAAAGTGTTTTGGCTTTATCTGTATTCCAAGAAGTGGTGTCTCACAGAAGTGCTACAAAAGTTTAGATTTTCATACTAAGTAATATATCTCCATGTATTTTCTGCTCAACATTCTAAGCTAGGTGCATCCAATTTTTAAAAGTGCATTATTATACTATAAGACAAATAGATCACGTAAGACTAAATGGCTCCAAACTCATGCCAAAAAAACAATTAGAAAATTGAATCAAGGAATTAAGGATTAATGTGAGCATGTTACACCTGTCAGCAGTAATAAGTATTTTGACAAGAAGAGAATAAAGTTTGACAGTGTGCACAAATGCAGATCTGATATATAAATCAAGTATTAAAATGCAAACAACTATGCATTAATCATTGCAATGATTCCTAACTAAAATGATCTTAGTACTACTTACAAGAATTAATTATGAATAAAAATTCATCTCTTAAAAAAAAGCTTGACTTATACTTTTTGTTTTAACAATGATGAGGCCAATATAAACTTAGTTTTTTAATCATATTATTAAAATAGAATTAATCTGATGAATTCCACATAAACCAAGCTTGATGGCATGGCAAATAAACAACCAAATCTGTTGTTGTGACAGGATGAGTACCAGACTCAGAATGTAAATAGCCACTTTTCTAGAGTTCAATGTGCAAGACTTCAGAGAGGTGAAAAGAAATAAGACTGTGTCCTCTGAAGAGGTAAGGAATGTAGAAAAGAAGGAAACAAAATTTAGCCTGTTCTATTACAAATATGAACATCTTCATTTTCTCTTAGCTTCAGGTTCTTTTCTTGAATTCTCTAGTCATTTTCTGAGTTTCTCGATTTGTTTGTGGTAAGCAAGTCTCAGATTCAGAAAAGCACTCAAGTACCTGTAATCAGTACTGCTGTTTTCTCAGACTATCAGTGCTACACCACATCGCTCTTCTAAATGTTAACATATTAACTAACTCTCATTAACATACTTTTGAGCATGAGCTTCCCACCCACCCAAAAGTTTTGATTATTTTCTCCACAGAGTTATGCAATGAGTAATGAGCCTTAATGACAGTGCAACAGGGTGGGGGGGGGGGGGGGGGGGGAAGTTTAAAAAAAAAAAGCTTTCCCCAAACATCATTTATGTGCCAGGAGAAATATACTGCAGGAAATATCGCAACAGAATAAATAAGCAAGGTTGGAGTTCTGAACCTTGCTTTGTGGATGGCAAAGGAAACACTCTTGGGTTTTACTGAAATTATAAGCATCCACTAAAGATTTTCATTTAATCCCTCCTGTAAAGAGCCTTTTTTGTAATTACTGAGTGGAAAGCTTCACCTCATCTAAACCTAGAAGGCTGGACCAGAGCCGGAATGTCCTCAACGCTTTGGGATTCTACACTGCACCTTCTTTGACTGAGGATTTCTCAGTGTTTTCTAACTTTGGTTAAGGAGGTCCCACTAACCCATGCAAGGTACATAAGCATGTTACCTACAGCAGTAAATACTGGAGACCATTTTGGAATATGTTATAGTTCTTCCACCTATACTGCAAGAGACTTGAGGTAACTGCCTTGCTTCTACAAGTGAGTCATTCAGCTAGCACTGATTTACTGGGACGCTACCAACTCTACTCGACCTTCAGAATGAAATTTTGTCCCATTGTTTTAGCAGAATATAAATACCAGTTAATTTCCGTGTTTCAAAACAGCCATCAAAATCTCAAAATATATTGGTACCTTATTTTCCATACGAAAAACAGTGGGAATCAATAATAAAATGAACACATTATGATTACCAAGTGGAGATTATGGCCCCAGTGAGCAAAAATGCATTGTTACCTTTCAATTTATTGTCTTAGCTCTCTATCTCAACTCAATATGCAGTGATAGGCTGCATTCATTTTTGCAGTCTTCTGAGAGGAATGTAATTGTTAGTTATCAAGGGTTATGTACTAATGTTAAATTTATGTATTAATCTGAAAATGTTTATGCTCAGAAGAGCCATATTTTTATTATAAGAACTATATTTATCTGCAACAAAGTTACTCTCAGTTAATCTAGTAAGAGACTTCATTTCAAAACCTAATACTATGTCATATAGCATTTCATTACCAAGAGAGTTATGAATTGACATTCTGATTAAAACCGATTTATTAAGACAAAGCTATAAGAGAGACCTACAGATGCATTTATTTTCAACGGGGTTTCCAGAAAAAACTTCCAATCCAGTTTCCTATTCAGCTTTTATGCTACTGCCTAGAGGTTGCTGCTTCTGAACTGTGACACTGGTGTGAACCATCCTGCAGTTTTCTTGACTTTCACAAGTGGCTGAACAGAACACAAGACATGGCAGTTAAATCAAAATATCATGTAGCTGCAAGGCATGTTGCATTTAATTTCTTTTTCTGTGTGCCCATATATGCAGTTTCCTGTCTCTTCATACTGTTAAATGAACTTGGTTTTACTTTACTGTTCCATCTTGCCCACTAATAAGAGTAATTTCAGGTTAATCTGTGAAATATTGAACATAACGTACAGCGGATGGTGTGTGTAGTAGCTGTACTGGCTCACTGCCAGGGGTATCCCCAAGAGCCTCCAGAACATTCCCCTATTAAGCTGTATGAGTCTGATTAAAGGCTGGCAATGCTAGCGTCCAGCTTGTGAAAAGACATTTATCTTGGCAGCAGCTAGCTAGATCCTGTTGGGAAAAGCACCTGAGACCCTATGTCTGTGGCATATACCAAGCATCATGTCTCCCCAGATACCTTCCTGTAAATTGTTCCTGCTGCCGTCTCAAATTCTGTAAGTCAAAGCGGTGCTGTGCAGTGAAGTGATGCTAATGGACATTTGTTTCCCAGATGGGTATATCTGTTGTCTCTCCAAGGATTAAAAACATGAAGAGAAGAATTCTGTTATTCCTTCACAAATTTATTTTAAAGGCTTTTGTCTATGAACACTGACATTTCATCGGTGAAAAATTACTGATAGTCCATCACTGTTTTAACTTGGGCTGATCATTTAAGACCAGAGTTTCATTGCCATATGTCACAGTCAGTTAACTTAGACTGCAGAGAGCCTGTCAAAAGAGGACATGGTCCTTCCAGAGCCACTGCAAGCTTTTCAGGGTGGGAAAGATGAAGTACTAGGGGCAGTTTAAGTTCTGTCTAACTTGCAGAGTAACAAGAGGGGCTACAGTGTCGGGCAGGGGCATGTTGAGCTAAGGATGAGCACAGTAGAGGTTACTTTTGTCAAGGGCAAGCAAACCAAGTCAGCTACAGATTTCTGAAATGTCAATGAGGCAGATAAACTCAGTCTGTCCTTTGCTCAAGATGGATCATAAAATTTCAATTGGTCATTGTGACAATGAATCTCGGCCAGAAGTCAAAGTTCTGACTAGCAGGTGGCTTTTGTAACAACAGAGACCTCATCCTTGTAGCTCTACAGCATCCCAGCATCATTAAATAAAAGGTTTGATTGTTATTTAGGAGATCTAGGCCAGACTTGAGGGTTAGGAAAGGCAAGTGTTCTGAAATTATTATGCTGTATTTTGCATTTCTTGCAAAGCTGGAAAGAAAATATAGTACACCATATGTCATCCAAAGTACACTTTTAGTGAACTTTTTTTCAGCAATGCCTTTTAAAGTTCTCTTGTAACCTCCTGGCCATATGCAGGATGTCTAGTGAATGATAAATTAAAGCGCTTGTACCTGGAATCGTAATAATAAAAAAGAGAACTAAATCAAGATGCATTGTGAAAACTAGCTGTCAGCAGAAGGGATTAAAGTGCAAACTTGGCAATATTCTTAACACAGGAAAAAAAAATGCTAATGGCACCAGAATAACAAATTACTTGATATCGTGACAGCTTCCACAGATCACAGCCTACTGAATGCAGAGAAGACACGAACCAAATGTTCAAAAGCAGGACGTATCTTTTATTTTGATTGTCCTTGATATGGTCCAAGGACAGCTGTAAAATGTGTACACAATAGCTAAAAAAATTCTGAGACAAATCATCCCACTACTTAAGACTTGTAAGTCTATGGAAGTTTTCATCCTAGTGTGTGGATATTGCGGATGAGTTCGTAGCTGCTCCAGCAGTAGGAAGAAACAACAACATAAGACTTCTCTATCACAAGGAAAAGGTACGAGACAGCAGCAAAAGTAGGGAATGTAGTTTCACTCTATTACAGAGTAGGAGCAACTGCATATGCTAAGCTGACTAGCAGTTTTGGCAGTAATTACTGCCAACGAGGTGGAAATGGAGAGGGCATCTGGCAGGCTTGTGAAAACACAAGCCAGAGCTTTGCAAAGGTGTTGCAAGAGGCATCTCTCACTTCCCTCTCTGGAGGACCTCCATCACCCACTCTGCCCGTTCATCAATTTGAGAGCATAATTGAGTATAGTTTTTCCCTTGAATCTTATGAATTAATTCAAATCTCAAATATCTTTGTGATAACCCTCCAGCTGCCTAAATCAACACAATACTTGAGTAACAGAACAACGCTGATTTACACCAGCTGCAAATCTGACACTGTTACTGTTGCTTAATGGTCTCCTTGAAAAATCCTGCAAATAAATTCAAACTCAAGTATTATCACTTAATGTTACTTTCCAAGATGCCTCCCATCAAGATTGTTAGTGCTTGCAGTGGTCACAAACATATTAGGAACTTCACTGAAAATGCACAATAAATGAAACTTACAGGATCTAATCTGACAAACAATTAGACACATGAGAATTACTGCTTGGAGAAACTGTTGCATTAAAGCAAACAGGATTACTCGCATGAATGAAATTATTTATGCGTGTTACTCATGTTAGCTTAACATAACTGATGGAATATTTTTCAAAAAGAGACTTTTTTTTAGTGTAAGAAAATCAGAAAAAGAGTGCTCCCTTAAAATATTACAAAAATCTGCATCATTTTAACTAAATCAGCAAAGATCTAATGTATAAAGTATTTGCTGAACTTGGATTTGCTGAATCTCACTTACTTATTCAACTTACATGGAAAGTAAATGTTATTTTTTTTAAAAAGAAGGACCGCATTGCAAGCCTGCTCAGCCCCTTGAGCAGTACTAACTGGAAAGCAGTAATATGGAAACATAGTCTAGCTCAGTTTACACTTCTGTTCCATTAGTGTCTCCCAGAGCACAGCAGGAACTTCTAATTATTTTATTTTAAATTTTATATTCTTATTATTTTCTTCACTAAGATGGTACACAGTCACCACCAACAAAAATTCACTATTCACTTTGAATTCTAAAGTCTCCATCCTTACTGCATCAAAGTACAGAAAAACTTGTTATTTTGCTTCAGGAAGTGTTTTCACCTTAAATTTTACATTGTACAGTTTAGCAGCAGAGATGACACTTTAAAGATCTTTTCTTAAAAAAAGAAACCCAAACCTAAACCAACATTTTCACAGCAAATTGACCTCTATTTTAAAGAGGTTCCTTGAAAATTCACAGATTTGTTAACCTTTCATTGGAGTTCACTTCAAATCCTTGCATTCCATGAAGCTTTGTACTGCATTTCATGTATTTTTTCACATCTAACCAAATTATTTCTCTTCCCTCAGTTTTCTGCAGCTTAATCCACTGCCAACAGTAGAACAGAGGAGCGTTTGTCCTGTACTTCAGTCACAAGAATGGTACAACACATTTACTTTTGTCCTATATGTAAACTCTCACTTATTTTAGCAATGACCACTATTAGGCTAATAATCTTCTATTTCACCATTATTTTCTGTCTTCTCTTTTCCCACACCTTCCCAATATTTTTGCCAGTCTTAGGGTGCTCTTCCCATGGAAATAAATGCCACTGACTACTTCAATAAGCAGAAGGAGCAGGATCTTATTTACTTGAACAAGGGTTGAGATTTGAGATCAGGCAGATGTTATTTCTGAAGCTGAAAGTATTCATGATGGTTGTTACTATAGAAACCAAGCTTTGTAAAATATTCCAAACAAACACTTCGTTATTAGCCTGCGCTGTAACTACAGCACTCAGCATTACGCTGCACCCCACAGTAAAGTTATCAACCACGCATGTTTTCTTTCTGGTTATTTGCTTTCAATAGTAACTACAAGACAGGATTTCTATAGGTCTTAAAAGATAATGTATCACAATACCAGCCATCCATAAAATGACACACACTGTACTCATTCAGCACTAAACTCGCATCTCTTCCATCTCCCCCCTCCTGTGGGCAGCCACTCAAATCAGCGTTTCCCTGTTCAGCAACAGTGAAAAACAGGAACCCAGTGCTAATTCCTGTGGTTAGATCAGCAGCACAAAACCAGCAGTGGTTACTAAATGCCAGCCCCAGCCTCTATAGCAATTAAACCATTCTTCATTCTTAGCAGACTTTGTGAAGCACGTGCGTCACTCTGAAAGCATCTTTCCATGGCCTGCCATATCATAACCAGAGGTTTCAGACTCGTAGTTTTATTTGTTAATCATACAAGAAGAGGAGTAAAGATTTGAATCTTGGCTCCAGTGAAGCCTGTGGGATGTCAGCAGTGTGAGGTCCCTGTCCCTGAGCACATCCCCAGGGATGGAGCAGGTCACAGCTGTCACTGCCAGGTGACTTTGAACACAACAGCCTGTGCCATGGGCAGGTAAAGTCCCCTTAGCTCAACCTGTGCCTGGTACTTTAGCCACCTCTCTCTCTTGCTACAATTAAACTGCCCATAGACACATAACAGGGCAATCTTCTAGTTGAAATTAAGCAGGTGAAAGCTGTCTTATTATACCACATGGAAATGAAAACCATATTTAAGACTCCATAAGCAATTATTCCTTCTCTGAAGCCTTTCCATCTGCTTTCACAAAGAAACCCCTAAAAAGGCTAAAATGCTACTAATATTTCAAAATATAGAGACCTTCAAAACAGGTATGGTAACACATTCTGATTATACTTAAAATTACAAAGCTGTTTTCATTCTCAACTTATTGTCACATGCTCATAACCTCCTTCAAATTTATATACTGTGTTTCTGGTCAAACAGGACATTTTTTCTCAAGTCTTTCAGAATCTTCTCAGCTATCTTTGAGATGTGGGACAATTCACATTTTTTTCCTAGTTTCAGTCCTATTTGAGGCTTAAAGTTTAATTTAAAACTTGGCCTTGTCTCAGGTTACATTGAAGATTCCTGCCTATCGTTTTTGTAAAACAAAAGTGTTTTAAAATATAACTATACAATCAGAGCACAATTAGATTTCCATAAGAATATACAGAAGTATTGAACTACATGTGCCACATCTATTTAAGTGTACAATACTGCCATAGTGAGGAAAAGTATTAAGCAAAAGAGCACAGCTAAGGAACCAGTTAAAAAGTTCTAGTTGTGCTGATTTGTTCTGTTTGCAACTGTATGCTGAAGGTGATAAAATATCTATAAAACATTTTAAGTGTGAGAAACATGTGGGGCAAAGGATATTCTAGAAACGGGTCACAGACAAAGCGGGCATGTTTTATGAAGACAGAGCTACAATTCAGAAGTGTCTGACCACCTCCTTAATTGAGCAACTTAACATTTACAGCTGCATTGATTTAAGGCAATCCTCAGTACCTGCCTACAGCAAACCAAACCCATTCCCCTTTACATGTAGCAACAACTTAGCTTTTTCTTGTTTAATTTTTCTTAGTTTTTTTCTTGCTATATTCCATGTAGAGAGGACATGTTTTACATGTGTGTGTGTGTATATATATATATATATATATAAGGGCATTTATACACACATGCAGATAGACTACACACAAAAGTACATGCCATTATTTCTAATAATGCTATCAGAAATCTCTGGAATGTTATGCTGAAGCAAACATGTAAGCATAATTACGTCAAAGACCTTGAAAGATAAATCCTCCTCATTCCCATACAGGGGATTTTCTCATAATTCCCCAAATATCGATGGAAATTAGTTGCACTAAGCTGTTCTGGAGCCATCAATGTATTTAAGAATTTAATAGATGTCTTCTAGTTCTCTTTGATCACAAATTGCCAGAATGGTTTCTACTGGCTCCAGTTTCCTTGTCCCTGATTCTTCTGCTGCAACATTTCTGGATGACTTCCAGTTCAGATTGTTGCAAAGTCCTTGTTTTTTGCAGAATCACCTAGTGTTGAAATTTGCAATTCCAAACACTATCTTTTTTGGTCTGTTTATCAGCTAACACTCTTTGCTCAAGCAATCTTTGCCCTTCACATTCCAATTGGTTTTGTCCCTATTCAAACTTCTACGAATTTACCATAAGTAATATAACTTAATATATGAATATTTTTCTTCATTTAAGAAAAATCTTATATCTGTGTAACCTTCAGTTATGGGAAGTATCTGAACACACAGATAATGACGAGCTTAATTTGGGGGATTAACATGTCATACATTTGATCTTTATATTTTTGAATTTTATTTTTACATTTTCTTTATATATTTAAAACATTTTTTCATGTCCACATTAAAGTTCTCTTTGCATAGTGGTAATTTTCCTCCAGTTTGCCTGGTTTTAGTCATTAGAGTTTCCTAATTTTCAGTGAACTGCTGAGTAAGCTGAAGATGTTAATTGGATATATCACTTTATTTTGTCTTGTAAGAGCTTCTTATTAATGGCTGCTCATGTGGATGATATAGAAGTTAATCAATTTCCATCTGTCCTTCTAAAAGATTCAGTTAGATCCCTAATTGACCATCTGTAAACAAACCCTTGTTCAGTAACAGGGTCCAGCCATTTATTGTGAGCTAGTGAAGGCTGGTAAGGGTCTTACGCTACCACTCTGTCCTGCTGTAAATTCTTGACTTCCCTGAAAATACAGAAAGTAACTGGAAAAAGACAAGTGACTCAAAATCTAGACTGTGGATCATTGGTTTCATTCTGAGTCATTGTTATTGTGAGAAAACACCAACAATTACAGGTATCTGTTGCTCCTCTGAAGTGTCAGGTGGTTTAGCAATAGTAAGGGATAGCACAGCTATCAGAAGTGAGGATAATGAAGATCATACACTCCTACAATTAAAGTAATAGAGAGAGTCTCCTTAAAATTAAAATTACTTCCTCAGTAGGCATCACTCATTTTTACCAAACAGAAGCAGCTCAAGGGTGCTGCTCTTGGGGAAGGGAATACAGCTCCTCTGAGGCACTGTCAGTTCTGTCATCACAGCTATTTCTCATCCTTCCCTGTTCTGTTTGGTACCTTGCTACAACTATTGAAAATTACGGGTATTACTTACATTCCTGTTAATCCATACCAAAGAAGATTTTGTGTGATGACCACAAAGACTGGACCGTCTGCACAAAACATGTACATGGAAGTGGCTGCTTTTACATAGCGCGTCACGTGAGCAGAAAACACAACAGAATGCCTCTAAAGTCATATAATGCCAAGTTACATGTAATATTCACATTTTCATTTAGTGCTAATATCTCAGTGATAATATTTTATGCTTTCCACCAATATTTCAACAAGGGATCATTGTGACTCTTATGTTCAAACCACTTTATTTTGTCTTTGATTCTCCAGCTGTTAGAACTGTTTTCTGGACAGCACTTCTATGTAACTGGATCCCTACTACACAGTCTTCAGTTGTTAATCAGGATCATTAGGAAATGAAAAGAAAATAATGGCATAAAATGAACTTGTTAATCACCAAAGCCTAGGAAAAAAATCCATTAAGGAAGAAAGCAGAGCCACAAATCAGAGAACTACCCTGAGAACTTTCATCTTCCTTTTTCTGCAGTTCTACTTTTCTCTGACTCAGTGATCTCCCTCAAAATCCAGTTTTGTTATAACACATCTATTTCATATTGACTGCAACAGATTGGATAACATGAGACATCAACTCTTCACAATTTTCCAGATTTTTCTGAAAGTAAATTCATCAAATCCTCTAAAAACTTGTTACCAGGGTATATAAATATGGCACCTACTGCTGTCTTTCCTTTTCATTACTATGTACATGCAAATTATTAATGTTCTCCTGTATCCCACATAGGACATTATTATAACTTGCACACCTCTGTTTGCCTGTTCCATACTTAGAAGAAAACCAAACCAAACCAAACCAAAACACTCTTTTGGAGACCTAGTCTCACTTAAAACTGACTTAAAAATATCTAAACATATTTTGCAATAGTTTTTCCTAACTCAAAATGCCAAGTCTTTTTTCTGTTCTTAAGATCTGGGATTCACGTAAAAACTCATGATATATATGCTTGATATTCAATTTAGCACCAGTGAGCACTTTTGGGTCTGCTATATCCCATGATCCTAGGAGCTGGAAATTAAAGGGTTGGATAACCTAAACTGGGAGATTCACAGCTTTCCAATAAGGGACACAGCACCTGCTTCAGGACTTCAAATTTAGACTAATACAAATGAAGGAACTGGCTTTACAATCTAAGAATAGGAGAACTAAACCCATAACAGAGTTTTTAATTTCTATTTTTTTTTCTGCTGTGAAACATGTGTCGTATGCATAATGTATGGCAATGTGATCTAGAGAGATTTTATTGATGGTTGTTTGGAGGGATCTATATAACTCTTATATTGCTCATTTATGAGTAATGCAGTCCTCCCAAACTCTTGCTCACACGCATATAAAAGATGAAAACATTCAATGAATACCACTTTAGGAAGGCCACATTATTCTTGAATGTCAGAGCTTATGCAAATCATGCTGAAGAAGGCATAACACTAACTGACATCACACGATTACACACTCTAAATACATTATGCATTTTAGAAAAGAAGCAATTTAGAGAAGAAATGTGAAATTTTTCCTCTTATGCTAGTTTTTGTATACTTTGAATCTAAAACTGGTGCCATAGCTTCCATCAATTCAACTGCATAATGCTGAAAAATAGAAAACTGGACTTTAAAATTTTCTGAGTTTATAATTTCATCTAGCAAGGACTATTTTTACTGTCTGTTTTGCATTTAATAAGAGGGATTTTTATAACATATATTTGCAGTTCCTATTTTTTTTGACTGTACCAAGCTTCTAAAACAGGTATCTAAGTCCTTCACCATCAACATCTCTGCAACATGCAATACTTAGAGGCAAATTTTTATATGCTCAGTTTTTTGAATATTGAAGAACTAAGGCTAAAAGGTTATGTGTGGTTTGTGATTGTTTTTTTCTTAAATTAGTTTGTTTGTTTAGTCGGTCACTACAATTTCTCTAAAAATTACAAATATCCCCAATTTAAAGAAGCTGTATTACACTGTTTCCAAAGGCCTTCTATGTTTTTATTTAAATATAACCTATTTGATGTACAGGAATATAACTATATATTCAATAGTTAAGTATTCACCGTGAAACATTCAGAAATAAATCAATGTCTATTATTTTATTAAAGAAATGTTTTCAGTATGTTAAATAGCAAATACAAAATTCCAAATATCGATTCATTAAGTCTCTAAACTACCTATAGACCTTTCGGTTTCTTCACAGGATATGGTTTGTAAATCTTTAGGATATACATTTTAAATTATTCATAATCAATACTAAAATCAAAGACTTGGCAGATAGCTCATTCTAAAACCTGTAGCCATGCAATTCATGTTCTGCCGTAGTGGTCAGGTCAGAGTAAGAAAACAAAAAATGAACCGATGCAGCTAATTACAACCTAATTCCTGCTTCCCAAACTGAAACAAATAATTGAACCGTATCTGCCACATTGAACTTAACATCACCCAACCACATGATGTTGCACCAGCACAATGACCTGTAAGAAAACGGACACTGATTATGAATAAGCCCTGGAGAAGTGTTTTACAAGTTTGAGACCTGCCTATTGCATTATTTTGGGCAGCTCTTAGGAAAGATTTGAAGGTATGCAACACAGGATGGTATTCTTTTAGATATGTGTGGTTTAATACTTCCAAATCCTGAAAGTAATTTCTCTCGCTGATGGAGATTTCCTGTCTCTACATTCAATCTCATGATGATACCTATTGCAATACAAATCAGACAGGTTTTCTCCCAATCAGCTCATTTACATGCACAAACAGATAATCACAAGTATGTAGCGTGGCTAGTAAAATAAAAATTATAGATTTATATAAATTAGTTTTGTCTTGAGAATGGAATAAGACTGAAGATAGAGGCAGGGCCAAATAATTGCAGGAATGTTTCTACCAATAATGTGAGAAATAAGGATAAAAGTCCTACTTCATTTGTTTAAAAATAACAAATAGTGCCCATGTTTCCCACATGCCGTACCACCATATGACGGACAAACATTAACCGTTAATGAATATTTAATTCCTTCCAAGGGGGATGGATCACCTGTTATACACTAATGTATAGAATGTTAGTGGAGGTTCTTTCCTAGAGGGTATAAAACTACTGCTACAGGGATAAGATCTCCCATGGTTCCCTGACGCCTCAGACTTTATCAGAATTTAATTTAAGCAACAGAATTTCCTTGCCTATATTTCTGTGCTGCTTTATCTTGGAGGGTCCATAAACTCACTGAGCTTCTCCACCTGGGTCAGAAACCATTCCAATCACTTAACTGACTCCATGCAGAGAAGTCCTCACTTGGAGCTACGTGTTTAGTTACTACCTACACCCTGCTGAAACTGGAGTCTCTTAAGAGGGGCAGCTCATCTTCATCTAAATCCCACACAGGGGTCTGATTTGTTAAAAATTTGTGTTACCTCATGTTAAAAATGGACTTTTGCATAACAATCTTTTAAGCTAAAGTACTCATCCAGGATGTGGATTTATTTTCCCATTAACTGGGGGCACTCAAAAACAACTTTACCAATTTTTTGGAGACAGCTTTCCCACAAGGGTATGGCATTGGGGAAGCTTATCATTCTAGCAGCAGGACACACAGACAGACACGGTAATCACGACTGCTTGCAAGATTTACATTAGACAGTAAGCAGAAGCAGTAATGGGACCCCCTCTCTTTTGAGTGCTTAAACATCAAGATACAAATTAGCCTCTTTTCCTACTTTTTTTCTCTGGGATGCTGACATTATTGTAGTTATTTAATGGCCCACATTCAATCTCTATTTTTTTAATTAAATAATGACTTCTAATGACTTGAAGTCAACTTTTCTTACCAGTTGCCACTGCTACTGATAGTTTTTGACTGCTCATTCATCTGTAGGCACACAGAGGTGCATATGGAACCTGTAAATGAGCAGCCAATAGTAAATTTAGCTCAAAAATTATTTGGGGGGCTGGGAGGCAGGGAGGCACTAGTCCTGATCAAATGCAGAATGCAGAAATCAAAGAATAGATGAAAAAAATACAGTTAGCTCTTTGGTACTAAGCAAAATTAAACCTAAACCAACACCTTCATTATACTACATCCATTACAAAGACCAAAATGATGAAACGTCGCTTTCATTCAGCGTCTATGTTCAGCATGAATTAAAGATAGTACTTTAATATCACTTACAAGTATAGGTTAGCTATTATAACATAATTTGTTTAAGTCATTCATTACTAATAATTAAATACAAAGTAATAGTTCAACAACTCCATTGACAGCATGATAAATTACAAGAAACCAAATGAGTAAAAGGTACTATACGTGCTCTCACACAACTAGGGAGATTGTAAAAATAACAGAAATCTTTAATTAACTCAGGAAATTAAAAGGTGACTTTAATAAAGAAGCCTAATAACAAGACACAATAAGATGAACTCACTAGCACATGTTAATCAAGAACAAGAAATAATTCCAGGTACACAAACGACTAGACGCTGATACATAGCCTAAATTAAACAAAAGACACATTTTTAACTGGTTTTCACATAAATGATGAATGTATGATATCAAAGACTACAAACACATGCACTGACCATTGGTGTCTAATAAATAACTGGAAGGTGATTCCTTAACGAGCAAATGTTAAATGACAGTGAAACTACATCGACTGATGCTGCAGTCTGTGCCATATACAACATACTATAGTTTCAGAGCTAAAAGTCCTATGTTTACATGTATATAATAAAAAAAAAATCTTATAGAAGTTTTTTGGTATGTTGGTTGGTTGGTTTTTATGTTTGGCTGGTGGGTTTTTTTGTGTGTTCTGATAGTTGTCTAATCATAATTCCTTTGGTTTCAGCAAGCATATTTACTGAATGTTCAACACAAGAAACTAGTATTTGTGGAAAACTCACTGTACATATTCAAACAGGTATTTTTGTAGAAACAGAAGCATGGCTCTCTCCTATCCAAACATACCTAAAAATACGAATATTTGCAATAAATGTAGGTCCTGCAATACTTAATTTGAGAAAAATAGAAAATTTTACAGTGATTGAGGTGTTTGAACATACAACATTGCTACTTCAGTGGTACTCTTACTTGATAATGATGGGAAACAAGATATTTCAGTTAAGGGTCCCTACAATTAATTGAAATTAGAGCATTTAAAACACAGATTCAAAATATAGGTATACTGGATGTAATGGGCAAAACTATGACTAAACTACTCATTGAATAACATCAAATATTAGTATTGTCCTTCTTCAGCCACATGGAAAATGTTTGGAAAAGATCAGACTCTCTAGTTTTAATGCAACTATCAGTCTCCAGCAGTTTACACTTCCATGGTAGATTTCCAGTTCCAAACAAAGGTAACTTTTTACAGTTTTGCCCAAACCTTATGAAATTTTTAAGAGCTGAAGCAGTCCAGTAGCTGCTTTCAGTGTCAAAATGCAAATTCAATGAAAGTAATAGAGATTACATTTCAAAAAGTGAATTATATGTGAAATATGTTTCAATATCATATGTAAATATGGCATTGATAGTGATAAACTTCCAAGTGAATTTTAATATTAGAATATTATTTTAATGAACAGTTACAAATGATCCCTTGGTTTTCCTAATCTCAATCCTTATCCAGTTTAAAAATTCTTCTGCTTTTGTTCTTCCTGCAAAACGTGTTGCGTGAGCTATGGAATTAAACTTACTCAATTTATAAACCATGTTTGTTAACTCATTCAAATGAATTTGGCAATGTACAGTGGTACCACGTTTATTCTCAGCAGCCATGCCTCATCCCCCCGACCCCCCCAGTTTATTCATTTCCTAAAGGAAATTGCAAGTTAATAGAAAAAGCAGCACTGGAACTGCCTCACATCCTATAGTTATTAATTAAGTAAAGTCTGGTTCAGTAACTCTGGATACTAAAAATACAGAGTTAAACAAAGCCCGGTGCTTCTTGAAATGAAGTTTCAACTTCAGCAGTCATTCTACAAAATTTATGCATTAAGATCTATATCTCTCTTTTAAGGATTTTTTCACAAAATCTCTGAGTAAAAAAATAACAACTCTTGACCATATTTTCTGAAGGACCCATGTACAAAACACAATACAGAAGGGCCAAAATATGTTATGTTGCTATTGTGTAGAAGCCATTAGCTCTATAATTCTCCTTTATTCCAATATGCAGATTATCACCTTGCAATTAATAAAACAAGAAGGTGCACTACTTGTTTCGTTGATAATATACAGTAGTCAGTAAAGCTTAAAATGCACTAATGTGATCTGATATCTGTAGATATTACAGTAAAATTTATAGTTGCATTTGATATTGAATGTTAAGTGAGTAGGTAGCATGCTGAGAAAAATACACATAAACTCAGATTATAGCAAGTCTATTCCTTCATAGTGAACCTCTTCTTAAAAGTGAACAGGTTATTATTAAAGTGATTTTTTGGAATCGAGGACAATAACATGTTCAACAACTATGTCGAATACGTTTCAAACTCTGAATGGAATTAAATGTATAAAGAACTCATTGTAAGTTTCCAAGTTGGAAACAAATGATGCCAGAAATGTTAGACAAAGTAGGAAATATTGCTGAATTTAATCTGTGAACAGGTACTTTGCAGGCAATATTTGAAAGCAAATCTTTTTGTATCCTACGGAGAAATTGAGTCCCCTGTTCCTTCAGGCACCTTAATGGACAGGAGCATCTAACTGAAAAGCAATGAGAAGGAACGAGAAACACCCCAACAGCCTGGATTTTATGAGATTAAATGAAACTGCTTGTTACAGATGGACTGGCATTCACCTCTGATTAGGCAGTAAATATTTAGCTTGTTTTGCTTTCATATCTGCTTTTTATACTCAAAATATTTGTGTCCCATGAGAGGAGATTATTCAACGTTAAACAACAAGTGATGTTTGCAATGACCTGTCTTCAGAGAATGAACTGTGCCCTCAGCATCACAGCTGACACCTTGAGAAGGGAAGACGAGAGGCGATTATAGAGAAAGGAGAACACTTCTTATGGGAGCACAGAGGAACAAAATACCTGGCAAGTGAGCACAAGACAGACACAAGGCAAATCCCCTGCATTTGCCCCTGAAGTCAGAAAAGCTGCCTGGACAGCACCAGCACTTCCCCTGTTCAAAAAGAGCTGCCAGCTTGTGCTCCTCATCTTCCGCTAGAGGGTTTTGGGTCTTTTATTATTATTATCATTTTCTTCTTCCTGAGCAGAACACCCTCTCCAACCTTCTCTCTAGCTATCAGCACCTCCATCTGTTGGTTTCTGTAATAACCAAGAATCTGTGCTTTGGCAGGCCAGCTCCTGCAGAAACACAGCCCATGCTGCTGCCAACCTCACAGGCAGTAACACACATGGGACTGCACTAATGACACCAGCTCAGGGTTTATGGCAAGAAAGAAAAAAATGGAGAATGAAAGATCACTCATAACAATAAAGCACAGAATTTACATGATTGCCAGCATCAAGATTTCCATAACTATTATCTTAAATGGAAAAAAACTCCAAAGAAACAACACAACCACAACAATCTCTAAGCCATTAAATATAAAACTAAAGCAATAAAAAGTATTGTATTATTAGCAAGTTTTTTTGTACAAGTTTAAAACCTAGTCCATCAACTTGGCTATACCTAATTTGTGTGTGTTTATGAAAAGGGATGAGCAATGAATCACCACATTTGAGATTTGCTGTTGCTTTTCCTGTATTGAGAGTTTTAGCTCCCTCCCCCTTTTTCCTTCCCCTCAAGCAGATACAAACAAAAATGCTGTGTATCTGCAACTCTTCCCATAATTTATATGGTCACCTATGGTAACAGTGCACAGCAATTATGAGGCCTTTTTGCTTGCTTTCTTTTATAGAAAAGCTCTTTTAATGAGCAGCAGATATACTGAATACCTCAAATAGTACAAGAGTAAGTCCATTAACCCAAATAAATTTCAATTTTTTCATTTCTTACAGACACATTCGCTCTACTGCACCTGAGCTCTAGTTCCCTTCCCCCCTGCCACACATATTCAGGTCCTTAGGATACTTTTGAAATTATTTTTAATGACAGCGCTGAAATTCTTGTTTGAAGGCTAAAGGATATATCCCTGTCTGCAATGCGTGCTGTGCCATCCTGCGTGTGCTGCTGGTTCTTCACTGTAAAAATGACTGTAAATTTTGTCATACAAAATCTCATACATTTAAGACAGTCATTTTAGAGCACAGTATCTCCTTTAAAATTCCAAGTGCCCTAACTGCTCGCCTCTTGGGCTGGGAACTGATGTCACCTTCTCATCTCTGCATCGCAGCCCACTGCCCTGCTGGGTTACCCAGCACAACTCATTGTGTAGTCATACCCTGAGAGCTGGACTGCTGAAATGATCTACCTTAAAAATAACCCCAAAAAGTAACAACAAGATTTTTAAAGTAGGATAACTCTTTCCTGATTCATTTAACAGAGCGACTGTTTTGGGGAACACAAGCAGAAGTGTTCAGATAAAGGGGGTGATAGGGACCTGATGCAGAGGACCGAAAGTGCAGAGTACTGCCACTAAGCAGCTGAGAACATCAAATATACATTCCTTTGCTAGCGTGCCTCTTTGCTCACAGGAGCTAGCTTCTCTCAAACTAACCATTTATGTCGGTTATACTAATCAAACTTAGAGTAATCATTTACAACTTGAAGACTGCCATTTCTTTTTTCAGACTGAAAGAGGGGCTTGTTTGCCTGAAAGCTTGCCTGATTTTCATTGCAGAAATATATTAGTTAGCCAATAAATGGCTTTTCTGGGAAATCTCATTTTCCTGCAGAGTATGAGATTAACAGGCTGGTGAGTTAAATTTTATGTAAGCAGGATATGTTTCTCCTACCTCTTAACCATCTTGTCCCAGTTCTCTCTGGAAGACTAGGTCTGTTGCAGGAAAAATTAGTTCTATTTCTCTCCCAAGGAGAGGTTGTTTGTTTGTTTGTTTGTGTTTGTTTTTTTCCTTTACATTTTTTAATCAGTTCTTTGTCTTCCTTGACCTAAAAAACCCCTCAACTTTACCAGTGAAGAAAACCAGAACTCAGAAGTAACTCCTCTCAGTACTTGCTTGCAGAAAGGTATAAAGCACTACAAAGCTTCAAAGCCCCTTGGCATGCCCTCATCTTTTCACTTTTCTGCAATTAGAAGCAGGTTCCTAGGTAGTGCTGTTTTGGCAGTGATTGCATAATGCAGACACATTTAAGTAAGGAAATAAATTAGGCACAGTCTGTCATAATAACCTTCAGTTAGGAGTGAAATAATTAAGTTTTTATTGGTCTGGGACATGCTGGAACAGAAAATGTAGAAATGGAAAGGTATCACTTTCCATGAGGTTTTTGGAATCATAAAGCCTTCTACAATGTCATCTCATTGAAGTTTCATTATTTTTTAAGACATTCTAAGAAATCAAGTGTCTCCACCATTTTTCTTTTTTTTTCCAATTCCTTAAAAAGTTTAAAGGTTAATTTCTGTCCCTCCCCATGAATGTTCAGGAATCTATGTACATGACTCCAGAAAAGAATAAATGCCTAATTCTTCCTTCTTTGATGAGATATAACCCCCAGTCTTACCTTTCTTATAATTTTGAAGGGAACGATAAGAGAAGTCAAACAGCTAGAGTAGATTAATAAACAAATTATTTACAATGATGGGAAGGTTCACGTTCTCAGACCCTCCTATTTACACTGCTCATGCTACATGTATGTGTATAATGATACAGTGGGTATTTCTACCTGAACTTTATAGATCATGAAAGAGGAAGGATAAAACTGTTACTCAGCGTCAATATCTGCTGCATAATACAACTGCTTTTGCCAATAGAACAAAGCGTAACAGTTTGTTAGTGCAAGTTGTAACCAAGAGTCAAGAAAAACAAATACGGTTTCAATCTGTATATAAATCAGTAGGTTGCTCAGTTTTACTAGCGCCAGACCTAGGAAAACAAGTGTATGTACAAGGGAAAGCCCATACATACTGATGGGTAAACCTGTCATCGAAGGGACAGATGTTCATCAAGGATAATCAGATACTACAGTGATTGTGAATGAAGATTTGCAGCAGAAATGAGGCAGTGCTTAAAAGGAACAAGATTATCAGTCACAGAGGCAGCAAGAGGTAGATGGGAGCTGGGGGAAACTGCTCAAGAAGAGCTACGTGGTAGGGCAGGAAAAAGTCTTGACAGGAAATACTCTCATTGATGAGGACATGTTTAATCACAGCGATGGTTGACAAAGAAGCAGCTTGGACACCAGGCTACCAAATATGGTGAAAGAACCAATGCAGTGAGTAGAATAAGGCAAAAAATGGATGCTGAGGGGATAAACCCAGGTGAATAGCCTTTATCTACCGGTTAAAAAAAAACAAACAGTACAATTAAAAGCATTCAGTCCTTTAACTTGCTTATTACATCTACAATATGCCCCAACAGGTTAATGCACTTCCTCTCAGTAAGTGTATTAAAGCAAAAGAAAAGGAAGATTGCACAATAAATTCACTCATATAGATATGATACAAAATTACTTACAATAGCTGCTGATGTACTTGTGGAAATGACTGTTGCCATGCTATAGAGTAATTAAAAGGAGAAAGGGAGAAGGTGCTACCAAAATTTTGCATTTCTTGCAAGGTCATTTCTGAAAATTGCTACTATAATCCAGGTAAGATTACAGTCCTTAATTTTGTTTTTGTTGGTTTTATTTTGTTGTTTGTTTGTTTGGGTTTGTTTGTTTGTTTTGCTAGTTTGTTCACATTTTCTTATTTATGGACAATACTCGGATCAGTTTTATTTAACTCTTTCTCTCAGACAAAATGATGTGCCATCTAAAAATATTAACGTAAATTTCATGGTAAGAGGATTAAAACCAAAGTAGTTTTAACCAAATTAATTTAGGTAAGTACATGAGATAAATAAATCAGCACCCTTCAACTCTCAGAAAGCACTTCAAGCAATTTCTAGTCATTAAAAATACTTTTAGTTCCAACATTTTGGCTCTTAGAACAGTCTTAATGGTTATATGACAGTATGTTCTACTACTGGCTGCATGGCTTTTATTGCATGCCCCGATCTATTTGATGATCATGGCAGCTTTTTAGAGAACTACAAAGAAAAGCTGAAATAATGAATTATTTTTCAGACAAGTCTAATAAATGCATTAATCAAAAATACCATAAATGCCAGAAGCTCTCATAAATCCTACATTTTATATATTCCTCTTTCTGAACATTAAGCCAATGGAAGAACAATCCTGAAAGGGGGGGAAAAAAAAGTGCGTAATCCAAAAAAGAGAACAAAAGCACTGCACATACATTTACAAAATCTCACCAAATTATTTATCTGATCTCATCTCATAATTCATAAATCTCATGATTTATGAACTATTACTATTCTCCCATCACTTGTTTTCTGACAGCTTGTAAACATCTCATATAGATAAATATGATTATATTTGATTTCTGGTTAGATTATAAGGTGTTCTCATATGACAAGATACAGTCAATTATTTTCCTGTTGTGCTACTCTTATGAAATATTAGTGGGTTTTAATAAACTTCTATCAGAATAAGAATCACTCCCCTATTCATTTTCCAGTGACTTGCAAATGACTGATCCTGAGACAACAAGGAGATGTTTCAGAGTACAACTTGAAATGTATCTATTAAACTTACAATAATTTTCCTTTTTCTGGTGACATTTTTTAAGAATAAAAGTGATTTGACCTCCTTTCCATCAACTTCTAAAGCTTCCCTGAAGAAAAAAAGTCCTCACTGGTAAGTGTGGAGAATATAACTACACATAACATTGTAGATTCGTTAGTAAGAACTCATTGTGCATTTTTATGAGGTTCCAAGAATATTACGTCGGAAGGTGAAATTATAGAGCTGTCAGTTTATGTCTGTTGGATCTTGTACTGATGTTAGTATGATGTTATGAAGTTTCAGGAATTCTTTGTGGGGTTTCCATAGAGCTGTGCTGAAGCTTTGTTCTACCTATGGTGCACATACCTGCTAATTTGCTTCACTTTCTAACTGAAAGCACTGAATTAAATAAATAAAAAAAAATAATAATAAACCAGTAAAAGATGTTAGATTCATAATACACAACTAAAAAAATGGAGCTTTGTAGCACAAATCAGAGAAAGATTTCCAGAACCCTTGGTAACAGTGGTGCATTAGATAGCCATAAGTTACCAATTGACTGGAGCATACAGTAGCTATTGTTTCTCTTACAGTATGTTCCTCCTGCAAATGTATATGTATATACATATATATAAGTATGTGTGCATATATATATATATGTGTGTATATATATATAAAAAAATATAGACAGATAGATATTTTAAACCTTAGAGATTTCACAGAATTCTTCAATGACTTTCATACCCAGAGAAGAGTTTAGTAATTTTAAATGCATGATTCTTGGTGTAAAATGTGAAATCTATAAAAAAAATTCCTTGGAGTACTTTTAGGAGTACCAGTGTGACAATTCTTACAGTGCTGTTCTAGTACAATAGCATCAAAAGATATCCCCAGTCCTTCCATTTCAAAAGAGTGATAATGAATGCTTCTTTACAGTTCCCTGTTTTGTAGAATAACCAATGGCAGAAATTGTCATCATGCACTTGATGCTTCATCAAACTTCCAACAGAGCTCATTTTATATACTTGTACTTTTTTTTGAAATGTGTAAATTTCATAATTTTACTTTTAATTAACAATTAAAAGTTCATGAAGTTCAACAAGGCCAAGTACAAGGTCCTGCACATGGGCCATGGCAATGTCAAGTAGAAATACAGGCTGGGTGGAGAATGGATTGAGAGCAGCCTTGAGTAGAGCTTGGGGTAGTGTTTGATAAAAATCAGAATGAAGTGGCAATGTGCACTTGCAGCCCAGAAAGCCAACTGCATATTGGGCTTCATCGAAGGAAACATGACCAGCAGGACAAGGGGGGTGATTCTTCCCCTCTACTTTGCTCTCATGAGACCCCAGCTGGAGTATTGCATTCAGTTCTGGGGTCCCCAGCATAAGAAAGACATAGACCTGTTGGATCAAGTCCAGAAGATGCCATGAAGATGATCAGAGGGACGGAACAGCTCTCCTGTGAAAACAGGCTGTGAGAGTTGGGGTTGTTCAGCCTGGAGGAGAGAACACTCTAAGAAGACCTTATAGCAGCCTTCCAGTACCTAAAGGGGATGTACAAGAAAGCTGGAGAGGGACTTTTTACAAGGGCATGTAGTAATAGGACAAGGGGTAACGGCTTTAACCTGGAAGAGGGCAGATTTAGATGAGATATAAGGAACAAATTCTTCCCCATGAGGGTGGTGAGGCCCTGGAACAGGCTGCCCAGAGAAGCTGTGGATGCCCCATCCCTGGCAGTGTCCAAGACCAGGCTGGACAGGGATTTGAGCAACCTGGTCTAGTGGAAGGTGTCCCTGTCCATGACAGGGGGTTGAAACTACATGATCTTTAAGGTCCCTTCCAACTCAAACCATTTTACAATTAATTCATTTCCCTATATATTTCCCACTATTAATATAACAAATAAAAAGGAAGATTTCCCCCAACCAGCCTTTTTCATTAGTATAGGTTTAATCTTCTAACAAGCAACTCTGATAAGGCAAATTTTTAGCTAGTCTTTGAAAAGAAACATAGCATCTATTGAATTTTACTTTTTTTCCACATTTTGTTGAAGCATCAGTATGGAAGATTAGGGTCTGAGAATTCAGGGAATACTGTAATTTGACTATTGCATTACGTTCTCAAGTAAAAAAGTCTGTATTCATTACTTGAAAAGTTGCATCCATACTTTATTAAGATTTGATGGATTTAGAGTGACAGGATCAATATGTCAGGAGAAATTCATGCATCAAGGGGCAATTTCAAACAAAAATTTGCCTCTGGATTCATTACAATCTTGAGCATGATGTTTTTTCCCAATGTATGTCCAACTGCATGTTTTTCTGAGGAACAATGACTAACCAGAAAAGCAGCTTGGCTTCACAGATCAAACTCGGGGCCTCTGCCAGTTGAGAGATGAAATGCTGTACTTTCGGTCAGTACAACCTATGTTTATAGTGACTTTTCAACTCAAGCTTCAACTCCTGTATCTGCTACAACAGCAGTTCCAATGGGACACAATCCTTTCAAGCTGAGATTTATTTCACTTCATTCTAATTAACTGGATTGCCATCTATTCATACACATCTGGTAACATAAAACACCAAAGAAATAAAAAAGAAGAGGTTTCTGTCATCGTATCGTCATCTGCAGAAAAAGCCATGATGCTGTCTAAACATAATGTGCTGTCAAAGATTTAAAATGTCAGAGGAAGACGGTGAATCAGAATATCAGATTGAAAGAGAGTGACATGAATTAGGAAAAGGGGATTAATGTACATTGCAGAGTTAACTGAACTCTGCTTAGATTATCAGAGAGAATCCAGCATTTAATTTTGAATAATACAATACAAATAGATAATAGACAAGCTCATATATATAGAGAGAGACTGCAGCATTAGTCTGAAGAGCAAAACATACACTTAAAAACATAAATCATTACGCTAGATGCAATATTGACCAAATTACTATGAAAATCCAGTTTCAATTTCCAATGAAATGAACAAATTAAGTAGGTTTTTATGTTATTGTCAAACTTGGAGGAGGAACACGTAATGAAGTGTGTTATAATATTACTTGTAATTTTGTAATATTTTTTTCCAAAAGCATTGCAGGAAAGAACAG
Organism: Streptopelia decaocto; assembly: GCF_964273445.1. Classification (NCBI taxonomy): domain Eukaryota; kingdom Metazoa; phylum Chordata; class Aves; order Columbiformes; family Columbidae; genus Streptopelia; species Streptopelia decaocto. The sequence goes on along the minus strand of NC_138659.1, from coordinate 64,644,379 downwards.
GGTAAATTTTTATACCAATTTCATTGATCTTGGAAGAAAAATAAAAAGGCAGCAGTATCATAGGGTTATCACTAATTACTTTAAATCTCAGGAGGTGCAGGGCAAGAATTGGAAGCAGCCTATCATAACCACATTGTAACTTCTAATATGTATGGAGCAACTTTATATATAGAAGCAATATGCAAATCTTAAAAAGAAAAGGAAAACTGAGGAAGAGAGGAACGAAGAGAGAGATTTTGGTTTTTACTTAAAATGAGTCAGTATTTTGCTCTGATGTCAGCTTATTTTGTTCTAACAGATCTCTAGCTAACGCAGGGGGAAAGGTTTCACACTACTGAGTTTAATATCACCTGACTGGATCAATATCAGTAAATTTTGCTGAAAAAGTCTCTGCTCTGCCACTTAATTATTCTGTGACCCTCATCAAGTAACCTCACCTCTGTGTGTTGCTATTTCCTTCCTCATTTCTACTCAACTATAAAGCAAACATTTTAGGGTAAAGAATCTTCTTACGACAAGCTTGCACTGTGTAGCCCAGTGGGAATTCTGATTTGACTTGGGACCGCAATGTGTGTAATAACCCAAAAAAAGAATAACCAGAGTTCATGGAATTACACAGCCACAAAAATACAAAAAAGCAATGAGAGAAAAGAACTAATACATTAATCTGATTTTTAAAATCAAATGACAAAATCTGGATTGTGCTGTAAGTGGTGCTGAATAAATGCACTTTGCTGAAAAACTAATTTATTATTTGATTATTCCTATAAGCAGGCATGCAGGTTCTTAATGATCATGTCCTTCCAAGATGACACAGGATAACTTGACATTTTTTTTTATTCTAAGGACATTAGCCTCACCAATATCTGTCCCAGATGGAGGTCTGGTGGCAGATGTCTGCTTGTATGCAGAGATTATTGATCTCTGAAATCTGAGCTCCATATTAAAGACATTGAAGATTAACCTTTCTTTTTGGGTGAGAAAATAAGCTCTCTTTCAGAAACAGAAAAAAAAAAAAAAAAAAAAAAAAAAAGAGAGAAAAAAAGAGAAAAGACCACCAAACAAACACAAGCAGCAACAACAAAAACCCACAAAACAAAACCAAGAAACACCACCAACAAGACTTTAAACTATTGTGGCCCTAATGCTCAATAGAACTTACTCCTACCAACTTCCCTTTGGTAATAAAAAGCTTCACTGTCATCCTACAGAGGGTTCAGGCTAAAAAGTACCATTTTTTACCTGAAACCTTAGGAAAGCTTTACTTAAAATTTGTGTTTTCATAAACAGATTCCCAGCAGGATCAGAATTACAGTTTTCTGCCTTGGACCTCTTGGAATTTAGAAAATCTAAAAGGTCTGCTGTTCCTTACAGCAACATTTCTAACTCATCGCTCCTTATTTTACTCATCCTATCTTTAAATCTGGCACACATCAGGTTGCTGTGAAGGGGCTGCCATGAGATCATGCAAAACGCACCAGTGATGCTTAATGCGTGCAATGGCAGAGGTACAGGAAATAGCTAATTTCTCATTTTCTGCCTCTTCCTCTCTTTCCTGTTAAAATTCTAATTATATGGAAAAAATTGCATTTTACTGACATTGTGTCAAGTAGTCATAACTGTTACCCAATGTACGTGTTTGACTCTGGTTCCCAAATAATAATGTTAATGAGATAACACAAAGCAGAGGGAGTGTGGGCTGCCAAGCCTGTGCAGCAAGCTAGAGCAAAATTTCTAATGCAAATGATTTCTTCCTGGACACAACTGCATTTGATTTAAAGATTGCTTAGCAGCCTCATTTTCAAGCTATATCATCCAACACACTGCTTATGTCATCAGCATTTTGCACAAACTTGCTTTCTGCCAATGAAAGCCTCTCTTTGAAATGTTATTACAAGAACTAATCCTATTTGCACCTATGACTGTAAAACTCTGCCTCGTGATAGAAATACATGGAGAGACCCAAATAGACAAAATGCTGAGTACTAGGGAGGTCAGCACTGAACTGGGTAGCATCTCTGAAAGTAATTTCACACTACTGGGGAAAAAAAAGTTTTAAAAATAACAGCGTCATGATAGGAATTAAACCCATATCAACAGGCCACTTCAACACTGACTTGTGCCAGACTCCATATTTTCAAACACCATTTTCAACTACTCACCTCTCTCAAACAGCAGCGCTTATATTAGTTATCTTGGGAAGTTATTCTACCATATTGCACTATTATATCCAACGTGCACCTTTCCTCCTCAATAAGAGTGTGATTTGCCCTTTTAATGTCTTTGGATTTAACTGTAGCATCATCCTCTGTTCTTTCACTGAGGAAAATAACTAAAGCAGATCTTACTGGACAAAACTAAACTCACATCAGAGTTTAATTTCTAAAATAAACACAAAAAATTATATTACTTCTTATTCTACTTTAATCATATCCACACCAAATGCCTTCAGGTTAACTAGTTTAAGGAAAAACAAAAAAAGGATTTGTAGTAATTGCACAGTCTGCTAAGCTCTTTGTAATTCTGTCTCTAATGGCACTTGGAGGTCCCTTGGCTCCTAGAATTCTGTGCAGACATCAGGGGCAAGATTAAGGGACGTAGTCCTGTTGGTGAGAATGCAAAACTGAACAGAATCAGCTACTTGCCATCCTTTTCAGTTGTTTTATACATGGAGGGTCAAAAGAACAAACTGCAAGTTGCATAGTATTTGCATTCTGTAATGAACTGCTGGAGGCAATTGGGATGTTGTAATGGTGAAGACAACCTAAACAAAACATAATTTAAAAACTTTTTTGATTGTGTTGTTTTAATACTGCAGTTAACCCCAGAGACACAGAAGACAGACCTGTTCTGACAATGCCTTTCCAACAGCCTTTTCATCCTCAAAGATGCATAGTGTGTGTCAGGTAGTTTGTTAGTATCTATGTTATCTTTTCTGATTTACAATTAATTTATTTTCTCTCCAGGTAGGTTAACGTATTAATAACAGGCCTTATGATGTTCTATATCCTCTTCTTCCTCTTGCTATATGATCCATTTCAACATTTGGTAACCACTGGGATTTCGCAACCACCGTCTCTGGGGTTCCTTCTATCAAACTTTGCATTACATAGGCAGGAGCTGCACCCCTTTGTGTAGGGTAAAATTCAGCATTAAAAGCAGAAATTACATTTGTTTCTTACACATGAATAATAAAAAAATAATTACATAATTAATATTGCAGTGCTTTTCCTTCTACTATGGCTGAATTTTCCCAGATTCAATGATTACTTTGGAGATAAAGTGAATTTAGCTAAAATAAAAACCAAGCAAACAAAAGCCACAAACAACCAACTGAAACACACCACACCTCAAACAATTATCACCCTCCACACCTCAAACAAAAATGGATGAGCTAAACAAAACAAACTCCCCCTCACTCCCCCAAGCTGTATAATTCAGAATTTTCAGTATTGTGCTTTATTTCACTTTTGAGTAGGTTTCTCCGAAAGCAACACTGATTTCCCTCCAGAAGTCTTTACTAACAATTTTTGTTTGTTTTCAGTATTGCCAAATAATCATATTCTATTCCAGAATTTCCGTGAGGAACTGCTCTGGACAAAATACTTATCTTTCACTGCTCTCCCTGGAAATGAAACAAGATGCTGCCTACAAGTGGCCACTTCCATCTCCTGCAGTTCTCAGTGAAGCTGTTTCTCCCTCTCCTCAAAGCACAGGAGACCACCAGCTAAGGGCAATGCAAGAAAAATCGAAGGTACCAACCTTTCTAAAGGAGGACAAATCCTCATGAGCTTTCAGACAGGCCAGATTTTTTTATCTTTTAGCCTTTCCTGACATATTTCTGACTCATCTGTTTAAGACTGACATGACTGCTGAGCACAGGAAGCATTCCTGATTTGCCTATCAGGAACTTGACAATAAAAGGAATTAAAATGCAGGATTGAACAGGGCATAACTGGTGAAAAAGGGAATGACACACTAGAAATACTCTGTAAGGCACTAAGAACATAAACCCACATTTTACATGTAGATATAATTTTTGTATTGCAGGACGAATGTACGAATGTAATACACAGAATGCGAAACTATTTTCCTTTGATTGAAGTTATTAACAATAATTCTGTATCAGCTTTTATTTTTAGCAACGATGACCTCAGAACCTTAATCTTCTTTTTTCTGCAGCTTTATAGTGTAAGCCAAGACAATCGAACCTTTTTAGTAGTAGCGCTGGGTGCTCAGAGAGGAACTCTCAAGTACTATTATTCCCGATACCATCAAACACACTATAATTTGTGCTGTGTATAGCAGTTTTGAAATGTGTCATGGAGATGGAGTGATTCATACTTTTTACTTTTCTTGACAATAGATGTTAATATTTTCTGGTATTTAGAGTGTCAGCTTTTTGACAACTTACATTGCATTTTGGCTTTGGGGTTTTTTTTGTGTTATCTGAAAACTAAATTGTATGACTCGGTACAAAATAAAGCCTATCACTTGACTACCACTTCTAGCCTCTCTTCTTGTGGATACTTTTCACAAAGTAAATACCTTGTGAGGAGACAACGAAAACCTGGGGGGAGAGAAGGAAGGGGGTGAAGGAGAAAAATGGCAAAAAATTAGGATCATGAAAACATCTGGATGTCAACATGAACAATGAATTTTGAAGATTATGTTCTTGGGGGGGGGCAGGGAATATCTAATTTGTGATCATTTAAAAACACTTAATATCTTGTTTTCAGAGAGATTCACATCTATGACAATCCTGCTAAGCAAGTACTACATACAAGCTAAATCGTAAAACAACAAAAGGTCTTCCTCTGGCATCCTACTTGAGAATATTCAAAATGAATGCTGAAACTGCTGGAGTAATACCCCAAAATTTGGTAGAAGCTTCAATGGAATGGAATTTCTGTGGACACACAATTTCCCCAATCAACTTCAGAGTGCCTTTGAAGGCCCCATGCAAAGCTTCCAGGTAGCCTGGACTGTACTTCAAAAAGAAAAATTAAACAAAATCACAATATTCATGTCTTAGTTCTGGTTTTTTAAAAATTATGTTTTACCCTCTTGCTTGGAAGCGGCAGTATGGAACAATTCAGGTTTTAGGCTCTGAAGCATATAGCTTTTTGGAAGCATTTTTGAAGAGCAACAGCATACAAAAGTTCATACAAAGGAGGAAGTATCAAAACGTGACACTTCTAATATGGAGGAGGTAGCATGGCGTGTTATAAAGCTCAACACACAAAGAAGACTTACAGACTTATTTCAAACTACAGGATGGCCTCATATACCCTAAAGGAATTCAGCTTCAAAGCTGCCTGTGACATGCCAAGTGCATGTTGGACAACAGAAGAAAGGGACAATGAAACCAGCCGAACCACTGTGTTTGGCACCAGTGTCAAGATTGTTTTATGGTTAAAGCTTTCCCTCTATAAAGTGTCTAGGAGCAAATCACCTCTTTCAGGCTCTTAAAAAACTGTTACTGTGATGAAGGAAAATCATTTCCCAAGTCCCAAAGGAAAATTATCCTTTTTATCCCATATCATGCAGCAACAGCAATTAATGCAAGCATAATAGTTCTACCTATCAGAAGCAGGAATACTGGACATTTATGAATAAAAGGTAATAATGTGACCACATTTACAGTAACAGATTTCCACAATAAATACATAACAAGGTAAAAAAACAGACCCAACATTCTCAGGAAAGGAGAGAGACATAATAGGAGAAAAGAATAATTACCACAAGCAAAATTGTCACCTGGTAATTTCTCTGATACCTCCTATCTAACAACTGAGGTTGTAAAAGTGAAGCTAAAGAGATGAGGTGTAAGTAATAGCACTGCTTGGAAGAACAACCCACAGATATTCATTAGACAAGGTCAAAATCACAGGATAGGGCTAAATGAAAGGCTTGGATTTCCCAGAAAGACAAAAGTGGGTTGAGCATGCAGTTCCAGATACAGGGGGAGAGGTAAAAAACCAAAGTTTAGTAAGATCTGATAGATCAGTAACTACTACATAGCTCCAAGAATTTAAAGGTATTACTGCCCAGAGCAGAAAAAACCTCTAGACCATCTCTGAAAGTATAGAAAACAACTGAAAATTTATGTACTTAAAGCGTGTCCTTGTGTCTGGAAGAGTGCCTGTAAAACATGCAGCAACTTGAAAACAGCCTCATGTCTGACAATAGCAGGATCTGTAGCACTTGAAGATTTTATTAACCATGTCCACTAACAAGAACTCTGAAGAATAAGATGTTACAACAGAAATACTGATGGTACATTAACATTCTTAGACACCTAACTCTGCAAAATCAATTCTGTAATTTGTCTAATTTACAGAAAAATCCCTAGAATTGCCCAAGGGAGTTGTTCTGTCCAGGTTTAAGCTCACTCAGGGTCTTACGTCCTATGTTTGTAATTCAGCAGTGGTGGAGATGATGCTGTAGGTACCATGCCAGCTTCATGCAATAGTGGAGTTCTACCTAGTGAAAGTCCTGTGAACACACATGATTATTTGGGCACAGATGCCACAGGGAAGGCAGCTGGAGGAAGGGGAAAGGGAAGAGAGAGGGAAGAACTGAGCCTTTTTAAGGGGTCTTAAGTCATTATAGAATCAGCCAGGAGAATTAAGTACCTGCAAAGGCTACAGGGGTTGATCAATTCCACCTAACTTAGATATCTTCCTCCTTCTGGTGATTAAGGAGTACCCAATAGAAAACAAAGCTTCATGTACCTACTTGAAATCCAGGCAAATTAGCCTTTTTTTGAGCACGGGTGGCACTGCTGTAGATCTGGCTCTCAGCTGTCACCTCACAAGGAGCATGTCCCAGGCACCAGCCTGGGGACCACCTTCCACACCACCACCAAGCCCTGGACAGCAGGAGGCAAGGCCTGGTTCAGCTGAGAGGAAACTAGGGGTTTGCTCCATGCACGTATGTTCCAGCATCTAATAATTTTATTTGTCTCTCATTAAATAAAACAAACAAAAACCAACTGACCAACCAAAAAAAGTCCCAGAAGCAAAAAATGTGACTCTTTTCTTGCCAGCAGAATTTACCACCCTAACTCCTACCAGGAGATTCTCTGCTGCTGCTGGGCTTCTGTGCACTGGCAATTACAGTGGCCCAGCATCAAATAAGGGAATATATCACGCTCATACAACATAATATATTGACATGATAGCTGTGGCCCTTTCCTGACACCTAGAGTTAAACCCATCAGACTGAAAGGGACCTAGAAGCCAAATATTTCTGTGTAAATGTTTTAACAATTAAAGACAGAAGTCCAAAGTAACATCACACCTTGGAACTTATAGTTCTGACCTGTAAAGCTAAAAACTGCTGCAGTTTTTTTCTAACAGTCTCCCACCTACACAAAAGCACCCATCTGCCTCAAAAGGCATTTCTGAAATCCCACAGACACAAGGTTACCTATAACAAAGTTAACTATAACATTTGTCATACTTGTCCTCTGATGCCAGCAGCTTGAGCTGCAGTTGCTTTAGGCTCCATTTTCATAATTTTCTTCAAGTGCCACTTCTGCAGCAAAAGTCTAATCTCACTTTTCTACAATAACTACTACTATTTGTGGTATTATGGTCTCCGTACCTGACTCATCCTGCATTAAAAAAAGGGCAAAACTTCCTCATTCAATAATTCTTGCACCAGGCTCAGCTGCTTGCTCTTGAGGCAGCTCTTCTTTCAGAAATGTATGCAGTTTTGATCAAAGACTTCCACTAATGGAAAATCTATCATATTCCCTGAATGATGCATTCCAATAATAAAATACTTTGGCTTCTTAAAATGGGCATCATCTTTCCTGATCAAATTCCCTGACTTTCAGGCTCAGCATCTTGTTATGCTTTGTCTTCATGATAAATGAATCCCCAATACCAAGCATCTACTCTCTGTGGAGTAGATATGTCACCCTTTACACTTTTCTTTGACAAAGAAAAACAAACAGAAGAAAACAGAAGTGAAAAGAAAGCCCCCATATGAATCTGTTTAAGGTTGGCTCAATGTTTTTAACAAAAGATGAGTTCAGGTCTTATCTTGAATACAAAATAGAATTTTTCTACATCCAAATCAAAAGTCAAGCACAGAGGCTCGGATTTGATGGAAGACAAAGGGAGATCCATTCCCTACCACACCTCTAAAAGAAAATAAGAGGGAAGACTACCTAATAGAAGTTGTTTCCCGTGTCCTTTCTACATTAAGATAGACCTATCAAAGGTGATTGAAGTAAAGAACTTCTATGAACATGCACAAAAGGGAAAATCCTCACACAGCTTTAAAACTAGAAATTACCCTCTAAAGTTCCTTTATATCATAAATTCATAGTGCATTTAATTAGTTGAGTATTAGTAAAGAAGCATGGTGAATTTCTAACAAAGTTAGAGGAAACCACACTAGTGACCAAGGAAGTGAAACACACAACATTTTCCCCATTGAGGATTTACCAACAAAGCAGTGATACTGATGCTTAACATGCAATGAAAAAAAATGTGTAAGAGGAATTCCTAGGATCTTGTGGTTTAATCCTGACCTTTTGGGTGCAGCAACAGATCTTTAATAGAGTGTGGTAGCTCTAGCAACAGAACAAAGCACTAAGCTGAACTGAAAGCCACATAGCTAACCAGAAAAGTTTGCTGGTTTATATTATATCTTCTGTGAAGCATCTCAGACAATCACACAGAAAACAAAATGGCTCTGCAATAACAGCATGTAGTCTCCTGCTGACCCAGAAATAGATGTAGCCCCAAACTTAGCAAGGCTTGCACAACCACACCCTATGTGACATGGAAGAAATATAAAAATCAGAAATGCTGATCAATTTTAATGGTGGCCAAAGGAGAGAAAAAAAAATTAAGTCACATAGCTATTTTAAGTTAACACACAACTGAGTTGATCTCCTTTGGGGGCACGACCACTGAAAAACACACTGTTTTGGTCAAGCCAGATACGTCTTTTGGTTCTTTGTCTCTCACTAGAGAAATACCCAGAGCCTCTTTGCCATACACACTACTCAATAGCAAAGCATTGGTAAAGGTTTCATTTATTAGGGCAGTAACAAAACACCATTAGTACATTAATAATCAATTGTAAACAATGGAGTTGAACTGTCCAGCGTACAGATATCTGAAGTTCTAGCCATAGCTTTCTTAAGGTATACACACATTTCAATTGTCTCAATATATTATTTTCTAGTTGGAAGCAGGTTATATTAACACCTTGCACACACACATACATATCTCAATATGAATTATTTTATACTAATCAGTTCAGCACAGAGACCCTGCAGTAACTGACACTTCTGACAGTCATGCACAATTTTTACCATCAATTAAGGCCAAGTAAGGAGTCAGGGGGGGAAGAAGAGACACAGGGAGATGTGAGGACAAAATACAAGCAAGCAAAATCATTGAAGACAAGCTAGTGTCTCCCAGTTCTTCAGGTCAAAAGCTAATTGTTGTTGAGATAGTGTCCATATTATCATTCAGAAAAGTCTATTCCTTGGCTAAAAACAGCTTATAGAACTATGTTTGTAAAGCTAAATGGGGTGGGAGGGCAAGAGGAAATAACTGTTGAAGAAAAACTTTCAGAAGTTATAGAGGACATTTAGGAGGAGTAAACTAATATATCCTCATCTGATAAGGCTAGGCTTACCTAGGCTGCCCTGGTGCAGGATGCTTTTTTTGATTAAATAGTTTCTGTTCAAGTCTGTCCTTCGAGAAGTCTGTCTGGTGACTATACAGAAATACTGTAAATGTCTGAATTCTGACACACCTACTGAGTAAGCATAGTTGGCACAAAAGGTTCTAAGGTGTGGAAGTGGGTATGAAAACAGAAGAATTACAGAATTCTAACCAGGACAGTGAAAATCACTATGCCTCTCTCCATGTGGATTGATTCCAGGAGAGATAAAAGCAAAGTAAGCCCTTGAACTTTGTTACAAAGTTTCTCTCTGTGTAGTCATCATTTTTTGACAGAATTACTTAGATAATTTTGGTAGAATTACTTAAGTAACTAATGTTAGCTAATGTGTCTGTGTACAGACATGCTTTGAAGGCCAGCCTTACCAAACACTGTTACATGAAATCTGTGGTTCAAATCGTATTCTAAAAGGCTAAGCAGACTCAGTCTAGCAGAACTACATTTTATTACAAAGTGAAAATAAGGACACTTCAAGAAGTGAAATAGTTAAATGTATAATCAAGTTTCAAGTATATTGAATATTTAGTAAGGAAACTTACAAAGTCACTAGATGTCTTCCAATTGACTTCACATAGTTCAATATGTTAGACTAAGAAATCCATCCGAATGCCCACATAGCCATGGCTGACCTTATTGTGAATGTCAGTTCATTGACTCACTTAGCGAACTCTTGCCATTTTAAACTTAGACAAGTCATTAACCATGAAGAAAAACAAAGATTATTACTTAACTACCTGTTCAGCTGCAGGTACAAGCATCATATTATAATCTGATGAACGAAGCATAATAAATATTCTCTTTTTAGCTACACATGATATACAAAAATCCCAGAGGTGCTAATTTCACTACAGAAAGTATGCAATGCAAATTTGCTAATATAATTTGCAAATAGAAAGCAGAAAAATATAGAAATGTGTGAGAGGCTTGGGAAACCGTAGGAGACTGGTAATGGGTACAAGGCATGTGACATTCCGCAGTAATGAGGCAGGCTGGCTGCGTGCCAGTGTCAGCCACTGGAACCGCACCCTGCAAGAATTCAGCTGCAAATCTTTGTTTCCTTTATGTCTTTCATATCTTTGCAATTCTCAAGGCAAAAGGCAAAGACAAAGTCTTTCAGCTGGAGTTCTTTCATCCAAGAACATTCTTCATCTAAGGCCAAAGGTTCACCACATCCTAAAAGGCCTTTGGATCTGCATGTTCAGTCATCTTCATCCAAGTGTATTTCTTTGGGAGCATTATTCAGTCCTTGTGATCGATCCTAAAAGAACACCAATAAAAACTATCTTCATTCCTTCAAATACAATCTTCAATGGTTTTATCTCTAGGACCACTGTATGAGAGTATTGTGTCAAAAGTTGCAAAATGGTGATTCAGAGATACTCAGTTAAAACCACAGCACATTGAAACCCTTCTCCTATAGTTTTTGAGGTTTTGGTCAATCCTTTAAATAAAGGTTTCCAAGATGAAATAGAGTTTATAGAAAACCACACACATATGAACACAATATTTTTCACTTGTGTTTCCAGCAGTTTAGGAAGACTACCTACTAGCTTTCCATGGACAATATATCTAAAGTGATAAAAAACTTGTGTTTCCAGCAGTTTAGGAAGACTACCTACTAGCTTTCCATGGACAATATATCTAAAGTGATAAAAAACTTGTGTTTCCAGCAGTTTAGGAAGACTACCTACTAGCTTTCCATGGACAATATATCTAAAGTGATAAAAAACTGTGATGGAACACCCTACCTGTATACTACAGTGCTGCAAAGTGTTTGAATATGAAATTCTAGAATATGAGGAGGTTCCTGTATCCACTGAAATTGCTTTACTGGAGTAGGGAAAAGCAGAGTTTCCTCTGTGAGGAAACAAGACAGTTATTTAACAGTGCATGATAATGTAACAGGAAGTAAAAAATAACGCCTCCAATAACACCTCCAATGATTGCCTAAAAAAAAAAAAAAAAAAAAAAAAAGAAAAGGGAAAACTGTCAGCTAATCTTGGTTTCAAAACCAATCCCACCACTCTTTAACTTGGTCATCAGTATTCCACGTCATCTATCTTGCTTAACTTTCCTCCATCTCTTTTCTTTCTCTTCTGGTAGCCTCTCTTCACTGCCTTCTCTTCAGGTCATCAATCCCCTCTGTGATTTTAGCCTTTGCCTTTCTCCTTCTGAATCACTCACAACTCCGTTTTGGTCTCCGTAGTCTCTCTACCAGTTTTGGGTCTCCTGCCCCTTTTCAACCCACCACTCCACAGTCACTTCCAGTTCCTCTTTGCCTTCATTATTTTGCAGTATTTGCTTTGCATCTTGCTTTCACCTAAAAACTAGCCACTTCCTATCTTCTCAGTTGTTTTTTTTGGCACGCTCCCAAATTTCTGCTATTGCACCATCCTGCTGAACAACTGGGTCACAAACTGTTTCTAGAATAAGAGACCAATCCTGCCTTGCTTCAATACTGTAACAAGACTAAGTTGGAGATGCACTGATCTCCAGCATAATTTTAAAAGCACAAAACCTTCTCTCTGCAAGCAGTGCTGTCAGTTCTCATCATTTTATTACAGTACTTGAAATAAATTTATTACTAACAAATCTGCAGCTTCTAAAGGAAAGACATAAGAAACCTCTCTCAAAAGAAAATATCAAGTTTTGATGGTTACAAGCAAAGCATGAAACACGTTCCTGTCTTAACTTAGTGAATCACACGTGAGAAAGGGTATAATTCAACCCTAATATTTTAGTCTTACTATTTTTAAGGTAGCTGTATAACTACTAGCATTCTGACTCAGAGGAACAGGCATAAACCCATCTGAACAGAAAAGCAGACTGTGTAACAGCTTCAGTCCACACCTGATTTGAACTGTTCCAAGTTAATACTACACACTGTAAGGTCAGAATATTAAAGGAAGGGAAGAAAAAAAAACGAGAGCTAATCTCAAGCAGTCGCCACATGAATGCCGTTAAAACGTCACTCATTACACTGAAGTTGTAATGGTGTCTCAGTAACTTCTATTCAATTTTGGATGGAAATGGCCAGAAGTGACAAGTGTTTGGTACTTAGCAGATTTGAAACCAGTAGCAAATGGAGGAAAAGCTCAATTTTCCTCATCAGTTTGAGAGATTTCTTCCTATCAAAGTAATTTCTTGATCTCAAATTAGTAGCTGTTTCCCCTGTAATGGGAAATGGACAGGTCAGATAAAGGATACTAATGAGGATTACTTTTTCCTTGGATGGAATGTAATCAATATTCCTCCTTAATTATCTCAAAGCAATATGATGGGAAAGGAAAGGGGTTGTGGCTCTTTTACTCCACTCAGCCTCCAAAAAACCTTTAGTTACTGTGTTTTATATTTTCTAGAATTAATATAGTTAAATTACCCTCAGGACTTTTCTGTGATGGTCCTATCTAGTTTTTCAATGTAAGAGTAGAAAGGATTAAAATTTTGGCTAAAAATTTTTTGACATGCATCTTCTAACATAAATTATACCCCCCTCCTCCCACTAGGCTATGTTTGCATAATTGGCTTAATTACTCAAATGAGATATTTCTCCATCAGTTCTGTGTTGAGGTAAATGCAAAGATACTGATAGATTTAGAAATCAAATCCTTTATAATATTAACTTCTTGAAAGATGTTAACAAGACATATTAGCTGAAACAGAAGCTTCCTATTGACTCTCTATTCTGCCTCCAAGGCCTGACCAAAGCAGATCTCAGACTTTAAATCTGATAAAACTCAGACGGGATTTGGTTTGTTTAAAAAAAAAAAAAAAAAAAAAAAAAAAACCAAAAAAAAAAACCAAAAAAAAACCAACAAACACTCTAGGCATCAAAGTTTATTAATTCTTTAGTGTCCTCTGTTCTTTAGCTTTTAATGTGTAAACTAGATTTCTGTGCACCAGAGTCAATAAACAACTTCTAGCTGAAAGGGGACAATGAAACAAGGTACCATGTATCTTCTTGTAAAAGCAAACATCAAACTTGTTTTAACATCAAGAAAAACGTTAAAGGAGAAATTAAGGTAGAGTGTGCCAGCAACAGCCTGGAGGAAGACTGAAAGCAAAATGAGGGAGTGTGCTCTTAGGTCAATTTTTCCTAACAAAGTTCATGTCTATCAGATCTTGGACCTAGTATATTATGCAATTAAGGATCACTTTCTGGATGTTCAGGCCTTCCCAAATTTATTCATAAACAGAACTAAGATATTACTTTCTGTTCTGGCACCTGACAGTAGGCAGTCCTAGTTTTCCCCTGCTGACTTCTGAAAAATGCAGTACAAAAAAAATAATAACGTACCAGCAGTGAGCTTGGTGCTGGTTCAATGTTTTCCCTGCAGTGGCGAAATACCATGAAGTGCTTGGAAGCACTCAAGCAATTTTCTCAGTGTTCAGTTCTCAGCACTGAAGCTCGCTGTGGGTCAAGTCAATGCTAAGACAAATCTAAGCTGTACAGCTGTTGAAATACTTAAGCCACACCGGATTTTAAAGTGATGTCATAGCAATGCAGTTATTACTTGCCTGCCACAGGATCTGCTGATGGCAGTTGAAGTTCTTATTCATCAAGGGGCCCCAATAATTGAAACAATCCATCTGCTCTATGTACTTTTTCTGCCTCTACTGTGATTACTTACTGCCTTATGATATTTGCCAGTGATGTCATGCTTACCAAGCAATCGGTGGCCTGTTAACTCTCCTGAGAACTGCACTGCACTTCTCTGATGGTGCATAGGTAACTAAAATAATCCACCTGTTCTAAGCTTTCCCTTTGCAAAACCTGATGGGACATGATATTTGGCAGTGACTGTCATAACCAATCAAGCAATAGCCAGACTCGTGCATATTTCCTGAAAGCTGCTGCTGTTTTTCATCACAAATTCCAGATAATTGAAATAATTGACCTGCTCTAGGGCCCTGCTTTGACTCTAGCACTTTCTGCAATGGGACATTTGCCTGTTGTCATATTTGTTTAAGGGCTGCAGCAGGAAGAGGTTTTGATTACTTTTTCACAAGATGTCATAGCATCAAAGTGACATTATTTACACAGTTCGTATTACTGAACTTCCAGATACTCTGCTTTCTGTGTTCACTCCACGACTCACAAGTACATGTGCTCTGCTGCATCTGTCCAAGGGCTGGAAAGGTACAAGAAGAGGAAATGAGGGAAAGCATGCAAGCTAAAAGTTTTGCAACCAGGCTGATAATGGGAGTCTTATTACTGCTCCCATATAATGAGTGCCATATAATTTAAACAATCCAGTGCTCTGCCAGTTAAATGGACTTCTATTAAGTTTTTTTTTTAGTAGTTAAGGAGCCTACAAATGTTTTACAGAGGACCAGGTACCCTGACTTAGGTTTTTTACCACTTATTACATAGTTAAAGGACAGACTTGCCTGTTGATTGATATAAAGGTTTTTAGAATACTTCAATTAAGTGTACTAGCCATAAAAAGCTTTTATGTGTTCATCTACTGTTGTGAGAATAGGGGTATAGATCTTACTTGCAGTCAGATTATATTGCTCCTTTTTATTTGAGACGCACAAAAATACCACATTCACTCACAAGATCACATCCTGCTCCTGAATTTACAGTATTCATCTCAAGGATGGACATTATGCTGTGTTCATTGCTCTGCTTAGCATCTGAGCAGGTCACAGACTGACTGACAGTGACTGTAGAAGTCTAGCACATCCACAAAAATCTTGCAAGTGTCAGTCAGATTTTCAGCACTTTCATTAAGATCTAACATTTCTGCAACTGTACTTTAAGGGATACTATATTTTGCCCTGCACAAAGTACAGCATACAGAAGTACTTTTAAAAGACCTCTTATAACATACCATCCACCTCTAAAAAATGCCAAACTTTCCTAAAGTCCGAGCCTTTCTTTGTCTGTAGCTTTTTATTTTCAGCTCTTTATCTTCAAATGGATAACACTGAAATGACTGAAGAGAAATGCTGTTTTTAAAGGGAGAAAGCCAATTAAATAAAATTTTGGATTTTATTCATTTTTTCTTTAATTTGGATGAAAACAAAACCAACCCAGAAAATTGAAGTGAACTGCTAAGAATAACAGAGTTTGCATGTGATAAAAGGAATACATATTCTCATTTTACATCAAGCTCCCCTTAGGAAAGAAAGTGCTAAGTGTCTCTTGATGAGAAAGGTTTGATGTGTACTAGTATAAAGTCAGTTCTTGACATCCCGAAGAGATTTATGTTTCCATCAAAAATGAGAGCCAGTACTTGCATATAGAAATATAGTGCATGTAATCCCTTCCAGCCTTCATGTCTCAGTAGAATCACAGCACATGCAGCCCAAGCCCTACAGCACTACTTGCACGCTCTCCCCTCACTGAGAAATATCTTAATTATAAGCAGGAAGTAATTTAGTTGTAAAGTTTTAATTTCAACTTTATAGGAGAAAGTTTATGTAGGAAGACTTGATATACTACTCTGGTGAGTGAGTGAGTGTCAATCAACGCTTACTCAAAGTAAAGAGTCTACAGAAAGGACACTCCTGTATATGTGTGCACAACTGTGGGGTGGTGGAAATCAACTTTTTGCTTTTTGATGAAATAGCTCTTTTTTTTACATGCATAGATAAGTGAATGTAGGGAATTCAAAAGGGTGACTTTACAGATAATTAGCCCTGACTAACAAAAGAAAACAATGCAGCTTTTTGTCAGCAGTGGGGTGTAATAATGCATCATTAATTATACTGGCAAGTCAATGAAAGGTCAGAAAACACAATATAAAGGAGGAAGAAAGTAGTCCGATACCCTGACAATGTTGCTGTTAAAAAATGTAGTGCTTACATAGCACTCTTGGGATGAAGGAAATAATTTTCCATTTAAATCAGGTGAAAATATGGGGTCAGATTCAGATGTGACTTAAACCCATGACCATGAAATAAAACAAGGCGATGGGCCCTGATTGCTCCCAGTGCCAGGTCTTCTAGGAGGTAGATTTGCCATTTGTGATGCTGCGCCCCACTGCGAATAAAGGTGCTTTATTTGTACATTCTTATTTAACTCACCATTAAGAAAAAAAGGAAATCTTAGCTTTGTTAGGAGCAAATAACATTTTTTCTTAAGAGAATTCACTTTTAGCTAGATTCTTCCCTGTCCACCAATTTGCTTTTCCCCGCATTGCTATATTCACAGGCCAATTTACCAGTGAATGATAAATAGGGGCGAGTTTTGTGGCTTTTTACGTGTATTTCAAATACCCTAGTAAATAAAAGACAGAATAACTTACATGATGTAATCTCTGCATGCAATATATACTGTTTTTCCTGATTCTTTCCATTTTTTCTTAATTGATTAGAAATACACGTCCAACCTCCAAGGCCAAAAGCTTCTGAAGTAAAAAGCATGCAGCGTTCTAATGTTTATCACTAATGGAGTCAACCATGCCTCTTTGCCAGGATGAAAGAGGCTTGCAAATACATTTCAATACTTCTGTTTCCTTTCCAAAGCAGGACTGAGACTTGGCAATGGGTGGAGATGGGGGAAGTTGTGCCAAAGAACATCTCAGGGATGCACCTTCTCATTTGCAGGCTGGAACTGGCTGAGGTGATCTATTGGAAGGGGAATATCATGGTCTAAGTTGACAACATGTACTTTCTCAAGTTCAGGCTGCTCACTCCACATGGGAAAGCTTGGGGTCTTGGAGACAGGGAGTGTGTCATTAAAAAAACAATTTACCCCCATCTCCTCATACTCAGATATATTCCTCTTCACTGCAAAAAGGAACACAAAATTCAGTTAAATATTGAAGTGATTAGAATGTTGACAAAGAACAGAAATACACTGGGGAAAAAATATTTTCATTTTTCTTTCCAGCTCAGTTGTGTACACACACAAACCTCCCTTGAAATACTAAATTCAAAGCCTGAAACTGTCTCCATTCCTCATGTTGTTTTATCTTTTCACATAATTACAGAGAAATTGCTAATGGTCACACTGAACACTTAAATTAGATTTATCAATAGGGCAAATCAAACATTAACAGCAAGTTATGCTATGCAGGATACATATTTCAATATAACACTACACCAACACAATTGGTAGCTTAAAGGCGAGCATTTAATTACATTAACATTTCAGAGAGGAGGTGAGAGGAAGAGCTGCAATGAGACTGTTTTTGAACAAACACTGATAAAAATATGAAGGAAATAACGTTGAAAGTTATATTAAACCAGAATAAGGAAATTTCCAACTCCTGGATTTTAACTTGGTGCAAAATGTAAGCAGAAGTCAACTTGAAAACTATGTTAACCTCTCTTTTACTTTGTGTTTCTTTTTACAAATTAAGTTGTGGGTGTTGGTTGTTTTTTTTTTACCTGTGGTTTTGTCTAACTGCACACCTCTTCTAATGGCTAATGCATCTTTCTTTTCAAGCCTCTCCAAGCTGCTACAGAAAAAGTTAGATACCATTCACTGTTTCCAGCCTTCTGCTTAGGCAGCAAATGCTAGTCTTAGACAATGGTTATCTTGAGTAGCTATAGCATCATTAACTTGTCTCAAATGCCCCATTTTTAAAGATTGTTCTTGTTAGGAACAATTTCAGAAGAGAACAGAAGAGCTGAAAAGGGCTGAGTGTTTTAGATGAGGCTATTATAGTAAAATTGAGCATCCCAATCAAGTTCTCCAGTATCTAAACTGATTTATTGCATTCTAGCTCTTCTGCGTTAAAAGACATTTGACAAAAGGTATACATCTGAAATTTTGTAGTAGCTTTTCATGCTAAGCCTCCCCCATCTCCACGGGTCAGATTTCAATTTAGATTACACTATTTACTAGAAAAATTTAAAAATCTTCTACCTCAGTTCTATAAGTATATATCAATGAGATGTGTCGAACATCTTACACATTCGATCTGCTAGATGGTAATTAATAGACAGTGGAGGCCATCTTGAGATAATCCTGTTTCTGAGGTTTCTGGCAGCAAAGAAATATATGTCTGGGAGACTCCTTCTAAGGCAGCACAACTACCATACCAACTCTTGTTCAGATACATAGCCAGAGCCCCAGTCTTCCCTCCAGCTTCTACTCACAGTATCTCAGTTTACAGGGAGAAAACAGGCACCTGGATGACTTCAGTGTACCTTACACCTTCCTGAAGCAATGACTCATAAGATGAAAATGATCTTATTTAATCAGTAAAATTCTTATACTGTATTCAGTTATTTTAGTGACCAAATAAAGAAGGCACCTCCCACATCACATATATAATTATAAACTTTGAAAAAGTTTAAAAAAAAAAAAAATTCATTCAGTACAAACTGCTGAAGAGAACCAGAGGTAACCGGAACAATTCACAAGTGCTACTCAGGGACCTAAATAAAAGATACAATCCTCTTGATTGCCACCTAGACAAGACTAGAATTAGTTTTTAATTCTACAGTTCTCTCAGAAGCAACAAGTTCTACTCCTTTTCATGAATAAAGCATCCCTGGCTCGACAGCAAAAGCCAAATGTCTAGCCATGCTAATATAGGATAAGGTGCAAAATTACAGTTCCATGGCCTTCATTCCACCAAAGAATTAACTTAAATAGATGCTTTCAGTGCCAATCAATGTTATGTTTTCAGGATCAGATTCTTTCAGACAGACATAGCAGCTTTCTACTTCCAAAAGAATACGTGAAATGGAGATGAGATCAGAGCTTCCTTATATACACAGCCTTGTTGCCACAAGATTCACAGAAGCGGGAGATGCAGATTCAGCTGCCTCTGACAAAGAGTTAATAAACTTTATGTCCCCACAAGTCATCAATATCAACTAGACCATGGCCTAGTCTAAAAGGACATGCTTGCCATCAATTTCCCAACCCCCTCACAACAACAAGAATTTAAATTGAACACATTGACTTGAGGCAAGTCATTGCTTACTGCACTGTAAAACCCAGAGAAACCTGCATGACATCCAGCTTTGTCCATATATCACTCTGCCAGCCATGGACACATGAAGTCCTCTCCAAATATCAACAGCTACAAAATCCAGCAGTGCAGCACACTCCTCTAGGCTCCTAGATCTACTCTGGAAAAGGGGATTGAACACTGTCACCCTGGTTAGTCCTGTTCCCCTCCTTCCCTGTCCCTCCACAGGTTGCCCAACTCAAAAAGTGATTAATTTTCACTAAAAAGGTGACTATAACCAACTCTGTAAAGTAAAATTCTGATGAATTTTGCGGTTATTGCTTTTAGGTGTTCAAGAATCCAGACAAACCCAGCTCTACGTCCCTGTAACTGATTTATATAAGACTCAATATTTATTTTCAATTTCATATTTTCAGCTTCATTCCAGTTCTTAAAAATACTCCAAAAGATATTTGGTGACAATGAGAACCCTAAAGAGAGCAAGACAGACATGGAAGAATACAGAGAATTCATTCTTTTGGAAAATGGCTATTGATTCTGGTTCAGTCCATGCCAAAGGTCTCCTATCACAGTGGTCTTCAGGAATATACCCGTGAAAGGACTGGATTTGTTAATAAAATTCAGTATTTTTGTTTTAAGTATTTCATGAAAAAAAAAACTTTTAATATCTTTACAAAGCAATAATTACATTTTCCTGATAAATTAGTGTATTAATGAAAGCCTAATTTACACTTATTCTAAGAAAACTGTCACTTGACAAACTTTATCCAAGACACAGAATGACTGGCAGGTTTTATTTTACCAAGCTGCGCTAGGAAAAGGAAGACATACAAGTTTTTCAAAGGACAAATAAAATATAACCTAAATTTACATTTTAGAATATTTCCCCAATTATATGAGTTAGCGAATAAGTTTGTCAGTATTACTAGATTACTTTGCATTTTGTAAAGTCTACAGCCAGTGTTGTTACTATTTATTCAAACAAAGGTGATCAGGGCCATTCTCCTAATTTGTAAGAGCAATGCTGTGCCTACATGGGCAAAGTAGGGCTCAGGGCTAGGACTCATGTTTATTGAGAGGAGAGCTCATTTAATGGAATTTAATGTTTTAATGTTATGTAATTAAATTTATGTCAACACAAATCAAAATACATAATATAGGTTCTGTTACTGCAGTCAGAGACAGGTGAGTTGATCCTTGCTTTCCAGGGAAGCCCTTTGGACCCGAAGGGCCCTCCAGACTGATGAATCTCTGCACAGTTGCTGTAGTCAGTGGCGTTCACCTATTCAGAGCACCTGTCCAGAATTACCTGGCAGGAGGAAGGAATTACTTCTTTGCAACTTTGACGTTTAAGAAAGCCTTATTTAAATGTAAAGAAAGATGCAAAGATGTATTAGATGGTCTTAGAAGAACATTATTTGATGGTGCTTTTCATCATAATATTGTTGATAATTACTACCTCAAGTCTTTTCAGAAGTGGCTACATGCACCCAAATAGCTTTCAAGAGGGAACACAAGACTAAACATTCTATTTAGAAATACTGCATAATGATAAGTTTAATAGAATTAGGATATGTTGTACGTTTTGCAATTTAGCATACATAATTTTCAGTTTTGCTGGTAGTTCAGAAAGCTTTAACACATTTAATTAGTCTAAGCTTGGTAATTCAGCCACTGAAACTAGAATGTTTGAGTTATTTTAATAGAAAGTTAACAGTTAATTCTCTGAACAATAGAGCAATATAAAAACAAACTTGAGTAACACTATGATTAATTAATTGATTAGCTAGTTCCTGTTGAGAAATTATATTCAATAAGAGTCTGTAAATACAAATGGGTATCAATTGCCACTTTATGAAGTGCCAAGAATAATGGGTTCAGGTGCATATTAGAACTAGTTGTCATGAATGCCAATTTACAGCAGAAAAATAGTTTGTTTATCACCTAATTTAATTTCAGACAGCTAACTTACTTGTAATAGCTCATTTTAGTATTGAATTTTCAATAACTTGAGTGTTGTTAAAAGCAGCAGCTTGTTGTAATAAGTTTGCAAATTCAAATTCTTCTGTAAATAATTTAAAGGAGCCTATAACTCAATTTCGCGATTGATTACTTAGAAAATATTTAGCAATTGTATTCAACATGCAGAAAACCCCATTCCTCCCACTGGCAGCGTCTTTCATTCCAAATGCTTTCCTACTACTGCAGGATTAGACTTGACTCTGAGCTTTTAATAACATGGAAAGTTGTAGTGTCCAATGCTGCTCAGGCCAAATCAATCAAAATACTTTGTGGGGTCTCTTAGGTCATGCAAGCTAGCAAATAAACTACACATACAGACATTTAACCACACTTTGTTTCAGCACATCTGGAAAGTTTGATGTCCAGGTGCTGAAGAAGAAAATGCAGGGAACAGAATTCTGCTCACAGGTTCATAAGCAAAGTGAAAAGACAAAGTTGCTCTAGTTTGGGGCAAGGAAGGAGTTTAGTTTATCCTATACTTTCTCCATCCTATTTGTAAAGTCAGGTTATATGATAGCAATTGTGAACAAGGATATTTTTAGGAAAAAGCAATCTACTTGGAGCCTTTGAAAAACAATGCAAAACGTCCATTTCTTACTGGGTCCTAGGAAGCCGTCAACTACAAACTATTTAACACTTACCCTTTCAGATTTCAAAACTGAAACTTCACTTAGCATTACCCAAGTATAAATATGCAGTTACATTATAACAATAAACTAAGATGACATAATTAAGAGTTTATTAATCTGCATAAAGCTTTACATGTAGGAATCACGCAAATCTACGTCTACAATTGTAATATATGTTCTTGCAACAGTTTGCAGTTTCCAGAAGTCAATATACTATCAGCCTTTTTCTTTACTTTGGAAACAAGGCATAGAAACCAATCATGTTTCAGCATGTTTGCCATAGGCACCTGATAACATCCCCCAACTTGTGGTCGTATCTAACACCAGCGAGCATAAAACTTACCGCCAGTTTCATTCAACTGCAGTTGCCTCACACCAGCATGCAGTATGTTCATTAGCTGATGCAGATCACTTTATTTCTAAATAACTGTTGTATTAACACTCACCCGCAGCCTGTGACTTCAAGAAAGATCAACCATAGTTGCAAACAAGCAGCAATAAACTAAAAGGTTTCAAAAGCCTTTTCAACTTTCCTTTAATAACATGAATTGATTTAATAAAGAAAAAAGTTGAACAGCAAAGTCTTTGAAATGCCACCTCAAATACAGGTCAGATTCCTACTTGCTAGTTTCTCCTTTACAGCATGAAAGGCTGGCTGTGTTTTGCCTCATGACTTTTCTCCTTATGGGAGCTCCCATGGATCATTTCTGTTGGCAAAAAGGAATCCATTGACTAAGCCTATCCTAGAGCTAAGAGACCGAACTTCCGTTGGGACAACACTGCAGGCTGAACACAGATATTGACCAACCTAGTTAAAAATAAAAGAGCACACAACCAACACTACACTAACATCATTGCTTATTAGATCTCACACAAAACTTTTTCATAAGCGAGGAAGTATTTTAGCTTTAGCTTCAAGTCAGACTAATGGCAGAACATTCTACTTCAAGTCAAAAATTTTTATTTTCTACTCCCTGAGAACATTTAACTGTTTTTTTTTCTGAAATCCATTTGTTCTTACTGTTGCAGGAACAGCTTAGCATGACCAGCTTCAGGAAGTCACTGTGTTCTCTACACAACCATTTTGGAACACCCTAAACTGCTGTCACCACATAGCGGTACAAGCACAGATCACATAAACCCATTTTGGAAGCAGAGCACTGCAGAATAGGTATGGCTGAACACTTTAACACTGCAGACATATAACTGAAACTTCTAAAAATTCAATTCAAAAATGCCATCAAATAGACAGTTATTTAGACCATGTTCAAGGAACCTTTGGTAATAACAGAAATAACCCTTTGCCTGGAGGATAACTTTGGAACCAGATTGTTGCAGTGTTTTACCGTATTGATCCACAGTGATATCGACACTAATTAAGAGGCAATCAGAGATGGGAACTTCTTAATCTACTTTCATTACCAAAGCTAACACCTTGCATACATATGCTGTCAGGAATCAAACGGTTATTTCCAACCCTGTCAGCAAGTATTTGATACCTGAAAGGCAGGGGGGAAAATATGGTATTTGAGTTTTTCCATTTAGAGGGAGGGAAGGAAAGTATTCTCAACTGAGAGTTTATATGTTTATTATAACCACACTTGGAAGGTTCAAAACCTATCTATTTTCATTGAATCAAGATAACAGGGTAGCAGACTTAAAAGCCTCACCCCCAGTATGTCATAGACTTCATAAAACACACGTAATGCTTCAATTTTTAAAAAGAAATTGTTTGGAAGAACACTTCCATAAAGAAGCATGGCCATACTTAATTCAGTTGAATTCTGTGTCTCATCTTAAATCCTTACAAAATTAGAACTACAGGAATCTGCAATTACATCAGAATAAAAAAGGTTGTATTCCAAAGGTTGCAAGGCATTACCACGTAACTGAAAAACCACAAGTGGAACTTACTTTCAGTTCAACACCAGAATTGTTTGATTCAAGTAATAGCATATGTTAAAATACAGGCAGCTTATAATAAATTGTACTTCTGATGAAGTAGCAACTACTATTTCTATTGGCATCCTGTAACAACTGATATTTGACTCCATACAATCCATTACTTTAATCATTACATGGTAATAAAGCCTTTCTATAAAACTTTCAGATGATAAATAAGAAATTGTTATTTATCATTAACAGATACTATGTAGCAAGACAACTTTAAGGAAGATGTATGCATCACAGTACAGCTAAATGGAAGGTCCTACCTAGACTCAGGATGTTATTCATCCTTAAGGGGGAACTGGGAAACAGTAACAGACGAGTGCAGTGATGCTTTTATACAACACATGTACACATGGCTCTGGATTCAGTTCTGAGTCAGGCATCTAAAAATGGATTACAACAGCAATGGGCATTATAATAGCAAAATCTTTTGGGAGAAATTTATCCCAACATCTCTTCGGCATTTTGAAATTGACAACATATTTCTGAGTGAGTTCTAGTTAAGCCTTGTATTTTTAGGTGAAGCTATAGTAATTACTGGGCTATATTTTATGGCTTCTGTTATGCTGAAGGACACATCTAGATTGAAGACAGAAAGGGCCAATATAAATACTGTCATTTACAAGCAGGTCACTGGATGGGCAGCAAAAAAATCCTGGGCTTGCTTCCAATCCTTTTTTGTCAGTTTTCCTGTGTGTAAAGGGGGATGACTATCTGCTGTTACACGAGAAGCATTTTTATACCTAAAGATGTAAATAAACATCATTTACTAATAGACTGGTTCAAATAGCTACAAGGCTTCTGAAATATTGAATTACTATAATATTTGTCTTCCCCCAAAAGTTCTCATCTGCATTGTACACAATTTGCTATTTAAATAATGCAAAACTATGTACCAGCAGAAGGACATTCACACTTCAAAGAGCATGACTCCATACCCCACAAATACCACTTACATTATACCAATGACTCTTAAATAATATTGCAATAACCTCACTTTGTTAATTGAGACACTTAAACCCAAGATAAACAGGAGCCTTGCCAGCTTTTTAAAAAACACGTTGTATCGCATCATTAGTACGGTAATAACTCAGCTTCATGTTCTAAGGAAGGAAACAAACTATAATAGTGTTGATTTTCTCTGAACATGCAAATACATCAACAGAACACTTCAGGTAGTGCTCATACAATAGAAATACGTGTTCCACTACAAAGAATACCTTTAATTCATTTGAAGTCACTCCTTTTAATTTTGATCTGTGCTCACATCATGTAACATACATATTTGTACTATTACCTAAATATGTCATATATAAATATCTAAGACTACACTGCAAGTAATCCTAAAGAGAAATCAAGCAGGGCAGTACTATAGTTTTCTTATGAATGAGCCTAGATTGTGTGTGTCACCAGAGAAGAAGTCTCAGTCCTGCACTAAGCAGCATAAACTGGTTTGTGTCCGTCTTTTTCAAGCTGATGGCCCTTTGTAACAGTAGACGGCACCCGTTCTACACTTCATTTGTGTGCACGTTCCCAGCACTGTAACAACAGTTGCTCCACAGCTTTCTTACCACCACTCCCCTCCAAAATGCACCACCTGTCTCACTCACCTGTATTACATGCATTTTGTGATCACACAGGAATGCTTTGCATAAAGGGTACGTACATTTATGTTTCCCCCTTTGATACTTTGCAACAGTTGTATAGATACGTTACTTATTGCAGCTACTGCAGTGGGCAGGACTTGGCTTATGTCATAGCTTTAAATCACTCCATCACTTGCCATTTCTCTTTGCACAACTTTCTACCCTTTTATTTACGGCAGGTAAATGGAATCAAATGTATTTACCAGCTACTCAACCTATTAACGGTTTTAGAGACTGGGACCTTGCAGTATTAATCAGCTATTTGTTATTGACTCTCAGACCACTCTAGTCTTTGATCTTTGCTCAATGTGTGAAGTCTCATTCCCATTGCACAGATAGTTTCCAAGGCCCCTATATCATAAGGTCAGTGATGCATACAAGGCTTTATAAGCAAAAAAGAATTTTTAGATACCTGAGAACAATTGTTTTATTTGCAATCTATTTAAAAAGACAAAGCTGTTCCTGTTTGAGTCACTGTGGAAGTGACCAAATCAAACTGCCAATCCCTTACTGGCAGCAGGAAGGACAACACAACAAGAATGCACAGGCTTGCTTTAACTCCCATGAGCATTCCTTTAGTCCTTATCAAAGTAAAAACTAATGCAGACTGCCCACTAAAGCCATCAATTTTCAAGAGTTTCCTCTGCCTTAAAACTTATTTTACAAGCAGCGTTTTAGTCTAACATTCTGTGACAGAAGATCTTATAAAGGAGTGTAACATGAGAGTTCATTTGGCCTTACATCTCTGGTAATAGGCACTGTATGAAATATGAACTTTCTTATCTGTGCTATCTTATCTTTTGCTTGAAATATGGCTAATTACTGTCATTTGTTAAAGATGAGACAGTTGAGTACCCTTCCTTGTGTCACATTGACTTTAACTTGCTTATGATCGCGTGAAATTAGTGACAGTGAATTTCTGAATATAAATTTTAGAAGATTCACTATGTACCTCATAATTGTTAATACTCTGCCTTCTCTGAAACTTCCAACTGAGGAAAAGGTTACCAATACTAATGCTTAATAAATCTGTTATCACATTCATTGAAGATTAAAATACCCAAAGTAGATCAGTGGTCTATATTAGTAAGATCCAATCACATACAGAGGACAGTTTCTCAATTTGCAGGTTGAGTAATTAATTACTTTTGCTTTAAGTATTTGTACTTAACACTAAAGAGTCACTTTCCAAAATAAACATTTCTCCATTTTCCAAATGTTTGATATCATGTGATCAAGAGTTTGCTCCCAAGATACAGATACAATAATCACACAAGTAATTCTGTTTGTAAATTATATCAAAGTGCAACTGAGTATAAAATTGATCCTGCTAAATTTTATGAACATACTTAAAAGGAAGTAGGCAGGCGCAGTTAAGTCAGACGGACTACTTTTAGAAGGACTGCACGTGAATCTGTTTGAAAGATTAGGACATGCATTACACTATTCACAGCTGCAAGTTAATATATAGCAATGATTGACATACAATTTATCTGTAAGATGAGTTGAAAAAGACGTGATGCTAGTTACATGTGAACAAACACAAAGTGATTGCTAAAACTAATCAGAAGACAGAGTAGAAGGATGCTACTAAACATGGGTGCAGACTCCATGACCACATCTTTTGTGAAAGCAATTAGAACATCCTTTTAACACAATGACTCTTTTGTTCATAGAGCTTAGTGATCCAACATGCTTAGGAGAAAGGTATTTGGGATGACTCACACCACAATACCCAAAAGTACGAAATGCCACAATCTGTGCGTGACAACTGGAGCCAGTAATAATATACAGTTTATACTATTTGGATGTTTGTCTGTATCAATTATATTTGTTAAGAGACCCGTTGACCTTAAATATGCAGTCTAGACACTTAAAGGACTAAAAGATGTCAATAAACCACTGACAGAAGATGATACCTTTATGATGTGGCAGAGATGAGCACACCTATTCCAAAAAGCAGGTACTGCCTATTAAAGTGAAACTTTAAAGTGATTAAGATGAGTGGCCAGCCTATTTCCTGAAAATCGAAATAAAACAAAACACCACAGTGGGGAGAAAAGTTACATCTACCTGGAAAGCATCAGAGGAGACACTAGCAAAAGAGTCCTAACACACATGAAAGAGAGATGACTTTTAATAGTGGGCTCTCTTAAAGAAAGTGCTGTTGGCACACACAAATAAGAAAAACTATGATTGACATATTACCAAGAAAAAGAAGAAAGAAGGTAAAACCTAGCAGACAAAATCAGACATGAAAAGAAAAATATTTTCCTCATTTACTCTTAGTAATAGGTACTTGAAATCTATTTTTCTTTTGTTTCCTCTTTGAAGAACTAAAACAGAATTGCCAATTTGTACAGCAAGCAGCTTTAGTACAATTCACTTTAACTTTACTGATCTCTGGCCAGACCACTCTGTGCTTAAGAAGAAAAAAGGGGATTTTTATTTCCACAGCTCACCGAGTTTCCAGGGCTGCTTTCCATGGGCAACCATTGCTCTCCACACAAAGTTCTTCAGAATCTCTCAGCACAACTCCACAGCTTTTTTTAGAAGAGCCTGCAAATTTGTTATTTATTTGCACCTTCTACAGCTGTTGTTTCTAATTGGCTAATTGGTCAAAGCTGAGGATAAGTAAAAGCCTGGGAGTGGGATCTTCATTAACCCTTTCAGGTTTGTTATCCTGAGAACTCATTTTACCACAAAGCCTCTTAAAAAAAAAAGCCTCAAAAAATGAACTCATCTCACCATACATGAGCTGCAAACTCATAACTGTATTTTGTAACTGCACATGCACTGCCAAAATTTAAACACAATCTTAAAAAAAATACTGTGCATAGCATACAAAAGTACTCATTGCACCTACTAAAATGGAGAATTTGGGAAAAAATACGGAATTTACAGGATGGCTCAGGAAGAAAAAACTCAAAAATTATGTCTCACCAAGAAATAGAAGCAGAAAAGCAGACACTGACCACTCTTAAATGCTTCTACTGAAGGAAGTGCCTTCACTGCACTTTTTTGATTAAATTAATGTCACAGCTGCTCTAGTTTATGTGAGAACTTCATATCCAATATTCTATGCACACAGAAAAAGCCTGAAATCCTGAGCAACACAGACTTTGGTTTTTGCTAATGATTTTCATCTGGTTGAGTTAGTAGGGAGTACACATACTACCCATAGTAAAGAAATAATGAGCTGGGGACCACTTAAGCAAATGTAAACAAGTCCACAGGACCAGATAGGATACTGAGGGAACTGACCAATGCCATTGAGAAAAAGCTATCAACTTCGGTCATGGTGATCAGAGGAGGTTCCTGATCTCTGTAAAAAGGCAAATGTTACAGACATCTTTAAGAAGGGGAAGAAGGAAGACCTGGGGATATTCAGCCTGGCCAGCCTGCTTCCCTGGGAAAACTATAAAGGAAATCCTCCTAGAAGCCCTGTCCTGGCTTATGAAGGATAAGAATTTTGTTAGGAACAGCCAGCATGGATTTATGAAAGGCAAAGCTTGCCACATCAACCTGGTTACTTTTAGTAATGGCATGACTGGCTCAGTGGAATACAGCAGTGGGTGGCATTAATCTCAACTTTAGCAAGACTGTTGTCAAAACAGTGAGATACAGGTGGCCTGGAAGTTAAGAGGAAAGCCTGACAGCACAGGATTTGTTCAGTCTTAAGAGCAGATGGCGAAGGTGGGATCTTATTGCTGACTCCAATTATACAATGCTTTTCTCACAGGGGTAAGAAAACGAGCAGCAGAAAGAAGCTGCAAGAAAGCAGATTCTGATGAGATAGTAAGAAAAGGCTTTTCACAATGAGGGCAGTCAAACATTTGAACAGGGGCCAGTGAGTTTGTGGAATCCTCTTCCTTAGAAATATTCAAACAGAATGGTGCTTGGAGAATATTTGCATACTGATTAAAAGCTGGTCAGAGTTAAAGCTGGGCAAGCAGAGGTGAGTAGGGAAAAGCATTCAGAAGACCCTACAGTTACACAGAAGATGTACCAAACAATGACCAATATAACCCATTGTACAGAAGAGCTTTTGAATTTCTTATTCAGGCCCAGAACTCATTAAGCAGCATTTTTCAGTAATGCTTTCTGCCTCTCTCTGTTAAAGTTGTTGCCCCACATTCTGGAAGATAATGAGTTGATCTATACTATTTTAACCTCTCACATCAACTACAGTTCTATGATACACTTGGACGTTTTAAGCCCTTTGAAAAACTATCTGAAACAGTAACAGAGTGCACCTCAGTAGCAAAGGCTGTTGCAGAGATTGCTGTAAAAATGTCAGACCACCCTTTGCTTTCTGTGCTGGGTTTCTAAAGAATATAAATTCCAGGTTTCAGACCTTATCCTCAAAATACTCATTGGCTAAGACTGTACATCTAAAACACTGCATAAAGGTCTGTAATTAAACTTTTTCCTTTTCTCATCTTGCACAACGAACTTTTTGGAACAAGACCAATTCTAAGTATCGCAGGAAACATAAGTTCCTTAGGATTATGTCAAAAATGTTACTGAAATATTACTTGGTCTTCAGACTTTCACAAACCTCCTTATCATTTACCCCAAATTCTAGACAAGTTTCTCTGACTCTGCCCACTCTCACATAAATGCAAGGCAAAACAAATACATCAAACGAAAGAAAGCCTGACATCACCCACTCCTGCACTAAATGCACTGGTATTATGCCATTTCCTCTTGTGAATATCAATGGCCATATGAAGTGCATATGCAAATTCTAGCACTATGTCTAAGAGGTTTTGCAAAATACGGTTTGGGTTGCATGCAAATTTTATCAACATGTTTCTCAGTGCAGAGTTCACATTAGGGGAGATACAGGAGCAGTTTTGTGCCATTTTCTGGATGTGTATTTTGTGCATTTTCTGGATATTTAACTGTTGCTCCTAATGCTTCTTCCTGTATGGCCTCACATTACTTATTGCTTTTCTTCGGGGCCCTATATTGTTCGTGCACCCCTTCCAGGTCTCCTCTTGCTTCCTTTTCACCTTGATCTGTTACATCTTCATATAATTTAAAGAAAGTCACTAATAAGACAGACATCTAGGTTAGAGAAGATTATTTAAAATCTTCTTTAGCTATTTATTTTGCAAAATAGTGGCAAACTGTTTATAAACTGTTGCTAGATCATAACAACACTGCACTTTGCACTCTCTTCAATGGATATGGTCCATGAAAGTTTCCTACTAGAACAGAAAGAGATGCTGTAACTATTTTGGTGAAAAAGAAAATTAAATATTCAGATAGTAGTACTACTTCTACCACTTAATTGCACTGGGAAATGAGAAAAATAAAACTTGTTTTCAACTTAAAAGAATATATACTCCTGCAATTACTCTGCATTTAAGCATACACACAAATTCACTATTCCTCAATAAATCCATTAGAATAGGTGTACTATTTCAGTAGCCTAGTTTGTATCTGCTCGAGCAGATACAAACTGTGCTGGATTTGAATCTGGTGCATCTCTACCTTTCCTGAGTTCAGCAAGTGAGTGATGGGAGAATGTCATTCAAATAACATTCATGATTAAGCCCTGAAGGTACATAGAAGCAAACGACAGTAAGTTTTGCAGATCTTTTTAATGCATATTCAATTTATGATGTTTGGCTGGTGCTGTTTATATAATGGCAATATATTTTATTTCTTTTAATATTCTTCACGCAAAAAATTGAAATATGTACTTTACGGCATCCATGTACCCAGAGGAAAATGATCTCACCGGATCTCATTGCCAAAGTCATGTCAGTGCCTCTTGGTATATTTAGTGGTGATCTTAGAGTGTCCTACACTTGTGTGTTTTGTGCTGCAAAACACAAATTATGTTTGTGAGTCACTGGATAATGCCTTCCTTGTCTGCACATAAACTGATATTAAAGTGTGTTCAGAAGGGTACATTTGATTCCTCCTGATCCTTACCATTTGAAAAAACTTCTCAGCATAAAATAGATTGCTTGTCTACTTTTCCAAAAACCCAGTGGCTTTTCCTTTAACAACCATTAAGTTTCTTGTAGAACAGAATAACTTTATTAACTGCAGCTGGTTCAATATTGATACATCTTTTTCAAAGGCCTAAACAGTTGAGACAAGAAGCTGACAGCAAGTGTCTTCAAACTTTTCAGGTTCTTACTGAAAGCTGGATAATACAGATAAGAAAAAGGTCATCTTGCCAAGGATATAATGTAAGGAATAGCAAGATTCTACCCTAAAACATAATTCCAATGACCTAAATATATACCAAAGATTAAAAAAGGAAAATTGTATTTCATTCATATCTGTTAAAAAAACTTTACTACTTCACACTAATGAACAATAACATTTTACAGTCTTTGTTATAGGAAGCTCTAATAGATTCGTAAAGTACACTACATTTTTAACTGGAAGTGATCACATATCACAAATATTGCTTACTTTTAAAAGGAATTCCTTTGTGAAGATGGGTCTGATAAAATCTTACTGATGTTCCCAACTTCACTGCAGTCTAACTGCCTTTGTAACTTCTGCTTTACTGCAGCTTCTACTTTACTGCAGTATACCATTCATAATCTTTTGATTTCCAAAAGACAATGTACGAGGACAAGGCTCCTTCAGGACTGTTAAAAGAATCATACTATTGGGCCCTAAATCCTGATGGAGCCCCCTCATTTTGAAGTTCTAATATTACAGTATTTTCTGTGATAAGAATATTCTTGAGATTATGACTGAAACTAACACTTAAAGCTTTTTGTTTCTACCTCTGCTTTGCCAGTGAATGGAATCCATCCTTTATAACTTACATACCCAGCCTCCTCATAGCCTCTTTGAAATTTTGGGTTCCTCACACCAAAGAAGTAATCTAATCTACCTGCAATTACTACCATAGCTTTCCAAACAATCTGTGAAAAAGTAAACTGTGAAAAATAGGCCTCCTCCTCTTCCACTGAGAACACAGGGAACAAGAAGGAATGCTATGCAGCACACTTATATTAAACTCCCCCAGCTCTGATAATGGGTACATAATGAGAGTGGGACCCACATGTGCCTTTGGTACAGTAGAGTAGACATCAGAATGGTGATCTTGATCCAGGTAAGGAGAAAGCCATGCTTCAGGCTCTGCTTAGTCCAGACGGCTCATCATCTCCCTAAACAGGAACGTGCTCCATCCGTCTTCTAATTGAGCCACAATGCAACCAGAAATTCAAGAGCCATGGTACCCGAAGCACAGCAGGCAGAACAAAAGTTAGACAATGAGATGGAAAGAGCACATTCTGGAGCTTTGGATCCTACCCATAAGGAACATTTCACATCTGCCCCTTTCCAGAGAAGCGCCCAGGTCACATGAGCAGTCAGATTCCCTCTATTCTGTTCTCCTTTCACCACCCGATTAATCCCACAGGATACCTGGGGTTACTTGGGTATAGTCCCCCGCAGGCTTAGGGTTTTCTTACCTCATGGATAAACGCTATTTTCATTATATTTTTGTGCAAGATTTTGCCATCATTGAAATTAAGTTGTTGTCCTGACCAGACATAATATTTCAGCCTTTTCTGCGGACTCAAGCAAAATTTAATTAATAGCTCTCTGAAAGCTGAGTCTGTAGACCAAGTAGGAAAGTGCCTGTTGAGTTGAACAGTCTTGGAAAACAAGCACATTGGATGTCTCTCTGGAGTTTAGGTGAGGTTTAAGCACCTGCTGACCAGGGCAGGTGCATTGCCTTCTATACAATGAATTAATGAGTATGAATTCAGACTCAATTTAGTTTGTCAGAAGTTATGGAACAAGAAAACTTCAGTGAAAACTGACATAACCTGTTAGATTGTCCAACATTACATGCAGGCCATCAAGTTCTATGAAGCAAAGAAAGAAGCATCCTGTCTTCTCTCGTTTCAAATATGTATTGTTGTTGGCAGGAAGAACTGAAGCTCAAGTACGGAGCTAGGGAATGGCACACAGGTAGAGCCTCTAAAGCAAAGCCAAGGACTACAGGTTGCCAAATATCTAACAACGCTATACAGTAGCCAATTCCACCTAGAAACATGGGAAATAGCTGATGAAATACTATAGTTTCTGTATCTATTTTTTTTTTCTTATTCTCCTTTCCTTTTAAAGAGAGAAATGTCCTACTTTAAAGATGAGAAGTAACTTTTGAGCTAAACCCAAAAGAAATACTAAGAAAATATATACACAACGAGAAAGAGCAGCCTGTTAGAAAATGGCATGTGCAAATCAGGTGCACAGAAAAGCCCAGTCAATCAAACTGAAGAAAAACTCACTCTATGTGCTTTTTAGTTATGTTCAGTTTAAACAATTCTGGAAAGAAGCTCATTATCATGGATTTGCTATCCAAAGGAAAGATTCCCATAAGCAAGCATTGTTCAAAGACAAAATTAGAGGTACATACTATATGTTTTGCATTCACTAAATTTTGTATCTATCTACTTTATGAAATAGGATGTTGGAAAAATTGTATTTATTAATTTTCATGAAGATAAGACATGTACAGTGTCTTTCAGACACAACTAAACACTTCTGCTTGAAAACAATCAGAATATTTATTTTGATACTTTCAATTTGCAACTATGTGCAACACAATAATTTAACAATTTCTATTCACAGCATGCCAATACCACAGAAACACCTACATTTAGCTAGTCAGCCAAAATTCCTGCTAATTGTTCCAATTGAGCATTAAATTTGTTGGCAATTTTGTTCAACACAAATCATATATTTATATCCACACAATTTCTATAGTCATCTGATTATGCAGCACATGTGCCAAATAAATTTTGTGAAGTGGAAAGACACATTTTTGTCAAAAGAACTTAACAAAATCAGGTTTTCAGAACTAATTGTGAATACACAGATCTTAGAGCTCATAAGCTAATAAGCAAAGGCTTTACACGCTTATTAGTATGAAATACTAGGACATCAAGCTGCATGTAGAAAAATCTCCTATACATCGTGCGTAAGGCATTCTTACAATGTTTGTTTGCTCATGAAGGTAAATTGACTCAACAGAAATAAGCAAGCAAACAAGAGAATATGGGGAATAAAAATGTGTCTTCTGTAAATTTAGAGACTGGCACTTTCCAGAACCAATCTAGAATATTTTTCAAAATTTTCTTGAATTTAAGGACTATGTCAAAACATCAAAAAGTTTTGAGGTGTTAGAATACATTTTAGCAATAAACATACACAAAAATATTTGGTCTAAATGAAAAAATGGTGTGGCTATTCCCAGGCATCACTTCTAAGACTATTTTAGATCTTCCATATGCCAAAGTAGAAGACTATTACTTATAAATCTTAAAACATTGTTCACTCGATTCTGTGCAAGAAATTGAACATTGAATACACTTTACATTGAATAGAGTTAGTATACATAACACACACAAAAAATCATAGCTGTGACCAGTCTGCATGAGCAACTAGACTAAGTATTTGTTCAGAATCACAGGCTCAGAACATTCACAGATTGCTAGACATAAATCTAGAGAGAAGCAACAAAAATCTTATGCAAATATAAAGACATTTAATTGGGTAGAGCTACACTGTTGCACAGGACCACTGAAAGAGGAATTAAATAGTGTGAAATCTAAAATTCTTACTGAATGAAAAACAGTTCATTATATGAGGGATAAGTTACTGAAGGGACCAAACAAGGCTGCTTTCAGATAAATGCTTTTCTTTAATGGAAGAACTACCAAATGCAAATTTTCTGTATGAAATAACATCCCTCACACATGATATCACAAAAGGATACCCAAGGTGAATAGATCATTTGCAAAGAAGAAGGTAGGATTTAAAATACAGTGGCTCAATAGTTTAGGAGAAAGTTTTCCAGATGAATGGGACTGAAGGAATGGGCAAAGAATGGAGTGAGCCATCAAGGTCAAAGTGTAGCAAAAATATTGGAGTTCTTGAGGCACCGGACTGCAATGATGTTTGAGTAATACAGAAAAATCGAAAATCTGATCCAATACAGATTCTTCTCTTCAGTGTCAGGTGTATCATCAGACTACATTTCTCTGAGATCTAGTAGGGTAGGATGCATGGATTTCAAAAGGCTATAAAAATGGTAATGCACTGGTTAAGATAAAAATAGTTGCACCCATGAATACAGACTTCAAGGAGAATATTGAAGCTATTCTGGAATGGATTGTAGATCCTATTAGGCAGACCTAAAGTCACAGAGATACTGGGGGTCAGAGATGACTTAGCAGTTTCTGAACTTGGAAGAAAACTGAGGATGTGAATCAATGAAAACAGCAAAAGTGAAAAGAAGGGTCAGAAATATTCAGTAACAGAAAACTAATGGTGCAGTGAAGGTAATTAAGATGTTCACACAACAGAAATGAAAAATTTTCAGAGAATATGCAGAAGGGAGAGCTAGGTGGCAATCAGAATAATAATAAAGACAGCTGAAAGGAGAGAAGCGAATGGAGCCATAGGTACATGGTACCTGAGAAATGTTTGTTAACCTGTTCTAAAGAGCTTCCAATAAAAGAAATTCCATCACCTCCCCAGGCAATTGCTTTCAGTGATTCAGTTTTATTATGGGAAGAGTTTCCTGATATCCAGCCTAAATCTCCTCTACTACAATTTAAGTCCATTACACCTTTGCTGCCTACAGTGCACACAAAGAAAAGATTGTTGCCCTCCTGATTGCTACTAATCTTTTGCATATTTGAAGGTTATTATTTTGACTCCTTGCAATAGTCTGCTCCAATTTCCTTGACTTTTCCTTGTAGTTACATTTTCTAAGTCTGATTGCTCACATTGTTCTCATCTAGATTCTTTCTCTTCTGGTCCTCCTTGAGCTGCAGTGCCACAGACCAGACAGTTCTTTGTGAAGACCTTCCCAATGCCAAGCAGAGTTTGGCTTACAGACGTAACATATGGACAATACTGCTAATCCAAACTTGGAATTAGCAAGGGGTAAAAAACCTCAGCTTTGCTAGGACAGAAAAATATTAGTTAGGAAAGTTACAAACTCAGTGTTGAAAGTTCTAAAAACAGCAACTCCTCACATGTATATCCAAAGCTTTCTAAGGGACAGGTTACAAAAAATGGTGCAGTCTTTGTTTCTGAATGACATTGAAAAGCATGAATGGGGCAGGTTTCTCTAAATTATGTTTCTGGTCCCTTGAGTTCAGCTACAGCTTTTGCAGTCCCTGGAATCATTCAGAACACCCTGCAACTTGTTCTATGTGACTATGACTGAACACGTTCACAGGTTTATACTACACTTGGCATTACACCTTCCTCAGCCCTAACCATGACAAAGATAGAAACATGGATTAGCCAGTGAAATAATCCTTCCCCATTCAGGAGAATGTCTGGCTTTCCCACAAGTCACGTGGGATAATGTCTAGTTACCCCAGCATAACAATAAATAATCAGATTTGACTACATCTTCAACAAAAATTATAATAAGTTATTAATATTGGACACAAATAACTTTTCTGAAGTTCCCAGAGTTCAGTTCCCCAATAAGCCTGTGTGAGCATCACCTGCAACTTTGTAAATTATATAGCATTACTTTTTAAGTAAGCAAGAAGTGCAAGTATACTGGTGTTCGATAGATCCTGTTGCCAAATATGTATTGCCTTTATGGTCACCGAAAGCCAGATAGGTCCAGTTTCGTCATTCTCCTCAATAAATTATTACTTTCTTAAAAGGGGACTGAATTTATCCTCTGACATTGAGACCAAAATTAGAAAACGAGAATATCAAAGGGCAATGTGATGACCTGTAACAAAGAGTTGGGGAGAGCCTGTTCCTTGGTATTAGACATTATGTCATCAAAATAATGCAGGTGTAATGCTGATGAAGCACACAACTAGTTTCCTTTTGTACAAAATAATGAAGTATGCTTAGGCTGCAGTTTCAAGAAATACTCACTGCATTATTCAAATTAAACAAAAAATGAATACAACTTAACAGACTTTATTTGTAAAGTAAGCTAAAAGATCCTGAAATCTTATTGGCAGGAGAAACCAGCAACACAGCTGATTGGTATAAACACAAACATCTGGTACAGGATTTTAAATTGTTTTAATAGGTCACTCTCATTTCCAATAGCCATTCTCGGTATAACAATAGCTACTGGTGTCAGTTCATACCTTCCAATTCCTTTAATCAAATAAATGAGAAATGATGGCCTTATCTTTACTTCATAATTATCAGAAGTGCCTGAAAATCAAAACTTATTTAAGGTACCCTAAATATTACTGCTTGCTAGAGAAACAAAGTTAGATTTCATTTTCAGTTCAAGAATCTTGAGATCATCTTACCTTGTCGGAAGTAGAGAACAATCTAGTATCTGTGACAATTCTAAAGGAAACACAGTAACTTGATGGAAAAATGATTGAAAGACTTACTGCATGTTTTTCTGCAGAAATAATTATTAAAGCACATCGATTTGAAAAAAAAAAAAAACAACAAACTTAACAACCCACACCCAAGTTATACTGTAAAGATATCATAAGATGAAATCTGCACTTGGTTTTTATGCAGGCAATAACACATCTGCCTCTACTCCAGCAGATGTAACCCAGTAGACGCTGCTGTCCAGAGATGTAGCATAACCACACATTAGAGTTTACAGTAGTGCCCACTTTATCTCACAGGCCTAACGAAAAAATCTGTCCATGTTTCACAAAAACTCATGGGCTCTGAATGAGCTGAAAAATACCCAGAAGTTAGACAAAGCAGGACAGAAAAAACATTTTCATTATTTTTCACTCAACATATAGATTAACTAAAATGACTGTCAGCAGTGCAGTGGAAGTGAATTTTCAAGAGTGATTTATATTGTGTGGAAAAAAATTTGCCTAAAGGAGCCTTGGAATATGAAGATAGCCTAAATGATTTAGCTTTTGGGATATACTGAGCAGCAAAAAGCAACCAAGTCTGGAAATGGCTTAGATGTCTAGAAAAAAAATAAATTAAAGGAATAAAAAGCATTTTAACATTGAGGGCACTGAGTGATAAGAAGCATTGTTTCTGTTGATCTATGATCCTACTTTAGTTTTTTATGTTTCTGATATTGAAAAAATTATGGTGGTATCGCCAAATATCTCTCTTGTCAGGGTCATATAATCATAGAATCATAGAAGAGTTTGGCGTGGAAGGGACGCTCGAAGGTCATCTAGTCCAACCCCCTGCAACAAGCGGGGACATATTCAACTAAATCAGGTTGGTCCTTCTGGTATTTTCTTACTCTGCTCCTTAACAGCCTGTGCTATGTGAAACTGCTCGCGGGAGGACCAGCCTCTTCTCTGTACCCATCCTTGCCCATTCTGCTCTTGGGACGCAGAGGTTCTCTGCCTTCCCGACTTCCCTTCCTCTCCTCCACTGGAGGAACTTTCAGCTGCTCTTTTTTCTTCCCAAGACTGAGAAAGAAGAGTGAGGGGTGGATTCCTCATTCCTGAGTAGGGAAATGGCAACCATAAAGGAAGCAGAAGACGACGCAGATTAGGGCTGGCATGGGTTAAATAGGACAACTGTGTATCATGAATATCATGCCACAGCAGGAATAGGTTTTGCTTCACAAATTCAGATTTAGGATACTACCATGCTATCAATATCATTAGCAAGACAGTCACTGATGTGATACCAAGAGGGAAGGAGAGCAAGGGAAAAACTAAGTTTGATTTCTTCCGTGTTAAATTTAAGCTGACAATAAGGTACTTAGTAGTTGATATGAGGCCAACATGACAAAATGGATGACAAGATGAGACTTGTTAATGTCATGTTGTGAATCAGTTACATAGAAAGGCAGCCTGAAGAGGTAAAGATTGATGAACAATATGGTTTAAATTGGGAAGAGCAAAGGCTATTGCCAATGCTTGAAAACCCACTAAGACAGCAGGAAATAGGAGCAATATGATGCAGATTGAAGTTTTTTGAAGGAGTTAATATCAAGACAGAGTTATTTCGTTGGCAAAACATTAAGAAAGATAGACCTGCTGGTAATGACTCCAAAGCAGAAAAAGAGCCCAAAATAACAGAGATTCAACTCTCTGTTTTCAGGATTTTATTTTAATCTGTTGCAAATTACAGCTAACTAAAATAGACCCAAATATTATCAGTTGCATTATAAGTGTCTTAGCTAGGCTATCATTTCAAGTACTGTAAGCATACTCTTACCTTTTTTAGATATGTTCTCCAAACAATGGGCAAAAAATGCCTTACTACTGCAAACTAAAACTCCACAGTGAAACAGTTTCTCTGGATATTTACAAGTAAATGCAAATAATAAACCAAAAGCTAACCAAATGGCATACTGGAATTACCATGTAGATACTCATATGAATATTGACATGTATCAGCCTATCAGTATTAATGTAGAACACCAACTGTACAAAACCACCATCACGTAAGCCAAATTACATCAACAAACAGCAGTCTTACAGTTCAATGACACTACACTGTGCCCAAAGGACCCGTGGATCAATAGAATGTCATTGGAAGTGCCGGAGTTATTACAATGTCAATAGAAGTATGAGGTGAGGGGATGCAATGCACCACCATTGAAACTGGAACCCCTGGTATATCAGTGCAAGATCTCTGTAACGGTGGTGGAACATTCTGAAGAGAGTTACTGCCTGTTGCTCATTTTTACCAAAAGACCTCTAACTTTAAAAGATCGCAATGGGCATCAAATATCACAGAATTATTAAAATTATTTAACAATTCTAACTTACTACAACAAAATTAAGTTATAGCTATATCATACTATCCTATTGTTTAAGCATTGTATCCTGGAAGTGCATGTGTGATCCAAATTCCCTTCAACCTGAAAGAGAGCTGAGTATGAAGAAGAGAATGCCAACTAGAACTTTTAGTGTCCTTTTGCAAGTGGAGGAGAGACCTGGGATAGATGCTAATATAGCTCTTTCTTACAGAATGTACATCAAAGGACAATCAATACCCTCAATCACATTCATTTAATCCTCAGCACAATGCTTTGTTTTGATATAGATCAGTATATTGTAATTCCAAGGAAACTCTGAATGGACTTCATTCTGTGTATAACTATGTATTAATTAGGAAAAAAAACCCACTATGGATACTGAATACTAAACAATTACTAGAAAATGCTAGGCTAGGAAGAAAAAGCTAATAAAAACTGTAAAATAGAATTAAAATATTTTAGCATCTACTTATTTTAGTGCTAAATAAAAGATACGAGAAAAGAAAATGTGGCAGTTAACTTGTGATGTTTACTTCTAAAGTGTAATTAAATAATCAGTATGTACAGAATTAGAGGTTGGATGCCTGAGCTCCCACTCATTGCCTCCCTCTGAAAAGACAACAGAGAAATTGCTCCCAGATATCAGCATAGAAACAATGAAATCACATTCAAAGAAAGTTAACTTTTAACTACAGTGCACTGTGTCCTCAGCCTGAGGAGCTCAAGAGGTCTTCTGTTCCAAGATAAAAGGAGACAGAAAAATGGTGATATTGGTGAAAAATGTGGGGTTCTAGGATTTGATCAGAAAATAACAAAGCTTGAAATAGATATGGCATTTTTATGCATTATCTTTCCAAGTATTTAAATTACGTCAGCACGAACAGTTGTGATTGCTTCCTATACAGTAGCAGGACAGAGCGCTTCGATTTGCTAAGTACTCCAGAGCTGATTCTTTTTCTTTCTGCTATGAATCTGTTTTTCATATTGCTCACTTCTCCATGAACCTTAGAGATTTGATAGAGTGTATTTAATCTTCCTTTGAAAGAGGCTATTGAGAAAAGTAAGAGAAGCTTTGAATTTAAGAGGAATTGGCAGCAATGAAAAGAAAAGTACGATCTTGAAAGATTTCAGAGCTATCACACCTCATTCTCAGGTCCCACCATAAATAAGATAAAGTAATAACTGTAAACACAATATTGTAAATAAAAGTAAAGGAATAGAGGATTATGAGCTACCAAAAGCCCAACCTAGATTAGATATTCATTATTATCCACATATTGTAATTCGTCCTCTATTTTCAGGTGAAACTTCCAGAATCCATTTCATGCATTATTACACCGTTCCAATATCACATTGCCTTGCATATTATTATTTCTTTTCCAATGTACTGCAATTACAATAAAAGAATGCAGTAATGTATAATAGCCATTATCTACAAATGAAAATATGCAGTGTACTCTGTATTCTTTAAACCTGCACATATAAAACACAACACTGAAATACAACTCACAGCTGCCTTATTTATTTATTTGTTTGTTTGCTGTAATCTCTGTTAATTAAGACAGATGTTAACTAGGGGGCATTGTGTACTTGAAGGATTGAGCATGAGGTTTGCTCCCTCCTTAATGCCTGCATCTTACAATCCTTCAGCTCACATCCATCAGAAAAGGACCGCCAGGTGAGCTGACTGTCACTCCAGCCCAGGCTAATAGATTCTCCAGTGGCTTTTGTTACAGCTCATGTCATGCTATTAAAACTATGCACCTTGAAAATGGCATAACATATGTAGCTGAAACTTGTCAGCTCCAGGTAATCAGATGCTGTTTGGTTTCAGAAGCAGATGCAGATGAGACTAGCAATATAAATATGCAAATCACAATGGTCCCTTGTCAGCACCACTGTTCCTACCTCTAATGGCCTTCGTAGAAAGTCTGTTTGCTCAGCTCCTACTTCCAGTGCTACATCGACAGAAGCAAAGGGGCGGCTGGCCATCTGCTGTCGCTCCCGCATAAGTTGCTGATGAGGAAAAAATGATGTTTTAACAAAACATTAAAAAACGCACCAGATATTAGTCTGCCCTGCTATACCTCCCAATAAAACA
The DNA here is from genome assembly GCF_964273445.1 of Streptopelia decaocto. NCBI lineage: Eukaryota > Metazoa > Chordata > Aves > Columbiformes > Columbidae > Streptopelia > Streptopelia decaocto. Next base: position 64,601,723 of record NC_138659.1, on the reverse strand, counting down.
TAAGAATGCAAATAGCATGCAAATAGTCATACTAGTAATTTTAAAAAGGGAGAAAGTTATACTAAATTATCATCACCTATATTTACTCAAGAATGGAGCCTGAAGGGCTTATATTGTCCAGAAATGGTCTTTCAGCTTGAACTCTGATGAAATCTCCAAATGAAAGCTTCCCTAACTGACTGTTCACTCTAAATAACTTTGCTATTTGTGCAAGTTGCAAGCAAATATGCGAAATGGTTGGTAAAAAAGGTTGAATTCTAATTCCACAGATAATGCATGCATTAGAACACCTGCCAAGTTCAAGTCCACTTGGCCTTCAAATTTTCATACTTCACTGCTAAGCCAGATGGAGTTAATAGTGTCAGGACTCATAATTTTATGCAGTATCTTTTCTGCAGTTACTTATATATGAAGAATAATGTGTCAGAATTGGGAAGCCTGCATCAGTGTATTTGAATACGATCAGCTATGCTCACAGAGCTTGCATAACCCTTTCCAATCATACCGGCGTGCATAGGAGTCCCAAGCAAAACCACAAAGCTAACTCATATTTCTTCCTCAATCCGTAATTATAATGCTTATTAAACCATGATGAATAAAAATGATGACCAGCACTAGATATTGCAGATCTTACTTCACCGGTTCAGTGCAACTAATAAAAGCGTTATTAAATATTTAAAGTGAATGAGTCGTGCAATTAAAGTCGTGTGCTCCTTCAACTGGGCAGGATGTCACAGCATCTTGAAGAGACAAAATGCTCACAAAAACATTTTATTAGAAAAGATCTAAGTTTCATTTTCTTAGCATTTTTTCCCTATTATTTCTCTGAAAGCTTGAAACATTAGAAACTGGCATTTGAATGTAATTGACACTAGCACTGTGACGTACTGTTCATAAAAACCTTTGAAAGAATAAAAGGTATTTGCTGGTAGCTTACTAATAGACACTCTTGATTTAGGGTCTGTTACAAAGCAACAAACTTGTTTTGTAATACTTTTCATGCATTTTTTCTTGACTCGCACTTTAAGATAGTCTATAGAAATCTAAAGAAGCACTCATAATCTTAAAATTAAAATCATTACAGTAGTTTCCTAATGCATACCCACTACATCCCTAAGGCCTGTTTTTTATAAGCATGCAGCATATTTGTGACTAAGTGCCTGCACATATGGGCTCCCAGTATATCATACCAAGAGGATAATTGATATCTCTCTAGGTGAAATTGTATGTTTTATATACAGAATAAATAAAAGCCTAGTATGAATATCTAGATGGTTAAAAATGCATCTTTAACCCTTCATTTAAAAATGAAACTGATGCTCTCTGTATACTTACTTACTTACATCAGTACTGATTTGCATCAATACGATATATTCATAGATTTTACAGCCAGAAAGAAGTACTATGACCCTCCAGTCTCACCAACTTGACAAAGACCACAAAAATTTAAAGCATAAAATACTGAGTCACTACATGCTAGGATTATTATATCTAGCTCCTTTTCTTCCTAAATTAATAAAATTGAAAGAAAACAATGTTATTAGAGTGATCCTGCCATATGGAACTCATTAGAGTATTGTACGTCTACAGAGCTATTGGCAAATGCTTACTTTTTAATGGGAAACCAAACATTGTTTTAAACAAACAGAACTGCTTGGGGAAAGTACTTAAATGAGCAGAATAAGCTATGCTGCAAATGAACAAACCATTATTTAAAATATTTACTTAATGCAGACTATAAAGGAATGCGTATTCGATATGCTCTCTGTTTTTTAAGGCTAGCAGTTTTCTTCACCTCTGCTCCTGGTCAGGCACTCAGTAAAACCCTTCCATTCACAAGGCAGTCACTGCAATTTTGATACCCTGTCATTTCAGAAGACTACTATGAAGATTCTTAATTAGCTCTGTAAACAAGAATGAAATCTTTAAAATGGTCGGCTGCCCATGAAGCGCTGCTGAGTTTGGCAGCTGAGCACTTGCGCATCAAAGACAAGTTCCCTATGCAAATTCTGCTTCTTTCTGTTCAGCATTTTAAAGCTCCCTGTAAGGTGCAGAACAGGAAATATAAGATGCAATGAGGAGAAATGCAGGAAGACATGATGATGTTTAAAATCAGTTTTGTGGCTGGAAAAGGTCACTGAATCACACCATCTGCAACTGTCCACAGATCAAGACTGGGACAAAGGAAAAGTTCCAGCTATAGAAAATCTGGTGAGTTAGATTATGGCATGGCAGGTGACACTCAGGTGTGACACCCTCTGCTCCAGTCACATGCTGCTTTATGTAGCTCATACAGGTATGGGGGAATTCCCGTAATTCAGCCATAGGCCAAAAAACAAGGAAACTCTCTGATCATGGGCATTATGGGAAGAGTGAAAATCTCTTCTTTACCTTTTTCTCAGCAGTCAAAGATATTAAAAAAACTACACAGATTAAACAATAGCTGAGGCAGAATAAACGTAGGATAGGCAGAATAAACATAGGATAGTGGGAAGTGAAACTACGTTGGTGTTACTTATGTAGTCATACAAAAAAAATACTTCATTTAAAAATCATACAAACAAAAAAGAAATACATACTTCTTCGGTAATTAGGAATATTTACTTTGAGAAAATAATAGATGAAGACTATTAGCATGCGATATTTGAATATTTCATGACAAATTTAACCTATAATATTAATCTTCATATTCAAATATTAAGCACACACCTAAATATTCACTTAAACCTATGGGAAATTCAAAACATCACTTTCTCAGCATAGGACTGAAAATGTATTTGTTGCAAAGTTCTTATTTAAGTAGAAAAGTTTCAATTTTGTTAATTTTCGTTCATAACACTTAGACTTACTTTCAAAGTATTTTAATGTCCATATTGTATTCATTTAAAATAAAACACTCAATGCAAAATACATATTACAATGATTCAACATTAACAGAATACAATATTTCAGAAATCCCAGGCTGCCATGTTTCAAATCTTTTCTATTTTAGAAAGTGTTACCATTTTGCTTCTTTTTGCTATTTAGAATACTTTTTTTATTATTACTTGGTCTCTCATATGGAATAGAATACTGTTCTTCTGACTTTTCAGTGCTTTTTCTATGCTTTTCTCTTCACCTTCCAGTATAACTGTCCTAGAAAAGCCCTAACTGCAAAAAATGTAATAAAGTACATGAGAGAGTAGGAACTAGGACAGGTGTACTTTCTCTTTGTTATACAGTAGTAGACATTCTTGAGGGACTGATAGATTAGGAAAGCTGAAAAGGATGAGAGCATTTTAGTGCCATAATAGGATGAACAGAAAAATCCTTTGGAAGCTCTTTCAGTTGCTGTTTGGCACCTTTACGGGCTGGTTTAGCCCACTGGCAAGCAATGTGCCCGCTGGAGTGCGCCAGAAAACATGCACAGACAAGTGTGCATGCCCAAGTTCATGGCGGTTAGAGTAAGCATCAAGGGTGGCAAACATTTTTAGAAACGTTAGGAAGACTTTTGACTGCCAGATGAAGAAAGTTTTCCTTTTGGCTGTTTAGAGCCAAGCAGTCTCAGTGCACCATTTCAGAAATAATGAAGGATATGGCAGTGGAAATGGGGCCCACTATTTTAACTACAGCAAAAACTGTCTAGGTTTTCCAGGTTTTCTTCCTTCACATCGATTTTCTTTTTTGTTGTTGTTTTTTTTCCTAGATCAGATCACTACCAACATTGTACCAGGATATCCATGACTGTGCTAAGGTGAGTATTCAAAACCATGAAGAATGGTAATTCGACAATCTCTCCGGTAACTCCTCTGCAGTCCTGTGCTGCACCACCCTCCTAGTGATGAAGATTTTCCAAAAGTCTAAACTGAAATTCCTTTTCTGCTTATTCATCATCGAGCTCTGAAACTGCAGTTACAAATTGGTCTCCTCCTCTCCTGTTTCTGTGCTGGCAACTGATGATATGAATAACACCACAAGGCTACAACAAAACTGTTAGTAATGCCACGCATTAAATCTGAGTTTTATAGGAAAAGTGTGTGCAACGAGGAAAAAGGTAAAAATCTAACAGAGAAGTGCTGACTAATTTCTGATCACATTGCATTTGATGAACTCCAAGCATTAAATATATGTGTGTATATATATATATGCAGACGGACAGCCCTGCAAAAAGAGTCTCTGTAAGCAGTGCAATTCAGTCATTCATTGGATATTTTTGAGGTTTCTTATTGCCATAACTAACCAACAGAAGTAATCTAAATGGGTTTAAATAACTATACAGATCTGAGTTTACCACAGGCATTTTAGTTAGAAACACATTTTAAATCTCTTCAAAAATCTTAAATTCTCGTTCTCAAACATACATAGCGATATTTCAGTGAAGCTCTGATTATTTGCTTTAATTTGCACAGCACAAAGATTGCCTTCTCTGTAACTTTTCTCATCGTAACTCTTCGTGTTACAAATCTCTTCAAATTAAATTAGGTTTTTACATAGCTAGAAAGGAGAGCAATTTCTCATTTACATGTTGAATAACCTATTTGACTAGGTTAATTTCCAAATCAGCTGATTTCACTGGAAAGGCATTTCATAGTCCTTTATTTGGGGTGTTTTTTAGGTGAAAAAAGCTCACCATTCCGTGATCGCAGGAGACAGAGCAACTTTAAAAGATGGACAAAAGCCAGATTAGGAAACCAAGGATCAGGAATGACCATACCCGTGACAGTAGTCTGACAATCTGGATTCATTCATTCTCTCCCATCAGGAGAGAATAATCCTAAATAATCCTGGCTACTTGCTTTCTTTGTGTCTCATTTCCCACCCTGTTAAGTGGAAAGTGCCCTAGACAAGAGCACATTCAGGTCAGCAATGAGATTTTACAATGACGGACATAGTCTAACACGCTATTTGCACTGCAGAACAGATTCTATGGAAACTTCCTAAGATATTAGGGCCTATTGTATGCCACTTTCTTTTAAAATTGCCTGAAGAAAAAGTGCTCTCAGGTGTGTGCAAAGGTCCGTCATGGGAAAAAATGAGAAGAGTTGTACTTCTTGTCCTAGCTTTATACTAAATAAAATGAAGGGTTATTTAAACTAGACATAGTCCAGCAAACAACAGCTAAGACATACTTAAAATACAGTGTACACATCCCAAAAAATAACAGTTCCAAAAGGTCAAGTTTTTATGTATCCCTTTTGGAAACCAAATACCAGTCGTCTGTAATTTCCCTTGAACAAATCAAAAATGAGAAAAAAAGATGAGCCCTGAAAAGGTCATTTTGTTGCTACATCCAAGGAACAGACATTTAATGTATTGCACATTAGCAAGCAAAGAGAAAAATGTGAATCTACTGTGACTTCAGGTTTTGGACCTTTTTGATTCTGGCATAGAATTCCCATCTCTAAAGCACTCAGAATATGAAAAACTGCTTATTACAATGGAAATGACATACTGGTTTCTTCTTATTTGCCAGTAATTTATGGAGCCTCATGTTACAATAAAGTTGTGATCAATTCTTCAGAATTTTTCCCTAAAGATTAATTTAGCATGGGAAGATTTTTTTTTTGGGTGCTAAGAAACAATAAGCTCGGGATTCAATTCACTGCTTTCAAATTTAAGTGCTAAACAAGACCTAATCCTATTATCTCTTTCACTTAGATCACTATGAATCCAGGCTGCACATTTACACCGTTCTGTAACTATAATCATTTTAGAGGTTCCTCTTGAGGTACTCAAGTCTTTCTGTAGGCCTTGCTAACCCCAGAACTGTACTATTCTTCCTAATCAAGTGGGTTTTAAAAATCGTTTCAGCAAACTGCTGATTATTTTGCTGTTAGCTGGCAGAGCCACTTTCAATTAACAGAAAATTTCTAAAAATACTTATTCTGCAAACTAATTCTGTGTACAGAGGAAAGGAGAACCAGATCCACTAATTATATATGTTAAAATGTTTCCACATAAGACATTCTACTGTATTTGCCTAAGGACAGTTATTTATAAATGAATATATTACAATATGTGTTAAAATAAATTATTTCAGAATATGAGAGATACAGGTATTTCATTATGCAAACTGCTCCTTGGGACTCTTTCATTTACAATTGTGTCACGCAAATAATACTTTTCAAATGTCTTCTAAAGAATTACTAACACCGATAGTATAGTACATTCAATGTAAGTGCCATCTTTGTAATTTGAATAGACTCAGTATGAAGCTACCTTACATTAACGAAATCTTAGTGCATCCTATCCACATTATTAAGCTACTGCTTTTGAAAAGAGCAGTCATGGATATTATCCATTATTATCACATTCGTTAAAAACTGCTTTATTTAGTTACTCTAGACAACAGATGTCAAGCTGATAATTCCCAGCCCTGAAGTAAAGTTTTAAGCTGTTCCTATAGCAATCCAGATTGCTTTAAAGATAGTAAACACGGTCTAATAAAAGAAACTGGGAATAAGTGGTACCTCATGAGATCACTTTGTCCACCTCTGTGCATCGGTCTTACACAAAGGCAGGGTGCAGTGTGATTATGATCCTTCTAGCAGATGTATATGCTTCTTAAAAAGGCCCCAGTGATGGAGGTTCCATAGTCACTCCAGAAGTCTGGAGTGCGTGATGATCCTCTTACCAGAAAGGTCTTTTCTAAACTCTAAATTAAATCTCCGTGCTGACTTTGAAGCCAATTTCTTCTTATCCTGTCTACGCTGGAAAACATTTCTTGTTCACAACTGAGAGGAAACCCCCACCAAAACTCTCTTCTCCTTTACAGGAGTTCTTTATAAATTTCAAGTTTTCCTTTAACCTTCTCAACCATAAACAAATGTGGGTATGTAAATATTCTCTCCCCACTCCTGCTCCGGTTTTTAGTGCTCCCCTCCACACTCTCCAAGTGCCAGACACTTCTGCCAAAAGGCGGTGCATGAACTGTACACAGCAGAATAGAAGGGTCACTGTGCAGTCCTTACAGATCTTTTTGTTGATAATATTACGCCAGCATCTTTGCTACAACAGAAGTATGTTGGCTTATATTCATTTCTGATTCACGATCACTTCATTTTTTAATATTACCAAGCTCATTGCCCATTTCCTCCTACCATTTTTTTTTTTTTTTTTTGCAGAGGTTACTTCTTTCTCAGTGCAGAATTGTGTATTGGACAATTAAAGAATTGTGGAATTGTAGCTTTCCAGACAACTGCTTCAAATTCTCTCATCTTCTTTTGTACAAATTCTGTCCTACAGTTTGTTTGCAGCCTCTCTTACTTCATCGACAGTAACATGTGCAATAACCATGGTCCACTTCTTAAACAACACCTGAATCAGATTCCAGCAGAAGCCCACTTGATGTACTTTTGCCTTTTCACAATGAAAACTTATAACTAACTACTCCAAGAATACAATTTTACATTCAATTCCTTTTTGTCTAAAAGGTCTGCTAGTCTGGTGAAATTAAGTTTGGCTTTACATGATTTCTACCTGAAAAAACAGCACTGATGGCCACTCACATCTTTGCTTTCTTCTAAATTCTTATAGATTATTTTAAAAATTGTTTATTCCAGTACTTTCCTATGAATTAGTGATAAATTTGCTGGTGTCTGGTTGCCCAGCTCTTCCTATTTCCCCTAATTTTCAAGACAGGAATTACAATTACCCCTTTCTTCAACCCCACTTATCCCAGCTGAAGTCTCAGAGATAACCCTTTCAGGCTCTGGGATCACATACGTGCTTACCCAGTTCTCTATATGTTCTAGAATAAATGTAATCGGGTTATCCAGTCTGAAAATCTTTAGCAAGTATTCTCCAACCCATCTTTCTACATTACTGCTTGATATTGTATCCCTTTTCCATTGTAGTACTAGCAGTACTACAGTACTAAAGTACTAAGAGACTTTTACAGAAGCCTTAATTAAAGTGCTTCTTTAAAAAAGACTATGTTCCTAGCACATAAAGAGTTAGAAAGATTTGGTGTACATACTATTAAAGAGAGGTTCAGGTGCAGGACAACTGTATTTTCATTGGCAAATAATGTCAATGCATCTTTTAACCTGCAAGGCAACAAAAAGGGTAGACCCTGGATTTGTTTCCTATGTGAACTAATGTGAAAACGTATGGTCCAAATTAGAATGACTGAATTGAAGCTATTTGTTTCTGAAACATATCTGGATGCTACACCACATACACTTCAGATTCTCAAAATCTTAAGAATTTTTTTCAGATAACATTGCATCCAAGGTTTATATTTATTTTTCTTCACTACTTTCTTTCTACTTTTCAAAATTAAGTTGTAATATATAAAAGTAAAAAAAAAATATGAAAGAAGAGAAATAAAAAATACTGAGCAGGAAAATGGGACTGTATTCCAACAAAGGTGAAGTTTGTTTTTATTATGACGTTGAATTCTTTAAAATAACCTATTATTTATGACTACTAGTAGACTGATAAAGTGACAATATTAAAAAAAAAAAACAACTTTTAAGTGCATCATTGCCAATTATACAACTATTCTAAAGCGGTATTTTAAAAGCTACTTACAGCACAAATGACATTACCATTAAGGAAGGTAAACTGGTGATGTACCACGACTGACTGATTTATAGCTTTAAATGCTTTCAACCATTATTTCTTTAAGTATTAAGCAGAATAACCATCATTTTCACTGCCTGGCAAAGAGGACCAAAAAGATGTACACTTACAGCAGTCCTGCCTGTCTCACAGTGGAAATGCCCTGATCTACATGGATCCTCAGCATAAGGAGCTGAACAGCATTGCTCCAACTTGCACAGGCACGCCACGCTGCCTTCTGCTACTGCGGTGGGTGAATAAAGCTCTTCTAGACACTCCTTGCAAAAGCAAAACCTGTGTTACTTGGTTACCTGCCTTCCTTTTCAGGAAAAAATGAGCCTCATCCTGCCACTGATGGCCTTTGTTTTTCAATAGCCTCATCCAGGAGCTCAAAAAAACAGCACTTTTCACATCAACAATCCAATTATGAATCATGAGTAAAGCCATAGTTTTAAGTGATAACAAGCACCAGGAAGTGTGAAAAAAAAGTCTTGTTACTCAGAAAGTACAGAAAACCCTTATAACAGATCCTGTCTATTTGGCATTTTCAGTGAAAAGGGTTTTAGTTCATCAGCATAAAACTAGGATACTGATCTGAAATCTGGGTGCTTGACAAAGAGATATTCCAAACTTCACAGATTTGTGCAGCACACCTAGTGCTTTCCAGTCAGCAAGAACATGGCACATGCTGCTGGTTGGAATGGCCTGTGGCCACAGCCAACTTGTTTTGTGCCGGGAAGAGAACGGCTTTGGAACAGATGCAGTTCTGCTCCCTGATCAGAGTAATCATGTGAATTAATGCAGCTCTCCTTTCTTCACATTGTTTTTAAGTTTGAAACAACTGATTTAGCAGATAGAATCATATGTAAGAAGTTACACTGTTTAACAGTGGTTGCTCAAGAATACTTGAACAATAAGTTGAGCGCAAAGCTTTCCACTCCTGCTATAGACCTAAGAAAGCAATGCCACTGACCATCCCTTACTTTTGAAAGAAACCAGGAAACTAAGGCAGTTTGCACTGAATTCAAGTATCTTAAACAGAAAAACACCAGTAACAGGGAACTGCTGAGATAAGGAAGTCTGAAGCTTGTAACATTTTAATGGAGAATTATTTTAAGAGTTGAACTGCTACCTAGTAAGCTACAGCTACTGAAGGGACCAGACTGTCTAATCTCCTAAAATATTTAAACTACATCAGAATTTCAGAAATAGAGGGCTTTCACACATTAAGCATCATAATCCTACAGTCTAGAATTCAGTTCTGAAATAAGCAGCACAACACTAATTCCAACAGACTATCTTGGAAATATCTGCAGTAGCAGAAGTCAGGTTGTTATTCTCTTTATCTTGATAATAATTTTATGCACAATCCATCTGCCAACAATGCAATCAGATTTTCCCAGTAGTGTTCCTACAAGGGGCTGCATCAGTCTGTGTGTGTACATACTATACAGATTAGAAAAAAATACAGAGAAGAAGTTAATCCTTCACTGCTGCCTCACTGAGACTTTCAATGTAAGTGACAGAGAGCGTAAATCAAAGTACTCTGGCATTTTGAGCTCCACTAAGACTGTTTCAAGAGGGAGAAGTGGGACGCTTTAGAGTTCATCAATTATATCACATCAAATTAGCCTCCATCACCGGCTTGGCTCGACAGCTTTCATCTATTCTAATTTACAACAGAGAGGACAGCCAAGTACAGCATTGTGGCAATGACACAGGTAAAGGGAAGCGCAGCACTTTGGCTTCGCAGAAGTGGCAGGTTTTTCTGGACAGCCGCTTTGGCTGGGTCAAAATCTCCAGCCACGTTTAGTTTCCTTCATTTGCTTTGATCTCAAAACCCTCATTCTCATTTAAGGAGGCAATGTGCTAAACATGTTTTTAGCAGTCCTGCAGTCCCTGCCTTTCTACAGACACTATTCTGTATATACCTACCTTACATAGTGATCTATGCTTGCAGTTAGATCCTTAAAATAGATGAGTACTGGAATGCCATTTTAACTGTAGGTGGTTAGGACACAGGTCGGCAATTTTAAAGGAATAGCACTATCAGTAAATTGTTAGCGGTTTCCTTCTGACTGACAGACTTTAAATTTGAATTTGCCATGGTTATTTCAAGACAATGACAGTGCAGTAACTTAAATCACAGCGCAACAGAAAATCATTGAAGAATCTTACATAGATATCACTTTACAAAATATTTTGTATTAAGAATTTATCCCTTTGCTATGGATGCAATCACAAGCCTTCTCCATCATTTAAATTGAACTTCACAGGCTCAGGTGGATTCAGATTCAAAACAGGGCTTGTGCTGGTCCTCTGCATAGTGGTGAATTTACTCAACAGGGATAAAAAGCCCATTTTAATGTTTCTACCAAAATAAATACTAAGAAAGAAACCAAAAGAACAAAAAGACTGTTTTCTATATAGCATCCAGATTCCCTCTTCTCCCAAAGAAAATTTTCTTAATACAGATAAATGAAAATAGGTATTTAAAAATTCACATATTGCAATGATTACTTCACCAGAATGAGCAGACTTCCAAAAGTATATTTCCAGACTATTCCATCAGAGTTTCCGTGCACTTTGGCATTATGTGCAAATCTCCTTTACCTGTTTTCTTCCAATATGGCCCATTTCCAAATTAAATACTGCAAGCTTTAGGCAAGTCAAGGTCATCTTTCTCATTCGTTTACTTCCTCCCCAAGATTGACTTTGCTGGTAGGATTTTTAGTGAACTACTAATAGGCTTTTTATGGCAGTCTTAAGTTGTTTTCATAATTGTATCAGATTGAAATGCTTAGTGACAAGTAAATTATCGGAATATCTGACTGCTAATTTTTAGAGACCCTCACATGATACCAGGAGTGATAAATACTAAGTAAAAACTTGGAGAGAGAATTGTCTCTTACCTGGAATCTTAACTGGCTCTTTATTTTATATGAAGTCTTATACAGTTTGTATAAAGAGCAAATTAATATAACAAAATGTATTTGTTAATTTCCTCTTGCAAACCTGAAAACATGAGACATTCTTATATTCTTCCACAATATGTCCCTTTCTGCAAAGGAATGTTTTACCTACATTAGAGAGCACCATAAATTTTTCAAGAGTGTGGACTTGTTTTCTGTTATTTGTTCCAGCTGGAGACATACTGGTTTAAAATGTCAGGGAACCTGCTATGTGTTAATGGATTTTTATACGGGCATCTGCTAAATGCTTTAAAATTTACACCACCATAATGTATGAGACAGCTGGAATTTCATTAATTGAAATTTATTTACCAAGGAAAAAAAAACAACACCATCCTTAATTGGGAGACAAAAGAAAACAAAGATATGATCTATGAGTCAAAGGTGCCACACATCTCAGTGATTTTCCTCTACAGACCTAAATTTATCACAGTGCAAGCAAAGCAAGGACTCACCCTCAGGGGCTTCTTAAAAAGAGCACGACAACTATGATTTGGCTAATTAATTTTCCCTACTTATTTGCAGTTGAGGGAAATAATCTAGTATATAATGTTCAAACCCTTCAACATAAGTTTTTATTTTCTTACTTGTGGCTGTGGTGGTTGCTTGAATTTTAAGATGGAAAAAGTAATGTCTTGATTACATGAACTATTGTTATTTAAATAGGTGTATTTTAAAAACACACGTGACTTAAGTATGATAATAACCACTACAGAGATACATTTATATTCCCTTTCTCACCCAAAGGGGACCAACAAACCTTCTATCTTTGTATCTGGTTAAGTATCACACTCACCAGCAGATCTAGCATGGTTTCTATACGTCAAATAACATCAGGTAAGTCTAACGCACTGCAGAGGAGGGAATTACTTTCTCTGAAGCAAAGATCTGACACCTGTCAGCAAAGGTGAACTGAATGACCACAAATATGTGAAGTGTAACAGTGGTGGAGGGGTGTGATGATCTGAAAGGATTCTCTGATCCTTCCCTGCCAGACATGAATAGAGGTGAGTACAGCAGTCATTAAAGGTACTGCAAGAAAAACTTCTGGAGAATGCCTCCATTCCAGTTTCCCTGCCTTGGTGCAGAACTCTTTCTTCATCAGTGTTCATTATTTCGGACAGTGCTTGAGAAAAACTATCCGGATTTGCACTGGGAGTTGGGTACACTGCCAAAAGGTCCATATGACCTCAGTTAATGCCATGAGGAGACAAGAAACATGTTTTTCTTTACTGGGTTAGATTGAGTTATAATATAGGGGTTTTTTTTTGAAGCTTCTCATTCAGTAGGAAGCCTGGCTTTGTTTGGTCAATACGGTTGTTCCTCATGCCCCAACTGCAAGAGAAGTGCTGTGTGGGGCACTGATTTGTAAAGTCCAGACTGGAATCAGAGACCAGACACCAGCACAGGCAGCTTGGCATTGTTGCGAGATGGGTCTGAAAGACTGGCATCAGTTATAACTCCAAAGAGGTCCTAACAAATAATTTGGTTATATGTGGTAATTGATTATATTATTTTTTAAACTTATACATGGTTCAAAGTGTCCACAGATTATTTCTCTAACATGATATGAATACTCAAATGGAGTAGGAAAAAATTTAATACTTTTGTTTTCTGACAATATACATGTTTAGAATCAAGTTACAGTTGCCAATATCTGTGAATCAAATACAAAAATCTACCCTATATAAGTACTCCAAAATGGCTATTTAACATACACTGATTTGGACATGCTCCAACACAAAAGGTGGGCAAATATAACATTAGTAAATTTAATTTCATATAGGGATACTCTTGTACCTACAAATAATTTCTTTTAAGACTACTTATCAGAAAAGAAAAATGAATAATTTTTAAAATGTATTTGAATATGTGCCTTGTTTTACAATTTATCAGGATTTTGATCCTCTTCCATTTCAGTTCGGATGAATGAATCTTATGATTTCAACAGTAAAGATTTGCTTGCAGTTATATTTCACTGGCCTTTAAACTAACATGCATTCATTCCTGTCCTACAGGCAAAAGTCATTTTTGAATTCCTCAGTCTTTGATGGAGGGAAATTTTGACCTAATTCTCTGCAGCTTTCAAGGCAAAAGATGTCAACGATTTTTAAACATGACTTTCAAAATGAAAGTGCCATAAAATGTGCTCCAATACAAATAAACAAATGATAATAAATAAAAATAAATACATTAAAATGTGGTGGATAAAATTATTTTATTTGAAAGTGTAACCAGCCACACCCCATAAATGTAATCTTCCATCTACTGTACCAACAATTTAGATACATAGTGACTATACCAATTAAAGCAATTTGAGAGTATATCTGTTTTTCTGCGTTATATAAGGTGGTACCAGAGTCCTCATGTTTTATTGAGATAGGCAAAAATTTATAAAATTTATAAAATATAGTCTATCATCCAGTGCTGAAAATAAAATAGCTCCTGTTGACCTGTTGAGCACCCTGTATTTCTTACAATCAGTTTTTGTATGCTCCGGCATGGATTTTAGAAGTGGTTTTATTATAAAAACTCTGGCTTCTTTGATTGCAAAAGTACAAGTTGTACGATTTAGTGCTCAACTCAGAAATGAATCGTGTTTGTATCTGAATTAGTCCAGAAGAAAAATATCATTGGAATTCACAGATGCAGGAGCACAGATTCATATACACTAAATACTCCAGCTACTTAGGCCTCTTTTCTTCATTTATATTCAATGAGTCAAGGCTTACTGAAGATGAGTGTCTCTATTTTTTATGTCCCTGCATTCTAACCACATTAGGTACACAGCAGAGATCAGGTCCTTCCCTAATCACATCCTGCCCGATTTTCAGAAAATGAAACATGAAACATACAAGGTGAACTACACCGATAGTGAGAGTTTGTGTCACTCAGATTGACGAGGCCTAAGATCTGCTAAACCGGAATCACATACGTGAGAAAGAAAATTAACGATGAAAAGCAGAGTCAAAGAAAATGCTCAGTAGAAGCCATGAAAATCTCACATTTTTTTCTCAGATATTTACTTCCTAGATCACAAAAAAAAATATGTGACGGTGTTTCCCCATATGATCTATGAAAAATTCCCAGTTAATGACAATTCCTGATTTTCTTTTTCCTGATTAATTGTAACTTCTGTTTCTGCAATTATTTTTGCATTCAATTACACACAGACAACATGGGGACCTGGATATTATTTTTGAGTTTGATTCACCTAGTCTTGAGTATTAACATAATAAAATGCTATCAACTAGTTACAGGGCTTTGTGTAAAGGAACACTCTCCAGCATCTAGAAGTAAATAAACCACAATGAAACCTCAAAGAATAAAAATGTAGCCTTGATATTTTCATCCACTACATATATTGTGCATCTAAATAGGATTTTTTTGCTGTTTCATTAGAAAATAAAAACCCTTTCATATTCATCCTTAAAGTAAAGCATACATTGAATATTCACAATATGTAGGAAACTATATACAGTTACATAGGTGGCCACACCAGCAAATGTAATAATTACACCAGCATTTACTGCAATACAAGTAGGAAAGAATGGCAGGATATCATTATTTCTTTTTCCCCATGGTGTAAAATGGGTTGTTTCAAACACGGAAGTTGAACATATTTAACATGACTTTTTTTTTAGTAAGTGAAAGTAAGGCTTTAGACAAAATGAATGCAAACAATTTACATACATATAGATGTCCCAAATTTCATGTATTCTATTTAATTCCACTGCATATTAGGCTTTCACTGCTGAGTGAACAAGACTTTGTAATACAGCTGGAAAGTCAACAGAAGAATCATGTTGGCTACAGTCTGCTAGACAAGCCAAGATACCTGTGAGCCAGTTTCTTCTGGAAAAAGAATTGCCAGGTCACTCAGCGATACACAATGGAGAGCAAAGATAGAGATGGAAAGCTGGAGCTAAATCCTATACCACGTTCTTGTGTGGTGCATGACAGTGGGTAGGAATGTCAAGCTTTCAGCCAGCTAGCCTGTAATAAGTAGAAATGCACTCTTTTGGACAGAGGGAATTGATCACGTTTGCTCTACACTGTACAGAACTGGCAATTGAACTGCTGGAAGATATTGT
This sequence comes from Streptopelia decaocto, assembly GCF_964273445.1. Lineage (NCBI taxonomy): Eukaryota > Metazoa > Chordata > Aves > Columbiformes > Columbidae > Streptopelia > Streptopelia decaocto. The sequence continues at coordinate 64,586,113 of NC_138659.1, read as the reverse complement.
AGTGGGATGTAACCCAGGTTTGGAGCTGGACACAGATGATGGCAAACAGCACTTCATGCTACCTGGAATTACAGCTTTCAGAAGGTATAGCAGCCTTCTGAACATTTCAGAGATCACTGTTCACCTGACCTGAAAGAAAATAATTCAATTTTTCATTCACTCATTAGAAATCTTTCCTGAAATCTCTCCTCACACAAAGCTGACATTTAGATAAAGTAATATTTTTGAAAAGAAAAACACACTATTTAACCTTAGTAACAAATAATGAGGAACATTTTGAAGTCATTCAGAAACGTTTCTGATGCTAATGTACATCACGGAATAACACGAACTGATACGCACAAAATAAACAAATCTGAACTGTGTGGCATAATACTTAGCTGAGAGGTGACACCCTGTCTACTGAATTTACTCTTAGATTTTTTTGCTAATCTTGTATTTCCAGACAATGTTTTGGCCCTTTTTCATACACACTGCAGATTGGCAGCTGTGACTCAGCTGGACAAAACAGCTCTCATATTTTCTTCTCCTGGGGCACTTCTTCTCCAGAAGCAAACTCATTTAATGTCAACTCAGTTGCCACTGGCAAACTCACCAGCAGTGCAGAAGAATCAAGCTGTGATGTGATGAGATCTAGCACTCCCTGAGCACGTCATTTATTTTTGTGATGAGGCAAAAATAGAGGCTGGACCTACAGTTCACTGTATGCGAAAAGGACATCTAACGCCACTTCACCTGGACATAAATTACATTTACTTTTCAGAGAGTAAACCTCTATGCAAAACCTTGCTGTGCGCAATGCATTGTGTTCTGTCAGCTGCGTTTCTCAAAGTAAATTTACTTGTTTAAAAGAAACGTCATCAGCAATGGTACCTTAAATATATGTGACTCAATACAGACAGCTCTTTTACTACTTTAATACGATTTCTTATTAAAGGTCCAATTATTAGCCATATTAACAAACCAACCTGCATACCACATTGACACAAAGACCTCAAAACAACTTGGCATATCACTATTTCTGGTAAAACTATACAAATCTTTGATGCAAAAGTTTTCAGACATCAACCAGTCTCCTTAAATATCTGCCACAGAGGTAGTTTTGGAGAGTTGTGTTTAAACCTGATACTGCAGACCATTGTGTGCTGTTAGTCTAAAAGTACCAGTGCATAACATGGAGCTTGGCCACTGTGTTTCTTAATGCAAAATGACATGGAACATTATTTGCCACATCAGGAAAAGCTGAAACTATGCCCTAAGGCAAAACATCCTGAGTTATAATTATTCAATTATGATGTTTAAGATCATCCACTGTTGTATGAGCACTGTGAAAATGAGGCATAATGAAGTGGGTTATGCCAGGTCTGACATTTCACTCTTCTTTCTGATCATGCTGACTTTGGGGATTTAGCTCAGCTCTGTTGTATGGTTCTGTGTGGCTTATTATTATTATTTCCATTTTGATATTAAACTAGAAAATGTCTGAATCTGTTATGGAAGTGTTTCATGCTATATTAAAAAAATATAATAACAATCTACCCAAAAGAAACACACCTATACTTAAAAAATATTTAAAACCTAGGGAGCTAGAGAAATAGAAAAATTATTCATTCATTATTATTGTCAATAAAACCAGCACATACTGATACGTACAAGACCGTCCAGTTTCTTATTATAATGCATGACTGTGTATAAGATCATTGGGAATGCTACCAGGAAAGAGATTATAACCACAAGAATGTTTGTGCGAAACAAAAGCAATAACAAATAAAAACCGGATGGAAAATGTTTACAAGATTCTTTCTCAGCTGCCCAGCTCTCTTGTAGCCCCTTTAAAATGTATTTAATGTTGTGTGTAGCAGAACTCATAAGCAGCAAGATGCCTTTCAGCTAATCGCTCTTACAAAATGGATTTGGGGAGGGCAAAGTCTCCCCCAGCTGGGGCGAGGACCCGGCTCTGCCGCCCGGGCACAGCGCTGCAGGTGTGGGGAGCTCGGGGGGTGCAGGAGACATCCCCCCGCTCCTCGCTGGAACCCACGCTGTCCCTCCTGTCCTACTCTTCCTGCAGATAATACAGTAACTTGAGTTTCTGCCATGATGCCCCTTGCCTTTCTCTTCTCCCTCAGACAGGGCAGACTAGAGATGGTTTTGCTCTTCCCTTCAGAAAAAGAACCTGCCCTGTGCAGGTTTTCTTTGCTCTGCTTCCTTGGAAACCAGTTGTTGTGAGTTTTCAGCAGCCAAGAATAGGTGTGAGGAACACCTCTTTCTGTGCTCCTTCACATTGCCTCCTCCCCAATGGCCTCCTAGAGCCACAATGCAGAGGCAGCAGCGTACAAGGAGACCAAGCTGCCCACTGAGGGGTGGGAGGGTGTTTGAGTTGGTCCAACAACTACTCCCTCAATTTAGGAATACAGACAAGAAGAGCATCCTTTGTTTGACCCCACTTGGAAGATGTGTGTTGAACAGTGATGACAGTGTACTCAGAGAGAAAAAAAGGAGAGAAGGAGGGGAGAAGGAGGGGAGAAGGAGGGGAGAAGGAGGGGAGAAGGAGGGGAGAAGGAGGGGAGAAGGAGGGGAGAAGGAGGGGAGAAGGAGGGGAGAAGGAGGGGAGAAGGAGGGGAGAAGGAGGGGAGAAGGAGGGGAGAAGGAGGGGAGAAGGAGGGGAGAAGGAGGGGAGAAGGAGGGGAGAAGGAGGGGAGAAGGAGGGGAGAAGGAGGGGAGAAGGAAAAAAAAATGGGGGGAAAGGGGGGAAAAGGGGACGGAAAGAAAGAGGAAAAGGCAAAATGTGAAAGAGGAAAAAGGGAAAAAAAAAAATCAACAAAACAAAAAGAGATTTAATCACCAATGTAACAATGGCTTGACTAGCAAAAAGAGAAAGGCTAAAATTTACCATTCTTCTCCTGCAACTATTGTGAGGGGAAAAGGAAAAAAAAAAAAAAAAGGAACACAACACATTCATAATAATCTTTTCCTCCTCATGGATAATGCTCAAATAGGAAATAATTACACTGCAAATATACAGATGATTTCTGGAATTATAAGCTTTTCCCAGGACCCATACATAGGCCATGCCACAGCAGTAAATATTGCTCAATCCATACAGATGCACACACAGAGCAGTAACTCTCCAAAGAAAATAACATTTTAGAAAATTTAATCTGGTTTCTTCTTAGCTGTGGGGCAAAAATTATGTGGATTTTATTAGAACGGTGAGATAAATTAAAACTACAATAAATACTAGTAGGTGTCTCTTATTAAAGTAGCACATAAAGGGTGAGGCCAAAAAGGGGGCTAAAAAGCAATTTAGCTGAAGAACAATGATTTCAGGTATTAATTTACTGCTGCAGATACGAGCCTACAACTAGCATGAGCACAGAACATTTCCTATGCAAACAGGCAAGACAAGCTAGTCCTATTTTCCTTGGACATGTTCAATAAAAGGCAAACACAATATCATGGGATGAGTAAAAATCTACTCACCAATTTTTATACCCTAATGTTTTAGAAAACTACAAGCATTCAAAATCTAGCACTTGTGGTACAGAGAAACCAACTGAGACATGTTCTTAAACATGACACGATACTTCCCTCTGACATTATCCTGTGAAACATTTATTCAGGGTCCGCGGCTTTTGATAACAGCTCAGCATACTGCTGCTGTTCTCCGATTTATTCTTCAAGTTTTTGATCTGCCTGCCGATTATCTCTGAGCCAGTGGTTCAGGATCTTAGTTTTTCCATCCTGCACCTTACCATCAACCAATTCCTTAAAGGAGAGAGGTCTCAGTGGATGATCCCAGATGATCCCGCCATCCTAGATGTTTTTAGTAAGACCAAGGCTGCTACAGTAACACAACAAATGAAAGCTGTTATGTTAGAATGCACTGCTTTCAGGGATGGAAAAATGACTTTGTTTTTATATGCAAGCAAGAAATAAGAATCTCCTAATTTCCACCAGTGCTTTTAACCATAGAATGAAACACAGTGTACTTATTGATGGACTGTGCTACGTGGAGTATCATTAGACAAATGTGTTGCAAGCAACTTGAATGCCTCCTTATTTTGACATTTATTATGCAAAGGCAGGGGACTGGTTAAATCCCTGACTTTGAGAAAAAGATTAATTTGCATCTGCTTTCATTTGGGAATGTGCACAAACTCTGCCATGAAGAAGGTGTGGATGGCCCCCATGTTAAGGAGGAGTGAGCTGAAAAGAACACAGAAACACTGGAATTCCATTCACATCCTGGTGTTGTGTAAAGAACTAAAAAGGCAGTAGCACAGATGGTGTGTCCTTGTACTATCCATTTTGTGAGACAATCAGTATCTTTTTGGAAAGACTTGCAGACTCCAGAGGAATTTGTATGAAGTGTAGCAATTCTAAAGTAATTAGACCAATAAAGGACAAATAATAATCCACAGAGGCAGTCCTCCCTCACGTCTTTGTAACTAAGAAAAAAACAAACAAACAAACAGAACCAATGAAAAAAATCCCACAAAACACACCAACAAAAAACCCTAACATATGAATATGTGTAAAACTAGCATAAAAATCAGCATCAGGGCCTTCTTATTTTGAAAAGCTAGAGTACTAATGCAATGGCAGGCATCAGAAAAAGGAGTAGACTAAGACTCTAATAATAGATCCGTAATTTTTATTTTGGTAAAACCAAACGATTAAAATTTCATTTGAACTCCACTGTAAAATATCATTTGTTCTTTTTCATTAGCTTTGCCTCAACAGCAGCAGCAGAATGGGAAGCACCATGTGAACGCAAATTTCAAGAAAGAGAAATTCAATACTTCTAATAAAACCAAAGTAACTACCATTTCACCTAACACGTCTATTAACAGAGGCAGAGCCCCTCGTCACGGATGTTGACTACACATAATCTATTAACTTTAAAGCTGAATTAAATTGTATTACTATTTTTATATACAGTATATTGCCTAAAAGCCATGAGCCAGGACTTCTCTGCATTAACTGCTGTGCACACAAAGGAAAGAGGGAGTATATGGTCCAGGGAGTTTATATTATAATTTGTTAATTTTTGATGAAGAGCAAAAGATAATCTGAATGAGGCATACACACATTCAAAAACAGAAAGCATTTAGCTATATAATGCAGCTCCTATTACAATTCTCAGTCTGCCTTCAGAAAACACCATTACCAGATACACCGAACATTGCTATAAACTGACAGTAAAGAGGATAAAATTCTCTTTAGGTATAAATGCCTGCATTACTACTAATGTCAATCGAATCGTGCCCATTTACAAGGGGATTTCAATCCACTGTCAAAAAAAATGGTGGCAGCAGAAAGAAAGTACATCCAAACAAAAACCACACACACTAGCAACAGACTGTAAATTACTGATATCCATTAAAAGAATGCTTTTTTCATATATCTGCAAAACTGCTTTTACTTCAAAATAAAGTAGTAATTACAATTACTGCTAAACTGCTATTTTCTGGACTTAAAGTCTCACTGAAGGTTCTGCGTTGATAAAATCTGTGATGCTTACTCATCCATCTGTGCAGAACACTGGGGCACTCTAAGAAAAAACAACTGTTTAAAGCATAATAATGTATGATTTTGTCCTCTGTGAAACTGAAGAAACACAAATAAAGGTATTTAATTACTATAAATTAATAAAATACTTATTTCCCTCATGCACGATATGCATACGTATGCTTACTACAAAGATTTATAACTAGAAATGTTTTAAGCTGCAAATCAAAACATTACTTATGAGTAGAAATACTGAGTCATGTCCCTTTGCCCTATTGAGATCTTTATCTGCTTGCTTTGAAGGACATCTCTAAATTCAAACCACAATAATCTAGCCATATACCAGTCATTTCCTAAGTTACTAAGCACATAATCAGGCAAAAGACATTGTATTGAGTTCCATATCCCAACACGCTACATTTATATCATGTATTGAAAACACTGAGAACAAAATGTAGATGTTACTTAATATTGAAGCTTAGCACTTGATAGTAACTATTACCGAATTGTATTTATTGTAATGCCAAAGCTAAACAAGGATTCATCACTATTGAATTTTAAATTTAATACTAGACTTGAACTCTCTCATAAGTCAATAATCAGATTCCCAAATGAATAACTAACGCAGGAAGGGAATTGCAACCACTACAGAAACCTTGTAACTACTGAGACTGTCAAAATTTCAAAATCTGATGAAATATTTTTGAAACCGAATCTGAGTTTTAAAAGTAACTCCATTATTAAATGAAAACGTTGCTGGTCTGGTTCTGCTCCCTCATGGCAAATAGCAATATTTCTTTCAACTGACTAAAATATATTCTCAAGATGAATTGTAAGAAGTAGTAAGTTGCTTACATGGTCATTATTCCCACTAAGTAATCTCATTTGAGCAAAAGAGGAAAACATTATATTTTCAAGAACTGCAAAAGTAATAGAAATTTTTAAAACTATGAAAGATAGAATTGGATCTAGTACAAAAATATTATTTTAATAATAAAGTAACCATTCCTTCAGCATGTGCATATGATAGTTTTGAAATTTATCTTTAAAATTACTTTAAGATTTAATAATTATATGTAAGTGAAAATGAATGTGCAGTGTGCTGTGATAATGCCACCACTGGGTGATATCATCTGAGTCTATTATTCAGCAGAGCAGAGAAATATCAAGAAATAATTGGCCTGAAAACTTTCATTTTAATTGCTCTGCACAGTCCTGGAAAGCAAGTTTGATGTCTCTAATATCAAGGAACATATCCAGTTCTGAAAACGAAGCAAAATGGATCAGGCTGGCCATAAATAAATTGGACATACTGAGCCAGGGTATGCTAAACCACCTTAAAGACAAATGGGAAGAATTTAGTATACCAAGTGACAATAAAAGAAACAGCTCACATAGTCTTGTTTAGCATTAAAAGAAAATTTAGACTTGGGTTGAATACGGGGGAGTTGTTCAAGGTTGGAATTCAAGGCTGGAGTAAATCAGGGCAGCCATGAGATCTGGGAGAAGCAGCTTGTGGTGAGGAAAAGCACGAGAGACTGGAGGCTTTCAGTCTACGCAGCAAAGGATCAGTATTCTGCTGCCTTCTGAACCACAGGAGTGACTACAGATAACTGAATGTGTTGTTATACACAGATGCATCTTTCCTAGTAGCCCCTTCTTTGTCACATTTTTCCCCCATCTCCAATTAACTTTCCACTTTAGAAAACCAACTACAGTTAAAATATGCAAAATCTACATACACACAAGCTTCATTTTATGTTCTTAAAAACATCCTGTGAACTTTCCAAGATACATTTTTAAGTGTCTCTTTAGTCCAAGCTACGGAACAAAACATTTTTCTCCTTTTTTCAGCTGTAATTTTGTAGATATCATCACTGCCCACCTCCCCCAGGATCAGACTGATTTAAAGATATACCACAACCTAACTGCAGACTGCTCAAGTTTTAAAATTCTTTGTGTTAGTTCTATCAAACTTCTCATCAAATGTCTAGTCTGTGGGAAGAAAAAAAAAAGTACTTGGCCAATTTTCAGAAGCTTAGTGTCTCTGGGGTAATAAAGAGATGTTTAAGTCAATCAGTTCAATAATAAAGAGCTAGCATCAATGAGAACTTCAAGAGTGACTCTTGTCTCTTCATTATAAATACCAGATCTGTCTAGAGACATAATTTTATTTCATTATATGTTGTTTGCCATGTCAGAATAAAAGCATTAGCTTCAAAATACTAAATGTGGGACTGAGTGATTAATAAATGTGCTTTAGGTTTCACTGTGTGAAAAGTATTGTTGCAATTGTTTTTTCATCTCAGAGTGCCTGTTGTGTGAAAGCTTGTTTTGTGTGTCTAGAACCACTTATACAAAATGCATTTTTAACTACCACAGTTGATCATAAAGGGAAAGAGGGAGAAATAAAACGATACATTATGCAGACAACTTAGAGATTTCTTTTTCTTAATACAAAAGAAAACAATGTTTCTTTGCTCACTCACTGGATTCTACAGAATGGCATACAGTTGATTTGAGAAACTTAATTTTAGACTAGTAACCATTTCACATTCTAAATGAAAGGACAGGTATTTTTTTAAGCCTACTGGACAAAATATATTGGTTTTGATGCCTTGGAAAAGTGGATCCTGCCAGGAACACCAGATAACATCTGGGGTTAACTGCCAAATACAATGCAACGCTTATTAGTATCCAACTCAAAATCTCATCCCCTGTCCCGGGCCACATTATTCATTTGCTTAAGCCAAACAGGCTCTTCATCAGCTTCTGTCTTGCCTTATGTTCTCATTTCCCTGGAAATGTATGGTAATGAAGGTCCTTCTAACAGATGTTCCTTTAGACTCATTAACTTCTGAATCTTGTCGTTCATTTTATCCAGCAAAAGTTGCTTTATTACAACAAACAACTATGGGAAAACAGAAAATCACAAAGAGCTTTCATCATGACATTTAATGCCAGATACCAATACTGAGTGAATGTGTGCAGATGCTAATAATTATAAAGTACGATAATTAGAGATTGTCTTAAGTGATGAGGGAGTTCCCCACTCCCCACATCCCAAGAGACAAAGATATCCTGTGTGACTTCAAGCAAAACACCATAAATCATTGCTTACCAAAGATTGAAATAGCAACTGTCCTGGTTACTTACAATAACTAAAGGCGCCAAGCACTTTGATCCTACTTGCCAGAGGGAAAGTTATTTAGTGAGTTAAAATAACACTATAGGACTATACAAATAGTACTATAGCAACCAGCTTCGAGGAAAACATTGAAGTCTTGATGATTTCATGAAAAATGCATGAAATAAAGCCCTAAGAAGAAAGAAACACAACTATGCACAGGATTTACTTTATGATACATAGAAAATGATAAATGGAAGACTTTAGATAATATAGATAAAATTATTATAATGCTTTGCTTCTGTGGCAGACCAATTAATTTATTTAGCTGTTGAATTACTATATGAATTTCTGGTACTGAGGGACAGTACACTTCATTTAAAAAAAAAAAGTAACATTACTGTAAAGTTATGTCACTACTCTTCATTATCATGTGCAAACTCTCAACAGTTCAGTGTTAATAAAAATCCTGTCAACTTTCTAATATTTTAACATAATAAATGAGGTTTAAGGAAATGTAAAATATCTTCCTAGCATAAAGACCTCTAAAATCACATTTGTACTATTAAATCTCAGATTAAAAAAAAAAAAACACGTGATTTTATTTGAAGAGAGACAGCACATGAAGCCAATACTTACATCAAAAAACCAACAAACACCACAAACCCCACAATGGTATATTTTCTGACTAATCTACGTAGCAGATTTGAAAAAGTTATTACTTGAAAAACAAAAAAAGTTTTAAAATGCAATATGCCAACAGATGAAATGCAGCTACAAAAGTAATATTTGTAAATTGCTTCAGCTCTTCTCATTAAAATCAACACTAGTCACAGTTTAAAGGTTCTAGTTCTGAAAGCACATACTGTCAACCAGTATTCTTGGGATTGTGCTCCGTAAGAGACTTTGATGAGATGGGAAGAACAGTGTCAGGCTATATCAGCAGAGATAAGCTATGACCTCTGGTGAAACTATTCCATGGACTTTTGAATTGATTGTGAGTCTGAGATTTTACCTGGAAACATAGAACGAAATAAAAAAAGTCTTTTCAGCATGTGATTTTAGTAACTTCCTTTTCTACCATGTGCTTTGGTTTTATTTACTGTCTGGAATATCTTCCAACTGTAGGTACCTGATAGTTTTCTAATAGTTTAATATAACAAATGAGTTTTGTGAAAATCCACCCTTAAGCTCAGAAGAAGCTACAGCATACACTTGGTGCACCAGTGGGACTATTGCATTTCTTTCAGAAGCAAATGAAAGTCTGTTGAAAGTAAGAAACAGTTTTATAGATATTTGATAATTATGAGTAAAAGTGGAAAATACCATGTAGGCAAACATCTGTGATGCATTTTGGAGTCATACAGTCACTTCTGTATGCTGATGTCTTACTAAACAATCAGCTTACAGTTTGATTTACGCATTTACATCAGCTGAGCATTCTTGCAATGAACAAGGCAGTACTGAATTATCCCGTTACTAAGAATCACATGCAGTAGCATTTCTCACTTGCCTGAGGTAGAAGGAGATTGTGAGCCAGTTCCTTTCCTTTGTAACATACACACTCATCATACAAAAATCCAAACTCTTTTTATATCTTGGTTGATCATCAGATAGCTGGTAAGACCATTTGGCAGAGTTAAGATAAGCAAGACAAATGAGTACTGTGTCCTAGGGGTAACTCATACTCTCTCAAGAGATCAAGTTCATGGAATTACAAAAATGTTATGCCTGCCAATGACACTATTGTATGTGAATAGTACTAAGAGAAAGACTGAAATAACCCATTCTTTCACTATTCCTGCAAAATATCTGACAGTTGCATTCACTACACAAATGCGTACTTGGTCATATACAGCTGGGTTTATTTTTTTGTTATTATTTTGCAGGGAGAGTATAAGGATGACTTATTTCTAAGTATTTTGTCCCACCTTCATTTCAATTAAAATACAACAAGGCATTCACTTTTCCTAGCGAAGAAAAAGATCTTCAATCATTAAAAATCTAACAGATCTCACTTTAAGGACATTTTCATACTATTTAGTCTATTTTCCTTAAATCAACGTATAGTAATTACTTATAGTTATTTCCTCCTAAAATCATTCCAAGCAATGCTCTGCCTTTCTTCATGAGTTGAAGGGTATGAAAACAACGAACTAGGAAATCAAACACTCTATAGTATATGGAAATTAGATAATTACTTGAGCTTCTACTTAACTGTATTCACTAACTCTATGTATCACTTGCTATAACTAAACCCTGATTTTCAAAGATGGAATTCTGCTCCCATTCTAAAACCTTAATTCACTTCAATGTGCATTACAGACATTCTGTATTTTGCAGTATCGAACCTTCAGATCCAGCATCCCACCTTCCCACCTGCATCTCATGTCATGATTATGAATTTCTGATTTATTTTTTTTTTCCAAGAAACATAACTGACTATCTTTACAAATGAATATTCATATCCACAGCCATACACAATGCTTCAGAATACATGGGCAAAGTGGAGAAATGAAGCTGTATCAGGAAATAAAGAAAAGGTGTTCAGATACAATCAGAGAAAATTACTACCAATTTGATTCAATTAATATACAGAAAATGTTTTTCTTGGTGGCACTTATGGACAGTTGCTACAAAATAACTTTCTAGTTAGGAACCAAACTTTTAGGAATTATTTTGTGAGTGAAAACAATGGAAACATACTAGCCAGACTGCAACCTTGACTATAAAATGTTCACAAACTAAAACATCCCTAGCAAGGCACTGTGTTGTAAATGGCAGCACCCAGCTAATGGTAACATCTTCGAGTAGCATTTACAAGCCCCAAATTTATTCCCCCATCACTAGGTGTCTTACAAATAGAAGAGCAAGCTTGCAATAAAGGCATAAATCAAAGAGAACACGTGAATAACACAGGATCGAAAGTAGGTCAGTCATGGTTGGTAAATGGACAGCAGGTTGGCAGTTTTACCAGAACTGAGTCATGAAGGAATCAAAGTAAAGCAGAGCTGAAAAAGTATATATAATATAGAACAACAACGTGACCAAGGGGTTGTTCAATAGAGACTCCTTCTTATGGTAGGATAATTGTAGAGACTAAGAAAACATAATAAATGTACATAAATATATGGAATTCTTATTCTACCCAAAATTTCCTGCTCATTGCTTAAATGTAAGGGTCACCGATCAGTCCCCAGTCTTACACATACGCAAAATAACAATTTAAAACAGCAAGACTAACTACTATTCAGTATGTATATTGGTACACAAAAAGGAAAAGAAAAACAGCTGTCTACATTTTTTCACTTTAGCATCATCTTTTCATGCTGTGTTATATATAGGGCAAATGTGTGTGTTAAATTTCATTTTCATGGATAAATGCGTAATACCAGTCATCGGGCTGTTATCTTCAATGCCTTAAAAAAACCCAAAACATAACTCACTGATGGGCCAAAAAAAAATGTAAGACTTTGTTAAAAATCAGGCTGTGAAAAATAGCAGAAATTTTCTTTAGAGCACACTGTATTTTGTAGCAGTAGGTACTACATTTGGTAAAATTCCAGAAACTTAGTCCATCTGCATAATTTCTTTTCCCAGTTACAGACTGCTTAAATAGAAATATACATTCTAGCTTCCAAAACAAAAAGGCAGAGATTTTCTCAACTAGCCCATTAAGCCAAAAACCTTGTAGAAGAATTTATCCAAGGAAGTCATTTTAATGACAAAAGCAACCTTACAGACCAGTTCAGATATTTTAAGGGCTAATTTTGAACAATTTCTTATATTTGCAAAAAACCAAAAATATTTCAGTAATTAATGATTGCTATGCCAAGGGAGAAATTATTTCAGATTAAGGTCATTCTGTTTATTAAACAAATCATTTGCACTGTATTAACCAAGAAAAAATGGCAGCTTTTGCTGCAACTCATTTTCTTACTGTTTTAAAACTGGCTGCTAAACAGGTATGGCAGTAATAGGATTAAACTCTGCTTGGCTATCCCTAATCACAGCTAAATCTTACTCCCCAATCATCTACTTGTCATGGGTGCACACATATTAATCTCTCAGATTAGTTGTCTGAGGAGTCTAGGTTCCTAATTTCAGAAAATTAGGATCATACTGTTAGAGGTTGGTATATAATCTGTGATATTATGATGCCTGATATAGGCAGAAGCCAAAGTACCACAGTGCTGGCCTTGGGATAATTGCAATCAACACTAAAGATTCTAAGAATAAAACAGAAAAAATAATAGAAATCAACATGAATACAAGTTAAAACATATTCCAAAAAGTATATTATGTCACAGTGTGCCATACCAGCAGCACATTATGTGACACGTTATAGTGATATTAAGCGCTACCAAGTCCTTTTATCAAATAATATTGCTACAAGTTTACAAGATAAATCACAAAAATTAAGCATTAAAATGAACATATCAAATCATACATATTTGAAAATAAAGTTTAATAATTTTATAAAGTAAATATTTAGTAAATATTTACTTGGGTAAAACTAATTGTTGACTAATGCTAAAGAAAATATTAATGACATCTTTCAAACCAGGTGGCTGAACTCCAAGACCATTACAGAAACGTAGGTTACTTAAAATGAAAGATGATAGTATTAAAAGTATACATGAAGACAATTCCATTAGCTTCAAAGAAGTAACTTCTGATGTACTTTGCTGTCTGACCTGATAAATCTGTGGTGTGTCAGTTTTCATTCAACAGTTAATATTTGACTACATTAAATTAAATTGCAGGATGATAATGCACTCACAGATCTTAAAGCTGTATCTTTCATGACAGTGAAAGCAAACAATTATTTGTTTATAGTTCAATCTCTACTTTGTATATGCTCTTTATAATGCCAGTTCCTTATGAAACACAGTGTGGACAGCAGCTAAACAGATCTTCCCCTTTTCTGACAAATGAGTTGAAGACCCTATGATAAAACAATGTCACTCCTGAACATACAGCTATTTCAAATATTTCTTCAAATATCTGTAAAGCAGATAGGAATTAGGTGGCAGCTGTTACAAAAAGTAGCTCTGCTACTATCTTTTGCATTGCTCTTTGCCACATATAAGCAAGATCCATTGATGTAACCACTAGTTTGTAGGAACTGGGAATGAAAATGCTTATCCTCACAGTAACTGGTTTCCATGCTGCAGAGCACACCTTCAGTGCAGTAAAGAGCTTGTACTGAAGTCTTTAAGTCCATGCAAGTTTAGGTTATATGCATCTTAAGCCTGAAACAATGTTCTATGTTTGACACTGTTTTTATCCCATGAGCTGGGATCTGTACTTTAGAAATGGGAGGGGAAAAATAAAAAAAAAAAAGAGGGGAAAAAAAAGAAGTCTTTTTTTAATAGCAGCCCAGGTGGATTATGGAAAGGAAGAGAACAAGACACTGCCTGGAAGAAAAAATAACAACATAACAACATAATATGACCCAGTAATCCATTCTCATTGCTGACTTTGTAAAATGAGATGAGTAATTTGGCCATAAGTACATGAAGAGATTTTGGGCCTGGTGCTACTGTAACTGAAGTGCATATTTAGAGATATTCTGCTCAAACAGAATACGCTCTAGAGAAAAAAGGTTCCAGTTGGGAAATGTTTATTCCATGTAACTTTGCATAATCACCAAAAATCATGGAACAGATTGCCTGTATAGTTTTGGATGGTCTTTACTTTCTGTGAACTACCAACTATAAATCTAGATGCCCCCCCAGCTATTCTGCTGCTAGGGCAAAGTGAAAAAAAAAAAAAAAAACTTAAATCTCTAAAATTATTTTTTTCTTTTAGTAAAATATAAACCAACAAAGACCCTTAATAAAACAAAACAAAAGAACAAACCACAAAAAAACAACAACTGTATCTGTTACAAACTTCTTTTCTGAAGGAAGTGAAGGAAGAGAAGCAGCTTTATCTTCATAAGAGAAGAGACAGATTATTTATGTCTCAGAAGATCATTGTTCTTCCACTGAGAATGTTCACTTGCCACAACAAAGATGAAGTGCAACCAGTTGGATCAGCAGTCTGCAAAGATCTGTGTAGGTAACAGGATTTAATCATGTAAGACTATTAAGGACCACTGCAGCCCCTGCACTTCTGCAAAAAAATAACTGAAAAGCCAAGGGACTGGCCAAAGACCCAACATCAGACAACATCCCTAACATGCCCGACTCTGCCTTTGCAGCAGGACCCAAGTGCTCTCTGTGGTTTCATGAAGAACAGCAAATAAGGTCACCGCAATAATCAAACTATCACGTACATAAACTTGGATTAGTGTGACAAAGTACAAATCCCAGTGTAAAAAGTTTCAGATGCCTACCCAAATGCATGTCAAAAAGCCATTCTTGTCCACTAAGCCCATTAGATCTCAGTGAACAAATGGAACCTTTGGTGAAGCTCCCTACAGGTAAGGACAAATCTCAGGTTCCCAAATGAGCAGTGTCTGCTTTTCCTAGCCAGAGCATTAGCCAGCTTATTGTCACCCAAATTCAATTTCACAGAAACTCTGTGAAGGCGGAGACAAAGAAGACCTTTCACTGATAATATTTAATGAAAATAAATCACAGAGCCCTAGGTCATCAGCATATTGACGGCAGAGAAGTCTACACTGTGTGCTCCCTTTCCTGGTGACATCATATTTTGTCTATGATAGGTTCCACTGGACCCTTGTGAAAAATCAATCTTTGGAATTCAAAAAATCCGTCCAAAATCACCCTTAAAACCTCAAAGAGAAACTAAGGATATCTATTTAAAGAAAACAATGTAACCCAGACTGGACCACGGCCAGATAGTGGGAAGAATAAATATTATGGTTATGTCTAGTGAATGGGTCACTGCTTCAGAACAGCAAGATCTGGATTCATGACCCTGTTCTTCTAAGGACATGTGGTATAGAATCATTGATTATAAAAAAACACAATGAAAGAGACTTCATAAAATACTGTTCTCTGGATTCTCTAAAGCCAGATAGCACTTTGAATTCCAGAGCTCAGAACTTAACATAGGACTCTAAGGAAACATTGCTCAAACCAAGCAGAGTGGAAAAGTACTTCATGCCTTTCACAGACCTCATTCATCAATATAGATCTTGTTTTCTGCCCCCCACCCCACCCACCACTTTATTTTTGAATCCTGATCAGTTTGATATCCACTGCAGCCAGACATCAATATATATTTCTCTAGTTTTCCAAGACTGTTTTGCAATGTAGCTTCTGCCCCCTCCAACTTTGACAGTTTCCTGAAGACAATATACTCCATATCTATTGCTTCCCCCATATCCACAACGTCTCTTAACCTCTTACAGGAGATGAACAGTTTAATATGACCATGGGTCCAGTAGGACTTATGTCTAGAAGAAGGCCAATACTTAAACACTTTTGAGAACTTCAGTCTTTCCAAATCTCAGTTTTCCATTTATATGTATAGCAATACTTTCCAAAAGGTTTTTGAGGTTACAACCATTTAATATTATCAAGTGTTCACGTAATATAGTAATGGAAAAACATTTTAAAGGTATAACCAAGCAATATAGACAATAATATAAAAAACTGCTGCCAGGTAAGTTTCTGAAAACAACCCTTATACTCATCCAAATATAAACAATGCTTTATTCAGACATGAATCAAATAAGTAACTGTCAGAACATTAAACTATGCTTGGACATAATGATTTTAACATACTCCATAATCCTTGATATTTTTTTTTAAAAATAGACTTTCATATAAAAAGTGACATTGGTTCTGAAAAAGAGTACAGGTACCCTAACTATTTCTTCCTCGTGTTCCTGAGAAGTGGGCAGCCCGTGAAGAGGGCAGTGCTTTCCCACCACTCCCTAAAGCCTTCAAATGGGTAAAACGAGACAGAAATAGCATGAACAAATATGAAAGAAAAACTCAACAGCTGTATAATAAGTTATACATCTTGCATATATATATATATATAAAAAATACAAATGAGCAGGTGAAATTGGATTAGATCTTAAGGAAATAGATGATGAGGTTACCTCACAACCAGATGGCCTATACTCCATTGCCAGCAATGGGAGATAGAAAGTTTTTGCAGAAATCCTCAAATTAATGATAAAATTCTACTTTATGAAGAGAATGTTTGGGGTCTCCAGTGCCTATGGCTACAACTTCTAAAGCATAATGCAAAAGGTTCAGATGTGGATCACATGGTCCAATGATCAACTTCCTTATTCATGATTAATCTATTTATGTGATAGGTTAAAGACTGAGTGAAAAGTACATATTTTTAAATGTTTAATTACAATACTTGAAGGAATTTTATGGATATTTATATAAAGCGATTATTCATTATCATAGTTATCATCATCAATTTCCTCATAAGTCTTAAAACAAATATAAGTAACATTAAAAAGCCACATAATTCATTTTCAAACTCAGCAGCAAAGCTCTTTCTTTATTCATGGGAAATGTAATTGTATCATTTCTCATTCTTGTTTAAATGGAAAACTTATGCTATTCTTTTTTAAAGGAAATTACTTTTAGAAGTGTCAGTACTTAATGAATGCTGACAAATCTTTGAAATCATAGTGCAAAAGTATTTTTGTATAGTATGATATGATTTTAAACAACTGATGGTGTTTCCATTGATATTTAAGATTAACCAGAAGTCCCTGACACTGACGACTAAGAAAGCAAATGTAACAGTTTGCCTAAACACTAGGGCAGGGTAATCTTCAAAGTTCATTTCAGTATTACAGATACATAAACCAATTTGGTTTTCTTTATACATTGTTATTAAAAACAAACAAACAAACAGCAACCACAAAACACCAACAAAACCGCAGGTGAATCAGTTTCAGGGAACGTTGCAGTTACGTGCAGTCACATGGCTTTCCCAGAGAAAACCTGAAGTCCTTATTCAATTTGATTAGTCCTCACCCTTGTAAACCTTCCTGTGTAGGCCACTGCAACCTCAGGATTTCAAATTCTATTTGTAAGTAAGCAGCTATTATAAAATAATTTATGCTTTCTGTAAACCACACCATCTGTCGCTAAGGGCAAGAAAAGGTAGGATGCCTATTGGTGCAGACTACGTAACTGAAAACCTGAAACTGAAGGTTTGGGTTTCTTTTTAAATATCATGCTTCACTATTTGCACTGAATATGACTTCATTTTTCCTAAGTCATCACTATTCATTTCTTATTGCATTTACATCATCATATTTCCTACAGACATTAGGAAATACATTCAATTCTAGTGCAGCTGTAACAGAAAAACGTGGAGAGTCAGCAATAAGAGGACAGGGAAAAGGCTGTGCTGTTCCATACAGTTTACTTAAACTAAGTGAAGTCAATGCACTCCACTCATGTCACAGAAAGGATACAGGCCAGAAGGAATAAGGGCTGTCTGCAAATAATCATCTTTTTCTGTCAACTGGAAACTAGATGTTAACCTAAAATGTCACATGACATACTGTCATGTTCAAAAGTAACTCAGCTTCTTCAATTTCTGTTTAATTGAATTGTTGCAACATATGACAGCTAACTACATCAGGCTTATGCATGTTTATGAATTTAGCATAGAACCTTCTTTAAAAAAAGAAGGTTCAATATTCCTCTTTAAGTCATTCCAATTTATATCTATAATTAACTATTTGGAGAAAAAAGAACCTAGTATCTCCCCCAGCCGATGAAGGTGTTTGTCATCCTTTCCTTCTATTTGATCCAATTAACATTTATCCTCAGTGAGAAATGTTAACAAGACAGGCTCAGAGGGTATGGTGCTACAGAACAGAGGGTATGGTGCTTAGGAACCAGGGCACACTTAAGAAATTGAAAGTTTTATTTCTATCCAACTGCTCCAGACAAATCAAAGGAATAATTCTAATTGTGTTTCCAATCCCACATGTACGTGAGTGCCTTAACAATTGAACCAGGCACATCATTTGGATGAAAGCTTGTCCTCCACTGGTCTATGAATGGGATCTAAGTCTAAGATTATAATCTTTCATTTCCAAGTTTTCTTTGCTCTTATTAAAAGTACATGTTACGTTAAACTTAGCATTTAATTTCTCCTGATATTTTATAAAAGTGAGAATCCTAGAGAAAAAAAATCACTTGGGTTGACCCAAAAAAATTTCTGCTCCATTTCTAGGACTATCAGTAAACAACAACAAAATTAACAATTTCAGTATTTCACAAAACTGTAGTTAAAAAGGACTGGAAAGATTAGTTCATCTGACTGAGTTGTGGCTTTGCAAACACCACCAATAACACAGATTAAAATGAAACCACAGAACAGTGTGAGCACATTTAATAACTCACAAAATTCTGTTTATTACTCACATGGTCATCAGCTTTTACCTCGACCACTGCAGCCCTCTCACCAGCCTTGCCAAACGCAATCCTGGCCCACTTATGTCTATTCACAGCATTTCTAGAGAGATCATTATCTTGTCATCACTTTGATCATATCATCCCTTGCTTAACATCCTTTCCCTGGCTCCTTGGTTTCCCTATCATATCATGTATCTTTTACTTCAAAATTCTTTGCAATTTATTATCTCCTATCTAGCACTTCTCATATGCTATCTTTGCAGCTCCTGAATCATTAATCTTCCTTAGATTAGAAGGCCATTTGTACCTTCTCCTACACCCACCCTTAGGCTACCCAAAAACTTAGGCCATAGTGAGTCTTCCCATCAGTCCTTAAAATCCAGTTCTAACACTACGTTGCCAGAAAACTGGGCTAAACTGGGCCACTGAGCTGAATGGGTAGTATGGGCTTTCACAGCATCACACTCTTATCCGATCAACCATCTCTGAGCGTGTTTCCATCTGTTTTGTTTTTTGTTTTTGTTTACTTAAGAAGTCCAAAAACTACTCAGTTTAAAAGCTCTGCCAGACACAAACCAAGTTAATGCTGTAGATTTCTATTTAAAATAACCTAACACAGTGAGTGTTGACCACTCGGGAATCCCAGATACTAAGACTTCTTTGACCCCCTGGTTAATCTTCCTTTAGTATCTTAAATTCATTGGCATGATTCAAGAATCAGCACAAAATGTATGAAGGTTGGAATGCTTACGCAGAGATTATTCTGAATTTTGTTTTTATTTTAGTGTGATGTCTGTACGTTAGCTCTGATGAATTTACCATGAAGAATTAATGATTTTATGCAACAATAGTAAATTACAAGCAAGCTGAAACACAAAGTGAAAGCACTTATTTTCTAGTACCTGTAATCGTACTAAAGGGCAGGACTTCCAGTCCACTAACAGAAATTCATTTAGACACATTGCAACCACAAGTTCCCATGACAGAACCTGCCCTTTAATAAAATCAAGTTATTCATTTTAAATGTTATTGGCATTTTATAGGCTGATAAAAGGAACAAAGCTCAGAACGTTTATATTGCTCTGAGTCTCCCTGATTGTGTCTTATTCTGATAACCACCTGTCTGATGAAGCCTGGACGGGGTATGCATCTTCTGCAAATAATTCAATAGGAAACACACATGTTACTGTTGTATTAAAAACAGAATGTGTACTGGGACCTCAGATTATTGGTCAGTGCAGGAATTTTCCAGGCATCTGGTCTGTAGCTCACATTGCATGCAGTGAATTATATCCCAGTAATTGAGAATGATGAATGATTTGACCCTCTTAAATATATAATGAGAGAAAAAACAGCACAGTGAGAGCCAAGATTTAGGCAATTTTAGCCTCCAGGAAAAAACAGTTGTAACCCAACACCACCTACAAATCTCAGCAGATGCTTTGGTTGGGTACTATGTCATGTACCTTGGGTAATACATCTTGCATTGTGGGCAAGAAGAAACACTAATATTGATCTTCCGCACCATGAAAAAACATATGTAATGTCAAAGAATGTAGAGGTTTACACAATAAGGTTGAAAAACCCCAAACAAACACTTAATCTTTTACTTGGGAATTCTTTTTCTGCACAGGAGTTTTGTAAATCCCTATAGAAGGCAGAAGCATTAAAGTAAGTGTTAAAAAAGACTGCTAAATTACTCTGATACAAATTAATGTCACAATGGCAAATTAATACCTCTTTCTGCACATATCTCTGTAATACTATGGTGACTTTACAAAAATACAAAGTTAGCAGGCATATCCTGAAGTTAAAAAGCATGAAAATTCATAATTTCATGCTGGCATTTCACACTGGGAAAACCTGCTGCGGCAAGAGACCATCCGGGGCCAATCTCTCATTCATACAGATACTGAAGTCAGAGGTCAGCTCACTTCTGTTACGATTTGTGTCTCTTCCCAGCTGACCACCCTCCTTCCTGCTGCACCGAGTGGAAACAGCGAAATGCAAAACCTCTGCTGAGGCTTCGGAAAAGACGCTGTCTACACAGCAGCAGAATTAAATACAGTGACTACAAGGCAGCTATGGAACTTACGGGCATTGCCCTTGATTTATTAATTTGCAACACTACATAGAAGAGAGGGAAGAGAAGTGAAGGAAGTTCAATACTGTCCTAAAATTTTTATTTTAAAATTCCAGGCAATATTGTTGGGGGAGATTTGGTTTATATAGTGAGGGAGGGAAGTGAAAAGCAGATAAATGATGAATTGATAAAAAGAAGAAAGCTAAAAGTGAAAAGAGTTGAAAGCACCTTGGTATTCTTGCTTCTTTTACTTATTTTGCTTATGTAGGCAACCATGTGCTCGAAGCAGTTACTGGTCAGCTTAACGGGTTGTTAAAGAAATTCTGGGATCTCTTTCATCTGTGGTTCAGACATGAATGTTTAACACTGTACAAGATGAGCATGTGAACAGTCTGTATTTCTGTTCTGGCACACAGACTAGATTTAAATATGAAAGGGGAGATCTCCTGCAGCTGACAGAAGTGCTCACTCACTCCACCACTGCTGCAGAGAAGTTACCACCAGCTCCAGGGTCCCGTTTTTCAGAGCAGCAATTCAGATAATGCATATTTATAACTTTTTTTACAGCCGAATGAGTTAACAAATCACAAAGCACTTGAATTACACAGGAAGTAGCAAAAACCAATCGGGTAGAGCCTTAATTTGATACATCTGTATTGTGTGATGGGCTCCATTGTATGGATTTCATTCTGCTCCATGGCAGAGTGTGCACTGAAAACCTACATTTCTGCTCTGAAAGACAGCAGCTGCTTCCCTTCTTCCACAGCATCTGAAGAGAGTTTGATACTCAGAGTACTCCCAAGCCAAGAACACGTATCTCTGACCAAGGCTGAGGGAGAGAGTATTCTATTCCTCCAAGTACTCAGACTCTATCTGCTGCTCAGAAAAACTACATGTGGCAAACAAAGGAGGATTTGCCAAGGAAATACATTGAGCTGTTAAACACGTACTCCAATAGAAAAAGACAACACAACATGTTAAGAGTATTTCTGAACATTGTAATAGATTTGTGAAACGTTATATA
Source organism: Streptopelia decaocto (assembly GCF_964273445.1). NCBI lineage: Eukaryota > Metazoa > Chordata > Aves > Columbiformes > Columbidae > Streptopelia > Streptopelia decaocto. The sequence goes on along the minus strand of NC_138659.1, from coordinate 64,564,040 downwards.
GGACACCCATATTTTCAACACTGGGAGGCAATTTCCACAACTGAAGTGACAGTTTTCCTCCAGAGCATTATCTACTGTGCTAATAAAATCAGAACACACACATAAAAATAAAAAAAAAGGAAATTCATCTTCTCTAAAACTATTCTTATTCAACAAGCTCTTATTATCCATTGTTGTGGTAAGCTTTTTCTTATAAATTCTAATTTTTAGTTGATTTACCTTTTCTTTATAGTGCATTTTACCTAAGTCTACTGCAGTATGGAGCTATTAGTGAGACAAAAATACATTTCACTTTTTATTTTCTAGATGATAATTTTTTTTTTTTCTGATTTTGAACCTTTGCATCAATACCTTTCTTGTTTATCCATTGACCAATTTCCTACACAAACATCTCAGTTCTTTCTTCCCAGCTACCCCTGACACATGTATCTGTAAAACATATTCAATATTTTCTTTCATGTTGGTTTTAGGACTGTAAACTCTTCTCCATTTCCCAAAACTCATCTTGCAATGATTATAGAAAAATGGTGAAAACAATGGTTTGGAAAGACAGAAAAGAAATACAATAAATATTTTATGTACACTTCCAGAACAAAATTACACATTAGTAAAGTATCATATACCATTCTTCCACTTATTCCCTCTTATATTTTAGAACATGTATGTTTATGTGTTGCTATACAGAACCTGATGCCATGGAACTTTCAAAGAATAAGTGGGATAGTTATTTACTAGTATAACACAAACAATGTTGATGAAAACCTGCCTGGACGCATTCTTGTGCAATCTACTCTAGGTGAACACGCTTTAGCAGGTGGCTTGGACTAGACCATCTCCATAGGTCCCTTCCAACGCCAACCATTCTGTGATTCTGTGTGATTGCTTAAAACAAAACATTTAGTTTTCCGTAAATGCTGTTTTTACATTCATTTTCCAAAATTTCATATCTCCCAGTGTTGAACTTAACCCTTTCAGAAACTAGCACTCCTGAGATATTATTTCCCAAAGGTAGCCACATAATATCCCCATAATAAGAGTGCTACTATGCTTTCATCACATTACTTTGTCTAGTGTAAATATACCCTATTATAAGCACAAATGCAATATTGTCTAGATATGAGAAAAGTAAGTCAGATGCTAACAAACAACACCAAACAAAAGCTAAAACAAAACCAACCACCTGGTAATTTACCCATTTGTGCATTTTACCCAGAAGATTTTGTAATTCATAAATGAATGAGAAGCTACCAGAGTTCTCTTTTCTAAAGGCTTTTATGTTAATTGAGTTTGCTCTAAACATTTTCATATATCACATCAAGTATTCGATGAGGTGCCAAAGCACTTTGTTAACAAACTTATTTCCCAGATGTGGCTAAAGCAGGGACAGAAGGCTTGAATGTTCCAACATACCTAACAATTCAATTACAGTTATCTTATGGTGCCATCACATATTTTTCTTCAACAATCAAACAACCTCAGCTGGAAACTCCAAGCAATAACATAAATAAAGGACCATCTGGCAAGAATAATTAAGGAAGGCTGGAAATAAAACATTAATTAGTGCAGTAGTTCAAACGACCTTCAAAGGCCTTATTATGAAATTATATCCAAAACAGATAATCATTTATTTCATGTTACAGTTATATTTAACTAAGCATGAATAAATAATAATATCATTTTAGGATGCTATTACACTGTTATTGACTCAAACTGATTTTGAAACTGTCTTATTTTTCTATAACAATAAAATTAGAATGGAAAACAACCTACATCAGTTTAGAATAGCAGCCTTGGTTTTCCCCTGTTTCACATCAATGAGTCAGATGAATCAACCTTGCCTCAAAATTTAGATACTAGAAAGGAATAGAATGGTTTGCCAGGACAATATGCATGCAACTAATTGCTTCTAAATCATTTACATTTGTTTTCTCATTTTTGGAAGGAAAAGAATGGAAGTCTAGAATTACTTGCTTTCTGATCTATGAAATGAAATGCCAAATACTAAGGTTTATTAAAATCTCTTCTGTACAGAAATATACAGTGCTATCACAAACTCAGGGAAGATTTCTTCTCATGACTTCCAAATCTTTGTTACTTTTACTGATGATATTAAATTAGTTGCAATTAAAAGAAATCAATGCATTTCAATGTAATCCACAGATAGGTAATGGTGGTCTCAAATGCCTTCATTATCTCCAAAGCAATACAATGGGAAAAAGTTTCCTTGAAAATATAATATAATGAGGTTGTTCAAAAGGGGAAGAAAAAAAAACCCAAAGAGCTCAGTAATTCTTGTGTTTCTGTGCCTTTTTCAAACTGCATTTAAAATGTATGTATGAATTATTAACAAAGTTACATCTGTATATTTTCTGAGTTTGTTTTTTCAGTTGAGCATTATTGGAAAAATATGCTAAGGCAAAGGATTTTTAAGAGGACTATAATTAAAATACATTCATTATTTTCTTTTATTATTGTACAGAATTGCCATCCAGGCAATAAGACTAGAGTCTTCATTATTCGGTGGAGTCACCTTCTCCTTATCCCCAGGCTACAGGACATCAAGCAACAGAATGAATTATCTTGGACCACAGCCAACAGCACGTCCTTTAGCTACAAGTCAGACAATGACAAAGCTCCTGAAACTCTCAGACATCATCTGGATAAGCAGGCACAGGGGACAAAAGCTTCCTTAGGGAATCTGAAGACCAGATCCACTTACGAAGATCCATTACTAACAAAAGAACTGCAGGAGTCCCCAATGACACCCAAGGCCAAGGGAGGCTGGATGAATTGTTCCTGTTATGTTACTGTTTCCACTATTGACTTGTGCCTAACACAGCATGTTGTTCACAACACCAAAGGTTTGCTTTTATCTGTCTTGAAGTCTACATGCTCAACCCCACAAAACTTATTTGGATCACATATATGTTGCTGACAAGATGATGTTGCTTTTTAGACTGAGGAATTACCATGGGATAAGCTATCATATGAGTTCAGCACTGCACCAACAATTAAGGAGGTAAATTACTATTAAAACCTGATGCTATTCTGTTTTAAAAATAAACTATTGCAAAACTTGGGCCCACACAGTAGGAATGAAAAAAAGAAAAAACCAAACAAACAGCAAAACCAACCAAAAAACAAACAAACACAAAACACAGAGATAAATAGCTGGCCCTGTATTACTGATCAGAATAAATCAGTGGGACATTAGAGAGGCAGACTGACAACAGCTGATGAGTAACTTTGCTGAGAGGAAGTGGAACCTGGACAATACCCAGCCATAGGGAAAGGAACTGAAAAGAATGAAGAAAGCTCAGTGATTGGGGAAAACAGGAGAGAGAAGGATCTAAAAATACAAAGTTCATAGGCAGGCAGAACTTACCTAAGGCACAGAAGGCAGAAATTACTAGGGATAAGGAGGAGGTGAAGGGCTATTGGGGCAGACTGTAAGAACTCATAGACAAAAAAGGAAGAGGTCTGGACTGAATAGTAACATGAGCTATTAACCAGTTGCAAGCTAGTGAGTGGGGAACAAACTTGTAACGAGGCAGAGAACACAGATCTGGAAAGTGAACCCATTTCTCCATTAGAGGCCTCACCTAGTTATCACAGACATCTCCATGGAGTTCTCTGGTCACCTTCCTGTGCTAGCTGTAGATGTGCTTCTCTAGTCAGGATGCTTTAGACACTATGATTCTGCATGTGGATGGGGAAGGCAGATGGTCTGACAGTCTGTGCAAAGGTCTGAATGAGTCCAAGTTTCAAAATCAAGCAAAGGATAGCGAACTGGAGAGAGATTAGTGCTCTGTTGTTCCTAGTTCCTGGCCCTGCCCTTTTTTTTTCCTGTGTGAGAATGTAAGAAAAGTTTGGTGCACAATATTCAAGCTTATGAAAGAAAATATTTCTTTAAAAAAAAAAGCTACACTAAAAACAAAATAAACAAATAAACATGCAAGATGGGCCAACATAACCATAAATATTTTTTAGTTATTCTGATAAATTGGTGATGGCATTGCTTCCATTGTTAATCTTACTAGGTTTTATGAAACATACAGTATTCTTTGTAGGAAATATATTTGGAAGAAGACAAAACCAGCTTTTTCTTATTTTCAGCAGGTATTTTGGGATGGTGTTTTGGTACTTTTGTGGCCCTCCTAGTGAAAAAGGTAGAAGGAACTCTTCTCTTGGAAGAAATCTGTAAAGGCCAATGCAGACTTGAAGCTTCTAACTTTTTCAGAGATTTGTCAGAGGCAGGAAAAAAGCATATATTATTTTCTTAGAAGTGATAGCTTAGCAAAACTGTACATTTTTTCATGTGAAATAAGGACTCGTACAGTGAAAGGTTGCTTTTCAAATCTCTCTGGCCTAAACAAAATAAACAGCTTGAGTATCCATCGTTAACAGATATAACAGCTCTGCCGGAGATACAGCTTGAAACTTGGAGAGATATGCACTCCAATTAAAGCTAAGAAAATGCAGGAAAAACAGAACAACTATGCCTTTAAGGAACTTTTGTATGAAAAACTATTAAAACCAATTTTCACTAATAGTAATTTATACATATCTGACTCATGGAAGAAAGAGTATTGTCAGAACTTTGGCCACACATAACAAGAAAACAGTGAAAAATACCCTTAAGATTTCACTTCTCTTTCTCTTCCTACTCAAGGTGAACAACTACTGGTTTTCATGATTATGATTGTGAACCACATAGGAAAATGATGTCATCAAACTGCTTTTTTCCTCTGTCACACAACAGACGTTACTGACAATTCTAAGTTCCCTGTTGCACATTTATCTTCGTATCTTTAAAACACAATTATGAAAACAGAAACGTAAAAAAGAATCTTACTAATATATATAAAAAACTCCTATTAATCCTATGATCATCTTGGGGTTTTTTTATGTTTATAACACAATGCAAAGTTATTAAATTCTGAGCCACATAAAATATTTGGAACTAAATATTTTTATAAACACATCATTCGGTTATGTCTGAAAAAGACAAGGAAAATATATACAAATGAAGCCACAATTCTCTACAAGCAAAATCAAACAAAACTATTAAGAGATATGACAATGACTGTGTGTAGAATTATGCCCTAACTTCACAACGAACAGGATGTACATCAGCACAACTAGGGTTCTAAAGCAAAACTTTCAATCACTGATCCCTCATGAGTCTACACCATTCCTAGGAGAAGGAACAGATTCCTCGCTCTGGAAAGATTGTACATCTAGCTTTTCAATGAATGACAAAATAAATCCTTTATACAGAAGATAGATAATTTTCCCTTTACCGAAATTAAATAAACCCAATAGGAAACAATGGGCTTCTAAAACAGCCACACAGCAGGAAACACTATACATAACTAGACAATTTACAACATACTGTCAATCTAATTGTAGTGAATAAGGAATGTAAATTAAAAGCATAAAAAAGCCCAAACAAACAAAACCCCAACCAACCAATCAACCAACGAAACCCAACACCACAGCCCACAAAAAAAAAATTCTTCCTTTATTCCCTGGAAAATAAACATCAAGCATAAATATGAAGCAAATTTTAATCTTCAGTTTGATCACAAAGATGAAGTATAATGTCTTCAGGTATCCTAGAAATATGCCCATTTACTCTTAAAATTTCTTTCTCTGCAGTCATCTCTATATAAGGAGGGCAAATAGAATGGAGTGTTCTAACATGACACCAATAAAATTTAAACATATGAATTCACAGAATCACACAGAATCACAGAATGTTAAGGATTGGAAGGGACCTCAAAAGATCATCTAGTCCAAACCCCCTGCTGGAGCAGAAACACCTAGATGAAGTTACACAGGAAGGTGTCCAGGTGGGTTTTGAATGTCTCCAGAGTAGAAGACTCCACAACCCCCCTGGGCAGCCTGTTCCAGTGTTCTGTCACCCTTACTGAGAAGTTTCTTCTCAAATTTAAGTGGAACCTCTGTGTTCCAATTTGAACCCATCACCCCTTGTCCTACCATTGGTTGTCACCGAGAAGAGCCTGGCTCCATCCTCGTGACATTCACCCTTTATATATTTGTAAACATTAATGAGGTCACCCCTCAATCTCCTCTTCTCCAAGCTCAAGAGCCCCAGCTCCCTCAACCTTTCCTCGTAAGGGAGATGCTCCACTCCCTTAATTATCTCCATTGCCCTGCACTGGACTCTCTCCAGCAGTTCCCTGTCCTTCTCGAACTGAGGGGCCCAGAACTGGAAACAATATTCCAGGTGTGGTCTCACCAGGGCAGAGTAGAAAGGAAGGAGAACCTCTCTCGACCTACCAACCACCCCCCTTCTAATACACCCCAGGATGCCATTGGCTTTCTTGACCACAAGGGCACAGTGCTGGGTCATAGTCATCCTGCTGTCCACAAGGACCCCCAAGTCCCTTTCCCCTATGCTGCTCTCTAATACGTCATTCCTCAACTTATACTGGAACCTGGGGTTGTTCCTACCCAGATGCAATACACTACACTTTCCCTTGTTAAATTTCATTAGGTTATTCCCCGCCCAACTCTCCAGCCTGTCTAGGTCTCTGGATGGCAGCACAGCCTTCTGGCATGTCAGCCACTCCTCCCAGCTTGGTGTCATCAGCAAACTTGCTGATAGTAAGTTCCCTCAATTCCCTCGTCCAAATCATCAATGAATATATTGAATAATACTGGCCCCAGTACTGACCCCTGCGCACTCCACTAGATACAGGCATCCAACTGGACTCTGCCCCATTGACCACTATTCTCTGACTTCTTCAGCCAGTTCGCAGTCCACCTCACTACCCGATCGTCCAGACCACACTTTCTCAGTTTAGCTGTAAGGATGCTGTGGAAGACTGTGTCAAGTGCTTTACTGAAGTCAAGGTAGACCACATCCACCACTCTGCCATCATTCATCCACCTCGTTATGTCCTCATAAAAGGCGATGAGGTTGGTTAAACATGACTTCCCCTTGGTGAAGTCATGTTGACTGCCCCTAATGACCCTCTTGTGCTTGATATGCTTTGAGATGGCACCAAGAATAAGTTGTTCCATCAGTTTCCCAGGGATGGAGGTGAGGCTGACTGGTCTATAGTTACCCAGGTCCTCCTTCTTGCCCTTTTTGAAGACTGGAGTGACATTTGCCTTCCTCCAGTCCTCAGGCACCTCTCCTGTTTCCCAAGACTTGGCAAAGATGATTTTTCTTTTACAAAAGATGATGATTTGTGAAAATGCTAACATAAGCATTTTACAATACTCATGCATTTCTGTTAGAAAAATATGAACCAGTAAACCAAAGCTTGATAACTGGTCCTAAAGTATGATACAGCTAAGGATTCCTTAATATGAGGACAGTAAGTCCATTAGGATTAAAGATACTCAATTATACTAGTTTTCTACATACTATTTGCTTACTAACCAGTACTCAATTAAAGTCATTGTTCCAAGATTATTTCTAGGAGCTAGAAAAGACTGAGTTTAACCTCTAGGACAGTGGAAGTCAACCTAAATCCAAACACATGTATCTCTAAGCCTTTGAACCATCCTGTTAATAGGTCATTGCTTAATATGGTGATTGAATGCAAGAACTGTTCTAGGAACTAATGAACTGCTTTTTGTGTTGCATGAAACGGAAAAATCTGCCTAGGTGAAGTCATTCAGAGAACAGCAATGATCATTTGCCAAAGATAATAAAAGTTGATAGTAATTATGGCATACCATGCATCAAAAATTTGGATTTGTTAAATATGCTTTAATAGTTGAACTGTTTCAATAAAAAGTACAAAGTGGTTTATGCATAACTTTCTCCTGACAAAAAAACCCCTATTAAGCATTTTTCACACTTTCATTTAACATCTACATTTCAAATATCATTAGCTATGACCTAGTGACAGGAATACGCTAAAGCTGGCATTTGTCAGAGCTGACAGTAGACTGGAGAGCAGAAGCAGTGTGCTCCCACCTCTGCCCAGGTTTAACCTGTGAACCACAGTGTGTTATTTAACAACCCAGACCTTTTTTTCTCCAGTTGTTAAATTGGAATGATAGTCCTCATTTCTGTGAAGTACTTTGGTATATCTGAGTAAAAAGTAAGGCATACAAAATTATTTTTCTTCATCTCTATATGATCTTATAACTTAGCTGGGAAAACAGAAAATCCTCTTTCATATAAGAAATGTATATACATTGATGCAGATATAGGCACATGCTATACTGTCGTTACAAACTATTTTGCCTCTACTGCTTCTGTCAGAGCTCCTCAATATACACCAGTGTTCTGGTTTTTAAACATTTTTCTCCTTTTCTTAACCCTGCAAAAAGAAAGGAGATCCAAAATGAAACCAAAACGTACCAGGAATATTCCCTCTATTTATTATCAATATTAAAAATGTTGATTTTTGAACTTCTGTAATAAAAAAAAAAAACAAATCTGTAAATATTTTCATGTTACTTTGATTCTGAGAGAATAATATCCTGATAAATCTCTCAAATGACAAATATTTCAATGTTCTTAAATATTTTAATATTCTAAAATAAGACCTCGGCATCTCTTCTTCAGTAATAAGTCAAACAGAGGTATCAGTAAAGTAACACACAAAGGATAACACTACGCATATATGTCAACCTATTCCTAAAGTATACTTTTAAAATACTGTAAGTGAACTGAAACCATTGTACTCTAAAATAACAAAGGTCATGTAATTATCTATTACCCTAGCATAATATTTCTTGCTTATGTTGTCACATAATTTCAAGTCTTTCTATGCATTTTTTTTACCCTGGAAAACAGTGATGTGAAAATGGGGACTCTTTCACTCACATGCCAAAGGTCTTAAAAATCAAAGTAGTTGCTCAAAATGGAAAATAATATAATTGTATATTCTATCCACACACAAAATGTCAAGATTTTTTTAGTTTGAAAGCGTCCAGCATCCACCAATGGTAGAAAAATATTTTAGAGGAATTAACTATGCAGACCACAGCTACAACATACTGAGAAATTTTAAAAAATTAACTCAAGGGCAGATGCTTAAATAGAATACAGTCCAAAAACAAATAGCTTGGGCCATGTCCCTGTTAACTGTAAGTATTCTAATTACTGAAACAGATGATGTTTCAAAAATGAATGTAAGCCATTTTGGCTGGGGCACAATTGCTAAATGTTTCATAATTTTATTATGCCTTTTCAAATTTACAACAAACAATGAACACTGAGGAAAATTCTACCAGAAGTAATATAAAGTATTAAGTAATGTAAAGCATTCCCATTGCAAAACCCATAGAGTAAATATGACTTGTGATACCTGAAGCACTGTCTCCAGTTTTGGACAAAAAGGCAAGGTAGATAGTATGGCCTCATTTAGAGGGTCAACCTGGGATTCCAGGTTGTCCCTCATACAGACACACTGTCCAGAACAACTGGTTTTGATCACAGAGGGCAGAGTCTGCCCCCACTCAGTGCCTCGTGATTTTACGAAAGGTTCAGGATTCTTCCTCCTGGTCACATATATTATTGTTCTCCATTTCAGTATCAGTCAGTAAAATCTTTCTCACCCACAGACACCGTTATCAACTGCTTAGACAATCAACAAGAAAATTCTTATAAATACCCTGAGAAGTAACTATTCCCAGCAATTTCCACTCAAACCATAAACTCTGGACACCACAGAAATGCATTTTTCTGCCACAGGCAGGCAGTTATTACAGACTTCACTTATAAATGAATATGTAATATGGTAAATGTTGGTCACAACAGTAGAGCTGGCAGAGCAACTACACATATGTGCATCTTATGAACTGTCACTTTGCCTTTTCCCAGTGAGAACAGACTGGAGATAACCATAGATTTCAACAGCAGCAAGACTGACAGAGAAAGAAACCACTTTCAGGGCTGGCATGCAAAGATGCTGTGATCTCACTCTGCAATGTCACCTGCCAGTCCATTAACTTGAATGGAATCCATTCTTGAAGAAGTTACTATTTCCTAAGATCTTGGAGTATCTTGGTTTTAGGCCTCTTTTATTTCTGGGTCCTAATGGAATGCTTGTGTTCAAAGTAAACTTCTTAAAAAATGCTTTACAAGTGTTTAAGAATTATTTTTAATAACAGTGAAGTATTCTATATGGAGCTGAAAAAAAAAAAAAAAAAAAAAAAAAAAAAAAAAAAGGAAAGAAAACTACTATTCAGGAAGAAAAATTAATAGTGGGCACATTACCAGAAAGCCCACTGCAGGATTTGTAAATGCGTGATTTGGCTGGAAGAGTCAATGGGCTCTCTCTCACATTAAGGAAGGTATATGGATGGTGTGGTACATTTCAAAGAATTCTGTACTGACAGAAAACTATAAGTCAATAAACCATCCTAAAATTTGAAATTCACACTTCAGTCTTCACATTATCCTCTTTGTGGAACTTTTCAGAGTGGAGTAGCAGCCAGATTCTGGTCTACCTCAACTCACTTCCTATAGGGATTAAATCACTTATTCTAGTGATTCATTTTATTTTCAAGTATCAACCCAAAGACAGTTCAGTCTTTTTAAAAGGGTATGAGTATATATATATTAGAAGAGAGTAATCGTATCACAACATCCACAAATTTGATTCAGGTTTCTTACATTATTTGTCTGCATCGGAATTTGACATTGTCTCTTCTCATAACAAATAATCAGCAATTATTTCAAAAACTGGAAACAGAATATATTTCATTAATTTTGTAGAAAACCTCCATTCAGGACTTCTTAACTTTGGAATAATGTTGTTTGAAACTTTTGAGGCCTTCCAACATATGGGTCTATATTAAACTCTTCATATTTAGCACCTGTGCTTAGCAATAAAACAGTGGTAGCGTGTCATGACTTTCATGCCATGACAATTTCTCTCTGGTTAGACATAATTTCACAGAACAAAATAGTGACTACTTCACTCGTCTGTTACAAATAGCACTTACTTTCGTCTTTCACCCAACTTTCTCTCCAGAAAGGTGTGCCAAAAGACTTTCAAATCTGTATACTGGGGATAATACATCATCTTGTAGAAATCAACACATATTCCAGTTGACTTTGTTACTATGTTGCTGTAAAATTCTATTACTAAGAGATTTTTATTTTCTTTGACTTGTATTAACACCACATGTCACCAGAAAGAGTAAAATTTGCACTTTTGAATGCACAATACTTGGAGACAATCAAGACCAGGGTAGCAGACGTTTCCCTCAGATAAGATCGATAGCAAGGATCCTCCAGAGCCCTGGCAGTATTTTTAAATGTCTCTATTAATGGTTGCCAAGAAAAATACAAGGAGAGCATTCTCTTGCAGAGTAAATTCAGAGCAGCACACAATTCACTCTCCTGGTGTCTGCAGAATATTTTGCCCTCACTCAGAGCCAGGATCAACATGAATAAACAAGTGGGGTAACACAGAGAATGTGTGATAGTATCTGAAGTTGGAAAGTGAGGAAAAAACCTGAAAACCTGCCCCTTAAAAGACTTTCCTGAATACCACGTTTTATTATGAATGTAATTATTTACACTGTAGAATACCTTTCTGATGGAGATATTCATACGAATGTTTTTAAAGTCACAATTTCATCTGATTTATGCAAAATACACATGCTTGATTTTGATAAATTAATGAACTAATTCTAATAGCTGAAGAGCTGCTGTCATTTCATTTGACTTTACTAGTGACATTTCTGGAATCCTGTTATGATGATTTTTTGTTTCTTTATGTTTGCTGGCTATAAAGACATAAAAAAAATGAACACTAAAAATTGGCTTTTATTGTTCAATACTTCTTTTTTGGAAATATATTTTAAAGAATTATTTTTATGCAATTGATTTTATTTTCTAACTTTGCACTGTAATTGAATTTGAAGATATGCAAAAGTTTCAGTGTGACTTACAGTACAAGAAATCACATCCAATGGTCCTAAAGAGTAGCTACAGACAGAACTACCTTCTCATAATAGGGTGCATCCCCCGTATTTTATATTCTGACAAAATAAATTCACATCATTAGTCTGTCTAGTGCACCATGAATATTTAAATTCATCCCATTCTGACTCTAAAACTTCATTACTACAAACACCAATGCCAACAAATTAAATCATCTTATGTCCACTGTTAGCACTACGAAGAATCAATTTATCTTTTACAGTGCGTTGGTAAAATACTAATTACAATGAGACACATCCTCCTTGGTGTAAAACCACGGTAGCTTTTCTGTTAACTTCAAATCCTGCAGAGTTTGCACTTGCAGATCATTTTCATTACTGCATGCTTGTTATTGCTGGCAGATTTCAATACGATGATTTCATGAAACAGGTGTTTTCATTATTAACAGAAATCAAATTACATATTGTGTATGTTGGTCTACAAAGGGACACTTCTGAAGAAATTTGTAAGTGTTAATTCACATTAAGTAAGTCACTCTTATGGCAGACATCCCATGTCAATTATCGTAAATCCAAAATACTCTGTAGCTTCTCAAAACATCTTACTTAGTTCACCATGAAACAGTGCAGTAGAGATCATTTCATCAAATCAGCCATTTAGAAATCTGTGTTTCTAAAATTTAGTCAATATTGGTCCCAGGGGAATCCTTTTTTAATGCTCAAGTGATACTTCAGCTGAAGTTAATTATCTTTTATGCTTGCTTCTCTTCACTGTTCAATGAAGAACTAAACACTACATAAACACTTCATGGTGAACTACTTTTCAGCCATTTTTTCTCACAACCATCTATCAGTTCACTCCTAATGCAGCCTAAATTACAAAAAGAGAGATTCACAATGTTACATGTCCTGTGCAAAAAAAAAGTCTTTAGGAAAATACCATTTAGTTATCACTTGCGCATGATAGCCTTATAACGTTGCTTTCCTATTTGAAGACAAAACAAAAAACAAACAAACAAACAAAACACATACAAAGCCCAAGCTAAACAAAACCACAAAAACAATCTTTTGAGAAACTTTTTTTTCCTATGGTGCTCTCAAGCTTGCTTTATTTGGGTTAACTTAAATGGAATGGTCATATCTGAATATAATACTTGTAAATGATAATATCAACTGAACACCTACAGGACCAGTGTTATTACATAACACTTCAGTACCCTAAGTGTAAAAAGTGAAAGCTTTACTCTGTTATAAAATTATTTTTGGAGAGGGAAAAATGATCATGTGAGGGCAAGTGGTGTCACTTACATACTCCAGACTTCTGAAAACATAACAAAGATGCACTGAGGTCCACTTCGCCATTTAGGAAGGAAACCTTAATCTAACTTTTGCCAAAGACGCTCATTTCAGATAAACATACAGCTTTGGAGAATGAGAAATCTACCTTCTTAGAGAAAAAATATTGTATAAGACACACGGAAGATACGGATCTGACCCCTGCTCTTCAAGATGTGTATGTAATAAAGAGAAATTACCTTAGGCTGAAATCAGTATCATTCCCTGTGTACTCCATACATGCCTGAGCATGGACGATGAAGAATAAAATCTTACATTTACTTTGTTATAAGCATGGCAGTGATCCCAGCTGCCTTCTTCATCTGCCTTGTTCATTTTCAATGGTACTTTAGCAAGATTATTTCTTGTGATGGCACAGAGCTATATGAGAGACTTATCTCAAGGTAAAAAATAGACTACCATGACCCATGCAATATATGTGGTACTATATGTCCTTAACTACACTGCAGTGGCTCTGACCAATTACAGTGTACACAATATGTAGTTCATACAGATTCCCCTTGCACAAACAATGAACTATCAGACTACCAGAAGTATCATCAACTCTTAACCTGTAAAATGATCTAATGTTTTTAAGTTTATCCAGTTTATTACAGCACAGAAGCTGGCTTAGAACAAAGATAAATCAAATATATTCATTTATAGCTCCCCAACTCATCTCATTTACATGTAAACAAATTAAGGCAAGAATCATAGATGCTTTTGTTCGGTTACTGTGCAGTCTTCTCCAATGAACAGTAACCCCCAACTTCTTCGTGGACTACATATATACAATTGCAAAAATATTTTTGGGGATCCCTCCACACCCCCATCCCACTGCCAAACTTCTCATTGGTATATGCCAGCTTGGTCAGTGCCAGCAGAGTTAAAGGAAAGTCTCACCTCAGTACAACATCCAGCTGCTGTCCAGGATCATCTTGAGGAATTACTGAGTTGGATGGAGTAACCAAATAACAAGAAAACAAAGGCTGCAGACACATATCTTTTCCCACACATGGTGACAGCCAACTCAGTCACTTGTCATCCTCTTTACCAAAGATAATTAGCCCCAGGTTATCTTAAATGATTTAAACCGTGTATCTTTGCTAGCCCAGATTGAAATGGGCTAATTGAGCCTGGCAATTCATTCAGCACAGCTGGGAGCACAATAACTTTCAGCAGATGGCAGTGATGAGCAGCTGGGGTTAGAAACAGGATTATAACTTTTTCTACTGGCACAGGTGGATTAGGAAGAACAGATGAATTTACATCTGAAAGAAAGACCATCATACTTGAATGAAAAATCAACACTCTGTGCATTCCTGATCTGAACATCTAATTATCAGTCAGTCGCTCATTCTGTGTCCTCGTGAAATATGATCACCAATGCATCCTAAACTTTTCTTTGTTACACTTTCCAGGTGTACCTGCATTGTCAACCAGCATCTCAATCCATGAATTCTTGGGTATGTACCTGTGAGAAATTCCAGTATTGGTAAACAACATTTATTTTGCTGCCTTCAACAAAGACATTAAATGTAAGCTTTCAAGCACACAGTACTGAGTGTAGAACACTATAATTAAGAACTATACATTAGAAAGAAAATTATTTTTGTGATCTCTTATTCTCTTTCTTCTGTTACTCAGTTTATATTAGTCTGCTTATTTAACAACCCAATCTCATGGACAATTAAACAATACTCACAGAGGTATACAAATGTCCAACCCAATCAGTTCCACCTTATTAAACTTTTCTTTCATTGTTTTGTTGCATCCTGAATTACACAGTCAATACAGGCTCCCCAACAGGGCCACGCTTCTGAACACATCTTAGAAATAAAGTCTTAGACTTGACAGATTTCACTATCAGATTAACTGCATTTGCTCTTTTAAATGTAAAATGAAAGTTGTAGGGGTTTTTTTACAAGAACTTCCACAGTCTTTACTTACTTTACTTACTGCAGGGATTTAAAAAATGAAGCACTAGAGATTTTGAAATCACTGCTGTCACTTTAGATGCTATCAGAGTTTATGGTAACATACAAACTCACAGTCTTCCCAGCATCAGTTACAATGGCAAAGTTATTTACTGCACTAATCTTGTTTTCCATATTCCTATTGAAAACAGGTGACACTCATTATCTTACCAACCATGATGGCAGGACATGCAAGTCAGTCTAAAAGCCATGTCATGATAGCACGACAGTAACATTAGCATTGATTCTTTCCAAAGGTAACAGCAGACAGAGACTAGAGACGGCAACTTCTGCTTTCCTTCAGGAAAGCAATAATTTCTTTTAGTTTGTGTCATTTCTATGGCAGACACAGACACTTATCATATATTTATTTTGGCATGCTACATTTCTTTTCTGAATTAAGCATCTAAGAATAAACTACATATACATATGAGAATGTTATTTCAAATGAAATACTTCAGACCATCATTAAAAAACAAAACATAACAAAACACAAACAAAAGCCAGCCCAATAACAAAGAAACAAACAAATAAAAGACCAAGAAGCTTCAAAGCTACTTTTTCTTTTCATTGTGAGTAAAGGGGCAAAGTGTTGCTTGTTTAAATTAAAATAAAAAATATACTTAATCTTTTGATGTTTCTTATTTTGAGGAGTATCACTTGAATTTTTGGAATAAAAACCAGCCAGCAAAGTGGTGAATTAAGTTCTTAATAACTTATACTACATTCCTCTCATTTTGTACAGTAGATGAGTGAACTGAAATTTGTCAAAGGAAAGGGATAACTCTCATATTTTGTTATAGCAGCATACATCAGTGACAGGTCATGCCTCTTTGCCGTAGAGACCTTTAAGTGATACTAAATGAAACTATTATATACATACCATATTTCAAGTGACTGCCAACATTAATGCATTGTTTCAGTAATAACCATGAATCTACTGTGACATATTTGGGCTATTTCTCTGTGTGGTTATAATAAACTTTTGTCCAAAAGCATTTAAGTCTGTAGCACTCATTATCCTTGTTGTGTGACCTAGAATGGTCCTTGGCAATCAAAATTCTGACATAGAAGTTCACAGTTCAAATCTGCCTTTTAAGTTATCCCTTGAGACGACTTGTACTGATCCCAAGACTTTTTCTGACAGCTGTGTGGAGGTTTCCTGATTATAAATTCCCATCTTCTAATCTCTTCATTGGAAAGTGCAGCTGCAAGTAATGGCAAGTTAATTGCAGCATATGACATAGACTCTAATAAATGCTTTAAAATATTTGCAATCTATGTTTTAAATAAATAAATAAATAAATGGTGGCAATTATTTCAATGTAAATCTCCAAGTGCCCAAGAGGTCTAAGTTGCTCCTGAGCACTGCAGAGGAAGAAAAAAATTAAAGTACATTTTATGGGATGTAGGTCTCAGTAACTGTCATTGCATGGTAGGGTTTTATGTTGCACCAGTGACAACAAAATCGTTCCACACATAACCTGGCAGCCAATACATAGTTCACTCACAAAAGGAAATCAACTCAAACTAATGACAACCTACTGTTAATATATTCCAATATTTTCCCATGCTGCATGGCTGCAGAAATTTGCAATGTTTAAAGCAGAACAGGTTATAAGGTGGGACAATAAAGCAGAACAACAGAAAAATACTTACCTGTATTGACTATAAACAGAAGACATACAAACTAATTGTAGTTATTTGGCACTTGCCATTATTTTCAAGTAAGCTATGACAGCTATAATACAGACCTGTCAGCAGCTGTCCTACCTCATGATGAGACACATCAGATCTCATAAACTAAGAAAATGAAAGAATAGATCAGTATGTGCATAAAAGAAGAATGGTGCTTTCTTTTGGAGAAGGTGACATTCTAATGCTTACATAAGGACCGGACCAATGGCCCACCAAGGACATATTATGACGATCCAGTCTGACTTGATCCGTAACATACTTGAAATAATTGCCCCCAGTAGTTTATGTATCAACTGTACAACATTTATCTAGTGATAGAGAAGTCCTGAAATCTTTGAAAAGTTCTATTTCTCTTTATAGGATCTTGCTATACCATTTCTTGCCATATTAAAGAACTCACCTTAAAGCGGGTAATTTTCCCCCTAAAGAGGAAATAAACTCTAATCACATCATCTCTTAACCTTCATTCTGCTAACTACATTGAGATCTTCAGTCCTTGTCTGTATAAGCATTTTTACAAACCTCAAATAAATTCTTGTCTCTCTTCTCTTGTTCTCTTTACAATTATGCAGCTGGAGATATTTCTCATACATATTTAAGGAAAGGAGCAAACGCAGTAAATAGATTAATGTATTATGATAAAAGTAATTGCAAGTTATTGGTATATTCTCTAAATGGTATATGTATATTGATATACTCTCTAAATGATTGTAAACTTTACTGTAGGGCTTCAGGCCTAATATCACACTTCAGTTCATACCTGTATATTAAAAGTTCTTTAGGATTTTCTGTTTTAATATCAAATAGCAAAATGCATAATTGACATTGGTTTGCTTTTCAAAAAGCAAGATAAAAGTTGAGGATAAGGGTAAAGTTTTCAGGGCTTAAAGCAGTTTAGTTCTTCAGCAAAATTTATAGCTTCAACTAATCCTTGTAATCTCTGTAGCATACTTTCAAGCTATTCAGAAACTTCTGATGTCAACATCAATTGATGTGTAGGTGAACAAACCTACATTACAACCAAAAGCAAAAACACATCAAAATCAGTCAATCTTACTATTGAGACCTTCATAGGTCTCCATAGGAATCCATGCTTCCTTCTGTGACATAAGCAAGAAATATATACCATTTTTTTCCCCTCAAATCTGTGAAGGGACCCTTTGTTGGAAGCTGAAGTCCTGCTCACATCTCAGTCCTGATACATCATTGCCCTGGAGGTTAAAGTGATAAAAGAGGAGCCAAAACTTGCAGTAAGTAAGGGCACATTTCCTTGTTCTTGTGCCCAGAAAACAAATTGACCAAGCAAGTTGCTGACTTTATGAGTCTCAGGTAGACTCTTTTTAAACTAGCATATGTACTGAGTATAGATCATGTTTCAGTCGGGCCTCGCTTCTCCTCCTTTATACTCACTACAGTTAAAAAAAAAAGGCAAACAAAGAGGAAAAACCCCACCCCAAAACAGAGCAAAAAATATGATGTCTTTCAAATGTTGAAATAAAAGGCAAAAGACCGATGATGAGTGAAGATATCAGGAGAGTCAAAACCCCTCACTGCCCCAAGAAATGCTACAGAGTTTAATACTTGGAAGTAAGAAGGATTCACAGGGGTAGAGAGTCTACTCAGAGGCTCTCGCCCAGCTCAGCCCCAGTGGCACCAGCACGTCTGTGCTGCACTGGTCCAGGTTTGGAGAGATGCTACCGGCAGCCTCGTGAATGTTGCTACTGCTGCTCTGGGACGACTCACAACCCACCGACACAATTTAATGAGATCTTGAGATGTATACTCTTCAGAAAATACACCAAGCTTTTTCATCCTTATTGTGATTTAAAGCTGGTTTTGTAACCATTTTATCTCAGATTTTCAAAACTGCTTTCTACCTGAAACTATTTTGTGTAAAGGATTTTTTCTATTGTATTATTTAAACAGCATTTTTTAAAAAAATAAAATGTTACTCAAGCTTGCAGAGCTGTAGATCTTTAACAGAAAATGGAAATATTTGTATGTATTTATTTAGATTAAAAAATATCTCAAAAGAAGCTTTTCCAAGGATATAAACCACCTCAATATGCCATTAATAATGCAATTAGTCACACCTCCTTTATGGCTCTATGGTTTCAAGGGAACAGTACAGAGGAAAAAAATATTTCAGGACAATAGTGCAGGAACAGAACATCTGTAAATTAGCAAGTCTTTTTATTAGATAATTAGCAAGTGGAAAAGTAGCACATGCAAGTATTCTAATGGAATAACTCACACTAGCATGTGTTTAAATGGCATTCACAAAACAAGTCGAGCACCTAAGGCGTTAAAGCCCTAAAGCTGCATATTTTAGCAAAATAGAAGAATAAGGCTAATGAGTTAGTTGTATATTATTCTTATATGCTTATAATAATCCCTTAGCTAGCAAGTTTTAATTTTTTCCAAGGTGTTATAAAATTACCAGAAAAAGTATTAGTCAGAGGTAGCCCTTCAGTTATATCTTCAAATACCAGCAGGACTAATCCTCAGGTAAAATAGCAAAAGCTTAATGCTATCGTATTTCATTTCAAAGGATTTGAACAAAGAAATAATTTCAGATGATTAAATCAGTTCATTTTGAAAGAGAAATTGTAGGGAAAAATTGCACTTGTTATAAAAGTTTGTTGTGTTTCTCATAAATACCCAGGAATATTTCCATAAAATTATAGACATATTAAAGAAATTGGCCTTGTGTTCTAGAATTAATAAGTGAGTTGTTGAACAGTACAGATGAGTTTCCTCATACTGACCTTGAACAAGGAGTCATTGTGAAGTATTATCACTGCATTTATACCTTTAGTAGTGTAGGAAAACTATGTCCCTCACACTTCATCATGCATCACTGAACTGTAACAAACTCTGACAGGTATAGAGCATCTCTCTAAATATTATGACACTTTGCTAGTGACAGCTGGAAAAGAAAAGCTGGACACAATCACAGTTCTCACATTTACTGGAAAAGATGAGCTGCCATCCATAGCAACCATATTTCAGGAAACACTAGCTAATAAATTTTAAATATTTTTAAATGTCTAATTTCCTGACATATTGAAAAGTAGAAAAGCATCAGTTACAATTGGAGAGGCTTCTACTGTCAACAATTAGTCTTTGCGTCTTATGTATAACACTGTCACAGAAATCACTGCTAAAACAACAGCCAAAACCCTAAAAATCTACAGTATTCAATAACCTTGCTCAATTATAAAACAACCCATGCCAAAGGTCATTACCAAAGCAACAAGATTTGCATAATAATTGCATATGAGGAAACAAGTTTGGAACATCAGAAAAGTATTCCAAGAGTACACTGTCTGCAAATTGAGTTTTCTCATTAACCGTTATTTCTAAAGTAATTTACTTAAATATTTATTTTAAAATCAGAAAAGTTCATTCGTGTGCTGCACCTTATATAGATGACAAGTACACAAAGGAGGACTGCATCTTTCCTTCTTAGTTAGTTTGATGACTGTGCATTGAATTCAAAGTATATAATATAGCATTGCAAATTCAAGCACTCTGTTCAAATATATATGCTTTGAGGTATACAACTACCTACTCTTCTGCAGTTTAACAGAAGGACAGTTTAGCTTTGCTACCCAAAGAAATACTTTAATCTGTGGCCAGAATAACATTAAAATCTTAGATATTATAACTTTCTGTGTAGCCAACCAGGTATCTATAACACTAGAGAGAGAGACAGAAAGATGTTGAACTCCACGTTCTCTTAAAAGCTGCTTTTTTTCTTTCTTGCATAGCGAAATACAGATAATTTCTTTCATAAAGAAGAGTGTTTATTTCTGAAAGGTATTATAAACGCACAATTTGATTCAGAAACGCAAGTTTCAATGCAGCTGTGCGATACGATATGCGATACTCCCAGGAATAAACTAGCACTCTAGAACAAACAGAATTCTTAATCATTACAAAACGAGAAATGAGCATTCAAAAGGCCTCTATTTATGGTTTGGTTTTAATTTTTTTTTTTAATAAATGCATTTGTACATGTATGTAGGTACACTTATAAACACATTATTCAGAAGTGACAGTAATTATGGCTATGTCAATGCTTTAACTGATCTTTGTACCATCAGAAACAGCTTGGTTATTTAATATTATCAATTAACTCATAATATTTATTGCTTTAAACTATTTTGGTAAAAAAGTTTCATCTCATGTATGTGACTACAACACTTTTGTTTCATCTTATCGAAAACATTGTCCTGCAATTTATAACTATATTATACTAATCATTTTGCCAAAATGATAAACTTGAATGAAGCATTAAAGGTATTTTATTCAGAAATTTCTCAAAAAAATATTTTAGGATATCTTCTCTTATCTTTCATGAAATGTTTTGAAAAGAGGAGTTTAACTGCTTCAGTTTTTCCTTTGATTATTATGTATATAAAAGGAGATACATTTCCTGAATCTTTTTGGCTCTCTCTCAGAGATGTTGAAGATAAACACTTCAAACTCAAATCTGACTTTTTGACCTTGCCAAGAATGGTAAACCAGCTCAAATTTCAAGAAAATAATTTTGATTTTATTAGCTTACAAATATTTCCAGCCAGCACACCAGAATATGTTGACAGTACATTTCATACTACTTGCGATATGTGGTGCTTTTACTTATACCTATTTAAAATGCTGATCTGGATGCAGGAAAAGAAAAAATGGGATGCTTCATTTGATGTTCTCAGCAAAAATGATGTCTTAAAGGATATTCGTTGGGAATGCTTCATCTAAGGTTTTCTGAATATCCATTTGATTTCGTCCTTCCTTTTTTTTTCCTCCTTTCCCCTTTTTGCACTAAGTCTTCCTTACTCCTTGGCAAATTAGGTAGGGAGGGAAGTAATAGCAAAGTAACAGAGACACAAATAAATGAAATGTAGAGTAGAGGCAGCTGACCACTGAATCTTTTTCAAGACCTTTCACTTTCTTCAAGTTAGTAACGCTAAACTTAGAATTCCTAACACAAGGGTTTCAAAAATGTTTAGGATTCATCGAGTTCAACAAATAGAGGTAGCTTAAAGTGAAAGAGAAGTGCAGGGTAGAACAGTAAAAGAGTAGAGAAAGACAGAAGGAGGTAAAAATATGTAGCACTGAGACCACACAAGGAAACAACAAGGTTCAGTAGATAGCAGTAAGATCTTTACAAAACTTCCTCACTGTATATGCCATTTCATCTAAAACTTACTAGTGTCATATCTCTGTCTTAATCTGTAAAATGATATGACGCCTACCTACTGCTGTAGAGTGCTTCGAGTCTTACAGTTTAAAAGTTCCTAAAGGAACATTAATCATTGAACCAACAGGAGATGATGAACTATACACCAGACAGTTAAAACCCCCTAATTATCAACTGCCAATTTATGTTCTCTGTATGGACTAAACACTAAATGAGGAAGTTACAAACTTGTTGAGTGAATTCCTAATAACTCAACAAAAGCAGTAGAACATCAACAGAGTTGAATTTTTTCAGACTCCATATGATAAATCTATGTGCTCCGCTGCTTGGTCTGTAACAATGCTCTTGGCAATTAGATGACCACACTCTTTAAGCAGATGGAACAGAGCTTAATGATACTTGAAACTGCCATATTAAAGGCATTTTTACGGTGACCACTTCTTTTTCTTCAGTTAGTGCAGTGGAAAATGGAGTTTGACAGAGATAACAGGTGATTTGATGTTCATTTGAAAGCTGTAGTTAGTATTGTGTGCTCTTGGTTTTCACTTCTGAGTGCTTCTCGCGGACAAGAGGTCTTCAGAAGGGGAGAAAATCTGGGTCATAAATGAGTTTAGAATTCTATCATGGCAAAGAAAAAAAATAAGATGGCTCCATTTCCTTCTGAGGTTTCTAAAAAATCCAGCCTCTTAAAATTCACATCACTGTGTACTGAAACTTTCTAAAAGGCGAGATCTGTATGACATTAAAGCTACGCTTGATACTACCCCTATAGTTAATCGTCTGTTAGATACTCTTTTATGTCCCTATTTCAGAGGGTTTATATCTTCAGGACAAAATTTTCTGCAATCTGAAACTAAGCATATAGGACAGCAGTCCAGAAAGAATTTTATTAGGCACATACTCAAACCTTCTGTAAAACAGATTTTTAAAAAAGACTTCTTTTTGTGCTCTTTGCTAAAAGCAAAGATTAAGAAGATTTTTTGGGCACCCATCTATATTTTTTCACACTAAAATGATTTTTAAAATAGAAGATGACACTGTAGAATAAAAAAAAAAACAGTGTTTTTGCTACAAATAACTCAGTATGTATTGGTCTTTATCATTACTATCTAATTAAATATTACAGCAGTGCTAACAACTACAAAACAGAAATACAGTTCATATCCCAAATAATTTCTAACTCAAAAGAGGCACAGATAACACATTCAAGATTTTTACTGTAGGTCCAGTTGTGAATAAGTATCTTGGATGGAAGTGTTGCAGAACTTTTTTCAGCAGCTGAGCAGAAAGGGGTTGGCAAGACAGGAGAGAGGGGAATATATAATATAAATAAAGTACCTTTAGCATTTTTGTCAAATACAGTAGTGCTGTTTTGAAGCTAATGCCCTGTCATTCACTCCTGTCTTTGGCTAGGTTCACAAAGAAGTTTTGCTGCACTAAACTCTTTTTGGATTAAACCAAACACAAAACTGTTTCAGCTAAGTACCATAAATACTACAATCCCAATAGGCCTGTGAGTGTCCTGAGCTACATATGAGTGGTGCCTTGGAAAACTGAGCCACACAGAGGGTAGGAATGCCCAGTTGATCTTCCCAAATAAATACTTAAACAAATTTGATCACCACCACTGAACAAATATATAAAGCATTTGCTTGTAAACGTCTACGTCATGCTGGAAAGTGTAACTTTTTTTTTAATGTGTCTGCAATTAGAAATATTTATGAAACAACCTGATCTTTTGAGTCACGTAATGAAAGCGTAAACATTAATAAGATCTATGGAGTTCAACCTACATAAACAGCTAGTTGATGTACCCATCATTAGTTCAAAGAGTGTTTATTTTAATTGGATGGAATTTAGTGCTCCCTAAGGTGATGGAGTAGGCACAGGCTGGTCTTCTGAACATAAGTTTCAGTGGGACACAAGGATCTTTTTTTGCTTTACTGCAGAACAATAAGTCTAAAACATATTTATATTTTCTTGAACTGAAGCCTGAGAATGCTCCAAGCCTCTACTAAACAGTTTTTCATCAGAGACACAGAACTACATCTCTGGAAACAATAACAGCAGCTATTACTGTCATCCCTGTGGCTTAGAAGAGGGGAATCCTCCAGTGGGAGGACCAGAGTTCTCTCAGCTTTGCTACTGACTGGTATTGATTACTCTGTCAGCTTAGAGCCCTTAATATTGAAGAGATCTGATTTCTCTTACCTTACAAAAAAGAAAGTTCTGGTTGCACAGTGTTCACTTCTGGCAATGCTAGGATTACAGCCTCAATTTCCAGTACAGCAGGCCAAGTTTTATTCACTTAGCCACTCAGAAGGAACATTCCTTATTTATGAAATTGTATTTAAGGCACTTGGATCACAGTACAGATAGTTCCTTTTTTCTACTAGTCAGAGTCTTCCTACACAATGCAAGGAAAGACATATTAATGTAGATGCAAAATTAGAAAAACAAAACAAAACAGGTTGTTCAGTTAAATGTGAGTTTAGGAAGTCCCAGAGATGCTGATTTGGCAATTATTTTTGTGTACGTTGTTAATTTTAAGCTGACAAGCAGTACTGAAACTTCAAGTGGCAAACATTTGCAAAGCAGTATTTCTTTGTGTAGGTTTAATGGGTATCTAACACTTTGCTTTGCCATCTTTTGGAGACCTGAGCCTCACTTCAGGAAAACGAAATTAAGCATGTATCCATTTAGACCTCGACATAAACTGTTAATGGTTCAATTAGGCTAGTGCATAAAGCTTCCCTTCCTTCTCTTTCACTTCATTCCATCCCTCTAACTTGTACTTCTTCACATAAAAAAAAACAACTAACCTGTAGCTCCTTTGTTCCCCACACAAAGATTTTTAAGTAATTCCTTGTTAATAAACATATTGTTCATTATGCTCAACTAAACATTTCTTTCAAGTTATTTTCAAAGAAGTGGAATGCACATTAGAAACTATGGCATTATCGATTTCTATAGATATAATATAAATCTGAACACTTCTGGGTACAAAACAAAGCTTTTGGATTCTCTATTCCTATGTCATAAAGTCCCACCTTACTTACACAGAGATATAAAAATATCTCTTGCTCGTAGTCCCCAGAGAAACAGAAATGGAAGAAAGGGAGATGAAAGATACACTAACAGATTTTTTTTTTCCACTTCTCTCATATCCCCTACATCTTCATCACTATTAAGCCTTCCTCAAATCCACAGGCCTTCCAACACTTCTAGATGCCCGCCTGATAAGGCTCCCCCGTGTGCCGCTCACACCTCCCAGGAAAACTCCTCCTCCTCCCTCCTGCGTTCCTCACCACTTGAGTTGGGTAAATGGCCCGGACCACAGCCAGCATGTGGTTGTGTTGGGTGACTGGTGGTGGGGTCATGCTGATGGTTGGTTTGGGTAATGCATGTCCCCTAACCGAGGGGCTGGTTGGGGCACAGAAACAGCTAAATTCTCAGCTCTCTTGGCTTTGCTCTCACAAATCTGGTCTTCCTTCCTCTAAACAGTTGTCAGTTTTCATGAGACTTGGGAGAAATTGAGGAGTTTTGGACATTGTGTCTAAGTAATCCAGTTGCAGTCGGCAACTGGGTTCAGAAATTATTACTGACATTCAGCAGACAGAGCATTTGCACAAGTGTATTTTTCAGGCCACTAAGCTAAAATGTGATATTGGAAGCTCTGGAACTGTTTTAAAGGACGGAAAATGAGCACGGTTATGAACTGTGGTGGTTTTCAATATTGTGACAATGAAACTAAGTGCCAGTTTTCTGTCTTTGTATTGCATTCAAAACTGCTCAGCTGAAAAGTGAAGTTAGCAGTGGATGGCAAGCTGCTGTAATAGAAACCTCACACTGTGCAAAAACTGTTGTTACTTTTTTGATGTTTCAGTTGTCTATCCAAATAAAATCATCCGGTGTGAATGTGCATGAGGAAGCATATGGTATGTAAATAAATAGCAGGAGGCTTTTGCTAAGCAAACTTCTACTTTCTCTCTTCCAACCTTTCTTCCTGTCTTTCCAAGTTGACCTTAAACATACTTGGAAGGAGAAAGTGTTTCTCAACTATGTCTTTATACACTAGAAGAAAAAATAAGGTCTAGTCCAGTGAGGCAAAGATCTCAATTGTTTTTACAAGGGATAGTTAACATAAATAATACTTCCAGCCTCCTCAGCTCCGTATATCTTTTCCTAGGATGTAGACAACAGGAATGTGTTTCATTAAATGAGGAGAGACAAAAGAGGGCATACAGCACTGTAGGATTACAAGATTTCTCAGAGTCCTTTCTTTGCTATCTCCTCCTGATTGCTAGCAGACAGGGAAAAACTTAAACTTAGTGGATTCTTTTCATCTACACAACTGACTGACAGCCAGGAAACTGTACAGGACTAAGAGGTTCTCTTAACTCTTTTAAGTCAGCTGAAGGAGAAAAAGAGCTAAAACAGAGTTTCACCAACTCTTCCGTGATCATTCTTCGGTGCACCAAGACCATAAGTGATCCCAGTTCAGTAAAGCATATCCATATCTTCATTTGCATGGTTAAGTTCTATGCATGGACTAGAGATACTGAGAAAGATTATTCCTGTCCTTCATATGCCACAAAGTATTAGTGCTAAAGCAAGCTCCATAGTGATGTGGCTGAGAGTTCAATGACTCAGAGAGACCCGAGATCTGTATTTGACTGCCTACTATACTGTACCCTTGAGGGAGTTCGTTCTATTATCATTTTCTTTAGGCAGTGTGGTGGTTGAGATGTATGTCAACTGTAGGTACCTTAACAGTGATGCCTCACATTTCATATACGATATTGCTGCAAGCTGAAAAGCTTTACAGGTTTGAGCTCTAGTAAAACATCAACTTCTGCATTACCCCAATGCCAAATCTGAGCCAGGGTAAGAAGTACTACATTATGTCACTCTATGGATGAGAGGGTCAATGCTGAATTAGCCTCTTGCTGCTCTGTCCTTTAAAAAAAGGAGGAGAAAGACTGTGTGCTGGGATGGAGAGCTGGAGGTGTCCCCAGAGAGCAAAGCCTCCTGCCACCCGGGCAGAATCTGGCACCAAATCTACGCACGTACGCTCACCCCTCATTTGGCAGCAGGTACCCTCAGGCTTCCCAGGGCTCTGAACAGGTACGGTGAGCAGCAGGAATTCCGCCATGCAGCTGATTGTTGGCTCAGATATAAATCTCTATGTTAAAGATGTTTAATGCCAGTATCTAAAAAAAAAAAATCTGTATCTTTCTGAATCTCCCAAATACTTAACTTTGGAGACTACGACTTAAAATCAGCCTTTCTTATCAGGAAAGTGCCAAATACTGATATTAACACATACTCAGTAGCCCATCAGGTGGATTTTTTTTAAGGAAGATATTTTGCTTTTCTCAGTGTTCAGCCTTTCCTATAAGTCTAAAGGGAGACATATAGACAAATAAACCAAATCAAAACAAACGCAAAACAGAAATAATAAAACACCCTAGTAGTACATCTGATTAAAAGTCATTTCATTACACTTTACAAATGAAGATGGGTAAATCACCTCTGCAACCATTACAGAACAGTTTGAAAAAACAGCTGAGGTTATAGCTCATCCAAGTAATACAGACAGTTAGCTTTGAAGTTAATAACCAAATCTTTCAAAACACTATAGGTCAGCAGTATGGAAATGAAGTAAGCTGATATAGGTAGCTGATATTTAGGTAAATATTTTGGTAGCTATTCTTAATGAACATCGCAAGGCAGCAGCTCTTTGGTTTGAAGACTCGGCTTATCTCCTCTAACTTAGCATAGGATCTGAGAAGGAAAAAGGCAGAGATAAGTCTTTAACAACATTCTGTACAAAGGAAGAACTCACTCCCACTTTCTAACTTACTAATAACTTGGAGTATCAAAACTAGAAAAACAGTAAGTTTTATCTGAGTATATAACCTCAGGGCAAGAATAAAAATTTTTTAAAAGTCCGAGAATGTAATGAGCTACTGACTTACTCATGCCGACAGATTCTTTTTTACATGTAATGATAAGAAAATGTGATCTTAGATGGCCACAAAGGACGGTGCTTAATCACATCATTGCACTTCCTAGTCTGAGCCACCCAAGAATGCACACATATGCATTCAAGCTTCCAAAACCCAGACAGTTTTTCATCCACTCAAGCTTCTCAATACAAGCAATACACTTCAAGATAACTGTGTTCTACATTAATTATGTGAATTAGAAATCTATTAGTAAATTCTTGAAATAATTTAATGTACGAGAAACAAGATGAATTAGTTCACAGAAAATGTGAATCATAAATGTCACCTCTGGAAAAACACTGACGAATCTCATGTTTCTACTCAAGCCAGAAAAGATCCTGCTTAGGTTTACATCTTGGTGATTCATTTTGTAGAAGGAAAAATAATTGATTCTGCTCTTTCACAGAAATGCAGTATGTGCAGTGTCATCAGTACGTCAACAATTTACATTTGTTTTACTGCACAAAAGAGTTTCAAATCAATTTCAAAGGCTGTATATTTGAAAAGCAGCCAGCTGGTTATTCAGAACTTTGAATGTGGTTGCCTTTATGTTACGAAGCAAGTAGATAAGACTACCAAACATAAAGGAAATTTGCAGCAGTTAATTAGCAAATGCTATTGTCCTGCTAAACAATAATTATTTCCACATAATTGGATACCACTCCCCTTAACAGACCCTCTTCATGATACTTCTTTCATTAAAAAGTCTACATATTTCTGTACCCTTTTAACATATTTGTTTGTTGAAAATCTGGCTATCTGAATGTGTCACGATGGGCAACACAAGGCAATAAAATTCTTATTTTCTTTCAAATGCTGTAATAAGGCATTTGCTCAAGCCTGGCAAAAGATTCAAATATGTTTTATTCTGCAGACATGCTTATGGTAAAGTGGAGCTTAACGAAAAGCAAACCATTCAGTCTCAAATCAGTAGACCCATGTCAGTGCAGGGCTACACCGAAATTAATAAGCTGTGTCCCTTACTGCAGCTGTCTGATCTCCAGCTTTCATGATCACTTTCTTACTGCCAGCTCTGAATAATGCAGGACATTTTTGTTAATTCCTTTGAAAATCCCACCTGGGTAAGGATGCTGCCAAGGATCAAGCAGGCATACAACATGAGGGAAAGAAAAAACAATCCGTAGATCTACTAGAATGATATCTCTGTTCTTGCTGCTCTTCATTCACTGTAACTGACCCAGGCTTTGACTACCAGGAGCATCAAACAGCAGCGATATGTCCGAGAGCTATTCCAGGCTGGCTTTGAATCCCTTGGAGGTTTCATCTTCAGTCACTTACGTGCCTATACATTTTTCTACATGACAAACAGCGTGTTGGATCTCAATCAGAACAATATAGAGGAAACTTGAAGAAAGTATAGGTTTTTAAAGCTGCCCTTGCAGTTATTTTTCATCTTTTGCATTGTATTCAGCTTGCACTGTCTCCTATTCTTCTCTGAGTTATCCAATCTCCCATAGTCCAAGGACAAACAGCATGTTTTTTATAGTCAAGAGAGGAACAGATTTCTGCAGTCGTTTTCTCACTGACACCACAAATGAAAACCCATTCACCTGCACAGCAGAAGAATTCACTTTCTGAAGGCGATAGTACTATTAATACAAGGGGACGGGTTTCTGGCCTCATCTGAAATTTGAATACCTGAGTTCAGATCTCACATCGGAAGGCCTGGTGTGTGACTTTGTGATACTGAGACTGAAGAGCTGCTGTGGCTAACAGGGATGTGGAACTACTCACAAATCTGTTTTATCAGCTGCATCTTCATAAGAGACAAGTTTTATTGCTTGGATATGCTGATACTTGTATATAAAAACCTCAAGAATGAAGTCAATAAACATTGTGCTTTGCTAATAATGGCTAAAATAATTAATAAAGCAAGCCACAAGGCTGTAAAACTTCATCTCAACTGCTGTCCTTTACTCAGACATCACCTCATCTCAAAATCTGGCCTGACTGGATTCTGAGTTTTGTTTCTTCTGAAGACCCTTTGGAAGACTCATATAAATGCAGAATGAAGCAACTTTTTCCTAATACATAAAGCTAATTTGAGCATGGCTAGGGCAATACTGTGCCATACTCTAGGATGCTCATGTTGGTTATAATGTATAGTCATGTTACACATAGTCCATATGTATAGGCATCTGGCCTCTTCTTAAACCTGCCAGAGTAGCTCTGATGAGATGAGATGTGGCATTCATCAGTTTCTAAACCTGTTCTCAGATGGGCTACCAGGCAGCTGCTGTCTCAAAAATCTGTACTCGCAATTTGCCGCTTTTCGTTCTTCACGAGGAATGGAACATGACACGTATCACAGAAGACCTCACCATACAACTAATAAACCAGTCTAGTTCTTGGCTGTCAAAGACCAAATTGATAGGGAGGGTTTCCACTGCAGAGACTGAGAACTGATTTCTCAAGAAAGTTGATGAACATGAAATATTTTCTATCTAGGTCCTGAAAAAGATGTCCAATGTCATGTTAAACCACGTTCACATAAAACAATAATGTTTGTCAGACTCTTCATTAATGTGTCCTTTCTAGACTACAGAAAGTATTTGAGAGTCAAAACTGAAGCAATTTTCTGAGGCTGATCTAAGATTGACTGTTAGATGTTATTGTCCCCCTTTTTGTTATTATTTTTAATACTGCTTCCAACATTCATGTCTAATTTTTACCTTACTTATTTCCCTCTATATTTTCTCTTGTATTATCTAGTCAACTTGCTTCTTCCTTTATGTTTCTTCTAATGTGCAAGATTTAAACTTTCACAGTTTGGCTGAATGACAAAGGAGGAACTGAGTCAATAGCAATAATAAAAACAAGGCTAAACAACAGGAGGTTTCTAAGGCATTGAAGATTTCAAATTGTGTTCAAAGAATACAGTCAAATGTAATCAGATTAAACTAATGCAAAATTAATATTATGCAGTGTAAATACTATTAATAACTGTTATCAAGTTATTGCAATAATATGAACATGCAGCACAGAAACCTTCTAACATATGAACTTTTTCATAAAAATTGGGGTTAGTAAGCTTTATTACTGTTCCCTTTGTATATAAAGTCCATGAAATTTTAAATAATGTAATAAAATTATTTGTCATTTTTCTAGGGGAAAAAAAAGGAAACTCAGCAGAAAAATGCACATGTGGGCACACACACTTTCATACCCTGAGTTTTATACAAGGGGCTTGGAAAGCGGCATGCCGTGTGTAAAGCAACTATCAGAGCGAAGCCTTGCTTAGGTTCTAGATACTAAAGTTCACATTGATGACCACTATTGGTACTATTAAAAGTAAGTATATGCAAGGTGGTAAGAACACAAAGTGACAAAAAAAACCACTAGCTACCTATATCCTTACTGATCTGGGATTAAGTTATTAAACAAATGGGTGTTTTCAAGATCTACTAAAAAAATGAACTTTCCAACTCCTGTGAGGTGACGCACAACATGTGCTAGTCCTGAATTTGAAGATGAGGTACAAACTGCAAAAGTTAAAAATAAGGAAATGAAGAACCACTCAAATTTGTCCAAACCAAAATTCTGTTTAGCTCCCTTAAAAATCTATTGATGCACAATATAACAGAAAATTTTTATTCCATCTAAAATGACATGGGTATTAATGGTTTTTCAGCCAGGTTGCTTCATAAAACAAAGAAATACATGTGTTTGACCTTAGAAGCTGAAGAAATTTCAGAAGAATTTTTTAATATATATTTGCAGTAATCATTTTAAATATTTCACTATTAACCAACATATGAAATTAATCTTTACTTCCATTACAGGAAAATAACTGTTGCTTCCATAATTGCTGTAGAAACAGTGGCTGTCCTAATAGCACCACTGAGGTTGTAGGGATATAGCATATTCTGAAACAAAGAAAATGCTGTAAAAAATGGATCATTTCCATTCTTTCCATTCTTTCCATTCTTTCATTAACACAGTGTTACTAAATTATGACATCTTTCTCCATTATGCACAGAGTTTTTAGGAGAAAAATATGTTCAAAATAAAGAAACATAAGCATAGAAAATGAAGAATTCAAACAGAGGACAAAAAGCAAAAGGTCTGCATGAAAATAGGCAAAACCTCAGAGATCTTAGTGCTAGAATAATGAGACAGAGGAAAAACATGGACTGAAAGTACAGGCCTGATTGAGACCATGATAAGCTCCGAGTGAGTCTGATGATACAAGCTTGTTTAACACGAAGAACAGAAGTGCAATTCATACGCCTGAATAAGCCAGCTAATCTTGTTAGGATATGCATTCATGTAAAATTAGTCTCTGCATCTCTGTCTGAAAGAAGCACTTAGACCTTTTTAATTTTTATAGCCTATGGCAGTAAACGATTGTAATCACTTAACAATCAGACTCTTTGCAATTCAGATCTGTTCTTGAGGCTGCTGCAGTCCACACTTCCAACCCAACAATGGTCAAACTGAACTCATTTGTTTTGACTCCCTATGTGCTATGTTTCATGTTATCAGAATACATTTCTCTGTTAAAGTTTCCTGACAGAGATCTAACACACACATTGTGTCAGCTACAATTCTGTCCATTGCATAAAAAAGCCTGATAAACTGTGGCAACATAGACAGCCTGCTGCCTGAAGTAGCAACATGATCACATAATTATTGACCACATTCTCTTGACCTTTCTATTGCTAGTTCAGGGCCTTGTCTTATGATTATTCGATGATTCGGTTATAAAAGGCTTCAGTACAAATTACACATTTTAAATAAAAACATTTATTCAAGAGCAGAGTGTGTCACAGTAACTTAAAATAAAATCTGACTGGGGAATCTAAGTGTTTATAATCACAGTAGCTATGCTGCTGGGCTTTTGTGGGTTATCTGGCCCATGAGATTTCAGCAATGGGATGGGAAAAAAGGAAGCAGCTGAGTAAGCAAAATCTATCTTAAGTTTTCAGAGAAACTTAAAGCTAACCATAGCAAAACAAACTAAAACCTTGCAAATTTTTATTAAACTAGGTTACTTTGAGTGCTTGCAAGACATTAAGTAAATCTTACTTGCCATTAGAACAGATAATATTTCCTAACAGGAATGAAACAAGTTATGAATAGGAATCTGTATTAATCCAAGAGTTATAAGCACTCTTTTGTATGCTCACTGTGGATACTAAGATACAGATAATTAGGATGTGCAGGTTGATGTTGCTGCTGATTTTAAAAAGGAGGATGATACAATGTACATTCCCACTAGTGTTTCAAAGGGATAAAATTTTTTAAACTGATATACTATATATATATACACACACAAATACATATGCATCCAACTGCTATACAATCTCTTTACTAAACAAGAAGAGGGCCAGGCGGGTGTCTCTCACAACATTGGCCCCACTGGAAACCCAGGACAATCTATGAACACAGAAGTCGATGAAGGGATTCCTCAGTGAATTAGTGAGAGAAGTCAATATTCCAACACGACAGAAATATAAGAATTGTTCACAGAATATCTATACTTCCTTTGTCTACCCCCACTGTACTGAACCGTGCTTCTTTATCCTCTACCCCACTTGTGTATGCACCATCTGTCAACCTGTCCCAATACCGCTCAACTATTAGCTTAAAGATCTGGTCAGAGAGAAGTAACACAAATTTAATCTCCCTTAAATCCAAATGAACCACCACAACTACATGACATTTTCCATGTGCAACAGTTCCATTTGGTGGTTGTCTTTGGTCTGCTCTTGAACTTTTGACTCTTTTCCACTGTTCGTTGAGGAAAATTTTAACAAATGTAAAATTGCTGCAGTGAGAGAGGAAGGGAGAATAAAACTGAAGCTCCAAGCATTTAGGAAAATCTGACTGCATGGCAAATGGATGTATGATCAATAACAGAAAAAGAGAGAGAAACACATTATACAAACACATAGAGAAATATTCCAGATGTCAGCAACACTAAGCCTCAGACGTCAGATAACAAATGCAAGAGTAAGCTCACGCTTTGATGTTCAGCTCTACTTTGGGCTGAGGGTTGTTACTATTCTCTTTTTAGCAAATAATATTTGTTACTACAAATTTGAATACTGTGTTTTTTCCTATGGTGTTTTGCTAGTGACACAGAAAGATAACTAAGTTAAAATTGGATTTTTTCCTCACAAGTTTTTATTCCTGAAGGTAAAATTGAGTTGAATGTGGCATAATTTTACATTTGCATACTTCATATTTCTAAAGTATATATTATTTACAAGGCTTATATTTCATTTAGATACCTCTTTCAAAATTTTGCTTGTGTAGGTTATAATGTGTTTTAGCTAGAAAATAAAATGTATCTATAGAATCATCATTACAATATTTTATGGAAGCAAAATTAGAGATCAAAAAATAGTAAAAAAAAGTTTATCAGAAAATGCAAAGCTATTCAAGCAGATGAATATTAAAAAAGAACAAGTGAAAAATATGAAAAGCATTGTACAATATTTTAATAACAGAGCCCGATGAATTTACATACCAACATAAATGTTTCAAAAATGTATTATGCCACTTTACTCAGCAGTTTGATTTAATTTCAGATTCCTTCTGATCTTTCAGAGAAATAAGGGATGTCCCATATGAATAAGCAAAAGGATGTCCTAGAACCTTGATGTATGCAAGGAAATCGCAGCAGCAAGTTAAACTATCTGTGATGGCTTTGATGCTGACAATGCCTTTCAGCAAAGGACTATCAAGACCACCAAGGAAATGTAGACTAAGACCAATTCACAGCATTTGAAACCCCGAAGTAAACCAGATTACGATGTCTCTACTACGATGAGATGAAATTTTTAGCATGCGTTTCTACTAAAAACAGATTAAGAATTTTTGTACAGCAGTTAAAGCACAAAATAATCCGCCCCATTCCAAGTCCTCTCTACTTATTTCAAGTGAAAAAGCTATTAACGCAGAAGTCATTGCCATGCATGTTGTGGACATTAAACACCTATGAACAAGGTCTGTTTTTTTCATTTTCATGAATATATATTCTACCAAAAGCCACAATAACCTGTATGATTAAGACCTTGGTACCTGGGCAGAATAAACGTGTATTTAGATTAAATTAGGTGTAAAAAGATTAAAGGTGTAAAAGATTAAATTAAAGCAGAACTAATGAAGCTTTGATTCTTAAAGATTTGTGAGCTTTGTTCCCTGACTCTTCGACTTCATTTGCTCACAAGGATACCAGGTTTCCCAGGGTCCTTTGTGTCTGTCCTGCTGCGCTTACTGACCCGTTACTGCATCTATGCACAGAGCAGTTTGTTGGTTACTGACAAACACAGCACATGTAGGTGTGCTGGTCCCTCCCTCAATGAAAGAACTAGGATGGGTCTCTGTCCTTGATCTGTCCATTGATTTTCCTGATGTCTGCTGAAGTTAATTATCTTTGCAAATTCTCCTTTTTTGTCCATTCACCAAAGGATAACCAACTCTAGGAGGATAAAGAGGATGGAGAAAAATCACATAGCCTCTATTTCCTTAGGCAAAAATTTGTGAGAAGGTTCTCTGAAGTCATACATTAGACAATATTCCTTGAAGTAGTCCTAGCTCCCCTCTCAGTTCAGCAGTGATATTCCAGAGTTGGTCATTCAGAGTGACAGGAAAGCCCACAAAGTTTGAGCCTTGGCACCGACAGCCTGTGCAATGCTACCAGCTCACGTCTGCAGAACAGCAAAGGTCTGAACCAACAGTTCCTGACTCCTACCACCCCTGGGCTGCATGAAGCTACAAAACAGCTGGAACAGTCCCCAGGTACATAAAAGCCTCTCAGCACAAATCAGTTGTTTTGTGCAAAAAAGACCACTTTTTGGCTCTAATTATGAATGGAAATGTCTTCTGCTTGTATCTCTGCTACATGCATATTCTGCAGAAGACCTATGGAAATCACAGAATGGAAACATTTACTTTATTACCAAATACATTTGATGTTAACATCCAGCAATTTGTGTTCTAATCTCACTGGCCTTTGTTGCTCAAAAAGGGTAGAATTTCCAGATTTTGTTTTAACCATAAGAAACACCATATCCTAGACTTTCTGCCACCAGCATTCTTCTGCCTGTCTGGATTTATCAAAGAATGCAAGCTGGTAGCAATATTCCACATATGTTCACTTTGTATAATCCTCAAATAAAACCAAAGTAGCTGAGATGTGCAAACAAAGCAAATATAATCCTTGCATAGACCATTTGCAGTGTTTCCTCTTTGTGGGTAGTAGGAGGAAACATGGGCTTTGCTTACAGAATTTTTACAATCTTCAGTGAAATTTTAATCAAAATCTTATACTTCTTGTGTATTTAAAGCATGTTTCCGATCATCACAACTACAGAAAATAACAAAAGCAATATTCCCAGCACAAGATATACAGATATAGAGTGATAAATTAATCCTCCGTTTTTCTCGACCTGAGACAACAGAATTCAAGGATAAGCTGGCACAGTGTGTATATAAATCTCCATACTCTGTGTTTCTAAAAAAAAGAGGTACTAGAAGTTCTGTCTTAAAACACATGAAATGTGCTATACATAAATGAAAGGCAATTATTTATGTCTATGAAATTACTAATGAAAAATAAATAAATTTCAGAATCACTCTGGAGCAATTAGTGTTACCTGGTACAGTCACTAAAAGAACAGGAGCAGCACAGAGACAGCCACATAGGCATATGCCAGCTGGGGAGGGACACAGGAAAGGTGAGAGTGCACCTGTGTGAGCATGAAAGAATTGGCAAGGAACCCTGGCTGTGAGAGAAATAATCTGATGCCTGCAAAATATAATTGGGTAGGTTTGCTTTACATAACACTGAGCAAAAAATGGTAGCTGCCTCTCTAAGAATTCAAACGATGCATGAAATACAACTTTCCATGAGAAAATAGTGAAAGTGGGTATTTAGCTATGAGTACACAAAATTTATCAACAAGTTTTCAACTAAAATACATTGGAAAAAATGCCCCTTTGTATAATATATGAAATGTGAATCACGAGTCTGGATTAAAAAAAAAATCAAAGCAACATCACTGAAAATAACAGCCATTTTATCCTAACAGATGGCCAGGTGGCAATATAATGCTTTGTTAACTTTGTAGCAAGGGCATAAAACGTTTTTGCCTTTTTAATCACCTGAAAAACCAACCCTTCCCCACAAACCCAAAATCTATGAGCTATTTGTATATCGGTGCTCCTCTACTGGGTAGAATTGTTGTTATTCACACATCCCTTATTAAGGTACATTTTGTGAAACTTAGATGATGACATTTCATTCAGCCATAATAAAGGCATGAAGAGTACTGTAACAGTTATTGTCTTGCCTAACAATGAAAAATGCAATCATTTGCAATGACGTCAGTGTTCTGTTCTTACAGTGTTGTTATCTAAAGTATGTCTGGTATGGATGCAAAAGGTGATGAGGACATCAGTCTAGATAACAGGGCAGAATCCAACTCTCACTGAAGTCACCGGGACCTCAGAAATTCATTTTAATTAATTTCTGATCGAAAGTATTATACAAAAAATTTAAACAAACTTGGTACAGTTGTGGGCAATTGATAAGAGAAACTGAATACAAGGATGTGAACACTGATTGCAAAGCAAATTCACTGGGAACGGTGGATAAGTATCTCTCCTATCTTTCGCACATCCCATTTTAAGAGTAAACAGGTCCTTAGTTTTCAGTGATGTCAAGCTTGGAAGGTTTAAAGATTGTGTATCCAAAACTGTTCTTTTTAATAGATACAACCCAAAATATTATCTGACACTGATTAATATGTTTCTCCATACTGAAAGAAAAATGCCAATTAGTACTGAATAGAAAATGTTAAGTACCTCAAAATATCCGCAAGTTGTGAAATATGTGACAAATATGCACAGATTTCATTCTAAACATTTAAAATCAGAACAAACACATGCCAAAAGCAATACAGAACAGCACAAAATATTGCTTCAGGTACTAAAATGCCTGCTGCAGTGGTAACTTTAATTTACCCTCTTTTAAAAATGACATGCTATGAAAACAAACAAACAAACAAAAAGAGATCTGCAAGGTGCATTGTAGAAACATTCTGTACCTCTGCATCACCAGATAAAAGTTCTAAAAGATACAAAATATCCCAGAAACTTAAAGCAAGACCAGTGATCATTGCTGTCTGTTTCCTTTGCGTAACCTACAATAAAATTCAACATATAAAGACTGGGAATCATTAAAAAAATAGATAAAATAGATAAGGTATGTATGGCTATAGTTGTAAAACTAAACACTTTAAATATTAAGACTTTTCAGACTTTTTTAGTTATACTGATGAAACAATTATTCTACAGTGGTACAATTTGCCACAGAACTTACTCCCATGACATAAAGTTGTGTTCCAGACCCACACTCCCAAAATTAGTTTTAAAAAAAGGATGAGAAAATACACAGAAGATGAAAAAATATTAATAGCGTTAAAGTAGCAAATGGCAACTTTAAAACCTAATTTGAAGGGGGAGCTAACTCTCTCTTAAGCCATGGAATATTTATTGGATAAAATATGCATTGAAATGGAATCAACCTTGATGCTAAATTCAGAATATAACCCAGTTTTGGATACTAATACTCTCTTCCAAGAAAAACAAATGAGCATGTGGAACAGAGAAAGTTCTAAGGATATGGGTGTAAAGGAGCGAACCTTGCAGTTCTCAATTTATCATGTCATCTAATGCAGCCAACTAATATCTCCAAGAACCAAAATCTTTCAGTAGTTCCTATCAGACAGGCAGAAGCTGAAAGTTGCACAAGCATTGATCTTTTTGCAGCCCTTCAGTCCACTCCTTTTGCAGATGTCTTTTTTTTAGGGTGTGAGGGATTTATTTTGTGGGTTGTGGGTTTTTTGACATATGGAATACACATATATGTAGAGAGATAAAAAGGTGAGCAATTATGATGAGAAACTTGCATCACATATTACTTTCAGCTTATGCTACTTGTTATAATTCAGGGAATTCTGTAATTTTAGGAATCTCAATCAAGTTTCAGGCCCCAGTGGAGAGGCAATGCAAGTCTCCTGACAGCCTCAGCTGGTCCTTCACTTTTGCAAATGCACTTTTTCTATGTGTAGGACAGTCTCTGAGACACTGCAATGGCCGATACATTTATACATTCAAATGGCTTAAGCTGCAGAAGCAAGTAACTGTGGAAAAAAAAATATGTAGGTAATGACCTATAAATTCATCCCTAACATCAAACAAAATGATGGAATGAGAGCTTTCTGCATTTTCTCCTTCACCTGTACTCCTTCAGAAAATGCACTGACTTGAAAAAAAAATCTTAACTTGCTAACTGTGTCGGAAATTCACAAGGCCGGTTGTTTTTTTCTTATTTAAACCATGTATTACAGCTTGTGTTTTCAATTTCTGCGTTGCTTCACATTCTGCTGTACGTGTACCACTAATGAGGAGACAACTTTTTAAATTAAAAACATTAATAAAATGCTGCTTGTAGATATTTTTAAATTAAAAAAAAAAAAGTCAAATGTAAATAACCATCTGGGAATCTGAATTGTTATTCCTTTTATTGCAGAAAGCTTCCAGCAAATGAACTATTTCTGGAGAATTAAAAATATAATCCTCTACCAATGCACTGAGAGATACCTTATGATGTTTGTGCTATATAGACACCTGATGCCCTTTTTGATAGTATGTGCTTTTAAACCATTCATACCCCTGTTATAAGATAATTACACCCATCTGATCTAAATCTCTTCCTATTGGAACTTGTTTATATTTCCTTTTATTCTCACCCTTTGAGCGGATGCTAAACCATGGTCTTGTCCAACTGTTTAGCATGAATGAAACTTGGAAATACCATTGCTAGTGGTAATACTCAACCTTTAGGTTGATCCCTGTGGAAAAGGAGAGCCCTAAATGTTCATGTCCAAATTGAGAGAGGTTAAGAGTCCTCATTTTCCCATTTCCCTTCCTGCATTGGCCCTGGGTAGTGAGGCAAGTGCTCTCCTGGCACAAGACAATAATAATACACTGCTGCATCATCTCTTCATTGTTATACTAAGTTGCCCTTCTGTCCTCTTAAACCTTTTGTATGGTGATTTTGACAGTCAAGAGGTAGTTTAATCTTTAATGATTATTATGTACCAGCAATGCACTCAGGCAAAAGCACTGCTTTCCCTAAAGAATCATCAATCTACAGAAATCATTTTGACAATTGAGTTCAAGTACAACAGCCAAAAGGCAGAGGCCTAACCTTTTAGAAGTGCCAATTTTAACAAAAACACAACACAGCTTAGATGTGTTTCATAAGAGCATATTCAAGTACTAGTAAAATAGAAAAGACAAGTAATAATGACTAACAGTAAGCAGAAACTGATGTATGTGATCTGAGAGGAAATAAGAACAGGAGAAAAATCAAAGATAACTAGACAATCAAACTCAGGAGGAGAAAGGGAAGAAAGAGGTAAGATTAATTTCTATGCTTATTATAAACTCTTCCCATATTTTCTGGCAGAGACTAATGTAATAAAATGAATATAACTGAACAAACTTGTAACTTACTTGCAGAGGCTTCTCATGCAAACCTTTGCCATGGCTAATTTTTCCTTCTGGAAGCTCTCTAAGCAACTGGCAGATAGAGGGTGCATTTGTATATTTGTATAACAAAATAGTAGGCATAACTGAATTTCAGATCAACATGAAAGAAGTGTTGCTGTAGCACGATACAAATAAAATTAGCTTTTCTAGGGAAAGCTAACATTATTTTTGAAAGAACTCACAAAACTATGTAGTTGAAAACTCACATTACTCCTCTTGTCTAAAATTATAGCAACAACCTTCAGGGTAAGCGTCGGGACTCTGAGGGTGCTAAGAGGTCTTAATTGCCATAACCATACTGACTGGATGGTTTTGGACCCATTTTTTAAGCTGTGATTCAAGCCCCATGTCTGGTCCTGCAGCGTTTTTCACTTATCTGGGCACACTGGATGGCCTTTGGATTTGGCTCATCACCAGGGCCACTTTGACGGACCCCATTTCCACCACCTGGCTCAGGCCCTGCAAGGCGGTGCCATGTGGGAGAGGACAGTGCCCATGCTGGGGTCACCCCTGGCTCCCCTTTCCCTTGGGCATTGCTGGTGTTTGCAGCTCCCTGGCACTAAGCCAGTGGCCAACTGTTCTCATTTTGTGGCAACTTCGTTTTTTTTCAGGAACACTCTTCATCCCAGCCTTCAGATAAGCCCCATCTGAGCCTAACCAGCTGTCAAAGACATCTATGCAGCAAGAAACACTGAATAGATAATGCCAGAATAATGTACACGTATAAACGTTACTGAGACCACAATAAATGTCCTCAGATACCTTTAACCTTTTCCCTTCAATGTCTAACTGATTATCCATGCAAAACTCAGAACCATCATCCTTAGCCTGCTTTTACCTGTGAGGTTGTCACTTCTTTTTCAAGAGAACTTGTATGTGCCAAAGCCTGCCCATGCTTTCCAGCAGCTGAGCAGTAAAGCACATCATTTAAGCACAAATATTAAGGCAGCAACACAGCTGCCTCTCCAGAGCTGGGAGAATGTCATTTGATGCCAATACCATGGAAAGACAATAAACATATAATTTTTTTAAACTGATTTTAGTATTATTTTCTCTTTATTAAAAGATCAATTCCAAACAGAACACCACTCCATAAAGGATGAGTTTCCATTTTGAATAAAAGTATGATTATAACCTCCCTAAGACACCAAGAAGACAGATTTTTTCCTTATCTAACCAGTGGGTCCCAATGTATATCTCTTCAGAGACTCATACTATGTATGCTGGCCTCACACACATAGAACAATGACCTGCTGCAAGACATGACTGTACTTGAATTTGTACAAGTTACTCTGTTGTTATCACAGCCACAAGCCATTCAACATCAAAGGCACCTTCACTTAGGATTCAACAAACATCTATCTTGAAGAAGAAATTCTACAAGTACATTAATGAGTCACATTAAATATGCTCAACAGCTAAAATGGGAATGAAACTCTTCAGAAATTAGTTTGTTATTATCAAAAGCACATAAGCACCACTTGACAAACTTCTATGTGAGTACAGGGAGGCAGTGTCACAGTGTAATTTTTTTGAGCCAAAACATTCTAATTTAGTCAGACAAAAAAACCCTACATATCATTTGATTCACTATCTTTCATAAACAATTTTACTTTCTTACCTTTTCCCTTTGTTCCTTTAATTACTGGATTGTTTTAAGAATGTATGGAGATCAAAAGCTGATTTTATGGCACTTTGAGGTGTGAAAATCAAAGACAATAATAAATAAAAGATGATAAAAAATTAGCTTTTTTCCTCAAAAAAGAAAATATTTTTAGAACATGTTTTTTTCCCTGCTTAAAATAAAATGCGTGTTTGGGTATGGTGCAAAGTACAAACTTGGCTTCTTCAAAGCAATCATAGCAGAGGTAGGTTCAGAACAGCTACAATATGAACTCACCATGCACATTTCACCATCTTGCGGCACTTGCACACCTCAACTTTTTTTGAAGGCTAGAAGGCTTATATGCACGATGCGGCACAACACCATCTAGACTAGAACAACTCACGTTATTTTAAAGCGCTAAATTTTAACCCCACTGAATCAATAGGAAATCTGATCATAGCATCTATAGGATTTCCATTCTACAAGTTTATCTATTCAAAATTTTAGTCTGCCTCCTAGAACATCTAGAAAAAGTACTAAATGCAGGTGGAGTTACGTCTGCATATTCCTTATTTGCTCATTATCCCTTTATACCATGTTATTATGGTAAACTACAGAAAGACATATACTTTCTGTTCATTATATTCTAGGCTACCTCATCCCACAAGGCAGAACTAACTGGCAATAACTAACAGGTTATTCAGAAGCCTGCTTACTTATAGTTTGAAAATCTTTATTGTATCTGATTTATTTTTGACAGCAATATGAGGGCACAGATGAGTAGATGAACCTAGCTCTTAATGTGAACTCTGGGGAAAACACTGCCCTGAGTAAAATAGGAAAGAGTTTTCATATAGAAACAAATGTGTGAACGAAATCAATATTTTTCATATGAAATGTAAAAAATGCTGACATTCTACCAATACCACTAACATATCTTTGACAGATTTCAGCTTCAAGTAGGTTCTTCAACTGGTGGGTAGCAGTCCAGTAAATCCTGCTTTTGAAATTAAGTACATCCCAAACTGTTAACAGAAGGTCAAGTCCCATTAAGGGACTAAGGCTACCAGGAGCTGAGTCTCTGATCAGGCAAACATTTTGTGAACATTTACCCTGCCTTCCCACCTGGAGGACATTGAGCAAAATAGTATGGAAGCTTTGCATGACAGCTTGTTGCCTGAGGCCTCCCTCCATCATGGGGAGAAAACCAAAGCTAGTATTTTCAGACAGATACATCCCACAGCTTATCTTGGAAAGAATCAAACAAAAGAAGAAAGGAGTTTAAAAACAAAAACAAATGAAAAACAAACCAAGCAAACAAACAAACAAAAATAACAACAAGAACAACAAAAACCCCAACAAAACACATACAGCATAATACTTCCCTTGTTCTTGAAGTGAGAAGTCCAATAAATTATGAATATCTGTACTGGATGTAGGAATGCTGCAGGACTGAGCAGTAAATGGGCACTTACAGAGCTACAATGAAAAAGCGAAGCCAGTGCTCAAGATGGTAACAGAAATAGCATCCCATAAAATATTTGGATTAGAGAAATATCCTTCAAAGATAGTGGAAACTTTTTCAAAAATATGATATCAGACTGAGCTACGCTGAGTGAGATGTTTGCAAAACAGACGGATATAAACCCTTCTTCATAAGTCTTAGCTATGAATGAGAATTTTATATGGGTTGACAGTGAATTCTTGACTGTATCAACTACTAGAAAAACCTATTTAGAGCTGGGATGCTAGACTATATTTCTCAATATTCTATTTTGCCAGCAATCCAGCTAAATCACCTCATTTCTTTATGTTAGAAATATATACTTACTTTCCTCTTCAATCAAAAAAGTTTAATCTAAATGAAGCTGCTTACCTTCCACTAAAAGTGAGAGTTTCAGCATGTAGATAAATATCTTTGTCAAAAAGGTGTTTGGCAATAGCTTCTATGCCATAGTATTACTTCCAATTAATAACAGCCTTGTAAGTAGAAATAGAAAACAACAAAATAAAAAGCAAATTGTGGGTGTGTTATTCACTTTCTATTTGCATGCATTTCAATTGGGAAAACAATTTAAAGCAATTTAATAAGCCGTAATTTTGCTCTTGTGTCACACTGTGTCAATCCAATTTTTTTACTGACAACCACTTTTTAGACACAAATAACATGGAAGAACTAATGCCATATTCAAGTACTGATGATGTCCCAAACACTGTATT
The DNA here is from genome assembly GCF_964273445.1 of Streptopelia decaocto. Taxonomy (NCBI): domain Eukaryota; kingdom Metazoa; phylum Chordata; class Aves; order Columbiformes; family Columbidae; genus Streptopelia; species Streptopelia decaocto. The sequence continues at coordinate 64,519,508 of NC_138659.1, read as the reverse complement.
TCAACAACACAAATGTCCTAAATTACCATTATATTCATTTTAATTAGAATTTGCATTTCAAAGCATTTTTGAAAAAAAAATGTGTGATTTTATGTAATTTGTATCAATGGTTCAAGATGAAAAGGAAAGCCAAAGGTTATATATAAGTTATTAATTACATAAAGGAAGAAGCTATGCTTAAATTATTGTAGTTTCATGTGAGCAAACAAGTCATTCTGAAAGTAGTAGAAATATAATATACTGTCCATCTACACTATAGATAAATCATCTGTCATGGAATACAGGAAAGCAAAAAGAATGGCTCCCAAAGATGCAGTATTCTACCTTTTATAAGAATTCTCTACATGTACTAAACGGTGCTGCTGTAAAAAAAAGTGTATGTGAATTTTAAAAGACCAGTGAAACTGGTTCAGCTACGGGAGAACTAGAATGCAAATATATGTGTTACAGAAAACAAACAAACAACAAAAAAACCCCAAACAACAACAAACACAAACAAAAAAAAAACCACAACCAAACAACAAAAAACCCCACAACACATAAACTCGCTCCATTTCTGATCTGTGCATGGTTTTCAATGTCAATCTCAAATAAGCTACCCTGCCTTACTTGCAACTCTCACACAGAAGCCAGTGGGACTGCACAATGAAAAGGAAGTCAGGTCCAGAACAATTAATCCAGCTCAAATCACAAAAAATGTAAATACTAGTTAAAGTCAGAAAAACAAATTATAGGCTGGTTCAATTAGCCAGCTGGATGGACATGAACTGAAATGGTATAAAATAGTATAAAATGTAAGGGTGTGGTTTTGACCCTAATTTTCTACTGTCTGAGATTTTGCAATTTTTAACCACAGTACATGACATCAATAACATCAAAGACTGCATTTATGCATATGAGATTTACAAAGAAGAAAGCTGCCACTTAAAAGCCTTTTCAATGGAAAAAAAAATGAACTTCAGGATAATTACTTGCCTTTATCCTCATTTGGGACACAGTTTCGCAATAAAAGTATAAATATCTAATTCATGTAGATTTTAAAGTAGTCTTTAATGAGGAAGTGCAGGTACTATTACTGCACTTGCCAGCACTTTCAACATTTCAAAGTTGCTATCTTTCAAGGACCTGTGAGATGTTTAGTCATGCTGAATTAAAAAACAAACAAACAAACCAAAAAACCCACCAAACCTCCAAAGACAGTTCATGATCTAGAGATTACTTGATAAAAATGTCAACAAAAATTATGAAATCAGGTATATGCTGCTGTAATTTCATATCACTGAAGTAAGCAGTCTAAGAGAAGTTGTGGATGCCCCATCCCTGAAAGTGTTCAAGGGCAGGTTGGACTGGTCTTTGAACAATCTGATCTAGTGAAAAATATCCCTGCCCATGTCACCAGGCGTCAGACTAAGTGATTTTAAAGGTCCCCTCCAACCAAAAATATTCTGTGATTCTATAATAAGTAAAAATACCTTTACCTGACTTCAGCATAAAGTTGACTTTTTTAAACATAAGATCATATGGTTAAAAGAGACTTCATGAGACTGTCAAGTGATCATCCACTCCCCTGCAAAGACGTATCTATGTCTTCTAATTTCTGTCCTGTATTTGTCTAGCCTACTTTTAAATGCTTTCAAAGACAGAGACTCTCTGGAATCCCTAAGACAATCTACTCCAGAAATACACTATCCAAGTCATTATACTTTATTATTTTTCATTGTGTCACTTGAATGTTCTTTGCTACAGCACAGGTGCCTCACGTCTTGTATTTCTACGACATATACAACAAATGCATATTTCCATTCTCTACCTTCAAGGCTGTTATCACATCTCCCCATGTTTTTCTTTTACACCATATAACTAGAGAAAGCCATACTTTACAGGAGCTCTCCTCTGAACATTTCCAAATGTTCCATACACTTTTTGAACTGGAGCATCAAAGCTGGACATAATGCTCCAGTTGAGGCCATACAAGCACAAGAATTAGATGCCTTAGAATTACTACTTCTACCAATGCAAATCAGTAACATATTCTTTTTTTGTAACTAGGTTGCTGTTGAATTAACATTCAGCTTGCGAACTTTTCTAAGCCATCGATCAGTTCTGGAGAACTGTAGCAGTGTCAGCTTCCTTCTTAGGCTGCTTCTGTGAAGATGATTATTTCTACCAGGTAAAAAACTTGAATTCACCACTATGGATATTCTCTTCCATATGTAAAGATTCTATTGAAGTATAATCCTTCCCTCTACACACTTGCAACCCAGCTTCTAGTATCTGCAAATTTAATAGATGTATGCTCTAATTGCGTAACTTAGGTCATTAATGAAAACACTGATGAGTTCTAGAGTTAGGCCAAATCTCTGAAGTTAACCCATAGTTAATGCAGTTAGCCACAGTTAACATGTAGCTAATACCTTATTTTACTGGTAATTAACATCTAAGTATGTCTTTCTGACCAGTTTTGCATCTACTCCACATCTACATGATCATGACAATGCTTCCTTGCCTTACCTATTGAAGTATCACATGGTAGATTTTTTAAAGCCTTTATAATGCCAAACTTACAAGCATCAGATGCTTTCGCCTACATTCAAAAAGACTTTTATCCTATCTTGGAAGAAATTAATATGATTCTCATATGATTTTGTTCATGAAAAAACACCTGGGCTTTTAATTTCCCCACTCCGCCCCCCTATAGGTGCTTGCAAACAGCTTACTTTTTTTGAAAATATTTTTCCTTAACTTTGTGAAGGCATAAATTATTATGGTAGGTAAAAAGTAGTCCAGAATCAGTATTGTAAATCATTAGAATACCCATAAAGGATAAATTCTTAATAAACGGGTGATTGATTTTAATTATGCTGAAAGTGAAATACATATGAGTTATTTCGTACTTTAATACTGTATATTATCAAATATTTAAATAAATATAATACACTAAAATTATAGACTGTATTTCACAACTTACAGTCCTTGTATCTCTGATTAGTAGTGAGGCACCCAGAAAACAATTAAGAGAGCAATCCAGTTTCCATTTCCCAAATAGATAGATGCTTAAACAAATTGCCTAGGGACAAACAGAATTACTAGGGAATAAATTAAAAAACTCATGGAAATAAGCTTCCCAAATAACAGCAACAACATCTTTAAAGAAAAGCATATAAAGAAGACCTGTACAACTGATTCCGTTCTACAGATGGGGAAACTGATGGCCCAGGTAGCGAAGCAATGTGCACAATGGCACCTGTAACACCAGGAAGCAAACAAGTATCTCCAAACCCAAATATCCAGTAGCATTTCTGATAGTGGCTGAACAAATATAAAAGACTAATAAACTCCAGCTAATTAGATATGCTAAGTCTAATTAACTGGGATTTTCAAAGTGTATGTGGAGCACAAAAAGCTGAAAAAGCTCAAGCTACAGGTTTATTGTGTTTTCATTTTTGTTAATTAGACGTGGGTCAATTGATTGTTAAAGCAGTCTAGTGTAATTTATTGATGTTACAATGTAACTGCCACGGTGCACTCAATCCAATAAATTCCAACCAAAATATCAAGTGGTAGTCTGTTTTCCAGAAGTTACTTGTGCATAAATTGAACGGTATGGATAAAAATAATAGTCTGTTCATATATTCATATTCCCTGTAGTACTTTTGCTACTATACAACTGTCCTAAAACAACATTACATTAATTTTAATTAAATTTTGCACTTCAAAGCATTTTTTCCACACATAGTGTATTTTTATGCGACTTCTGTCAATACTTGAAGATAAAAGGAAAGCCAAAGGTTATATGTTAATTATTAATTATCTGTTGAAAATGAATGCAATGAGCTTAGTTTATATCAGGTCACACTAACTCCCAACTATTGTTTATGAACTGTTGGAGCAATAAAAACTATAGCTCCAGGAAGGACAGACATTGCATCATTATATCCTTAAGAAAGAATAACTCCCTTTTTGTAGACTGTGTCACACACCCATACTTTCTTCTGAAGGGTTTTATTGTGTTTTTAATTTATTTGATTATTTTTTTCCAGCCTAAGATTCCACTGTTACTTTGTATTCCTAGTTTCCTCAAGAAACAAACATACATATGCAAATTTTGTCACTGTCAACCTACTGTTATTTCCTTCTACCCAGAGAAGGGGGAGAAGCCTTGAAGGTGCCCAGATGAACTGCACAGTTGCCGTTTGCTCAGAGGGATCACACCAAAGAATGTCTGTACAAATATCTACAGAAAGTGGAGAAGTTCCCCATGAAGTTTGTTGATAAGCAACAATACTGACATTAACAGCACTGAACACATTCTGCTGAGACAGTAAATCAATTAATTGTGCAGGCACTGAAATAATAGCTTGGTGAGGTTAACTAATTTCCAGTTGCATTGATCATTGCATTTGCTTTGCATCAAAAATTACTAAAGCCCTGACTGTAGCGAGGAGCCATCCACATATAAGAAACTTCAGTGCCTTCAAACAATTTTTTTAAATAAAGAAAGAATAATTGTGCATATCATCAACACTGACTTTAAGAAAGAAAAAGGTCAGTGTGTTTCTTTTAGAAGGTATTATCCATGCTGGGCAATGCGAAATGCAAACACTTTGGAATAGATTCAGGCATGTCATTAATCCCTCTTTACTGCAACACAATGGCACACACACACAGAAATGTACCTAAAATCAGCTCTGAAAAAAATAACATACTTGCAAGGAGCAGTGAATATTTGTGGAAGCAGAGGTATTTCTGAAAAAGTATCAAAAATATTAACATCAGCTGTCCACAGATCAGTAGCAAATGTTCCAGACATTATAAGAAATCAAAATTATTGTTACCATGATTTAATAATTTTAGAAGACACGATTAACATTCAGTTGTAAATAAACAGAACTTTAGGTAGAAAGAAGGAGCAGAGAGAGGAACTACATATATCTTCCAGGCTTGGACTTTGGTTTGCTTCCCTGCTCTTTGGACAAATAACTGTTCTGACCTAGTTTCCTTTATGCTTCCACCATTGCATTTCACCTGGCCCAAAGTTGTCTACCCAGTGCCACTAAAATTGCCCCAAACTCTGAGAAAAGCTAAGGAGGAACTAAAGAGAATTTGCACTTCCCTCAAAGAGCTCCTAACGTAAATGCTCAAACCTGTTCACTTTCTCTTCATAGCAGAGCTCTTCCAAGTTTCTGAGCATTTTTGTCATTTGCAACTAAATCCACTTACTTCTTTCTCATCGGGCTTTGGGGAACAGGAGGTTTGTTCATGTTTTAATAAGAGACAAAAAATTGACACTATACAGCAAACAAAGAGGGAATACAAATGTAAAGAAGAGTCTTACAACTTTGGGCCAATATTGGACACCTGCTCTTTTGTTTTTGTAAAGAGACAAAAATGAATCATCTATTTTGGTGCAATCCTCTTTATTTACATAGAACATATTCACCATCCTCATTCCTTTAACACTGTGGAAACAAATCCAAGTGACTTTGCTTCTCAGAAATTCAAAAGAAGCTAGCTGGCTTCTTCCCAGGCCCCCACTAAGGATTGCCTTTCTCACTGTCTGCTGCTTTTGCTGACAGGTAGTTTGCTAAAAATTCTCCTAATGCTCTTATGTTTACAACTAGTCCCATGGAAACCTCTCAAACCATAGAGCTCGAAAGCTCCTTAGGCTCTGCCAAGTGGCCAGTTGCCTCAGGCAGCCTTTTTCATTTTGGCCAGTTCCCTCATTCCCTTAAAAAAACTTCAATTTTGACTTCCTATCAGCTTGAAAACTTAACCTAGTACACTTGTAAGATCCGTTGTCTGTGACAGACAGCAGGAATTAATATAGTCTATTATAACATTAGTATCCCCAGCAGTATTTTATATTAATATTTAGAAATCTCAACTTTGATACTAAATTCTACTCAACAGAATACCACAACTATTAATTTTAAAATACTGCTATCATCACTAATAACTACATCCAAGCTTCCTTCTATGCATACACCCAGGAATCATATATAATGAATTTAATTTGTTTTAATTATTGCCTTTTGGGATTCTTCAGGCTAACTACACTATGCAAATTTAAGGAACTGTGGTTATTATGTTAAGAAAAGCAAACAATTTTATTTTCCTGGTCATACATAGACACAACTAAAAGACCTACCTGTTTCATGTTTTCCATAATTTATTTGTTGTTGTTGTATTTTTTTTTAAGAAAGAGAAGTAGCCCACAATTTTCCTTGCAAAATCTATTCTCATTTGTTATCTTCTTTATCTTCTGAATTCTCGTGGAATGAAGAAACAAACCAAGCTCTTAGCAAGCTTTCATAAGTGCCTTGTGTTAGCTGAAAGTGGATGTTTCATCTGCACACATACACTGATTTCCAGTGTATTTTACATTTACTTTTAAAAACAAAACAAAACCAAACCAAAGCCAACAAAACAACAAAAACAAGCACCAAAACAAAACCCACACGTTTATGTGTACTTGTTTTAAGAAAAATGGACTAGAGTAGGACCAGAAGTAGGAACAAATTTTCACAGCTCCGGTGTACATGTTTGAATAGCTGATTTGGCTTTGTTTCTGTTCCAGACACGGTCACCAGAAAAAGTAAAGACAAAAGCCAGCTCTCTACTTCCAACGTATAGATTTTTTTTTCAGCATTAATTAAAGCAAAACAACAACAACAAAATAAAACCATGTTCTTCAGTTCTCCTTTGGGCAGGCTGATTTATTTAAGATGAAACTGAGAAACTTGTGGAAAGCAAGGTCTGCAAAAGAGACTACATCACTACTTTTTGCCTTACACATATTCACCCCATGCTTCAACGTTTCCATTGCCTACCTGTAGTGTTTTCAAAGGAATGTTTTCACTTCATGCATAATATATCTTCTGTTTTTACTTCTACCTTTGTGGTGATTTTCTTAGTATAGTTAATTTCCTCCGGTCTACATACTACTTCAACACCATTCCAACAGACTTCTGCCTCTGTAGGCCGTACCAGCCCCATAAAGGGCATAGAACTTTAGAAATGTGTGGGGGCCAAACAAAATTTGGGTCAACTCTATGCAGTCACATCGTGGTGGATTTCTGCTGAAAATGGGAGACCTGACACAAGACCGATAGCTGTCAATCTGGCAGGAGACAGACAGATGTCAACTAAAATGGGTGCTTCAATCTCATGCCCCTAGTCTTAGGATACTTGTTCATGAAAGACTCTTAACACTGTATGATGTTTTGATATCTGCATTAGATCAACTTTGTTTAACTCACCCTCCAAAAGAAATCTTTCCAATATAATAATGAGTCTGTCACTAGTACCATTTAATACTTCTCTTTACAGGGAATAAGCCTGATGTGAGTATAGGAATCAATCAGACACTTATTTTTATTAAGTGACATTATTAGAAACACAACCTCAATTTTACAAAATTAAAGCAAAGGCTAACTCTCAGTATAGGAAACCTGATTCACTGGGTTATTTACATTGCTAATAACAAACCAGCCCCCTACAAGTATCAAAGTGAACATTGTGAAAATTGGGTGGGACAAGTTGTCAGTTGGAGGTGTCTCCATGCTGACTGCAGAAGGAGTCCTGAGACAAGACCTAGTGTCAACTAACAAGGCATATCACTTGAAAGGTTCATTCACAGACGATCCTAAATTTTAGGTTGGAAAGAACACAGAAAATGACAGCCTGAAATAAATGCCCCAGTTATCCTCAATAAAACTAGATCCATAGTTGAAATAAGCAGTCATAGCTCTATTGATTTCAGAAGAGCTTGAGCAATATAACAAGTTGAGATTCTGCTCCTATGAATAGCTCCTTTGACTTCAGCAGGATTACTCACAAAGTCTACGAGAAAGTACATAGACATGTAAGATATTTGCTAAGCAACAGACAAGAAGCTACCAAAAATAAAGGTAATCTGTGAGGTTAACAGTTTTTAAATATAAAGCATATAAGCCTGTAGGACCTACACACATTAATAATATTACGCATTGGGATACTTTATGTATTAATATTTCGTGGATTCCTTACATCTCCTAGTTCCTTTCCCACATTAAAACATACAGATGAACCAAAGTATTCCTTTTGCTACTTTGGTTGTTGTTCAAGAGTACGCCACATTTTATGCGTATTGATATTGCTAAACCAAACATGTTCACTCCATTAACAGTATTACATCCACCAAGAGCCATAATTGCCTTTTCTAAAGGAATACTTTAAAAATTAAAGTGTCGTTACAATATAAAGTAAAAAAAGCTCTAGCTGAAATTAACATGTTGCCTACATTCATTAGTACTATCGACATAACTGAACTTTCTTGTCCGTACTAGGGTTACCACAGAAATGAGCCTAAAGCTATTACATGAAATGTTACTGTTATTAAAAAAATATTCTATTTCAGTTTCATTTCTGTTTTTTTTAAGAATCTTCAAATATTCAAGAGAATAAAACTACCTTAATATTAAAATTAAGGGTAGAGAGGTGGGTTTTTTTTAAACATAAGCTTATTTAATAAAATTAAGTAATAAGTTGTGTGTCACCCACACACTGTAGAAAGCAAGAATTCTCTGTAATTCCATGTTTTTACGCTTGTATATGCTATTCTTTCAGACACGCAAATGGTACACAGCTGACTGTATAATGAAATGCTATATATAAATATGAAAATTCCAATAAAGGAATGATATTAACCTTTAAAGTTAGGCAAGCACTTTACACTTATAATAACATGCTTTCAAACATTTTTACGTAAATGTGCAATGATGTGTTAATTCCTCCTTTCTCAAGAGACCTATCATGTATTACATGAGGAAATAAGATTCTAAGGCATCCTTTTAAGATATGTAAGCCCTTTCTGGTGTGTAATTACAATAATATGTAAAAAATACGTTTTCATGTAAAACTGCATTTGCACTAATTCACAGAATCACAGAATGTCAGAGACTGGAAGGGACCTCAAAAGCTCATTTAGTCCAATCCTCCTGCCAGAGCAGGAACACCCAGATGAGGCTACACAGGAACGTGTCCAGGCGGGTTTGAATGTCTCCAGAGAAGGAGACTCCACAACCCCCCTGGGCAGCCTGTAGTTGACTGATCCAATATAAACAAATGTATGTAACGACACACAACATATTGGCACACGAATATATTTTGTGCGTGTCTGTTATGGGAGAGGAAGAGTACGTCTGTATGTCCATCAGTGACTGCATGCTTCTTTAAAACATCTGGCTGAATGAATAGCACAAAGGGCATCTGAGCAGCAACTGCTTTACTTTATGAAGGACAAACACTTTGGTAAAATGCCTCAAATAGAAGTTGTGTCATTTGTAATCTCATCTGTATGAGCTTTGTTAGTGACCTCGACCTTGTCAGCAAAAAGAAAAGTTCGACACACTATTAATAAGAAATCATTTGGATGCAAATTTTATCTGCAGTGTGGTGCCTTTCAATCAGGAGAAGTTCATGAGAGAAAAGCTTCGAGCCACTACAAAACTGGCAGGCAACCTATCAAGCTTTTCAGTAAAATGATGTATGAATAGATTCTCTTGTACCCATTCTCAACAGAAGATTGAATGAATACTTGAGATATGAAACATGCAGAGACAACAAATAATACTCTCTTCAATTTCCTTATTTAGTAAATCTGGGTGATATATATTTTATTTTTCTATAAAGAAGGAAAACAGATTCAGATTGAAACTGCATGGATGGGCTCTTGGGTGAATTCCGGGTAAAAAATGCAAGAGGCCTAACAAATCTTTTGGGAGAAAATGACAGGTCTCAGTTTTTCATCCAGTGAACCAACAAGTGAAATTTCACCGAGAAAGGCACTGGTAGAAAGATTTGTGAGTCTTCAGAGGAAAAAGAAGGATGAGAGATTAAAACCTAGAGTACACACCTGATCTTTTTATGTGGTATATGACTCTTCTAAAAATGTTTTTGCTGCTCCTAAACTTCGCAATACTTAGAAACTCCTTTAACTTATTTGACAAATATATCTTGTCCTTTGTCTACTCCTACATGAATTTCCATGCTTGCCTGCAAATGTTATCCTGCTCTGTAGGTAGGAATTTGAGGTTTGGTATCCAAGAGAATGTTCCCATTTCCTTCTGGTTTGTTTATCAAGAAAGACAGTGCCATGAGAATAATGATTTGGAAATCATCATATTCTATAATATTCCTTTCAAGGATAAAGCTCTCTCAGATGAGCAATATTTCACTATCTTACTTGAGCCTTCCTTAAAAACCCTTTTTTAAGTGTCACAGATCCACAGGAGGGATGGGTGGGAGAAGGTGTCAAGGGATGCCAGGCAGGAGGTTGTTCATGTTCTTCTGCTCAAAGTTTCATTGATCTTTTTGGAACTATGAAATAAAAGTATGATACTTCCCGTTTTCTTTCAATGCAGAAGATGAATAACTTTGATGGTATAAGGTGAGAGTCTATCTGCTGTTTCTTGCTCTTTCAGAAAGCAGGGAAGAAGAGAAGCTCAGCCAGGAGTTAAAGTATAAATATAGATGTTCAAAGAGCCTTAGATAAAGTATATATTAAGAAGCATCTATGTAACTAGGAAAAAGATGAGAACAAAAATTTTGTCATGAGTACAAAATATTACCAAAACTCAAGGGCTTGACTTAGGAAAAAATTGTTTCAACTAACTAAATCAAAAGACCAATAGATATGGGGAAAGGGAAGTGAAATTCAGTGTTGACAAACATCACTTAAAATCTTTCAAAAGACACTATTTATTTATTTGTCTATTTTCATATACATATAATAGTTTCTAACATGTACATGTAACAGAGCCTAAATTCAAATGAACAGCTCAGTAAGATTTGGGCAGCGCTCTGAGCAGTGGAAAGCGAATATCTGCTCAATGAGCAATAATTTGGGAAAGAAACTGGAGAGAAGATTTCTAAATTCATGGCAAAATTAAGACATTCCCACTACACAACGCAAACAACTTGTTCTTGCTTTTCATCGGATTGATGCCATGCTACATTCAAACTGGAATCAATAATGACCCAATTTAGCTAAGCATTAAATTCAAAAGGTAAAGAGGACAAAGTTCTGAATTTTCAGCTACACGTAGAAGTCTGTGAAAACTTTTAAAAAATGTTTGCTTACCTCAACACCCTGATAAAATTCATTACTAAAAGATCACAAGAACTAGATAGTGACGTTTCTCCTCCTCTAGGGGAAAAGAGACTGGGATGAACAATAAATGGATGAATAGCTATTAACAGCATGCTTTTTCATATTTATTTTTGTTCTTGTTATGTTTCACTTCTTACTGTAGTTTATGTCTATATTGAAGGTAACATCTAAAGAGTGAAAAATTTCTTTCAAGAATAATGAAAGACATAGAAAGCTCATCAGACTAAATGGGTGGGCTTTAAAAGTAGGTACTCCAGAATTCTTTTCAGCAAGAGATTGCCTTCTACTAGTATGTTATTCGTGTAATTTATTTGTAACACTTCATTCTAAAACCTTACAAAAATGCTATCTATAAAAACATGTTCTCTGATCCAGATTAAAGGAAAATATTACATGGAGCATTACCAAAAACTTGTATTTGATGTGAACTGCTGCTGATGTGCCTTAGTAGATCAAAAATATAAGACATTTGCTTAAACATTTAAAATTCTTATTGCTACCACACTCTAGGTACTGTTTCATACCTCTTAAAATAGGAAAAAATACATATGTAATTTTGAAATTAAACAAGGAACATTTCTGAATGAGACACAACTAAGTTTATCCAGTTGCACACAAGGAAAAGCAAGGATCAGAACTGGAGCATGGACCTCTGAAAGTTTTAATCCAGTTGCCAAGTATTTCTTTCTATTTTGCTCTTCCGAAGAAGCTGATTTACGTTTATGTTGTATTTGTCAGTCAGCTTATATAAGCTTTCATACAGTCTTAGAAATGTTTTTGATGACATTCTGAAAATAAAACTTGGAAAACTTCAAAAAAGTTTTATATGAGAATGTGTTCTTTATGGGATGATGCCTACACACTACCTTACAAGTACTACAGGGTATTTCAAAAAGATGGACCCAATTTCAAAGCAGTGTACTTCACAATGGCAACATGTTACACATGTTAACAAAGATTATAATTCAGAGAGTTTAATGAGTTATAAAATTTGAGTAAGCTTTTCAAGTTGTAGTAATGCTTTCAAGTGGTAAGAGTTTCATTCATGGGTTGTTCGTGGTTGCAGAGATATAGATTTCAAATTGGGTCTGTGTTTTTGAAACACACTGTATATTTCAAACACCTAGGAGAGTAACCATGGAAAACAGACTAGAACCCTTAGATATGTAGACTCCTATCTTTATATTTGCTCTTAAACATGTCAATAAAACAACATTATTAACATGAGAAATGAAATAATTGCTACATTCCATCACAATATAATGTTGCACAGAACTATTAACAAAGTATTCTGATGAATTCAAACAAAATATTAATAAGCTGGATAGAATACAGTGGTTTAAAGTAACTTTCATCTGTATTTTGCAAACTAATAACAAATATATGAGCACATGCCCTTAGAGGAAGAATATGGCTAATAATATTCAGCTGAATAAAAAAATACCTAAATGAAATAAGTACAATAATATACATTTTTTCTTCATAGCACCAGTTCAAAGCTAAGCCTGGGCATCAGTATGCTATAGTTTCAGTGAAGGAAAATTGTAAGTGCTAGTTACCTGGCACTTTTAAAGCATACATAAACTCACTGTAGATCTACAGTAAAAAAAAAAAAAAAAAAGAAAAAGTTATTTAAACATTCATTGTGCCAGTATATTAGAAAAATTAATTAATTGGAAAAAGTCTTGCCTGTAAAAACAAAACAAAACAAACAAACAAAAAAAAACCCAAACTAGATTACAGTACCATTAAGTAGGTGCTGTTTTCAAAAATTATCAAGATGAGAAGGTCCAAGGCGGGGTGGAAATCACTGTCTAAAAATATAGATCTTATTTATGAGAACACAATGAAATATTGCAATTATTAATATACGTCATCTGAACCATGCTATATACATGTAGCAGTATACATAGCCTAAGCTTAATCTCATCGAAATTTAATAATTTGTTTAACGGGTAAGAACAAACATTTGGGCCAAATTTTCCAATATGGGCATAACAATTTAGACAACAAAAGAGCAAGGTGAGTTTATGCATCAGTATTTATGGAAAAGCTTCAATTGTGCCATGGTTTTAATGACAAAACTACTGACATTAATAGAGATAGAATTTTGCTTAGACTTAAAAAATAAAATAAAAAAATAATAAGAAAATATAAGGTTTTTGCAGAGACAGTTGTCTCCTACTGTATGTTCCGATGATTTCTACAGCCTAAGTCCCAGCATCAAACTGCTTCATAGAAAGTGTGAGATGCTACACAATGATCCTCTGTATTCACTCAACTTACCAAGGTTTTCACACTATTGTTTTGAAACTATTAGGAGCATTGAGATGCACTGAACACAGTATAAGCAGCTGGTCAAAGGAGGTGATCGTCCCTCTGTATTCAGCCTTGGCACAGCCTCACCTCAAGCACTGTGTGCAGCTCAGTTCCCCACAATTTGAAAAGGATGCTCAGGTACTTGAATGTGTCCAGAACAGGACAACAAAGCTGGTGAAAGGCTGGAAAGCATGTCCTGTGAGGAGTGGCTGAGGACTCTGAGGTTCTCTGGTTTGGAGAAAAGGAGGCAGAGGGGCAACCTCATCACACTCTGAGTTCCATGAGGAGGGGACATGGATAGGGATGTGCTGAGCTCTTCCGCCTGCCACCCACTTACAGCATGTGTGGGAACGTTTAAAGCTGCACCAAGGAAGGTTTAAGCTGGACATTAGGAAACATTTCTGTACCAAGAGCATGGTCAAACACTGGAACAGGCTTCCTGGAGAGGTGGTTGATGCCCCGAGCCTGTCAGTGTTTAAGAGACATTTGGACAACACTCTTAACAACATGCTTTAACTTCTGGCCAGCCCTGAAGTGGTCAGGCTAGATCAGGGGTGTCACACTCATTTTCACCAGGAGCCACATCAGCCTCGCGGTTGCTGTCAAAGGGCCAGATGTGATTTGAGGACTGTATAAATGTAACTACTCCTACATTTCTTCAGTCCTCAAATTACGTTCGGCCCTTTGACGGCAACCACGAGGCTGATGTGGCCCCTGGTGAATGATCCTTGTAGGTCCCTTCCAGCTGAAAGATTTTATTCTATTCTATCCTATATATTCTAAATATTCCACCATATGGAAAACTTAGCTTTCTGCAACCCAGTGCTGCAATTTCTATCATTCTTGACAAGAGGAAGAAACAAAGTTTTATTCTTCAGTATAAAAAAGTCAAGGGTAAAAATAAAAATGTTTAGAGGGATATTTAAGTTGTGTATACAGGATAAAGTTGAGGCGTGATCGTTCATCAAAACTGTCAATTTATTCTGAAATATAAGGCTACCATAACAATCTTAAAGTTATTGATACCTCTCTCCGTCGAGAAGCCCAACAGGTTTGTTTGATTTTCCAAACGACAGCGGCTACCAGCAGTAAGGATAAGAAACAACTGCAATTACAAAAAAAAATAAAAAAGAAAGTAATTGTAACATAATGGTCTGAAAAAGCTTATGGTTTTAGGCTATCAAAGGTAATAAAAATACATCTAAGTTTGGAAAAAAAAAACACAAAAATAGACAAAAACTAAACTCTACCAGGATGACAAACAACAGTCAACCACCCAAGCTCAAAGTCAAAAGAGAATGTACACCTCTGATGATGTGGTTGCCTCCATAAAATGTTATTACTATCTCCATTAGCATGATATAAGCTCCATTACAACCATCCACATACCCACAACAGTCCCAACAAATATGCAATGTACGTCCCACATCCAGCAGATGGAAAAAGAGGATGAAGTACAGCAAAAATATTTATACTGATTTATACTTCTCCCAGTTTGTAAATTCTGAAAAATTTCCTGGGTTGCTGATAACTATTCAGGGTGTATGATTAGTTTCAGGAATCAGGTTTGTGCATGACAATAGGTCTGTTTTATCAAATTGAGTATTTCTATAGCGAATTGCTCAGGGAAATCATCCCAAAGAACATCATCATGTTACAGTCCCAAAGACACAACAGAAGAAAAAAAAAAACAACAAAAAAACCCCAACAAAATTATTAAACTTCTGCAGTTCACAGTGGGAGTATTTATCTTCTCTCTTGCTCCAATATTTTTGTCTTTGGAAGATTTAGTCCATAAAGGATTTTGGTTGAAAGATGATTGAACTCTCAACCTCTTTGAGTGAATTTCTGGATACTGACAAAAGGCTTCTAAAGTTGACACCTAATGTAAGCAGTCAGAAGATATGTTAACTTTTTAGACAGTTTTTTAATAAAAATATCTGGCTTTTCTAGCTGTGTGAAAAACTTTCAGTCATGTTAGCACACCTGCTATACATAGTGTTTGCAATTAACAGAACCCTGTACCTACTGAATTATATAAGTCATCTGTAGGGTTTTTTTGCCAAAATGCTTCAAAATCTATTCTTTAACTAATATGGGAAATACCAAGAATTCCCTGAAGTTCAGAGGACAACTGTGCATAAATGCAAAATATAATCATTATCCATGCAGTAACAACGTTTCCCTGTATCATGCTGTAAACAGAACTTATGACCTAGAAGATAAGAAGATAGTTCTCCAGCAGTATCAGCTCATGGCATTAAATACTTATCCCTAATATGGAGACTATTGGAAAACTGTTCATGGCAACTGTAGCTTAATGTCACTATTAAGGTAATAGAATGATAGCACCCAATTATTCCTTGGTCTGAGAACAACAGAATCAGCTATACCGCTGAATATTTAACAACAACAAAAAAATACCATTGTTCTGAGTATGTTCAAAGGCACTTTCCAGAACAGAAGCTTTCCTTGATGTTTATATAATACAAACTGATACGGCTTTCTATCAGTATCTTATTCAACCAAAGCTCTTTTCACTACAAGCTTTCAAAATTCTTTTTTATCAATTTCTTCTTTGAATATCCTTGAGAAATCCTGCCAGAGTGAAGCCAAGTTTGAGAGAGAAAAGTACCAAATATATAATGTGGTTTGTGTGTAGAAAACACAATTAACAGCTTGTTTTTTTACTTAAGAAACTTAATTCTGCCTGTTCAGCTCCAAGAAGGCTGATTGTTCTGAACCTTAAAGTAAAAATATGGTTAAAGAATCATTTCTAGATGCAAAGTCTGACTTTCCCTTTAACAGCCAATGTCAACTACCAGCAGTTTTTTAGCAGTTTTTAAATGTTCTTTGGGACTTAGGGATTTTTATGGAAAGGAAGATATATTCTCCTTCTCTCCTTGTAGGATCATTTTAAATACTGTGTTGAGCTTTTATTGGTTCTTGGCACAGATCCTTTTAAAAACAAGAGTACTTGGAATTTTGATTGGTTCTGATCAATGGATCAGAACAGTTCAGCATATCTAAGAACCATTCTGCCAATAGAAAATTGCTGGAAGAGTCAAGGATCTGTAATAAAAGGATGCGAGAGGGCAAGTGCTAGTTCAAGAACCTTGGGGAATTCAGAAGAGAAATCTCAGCCTTACACTTTAATGAGTCTTGGCGTAAATCATCTTTCTAGAGGTGTCTTCACTGAAAGAAACTAAGGAACTAACGCAGTAAGAATATTTTAATTGATACACCATCTTATTAACACATTATTTCTTACTGGAAGAGTTTATATTAAGTGGTTTTCTACAACATAATATCTGAGTAGCACAAAGAAAGTAATGACAGAAACTGATCACCAGAGAACTTCCATGTTTTGTTTAATGCATCACACCAGTTGACGCACTGCTTTCACTCTTTAAAATTTATCTTTGCCTGTCTCCCTTTCTCCAGGCTCCTTTCTAAGCAAGTACAAGCTGACTGTGAATTTATATTTGGAACCTAGGGAAAAGCAGACCTTAACCCCTGCCCACCGACCACCAGAACAGATTCAGTTTCGCAGCAATATCTTTTAAGCTTTTTACACCAATAGCTACTTACAAATACTATTTCCCAGAAATGTTTTCCCTATCATATTCTCTACTGTCTAGCTAGTAACTGCAACAGATGCTTCGGGGCAACATCAGAGAACGGATATGTTGCTACAAATTGGCATGCTGTGCATGAAATAAGGGCAAGCCATCTCACTTGCTTTTCTCCTCCTCTACAGTCCTTCCAAACACCTAAATTTGGGAAACACCAGCAGCTCTGTTTAAAATGAACTCAAAGCTACTGGAACTTGAAAAACATGAATACAATCAAGACAGCTGGACACAAGAAACTAAGAGAGCCTTGCTCTGTGCTACTGCTTCATTATGACCAGGAACTGAATCCCTTTCCTTAGAAAATTCTGCCCTTCACATTTATTAATTCCTTGAACAAGTCTCTTAAGCAGAAGAAAAAAAGTTGGAGAGTTCTGGCTGGAAACTCTGGCCAACACTTCTGTGTTCTGTACAATGATGGAGCTGGGTCACACATTAAACTTTCCTGTCAGATAACACACCATTTAGCTCCTGTGCAAAGTAAAAATCAGAGACAAGTGTTTCAAAGACACACCCATTAAAAAAATAGAAATCATTGGAAATTACAACTTTGATAGTGTGAAATGTTAAGTAAACACTTTTGTATTATTTTTTCCTTTGCAATATTTGACTTTCTTCTCTGGTTTTTAATATAAGAAATCAGAAGGAAAAAAATACCAAAATTCACGTTAACAAAGAGAATACAGACAAGGAAAACAGATTTTGTCAAACTAACCCAGTTCCAGGCTGTGGTGAGATAATAGCCTTCATTTATTTAGGACAATAAAAATTAAAGCTGACTGCAAAGGATCTCACAATACTGAGTGACTTGGCAGTAAAATCAGAGAATGAAATTCAGTGCCAATGAGCTGAAGGCAATGTGCACAAGAAAAAAAAGTCTAGCTACAAATACACAATGATAGGTTCTAAATTAGCAATTACCATTCAAGAAAATGGTCTTGAAGTCATTGAAGATAGTTCTTTGAACATATCAACTGAACGTTTAGTGGTAGTCAAACAGCAAATAGGATTTTAGGAGAGTTTAGAAAAGGAATAAGGAACAAAACAGAAAGCATGGGGATGCCAGTGCACACACTATAGTATGTTTGTATCTTGAAGCAGCCATCACCTCATCTCAAAAACAGTCAAACTAAAAAGGTATAAAGAAATACAGTCAGCTTGGCTAGGGGAATGGAATGGTAGCAGAAACAAATCCTCTTTTTGTTTTTGAATAAATAGACAGTTGAAAGGAGACGCAATAAAGACACTAACATCACAGAGAAACAGTATAACAGCAGGACAAGTATAGATGGATGCTCTCCAATCCCCCAGTACACTTGTTAGCTCCATCTTAAGACAGACATGAAAGAAAAGAAAGCACAATCACAAATAATATGGCAAAAAAGAAATCATTGCAGTGCAAAATGAATGAATTAAAAATTGGCCAGCTGACATCTCTGAAAGAAATTCTCAGAAGGGGATCAACATCAGAAACAGAAACTTCTAGACAGGTTTGCAAGGTTCCCACAGTATCAGATCCAGTCAGTTTTGATGAGACTGATATATAATAGCTGAGAGGTCCATACGTGATACAAAGACTGAAAAAAAATTATTAATGGTAATAAAGACAAAGAAATCACACAGTGTGCCAACTGGTCAATTGCACCTATTTTAGCATTTTTTAATTTATTTTTTTTTTAACGCAATGACCCCTAAGTTGTACTTACAAGGACAAGGAATCTAGGCCCCACTTACAGAGCAAAGGATACATATACCCCTTGAAATGAAGAATTCCCAAAATAATTTAGAGATCAGTGGGAATGACCAAATCAGTATGAATTGCTGCAGGGATGCTGAAGAAAAAAGGGTTAAAACAAACTTAAATACTCAGGTGTGCAGTAGTTAGCAGCATTTGGGAGATGAATTTTTCATTCTACAAGGTATTGCCAAAACATACTGTCAGACATATTCTTGATACTCTCTCTGGTCTTTGCATTATTCTAAAGGAGGTTGGAAACACGAAGAGAATAAAGAGAAGAATCACAAAAAATATTCAAAGGCTGGAGAAAATATTTTACTGACAACGATTTAACAAGCTCAATCATTTCACTTTTCAAAAAGGTTAAGTGGTGACTTGCCTACGGAGTGCATGAGTTTCCATGGGGAGAAAATACCAAGGCTCTCATTCATCTAGCACAGAAATGCATGGTAGGAAACAATGGCTGGAAGCAGACACATTTGAATTTAACTCAGACATTATGATGATTTATTTTCTCTATCATAAAATTATGTTATATATACTGGAAAAGAATATTTGACCATGCTGCAATCACCAGATAATCTAAGATACACAAAATGATGGATGGTAAACAGGGAGTACAAAAAATAAGTGTGCTTACACAGACTTGTTCGCATGGTCAGAGACTGGGTCCATCATTTCTGACCCTCTAGTCAAGACTCTGAATGACACTGAATAAACAGACACCTTTGCAATGCAGATGGCTTATGAAACGTTGATCCAGAGTATAGACAGAGTGAATGACTTTCTGCACTTTTGAATGTAAATCCTCCCAACAAGACAATTATCATGCTAAGACGCACTTAAAATCACAGAAGCCCGAGCATTATCAGGATTTCATAGTCTCCAGAACAAAGAAATTATCTGCCAGAAGATAATGATGCAGCTTTGCACAGTTGCCCCTTCAAACCATGTGGCACAAAATAAGGGGAAACACTAAAAAAGAATGCTTGAAAATGAGCAATTCATCACCAGTGGTGTGTATTGAAGGCTGATTGAAAGGTATCATCTCAGTATTGAGTAGGAGACAAGAAACAATTAGAGAATGGAAGAACTGAAGAGGAAGCCCTGGACATAAGTATAATAGTTTAGGTCCAGCTCAGCAGAGGACAGTGGCCAAGGAAGGGCTGCAAGAGGACGGCAGGGTCCAGCAGCAGGGGCTCACCTGGACAGCTGGTCTTCCTGGAAGGGCTCTAGGTAGTGTGAAAAGAGTAATACTGATTTCACAGAACACTGAAAACTGTAAGGAATAATGGCTACCTGCATAACTATTTATGCAATGTATGGAGAAAAGTTCTTCACTTACAGAGGTCATACTTGGACATGTTTAGTGAGGTTGACAGACCTGGCAGAGGAGCGAGAGGGCAGTTTTCCATAACTGAGAAACAATTCTGTGTGTTTAGTAGGCAGACTGAAAACTAAGATTAATCTCTAGCACAAACTGTAAAGGGAATTAGTGGATATGTTGCTGTTTGGTCTCTGCAAATGAAAACAAAACCTGTAGATCATCTTTAAACAATATCAAATGACAGGGATAAATACAGGGGAAAATCTGTGAAATGTAATGGTCAGAGTGGTTGGACCGGGGGAATTAATGACACATTCCTGCCTTAAACTCTATGAATGCATTATAATCATACTATAGAACTCCTTTTTTCATTAAATACTAATGCCTGTAAGTTACATATTGCATCAAAAGAGTACTTTCATTAAAATGAAATAATTTACTTAGTTTTGTAGTGATGTAAAATGAACTAATGAATTAAATATAAATATTTTAATGACCAATATTGTAAATGGAAGGCAAACAGAACAAAACAAAAATTTCCATCCTTCACTATTTCTTTTCCCATTCTCTTATTATTTAACATGCAAAGAGAAAATAAAATATCCAAAAATGTATGTAAACATTCATGCACGAACAATTGTTTCTTCTATGATTTTACTCAAGCCACTTATTTGCATAATAATTCATTATAAATTTAGATGTTGGACAAAAACAAGGACTTTTTCAAACTTTACCTTAAGCCTAGTACAGTTATAATTCTATTAACATTAAAAATTGTGTGGGGTCCTACTTTGAGTACCCATGACATTACTCGTGACAGGGAACAAAGCTCAGCGGCTGCACACAGCTGAGTCCCTCCACTAGCCCCACTTAAGCCCACCTTGGGAGCAGCCTATCTGGGCCAGTGCAGTTTGTTGAGACTATTTTAACAACTCACAAGAAAAATGACAATCTGTTTGCTTGACTGCAGCATCACACTAACATTGTTCCACTGCCACCGTGCTCAAACACATGGGGTAGACATGTCCTTAGGTTCCTGGGGCTGTGCCTGCATTGCTGGTTTAGTCTGGATCTGGAGAGGGCTTTGGAATTAATCCCCTGATTGTCATCACTGTTGTGCTTCATCTGATACTGCGGAGCTCAAAATGCAGAAGCTGAACTGGAAGATGTGTAATGGACACTCCAGACACAAATGCACTTTCAGTCCATGGAACTGAACTACAGCTAGTCCGAAACAAAAAAATGACAAGGTGCACACAGTGTGGATGTCATGTTGTTCTCAGCAACATTTTACTCAAAAGATATTCTCCTCTTTGACCACACTGCTCACTAATAGACACGTAAGCACCCAAAGATTGCTTTCATAAAGTTATTTAGGTGCAAAGCAGTCTCACTGACTGCCCACATGTTTATACCCACACATATTTTAAAAGCTCCTCCCAAGTCTGTTTTTGAAAATAGGAGTTGGGCCATCAAGGCAACCATTGCTAAATTAATTGAAACTTGCTGTCCTGAGTGAGACTATCGTTAAATAGCCCTCTAGATCCACTAATCTCGTGTCCCTCAACCTCACTATATTTGCCAAAATAACAAAAAATGTACACTTCCCCAAACAGCAACCTTAACAGTGACTCTACACTGTATTAATGTTTCCGTTTCATACTAACGATGGTATTTTTAAACATGAACACAAATAATAGTATTCAGTAAAAAACCTGATGACAAAAAGCTTTTTAATGTAGATATATGCAAAGGAAAAGTTTCACATCTAAGTTAATGTTTCTAAATTATTATTGCAGAAGTTTCCCAAGAGATCACAAATACTGTTTTACTAAGAATTGTTTTCCTGACATATTATTTACTATATTTTTATTGGCAAATAGAGCACATTTTAATTGATATGTTATAAAGCAAGCACAATTCTAAAATAAAAATAACTGAACAATTATTTTTCTAAAGCCATGACTTCAAATAGCAATTATTGTCACAGCAATTGATTTCTCTCATTGCACTTGACAAGAACATTGTGTTTATGATTATGATGTGCTTGGCTCAGCCATCCTTACTCGTGTTAACTAATATACGCATGACTAGGAGCCCCAAAGATTTCAACAGGATTATCTGAAGTACAAAGCACTGTAAACATAATATTAGGAGTCTGATATGTATGAGAGCAGTATAACTTTTTTGTATGTTTTTAATGATTAATTAAATTGCTCTGAATCACACAGCTTTACAAACACTGTTATAAGTAGGAATATTTCAATGATTAGCAGTTCTGAATGATTCTGGGAATTAAGTGTTATGTTTCCAAATTAAAACATGTGAAGACATAGAGGGAAAGTGGCCTTGGCTGGCAATAGAGTAGACTATGCAGCTTCCAAGTCCATGGAAATGCATGTGTTGGGTCAGCAAAATAAATCTTTTCTGACCTTGCAGAGCCAAGATCCATCAGCCACCAGCATTTGCTGCCTGGTCTAAGGGAGCTTCGTCTGCCCCAGTCAGGGAAAGATGGTACCAACTAAGCCAGGATTACCATCCAGGTGATACGGGACTGTCCTCCTCTTATTCTTGCTGGTCCTGAGAAATCCTACCAGGACCAGCAGCTCTGTGCAATGGCTACACTCCATTTTCTGGAACCTATCAACTAATAGCTGGGCAACCCTTTTCTCTTCACCTACATACATTTTATTGTTGTACATACTTAAATATGGCTGTTGCTTTGTATTTTTCCATCAGCCTAGATCTATGTCCCATTCTGAGTCAGATTTGTCTTGCCAACTCCACAAAGGCAGCACCTGCTTTTAGATGCTTCTTGAACAACTCTAATGAAATTATGCCGTCAATCTGCTGCCGCTGGAGTCTATTGCATAGTTCATAAGGTTTTTATTTTTTGAAGGATTCTCATTAACTGTCTCTCAGACCACCTCTAGCTGCTCATCCAAACAACAACCAAAAAGGAAGGACGCGCATGATCCAAGCTCACTGTTACTTCCACAAGGTAAGTCTGAATTACCCCAATAATACTATTTTCTAAAATATTTTGGAAGTTTGCACCGCAACCACCTGGACCACTTATGTATGTACACAGCGACTCCACTCGAAAAAAAAATTTAAGTATACGTGTATGAAATATATGTGAATATATATATTTTACATACAAAAAAAAAATTAAAATATGTAGGTATTATGAGAGAAAAATGCTGTTATAGATTGTGACTGTTTTACTGCTTAGATAAATAGCAATATAAATAACAACAACAATACCTCAGAAAAGTCTATGAGCTGCCTCTACTCAAGTACTGCTACCCAGAGCACCTGTACTGAGTGGGGCAGCACAGTACAGGCATCCACTGTAATAGTTTAAATAGACTCCCGTACTAGTTTAAATAATCCTCACAATTGCCCCTATAAAGCCTGGGTGTATTGGTCTTTGCTGTGCAATGAAACATCAGAATAATTCTTGGAGGTAAGGGAGAAAGAAATGTATTTGAGTGAAGCATTTATTATTTGCAGAAAAGCTAATACGGAAAAAAAAAAAGGTATTGATTTTTTCAATTACGTATATGTGCTGAAATGTGATAGAGAATGTAGGGGGTTTTAAATAACTTTATTAAATAATTATTTAAAAGTAACTATATAATGTATAAATGTACACATATTTTATATTTATATTTTCCTACATACATAATTCATGTATATATACATAAAGATGTCTTTTCACATTAAATATACCACAAGCCATACCAGAAACTACTAAAGTATAAATGAATGACCAATTATGTGAACAGTGTTTATATACAACTAAAAAGGGAAAATGGATATGGTGCACATCAGAATGCTATTTGGAAGACCAACTTTCACATTTCATTCAGCCAATACAATATAAAACAAAAGCGAACCATTTAAAAGGACTCTGAAATATATTACACAATAAAGCTCTAGATGTGAACTTTAACTCTCAGCAGTTCTTCCCTTCACCTCTTTGAAGCAGGAAATAAAGAAGATTTACAATCAAAGGGGCTTAATCTAACATAAACTGATATTAATCTCCATAGAATAAATAGAGCATCACACCCATAAAGTGTGATTATGTTTCTTTTACTCATGGAAAATACTTTCATATTTCATAGAATTTTATGGTTTTACCCTTCATGGGTGAAATACTCTATATTTCTCTCAACAAGTGATGTCGTATACAAAAAACCCAGATCTAAGAAGAAAGAAAAAAAAAATCTATGCCATTAAATTTGCAGACAAATTATGAAATACAGAATGTAATATTTTCTGCAGTAACATTCAAGAATTAGAAATTGAATATATTGTTTCTATTTAAAAATAGTTGTGCTTTAACTTCAACTTTTTTTCAATATTTTGCTGTTACATAAAAATTTAAGATTAAAAACTACGGGGGGAAAATACTCATTTATTCTAATCATGCTGAATTAGTGAATTTGGGAAAGAAGGGCTTCCAACCAATGTCACATTCCAGCAGCCTTTCAAATAAAAGGACTTACATTATTTTTGTTGCTTTTCCCTCATTCTTTTCTTTCGCTGCACTTTTTCTCTAGTACAGATGTTATAGTTTGATAATAAATCACAGAAATATAAAATACATTTAGAGACTCACCAAGCCGCGTCAGCAATGTTTAATCTATTAGACTCAAATATAATCCAGAGAATTACCACATTTCCCTTCATTATGTGACATTTCCAATGCCTCACCCAAATAGGTGAATATATTTGAAGTGGTAGGTGTAAAAAAGTCATAGCTCTCCTAATTAAAAACCCCATAAACAAGAAATTTTCCCGAAGACAGAGTAAGGATTTTTAGATTTCCAGGCCAAAGCAGCATCATTATTCTTCTGTAATTGTACTGTACAAATAAACAAATCCCCTGTTAACCCTCAACATGATATTTAGAATTTCAACTTAAAAGACTCAAGACACATAAGGAAAGAAATATAATTTTGAAACTGTACAGTGATTTCCTAAAATACCACTAAAAAAAATTGAACACGTGGAAACACAATATAGAATATAATTGGGCCACATATGCAGAGAGAATTCAAATTTTGCAATATAAAGACATGATGTAGCTACTTTTGAATGCTCAATTTTTAGTGCAGCTTTTGGGTCCACAACAGGGGTTCCATGATTTTGCTTCTTATTGACAAAATGTAGCCCCCCTCTGTTGAAGCCCAATAAATAAGTTTAAAACAAAACAAAATCTTCCACAAAAAATGCTTCATCTTGTATCAGGAAATTTTACTGGAACATTGTTATTAATATTCCATTTAAAAAAAGCTCATTAAGTGCTTTCAATTCAGATGTCTCTTCTGAAAAGTAATAATTAGATTTAATATTTTAGTATCTATGAAATCCACGGCATAACACACCAGTCTAGTACTTTTCTCTCTTTCTGTGATTTATTACAACTGAACACATGGACTCCAAATAGTTCTCTACTGCCATAAACAGATTGCTCATTTCTCCGATGTCACTCACTTCACAGCACGCGACATCAACTGTGTCTGCAAAGACAGACTGGCAGAGTGCGGCAGAAAGCTGCTTGTCACTTGCTGTAATGGACAATGACATTATTGCCCAACGGAAAATCCTAATATTTTTTACTTCCTTTATTTTATGTGATTGTTTTTCTTAATCAGTTCTTTCTCCACTTCACTATATACTTATATGGAACAAAATTCTGAAGTTGACTTTGCAACTGGTACATATACCCTGTCACAAGAAGGCACAATTTCTTCTCTTTTGAATTAAAATAACAAAAGCAAAATCTCTAATCCATTCATCACAGATTAAATCCTGTTCTAGTTCTTTTGTTTAAACTACGCCAAAGTGGGGTTTCATAAAAAATGACCAGGATTAAGCAGTCTAGAAGACAAATAGGTGTGAGGGCCAATGTTGTTTTAGTCTAAGAAAACAATTAAATAATTGGATTTAATAAAACATCATATAAAATGCAGGAAATGAAATCACAGGCAAATTACTAATTATCTATATGATCCTTCTTAGGAAACAAAATACAATGCAGCTGTAAAAAGACACATCCCTGATAGGAGAACATTACAGAATGGTCTCAGAGTAAGGGAGCCTGCAAAGTATTGAGCCTTCAAAAAAAGACAGACTTTCTTCAGAAGTCTTGGGAAGGGTATTTCAGGTGCCACCTTCAGAGACCTCTGGGCTGAACACCACTACAGAAGTGGCAGCTTTTATAAAAATCTCACTGGAATCAAAGCAGAAGAAGTGACAAAATTGTTTTTTGGAGTGTTAGGCTACAGCGCTATACAAAATGAAGAGTGCAATTTAAGATTTTTTTTTTTCTAAAAAAGACTAGAAATAAAAGAAATCTCTTAAATCCTTTTACCGCCTGCAACTCCCCTCTGCACTTAACCATCTCCAGAACTTATTTCTAGTTATTACGAACTGAGCAGAAACTGAATTAAGCACTTCATCAGGCACAACCAACAGCTTTCAATTACTCTATTTGATACCTACAGGAAGTGAGAAATGCAAAATTTTAAATGCACCTACTTGAAGGAAAAGCCCATACCTGCTGTATATCAAGCAAGTACATACGTCACCTTCAGATATCAAGCTGAGCAACTATTTTTTGCTTTGAGGAACAGGCAATATAGAAAGCACTAGTGCATTCACCTGCACTTCCCAACGACTCAAAGGACAAACACGGAAAGAATAAAAACAAGAATGAAATAATGGGAAACAGTTCTGTTCACCAAGTGACTCAATGACTCATCCATTGTTTTGAAGAGCAACCAGGGCAGTGGCACTGGGGAACCTCCTTTGCCTGCAGACCAATAACAAGTGACTGCCTTCTCAGGAAATAAGAATATATCAAATAACTCTACAGTGACAACAAAGTTTCCAGGTGATTCAGAGAGTAAAAAGACACAAAGCTACATTCCACATTTCAAAACAAACATTTTAAACAAAGAACAACAACAACAACACAACCTTCCGATTGCTCACTGCAGTATAGACGTGCTTGGCCCAGTAGAAGTCAAACAACTATTTGCTGCTAAGTGAGGTGAAAACTGCTTAATGCATCACTAAGGAAAAATCAATTTTATTTTAGCCCCAAATGTAAAATCCATTTTGCTAAGATAACTTGATTTTCATGTTACCAGAAAATATTCTAATTTAGATTTATAAGACTTATGCATTTTCTGAGAACCTAGCCATTGTGGATGTGATCTGATTTTGACACACCGTGTTTTGTCTTCCTTACAGAGATCAATAATCGATCTCATAAAGCCAAGCATGCCAAAATGTAGTATTAATAACACAAAGCCAGGCAGACACACCAATGGATGCTGGTAAAGAGAAGGAATTAACACATTGCTAATTAACGCAGAGGATGGCGGATCAAGGATCTGAAGCTCTCAAGAGCTCTGGTACAACCCACTGACGTGCAGCCATCCACTCCCACAGCTTGAAATGCAGCTGAGGGGACTGTTCTGAGATTTTGGCACATGCAGACATGCACATTGGGGTGATAAAGTTGGTTCTTCAGTAACCACTGGATTCCCTATTGTAGCTCATGCTACCAGTCATAATATAAATGTCCAGCCCTTCCTCCTGCAATAAACACTGGGCATATTTTGAATATTGTTTTCTCTTGCCCAGAGTGCTCACGGAAATATTTGTACCCCGATCCTAAACGACCATAATTTTTCACAGAATTTCCTAAAGTACACACCAAAAAAGATTTTCCAACTTTCAAAGTTGGAAATCCATCTGTTTACTTAATATTGCTCTACTTATTACAAATTGGAAATTCTGTAATTCGTGGTAGTAAGGAGACATTATAACAGTGACTAGAGTACACCAGCTGGCAGCTCTACCCCAAGAACCAAGGACAATGGAAGGAATTGTTCTGAGAGCAAAAAGAAGATGTATGCTCAGAGAAAGTCCCTGATTAGTTAGTGGGTGGTATTAGGTATTTCAAACAGGCTTTAAAAATAGTTATGACAGTAGTAGTTGCCTATCATTACCTATCACAAAAATACTAATAGCTAACATTTTTTACCTGTACCAATTTCATGTTTGCCTGTTTTTTTATTATTAGAGAAAACCACATTTTTTACCAGAACATCTGTTTCATATACAAATAGTTTTCTGAGAAACGTATGAATACTGTTATAAGTTAATTACCATTTATTTAAAAGTAGGTTTAGAAATCAAGAGTTTGTTTGCTCTCAATCCTGGATTTGCTTAAATCATATATAATAAAAACTAACATATATTCAATATTGTCAATTTTTATGCATGATAAAATATAATCTAAAGAAAAACATAAATAATGTTTTAAGAAACTAAAGATACTTCATTTCACATTATGAAATGCATAAAATGTCCTGGCTACCTACTCAGCTAAAACAACATAATAATGTAAGATTTGAAAACGCTGAAAACACCGTTATCACTTACAGTTTAGAAAAAAGTCAGGCTTTAGCTTATTGAGTGTTTTACTGGGCAGGGTAATACAGGAATAGACTTTCTTTAACTGTGGGGACTGAATTTCTTCAGCATAAGAATAAAGATGATTCACATTTGCTGCCTGTGAAATTTTCTAATGAGATCTGTACTGCTTCAAAGCAGGTGGGGAAAAAAAAAAGTCACACACTTCTCAATTTGTGTGACGGTTAAAAGTCTTCAAGGCATGAGCTAAAAAGCACGGAGTAAAGCAACACAAATGTGACAGTAACTATACGACTGTTAGGAATCTGTTACTACTCTTACATATTTCATTCCTGCTCTTAGAGAAAAGGTCACTGAACCAGTTTGTTTTGTTTTGGTTTTGTGTTTGGGGTTTTTTTTCACTATGAATATCATAGTGTGGAGCACTACAATTTCTGCAATATTTTGCTTATTTTTTTCAAAAGAGCTTTTATTTCTAAACCTTACAGAAAAAATAGTTTTTAAATTGTTGATCTTGATACATCAGGAAAATTCTAAAAATGCTTTACTTGTTTTTGATTCAAGCAGTAAAATGTGGATTTCATCTTTTATTCTGGAACACTCATCTTATAAAAGAACAGTTTTAAGCTATACTTTTGAATGCTTCTTAAAAATACCTGCTATTATCAAATAAACCTATTTACCAGTTTGGCTAGGCAGTCAGGGTGAACAGGGTTTTGCCATGTGCTCAGAAATAAGGCAAATATAATACTAGATAGGAGACATGCAAATGCATTTTTATCAAAGCAGGTTGAAACATGTTTTCTTATCAAGCACATAAAAATTGTCTTTAAACACAATTATTTTCTCTGTCAATAAACCTAGCAAATATGGCCTGGGTTATTACCAACATAATTTGCTACTTTTTAATATATTGCATTCCCATAAAGTAAAAAACAAACCAAAAAAAGGAACCTCAACCAAACAAACCAAACCTTATTAAAATAATTTTATTAGGCTAAGAACTGTTGACACTAAATTTTCAGATAAAGCCACTTTGGAGAGGACATATTGATGGTGTCTTTGGGTATCACTGACCATACCCACTAGAGGGGGTCAGGGAAGAGCTATTGCAACATTTTCCTATTAGAAATATTCTATAGCTTGTTTAGGTAAGTGATCCCATAGAAATAACATCCAAATCAATAGCTACTGAAAGTTTTAAAGGTGTCTAAACTGGAAACTTTTCATTCTAAATTTCTCGGTCTGGTTTTCCATGAGGGACACACTAAGTAGTTTTACTACACTTATTTACAACACACTACAAATCCTAGACCATTGACAAGCAACCAGACAGTTTCTCTTTGGATCATTTCCACGGACTGATCATTTGCCAGCTCTGATGTCAGTGAGGATGCTGCACTCGCAGCAGTTTTGAGTCAGGAGCATCGCTGTGATGTTATGCATGATTGTTTTGGTTCTGTGATAAGAAAACAATGGACTTCTAACACCTATGAAAACTCCAATGCCTCTGTGCATTGAAAAAAAACCACACAGAAAGTATTGTTTTGTGTCTTGGAAAGAGCCAATTGATCAAGCAATAGGTTAATGTTCCTAGCAGAGTTAATCAACTTGGAAACATAGTGCAATTAAACAACTTTTTTCAGGCAGTCATTTCATTCAGAACCAACTCAAGCTTCTCCTCCTCTCCTCTCCTCTCCTCTCCTCTCCTCTCCTCTCCTCTCCTCTCCTCTCCTCTCCTCTCCTCTCCTCTCCTCTCCTCTCCTCTCCTCTCCTCTCCTCTCCTCTCTCTCCTCTCCTCTCCTGTTCTGCCTTGCAAAGTATGAATCTACTGCGTGCTATTCTTTCACAATATGAGAGCTCCAGCTCCTAGACATGCTGCCTATGTCTACAGGCACCTTAAGACCATTTCAGTTGTAGAAGAATACCATACAAACTTACATCAGAATTTTAAAATCATTTAGATAAACACTATTTTGCATCATAACCATCAAAACTTGGCTTAATTTATATGTGCCTTTGGAGGATGCCCTATCATTACTTTTTGTACCTTGCTTGGATTACCACAATGCACTAACTCAAGCATTTCCTGATTTCTTCACAGATTTCTGCAACTAGGTTCCTCAGGTTGATTATTAACATTACGCTGCAGATTGCTGCAAGACCCTTGTGATCTGAGTGCCAGCTGAAAGCCTTGGTAAAACACTTAAACTGGGACTAAGTCAATGCAGTGGTAGGGTAGCTGCCATTTATCCTACAACCTTTCTCTCTGTACGAGGGATTACATCGGTCTTGGCTCCCAGCTAGCTTATAGTTTAGGCAGAGTGAGCTATTCTCTCATCAGGATCACGGTGATTTTGCATTTACCCAGAATAAACAATATCAGATACACCACCACATCAGAAGAGCTAATGCAATATATCTATAGAGAAGGCTTCACCATCAAACAGCCTACAGTTCACCTTTTCTAAACCAGCATTAGGGCACAGAACAGAAACAAATTGCTTTTAGTCTACCTCTGCTGCTTTTCACAGGGTCCCGCTGATTGTACTTGGACCGAACTTGCTTTCTTTTATAGGGGTTTGCCTTCTTAAGGTTTTCAGGAGCATCATCGTTTTTTAGATCTCGCTGGCTTCCCAGGAGAAAAAAAAAACATACACTAAAACCCCAAAACACTATGCTGATCTTCAGGGAACCAGCATTTCATTGCTTTGTTTGTGGTGATCAAGGAGAAATAACGCTTTGCATCAGCTGCTAAACCACTCTCCACTAGCCAATATATTGGGTACAGAAGACTTCAGTGTTTGCTCATTTTTGGTGGTAGCAGTTAACAGAAGTCAGCCTGTTCATAGAACTCTTCAAGTAAAGTTCCTCAGAGCATGGTAATTAAAGCGGACGGAAAGGCTATACTGTGAACTTGTGAAAAAAAATGCATGGTGGTACTAGAAGTACAGAAAGTCTGATGAACATAGTTGTCTGTCACTGTTCACATTTTGCATACACTTCACGGTTATTGGGGAATATCTTCACAGGAAGATTTAAAAGCACCATAACTAATTACGTATATTCGAGTTTGTGACATTTTATAAGACAGCTGAACTTTTAAGAAGTCTTTCAGTGGGGTTTTGTTCAGATCCTAGAATAGTGTCCATTTGCAGTTAAAGCTCATTCCTGCACTGCTGCCACAACCAAGTCTCAGGCATCACCTATTGCTTTTCACAATTAACACATGAAAGCATTATAGTGACTTGGGGTGTTTTGCTAAAGGTAACAAGCTATTGAACAGAAACATTATTTTTAAAAATTCTTCAAAAGAGTTCACAAAAAAATCACACACATAAATTATTAGTTTAAGTCAGTATAGCTGTTTTTCTCTTAATCACTATAATAAACAGTACATATCTAGCTAATCTTTATTAATTAAGTGTGAAGACTATGTCACTGAACATATGAAAGATTCTAGCAGGTGCCTGTAGTTACAGCGCAATGGCCTAGATCTTCCACTGGTGCAAATTAGATAAAACAGCTTAAAGGCTTGCTGGAAGGCATTTCTTAAGATAAATGAGCTGGTTAAGATATTGGTTTGATAGAAAAGAATCAACATGATTTCACTCAGAAAACAGAAAATGCAATTTACCTGAAGAAAGTGACAAAGAACTGCACCAGATCCATGATAGTATTGTGCTGGGAGAAGGCAATCTGTAAATAAAATAGAAGTAAACTACATTATTTTCAGAGTCAACAGCTCTTTTTACGCTAGGGCTTTATGGTTTCACGGATGATTAGTTTCAAGTGTAATTTCAGTCTAGAGCACATACACCTGCATTTACCATAAAGTGAGATGAGCTTCTAACTCCCATGTCTTTCCCTATATCAAAATACAAACAGTGGAATATAGTCTCTCTCTTGAAGTAAAGTTATTAGCAATATCCATGTAAAACTTGATTGATACAAACAATGAAAACAATGTGCAAAATATTAAGAAATCATATCAATAAAAATTGTCTACTTGATAGCCAGCTATCACCATTTCCTTTTTAATGGAGACACTGAAACAAAGTTTTAAAAATGACAGAAAACATCTTGTCCTTAAAACTAATACATTTAAAATATTTCAATGACATCATATTAAAATAAATGCATATGTTAATTTAAAAAAAAAAACCTGTTTCAAAGCAAATTACTTTAAAGACAAATTAACAAATATTCTTTTAGGCTACATTTGTACAGAACATGCATTAGTTCAACTCCTTACTGAAATTTTTCACAAAGATTTAATAATTATCTCTAAGACAGCATATACACGCAGACGCACATTCACGCTTGCATGCAATAGAGCCTACAATTATCATTATAACTACTTTTTGCTAATGTTAAGAACAGTGCTTAATATTTAAGTTATATTTGCAAATATCCTTAAGTCCCTGTCTTGTTCACTTTTTCCTAGTGTGTAAGTATCAAACTGAAGATATACAGAATCTTCTACTTGAATTACACAAGTGTTTATCTAACTATATTCCTAGCCTGGTCAAATAATTGTTGTTGTTGTGCATTTGATATATTTGTGCATATTGCTGTGCATTTGAGATCTGATGTTGACTATTAATTACACATAATTACTCTGGTTCCCTTTAACAGTTGATTCATGAACTTTTGAAATGATAAGTCATGATACTTCAGAAACGGGGCGGGGGCGGGCAAAAATATAATGTAAACTTCAGTAATATAATGGTATGACTGTGCCTTGTGCCAGCTAACATAGGCCAGATTACTTAAGATCTAAGGACAGAAAAGCATGTAAACTGCATTATTCCAGAAATAGGGCGCACCACCATTCAAACACATCTCTGAAATGTAACTTCTGCTTTCTCTTCAGCAATAATGCACAATTGCAAGCAATGCCAACAATTTTAAGAATTCTGGAATTGGATACAAGAAGCAGATATTTCAAATTTCTCAGCCCAAAATATCAGGTAAGATACTTGATAAATGAAGCGGAATACAATTTAGTGTACTAAACTTCTTGAGTGCTATTGTCTGTCTCCTCTCTAAAGAGGAAATCTAAATGTGCCCAGCTTCAGTTGATTGCTGTGGTTGGATCAGGACAAAAGATACCTTCTGGCCTGGGAGCCTGTGGAAAGACAAGTTGAAGGCCACATGGGAACAGGGTAGGAGAGAGAAAGAACTCTATTGCTGATTACTCAATTTTAATCAACAAATGTTTTCACATTTGGTAAATATAGACAGACATTTGAAATTCTCAGGCACTCTAATTTAGGGTACTGTCAGGATGAACACTGTATCAAAATGAAAAGAGATTGGAGCAAGAATATGAAAAATTGAAGAGAAATTACAGAGTGGACAAAATTATCAAAGTTAATGCAAATGTAACCTTTATTTCACTACGAGAAGCTAAAACCTGAGAAAAGATCTGAAGATTTATTTAGGCCAATATAAAGCGCGTCCCAAGCATAAACAATTATTTAAAGCTACCATGTACCAAAATCAAAAATCTTCCTATATTCAATCTGTATTTTAAATGCTGGCTGGATTCCCTTCAAATAATATTTAGTATTCAAATTAACTGCTAGCTTTTCCAGAATGTTTTTTTACAAGTACCATACTTCAGGTTATTAATGCAAAGAGAAAAAAACATGCCAGTTTCAACAAAGTTCACCTTCTGTGACACTGTAAAAAAGCTATTAGTTGAAGGAGAATTTATATTTTGCATTACTTCAATTCTTTCATTCAAGGTGTCAGTATTCATTAACAGCGTACATTAGTCCAGCAATAACTACAGTCAGGGGAAAGTCGTGCAATCAAAAACTGCAATC
Source organism: Streptopelia decaocto (assembly GCF_964273445.1). Lineage (NCBI taxonomy): Eukaryota > Metazoa > Chordata > Aves > Columbiformes > Columbidae > Streptopelia > Streptopelia decaocto. The sequence goes on along the minus strand of NC_138659.1, from coordinate 64,485,043 downwards.
TCATCATAATCATATCAGGAAAGTTTTACATCCAATATTTATAACAAACTGTAGTGCCTTTATTTATCTTTTACGACACACAGCAAATATGAAGCACGCAATTTTATAAACATTTAATGATTTCACATGCCTAGTAATGATTTACATATCCCTAAGCACAAGATGGGATAGATCATTTTTGCACAAAAACCAGACACAAAAGGAATGACTTTAAATTTTCCACCTTCCATTAAACAAATAATCTAATTAAGACAATTATGATGTTCTTTTGCTAGAAGGCATGTTTACAAGCCCATGTAAGAACTTCTGTCTGTAAAAGTTACTTGCTTGTGTATGGATTATTCTTGGAAGTATTCATACTTTAGAACAAAAACATAGTAAAATATGAAGTTCCATCCCAGAAGTATTTTCAAATTTTAATCAAATATTGTCTTCTAATGATTACATTAGAGTTCATGGTTCAAAGATTAACTACACTATTTTCCAAAGAACCAGTACCATGTATCTTAAACTAATTTTAACATAGAATATTAACAAAAAGAATACATATTTTAATTTTAAGTAGAGCATGAAGGAGCAAGTAAATGTCGTGAATCTAAGCCTGACACAAAGAACCATAATACAATTGAAGAGATTTATTTCCATGGGATTTTCATCTAGATATGAATGCTATTTTTTCTTATGCCTACACAGACAACGAAAATTCTTTCAACCTCAGATTTTTACTTTGGACTTAAAGATACTAGAGATTAATATTTCTTTTATTCATTTCTATCATGCCTAAGTAGCTCTAACTTTCACCAAAATTTCTCATCAGACTGGGAACACCATAAATATTATTTCTATTTTCTTTTATAAATATGGCTATAGATGCAGGTATATTTCAGTAACTGTCCATGATCTATGCTCCTCTTCAAAGACAAGCTTCTAGACATAATACCAAACAGTTTTCTCGTTTTTACAGAAACCACTAGAAAACTTCTCATCAATTGAAGTTCTTTTCCCTGTTTATCTAGGGCTAACAGCTTAAAAGACTTTATGATCCAATACTGCTACAGATAAATGCAACAAAAACACTGACAAGTTTTGCAGAAATCTACAAGATGGATGCTTATTTCAATTAAATAGTCTGCTATTGACAGCAAAGAAATTAAAATAAATCAATTAGAAAATGTGGACTGAGTCTGAAGTTATCATTTTCACAAGACACGCAAAACCGTACCCAAAACAAAAAAATAACCATATTGTGAGGCCTTCAAGATATGCAGCAAAATCTTTAGTCTGATTTCATAACATTACTCCATTTTATTTTCCTTAGAAATTGGTTATAGTATTGGAATATCCCTTGCATGCAACCAATGCCGTTTGATTTGTAGCAGACCTAAATTCTTGCCATTTGCTGCTGAAAACCTACTATCAGATGTTTATTAGATTACCAAGCTAAAGATGAATTTGCTAAAACAAAAACATTACAGGACGTAGAAATTCCTAGCTTTGTACTGCAGTAAGGCAACGTCTAATCTCAATATCTCATTAACAGAAAAACTTAAAAGTTGCTTAGCTTTCCGTTAGCTTTGTGTGTTTAAAAAGAAAAATCGAGAGACACCTCCATCACTAATGAAAGTTGCCTTATGATTAGACGATCTGTACCAAATTTTTGTGGGGTAATTTGGAATGTTCTATTGGTGGTGAAGCTCTAGCTATGAGGATCTACAATAACAAGTTGTATGCATCAATATTTTTTTCCACAAGACAAAATTGAGTCAAGTTCTTGAGCATGCAAGCTCTATTTGATGTTCAGAACAGAGGACTCCAAACTAAAATAGAATTTGGGAAGACTTCTCATTTAAGTATATTAGATCATAAAATGTATCTTTATTTCGTAGTTCTCATGTGTGGAGTATAGGAGACAGGTGAGGTAGGAGAAGAGTTGATAAAGTAGGCAAGTTGAAGTTGATAGCTTATAACCTGGGAAAAACAAAAAGAGAAACATGTGCAAAGAAACTCTAACGTGACATAAAACTGATGCTTCTGCTAAAGTCCAAGCTTTCTGTATCCTAGACTCGAGGTTCATCTTGTGAAGGAGTTGTGAGGGGCAGGACCTGGAGGTAAAAACTGCAGTGACTGTTTTATGAAAAATGCTCTATAATAAACTCTGAGCAACTGCTTTCAACTTGGATTTAGCTTTGAAGTCTGATGCATCTGTATCAGACGTGAGGAAGAACTTGTGCGTCTGAAAGTTTGTCTAACTTTTCCAGGTATCCAGCTGGCTTAATAAAGGATACAACCTTCTGCCTACAAAAGCCGTCTTCCCATTTTAACTTTAGAAATAGTCTTATCAGGGGTGCTTTTTCTATCACTATTTCTGCTTGGGTTTTTATCCGGATGAACTAAAATATTAAAATTTAATGTACAATTTTATAGTGTGCTACATTTGTATTCCATTAGATCAAAGTAATATCAATAGAACAAATGCAGATACATTCTGAAATCCAGAGTCATAAAAATCACAATGACAGAATGAAAAGATTGCAAAGAAAACTGTGGTTTATATATATATATGTTACAGATCACAGTCTTTAAGAGACAGAAAGGTATATAAAGAAAAAGCTGATGGGTGATAAATGTGCTGTGGTGATTACTCCAACAAGCATTACTGATATGTCTCTTTTCTCTGCCATATTCAACTCTTTGAAAACAATGTCTTTTTAAAAAACAAACAAAACCCGAAGAGTGCACTTAAGATTCTTTACATCACAAGACCTAATTGCAAGACAAGGCATTGTGACTGCTGACAAATCTTTTATATCAGCTGAGGATTCCAAAGTCAGATATCCAGTAGAGTACACCAGAGAGCACTACATACAAGGATGCATTATAACCAGCATATAAATGTATGATATTTCTTAATTTTTGATGTTTTGGTTACATGCATGACGTAGGAAATATAATTTACACCGAATTACGATGGATGGAATAGGACTGTTGAAATAGAAGCAACTTTTGAACACAGGTTTTTTTTCCAACCTTCAAAAGTTAATGTCTGCAGGACCAGATTTTTTTTCTCCACTGCTCTAGATACTCCATTTAATGTTCACCTTGAGTATCACATACAGCAAAAATACAATCCTACAGAACAAAAGGTCAATATCTGTTCCACCACAAAAATGAGACAACCTTGAAAGTCTAACTTATGGACATATTTCATAAGAAAATAGTAAGTCTGGCCTCAGAATTTTGCGCTTTAGTTTGAAAAATATAGGTGTTTAGAAGCTGTCTCTGCAATTCTAAAGAAACCAATCTAGGAAAAATAAAAACAAACAAAACAACAACAACAACAAAAACCAGGAAAAAAGGAAAATTAGGCACAACAGGAGTGCATTAAATCACAGTTCCACATCTGCAGTAAACATTAACCTAATCCATGAAATGGTTCATATATTCAAATAATGTACACACAAAGCAATTTTAAGCTATGCTCCATTTCATGACATTATCCACTAATGTAAACTTCTATCTACTTAGGCTCTCAGACAATGAACAAATACTTCTGTTAATGCAAATCTTCCACTGTTAATAAATTAAGAATGAACAAATAAGAGAAACTAAAATAAATACACGGTAAAACTATGGTAGATGGTCTCATTATTAAAGCTGGAAATATAATACAATAAGGTCAGACTAAACTGCCTGGACTGTGTGAATTATACACACTTAAACTCTACAGAAGTATTACTTTCTTCAGTATCGTCAAAACCGTGATTTAATTTCTTTTTGGATAAAACTATTACACATTCCCACACTGGTACTATGTATGTTTTGAAGCAGAAGAAGTGGATACTGACTGAATAAAAATAACACATTTTGTTGTCCATCCTCTTTTAAACTTTCTCATGGAACACTTTTTAACTGAGGTGACTTTGGATAACAAATATGACTTTAGACAGATGAGGAAAATATTTGCAGAGATGGGCACACTTTTGTGTATAACATTTTTATCAGGAAAATGGGAAAGATCAAATATTGTGATAATTTGAAACAGGACCTTGAAAAATTTAGATACAAAATAAATTTTCACAATTACTATTTGTTGTTGGAAGTGAAGTTTAGATATACACTGTGCAGAGACCCAAATAAAAACTATTTTAAACACACTATTATATAATCTATAATAATTGGTTGGAAAAAAAACAAACCAACAAAAACCACACACCTATGGATATATTTAAACTCAGGAAATACATGATTAGTGAATAATCAGCAATTACACAACAAAAGATCAGCTACTCTAATTTTTTGCTTCAATATAACTACAATTATGCGGGCTTTTTTAAGAGACAGTAAAAAATGGTAGACTGTTCTTTCACATTTGACTTTGAATATGAAGAGTGACCTGCACAAGTGAAATGTAGATGGTAGGAAACTGTCATTTTCCCAATATAAAAATTTAACAGGCAAAGCAAAAAATGTATTTTCCTTTGGAAAACAAAAATTCCAAGAGAGCATGGTAAGAAAAGGTCAAATTCACCAAAACCTAAACCAAATTGATCCTGACGAATTTAGAGAATTATGAAACACTTTCACATGGAGGCTAAAAATGCCACACATTTATTCTATATAATGGCTTTCCTAGAACTTGAAAAAGAAATTTTAAAGAAAATGTATCTGAATTTTGCCATGTGGAACATGTCTAATCTAGTCAAATGTTCAAATCCTGTCAAAATTAGTCAGCTAGTTTATAATAATCAGCAGAGTTAGGAAGTCACTTCATAGGTGAGTGACTGTAAAACCGATGTGGGACTCTCATAATGTGGAATAAATTACCCTATGGAGCTGCCATTTCTCTCTGCTAACAACACAGGGAGTCCATGATAAGTTTAGACTCTAGAACTAATGCCAGATTTAGAATATAAATAACATTAGGTGAGATAAATTTCTCCCATGGTTTCTAAGTACTGATTGGGTACTTCTGCAAACTAACATAGTATCAAAACAGGAAGAATAAATATTTCTTCTTGCTGGGATGAAACGATCAGGGAAGCAATACAGAGCTGAGTGCCTGCTGGCAGAATGTGTTGATGCCAATAAAGAATTTAGTCTTGATGTTGACAAACAGTCCTACCAGATGATGAGAATTAGTGATAGCAAAACTTTCATACCCTGTCATGGTTTAACTCCAGAGGGCAACTTAACCCCACGCAGCCAATCGCTCACCAGAACCGGAAGAGTAAAAGTGAGAAAACTTGTGGGTTGAGATTAAGACAGTTTAATAGGTAAAGCAAGACACGCACACACAAGCAAAGTGAATCAAAGAACTCATTCACCGCTTCCTGTCAGCAGGTGAGTGTTCAACCATACCCAGGAAAGCCAGGCTCCATCACACATAACAGTTACCCAGGAACACAAACATCATCACTCCAAATATCCCCCTTTCCATCACCTTCCCCCACCTTTATATGCCGAGCATGACATCATATGGTATGGAATATCCCTTTGGTCACCCGAGGTTGGCTGTCCCAGCCCTGTCCCATTCCAACTTACTGTGCATGCCAGCGTCCTCGCTGGTGGGTGCTGTGAGGAGCAGAAAAGGCCTTGGCTCTGGGTAAACACTACTCAGCAGTAACTGAAACATCTCTGGGTTATCAACACTGGTCTCAACAAAAATCCAAGACATAGCCCCATGCTAGCTACTATGGAAAAAATTAACTCTATCCCAGCCCAAACCAGCACATACTGATAACACAACTAGAAAATGAAAGATAACTTAGAGAAAATCAGACTTGGAATCACGTCAGCATTTGGCAAACAGCTTCCAGAGATGACCTCTGCATGCTGAAGTCCTGTCTCTCATGATGGCATACACTAGATAATCCAAATAGCCAACCCTTTCCTTCTCAAACAATTTAATAATTACAGGATATTATTTCCACTATTTGGAGACATAAGAGGCTAAAAGACAATCCAGATTTGTATTCAAGTTAGATGAATGACATTCTTAAAAAAGGTTTTCATAGCTGATTTTTTTCCTATCTTGCACTTTGTCTATTAAATTCAAATGTGCACATACCAGTATTTTGTTGCTTTATTTAATTTTGTGTATATGTACACATAAGAACAAATGCACATCACACAGAGAAAACCTCAGTTAATAACCTCCAAGACCATGAGCCAGCACTGTGCCCTTGTGGCCAGGAAGGCCAATGGCATCCTGGGGTGGATTAGAAGGGAGGTGGTTAGTAGGTCCAGAGAGGTTCTCCTGCCCCTCTACTCTGCCCTGGTGAGACCACACCTGGAATATTGTGTCCAGTTCTGGGCCCCTCAGTTCAAGAAGGACAGGGAACTGCTGGAGAGAGTCCAGCGTAGTGCAAGGCAACAAAGATGATGAAGGGAGTGGAGCATCTCCCTTATGAGGAAAGGCTGAGGGAGCTGGGGCTCTTGAGCTTGGAGGAGACTGAGGGGTAACCTCATTACTGTTTACAGATATATGAAGGGTGAGTGTCAGGATGACGGAGCCAGGCTCTTCTCAGTGACAATCAATGGTAGGACCAGAGGTAATGGGTTCAAACTGGAACACAAGAGGTTCCACTTAAATTTGAGAAGAAACTTCTTCTCAGTAAGGGTAACAGAACACTGGAACAAGCTGCCCAGGGGGGTTGTGAAGTCTCCTGCTCCAGAGACATTCAAAACCCACCTGGACACATTCCTGTGTAACCTCATCTGGGTGTTCCTGCTCCAGCGGGGGGATTGGACTGGATGATCTTTTGAGGTCCCTTCCAATCCCTAACATTCTGTGATTCTGTGAAGAAGAAAATCTGGGGGAGGGAAACTGTTATCTAAATTACAGTTTTATTCAGTATGCAAAATATCTTCATAATGATTAATACAGACATTATAAAGAAATTGAAAATTTGAGTATTAAAATCAATGAGAGAATGAAAGAAAACTAAAATGCAACAAGGGAGAAACAACATGTTTCAAAACTAAATTTTAAAAAAGCTGACAATTAATTGACGCAAAGACCTATAGTATCAGAAGTTATTTTAGCGGGATTCAGTTCTCCTCTAAACTGTGTGCAAAACAGCAGATTTCTAGATAACATCTTCCAAAACTCTGATTTTTAAAAGCCTGGCTAGATTAAATGTGCAGGCAGAAAAATTAAATAGAGAAGTGAATGGAATGGAGTAAGGGAATTTGTCAAGCAGAGTTGAATAACTAAATTCTGCTACAAGGAGAAGCATTGTATGATGATATGGATTTCTTTGTCAAACCACATTAAGGAAAAGCCATTTCTGTTACTTGCTAGAATTGGATTTCTATCTCTCTTCAGCTTTCTTGTTATGATTTCTTATGACATCTCATTAAGACTTGTTAAATTAAAGTCTCCCGCTAGGAACCCTACACTTGTTATGGAGTGAGCTCTTACATGTTAGCATCATAGTCATGGAAAGGTAGACTGGAAGAAACATCTCAAGACCATATTGTTCAACTTGCCACTCAAGGCCAGGCTACTGTCAATACCAAATCAGGTGAAAAGTGTATTTTTCCAGCTAAGTTTTGAAAACCTCAAATGAGGGATATTCAACAGCCGCTCTGGGAAACTTGTTTCAATGCAGCATTGATAACTTTTTCTCATGTTCATTCTGAATTTCCCAAGGTGCAGCTTGTGACCACTTCCCATTGTTTTACCACCTGCTACTACAGAGAAAAACTTAGCCTCATCATCACTATAACTCCTCCACAAGCAATTGTAAGCCTAATATTGGAGGCTCTTTGCCAGACTAAACAAGGCCAAGCTCCACAGCTTCAATCTAGTTTGTGTGATTCAAGCCCCTAAAAATCTTTGTAGCACTTCTCCCTGACCCACTCAGCTTCCCAATACCTTTTTTCCTGAACTGAGACACCAAAAAGGGGAGTCTCATTCCACATGCAGCCTCACCAGAGCTGAGTAAAAGGGGATAATTCTCTCTTACTGAGGCCACACACTTGGCTGTTGCCTGAACTGGAATGAGAGCATACTGTCGGCTGATATTCCAGTTAGGTAATTCCAAGCTGGTTAGGGCTTTGCAGTTCTTGTTCGACTTCATGAGGTTTCTGTTGGCCCAACTCTCAAATTTCCTAAGGTTGTCCTGAATCAAAGCTCTATTGTTTGACATACCAAACCCTCTTACTCTCAACATCAAGCCATCCTGGTCTTCTGATAAACAAAAAATGTTTAATGTTGACATTGACATTTTTCAAAGTAAAATAGATTCTTCACCCTTTTCAGATCCTTGATGCATCAAGTTTTTTTACCTGAGGAAGCTGGCACCAATAAGTCACACTATGGATAAAACTATGACAACTGCATGCTTGTCTTCAATTATCTTAAAAAAATTCCCTGATCCCCTGACCTAAATTGCTAACCTTACAATTCATGTTCGAAGAAGCCTGTTTGTAAGTCCCTTTCCAATTCACTCCTATTGAAAAAACAATCTCCATTTTGACAATGTAATTTAGATTTTTTTCCTGTCAAACCTAAATTAGCTCAAGCACAGGCTGGTGACATTGCATCTAAAGAGTGTGAGAAACTACCTGGATGCTGCACAGTAATACCTTCATTCTTATGTAGTGTAGCATGATCGATGGGCTTGCAAAACATCAGGAATCCTTTCTCATAACAGAGAATCCTATTCAAACAACTGGGAGACTTCTCTGGCTCTAGGATACCATAATAAGTCAAAATTGTATGTTATATTTATTCAAAAAATAAACGTAGGAAATCTCCAACTTTATACATTGTTTATGATTCTACACAAACCAGTTGCCCACACAGACTAATTGCACTCCTTAAAGTGCTGTATATTTCCAAGAAAAACTGGTTCAATAAAAATATTGCATTAACAAAACAGTAACATGACTCTGATTTAACACAGAAAAACTGAAGTGCTGTCTCTTCATATAAGACAGTCTAGAAGATATTCCCTCAAATCCAAAAGGCCCATATGATGTTTCCATCAATGTCAGAGTGGAAGTAGTGGTGCACATTTAAATCTACTGGTGCTGGCACACTACTATTGTGTTACTTTGTCAAACTGTGTCTAAGTTGATGAAGCAATTTGGACTTCATCCAGGCTTCTTATATCCAGGAAAATGCCTAGGCCTAGCCATTACCACTAACCAGCAAATTTTTAAGTCACATTTCTGTAATTGTTGACACAATGGTGTGGGGGACTATGGTGGGTCCGTGGATTCCCTGATGGAGGGCATAGGAACAGAAATTAGCCTTGAAGATATGAAGGCCTACCCATGAGAAAGATGGGAGTAAAGAAGTATCCGGAGATGTTAAGGATGTACCCGTGAGAGAGAAGGGAGTAGAAGAATAACATTGATGATAGCAAAATTAGCCAATGAGATGTTACTGCTGTAACTTGTAACCAATAGTGAAGAGACACATGAATTGGTAAAACTGTATAAAAATGCACTTGTGGCATCTACTACTTTCATCCTGGAAGAACTTGGTCTATGTTGTTTGTCCGTCTCAACCACGACACAATGGCATGGCTATTTGAAATATATATTTTATAGAATCCACATAGAACGTTAAAAGAAAAAAATTCCTGGAGGATCAAGTCAGAATCCCAGCATTAGTGCTACTGTGTCAGGGTATATTTAACTTTATAAAGTTGTCTCATGAACCTGAGAACATGTCACTGAGGTGAAAGGGTCACTTCACAGCAGATACTGTAAGGTGCAGAGGGTGGCTCAAAAGACTTTCCCACAGGAAGAGTTAAAAAAACAAAAAAAACCCTCTGAAATTCGAGAAATACAAAGTTCTAGAACACATCAGTCAGCACTACAAGGTCTGAGCTCTCCTCTAGTGAACCTCAGACAGAGCACTGCAGCACAACTAGAAAAGACACCAAGTTGTATCTTGCACTAAGCCACTTCACCTGCACTTAACATGTCAACCTGAAACCACCTGGTCACTGACCCTTGACTCAGGGAATCCTCCTGCAACATCATGTGGATCTACCAACATCCTGCTGTACGGTACATGCGGAGCCAGATTTTTACAAGAAAAAGCTGTTGTGCTCCTTAGTTTGCACAATCCACAAAAGTCCGTGTTGAATCAAATCATTTACATGTTTTGAATGGAAATGTTCACAGACTGAGCAGAAGCAACCTGTGGGAAGTGAGTGCAAATGAAAGGGCAAGCATCATTCTACAGAACACAAAATGTCTCATAAAATACCACACTTAGGTAGTCATTCCCCTGACTATTGTAATGCACATCTGCTGGAAATACGATTACATTAAATCCCTCACTTGCTTCTTACAGCCTACAGGAGAAAATCAACAGTTTGGGGATCAGACTACAGACATCATAACTCTGGTAAATCTGTATATCCTGCTCTTCTGACACAAGCAAGTGGTACTTGATATTGTGGAAGGATCCAAAAGCATCAAAATGTGAAACTTATTCCAACTTGTATGCAGTTCATAACCTTGTACTTGGCTCTACTAAAATGTATATTGTTCAAATGAGTTTAATTTACAAAGCTATCTAGACCACTTAGCATAACTGACCTTTTATTATTTATCAATATGTAATTTGTTTACTGTTGTGGACTATTAAACAAAATAAAATTCAAAAGTAATCAGATCAAACTGGAAAGCAAGAAGAGCTTTTCAGGGGCAGGGAGCTCCCTTAAGAGTGGTCAAAGAGCAACTAATTCTGGGATTTCATCTTTCATGACTGGATTTCAGTTTTACTACTGTAAGTAGACTGGAGTTCAGAAGTACTGTTACTCTGTCTAGAAATATAAACACGGTACTGTAACACACCAGATGTACTTAAAGACTATCTGAGATTCAAGGTAAAATGTCTAAAGGAATTAGAAGTCAACATGTATTGAACTATTTTCTGTATTTAAAGAGGCTAATAACAGTTGTTTCTACAAAATGCCACATTTAAATCTAAAACCAAAATATAACCCTACTTTCTGAAGAGTGAATTAGTTGTTTGTGTGTCAGCTCACCAAAAATTGGACCCTGATTTTATATTAAAAAAAAAAAAAAAAACACAACCAAAACAACCAAACCACCCCCACCAAAAAAACCCACATACATATGCAAAGAGTTACATCTACATTATAGAGTTAATCTGGCAAGCACAAACCTAGCACCCTGGAAAACAATGTATTGTTCAAATTACCAGTCTTCAGATTTCAGTCCTTCAGGCACCTAAAACCAAATCATAATTACTGATTTCAGAAGCTAGAAAATAACCATTTTTGACAGGTATTTCATACGAACTAAGGAATAAATTATTTCAGAAGTGACTCATTTTTTCCTCCTTTTTTGAAGTAACTCAGTTTTCTTTAGACATGAATTAGAAATGGGATTACTCAAAACAAGCAAAGTAAATATTAGAATTGCAGTATCTGATAAGTGAAATATCAAGTCAAGAAAACTGTTGTTTATTTCTTAAAAAATAAATAAACACTACTGTTTTTAAAAACAGCATTCGATGAGGATTTATTAGGACACAGAAAATGCACCCCCAAAGAACACCAGAGTTCTTGCATTCTGAAGTTTATAAACGTGAAAAATGTCCCATTTTCTTTCCTCCATGGAAAATATTTTTCATCTTTCCTGAAAAAAAATGCAATTATAATCTAAACTGAACCATCTGAATGGCTGTAGAACCTAATGTGATAGCTACAGCATCTAAATTTCATGCCCATGTATGTGTAGAAATACATAGGCAGGAAATATGTGCTGCTAAGGACAAGATTTTTTCAAAATCCGCTAAGTCTTTACCTTCTTAAATATACAGTAGGACTGGTTTTGCCAGACAATCTACTATTTAACCCACTGGTTGGTCTCCAGTCTAAAAAAAAATAATAATAAAATTTTTATAGGGCTACAAAAGCTGAATTTTTAAAATTTATGCAATATTTTGTTCATTTTAGAAATCAAATACTTGGTTAGAAAAGGCAAAACATGCACTGAATTTTGCATAAAGATCATGTAATTCAAAATAACATATGTAAAACTCACTGGTGAGATGCCAAGAAAAGGGCAATGCATTTTCTTAAACATGAAGAGAGTAATTTCCCAAAGTTTATTGTTATAAATGTAGAGCATGCTATAAAGCTGTTGGAACTGTGGAATAAAAATTTTGTATTTGCAATAGCACTTCTCTTGATTACAGTGGATTAGCATATTTATGAGGTTACTCAGCCTCAGGTTTAAACCCACAAATCAAAGGTTTATATCAGCATGGGTAATGGATTACACAGAAGTCTACAGCCTACGATATCCCAAAGGTATCTGTCTTTCAGAAGATTTATGTATATAATAGCACTTTGTAGAAATTACATTTTCTGATCTTTTGCGTGGTGCTTGGTGATTCCTCTCTCTAATGTGTAACACAACAGCAACAAAAAAAGCATTCCCTTTCAGCAGAGAAATTCACTGATGCATTTTCTCATTCCCCTCCTCACCTATTGATAAGGCCACAAAAGACAGAGTCTTCAATTCCTTGATGTAAATAGCACTAGTACAATGAGAGCAGAAGTCATTGTGAACATATTTGATGCAATTAAACTTCTGAAAAGAGGAAGGAAACTGTATTCCAGCAGCTGTTCAGAGAACAAATACTTGAATTTTGTTCATCCTACAAATAGTGCTATCACAGAATAAAACTAGAATTAAAAAAAAAGTCTCACTTTTTTCTGCAGAGGTGAATACTGACTACATTACTATTAATGGTAAACACCTACTGACTTCTCTTTGGTTTCAGAAAGACCAGGATGTCAGACAAGAAATTGAAATGCTTGGTCCTGCCTCTCTTGAAATTTAGTAACTCACTAAATAAATAGAAATAACTAGTTGAAAGATAGGTCAGGAAGGTGAAACATACCCAAGTGAAACTTTTTTTACTATCATGGTTAAATGATGACAAATTAAAACACAGAAACCTCATTAAACTGTACAGGGGAAAAGTCCATCTGCTTTATTATTATTTCAGTTTGTAACTGAAGATCCACATTGAATAGCAAGACAAACTGAAAGGCACAACGAAGGGCCTGGGAGTCAGATGTTTGTACATGAGAGTGAAGATAAGTGGACATATACTAATCAATACAATTTAGAATATCCAACTTAAAAAGAAATGAGGAAAAAACAAAACAGATGAAACTTTCAGTTCTGTATGTATGTTCCACTGGAGGAAAAGTCTGTGGTTTTGCATGGAACGCATGATGTCCACTTATCTATACAAGGACAAGACTATTCTAACAGATCTGCTGCTGAAAGAACAGGTCACAGCAGTGTGAAAATATTAATTGATTCAAATAAAGTAGAAGTGGTTAACTGACCTAAAAAACCCTTAGCATAATAAAAAGGAAAGTATATAACATGTAAAGGGAGAAAATGAGTTTAATGTTCTTCCTTGAAAAGGTGATCAAAATCCAGAAAGTGGCAACTGAGACTTTCACAAGATAAAATGAAAATTAAATTACGAGGATTAACAGAACACATTGTGATCCAATTTTGTTATGTTAATTTTACTCTCTTTCATTTAATTTTATCCCTCATTTGAAACTGCTATTATATTGCAAGCTAAAATAGATTTGAAAAAAAAAAAAGCAGAGATAACTGACAGCTCTAGATTTTACTTAACCTTGTAGTACATCCTGTAGAGTCAGGGTGATAAATTGTTGATACATCACATATCGTATCACTGACTGTATGCTGTCAGATCCAGGAGAGCATTTGTAAAAGATGCAGAGAAATGAGTAATGCCAGTAAGCAGGAACCTTTGATATTATATTTTTTTATAACTTGCAGTAATTAGGTGAGGAAAGGTGGATGAGTAAATGGGTTTCAGGGAGATTCAGAATGATGTAAACCGAAGAGAAGAGCAGGGCCTGCTCAACTGAAACTGTTTTCCAAGAAACTAGCCTAGCAGTGCTAGCATTTTGGAAATTACACCATGAACTACCCTGTTAGGCCCTGGCAACAGTCATTTCCATGAAAGAACAATCTTTGTAGCAAAAGCTCTATAACTGAAATACAGAAATGGCAGTGTAATCCATGAGAAGTATCACCTAGAACTGTGACCTGGGAGGCTACCTGTACATTGCAGAATGGGCTGTTCCCACCTTATGGACAAATGGCAAGGCACTTCATTAACATTCACTTGAACTCCTAGGGGCCTCAGCCATTTAGAAGAAAAAAAATACTCACAGTTGTCAGCACTGAGAGTACTTTTTATTCTCACTTTTTTAAATCTGTATTTTCGAGAAGCTCTAATTGTTTAATTAGGCATGTGCAAACGAACAGTAACCATTCAGGTGTTGAAGAGCTTAAACAAAATCCAAAACCAAAGAAAACAAATAGATTGTTTTTCTGCTAGAGCACTTCATGCTTTCAGAGAGCAAAGGAAAATACTTTTCAAGAGCCCTACATGATCATCACGCTGGCCTGAAATCTGTTGAAACACAGGTAGTGCCTTTTCGATTCTCAAACTCCATACCGACTTAAGGCAGAAATATTGAGATATCTGATTTTAGGGGTACCTATTCAGCTATCTAGATTCTTTTCAATAGGAGCAGAGAGGGTGTCTACAGAGCAGAATTTGATCCCAAAATAATGAGTAACGTCTTCTGAACAAAACAAGTACATGAATCAGGGCAAAGATCATGCATGAAAAAACATATAATGAATTCAGTTTCTGTTACACAAATATACACTTTGGAATTTCAAAATACCTCATTTACTGTGCTGAATCCATATGTCAGGGGAGTTAGGCAATGAGTAAGAAACCTATTTGGAAGAGTAAGTCAAGTAAAGTTTGGGTATCTTCCAGCCTTCCTCTATACTTCAAAAAATTATTTCTGCTTTTAACTAGAGACATCTTTCAAAGTGCAATACACTAGTTTGTAAGAAATCCTTTCACAAAACTTTGCTTCCTAAGAATCAAAGCTACAGAATGTAGCTCTGCCTGTCCTGCATGAGCAGCTTTAGACTCAAAGACTGATTTTAAACACACCGCACAGAAGATTAAGGGTCTTAAAAATCCAGTGCCTGCAAGATTCCTAACAAGATTACAAGAGAAATGGCCTTAAATTTACTGACTGAAGGAAAGACACCTACAGTAGTGCACACATTATCAGATACCACAAAAGCAAATGGAAGAAAATACTTCAAAAAGCATCAATTATTCACATTAATTTTAGACAGAATGTCAGGACTAAGTATCAGGTTTTCTGTAGAAACCTGGGAAACTTGAAGTTGCTACTTGTTCCCATAGCTACTAGTTTGGACAAGGTTATTGGCTGAGGTGACCACCAAAGTGGTAAAACACTTTTGAACAGCCTTTATAGGGAAAAATTAATTCTATGAAATAAGAAAACTGAAGAAGTTTTGCACTTTAAGTTAAAACATAGGGTTTAATCCTGAAATCTTTTCCTTGAAATTTTTAGATATAAAAAAGCAATTTTCCCTCAAATTTTTCTTGTAAAATCATCATATTTGACAAACTGCAATTATAGTACTCTATAAGCCTCCCTAGGCTCTTGTAAGACTAGTACTGAAGAGGGCACAAATATTAACAGTGCCCTCATCAATGAGAGGAATACCTTAAAAGACAATCCAGACTTTTTGGCTTCAGGCATAGGAAGGTGTTGAAAAATACCATGAAGACATTAAAATTATACTGTTCACTCCCTGCAGGGTGAACTTTCTCACATACAGATTTTAAAGGTATCATTCTCGCCAATAGCCATGTGGAACAGATATCCTCAGAGTATTCCAGCAAAGCTTTTTCAGCATGCTTTCAGAATGCTGCAGAAGATATCTTCAACTAAATGCATGGACTACACTCAAAAAGAAGAGCTGATGCTTCCCCCCAGTGCTTCCAGAAATCCCCAAGATCACTCCATTGTACCCAACGCCTTTCTGTCCAAATCAGAACTTACTCATGGTTTTCACTGAGACAAGAACACACATAGAAAATTAGAGAAGATTTTTATTTTTTTTTTTTTCTGAGAACTAATGTTTAATTGCTTTCTAGCTGAAAGTGAGTTTGTTTTCTAATTATTTTATGCATCTGTAGAGGGCTTAATGCTGATTTATGTTGTTTACTGAAATCTTGACTTCGCCTGTTGGGAAACAGTTCAATGAAAATAAACCATGTGACCATATTCAAAGGTTACAGGGGATTTTCACAAATGAGATATTCTATACAAAAACAGACAGTAAAAATACATTCTCAATAATATTTTTTTAAATGGCAAGTTCAAGTGCTTTATATACTAATTGCTTTTTTTAACTTATTTAAACCAAAATCAGATCAACTAGAAATACCTGAAATTCCATTTAAAAATAGGATTCTTTTTTTTTACTGCAAGGATGACCAAAGAATGGAATAGGCTGCTAAGACAGGTTGGGTATTGATTCTCCATCCTTGGAGATGTTCAAAACCTGACTGGACAAAGCCCCTGCTTGGGGGGTCAGAAATCTCCAGATAGTCCTTTCCAACCACAGTCATTTGGGGATTCTGTGATTATTTCCCTTCTCACAAATTGTTACTATGGGTTATTAAGCCCCTGTGTCAGTAACAGGAGACAAGAAAGAAAAAGAATTTCTGATAGATTCAATTTTGTCTCCATTCTACCAAAGCTGACAAGTACAGAGACATCCACACTAAAAGTGCTAATTTAAAACAATACTATGTAATCCAAATACAACTTAACTTTCTCCCATGTATTTTACCAAAGAAACTTATGTTCTCTATTAATTTCAAAGCAATTTTATAAAATAAGGGACATCTTGTGAATGCCTATTGATATCATAAAAGAAAAGAAAAAGTACCAACTGATATTCCGATAGAAACAGAGTAATCATTCAAAGTTTGTTATATCAAAAGTTCCTGAAAAAAAATGCCCTGATTCCAGTAAGGACAACAAATGCTTAACACTATATGTAATCTAATATATATTTACTGCCTTATGCTATTGGAGAAGCACCAATACAGTGCTTATAGTTTGTAAACAGCGTTTCTATGCTTCTTCATGATTGATCTGAAGAATTGCATTGTGAAGCTATATCTACTCCATGACTCAATCTGTGTACAATAACATTCATTTAATTTCAACCTACCTAAGAAACTAAAATTGTTTTTCCTAATAGACAAGCTGGAAAGCTGATCACATTTTATGACAATTAATTGTGCCCACAAACCTGACTGCACCCTTTTGGCCCCTTTTGCTGTTCCTTGATTAGGGTTTTATTAAATTGCTTATGATTATAATACAACAAAACTGTTGTAATTTAGAACATTAACAACAGCTGTGTGCAGTAATTGAATGTTAAATAAGTCCTTTACATGAATTAGGTAAATGTGATGTTGAGTCTAATTTAACAGAGAGAAAAGTTAGAATGACCCAATTTAGATGATATAGGAAAACAAGAATGTGGAACAGGGTGATCAGAGGTACTCTCCCACAGTGAAAGGCATTCCATTATAATGGGACCAGACTCCTTTCAGTGGTGCCCAATGACAGGATGAGGGGCAACGGACACAGACTGAAGCACAGGAGGTTCCATCTGAATATGAGGAAAAACTTTCCTTTGAGGGTGCCACAGCCCTGGACCAGGCTGCCCAGAGAGGTTGTGGAGCCTTCTTCTCTGGAGACATTCAAACCCACCTTAACACATTCATGTGCGATCTGCTCTAGCGACCCTGCTTTAGCACGTGGGTTGAACTATATGATCTCCTGAGGTCCCTTACAACTGCAACCATTCTGTGATTCTGTGATTCTATGGCTGGTTTACCAAGGTCTGCAGAGCGCTCAAGACTATTACTGTAACTCATAGACAAACTGCATTTTCTGGTATTGCAAAATAAAATGTTACATGGGAGCAATTAGGGAGGAAAGACACCAGACGGATGTCCTTGGAGATCTTAAAAATCCATCTGAACATGGTGTTGGGCAATCTGTTCTACCTGACCCTGCCTGAGAAGAGGGGTTGGATGAGATAACCTCCAGAGGTCACTTCCAACTGCAACTACTGTGTGATTCTGAGATGCCAATAAAATTAAGAGACAACAGCTGAAATTGCTGTAGTAAGACTGTCTTTTCCTATCTTGATTCCTGGTATACATAAAATCTTAACTACAGTATTAAAATTCTTTGCACTTAATTTAGAAACTCAATAGCTGCAAAATTCGATACCAAATGGTAATGAAAAATAATATAGATTGATATATGCTATGCACATACACACATGGGTTGCTTGAAATGTCCCAGGTATCAATATCTCTACAACTGGATCCACCAGAAAAACCTATTAATAAGGCTGTGGCCAGCATAAACTTTCATGAAGCTACTACATTAGAATTCAAAAAAAGGAGTTGAAGATAAAATGCAATGGCAGTAACCAGCATGCTCTTCATGTGAGTCACAGCCACGGAACATCAAACCATCTGATTTGCACAACTAATCCCTGCTGATTTATAGTTTTTACATTATATCAAATTTAGAAGTTTAATAAAGTACAGGAAAATAAAAATCCTTTCACATGTCTGCATTTGTACTGCACCAGATTTAGCCGAAATTTTTCTTTACTAAAAAGACGAGTCTTAATTTCATCATCATCAGTATTTAATGTCTTGTGCCAGTTAAAATAGTGGATTAAAAAAATAGGATAGAGAATGTACTGACTAAAATAAACAATTACTAAAGAAAAAGCAGAAGAGATAACACATTAGGTCTGCTTTATATTGAGAGTCTTCATACATAGATAGACATATATGCTCCTTTCAAATAAAGGATATTTATGAATTATAGTCAAATTAAAATTGAAGGAAAATGTACATATTGTGTATCAGCATACCAGAAACATAATTATTTTCAGACCTAGAATTTGATTTTTTATAGCTATGGAGTCTCACATAACTTAAATCCTGAAATGTCTAGAAGGTGAAGTATCTAGAACTATGCTTTATTTCTCAAAATTAAGAGTAAAAATTAGAAATTCTAAGAAAAACAAATACTTTGTGGGTTTTTGTTTGTGTTTTTTTTTAATTTATACTGTAAATTATCTGAAACAGGATTGCCTTATCCTTCCATGGCAATTCAGGACCTTGCCTTTTGGTACTCTGATGTTGTAAATCCGTATTGACTTTCAATTTCCAATAATACTAATATAATAATAAGCCATAGGCATTAAAGCTTTAAAACTCTTCAAAATTATTTTTTTTTTAAAAATGATAAATGGATACATTTCCAATGTTAGTCTTAAAAAAAAAGTTAATCAGTTCTGCTCACTATCCTTCCAAAAATCAATCAATTCAGATGACAGATTTCAAGTATTCTGAAATTAAAGATTAATGGATGCATTACAAATCTTTGTGTATTTTTCAGTCAAAACTATATAAATTACAAACCGCTGCTCTGTTGCAATCTCTATGTTCTTTGCTTGTTTATTTTTTAATAGTTTATTAGCTTTTTCTTAATTATGAAAAAAAAAAATCTTAATGCCAACACATCTCCATACAGAACATCTACACCATGAAAATTTCTGATGCCTTATTCGCATTAAAGAATTTCTCTTTATTTTCTTTCGCATCTCATCTACTAAAATTCTATCTATAAATTTTACTGACTCTTCAAGGTCTCCAAATACTCATTGTGTTATAATTTAAAAGGCTGACAGGAATCAAAGATACTGGAACTCAAGTGCAATCTCAGGTCAACTCCTTCTTTATTGAATGTTGATAGGCTTTGATCTGTTTCCTAGGCGAAGTCATTATACCGATATTCCATCTGACACATCTGTTAAAGACGACTAAAGTGACAGGCAAGTCACAGCTCTCAAATCAATCCAAAATATTCATCATTTTCCATAATTCCTTCAACATGACTTATCACAACTTTTTTAAACTCCAAACTGTGCAATGGATTTCAAGATCAAAGATTTAAGCAACAACTCATCTGTTCTTGGCACAGGTAACTTCAAAGAGAGAAGACAATGATCTTAAATTTTATTCAAAGGAGTTGTAATAAAATTGCACAATACACTCCTTAAAAAAAAACAAACTAACAAAACAAACAAACAAAAACCACAAACAAACCACACAAACGTAACATGTTATCGTATGCAATAAGTGATATTTCCAATTTCACCTTTTTACCCTACTACCCTGAGCTTCTTTGCTGCATTTTATGTTATATCTTGAATGTGTAAAACCTCATACTCAACTGTGGATTGTGACCCATTACTGTTAATCTATGTGTCTTTCTATGGACTCCCAATTCCAGTTTGTTGTCTCAGTACCGTAGAGAGAGTAAACAAGTACACACACTGGTCTTTCAAGAGGAGAGAGAATAAGATCTGAATCACCAGATAGGAGACAGAAGAAAACGTAGGTAATGGTGGCAACATGAAGAGTGAAACACTATGGAATGAATATTCACTGGCAGCTTCAGAAGATGAGAACCAGAAGACATGATTCTGCACCAAAAAAAAGGATAAATTATGATGCTAAATGGACTTATCAAATTTGCTAGTTTTGAGGAAGCCAGGTTTTTGGGGCCTATGGTACAAGTATTCATTTGTCCACAGACCTCAGTACTTGTAGTTCATTCATAGTTGAGATTGATTTATCTACTAAAGAATAGAAAATCTCTCAGAAACCCTTATTACTGTGGATTGGACTATCATACATTAAAAAGCTGATCGTCTGGGTGGAGTAGATATCCCACAACATTCGAATTGCAATTGGAGATGTGTTATTAGAGGCAAAGCCTGAGTTCAAAGACGAGGCTGCAGTCTCTAAGCAGATCAACAATTACAAACTGAGGCTAAAGTTAAAACTCGAGTTCCAGAACAGTCAGAAAGTGACTTTTTGAACCCACAGTTTGCATAACCTCCAGAGCATCATTAGCTCTATCAGACTGGAAGAATCAGAAACTGCATCAGATGGGCCAAGAGCAGACCTTTCATCCATCTGTTTGGGAGTAAAAGTCACACTTGATGGGTCAAGAAACACCTTATGACTCCGTACCTATTTCAGATGCAAAATTGTTGGGTTTATATACGTTTTTCAATTATATGTCTAAAGAAGAAGCTCACTGTTTTATAAAGAATAAAGATAATAGCTATGTAAATGTTACAATATTTAACTTGTTGCAAGGAAATTACACTTTTAGTTTTTGAAGTCTGTTCCAATGCTGCACTTAGATGTCATATAACAGCACTTGGTTTAAAATATAAGTATCCATAAAAAGGTGATATGATAATATCTTGCACTAATGGTGCCATTATCAAGCTATAAAATGATGCCATTATTTTGCCCAACTGTGTGGCTTCATGCCCAAGGCCGTTGTTCCAGCTAGGAAGAACAACTCACAGTAATATGGCATGTTATGAAATTGCCCTAAATACGTAAGAGGTTTCATAAATGGAGTGCATTTATGGAAGCCACGCTATTATGTAATAAAATAGTCTCCCAATTTATATCTTAGAATAGGAAATAGTGTCAAACCATCCCTTCTTAAGATTCAAAAAAATAAAATGTATTTTTTGAAGCAGGACAACTAAAATGAAAAAAAAAAAAAAAAAGTTGATATGGACCCCATCCTCAAATACCTCTTTTAAAAATAATTTCCCACATATCTGCAAGCCAGCAGTCAGAATGGAGGGTGATAAATCATAAGCAAGTCAGTGGTCAAAAGTTTAAAATTCATTAAAGCTCACAAGACAGTGTTTAATATATATAAAAACAATAATTATAAATACAACTAAATATGACATCTGCAACATTTCCCCTACATCTTCAATCTTCTGTTTTTACATACATGAACCATAATACAGCTCTTACTTTGAGTATTCTTGAGAATCACTGAGATCCAACTTTGTCTCTCAATAAAAGCCTAAAGACCTGTAATGGCATATTAACATGTTCATTATTAACATATGGTTGGTTCCTAGTTTTGTACTTCAAGCATGGCCATTAGCAAAAGTACATTCCTCTTCACACTCAAATTGAAGCTGCAAAGGGAGGAATAATTCTTGGCATCATTCTCACATAAGGAGCAAATCTAAATTATGACATCAGTTGCAGATTGACTCAATAGTAAATTACCAAATCAAATTTACTCAGGACCTTGTAATTCAGTTTCAATCTAATTCAATTCAATTTTAGCTGTGATATATAAATGTTGATTAGTAGGCAATTGCATAAGAATATGAAGTACTAAAGTTTCTTAAGTGACTGCTCTTTAACCTGCAGTGGTTCTAGTCTGGTGGGGTGGGTTTTTTGTTTGCTTATTTTTGCGGTTTTTTTGTTCCTTCAAAGATAGAACTGAAAAGTATTAGGAATCATAAAAACAATTGTTACTAAAAGTAAATCTGGAATCCATGCCAAATAACTCTACAGCATAATTTTCTTGCACGTAGAAAAAATATCTTCCTTTGCAAACAAACTGAGCTACAAATGCACTCCATATTTTATACATGTCACACTGATACGGGCTTATCCTTGTGAAAGATACAGCTACAACCACTGCTCTTCAAAAATGCAGTACACTAATGTTTGAAATTTACATTTTTTTATCATGTGGCCATAAAACATACTTTCCAACTTAATTCGAAGAAAATATTTAATGTATTTTACTTTTTTATCAAAATAAAAATTTAAAGGAATAAAAGAATCTTTCAAATTATTAGAAAATAGAGGAGATTTTCGAAATAAAATAGAACACGGGTCCAAAGTAACAACCCAGTTTTTGTAGCCTACCTCCCAGGAAGATTAATTTGCCAAAGTTTTTTCAAAAACCTTTTCCTTCCAAAGATGAATAAATAAAAACGACTCGCAGCTCTAAATTTATCTTTTAAAATAATAAAAAAAAATTTGGATTCATTTTACTTGGACAAGGTTTTAGATGCCCACCTTTGGGTGAAAAATACAGAATTAAGTTAATTCAAGCACTTAATAATGATCCACTATTGTTAGAAAAGAATGAGATGAAGAGGGAAAGCTATTCATCTGGAGTCGAGAATCTCAGCTGAATGAAATCAGCAGCAAAAAACCTCCTTGTTTCCATTATGGTAATATGCTTTAGTACTTTATAAATGTCTGGCTAATGCAATGATGTTTGCTGCCTTTATAGTCTGGAGCCTTGTCACAGAAAGTCTGAACAACTTACGTTCTCTACTGCGCAAAACTCAAAAAATAGGTAAAGCTTGGATCTCCCAACTATGTACTGTCTTGAGAAGCAAAGACAATGGAAATCAAAGGCTTCAAAGACACTAGAAAATCAATAGGACTTCTGGATCACAATTCTTTGTTGAATTTCATCACAAACTCTGAATACGCAGGGTTGCAATACAAGTACACACCTTCACTGCCTACTCTTTAGTTTACAGCATAAAATAAAATAAAATAAAATAAAATAAAATAAAATAAAATAAAATAAAATAAAATAAAATAAAATAAAATAAAATAAAATAAAATAAAATAAAATAAAACACAAACAAAAGACTGTTTCAGCCCTGACCCGTTCTATTCAACAGTGTCTGAAAAGAAAATGTTGCAGTTCTTGCTCTGCAATAGTGGAACAGTACTGAGGTATAATGGTATATTATACTTCTGTGCAGGCTTCAGAATAGTGACCCAATGACTTCCCACTGACACAATTTTCAATAAATCTACAAGTATTAAAATGCAGAGTCCAACCTGCACACATAGTTTTCATACTTAATCTGCTTGAAAACACCGACACAAGACAATGTGCATTTTGGATGCCAGCCACAGCAACCGTAATGTCACCAGACCATAATAGCATATATGAATATCCTGTTATAGACCATAACAGCATATATGAATATCCTGTTTTGCTAATTCTCACTGATGACAACTATTTATCAGTATATGCACAAGATGTAACTTCTAGTTTATTCAGACTAAATGTTTTTATTTGCGTCTGAGTTTTGTTGCTAACCAGTTACTTCCTCAACATGGTTTGAAGGAAACGGACAGAAACAACTTCACTGTGACTATTCAGAAACAGACAAGGAAGACTTTTTAGGAGAGACCTAAGGCTTCTGCTGAAACCACCCCCTTGGGAACTCTCTGCAATCAAGCAGCTCTCCCAGGCTTGGTGCTGGCCAGAGGGCCTCCTGGTTATCCAGAGACCATGAAAGAGCATCTTGTTCCTCTCAGATCCAGGATACCAGCTGTCTCTCTGGACAATAAGAATGTGTTTGAATTCTGAGATCTTCAGGGAGACACTCACAGTGACCTTAGAGTTCTCTGATCTTCTGCTTTTGAGATCTTCTAATACTACAAGTGAAAGTACAACGTAAGGACACTTTAAAGAACAATACAGACATCCGCCAAATTCTCAGCATTTTTTCTCCCACAGTATTGTACTTACTGGTCTTTACCTCAAGACAGTTGAACATCAGTAAAAAATAAGCTGTAACAATCTGTACCTAACACATTTTCACAAATAGAAGTATGTTATAAGTAAGGATAAGCCCATCAGTAACTGTCATTTGCTATTTACATAGTTGTATTTAGGCTAAATCCATAAAGGGCAATTAAAATATTTAATCTGGCAATCTAGTTAGAATTTCATTTTGCAATATTCACTGAAAATTTAAAAAATGCCATGATAATACTCAAGATACATGATAAGAAGCTCTGCCTCCAGGATACAAAATAATCACAAAATGTATCTACACAATAACATATTGTACAATTTAAAGGGTTTTTTCAGTTTCTGCATTAAGTGTATTAAACATTTGATGCTTAAGGATATAATTCCCTGCATTGTTTTGCTCACTGTTTGACAAAATATTTTGCCCTCAAGCAATGATACATTTCTCTGCAATATATTTGTAGCATTTTGAAAATAGCTGCTTTACTTTTTGAAATATATTAAATTTAAAAAAAAAAAAAAGAGTGAAGAATTTCATTATAAAAGCAGTGAGGTGTAAGGGACAGTTAAAGAGTCTGTAATGGGGTGATTATTTTTCCCCTTTTACCACTTAATTGTTTTGGATGATATGATAGTTGGATGTTTTCGTGGCAATATGGAAGGACAAAAATCTGGGCATCTGCTGTTAACTTTATTTTTACTGTATTCAAATTTTAATCTGCTCAAATCTTTATATATATATATATTAGGGTTTCACAGAGTAGTTTTGGTTGGAAGGGACCTCTGGAATTGTCCACCCCGCCTGCAAAGCAGGGCCACCTAGAGCATGTTGCCCAGGACCACACCAGGCAAGTTTTGAATCTCTCCAAGGTGGGAGACTTTACAACCTCCCCAGACAACCTGTGCCAGGACTCGGTCCTCACAGTAAGAAAAAAAAAAAAAAAAATATATATATATATATATGTATATGTTTCCTGATGTTCAGATGGAACCTCCTATGTGTCAGTTTGTGCCACTGCCTCTGGTGCTGTCAGTGGTCACCACTGAAAATAATCTGGCTGTGGCTCTGCACCCTCCCTTCTGGTATTTCTATACATTTATGAGATTCCCCTGTCCTTTCTTCTCTTCTCCAGCCCAGCCTGAACAGCCCCAGCTCTCTCAGCATTCCCTCACAGAAGAGATGTTCGAGTCCCTCCATCACCTTAGAGAGCCCTTGCTGAACTCTCTCCTGTATCTCTTGTACTGGGGAGCCCAGAACTGGACACACTTCTCCAGAGGTGACCTGGTCTCACCAGTGCTGAGGAGAGGGGATGGATCGCCTCCCTTGACCTGCCAGCAACACTCCACTTATTTCAACCCAGGATACTATTCTCTGCCTTTGTCACAAGAGCATGTTGCTGGCTCATGGTTGGCTTGATGTCCAAGAGAACCCCAAGGGCCGTTTCTGTGAAGCTGCTTTCCAACTGAGCAGCGCCCCCCAGCAGGTTCTGGTATACGTTCCTCTCCAGGTATATGTTCCTCTCCAGGTGCAGAACTTTGTAATTCCCTTTGCTGAACTTCATGAGGTTCCTGTCAGCCCATTTCTCCTGCCTTTCCAGGTCCTATTGGACAGCAGCACAACCACGTGGTGTATCAGCCACCCTTCCCAGTTTTGTGTCAATAGCAAACTGGCCGAGGGTTCGCTCTACCCCATCATCCAGATGAATACATTAAAACCCAAAATGTTATTCCATAAATGATTTCACTAACAAAGCGTACCACAATGAATAGCCTAAATGGGCAGATTTTAATTTAATCTCAGGATAAATAGGATTGTAACAATATACACTTCTGACACTGAAGTAATTCTGACTTGTGTATAGAAATGAATATGGAAATGTGTGGAAAATAATTATGCCAAGGAACATACATATATATTCCTTATATTGAGATATATATTTAATATATGTATTTAAATGAAAAGTAGAAGGCACCAGGAAAATGTACCCATCAGGCTACATACAGCTTTAGAAATCTGTATTTCCCATTCACTGTATCTCTTCTCAGTTTAGTATCTTCTTATGCCTATCACCAACATACTTTAGTTCTAGTACAACAGAATATGCAAGCGGAAGATATTAAATAAAATTGAGTTAATATTGTTGAACAAGTTTATTTGAATACTGATGCAGTACTCAGGAAAAATTAGTTTCAGGCTTATAGTTTAAATATGTTTTGTGACTGAATGAAATCTGTATCTGGTGAAAGGAGAATTAGCAAATTCCGAGTGCAGAAAACTGATGCTGCTTTGCAGCAAACTGTTATGGTTGTGAGTGTGACAAGGAAAAATAGCTTTAAATCTGAAACTAAGTTTTGATGTCATATGAACCTAATTTTTCTGGCAGTCTCGCAGAAGGCCAGAAAAAAAGCTTTTCTGGAAATGCTTCACAATGTCTTGTAGGCTTCATAATCTGTACAGCTTAGCCTTTCCTAACTGAAAAAGCACTTCCCATCTTTTTTTCTTGAGAGAATAAAAAGATCAGTAATTCCTTATACCATTTTCTCTATTAACTACACTCATTTCTTTATAAAAGATAATATATCTTGTTTAGCCAATCACAAAGCAAAAATAGGGAGTTCATATATAAAGCAATTTGTGACCAATCAACATGCAATATTCAGGTTGTTCATCACAGCCCCCAAGCGCAGGAAGAATTTGTTTTCATTGAGACGTGAATGCTGAGTTAATAATAGAGGTTTGAAAAAACTGTATGGAAGAGACGTCAGAAAAATTACCCTAAACTAACAAAAGAAGACATCTGACTAATTCTGAAGCTAAGTTTTCTACAAAAACTGAGCTTAATACTTACAGTAATGTTTTTAAAACTGATTTAGAAGGTTTGCATTACACATTTCTTAAATGAAAGCATTTCTACTCAAATTTAAAGAGGATTATTAAAAAAAGCTCTTCAAATGTTAAGGTGGAGAAACTGAAGGCCCAGGGATCCAGTGACATTGCAACAGAAGCCTAAACAGAACAAACCGTCACACAGCTACTGTCAATGAGGTACCTGCTGCCACCGCCACCAGTGACACTGCTGATGGGACAGCCACCACCCAGGACAGCAGCTGGTAAAAGGCATTTTGGATTCTTGACATCAAAGAAATATGAGAAGGAGGAAATATTCTCATTTTGTTCTTGGTTTACAGAGCCCACCATAACAAGGTTTTGATTCAGGACTGGCACTACATTGCAATTATTCTTATTATCAGAATAGCACTAATAAATGCCCACATTTACCCCTATTGCTTGTGCAAAAAATGATTTTTTTAAGGAAAATGGATGGAAAGACAGTGAGACTCTTGACAGAGTAGCAACAGACATGGAGAAACAGGAAAAAAACCTACCCTTCTAGCATGCTCACAAACACTGCTGGATTTCTTTAGAAAAGTTTAGCACATGATAACTATCAGATTAGAAAAAGGAGATATGTAACTACAAGGAGTGTAATGAAGCTCAAACCAGAGCAATTACCAACAGTGTGTTTTTAGAGTAAAGGGACAATTCAAAGGAAAACAAAATAATCAAAAAGGATATTTTTCACACTAAACTTCTACCAACTTCTACACAGAAGATTAAAGAGACCTTCATTTTGGAAGCCAAAATGACTGATGAAGACAGAAAATTCTTTTGTTCTTTCTGCTTCTGAATAATGGAATGCTTCACTGAGGGAAGTAATGTGTACAGAAATATGGGACTTTATTATCACAGAAAACTGGAATTGCAACATAGAATTTAAACTGATTAAACTTTTCTTTAAAAATTCCTTTGATGACTATGAGGTGCCAACAGATCATTCTGACTACTTTGCAAGATGGAACTCAATGGTACAAACATCTTTACATTTGGCATATCTGAAGCAAAAATAAAAGTACAGCCCTAATCAGGCTTAAAGTCCTAAATTCCATTTTTTCAATGTACCACCCTAATCATATAAAAAATAATATCTATGTTCTTGATCTCAAAGACTTTTGGCCCAGTTGAAAGCTCTTCACAAGGTATTTTATGTGCATTTCATCTTAGCTATCCTAGGAGAAAGAAGAATGACAGCAAGAGTTCACACTGTCAGGCAGTAGAATCGCCAACATGTGTGAAAATCAAAGTAGATAAGGACATAATAAGAAGAATGTTCTGTTTGAAAGTCATATTTGGTAGAAACACGATGCTCCTTAGCTTATCAAGCACTTTGTTCAAAGATGCAATTTTACTAACTTCAGAATTTTAATTTGATGATTGCATAGTTTAATAGTTAAAATGAAATTGATTTCTAACATAGTTCAATAAAAAATGCAATCAAACAAATCATAATACTTCACATCAACCTTTATAATACTTTTTTGATATTTCAATGCCTTCACGCATTAGTACAAAAGTAATCTCAGTGTACAACCTGAAGAGTCTCCACTCCAATTCTCCTCTTGAAACCTCTTGGCTCTAACCTCAGTAGGAGTTTTTGGTTCTCTTTTGAGTTCTAGCATGCAGTTCTGAATCTCCTTCAACAAGGTTCTTATGTCAGAGCACTGCAACAGCCTAATGCTGCAAAGGTTTTCAAGGCACGTTGTCCTGCACTTCCAGGCTACCAGGCTGTGAAAACAGAGCAAACTGCTTCAGAGCTTTAGTGACTTTTCTACCTGGAAATATTCCTGCCTGTTTTAAAGCAGAGCAATCTTTCTTGTATGCTACCTACTACTATTTGGGATACAAATACAAAACATTCCAAGACCTTCTAACAGCATCAAACATCAAGCTACATCCACAGCGCTTGTTTCAGGCATATAACTCAATGTACTAATAGGACAAAATAGAAAAGCTTTGTGATTAAACTCTATAAAACCAGGGAGATAATTAAAAATATATCACACATTGTTTGACTGAATAATATTCAGTTGATTGATTTAATCTTCTCCTCTATTCACATGAGGAATGAAATGAGGGCCCATCTCTTAGTAAGAGATGGATGATCACTGCCATGAGAAAGACAGAAAATACTTCCAGTACGTCTCCCAGAACAAGGTAATTCAACATACACACAAAAATGGCAAATATCTAAGCAGTGTTTTGGCTCACAGAAAACAGCCCATTAACTGAGCAGCTCCACAATCACAGCTATAGATGCTGTGTGTTATTATTTACTGTACTCCAGCATCCTTCAGAAGCTTTTATACTCAGTTGAGACCACAGTGTGCCCTTAACTAATAAAATACACAGAACTGAAGTAAAACTATATGGAACACTTATCTGATTTTGCCATGACGACCAAAAGCTCAGCTTCAGTATTACTTGAAGAAAAAGGAGAAAAACCTCTGAGGAACTAATATAGCTTATAAAAATAAATGGAAAACTCACCTCTTGCATTAGTAATGCAAACTACAGCAAGTTAACCATGTCTTTAAATCCTAGTATCAATTTTGATTAACCCTTGGGCTATGATTTATTTTATTTCACTGATAGAGGGGTAAATTCAACAACAACAACAACCAAAAAAAAAGGATGTTGTGCTTATCTGAGCATTTGCTGAGCATCTTCTCACACTTCCGGGAAATATTTTAACTGATCTTCTGTATATACTGATGGATACAGTTATGTTCGGTTGAGGGTTAATCAAACATCATCTCTTGCAGCAGTGAGATATTTGGAAGTTAAGTCCCCAAAATGTCTGGGGCCTTGTAAAAGCAGAAGGGCAGTACAACTGTTTAAAATAAATAAAATAGGACACCCTTCCAGGATATACATAGTACAATGCATCTGCTGAAGGTCACATGAGTGTTTAACATTGTTTCAAGTGGAAGGTATAAAAACACATTTTTAGTGCATTTCCTAAAGTAATTATAATCATGAGTAATGTCAAACACAAACCAAATGAAAAAGCATATAAAACCCACCCATAAACTTCCCAACTACAGCATGATGATTCACTTTTCTTTCGATATTAGTAAGAACTGTAATCTGTCTAGAATAAAACAAGTTTCAGCTTTTCCTCATATCAGATAGCCATGGTGGTCCCATTGTATGAGTGGAGAAACTTGTACCCACTCCACAACAGGGAACCAAATGACTTGAGGAAAGGACATGAAATGGATAAAAATTAAGTACCTACAACAATTCCTCTTGAGCAGACACTACATGTATTTTCTCTCTTCTCCTCCAGCTTCTCTGCTCTCTTTAATGTGCTTCAAGAATAAAAGGTTGCCACTTAAGAATTATTTACTGCTCCTTATAATTCTTTAGTATGTGGATCCACCCGTATTTCCCAAATGTATGTCTTCAGATAAAGTAACCCCTTGAATTCCCTCCATTCCTTCATAATAACTGGAGAGGTTATGGATATGAAATAAAAATCAGATAAATAACGGCTGA
This sequence comes from Streptopelia decaocto, assembly GCF_964273445.1. NCBI lineage: Eukaryota > Metazoa > Chordata > Aves > Columbiformes > Columbidae > Streptopelia > Streptopelia decaocto. The sequence goes on along the minus strand of NC_138659.1, from coordinate 64,454,206 downwards.
TATTTCTAAAGTCATCCACAGTATCCCAGATGCCCCAGCCTCCCCAAAGAATGTGCATCCAAACATCTAGATGACTTAAAAGATGTTACTAAGCTGTGATCTGGGACTTAGAGTCTAACTTGAGAAGTGGGAAATGTGTCTGTGAAGAAGGAGGCAGGACACTAGCAATTATCAATAAAATAATGATTTGGCTAAAAAAAAAAATGCTTCCTGTCATATTTTTTTGATGAAATAATAACTTTGGAAACTTGTGTTAACCTGCTTAATAATAACATGTCATTCAGATTGTGTCTGCAGTCAACAGCCTTTTCCAAAAACAACATTAATGTTCACCTTATGAGGTCAAGAAAAACATTCCCCCTAACAATGTTTTCAGGTCAAAGAAATAACTTTGCTGGTGGAAGTTCAAAACAGTTATATTCTACCAGTACTGCCATACTGAATATAAAAGTTTATTTTACCTACATGATTAAACCAGAAACAGAAATGACAGCAAACACTGATTAATTCCTAAAATATTTCACAGAACTAAGACTGCAATGATATAATTAGTCAAAACAAATTCAGTGATGACTTTAACCAATTCTTAATGCTATTTTTCATCCTTTCTATTCCTAAGACAAAAGACAAAAAACCCTACTAACTTTCAGAACAGAAGGCTGTAGCAATTTATCAATTCTCTGAGCAGCAGGGCAAAATAGTCAATTCAATTAAAGAGTATGTACTAGACCAATTGTATTATCGTTCCTTGTGGAGCAAAGGGCTCTAAGTGTCAACAAACTGTCAGTGAAAGAAGAGTCAATTGGCAAAAGACCAATTTCATTTGTTTTTAAAACATTCACACAAAACTTACAAAGCTGAAAAATGGACCAATTTTTCTGAAGCTCATTAACTGCTTTCTAGTAATCACTGCTTAGCTCTATGATTTTTTTGTTTTGTTTTCAAATAGTGAATTATGAGTCCTTCTTAACAACTTCAGAGACAACAGTAAACACTCTTCATCCCCACCACTGTTTTCCCTCTACAGTTCCTGAGAATAACTAGTAGGGCACCTGCCTGTCACATCATGAAAAGGGTGATTTAATTCCTTCATTAAGATGAAACTAATGGAGTCACTTCACTTTTGTTGTTACAAACTATTCACATCAAAAGAGAAGAACTGTGGAATACTGAAAAAAAGAAAATTACATCACAGAAAGCATAATAAAAGCACAGCAAGTACAGCAGATGGGACATACCAGCCTCCCCAAAGTAGAAACAAATCTGTTGAGAAAGATGGTTATATAATTTTGTTTTAAAACCCCTAATTTTACAGATTTCAGAAACTACCTCTGACACCTTTTCTTTTAGCATGTCTAAACTAAATATATCTCACCAGTATTTAGGCCCATTTCTTCTTCCAGCCCTCTTTGTCCATCTCCTTGCCCCATCATCAGTCAGACATTGTCAGCTGCTTGACTGCTGTATCACCCTTTAAATTTTCCCTTCATGAGGTTAACAAGTGAAATCATTTCAGTATTTCAAGTCATTTTTTCTAGACCGCTTTGTATTTTTTACTGTCCTCTGAACCTTTAAGTTGAAACCAGAAAAAGCTGAGTAGAGCAAAGGATTGCTTTACAGGCTTCACTTAAAACACTGTTCTTCAAGGTAACTAATTCTGGTTTATGTCTTTGCATTCATTTTCATTTTCTTCCCTTTGTATCCTGAGTTACTGTCTGAACAATATTAACACAAGAAGTGTCAGCTTAGCAATAGAATTTTAAAAGTGCAATATTACTTATTATGATCATTTAAATAACAACTTGCTTTCATTACATTTTAAGTTTAAAATTCCTTTCAAAACCTTATTAATATTATATATCATTATTAAAAACTGAATTTCTTTCCCTCTGTGAACTCTAGAAATGTTCTTGCACTGATGTACCGTTTACCATTGAGTTTCTTCTGATAGAAAACAAAATTAACCTTAGAACACTTGCTATTATATAGCCAGTAAATTGTGACTACTGTACCTTGTATATTCATCAATTTAAATTGAAAACATCAAAATTTTAAAAATCTTCTCCATAGTTTGCTTGATTTTACCACATTGACTGAGGTTAAATAAAGGTAATGCTAAACAAAGTTTATGTTTAAATATCGTGAAAATCAGTTTAAAAAAATATAAACAAGAACTTAAGCAGTAAGGTATTTCATAAAAATAAAAACTCACACCAAGCAATTCATCCATAGTGAGTACAACCCCAGTAAATCAGTATTCATGCTGATGGAGAGAGCACATAAGTGGACCTGAACAGAACCAGCAGTTTAATACCATAGTATCATGCAGTTTAGCACCGTGAATGATAAACTATGTGAAAGCATCCCACAGATGAAACTCCATTTAACGATCTGATTGAACACTTGTAAGTTTGCGAGCATTCATTCGTATTAGTAGTAGTATGATAAGGAGTCTACGCATTTCAATTATGCACACAGATTTTCACTGATTGCTCTAAAAGACTAATTTTGCTCTAAAAGACTAATACTGGAATATCATTTGAGCTTGTCACTTCAAATTAGTTCAGTTCATTAAATATGTTACACTATTATGCCTTTTATTTTTCCCAAAAAATCAGAAGTCTTGCTCTTTTACATTTGGCTACTACACCAGGTGTAGAATAATCACCACTAAAGCAACTTGCTCAAACTGCAACCAAGCGTGAAGAAAAACACAAACGGAATGTGCAGCATCTTAATGGAGTAACTGAAATTGTGACAATGGTACTGAGCGATTTAATTGTCTAACTGCAGAACGATGTCTTGACAGACTAATGACTGTACACTGCACTGTCACTCTGTTCAAAGATGGATTCAAACCGAAGCTGAAGAACCATTAGGGCAGCCAGGAGGGGAACAGAAAATGAATCTTATCAAGAGCAAAGAACAGAGTGTGCTGAGCTGGGTAAATCAAAGGCTGATAGGGAATATGATTGCCATGGATAAATACACAAAAGGGAGTAAACACCAGGAAGAATAAAGAGCTATTGAAGTAATAGAAGATGGCTGTACAATAACAAATATGTAGAAAACGAATTATTACATTCATGGACATAACAGAGCTTTGTGGAAATACTTCAAGTTCAATAGTGAGGAAATCTGCTTTTTAAAACAGATAGATAAATTTATGAACATGTTTGCTTGCAACATCAGCTAACATCACCTTGATGACAGAAAAGGTTCCTGCCAGCCCTAAGCTTATGTTCCTATCAATGAGGTGACAGAAGATGACTTCAATGTTCCATGTGTGTTTGCAAGCCCTGGAGCCCAGCACATAAAACTTGCGGCCCTTCACTTTCTGTAAATTACTAAATACATTGGCAGTTAGTGAAAAGTAAGTAAAATTTATTTTAATGAAAAGATTAATAATGGAATCAAATCTTGGAGAGACTAATGCTTAGTATGCATGAAAACCAAGGACCGAGAAGTTACTGTATGCTTCCTTTCTACATTTTCTTTGCACACATCATTTGAGACATTGTACAGGTCACAATAATTAACACAGAAGATTAATACAACATTTAAATTTGCCCAGCTCATAAGAAGAGCCAAAATAAAACCAAGTAAGACAAAGGATTGTCAAAAGAACAGGGTGATCATATCCATGTTCAAGATGTTTTCAAGTAGCCCTTATTTATATGAATTCTAAATAAAATTCAAAGGAAGCAGATGTAAAGAGATGAGTATCAGGCTTTACAATGAAACAAAGGCAAGATCAAGCATATCAGATGAGTGTAATTTTTCCAGCTCTTCAGGATGCCTCTTCTAGTTAGAATGGAGAAGTGAATTGATTACTTTGCAAATAATACAGCTGCAATTGATTTTTTACTACCACTAGCCTGACCACAGATGAATAGAGCTTTAAAAAGGATTTTCCAAACAAATGAAGTTCTGTGGTTAATGCCCACAGAATATAAATGAAGTGTTATTAGTTAGGGAAAAGAAAAAAAAAAAAAATCAGTGTAATCATTTTACAAAAAAAGCATTATCAGCTTACAGTAGTTAATACAGGTGTGATGCAAATGAAATAGTTCTTCACATTTCCTAATGCCTAAAGAGAAAGCAACAGCTAAGGAAAAATCTATTCTTTCTTATACACATGGGATTTAACCACAAGAGTGTTAATATAGCTGTTACTTAGGGAAGAACACACATCTTTTGTTATATTCCCACTGAAGAGCTGACATAAGCACTTCAAAGAATGCCACTGAATGCCTTCGATTTGGCGTGGACTCAGTGATACAGCTACACCACAGTCATGTTAATGAGCAATGCTCATCCCCAACAGGAAAGCAGAGCCAAAGGTTTCCTTCTAAACCTTTTGAATATACATATTATGAATACTTTCTCCACTGACATCTCACCACCAACTTTGCAAAGATTAACAATTAAAAACTGTAAAGCTTCCACCCTTCTATTTCAGTTTAAATATTGCTTTACTCTATATTTCGCCTTCTTTATTGTTGCTGCTACTGGAGATGTATCCTTTATCCTTTTTCTTTCTGATCCTTTTTGTGTACACACAAGCACTGTTAAATTTTCCATAAAGGAATGTATATTTAAATAATCATATGCCCAAAATGGGGTGGGAATGCACCACAAGTTGAATAAGGACAATGATTATGCTACACAGGAAAGATATCAGTTGAAAAGAAAGATCAAATTGGAAAGGCACTTCATATGTTATGCTCTATACAATGGATGTGGCTTGTAACTACCAGTATCACAAAGTCCCCTCCATGGTAAGAGTTACAAGTTTCTCAGGTGGTTTTGGGAAAGGAACATCTGACTGCATCACCTTCAAGCATTACATGTTAATACACCTACACAGGCATAATAAGAAGCTTATAGTCTTGAAAGCAGCTACTCGGTGGAACAACAAAAGGGAAAAATAAAGATCTGTCAGGATAAAATTTAAAACTAGATTTATCTCAGAAAATAGTGTTCACACATTTTGTTTTGGTGATGATTGGAATTATTGTCCACAACAACCACATCTCATTCTGTCTTAGGAGGCTATCCAGATGCCATTTGAGTAATATTTTTTTCTTCAAGAAGGCAGATATAAATATGGACCTAAAAAGGCCTAACAACTGGATAAATACCAAAATAAACCATCTTCTATTTCTTCTAAATAATTACCTCAAGATTTATAACCATTTTCATTATTTTTAAATCCTTGGGGTTAGAAGGACTTACAAGGACAATGCACTGAATTGCACTGAATTCCTGGGATTCATCTTTATGTTTTCTTTAAATTCACTGAGCTCACATTTTACCACATAGTAATAAGTCATTAATTTTGAAAGTCTTTAGAAGAGTGCAAAGAAAGGACCTTATCGTCGTGTCCAACTACCAAATGGGTAGAATGCGGAGAAAGCAGAGTCAGAGCCTTCTCAGGAGTGCACAGAAAGAGGGTTAGATACAATGGACATAAACTGCAAGATGAGATACAAAGGAAAAAACTGACTGGACAAGGATGTGAGCAATCAGATGTAACTTTGGAGTTAGCCCTGCTCTGAGCAGGGAGTTGGACTGGAAACCTTCAGAGGTTCTTCCAACAGAAACGATTCTGTGTTTCCCGAACTCAGGACTTCTGTATCCACAGCAAGTGCATTTTGTGCTGTATCTATAGTAATTTGATGAAGAAACCCAATATGAACCACCTCTGTTAGAGGTAACTAATACAAAACTTGGTTATCAGTGAAAATTAGTCATTTCTGTAAAACTCTCATTTGTACATAGCAGAGAATTTCTCAGACACTACCATTGGGAATACAAGAAAAATAAAATTACCTTAAATGAAAACAATTCAAAGCCTGCACAAAGACGGTATTATGAGACAAAGGAGTAATGATGATTCTATATACATACAAACAGCTTTTATTTCACTCATTTGAGAATATCTGACAGCTTGAATGGTTTTTCGCTACCTGGACTGCTAGTTAATATGGCAATTTTAACAAGATTGCAATCTGTAACAACGGCAGACTTGCATATTTTTCTTGTCACAGTAAAGAATAATAATAAGAGGAAAAGACAAGAAAGTAAAATGAGGACATCACAGAACAAGAAGAAAAAAGGAAGCAAAGGCAGAAGATTCACCTTCCCCCAGTTTTGTGTAAACTGTGTTCATCAGGGGGTAACAGAATAAAAGAACTACAAATGAAATTCGAGTAAGATAAATAATAACGTAGGAATAGAGTAAAAATTAATTTTATCAATTTTAAGAATATATGCATTCAAAATAAGTATTATATAATCAGTAGTTGTTACATGTTTTCACAGGAGATTAATACTCACCTATTCATACCTACACAGACCATCCCTATCAACATACATAGCAATACAATACAAGTAAACAGAGCCTCGACTTCTGGATATTTTTCTGTTTGTACATACAAAGTGATTGTATTAATTCTTCTGGCAAAAGTGCCACTTTGAGAAATTTGAATAATACAAATACAACATGGCATGTATTAAACTTTAGTTAAAGCGAAATGTAATTGCCAATAGATATACACATTTGTGCAAATGTATTTCTAATGCAAGGCACAGTGAGATACTTGGATCTTTGTTTTCTAGTGTTATTTAGAGCTTTTGTCAATAAGTGGCAAGAAAACACTATCATTATTAATATATATTTTATTTGGCATGCTGAGGGAAGGAAATGAAAATAATAGGTCACTTTTACCAAGCCATTTGAACGGGAGAATAAGGGGAAGGTAAAAAAAATAAACCTGCCTTTGACAGCATAAACGTGGAATCATAGAATGAAGATCATTCCCAAGGATGCTATTCTAAACTCAGTGACACTGAAAACCATTTGAGGTTATGATAGATTATCATTAAATTCCCAATGCTGTGGTGAAAGGGCTACTGTAATACTGAATGCAGAGAAAAGGTTGGACTGGAGTCACAAGAAGGAAGAGCTGGAAAGGTGGTGCTGAGGTTGCTTTGCCTGCTTCAGGAGTGAAGTGTGGTCCATGGGGGAGCTGCTGAAAACCACCTTTTTCTGCCCCCTCAGGCACATCATGCACCCTGTATGTGAAACAGATGTAATCATGCTTGGAAAAGCACATCCAGTTCCAGCATCCATAATTCCCAAGGGATACTGAAATACTGGAGGGTTCAAGGAAAAGCCACAAGAATGAGAGTAAGACTGGAGAAAAGCTGAAGAAAAGGTGATGGAGTATTCTATTTACAACATCAGCACATCTTTTATAGAAAGAAGCTCTTCTTTCTAACATAAAATTATGCTTCAAGACTAGCCTGTGGAAAGCTACACTTACCATGAATCACGTGGCGATAATTAACAGTCAGAACTATTCAGTAGGAGTCTAGTGTGTGTCCAATTTCTACATTTCCAGAAAAGTGAAGACTGCATTTTTTATTTTTTTTTAATATAAGGTGTAGTTCAAACAGCAATTAATTTGTGAAAACCTATGCTTTAGTTCATGCCTCATTTTGGATTATGATCACAGCAGCCCCTTCTGGATTTATCATCTATGAGATATAACACCGAGGTAACAATAAAATCAGGTGCTTACATGAAGAAGTAATGACAAATAACTAATGTACTTAAAGCTAGATTTCAGAAAAAGTACATGACCTGCAAGCTCTCCACCCTCTTGTTTAATATGCTTATCTGGCTATCTTATGCCTGATAGCTGTATGTACTGCCTGTCTGAAGGCACAAAATACGTTTGTCTAATATAGACCAAGCAGTTTGGGGGTTGGTGGGTTTTTTTGTTTGTTGTTTTCTTTCTATTTCTTCAAAATATACGCAGTTAGCCTTCTGATAATAAAGAATTCAAGAATTTTTAAAATAACATCACTACCACAATTTAAAAAGCCTTAAAGCATTTCAAAATCAAAACTAACAAACAACACTTTGTAATGAAGACAAACAGACTAAAGAAGTGAGTGTTCACACTGTAATCTAACAAAGAGCACAGTAGCTGCACATTATCTGCCCAATTAACAGTCAAGTTTGCAGGTCAGAGCTTCTTGCTAAACAAAGAACTTGTGATTCCACCCAACTTCGTACTATTATTTTCTGTTTTGCAGGAATTACATTTGTCGTCTTTCACCTCCTCATGTCTTCACATTGGTCAGCTCAGCTCAAAACACGTAAGCATTAGTTAATCCATGAAGAACCTCAGAACGACTCTGGATTTCAAAATCCTGGAGTCTCACTAAATAATATTTTCATTTCATTATTTCATCATAGAAATTGTTATATTGCCCATATGCTTAAAATATTAACACCTAGTTTTGCAAAAAAAAATAGAGAGACTTTACAACGCCCTCAGACACATGGTGTGAACTGTGGGATTATCATATGCTGGGACAGGAGCTTGACTTGATGATCCTTGTGGGTCCCTTCCAACTCAGGACGTTCTATCATTCTATGATCCCATAACATCAAAAATACTTCAGAAGAGGTCTCAAAGACCAATATAAGACAGCTATGTTCCATTCTCAACGATTGTCTTCTAGTAGCATATATAAAGTTTAACTATTTGCATTTGTCACTGCAGTAACTACTACACATTAGTGTCATCAAAAATACTGATTCATTAAAATAAACATTCTTGAACATGAATGTTTGCTTAATCTAAAGGAGGCCTCCTTGTGCTAAGGATGCTAATGGCCCCTTAGCTTGCTCCTGCAAATGATCTTGCAGATAAGTGTGGGAGATTTGAGGGATTTTCTTGAAGTTAATATGTGGATGGGATTCTATTAGATGGAGATTTGTTATTAAACTAGCCAGGCCCAAAAGAATTTCAAGGCCACCATGGAAAGCTGAAAATACGACGTAAATCAACACACCTATTAGCAGTGAAACTCAGGCACATGGACAGCTCGTGAACATAGACAATATCCAATCAGCTAATGCATGCCTGGAGCATGGACGCGTCATCAGGAAATAACTGCATATATAAGGATGCTTGTTTCTGTAATAAATGGCTTCGCTTGAATTCATATTGGATTGTGCAGAGTCTATGAGTTTTCACCCTTGCAGATGAACAGCCTCAACTTTTGAAGTTTCAGTGCTTTTGGAAAGCTGGGAGATAAAGCCCTCTGCATACTCATCTGTAAGCACCCTACAGTTTCTAGTTAGCTTGTCACGGCCTGAGGAATTAAGATGTGAAGTCCTAAACAAAATCCCAGAGCTGCATTTCCAGTCACTGCTGTCAAGTTTACCTAGAGCTGGAAACTACAGGGTCGCTGGCTCAGAGACAGTTCACCATGACACATCTTGTGGGTTCAGTGCTCCAAAGTCAGATTTAGAGCCTTCAGTTCATGACCATGTGCTGCTGCGGAAGGACAATCCTATGATGTAAATGAGCTCTAGTTTGTATGTTTAGGCAGGGGATCCAGTTAGGCCAAGTACCTTGTAGCTCTGAGTGACAGTTCAGAGCAGCCTGAGCAGCAAAAACATCTGTAAGAAAACGACCCCTGGAAACCCAAGAGCTGCTCTGATTTGAAAACCTGAAACTCCAGTCAGTGTCAGGACCGTCATCATGTTGGTGAGGCTGACAAAATTGTCATCGCTACTCAGCAGATGTGGGGTTCCCGGGAAGCCTACTTCACAAACACCTTATGTTGGAATTTTTAAGTTGATTTTGGTCCTCTGACATTTTGTTTACTAAGAAAAGTTGAAAAGCATCTATTTGGTCTAGTTTAGCACAAATGCAACTTCAAACAAAAATACGAGAAACAGAAATCCCGCACATTGTTCACATCTACAAAATCCTGGTCAAAGAGGGTAACTAAGGTTTCTAGAATGGAAAGTCATAATAAATAGGATGAAAATATCTATTCCCTACCACTATCTTCCTATTTCCATTCTGATTCCCTATGAGCCAAACATTTACTTTCAAATTATTCTGTGTGGGAGCCACTGTATATGACCTTTACAGGCTGCTGCAGTTCAACAAGGCATGGATGTTCTCCTCAGAGAGAATCTTAATCTTTGAAGAGTTTTTTCTTATTATTAAAAAAAGAGACTGGTTTCTATACCCTTTCACATGTTCCCTCCCAAAATCTCAAGATGAGTAATTGATTTATTTTCCTATAGATAATCAAAAATCCTGAACAAATAAAAGCTATCTTCAAGAAATACCTTCTATTTCATTCTGAGTCTTCCAACCACAATTTACTTAATTAAGTAGATAAGGGAAATGGAAATTAGAGAAAAAAATTTCAATATCTACTTACTAAACATCACAGGGAGATAATTTTTACTAGCAAATACTGTATCTATACATCTCTATTGTGTTACAGAGCTACTAGTAGATGGTACCTTGGTCTGTCTGGAAAAGAAAACCCTATACAATTGGCACATCAGTTACATGAGTTCTTATCTCAGACATTTGAATTATACACCAATTAAAACTATGCATCATTGAGGACTAATTATGTCTTACTTAGGTGTTTCAGTTCCCTTAAATCATCAGCTGAACTACTAAGCACTGTATCTGCTTTCTGAGAAATATACCAACTATGTTAAGTATTTACAGATATTCTGGTGGCTCATATTAAACATTTCCAAAGGTAACTAGAAAAAGAAATGTACCAGGGAGAGTCAATAAATTAACATTTTCATTTAGAAGAGTAGAGCAGAGCAGAGCAGAAGTTGTCACAATATAGTTGGCAAACTTCTTCTGGTGTGTTTTAAGACAATTGTTAACAGCTCTATTGTTATTTCTAAAGAAAAAAGGTATAATCTAATCATCAGAAAACATCTCATTTTAGCAATACTTTAGGATTCATGGGAAGCATTTTGGAAAATGCTACATTGCATTTGGGCAGATTAGATTTGGGGGAATGTTATACAATCATATGGTTTATTATCCACTGAATTGGTCTTGCAACTACAAGGAAATAAATTATAGGTACTACAGAGAGTCAATTTTCCAAGGTAAGAATCCACAGATTTCTGGTATTATATTTGATTACCCCAGAAAGAAAAAAGGTAATCATAATTACTGTAACAGTCCACATTTGGGTAGTAATTTTCAACCACTTTAGAGAATGCAATAATTACATGTGTAACAGATACACCTGTAATAATACAACTACAACACAGGATTTTTAATAATGGTATTTAATGTGTTGAAAAACAGAATGAAGCTTAGTTTAAAAATCTATTGCTGAAAGAACTGAATCTTTACCTTCATGCTGCTGTCCCACTGATTTCAATTTTAAAATTATTCTGAACTCCTTCACTTAGTGGCTATAGAGCAAAACCTCTGCTTACACTGAATTGAGAAATAATGAAAACATCTTTTCATACGTTTTAATCAGATATAAGAAACAACTCTATGCAAGATATAAATCTGAATTTTCAGATTTTTTTCTGTCAAACAAACTAAATGTTTCCACTCTGCCACACCCAGAAAGTTAATTAGATGAGCCACTTTGGCAGATTATTGAAGAGCAAATGTATCATGTGTAGCCATGTAATCTGTTACCAAAATCTCTGGTTTTTTAGATATCCATTCTCCTACATTACAATCATCAGATAATTCCCTTGCTGTCCAATTTAATGTCTACAGTCAATGCGTACAGCCTGGCAAAATACTAAATACTATATCTTTCCTTCAGAGTCTTTTCCGAAGCACTGTATACAACTAAATCTGTTGTTTACCTGAATCGCTTCTTTGCTATGTTCAAATAATGAACTTTTATTTGTTTTTCTGCAGTCTCGTGGTCCTAGTAACCTCCTGCTTTTGGCCCAGCAATTTCACATCACTTCCTTCGGATTCTAGTATAGATGTTATCTGGTGCCTAACCTGAGCACATTAAGCTTGAGTTTTGCGTCCAGCTCTGCTGAGGATAATTTTCATAAATATATGCTAATTATTATTATTATCGAGCCTGACTTTATCAATATCATCACGCCTATTGAAAACTAAAGCTAAGTATAAATTTACATTTTGGGTTATACCTCAAGTCATCCATAAACTAACCTACCCTGTACTTTTTTCTGTTCCAAAAAAATGTAATGATGCTTGCAGAACTGTAACTACATGGTGGTTTGGTGGATTTCCCAGGTTCTTGTTCTCTACCATCAAAACTCTTTTCAAGACGGATTTTATATTTACTGTAAGAAAACATCAAAGTCATTTTGGAAGCTAACATATCCACTTCATCATCAATACCTGTTTAGTGTTTCAAGAATTATAGTGTCTTCACACATAGCTATATGCAGTTACTCAGCAGCCTCCATGAAAACCATTAAGGCACTTAGAAATTGAATCATTCACCATAAATCATAGAGATTAGATTTAGGTGTGCGATCACTGACAGGAGGAGGCTCTGTACAAGCACAGCTACATGTGGATAAATACACATTTTCCAACCAAAGACTCCAGAATCAGGACCTTTGTAATATTTGGTAAGGTTTTAAAAATAAAAAAGCTCTGATCTTTATTTCTTAATTTAATAATTAGGTTTGTGCTGCTGCTGTAACTTCTACTGGCAGTGACTGACAAGTTTTTACTTTTTGGAGCTTTTACAACATAAGTCATTCACGAATATTAAAAATTCAAAACGAACTCCAAAACAACAACAACAACAAGCTGTAATAAATTATGCTACACAGTAAATTTTATTACAAGGATAGATACGCTTCTTGATTTACATTACACTCCTTTTCAGTTGCTACAGGCAGGCTATTAACAGGGGAAAGAAAATCAATTCTGAAACAGGAGCCACTAAGCTGAAAGAACACTAGTTTCCCTTTAAAGAAAAACCCATGAAAATGTATATATGAAGTAGTTTTGATTAATTGTTGTGCTACATACAAATAAAATGTAAATCTTACCATAATTCATTATACTGTTCTGGCGTACAAACTAATACAGGGTGCCAAAGATAGTTTTCCTCAGAAAAAAACAGTGCAGAAAAAAAAAGAACCCAACAATATGCTACTAAAGCTTGTAGTAGACTTGTTCAAGAATAATTAAATTCCTTCTTTCCAACACAATTGGGCATTCTACATGTGCACTAACATTACGTCTAACTTCACTGTAACAATAATTGTTCTATGCTATGGAAACTTGTAAGGGATTAACTGTTCTCTGATCAAAAGTTAATAACATGATTTTTTTTTCATTAAATACAAACCTCATTTTGTGAGGTAGTGCTTTGCTGAGGTTGAACTTTATAATTTAAACTGGCCCTCCCAATTAAAACTCAGACACTTGTGATCCTTTCATTTACACTTTAGGGAGGAAAGGAAATAACTGGTAGAACAGTTATTATTATCTCCAGAAATGGGGTTAAAATTGGTAGAAAATTTGTCTGCTCAGGCACAAGTTGAGATCAGACTTAGAAGTTTGACAGATATAAAGAGATATAGGTGCATGAAAGCAGCTGATCCAGAAGCAGAAATGCTATTGTTCTCCTTAGGGACACAGTACGTCAACCAGATAGCCAGGACAGCATTTTAAGGGTATTTGCTTGTTTTGTATGCACTTGCTGCTTCTCAGAATATGGCAGGAACTGATTAAAAAAAAAAAAAAAATAGAATGAAAAAGGAAAGACATCTGTTACCAGCTTCAATGACAAAAATCCCCTGCCGTAAAATTAGTTTCCTGAGACTAAAGAACATGTTGTTACTGCCGGTATTAATATTTGCATAGTTGTCAGAAGCCCATGCTTTATGACTGCTTCAGGGACCACTGACCATTATTTGAGGTGCTGGCTACAGTATGAGTTACTGCTTTTCAATAAATGTTAAAGCCTTCAAATTCCATTACCAGTGGAGTCTGAATTACATCTACTCTCAAAATAAAATAAAAATAAACAGAAACAAGTTATGGGGCTTTGCCACATACTCTGTTCAAAAATCCAGCCTATTTAAGACAACAGCATCTGCTCATGGATTCCTATTTAACAGATATATAAGACATGGTACAGCAAAAGGATTGGGACTACGTCTCAGTCAAATGTAGGGATCATAATTCTGGATGATAAATCATGTCCTTTTACTTGGACATTTGAGCCCTCTAATAACAATGACATTTTATAAAGACTTCCTTCAAGAAAATGCATAAACTACTGTTGCCTATTAAAGTCTGGAACAACTAAGCTTATGGGTCTATATTCATCCTTACTTTCCAGTCAACTCTGCATTACAGGACATGAAAGTGTGGTATAAACTTTTCTAGTAATTCAACCGGAAGATATCCGATATTTGTGTGCCAACATATAACTATTACATACTTCTGAGAAAAACTGGTAGCTCTCTACGTTACACCTGATAACAGGTCTATTTGTGGAAACAGCTCTAAGCTGAAGATGTCCTATATCACCACCTCTTTAACGACCCCTTATGCAACTATGCCATGTTTCTGCTTCTCCTTTGATGTCACGGAAGAAGAGATCTTATAGCTAAATAAAATGCTTTTAGCATCAGCAAGTTTAAATCCAGCATTTTCCCCTGAGGGTTGCAGAGCCCTCTTACTGACTGAGCAGCCAGCTGTGCGCCCATGGCCATTACAGACAGAAGAAGGGTGCTGAGTAATGGCAACCTAGAGTGCAGTTTTCTAAAGAGAGCAGGTTTTCATCTGAAACTGAAAATGTCCTACATAGTTTCTATGATTGGTAAGTAATTCACTGCTATCCAGTGCTGAAGAACTTGTATTCTGAGGTCATTAGGCTCATCAGTAGTTGCTGGCAAAGAGTTACCACAGACCATCTTCAGGAAATTGTTGTATGGACACAACCATCACATATCCTTTTTTCAAAGTCAGGAAATCATATTTCAAAAGAGGTTATTTTGTGTTAGAATGACCGGGGATTTCTCTTAAGATTTAGGAAAAAAAACTCCAAGCTTGCTGAATAGGTAACATGCATAATAAAAGTACTTGAGGAAACAACTGTGAGCCATTGATCGAAATAAACAATCACCTGCTGAGATGTAGAGTTTTCCTGGTAGTCATGAAAATCTTGAAGAGAACTAAAGGTAAAAATAGATACAATAAAGGCAACTGACAGAGAATGAAACTAAATGCCTTGTATAATGAGTGCTCTTCCCTTTCCCATAGAAAATGAAACTGTAAGAGCAGTAACTCCAGATCCAACAGCCAAACATTCCCAATGAAAGACACAAGTGATCACAGCTCCAGTGCCAGCATCACAGGAGGCATAAAAGGAGAGTGATGAAATGCATATCAACAACACAACTGGAAATACCCAATACAAGGGAAGTAAGTTCACTATTTTTGCTTCCTTAGGAACTCATTCTTTATATAATCTATCCTTGACAAGTCACGATGAATAATGTAAATACTGGAGACTGGTACCCAGATTGTATTTGAAAAATGTTACATGGGCTGAAATGAGTATTTAGTCCTCTAGAAAATATTGCATAAAAGGCATGTGCCAAATTTCATGTTGCTATCTTACTTATTCCTATGAACAGCGTACCTCTCAAGGAAGCCACAGCAATTTCCTTAGCTCTAACAGGATTAAATGAAACCTTCAGTGCAGAGATGATATAAAATATCACTACGTTTTTAACCAACATGATCTGACCAATGCAGCATGACTGCATTAGTGGACAGGACCACAATGCAAACAGTTTGGTATCTAAGACCATTTATGCACAGGCCAGCTGCTGTGACATCCAAAGCCCTGCACTAGAACACCAAGCTAACTCGCTAATCACCACAGAAAGGGAAAGGCAGCTAATTTCAGGAGATTAATTTCTAGACTATTTGAAAATTAATCCAGAGCCCATCTAGAATAGTTCCCCATTCCGAACCAAAACTGAAATCCATCATCAATATCTTGACTCTCCTGAGGAGGCCTTTCACTAGTATAACAGTAACATCATTTTTGTAAGAATTATTGTATTTTAAATGGATATTCTCTAATATAGTAATAGACTGATATAAACCACATTTGTATATTGTGAAGGTGAAAGCTGGCATGCTAAGAGATGTAGGTGTAGAAAATCACAAATATTAGAACCGCGAGCCTTGGAAACTTAAGCCTCTGCATAGTGATGAACCATGACTTAACTCTCCTAATCCTAAGTCCCAGGAAGGCTCATATGTTTTTAAAATTTTTATTATATAGAGAAGCATAAAGTTTATATATATTTTTTTAATATATATATATATTTATATCTATTTATATATATTTATATATATTAAAAAAAAAAATCAACTTGTTTTCTCTAAAAAGCTCCCTACTCCATTTATCATTTGAAGATCTCATCTACTGCTAGAGCATCAAACATCAGAAATCTATATGGGTAATGTTGAACTTCAAATATTTCCTTGGAAAAGAACAAATCACAGCATTAAAAAGTTGAGAGCTAAATATAGTCTTGTTGATTTAGGAAGGCAAATACAGAGAACAATATAAACATCCTGAAACAGTTTCTATAATCGAACCTTAGCATTCCTTTTCCACTGCATAAAATTGGAGTGACTGCATCTCTAGATGGAAGAAGCTTTCTATGAAAAATTAGCAGTAGAGGAAAGGAATGCAATACTCAAGCACCATCATCTTTGAGAGAGAACTGTGTAGACAGATGAATTTTAATGTGCCTCAAAAATAATACAACTGTGGCACATAAGGAAAAGTCTGGATAAAAAAAAAAAAAAAGGAAAGAAAGGAAAGAAAGAAAGGAAAGAAAGGAAGGAAAGGAAGGAAAGGAAGGAAAGGAAGGAAAGGAAGGAAAGGAAGGAAAGGAAGGAAAGGAAGGAAAGGAAGGAAAGGAAGGAAAGGAAGGAAAGGAAGGAAAGGAAGGAAAGGAAGGAAAGGAAGGAAAGGAAGGAAAGGAAGGAAAGGAAGGAAAGGAAGGAGGGATGTAACCAATGATCAGGGATTCCATTCATCAAGCATTAAACATATTGCCATTCAGGTGTCATACCACAGTGGAAACAGCACAGGAAGGAGACGCAATCTGCCGACATCTGACAAAGAGTTGCACGTCTTAGGAATACGTCACCTTAATAACATTTTTCTTATAATGATGACATAGGCACCTTCCAATCTGAAGGTGAAGGGAATGTGTAATGTATTTACAGCCTCAATTGCTTCATGGATTTGTTTAGGAAAGCTATTTGGCAATTGAGGTTGTTCTGTCTTTAGAAAGTGGGAATGGTGACTGTAAAAAATACTGCTAATATGAAGAGTAAAAAAAAGCAGTTAACCTTCAGGGTTATTTTATATGAAACACTACATGCATAAATGTTAATAAGTTCCACAAATTAATCCTTCAACACTCTGTAACACTTTTATTTACAGTTAACATTCATTTATTATTAAGAAATGTCTAGCTTTACTTAACATAACACTGTGATAGTATTTCTCTGTCAGTTTACTTAGAATATGACTGCTTTAACCCAGGAGGCTCATTAGAAAATGACTTTGTCGTATCTATATCTATATCTATCTATCTGTATAATATATACATATAAAACAGGCTCTGGATCTTACAAAAACAGGGTGTTTTTTTTTTCCCCACCAAAATAGAAATCTGTACAATACTTGTAATTATGGATAACTGGCAAGAATCTTGTTGCAGTGTCCTGAGCAAATCACTACGAATGATGAAATTTTATTATCATTTTAACAAAACAATTTTTAAGAATCAATTTTGTAAGGGAGCTATAGGTGAAAGCTGGTCATCCACATTAAGAGCTCCTTGATTGGTGCAGGGGACTGTTGTAGTAATGGTAACTATCAATACTGCTGAAACTTGGGGGGGGAAGGGGTGTTTAGCGAGAGAAAAACAAAACAAAACAGCACAAAACAACTGTCATTGCATTGATTTTTTTTGAGTTTGCCATTGCACAGTGACTATTTCAGAAAACAGTCAGTTAAATTGATTGCAATGAATTCAAATAATATAAATTCTAACCAAATACACTTAACGTTCACTGAAGTCTGTCAAATTGCAATATGATATAGATATTCAACCTTTAAGAAAATCAGAGTCTAAGAAAGGTTATACACAGATAGCTAAGTACATACATATTTGTATGCCCTCCTTTACATATACGTCAAAATGCATATGATACATTACAAATAAACATTTATGTTCAATAATTTTAATTTCAGATTTGAAAATCAACAGTCTGAAGTCTGAGTTGCTATGGAAAACACAAGCATCATCATACAATTCTTATACACAGAAAATACAGCATACAAATAATAATATTTGCATACTTTCTGTGTGAGTGAAAATGTGAAATTCAATGTAAAGCTAAGACATCAACATCTTTATAAGAACAAAACAGTCATACTAACCTGTATTTTGATTGGCCAGGAGAAATTGCTGACATAGACATAGAAAGTGATGTTTGGGTTGCTCCGAAAATTAAATTTTTCACAGGAAAAGCTATCTCTGTATTCCTTAATATTAGCCTTAGAAACAACAGGAATCTCTTCTCCAGATATTGTTCCAGCTAAAGAAAAACAAAACAAAACAAAAAAACCCACACACACCATGTGTAGATATATATTTATGAATTTATGACAAGCATTAATTATCATTAAATATGCCAAAGTAAATCTGCATAACAAACTTAAATTCTTGAATTACTTTTTGTGTCTTCATTCTACAACTTTAATAATCCTTTATTATGGGAGGTATTCCACATACACAAGGAGAATTCACAGAAACTCTTACTCCGGTTTCAAGTGGTTATGAGTGAACCATAAAACAGGTAGAAGTTTCATGAATTTTAGAAGAAAGTTGTTATGGTCAACTAGGTAGATATGCTTCCCTCTAGTACTTTACATTCCACTTCAATAAAAACTCATAGGTTAATAAAGCATAAAAGTGTATTTGTCTACCTCTTACATTATTTATGTAGAGTTTTAATTGTTTATGAAATCTTTAATAACATACTTCCTAATAAACACATCAGTTTTTGCAAATATATAAGTGACTGTGCTAAGTTAAAATAAAGGAATAGATAGAATTTACTAACTATGGTACATTAAAATACTTCAGAATTACATTGATGAAGAAATTCATGAGTTTATGTAAGACAAAGTCTGAACCTTGCCTAAAAAACTTCTGTTTGGGTTTATTTTTTTTTAGGACAATTTCATTTTAAGCATCATGCTTCTCCTTGGATGTGTTTTCAGAAAGTCAATAGAACCAATTCAGAGAAACTGTCTAAATAAAGATTTTCTTCTTATTAAAACAAAGAAGAGTAGTGGGGTTCAAAGTTGGAGGAAAATAGATAAGCGGCTCCTTTTATCAGCATACACAGAAGAACTTTATTGTTTGATATCAATGTTAAGGTTAATAATTAAAATTTTAGCTTGAACACTAGAACAAAGAAATTAAAATCTCAGTCTCTGCAGTAGTTAAGGCAGCAATTTATCTTAATTAAAATCACAGCATTTCATAACGCTATTATTTTAAAAATTTAAATAGACTACAAGCTTTTACTACCAAAGTGATTTTAATTGAATAGGAGAGAAAGTTAACATATTAATGAAGCTTTGTTCAGATTGCAAATTATCATCTGAGGTTTAAATAATATAATTAATAATAGCATAATGATAATGGCAAAAGAACACATTTGGTAAAGTTTTATTATCAAAATTAGCAACAAAGAGACAATCAGGTTAAAATAGCTTAAAGGATCATGAAATCACATGGGAACAAGTCATCATACCAAAGTTCACCCTCACCTGTAGAACCAATAGACCATGTAATATTGAGGTTGAAGTTGTTTGATGCATTAATTGATATATCCAGATTTTTATTTGACTGGATAAAAAAAAAAGAAAGAAAATATATTGAACTTAACAAAATATACCGAGTGTATTGAATATACCACTATTGCACATAATTGAATACAGCCTTTTAATCATCTTCTCTTTTTCATTTTAAACGTAAATGGCAATAATTCAGAGGCAAAGGCAATCCTATGTTTTGCTTCAGTAAGAACAGGGTACAAGTAAGCATATAACTACACTAGTCATCTTTTCAGATTGTGATAAAAATAATGAAATAATTTTCTTCATAAACTCAAGAAAATACATGGCAAATGGCTACATTTTAATTAAAATTCAAAAATTACTTCTCATCTGTTAATAAAGATTTCTTAACTGAAGTTATACTCCTTTAATTAAGCTCAGAAAGATACCAAAACTTGTTAACTATGAGAACAAAAATAAAACACTTATAAAATGCTAATAAGTACATCTACCATTTAGAAACTTTCTCAATGAATACACTGAAATAATTTCCAGTTTTCAAAAGATTCAAAAATATAGGCACTTGGCAAACCTTTCATCATAGTCAAATCCAATGGAAATCTTGATCATGACTCTCCAAAGCTTATCTAAAGCTAGTATTTTCTTACCTGTTCTGGATTTGCTATAAAGTTTATGGCAGTGTGATGGCGATCATCCTCTTGTAATAAACTGAAGGTAAACTGGTAATCAATCAAAAGGCTGTCTGTGGGCAAAACAGGAATTAAAACTAAAATAGATTCAAGTGTATCCATATTAATGAGATGTTATGTAAGCAGCTAAAAAATTACCATTCACTTTTATTTTAAAAAGCATGGAGTCATCTACAAGTCAGAATTATTCACATGCATCCCACTGTTTAAGTATTTGCACTATAATATCTTGAAGTAATTAAAAAAAAACTCAAGTGGAGCAGTAACAACAACAAAACCAATGTAAGAAACAGATTCTATCAGTCAGAGCAGCAATTACACATAACTTGAGTCATTCTTTGTAATTATTCCAAAATACAATATCAAGTATTGGTAGTGTTATCAGGTCCCTCATTTTACTCTGAAATAATTATTCAAATATTCTGTTCAAAATTCATTTAAATATTTTAATTCTACAGGCAAACACTTTACTGTGTTATATAAAACGTTTGCACAGCTACATTCCTGTAACACATCTTAGAATTACCAGGTTTAAAGTTCTGGAAAAAAAGTTGCCTCTATAGCAAAATTATATAGTATGAAGGCATGATGCTATAGTAAATAACATTGCTAATTATAAAACACCACAGTGGAATTTTGAACGGAAATTATGCGGCCAACAAGCATGTCCTTTCTAAGAGATTTAATAAGCAGCAAGTAATACAAACTTCATACAAGAGAAATAAGTGGTGGTTTAGTATTGACCCAAAAAGATGACATTTCCCTTCCAAATGACATTTGTTTTGCTCCGTTTTCTTTCACCCTGTGTCAGGAATGGAGTCTGGCAGGCAGGTCCTGCCATTTCTGGTCCCACACACCAACCAGCAATGCCCTGGTGGCCACCTGAAGTTGGCAAAGGTGCAGAAAGAAAAGGGCCAACCTCAGATGATTCAAACCACACTTAACCCTGCCTGGAAGGAGCAGAAAATTATTGGGACAAGTCAGAAGACCTAAGTTTTGAGCCATCCCATTGTGTTCCTGAAGTTAAGGAATGAGATTAACCCTTAGCTGGGTGATAGCACCAGGAATGACTGAAAAGGAACTTTTCTGTAGGGGGAAGGCCTGGATTTGTCAGGGTGAAGCAGGTTCCCAGTACATCCATAATGTAAGAAAAAGACCCAGTCACCAGGGATGGGTATTGCTGTAATTCATAGAGGCTGCCATGGAGAATCCCAGCAGGTAGCGTTCAGTGCAGTCAGTCAAGAAACAGCAGAGCCCTCAGAGATGTAAACTGTGTCAGCAGATTCATTATCCTTGTGCAACAGACAGTTGTGAACCAGAGGTGGGTGCGGTGGAGTGATTTGATTGCTGGGTTAACAGGGCCAGATTTAACAGAACAAATCTTCTAACTCTTTGACCATTATAGCTCTACAGGGACCAAAAGCTTCTGTTTTTCCTTCTGTGACAGGAAATACCGAGGTGACTCAATCCAGATTATTCTTCTGTGCAAATTAAAACAGGGTTAAGATGCAAGTCATCTTTGATGCTACATCCTATCAAATTGAAGACCTATTTTGATCCCTCTCCTGATGACACTCTACTAGTCACCTACATCATACAAGCTGTGCGTTACAAATAAAAAATATGTGATCATAACAACAAACTCAGTAAACACAAAGAAAGTGAAGGATTAAGTCAAAGCAGGAAAAAGCTGTGTCAGCCTTTTTGGGACTTAGTTCGCTTAGTGCTGACAATCAACTTTTCTGCAGCAACACATTATCTGAAAAAAACACTCTGTTGTGTCTCATGGGAAGCCTGACACAGAAGGAGGGGAAAAAAAGCTTACTCGTCAATGGAGTATGAATTCAGCCCACTGTACTGTCTTAACAGTTAAATAAAATGGTTGTTGTCTTTTTGTTTGGTTGTTTTTTTTACACTGAGTGTGGAAAGAAAATTAAGAAGTTACATGAATGGAATTACCATATACCCCAAAGCTGAAAAGTTCACCTTCTCTATTATTGGCCACGACAGTTCCATTATTCAAATAAGTTGATCTAGATGTCTTAGATAATGAGTTTTGATCAGGTTTTTGCAAGCATATGCAGGTAAAAGATGAATAAATATTAAAAGACCCCATTTATGTATTAATACTACTCTACACTTCTAGAACTATGCAAATCTAATTAATGAAGTCTCATTGACTCCATTAGTAACAGCGTGACATATCAACATATTTAACAGTGAAATTATCGTCACACCAGAACACATTTAAAGGTAGCAGGAAGGCAAAAGATGGCAAGTAGAGATTGACATCCTATTAAAGGAATTATAAATCCTTTAATAATCATGAGTAAGAAGGCCAAAAGGCTAGGAATTATATATAGATATTCTAAATCTCCTGATCTGGTCAGCTTGGGGTCCCACAAAATACAAGTGACTGCTTTAGCAAATAGAGTTACTGTAAATGTGTGATGGACACATGCACTCCTATGGAAATTCTGGCTACAGGATGCAAGAAGCAGTGCCTTCTGGGCAAGATATTGTCAACGTGCTCAAAATACATGGAAAAAGACTATTTTATAATGCCATAGTCATCTTCTAAGCCCATATTTTGCCCTCTCAGAGATGCAGAGTATCAGTCAAAGACCAGCACTGATATACAATTAACATCATAAGGCAAAACTGGGAACAGACATGGGACTCTTGTCTTTCCATGATATGACCAGCTTTTCACTTTCAAACTTTCTGGTTGGCCAACCTATTCTGATTGCCTGGACCTATTCCTAAACTACACATCCCAAATCTCTGGAAGGCTCTAAAGCTAGATTTTATTAGAATATAAATTAGTAGAACTAATTTAAGCGGAAATTTAAAGTGAGACTGGAAATTAAAAGAGATTGTAAAGAAGTCTCTCCTTTATCTATTGGATCCTGCTGCTGTCTGTCTCACTCTCCTTCCTCCTTCTCTCCATGTGTTTCAGCATATACCTCAGGAAACTCTTTCCCCAAGTGTAATTGCAGCTCTCAGGGAAAACACCACATCCCTGTTCTCCAGAGGCTTCACCTGCTACAGACTGTAGCCAAACAGCTTTTCCATCCCAAACATAACCCTAAAACATTATCTATGCCAAGAGATTGTAAGTGCATATAAACAAACTAAGCATTACACAGCACATCGCACCATATTTCCCAGTTCATATTGTCATTCAGCCTCAACAGCTTAGCCTGGAATTAAGTACAAAATTTAAAGTAAAATTCAGTTGTAAGAGCACGACCTCTTCTGAATAGTTAAATGTATAAAGAGACAAATGTATAACAGCTAAATGCAGAAATAGCTATTTAAAGTATATTCAGTATATTCTGTTGATAACTATCGCTGTGTACATTTACAATCAGGAATTTAGAGAAGCCTGAGATTTCTCTGTATGTATTTTTGTTTCTACTGTAAACCTTTAACAAGCCACCACAAGTATTTTTACTCTTTACATAAACACATGAGATTTTTCATAACTGCTTCTGTTTATAGAGACACACAGAACACATTGCTTCAATTAGGAAAGAAATTTGGATAACATATAAAGAGAATTTTTTAAAAAAATCTTACTGCATTTATATTGTAGCATAGGATGACAATGAAAGCACAAAAATAAAAAATACTAAACATAATCATCAAACTGCTGTATGAGCAAGGCCTGATAAAAGCAATTTTATAATTTTCATCTGGCTGATGTATATAAACACGATTTCAAAACTGTCTTCAAAATCTGGCGAACTCTGAAAATAAAACAACAACACTTCTATAGCAGCAAGAAAAATATTATCAACAGTCATTATCATCCAAAATTTAAATATAAAATGTATAAATTATTTTTGGTGAATTATAGCAGAAAATGCTTGATTGTCTAGAATTACCACTGATGTACTCTGTGTTTCATTTTGGTGACTCCCTCATTTTTGTGTAAGAACAAAAAAGATCTAGAATATTAATCCCACCTTTTTTCAAAACACATTTCCTCAATCTACAGTTAATTCTCAACACATTTTAAATTCACAGTGTCAATTAACCATAATGGTTTTCCAAAGAGACTAGGTAGTTAACTACCTTGAACACTATGGAAAAAATGTTAATGACATTACAGAATGACTGTTGCATTCTTCTATTTTTAAAAAAGCTAACTGAAAAATAATTTCCCTGAATCACACAATTTTTTTAACTATTACTTGCTCTTCTAAATAACCCCAATCTTTTTGAAATATGCAGAAGAATGGTTCACCACAGAATCACAGACTGTCAGGGATTGGAAGGGACCTCAAAAGATCATCTAGTGCAATCCCCCTGCCAGAGCAGGAACACCCAGATGAGGTTACACAGGAAAGTGTCCAGGTGGGTTTTGAATATCTCCAGAGTAGTAGTCTGTTTCAGCATTCTGTTACTCTCACTGAGAAAAAGTTTCTTCTCAAATTTAAGCAGAACAACTTGTGTTCCAATTTGAACCCATTGCCCCTTGTCCTACCATTGGTTGTCACCGAGAAGAGCCTGGCTCCATCCTGCTGACACTCACCCTTCATATATTTGTAAACATTAATAAGGTCAACCCTCAGTCTCCTCTTCTTCAAGCTAAAGAGACCCAGGATGTAGTGGATGGAGCCAAGCTCTTTTCGGTGGCAAACAATGATAGGACAAGGGGTAATGAGATCAAGCTGGAACACAAGAGGTTCCACTTAAACTTGAGAAAGAACTTCTTCTCAGTGAGGGTGACAGACACTGGACCAGGCTGCCCAGGGAGGCTGTGGAGTCTGGTGGTAACTGTGGAGTCTCCTTCTCTGGAGACATTCAAAACCCGCCTGGACATGTTCCTGTGCGACCTCACCTAGGCATTCCTGCTCCAGCAGGGGGATTGGACTAGATGATCTTTTGAGGTCCCTTCCAATCCCAAACATACTGTGATACTGTGTGATACTGTGATACTGTGATCTCACCAGGAAAACACGTTACAGGCGGCCTTCTTTTTGACAATATTAAACCAAACACCTTCTATTTTTGCCTACCAGGGTCTGTGCCCCTGCTACTTTAGCACAGGCAAGGGAAAAGCAGCAGAATTATTCACACCAAAGAAAAAAAGATTCAATCTGCTCAGAGAGACAGAGACCAGGGGAAGTCAAATGACCCAGGGACTCAGCAGGGAGAGGGGAGACCCACAGACTAATTTCTGTTCCCAGGCATGTTGCTTTAGCTGGCATTAAAATTCACTGAATAAAGTAGAAAAAGAACGCTGGGAGGTAAGACCACAATACCATCCTGACACCATCGACGGTCAAATATAACAGAGAATTATGGTTATTGACTCTTTTCACATCTCTATTTTTTCAAAACCCTAACTCTTTCATAGTCAAAAGGAGTCATTAAAATCAATTCAAAATGTCAGTAATGAACACATATGATAACACAACAATAATTAGGCAAAGAAAATCACTTAATTAAATGAGGAGAATAAATTTCAAAGCAATCATTTAATTCAAGTATTGTTGTTAATTTTTCAAGAAACTGTTCTCTTTCTTTAATAAAGAGTCATTATTTTTTATATGGTTAATATGGCTTAATATGAGAGTTTTATACTCATATCCAACAAGGAACAGACCTATTCCCACACTCAAGCTTTTGTATTAAAAGAAAACTTCACATTTTCTAAAATGTCAGAATGTTCCCAAAAGAATAAAGGCCAGGCAGAACTCTTGAAATATTTGAAATTCTACTTTAGCGTTTCTGAGTACCACTACAACTCTCTAAGAATATATAATTACATTGGTAATTATTTTTAAAAATATTTTTTAATTGGAGATGATTAGTATGAATTAGTGATAAAGCTAAATAGAAAAAGGCATGTTAAAGAGGAATATTAAGACTGCAAAATGAACGACTACAGTCAGAGGTGCCTGGGAATTATTTTTGGGTGAGTGCTCACCTAATGGGCAGCCATTCAACACTTCACTCTATGTTCAGCACTCAGTGTTGGGCCCATGCTTCATTTACTACATACTACACAAACCCTTTTCTAAAGACGGAATTAATTTCTAATGTGGTTTTCTATAGTATTCATCACTATCATTTTCTAGAGTTCTTCAGAAAAGTTAATGAATTTATTACATTACTGTAAGATGAGCAGACATTATTAGTCTCATTTTATAGGACGGGAAATGAAACAAAGAGACCAAAGACAAAAAACATCCATTAATCATGAGTAGCCAATCTGAACTACCTACGGTTTGATACTTCATAATGTTTTGAATTATATAACGCTACATACAATCATTCTTATTTTGCAGCTCCTTCCATCATTGTAATTCTTTCCACTTCTACAACCAAACGGGAAAGGAACATACATTCATCTTTCCATTACATGATCACTGATTCATCCTCCACAAATTCATTCAGTGCATTGCAGAGGGAAAGTTCCCTGGGAAATAGTGTGTAGGCATGTTATTAAAAAATGTACAATCGTGTCCTAATAAAAAAGCAAATTAAAAATTATTGTGCCAGCAACCACTTTCCTGGCACTCACTGCCTAAAAAAAAAAAAAAAAGTATGTCAACAAAGGGGTTTTATCAAGTAATTTTATAACTCAGGCTGGAGTAAATTCTAGAGAATCACCTTACTTTTGAGCTGGCTTCTCCCTTTCCCCAAATCTTTCTAGTAGAGCATCTCAGTTGAGCATCTCTGTTTTCAGCAGAGAGGGAAGAATGAAGCTCAGTTCCCAGAAAGGGAACAAGAACATACATAACTGGACATCAAGGAATTTCTAGCTTTGGCCACTGGCCATTCTCCTATGGCTCCTGTCACATAGTTTCATAATATACATTTCTCAGACTGAACAACATACTGAATATTTTCATACATATCAAGAATTTCTGAGAAATGTCTAGCATTTTGCCTCCAAAAGTTAAGGTTTACCAAAAGTACTAAGTCAAAATTACTGCAATATATGTCAGACAGCCATGAGAACAGAACATGCAACCAGACCCATTCACAAGTCTCGTTCCAAACTAGATCCTAATAATCACATTTTATAAATGTATGATCTTTACCCAAACAATGACTAAAGTGTTTTTTCACTTGTTTTTCTGATAACTAGTAATAGTAATTAAATTACACTGAAATCTAGGGTAATGGATAAAATAATATGTTAGCATGTGCTAACTGAAAAGGGAATCCTTTTGGATACCTTGCAATGGTGATGGATGGATAATCACTAAATCTGAAGGAAGAGATGGCATAGTCTTAGAGTACTAGCCATAAAACAGAAAACTAAAATATTTAATAGCAAAGGATGAGTAGGAAAAGGTGAAAAGCCTCTTCATTCACTGAATAAATGGCTGTCCTTTTGTACAACTACATACATGTTAATAAAAAGTTTTAAGACTACAGTTAAGAATTTATATTTCAACCATTCACTTCCACCAGTAACATTATTTTAATATCTTCATTACGCTAAAAGGCAAACAGACAATTATGTGCCCGAGCTGGTACATTTTCATCATAATTTTGCACTATCGAGCTACAAGAACTAATTTTGTGAATAGAAACCTCATAAAATTGTGCTGGTCTATTTTTATTTCTTGAAATCACTTTTCAAGTAAGAGTAGAAACCTCCTTCACAATTGCAACATCAGACCCACCACAATCAGTCTTCCCACATTCTTCTATTCCGGGAACTCTCTATTCATGCTGATTCTAAAATTCATACTCTCCCCTTGTCATTGCACAGGCAGTTTGTCTCTCTCCTGCTCTTTCCTGTGATTGTTCTCTATTTCCAGTAAGAGTTTGTTGAGAACAGTCCTATTCATATTCCTCTCTATCAGCAAAAATGTTGCTTTTGACACCAAGCTCTATTATCAAATGCTATAAATCATATTCATTTGTGACCGAAATAAATTTTGCTTGTATTACAAAGTTAGGGGGTTACCACCAGACTTATTTTAGTCAGGATAATTATTTTGAACTTTCAGAGCAGCTGTCTGATTCATTCCCCTGTTGTCTGTATCTAACAGTCATCCACTGCCTCATTTTCATTGTTATATTGAAATATGTTGGTGTCCAACATTACTTGCCCATTGTGACAAAACAAAAAGTTATTTACTGTGAAGTCTTTACTATCAACTAGCAAAACTCGCATTTTTGCTAAATGTAATGAGAGCAGAATGAGCTACAAAATACTTCACTTACTATTTATATGCTTTTGCCATATAAAGAAAGAGCATGTGAGAATGAATTTCACAGAAGTCCAAAGTTTTTAAAAAACATTTGGCAATAACAACTCATTGTTTCTTTTACTGGACTTTAAAAAACAAAACAAAACACATACTAGTCTAAAACGCCCACAAAAAGACATAGGGATTAGTGTCATAATGAGCAAATAGAGTAAGTAAATTTTATTTAAAACAGAAATCTTTTCTCTTATGAAATTTTCAGTTGCTATTTTGAAAGGTCTAATAAGTTGTCAATTTTGAACCTAAGGGAGGGCCAGATACTGGAAAATCTGACCAGTGTTAAAACTAATAATCTAGGCTTAGTCCATATTGACTAAAACTTTCTGAAGATGACAGACCTTTTTCTAAGACAGATATGCACAGAGGTCAGATAAGCAATCCTTGATTCTCTCTGCTGACTAGAGAAAGAACTAGAAGGTTAATTAAGGCTGGACACATAAGTTTTAAAAAGCTAATTTAGGTGAGATGTACCTTACTGTAACTTTCGTAGAAGTAAATATATAGGAATGTAAACCTTATCGTAAGCAAAGGAAGACTGGTTGCTGAGATTTGAAAACTACGGAACATACATAACTACGTGGGTTCTTTTAAGAATACAGTCTAAAGATCATATTCCTAAAGTTTTTATACCATAGACCACAGCCAGATGTCTTTTTTTTTTTTTTCATAGATTTTTCAACAAACTCTTAATTGAAAATACTGCATCAATTGATGGGCTTCCTGTGAGCAGTTGCAGACCCTTTACAAGTTCTGCACAGGACCATGGTCCATAAACAGAGTTTGGAAACCAATGAACTAGAAAATTATGAAGAAAATACTAGTAAAAAAAAAAAAAAAAAGAAACAACAAAGTGAGTGCACCAACTGGCAGTTATTTAAACATCAATTTTAGAAAAAAGGTCTAGATTTTGCTGATGATGGAGCATTTTGAAGCTCATGGCATGGGCATTATAATTAGTCAAAAATAAGTGTTATCACTTGATAGTAAGGATTGCTCAGTAAATGAACTTTTGTCACAGTGAACAGTCTTTGTAATATCTTATTTTTTGTAATATTCTTGAAGTATTAGGAAAGATGGAGAAAAGTTTAAACAAAACCAAGAAAAAAAAATCTCATTAAAGTATTATGACAGAAATTCAAATTTATCTCTCCATGAAATTTCCTCCATAATGATCTAGATGCACCGCCAGCTTTACAACACTCATATTAATATTACAACTCTAACATGTAACAGCATTTTACAATATACTAGCATCAATACCCATTAACCTGAGTCTATTTTTTCTTTAGTTATATAGTTTATACACACAGAAGAGATCTCCGATTTGCTTGTCCTGACAACTGAAATGGCACATCTAAGAAATAACAACATGAAGTTACTGTTTGAGTTCATGTGCCAAAGAAAGATGTTTCTTGTCATATAGTTAATAAGAACAGTCAAAATTTAATGAATTAAGGAATTGATTTTTATTTCTGAAATACATCAGTGCTCATAAAATGGCACTGGGCATAGGAAAAATATAAATACTATTTTTAAAACTGTTTATACTTTTATACATGTATATGCTCAAGTTTTCAGAGAAATTCAGAATACTCAGGAGCTCTCCACACAGTAAGTGCTGTGTGGATTGTTGGCAGAGCATTTGTCCTGGTTGTCGGACAATTCAACATGGATCTCAACAATTAAAGAGGCAATCTCTGATTGATCAGGCGTTACAAGGAGACAGAATATGCACTTTGTAAATTGGCTATAAATATACACAGATAAGTAGGTGCTTCTGTAATATCTCAAGATTTTCAAAATTCTCTTCCTTCATTTTTCTCATTATTTAGTTGAACTTTGCTTAAGAAACCTTGAATCTACAGGGCAAATGTCAGATCTTGCCCCACGTTGCTTGATGCCACGTGACTGGTATAAAATACACAATGTAAGCTGAAGTTGAGATGTTTTACCTTTGCTGGTATTTTTTGCAGTTTCTCAAACAATTTTAACATGTTAGATCTGAGAAGTAAAATTTCTTACAGCAAATAAATCCAGAACACTTTCAGCAAAACTGCACTTCATACTGGACAGAAATTATGCATGTCGTATACCTCATTCTGCAGTCTCCTATTTTCAAGTCATGAATTGCAATGGACACTTGTATTGTAAAAAATACGATATGCTAAATCACCATACTTGTACAATGGATAGTAGAACACCTTTGCATCACAAGTTTGAAAAGTAACACAAGCACCTTTTCTTTTAAAATATCATCATGTATATTTAAAGTTCATTTAAATGATAAGATTCTCACTGTTTTTTGCTTATGCTGAGAATTGAATGCCAATTCTGGAACAAAACATTGTTTTTATATTAAAATTCCAAACATTTACAAATGGGATTACATACCTATAATATTGCATAATTCAGCCTACCCAGCCTTTAAAACAGAGAGGAGGAAAAACCTCAACCCTTAGCAGAGATGAAACTACAAAGCGACAAACTTGAGAAAAAAGTAAATCCAGATTCTTTTCCCCAATTCCCACAAGTTTAGCTCATAGCACTGCCAGTTAAGGACAGAAAATCATAAACTGTTTGGTTAAACTAAGCAAATGGAAATAAAAGAGAAAGGAAAAATGGAGCCCAAAAAGCTGTTTTTGTCAATCTGAAAGCAGTTGCCCACTCTTTGGAGGAGATTTATTCTTTGACTGAGAGAGGGAACATTGCGCATTATGGCAAGACTCACTGACTCCTTTCTGAAAGTGACGTGAAATACTCAGTTTCCACCTCAAACAGCTGACAGAGATTAAAAGAAATATTCTGTTTTCTTAGTACTGTTTTTTTCTGTAAACCAAGAACTAGATACATCTGTACTTTCATTATTTCATGACTTTTTTGGCCATGGAAAGCACTGCTAACTGAAATGTACCAACAGAATAAACCTCTTCCCCCTGCGTATTTTGCTTGGGTTTTGTGTTTGTGTTTTTGTAGGGGTTTGTTGGTTTGGTTTTGGTTTTGTTGTTCTTGATTTTTTTGGGGGGTGTTCTGTTTGTGTTTTTGTGTGTGTGTGATTTGGTTTGGTTTTTTTCAGATGATTTGCTTAATACAGAACAATTGATAGATATCACTACTTTTTGATATATATATCATACACAAATGTTTTGACATAGTTTTTCTATGAAATGGATTACTATGTAACAAGGAGCAGGAAACTGTACTGAATACTGACAGTGTGTTTGGCCTCTGTATTTGAAAACCACTGATTATTTGTATAATCTTAAATCAATCTTCACAGACCAAATATTGCAGCAGCCAATCCCTGACAATCAACATGAAGATAATGATGCATTTGCACGATGAAGTTGTACATTGTCTTCCCTAGATTAAATTATTTTTACACTTTCCAGCATTTCATCTACTGTTCATTATAATAATGACCTGTGTTCATCTTAGGGAGCAATTAGGCAATCTGGACATCCATAAATCCATGGGTCTGGATGTGATGCACTCACGGGTGCTGAGGTCATTGCTGGACCACTCTCCATCATCTTTGCCAAGTCTCGGGAAACGGGAGAGGTGCCTGAGGACTGGAGGAAAGCAAATGTCACTCCAGTCTTCAAAACGGGCAAGAAGGAGGACCCAGGGAACTATAGACGGGTCAGCCTCACCTCTGTCCCTGGGAAAGTGATGAAACAACTTATCCTTGGTGGCACCTCAAGGCATATCAGGGATAAGAGGCTCATTAGGAGCAGTCAACATGGCTTCACCAAGAGGAAGTCGTGCTTGACCAACCTCATTGACTTTTACGAGGACATAACAAGATGGATGAATGATGGCAGGGCAGTGGATGTGGTCTACCTTGACCTGAGTAAGGCATTTGACACAGTCTTCCACAGCATCCTTACAGCTAAACTGAGGGAGTGCAAGTCTGGACGATCGAGTAGTGAGGTGGACTGCGAACTGGCTGAAGGGAAGAAGCCAGAAAGTTGTGGTCAATGGGTTAGAGTCCAGTCAGATGCCTGTATCTAGTGGGGTCAGTACTGGGGCCTGTATTGATCAATATATTCATCAATGATTTGGATGAGGGAATAGAGTGTACTATCACCAAGTTTGCTGATGACACCAAGCTGGGAGGAGTGGCTGACACGCCAGAAGGCTGTGCTGCCATCCAGCGGGATCTGGACAGGCTGGAGAGTTGGGCAGGGAAAAATTTAATGAAATATAACAAGGGAAAGTGTAGAGTATTGCATTTGGGTAGGAACAACCTCAGGTTCCAGTATAAGTTGGCCATTTTATATCAGCATTACCCTTTGTATCAAGTGACTAGCAAATTATACTTTGCTGTCAATAGGTTATATTTCTGGAACATAGTTTAAAGCAATATTCACAAGCTAAGAAAAAAATGACAATAAATTAATATCAAGGACTCATGGACTACTTCACAATATGCTGAAACTGAGCTGAATTAGCCCATCAGAAAGCTGAACTTGAAAATACCCACATTTAACTTAAGATTTCCTAAAGTTTATATAGTGTAAGGTTTTATCATCATCCTGAGATATAAATGACCCTCAATTTATTTAAACAATCTTACAGAGTCTCTCACTCAAATACTCTGCAAAAGCTTCAGAACACTAATTCTGAAGCTGAAAACACTACAGACAACTCTTCACTCCTACAAATACCTATGCTAAGATTAGGTGGTTCAGGACCCAAGACACCAGAATTGTGTATCTTACAATTACAAGACAGCTCTGTTAGGTGTTCAGCCTGTATCAACAGAAGAAGCTGAACTATCCTCAAGTGCTTCATATTTGCCAGTGGAGAAAAGTACCCCAGCCAACATGGAATAGTTTGTCGAAGAACTCCCAGTCAAAGGAAACAACACAAATTCTCCCACAAACCATAAGCCATTTACTTACTGAAGTCAGTTTGCCTTTTTTTTTTTTTTTGTTTTCCAATTCAATTGGTTCAATATTTCACTACCGATCTTTCCTTGAAGTCCTACTGATCAAGAATTCTCTCTTTTCCCTGGGAAGCCAGCAAGGGAGGCAAAGAAACTCTAAAGCCACCACAAAGATTTCCCCTTCACTGTCAGAAGGTAAAGGGACATTGATGGATCCTTTCCTGTTCCATCTGCTTCTTACAGCTCCAGTCTTGGGGAGGTCTAAGGCCTCCCAGGGGTTTGAAGAGTGACAGCTCCTGTCTTTGTGGACATGTTAGGGAAACAAACACATCCACACCACATTGTATACACAGCACAAGGATTCAAAAAGTACTCATCCCTATGAACCCCAGCTTAATGTACAAACAAAATATTAATAAAATATAGTATATATGTAAATATTTGCATGTTTCCTTCTCATTTAAAAAAACTGCTTCACGTATAAGCGAGAGTCCCCTATAAAGCAAAGTATTTCTTGCGAATGAGTTCTCCCAGCCATTGAGTCTCTCTCGTTCTTCCTTGTCCATGTTTTCAAAATTTATACTTCTATAAATAACCATACTTTGTACGTTTTAGATTTTATACTAATAGGTATTTTACTGTCAGATGGCATATTTGCAAAATAAATAATAATATAAAAATAATTATGGGATCTACAGAACAGTCAGTCAGGTGATGAAGGCCTCTAATTCAGACTCCTATTTGCATATATTATAATGTATGTTCATTATTCTCTTCTCCTGCAGAATTAAAAAGCTAGTTTGTCCAGGGTAGTAAATACATACATGAACACACTCTCCAATTCACAGTAAAGTCTGAAAATTATTGGCAGAGCAAAATTGTTTCTTTAGCCTGCCCAGAAAAGCTGTGAGCCAACCTGGCATTTGGCAAATGAGTTCGCAAGAGCCTGGGGTTAGATCATTATACTTTATTAGGAGCTTCAGATTCTTGGTGTGGTTATTGCTTTAATTCTCTGGAAGGCAACAATTGGTTTGTGG
The DNA here is from genome assembly GCF_964273445.1 of Streptopelia decaocto. NCBI lineage: Eukaryota > Metazoa > Chordata > Aves > Columbiformes > Columbidae > Streptopelia > Streptopelia decaocto. The sequence continues at coordinate 64,419,594 of NC_138659.1, read as the reverse complement.
TTATTTTAGCTCACGGCAAAGACTCTTTGTCTGTTGTTCTTTATAGGTTCTGAGTTGGTGGGTTTGTTGAGATTAATCTTTTCTCAAACCATTCTAGAATTGTCTGATTCAAACTATAATCTGTTCCACTAGGCTCTTTAAACACTAACATTTCTTTCTAAATAGAATTTATTTGTATAAGCCCATATATTCAAAAGACAGTGCGAGTCATTATTTCTACCCTATTTATTAATACTAAAAATTGTTTCAGTCTGTATCAAAGTCAATCAGTGTTAGATATAATTGGTGGAACTCATTATTTTATAATAATTCAAGCATGACAGTTTTACAGTTACAATATGTATTTAGCTCAAATTAATGCTGTCCCAAAAGGAAACATGAATTTTACAAATCAGTAACAAAGCATCTATCTGCTGGTATACATCTCACAGCTCAACTAAAACAAACACCTTTTCAATAGCTAAAATGTATTGTTTACGCCCTTTAAGCTTCAACATAATTTTTAAATATCTGGAAAATCTCTGCTAACAGTTTTAATAAAAGTGTTACTTGCTATTCATCTTCTAAAATACTCTCCTTGGAATGTTCTTGAGTTTAATTTTCGTCTAAGAACAGCAAGTCTGCCACCTAGTGCTTTATGGTCACCTCTAATACATGTTTCAGTGTTGTTTTTTTGTTTTGGTTTTATTTTTAGTAAAAATATCATGCTCTAAGTCCATGAATGCATATATTAATACATGCATGTTTGCCGACAGAGAGAGTGCTTAAAAAAAACATTGTATCTTCTTGCTGAGAGGTTGTATTGCATGTTTCAACAGCTATTAGACCATACATGCATTTCTTGACTAGTGTACAATCCTCTTGTAACTGTGCTCTTCTGCTGTGAGATCTCATGGGTACAAGTGGAAAAGACAACATCTGTAATTCCTTTAATTAAAAAAAAAAAAAAAACCACGTATCATGTCAGTGTAGTATGAGAAATATTAGGGAAGTCAATCTTTTTTTTGTGCCAGTGCATACACAGTCCCCAATTCAGTGAGGAGGCCACCGCAGTACGGTGGTACCACTGACAACAGGCAAACATTGCAATGGGCTGTGAACTAAACCCTGCTGAAATCACCTGCTTGGCACCCAGGGGCAACAACTCTATGGGAGCAGCAAAATAGTAGTGGCATCCCACATAGAGGACAAAAGCTGGAGAATGATGAGGAAAACCGATTATAGCAGATTCTCTTCAACAACAACAACAAAAATATCCAAGCAGCAGGGCTGAAGTAGCCCAAGAAGTGATTTATGGCAGATTCCAGTGTGCCACTCACAAACTCACAGCAACCAGAGCAAAGTGTTATTCCAGAGCCAGCACCCATCAACCTCTAGAACAATTCCCTTCAGGGAGGTCACTTATGTCCGATTATGTCCGCTCTCCTGTGAGGATAACAATGCCCCTTCATCCTGCTGGATTATTGCAAGGCAGCTAGATCACAAGAGAAAATTTGGCAGAGTATTTACAGAGATTTCTTTTATTGGTTTTAATTCCTTCTTTTTAATGAAATAATAACATTAGCAATATAACAACAGTTACTGAAAATTGGTTTATATCAGAACTTTGATGAAGAATATTCCTAGAAAAAAAGCAAAACTATATATGTCCAAATTATAAGGAAACACCAGGTAGAATGAACTATCAGACAACATCAATAGGTCAGATAAAGCCTAAACTGTATTTTGACAAGATAAATAAGGATATATTATCTGACACTTTTGCTCTGAGGCAGTATTGAACCAATGTCTCTACAAAGTGATTAGAGGTACTACGTTGTCATAAATTATCTACTTTTAATAATCTGTCCAGTATTAAATCATCTTTCTGGTTGAGTATTGCTGCAGACAAACAAAAGGTCAGAAAGGAAAAATACAAAGTAATACCTTTAAAGGAGTACCAGAGCCTTTAGTCCAAAGCCCAGACATCAAAAAGTAATTAAGACTTCTTAATTTTTATCAGGCAATTTTTTATTAGATGAACTTTAAATAAATCAGATACAAGAAATTAGTGTTTGTTTTTGTTTCAGGTGCCATAAATATTGCATAAATTGTAACTTAAAGTTTTAGAATTATAATAAAAAATTACTATAAGAAATGGTAAGGATTATAGGTAAGGACTAGAACTTCCCTTTACTTTGCCCTTTTTTGAAGATCTGGTGTGTCAGTAGTAATGGGGCTAAGCAGCTCCAGGACTGGACTAGAATCCTTACAAGGTTCTGCAACTAGAAGCAAAATTACTTCTTCCTCAGCTCCTTGCACAGATACCAGATATTATCTTGAGATATCAGATATTATCTTGAGTCTCGTCACTGAATGTACATTTCATGCTTCCTTACCAATTTTGGATATGAAAGCATCATTCTTCATCTTCACGAGTTGCTGACATACTGAGAGAATTGCTTATTGCTACCCTTTCTCTATGTATGTCAACAAAATAAGCAATAGTGTTATGAGTTATAATGATTTTTATGGCTCAGAGTTTAGAATGGGATGGTAAAGCCATAAACCAATTATTGAACTCACTCCCCAAAAAAGTTGCCGCAAAATATTTAGTAGCTCACATATGCAGTATACTTAAGTAGAGGAAAAACAAAACAAAACACACCTCCCCCCTCCAAAAAAAACCCACCCTAATTAAATTTATCCAAAGACAATTAAAAAAAATATGAATATTATTTTCCTACTAGTCATAATATTGGATTTTTTCAATGTAAACCTCTGAGAACTCAAGAATGCTTTCTCTGGCTTTCCATTTCCTCCCTCTATGCCCACAAGGTTGACCAGAAATGTTCAGTGGTGCTGGTGTTTTGTAATACACCTGACCCTTAAGACTTCTCCAGACGGGTGCACCACCTTCCTTTTTTGCATGCTTCATCCTAGACAACATTTGAAATAGTGGCTGATGAGTCACTGATGAGGCCATCCACAAAAGACATTTCATAAAACATTGAGGTGAGAGAAAGATTAGAAAGAAGGAAACACAGTGAACCTAGGAAAACAGTTAAAATATGTACATTCTTTCAGTCTCTCTTTTGTACAGACATTTGTGCCCCCTTTTTTTTAAAGGCTGTAAATCCAACAAATATCTCCATCAGCGGCATGTATTCTTGTGAAGATGTGGAATAAATGATCGATAAATTGTTTTTTTTACTTCTACAAAAAGCTATGAATCATTCAGCCCCTCCATGTTTTAATTGTTTGTAAATGACCCATCCCTCCCAACCTCTATTCATTCCTTGATTCTCTAATCCTTCTCAAAGGTCACAATCTACTAATCTCTAACAAATTTAAAAGCGAGCTTGCTCTGCAGCACAGTAAACTCTACAGTATTACCCTGGATACATTAATGCACTTCTGAATGCAAAAGGCAAGCTTCCGCTTTTCTGAGTTCACAGATTGCCACAGCCCCACTAAACTGTCTGTCCAATCCAACGACAAACACCAGATTAATCAAAATTCCTAATTTATTGCAATTTTACTGCAGTATTACTGCATTCTTGCTTTGCTGAGAAAATCTTCTTGAATGTATGAAAGTTTCATACTCTTAAGTGTGCCGCCCTGTAACCCACTACTACTGTCTCTTTTAGAAGAGCAACCAATTTGCAGAATCAATGGACAAGCTACTTGTTCGCTGTTGATGGTAGTACCCAGAAATAAGAAAAAAATGCTTCTAAACATTTTTTAAAGTGTAAAAGTGGATAAGAAACTAAGGTATGTAAATCTATGTATTTTTTCAACTACGTTTTCTTAGTTGGCTCCTAGACTGGTCTTACTATAGCTACAAATTCTCTTGGTGGAACAGGTAACTCTTGAGAGCTCAGCACATCTGGATATTCTAAATACTATGTGAGCAAACAATACAATTTACACTCACAGTACTGATTTGTCGTAAGCTTTTATGTTTCTGCATGTAGTAGTATTAGAATATACCAGCTGTACTTCTCATTTGAAATGTAGCATTGGAACTATGACACCCAAAGTAACGTACATGAAACAGACATTTCGGAAAGTTTTTGACCTTGGAAATATGGATGTCTAGAAGAGGCTTATGAAGAAGAGTATCACATCCTTTCAAAACAAGTCATTGTTAGCAAGCCTGAAATCCACCCTCTGTATAGTAACATATCAGGAATTATAAATGGAAACTTTTTTCTCTAGAACAATGGTTTAACTATTTTTCAATTTTATTATTTAAACTTTGTGTCTGTACGTAACCCAGGTCAGAATCACAGAAGTGGCATTTGTCCCAGAAATTCTTCCCAATCAGTCTAAAACCATCTGGTTTTGCTGCACCCAGGAGCACCGATTCTGACAACAATGTATTTCTAATGTCGACATGCAAAGAACTAATCCAGCAATTTGGATTCATACTTTGCTATCTAGGTGTCACCATTATGCATCACACTGGCTGAGATACCAAAGAACAATAACAACAAGACATATGAATGTAACATGACAAAACATTATATTTATGGTTTGTGTACATGCATAAGTCAGCTGCACAACCATCTCTGGCCTCCACTCAGAATTCATTTATATAGATTGATCATTCACAGAAAGATTGGCTTCTAACAGAAAGGCCTAGTGATATAGAACCTCCCTCACAGAAATAGAGAGATACAATCCAGAAGCAGACTTGCACTCAACCTACACAAATATTTACATAGACAAAACTATGGCTTTTACATTCATGAAGCTTTCTTTTGTATTCATATTCTTCTTTTTATTTCATACAAGAAAACCTTGATAAGACTTCCTCTGATATTCCTAAACAATGGCATGTCAAAGGCTTTTGGCTCAAGAAATCCTTCCTCTTACAAAGTTCCTGAGCTGCGTATTGTTGGATCTAAAGAAATAAATATCACTGCATGTTTGCCTGTTTTCTACACTCTTCCCCGGCAATTCATTTTCAGCCACTACTAACAGCAGGGTACAAGAATAGATAGACCATCATGCAGCTGCTCAGGCATTCTTATACATTCAATATTTGTCTGACTTCTATATCTGTGAGGCTTGTTCTCATTCTCTTACTCTCAGAGAAGCTGGTTCTTTCTGGTTTGCTTTTTCAATCATACAGTGAAGTCATGAAGAATTAAATGTAAATAATTTTAATAGAAGCAATGGGCAACAACTGTCACACGATAATCATACACTATTGCATGTCCCATCTTCTATGCATTTTCTACTCTACTTTTATGAAGTTTTGATAATTCAAAGTAGAAGAACTGCTCATGTCCAGTGCTGCAATTTTTTGAAATGCCATATTAGACTGAAATCTGATGTTTTAACAAACTGCTCCTGTTACCTCTAGGATTTGCTGGCTTTGCTACTACCTGTGTTTATCCTTTTGGCATAGTACCTGTATTAAGTTCCTGCGATGTTTCAGCATCTTACTCATTATCATTCTTTTTGATCATGCTACACCTATCTGTAATTTTCCTGTGTTTTTATTTGTGCTCAGATTACTTCTCCAATCACAACACAATCCATGTACAGCATTAATATTCTGCTTACTCTCCTACATCACTATGAAAGGAAACAAATAAGGAAGAAACTAAAACAATCTGTGCTATCCCAGGACTTAACTCTATTAAGTTTAGTTTACTTACTATTTTAAACAATCTATTGATGTTAATACAGGATCTACATCAACAGTCTGTTACCCCTTCCTATGTCAAGAATAGCAAGAGGGAGGAGAGGACTAGGCAAAGACCAGATAAGATGGGCAGAGAGCCGAAAGACATTAAAACAGCTGAACTTTTATAGGGCAGTGGGCATTCACAATATCACAAGTTGTGGAAAGTTCCTCTAAGGCAACAAGTACTCTCAGTCCACATCCTACTGTTAAGGAGAAATTGAGGTCAGCCAATATCAGACAAAAGTTACCCATATGCTCAGGATTGAATTCTAAGGTTTTGGCTTAGAAAAGCATTCCAATTTAGGATAGTATTTGTTGCCAGTGGAGGTGGGAAGGATTCAATTTGAAACTTAAAACTGGTCATTGTGAAGATGGCTAAACTCAAGCGTGTGACTAAAAGCTTTCCTGAAGAAAATCCCAACCACACAGCAAATTACAACTTGTGTTCCCATTTTGTTATCATTCATTGAATTTCATTCTAAATGTTATAAACAAATACACCCAGAATTTTTCTTTTTCATAAATTTCTGCTGCTCATATTTATATAAAATTTATTTTTCCTCAGTGTTTTCCTTCCTCCTGAGGAACAACTATTCCTGTGCTGTACAAAAATAAGAATATTCTTCACTTCAAGGAGAACCAAACCAGCAATATAAGTGTCAAAGGAGAAAGTTTCTTAAAGAGTAGTGAAATAAGCAGAGAAAAATACCATCCAAATGCCTGTCTTGTACAAAAGTGAAACATTCTTATACAGTCCATTGCAAGGCTATATTTTAAAATACTTACACAGATGAGAAATAGGAGCATGTCTATGACATATCAATATTTTAATACATGATTTAGCAGGTAATGAACAGTTCTGATAAGCAACTGTCATTGAAATCTTAGGTCAGTTATCCACAAATTAAAAAATTATTTCCCATTATGATGCATCAGCCACTAAATGTAGGAAATACAGAATTTCATAATGTCAAATTAGCACCGGCTCCTTATTACCTCCAGGTAAAATAACTCCAAAAATCATTTATATGTTTTGTTTTAAATGATTGAAAGTATTAAAAGAAAATTTATCATTCCAGAATAAAAAGATCTTTAAAATATTTTGAAATGTGACAGAAGATAAATAATAGAAGTGAGTTAAAGGTGAAAGGGTATCTTGAATACAGTAAAGTTTGTCTCCAACATGATTTATAGACCCAACCTGCAACATGATAGCAACCAAATAAGGTTATTCATGGAGGTGCCTGAGGTCTACAAATCTCATCACCATCATTACTCTTCCAACTCTTAAGTGTAATAATATTTATTTATAAACAACAAGTCAGTTGTTAATAATATGCATATCCAAAATAGTCTATAGAGTACTTCTTTCATAGTATGAATTTCTTATATATTCATTATCTAGTTCTAAGTCTACAAAATGTATAAAATGCATAGATACAAAAACTCATTCTTCCAAATACTGACATTTGTTTTGAAATAACGAAAATTTCTCATGCGACAGACAACAAATGGAATTGAATATATTTGATCAACAGTGTCTTCAGAACATAGTTTTAGATAGTATTTTCAAATTGGTCTCTTTTATGTAAACTGTCAACAATGTTAACAGTCTCTTCAAAATACAATATTTAATTATTATCTTCAAGTTTAAGGAGCGAAAAAAAAAAAAAAACCAACACAAACAACACTGACACCAAATTTCTTTAATACCTGTAAAGAGCAATAAATGTTTTAGGCCCGAGGATCTGTCAGCATCTGTAATGCAGTACGTGTCAATTTTGTTCCACAAAACATACCTTGCAGATGCAGACAATTTAAGGTAGAAAAGAAACATTAGCAAAGAAAAGAAACATTTGTTTCTTAGGTAAACGATGCCTTAAGGAGACTCTAAAACAAAGCTTTTGTGTGCATTCTAAAATGAAACGCTAAAAACCAAGGCCAAAGATCAGAATGGATGTTATAAGTATATTCAGATATATGCATTTATGTAAATTTAAGTTTGAGGTAGGGATGATGTTAGGAAACAATAGACAAATGGATCCAATTGTCTGACATTGAGCAGGTATGTACAAAAGTTAGGAGTTCTCCACCATCACATGCACTTCTATGATGATTAAAATTACTCCTTAACATCAATATGGGCACAGTAAAATTGGCAGAGCTCACTAAGGGATTTCTGCACATGGGTAATAAGCATTCCCATCTCTTCAGGTCTTTCACTATGACTATCAAAAATGTAATGCTTTAACATAAATTTACCAGAGGCACCTTTTCTATAACAAAAAGAACATGTAGACAACACACAATATCATTTTATGATACTCAAGAGAGCAGCTGTGTATGGTGTCCCCAGGAGGCAGACCGACTAAATCACTCTGTCCCCATAGGCTGCTGTTCAGCCTCTTTGTATTTCCCCACCACAAATTCTGTCTTTTAAACAATAACACAATTACTTATTACTTTTGTCCACATATGTTGAGATACACAGAACATCCCAATGGCTTGGTCAGTCCCTCTAATGCAGGCATAAGAAATCAGCTTTTAGTAGACTTTAATTTGCATTCTTGTGAACAAATTAACAAACAGAGAATCCCAGTAGGGCTTTTTATTTTTCAGTCAAAATACCAATATGCCCGGCTTCAGGAGATCTTAAGAAAAATATTTTGGTTTTCCAAGGAAATTAAATTATCACATAATATGTAAACAGCTTTTAAGTACTGAACATTAAAACCATAGGTACTCACAGTAGCATGTTCCCCTAAGTGGATTTCCAAGATACCTATTTTCAGAGTCACAGCTGCAGGGGGAGAAAAAAAAGACAAAACCAAACATTCCCATTAAACACAGTATAGTTTTAAGAAAAATGCAGCCAGAATATTTATTCCAAATAGCATGAGTTTCATTAACAGTCGCACAAATACACAAAAATATGAAGTATTTTATATGGTTCTTAATTAGGATGTGCTACTATCAGAGACACCTCTCCTTATAAATAAAACCCAGAGTGACTTGAGCTGTTGAATAAGGAATTTCAGTCATGTGTGTAAAGTTGCTGCCTACTGTAGGACTTGTGGTAGGTTGTAGGTCTCCATTACTGAACAACAGAGAGACAGGCAGGGAGACCGAGCACTGGTGTTCTCGTTCTCCAGGTCACCTCAGCAATATCTGTCTTCCTGGGTGGGTTTTGATCTGGCGCTCTCCAAGACAACAGCTAATCATCGGGATGATCATCCATCCATTGACTGCAGAAAACATTCCCAAATACATCTTCCTCCAACATGCACAGTTCTAAAATGGTACAAGACCAGGCTGTGCACACTCAGACACCTTCCAAATCTTCATGCCATTGCTTCAGCAACAGAACATACACTCTTCATTTTTTAGCCACACAAACACCACTGGTGGGCTGCAAAACATCCTTCATACTATTTCCAACTGTTTAAATGAAAAAAAAGACCTCAACAACAACAGAAAAACCAAAACCCCCAAAATACTCCTAAACATAAAATAATGATTACGTTTTCGCAGCACCAGAGGACCTCGAAATGACCCAAAGCCACCCTGTCTCCTCTAGAAAGACACATCCTAAGCTGTGTGGCTTCAGCTAGACCATGGGAACTGGCTCTGGGGACTCAAAGTGCAGGCATATATGTAGCCCTGTAAGCACAGCAGTGTCTCAGCTACTCAACTTCAGAGGCAGCTGCTTCTCTTTGTTGAACGTCTAAGGCACCAGGTGAAATTTAGTCTAAATACAATGTATTGTTGCTGCTGACGTGTGCATGATAAGACCCAGAGAAATATCTTAGTTATTGATAAGATATATAGTTATTTTCATTTACATTAAATATTCTACAGAACTTCGCAGTGATCAAATTGAGTTATATAATATTCCCCTAAAAAAGCCAAGTACCTTAATAGAAAATTATTATTATTATGCATTCAGTTTTCTTGGCTATTCCACAGAAGTCCTTGGCAAGATTATAATTTCCTATTAAATATAGAGAATAATTCATAAAACAAAAAGAAAGTTTAGCACTGCCTATTAAATTCCATATAAATATTTTTCCCAGTGGACACCTGGATCATTCAATAGCTTGGACCACCTTTCCATTACTTCTTTCTTAGAAACTTAAATTGCAAGGGGATTATTTGGTGTTATTTTGTTTGTAAGTATCATTTAAAAAAACCTTTTAACTTGCATGTCATATCATTTAATAAGTTGCAGACTACAGAATGTTTGTATTTCTGTTGATCTCTTCTATAGTTTCCAATTATAGTCTCCTTTCCCACTCCTGCTCTTTAAAGGGTCAGTTAAACAGAAATTCAACTGTTTTTTTCATATAGAAAGCTTTTGTTTAAACTCAAGAAACCAAAAAACCATACGCTTCAAGTTTAAGTGCAGCACACAACTCGTGGTCCTGACCACACAGACACTCTTGCCCTACCATCCTTTCCACAGAATTTAGAAGAGGGATTGATGCTGAAATAGCTCTTGCATGCACTTGGAAAGAAGAAAATAATCTCAAATAATAATTTTGGTCTATCTGACATCCTTTTTTCTAAACATCACAAAATAACTAAATTATTGAAAGAACAGCTCACTACTTAAACAGATTACCCTCGTACAAAATAGACTCATGTCTGAAAGTGTCTTTAGGTTGACAATTCTGAAGAAAGAGTTAAGGGAAAAGGATCATTTTTGAATGAAGAGTTTAAAAGAATTTTCTTTTATTTCCTCGTAAGACTGTCAAACAAATGAGACAGTCTGTCTTCTCACAAATTATGATAACATGACAGAGATTATTCTAAGAGAAATTTTTTCTTCTTTCTGAATTGTTTCAAAGGCAAAGTAGAATATTAAATGCAGGCAGTATTCAGAATATGCCGAGCTTTTATACCACAAGACAAAAACATTTTATACAAATAACTGTGTATTCAGAGTTTGAAGAAGAAGGCAAGAAACCTACCCTGCTGCTGACTGATAATAGCACTAATTTATGTATGACATGGAAGAGGAACATCCAACCACAAGCAAGAATAAGCTCTACAACATTCCATCAGGAGAGTAAAATTCTGCCGTAAACTCTTCCCAGCCACAGCACTCACCTGTGGTGATCTGACCCAGGGTCTAAAAGAAGCTTAGTTGGCCCCAACACAAAACAGAACTTTAAAATAAAAGAAGAAAAATCCTGAAAATCTTTATGAAAAGGAAAGCTGTTTCCATACAGCTTCCTTACTCCATTCAGCCACCTTTCTAATCAGATGAAACCATCTCCCGTGGATCAATAATTACCAGAACCCAGGGATTTTCAGCATCATATCTACCTTTCTGGTATTTACATTGTTATTTATATTACAGAAATAACACAAGAATACATAAAATAAAAATATGTATAAAATCTGTCGAATGCACCACAGGTTTCACCACCGAAAAGAACACACAAAAGAATACTTAATACAAAAATTACTAGGTACGGAATATTTTGCAATATGCAAGTATTCTTAAGTATTCATTCAAATCCAAATAATTACTAACTTCCTGCCAATTATAGAAGTGACCTTCAAGAATCTTGAAAAGAAAGAGGCAATGCAATTTTTACAGCCATCCATTTCAGTTGTTTCAGCATAATGCATGATGAAATGATAAAATATGCATAACATAATAGAAAAAGAACAGTGAATTACACCACAGCAAAGTGTTTTGATATATTATCATATATATTATACTTTCTGTATTGGGAGCCCCACAAAAAGACATTGAACTCAAGGAGCCAGTGATCTTGGGCAACACGTGTCTGATGTGCTGGTCCTTGTTCGTCAGGCTGGAGAAGCCCATCCAGAGCAGGAGCAGTCACTGCTGGGAAGGTACTGGGAGGCCCCGTGCCAGTTCTTGTCACAGACAACCTTCCAGCTTGTCAGGGGGGAATATATGATTTTGCTTTTGCACAAGATAAAAGGCAGCACAGTATGGGAGGGAGGAGGAACCTCTCCACAGATGGGATGCACAGAGCACACCAGGAGAAAATCCACACTGGGTCCACCCCATGCTGCATGGACATCAGGTTACCAGCAACCAAAGAGGCATAAGATTTACCTGCTGTTTGTATTCCTCTTTTTATTCCATCTTATCAGAACAGCTAGTTTACTATGCCATTTGTTGCCAGGCCTTATCAAGATACAGAAAGAACCCTGGACCACCACTCTGACGCTTCCTCCGTTCCCTGGTGCAGAACACGTTCATAATGTATATTAGGAACAGGATGAGGTGAAGTTCTTACTAGTTAGGGCAGCCTACTTTAATTCAAATGAAAGATGCTATTTAAACACTTAGTGTAGTGAAAAGATGAAACTAATAGGATTAGGAATACATCTAAGATTATTCACATGAGCATGTAGGCTAGCTTCTGAATAAATTTAGTTTTACCTTTTAATCCTATCCTATTTCATTAAGTATATGTATTGCTCTGCATTAATCACTAATTATACTTCCAATTACAAAATTTTCTATTCGCTGAATTATTTCCTTATGAGTTTTACTCATTGTAGTAATTTTTGTACCTTTTCCAAAAGCCAGCACACATTTGACCATATGTGAAGCATAATATATGCCTCATATCTGTGAAATGGGAGCTACACTCATTATTTTATGTGCCATAGGGCTATGATCATTCGCTTTAAGTGGTAATAATGAATGAGCAGTTCCACTCTGGCATGTCTCCAAAGACACAGCTCCCATTTACAAGGACAAATGGAGGAAGGCTCTTAACAGGTTATATACAACTTCTACAGCTTGTTCCAATACAAAAGTATTCAATTCATCAAGCTCACTGACCTGCTGATGGCCTGCTATTAGGAGTTATTCCCCAACCTCTCTCTCAATTATTCTTTCAAAACTGAACCACTTTCTTTTACTTTCTTTTTTTTTTTCCCTCCCCATATTTCCTGGTAGTTCAAAATAAATAGTATGGACAAATGCATTAAAAAAAAAATTATCATGTTTATGACCAAGTGATTGATAACTTCTGGCTTTCTCTTTAAATACCATAAATGTATCCAAGAGTATATGTTTAAATTAATATTCACAGGGGTTTTATTTAATGAATGGAAGCCTTTTTTTGTAAGGCAGACCCTACAAATAACCCTGCATCGAAGCTTAGCAACTTGTATGATCTTGTGCACAATATCTACATCTTCCAACCTAAAGAAAGCTAAGGAACTGGCAGAAGGGGAACATGTGTCTAATTGTATTGTGCTTACTGGTATCTCCCTTAAGGAAGGATATACCTTCAAGCTCCTCACCTGAACTGTAAGAATATACCATCAACCTAGATCTACAGCTTTCTAGACTAGTGATTTGATCAGCTGGAAACCTTCTGGTAACAGTTCATGCAAGCTTTGATCATGAAGGTAGGATTTTCTGCTGTTCTGGTGCCACCACTAATTGGTAAACCTTTCCTTTCAATTAAAAGTGAAGCAAAAAAAGAGGAACAGGGAAAGAGTAACCTAAGTAGATCTGCTGTTTCCTCTAGCTGAGTTTATTTCTAATGCCAAACTCTCAAGAAGACAAAAATGTATGTCAGACCACTCTAAAAGACAATATTTTATTCAACTGATTCCCTGCTGAGGCAACTGTATCTTGTTCTGGCCCAGGCTCAAGGTTGCCAACTATAGTGAGTAGAGATTTACGACCCTTATCTCACATTTTGTCCATCAGAATATGATATTAGTAATAGGTGCAAATTAAAACAGGCAACTTTCACAGAGTCTGGGGAAAAGCTGTCATCTTTCTGATCTGCAGCTGGTCATAGACAGGTCTGGGATTTTGCTTGGGTTCTCCGCATTGCATCTACGTGACTTGCTGAAAAATAAAGACTAATGGCCTTAGCAGACTATTCTCGAGCCCTGAGCAGTGGCTTGCCCCAGTTTTTAGATAAGTAAGAATATCTTCTAGGATGACTGTTCAACTTTTACTCATCTTTTACTCTGTTCTAGCCTTTACATCTCATTCTGTCCCCTATGTAGCCAGTGGTCTGAGCCTTTCTGTCCTCCATCACTGATTCCTGCTTCTGATCTACTTCTTCCAGTTCCTGATCTTGTAGAACATTCCCGATACTACAGGTCTATGATGCTATGGGGTTTTTGAATAGTGGAATACTATTTAAGATAATTTAGTTACCTGCAACACATCATAACCAAAGTTCAAACAGCTTTTGTAAAGCCAAACTTAAGGCTTCTCTAGCCATATAGTTAGTCCTGGGGCATCATAAGTGGACTATGAAGCGTTACTACATACTACTACATATTACTACATCTCCAGCATTAAAAATACGCCCATGGTACTATGACTACAGCTTTTGCAGATACTTAAACACAGCTGACAAACCTTTAGTAATAACAATGTAGTAACACAAGCTCAGCAGAGATTCACACAAGGGTATTAACCCTGCTTGTTGGGTACCCATTCTGGAAAGTCATGTAAGACTTCATATTCAAAAAGCACCTGTCCAGCAATGAGAAAATTAGCCAAAGTATGTGCTTAACTGTAGTCAATAACTGTAACTGGCTGCAATTCATAACATTTTGGAAGTGATGCATAGAAACTGCAGATTTTCAGCTCAAGAGTGGTGGATCATGAATGAAAGCACCAACCTCAGCTGTTCATGGGTGAACAGCTGGTCCAGAATAGCGAGTGACTGACACCAAGAATCCCGATTCACACTTGTATATAGATGCAAGATAACAAAAATCCCCAGGTCTGACTTAGGCCTGTTGTTTTCAATAGCTTTTACACATAAGTACCAAAGAATGGGCACATCTTCTAACCATCAACACAGGCAAACAGATGTGCTCAATAGCAATGAACATGAGCGACCGCACAACCAGCAAAGTTTTCCTACACCAGCGTGTCTCATGCATGTTTACAAGATTCAGTAGTGGCATCATTCTTCCACAGAAATGCTAAGATTGCTGCAGTGAAATACACAAACTAAGAATATAAAAATGCAAATATATCCCTCACAGTTAAGGGTCTCCTCTTGACCATATTGACATTGCGCTACATTGTCCCAATCTTTTTCAGTAATACTGAATTATGTGAATAGTTCTCTCAATTTTTTTTTGAGCTACAACAAAGCATCTTTGGTTCTAATGCAAAATCTGGACACTTTCACTTCTCTCAGTGCCAAGATCCTTCCAGTCATGAGCAATCTTAGATATAAAGAATTATCAGCCTACCTCTTAAGATAATGATAACCTAAAAGGGTAAAAGGTACCTCAGATTTATGTTTCCAGTTAGGACTTTTTAATAATGTGGGGAAATGATTTATTTGTTTTTTTCTTGTAAGTGCACATAAGGATGTCTTGAGACAATGTTTTCTCTGCAGATTAATTTGTCTCCTCTTTATCTAATGAAAAAGGCCTATGCCAGCAATACTTTTTTTTTCTTTTTTTTTTTTTTAATCTAAGCTGATCTCACCAAAAGAAAAACTAAAATATTTTCACTTCATAACTGTATCTTTCATCTCCAGATTTTTCTCATGCTATTCAAACCCTTCTTCCCTGCAAGATCAAGAATAATATTATAGGGGTTTCATATACCCTTTGAAATAATGTTGTTTCAAATCACTGAATGTATTGTACTACTGGAGAAAAAAAACTTTCAAAGAGGTGACAAACATCGCAGATTTATATAATTAAGATAAATTAGTTAAGAAATAAGATTTTTCTAATAAACTCTAGATTATCCTTTGATCTCTTCTTCTATACAAGAATGAAGTAACCTATAGCCATCATTTAGAACTATCTGGACAAAAAAATATCTTTGTAAATCTTCATGAATCAGACTGAATAGATTTCATGTGCCAATGATTCGATGCTGCTTTCTCTGAACCAGAAAATCTCATGTCCATGGCCTTACCCTCTAGCTCTGGCACTCTCCTTTTTCTATGAATGACCATATTTTTGGCAGTGACGCACACAAACTTTTACGTATGTAAAAGGGTGAACTTGGAAAAGTAGAATTCCTGCCTAGCAGAACTGTTTTTTCAAAATAGGGAAGAAGAAATACATATATTTCTTCTCCCTCATTTTGACCTATTTCAGAATTTCTCCAGCCCTTGAAAACTAAATGTTAGAAATATAGACAGCTGAAAATAAGACACTAGTTTTACACTGAACCATATCTCCAAGAAATATTAGCATAGTTTTCTCAACTATTTCACTTCTTTCAGCTAGAAAAAACTGAAGCAGCAATGGGAAAATAATCATCCACAGTTTATGAATACTTATTACTGCTTGAAGTGAAATGCAGCTCCTCCTGAATTTTTACATTGCAAGAATCGGTGAACAGTTCACAAAATTTACATATGTTTCATTATTTTAAAAGATTTTATATATATATATATATATATATATATATATATATGTATCAATGAAAAGTTAACAACAGAGTATTCATAAATCTGCATCCCTAAGCACAAGCAGTTTGTAAACAGTTTCTTTTGCAATTCTTTTAAATATAAAGTTCTCCTCAGTGGAACACTGATTTTATTTTCACTAAGATTTAATGAAAAGAATATTCATACAACCATGGAAACAAGAAGCATAGCTGTTTGGTTAAAATAACTAAATTTCTTCAGTTTTCAAAATCTTGTTGTTCAAATAACACTGTTAATTGCATTTCAAAATTCATGTTCATAGGTATTAACTCTTCTGCCAGTAATTTCAAAATGAAAAAGGTGTCCTGAAAACAAACAGGAAGGACATTAAAAAAAACCAACTTTCATACAATCATCTCTCATGCTATTCATTGCTGCTGATGTTCTCAGACTTTCCAGGGCTGTTTGTCTATTTTTGTTATTCAGAAACAAGTCCTCAAAAGCAGAAGAGGTAGCTCTTCAGCAACATTAAATATTCTGACAGGCCCTGACAGTTGGAGTGAATGTATTGTAAATGTCCACAGCAATTAGACTGTATTTTAAATATACATATATATAAATCTCAAGTGTTTTATTGCATTTTTATTAGCCATCACTGAATTGTAAAATGCTGTATCAATATTTGCAGGAAGTGTATTTAACTATTAAACAGCTTACATCTTGTTTTTTAAAAAAAATGTGTGTTAATACAATTATTTTATTATGGTGAAATTTAACTTGTAGTCAGTTACTGAGGGAAATGATTGCAAAGAAATACTCAGTTACAATCTTCATGCAGAAAGTTCAGTGCTATAGTATTACAGAGTACCATAATGTTCTCATCTGTTTTCATTTGATCTATCTTGACACCATTTTACTTTGTTTTCAAGATTTTGGGTTGGGTTTTGTGGTTTGGTTTTGATTTGTTGCTTTGAGGTGGCATTTTTTGTTTGCTTTTAATAAAACCACTATTTATATAAGACTACTAAATTTTGAGGCAATTTAGGAAACATATATTTCAAGATGCAGTATATACGCCATAATTTCCAGAAGATAAATGAAGACAGGCAAGTTACTTTTTCTCTTTCTACTTCAAATTATGTAAGGTAACTTTGCTGATTTTCTTGTCATTTAAGTCTAAAATTTATTACAATATGGCAATTAATACTTCCAAAAATATGATAAATTCTGACTAAGCCAAGATAAAAACGGCCATTAGGAAGCAAAGCACATCACTTCTTTGGGAGTGGAGATTGCAGCTTAGCCATGTCCAAATGCTACTCATATATTAAATGCTCAAGAATATTAAATGCAATATGAAGGCAAAGGTATGAATAAATCAGGATGTAACAATTTTCTCTAGCCTGTCAGTGCTACAGTACTAGGGAATTTTACAAATAGTGATGTTATCTAGATTATTCATCTACTTCCAACAACAACTTCTGCAGTGTTAATGACATGTTATAATATGAACATAAAGCATAAATATTAGAGGTTTAAGTAAAATATACAATGCAACTGGCAAGCTATCATTCTTACTTTAGGAGGCCGAAACTCTAGCTACTGCATGATATTTTCAGATTACATTCAATAATCCTAGATGACTAAGGAGTTTCTATCTAGATATTCAGAAAGCATATTCAGAATATTGACTTAGCATACTTATTTCATACGGCGTTTACAGAAATGTCAGAGAATCATACCTCCTCCTTGAACAACGAGTGGTGAGCTCACCTCCAAAAACACACCACAAGTGGGAGAGTGACAATTTTAAACCACATATGGAGGCATGGCAGCTTGCAGACTCCTGGCTTCCTTCTTGTCCTTCTGGTCTTTATAACTACAGTTTTGTCCTTCAGACCATTCCAGCATCTATAAATCTATCCCATATGTCCTGACAGGTTCTTTTCCTGAGCTTTCTCTACCCTCCCTGGATGGCAATATCCATCATATTCATGCCTTATTGCCTACCATTGTTCCATCATAACCACATCTGGCCTCTTTTTTAAGTCATTTTTAATATCTAGGATATCAACCCCATCTAGCCTGCACCAGCTTTGATTTTACTTTATTAAAAAAGATACCAATCCAAGAGATACAGAAATATCTATGAAAAACAGAACATATAAAAGAATATAGGTGGTTGAAGAAAGTGTGAAGATAAATACACACATTTGCTTTATTCTGGTTCCTCTCCTGTGAAGAGCCCAGTCTCCATTAGTCCATTACAGCACATAATCTCATGAATTTCCTGGAGCAGAGATAACACTGATACTTCTGTATGAAGTGCCAAATAAGTGGGAATATATGTTACTGTTTATGTTGCAACAACACTACTTTATCTGCCAACACTTCCAGTCTTGGCTGACTTCCCCCTTCAAGAAGAAAACTTTAAAACAAAGGCTGTAAAAAAGGAAAGAAAAGTTAACTGAAATGACACAATAGCCTCACGGCAGGAGACTCTGAAGTATTTCGTAACAGGAGTCCTGGTCTGTCAGTCCCGATCCATTCAAACCCTGTGTACACTGGGTTTGGCAGGCAGGTTGCAGATGCTACCATGGAAAGCAACATTTGCTCCTGTGTGAGCATAGTGCAGAATAGAGACTTCACTCTGTGAGTAATGCCAACCACCTCCCAAAGGGCAAAGAACAGGATGAAGCGTTTTTCAGAATAACAGGCACAAAATCTCACCCTAAACAATGACAAAATAAGGAGAAAAAAAAAAAAAAAAAAAAAAGAAAAAAGAAAAAAAAAAAAAAAATTATTTTAGCTACTATAAAAGCTCCGGTGATATAACTTGCAATAGATGAGAGAATTCTTGCATCCCAGCTGGAACTGTCTGGGAAAGCCAAAGCCGACACTCCTCAAAATGCTATTTTATCATCCCAATTGTGCACCTCAAAGATTCAATCCCTCTACAAAGAGGCTATAAGACAGCAACTTTAGTTGGACTTCTGATTCATATGTGATCTTGTAAACATCACACTAGATGCTTAAACTAGTTACTGCTAGAATTATGGGAGATGTATGTGTTGGACTAGGTATAATCAGTTATTTTACAGGAAAGAAGGTGCTTTCTTAGCTCCCTGGGCAACACGCCTGTCCAAATATTTGACACAGTCTCCCACAGCATCCTTACAGCTAAACAAAATCACCATTCTTACAGTTGAAAACCTGAGAGCTGATTATTATTTACTATTTTCTAACTGACTACTGTAGTAAAAATAATAGTTTCTTACTAGCAATAAGCCCCACAGACGTGCTTAGGATCAAAGACAAACTATGTGACCGACCACTTCCCCCAGTGTGATAGCAAACTAAAAAAGAAAAAAAGGTGCTGCAACCGAAGGCTTTACCACAACCCAAGGACTGACGAACGTGGTAGATTAAGAGCAAAATAAAATCAGGATTACAGAGTACTGAAATTTACTTAATGAGGATATCTTGACGTCAAAAAAGAAATAAAGAGAACCCAAGAGGCATACAACGATCCTGTTTACTAATCCAAACATACCGTAGAGGTGGGATATTAGTGATGCAGAAACTGTGTGGGAACAGTTATGGCATAATCCCTTCACAAGTCTCTATTTCACCAGCCTTGAGCATTTCTATTTTCTATCCATCATTTTCTAACTGTCTGTTGGTTTGCTTCTTAACTCGAGCCTGCATAGGATAATAGGCTACAATTACATTAACCGCCTTTCATCTCAGTTTGAATTAAATTTGTTCTGCGTGCCAGCATGAAAATCTGTCCCAAGTCATTTTGCTTAAGTCAAAGAATAATAAACTCCCTCAGCACAAGTATTTAGCCAATGGTTTTAATATTGTGATTTTTTTTTAAGTGAAAGATAATCTCAAAATTGGTACTTAAGAGGAAAAATTCAGTTACAACACTTACCAGTAGAACATATATTCTGTATTACTATAGTGATTTTAAAATGATTTAAAATACAGTCATCTCTACAATTGTTCTCACGTTCCTAAGGTCTTTTTTCTCACTTGTTTTCACATCATTTTTCTAATTTACGCAAAATTAATGCTATAATTTGTAACATGACCCTCAACTTAGAAATGTACAATATTTTAATGTCACTTGAAACACAATTCTGGTGACTGTAATTGTCCATCATGTCAGAAGAACAAAGTAGTTGTCACATTTTCCATAAATAAGAGAGAAATCAACTGAGAGCAGAGGGCAGAGATGCACTCTGAGCTGAATGCTCTTTTGGGAAGATGAGAGTGGAAAAAATCCAAGAATTCACTCTATGATTATTTTATGTTTGCAGAGCAACCTAATGCATTATAGTAAACATTTCACTCTTGGATCAAAACTAAAGGTTTAATTTTAAAATCCTCACCATCAAAAGATAGGCTTAAAAAATGGCACTTTCTGTGCAACATTTTTAAGCTTTCCATCTTCTTTCTTTCACTTTTTGTGACCTTTTGGATTTTTATTTTTAAAGAAAATATAACTGAAACAACTCTGTGATTTCAGAGTTCTACTTCAAAAGTGGCTTTGGAGAAGCATCTTAAGCACCACATAGTTTTTGCTCATAAAACATTCTGCCATTTCAATCTTGGATTCATTTATTTGTTTACTATCAAGAAGAATGAGCACTATGCAGAAAACAAAATGTCAAATTCGCATAAACTACTCATAAGAAATATCTGAGAACTCAAGAGAAATATTCATGACGCCTACTTATGACTAAAATTTGCAGAAGAAAATACTCACAAAACATGTTACCTCGTGGCTTTAATTAGAGTTTGTTAATAGAAGGTATGACAGTCTACTATATTATAAGCAGGCAGAAAAGTAGATACAATATACTATTTAGAAACACATAAAGCTAGATATATCTGGTGTATAGCTCGATATATCCACTATGGAAGAAGAAGATGTATCACACTAATATTTGGGTTCACACTAATATTAACTGGATTAATTTAGTTTGAACTTCTATAACATTTATAACAAAGCAACACTAGCCACCATTTCTTTCATTCTTTTTTCCCCAATGAAAGAACTACTGTTTGCTGAACATTCAGTACTTAAATGACATCCATGTTGCAGAAAATTTCATATGATAGAAACCTAATAAAGACAAGAGATTTCTAGGTTGCAGAAATTAAGCGTCAAATGTAAAATCTGAGGACAGGTATTGAGTAAGCATGCGTTCAAATACTTCAATTAAAAGAATAAACATCCTGTGGCGTAAGAATTAAGTCTCAAAACAACCTGCAATGTTATAATAGCTTTTAGTGCACAGGAATAGTTAAGAACATTGAGCAGATGATGAAAAATGGGCAGATACAATTCTACAAAACTGAGCAGCACAGAGAAAGCTCTCATCAAAGCTTCTGAAGGGTAAATGTCCAACCATTTATTACATCATGCAGTTAACCACTTTTCAAAAAAGCAACTATTTTCAAAAAAAAAAAAAAAAAGCAGACAAATTCAACAAACTAATGGTACCGAAAAGGTTTTGTTAAAGTCAATGACAAAAAGACAAGAGCATTAAGAAAAAAGCATAATGAAGTTTTATCCTTTTTCAACCCTAAAAGCAAGGCTGGAAAATGCATTTGATTTTATACATGTCAGGGTGGTTTAAATACAACAGAAAAAGGTAAAAAAAATCCTTAAGTACAATTCAGCAGTAAATGCAATTTCTTTTTAAAAAAATAATAAGAATAATAATGCGCATCTTCCCCAAATAATGTATTTAAATAATTCCCACTTAGAACCTTAAAAGTATTTTACTTTTATATGGACAGCATTGAACAGCAGTAAAGTTGTTCATTTGTTTCAGTGTGTTGTTATTTCTTCTTTTATTCATAAATTCAAAGGAGACAAGCTTTCTGTTCAACATGAAGCACTGATTTATGTATTTTTTCATTACCTTACCTCAAAAAGCCTTACCTTTACCAAGTCTAGAAAACAACAAATAATAATAACGAAAAGGAAAACAAATTAAGACAAAGTATTAAGAGTGGATGGGAACAACTTTGTGACTAGTTCTGTGAAACTCTTGTTGCTATTCCATACATGATAATCTACAATTATCCTCCCAAGAGCAGGAAAAAGTCAAAAGTAAAAGTAAACCATATATTCCCCAATTTGTACCAAAGAGGGGAAATACAAACTCAAACTTAAGTAACAAGGTATTATTGTGTACTTAAATATTTATCTGAGCCAGGGCCCAAATCTGTGATTATGTCAAGACTATACGTAAGAAAGGATAAAATGACCTAAACAAGAACAGGATTAGAAAGTCATTTTGAAGCATCTGTTAAAAAGTAATTGCTGCCCCCATCTCCTTCCAGATCTTGTTCCAGATCTTCATTTCCAGGCCAAATTTTTTTAAAAAACAAGTTAAACCTTCTTTCTGAAATCTGATTTATTAAATCTCCTTTAGCATATCTGACTGTTCCTTTACCTTTTAATTCCTGTCACTTCACTGTAAGCAGCCCAACAACTTTGCTTCCAGGACATTGTGACAGTCTGGACACATTTCTGATGTTAGTTTGGCAATTTCACTGTTCTTCCTTTGGCCTCCTGCTGAAATTCAGTATT
The DNA here is from genome assembly GCF_964273445.1 of Streptopelia decaocto. Taxonomy (NCBI): domain Eukaryota; kingdom Metazoa; phylum Chordata; class Aves; order Columbiformes; family Columbidae; genus Streptopelia; species Streptopelia decaocto. Next base: position 64,396,922 of record NC_138659.1, on the reverse strand, counting down.
CCTAAATTTATCATTGCTCTATGTAACAGTGAGTGAAAGAAAAGCGTTGTGGAAAATTTTCAGAAGTGATTGTAAGTTTGTTTTGATTCTAAATCAGACTCCTGTCAGTATTTAAAACAGCTTTTCTAGCCAAGTATTTACTTTGACTTCTAGTATTTTGTTCTTTTTCTAAATTGCTGAAAAAATCCTTTTCTTGTAATATAAAAATAATAGATGGAGATGGAAAACTAAAGCTGTAAATCAATCTTTCTGAAGTGATAATCTAATAAACCACTCAGGCTTCAGTTCTGAAGTTTTGGATATCATCAGGGCTCTCAGATTGCTTTATGCCTTTGTAATCAAGCTCCCCAGCCCCATTATCTAGTAAGCTAGATAAAGAACTTTGCTTACTTTTCAATACATCCACCAAAAAAAGCATGCAAATGTTATACAGCTCAATTTCTATTTTATACTTTCTAAAGGTGATTCTTCAGTACAAAAGAAGAGGAGAATAAGGGAGCATTTCTAATATTAAGACATTATTATCTTTCAGCTGGGGACTACAGATAGGGTTGGTCCTACACTGTTTGTTGATGTCCTCTCTTATCATTCCCTGAATGAATCCCTTGCATATGACAGAGTCATGCTTTTCATGTCAAATTTTGTTGGTTTATATTATAAAAGGCAAAATTTAAAGACACTTTTCAGCAATACTGTTGAACTTAATGCTTTTTCCTATTTTGTTTATGTCATTCACATTATAATCCAGGCTAAGAATGAAAAGGCAAAGAAAAAAAGTTGTTTATCTAAGCATGTGTGCTTACATATGATCAGCCTGTGGAATACATTATATCAAGTATTCTATCTCTAGATTTGTAAACAGGAGGGAAACACATTCCTCTTAAATAGACAAATCTGCAGCAGGAAAGAATAATAAGTGATCAACAGACTAGGACTTTATTCCATTTCTGAAACAAAATAGTTTTTATAGCCCCCTATTTTTCTTAATGTTACTTGTTAAACTATTATACAAACAGCCAACATTTTCTAAGCGGCTCTTTAAAATGTTGCATGTAGTACCCTCATCTGCATAACAGAATAAAAAGAATCTCTAATTGTAGTTAGCCCATCAATAAAACAGAAGCTCATGCTACATAAAGTTGTTCTACCACTGCCTGTACCGGGGACATGGGGAAGGATGAAAACAACAGAAAAGTATAAGAAAACCTGCCCGACTTGAAGGTGTCTGCACATACAGCTGCAGAAGAACACAAGTTTGTTGTAACTGGAAGATTCCCCAAACGGAGGGCTCTTAAAGCACGATTTAGCACTGTGTGATTGATGGGCTTAGTCCACACAATAATGAGCAGCTTCATGGAAAAAAAAGGAATAAGTAGTGCATTTCTCACTCCCATGTCTTAATACTAAAATATATTTCTTAGTGCTATCTATACATAATTTTAACCCTTTGTGTGCAAACTTCTTTTAACACTTTCAGCAACTACTGAAGGAATTAATAACTAGTAACTGGCAACAAAGTTAAAAAAAATATCTGTAAAGGTACACAATTGACGAAAAAAGAAAACAGAAAATGAAAACAGCAGTAAGAAGATGCATATTACCTCTATTAGAGACCATAAAGAAAAGCAATCTTTCCATCACCAAGAGATTGCTAAAAAATACTGTCACTAGTACCCATCTGCCCCAGCATTTCCTTATTGCTGTGTAAAAACTGTTTTTTCTTCCCCTTTCTTAGTGAATAAAATGAATAAACATCACAAGGCAAAGCCGATAGACATACTCATTTCTATCAATGGAGTTTTTATCATACTGTATTATAATTTAATTTCTTTTACTTGTAAGATTTTGAAAAGAAAATAGAACATGGTATTTTGTGTAAGTTGAGTACTGAGCGCTCCCTATCAAGTAACATAAACAGGTACTACTTTAATTTCAACCTTAGGTATGTGTCGATAGCTTATAGAGAGCTATGAGCTATCACACTGGTATTTTCTTTTCCCACTGCTACCTATATACTTGTACTAGCTTAATGACAAATTGATTAAAGCAGATGTTTATTTCAACTCTAACAACTCTTGTGACCATTACTAATCACCAAATTAATAGCCTATCAGATATATATTATAAGCCCAGATCTATGCTGCACAGTGGATAATATTTTATTTGAGGGTTAAGATTTGAGAACATGGAAACAATTTTAAAGAGCTGAGAAAAGCCAAAAGCACTGTAGATCTATTAAGATGAAATTAAGATTCACAGAGTCTATTTTGTTAAATTCACAATTCATTTCATTAAAAAAGAATCAAATGTTTGGATTACTATTAAAATTAAGTTTGTACACTGAAAATAAGTAAAACATGGATGTCCAGGACAGGTTTACCTATAAAACTGCTTTCCCATGAAAGAAAATCTTACATGCAGATCCCTTCTCATTTCATAAGACAAAATAATTGCATAGGTCTACTGTTTATCATCAATATATTCTTCCTGTTCTAAATATGCAAAATATCCTGTTACAGAGTATTTAAAGTCTAACAGTACATAATGAAATATTATTTTTGTGTATTTAAATCAATATATGTATTTAAATCCTAGTGCTTTTTACAATATCACTCTACTCTTTTCAGACAGTCTTCCAAAACTCATTTCTGTTGCTAATCATTTAATCAAAATGGATCGATTCCCCCTTCCCCCTAATACAATACTTTAAAAAGTCTCGCTAGCTCCCCAATACAGTGCCACCATAAATGATTCAGGGGAAAGAATTTCATGAAAAGTTCTTTACTATAATGTTTTTAAGCACTTCTACCAGAAAACATTAAGTGTCTTTTTTATCCTTGGTGGAAACCACAGGAGAAAAGTTAAGCTATACAAAGATCATAAACAATAAATGCATCTCCAGATGTAGTAATCAAAAACGTCTATCAGCATCTGCTACTTAACATCTCACATCGGTGCCCATTTGTAAGCAATGAGCAGCTGCATCTCGCTGGGGCAAGAAGCAGCTGGTTAATCCAAAGCGCTGGCGGGGGGTAGGAGCCAACGTGACCAACACCAGCAGGACACCTCGGGATGGAGCTGCTTGGCCAACACATCATCTCCTCTCGCAGTGGAGAAGTGGGGTTCCTGGGGAGCCGGGGAGGGGAAGGTTTCTCGGAAATATTCAAAGTTTTCACCTCCCACCAGGTTCTTTGCCACGTGCACATTTGGGTGTATGGCTCCTAAAATCTCACAGACATTCTGCCTTATCTCGTGTTTAGATTCTTGCTGATGCTGTCATCACTGTCATGATCCAATATCATTCTAAGCCTTTTTTTTCAGGCATAGTTTTGGAAGTTTTCATTGATTCATCTTATCCTGAATTGAAAACTAATAAAAAGAACCTGTTTATGAAACACATCAAAACTGGTGGCTTTACACAACCAGAACTGTATTTTTTAAATACAGTTTTGATTTAGGAGACAACTACTCTGCTGTCAGCCCTTCTTCTGCCTTATTTCCCTTCTTCTTCCCTCTCCCTACAACTGACAAACTGCCTTTGTTTAAGATGCTGATATGGACTATGAGCAATAGCAAGGAAGTGGGCATGACAGCAAAATCCTGGGCTCTCCTCCTCAGCTCTTTTCCAGCACAAAAGACCAATCATAAAACATAAAACTCTGATAAGCCATTCTTAAGGCTGATCTGTATCTCACATAACTAGTCAAGATCTTCCTTAGAAAGACTAAAAAGTTAAAATCACTCTGATAGCATCAATTTCTCAAATGCTTATATATACACTAAAGCTAACTAGTGTTTGTGTTTCATGCAGGGAAAAAGAATAATGTTTCTAAAATTCTTTATTCTAGATAAAAGGCCCACGAAAAACTCTACAAGCAACATTTGTTTTCAGGAAGATGCTGACCTTGAAACTGTTTTGTCCTCCATAAAGTTTTGTAGGAGTGTTCACTCTTAAATGTTTGAAAAAAATTCTCTGTAAATATTCCCCTTCCACAAAAGAAATATCACTTTCCTCCCTTCTGCTCCATAGTTAATTGTCCAAAGCTGGCTCCAGTACCAGTAGTCAGCAATAAAAATACTGATGCAGAGGGTTGTTACTATAACATAGCACACAATGAATTTAATCAGTTATGATATGGCAGTATATACTAGAATTTCTAAAAAGAGCTCCTTTAAATACCTCATTTTGTTAGTCACAACTCAGCTGAAGGGTTTTTTTTCTGATGACAGCAGGATGAGTAGCCAGAAAAGCCAGCAATTACTTTCTTTTCCTTCTATAATGAGAACCTCTTTAACCAAAGCAGTGGGAAGTCCCAAACAACTTCATGCTCCACTGGAAATCTGTGTTATTTTTTCTTCCCTGCCTGCAGCAAATATTCTAACTTTTAAAAATTGAAGTGGGGGTTTGGGTTAGGAAGAGATGGAGGATTAAGCATTGTCTTTGAGATTTAGAAAAAAATAAGCTCTCTTTTTAACTGTTAAAAAAAAAAAAAAAAAGTCTTCAGGAGTTAATTTTATGGCATAAAGTCTGAAACAAAAGATTTAACAGACTTCAAAGAAGGACAACTACCCAGAGAGAAGAATCCATCTCCACTGACTCCTTAAGCGAGACACATTGGAACAAGAAGAGCATGAAAACTGAATGGATCGGAGGCCAAATCCGCAAAAAGACATATGCACTGTAATGCTTCTTATCTCACCACCAAATTGTTAGATGCCCAGTGCTCAAGTTGAATTCCCAAATCCAGAAGGACCACCACAACTGCCCACACAGATAACAGGTTACAGTTAGAAGCCCAAGGACAACACGGCTGGAGACCTTCTCAGCTACCTGCACTCTCACCTACATGTGTTTTTAATGACTGGGACTTGCCAATCAAAACCATTTACAGGCCTAGGTGTGTACACAGCTTCTCTGGACAGAAATGGCTGGATCAGAATATTCACCAGGAAGGTGTGAGACACACAGGACATCAGGCAGACAAGCTGTTACTATCTGGAATCTGACAGCAGATAGAGTGAATAGTGAAGATGCAAAATGGTTAGGTCGGGCACACAGTGTCTGGCTATATTTAGGCATGGGAGTTCATTAATAAGGAGTAGTAAGAAGTATTCTACTAAAGTAATTCAAAGATTTTATCCTATACATAACAATTTATGATCTGTGAGATTTTTTTTTTTTTTTTACAATGACACTTCATAAACCAACCACAGCAGCATGAAAAGAACAGAATAATTATATTAAGGGTGAACAGAGTTATCAACCATGATACTCTGGCTGAATGTATTTATGATGTGTGGAGACCACAGAATCTTATCTGGACAGAAATAAAAGAGCATAGGGCTATTGGTTCATGCAGATTAGGAGAGAAAGCTGGTTGGTAGAATTGGAAAGAAGGTGGTCTCCACTGTCAGCATCTTCTACAAGGTTTTTCTGGAATCTGAACAACACCATGTTGGCTGCCGTACAAGAAACACTCCACTCTCCTTTTACACCCTCTCAAAGAAGCAGTGCCAAGAATTGGTGTTACTGCATGCACCTCTCCCACTGGGCTGGTTGTGTTATAAGAAGAGTTGTTTCATACTGATTTTTGGCTTATGTTACTTTTCATAAGCCTCAGCCTTGCTAGCTCTGAACTGCAGTTCTAGTCCTGGGCACAGAGAAGCAGTTGAAGTGCCTTCATGGCAGACCCTAAAGGATGCAATGCAGCACAGCCCCCGTATCATTTTCAAAAGCTTGAACTGGAGGGAAAAACAACAACAACAAATCTCAAATTGTAGGACTTAGCAACCTATTGTAAACCTGTCTGAAACTAAGGCAAAGCGTTGTGCTAGACAGATACGTGCAATTCTGCTTTAAAGTTAGCCCAAGGCAAGATGTAAGCCAGCCTGAGCCACAAGGCCCTTCACCCCCTCATTAGCTGTACAGGAACAGCTTCAAAACTTCCCAAATGCTTCCTAAAAACAAGCACAGAAGAGAGAAGGCACAACTTCACTGGATAACAAAAAAAAATCAGCCTCAATAACAAAGCAGGTTTATAGCAGTCATAACCTCCCTCTCCTTTCCCAGGAACTCTTGCACATGGCACAGGCTACCCCTGCTTCTCTTTTTCCTGTATGAGAGTAGCCATCAGCATCACTCCCACTCCTAAATTCATCCCAGTCCAGACTCAACATCTACCTAATTAAAGGAAGAATAATTGCCTTCAGCTTATATTTATCTTTATGGATCTATTTCAGACCTAAAGAACTTGCAAACTTGTCTATTCTTGCCAGCTATGTTACTCTGTCATAATAAAAATAATACCAAAAAAACATTACTTTACCTACACATCCTTAGACAATCGGGACCATAGCAACACTAGCACTTCCTATAAAAGTAGTTTGCTTTATAGTAGTCATGTCCTAAGCACCGGAATTCAAAACAGGTCTCACTGGCATGTCACTGGGGAAAGACTTGGGCAGCCTGTTCCACTGCTTCACTGATACATCCTGCACTAAGCAAAACAGATTATTCAAATGCCAATCACCGAATGGCATGGCCATGGCACAGGAGGAACAATTTTTAAAAACAAAAGTATTTTGTATTTTGATTCACTTATTTTGAAAGAAAATCCAGCACCAAATATTTTTTCAAAAAGGAAACCAAAAAGGTACTACTTAATTAAATCCATATCCAGCACAAATACTAACATCAAGCAGTTGGGTACAAGAGACAGGCACACTGCTTGCATTTCTATTTTACAGGCAGGAGTGTCAGGAAAGTTGTAAAGAAAGTCTGTTTTACTCTGCAGTTTGTATTTTTGGAGGTAGGCTGGAGAGGAAATAATGAATATAAAAAACCTCCAAGGACAACTGAAGCCCAGTGGTTCTTATGTTCTGCTCTGTTGAGCTTGCCAAACCAAAATACATGCTTATATATGTGCATACAGTACGCCATGGAAGAGCCTAACTTAGAAACCAAGAGCAAAATTACTTTATCCTTATCAAAGAGAAACCCTCACGCTCTGTTTCCCATTTTCCAGACAATTAGTACTGAACTCAGAAAGATAAAAGGCATATTTCATCAGAACAGAACACCTAAGAAAATTAAATATGCCAGTTTTAATGCATCTCTTGGCAAGAAGCATCTTGCTAACATAACTAGTTTTACATTGCAATATCAATACTGCAGCGTTTTCCAGTTTTAACACATTCACAACTGGCCTGCAATAAAATAACAATGTACAAAGCTCTCAGCTAAGTGCTTGCAGCTGCTCACTTTGCCACTGGCTCCTTCTCTTCTCCTTCCTGAGAACGCTGCCTTCTAGGAACAATACACGACATTCAAACTCCAGTTCTTCTCTATTTTTACGAAGTCGGGCAATTTCCTGAATAAAATGTAATGCTTGCAAGTAACAATAATTCTGCAAAGTGTTGATTCACATTTACAGAGAGCCTGCAACTCTGAGAATTCTCAGAGAACCTCATGAACTTTACATATCGTATACTGAATATACCGAAGAGCGGAGTGTGAACCTACCACAGTATGAAAAATAAAATCAACAAAAAGGCTGATAGTGACACACGGTATTGCCAAAATCCATTTTAAAAAATACCGCACAAGGCCCATTGCGAATCACAAGGTTTTAATTTAAAATTTGAAGAAAAAAAACCATCTCAAGTGTGTTCTGAGGGTTCAAGCCATTAGAGTGCATTTGGGTCATGTTCTGAACATTTCCTATTAGATATATTGTTTAAATGAAAGCTGCAATTTAAGCAAATGTGATTGATGCCAGAAACATGAACTAAAGAAAAAAAAAAAAACACTATCTCAAGTCCTTGATAGATCTGGCAATAATTACATTGAGCAGAAAATTAGTACATTGGAAACATATATTTAATCTTGAAGCGGGAGCTTTATTTTATTGTTCTCCTCAGCAACCCAACAATCCAGGTCTTTGAGAACCAGCTGAGGGCTCGAACCTACCCTTACTGAAGCAAGCTACAATTTTCTGGCAGTTTAATAAGAACAGAAGCAGTCGCTAAACCCACCGAGATCTCCATGCCAGGTTTTCCTGGAATTCTCCTTGAAACTTCATAGCTAATGGAGAAACACGCAGAGACTGTCACAGTTCTCTGTTAAACAGAAAACTCAAGAACTGGACTCAGCATGAACTAAAAAACACCTCATGTCACGTACATCAAATATGTAAAACTAACGGTGGGATATGACTAAAATGACAGAAAAATGAAAACAAAATCTTGGAAGAAAAAAAGAAAAAGTAGTTTTCTGTAGTATTTTAAAACATTAAATATACTATTTAACTTCACTTTGGAAAAATCACAGATCACCACAGTAACTAGTATTAAATGGATTCTACTCTCTATCAGAAAAAAGTAGTTATTCAAAGAATAAGATTTTTAATAATCCTCCATCAACTAGAATGCCCCTGGGTTGTTTTTGTTTGTTTGTTTGGGGTGTGCACATGTGTTTCTTTGATAAAGTAAACTCTAATGAAGTGAATTTGTTATATGATTGCTGTCAATTTTTCCCCTACCAGAAAGCAAAAAACGAAGCTCTGAGAGGAAACAACAGGGAACAGATTTACCCTGCTATCTGCAAATAAAGCTGCGATGATATCATTAGAATAGTGAATTTGACTAATAAACCAGTATATTTTTACCTGTTTTTCCATCCGGTAAGAGGAATTATACCATTCTGTGGAGGGGAATTATATCCAAGAGGACAGCTGGATATTTTAAGATTTTATTCTTATGTAAATCAGACTATCAATAAGTGCTTATTATTTATGCACAGATACTTACATTATTAAACAGCTCTTTAAAGCTTGCATACATTGAAGATTTTACCAAATAACTAGGGTATATTTTTATAAATAAAACAGAATTTCATCCAGCTCTCCAGAAGAAATAACAGTATGGCTAAGAAATGAATAGTCTGAATATCTATCAAAGTTATAATGAGCAAAATGTCACTTTTTCATTCCAGAATACCATGAATTTACACACTTTATACTCTTGAATTTATCCTTCTTACAATTACATAAAATATACTATTAAATATTATGTTAAAAAATAAGGATTTTTTTTCTAAACATCTTATTTCCACCTAGTTGTTCTTCATTGCAGAAGCCTTGAAGCCCAGTTTTTGACCAGTTCTTACACGGTTTTCTGGTAGCTCTTCTTTTTCCATACCACAGCAGACATTCCCAACATTTTAATGTTTCCCAGGTAGGTAAAACAACTCTTATTCTGATTTATGCCTGGGAAGTTACATACACTAACATGAGATCCAACCTGCCCATCAATCAAAGATACAGTTTCAACACCAACAGGACAAGTCCAATTGCCTAAAACCTGCCCCAGTGGAAAGTATTAAACAAAAGAGATTGATTTGCTTTCCCCAAAACAACAGCAATGGCTGTAACTGGGAAGTACAGTGCTGTAAATGTTACAGCACATCCAGTAAAACCTGACAATTTGAAAAATTCACCATGAAACCCTATTTTCACCGAGCATTTGTAACCCTGGAACCTTTCCAGAAGCTCAGAATTTGTCCAGATTTGCAAAGATTGACAAGGGATGACAAAAACTACAGATCCGTCTCCAGGGTAAAGGTGTCTCCTGGAAAAGCCCAGAAATACCGAAACTGCTCAATAAATGATTTAACTCCTCAGTTCTGTAATTTTCAGATTTTTCTTCCTTGAAACCAGTAAAACTTCTCTTGTTTAATATCACAATTCGAACTTTGAAAAGTCCCCTTAGCATATTCCTTACATTTCCATAGGCCTATTCCTGAAAACTTATTACCCTGCATCTTGATACACTGAAACCTATGGAAACTTTAAAACATCTGTGAACAAAATTCTATGAGGGAATAAAATGAACAGTTATCAAATCAAATAGTACAGAAAATGAAATAAAATTACCTTAAAGTAATAGTTTTCACTCCAAAATATGTTTTAAGTCTATATGATCTTCCTGTTACTATCAACGGCACATTTCATTATGAAATTAAGGGGAAAAAAGCCTAAGTATTTTTATTTGTATCTCGTTTTATTGTTTTACATGCTAGTCACTTCAAATAATCAAACCATTCTAATGGAAATGTATGCTCAAAGCTGCATTAGAACACTAATTTTGATTTAAAATGCCACTGTGATTCATGCTATCCAATAGCACGATTCAGAAATCAACATAACTGAGAGATGGATACACTCAAACAAATTCTAAATAAATATAAAAATAAGAAAAAAGGGGCGAAAAATCCTCCATAAAAACACAAATAACTAGATCATCTTATGCTAGGGAGGAGAAAATAAATAAATAAATAGAAAGGGTTGCAAAGTTTCCTTTATTTCCTAAAAACTCAGCCCCCAAGGCATGTTGTGTATTGCACGTGATGAGCAGATATAAAAGTATCAGGGAGGAAAAGGCAGAGGGAGGGGGAGCAGGAGATAACACACAACCCTGCAGCTATGACTTTCTAATCAATAGGATTCTTGACAGGAATATAAATCTTACTTTCACACCAAACAGTAAGAGTTCAGAATTTTCACAGAAATCCTTATTTTAGAAATCACAGGGTTATAGGTTTGCTGCTGAGACTGCACAACAGTCTATCTAATGGGTGGGAAAAAAAAAATATCCAGAGTTACGGAGAACAGTATTCACACTTTGAATCAAATTCCAGATGATTTATGCAGAGTATAATAAAGTAATAAAAACAAGTAATGCATTTAGCTGATTTAAAATAATACTTTATCTTCTAGAAAACTACTGTGTATGTATATGACATTACGATACTTTCAATGCAGGTTTTGAGTGTAAGGATAATTTCTACAAAGAAAATAGTTACATATTTTTTCAAACGTAACACAAATCTGATCAAGTTCACATTCTTCATATGAAGTTTACAAATTAGATGGCAGTATGGGACTGGATTCAGTGATTCAGGAGTGACTTTTTTATGTTCTTCATCTCCTGATGTTTTAAGGGACATAATTAAAACACATTTAACTAAAACTTCCATACGTGAATGGATCACGCTCGCAAACCAAGCAGCAGAGTAAAACGACAAATCATAAGTGTATCATCTGATGACAAAACTCTCAATCTCTGGTTATCAGTTTTGCTCTCGATATCCAGTGATCTTAACAATGAGGCTCCTGTACTGAAATTTTATCCTAGATATAGTCTGCTAATATGTTCAAAGTGTCTTTAAGTGGAACTGGTCTCTTTCTACATGTGCATCATAAACTAGACAGCTTAAATAACTTTTTTTAATTGTTATTTTAAAGACCAGAGTTAGGAAAGAACTAAGAGCAAAAACTCAATTTTTATGCTAATATTTGTGTCTATGAATCCAGCAGATGTGAGGCTCACAATCTGAAATGTGAGCACAGCCAAAAACAATTTGAAAGCGGCTGCTCTGCAGAGTTTATTTCATCCAAAAGAAAGCATTTGGAATACTAAATATTTAACACCAGAGCTTGCCTTGGATAAGCCGTTAGTCTTTATAAGAATCTAAGAAGGCTGTATGAAATGTGACCAAACCGGGGATTTTCACTCTGAAACTGTAATTTAAAGTTGACTCCAGAAAAGTTAAAATTCAAATCCCCATTTCCTCCATTTTCTGGCATTGATGTCAATCTTGACTAGGACAGGAAAATCCACCACCAGAACTTTTTCAGTTCAGGTAAATGGAATAAAACATCCTTTTATGAAAGACAAACTCAAGACAGCAGAGTGACACAGCTGAGCAGCACAACCCACCGGATAAGACAAAAGTTCCGAGTCAGGGCAGAGAAAACTGTGATGAAATAGACACAAGACAAAGGAAAAGCAATAGCAAAATAGGCATGTGAGGTACAGACTGGAGAACGGGAATGTGAAGAGTGCCTTAGGCTGAACGGTTTTTGGCAGAGTATTGGAGCTATGAGTAAAGAAACTGCTTCCAGTAGTTAGAGTGGTACAATGCACAGATGAGTAGATCTATTTTTTTTCCCCTGTTCTTTGTAAATAGGTGTTATAGAATGACATCAACATGTGTCCGTACTGCACACTGGTAATCAAACCACTCATCAGCATCTAGAACTCATTAAGTGTTCGGACACAGAAAAAGGAAAAAAAACTTCTCAGTGAAGAGTTTATTAATTCAGAGTTTAAAGATATTATCACTCTTGAGCTTTTGTCATGATAAAAATTCATCGTTTAGTCCTAACCTTGGTTTCCCATCTCATCCTGAGAGTCTCCAGTTGGCTACACAAGAAGTCCCAGGGGTACCACTGCAGGCTCTTTCTCACCAATACACACAGCACCTCTGCAACAGATATTTTTCTTTCTGGACTATTTATCAAGCAAAGCATTAAGGGGAGGATTCAAGCCAGTTCATTAAGTGCAAAGATGAATCCACAAATCCAGTGAAAGAATATGCCCCGTGACAAGCAGAACATCACCTTCTGGCACCTCTCTCTGCTGGAGAGGAACAAGCTGTATTTACGTCTTTTCCCCAGTTCCAAACAACATTGCTAAGACAATTCTGGGGCCAGATACTATTTAAAATAAATATAATTTTGAAGGGAATAAGGCTCCTATTAGATAGGGCAGGATAGGATGAATTGAAAGAAACAACTTTGAATATGTCTATTCATAGTTAACTTTAACATGCGATTTCTCCTACTCGACAAGTTATTCCAGTAGTTCTTTGTTCTTAGTCCACCCAGTCGTTATGCGCTATTTTAAGTTGCAAGCTCTTTCTCTAAACAAAGACAATAAGCTATTCCAGTAAAAACACGATGCACTAATTGTACTTTACAGGACAGAGCTCCTCCATTCTGTATTTAATATGGGAAAATATCTAAAACACTGTGCATCTTACTATGTTTCCAAACCTCTCAAAGTCTAATCACTGTAGATTCTGATCAAGACACATGACAAATGTACTCAATATAATTACCAATTTCACAAATATTTTTTACTTATTATAAGTTTAAAAAATACTGAACAAAAAAGACAACTATAGGTATTATCAGTTCTCCAGTTACTTCTTTTTACAGGGTACTTTTTAATCTGTAGTGTCTGCAAAGTGTTACTCATATTTGTGATGTGATTCTTTGGCAAAAGACTAAATAATATTGATATTTCCCCAGAAATGTAGGTAATAATACTAGATGCATCACTAAAACATTGCCTGGTCAATCGGGAAATCCAAAAAAAAGAAGCAAAACACAGAAAGGAAAAATGTAATTATACAGTAGACATGAATTGCAATAAATTTGGACTACATTTAATTGTACTCACAGTTGACACTGGTCTCCTTTGATTCCCTTAGTTGTGCAGAAACATTTTCCTGTTTGCATGTGGCAAATGTTTGCATGTCCACTGCATGTGCAAGCTATAAAATCAAAAAGGTAAAAGTGAGATTTACTTTAAAACTAAAGGAATTTTCATTGATTTTATACTTCATCTTAAATACATTTCCTACAAGCTACTTTAATTATGAACTTCTTTAAAGAACGCTTCACGAGCACATCATTTAGTTTATTTTTGGCAGAGTTAAGACTATTCATGTGTCATTAGGGGCTTTCCTCCACACCTTAACTAACAGCAGTTTGAGAATAGCTGTTAAAGTCTACCATTTCAATGAGCAAAACAGAAAATTACTAACAATACATCTTTACTATACAAGGTGAAGCACTGGTGGCAAAAGCAAAAGGCAAAATTCCATTAGTTTCAAATGTCTAATTAGAGAATGTATTATTTCAGATGTTTGGTAAAAGTTCTATTATAACTCAAACTGTTGCTTTGGACAAAAGCAAACAAGTATATTCTAGAAGCAAAACCAGGCACCTTTAAAAGTTCCTGAAACTTGAACTGGAAGAGAGTCACAGAAATAACATCGTCACCCCTCTCCTTTTTAAACTTGGTGGCTAAAGTAAATCTCTCCACAGCCATCTGCTGACTCTTGTTGCTTGATTGATTCTCATCTCTAGACAAACCTTTATGTTTCAAGTTCCTGTACTTTCTTTCCACTTTTCCTTCCCATGTTTAGGTAAATGACTGTCTTGTTCGGGCAGTCCTCCCTTTTCTAACCAAGCATACAAAACTTATGGTATATCAAGAAGTTCTCATATCATACTAGAATAATTACTTGCTAATATTCACACTACATTTAAAGTCTTTCTTTAATACAAAGTAACTGAACCTACTGTAATAATCATATTGTGCTTTCACTGAAGTTTTAAATATGATTAAAAGATTTATTATGTATACGTATATTATTTATTATGTATATTCTATATAATAAAAGTTTATTTTCCACTTTACAATCATAATACTGAATTTCTATCAGATGGATTCAGTTTTAAAGTTTCTGTTCTACTGACAAGGAATATTACACAACGAATACTTCTGTGATGGTGTCCTGTACTAGTCACACTCCAGATACCAGAAATGTCTATGCAGCATATAGTGATGCATGATGTTCTTGCCTTTTATAACAGGGCTTGTAAGCACATTTCTGAACAACACCTACAGTTACCACAGAGTGCTAAATTTAGTAATTTTGCTATGATCTTGAGTCTCTACAACAAATGTTCATTGAAGTGCTGCTTCTATATAGTCTGTTTTGTTTTCCTAAATCCATTCATGTTTTCCACTCTACAGTTATAAAATCATTTAGACACCTTAAGATGGAAACGCCACCCCTCAAAAGTCAATTTTAATTGTGTAAAACTCTGCTAAACTTTCAGTGAAAAACAAAGGAACATATTCTTAACAGCTTATTCTGCTTATGGGTAACTGCTCTTTAACTGCTCTTAACAGTGATGGACCATCACAAGACAGCATGAAAGCTATAAAGAAGTTAAAAGGCTGCATTCCAAGTCATATTCCAAAAGCTGTCAATATACTGGCAAATACAGAAGCTATTACGAATCAGTTTGAATTGATTGCTCCCCTAATTATTGCTCATTTAATAGATTGCATATGTGAAAGCAGAATTTCCTTCAGGAGCTTTTATTTACTAAACACTAAAATATAAAAGCCTTTGGACACCATGCATCTTTATCATCCTTCCTGAGGAAAAAAAAAAAGGGGGGGGGGGGGTGTAAAATGAAATATACAGTAAAAGTAACAGACATAGCCACATGAGACTTTGTGGAAGAGTGAGAGTTTCTAGTGGGAGCTCAGATCCAGTCCATGAAATTACTGACAAAGAAAACACTTTAGTACCCAAGGACAGCAAAACCAAACCAGCACCTACATGTGAATATATGTGAACAAGTGCAATGGCAGAAACAGGATGATATTATTATAGAATCATTTCAGCAGCAAGAGACCCTCAGGGTCATCAAGTCCAACCATAACCTAACTCTAGCACTAAACCATGTCCTTAAGAGTATTGTCTAAACGCCTTTTAAACCCCTCCAGGGTTGGTGACTCCACCACTTCCCTGGGCAGCCTGTTCCAATGCCCAACAACCCTTGCCCAGAAGATTTTTTTCCTAATATCCAATTTGAACCTCCCCGGTACAACTTGAGGCCATTTCTTCTTGTCCTATCACTTGCTACTTGGGAGAAGAGACCAACACCCTCCATGCTACAACCTCCTTTCAGGCAGTTGCAGACAGTGATAAGGTCTCCCCTCAGCCTCACTTTCTCCAGTCTATACAGCCCCAGTTCCCTCAACCGCTCCTCATCACTCTTGTGCTCCAGGCCCCTCACCAGCTCCGTTCCCTCCTCTGCACTCTCTGTAGTATTTCAATGTCCTTCTTATGATGAGGGGTCCAAAACTGAACACAGGATTCAAGGTGCAGCCTCACCAGTGCCGAGTACAGTGGCACAACCACTCCTCTAGTCCTGCTGGTCACACTATTCCTGATACAAGCCAGGATGGTATTGGCCTTTTTGGCCACCTGGGCACACTGCTGGCTCATATTCAGCTGGCTGTCAATCAACAGTCCCGGATCCCTCTCTGCAAGGCAGCTTTCTAGACACTCTTCCCCGAGCCTGTAGTGTTGCCTGGGGTTGTTGTGACCCAAATGCGGGACCTGGCACTTAGCCTTGTTAGAGCTCATAGAATTGGCCTCAGCCCAACAACCCAGCTGGCTTAGATCCCTCTGTATGGCCATGCTACCCTCCAGCAGATCAACACTCCCACCCAATTTGGTGTCATCTGCAAACTTACCAAGAGTGCACTCAATCCCTTCATCCAGATCATTGATAAAGAGGCTAAACAGAACTGGCCCCAAACTGAGCCCTGGGGAACACCACTCATGACTGGCCAACAACTGGATTTGGCTTCGTTCACCACGACTCTTTGGGTCCAGCCATCCAGCCAGTTCATTGGCCATCACAGATACACCCATCCAGGTCAGGAGCTGCAGCTTCTCCAGGAGAATGCTGTGGGATGCGTTGTCAAAGGCCTTACTGAAGTCTAAGTACACAACATCCACAGCCTTTCCCTCATCTACTATCACCATTATAGTACATTCAGTGGAAAAAAAAAAAATAAGATGCTATTATTTTTGTGCCTCACTGCAGGTTTTTTCCACTGGCCTACTTCCAAATAATACAAAAGAAATTATGAGCTTTGAATCTGAATTATGTTTACTAATTAATAAACAGCAACCTGAAGCTATATTTGATGTCAAAGTAAGACAAGACTTAAATTATGCGTTACCTCAACATTTCCATAGTCCTCTTTCCATATTTTCTTTAATATTTTCTGCTTGTTTTTCACTGCTTAACCATTCTGAGGGAATGGTTTATCTTCTGATAACGCTGCAGGTAAACAGATTGTACTGCAGCTACAACAGCATCTTTCTTAGTCTAATGCTAGCAGAATTATGCCATATCTTGGAATCAGCTTTAAAAGTATATTTTCTACCAATCATTCTTAGCTGGGAGAATTCAGCACAACAGACACAATTTATATTTTCCATATTTTTTGAGGTCCCAGCCCTCTCCACTGCCATGCATTTGTTTTCAAAGTATGAGCCTTAAGTTCCAGCAGCAGCTGCAGCTCAAGCCTGTATTAAGTAACTTTTTTTTCCTTCTTCCAAAAAGACAGTTATCTTTAATGTTGATCTAAAGAAATGCTTAACTTTATTTTTCTTTGTAAGAACTCCCTAAAGCTGAAGGAGAAGGAAATAAAAGTTAAAATGAAAGCTATACTTAATACTTCACATTTCAAATGCTTCTCTCTTATTTTCCTGTATATTTAATAAAAGGTTTAAGAGTTCGAGTATAACCGCAGGGTGGTAAGCAGAGATTTCTGACTGAAAATCCCAGGCTCAGACTATTTAATGCTAGCTGGGGGGAGGATCACATTATCGCTTTTGATTTTCTGGGCCTGTCTGCCCCATCTTAATTAATGTATTTGAGACACTGTCAAGAAAAATTTCTGAGATCCCATATTTGTGCCTTAGTGCTCTCCTAACAACCTCCTATTTTCTGTGGCTGTGTATGCAGTCAGGTAAGGCATCCCAGTGAGATCCTCAGCCAATAAAGACAGTCAGTTTCGGCTTCTGTCACACTCGAGCATTTTACCAAGTTTCAGCATCCCTTAACTGATTTCCTTTCTCCAATTTAGTTCCTACATCCTTCAGTGTGGATTTTTGAAAGCCACAATTCTTCCACATGTCTGGTTAGGCACAGTGTGAACCTTTTGCCTTGTCACCTCTCAAGTGATTTTAGCTTCACAGCAATATACTCTTTATCATGATTATGCTTCAAACAATTTCCAATTCTTAACATGAATTATTTTATTTGGGACAAAGACAGTGGGCTTAAAATTAGAGGATGAAGCAGACCGACACAGATTTTCTGGATTAAGAGAAATTAAATGTAAGGAGAAACAATCTTTACACTTATGGATAGGGATATTGGATCCATAACTGAAAGATACAAACAAATAGAAAGATAACACCACTTACAAGTCTACAAGCCCAACAGGGAAAGGTTCTCTAAGTCTATTTTTTTACTTTATTTTAAAAATACTCTTTAAAAAAAAAAAGTAAATTTAAAAAAATAATAATAATAAAATAAGTCTAGACTCAACTTTAACTAGTCTCACCAGTGCCGTTATATCTTTTACTGAGTATGGCCATGCAAACAGTAGTACAAGACTGTTAGAGAAGAGACACGACTATCTACAGGGTACATCAGATTCAGATTCTACTGCTAGATGACATTCTAGTACTTATAGCAGCATCATACTCAGACACTTTAACACTTCCAGAAGGTTATGATGACACTAATCCTCTCTCAAATCTTCCCTGACAGTCATCAATGCAGGAAAAGGCTTGAAATCCTGCTTGAACTTCATAGCAAGTTTAATACATGCTTTATTACATTCTAACAGTCTTAATAACTTCTGTTCCCATTCCCTGTTTCCTCCAAATTTAAGCACTCGTATCCGGTATTCAAAATACAGAAATGAATTTTTGCAAACCAACTGGTTAAAGTGAAATATACAGAATTTACTTCTCTAAAAAAAAAAAAAAAAAAAAAATTAAAAACTGCATCCCAACTTTATATAATAACAGTAATTTAATTCCAAATGATGTATTTTCCATGAGATAATCACACCAGCATGATACAACATGGATTTATAGGATAGGATAGCATGTCTCCCTTCTCGTGGGAAAAAAGTAC
The DNA here is from genome assembly GCF_964273445.1 of Streptopelia decaocto. NCBI lineage: Eukaryota > Metazoa > Chordata > Aves > Columbiformes > Columbidae > Streptopelia > Streptopelia decaocto. The sequence goes on along the minus strand of NC_138659.1, from coordinate 64,378,260 downwards.
ATCTGTCATACTCTATTTCATAATTCACACAGAGCTAACTGTTTTCAGTTATAAGACTAAGCTTAAGACTCAAATGCCTGGATTTCAGAACTTTCTATTAGGCAAAAATTATTATTAGCTTTATACCTTCCAAAGCAAATTTCAGCACACAAAACACAAAAAACTTCTTACTGATGCTCATATTTCACTTGAAGATACAAGAAAAGACTTCTCATGACTCTGAAACACGAGCTAAGTACACAAACCTTTATGAACTGCCTCCAGGCGGAGCTATAATAATGAGTTTTGATAACTTCATTGTTCTAGGTATTGATACACCTTAGAAATTCAATCCCCTAGATGCTGGAAATGATCCCCTCAGATTGGCTGGCAAAATTTAAAGTTAATGTCTCATTAACATCAAGTACTTTGGCACAGATGAGTTAACTTTTGGAACAAATCTCCCAGTCATCCCCCTCCTACTGTGTTTTGCTTTATATCATACTTCATGTCCATGAACATAATTTCACAGGAACGAAGCCAAACCAGATGATGGTCACAGGATCACAAAGGTGATTAAGGGACTGGAGCATCTTTAATATTAGAAGTTGAGAGAGCTGGGATTCAGCCCGGAAAAGTCTCATGGGGATCTTAGTGATAATGTATAAATAGCCAATGGGAGGGAACCAGACTCTTAGAACCCACTAATAGAGGAAGAGGCAATGGCCACAAATGAAAAGACAGGATATTCCATCAAAACACAATAAAACATATGGGGGTGACCTATTGCACTGCTGTAGGTGCTCATGTACTCTGTGCTGCACCTTTGGATAGAAACAGTGAGTTCAGCCCAACTTCAAGAGTCTTCCTATACTACTGTGTGCACTCGTCTCCATCTTGGGTTTATATTATACACATACGCTTTTGGATAAAGAGTTATTTTAAATCCTTAATTACCATACAAACATTTTATTTATCATTAAATATTTAAAATAAACAACTTATGGCTTACAATAATTAAACTGCTTACATAAAATAATTTTAATCTATTTTAGTCATTATTTTCCCATATTAACGGAAATGATGACATTAGAGTGTTAAAAACAAATTCCCTCCACCCTGGCAATCTCTAGTCTATTTTTAGGGAAACAGCACTTCACAGTACTCTTCTGTACAACATGCAGGTTCCAACTGGAACAGAAAGATTATATGAAAACAATATAATCCAGTAGAGCAAATCCATGCTGCAAAATCACAAGCCTATAGAATTTATTAAACAGTAAAACCACAGTATGATTGATTCCGAGTTGCTAGCTCAGCATATAAATGTTCTTGCTGATGCTGACAACAAAAGAATACCCATCACTATTTCCATGAAGCATACATTTTAGACAATTGAATTTAAAAACACTTATTGCTTAGCCCCCGTCTCCAACATACAACTGCAAGAGCAATTTTTCTCTCAAATGGAGCTCACTACGAATGGTACTTTAATTTAATATGTTTGCTTACTTCAAAGATTACTAAACCAGTAGCTGCACATGGATATTTCCTTTAAGACACCTTGCTGATTTTTTTAAAGGAAACCGATGACAATGCTATTATATATTGAGGTGCACTATTTTGTTAATTTTAGTAACAGGTAAGGCATAAATTGCATCAATAAACATATACGTTGCATCAAAAAAATAGTGTTTTGCACACCGCTAGGCAAAGTAAGAAATAGCAAGTGTAAACATATATTAGATGTAAAATGGTAATGCTCAATTTCACTGTAAGTGTTCATTTATATAATCCATTAGTCTATTCATATGAGAACTGCCCTCCTGAGACAATTTTCTACATTAGTAATATCACAAAACTCTCTAGTCACTTATTATTCTAGAAATATATATTTAGCTGGAAGCCCCTGATACGCTTTTACCATTCAGCAGTTACTTTTATAGCAAATACATCCATTCAACTTCTGAGACAATGTAAAAGCAAACACATTTGCCCAACAACACTTATGCAATGTCACTAATTCAGTAGCATTATAATTAAGCTAAAGAACTTCTGCGAAGCAATAAGTAATAAAAATAAGTGTACAAAAGAAAGTGGACGGTATTAGAAAGGACTGCTGCATGTGCAGGTCAAATGCAACTGTCATTTTATAGTGATATAATTAACCTTCATTAAATCAGTCTTATTAGAGTCATTGGCACATATATAACTACTTTTATTTCCACCCTTCTTAGTTTATCTTGTGATTTACCTTTGGGCTCAAATCTATTTTTATAGCACAATAACAGTACAGAAAATACAAAAATCCTGTGTGTATCGACACAGTATTGAGGGCTGTGAGACACTATATTTGCCAGAGAGAAAAGGTATAAGCAACAGATACAGTTTTAGGTTTTGTATAGGCAGGATATGGAATCTGTATGCAGGATATACAGGAATTCTGCAACTACCCAAATCTTTTATATATAATATATATCTATCTATATATATAGATATATATATCTCATATACGTATCGTGCAAAGCAAGGTCAGCTATTCGCAATATTCATAAAAATTAGATAATCATTTTACTAGAACAATACCAGATAAAAATGTGTTCTTCAAAAGGCAAACGTACCAAATCACCCAGACAGCCATTAGACACTCCTCACAACACTGCAGCTTTTTCAATAGGCACCAAATTTGTTGTCTGGGACTGGGCTGCCACCTGCCCGCTGCTCTGCCTTTAGAGGCCAACCTGGGAGTCACAGAAATGCTCTTGTCCTTGGCCACTTCCCATTCCAAAACCACAATTCACCCAGGCCCGAAGGGGATTTTAACATTTTTCTGGAATTTCTAGTCAGCAAAACACAGACAATTTCACTTGACCCTCACCTACACCTACTGAAATCATTTAACTACTAGTAAGGCAATTACTTTTTTTTGCTGAAAAGCACCACAGTGTCACACAGTCGAACAATTTGGAAATTTTAAGTGAAGTTTCCTTAGCTTTTTGAACTGATACATAGATTCTAGAAGTAGGATATTTCTTTTCAAAAACCCAGAATAAATATGGGAAACAACAAAAAGGTTGATTTTTCTGTTGCAGAAAACAAAATTTAGTTTGGTTACACCAACACAATCCTATGGCAACCTTCTCCACTTAAAAGCTTGTCTTTTTTCTTAAACCATTTTTATACTGGAAAAATAGCTCTGTACTGTTTGTATTTCATTATTTCTCCCACTTAAAGCATTCATTCTGAAAAGTGAATTGATTTTTTTTGTTTATAATAAATACCTCTGAAGCAATCACACTAAATTTGTCTTTAATCACCAGCAACTAACATGACAAAGACAGCTTGGAAAAAAACACAATTTTGTTTTATATAAGTAGATAATGAAAATGCAACACAGAAGATTAACATTGAAAGACAGGATATTTTTTCTTGTTTTGAACTGAACAAAATCTTAAACAATTAACAGGAGTCTTGCTGTGCCTGAATCTTTCATGCCAATACTGAAATACCCTACAGAATTTTTATAGCTTCCTCTTGGGATCCTTTAGGAATAACACGGTGGACAGTACTTTCTACCACAAAAAATGCCAAATCAGAATATTTCCATGAGAGCTCATGAAGTACAGTAGCACCAATTTTCTTTTCTCCATGTTAAACTGTGTGAAAAAACCAAAACTTTTACACTTACTTTGAACATGTAAAAATAAAAAATTCCAGGTGAAAACATTAATAAGAGCTTTTCATTTGGAGATAAGCTTAACATGCCCTATTTATCAATTTCCTTTGCATTCTTTCCACTAACTCTTTTCATTTCTAAATATAATATGTTATTAAGAAATAAATAGCCTACAGATTTTCCAGTGGGTCAAGTTGCTGGTTTTATAGAGTTTAGTTTTTGACTTGAACTCACATGTGATGTATAATATAGTTCTTTAAACATGCAAGTATTTAAAGAGATGTTGCTTTCACATACCTACAACATTAAAAATATTATTCCTTAAATTATTCTTAGTTTTCTTGCTTGTGAAGGGACTTCTCATGTGAAAACACAAGATAAAATTAGAATAACTGAAAAACAAGTAACTTCTACAAGGTTTAGTAAAATCTAAAACAGGCGTTGTTTTGTTTGGTTTGGGTTTTTGTAAAGGAAATACACAAACTGATGACTTTGCACGCATCCACCTTTGCATGTCTAATCTGAGATGCGTTTAATATGACTTTTTCAGACATCAAAGACTTAGTACATTTTTTTAAAAGCCTTTGCTTTTAAATTTTCTTGAAAAGACAGTAGGTTGTCTACCGGCTATTTTGAAAATTTTGGCCAAAAAACCTCCTTTCAGAAGGTTGTTAGTTTTCCCCCCCCCATAAAGAGAATGTATAATTTTTAAATATAACAGCAGGAAAAAAAAAAAAAAATCAAAGATTATTATAAGGCAGTATGAAAACAAAACAATTTAAAACCACTCAGTAGCTATTCATAGAGGCTTTAAATGTCAAAATAAATTCCCATCTAAGGTGAAAAACAACTGAAATCAACAACTGGTGATTGCAACTCTCTGTGTGTATCTGGTCATTCAGAGTACAAGCCCGAAGAAGAGAAATGCCTTCCACAATTTATCAGACAAGAGCACCATGAAATGTAAAGAAGTCAGCAAATAATTTTCCTATTTAGCTATGAGGAGGTACAAAATATGACTGATTTTTAATGCGTTCAACTATGAATGAAGCTTTTTTTCCCCTCAATAACTAATGCAGCCTGCCATTATAATGTATTGAGTTTACTACTCAGAAAATGAAGGCGGAATCAACTGCAATCAAACAGAAACGCCTTTACAGGAGTTTTTTTGAGAATCTTCATTCTACCAGTTGGAAAGTGATTTGCACGGTGCCTCAAAAGCTATTTTCACAAGAGGCTGCAGGGGGACTCCAAGACCTCTTTAGGAAGAGGGATGATCATTTCAATGCAAAATGATACTTCTTGACTCTTCTGTCCTGGTGGCACATTCATGTGTAGGGATTCAAACAAGTAACTCCGTGGTCTCCTGTGACACTGGGAGGTTCAGTCATGGCCCACGGATCTAATTTAAACTGATGGGTACACAACCAAATTTAAAATAAAATAATTTGTTATTATTATTTTAGGCTCTAAAACTGCAGTCAATGACAGAAGATACCATGCTGCATGTTATGTGTCTTGGGGAAGGACTACACACCAAGGTGCTGGAATTTCTGACGGACTGCAGATGTCTCTATTTAAATTTCTGAGAATAATAAGGAAACTGTGGGTGGACACAATAATGAGAATGAGAGCTGCTCAGCACCTAGGAACATCTAAAAGGGCAGATTCAAAAATTACAAACAAACAAAATGAATGCATTTTTTTTTTTAATCTCTATTGTACTTAGGACAAGAAGACTCTGGCTGTAGCCAAGTGCTTATTTGAGGATCCAATAACACTGATTTAAGAAAATGTCACCTTCAACTTACAACTTCCAACCCTCAATCGGAGGCTGGCACCTTCTCAGCTTAGACACAGCGGTTACATAAGCTCTTGACATCTCTTTCAACACAAGGTAAAATATGTTTGCTTATAAGAAGCAGACAAAAATCAGTTTCTGGACAACTGAGAGTTTCTAAATCATGCTCTGCCTATCTCTTCATGAAACATCTTTTGGAAACCAAAGACTCTACAGTTTCATTAGTAAGGTGAACATACTGATTCACAGCTCAGACAGCACATCAGAAATATATAAGTATTCCTTATTCCATAAAGTAAATGTATGGCATGTAAACCTGAAAAACACAAAAACAGGAATGGACAGAAACTCATTCATCACTGCCAAAAGCTGTGTTACACAATAACATGCAGGAGGATTTGATCACCAAAATCAGTGAAATCAATGGAATTGTCCTTAATCCTTGCAAAAAGATAAAATAAGCACCGAGATAAAGGAATATAATATAAATCAAATCACTGTATCTCTTCAATATCTAAAAAAGTAATAAGTGGTGATGGATTAAAGGATGTCTGAATTCTTAGATGTCAGGCTAAGGTGCTGAATTAGCACAAAATGCCTGCTACTTAAACAGGTTAAGATAGCACAAGTCGCTGCTATTCTTTTTAGTATTTCAGATATTTTGTTTGCATGATAGACCTAAAGAAAGTTTAGATTACGTTTATTCAATATGCAGTATTCCTTGTACCTTTGTAAAATTTCATTAATAGGTTTACCTTCTTTTATTTTTCTTTAAAGAAGCTACCTTGTTCTCACTTCACTTGTGTAAATTAGAATCCGCTTCACTGGATGGTGAAGTTACATTTATGCAAAGCAACATACTGTAGTAATCAAGTTTAAGGAACGAAACCATAGTTGATAAAATTGGTTACTAGACATATAGTTACATATAACTACACAGTTATAACTACACAGTTACATTGTGGTTGTGCAGGATGGAAAGAAAACTTATACAAGAAAAAAATCTCTTTCAAAGGAATCAAAAATACACTTCAACTAACTTATTTTAATCACCATTATGAATAATAAAAGGAGTTTTAATGGTCAGGAACTGCTAGGCTGGGGTGAACTTTACTTATTACCTCTTCATCATGGTGAAAATAAAACAAAACACTATGTAAATTGGCTTGAAGGGTATGCCGTCTTGGACAGCTGACTTGAATTGATCAAAAGGATATTCCATGCCACATAATGTCATGCTCAGCAATAAAGATTTGGAGGTGGGTAATGGTCTGGGAGACAGCCGTCACTCAGAGACTAGCTGGGCATCGGTCTGCTTGTGGGAAGGTGGTGACTCCAATCACTTGGTTTGTTTTTACTCCCTGTCTCCTTTACTTGTTGCTCTTTATCTCAACCCATGAGTTTCCTTGCTTTTGCTCTTCTTATTTTCTCTCCACCCTGCTGGGGGAGGGCAGCGAGGGAGCAAATGTCTGAGGGATGCTCAGCTGCTGGCCGGGGTCAACCCACTGAGCTGTTCAGCCCAAACACCGACTTCTTCAATAGCACATCCTAGGCTGATGCTTGAACCACTACCTTCCCATGATTGCTGTTCCTAAAATCAGACCACTCTGCAATGAACACACATATCCTGACGAGTAAGTACCATCAAGCAGTAGCTTCAAAAAGTTGTGCTTGAAAAGATGTTTATAAAAGTCTTCCGTATGCAATCAAAGAAAATAATTCAAAAAGACACTTTGGCAAAACTTTATGAAATCCCACAGCCACCCAAATAATCTCTCTCTGGAGGTTAATCATGAGGAATGTTACATTCAAGAGTTTCTTCTTCTTTTATTCTCATGTAAAATTATAGACATATAAACACATCTTGACAATGACACTTTCCTTGCAGTGTAACTCCAGGTCCTTTACCTAGGATTATTCTAAGTAGGTTATGGAATAAAGGTATATCTATAAAAAGGTTCCTAGCTTTAGGTGAGCTTTTGCTTTTAATTCACAATTAATTATGCTAGAAATCATACTTTATAATACAGGTCTAATCTACAACAAAGCAAAAAGAAAACTGTATATATACACAACAATTAATAGCACACTGAAAAGTTTGCCTAGCATGCTTTGCTTGGCAGTCAAAAAAAAAACTAGAACAGTAATTTATTAAAGATTATTTTTCCCAAGTTCCTCAACTAACCTGTTCTTATGGCAATCCACTTCAGCTTTCGTAGCACAGGACTTAGTTGGAACACATTCTTATATGAGTGAATTTAATTTAAATTCATAACTAAACCCAAGTACAGGCATTTTATTCACTCAGTATTCAGACTGTCTTGAACACTATTCAATAAACAGCATTCACTAAAGGAAGCAAAATAAATTTTCAAATCACTTTTGGGGAAAAAGGTCTTCTTAAAAAAAAAAAGTGCTTATTCTAACGGTCTCTGCAAAATGCAATATGAAGCTTGTCTTGAATACCTTATTGTGATATGATCTCTTTATATTTCACATGTACTCTGAAACCCGCTACCTACTACTGAACAAAAAATCCAGCATTTTAGTTAATATGAAGAGTTTTTATTCTATAATAAGGTATTGTATAAAAATGAGCAATTGGTGTCATCATTTCTATTCAACATTTAAAAAAGAAAAAAAAAACCCATAGAAACAATCCACTACCATTACTGCAAAATGGGATTTCTTGACAGGCCCCTCGTTTGTCGAAACCTTTAGTTATTTTGTTTGTATAGCATAAACAAAGTAATGTTTTCTGTTGGAATTTAGCACCACGTGAGCTTTTCTTTTTCTGAATAATCTTAAATTACAGCCTCTTATCAGAGTTTTACTATGAACTCGTGACCCACAGTTTGTTAGAAACTGAGGTAAAAGACAAACAGTGGAAGTGATTTTTTTTTAAATTTAGTTCCATATTCTAGTACCTGAAGACAGTATGAAGCATTCCATACTCTCTTTTTGACCGATCTCCAACATTTATCCACTTTTATATAAAATATCTTTTTGCACATAGACTCCTGGGGTCTCTATCATAAGTTTCCAGTCCATTGAATATCTGTTATTTATGTGAATAACCAAAAAGTGCCTGGACTTAAAGATGCTTTTGACTTTTAACTAAACAGACTTAGGCACTGTGAAAAGAAAGCTTCTAGAACATAATATTTAAGCCTATTTAAAATTTCCCCTAAAATTTTAGACATCTAATGACGGAACCCCCAAACCCAGTCTTTAATGCATCAGTAAACTCCATACATGCTAGACATTGAAGCAGCTAAACAGGACAACTGCATAAAAACTATGATCACTTGAGAGCCAAAATTTAGATGTTCTATTTTAAATTTCTACCTTCTTAATATAATTATCTCATACAGAAATGCATTATGTTAGATTAATTTGGACTGTGAACATCTGTCTTTTGTTTCTAAATAATACATGATACAACCAAAACATCAGGTCATTGCCCACTGAAGGTGAAGAGCTAAGACCAGCAGCTTTTGTGCCATTAAAACTGACTATTATTACGGATAATAAAAACATGCTTGTGGACACGTGTCAGCACTTCATGGTCATGCCAGCAGAAAAGGTTAATGCAAATAAAATAAAATAAACAAATGAATACACTAAACTAGTTGTTCCCACTATAAGCATATAATTTTCTAGAGGTTACAAAAACAATCAGTTAAATCTCTTTAACATGGAGCTTTACGGAGCTCGGGTATTTTTTGTTTCCTTGGTTATCACTGTTTATAATAATGCATACATATTTTCATCAAAATGACAGTCTGTATGACTGTTCCCCACAGAGAACTGCTATTAACAGATGTTGGAAGTGATACCAGCAATGGATATCAGAGGCTGGGAAAGCTGCAATGGCAGGTTATCAAATGAGATTTCAGTACTAAGGCATCTGGCTTCCAGCTTTGGAAGTTTGACACCTTGGAAGTTTACAAGTTTGACACCTACATTCCCCAAAGAACAAATGATTTCATCTGTTCTGACTACTGAAGGTTTACTCTATGCTAAGGAAGTACAGTTTTGGATCAACTGAGTATCAGGATGGAAATGAAAGGCTGATGCTCCTTTCAGCACCTTGATTTTAAACAAAATTAACTGTAGTTCATGTGCTCTTACATAATCTTAGTACTGGCCTTATATGTGGATATATTCTAAGCATACTATGCACAGAACTCAGGCACTGTGCACAGAATGCCTCATTTCAGAGCACAAATATCCGCTTTGATGTGTTAGTTCATCAAAAACAATAGCTAGGAGCATGCAGGTAGTAAAAACTATTAGATGCCTCAATCTTCTGGAAAAAAGTTTACTTACTCATTGATTCAAAAGGAAGCATTTGGGTCACTTAGGTCAGGTGTAAAAGCATGTGCAAAAAAAAGGGGTACAACCATAAAACCATATTATAAAGGTAAAAAAAAAAAATAATGAAAGGTTACTGGACTATAAAAATTAGCACAAGCATTTATGCTAAGAATTGTAATGAACAATCAGGCAAGGGATTTTTGTTGTAGGTTGGGGTTTTGAGGGCCTTTTTTTTGTTTGTGCGTTTGCGAGGGGGTTGACTCTTCTTTTTGATTTGACTATGTAATGTTTGACAGAACTGCACAGTCATCAAATGCTATTTTGGGTCTCACGGTGTGAATTCACTACTGTGATCCTCTTACAGGTGCTAGTTTATAGTCCATCTAGCATTTACAACTTTTCAGTCCACTGAATGTGTTTTGGGGAGAAAAGCGAAGCATATCATTCTACTAGCATTAGATCTGGATTTTGCAAGGCTATGACCCAGCAAAAGCAGGGATAGCTGCTGTGTGACAGGAAAGGCATGAGGACCCAAGCACTGGATCAACCCTCCCACGTTGTAAGTCAAGGTATGGATTTGCAGAGCCACTCAAAGCCAGCAGCACGTCTCCTCCCCGTCCAGCTGTGTTAATTCCGCTTTACAAAAGACACAGAATTGAAAACAAGTGGGTGAAACAACATAAAGAGCACCTTACTGAAGCAGAGAGTAATTACTGTACAAAGCTTCCTGGGCTGCTTGTATGATGGATGTAGTTTTTGCATGCATTTCTAAGGAAATATAGAATCGTAAAACACTATGGTGAAAGGAGCCAAAAAAAAAAAGCTACAGCTAGACAAGAATAGCAAGAATAGTCATACCAGCTGAAGTCAACTCATAATCAACCCTCTGAAAAAAAAAAAATTACTTGGGTCAATGTATTATGAGACACTATTCCAACTCTGCACACTGAAAATCTTCAACCAGCCAATGAATATAAAGGAAAAGGAGAGATCCCATGTAAATCACTATTTAAATGTGGCAAGACAGAGCTTAGTGGTAGAAGATCCACAGCCTCTCTGGACAACCTGCTGCATTGCTCAGTCATGCTCACAGTTGGGGAAAAAAAATAAAAAGCACATTAAAATACCCTTCCAAAAAGCAGACTATACATTTCATCTAAAACAAAATAATTATCACTTTCCTACTGCTCAGACTGCTGGCATGAAGAGAACAAATCCACCAGTTTTACAGCCATTTGTGAAAGCCCTGAAAAGTAATTAACGTGTGTCTCCGACACCAGTCGCTGGTGAGACTTCCCTGACAGACACCATCTTCAATTCCCATTTTAGCTGAAAAATTTACTAAGGCTGGGACTTTGCTGTAGACAGCAAAGTTCTGAAACACAATAGAACAAAATTACTTGAGGTTACTGAAAAAAAATCCCTTGATGAAGTTTTAAATGTAAAATTTTATTTCTCCTTTCAAAAGTATTTCTCAGCCCAACAGCATCTGCCTAGTTTTGCCTGTTTAAAGCAGCATCATACAGATCCTAATACTATGTTATATTAGTGTCTGGGTGTTGTGAGACTAAAATTCCAATATAATGTCATTGTGCTATGATATTTACTAAATAAAATGATTCTTCGGGAATAATTTTTTCCACTTTTAAGCTTACTGCCATAAATACAGTCATAAAATATTTATATTCAGAATATTTAGTTTGATGCTTCGCTACACCTGCCCTATACAATCCCAAACTACAGGTAATTTAAAAGCTACGTAGTGATAGTGTTGAAGTGAAAAATTAAGACTGCTGTTTTCTGTTCCCTCATCGCTTGTATAAACCTTGGAAAATAAGCCTAGAGGGAAATTACCAGGTATCTTTCTATCAACTAAGACAAGAGCATATTTTAGTCCAAAAAAAGAAAAAGAACATTGACTTGTTTCCTATGAACTTTTTCCTTTATGAAAGACAGGTTACTTTCCGTAATATGTGAAATTCTGTAATCCACTGTATTACAATTTAATATACAAATCTGTGCACAGTGTATGCATACACACATATATATGTGCATGTGTTAATACATATATTCTAAGAATATGGCTGGGGAACAAGCACAAAGACTGCCTGATTACACTGCCCTAGGCACCAAGGGTTCCTTTGTACTCTCTGGATGGGAGAGGAAACTGCTTCTTCCTTGGATACAAATGAAAATTTCCAACTTGGCAAAAATTATGGGGAACAGCAGGCAGGGTTGAGAGAAAAGATGACAAGAAGCAGAAAACCTCAAGCAGGAGTAGAAACTAGGAGTTGTTTCAGAAAAGAAGAGGCCTCTCTATATCAAAGAGCAGAATGCAAAGAAACTGGAGGAGAGGGGGAAAAAAGAGACCTTCCTAAGATCTAATGTGGACTGTATGGAGTCTGATTCAGCTTGGACACAGCAAGAAGTTGTTGGATTGGAAAGAAAATTTGGAATAAAAGACATCCACCTTGAAATTATTTGGTAGCAAAAGGCAGAGCTGTTTACAATTGGTTTTCTTTAGTACATCTCCCCTAGTTTTCCATAGATAATCCTGTTCAAATTGACATTTGTGTTCTAATAAATCAGACTACAGTTTACTTCAAAGTGACTGTAATAAGATGTGCTGTGCACATGTGCTCCTTTCAAACGAAACTGAATTTTGCTTTCAAATACCTAGCACACTGATTGCCCTCTGTGCTCTGTAGGAACAGGGCTCTGTTCTTGATGGTGCCCATGGTAGCTTTCAACAATATTTCTTTGGGAGAGACATGGAAGGAAGGAAATTGGTGTCAGCTCCTCCATGAACTGGCATCACAAACACCTGCTACGAAGGCTGCTGCTGCTGAATAGGTAAACATGTTAGAAACGGTGCCAGAGACAAACAATCTGTAACTCTACACAGTAGACATCTTTCAAAGTTAGACAGAACCTAAAAACCAAGGCGACCATTTTCAATTAGCTGCCACAAGGAGCTTAACATCTTTGTCATGTCTCTCTTTCACAGACACAAGAAGAAATGACTTTTGCTATCCTCAGCCTCTTGTCTCAAAACCTCCACATCTCAGATGTCAGTTACTCAGCAGAATAATCACATCCTTTGAGCAGCATAATTTGTACAGCATGGATTTTCCCTCTGTTACTGAAGATATATCTTAGGTATCAACAAGTCACCAGTAAGTATTATTATTTCTTCTTTTCATCAACAGAAATCATCACAAATATACCTAGGTAGCTATTTTATTACTGAGGTCAATTTCACTTAAGTCAAGGTGCTGTAAAGACAGCACTTTTATTGGGGTTTTTTTTGTGGTTTTGGTTGGTTGGTTGGTTCTTTAATCTCCTGAGGCAGTTATTGTAGACATAGGTAAGTTGGATGGCTAACACATAGATGTCAAGTTCATGTGGAACTAATTCAGAGAGTAGTACGTGTAGATGTACCCATATGTATATAAACATAGGCGAAAAGTACCAAGGTACACAAAATGGAAAAAGCAGACACTGCAACAGGTATGTTCTTACTGAGACAGATGCTCTGAAAGAACAGCAGAAAAGCTCAGATTTACTCTGTCCTTCACACTCTATGTACTGGAATAACAAAAGAGCCAGCCAGAGCTCTCACCTGGCTGCAGAGGACGCTGCTGATTTGATGCACACATGGTGTACACTCAGAAATACGTTCACTTTTGCTAATAGGTTGAAGATTGGGTAAAAAGTACACGTTTCCAGTAAACAATTAACTTCACACTTTCAAACAGAATTATTACAAATCAAAAGTGGTGGGAAGCTGTCACCTTTAGCACTGAAAACGTCCAATTGTGTGAAAGCAGGGAAGGTGATAGTTCTATAAAGGCAATAGACACAACACAGAATTGCTCTAAAAACTTGATGCATACAGCCTGTGTGGTAGGAGGCTTTTACAGAATGGTCACCAGTGTCCCAAACACCATGGCCTTTGAGGCTGCTTAAAGAGCAAGCAGTGTAAGCTAAAACAAAATGTTCAGCTGTGCTGGTACTCAGACTCCTATTCCTACTGCAAAGCAACAGCAATGGTACTACATTTATGGGAAAACTGAATGCTGTTTGGGATGTTATCACTTCATTAAAAAGTGACAATCCAGCAAAGTGCTTACATTACCGTATTATTAAATGTATTATACACTCACAGTGTGTCTTAAGTTACCGTAAAGAATTCTCTCCTGGCATCTCATACATTTTGAGAATAATTTTTTAAAATACCACCCATAAAGAAAATGACAAGATGATAAGCAGGTGGAGTAACTTTTCTTCTTTTTTTTTTAACATTGACACCTAAGCAGATGATTAGTAAGTTTGAAAATAATGCTAAAAAACGCAGTACGTGCTCTGGCAATCTCAACCCTCATACAGATGGATAAGTCTGAGTAGAAAAGAAATTTTGGTTGTGTCCAGCCAGAAACTCATCCAGCAGCAGCAGCAAAGTAGACACAAGACAGGACCAGGAGGATGATGGCTCTTTTCTCAATTTGCTATGTTTTCTTTTCTCCAATTGGGTATTCCACAACATTTCCATGTCTCATCTTCTAATTATTTCAGTCACACTCAAGTTCAGCTTCTCAGCAGGTTGTCCTTTCTTCTGCTTAAGATTTTTCCCTATGCTTTTACTTTAATTATGGTCTTCATTTTCAGCTATTTTCTAATTTTTCTGTGTTACCAAAAGCGTTACCAGAATGAAGGAAAACATCAACACACAAGACCATAATAAAAACCAGAACTCTCTCTTTCTTCATATTTGTGCACTGCCTGATCATAACTATGGTTCCAAAATCCTCTTAAATCCAAGTAAAATTAATTCAACTGATCTATGGATCACCGGTATTTTTTCCTGCAGGAATCCCTGGCTACAATTTGGGCACCTCTATGACAGGAACAAAAATCATGATACTGAAGAAAATCTAACCGATCATAATTACCACATTCATCAAAATGTCTTAAAGACTTTAACAGATTTATGAGCTCTATGCTACAAAATATAATAAACTAACGCAGATAAAGAATTCAAAATAATTACCATCTTCATTTTTCAAAGCATTCTTTAGTCTAAATAGCTCCTGTTAAAATCATGTCTACCAATAAAAAATATGTACTGTTACAGACTTGGATTGAAAAAACAAGTAGTAAAATGCATAATTTTACTAGTCTTATAAATTGATTTTAGCCATTATTGCACTACACATAATTCACTAAAGGTGATGGAATGCTTATTTGGTTGAAAGCTAATGTATCCCTGAAGAGCAAATGCTGTATTAATATATCATTTTGCCATAAAGGTGATATAGACAGCAAAAGAACATTTTGTCAACTTCAGGAAATAAGAGAACTATTAAGAATTATTTAAAGCATCATAAAGCACCAGTAAAATGTGCAATTGTCAATAGGGGTAGACATTAATCTTTCCATCCCCTTGAACACATTTTCTACATATTGTGCTTGAGTTTACCAGATGTGCAGCTTTATGCATTGACTACTGCATGTTAAAGTGCTGAGGAACAAGTGAACCCTTTAAACAAATAAATATTCCTTGAGAAGAAAAGGTCCAGTTAAAGAAACATCAATAATAGGCAAGAAAAATTTATGGGACAAAACTTTCTAGCACCCTCCTAGATTCAATCTCGACTTTTCATAATGAATACAACCCCCTGCCCCCATTTGGTTATAAGGGAAGAACTTACTGTCAACTTTAAAATCACCCGTGCAAGTAAAAAAGCAGCCCTACGGCAATATACAAAAACCATCTGGAGTATTGGATTTCATTCTCTCTTTCACTTCAAGGAGAATCCTCCAGTGTAGCAATTACAAACCTAAACAGATTGAATAGGTGAAGGTACATTCCAATCCGCAGTGTATCAGGCTTTTCTGGTTAAATTATGCGTTATTAAGACTTGTTGGACTGTTAAATGCATAATTTTCCACTAGCATCACACATTTATATAAATCAGTGCTATGAGTCATTATGGTAGATACTGAACTTCACTCAGAAGTACCTTCTCACCGCTTTAAAGAGGATTGTTTACACAGACTGAAGTGATGCCTCTCTGAAACACCAGGATTTTACGTGTGTGTCCCACAAGAGTTTCTTCCTCCTCCTTGCCCCAAGAGAGCATCTTTAAATTACCATCTTGTTCTTAGAGCATCCAGATCAAAAAACAACCACAAAATTATTATTCTGGATGCACAGTTTCTCTTAAAAATATTAAATTTATTTTGAATCATTAATTTAGCTGATCAACACATCTGTATTACTGAATAAACATTTAACCTTTAAAGAAGAGTTAATTTCATGTTACAATAAAAAAGTTCGATTCACATTACATAAAATGCCATTTCAATCTTTTTTTTCCTCCCACCAGAACGACTTACCTGTACACTGTCCTCCATTTGTGGGATCCCCATAATATCCTGGCATGCACGTTTCACACTGCTTTCCTGTTGTTAAGTTTTTACACTGATCACAGACATTACTGTTGATGCAGGTGCTGTGGCCATTACACTGGCAAGCTAGAATATAACATTTAAAAACCTATTAATGAATTGCTCCTAAGAATAAAATAATTCTTTTGCGATTAAAAAATTGCAGTAGAATGTAATTCTGAGGAGTTTAATCCTGACTAATGACCCACATATATATTTGTACTTTGACACAGAACCTCTTTAAAACAGCATTTTGACACAACTTGAATTCACACAAGACCACAGAAGTTGACTGTGTGACGTGTGGGTTTAAGTTATGTGAGAAAGTATTTTTTGCCATTGTGAGTGACTGAATCTGGTCCTCATAGATTTAAAATGCTGCCCAGTTACTTAGGAAACCTGTTAAGTGGCTGTAAGTCACCAACCGAGAGCAAATTAAACCCCCACACCTACAAGCAATTCGTTATAACACATCTGAAAAGCAGCTGTGATGGAGAATAGCTCACACTCAAACTTCTATCTACTGGGGAGAGAGAACTTAAAAAGTCTTATTTTTAATAGTTCTGATCCTTGCATTTAGCATTTGGATTTTGGATCTAAATGTCACAGTGACTGGCATCTTGGCTGGGCAAGAAAGAGGAGGCAAGAAAAGAGGACCAATACAATCTTCAATTGACATGGCACACCATGTAAAAATGAAACTATTGCTGATTTTCCTAAACATACATATCTCACTGAGAAAAGAGAAACTCCAGAACTGCACAATTCAACAACTTTCCATGATATGGATGAGTCCAATCAAACTGGACATATCATTATTAAATAATTTTTTAAATAATTAAAATAATGAGATGCTGTAATAATCATTTAAATGAGAACTAGGAGGTAAATTCACTAGAGGCTCATTTTTATTAGAATATTGTGGGGGGGTTGTTTTTAATTTAGACCATTTGATAGTGTTTAAAGTGATAGTTAAAGTGATAGTGTTTAAAGCTGATTTAAAGTTTCACTTATCTATTCTAATTTTTCTTTTTAAATCTACTCTTTACCTATGTACTTTTTTAAAAATGAAAAAACTTTCTTCAGAGATCCCACTTTTTAAATAACATAGCAATACACACATATTTAAGTATATACATACACACACATATATGCATATACACAAAGAATGTGCTGCTGAAAAAAGTAACCAGGAGACCAAGCAAACATAGCTGCACATATCAATAGAAGTTTGATCCTAGAGAAGTGCCAGCTTCCAAACTTACGAGCAACAGGAACACTTGCTGGAAAAATAACTTTAGCACAATTACACCATTTATTCTTAAAAAAAAAGTTTCAAAGCTGTCTTGTAAAGTGTATTATTTATTGCAAATTACCAGTGAAGGTCTGTCAAACGCCCCAGTGTGCTTTTCATTTGCCTGCACTACTACAGGGCTGCAACGAGGCGGCTTTCAGGATTTGAGTATTTCCACACAGGAGGCCGTACCAGCTCAGCTTCCGCTGCCTTAAAGCACCTGATGCCCTCCTTACTTTTCCAATGAAAATTATAATAAAATACTATAATCATATGGGAAGGATTTAAATTTAGACTTCAAAGTTTCTCTATGATTACAAAAGCATACATTCTATTTACTCAAAACGTCTAAAAGGTAGAGGGGAGGCACAGCTCAGAGGTTTAGCAGCCCCCATTCTCAGTCAGCTGGATTTGCATGAGCAGGTGAGCCACAGGACCTGCCTGCAGCTGGCCAGCCAGAGCTGCCTCATTTCTCAACTGTGCTCTTCTTTAATGGAAACAGAAGGCAGAAGAAAGCTGGTGTGGGACCTGGAGCACAAGTCTGATGAGGAGCAGTTGAGGGAACTGGAGCTGCTCAGCCTGGAGAAAAGGAGGCTGAGGGGAGACCTTATCACTGTCTGCAACTGCCTGAAGGAGGCTGGAGCATGGAGGGGGTTGGTCTCTTCTCCCAAGTAGCAAGCGTTAGGACAAGAGGAAATGGCCTCAAGTTGTGCCAGGGGAGGTTCAGATTGGATATTAGGAAAAAAATCTTCACAGAAAGAGTTGTCAGGTACTGAAACAGGCTGCCCAGGGCAGTGGTGGAGTCACCATCCCTGGATGTGTTTAAAAGGCGTTTAGACGAGGTTCTTAGGGACATGGTTTAGTGCTAGAGTTAGATTAGGTTATGGTTGGACTCTGCGATCCTGAGGGTCTCTTGCAACTGAAATGATTCTATGAAAACCTGAAGCAAATTCATATAGTTGGATTTGAAAAAGTAGGAGGATAGGATAGGTGAAAACTTACTTACAAAAAAATGACAACTTTGGTTAAACTATTTGCATTAAATTTCATACGTTACCCTGCATGACAGCGAGCACATTTGTCTTCAGTAGACAGAGACTACCAAACTATATATTTAGGAAACACTTTGGAAAAACAGACATCATGCAAACATTATTTGTATTACTCAAAATAATTATGTTAATTTGGTGTGCTTAAACAGAGAAACATCTCTTATATCATAGATAAGAATGAATGGAAAGAGATCTTACCTGGACACTGGATGAAAGACCACTCATAGTTTTTCTCTTTTGGACAAAGGCTGGTATCGAGCACCATTTCATTAGAGTTCATGCCAATGGGCTTCATCGGGCCTCTTGATGATCCTTCCAAACATTGTCCTTTTCCAGTGTTAGTGGGATCGTTGCACCATCCACACCCTGGCTGTTCCAAACACTGTCCACAGGTCCTCAGTCCTGAGCAGTTTTGAGCTTCATTTTATGGAACAAAATATTAATGCAAGGGCTTTTATTTGTTTGGTCTGCATTCTGGTTCACGTTTGTTTGTTTCATTAAATAAGATGCTAGGACTTTACAACAGTTGATGAAGAAATAATCTTGCATTTCTGTTTCCTCATGCAAATCGAAAAAATTCAGTAACATTAGGAATAATATCTTTGTTTTCTTTAAAAGTTGTACTTCAAAGATCACAAAATACACAGCAGGTGTTTGTTACACCACAATGCAGCAATAAAGATTTCAAATAAACAAAGATAATGAAGCAAAACAATAAGATTACACATCATAATTAAATCCCATTATAAAATATATATTCAGTGCTTATTATTAATATGTATTATGGGATGCATATATTACTAGTTTTATTCATATAAGCAGCCCTTCCAACAGGAAAACTCTAGAATTCAGGACGAAGCCAATAATCTAAATAAGAGTGATAATTATAATCCAAAAATCATGATAATTCAAATTCAAACAAAAAATGTACTTGGGTACAAAGTATCACAGGATCACACCTGAGTATTCATCTACAAACATGACTCAGTCTTCTTATATAGAACTTTTAAAACAAACTAGCATATTATACATCTTTCAAAAAAAATCTTAAACAAAACTTCATAATTCAATCCCATTTAATTGAACTGTATCTTAAGAGTCTTATCTGTTAGAGCAAATCAGGTTTCATTTTTTAATTTGCGTACTAACAACCAAATTTCCTAGTTTTTTTACACTCTACTAGTTTTATTTAATTTTAATTTCTCATAGAAATGGTCTTCCTCATATTTTAAGAAATCTGTTTAGAACCAAATAAAATTCATATTCTGAAGCTACTGCCATTTCTTATTGACAACAAATCAGTAATTTAATATCTTGAGGAACACCATTAGAGTTCACGAGTATGAGCTTTTTCCGCGACACCTTAAATTTTTAAAATTAATTCTGTAACACTGAATCAAATTAACATCAGAATCATTTGAATATTGATCACTATGGGTCCCTGTCTCTTCTCATATTATCTTTGTAGACACCTAAAATAAATTTCAAAACCATACATGAACTTCAAGAAAGATCCTACTAGGAAGCCAGAAATAGTCTCTGCTTCTTTTTAAAAAGTATTTTAAAGGTTTGTGGGGTTTTTTTCTGGAGGGCACTCAAATGGCTTCTAAATGAGAGTAACCTCTCAACTGGTTCAGCTGCAGTGAGGACACTATATCCAACTAATACTTGTGTTCACAGCTACCTGGACCACATTACTCAATAAGGGTAATACCTGAATCTATGCTATAGAGGTTATGTCTAAGCAGAGCAATTTCATTTCTAGTTAAATAAACTGACAGCAGAATAAGTCTAGCTGCTCTGACCTCAGCAACCATTAGTATCACTTAAAAGTAATGAAAGTTGTCAGAGAAAAAACCTGCCACTAGTCTGAGGATACACGGAGTTATCAAGAAAACAGACAGTTTAGAATCTGAATGAGATCTCAAAACAACTTTAACAGGGCAGAAAGCTGGAGTATGAACTCTCTTATCATTAGACCTGGAAAAATCCAAATAGGAGGTAGTGTCTCAAGTTTCCCAAATACGGAAAAAGAGAGGGGGGGGAAAGAAAAAGTGCTTATATGTTCTTGGAAATCAACGCAAACCATGTGACACAAAATCAGTTTTAAACCAGACCTCATTAAGCAAATCTTGAAGGACAGTAAAAACACTAAGAACCAGTCATCTATAGGACGGCAACTGGGGAATTTTTCTAAACAAACCATGACTGAGACAAGAATCTAAGGCACCAGGCAGCTTGCTCCAGCATCTATACGAATTATGGCACCAATTTACATTGGAAGTGCATGGTGCTGATCTTAAGGTGCAGTCACTAGACACTTGGAAAGAAGCAGCTTCAGCTAAACGGTTTACTGTTCATTAAGTAGGTTTCCTGCTCTCCTAGAGAGGCATTGTATCAACTTCTCATGAAATGTGCTCCCAGAGGGGACACCTGGGCAGCACCTTCGTTGCCTGGCAAGAACTCTCCTGCCTTGTTTAACTCTGCATGCAGAAAAACGGACTTCTTTGATTCTAGTGACAAAATAAACCAGAATCTAAAAAACTCTGAATCCAACTCATCTCCTTTTTTTAACAACTAGATGTGATAGAAGTCTAAGGTATTTGTATTATTTCCTGAATTTTAACAGTATTTTATTCTAACTCATGGTCATTGTTTGATACACTAACGCTGGTTACACAAATAACCATGGTATTTTTCCTTTATCTGAAAATAATAAATGTTTTTTACTATCTGTTTTAACAGAATGTTTCATCGTGAAAGAATTACTAATATTTTATCTGTATCTAGAAAATAACATAGACAGTACTGACTGCTCACATTAGTAGCTAGATGATCTTACAAGTGGAAAAAACAAACATAACAGTATATTTAATAGGATGGATGTTCACTAAGATACTCACGGGAGCATGTGGCAGTTTGCCATTCTAGACACTGTCCGTATGGGAAGGAGATTATATAGGCGTTTGAGTCAACACATCGTTTGGTACTGCTGCACCACATACATTCCATACCATTACTCGTGCAGTTAGAACACGTTGTTCGCAGGGAGCACGGCTTTTTGCAGGGTCTGGCATTCTGGTTGGGACTAACTGGAAAGGAACCACAAACATTTATAATTTTGAACACAAGTTCCACCTTCTTTTTCTTTAATTATATTTTCCATTAGAAAAATTGTGTTGAAGCAAAAGTGGTTGCTTCCTTAATTAGCTATAAATAATTTGTCCAAAGTTATGGTGCAGTGTATAAATACAGTAATATTTTATAAAAATTATTAAGCAATATTCAGCATGAGTCATTCTATAGTTCTAAATAATCCATTTAAAAATTTTGCAGCAATTTTAGCTATATACTGAAATAGTAAATGTAACATTAATTACCTGGTAATGTCAATTAAGTTATTTTTACTTGCACATATATGACATAAAATAAGTCACATTCTTCTATAGCAAGTACAGTGGAGTTCTGGGTCTATTGTTCTCATCAGTTTAACAGTGTATAAGTGACAAATATTCTACTTAAAACTTATTCCCTAAAATGTTTCCTTATAGTGAACATATGAAAGTAACTAGAATCCAAAGGGAAAGTAACACATATTTTTCAATGCAAAGCTGCTTTAGGGCTTTTTTGTTGGTGGTTGGTTGGTTTGGGGGTTTTGTTTTTCCTCTACTAGTGACTGCATTTTTTACTAGGTTAACGGTTTATGTCATCTCAAAGAGTTATAACACACAAAAACAACTTCATATCCTAACTCCTCACCCTTGCTTTGACTTCAAATAAAAATATGAAGTGTACAAGAACAAGAGTAGAGTAACTCTTAGGTAGGAACACAAAAGCATAGACAGCACTATATTTTCCATACAGAAGTACCTTGTGCAACATCAGGATTAAGTCCTCCTGTGTATTGCCTTGGTTTTGTATAATAATGATTCATATTCAATACAAGCCAAGTTCTCAAACCATTCTTCACCTGCTAATACAGTACGGCCAAATCACGCTGTTCCTAGATTTGACCTAGTATGTATGTATCCAATCTGCAGTTTGCAATTAATAAAAATACAAAGAAAAAACTAACAAAAATCAGCTGAACTATAAATGTATTCTCATAAGGCTGAAGTACGTCAACTTCTATAGTCACTGAAGCACCTCAAGATCAAAAAAGCCCTAAAACAAGACACTAGTAACAGATGCATATAATGTTGATCTAATTGTAAAATAATTCATCTTAATAATGTCATTTGTGTTCCACCTAGTATATCCTTTACATTGAGATGTCTCTCCCATTCTGACTATATATTTTACTATTCTGAGAAACATCTGGTAAATAATGAACTACTAACTCAAAATTAAGAACATGGTGAAAGATGACATTTTTAGGAAACATTGATGTCAGTATCAACAAGTGTACAATACTTACTTTGTGAATACATTACTATTTGGAATTGCTTATAAGAAAATAAAGGATTGGTAAAATCACACCTTGGTTATGCAAGTTAACAACTCTGACAATTTCACAACAAGACCATCAGATTGACTGGCAGTGATCCCAACACACCAACAACGCAGCTGTTTTCCAGTTTTGCACAGCAAATGCACAAAATAAACATGAAGGACAAATTTGAAGAACTTAATATGCTCCACCTCAGAGTTATGAAGAAAAACACAGGACAATCGGAGCACAAAAATGTCAATTTGAACTGTCACGTGACTGTTTGCCACAGTAATCTCTACATGTAAACAAACCTAAAAGATGGAAACAAGAATTTTGGCTTTTTCAGTCTTCTAGACCATTCAAATATTCATTGATGTCTAGCAATATTCAGAAAGAAAACATCAGCCTTGTTGAACACCTTCACAGACACTGTCACGCTACAATCACTGTTGTCACTGGCTACTACTAATAAGAAGCAACTTAAAGTATTTCTGGTGTAAAGCAAACTAAGCCATGGAAACTAATTCTCTAATAGACACACACTGCTTTAGAAATAGTCTTTGTTTTATAGATTAAACGTCCCTATATTGCAAAAAATTTTGAAAGTAACTTTTTTTGGTAATTATTTAATCCAAATTGTCCAAAAATCCCTCTTAGCCAAACAAAAACCCAAACAGCTTGCTAATCATGACAGTGACAGTAACTCAGGGTAAGAGGCTGCTTACCGACAGGTTTTTCACACACGAGACCATCTGCCATTGCAGTGCATGGATTCGCTTTCAGACCCGCCACCTCGGCTCTCTCTAGATACGCGCAGAAGCCAGAGTCATTGGGCTCGCCAGGAAGCCACTGCAGAGTTGTGTTTGTAAAAGGAGACATGTCATCCCATCCCCAGTAGGAGATGTTGATCTTGCGTAAACCTACCCAAGGTGAAATTTTCTGTGAATCAGAATGAAAGAAATGTGAGATTAGTTAAAATGCCTTTTTTTTGGTTGAAATTTCAAACAACAGCTCAGCAGCAACCACTTCAAATTTTGAGAGAATTCACCATGTCCGTTTCTCACATTATCATCTTGGTTGTTGTCCATACCATTTTTCTCTTAATTGTTCTACCTTGTTGAATTCTAACCACTCCCAAAAAAACAAACCAAAAGAAAAAACACAACTCAGACACACAAACCACCACCATCTGATTCTGTTCTACTAAAAAAATATATAAATCTTTGTTTGTTCTGTTCAAAGTCAATTCTGATTACTATTACTTGATGCATTCATAAACCAGGCCAAATGGTCATATCAAAATTGTGGGGTTTTTTTCCAGTGGCTGCTATACTGATTATTAATTGCTAGATCAATGTGAGGTCAATGTGGGTAATAAAATACACATAAGTTAACAGCAAGCCACAGAAATCAAAGTTCAGGAAAAAAGTAGGATAAATATTCCATTCTTTAAAATCTGGACTATTGATACTGATCAACATCTTTAGGCAATTCAGAGACAGACATGAAAGTGGCACAACCACAACTCTAATGCCATTAAAAAAACCATTGAATATACTCTTTATTATTGACTTATAAGCTATAAAAGAAACTAGACTAAAAAACATAAAAAGCATTCTCAAAAGATATTTAGGATGTATCCCTAAAATCACATCACAGAAATTCTACTTATTTTTATAATTTTGTCTTTATGTGATTACCAAGAGACAAAGCAGATTTTGAGGAAAAAAGCCCTTTGCCTGTTCCAGGATAAATCTACATACATTTCTTACTCCCATCACTGTAAAAATCTCAAGATACCAAAACTAAACATTCCCTCATGTAATCTCTGTGCAGTCAGTTTTCACTAACCCCAGTTTAAATACACAGAACAGAGATACATAGAGACGATGGCTGTGACAGGTACGTGGTGGCAGGGACTACCAGAGCACCAACCACCACAGCTGTCTGCACCAGGCAAAGGACACATGTTGTCAGCTCCAAAGCTGAGATGATCTGATTGTGAATTAGGTTCTCAACTGATGTAATTTACAGGGCAAGGTAAGTAAAACATTATAAAATACCACAAGGGAACCTATTGTGGTTCAAGATCTACGTGCTATTGCACAAGTGAACCAAGAGTCACTGCCATCATCTCTCAGATACATCTTTCATCTTTGATCTCACATCTTTCTTTGGCCAATCAAGTTTAATCCATGGCTGAAAAATCTTTGAGCTCTTAAATCTATACCTGATCAGAGCATTCCTCTTTTTCCCCTGCCTCATTAAACCAAACTGAAATAAGGATTATTAATTTTGCTTTAGAAATACTAGTGGTAATTACTTTAAAAAAATTAATACACAGTAGGTAGATAATCAGTATTCCTGACCTTTCTAAAATGTATTCCCTATGCTCTCTTCTTTGTCTGTCCTATCAGTTGTTGAGAGCATGATCAAACAAAAATTGCTACAGCAACTAACAGAATTACAGGTGCAAGAACAGACTTTAGTAAACCAGAAAATGACTAAGAAATCACCCCATAAGCAGTGATGCACTCTAGGAGACTCTAACAGCAATGAGAACATCCAGCAAAAAGGCAACCCCCATTCTTGCTTCTTACTTCTGTATTTACTTCATAACTTCATTTGCTACCTCAGGTGACCAACTTTCCAGGTGTCTGTGAGAGGTCCCTCCCACATTCTGCATACTAGAAAGTACATGATGTAAGTAGTACAAGTGGAGATTGAACATCTGGAAAGAGGTAGATAATACCTCTGTTGTCTTATTTGTTATTTAGTTGCCTAGATTGCTGTATATGTATGTGGTCCACATGCATCAGAAAACCTTAGATATATATGCGTGTCTTTAGACATGTGTCTGTAAAATGCTAAGCAAGCAAGCCAGGCACGTACAAAAAATGTCAGGGGCTTAGGCTTAGGTGGATAAATTGCTTACAAACGCAGACCTAAAATAAGCCAAAAAATGCCTACTTTCAGCCTGAGGAATTCTAGTTAAGAGAACCTTCAATATACTACAGACTGTTTCAATTGCACTGCCAAATAATTTGGCATCAGCAGCAGTATACAGAACACTGAGATCCTCTTCCAGCTATGGTGAAAAGCATGTCAGGCAAATAATGAAAACTGACAGTGCAGCAGTAACACTTGGAGAGAAATTCTTCTACTTAAGCAGAGTGTCTCAGGACCCCTTTAATGCTGACAAAGTCCCCGGGAGGACCAGGAAAGTCAGAGCAGCCTTAGGAAATAAAAGCAGCACACCTGAAATAAAAGACTTCAAGCAAAAGCAACACATATCATAGTCATAATCGTTCTTAATAGCTGTAATATCTGGACAACTTATAGTCATCATGTGAGGTATCTCAAATTCCATATGAACCATCTTTGGCTCTTTGCTAGTGTAACACAGCAAAATACAGACCTGCACATGGATTAGCATGCTATCGAATACACACCATCGAAGCTACTGCCTTGCAGGATCTTATGCTTCTCTGGGCATGTTGTTTGGATAATCTGTTTTCGGCATCCTAAACATGTTTTTAACATCCGATTAAAATATGGTAAATAGCTGAGAACTAGGTCACCAAAATGCTCCACGGATACGCTTAAAGCAAATGTTTAATTATGTGGCGTTAAATCCACGATGTGGTGGACTACAGCTGAAGAATGCTGGTGACAGCAGAGATTGTGTGTTGATATCACTAAGGCTTATCACTAAAAATGACTTCTGCTGCATTGCACAAAAGCCAACAGGAATAAACAAAGAGTGAATAAAGAATTCAGGGAGTTCCACTTTTGACACCTGCAGCTACCAGTATGCTGTGCTTATCAAACCAATTTCTTCACCAAAAAAAAGCGTAAATCTAGTCCTTATCTCCTAAACTCCAAGATTCAGTCATTACAGCTAAGAGTCTCAAAGTACTTGAAGCAATGCAGGGATTTCAAAGATCTGAATGAGAATGTCAATCCAGTTTCTTCCTCCAGCTTAAGAAATAATGAGAGTTAACACCCTTCACTTGAACTTTACGGTTGTTTTGTTTAATGCAAAATGAATGTAGGAAACGGATTCCTTTTCTTCAAATATTTTGCCAGAGGTGCTTCTAAAGAGGACAGGCAGGAAGGAAACCAGATGGCCTGTTCTCTATACCCAGAACCCACTGATGTAAGATTCTAGTTTCTGGGCATCTTGAAAAATATTTTTCACCCAGGTGGGTGAAAAACACAGTACAAATCAACTCTTCACTTCAGAAAAATACTTGCTGACATGAAATCAGCCCCGAATATGTCTAAATTTTTCTTCTCAAGAATACCAGCTTCTTTATTGGAAGGTCAAATTATCTTTGTTCAACACATAAGTGGGAAGAAAGTTACTCCTCAGAGAAGGTTTGTTCTTTATTCCTCAAGGCTTTGATGAATGCATATTTTCAAGATGTCCAAAAAAACACAACCAAAAACCCATCCTGTCCTCACTGCATTTGGGACTAAGTTGTTCAGATTCAGAGTTGAAGAGGAACCTGCAACTGAATCAGAATCCATCCATGAAGAAATGTGCTCTTATTCTAAACCACTCATATTTAATTTTCTTTTAAGCAGAAATTATGGAACTATGTTAAAAAATAAAAACGTGTAACCTTAACTAGAGACCTGATACTTCATGCTAAATCCACTGTTTACTCAGAAAATTAAAGTTGGACTAAGTTGCTTTGAGATCTACAGTGAATGTGATCATTTATAGTCATGACACATTTTTGAGGCAATACTGCTGCCTCAGCATCTATTTAATGAAGGATGAATAATTTGCAGATGAGTGAAGTGAGCAAGTCAACCTTTACTGAACAGCCAGTTACTACCGAGGTTCAAAATCCTCCTCTGTTTCTTAATTATGCAAATTGCTGAGGAATTATATATCTCTTCAGAAATTTATCCCCACCTTTACTTAAATCCCTTCCATTTCGGATCTTAAATTGCCCTGGAAGTGTACTATACACTTCTAACTCATTTTCTAATGTGTGCATCGCAGAGTTTTGAGAAGGGACTGCAGTTAGTTTGCCTGCTTTCTGAGTCATTATGAACAAAACACCTCCTTACTAAAAAAAGAGCTATATGATGAGAAACCAACCATTCTGTTTACTGCCTCACTGTGCGGTTTCTATTCTTAACTGAATTATAACGATGCTAGATACCTACACATTTTGTATTTCATTCACCCCGTGAACGATACATTAAAAGTACTGGAAGCAAACTACATGCTTTTTAAGGGTCTCAGTCTTTATTAGACATATATGATGAAATCTAGACATAATTAGTAGTAAGAGTCATAGATTAGGTCATAATAGCACTTATTTCTTCTACTCTTTTCAAATTTTGCTGGTGTGGAAATGGTTTAAAAAAAAAAAATACTCTTGAATTTTCTTCTTTCTGGGGGACAATTGTTTTTTCAATTCAGGTTCTCTTCTCAGGCAAAGGGAGTTGAGCTCTGAACTTCCTAGAAGTCAGAAGAAAATGCTACAACTTCAACATGGAGATGAACTGCTGAAGTAATTTGTTAGACTTTTCAAACCGCAATAGTGAAGTGGGACTGATAGACACTGTAGTGAAGTGGGACTAATTCAGGAAAAGCCAAAAAAAAGGTAGATGTCAGCTTCTCTACAGCCAAACATATGATAAAACCATAAAATAATACAGCCCTCTGAGAATACTTTGAGCTAACAAGGAATAACACTGCCATGCAAAGCCCACTAATTAATGGCAACCTACACTCAAGTGTAATTTAAAAAGGATGCTGAACCCTGAGAAGAGCAAGGTAAAGAAAAGTTGCAAACAGTTTATATAATGAAAGGCATTGTTTAAAAACTGTTCTCATCTTTGTTTATGCTTACTACACCAAAACTAAATCTCAGAATTTATTGCATGCTAACAAGAATATTATTATTTTTAGTTAAATCCCACAGTTGGGAGCAAACTCCCAAGAGAACTAATTGTACTTTTAAATGAGTATACAACATTTGAATATTAGCAGGAACAGTTAATTAACCTCATACTGCTGTTGTTTTATCTACTTTGCAAAAAAAACTCCCATCTTCTCTTTCATAATTTGCTTACTAGGTCAACAAAACAGCATATACGAAAAAACATCTAGTGTCATTTTGTTTTAATACGAGAATCTGTAGTCTAGCCACTGTGTTTACTTTGTCATTTGCTTAAAGAATTTCATTTATTTTCAATGAAAAAGACATTAAATTATTGGTGATTAGAATACATGTACAAATTCAACATCATTTTGACTTCACACTACAAAGGTCTTCTTTTTGTCCCTTACTTTAGTACCAAATGAATCTTCTCCTTATCCTTTAAAACAAAATCTATTCATTTCCAATTTGGTGTTGGAATTAAGAGAAATTATTGATACACAATGAGGTCTGGACCAGGTGTGGAGACAGTGACAGCCTCTTCCCTCTGAATCTTCCCAAAGCATCAATGTTTTGTATTATCCTAAACCTGATGAAGAAATGGTCCTGATTTTGTACCAGAACAGGGACTTAGTGCATTAGAATACAACTTACAAAGTCCCACATTGTTTCTATGAACAATAAAGAATTCCTAAGTCCTTCCAGGTTGCAGTATTTACCAATACTATTTTAACAGTTTGTAAAATACACAACAGTTGGCAGAGTTGTTTTCCTTTTCTCAGTACAAGAACATCAAATAAAGCAGATAAAACCAGACCTATAGTCTTATTTCCAAATGTTGCTCTGACACATTCACTAATCCTGAAAACCTTTGTTTCACATAGGCAGAAGATTTTAAAGCCGTTGATATTAAGTACACAAGTCAAAACTCCACCATAAATAATACAGACTGAAGGCATAGTGTTCACCTTACAGTTGCTCTGACTACATTGTGAACTCCACATAACCACCTGTTAGGAAAACAACTAAAATGAAATACCTCAAATCATTATGATTGCAGTTTGAGAGGAAACAGCAGACAAGAGAAAATCAAGCCAAGTTTCAGGGAGCCTCTGTCATTCATTCAGGCCGCCTCATACAGAGTTACTGGAACTGGACTGACACATATGAGTTTAAACAAATTTATTTTTCTAAATGCCAGTGAAAACCATCATAAGTCATGATAGCATTTCATTAGAGATTCTGAAAACTAAATGATCATTTAACCCAAGATATACTTTTAAAGTACATCCATTTGCCTATAATTGCATAAACTCTATGTGAGGTATCTCAAATTCACATCACGTTGGCTCACGATGTACTTCATGTAAATAAAGACATGCTCAGCAGGATGTCACCTTGTAGAAATTCTAAGCTCTAAAACACAATGAAAATCTAGCTTCCAAACACTTAAAAAGCCATTTCTCACCTACCCCTCAAGCCAGTCAGGTAATATCAGTCATATCAGTACTCTATCACACACTATTAGATTTGAAGGCCTCCTGTGCAGTGTTTTAACAGGAGTTGGGAAAAAGAAAAATAAATAAAGAAAAAAAAAAAAAAAGCAGCAATATAAATAACCAGAGAAATCATTGCCATTTGTGATTTCGTTATTTTGGTTTCAATTACATTTTCAACATTATCTCATATCAAAGAGGGGACAGACAGAATGTGTTTCAAGGCTGCGGTAAGTACAATATCAGGGGAGATCTTCTGACACAGAAGAATTACTTTTCTCTCTCCTTTATTAGCAAATAATAGAAAATCCATGTGTTTCTAGTAAAACAATTTTGCTTTGTCCAGGTCCTATATTTACTGGGGGAAAAAACAACCAAACAAAGAACACTTGAGCACATAACCTACGTTTGCATCTCCTCCTTGAAATGGAACAATAAAAAGGATAACAGAATATTTTGATTCACAGGATACACCTTTAAACTCTTGCATCCGGATCTATTATAACATAAAGTCAAACCTTAACTTCCACTTCCTTTGTAGACATCTCAATTCATCTGCAACACAGCTTTGTAGATGACACACCAGCTTGATATAAGCCTTAAATATTATTCATAATTATAATTTTCCTGTAACTGTAAAATCCTAAGCTCCTTAAAAATTAGGGGTTTTATACAAAGAAGTGCTGCATGTTCTACAAACCAAAAAGCACACTTTCCAAAATGTCCTTTGCAGAGATGAACTGATTTTCTTGTAATGGAATCTTGTTCTGCTAAGGCATCCTGCCTGAGTGTACAACTATGGTGTTTGACATATTTTCAGCATACATATATTTCATACATGTGTACCAATGATGTAGGAAGCTTTCCAACAGTTTAAACAAAGTAATAATCATTTGAATATTTGACTGCTAAAAAAAATGAACCTGACTACCCATGGAAAGGTAATTAATCTCCAACTTCCCTTCTCCTGTCCCACAGTTAAGAAATTAAGAATTAAGAATGTAAGAATTTTCAGCCCTCTCCCATCATTATCACAGAAAGCTAATTAGCTCCTGGCTCATTCCAGTGCTGCTCTACAGGGAATTTCTACATGCTTCACATACTAGTGCAGTTTCTCTGTGACCCTTTGATCCCATATACCAGTTATATAGGGTTTTCTGGGGAAGTATCCACCTTATTACCACTCCATCATCAACTGCTGCAGCCCAGCTATTCACCACCCAAAACCAACCCCGTGAGCAGTTTTACGCAGAGTGATGTGAAAGTCAGGATATTTTCTCTGTTACAGTGAAAATTATTTTGTCTTGTTTTGATTCCTGCTGTCACAGCGTATTGAAAAGGGCTGGGATTTCCCAGGTGACTGTTCCAACTGTTCTTTCGAGTCACATCTTGAAAGTAAACAGGAACCTGTAACAGTTAAATCTGGTAAGGAGAAACACCTGG
Source organism: Streptopelia decaocto (assembly GCF_964273445.1). NCBI lineage: Eukaryota > Metazoa > Chordata > Aves > Columbiformes > Columbidae > Streptopelia > Streptopelia decaocto. The sequence continues at coordinate 64,346,411 of NC_138659.1, read as the reverse complement.
GAATTGCTGTGTCATTAGCTTCAAACAAGAGACTTCCTTACTATCCTGCACACCACTTACATCAGTCTTTAGCACCATGCTACATTTCTTTGAAGGCATAATCTTTCCTCTCTTTGGGCAAATCCCTGAAATAGATTTCTCAAAGCAAATTTAGTTCACATAAGCATCAATTACTGTTACTCAAGTTACCTGAAGTGTATACTTCTGTATTTCATCCAGAACAAATTCCACTTCTTTTGAGGTTGTTAATGAGGCAAGATTCCCACTTAAATTGTAGCAATACAGTTTGGCATTGTCATAGCTTTCACGACTAGAATTTATGCGGAGGCAGGCATCTCCAATGTGACTCCATCCTTCCCCGCACAGATGAGCTAGTGTAAAAAGCATATGATTAAAGCTGATTTGAAAAGAGATTTTCAAAACCTAAGGGAGTCTGAATTTTATCTTCCTGAGATCATAATTCAGACTACATCCCACACTCAATTTCCCTTTTCATGTCACATAAACTCTAAAACACCAAGTAGTAACATATTGAGTAGTGTATTTTTATTAAAAGAAACTTTTAACAACTTATAAAATATTTATAAGGTATATCCTGAGTTTCAGTGAAACAATATAATTTTGACATTATTTCTTGCCTGTATTCAGATTTGTGCACAACTAAATATTAAAGATTAGATTATGTATATACACAATAGCACTTTAAACAATCACTTTACCTAACATGTTATATTCAAAATCTGAAAACAATTGTCTCAGAATTAAGAGATCACATATTTACCCTATCTTTGCTTTATCATCCTGTCTTTGCATTTAGATTTGCTTAAGTAGGAATGCAATCAAAATGATAGGAAATTCAGATAAGATCTTAGAAAATATTTCCTCTTCAACATATTTCAGCATTACTCAGATTCAGATAACTATTAGAAGATTAATAATTCAGAACTGTTAACTGTTATAGTTAATCTTTACAATGATAACACAAATGCAGTTTTAAGCTGCATAGAATAAATTTATTTATGTTATTTAATGAATAATTTGTGCGAAAAAAACTGGTCCTTCACCCCATCTGGACATAAAGATCAAGTGGAAAAGGTTCTGATATCTCACTGCATATATGTAGTTATGATTATGAATTACAGTATAAATGTTATTTCAGAATGTTAGCAGTCACCTTCTGAAAATATTTTATATTAACATTTTAAAATTCACTGCTTTCATAGTATTACCAACATTAGACAATCAAGAAACTAGATCTTAGGCTCTATGTGCACAGGAAAAATCTAAGTATAATTGAAGTATAACTTAGAAGATAATACCTCAGCTAGCAAAAGTAACAGTGTCAGTGAATATGTAACAGTAAGGGACTCGGGATGGCAATTCAGCTCTGCTCTCACTGATCTCCCACAGGTTAGAACTCATCGCCGGCTTAGGCAGAGGTACATCCCATTATGCCTTCGCTAATAATATTACCTCTCCTAACAAGATTAAAGGCAGCATTGACATATCGAACAGTTCACAGGCACAGTCAGGTGAGGAGAGTCAGCACGAGTAAAACAAACCCAGCTCTACCCAAACAAACAAACATTCTTTGGCAATAACACCAGAGATTTACTCAGTTGTGAAAGCTATAAAAGCGGCATCGCGGCCCCACAGCCCTTACCGGGTAGCGCCTGGCACTCCTGCTGCCGCTGGTCCCACTGGCAGTTCAGGTGCAGTGAGCAGCTTTTGCAGCTGGTCAGTTTGTTGCAGATCTGTTCGTTCCTCACGTGGCATTTGGTGTAGTTTTTAACTGACTATAAAAAACGAAATGGACAAAACACAATCTCAAATACTTGTCAAACTACCCACAAACCAGAAGTCAAAACTGAAATGCAAGTGGATGCCTCCCAGAAAAATCACAGCCACCTAAAAGCTACGGTGAATTTAAGATCTTTATCTAGATTCCCTTATCAGTTGGCAGAGAGTACAAAATGCATCTTCAGAGCAGAAATCACCTCACCTGTCCTACACAACTGATTCGAGTGAGTCAAGCAGTACTTTGAAGATGTTACTTCCCTGTACATAACACAGGAAGAGTTTAAATAACTAAGTCTCTGCTTCTTAGAAAGATCAAGGATATGCACCCACTAAATTATTTCATTCTATGCGGCTTAAAGTAAAATAAAATAAAGTAAAAGTAAAAAAAAAAGTAAAGGAAAATAATCAAACAGAATACAAAAAATGGTGCAAGATAAAGGTGTAAAATAACTACACATCATTGACTGAAGGTGCAAGAATATCCTCTACTTCATTTTATCTAGATTAAATGAAAAAAAATAGGAGCTCTAGACCAGTAGTCACAAAACACAAGAAGGATTTGTCAAAAATTCCAAACATGCTATTTTACAGATTTAAACTTGCATGCAACATAGCTAGTATAGAATTTACAGAACCTACAGGAAACCATTCTGTCAAAGAGTGACCAAAAAAACCAGGAATGACATTATTTATTTGGTACCTTAGTATACAAGAAAAGGAGTAAACACTGAACGTATTTTACGTGGGGTTTTTTTTTTGGGTTTGGGTTTTTTTTCCCCTGAAAATTGGGGTCTTCCCTTCCAAGTTAGTCTTCTTCCTCTACCACAGAGTACTTTTAATTAAGACACAATAAAACCTCATGAGGTTGTCCATACTAACTTCATTTCAAGTTAATAATTAAAATTAAGTCATCATACAAGACAGCCTTACACTCTCAGTATCACAGAATGGTGGAAGTTGGAAGGGAGCTTGGGACGTCACCTTGTCCAATCCTAACAACTCTTGTCTCTCTCTAACAACAAAAGATACATTCATACATAGTAGCAAAACCAGATTGCACTTAAATAGCAAATATATGGTTTACATCACAGTTGTGGTTGCTTTCCTTTCTGGAGTATGACAAAGCACATCTAAAGGGGCAATATGACAGTAAGTTACACAGTTGTTGGTATTGGAGTAATAGCGATGACAGGACATCAACCTACTGCAGTCAGGAGGGCAGGGCAGACAACCAGCCTCCTTTTATGTTGTTCGGATTATTTTTTTTAAGTCCCAAAATAAGGCAATTGTTAAAATGAATTTTCAATCTCGCACAGGACTAGTTTCATTCCTGCTGAAGAACACTGCTGTTTAGGGATTTGATTGTTGCCTTTATTGTATCAGATGCTCATCAGTGAGCTTATTATAAAAGGTACTTAGTATTTTTCTGGCCTACAAGAAAGGCTACTGTGAAGCAGAAAGAAGCTGAGAAGCAGTTCTAGGAGGAGGCATCTACACCACAGTATGAAACAGAGCAAAAGGCAATGACAAAGTAAAAGAATGTCTATCTAGGCCAATAAATGCATACAAACAGTAAAGCACAAAAGAAAGAAATCTTTGGTACAAATCTACATTTATAGTTTCACTCAGTCATGATGCATATTCACAAAACTGCCTGAGAGATGCTTTACAGCGAATTTTAGAGGACCAGTGACCACCATCTGGTCATTTACAATATGGCATCTAATACTCACTTTTAACACTTCATGATGACATATTCAAAATCTTTAAGCATTCAGATTGTTTTTGAAAATTATATAATTTTCAGTGATATTACATATAGATTTTGATCTTCCAACAAAACCAAGATATTTGTTCTATTACTTTCTAATCATGAAGCTTGTTGTCTGCTGGTTATTTAATGTTTAAAATAAAATTCAAAGTACTAGTGACTATTCTGTAATAATGTTCTCTGCTGTATTCCCTTATTCCCAGCACTTATTTCCCTTAAATCCAATTTAAACATTGCTTGCCCGAAAATCTCATTAGTTCAATGTAGATGTGAATCCAATAGGTAATTTGTATTAACACATTATTAAGGTTATAACTTAAGCTACCAAACCCAAAAAAAATTGGAAATATGACAGCCCATCTGCTACTGAAGTTCTCTAATGCTCTAGGATATTTATAATGTTTACATACCAAAGTATGAGTAAATCATGTTATATATAAAGTTTCCCTGTTATGTCTGATTTAGATTTTTTCAGTACTGATCTTGATATAGTGGTATACAGACAGACTTATGAACTGCAGTGATTTTCTGCACAGCTACTGTAGAATGAAAATATTACAGTAGTTTATCTTGGAATTTCGGAAATTGCTATTAAATAACGTACTTCTCTTCTCCTCCTGGATTTTTCAAGTTAATGGTATAATCTTGTCCAGTTTGCCTAGTCTAACCATAAATAATTAATCTAATAGGTTTGCTACTATTTCTCTGAAGCTACTCCCAAATCTTACTATTGGGTACTCCTTAGTCTTATACTTTCTTTTTTTTTCCTCCAAGATAAATTTAATTATATTCGCAATTCCTTCTACTACTTTATATATTTCCCCTTGACTATTTTTTTAATTCCTCAAATGTAGGCAGATTGCTGTGATTATTATGATTATTATAATTATTATTGGTATTAGTGTAGCATCCAAGGACTCCCATCATGAAACAGGATGTTAACTTTCTGGAAGCGGTGCAGGCATTACAAAAAGACAACAATTCTTCTCTTTAAGGCACTGTGTAAAAATATTTAACAATGTAGGACTATAGCTCTCTTTGAAGCATCCTCTCGCATCCGATATCCTGTAGCAAGATGCTCTTTATCATACCCTTCATGGGTTCGACAACGTTTAGTTTATGTTGCCACACTCAGATATAGAACGCTCTTAATTACATAGCAATTTGGGCTGTATTTAGGTTACTTACATCAACTGGGGCTCTATCATATTGCAGGTGTGGAGACCAACACACAAGAAATCCAGAGGCTGCTACTGGAGATAAGGGGGTGGTTGGTCACAGTTACAGAAGCAACACATTCCCCTTGTAGCTTTTAAAAACAACGAGGCTTTCAAAAATGCACCACAGACTGCATGCAGGAATACTTCAGCTGTGTTTCTTCCCATCACAGTCTCTCCAAACAAAAGACACATGCATTTCACTTGAAAAGACACATCAGAGTCCATATTGTCACCGAAGAAGTGTTACATTCATGTGCTATTGCCTCATGTTCTTGATCCCAATTTTTTTATTCTTCCCTACCATATGTTTGCTGTTTGTTACAGTAAAACTAAAGGTATTTCAATAAGTTTCATGTGAAGATTCAGAATATGAGCTGAAATTTCATAAGGAAAGTGGGTTTATTTCAATTTTTTTCTTCCAAGCATTTGTATGGTCTTGAAAATAAAACATTCTCTCAATCAACATTTTTCAGGTAAAGATTAGTACTATATTACTGCTGCATTTCAAGCCTTCAAAATACTTTCCTTAAGTAATATGGGAATAAGTTATTTTATTTGCAGACTTCTAGTGTGTGCAGCTAACATTTCTATAAACTGAAGGATTACGGGCCAACATCGTAGACAGCCAGTGGAGCATATTATTACAGCTACCCTAACTTCAGTGATTCCTTCAATTTTTCCTGTAGAGGAGTAAATCAACAGAAGAGGAGAAGGAAGCCATTTCTTGTTAATTCCTGACGCTTGCCTTTCAGGTCTGCTTTTCGGATCTGAAATTGAGTTTGGTGTGGAGCCAGGAAATTGGAAGAGTTATTTTGAAGATATAAAGAATCAAAAACCATTGGGATCAACTAAAACCAGACTACAGAGGTATCCCACTTACTTAAGGTTTTATGGGACATAAAGAAGACAGCTCTCTAGTGCTGAAATGAGCCAGACCTCCAAAACAACCTGGCTCTGCAAGCCTGCACTTGCAAATGCATCAGATATGAATATGATATATACCTTGATGATCCATGAGTCTGCAGAGCAGGGGAAAACAGTGTGCTGTTAATTGCTGACTCACATTAGCTGGTGAGCATGGGCAGGTATATGTGTATCATCAGTGCATTAGCGCTACTTATGAAGTACATCTGTCCAAGCAGAGTTATTTCAGGGATATTTCTGCATTTTACAGCCCTTCCAATCGGCAGAGCAGCCACTGCTTTGCAAATAGCCATGACCACGAGGCCAATGCCAAACTGATTGCCAACATATCTTTAGTATGCTGGCCAGTTTCCATGATGTGAAAGCAACAGATTCTAAAACATTACTGTCTGTCTCATCCGGATGTTCTATGATCTAAGTAACAGATCAAGGTCTTTGCACAACTGCAAAAATGGGGCTTTCTCCTTGTGATGTTTCTAAATCTACAGCTTGTTATCCCATATCACCATCACAGTACTGTCACAACATTTTCATTTTGTGGGCCTAGTCCAGAAGTAGCAGTCTATGAAAATGGATAATCAGCCTGATCCATTCCATTTCTCCACATGGTGCCATTCTGTTGATGCTATTTTGGTAGGTTTATGTCGATAGATGCAAAATTCTGTCTACATCATCCCCCAGCCAACACACCCATTTTGCAATACGCACCTTTAGCTTATGATAATAACTCTTTTCAGAAATCTTTTCTATTAATTTTCACTATCCCATTCTTTAGTAACTGCACTAACAGTCTTTGCTATCCACTTCAAACCCTGAACAAAAGACAGGCAATGATATAGAGACGACTGGCACATCAGTTGCTAATTATGTCGATAATCTTGGCCATGAAAGGTTGTCAAAGAAGAATACTGAACAGAGAACCTTCTGCTAAAATACCCAATGTTCCACATTTACTAGGAATGAGGATGGTCTGCTCCTTAGCAACTGTTCCTTGCTCAAAAGCTGAAAAACACAGTCAGAAAATTGGCACCTAATATAGTACAATGTGTTAGGAAAGGAAGAGCCCCTGAAGATCACAAAGGAAACTAACTATTAGTGCCTGGAATGTGAAATTCCTCTGAGAGACTTACAACGTGGCTGCTGATGAATTTGTGTCTGCATTGCTTTTATTAGTAGTGACTAGCTACAAATGCCAGTGATTAGAGCTGGCTGTGCTCACTCTGAACAGGCAAAATTTGAGTTAAGAGTCAATTCAACTCACACCTTAATTTGTCTGGAGAACAAGATTGATTTGCATCAGGTTCAAACCAGAGAGCAAGCTACTTTTACTAATGGAAGATTGTAAAGAAAGGATTTTGAACTCAAGTACAGCCAGTTGTCTGTGGCTAGCTGAAAAATATAAGGAGACAAAATTTATAAAGCTCAAATACTATTATAAGCTTGTCAAAAATCAAATTAAAAAGCAAGAGATGCAGCAGCTGGTAGACAACAATGTAAAATAAAAGCAACATTAAAAATAGAAAAAAACAAGCTTGTATGAATCAATATGTTCTTATTCCTTGTAATTACAAAGATCATAACAATCTTAGCAAATCATCACAAGCCAGTTAATCTCATGGTGATAGAGGCTCATATTCCTTTAATAAGATGACAAGTAACTCTGCAACTTAAAGCAAAACATTTCTATGATGATCAACGATCAGAATACCAAGACAAATGAGACTAACGTGGCCTTGTTTGAAAGGGGAAAAAACCAAACAGCCACCCTTACCCTTCAAGGGATTCCATGGTTTCTGCCTGCATTCTGTACACAGTACATGCACAAAATCCAAGTTGATAATGACTCTGGGACATTCCAAATGTCATTAATTAGGACATAACAATATTTGTCCCAAGAGACAGAAAGTAGGGTAACGCAATCCTGAACAATACTTTTTTTCTTCCCTGGAACAGATAGCTTTGCTGCAGCCCTCTGCAACATTTTTCCTGCAAAAGCCAGGAAAACATGCTTATGTTTGTCTTCAAAACAATCTAGTATTAGTCCACTGTTCCCCTTTCATTTTCTACATCAGGCCTCTGCTTTAGCTAGAAAAGAAAGAGCATTAATAACATGATGAGAGATTTGCAGAGACTCACCATGCTACAGTTGCTATTTGCTGAAATGCACTTCTTGTCATCGCACCACTGGCAGCCGTTTGTGTTGGCAGTGCAGCTCGCACAGTCCGCGTACCGGTAACATCTGTCATCTGCAGCCGCTGTAACACACGTGAAAGTCAAAGAGAAACATCACACAGAAGGAGAATAATACCACATTTTAAGCACTTGCTTCGAGTATTTTCAGATACATCCTTTTATTGGTCTCTAGCCATTGATAAAGGTTTAAGTTACTGTAGGAAATCAATTCTATTCAGTTAATAAGATTTACTCCCTTAGTAACAACTATATTTGAAGGTTCATAAGTCTCATATCAACTAAAGGAGCATTCACTGATTTGCAGCATACAAGCTTTCTTAGCATACCACATAAGAGCATCAGAAAGTTTCTTAAACTATTCATTCTTCACTTGTTTAACACAGATTTTTTTAATTCTTTTTTTATTCACTACATTTACCATCGCCTTCTTGCATAGCAATCAACCTACACCTGAAGAAAACCTGAAATCGATATTAGCAACACACAAACATTTTAAGTCTTTATAACTCAAGTTATAAACTTCAGAAGGACTGTTAAGTTACAGTTCTGCTCTTTCTCTTGCCAGGGAAGCCTTACTATCCAAAAACTGATCTTTTCAAAACCCACTAAGATCTCTGCTTATCCTTTAATATTGACTCTCAGTGTTTTCTCAGATGATACCCTCAACCATATAACAATTAAGTGGTAAAAAAGAATATATGAAACGTTGGGTTTTGGCAGAATATTACCACCTGAAACTGGAAGGATTCCACAACAGCAAAGTGGCACCATCCATACAGCTTCTTCAGAACTGGAATTCTGCACACCTCATCTCTTTTAGGTTTAGTTGTTTATTCCCGCTGCAGCAGCTGTACTTCAGAAACTGCTCTTTTTGATTTTCCTTCAGCCTGTCTGTGCTTTGTTTTGTTTACGTTTTAAACAGCTGCTGATCCGATCAGTTTTTGCAGGATCCACTTTCATCTGTATTACCTTTGAATTTAGTGTCTCAAGATTTTTCTTTTTATAAAGAGCTGAAACTTTCTAAACTCTAGATATCTAAACGTTATGAAACTGTACAAAAGCAGTTCTTCAGAAAGTTACCTAGGTAACATTTTTGTTATATAATGCACCTTTTCTCCAAGTTTGGAACTTTATATCCAGTTCAGAAACGAATAAAAGCTAACAGATAAACAAACTGGTCTTGAAGCATTGAATAATAGCAGAGCTAATAATTTTTTAACAAACATTCAAAGTAGGCTGGCAGGTTAATTATATTGTAGTTCATACATGTAGCACACAGCCAAAGTTTGGTGAGGAATTTTATACTGTGCTACAAGGAAAGGAGCACAGAAAAAATACCAGGTGTATGTAGCAGGGACGCATATTCTGTTCATGTGAAGGATAAGAACACCACTTTCACAAGCAATTTATTTGTGACAAGCCAAAATACTTAGGAATAGGGTGCAACAGTTATTCATAGCACTAAATTGCTGTTTCAAACAATATATTTATCACAATGCTGCACAAAAATTCACATGACAGACTTGAACCCATTTTGACAAACTGCAAAGGGCTCGTTTGCCTCTAGTTTGTTTCCAGCTGTGACTGTACTATTTTCTACTACACAAATACTCCTGTTCGATAGGTAATCGACCGAAAGCAGGAATGCTTTCCCTCTCAGATACTGGTACATACAGACAGGAGAGTGCCATATGCCTGTAATGCCAATATCACTTGCAGTGCCCATCTGTACTCTGATTGCTATTATGCTTTCTTGGAATCAGAAAAATACAAAGGCTTATATATATGTGTGTGTGTGTATGTATACACACATACATACATATATATACACACTGACATCCTGAAACAGGAGAAGGTGGAGAAATAGAAAAATTAACTCAGTTACAATATTTTAAAGATCAACCTTTTATAAATGCTTCAAACGCATTAAGCCAAATCCAATCTAAAGTCACTTTATGCTTTAGCTCCCCAGGGAAATAAAATCTTCTCTTTGAAACCTTCTATGTTTTGTACCCCTTAGGACCTTAAACTTGCGCTCTTCTTTTCCTATTTCCCTGTATTTAAAACAAAAAAATCCAGAATTGAATGATTTAAAAGACTGATCCATAAATCTCTTGCCTTGGGTATTCTCAGAGAGGAACAGTCCAACCACTAGTTCCACCTGGTTGTTTTTCTGTGGGGCATTTTGGATTTCCCCTCCACTATCTCCTACCTCACGTTGCAAATTTGACACTGTAAGACTAGAATTAACTTACCTGTTTTCTTAGGACATTTTGCTCTAAGGATGTTATTAGCATGGCCAGATTCCCAGGATTCACAGTGTTTCTTGTTCCACAGACACCTTATCCCTGGACGAGCATTTTTACACAGCTCTTCATCTCTGAACGCTTCACAGTTTGGAGGCTTATACACAAGGATGTCATTCAAAAGAACACTCGAAAAACCCCCAAATATATACATGGACCTAATAGAAAAATGCAAGTAAATATAACTGTTATGGTAGCTTTATATATATATATATATTTCTTTAGCTGTCTTGATATACAATAAAAAACAACACACACAATATTATAAAAAGCATTCTTCATTCCTGTCTAATAAAGACTGTCAGCGGTTCCATTAAAAGACTGTCAATTTTTTAATGTATTTCTCCATGGTAGTTTAGACTAATAAAAAAATTGCTCAGAGTGTACTGTGCTATATGTATTAGTGAGTGACATATACCAAGTGTGTGGTAAGAGCAGCTATGGAGGAAACTACTCATTTTTGTAGTTAGATAATGAGAACAGAGTGAAATAATGGCTTGCAGGAAAGGAGAACATTTTTCTTCAAGAGGATTTCAAAGACAGCCAACAATAATTGGCACATGGATATTTCTCTCTGTAACATTTACGGTGCAGAAGCTGGTAACATGAGAACTGGAAGACGAGATTTGAGACCGTACCCTTCCTATTTAAATTTAAGATTAGTCTTAGTTAAAAGATAATAAGAAAGACTCAGTTGTATCATACACTCTTAAGACAGAATTAATCATACAGTTACCAACGGCAGAAATCTTTGGAGAGTATCTCATATTACACTTTTTTTGTACATATAACTCTACTAAAAATAGAATTGAGTTCAGGAAGGAAAAAAAAACCACACACACACAAACCACACCACAAACAACACATGGGCTTTTTCACCTTGAATCTAATTCATTGGAAGTGACGGTTCTCAAAGTATCAGACATAGCTTAGATGTCTTAAAACAACACAAATCAGGATGAAAAACTACCAGTTGCAGAATTCATTAATTCCGAGCAATCTTCTCTCAACGAAGTAACCTGTTCATTGGATAAGTTCAAGTGCTCTGTGTCCAGAGCTATAACTTACTACTATTTTTAAATCTGTCCAACTCTTATTTGTAGTATTACTTATCACCACCATAACTTCTGACCTAAGCAACATCCACATATAGAGGATCTGCAAGTTGCCCACATCTACTTAAATAATGAATTTATTAGGATGATTAATAACATAGAAGAGAAAAGATCAGTAGTACACATTAAGACAGTCACCTGTCATACTGCAACTGTCAGACATTAGGCCACTTGGCAACCAGCAGTAGTAAAAGTCAGACAAGTAAACAGTAAAAATTTCTTTAAACCTGACTACAGTTTTCTACAGCTTTTCCACCAAAAGGAGAGATTTGTCCTACAGTTTTATCTTTGGGAGTTGGGGTGAGGGAAGCATCTAAGTTCAACCACCAAATCTAGCAAACTCCAGATCCACTCCATCTGCTCCTTCCAGATGATGAAGCTCTACTGAGCTCCTCTACTCAGCAAACAACATGCAAATAACGCTACATTTTCTAGAGGAGATGCAATATACTTAATATAGTCTAGATGCTGCCAGGCTTTTCTTCCTGCAAGTGGTTAATGATGATCACTGTATCAGTATCTCCAAAATCATGCTGTTTCTAATTAAATCAGTATCTTTCAAAATCTTGTTTTTTCCAAGCAAATTTTAGTTACATATTTTAATGTTATGTTTGTAGAAAAACAAGGAATTATAGCATGCTGTAAAGAGAAAAAGATTTCTCACATTTAAGTGAGGATTATAGCTGGTACTGAATTTCAAATTCAGTGTAGTTCACAATACTAAGGAAGCACCTCGGTAACACTACAAGGTTCACACAAAAAGCCACTGAACAGATTCCAGCGCACAACAAACTGATGATTAGCTGTACTGATTACCAAGCCCCTGATAAGCACTACTTTTCACGTTAACAAATTGTATCGGCTGTGTGACACTGAACCATACTTCACACAGCTGTAATTTCTGCCGTGGTTTTCTCATTCAGAAAAACAGTCAGGAAAATGTAAAATACACTTCATTTACCCATTACTGACAACAGCAGTGTGACCAAATCTGTTGACATCTCGATGTAGATTAGGTTTTGGTAAAATCTTCCATTCATCACAAGCTGGAAGACAAAACAAAAGCATATGAAAACATTTATAAAATAATTCATAACATTTATAAAATAGTTTTATTCACATATAGGACCAATGCATGCCCAAAAATCTCTCCTCTTTCTCAATTTCTGCCTTCTGTCACTATAATTGTTAACATTGTATTGTAATAAAATTCATATATTATTAAAAGACTTCATCTCTCACAATTGTTCTTTTGTTATTTCCTCTACTTAAATAGAATGGTGAAAGTACATACAGGCCAGGGAGATTTCCTTGAAAGAGTTTCAATGGAAGACATCACAGTACTGGGGCACCAATTAATGATTATTAGGATCACAGGCTTCAGATGAAGTTTATGATCACAGGCTCCAGACAAAGGTAGGAGTAGTATTACATGTAAAAGTTGTGTATCCCCTAGCATAACACTGTTATTTGATGTCTCTAAGGTGTTTGAATTATATTAGAAATTCAGACTAAAAGCAGTATTATTTAATGGACAATAAGTGATCAACAATCCTGAATTTCTATTTCAAGAAAATATTGCCATTTTAAAATATCTAAAAAGCAAGCATTTTAGTGACACAACTGAACAGCAAAATCTTGCTGTTATACCCTGAAATCAAGTCCTTGCTGCTGTAAGTCATTGAACATTAAGAGAAACAGCACGTTTGGGCTCGTATGCCTTTGATGGTGAAGGAAACTATTTTTTAAAACCCACACTAAACTTTCATCTGATCTTGAAAAGTGTTGCATGTTATTTGTTGTATGTTTACAAACATACATACAAATCCATAGTGTCTCCTATACTTTGAAATTTATTTTAGAAAAAGAGGGATTTAATGCCAAAGGAAAACCATAAAACCATAATAAAGGCCTGTTTTGAGATAAGAAACCCCTGAGGGCTGGAGATATAATAATTCCTTTCTTGCTGACGGTGTTTGTCAAACTGGCAGGTCTTTTCAATAAAGTACAAGAAAAAAAGGGGGAAGGAAGCACGTTACAAATAGCCTTCTCTCTTATCTCCTCCCAGCCTTCTCAGTGACTACTGAACAGAGCTTTGTGCAAGAATAATACTTCTGCTCACCTTTAAATTCCTTATCTGAGTTTCTCTGTACAGATTGGTTAATACAAAATACAGACAATTAACCAACTGATTTTTGGTAAAGACTCCAATAGGCTTCATCCCTTCCTGTTATCTTCAGAATTCTTTTAAATATTTCCAAGTACTCAAATTTCCAGACTTACTGTACAGTTTCAAGAAGAAAGTAACAAGCAGCCAACACAGTATGAATTTCAACATTGCTAATTGATACTACAGCCTTGTACGCATTTTATTAGCTGGATGAAGTCTAATAATGAAGGTAAGCTCTAAGTAGTAAAGAATAACGTACTTTTCTCTGTAAAATGTCATGTACTCTTGAAGTATTATACAGATAGTAAGTGGAAGTTATACTGGTTGTACTTACTGTATTCTCTCTATGTACCTAGGTACAATACATAGCACATAGAAGCATATACTGCTTTTAATAGATGCAGTTACTAAGCAGATGAAGGAGTGATACTGCTCATTCCAAACTAATTAGCAGAATTTTTAGTCACTGAAAAGCACAAGTAGGAATACAGGGACTTTTTGTTGTGTTAGTCAGGCTTCAACTTCAAGATCAAGTTCTACTGCGTTATAAGAAAGAGATCCATAGTCCTCCCTGGTGTTGATTCAATGTGGTCACCAGATGATACAGAATTGTCTCAGACTGAATTCACCAGCCATACAAATTATTTACATGATGAAACACACCACAAAAATGCACAGGATTTGATGTGATCCAGTTGATGGTGGCAGAGAAAAAACCCAGGTGAACTTCGAATAGGGCAGCGCACTCCAGGGTCCCCCTTCCAACAGGACAGGCCTCGGCACGCTGTACTTTGTCCAGTCATCCATATCCTTCTCATCTACACCCAACTGGTAATATTGCATTAGTGGTATCAGAGAACATGACCAATGCATTTTATAGAAAAGTTCTTAAGGTTGCAACGGTAAGGAAAATGTCACAGAACTTGAACTTGGATGGGAGTTCAGGCTGTCTACAAGGGACATAAAGACACGCCCTGAGAATACGCTATGGCTCAGATTACTAAAAATACAACCAGTTACAGCAATACAATGGCATTATAATAGCATATCCATGATTTTATAGAAAAATAAGGCCACATTTCTAATCAACATAGTCACATGAGTAAAATACTCCAATATAGATTTGCTTTAAAATATTTAAGATCAGATTTAACAAAATGTGACCGAAGGAAATACAAGGGAAATATAACATCCTAGCTCTATCCTCTTAGTCCTGCAAGTCTTTTTATGAGTGACTTTTGCTTTTCAGACATACAGTTGAAGATATCATTAAAAATCTGTTTAGGAGCAAAAAGCAGTATAAAGTTTGCATTTGCCACTCACATCTGATTTTGAACAATGTACTTCTTAAATGTTAGGGCAAAACTGGAGCAGACAAGTTAACACATTCCGTTAAATTCATGTCTGAATGTAGTTAACAAAAGAGTTTTGAAAATTATACACGTTGAGTATCCAAATACATCCTATTTAAATTTTACTTATGAGAACCACACATCTACAAGCTGTTTTAAAGGTGATCACTCTCCCCTTTCTTCCTGTGATTTATTAAATGTACTATAGACATCTCAATTATTTTCAATAACTAAAAAAGACTCAGAATGACCCTGAAAGTCTTGACAACTCACTCCCAAATCTAAAAAAATTTGTAAAAAATGTAAGAGAACATCAACCGACTGAAATATTTCCATTGCAGAAAACACTCTAGAAACTCAGATGAAAAACTGTAAGCATTGAACCAAAGAGAAGCTGATTTATACCTCCTCTTCACTTTCCTCCCCCTCTCTGCAATGCCCAATACTGCACTCAAGACTGAACAGAAGCACCATGTCCACTCAGAACTTGCAGGTGGAACCTCTCAAAGTGATACTCTCACCATTTCCTTTAAAGAATGAAAGGGTTCATGCTTCCAAAATATGATAAAGGAAAATAATACTTATTTTATATAGCTTAATAGCAGTTACAGTAACAATCCAAGATGTAGGGGAAACAGGTCAATTTCCTACCCTACGGGATTTAAACCTACAGCTGTCATCTCTAAGGAAAACGCCCTGACTGTTCAAGCCAGGTAACTCTCCACTACTCCAAGTTAATGTTGTTCCACTGAACAGAGGGGGAAAACCAAAATAGCAATAGGGAGCAAAAGTTGTTAGGACACACTCTCTAAACAGACCAACCACTGTTCAATACATCCAGGATCACATTTGTAATTCTGCACTGGCAGGAAGGCCTAGTGACAAACTCTTGCTACATTTGGAGCTAACCTTTACGAAAAGATATATGAGACTGCATACTTTAGAATTGAGAAATAATTTTCTAAGGTAAACATAAAGTATTTTAATATATTTGAAATGGCAATGTATTGGTTTCTGCTCACGCACACACTCTGTAACACCCACAGCCTTACATACTATGTAGAATCCAGTGTCACATTATACTTGTATGTTCTCTATACATATCTCTAATAACTACTCAGTTTTATTCTGGTAAAAGAAGAAACGCTGGTTCACAAAGTACAGACACACATGATACTCCTGTCCAGTTCTCTTTTTTCTGTGACTCTGGACAACTAAACACCATAATCAACTAAAATACCAAGAAAGTTAGGTATGACCAAAAACTTATTTTCCAATTCAATCCAGACTGCATAAATATTTTTCTTTATTCAGATAATAAAAATCTCATCCTCATGAAAACATAAAAGAAAGCTGTTTTAAATAGCATGAATTTAAGATATAGATCTAACATCTATAGCAGAGTCTATATACATAACAGTGACTCCCTAAGCAATATTAAAAAAAACAACCTTGGGCTTTACTAGTAAATGGAGCAATTAGTACCTTGTATTATTATGGTTTTGCTCTTCTAATAGTACAGTGATATGGAGGTAATTGCTACTACAGACTGAATCAGAATTACATTTATGACTTAAGTGCTCAGGAATGCATAAAACTTAATCTATCACAGCCACTGCTTTACATTTTCTTCGTGATAGCAGATTGATAATCCATTTGTTACTCCAGAAGGAGGGAGAATTGTAAAAAATAGATGGTTTTGCAATGAAAAAGAACAAATCTTGACATTTAAACTCATTCATTTTGTTGGTGACAAAGACTAGAGTTGAAACAACTTATTTTACAAGCAATTTATGAGTAACCAATTTATTTTATTACAAAATACAAGCAATATGTTTGATTACAAGCAAAACAAAAGTTTTGTCTCATAAGATAATCTTGAAGTTTTTTTTCCAAACAGGGAAGTTTTTAAGCTTTGTTTGAATACCCTAGAAGAGACTTAACATTTCACATTCAATATTGTCTTTCGTAAGCAATTCAATTTGTATATTATTTAATCCATATTAATAATAAATTGAAACCCAGACAGTAACAAGTCTTATAAAAAGAAACATTACAAACTATACCATTATCTTAAATGTGTGAGTTACTACACTTCTTCCATAGATACAGAAAATTGTGAAATATAACTACCACTATGAAGCATGCAAGCAGCATTCCAATTATTTCAGATTTTCGGCTTTTGTAGAGGATCCCTGTCAGTCATTCTGTGCACATTCCCAGGGTATCCAGATACCTTAGCAATTGGCACACGTGAAACAGAAGGACAGAGACCAAATACTTCATACACTGAAACTACAGGAACTGCCTTAGGCATATATAAATATATTTACAAACATTAACATTTGGACAGAAATTAAAATCAATATCCTTATTCTTAGTAAAAGTCTTTTGTTTCTTTGTTTTTTGGGGTTTTTGTTTGTTTGGGTTGGGTTGGGTTTTTGTTTGTTTGTTTTTAATACTAGTCAGAGTAGTTAGAGTCTCTGATTCTCCGTTTTAAATGCTGATACGGTATGTCCAGTTAATCAATGTTTAGCTGCCAAGTTTGTGCCCAAATACTCAAAATATAATCTAAACTAAGGGGGGAGGGGGCATGTAGAGCTCCTGGATCATGGTTTCACAAAATAAAAAGAAGAAAAGGTCAGATTAATGCCAAACTAATAGTTCAAAAATCCATCCTAAAGTTTTACAATACAGCTCTGAAATTTTTAATCTACACTTGGGCTGAAAACATGCGTACTTGCATGCATTTGTTTATACACATATACATAAATATTTCTCTCACACTGTGTAGGCAGTGGTGAGACACAAGGCCAACAGTAACAGTAACTGACTTGTGTGATTTTGCTCCTGAAGGACAAAAAGCAGACTGAACTAATGTCAAACTTTGTACCAAGAAGAAAACATAAGCAAAACATCCATACTGATGTGTGTCACACTTCTCCTCTAGTTCTATTACATGTTTATTTAAACTAATGTCTGCAGGATCTGAGCACTTTGTAGAATTTTAAGTCAGTGGTGATAAGCAGTTATTCTATACTACAAAGTAGTGCTAAGGAACTGGAAGAACTCAGGGTACAGCTCCTAACATATAGTTCCTCAGTTACACAGCACTGACTAAGAAAAAGATAGTGTCTTATTTTGAAAGATAAATCCCTTTTAATTAATTACAATTATGTAACCAGATTTTCAGACATGCACATCCCAGTTTGCATATTAACTGTCATTATTTTGTATGATGACTGTACACAAACTGTCCTTTGCGTATATAACTTCCTGATTTCCAAAGAGCCATCACAAAGCACAAATTTGCAGAAGCACTGCATATATGTTTTTGCTATATACACCTACCCAAAATCTTTTTCTAAGTGAGAAAACTGCTACAAGTATCTTTCAAAATGCTATAATGGAAGAATTTAATAAAGCACCTAGTTTGAACACCAACAGTAACACCTGTAGCAGGCAGGATCTCACCAGCTGAGGCCCCTCAGCTTCTTTCTATGTACTGAACAGGTAACTACGGCACTTTGGTGAGCAGCAGATAAAGAAATACCACAACCAACATTGGTTAGAAAACCACAGGTCAACTGGAGCATCTGAGCCCAATGGCAACCCTGTCCCCATTGCCAAGGTTCCTCTTCCAGCGTAACGTAAGCAGCCACAGCATGGTCAGAAAATACCTCACCTCTATGAGGACAACCATTTGTGGATCTTCAAGGAGTTACCAGAGCAACCTGGCAGCAAGTCTGGTGGTAAAACATCAGAGGTTTCTAATATATCAGAGGTCTCTAAAGCTCACTTTATGCAGCAGGTTTTTCAGATGTTTACTGCTATTTACGTAAACACACCAAACAATATGAAACTGTGAAAATTAGGGCATTGTAATGGTTTTTATAACATCTCCAGACCTCCAAGTCTTCAGCTTTAACACATTCAGATGCAGTAAGCTTTTCAAATAACTGAGCTGAGCTCTTGGATAACAACACTCATGTCTAACTGGCTCAAACTTACGCATGTAGACTAGTTCAGTACCTGGACAGCAAATATCGATTCCAGAAAAAGAAGAAGAAAAAAAGCAGCTCTATCCTGTCTTGGTAAAATTAATTGCTCTCTGGAGATCCTCATCTCCCTACATTGACTAGAGAAGGAGTTTGGCTTACCAGACTGTATTAGAAGCCAACCTCTTCGACAGCTAAACTTAACTGAGATTAAACCTCCCAAATAGTTATTCCACATTAATATGAAAAACAGTCAGTGTTTTCATGGATAATAAAAAGCTGAAGCAATCTATCCATAAAACTATGCCACATATACTAAGAGATATAATCAGAACTACTCTATAGCCCGACTTGAATGTAAATAGTATAGGCTCTATCTCTAGGATTCAGCTGGTTTCCAGAAAGCACCCATTTTTTACAAGAAAGACCATAACACTCCATCATTTGCAAGGTATCTAGGAAACATACTGATGGAATCATATATTTTGTCTTCCAAGCATTGTTCAAAAACTCATGATACAAGGTAAGTAAAATTCTAAAATGTATCTATTCCATAATTATCTATTTCTTAGTAAAATAAGCACTTACTATTATCTGAAAAACTATATCGGTATCTAATGTGTGCTGTGAGACTTTTTAATTCTGCAACACAAATAACAGAGAAAATTAAGTTTGTATTAAATCAATCTTCATAGATTTAATTTTTTTTAAAAGAGTAATTACTACATCTGTTTCTTTTGTACTTCAGTGATTTGATAAACATGGAGGATGTGACTTGCAAGAAAATACAAATACTGTACTAAAAATCATAATCAACTAGAAGAACTAAAATATTGTTCCACCTTAAGAAAACAACAGCAACAACACAGCATACAACATTTTTATGAAATAGGACAAAAAACTCTTGGTGTGTGAAAGTCAGAAAGTTACACTTAATCAGATCTTGGGACTTATACTATTGATTTTCAAGTGCACATTCTACAAATAAATGTAGAACAATAAGTAATATTATCCTCTAAAATGAAGAGGGAGCTCTGTTTCATTAAAAATTAAAACCAGACGTAAACTGAAATGAGAATAAAATCGATCGCTCACACCACCAGTTGCCTACGAGCAGCTACAGAACGTGTAATGCAGGGATACAGTCAATTGCACACTTGGTGATACTGGCAGGAACTAAACACATATATGGTTCCATGTACTCAATTTAACGATTATTTTCACATGAAAGCAAACATATTGTCTTGGTATCTATACAGAAAGCCATAAAGAGCCATCAGCTAGTCCTATAAAAATGATCATGTCTCACTCTCTTCTAGCTGATAAACAGTTCCAAGACAGTTCCCGGCACTATCCCCAAGCTTTTCACAACAGGATTGTGCACAAGTCCATTTCCCAGACTATTCCGATAACATTTCCGAATTTTTAGCTCCCAGGACAAGGGGCTGTGCTTTTTGGCCCAAATATGACCTGTGTGTTTATATTTGTAGCCTATGCATAAAATATGGTCATGAAAAAGTTAGGGAAGGGGAAAAAACTATTTATGGGAAGAACAGCAGTGGCAATAAACAAGACAGGAAACAGATTATGGACTCATTAAATTCGCTTAAATTTACAGCTTTCACAATCCTATAGGGAGGCTTTTCCATAACTGCACAGCTCTAATGGTTGAAACTATTCTACGGACTGAAAACTTACACCCATCTAGTCTTGTCACAATACTGTGTTTACCTTAAGCAGCTTCCCTCCAAAGTGTATTCTTATCATATATTTATAAACAACAATCTTTTCTGCTCTCAAGCACTCTCTAGCAAAACTAAATATACCACATCCTTTTATCATCTCCCAAAGGCTCCTCATGCTTCAAGTCAGCCTTAATACCACTTACTCTGTTTGAGTTTGTCTTTCCTAAATCTGTGTTGCCAAAATTCTACAAAAATATCCAGGGCCTTGAGAACGGCTTCAATGCTTTCTTTTCTTCTTATCATTAGGACTGCATAGGCAACTTCTACAGCCACATGCCACTCCTGACTTGGGCACACCAGCCACTCTCATTTCCATCAACATGCCTTCAGTTTGCAGGAGGAAATTTGTATTTCCTAAGGGTATGACTTGCACCCTGTTCCATTAAACATTATCTCATGTCAGCTGTCATTTCCAATCATCTCAGTCTCCCTGAATGACAGCCCAACCTCCTCCCAGCTGCTTGTCACTCAAGTTTCGTGGGGTTCTTTTGTTACTGTTTGCTTCTACCTTTGAACTCCTGTAACTGGGAATGAATTCTGTATTTTGACATTTGTAGTGCATACTAGCAAGTTTTGGTGCTTCTGAAGTAAATATTTTTTATGCACCATCCTCCTGAGATTTCTGTCCCATGAAACTAAACACAACTAGCTCAAACATTTTCATTGTGATGTTGTCCATGGAAACAGAGTTTATCCTTAACATGACGGTGCAGAAGTACTCCATAGTCTATTATTGCCCCGATTCATTTAATGTAGTTATCCCATTAGTCTATATAGGGGGGGAGCACACCCCAGAATTTTCCTCCCACTCAGCAAGGCTGCTCATGGTAGACTGTGGGTGGGGTATGGCTCCATGCGGAACAGATACACACTGGGGCGGTTATCCTGATCAAGTCATGTCTTTCAGCCTCCAAGGCAGGAACCTTCTAAATAACATTCTAATCCAAAATGCACGGGAAGAGGCAGGAGGAGGGGAAGAAACCTGTCAGAGCAAAATTTCCAGCAAAATCCATACATCTCTGTCATCAGCCTCAACCTGTGCCTGTTGGCTACAACCAGCTGCCTACCACAAGCAGTTTCCAAGAGGTTCTTCCCTATCACTCTGCTTCATGTGCTGTAGAGTTCCTGCATTTTCAAATTGCTCTTCACCTTGTGGCAGCTGCAGCTTTCAGAGTTTCCTGAGCATCACCCCCTACCACCCCAGCCTCGTGTCTCCGTGCTGCCAACCCTGACCTCACCACCCCACTGTGGTGAGCTGAGCAATACCTCCAATTCCAAACCTTTTCAGGAAACTCTCAAGGATTATTTGCGGAAAAATATTTTGGTTTGTGTTTTAGGTTTTCTGTGTGGGTTTCTGTGTTGTTTGTTTTCAAATTTCAGCATCATATTTTATTAGTACTACATATATATTCAATATGAAAAATAAATCAACATTTGGTGGTAATAAGCACTAGGGTCTCTGTTCAGTACATTTTCATAACACCAAAATGCAATTCTTTTGTTAACATATCCAGTATTGATATTCTAAGACAGTATCATGCACATTTTTATAAACTGATCATTTCAACTACTGTGCTTTGTCCCACAAACCAAAAACTTAAGACTATTATGGAACAAAAGCCTGCTTTTAATTTACAATATAAATTATACATAACTTCAAGGTGTTTGGAATCAAGACTTTAAAGGACCACATTAGCTGGACTTGAGAAAGCCATATGGTGATATTTAAAACTCCAATGAGAAAAATACAATACATACCTATATCATATGCAAGAAAGTCAGCAGAGAAGCACTTTGCACCATTACTCAGGGAAGTATCATTATGAGTGTTTCCACCAAAAACAAGGATAGCTCCATTGATTAAAACAGCTGAATGAAGATATCTTGCAAAGCCACTCTCTTTCAAAATAGTCCTGCAAAATATAAGAATTAATACATACTAACATGTGAAAAACTACATATGTGCATCAAGACAACGTATAGATTAATACAATACAAAATTCAAGGAAAACACTACACTAAAGCTATTACTCAGTAAATATGATGAAATGTATTCTGATGTTTCTAAGATTATTAATTTTCTCATGTTACAATAAGTATATTTATCACTCATTTAAAATGCCATGCTTTTTCCTAATTAATAAAAAGTCTGTCAAATAATTCACAGAAATAAATTACATCATGTTTACATTCTTCAGAAATGATTAATGATATGGTAAATTTTACCCAAAACTGAATGAAAACCCATTCATAGTATTAATTTCTATTCTTGTCTATCCTTAGCCAAGTTGTTTATTTTCAATCAAGAAATCCAATAAAGAATTCTTTAGAAGAGTAAAATAAGTTTTAGACCATCCCAAGTACTGGAAAAGGAGACAACTTTATTATTATTATTATTATTATTATTATTATTATTATTATTATTATTATTATTATTATTAAGTGAACACAGAGCTGGAAAATAACTGGTAGAAGTTGTTTGAGGTATGATAAAGAACACTTGCACTGCTTCATAAATATATTCAGGCTGGCAAACTCAAACATATAGAATTTCAGTACCAAAAAAAACAAAATAGTCCCCTCACATTGAGTCTTTGATGTCTCCTCATTTATTTCAGCCTGTCTGTGCAGTTTGCTTTGTGCCAGACCGACACCACCGGCCCAAGAGTAGCCAAGAGCTTTCAACAGCACAGTTTAAAAGTGACAGGTGGGGCTGAGTACAACAGAACACAAACTTGATTCAAGCACAGCAGATAAATCTTAGCAAGGGAGAGAGTAACAATTTGTGGGTTTTGCCAGCTTCAATTAGGTAAGTAGACCAGCTTGTGAAGAGCTGATTATTACTTACATTCCCCTAATAACCTTTTATTTGCCTAAGTAATCCAGCAGTTTTCAAGTTTAAGCTCTCACTTTCACTGGTGTTACTGCACACTGCTCACACCTGCAATTAAACTGTTTTGTAATTTATTTCTTGTAACAAACATACTGACTTTATGATCTCTTCTTCTGATGTCTCTGTTGAATTGCACTGATAACATTTGTTCAAGATTTTCACATCATCACTGGGTTTGGGTAAGCTGAGAGGAAGGCATTAAACCTAAGTTCTCCTACTGTCATTTAAATAGATTCCCCCCTATCCTTAGAAGGAATGTCAAAGGAAATACCAAAGATTAAATGCAAGTAAATGAGATTTTATTTTTTTTTTAATTGCTTAAAAATATGGTAATTCCCTCAAGCCACCAGCATACCACCAGTGTGCTTCTGGTTTTAACCCCTTTTTTTTGTTCTCTTAAGTGACTTGCATTTTTGTTGTGTATTTCTGCTTAATTTACACTGAAAACAGAGCACCATGTAAGTGTAGTTTTCTAACCAGGAAGTAGCTCCATACAGAATACATACGGTATCTATCTAGAACGACATGATATTTGGGTTCTACTTATCAGGTAGCAACATACGAAATGAAGAGTGACAAGTAAACAGAAATAGACATTATTTTCAACAGTTATTTTCAACTAGTAATGGAGGAATATTGCTGCTATGAGTTGAAAGAATTATAATATACTAAGAACAAGTTGTCCTTATCATTTGGACTACAGATTTCTTTCTGTCTTTTGCTTTACCAGTTTTCTACAGCTCCAACCTCCTAATTTACATTAACTGCTATACACTAGGCTCTGTCTTGATTATCCTGCCTTGCAGCTGTCTGCAAATAGTTGTCTTGATCACTAAAGGCCTAAAGAGCTGTAGACTGTTCACAGAAAACTAAGGACTCTCTCCTCTCCACAATGAGCAACCCTCACATTTTTCCTTTGGGCTACTCACTTTTCCACTTGTCAACCATGTGTATTGCCCCAGAGCTGAGCCACATGTTGTACAGGGTTAGTTTTTCCTCTCATTTTTGCACATTGCATGCCAAGTTTCATCCTTCCTGACAAGAGTAAATTTTCCCCAAGATTCAGCAGAAGTGGAAACATAATACTGATCAGGTCTGCTAATTTGTCCATGATTTTCACTGTTCATTAGCATCACTGATGAGAGCAATCTTCAGAACTCTCCAACACATACCCACCCCATGCAAATTATGTGAGAGTCTCAGCACACTTTACATTTAATTCATTATTTATGCACAGATACGCATATCTGCAAACATCAGTCCATGTTAACTATACCGATGCCAAGTGCTGCATACAGCAGCACAATATTATAATGGTAACAGAAATACCCAGGAGCCGGCAGGTGCTTCCATTTTCAGGCCATTATCTAAGCCCAGCATCACATTGCCCACAGTAGCCAGCTGCAGCGATATGCAAGTAGTGCAAAGCAATGCTGGTATCACACACACTGTAGTACTCCATCATGTATCAGAAATAATGTTCACACTAGGAATTAAGATATCACCCCCTCACATTCCAAGAAACATAAAGCTTCTGCCTAATTGATATGAAGAAATGAAAACCCACGTCCCACTGAATAAAACAAGTCATCAGCTTTGTATGCCAAGACTTAGTGACAGGTATGAACCTCAGCCAGATGAGGCAGAGAAACAGAGCGAGCACGTGCGAGAGAAAAACAGAGAGTGAGGGACAAGCAAATGCAAGTGTGAAAAAAGCCACAGACATGGGTGTAAGAAAGCCATCGTGATCCCAGCTTTTCCTCATACCCCATCCTAGTTCGTAGCACACTCGGGCTCAGTTGCCTCATTGAGTGCTTTGGATACTGATTATGTCACAGATACAGTAAAAAAGGAATTTTTACTACATGTCATTATCCCATCCTCAGCCAGGTTTCGGTCCCATAGTACAACTCATTTCCAGTGTAACTCTCACAAAATGAGTAAAAGAATTAAGTTCTCTACAAGCTAGAGAGAATGCCACACTAGTACAGAGTTGATAGAAGCATTCATTATTAGTTTTTATATGTATAATGAATAAAAATTTTCCAATAATTATTACATGGTTAAACAGACCTTTAAAGGACACAATATCACTCTTTTCCAAGAGCAAAGTAGAATAAGAGAGCATTTAAATCCCAGCAATTTAAAAATAAATTTAAAGGGACAAAAAATTCTTGTAATAATGTTTCCAATAACCGTGCTTTAGTGGCATTCAAAATCAAGAACCTCCATGAAATCAAACCCATATGTTTCCAAGATCTGAGAGTACGTGTTGTGTGCTTAAAGTTAAGCCACTAGTGCTCAACACAAATATTTAATTGCAAGAATAAAATGTGCTGAGAAGTACTTCTTGGTCTGAATTCATCTCTAAGGTAAGAAAAACACTTAAGATCAATTTCTATACATAACAGATATGAAGCATTCATAAGCTACAATAAACTTGAGGGACAAGGAAAATATTAATAACTAAGAATATCAATAACTAATGATCCCTAAACAATACTAGGAATTTTCTCTTATTTGTGATAGTTTTGTAACAAATAAACTTCCACAGTTCTTAGATTTCTCTCCTTATCTATATAACAGCTACCTGAGCATGCATCAGCAGTGTATTCATGCCCTGTGGAAACAGTACACGTGTACTACATCTGCATGGTGGTTGTCTGACCTCAAGAACCTTTTCTTAATTGTAGAACACATGCAAAACTTCCTCCCTGCCATTCCTTCAATGTGTATCTCCATTAATCCCCTGACTAAAATCTAATCCCTCACCACAGTTCTTCCATTTTGTTGCAGAGAATGTGCTGTTCTGCAACGTGCAAAGGATATGGAGGCATCTACGTGACTTTTCTAGAACCTTACTCTATGTTTATGTTTTCTTTTTCAGTAACAAAAAATTGTTTCCTACATTATAAACCCCGCTTACCATGTCCGAGTATTAACTTCATATCTGTAAAGATCATCCACCAATCCATACTTATTGCCAGGTAACGCTTTGTATCCACCATGGACATAAACAGATTTTGTCAGTTCATCATAGACACTCGTATGGCCATATCCACCTTGCACAATTGCTCCTTTTGTTTCTGGTACTAGCCAAGAATTAGACCCTGGAACAGATGTACAAAACATATAGGTTGAAGGCTTACTATTACCAACACAAAATACTAGTAGTTTTAAATATATAAATTCATTTTTACTGTAATTATAAATACAACAATAAGAAGATACTTGCTTTAAGAAGTAATTTTATACCAACGACTCAAAATACCTGCAATTGGATAATGTTATTAGACTATTATTTGCTATTGTAAATTAAATCACAAATACATGACTCTTACAGGTATCAGGCAGTATCTTACACTCTCCAATGTGAGTTCATTA
This sequence comes from Streptopelia decaocto, assembly GCF_964273445.1. Lineage (NCBI taxonomy): Eukaryota > Metazoa > Chordata > Aves > Columbiformes > Columbidae > Streptopelia > Streptopelia decaocto. The sequence continues at coordinate 64,319,540 of NC_138659.1, read as the reverse complement.
CACACAAACAAACAAAAAAAAGCCCAGACCTTTTGGAAAATATGAAACTACGAGTTACAATTAATTCTATCTTCTGTCCCATGAGAGCGGGCTGATGAGAATTCAGAGCTCCAGCTACTTCAGCTGCATGAGGAATCCCTGTGCCCAGCCATGGGGAAACTGTCTGGAGAAGTCTGGCTCAAATTGAACTGCTGCGAGTAGTCAGAAGCTTAATGTAAGGTAACTCAAAAGTACATGTGGATACAGACAGACACTTTGCTAGTAAAATGAAAAATTATAAGGCTAAAATCAGTTTCCAATGACTGTTTCTTAGTTATTTAACTGCAAATGTACCTAGTCAGTTGCTCAAAACCCCACAGCAAGATAATTTGATTGCAGCTTATTAAACCGACATTTAAATCCACATTTCACATCACATCATTAATGACTGCAAGAAGACACCAAATAAAACCCTTCACAACAGCTGTTATGACCAAAGAATAAAACACAACTGGAAATATTTTACAATAGAAATACAATAGACAGAGAGGTTAAGTTAATTCTTGTTGCTTGTGGCCCTGAAATGTCTTCCCCACACCCCACCACTCCATCATCCCATATGATGACAAAAGTCACAAGAAGAGCAAGGCAGGAGGTATTTCCTGCAGAAGCCAGCCCATTCAGAAGAGCCTACGATGTTCTACAGCCAGTTCTACAGATGGGAAATGGAAGAAATTATTCACTAACAGCCTCTTGAAGATTATGTCAGAAGAACAGAAAATGTGGACAAGGACTTCCAGAATAGAACTGTCTCATAATTCTGAACTTAAACTAGCTATCCTCGTGAAGTTATTTATCAACATCTAGCACACATCATACACCTTGCTTCATACAAAAGTTAGTTTAAACGTCATTTCAGTTTTTATCTGTTATGTGGCTATTTTGAGATTACCTCTTTTTCCTATGGATTCTTCTCTTCAGTGAAAAGACTCGTGACTTTCCATTATTACCGTCGCTATTCTACTTTCATTAAATGGTTTTCAGGCACTGCATCTATGAACTAGTCACATTTTTTTCAGTAACAAGTCCTTAGAGCAAGTTATGAAGTATAGATTAAATTTTAATGCTTGTGCTGATTTTTTGTGTATACGAATATTTGTGTAATACACTATCTCTGACACTGTATATTTACATTATTTATAGGTAGTGTAATGTAACTAGTATTTTATTCCAATCTCTACATTGGATATTATTAAGCTATTAAGAACTGCAACTCTGAACACCAACATCAAATTTGTACCAATAATACTGTATTTTACATACATATTACCTTGCTAACAAATAGATTTACTTGACAAAATTTATGTAAGAGGGTTGGCGAGGAGTCAACCGGCAGATACCTATCACCAAAACCATCCTCATTTTTTCATTTAAATAGTGATCAGTCCTAAAGATCAATATATATGCTTTTCAGAGAAAAATTACTCTTTTTCCACATAAATTTACACAATGGTGTTGATCATATGCATAATAGAATATTTTGCATTTATATCTCACTGGTTCATGTAGCATTTAGAACACTGTCACAGTAAAATTGTATATTGCATAGCTTTAGATGGGTTGGGCAGGAATATGAATAGCTCTTCTTTCTTGCATAATAAAAATCATGTGCATTGGATAACTACTTAAATGTGAGATTCATTACATCTATCTGAAATAAAAGTCAAAAGTGGCATTACAGGTTCTCCTTCTATTTCCCTTTCTAAAATTTAGCTGAGCTGCCTGAATTTTGAATATTGAAATGTATATATGCAGTTTTGACTTTTTCATGCTTCTTCAGCATCTTAAACATTGCATCATTCAGACAAAAAATACACTTCTGTCTGAATTTAAAGACAATATGCATATCCAATATGCATATGATCTGCCTTTAAAAAAAATCATTGATATAGATCTTCACCCATTTTTTTAAACAGAAACCCATTTTTTAATTGAAGGTATTTACATAACTTCTCATAATCAGAGATCACACTCTTTCTATCAACAGTACTCGATCGACCAAACCAGTCACGTGAAACTCCTCAAAGCCATCTGCTGCTAATCCAAACAAATCTGTCTTCTAAAAAAAATTAATAAAAAATACCATAGAAGACTTACCCAGAAGTTTCTTAATATAGAAGGAGCTTTTATATACCTCAGCTGAAACAAAACACCATTATTATATTCACCTTGAGACTCACACTGAGATTCTTAGAAGGTTTATGAGGTACTGCTAACCTAAAGGGAAATAAATTTCCCTGGGGAGTAACCCAGAAAAGCTTTATGGTTCAAGTTAGTAAAATCAGTCACATAATTCCCATACCAGGATTTATTGGTTCCTCAAAAGTCGTAAGTCTAGGTATAGCGATAAAGGACAATAGGAAGCCCTGTTTACTGCAACAACCACCATACCTTAGGAGTATAAATTAATTCCTCTGCTTTTGTATGGCGAAAATCTGCCTGCAAATCATGTCTGATTTTTCCAGAATTTATTTGACATTGACAGAAATTACTTTCTTCACTAATCAGAAAATGCCAGAGAAGTGTTCAGATCATGCATGCATTTGATTCGCATGTTTTGTTATTAAGAACTACGTACCTAGGTGAAAAGCTAGGGAATCCACAAATAACTAAATCTTCTTCAGATGTTGCTTGACACAGACCCCATGGAAATCAGGGTCACAGTAACTAAAGAAGGCCTTCCACATTTCAAGTTCATTAACAGGACTGGATCACTAGACGTTTCAATTCATATGAACAAAAGGGTAAGTTGCCTCTTTCTTTCAGTAGGCTTCCAGGTATTTAGGTAATTTAGTCATTAGGACTAAAAGCCATGGCTGATAACATTTAGAAAGAATAAAGCAGTAAAATTTTAAATGATAGGACAATGTATGTTTTAAAAGCAAGCAGAGAGAGAGAAAATTGGACTCTAATTTTTCTTTCCATAATGTCAGAAGCCTTTTTATAACAAGTTTTCTTTCCTTCTCAGGTGGGTTCACAGCAATATGTCCATCACTTCGCTGCCAGGCTGGACAGGACTCTGAGCAACCTGATCTGGGTGAAGATGTCCCTGCTCATGGCAGGGGTGGCACTGGATGAGCTTTGAAAGTCCCTTCCAATTCAAACTATTCTATGATTGTATGTCTTTTAAGTTTGAATTCTGAGCTACTGAAGTCCCAAAACAGCTAGTCATTCTTAGGTGAACCCACTATCTGGAACATTATGGTTAAAAATGATCCTACAGCTGCAAAACTGTAGATAAATGATACAGCTGATACAGAATTCAGGAAAATTTGCCACAAAATTAATTTAACTCATAGGGAAGGGGAAGGAGGGAGATGAAATGAGGTAAAATGAAACATGAGAATTATCCACAGCAAAAATGGTTCAGTTACAGCATATAGACCATGTTTCACAAAGCACCGTATGTGTCAATAATCCTTTGTCATGTGAGTAGACTCAATGAAATCAATGGGCGTCCAAAGAAATACCCTATTTTGTTACAGTGTACTTTATATTTGATGCAAGTAAAGCATGTTTTGTCTAATAAACTACACTCATCACTAGAATGTGATAAAATTAACTCAGAAAGGAGACAAAAACTTGAGAATAATTCAGACCCATAATAACTACCAAAGAAAGAAGTGTTTTCTCCTGTTCTAAGCTTATCATCATCGTATGAAAGGTGTTTTTTTCTTTATTTGTTTTATATAAGCTTAGTTATAGTCTGTTTTATTAATCATCCACAAACATAGCTTTAATATTAAAGAGAATTAAAACAGGAACAAGTTGTACTTTTCAACCTTAAAGCCAGCAATAAAAGCCAGCAGACAGAAAATTTTACATTATGAAGTGAATCATGTACCCCTCTTCATAATTAAACTAAGCGCAATAATAAGTGAGAATAATATTGGTACTTCTGCTCCAGACTTAATAATCAGCATGTGAAAAAGCAAATAATTCAACATTCTAACAGACATTACAAGAAATGGGCAACCTATTTTTGTCTTCAAGAAAAACATCTCTGGTAGGTTAAAACAAGACTTGCAGAAATTAAGTTTTTCAAAAAGCTGGCCTCCAATACTCAACAAATCTTACAATTTTGTTGTGAAACACCATTCTAAGACCAGAGTCTTACAGTAGCTTTATGCAGTTAAATCAATTTTTTTCAGTGTGTTCTCCTTCTTATTCCCATTCTCTTTTATCTTTGCTCAATATTATTAAAAAATTTCAAGGCAACCAACAGAAATAATATGCCAGGAAGCGTAAGAATCCTCTGAGTATTGAAGGGATTTCCCCAGCCCACAAATCTGCTTAAATAGTGTTTAAATACACATGCATACATGCAAAAGAAGTTAAACTATTAAAAATTATTTTGCCTTAACATATAAACATTGCTTTGAAAATTTTTATTATGCCTTCTGTGATTGCTTAAATAACTGAGGAACTCAGATCAATTCTATAGACAACTAGGATAATATCATTTGAATTAGTGGACATATAAATATTCCGAAAATGTATCAAGTGTTGTAGATTTTCCATGTTTATTCTATTGAAATAATATCTTGTACAAAATATAAGACTAAAAAAAAGCCCTCTTGGTTTATTTAATTCTAGCATTTAAAATCATCCCTAGGAAAAGCTTGCAGTTCACAAGGGGAATCCCACACAGGCATTAATTCATCTAGTAGCAACACGTATACACTTCAGAGAGAACCCTATATACAATGATGAACTAAGTTATTACATTCCGAAAATTAAAATATAGCATCATAGCAACATTAAAGAACCTTCAAACTAAATTATTGTAGTAAGCACTGTTCATTGTATTCTGGTTTTCCTTTTATTTTTTTGCTCTATTTATTCTTTCTTACTCTATCTACTTGTGGTAAAAACAATAAGACTGGGGTAAAAAAGTAAGGTTTCTGGTTTCAGGCTTTACCCCTCTTGAGTACCACAGCCATGCACACAATAACACAGCCAGAGCCATTATACCCTAAACATGTATGAAATGCTACTGCTTGACAAGGAATCTGATCTACATAGCTTGAAGGAAAAAAGATGAGGTTTTATTTATTTTGCAAAATATATATTTTTCTTTCTGCTTTAAAAAAGAAATAGGGATTATTTTTCTTTAATCAGTATGTAGTAAAAATGATTTGAAAGGTACTTACTGATGTAGTATTCCTGCACAATGCTTGTGTAACCATATATGGCAGAATATCCAAAAATTATAATCATAACCACATCTCTGCTGTCCAGCTCCACTATGTGTGCAGAATGACCTTCCACAGCATATTGTTGGCCATGTACAAGTACTGCAGGAGTCCTGGTACTCCATGTTTGACTGTGTATGTTGAAAATCCACAGCTCATCAGTAACATTGCCATTATTTGCTTCAATTTTGCCTCCATACATGTAGATATCTTCCTGCAAAAATTGGGAGAGAAGAGAAAGCAAATAATGGATTACAGAAATATAACGTCTGAACTGCGTACTTCTGTGCTGAACAATCTGATTTAAATCCTCACATTTAATCTTACACTAACCAGCTCAATATCAGACTCTAATCCCAGAAAATTATATTTAAACTAAATCAACAATGATGATAAGGAGACTGTTTCTCTGAAAAATAAGCTCAGCTGCGAAAATGACACCAAAATGAATCTCAACCAGATTACTTCAAGCAGAAAAACTTTAATTACATGGCTCTTCTAATTCATACTGCAGCATTCTAAGGAAAAAGAAAAAAAAAAAAAGCAGAAAGGATAGAGCTCTTTCTCAAGTAAGGAAGGAAGGAACAACTCTTTCTTGTCTCTTAAGGAACAGTTCAAAGAACTAAAATGTGATTTTCCACACACACAGTGTATGGGGATTTCATTCAGCACGTGCACAAAAGAGCACATTGTCTCTTCATAGCAAAGTAACTTATGCCATCAGAACCCAAAGGAAAGGGATAACGTATGTATCGCATCCTCTTGGGCACATTTACTAAAATCGAATCCCATAGTGAAGTATTCTGAGTTCTTTTAAAGGGATGCAAAACACACTTTCCGTCTTCACGAACCACATACCTCAAACAGCAATGCCATCTGTTTTGATAAGTAATGAATTATTTACTTAAATATTGACCAAAACCAAATCCTACTGTATCTCAGACTTCACCTAGAGTTGCAAACCAACGCACACAAAGTCATGGAACAAGCTTCTTGGCTTCACAGACTAACTCAGTTTATCCCGGGTAGAAAAAAAATCTCTAAATCAGAAAATGACACTTAGTCTCTGTTAGAAGAACCACAGACATGTCACATCCCACCTGCATGGGGTTTGTACAGTTGGCAGTTGTCTCCTGTATACTTCAATGTAATATTTGAGGGTCTAGGACAGGCCTAGGACACTTGGTAAAGTTTTGCTTGGTATGGAATACTGAGCCTCAGAAAAAGAAACTACAAGACGAAGGAATTAGCTGATACAAGACATTTGGATGAACCATGAGGAAATTTCAGATGTACTGCACAAGCACCTGATGGGATCTAAACAGAAATGTAGACTGCATGCTACTATCATCATACATGTCAGAAAGATTAACTCAAACTGGCAGGCATGTAAAAGATAAATCATCAATAGAATGACACTCTGTTCAGTCCACCAAAACAGAGTATTGAGAGGGTGATAATGCTGCCTACATACCTGTGGTTAATGTTAAACAGAGTCCAGGACCACATGAAAAACTTCCTCACTACTCAGAGATTAGTCAGTAAATGACTGACCAAACTGCCTGACCTGTCTTTAAGAGGACAATTGAGATTTCTCCAACATTCTCACCTATTTTTTCATTCAAGGCAGGTAAACTTATCTTGATTGGGAACTTAAAATCACTCTTATGCAGTGATACTTTGTGTTACCAATTAGTTTGGACTGGTGGCATTTGAACAAAAGATGTTCACATCCTTCAATAAGAATTTGCAGCAGGATTAAATACATCTATGGGAATCCATTCTCTTCCTTTGAGATAAAACAATTCAAAGAGCTTGGTGAAGACTCACAAATGCTGTAAGGAGGCTCTGATCCAAAGGAGTGCCTTGAACGAATATTCATTACACTGTCACATAGATCTCAAAAGGCAAATCAGCATCACTAACATAGTGGGCAATTTAATTATTTATTTTTAAATGCGGTTAACAGACTATGGCAGAACAAGGAAGCTAACTAGGGAGTTGTAGGTGCTGTATAACAGTATTTGAAAAGAAATATTTCTGACACTGAGGAAAGACAATACACAAAAAAAGGTGACCTAAAGAACTGCATGAACTTGGAAACAATTACTCAGCCAGTTAGCAGTAAGAAAAGTCCTCCTCACAGTTCTGCTCAAGTGATTCAAAGTTCAGATAAAAGAACACTTCTGTGAGGAGCAATCTTTATAAATGACACAGCAGATCCTGTACACAAGACTGTTCGCAGAGAAAAAGACATGAAGGTCATGACAACTGCTTTATCAACCACAAAAACAGATTTAACTAAGCTTTGCTCAGGGCTGTTTCTGAGATTAAGAAGCTCCTAGTGCTGCTGAAAAAACACTTGAAAAAAGTTAGTGATTATCAGCTGAACATGGAGAAAGGCTCACAGACCAAAGTCAGCAGAAGAAATACAGAATAAATAAAGTTACATGCAGAGTTGTACAGGAAAAAAACCCGACATCCTAGGCACATGAATGTAAAGATCTATATGGAAAGCCTAATCAGGAAGAGATTGTAGTATGCATGCAAGTACAAATGGTCCTAAACAGCCTCAGGAACTGTGAAATAAAAGAAGGAATCCTCTTATAAACTTATAGTACCTTTATAAATTATGAACTAAGTATAAATCAAGCTATATGCTAAAGGTGAGGCTTTCTGGCAGAGACAATACAAGATATTGAGTTTCAAGGGTTCTAGTACAAAAAAAACAGCTGACCTTTAAATGAATAAAGCTTACTAGATCTTTGCTTATAAAAAGGTAGCATACTACAACAGGAATGAGATTAGAAACAACAACAGAAGGATAAAACAGAGTCCTTGTGAAATTAGTGAGGAAAAGCTTGTCAAGAATCTGGCCAAGATGGAAGGTGTTAAAAACTCCTCAGCCTGGAGACAGGAAAGACCAAGAAGCACAATGTCCAAGGAGCAGATAACAAAACAGGCAAATAAGGACCAAGAAAATACAAGGCCTCCAACAGACTCATATTTTAAAGTTTTGATATTACTTTAATCAGAGTGGCAGATAGCGAGGGTGAGCATTTACTCAATAAATTACCCTTGTAATTTTATATATATATTAGTTCACATTAATAACATTATCTAAGAAGTTATAGAAACCTTTAAAGACCTAGTGCTTTTTCAATGAAAATTTCTTACAAATATTACCACATGCAAATTGAATTATATAAAATTACACTGTACATTGAACTTGCAATTCAGAGTTCGTGTTCAGCAGGGAATTTCAGCAAAAATAAGAATTCTTTTGCTGTAGACCAAGCAGGTAGGCAGCTCACTTATTCATGACATTCTTACTTACAGATCACATCAGTTGATTTCTTGGCACCTGTTCAGGTTCCAGCCAAGAAAACAGACGGTTACAGCTCCTGGTAGCTTCAATGGAACCAAAATTGTCCAATAGATGTTTGCATTTTCTCAAATCAGCTTTTTTTTCCCTGAGAAAATTATTTCAGTAGAAATTTTTGATGAACCATAGCAATAAAGATGACAAAAGGTATATGATCTGTAAATAGTTGACCGTGCACATTGGGCAAAGAGAATGGCAGCAGAAGGCAGGAATCATAAGAACAAAGACAGGACTTGAACGAAACACTTAAATCCCATTTATCAAGAGAAGAAGAAAATACTCATTTAATCTAGCATTTCTCTTATTGAGTAATGATAGACACACACATTTCAACTAGCCAAAATGGAAACAAAAAGATAACTCAAATACAGGAAAAAAGTATTAATAATAAACTATTTTAATTTGGAAAGTCCGCTGGAAGAATTAAGAAAATTTGAGACAGTAAAATTCCTCTTAATTTCCTTGTCGTACTGATAGCATCATCATCATCTTTGCAGAATGTGTTTTTAAAATAACTAAATAATTCAATAAAATTAAATGCCTATTAGGAGAAGGTAAGAAAGAGGGAGCCAAACTCTTCTCGGTGTTATCCAGTGAACAGACCAGAGTTGATGGGCACAAATTGGATTACAAGAAATCCAATGTAAATGTAAGTAAAGACATTTCTTTTTATAGAGAAGATGGTCAAAGACTGGAATAGGTTGCTCAGAGACATTGTGGAATCAAATATCCTTGGAAATGTTCAAAACTCAACTGGACGTTTGGAGCAACCTGCTGTAACTGTCCCTGCTTTGAGCAGAGAGGCTGGTCAAGGTGATCTCCAGAGAACCTTTCCAACCTCAGCTATTCTTTGTGATTCCATTAAAACACAGTTTCAGTACAGGTACATCTCTGGAAAGCCTCTTCCTTGCTTGATTTTAGATTACAAACAATAACAAAAATAATCTATTGGATGATCATGAACAATATCCAAATGGAAAAGTAAAATAGATTTTTTAAAACAAACAAAATGCACAAACGTAAAAATAGAAACTTTGAAGAGCCACTTACTTTGTGTGACTAAACAGATGACACAGGAAAAACTTCGAGTTCTGGTAATCAAATAGCAATCAGTTTAGCAGTCTGAACTTTACAATTTGAGGGCAAAATTCTTTTAGAAGCCGGAAAAATAATAAAGTCTTTCAATGTGCATTTATCCTTAGAGTTACAGTGACAAAGAAAGTCAGGATCTACGTGAAATCACTGATTTCTGCAAATTAATAAAGGCTGCAAATTCAAAAATAAATCCTCCTTTAAGCGCGCGTTCATAAATCAACATGGTGATTTGTGCATTCAAAGTTTCATAAAAACTGACAAAGTAACCCACAGAATTTCCACCAAATATGCAAATGAATCCTTGTTTTTAATAGAGATTAAAAGATTAAAAACCAGTGACACAGTATGCTTTACTTCAGCTCTCCCATGTTCCTGATTTCCATGGCTATGTAGTTGGTAACTCCTGAAAAATCACCTAGCTTTTCTGTGGTAGTTTTAACAAGACTTCAAATCCATTCACCAAGGAGCATTTTACAGTGAGAAAATACTGAAACAAAGCCAGTAAGTTATGCAGCAAGGTCACCAAAAGAGCAAGTAAGAGCATCCACTTGTCCCAGTCAGACCACAGAGCAGACCAGAGTCATTCTTCTACATACTCCACATTGAATCCTTTGACCTTGGACAGGGTCTCTTCCCTACACCACATCTCAGTGTTAACATCCATTTTAAACTCCATATAACTGCAACAATTCAAGACTTTTCTAAAACTTACCATATTTTTATCCTTTAGACTTTACAATTTTCTTTCCTAAAAGAACAATACTTATCAGGTCCTCTGACTGTAGCTCAGAACACTACACTGTTATGCAAATCCTGCCTGCATTCTGAAAGAATCTTATCTAGTAGTTACCGAAAGAAAAAAGAAGTGTAAAGGAAATGCAATAATGGGGTAATATATAATGCATTTCCAACAAATTGAAAGTAAATTAATCATGTTAAAATAACAAAATTTTTATTTTGTATTTCTTAACTGTACCATGGCTGCGCAGAGAAGTTTCTCTCTCAGAACCAAGCCTTAATCGTTATAGAAATCTCATCCATTGCTGAAAATTTGGCGAAAGAAACGCTATTCGCAAACCATATGAAGAACAGTCATTCTTCATTTTCTCAAAACAATACTATCAATCTGTTCTCTTCCCACAGACTGTACCCATGCATTAGTACATAAATTAACTTCATGTAAACTAACGGGACTCAAAAATTCATCAGAACTTATGTTCTCTACACTTACCTGAAATTTCTAAGTGTTTAGTCTAATCTGTACATCGTTAAGAAATTCCTGGATATTTTCAAGCAAAATATAAGTCAAACTCAAAGTCATCTGGTAATAACTCATCCATCACAAGCCTGGTTTCTGCATTCAACACGTGTCACCTGGTTTAGGACTGTCTAACACCCCTTCCTTTCACCAGACCACTATCACCTCCTTCAATATGGTAACAACATGAAGAACATTCTTTTATATGTGATATCAAAAGAAATACAATTAATAATCAATAGCTCCACCTGATCCCATAGTCCTCCCACTAGATCAGGACTAACAGACTGGAAAACCATCTTCACTTCCACCTGCAACCTACTTCATTATTCTCAGCTTATTGTGGAACTATATCCTCACTGAATAGAAACCTGCTAAATGACACAAGGAGCATATTATAACCTAAGCTTCCCAACAGGGTCAAAGTCAAATTCAAGACAGCACATCCTGCAGTGATTTGTATGTCAGAACATTGAGCTGTCACTTCTTCATAGTTTCAAGTTTTTCCATAGTGTTGCTGGCTATATTTAAAGGGATTAATTCATTGAAGGATTCAATGTTTCTTTTATATATTTATATATATATATGTGTATATATATATATATATACACACACACATATAAAAAAAGCCTGGACTACAGTGGCATTCTAAATATAGGACAGGAAGATCAGGTAGTACGCTTTTGAGAGGAAAAAAACAAGGAAATTTGCTTCCCATTTGTGTGAACATTCCTACATTTAGAGAAGACGAGGCTGAAGAAAAGCACATAAATAAGACTATGTGATCAGAGCTTTAAAACTGCTGGAATTTTAGCAGAGAGTTGGTCTGATCTTTCGCATGTTCAATATTTAGATTGAACATATTGGAAAGGAGGAATAAGTAATGGAGAGCGCATAGAAAAGCATTAACTAGGCATCTGCTTTTAGATCTGCCAGACATAAAAGCTAATCGTGCTTAGACTCCAAAATTCATACTGATTGGAATACAATGTTGAAATAAGCAACGGAAAATATCGCACTTTTACACATAGGAGCCAATCTCTTGATGAGTAAGGTCCACTTAATTGAAGCAGAACTCTGAATAGGGTTCTATCTAGACTACATATGAAAGCATGAAAGCTCATCCTACCCACTTCTCAGACTTCTGAGGTCTGCAAATCAGAATTATTATAGAAAGCAAGGTGTGCATGAGATAGAATTGGAAGTCATAAAATACTTGGCAGTACTATCTGCTAATAATTACTAATAAAATAGCTGGAAGAGACTTTCACATTTATAGTGCTGTTACAAATTATAGTACAATAGTCAACAAAAATATGCATATAAAGAATACAATAAAGCAAGTGGTGAAAGATTTTATCTCATATAAAAGCTGAAAAAGTGTTTACTCTCTTGTTTTGTTAACGCTAGCTTTTGATTAGACTAATAAAAAAATACAGGAAGAGCTATACGGACTCAATACCAATACCAATTAATTTGGAAAACCAATAAAAACAATTACCCTTTTTTAATAAAGCTTTGGAACTGGAAGTAACATTCATAACACTTAAATGAGTTCAAATTAAATTTGACTACATATAAAATGGTCCGTATAGTGGAAAAGATCTTTACAATTACTACTATGTTAGCCTGCCCGCTTATTTAATTCCTGTTGTCAGTCTCAAAGGAAGCAAAACTCAATGCCCAGTCATCCTTCCACCGTCTTGGGACTACCAGCAACAGTTCAATTACAAAGTCAAGCTCTGTAACACAACCACAAGCCCACTACCGAGGAAAATCCCAGCAGTGAGCATAAACTCACTCCATATGCAACCCCCTTTCTAACTTTATTATAGGGACCTAGTATTTTCCAAATTACTGTGCAACTCCCTATATGTACCTACCTTAAAAACTTCACAAGCCATTTCCTCCAGTCTCTTTATAATCCTATTTCTTACATGAATTATTTCAAAGTATGTTGCCATCTTTCACTATCAAGATGCCAGGAACTATATATAATCTTTAAGACACAGGAGAACCAATTGTTAATAGATATAGGTAGCACCTCTCCAATAACCAGTCTGAAGAGGCACTGAAGGTAATATTGTCTAACAGTTTAGTTGGTCTAAAAGCAAGAACACTTTCATAGTCTCTCCTCTATAAATGCATAAAAAGTCCTAGTCACTTGTTATAACTATACATCAGTGGGAGTCTTTTGATCTTTTTTCCTTCAGAATAAAGAAGTACAGTACTTCAATTTTTTTTTTAAAAAAAAAAGAAGCTTTCTGAGGGAAATGGGCACAGTAACTTGTTTCATTCTCTACAGAGTCAATTATACAGCTTCAATTTGCCTTGCACCACAATCAGGCAATACCAGCTCTGTGCTCTCACTCGGGTCTAGTGCTAAGCTTGGAAATCTCAGGAGCTCAAGTCAAAAACTTAATCTAATTTCTTCTCTGTGGATATTTTTTCTCTCAAGTATAAAGGAAACATTACACAATGACTAATACACAGCTCAAAACACAGCTCAAAGCTGCCATCTCTAGGTATTATGTTCTACTACTCTTCACACTAAATTATTTTTGTTTTTACAAGAGACTAAAGGTCTGAATGGAAAAATGACAGAAGTTTATCTTAAGTTAATTTTAGAATTTAATTCAGAATTATGGACTTTTTCACTTGAAATTTCTTTAGCTTACATGATCAGCTCCTTTTTGATAATATTTTATATTTGACATGATCACTAGTACAAGCAACATTATTATTTGACATGAGTGGTGCTGTGTTCATTATTACTGAATCCTAATTACTAGTTAACATGTGCCTTTGACAACAGCAACAGCTTTTTCACATGTGTAGTGAAGTAGACTTGCTTTTAGCTTTCACTAATATTAAAAAGAGTTGCATTTCCTCACAGAGATCTGAAAAGATCTCTGAATCAACACAGATTATATTAAATATTTGCTGGTAAAAGTATCTCTAAAATATTAGCACTGTCAAATAAAAAGGTTAAATGATATTTAAGCCTTTATTCTGAACTGCTAAATGATACATTACTTGAATGTTTCCCAACTAAAGGGTCCACATTCTACAGGAACTGTAATAGCTAAAGGTACCGGTCAGAAAGATGGGACCTTTCAAAGAACAGCTAATACATGAGTTATGAATCAGAGAACTGATGAGAAGAAAAGCGATCTTTGAGTTTATCTTAGGGCACGCACAGAATCTAGTTCATGTTACTACTGAAAAGCACCTCTGCAATATTAACCATGCCAGGTACAGATTCTACATCGTTGGAAGAGCAGCAGATGCTGAGAAGAAGGAGAAACCACACAACACACACACACAATTCTGTTTAACTTCAAAAGCAGCACTAGATAAAAGGAAATAAAATCATAAAAATAAACTAAAACGTACAACTAAAAGGATAAAATCTGTAATGACAATATGAAGAATTTTAAGGACATCTGCTCAGATCACATGTACCACATGTATGCTTCCTACTACAAAAATAATACCCATTCCAAATAAAATAAAGCCTAACTTAACAGGAGGATAATGGAGACCGTTAGAAGAAAAAGTCTATTTCAAAATAAAGGTTCAAAAACTCCACGGATTAAAATGCAGAGATATATAAAGGGAAGCAATGAAACAGTTTAATGAGTTACCTACAATATTACATATAAAGTACTAGCACATCATTTTACAAATGCATTAGAAATACGGACAGCTAAATAATTTGTGGTGCCCACAGACAGTCTGAAGGGGTATTCTGAGGAGATAAAGCCATAGCAATAAAATGAAGTTAATTTTCCCTGTGAGCTCTTCATGGTAGACTTTACAGGTATTTCCACAGCAGAAATTAATAACAGAAAGCTATAGTAAAAAAAAAATAAAACTGACAAAATAATCAGTAACAAGTCACCAGGATGAGTTCTGAAGGAATTTAAGAACAAACCAGCCGACCCCTGTCTGTACTGTGTAACTCCCTCCTTAAAAATGTGTCAGCATTAGGAGGCTGAAAAGCAACAGGCAGAGAGAAAACTCAGTGAACACACGGATAAGACAGACAGACTGTGGGAAAGTATAACTTCAGTTTTCAGAAGTTGTTGGATCTTTCAAATCACTGCATTCCCCTGAAAGAATCAAAGGTCTGGTTGATAACGGTTACCTGCAATTTCCAAAATATGCTTGACCTAAAGAAACTGAGATGCTCTGAGACAATCAAGGCAGGTAACGCAAGGGTAAATAATCCAATAAAGAAAAGTACGGGGAAAAAATTGTCACTTCTTAAATTAATAAGGGTCATTTACGGTGTCCCACAGAGATCTAAAATTGGGATTTGTTTGTTCACAATACTCAGAAATAAATCTGGCACAGGGGTGAATGGAAAAACGACAATTATTTTTGACAATGTTATGTTACTCCAAATAGCTGAGACAACGGTCAGAAGAAAACAATTGGAGAAGAATCTCATAATACCTAATGTGCAACACTTGGACGAATAAAAGGGTAAACAAAAGTTCAGAGATAGGCATAAAGTGATGCACATGAATAATAAGCAATTTTAATTCTGTACATATGGTAGTGGGTTTTGAACTGACTCAAATGAGATCTTGAAGTTATAATCGATAGTTCTGTGAAAATATTCGTTCAAAGCCAACAGTAGATTTTCAAAAAGCTAAAATACTGTCAAGTATCAAAAGGACAAAAAATAGATCATTAATTCTATTACATCAATCTTTGAGGTATCAATACACTAAAGACTGTGATTCCCCTGATCTCAGAAGGGATATAACAGAACTAGAAGATGTAGCAACAATGACAACATGAAATTGCTTCCTGCTGTGAGGTTATTAAAAATGCAAGAAACTTTTAGCATTAAAAATAAGTGGTAGAGGATATGACAGACTTACAGAAAATCATAAGTGGTACAGAGAAAATAAATGGAAAATACTATAAGAATTAGGGATTATCAAAATTAAATAGCAAGTATCAGTTTCTCAAAATATGGTATTTCTTCACAAAATACACTGGAATTCTTGGGCACAGGATGGTATCAATGCTAAAATAAATATACGGTCTGAAAAGTTGGGAAAAGTAGAACATGGATTCATAATCTTTCCACAAAAATACTATTGTAACTTTGAAAATCCCAGGTTCAGACTAGGACAGTATTCTGAGCATGCTTCTATACGTTCTTGTCATTTCTTCTTATATTCCTCCTTAGGATTCACTGTTACCCATTATTCAAGACATGTTATCAGGCTAGATGAACACTCTGGTCTCACTTGACACAATCTCTTTTGTTCTTTCACACAGAGTTTCACAGTATGTTTCCAGCTGGAGGTGTCTTACACAAACAAATGAAAATTTGGAATACAAATTCTGTATTTCTCTGCCACTGTTAACAAGTTTGCCGTCATCTGTACAAAGCTAAAGCATACACCACATTCACTTGGGTTCTTTCTATTTTGGTGACACGACTACAACTAGCCAAAAATTAGCAAATTAACAAAAGTTTTTGGTTTTTTTTTAATAAATATAAATTCTCTATATATATTCTATTAGTACAAAGATTCCTTTTAGTCTTTTTGTATTTGTGTGAAATAAGTCTTTAAAAGCACTGTCAATAAAACAGCAAGCAGACTACATGATACCAGTAGAAGCAAAACTGACAGTAACTCATATTTATTTGAACTTACAGCAGTACAATTTGTATTTTAATATGGTCTTTACTAATAATAAAACAAAAAAAATTATTTCTTGCTGTCCTTAGGGCATTAACAGACCTTAATGGCCCTGACCAGCCTCATCCAGGACTGATCCCCTGGGGACGGCGCCTGGTCAGTAAGGGCACTGCCCATGTGGGGTCTCTCCCTCCCTTATCAAAACAATTCCAATTACATAAAGCTCCTTTTATTGATGGATTTAGCTCTGAATGTTTACAGTCAGCTAGTAAGTGACTTAGATCTATTGCACAATCTTGTTCCAAAAATTGTGCAATACATCTAAGTACTGAAGATGACACTAATACAAAATGCTTAGGGACTAGAAATTAAATTATCTTCCAAAATTTGCATTTATGATGAATCATTTTAAGATAGCTAACAGCACATACAAAGAAATTAATTAAATAGGATGCTGAAGAGTTCAAACCTGATATAAAGCAAGAGTGTGTCCATATCTCTGGAGCGGCCCTTTGGATACAGGTACTACGTTCCATATACTGCTTTCCAAATTGTAGCTAGAAGAGAGAGAAAAAAGTAAATATTTTCTACGTGCAGAGAAATAAAGACTTTTGTATGTTTGAACTAACTTCTCTTTGGCAAAGTATTAACACTTCATCAGTCACTGTTGCTTATGTGACATGGTCATTTGTTAACAGCAACAATATGACCACTTCTAAGTGTTAGAGCAAACACCCACAAACAACAACAAACACCCACACACAGCCAACGCTCATCTGCTTATACCACAATCTTTTGCACTGCTTTGAAAACTTATTGTTGAGCACTCTCTCAGTTGTATGGTTGGTTCTAATTTCCACTAAATTTTCATTAACAATTAATTCATTAATGGATTAAAAGACAATAAGATGGAAGAGAGGTGAAAAATAAGATGACATAGAAACGGAAATCACCAAAGATGATGGGATTTGGTTTGGATGATTGCAAAGATGTGGAAGAAAACAAGAGCTACACAAAACCAAAACAAACTGGCTAATAAATGTATCTTATTCCTTTCACGTACCACATTTAGGGCCTGTATGTATATACAAGTCACTATACAAGTCACTATATAAGAAGCAAAATATGTATGACTTGCCTAACCCTACCGGCCGGTCGCCAACAGGCTAAGTGCATATAAGTCTCCTATAATTATAAGTTTCCTTCAATAATGCAAATAGCATTCTAGATGTACTATTTGAAAAATATCAGCACATGGATTTCTTTTGCTTTTTATCACTACAAACATTTTAATGTTTTGGAGCAAAGCACATCACGAGTTTTCACAAACCTAAGAAATTACACGTTAGTATCACAAATAGATCGACTCTACCTATATTTTAATTTATTTTAATCACAAGAAGATTGCAAGCAGAAAATAACCCTGTTAATAAAGAATCTAAAAACACATAAAACTTTCCATTAAATTGCAGGATAGAGGCTGCCTCCCTGGTAAGATCTGTTTTCCCTAAGCCACATCAGAAGGGATATGAGCAAGGAGAAATCACTTACTTCAACACCATTTGGAAGGAGCTGTAGTTGAAAGTGTATCCGCCAATCACCCACATGAATTTCCCGTGCAGAACCGCCTTGTGGGACGCCCGGCCCACGGAAGGGCTGAAGGGCTTGACGTTGGGTAGAATCCAATAAGACTCCGTGGAAGGGACGTTCAAAGAACAATCTGGGCCTGTTTTGTAAACAAATGTGCAATTTGTACAATCTCTTAGAAGGGGATGTTAAAGCCAATAAAGCAGAAACAGGGGAGGCTTAATTACAGATGTCAGGATTGCTCATTCTGATAAAATACAGTATAGAGTTTTATGTTTAGCAGATGCTCAATGAAAAAACAACTGACAACAAGGGATGTCAGTCAAATTGAAAGCGTTAGAATAGCTCAAATAATAATGATACATTTCTGCACTCTTCTCAGAAAACATACTGTATGAGTCACAAATTGAAAGAAAGGCACAATGCATCATATTTTTACATGCTGTTTAGGTCTAAAGTGTGTAGCACAGTATACACTGTGTGTTACCTCTGGAGAAAAACTAGCCTGCATTTGAACTAACCAGAGTAAGCTTATATCAAAGCAAATAACACTACAGTAAATAAAGTTGCCATATAGATTATACTATAATAAGTCTTGGGAATCAAAATTTCCCCTTTGCCAAAGCCATTCTGGTTTGTTTTTTTGAGAGTAAAATACACTATAGAGTGCTATCTAAAAAGATTGATTTAAATATTTAAACTTTCTAAAATTCTATAGATCCTTCCACCTACAAAGCTACTAAACCCCACAACTATATATTATTTTTGGAAGAAATTTTATGCCATTATTTTTGCTAAATATGGAAAAGTCAGCAAAATGTGTAATTTTTAAGGTACATAATTATTAAAATAATGAATAGCAGAAATCATTCTTTTTCATTTGTCCTGTAATAACCAAAATGTGATCTCTTCATCATTAGTTCATGTTCTAGATGTGGTATGAGCTTTAAGATCTTGTTAAAACCTGAATATATTCAGAAATTTGCTTAAAAAAAAAAAAAAAAGACAACAGCATATGCACTATTTGCCTCTTGTCAGAGACTGTACAGCATTACTAACTGGTGTTATTTCTAAGTGGGGAACACTGAATTTTTAGGACACCAATATGTTCCACCTTCAGCATTATCAATCACAGAACTGAAATTTTTATCACCAGTGATGGCATGCAGACATTGGATGACAGCTAAATTATTTCTGTAATTTGACTTTGATACTCAATGTTATGTCCCCCTCAGCTGGCCTGACTGGGATAAATCCTTCCCTCAAGCTATTACAAGACATTACTAAAAGCAAAGGCTGTTGAAGTCAGACTGGGCATGACCTTCTTCGCAAATGCAGTGATAACATACTAAAAAAAGAAAAAGCAAACACACCCAAAAAACACAGCAACTAGTCTGTAACCCAAATATCACACCTGATATCAAAATTTTAAAAAGGTTCCAGGGAAGATCTGGAAAACTACTGGCCTGCTATCCTTCTGTTTCCACCAGACAAATCAGCAGAAACTCTAAGAATGGACAGAATTAGTAGATAGATAATTGCCATCTACTTGTGAAAATCAGTGTAGCTTTAGTAAAGAGAAGGCCTGTCTTCTGAAGCTATTGAACACCTTTGAAGATATCAGGATGAGGTGATCCAATCAATACACTGATATGGATTTCCACAAGGCTTTTAACAAAATTCTTCACCAAAGACTTACAAGGAAACTGTTTTCAAAGACTGTTGTAGCAAGAAAACGAAGGTCTTTGCATGGCTAAATAATTGACTGTAAGATACAATAAGAAATAGTAGACAGGAGTAAATGGCCACTTCTTAGAGTGAGGGAGGTCGCCCATGGAGTCCCACAAGGATTCAATGTATACATTAATGATCCTGCAAAGTACTGGAAAGCAGAAAGAGTAAGATCAGGTTTGAAGAACAACAGAACAAGTTCTTGTCTGACCATGTGACTGAGCAATAAGATTACACATTAAATTCAACACAGATAAATTTAAAACTATGTAATGTATGTTCTAGTTTGACTAAAAAGAAAGTAGCCTCTCAACTAACCATCGCTAGTCAAGTAGTAAAGTCTCACCTTAAGAGAACAAATGAAAATACCATCTCAACATACAGCAGTGGTCAAAAAAGCAAATCATATGTTAGGAACAGAGAACACTTTTGCCTCACTGTATATATCAGTGGTTTGCTACAATTAGAAAACTGTGTGCTCTATTCAAAATAAAAGACAAATAAGAGCTGGAGACTATTTACACAAGAGTAATAAGGATGTTCAAATTAATTAAATGGCTTCTGCGATTGCAGTTAATAAGTTAGCAGAGACTTTTTCTCTTGGAAAAAAATAAAATTTGGAATTAATTGGAATTTTGAATGAATGATGTCTATAAAGTGACACTGAGGATGGATAAGAAGAGTATATGGTTTCTCTGATTATAACGGCTGAGATTTATCAAATGCAGCTTGAAGAAGCCACATTCGAAACAAACAAGAGGAGGTAGTTCTTCATGTAGAAAGTATCAGATCTCCTTGGCAAGGATGCTCCCTTGACAAAGGATGCTCTGGAGTCAAAGGTTTCCACTGAGTCAAGGAAAGACTGGACAAGCATCCAGAAGGGAGAGCTATTGAAGTTTACCAAATAAGCTAAATAGGTAATTTACATCCAGTTTCTAACTTTAAAACATTATCCTTGGGGGGCAGCAGTAGGGAAGATTACATTTTTCCAATGTGTATTATCAGTTTTGGGGCAACTTGTTACAATTAATTCTTACACAGAATGACAAATAATCTGTATTTAACCAGTTGTCAACTTTTCTTGCACTCTACAGAAGAATGATGTCCACTTGTATCCAAATTACCTTCCATTCATTAAATGATGGAGACACTCAATGTCCATTCTACCCAGAAAAGATTAATGGTATTTGAATGAGGTCTAATGAGAGTATGAACAATTCAGTATATTATTTCTTAAGCATTAATAATAGATACTGTAATAAAATGGTAACCTCAGCAAGATTCTGGTTTGGTAAATCACTGCAGGAAACACTTGATTTGAATCTAAAAGTGCTTAAAAATAAACACGTTATTAAATATTATTTGATCAGAGAAGAGCTTAGAATTATTAAAACAATGCCTCCAGTCAGTCAGAAAACAAAAACACATTGATGTCTCTCATTTCAGCTACCAGTCTTGCACAGAAATGTAGCAGTCAACAGTGTCCCCTAGTGGCAAATAAAGAATAAAACACACAAACTACTCACAGGCCAATTGATATGAGATTTTCGTTTCTAGAGTCAGGGAACCACAAGAATTCATACAGGAAATACAAAATATTATTCTTATCTATTCTGTATTTAGACAACAATGACCACATTAAAATGAGCACAAACTAATATTTCATGTAAAAAGTTAACAATGTAGAAGTCTTAACTATGCCGCTAACCAGATCGGTGATTAAAATAACGTCATTTAACTTTCTTACAACCTCAGTGCTTCATTCCTGGTCTGCATTGAATGACTAGCAAGGTGAGGCAGAGGTAAGAAACATCATGAACCCACATCCTGTTCTGGCCTGGAAGAAGAACACAGTCTAAGAAGACACACCTGAACTCAGGAGCTTGAAAGCAGTAAGTCCTCCCCTCGGTTTCTTCAGACAACACATTAATAGCCTGTGCATGACACACACACATGCATTAAAGTGCCATCAGTTGACACTGCCACTGGAAGAGGCAACCCTGGCTGCCTCTCACTACATAC
Organism: Streptopelia decaocto; assembly: GCF_964273445.1. Classification (NCBI taxonomy): domain Eukaryota; kingdom Metazoa; phylum Chordata; class Aves; order Columbiformes; family Columbidae; genus Streptopelia; species Streptopelia decaocto. The sequence continues at coordinate 64,297,559 of NC_138659.1, read as the reverse complement.
TCTCCAGCTCACATCACTGCTGGCACTGGTTCTCACATGGCTGCGCCATAAACCAGACAAGGGGAAGCATCCAGGTTAAAACTTGGCTTTTATTTTAGCCAGTTTAGCTTTTCATCTGGATGTGTTCTTGTGTAGGATTCACCTTGCCCACCACACATGACTGTGCCACCACAACAAGACTGCATGGCCAGGACAGCCTCTTGAGTGAAAGTGTAAAACATTCATGGAGTTACCACTGTATGTATCAATAAACACAAAAATGGAATATCTAGTTGAAAAAACCCAAAGCAATAGAATAATACTCACTTCTATTGAAACATCATTTAAAGAGCAAATGCTCATACGTGACTACTGCCTTATGAAGATAAGTTAAGTGTACAACTTATAAATATCATTTACAAGCTTTTCCTTCTTAAGTACATACACCATGAAACACCACCACCATTTTAGCATAATTATGTTCTCAGGAACACCACATTGATTAAATAAATGCCCTTTGTGCAACAGAGAGCACTACACCTGTAGGACAAAGATAATCCCAAATATGTTTTATTCTTTTCTATACAAATAAATTTTTTCTCCATTTCTTTAAAATTTTATTTCTTTCTTATCTTCCTAATGTGTCACTCAATCCACTGTGGAGGGAAAGGGCAAAAAAATAAAGCCTTAAAAACAGCAAACAACTTTATAAATCTGAATTGGAAGTCAATTATAATTCTATACATTTAAAAGAGAGATTTACCCACACAACATATGAGAAGGAATCTAATGTCTATTTATTGAGGAGTTTCATGAACTGCCAAAGGACCAATCTGTTCCAGTAGTTCAAGTCATAAGATCAATTTCCACCTAATGAGAAAACATCATCTACCGCCTTCAACTCTAATCTTTTCCCTTGAGATCACAGAAGAAAAAAGTATTGATGCGTTGAACATAAATGTCACAGTCCTGTTTTGCATACAGTCTAATCAAAGCATTCAAATAAAGTAGTAGTTGTTGTTTATCCCATAGTTTGTGTGATATCTGATCATTTGAGTGGAGAATTATTGCTTTAACATAATTTTTTAACCACCACAAATACAGATCAAATATCACTATTCTCAAGTACCCAATAAAATCTTCATATGATAATGAAATTGAGATTATGAAAATATTTTTGAGAAAAGAGAATATATCTGACTATACTTTCAACAAAAATTCTCTTGGAAGTTTCACCAAATATTCAATCGTCCTCACAGGAAAGTGATGGGGTAGTACTTACATAAAAATACAAAGTTGCTACATGAATTAAAAGAGAAATGTCATTCAAGAATGGCTCACCAGCACTCTAGTAGTAGCTGCAGTTCATGTACCCGTACACTGGCAGTGACCAGCTCCACAGCATCCATATGGGATGTAATTATCTCCCCCCTTTTGCAGGTAGTCCAGCTCCAAAGGAGACTTAATGGCAGACAGCAAGATCCTGGGTAGGTGTCCAGCTAAAGCAGCACGGTAGCAAGCTGTGCCAGGACAGCCTCCTCTGTGCAGCATGGAACAGTCAGAAATCCTAATGCACACAAGCTGATGCAGTTCTTGAAATGCCATCTGTTTGCTATTATCCAGTCCCATTTCTTCCCTCAGCCAGGAAGGGTGGATCATCCAAGGGTGACCTGGCCTTAGGGAATCTGCAGGGTAAGTCTGACAAGCCAAAGGGCTGCACTGCCTGCCAGTGACACAAGCCAAGTGTGTCCTGGCAGCTAAGAGGGACAACTGTGTCCTGGTCAAGCACAGCATGGCCAGTCGGGCAAGGGAGGAGATTGTCCCGCTCTGCTCTGCACTGCTGCAGCCTGACCTGGAGCACTGCGTGCAGGTCTGGGCAACACAGTATTAAATGGACATAAAGCCACTGGAGAGCGTCCAGAAGAGGGCTATGAAGTTGGTGAAGTGTTTGGAAAGGAAGCCATATGAGGAAAGGCTAAAGTCACTTTGTTTGTTCAGCCTGGACAAGTGGCACCTCATGGTGACTACAGCTTCCTCACAAGGGCAGGAGGAGGGACAGGCACTGAGCTCTTCTCTCTGGCAACCAACAACAAAACCCAAGGGGATGGCAGGAGGATGTGCCAGGGGACGTTTAGGTTGGACATCAGGAAAAGCTTCTTCACCCAGAGGGTGGTGGAGCACTGGAACAGGCTCCCCAAGGAGGTGTCACGGCCCCAAGCCTGACAGTGTTCAAGAAGAGACTGGACAATGCCCTCAGACACTTGGTGTGAACTGTGGGGTTGTCATTGCAGGGACAGGAGTCGGACTCAATGAACCTTGTGGATCCCTTCCAACTCAGGACATTCTGTGATTCTATGGTGTGTGTTGCCCAACAGCACCCTTTACTGCTTGACGTCAGGTTTAAACCTCGAGATCAGCTAGGCTGGTGCAGAAGAATAAGGCCTGACACCACAACAGTCTTTACCAGCAGCACACCGCATGGAAAGCCTTCCCAGTCTTCCATGACTGAGCACAAGTTATAGTCTTGTAGACTCTGCATGGGATTTGTCATCTTAAGCAAAAATTGTTTTGCTTATTACTGTCCTATAAAAGAAACATGGCAGTGCCCACTGGATTTCAGATTTTGAGATTCCATGCTAATGTCAGCAGGATATCAAGTCCTAATATCTCTGCCAATAACTTTTAGAAAACTTCACAGCTCTAATAGTCAAAAGCCTCCTTCCAATTTTCAAACTACATGTACTGATGAGCAGTTTACCCCAATTATCCTTCTACCAGTGTTGATACCACCAAAATTAAAGAGCTGATCTATCTTTTAAATCTATACACGTCACATTTGTTTATAAAAAGCAAGGCTATTGCCTCCCAGCCTCTGTTTTACTAGTTTAAACAAACTACACTCTGTATCTCCCATAGATCTGATCATCCTAATGGTTCTACCTCTGAGCCTGTTTCAATTTGTATTCATAAAAGCGTAGCAACAAAAGGCAAATATAGTACTAATGTTTTCACCTATTTAACTGTAGAACCTGTGGCTAATCATCCTTCTAGTGTACTTGACACTTTACAGCCTATAGTTCATAGAGTATATAAAATTAAGAATATTAATTGGTTCATATTCTAATGGAGATAGACAAGCAAGTTTTCTTACATGTAACATTCCACACTTAAATCCAATATTATAAAAGAAATTCTTAATAATCTTAGTCCCTAAATGTATTAATTTACAATTTATACTGAAGTAATTACATCCCACACATTACTCTATCCCTTTTTTGCAAGATATTCAGGTCCTCCTTCATATTTAAAGTAACTCCCACCTTTCTATTACCAGATTCCATCAGCAGTCTTATGAGTAGATTATTAAAAGTTATGTAACAAGATCAGCCCCAAGATCAGTCTTTAAGTAGTACTGATACCTTTCCATCCTAAGTTACTTGTTCAGCATACCCACTCACATTTCACAATTAACAAGCTGTGTTCCCTTTACTGTTCCCTTGTGTATTCCCTGACTTCTTCAGTTTCAACAATTTCCTATCATCAAATGCTGAGGTTCAGATAAAACATAATGCATTTTCTTGTCACTTTTCTAACAAATAATTTCAGTATGAACTACACTGATAAATCTGCATTTCAACTGTTTCACTGTTCAATCACACTTTATGTTAAATTATTTCTTTCTTCATATTATGGTCTAAATCTTTACACACTGCTGAAATCAGGCTAATAAGTTTTGAGCTGCCTGAATCACTTTCTTCCTGTTCTTAATTAAAGGTGCCACAGATAATGAGCTAAATTTAGTATCTTCCCTTGTCAGGGAGATCAGCACGATCTATCCCCTTCTTGCGTTCAGGATATAGTACTGCATTCGTTCATCAGTTTAATCAAGTGTTTGTATGTTCTACCTTGCAATATTTACATGCAAACATTTTAAATAAATATTTAGGAAGTCATGGATCTATTTTAAATGGATTGCATTTTTCATTAAAACTCACAAATAGTAGGGGATTCACTAAATCTCAGCTTAATTGCACACGGAGAGCATTATCAACCACTTTAATGCATCCAACCATTTATTTAAATGAATTAGATAATTTCTACAAAACCTGCTTTCACTAATCATCAAACAACACCACATAGGTATTTAAAACTGAAGCTGGCTCTTCACTTATCTGTGATGTTCTTTCTTTTGCAATAAAGATATTTAATTTTCTCAGCCAGAATTTTCAGACACTAAATTTCTAATTATAATAGCTATATTTTGCTTACAAATAGCACAAAGTCCTCCAAAGATGCTTGACAGATTATTAACTTCAATCTGAACACAAAACTGAAGAACGTGTTTCCAGCACATATATGAAATAACCATTCATGTTAAGTCAATTCCTTCCTATAAATTCTGTATATGCAAAATTTTATCAGACAACTCTCATTTCTACGACACACATAATGCAATTTACAATTATGGTGTGCAGAAACTGGATTTTAACATAAATCTGAGAGAGCAAAGAATTACTTGGGTTTGTGGTTTCATGTGTATATATAGCATTTAACAGGAGTATAAAATTGTTTCTTACGCTGAACTGATCCTTGGCCAGTAGAAAACCTGAAAATGAAAATCTAGACACATAGGGGATTACCACGGGTCAGAACAGTTATAAGACACCTGCTTTGATATCTTTTTTTCCTTCTGAAAACAGGTTTGTCCAAAGCAAATGTTATCTCATAGGCCCTGTTCTCTGAAAATACTTACTCGTGTGCTTTCTATTCAAGAACATCCAGACACAACTGGCCAAAATTACAGTTTTCAGACCTCTCAGAATTTGGCACAAGCTCTTTCCAGTGCTGCACTTCAGCTGTCACTGCATGGGCTCATATCTCAGACCTTTTCCATTGGTTTCAATGAATCACCACCACACAAGCACAGCTTTGCTAAACCTCAGCAGTGAGTAATAAGGCTGGCCAAGAGTGTAGGACCTCAAAGCCTTCCAACTGAAACAGTCGGAATGAACTCAACACTAGTTCATCCTTTCAAGATAATTTAAGTCGAGTATAGACACACATCAACATAGTAGTTCTAGCCATACTCAAGATGCTTTTAGAATAAATGCTGTAGTAATGAGCAAGGCAAAATACTGATTTTTACAGTGCAGTAGTCATAGAACTCCTTTTACCCTTTCATTGTTTGTTTTCCTCCTTACAAAAAGGCTCATTTTTCCCTACAGAGATGTTATAAAATTCAAGCTGCCTAAATTGCTAATAGACTTGTTTCAAAGTTAATTAGTTTAATTTCAGAATCTGGTCTTCCACTACATCTCTACCTGCGAGGAGCAGATCTGTAGAGAGGAACAACTGACTATACACATTCTACAATTTTTATTGGTGTTTTAACGTTGGCCTAGATCTGATCCTTAGGACTGAGTGCCTGTTTTATGGCTGGTGTGCATTATGTAGAAACCTGGAGCTCATCTTCTGGTGTAGTTTCATCTAAAAGAATCCAATTCCTCTGTTTTCAAACCACCTCACGATGCAAGTCAAAACACGGTAAACTTGTGAGGATGCAATTTGCTTTGAAGATACCCTACTGATCTTCTTAAAGACTAGTGTAAACACACCTGACTCCTCCCTATTTGATCCCCTTGTCACTTGCAGTACTCATGGTCAATGATCAAAGCACCAATAAAGTTTCTCTTAAGTTCAATAGCGCCTTCAACTCTTTTTGCACTGCGTGCAGAAAGAAAAAAGGTACCAGCACCAAGCGTATCTCCACATCCCACTGGATCAGGGAGATACCATGCCCGTGCAGGAGCTCATAGGAACACTACGTGTTACAATCACCACTAACTCCTTCACCTTCCCACCCCAGGACTGTTTCCCAGGAAGCAAGCACCAGTTTTGTGCCATGACTTGAATTCTCACTGGTATTTACACTCCTCCCTGAAGTGACGATCCTCAAACTGGGCACTAGAATCCAATGTTATCCCCGAAATGCCTATCTCAGAGAAACGGTCACTTGCTCCCCACCCAAAATTCCTCATGTTAAAATTGTTACCTATAGTGATTGGCAAGTCTTTTAACAATCTCTTTCTCAGACTGTTTGTTTGCCAATCCAGCTTGCAGGTTTTATTCCTAGATCATTTTATATTAAGCGATATTAAGACAATTTTCTAAATTATGACTTTGAACTGGATGATTTAGAGCTCCTTCAAATGAAACTATCTTCCTTTGTTTACCATACAGTGAATCCTATTTACCCTACCCCAACATTTTATCAGGAAAAATTATTTTTAGTAATTGAGATATTTTATAAAATGTTGTTTAACATCAGGCAAAAACTGGTCACTGGAAAATTCTCCAATTAATTACTTGGCTATTGCATATTTTATAGATAGCCATATTTTTAATTCCTTCTGTCAAACATTTTTTAGCCTATTAAATATGTGACAGGTTAGTTATTTCCTTTCCATGGCATTAAATCAAGCTCCTTCAGGAAAACAAAGAGCATCTCTATCAACAAGACCCGTAATGTAACTTGTAATCAGCATACAATACATTCATAGTAGTTAATATTTTCAGCATCTCCAAAGATCATCCATCTAACCCTTTCCTCCCCCTGAGTTACATCCACAGCCTGTATCAGTCAGCACAGGCACATGCTGCTTCAGAATATCAAGACACATTAACCAGTAATAGGACAGCATAACATGATGCAGAATCACTCTTCAGGAAAAACTTCAGCCTCCTTTATGTTGCGTGAGTATTTTAAATTAACCAGATTTCAAGTAAACACTAAATTCTCTTCCTTTACTTCTGAGACCAACTATCTCTAAAATATTTAACATCATTAAAAATAAAAGTATTATTTTTAATAATGTTTAACAAAAAGCACATTTAACAAGCACATTCTTGTTAAATGTGCCTTTTGTTAAAAATAAAATGGTTATTATTCAATTATCTGCTTTCCAAGCCGAGAAGTTTTTATTGTCACAGCATTATTCGATATTTCTATGACGAGCGGCTAACTGCAAACCCCTACAACAACCACCTTCTACCAAATTTTTCTATTAACAAGAGGACCCTATTTTTTACTCAAAACAATTATTCTATCAAAGAACAGTGTTGTTCTCTTTTCTCAGCATACTTGTTTTAAATGTGAAATTTTGTTCAGAGATGTTCCTTCCAAAGCATCCACAAGATGTCATCATTGCAAAAAGAAACAAACTACACGTGTTCACATGTGGCAAAATATGAAATACTCTTTATGTTATGAACCATGGTTTTTATTTATTGTACATTTCCATCAATGCAGTTCAATGTTGGGGTTTTTTTCAATGTAGGGAGTAAACATACTCAAAAAAAAAAAAAAAAAGACAAAAACAACATAAAAAGACCCTACTTGAGCCAGTTGGCTTGAATTACCAAACACAAGGAAAACCTGACAGCAAGAGTACTAATAGAAGTAGAAATATTTATGGTTCCTTTACTGCAAATAACCTACATAGAAGATACTGTCAGCATAGAAAGTCTAGAGTATATAGATGCAAATAAATAAATAGAACAGAGAAGCAAGTAGTCTCAGAGGGCTTAAGGAAAAATTGATATTTTTGTATTGAATAAGGAAAAACAACTACGTATGTGAGCCAGCTCATCTGGCACAGGACAAAAAAATCATTGAAAACTATGTAAGTTTGGCAAAAACCCAAGGAACAGCTAAGCAAATTATCTCTATGTAATCCTCCTCACTGTAGAAAAGGAAGATGGTATGCACGGAAATGCTACATGCGAAGAGGTACTAATAGTGAAAGTTAGAATTTTATTTCCTCCTAAAAACTTCTAATGAAGATTATAGCACTGTAAATGAAGGCAGAGCCTAAAAAGCGTTGCTGAAGATTTGGGATTTTTTTTCCCCATTTTGTACATAGCGATCTGAAACTGCAAGGAAACTACACACAAATAAAAGGGTGATGTTCTTGCTGCAAATTCTGTTCACAGCTTTCTTACAGAGATGAAGCTTCCAGGATCTTTTTTTGTGCACTACAATCGTGACCGGTTCTGCAGGACTCAGTAACACGGCTGCACTGTTTCCACTCTAACACCATTTTGCTAACTCGCTTCCTTTTGTGGGTGCGCTGACTGCCTTTTAATGAACAACTTCATTAACTATTAACAAGAGAAATGTATTAAATCTCATCATGTCTTCCGTCTAAGAGGTGCAACAGCTAATAGAAGTAAAAAATGTCATTTCCTCTGACAAAGAGCAATAAAACAAAAGTAGAGACAGGAAGTAATGGGAAGAGGGCATATCAGCTAAGTAATCTTTAATAGTTCTTTTAAGAGAAGAATGGCAATTTCAATTGGATTAACTTGCTCTGCGTTGAGACTTCTAATAGAAATGGTAAAGGATTAAAAAAAAAAGAAAAATCACAAACATCTAGCACAATTACAGTAAGTTAATCAAACATTTAGGACCTTAAATAACTGACCTCTAATACAAAACAATTATTTATGCTGCTGGGAGTAAAACTACAGCAATGTTTACAGTACATTCCTTACTCCACAGTACACGTTCACATCCACGTTTTTGTACCATCATTAACGAAGCTGCTTAACTTCCTTTTTCATTGAGAGACTATAAAAATAACATACAACTAAAAACCAGACAGTGAATACTTACTTCATGAAGCACTAAAAATATGATGTGATGATGTGACATTAGGAAAGGAGGGAAGAAAACCAAATTCATCTAGACATTAAAATTATTAATAGAATAGGAAATTAAGCTATGGAGGAACAGTCTCCGGAAGCCCTCACAGTTCTTGTGTAGTTACTGCCATTAGTTTTTCAAATTAATAACCCAGAAAGAAGAAAGCCCACCACAAGAAAGCTTAGGTCGGATATTTCCACAGTATCTTCAGCGAGAAAACATCAAAGCTGTAAGACGTTTACGTCATTCAAGTACAAACATCTAGGTCCACATTAAAATTAACGCCAGAAATTATCTTTTCAATTATGCGTATTCTTTATATATGCTAATTCGCGTAGTAGACAGGATTCATTAAAAGCAGTTCTTTGTTAAAGATGAACTTCATTCCAAATAACAAAACCTTACCTTGCCAGCTATCATTGCACACACACAGCTTCTCGCCTGTCAGGTCACAGTACCCATGATCAGGGCTGCCGCAGTTGGCTTTACAATAGGGAATATCACAGGCTTCTCCTTTCCAATACTTGTCACACTCGCAGTACACGCGGCTTGGAACAGACATGCTGGTCGTACACTTTCCATGTTCTGAGCAGTTATTAGGACAAGAATTAATTCTGAAAAAAAAAAAAAAAAAATGTAAAAATAAGCGAAATTACAAACCAAGAGTTTATGATAGTGGTTTTATCTGAGAGTATTCCAAGAGTACTTGTTAGATATAGTACTTTTCTTACCCCGCCCAACAAGTTACTATGTAGTGATAAAACAAAAGTTGAATTATGATTTTACAGGCAAGTGACCTGAAAAGGTTTTAATCCAGGCTTACATACAAAGTCTGTGATGCAGTCAGGATCACAAACATCTTGTACTTTTCCAAGAAACACTGACATTAAGCAGACAGACAGGCCCTACCTGGACAGATCACCACCTATCTTTTCTATGTTTCAGTTAAAGCACTCTAGTCAGTCCTTTCAAATGCTTCTTACTTACAATACTTCAAATGCTTATTATTATTATTATTATTATTATTATTATATGTCTAGGGACACCCACACTGGAAAGGACTGTGAGCAGTAACCCTTAAATTCCGCACCATACAGTTAAAGGGTTTTTCTGAGTGGCTTTGGTCCATGCTTTAAAACAGTATGTCTAACATCCAAAGAGAATAAAAATCGGGAAAACCAAGAAAGGAAAAAAGATGGCTAATATCCTGAAACTAGTTACAGGTAGCACTTCATGCTTTGACACCTTAACAATAAAGCCGCCTTAATCTAGCCTCCTTAACTTTGGAGTCAGAGATGCAAAAAGATGAACAATTGGGCTGGAAGAAGCCTGTTGGTGCTAAGGGAGTTAAGCATTTCTGCGAAACACCCTACTAAACACTGAGATCACAAGCAACCGGACGGCAAAACTATGCAAACTGGTTCCAGAAATGCAGGCAGTTCCTCGGAAACCAGGAGGAATGGAGGACATTGAAGTATGGGGGTCCAAGAGTTTCCAGGAACTGAATACAGCAGTCAGGCACTATGTACCCAGTGAAGTCCAAAAGAAGATTTTAAACCCTTTTTGGTGACTCACAGCAAAGGGTGGTGTTGAAACTCAGAATAAACAGTTACTACTTGCTCTGACCAAAGAAAAAGAACTGAAAACATCAGAGCCTTTGGCCAAATGTAGTTGTGGTAGGATAGTCAGGAGATGTGTTTTCATTTCCTAAAGACTCACACCGCAGAGAACTGATTCTGTTACACTATAGAAAAAAACCAAAACACCTCTGCCCTGACTTCACTCTCCTGCAGAGAATGTTCTGCAGGAAGGCAAACAGTTAAGTCTTTCCAGCAATAGAGATACCAGTTTAAAAGTAGACATAATTCCACTCCAAAGAGTTGGATGCACATTGCCTGACCACAAGGAACATAACGCAGAGTTCTGGAGTAACTTCTACAGTGTTTGCAACTGGCATGGTGCTTTAGTCAACTGTTGCAGTGCTGCTGTCTTGCCCAAAATAAAGGAACACGAGTGGTCCATCAAGATGCAGTAAAAGATGAAGTCAAAAACTGCTTTGGGTTATGAAACCAAGGAAGAAAGAAGGTAACAGAAGCAGAGTGCGACAGATCCATTAAAAGTTAATGCAGCCATAAAAAGCAATTGTAGGTGCTACTTTTAGCACATAAAGAGTTACTATTGTTGGCTCACAAAAAAAAAAGAAGTATCCATTGCAATAGAATAAACAGAAGAAAAGAGTAAATAAAATTTTGTGAGTTATATATGTAATAGAATTTCAAATTTGGCAGTTTTTTCATTTTAACTCTTCCAAAAAATTAGGTAATGATATGTAGCACGCAACACATTACCAAGTCAGAAAAGAATGCAGAGCACATACACTCATTTCTTAAGAATGCCATGTCATATTGCCATTTGCTCCCAAGATAAACAAAAATTGCAATAAAAGCTTCAGGGATAACTGAAAAATGTATCTAATTACAGTAGAGAAGTCTGCCAGGTGATTGCATTTTACTGATATCAACTGACAAAAATTAAAAATGCCCAGGCTTCTAGACTGCCATTTCCAGTACAACATAGTTGGTGAGGTTTCCCAACCTCTGAATAGCTATTTATTACCTGGTAAAAGGTAGGCAAACTGCTGCAAATTACAGAAACCATCTTTCCACAGATAATTTAACAAAGACCTCTTCCAGGAGTATAACTATGGTCAAAAGCACAAATATGTATGTTAAATTAATAAAGAATATGACAAAAATATTACATGTACTTCCACATTTGAAGTGCAGTGCTGGCCACCACATCCCAAAAAATCATATTTCAGAATCCAAATGAATTGAAAGAAATGAACAAGAATATCTTGAATCATGGGAAAATTATCACATCGAGAAATGGGTCCAACAGGACCAAGCAATCCCCTCTTCAACTAAACTGTCCAGTATGGAGAGACACCACATCATGTGTCACAAGCATGTCCCAAATGAGAGAGAAGCTGCGATCAACAGCTGGTGCATGTAAGAAGGAAAAGGCTCAGGCCCACTGGATTCATCTTTAGAGCTGCTGACCCACAAAAACAGACTGGAGGAGAAGCAGCACATACCAGATCAGACTTTGCCAGAGAAACTAAAAGTTAGAGAGTCCAGATAAGAACTATGAAGGCAGAATTCAGACTGAGATGGACAATACAAGGGGAAAGTACTCCAAAAGTAGAGAAAAAAAAATGGAATAAAACCCTTGTGGCTGGCACAAAAATAGAAGTAGGACTTAGGTGAAGGTGTCAAAAGCCACAAAAGTATACTCATCAAGAAAAATCAAGCAAAAGATTATCCTAGTTCAAGAGAAGATAATCAACAGCAGATGTAATCTTCCTTCTATAGCTTATGACAACTACAAGTGTTAGATAAATATGGAAAGGGATACATTCTAGTTCCATGTTGCATAGGAAAAACACACTCTTGGAATAGTCATGTGGCTTTACTCAGAACAACATACTTTATCTCTTTTTTTCCCTTTTTTTATTTCATACCTTAATGACAACTCATTACCGCCCCAGCTCCCTGGCTTTACAAATATAACTCAAAGTCTAACTCTTATGCTATTAATAAAATCAATACATAAACACTTTCCCTAGATCTGTCATTCTGCTGAAGGAAATATTAGGCTTATTAACAAAATAATTACTTATTTAAAAATACTTACGAGTAAAAAATGTTAAATCCAGTTAGGTTATAAGCAGCATCACTAAAAAAGTGTAGCAATGCATAGCCAGATGTTGTAACTACTTCAGGAACAGTTTCATTTCCACGTACTTCAGGGACTATTAGACCACTGGGAAAGAGAACGAGAATAATGGTTTTAATCAGTCTTTGGGAGAGGAGGGAAAAAAAAGTCTTCACTCAGTATCAGTCATTATGCTCATTGTTTCTTATTGCTGATTGTATGTTTATTTCTAAACCTTGCTACAAACTAATACTGTGATTCTAGACAACAAACATGAACCTGAAAAAATATTCAGTTGTGGAGCAATTCTCATAAGCTAATGATGGTATAACAAAAAGGAAAGAAATGCTGTCATTTCAGATGATAGCAAATTTGAGGTCTCCTCCAGGGCTTTGAAGAATTTGATAATTTTACCCACTAAGACTTAGTCACAATCTTAGTTTAGCAATCTAAGGAAACGTGTTACAAAATTACTGCTTTAAGACAGCGTTTTGTATCAAATGCCCCCAAAAAGTCTCTTCCTTCTCCATACAGAAATGAAGGAGGCCTTTAGCAACCAGTTTATATACCTTACACACAGTGCAGCATTACCCGAGTCACAGATTGCAAAATTGTCCCTTAAGTTCAATCAGATACTGACACTGTTGGCCAGTGCCGCATTTAATTTAACTCAGGAGTCAGTACTGGAAGCCTACTGGAAAATACATTTTCTGATTGTCCGTCTATGAGCATTAACACTCCATGTAATGTCAGCATTAAGTACAAACCACATAACGGATTTATGCCTAAACAAAAATGTAGTGTGTTGCAATTAATTCTAACATAACTCCACATACATGCTCTCAAGATATTAACAAAAGAAAGCAAGCAAGATATTTAAGAAATTAAACCCTCTAATGGTATTTTTTCCCCACAAAATAAAATCAACCATATAGGACCAGTTAGACTAAAAAGCAAATACACTCACCTAAATACAGCTATTAAAGGTGCATATATTGAATCTCCATCATATACATACATATGGTCCCAACTACATTCTGTGGCAAAGTGATTAAATCTTAATCTTAGTATTGCATTTGGGCTGAAAAAAAAAAAAAATAAAAAATATGTAAAACAAAAATATTGAGCTCATGAAGAACTTACAACAAAATGGATCATGCCAGCAGAACTCTATTAAAATCCTGAGTACTAACTAAACATTTCAAAGAGTTCAATAACAAAATTCAGGGCAAGCACATATTTCACTTTATCTCAGAGAGCTTTAAAAATAACATCTTTGGTCCAAGTCTAATAATCCCTAAAGCTAAAGGGACTTAAATTCACCAAATTGTATCATATTCAGAAACACAAATTTAGGGCAAATAAAATATTCCATTTTAGTATACTAGCTTTACTTTACAATGTCAGGAATATGAAGTTTAAAGTGTCTTTTGAGACCTAAAATCCCCTACACGTCACCGTTCCAGTATTGTACTAGTGACTGAAAATAAAAATCTTAAAATACAAATTTAAACCAGCAAGCAATATCAGTGTAAGATACTTTTTTCTCTCCTCCACCCCACACACACATATAACTGGGGATCAGATTTCACCAGTTTTTGGTAGAGATTCAGATGGGGGCTGTAAGATTTCCGAAGCGGAGATTTTCTTATATGACAAAATTGACAGAATTCCTAAATGTATTCCATGCAACATATTGATGATTTAATTTTTTTACTTCCCCCCACCCCACCCCGCTACTGACAGGTTTGAGTACAGTTTGACATTTTTGAAAAACATATGGGTTTTTTTGTGTGTGTGAGAGATCATTTGGAGAGAGCTCTTTGTTCATTTAAGAGGGAGTATTTTATACATATGTGACTTCGTGCAAAATGTCAACACACACAATGTTACCGGGTTGCATTACTCTTCCACATACTGTGCAGCATATTGTTTCCCCCTCTCTCTACCATCTCCTGAGAAGAGGAGGAACGGAGCAAAGGCCAACTCCAAAGCAGGGTTTGTACACAGTCCTGCACCACGTTTCCTCTTCAGCACAGCGTAGTGCAGCGCAAATATTCCTGAGCCAGCTTGGGTAAAAAGACAAGCCTGGCTATGTCAGAAAGATATTCAGCTATACCCTACTCCCCTAAATAGTGAAGCTCCTATTGAAATTATTTTGCAAACTATCTGCTTCATTGCTGATGTGCTTTAATTACTATCTGCATATAAGCAGACCAAATTAGATCAGATAGATCACTACTGAACTGCAGCACAGAGCAGACATCCAGGGTAACTGAGCTTATGACAATATGGCAATAGACAATGGTGTAATTTTCTTCTAGAACATTAGTAGAACTCAGACCTAGCTAAGTCCTTCAGCAAAATCCTGAGCAACAGCCTGGGGGGAAAAAAGTCCCATTGAAATTTAACAAATTTGTGCAGTTCACAGTTCACCATACCAGTGCATATGTCTCATTATTTCTTTGTAGACATCTGTGTGTTTCTGTGCTGCATAAACTGAAAAATTAGCAAGATATGCGACATCTTTGCTGTATGAAACTGTGGACACCATATGACTTTAAAATTAAGTACATGAGGCAAACTAGAATGCAAAAGAAAGACTTTATAGAAGCACTCGCTTTTGAGCAACACAGAGCTGCATAATTATCATTAGACTGGAAGCATTCTGTACTTCAAGCTATCCCTGATTTATCACTGCAGAGTAAGATAATGAGTTAAATAATAGGATCCTGTAACCACATTTGGAACTTATGTAAAGGTACTCAAACAGACAACAAATTTATCATAGAGTTTTGAGAGCTTGAAGCACTGGACAAATTCCAACATCAGCCTAACTTGCCAGCAATTTGAATGGGAATGGAATTTGGCCAACTCTAAGCAATCCTGAAAACTGAGCTTCAACTTTTTTTCATCTTTATAACATTAAAGGACAAAAAACCCCACAAAGACCATATACACCCCATGTGTTTGTATTGTACTCAGATGCCGTTTCAACTTCTCTAGAATACACAGTACCAAGAACTGTCAGAAAGTTTAAGCTATTAAAATAAATACTTACTATCCTTCAATTAACCATGTACATTTAGTTTTATATTTATAATTTATTGGTCCATCTGTTAAATATCCAGAAGGTTCTGTTAACCTACAAGAGAAAAAACAGTGTTGTAATAAACCAGAGAAAACACAATAGAACAGACATCATCATTGTGCCAATAGTTTCTTCCTAGATTGAAAGAAAACTGAAGGTGAAGGAAAGAGTTAAGACGCTCTTCATATTTCTTGTCGCACTATTTTTGCTTATAAAAACTAGAATTCTGATTATTCTATCTCATTGATTTGCCTTTTTCCCCTAGGCAATAACAAGACTTCTAATTTTTCTATTCAGTAGCAAGCAAATACTACATATAATTTAAATTATCCTTCACACCAAATGCATCCAAGCCAATGTAAATTTTTGTTTTGGTTTGGGTTTTTTGTTTGTTTGTTTGTTTAAGAGTGATTTGATTTGGTTTGGTTTGCTTGTTTTGTCATTGCCTTACATCTGAAGTTAGAGCACAGCAGCAGTGGGGAAAACGTCCTAGATCTAGAGAAATCAGGATATAAACTATAAATTGAAATAAGCATATCTGCCAGTTTGTCCCTCGCTTGTTCCTGGTCAGTGATGAGACATGGGAAAACAGAACACTGATACTGAATGAGAGGATGAACAAGTGTACCCTGTTCACATACTTTATCCTCCTCAAAATGTAACAATCTCTGTTGTTTCTCTCCCTTCTCTCCACTGTCCCTTTTCCGACCAGAGAAATCCTTGCTCAATTACACTTAGTTGTTTCTCATACAGAATAACTACATTTGATCATCCCCACTGCCTTTATTTAACACAGTTTTTCTATTCTCCCATACCCTTTCCTGAGGTGCAACACAGAAATCAGCATATTATATTCCAGACACAAGTGAATCTGGACAGTAGCATAATAATGATTTCCACTTTGGTCTCTATTCCCATCTTAACATTTTATTCACTCTTGTAACAACTACTATGCTGACATTTTAAACACAACTAGCTGCTATAACTTTTTTCTGAGTAATAATGGACAGTTCAAGATCCATTACATACAGAAACATATTTAATGTAGAAATAGAACCTTTTTCCTCCGTTCATATATATTACTTCGCATTAATCTATGCAGTGATAAAATAGCAGATGAAATTCAATAATCTATTATCATAAAAGCTTTCTGAAAGAGCTTATTATCTTCAGCACACAGTAACTTCACTATTTACTCAATTTTCTGCATTCTTTATGATTATGTTATATAGTTCAGGCCTTAACAGACATCACTGGTGGCCTCACTCCACTGGGAAAACTGACCATCCTATTATTCTAAATGTTACAATGATAATGAATATAAATACATACTTAGAAATGCTCACTTCTTTCACTATAGCCTGGAAAGATAATCATTAAGAATAAATATCACTGAATGAGAAAAAAGCAGTTGGGGTTGGGGTTTTATGTTTTGTTTCAGTTTTTTTAATGAACAAATAGACTAGATCGAAGTCCAGAAGAAATGCTGAACGAACTGACCAAGTCGCAGTTAAATTTTCTCACCAGGAGCCTCACTGAACAGAATTCAGCATCTGCCATCCTCCTTTCCTCCAAGCTGTATACTCCAATTTTAAAAACATTCACTACCACATCTACTGCAAACTATTTACATTTGAACTCATATCAAACACTAATTACATACTTACTAACAAAGGTTTGTAATTCCAAACATAAAACTATAAACATGTGGAAAGGAAGTAATAACACGGGCACAAGAAATAATTTAAGACACGGTCCATGTAAACCCTTACATTTTCAAACAAGTTCTTTCACCTGTCCTGTAAGAACTAGTGTCAGTTTGTTAGGCACATTTTAAGACACTCAGTTCCAATTGCTGGTGGTTTGAGTGAAGATCTTCACCCACACTTTACTCCTGATGAAATGGCACAAAGCTCTGTAATATGGGGAGCTGTCCGAGTAATTATACTTCAAAACATTTTCAAGGCATGAATGCAGTATCAATAATGTATTTCGTGTTTCTGAATAAGAAGAAGAAAAGCAGAGGAACAGCTGGTAACATGAGCGACAGACTAGGAGGGGGAACAAAAAAACAACACACACCAAAACAAAACACACCACAAACATCAACCACATAGTTCAGTCAGCTGACAGCTGAGAGAACATTTCTCTAATAAAGCCCAACGCACTGAGCTGCTCTGAACGCTGCAGGTCACAACTCCCCAAAAGCAATGGTTGCTGGTAAGCACTCTACAGACACCGGGGGATCTCATGAGCAAAGCAATGAATGATGAGGCTGGTAACTCCCATCGCTCCCTTGCTGCAGAAGCTGCAGCGATGGCCATGGAGAACGGCTGCCTGTGCTCGGCCAGGTGCTCTCACATCCATCAGTGTCTGGCCGCAGAAAACTTTCGCTTGAAGAAAGCAAAAGACACATGGAGCTTAAATTTACAATATTTCTTTTTGTTGAGAAATATCAGCTTTTCCTAAAGGTATACTTTCATGTTTATATACATGACAAATAGTTTTTTCAGTGTTATTTCTTGTTTCTTTACATATTAATTACATCCTTTGGACAATGCTGAACATGATATCAACTTATAATTTAGTGGTCTGAGTTACACATTACTGATTTCTAAATCAAGCCAATATTGACACTTGGCCCCTAGCAGAACCTTAGCAAAGGTGATTACAGGGGCAGATCCCATGTTTAAGTGTGTGCTTGGCATTGGGTTTTTTGGAAAAAA
The DNA here is from genome assembly GCF_964273445.1 of Streptopelia decaocto. Classification (NCBI taxonomy): domain Eukaryota; kingdom Metazoa; phylum Chordata; class Aves; order Columbiformes; family Columbidae; genus Streptopelia; species Streptopelia decaocto. The sequence continues at coordinate 64,279,342 of NC_138659.1, read as the reverse complement.
AGGCAGTAATGCATAAAATTCCAATCAAAATAATTTTAGGGCTGTCATATGGTTGATATACAGATGCAAATCTTCTATAGCATGCCACAGAACACTTACTTTGCTGCAAGAAGTGTGAAATATCACAAGTATTCAATAGCAGTGAAAGGTTATAAAATCCCAGATCGCACAAATGGCACATAGATAAGCAGTACAACTTTCAGGTAACCTCTTACCAAATCAAAGGCAGTATTTTCTATTATGTAACACTGGGTATTTGTGGACATAGTTTGTTTGCTCTGCAACAAGCAGTGATCCTGTCAAAAGTAATCAAAATCCAGATGAGCCAACAGGACTCCACACTCTTGAGTCACAGAAATGGAACAGTCAGAACGATGCCTAAATACTGCACCCCGCTCCAGCTCTTTGCTGAGAAAGCTTCAGGGATGAGGGGACAGCCAGAAAAACATGTTCGAGCACCACAGGTTGATCAAACCCTGAGTCCAGCTTTTGAAACAGAAAGCACAGGGCAGCAGCAGATGTTGTAGATTGTCATGTTAAACTGCATGCCAGCTTCCATAAACATAACAATATATTTTTGGTTGGCAGGGTTATAATCAGAACCTATAAAGAATTAGAGACACAGGCCAAGAGAACATTTGCCATCTCTGTATAGTGTAACACGGAGCTACCAAATTATAGAAAGGAGTCAGGATGCTGCACAGCAGAGTTAAAGACATCCAGAAGCATCAGTGACAGAGCAGTCACTCACCAGGCTGATCAGTCAGTAATGGTTTACATGATAGATACAAGGCACTGGAGGTTGTTTCCCCAAGAAGAGAGACATATACCAGAAACGCAAGGGCTAAAGGCTGAAGTCAACAGAGAGCAATCGAAACATGCAACAAAGGGCTATCTATATTCCCCTGGAATGCTGCCACTGTTATAAAATAATGGCAAATATAATTGAGCTGGAATTCATGTTTATATTTACCATTGCAGAGATTTTAAAATGAGATGGATGCATTTCAAGCAGAGGCTAAAATGAAGGAGGAGCCAGAATAAATCTGTTGCCTGCAATACATAAGACGTCAGAGCAAGTTATTAAAATGGCCCTTCCTGGCTGTAATATGTATAGATGTGTGAAAAATGCAGTTATGTCATCTCCTGTATCTTCTTGTAAAAGAATCATATTGTCAAGTCTTTCAGAAAGGGGCACTAAATTAAACCAGAAGTCACTGGGTATTTTCTGTCATCAGCAAAACACGAAGATCCACAAAACTGCTGGCTGATGGACAGCAGAGGTCTGGTTTATAGTACAGGTGCATTAAGAGACACAAAGCATAAGGTACATTCATAATATTACAAATATGAACTGTCAAATAAAAGGAGTTATGACGAGGTTAATTCATCTCTATATTTATAAGCGTCACATTTCTATTCAGAATGTTATGAAATGTTGGATTACTTTGCAATTCTTATTTCATATATATCTGGATATAAGATACAGAGCATATTTTGCTATGTGGATTCAACTCGACATCAGTATTTGTGCATCAGTCAAGGACTATTCTATTTATTCTTGCAAAATTTTACTTCATCTCCTTTTCTTTGTTTATGAAAATTTGTTTTATTAAAAAAATAAAAATGAATAACTGTGCCTCGATGTTAGAAGATCGAATCCTTCATAAAAACAAGTTGAAGCAATCTTTCTAGTTCAAGATCTTGTGCTTAACCTTTATATTGGAGAAAGAGGCTCTTCATGTATTCCAGATGAGATCACGTGAATATGTTAAGAAAGAAGGGAAAAAAATACTGGGCCACGTTACAGAACAAACCAGATCGAGGGAGCATTGTAATACCCAAAAGAAATATAGAAGAGTATGCTGAGTAACAGACTAAGAAGGTTTTTTGTTTGTTTGGGTTTCTGTTTGTTTCTTTGTTTGGGTTTGATTTTTAGTGAGTTTTGGTTTGTTGTTGTTTTAGTTTGTTTCTTTTGACCTAAAGAACAACATGTTCTGAAAAGCCCAAAATGCCACATTTTAATTTCCAGGCATAAAGCATTGATTGGCACCTGACAAAAATCCTAAGAATTTTCATTTGTTTTTCCTGCATTTTAACTTTTATTGCAGAACCCTACGGTTGGTGATTTTTTTTTTCATAATGTATATTAAAACAGAATATACTGAACATGCTGTAGTTGTTCTTCTTCAGTGACTAATCAAGAGGAATAAATATTTAATACATTAAGAAAATATTTGCATATGCCAGTCACACTCCTATACTTGTTACATATGGCTCTGCATTAATAGAAAAATGTATATTTAGAAACAGTAGGGACATTCACAACAACTTTTCACATGCCAGCTAATCAAAGGCTCGCTCTTAAATAGGCCCCACTTTATCCATTGACAAAGTCACAGTTTCTTCTGTAAAGTGTCCCTATTGCTTAACTCAAGTATTCCGTTCCTCCCCTCTGACTTATTTTAAACAAAACCAGGCTCCGAAACAATTCAGAAATCGCAGAAAATATGAAGACTACAATACAACAATATTTTTCCCCATAACAATATATTCTGTATTTCAAGAAGTTTAACACTGTGTACCATTAATCTATTTTTTCCTTGAGTGTTTAGTTTTTACTTTGTGGATTTTGGTTATTTTTTGGAGAGGGAATTTTCGGGGTTTGGGGGCTTTTGTGTTTCTTTTTAATAAATTTAGCAGGGCTATAATCTTAGATTGGTGCAAACCATTAATTTAAAGGTTTAACTCCAACAGGTGATTTGTTTCCTCATTTACTATTTATAAAAAAGGCTACTATTCTATAGTACATTTTTGTAACAGTCCCCCAAACTGCTGAAAGAATACTGCATAGAAGTAGATATTCCTTTCAAAGTACAAACTTACACAGCATCTTATTTAAGCAATCTATTGTCATTTACATAAACGTTTCAAAATATCTGTTCCCTTCCTTAGGCTGCATAATATTATATAAATTCGCAGAACATAGACCATGACAGGTCATTTAGAATAAGTTACCTGAATCTGCGACTGCGAGACTTAAAAGGGAATCTATAAAGTGACTAGAAATAAGCAAATGTGAGCACAATCTTATGAAGACCCGGTAGGCAAACCAGGTGCAGAAAATAAAAGTAATATAGTAACATTAAAGGTAATCGCAATACTTATTCTATTGTAAATTAAAATTACTGTGGAAACACTGTATGAGACTATTTAAGGATTTTCTTCTATCTCCTCACAGTGCTAGGTAGTATTTGGCTTCCTTCCCCCCCCCCCCAAAATAAAAACAACCTTAAATTGCCATTCAGTTACAACACAGCCTAATGCCTACCCCAAGTCCAGATCAAACCTACTGAAATCTTTCTTCACAGCTGTGTTTAATCAGTTCTTAATAATTCTAATTACGGAAGTCTACAGTTCTTCTTAGGCAATCTAATTCAGCACTGACTTACCCTTACTATTAGAAAGTTTTTCTAAATGTCTAACCTAATGTTTTGTTACTTCAACTTCAATATATTATTTCTTGTCCTACTCAAAGCAGACCTGGAAAACAGGTAATTCCTTTCCTCTTTCTGCTTATCTATCACAAACATCTACCTTCAGACTTCTCTGAATTAAGCAATTTAATCCAGCATTCCTTATACATAATTTTCTAGACTTTACTCCTCCAGAGCTTTTCCAATTCATCAATGTGGTACCCTCTGCTCCAGCTGTAGCCTGACCAGCATAGCAACAAGAGCAGAATTATTTAATGACCTTAATGTAGCCAGTTCTCCTCAACATAAGTATGAGAATAACTCCATTTATGCATGCTGATTTGTATACAACCTGGAATTCTCTGACTCTAAAAATCCTCCACAGAAGGAACTAAACTATATTACTCTGGTTCATCTTACTGGGGTTAATTATGTCTACTGAAGTGTAGAAATTCTAATCCAATTCCATCAGTGCGACTATTTCAGGTAGTATTACATGAGTTCAATGCAGCTTGTTGAATGGGAAGTTTCGTCTCTAATCACTTTCTCAGCAGGAAAAGCTATTTTTGTTTCTGTGATATAAGCATTCACTTAAAAGATGGTAACTCCTGGCCACACTGCATAGTGAGAAATCCTGCTTAAAAATCAATGGACTCTACAAGAAAATATGAAATTCCATTTGTGTATATTTATCATAAAGATATTTATAAAACATTTTCCATAACAGCCAATTTTCTATTACTGAGCTATGTCAGTTTTTGAATTATTATTCATTATTCATTCACCATACAAAGCAATAACATAAGGTCAGTAATAACAAAAATTAAAACTCAAGTGCCTATATGTAGAAGGTCCCCATCATGACAGCTGCATTAATTTTGTATATTATAATGGAAGTCATTCAACCAATTACAACACAGTGCCATTTTTTGCATTGGTTAAAACTATGCAGACATCAGCATTGTGAATTAGAGGCACAAACACATGAGGTTTTCCTCTTCCTCACAGTTCTAATATTAAGTTCAAGGAAAAATGCATATAGAAAAGAGCTTTCTACTTTTTCGGCACATGGAGAAATTTTCCCATAGGTTTCCAGCAACTGTGTACATCAAAATGTTCTATTTAAAGATTTTTTTGACAAACTGAATAACAGAATTTTGGATGAACAGAGGCCAAGAGATCACAGTATCACAGTATCACAGTATCACAGTATGTTTGGGATTGGAAGGGACCTCAAAAGATCATCTAGTCCAATCCCCCTGCTGGAGCAGGAACACCTAGGTGAGGTCGCACAGGAACATGTCCAGGCGGGTTTTGAATGTCTCCAGAGAAGGAGACTCCACAACTTCCCTGGGCAGCCTGTTCCAGTGCTCTGTCACCCTCACTGAGAAGAAGTTTCTTCTCAAATTTAAGTGGAACCTCTTGTGTTCCAGCTTGATCCCATTACCCCTTGTCCTATCATTGTTTGCCACCGAGAAGAGCCTGGCTCCATCCTCATGGCACTCACCCTTTATATATTTATAAACATTAATAAGGTCCCCCCTTAGTCTCCTCTTCTCCAAACTAAAGAGACCCAGTTCCCTCAGCCTTTCTTCATAAGGGAGGTGCTCCACTCCCTTAATCATCTTCGTTGCCCTACGCTGGACCCTCTCCAGCAGTTCCCTGTCCTTCTTGAACTGAGGGGCCCAGAACTGGACACAATATTCCAGATGTGGTCTCACCAGGGCAGAGTAGAGGGGAAGGAGGACCTCTCTTGATCTACTAACCACCCCCCTTCTAATACACCCCAGGATGCCATTGGCCTTCCTGGCCACAAGGGCACAATGCTGGCTCATGGTCATCCTGTTGTCCACCAGGACCCCCAGGTCCCTTTCCCCTACACTGCTCTCTAATATGTAATCTCCCAACCTATACTGGAACCTGGGGTAATGAGGTGAAGAACAGGCACAGTAATCTCTCTCACTGCACAAATGACTGGACTCATTTCATTTAACAGTTTGATACATAAATGGAGCAAATAATGCTACTGAAAGTGGAGCTTCATAGCACGGGTCTTGAAAAAGTCAGGATGGCTTCTGTCTTCAGATTGTTCTTCAGAGTACATATGTGTATTCTTGAAAATATTCAAGTATAAGCCATATCTTTATTATTATTATTATTATCATCATCATCATCTACACGGTGATTGCCTTGAACCTAAGCAAAGAAACACCATTTTCTCTACTAGTGTCGAGTATTTATTTTTGTAACTATGTAAATGAAGCCAGATTTCGGAGTAACAGAACTTCTCCAAGAAGAGAAACAACTTTTTCAGAAGGCTCAGTTCTAGGAAAAAAAATAAGAAAGACAGCAAGACCTGACAAAATCAGCTCTGCCAAGACACTAATACAGTATGAGGGAGAAGAGCAGAGTGCAGCCAGCATGAGAAACACCGACTGAAGAGAGAGGCAGCAAGGCAAAGTAGACCAGCACTCAAATCTGTCATTAAATGCATTATTGCTCTTCAATGGATACTTAGCCTTTTGAATGGTGAAATTCACATAATGTAACAAAAAGAAAGCCACACACAATGATTTTTAACAAACTGGAGTATCTTCAGAAATGCTGTTCCTTCCCCATAGCTCTCATTGTGCCTCTAGTTCTCCTCTAATGAGCACAGTAGATATCCATCAGGAAATAATTTTATTTTTAATAAGACTACAAAAGCACCTGAATCTGTATCTGTGACATGAACAAAAACAAATTCTTAGACATTGTAGCTTAATCATTTGACACAAGTGCAAAAGTATACATATTTTACTGAAAAATGGTTGACGTGATTTCCTGAGGTTTAACCTGAAGTCAGAAAATACTTTCTAAATGCAAACCTTTCCATTTGGGGAGAGGGAGGAGGGTTTTCATGCTACATTTTAAGAAACCCAAACTACTAAATAGTGTATCCCCCCCCACTCATTTAGAAGTTATCAACAACTAAAAAAGTTTTTATTCTATCTGCTTGTATCCAGATGGATTTACATGTAATATTTATATGGAAGGTTTCTATAAAATTGAGTGGAGTTGAGTCAGTCCACAGAGTTTAACTGAACTACATTCTTTCTACAGAATTGCTACACCAATTAACAGTTCAAATCTTGCCAATATTTCCAGGTGGCAGTGGTCCTCTTCACCTCAACTGTGAAATCAGTGCCTTTTCAAATATACTGCAAATAGCACAATATCCTTGACTGACCTGGAAAATAACTTCCTCTATCGGGAATAATACACACATTTGGTATCTCCTATTTTAACATCATGGTTGGACAAAATCATATGAGACAGCCATCTACTGTATTAGAACTGCCCACGCTAGTTCATAGATGTCATCCGAAAGTCAGTTAATTCCTGTTTTAAGAGGCAGATCGTCGACCCAAGTCACGGACTGAACATCTTGCACTCATGGTTATTCATTTGCTCAGAAAAAGAGTAAGGTTTAAAATATTCAAAATTCTGACTTTTCCATCTTGATTCAGAATAATATTAACAGCAGCCCTGAAGTTTTCTCATGTATCCATCCAGATAGCTACTATTTGAAGCAAGTACAAATAATATTTGTCACGAAGCAAGGAGACACCTCAATGCTCTAACATTTCACAATGTTCCTTTCAGACAAGAGTTATTTTTACAGTCAATCGTTGCCAAAATAATGAAGAAATAAATAACAGGGTGGGGAGGCGGAACCACACAAAACCACACTCTGCCTGACTGAAGTGGTCTTATTACTTACATTTTCCCTACCACATTAACATTGTTATTATTTCATTTAGAAAAGTTCTGTATCTGAATAGATTATGTTACTTTAAGATTACACAGAAGTAACATGTTATTCTTTTTGTCCCTAGGGCAAGTTACAGTTTAAGCGCTAGAGCTCTTTTCTCTAGGCTTCATTTTCTACAAGGCAGCCCCTCTATTTCCAAAAGTAACATGGTTGTGCATATTTTATAACATATTTTTATATTATTTTGTTAACATCTCTAACTTCATTCTGCTGCCTAAAATAGATTTCAATCCAAGTATGTTCTAAGTTAAGTAAGATTGCCTACACGTTTCAACTTAACCACAAGATTAACTTGAGTTAAGGATAAGTTACTTACTAATTTTTAGGTATTCATATATATACTTTAAACACATGTATGCATATATTTATTCTATATATGGCTCAGTGTATAAGACTTCTACAATTAATCAAACATGCTACAGTATCTTAAAATGTGGGGCACAAAGGATATAGACAATGCAGACCGAGGTACCTGGCAAAAAGGTAACGCGCTGTGCCAGTGTTTCACTGTACATCACTATAAATCTCATTTTCATTTTGTGACCTAGTTCAGGGTTTTAACTTAAGCTTCCTGAGGTAACAGCCAAATGCTCCAAATCCAGCACGTCACCTAAATTTCTCATTGTCTATTTAAGACAAGTTTCTAACAAACACCTTTGCTATTTCTACCTTTCACTTATTTAGATCAATCAATACTTCACCATTAAATTTTATGTTTTCATAGAGTCCTCCTGGTAGGAAACTACCTCCTTGCAAAAAGCTGCAAGCACCAGCTCCCACCAGCTTTATTAATTCTGAAACTATCCAAATGTAATAAACTTTGACATACACATACTCCAAAGAAAAACAAAACGAAAGACATCAAATATCTCTCAGCATCCCTAAGACTACACTAGCAGAAGTTTGTTTCACCTTATATTATTTATTATTTGTTTGGTTTTCAACACTTTTTTAAAAATTCATCATCCTCATTCTTTTTTAATTTTAGATATATATTTATATATAAACAGCAACTCCTTTTCTCCCTCCCACCAGCACACACGCTGCTTCACAAGAGGTTCCCAGTCCCTGAATACAAACCTCAAACAGTACAAATGTTGAGATCAGAGATAACAGTTCCTTTAAAAATTTAATTGATTAATAAATTCAAAGGGCTGACTAGGTTTCAAGTATTGTCTTAGATAATTATACAGATAATCACTTTCCAACTTCTGTGGCTATAGTGATTATCAGGACATTATACATTTGCCTTAAATACAAAGCACATCCCACTATTTGCTGTAGAAATATGGAATAATAGCATTCATGTCTCTGGGGTATTACAAGACATTCCTGTTTGGGGATATAGAAGATTCTTACCAGTAATAAAAAAGTGTCATTTTAGAACACATCATTTGTGGCAGGTGTCATTTCACTCATATTTTCTGCTTGACTTTTTAATTCATGGGGAAGTCATAACACTGTTAGCAACTTCCAGTACTCCCTCTAGAAATGGATGAAGATATATCAGAAACAAAAGACTACGATATTTTGAGTCCTAACTATTCCAGCAGCCAGTTTCACAGAATCAAACATTTCAGACATTGGTAGAGGGGTCTGGGGTATTTTTTGTTTGGATGGATTTTATAGTTTTGAGGTTTCTTGGTGCAACACCTCCACAACTAATGAAATACTGAAGTCAAGTTTAAAATTACAAAAGAAACTCGCTAGCAACTTTAGCTTTGAGCTCATAGGTTCTCAATTGAAATGAAACACCAAGAACAATTTGCGGATAGTGATGAGAAGTGTTAGGAAACAGGGGCATATGCAGAACTGTATGTTATATCCATCAGTTACCAAACTAAAAATAACTTCCCATTTACTGAGTTGTTAACAGATGACCTGCTAATGCAATAATTTTGCATCTCCAGAGCTGGTGGTGTGAAATATCCTGACAAATTCAGATCTATACAAGTCTTACACCCTTCTGAAATAAGTCTTAAGCTGCACTACACACACTCAGAAAAATTTTGTTTGGTTTTGGCAGAAGATATTGCTGTTATTTTTATTGTCCACATAAACATAAAAGAATACAAGACAAAAATTAATCATGCTATTTAAATGATAATAGCTTCATTTTTCCAGGATTTTCTCTCTTACCTTTTATTTTATTTGCAATGAAGCACAAAACATGAAAAACTACCAATATACAATGCAGAACTAATGGGAATCTCTGAAAGGTGACATATACATTTTTAAAGCTTCACACTGGAAAAGACACACCCAGGAAAATGAAAAGGTTCCATTCTGCAAACTGCCCCTTGTATTTGCATTCCTGTGGTTTCAATGAAAAAACTCAACTGAGAATGCACATTATTGCATTCGCAGAGTCTTATATAGGCTTAGGGTTTAAATGAGGCACCACATCAGTATAATTACGAAAGCTACAACTCTGAAGTTATTCAACGGAACACTCCACGGTTTTACTTACCACACAAGCTTTGAGCCAAAATGTTCTCGTTTAGAATTTCTTTCTGCTAAGCTTAAAAATTACAATAAATTGGGTCTTTCAAAACCTGTCTTGATAAGGATATTGCCAATTCAATGAACAAAACCATACAAATTTCTGCTGAGATTTCCAAAACGCCCCTGCTCTGGCTTGCCAAGGCACTGAGCAACATCAGCCAGTTGCTCAAAAGACAGAGCTGAAGCTGGATATGGGGCAAGGGGACATCTGGAATTTGTCACAGGGACTGTTGCCACCAGTCTCCCATGAAAGGAGAATACAGGTCAGGGGAATACTGTTTGGAATGCCTCGCTTTCCCTCTAGCAGAGTACAACAGCAGGATGCACACCTACAAGACCAGAGCTTTTAGGAGCCTGTTCACACTATCCTTACAGGGATATAGCACAGCACATGGGACACACAGCCAGCCTGTCCCATCTTATCAGTGAGAGGATATAGAAAGTGTAGGACCATCTTCCATGAGCAGAAATTCTTAGGATTGCTCCTAGGATAACAGGCTGCCCCCACTTCCCTCTTGGAGAGTGATGATCCAACTTGTGCTATGAAAAGCTCTCAGAGCTACTGCTGATCTTTTCTCACTCAGTTCAAACAAAGCAGAACAGATTAGAAATAAGGACCCACTCTTGATCAAAACAGTATCAACAGAAGCTACACCTGTCCACAGGGAGGAGCTTCTGATACACAGCATAGTGCCCAAAAGCCAGCAGAGTCAATGAAGCCATATGCTGAAGTCTAAAGCCAGTAAATTAGGCTCTTGGAAACAAGTAGAGGAAAAGAAATGAGAAGGCAAGCAATCACTCTGCAATAGGGTCAGTTAAAAGCAGTGACCCTAACACTTAGAGAAGTGAGGATTCAGGTAGCTAAATGCACTAGAGCAGAGAATTGCATCAACACAGCTGAATGGTCAAGGAGAATGAGAAGGATGGGTTGATGCCGCCCTTCTGGGATTTCACAAACCGGAAGCCAAAGGAGAAGCAGCAGCAGCACCCCTGCATGGGTCGTGCTGTGGGAGAAGCTGCCCCAACTCTGAGCAGCTGCAGACTGAAACAGGGATACTTCTGTTATTTAATACACCAACTTACAAACATGCCATCAAGTATGCCCATCTGCATTCAGCTGCTTTTTAATTTAGTATAAAACCAGAAATCTAAAACTGCCCTGGTCACCTCACTTACCGAGTCATTGAACAGTCAAGCTTGAACAGTCAAGCTCTGAGTAAATTTCTTAGCATTGACAGAAATTATACAAAAAGGCTTTTGAAAGATACATCAAAAGATAGTAACCATTGTTTGATTTGATTGGCTTAAACAGAACTGGAATACACAGCAAATTCAGAAAGTGCACTGGTTTGCATAAAGAAGAGACAGACATCTGAAAGGGAAGTATTTAGGCTGAAGGAAGATTATTGCAGCAAGGATGACAGCTGAAACCAATCCTGTTTAAATAAAATCAACTTTCCTTGCCTGCATAACCTTATCTGCTCTACTAGATGGTTTCCTGAGTACCTTTCCAGTCCGCTATTCCAAACAACACACGTGTTGACATAATACGTTCTCTATTATGAATAATCCAATTACAAAAAACATTTTGCAGGTGTTATGTTTGATTGATTTTGGTTTGGTTTCAGGCGTTTGTTTTAGTTAGGAGTACAGATAATTTATTTTTAAATGTTTGGGATACTTGGCTTTGCTTTTCAAAGTTTCACTACAGGTAAAAATAAGTGAGCAGAGATGACAAACCAACAACTTGGTCTGAAAGCAGTATTCACCCAGAATTTCAAAACTGGTTTAGAATCTGGATCAAAAGGAACCCCTCACAACAGCAAAAGGAAGTTGTAATATTGCTTTTATTCAGTTCTCAGCTTGTGGACTAAAATTTGGCATTTGTGATAATACCTTTAATAACTCAAGACTCTGAAGTTCCTGCTGATCAGGTAACATTGATGCAAAACTGATTGAATGTTTATCAATAGAAAAACAATTTATCTTTTAAAGAAAATAATACCAAGAATGAATTCATGCAAGCTTAATAGCTTAATAACAGCAACAAGTCACAGGGAATTTAACTTTCACTTAAACATGCCATTGACCTTAAACCTTTTTAATACTTTCGCAACATATAACATAATCTTCTTTTCAACATGTGACTGTTTCCAAACCAAAGTCTTGCCAGAACCAAAATGACAGAAATCGAGACAGGTCCACATGGAGTTATGGACAAAAGAACGTTAAATGCTGTTTCAGGAAAAAAAGCTACATCACCTAAACCCAGAGCTGAACCTCCATTGCTGGTTATTGCACCTCTTTTGATAGTTCTTACCCAGCACAAGCACCTGCTCAGCAATGCTCACAAACAAGAGATTAAGACCTGGGGACAAGGTGGGGGGAAGAGGTTCTAGAGTGGAAAGGCTAAAAAGAAAAGTATAATACAACATTGCATGTTCTCCTATACAAAACATACCAAGTCTGTTTTCAGGATATACTTCTGGGAAGTGTTTCTAAACATGTGCCCCACAGTCAAAACAAGCACTTTCTTGGCCTCTCATTAATCACCAGAAGGTGCTTTTAAATCATTCATCCGAGCTGCAATCACTCCTGATCTCAGCTCTGAGGGCAGAATTATGCACAGGAATGTTAGTAGGTCATTTAACTGGAACATAGCATCAAGCAAAACTCCGACTAATTCCAGCAGGGCTTGTCTGTCAGTAGGAAGCTGAAGGGTTATCAGCAGCCTAAAAAGAGCCAGAGGATTTGCTGAGTCATCCCCAAAATAAGGTTTTATTCAAAACTGCAGAAATCTAACACACATTTCTATGGATGCATACTCTTTATAAAAAAAGAAAAATAAAATAGCCACAGAAAATTGCAAAGAGAGGAAAGTTACTTCAAGACTAGATGTATTTTACAGCATCTGAAAATATACAATTAGGAAGTTGATATTTTCTTCACTGCTTTAAGAGACAAAATTTTAAGATTTGTTTATTGAAATAGAGATATTTTTAAATACCAACTAATTTAGGAAAAAAAAAAAAAAACGGAAGGAAAATATACATGTTCATCAAAACGTGGTAATTTAGCTCCAGTAATATATAAATTACGGCAAATGAATTATAATAAGTAAATAAATTACATACTTGTGGAAAGAGTTTTATTCTGATCTGTGAATTTGTTCACTTTTGCCTGCTGTTCGTAAATTCCACACTTGCATTTTTACTTTAGCGTGTGTATTCCCTAAAAACAGGTGCCAGATGTGGAGCAGTCTGTACAAAACACCACCAGCCAGCAAAGGTAGAACAAGCCACCATCTCCTACAGAGGTTCTTCTGCTCCATCTCTGCATCTCATCTAACCAAAAATGAACCCAACCACCCTGGGGAGCTTGGCATCAGATCCAGAGTGATACTGGATTAGGTTCATCTCCTGACCAAGGGAGACACTCTGGATCAGTTTGATTTTTATGTCATTTTCTCCCACTCAAATGACTAGTATAGTAAACTAGCTACTTTTTAAACACTAAATCCAAAAGACTGAGATGGCTTCTTCAACCTGGATTTTGGGAATTGCCAGCCTAATGTCAGCTTTTGCATTTAGTTAGAAAATAAGCTAAATCATTGCTTACAAAGTCACTGGAAATACAAGTTTTTAATCCTTTTACATTTTAAAATGGTGCTTCTTCAACCAGCCTAGGGCTCCAAGTGTTCTGATTCATAGAAGTTCTTAGGCTGCAAATCCGTTTACTAAGCATAGGATTATACAGCATACGTGTATCATTTTACATGTGATACTTTTAGGGAGTTTAAACTGAAAAGGCTGCTTTAAAAAGCTTTCACTTTCACATTGGTAAGTGAGCTTTATGGAAGTATTTACTCATATTTCCTGAATCTCAATGCATACCCTGTACTGTCTCAAAAAACCTGGAGATCTAAGAACTTTTCTAAGCTTGAAAATTGAAGTAGTCCTTGCCTCAGTTACTTTGGTACAAATCTGCAATAGTCACATGTTGTTGCAAAGAAGATACAAATACTATATTGTTTCAAGCGCATATTAATGATAAAAAAAAATATTAAACACAGCAGAACATATCCACTCTTCACACAATGAAATCTCACTTTAGAATCATATTCGGGCAAAGATCATTGTGTGGAAGAAGACTAAGTCCGACAGGTACTTTCGTAAGTGAGCTTTTCCTGTACGGATAATCTATAAACACCAGACTCAATACGTATTCTCTGTAAATTTACCATTCACACAGAGCCACCCTTCCTTCTCTCCATCCCTAGCAATGCCCTGAGCATGTTACCTCTGGCATGGGTTTGCAGCCACACAGGATTTGGTCTGATGGGCAAAGCCCAGCTTCAGAAACCTGTTAGAAGGCGCTCAGCACTTTCGAGCTCTAGTTCCAAACATTCTTCTCACTAGTGTTTCTACTATTCATTAGAGAAGAGTGCTATAAACATACAAGAAACTTTGCACATGTCCAACAAGGAAAGAGGGATCCCTTTAGGTAGCAGCTGAGAAACCTGGAAAAAGTCAGGCCAAGTGACTTGTCTCTTAAGTTGGTGGCTAAATTGTAAATACTTAGGACAGAAAGCATCAGTCTTCAGAAGTAGATTTAAACTACTAGGCAGACAATACAACTGGGGAGGGCAAGGAACATGCTTTCAGTAAGCTTCCGGAGTAATTATGCATCTGTATAGATTAGTAGTTCCACATCATCTTCCATTTATCCAGCTTTTTTATTTTTTGCATGCTAGACACAGCCATTCAGATCTGTGCTGCTCACCTGTGTCTGGATTTCCCCAGCACCACACTGCAGCTTAGTCTGCATAAAACATTGATACATTCACTGCATATATGAGATAAGGTAACAGCCCAAATGAGGCCAATAACATCTGCCTGCTTCAAAATAGGAAAGAACGCTCTTTAGTAATGCATTTAATATGTTGACACAAGCGAATACTGGGACACATGAATAAGTCATAAGGAAGCTCTGAGTAGCCACCTGCTATTCTGTCAGAAAATGGGGTGGCTTCATATTGTTTGGTCACAGGTTACCTTGCATAAATGCCTTCATAAAAAGAATATAACAGTCTCAAGCAGCCCCTGGTGATGGACAAGACCAGAATGTAGAGTCGTATCTTTTATTTGTAAGGTTGAATAGAGTCCCCTTCCACACATTGATCTTAAAATAAAAGTTATATATGTATATATATTCCAAGTCTTAGAGTTTTGGAAAGGTCTTTAAATGCTCAGCACTGACATGACCATTCTAAAACATCACAACAACTCAGCTGTCCAACATGCTACATTAGTGAAAGAAAAATAAATCACAATCTTGAATTCAGAAATAATTTAACTTGAAGATTCTGGACTATATGATAATACAAAGAAATACGGAAAAAAAATATGGCAAGAATTGTGGACCAAAATAATCTTGAAAACAGATGTAGTTTACAGAAAAATCCTCTATACAAAGTATACCTCATATATAATAACATTCAAATAATCCTGACTGACATGACATATTCTGAAAGTACCTTTTCATTGATACATTGATCAATTATTGTGTTAAATATGGAACATGATCCAATTGCTATAGGAAAATTCAGATACGAGAAAAACATAGAAATTATTTTAGAATCAATTACAAAAGAACACTCTAGCACATCCCAGATGTTAAACAAAACATTCCACAAACTTATGCTGTACTACAAAGGTAGGTACTCAATAGAATCTATTAGGTCACACTCTTGTTCTCAATAGCCATGCTCTTGAGATTATGTCTATTAATCAATAGGATGTCTAGCACCACAGTTTTTTAGGCATATGAGCTTTTGGAAATTCATTAAAATTCAGACATTCAAAAATTCAGTGAGAACGAGTCCACAGAAGCCCTGCAAACCTATGTCAGCATATTCTAATCTTTGAGGCAACCAAAATACACAAGTCATTGCCATAGCCACTTTTACATTTAATAATAATGTTAACACAAACTGCTCAGAAGAATTTGGTTACACAGCTTATAATTTCTGTGAAAAATATAATGAAAAACAGTTAACACGGATCGTGAGGTCTTTCTTTTAAAAGAGTATCTGAAAGACTGGTTTCCCATGTCTACTTGCAGATTTTTGACTCTTGAACTACGGATTTGGTCATAAGAGCTTAAGATAAAAAAATTGTTACCTTGAAGGTGTGGGAGTTGGATAAATTTACAGGTCAAACAATGTCCCGAGATTGTATCTTAATGCCATCAGAGAGATTTGCAACAAATGCTAATTACACTAGTGAGCTGTTGGACATTTAGAGTTCCAGACAGTTCTAAAACCGATTACCTCAGTAGATGAATAGGCATGATTATTTAAAGAAATAAAACGGGCTGAGTTGGAAGAACATATTTTAAA
The DNA here is from genome assembly GCF_964273445.1 of Streptopelia decaocto. NCBI lineage: Eukaryota > Metazoa > Chordata > Aves > Columbiformes > Columbidae > Streptopelia > Streptopelia decaocto. The sequence goes on along the minus strand of NC_138659.1, from coordinate 64,263,147 downwards.
ATCAGCAGCAAGAGACAGAGTATACAGACAAGCAATCAAGCAGAGAATGATGGCTAAAAAAAAGGATGGAGTAGTTGTTTCAATTTTTTTTTTTAAGACTTGGTAAGAAAAATAATCCAACAAGACACTGAAGGAGCAGTAACAGTAGATGAGAATCTCAGGTCAAGAGAGACTTCTATCCTGAAAGTCCAGAGAAAAACAAATTTCAAGGGAACCGCATGTGAGAGTTGGTCCGAAGATGGAGCAGTATTTGCCTGAACATCGCCATCAAGAACTTAGAGAACTGAGGCTGAGACCGAAAGAACAGATGGACCATGACTTGGAGAGAGGCCCGAGGAGAAGCATTGTGTTGAACTGTTTTCTCTGATACAGGGGTGGCTCCTGCTAACAATGGCTGTTGTGTGGACTTTGCCTGCTTCTTCAGCCAAACCAGCCCACGCCTCCTGAAAACTATTGTTATGAGGGTCTCTTCGACCCAGGGACAATAGCTGCCATCCAGAAGAATGTGTTCTCACCTGCAGCCTCAGCTACACGTGTCCCTCACCTGCTCCCTCAAACACTGGCCAACAAAAAGGAGCATGCCCAGAAGCTCGCCAATGGTCCTGAGGTCACCCAATGGACCAGAGAAAGACCCCTGAATGCTGGACACGTAAGCGTTGGCAAAAGAAAGCATGAATCTCTCGAGCCTGCGCAGTACAAGCCTGGGTTGCAAAGTCTAGGCAGAGACTGGGCTAAAACAATGGGAGCAAGGTGGGCGGGGGGTGGTGAAGAAGCATAAAAGATGACTCCAGAATAAACACCATTGAAGATCTTCCCACCAGAGGATCCCGAACCACAACGGAGGACCGGCAGGACTCCACGGGACCAGAGACCAGAGGGACGCCTTTGGAATTCGACTGGTGATAAACGCAACCTCATTTCTCATCTTCACTTTTACTTTTTCTCCGTTTCTTTTCCCTTTTCTTTTTCTTACTCTCTCTCTCTCTATCGCATGCTGCTTTATGGGCAAATTAATAAAGTAACACTGCTTGATTGAATTATAACCCCTTGGCATTTTGGTCGCCTTAATTTTGCGCTCTGAGATCAAGGTAAAAGAACCATCACGAGTCCATCGCCGAATGGACCGTGACACCGCACACGCAACAGTGAAGGCACAAGACTAAATAAAATTTTTAAAAATAATTTAAAAAAAAAAAAAAAGCCACAACCACACACCCTGAAGGAGACTTCTTTTCAAAGAGCAGCAATGTCAAAGACAAATTAAACAGAAATCAGATTAATAGAGGATGGATGGTGAAATTTAGGTCAACATTTAAAAGTCCCCATTGCAACGCTGTCACATAGACGCCAAAAAGTTGCATTGTCTTTTCTCGTTTTAAAACCAGAGCCTTCCTAAACACTTGTAAGATTAAAATAATTATAAAATTAACTTAACTATAAAATAAGATCACAGAGATCTTCAAGTATTACTTGTCTGGATCTGTTTTTACATGCAGATTGTGTCACAGATCACTTGCAGGCTCCAAGCTTTGCAAGAGCTGTTGATTCCAGCTTAATATGGCAATATTTAACAAGGATCAATGCACCCTCTATACCCAATGATACTGCAAACACGGATTTCTGCACAGGAAGCACGTTGATATGGGGAAAAAAATCCACCACTGAATCAGTTAAATGGGTCCCCAAAGGATCCAGAAAGCAAAGTCACCCCTTAATTAAAGCAAAAAGGTACAGTCAGCATAGCCCTCTCATCTCAGGAAAAAGATGGACATTCTTCCTAATATTTCATTATGTTGATCATGTAGTGTTACTTTATCAAACCAGACACATGACAATAAATCCAGATGTTTTCTGGTAGCCCTCTATTCAAAAAGAAATCAAGACTCAAAAAGTTAAGTTCCCAGAGGATGCTCAGCTGCTGTATTTTTTTGGTTATCAGGAACAGCCATTCCCCTGGCTCACTCACGCGTTCAGTAGCAGGGGTCAGCCTTCACAAACACCATCAGCATAGTATCCTAGTCTTCTCTGTATTGTTTGGGTTTTCTTCTTTAAAAATGAGGTAAAAATGTCAGGAGGACCAACATCTTAGGACTCATGACGCTGCTAGTGAACCAAGCACACAGAAGTCACCATCATCCAGAAAGCTGCCTGCTACACACTGCTCTACACGACACACCATTTATTGCATGTCACAAATGAGTAAAGAAAGAAAAAATACCCACAAAACCTGGAAGATTTACAGTGTTTATACTGGGTTTATCTGCTATGTCTGTCAACTTTTCTAGTTAGATGTTTCCATTGCCTTGAAAATATATTTAATCCACTGATCTTAGTGCCACAGTTAATGAGCATGTAAAATACATCAACAGCCAAGTTTAAAAACTCTCCAAAGCCAATTTATTTTCTTCTTACAAGTGTGGGTGGTGAGTTCCTTCTGTAGTAATAAGATGTATCTCTTTGCTTTTGACAAGAAACATGGATTGAAATATAAACCAACAGAAACACACAGAAGCAGCAATAAGTTAGTTCATATTTCAGCTGTAAACTGACAAAAAAACACCCATTTTCAATGGATTACAGAGCAGATTGTTTTCTTGGGGTTTTTTTGTGGGTTAGTTGTTTTTTCTTTGGTTTTGTTGTGGGTTTTTTTGGGTTTTGTTTGTTTGTTTGGGTTTTCTTCTTGTTCTGGTTTTTGTTGGGTTTTTCTTAATGATTTGTGAGTAAACACAAAAGAACCTGTCTTGAAAAACTGCACAGTTGGAGTCATCATACCTGGAAGCATTTAAAAGACATAGAGATAAGGTTCTTAGGGATATGGTTTAGTGCTAGATTTAGGTTATGGTTGGAGTCGATGATCTTGAGGGTCTCTTCCAACCTAAATGATTTTATCTAAAAGTGAGGTATGGATAAATTATGCACATTTCTTGTTGTTTATGAAACTCAGGTACCTGTGAACAGCATTGCTGGACACATGTATACTTTAATACCTTCTCCTGTATAAACATTATTGTTGCTAAGGGAAGGATTTCGTAAAATTCGTGTAATTAATTATAAATCTCTTGTCCACCACACAATTCCAAAACAAAACTTACTTGACAATAAAACAACCAGACAAACTAAAGCAGATCTTAGAGGTGCATAAGTACTTAGCAATAGGACCATTACTGGAACATGTAACAGCATCAAAGCTTTCCACATCAGACAAATTACTGTAAGTATCAAATGTAAGTAATTAGCACTTTTTAAGCCAGTATGTGTGATCCTTAAGTCTTAGATATTTCCATTTAAATTTACCATCAGTGGATGTTTTTCTAGTGCAGGGAAAAAAAGAACAAAGAAGATGGCAGAGTGTTATACACACGGATGATGTACCAGTATTAATTTGGGTATCCATGTAGACATAAAAGTCAAAGCAGCTGTACATAAGTATTAGCACTCCAGCTGTAATCTGAGATGAAAATTAGTCAAATACACTGATTGTTACCTTTAATAACTAAACAAGCACCAAAATAATTCAGCTTTATAAACTACTTTGCAAAATACATGCCATGGGATTATAAATTTGTTATAAGTAGATATTATTTCTTTTTTATTGCCAGTTCAAACTTGCTCTCCAGCTGACAGCTAGTGTTTGATCACTTCATAGCATCTTATGATGTATTTCATAGTCTCAATTATACAATTAGTAATTAAGATAATTGATGGAGAGCAAATAGGGAAGCAATATGGAATGTCTGTATTTCTAGTAGTATTCAGCACAATTAATTTTCTATTCTAAAGAATCAAAGATTATGGAGCAATGGAGATGAACCTTGTGCTATTTACCTTATAGCCACCATGAAAATTGCTTTATGAGGTGGAAATTCATGTCAGAACTAAAATATTGCCCAAATTCCAAGTGAAACTAAAATCATCATATCTAATTAAGAACTCTAAAGAAGCCTTGAATTACTTAATATCTAACTACATCTTAAAACAAACTGGGATGCTGTGATTATAATCTGTAACTTTGTCAGCATTACCTCCTGTTCTAATTCTACCTTTTTATTTTATTAAGGAATGGATACATGACAAGGCAACCAACCATAAAACCAAAACATCAAAACATCTGAGCTTTAATGTGTAGCACTAATAATCCTAGAAGAACCAATTATTGCCCAAATTTTTAAAAATTAGGTTCATGGCTAAGGAAAATTCATTAGATTATGTGTTTGTATGAGTGTGTGTGTATATATATATATATATGTTGCAAACTTGTCAACAATTGGCAAAAACATCAGGAAGCATGAGGCAACAGAAATTAAAGACAACCCAAAACACGTTTGACAGTTTTCACTCAGGACGATGGTATAAAGTATTATCTTGCAAAAGCAAGACATTTCATAGAAATAAGTGTATAGAATTGATTAATATCACAATTTTAGTAGTAACACAACTCAAACTTATTGTCCTACCAGAACAGAGACAAGGATCTCTACACAAGAATACTGGGAAACAAAAGACCCAAGACATGAACTTGCAAGTTAGGCAGCAGGCACTTTATTAAATATATTAAATTATACCATTTCTCATATTCTAGCAAATGCTATACCTAAATTTAATGCAAAAAGGGAAGGAATTGCTCAGAATTAATAGAACTATTAGTCTAGCTTCTCATTATTCTATATTCATAGTTTAATCTAAAAATACGAATGTGAGGGGAAAGTAGAATAAAAAGCCTCATAAATTTATTAAAATCACACACTTTATCTTTGATAAAGCAACCATAAAGAAAATTACCATTATATGAAGACTCAATAATAAGCTTTGCAGTAAGATAAACCTGGAGACCAAGTTAATATGAGAACCATAGTGCAAATAACAAGCTGGATAGAAATGGGACCAACAGGTTCCCCACAAGCAAAAATCTCAGCCTTTATGGGGATTAACACCGGATAAGGGAGGCAGCCAAAAGTTGATCTTAAAAGGATACTAAAGCAATTTATTAATGGCAGAAAGTTGTTCATGTTGTTAGAGATTAATATACCCCATGCATAGAGTGAGGTGATGTTGATGCTTAACTAACAGAAGAGATTAAATATAGGAATTTAGCCTGTAAAGTCATGCACTTAGAAGTGACGGGAATACTTTTTAAATTAGTCCACTGGAGAAGAAATAAGACCTTGAAAACAGCAGCAGAATGACTGTATGTCAGCAATGAGATAGAGCCAGAAAGAGAAATGATCCTCCAGTTGGGGATTTCCAGAGGAGATCAGGCAATGATCCAGACGTGGGATTTCCAGAAGCAGAAATAGTGTCAAAGTACAGGAGACAGGCAAAGTCATACCCAGGAAACAGAACTGGGAAGATTAAACTAGAACATGAACAGAGAACACTATTTGAGTGACTAGAAGAAATCAGAGCCTACTAACAAGACACTCGCTTAACCTAGCATAGCATCCAAGGTAAAAATACGACACACTCCATATGGACAAAGAAGACAAAAGGAAAAGCAGATGGAGAGAGAACAGCTCTTTTGGCTAAGTGACTATATGCACACAGAACTAGGCATGTACCAAGGAGATCATGTGAACAAATTTAGAGTAAAAGGCTAAATGATTCCAGAACCTCTGAACATGATTATGGCCTATTTAGTTAGAAAATACTGCCATTTCACTCCAGAGAGTTTGGGACTAGGGCATAAGAGTTCTTTTATCTAAAACATATACACAAAGTTGTAAAGGCAGGCGTTTACAAAATTATTTGCTCATGTGTCAAGTTTTTCTGCTGGAGTTGTTTGCAGGGGCTTGTGGTGGGGTTTTTGTTCTTTATTTTTTTTTTTTTAAACACAACATCAGCTCCATATAACATGTCCCTGAGTATAGTATGATAAGGAAGTATGATACCACTTACAGGTAATAGGTATAGTAAGGCATAGGTATAGTAAAGCAAGGCTTTATTTTACTGCAATAATTAAAAAAACATAGGCATTACATTTTGTTTTCACACACATTTTAGGTCCCTGCAAACAACTGATACCTTTGCCCCTGAGATAGTTTAGGTGGAGTAGTGCACTAATCCTGCAAGGGTGGGGGAACAGAAAGGGGACCAAAAAAAATAGGCGAGATGAATGCTTTGCAGAGATGTCAACAGCCGACAATTTCGAACTCTCTGGCTGGTAATACCAGACAGAAATCTAGAGGAAAAGGAAGAGAATTGCTTGTAGACTGAAGTGGGATAAAAGCAGTATTCAAGCCCTGAAAATGCTTAGCCTTGCTGCCCAGTCCTGAAGACAGCTATTCTTCACAGCCATCTCATTTCTTTCCAGGTTGCAGCTTGTGAACTCTTCAACAGTGATGCTTCCAGGCATTCATAAAAGGACATAACTGGCTGTCACGTGTACCCTGACATATGAATCTACCAACCTAACTTCTCCGATATCTTGATAGGCAATCTGGGAACACAGCTCACCGAAATGCAATGGCAGTGATTTTATTTTAAAATACAAGCACATAAGGACAAGATAAAACTCTTCTTCCTCCTCCTCCCCACTCTCATTCAGCAGCACAATGATTAGAAGCACGAAGCCCAGGAAATGGAAGGTTTGCAGTACTCATGGAGCTGCTTCAAGCCAAAGAACCAACACCTGAACCAATCTGGATTTCCATGTAGACTCTAGAAAATTCTGTTTTCAAGTATATTTGTGTATATATATATATACACACACATAGATATACAAGCAGATACATATACAGAGCTGGTTTAGAAATGCTTTGCTTTTATATGCAAGACTTCACCTTTAAACCCATACAAATCCCTGTTGCTTTGCAGACAAGCCTTTTTAATTAATCCCAACTTGCCCACCTTCTTAATTAATCCCAATTTGCCAGAATGTTGAGAAGGCAGGCAAGTCATCAGAAAAATCAAAGCACTTATAAGAAAAAAGGAGACTACAAGACCTCAGGAACTAGGCATCATTGATAAGCTTCATGTTGTTATAACATAAACATTCACAAGTTGAGGCAAAAGCACCCAGCAATTTTTAAATCTTATATTTAAATAACAGAAAATTACAATGCTCTTCCAATAACTACTAGAAATTAACATATCATGAGGACCAAATAATTGTAATTTAGCCCACAACAAATACAATGTTAATTGCTATTTGCAATTTCTAATGCAGGGCCCAAGAATGTCTTAGGAAAGCTGAACCATAACAGAAATAAGTTTCAATATTTATGTTCAAAGTTGATAGCTCTAGTATTTTATTTTCATTCTCAATGTTGGTCACTTTTTTGATAAATTAAAACTCCCTGCTGCCTTGCTCCCTCCTCCATAGGTCTCTCAGTTACCTCTTTACCCCAATCTTTTGGGTTATAACTTTTTCACAGTTTCAAATAACTGCAACGTTCATCTAGAGAATAACTGGAGAATTATAAATTAAAAACATACTTTAGAAATCATACTTGTTTTCTCCTGTTAATAATTTAAGTTGCTAGGTTTACCTTAAACTTACAATACTAGTTCAGTCATTATTTAAATATATTATTATGGTGAAATAACTACACAGGTGGTGAAAGACCATCATCAGTGAGGTGGCGTAAACTTGTATTCAGAGTTAGCATGCTCCAGCATCACTGACCTCCATTCATTAAAATAAATAAATAAACCACACCAAATACAAGACTTGTAGCTCCTGAATGAGATGTTAGAAACAGCCTAATTATTATTGTCAGTCTCCTAAATTCCAAGGAACTAAAATTACAATAGAGCTCTAGTGGGACTGCATAGTTTCTTTTCCTCACATTTACCAGAGACCTGAGGTGAGCAGGAGTCTTTAGGAGAGTTTCACAAGTGGCTGATAGAAATCTAAGCCATAAACAAAGTATTTTATTTCAACGCTGATACACACTGGAGATGAGCCAGCTCGAAAGAAAACAGAACTGAAGTAGCTGAAACAAGAAATAGCAAAACAGAGGTAAAAGGTTTTAGCTATGCGATGAAGTCCAAAGTTGCCTGACATTTAGACTTTTTTCTTTACTTGTAAACTGTCATTTACAATCACTACTTAAGTTAAAGGAAAAACAAAACTATTTGGTTCTGTATTTTTTTTAACTACTGCATTGCTTGTACAGCTTAGCTCTCCCTTTATCTGTTAATTTCTAATGCTATTTATGTTTTCTCCCTCTCTTCAGTCCACCTTCCCGTTAGATTATGCAATTAAATCTATTTATGACATAATAAGCATTTTCCTCACAACACAGCAATATGAAACAAATCCATAACTTCTCTGCAGATTTATAAAGCAGTAAAAGATACAGGAAAAGAAAGCATATGATCTATTGTAAAGGCAATAAGGAAACCTCTAAAGCATTATTCATTGAAATTAAATTCTCAAACTCACTATCGCATGGCAGTTTTTAAATAGGGACAATCCCTAAGTACTTATTTCAGAGCCTTCAGATTACCATTTTGCAAGTGAGGTTTTTTTTATCATTGATTGTTCTACATTTTTCCCCTCTCAAAGTTTCATGATGATCTTAACATTTATTGATTGTTGGACATTTATTTGCTTTCAACTTGCTTTCCAGGAAGAAACAAAACCAGACTCTGCCATCAAACATTGAGCTTTACTTCATTCAGATCTCCCCACTCTCTCAGGCTCCACTTGGGAAAATTTGGTTATAATATAATCTACCTATTAACAGTTCATACTAGTTTGATACACTTGTTTGTGTATCCAGCCAAAGAAACACAAAAAAGCTGTATGAAAAACATAAGAAATCTGAAAAACTGTAAGAAATCTGCTCAGTCTGCAACAGTTAGCATTTATCCACAGGAATGTTAGATAAGAAATACAAGCATACAGCCCTGCAAACTCAGTGCCTCAGACAGACAAACAGAACAATTCTCTTTCAGATACGGTCCTGGCATCACTAATGGCACTTTGATCACATTACTGGACACCTACAAAAGACTGTTTGATTCCTAGAACATCGGATTATGTCTAGTACCAACAACAGAAAAGATTAGTTGAGAAAATAAGGGTCTCCCATGACACCGACACCTTCAGACATTCCTGACAAATACAGATACCACAACTGAACAATACAGACACTGCCATTTATTGCAAACATAAGGAGAATTAATAAAATAAGATGTTGCATTAGTCCAATGAAGCAACAGAACAGGCTTAAACGGCTACCAAATCAAATATTCATATTTCATACTAGGAAAAAAACCCCACACTTATTCAAAGATCTTTTTCTCCTACCTTCCAGCATACACCCCTACACCAAAAACCAACATTCATCATGTTATCAGGTTTCTGTGCTCTTTAGCATAAATTCAGAAACCAACTAATCCAAAATAATGGTCACACACCATAGTCCAGTTATTGTTTTGTTTTTCAAGTGTCCATTCTGTTCCATGGTAAGATTCTAATTTCTCTTCTGTACTCAAACACAGTAAAGCTCCTAGAGATTTCATAATAGCAACTGTTATTTTTCTACAGAAGCTTCTGACAAGGATAAGTTAAAAATATTTCAAGAGAGGATAGGGAATTCCACTTGAACCGAAACTAGCATTTCCCTTTCTTCACATGTTTAAAATATGCTTAAGGAGAACTTTCTCTTAGACATCACTAACTCAATGAAAATATTTGGAACCACAATCCTAACTAAAAGCACACCATTAATAATTATTTTTCCTTCTGAGGGCAACACTAATATAATTAAATCACACCTACAACAACTGTTTGTATAATAAGTACATTCTTAGCATGGGACACCACCTTAACAACTTGATTCTAAAAGTACCAGGAAGATAAATACAGTCTCCAACAGCTCCTTAGGTGAAAAGATTATTTCACCAACTTACTACTTATTTGTATCATTTAAAAATCCTTCTAAAAATTACTGATTGGATCCAGCCACACAAGCTTCAAGAGCATATGGTACAAAGTATAAAAAACAGCAATTGTCAGTGACATTCTTCCCTGCTGTTATCCTGGCATTCTTTTATTGGGAAATTTAATTTTCCTTCATTTTGCTGTAATTAAAAAAAATAAGATAAGTACAATATGTAAAGTAACTCAATATTCTACAATTTAACAAGGTGATATATACATATATACCCATTATATATTAAAAAAAAATTTGCAGAATAACAAACATTTCATCACCTATATATAAAAGATGTACTACTGTCATATACACATAATTTTAAGAGTCTGATTCTCCCTTCCATTATATAAGTTTCCTGAAGTTTACCTTCAAATTAACAAACCCTAAAGAGATTAATTACATCACCTTGAGACTATAACGATTGAGAGTCAGGCCTACAGTTTAACTGCAAGTGCAAAATTATGAACAGTATTACTATTCCTTGTTATATCATAAATATAAGTTTAATAGAAATTAAATTTAGAACTAAAATAAAATTGTATTATTAAATATTAATATTAAATTATGTGGAATATTAAAATTTTATCCTACAACTATTGCTAAGTCCATTAATCATTTCTGATGATGTGTAAGTTGTCTCTAAAAACAAGAAATGCTTCCCAAAATCCTATTTTACAGATGTGCTCAAATTCCACCTGTTAATACAACACTCCTGACTTAGCACAGAGTGACCTCCTTAGGGAGATTTTCAAATCCTGCCTCAAGCAAATACTCCTGCAAGTACGTGGAACCTCTGAACCATGTTCATTATTCACACAGCTCCTGAAAATTACTTTCTGAAGAAGCCTATTTTCTTCTCCCAAAACTTCAACGTGATTAATTAGATGAGCAAATACAGAGTATATCTGATACGCAGACATCGCACATATCCACACAGCTACGCAATTTTCTCTTTGCTGCCTCATTGAGTAACTTAGGAGTCATAAAGTATACATGCACATAAAATCTTAAAGAACCACACGGACCAATCTGGACTCAGTAAAATTCAACAACAGGGGAAAAACATACAAACAAAACCACGAACAAATAAAACAAAACACACACGCACAAAAAATATCCCTCTGACATTCTTAAGCACAGACACTATCTTCCAAAACTCTCATACCTGTCCACCCCGTCATGAAAAATATTCACTCTTAAGATGCAGAGCAGCAAGCAGGCTGGATATACGCAGCCTGTAACCCAAGTTACCATTGAAATCTAGTACAGAGATGCCTTGAACAATATTACTACCTTATGCTGTTGAGCACATGCACAAACAGAATCATGTAAAGCTAGTATGCATTAGCCAGAATATGCAACTTTTTCTTCACTGCAACATCCATACATACAAACCTGCTAACCTCGGTTCCACAATTCCCTTCAGATCCACAGTTTCCAGGCTTCCAGACATTCCATCCCAATTTTTAAAAGCATTTTCCACTTTTATACGGAAGCAATGACAAGATCATTTACACTAGAACATCTTTTAACTGTAAGGGAACTATATCCGAATGGAGGATGATCTGCTGTCCTTAAGAACAGAAACAACCACAAAATAAAGGCATCCTCTCATTTAAACTTTATCATCAGAATATGTATATTTCATAAATACACAAGGTACTGAAGATGAACTTGCATAATGTGCTGTCTTGACATCATCCCAGAAATCCTCCTGGTCTGTTAAAAAACAAACAAAGAGAGACAAAGTTCTCATCAGGGAGGAAAACCCCGTAAAGTTGCTGCTGCTTAAAAATGTGTAGATTTTTAGCTATAGGATACTTGAGAATTTCCTTCCTCAAACAGTGGAGTTTTCTTAATTCAAAATAGAATGCTTTCAAGTAGCAACAAAATAAATAATATGATACACTGGAGCCTAAGTGTGCACCTGCATAACTATGGGGGAAAAAAAGCACATTTCTTCTACTAAACATCTTGTGCAGCTATACTCATACCAACATTAGCATCTGGTAGTGCTGTCATTCTCCCAGGCTTGAAGCACAATTATTTACCTCCATACCCAGTGAATAACATAAAAACAAAAAGGAAATTGTAGATACAACATAAACTAGAATATCACACATTGCACAGTGCTTCCCTTGATCACAGAAAAACAAACTCTCAATTGTCGTATTTAAAAATAAGGAGTAAAATGAAGCATGTCATTCATCTGCTTTTGTTTTCATTAGCAGATGGAATTAAAGAGTCAAATTTATCAGAATGACAAAAAAAATAGCAACTGTGAAGAGCAACAAGTGATGTGTCAAAGAAGTCTGGAAGGAATCCCCTTAGCAGGCAAGAACTTTAACCACAGGGGTTTTTTTAAATAATAGTAGGTAAGGCTTTTGAAGATCTTTACTGAGCATGACCTCAAAGCTATAAGATAATGAAAAGGGAAAATTCAGAGGAAGATGTTCTCAAATTCCATTTCAGTGCAACACTGCAAGCCTCTAGCGTTCCAAAAGAATATAACATATGTTGGCTCTGCTTTCCAGTCCAATTGCTACTTACAAACACAGTCAATCTAAACCAGAAAACCTATGTCTAAAAGAATATTCTACTTAGGTTCAGCTGCCTGCCACCTCATGATTTTACATTAGAGAACAGACTTCAGAATGCATACAAAGCTCAAAAGCAGTAAGTGCTCTTCAAGGATGTATATAAAAATGAAAATGAAATTATCCATCATCACAAACTCCTCAGCTATGTATCCTGAATTATAAGCTTCATATCCTCTCCTGTACCTGATTTTTTTTCTGAGACCTTTACTATGTAACATAAAAGCATGTCTATCTATACTGTATATTGGCAGAAAAAGAATGTACTATTTCAAAACAATTCAGTCTTCCTAAAATGAGGACTGAAACAGAATTAACAGAAAATTGTATAAACTCACAAGTTTCCATTTAAAAATGAGTCACTTATTTGTTATTATTATTACCTTAGACAACCACACAGCTTCAGGTTTCCTACATGTAAAACAGCTCAAAAAAAAAAGTGCCTATTTCTCAAGGCCATTGTCGCTACCTAGTGTTTAAATAAGACATCCTGACACAAAGTATGATACAGTTGTGTAGAGGCAAGTAGTTCCTTGAATATAGATATGGTTCCCCTGCCACTAAAACTAAAATCGTATAAGCAATTTGCAAATTAAAGGCTCTAGAAAAATTGTATCATTTTGATTTTAAAACAGATGCCCACAGATTATTCCTACAAAGTGCTACACTTTTAAAAGTTTTAAATAAAAATATTCTGGATTTAATACTTATATCAGCATTAGGTTTAAGAAACATCTGCAAAAATATTTTCTAACACAGCTGTCTTAACATGACATTACAGCTGTGCACACAAGTGCAAATTCGTTTGTTTTCAAAAGCAGTCATTTGTCCAGTATTTATCATTTTTTCAAGAACACCTTGGAGCTCCTGTTCAATGTTTTAAGTTACCCATTAGAAAAGTCTCAGCTGACTTAAGAAGCAAACAGAACAGATCTGCTGATATGAGAGAACTACAGCACACAGCTTAATTTAATAACAGCAGCTCTGTGATACTTCCTATGAAACACACGGTTCATTTCGCTCTTCCCCATTACTGCTTTGGTACATCTTGCATATATCAGAAACACATCTGATTATCAATTATCCTCCAAAGTACATAGGTAAACTGTGTTTGCACACACAAACATGAATTATTTTGCATTTGTCTTGGTTTAATTGTTTTGAATTTTTTTTGTGAGAGCAGATATTTTCACACACATACACACTCTAGATTCAGGAAAGAACTGAGTGAAAACTATCTTACAGTTTGATTACTCAGCATTTCACTTTTACTAATAAAGCTGGAACTATCAAGTATTCCTTTATATGTCAGGTACTAAAGTTTTAATGAGTTTTGGAAGCTGAGAAGAAAATTAACCTTAGCATATTTTATTCACCACTACCATCCATTACAAAAAGGAAAGTATTTTAAACTGCAGCACGACTAGCAAAATATTTTTCTGGTTAATTTATCTCTGTCCTTGGATTTGGGGCAAGGGCAGCAATCAATGGAGCACATCTGTCTTGTTCCACGATACCTGATTGTTTATTTGCACCTTGAACAGAAAGTCTCCACAAAGCTCACCAGAGTATTTAAAGACATTACTAACCGCAGCTCTCCTCCCAGGCTTTTGATCAAAATCACTGCTCCTCACACTTTACTGCCACAACTGGTAACATAGATAGTTAAGATCTGGTCCCTTTGTGATACTTCTGATTGTTCTTCAGTCCCAGCTCCTGTATCCCAGCAGTTACATGACACACTCAACATGATCCACTTTTTTATTGAAGACACATTATTAGCCTTCAAGGTAACAGAGAAGAAGCTGAAAACTCAAAAACATGAGAATAAACACCTATCTATGCATAAAAGTGCATGTCTGTAATAAAAACCTACATTTAAAGACTGTGAATCCAGACTCACAATTCTGTAACAACATAAGGCAATCAACCTGCAAATGCACAATGCATGGTCCTTTGATACCGATATAAGAATGTAACGACTAATATAGACCAGTGTATTCATACAAGTAAAGCAGCAAGTATCCAAAGTATCTGTTAAGTATTACAGTGTATCACAATATTTGTTTAGAAGATTTAATTCAACACTGGGAGTTAGGTCTTCTAGGGGTAAGGGTTAATTTCTGAAATAAAATTTTATCAGGGACTTGGACAATGTACAATTTTTCCAAAGATTCTCTTAAATAAGAAAAAAATTTATTCCTCAAGTATTCTGCAATGATACAGACTGCCCGCAAGTTTTAGATTCATCTGATCTAATGAGGAAGTAATTTTATTCTCTTTGAGATATAAGGCATAGTCTGGACAAGGGGACTTTGTACCACTGTATTTATCACCTTCTAGGAAGAAATACTCTAAAACCGTACTTAGCTCATTAGCTGTCCCTCATCGTTACAATCATGGGTCACCTCAAGTCTTTAACCTTACAGGAAGTGTTATTTCCTTTTTACAGTTGAGACACTGAAGCACATAAATTATGGAATAAATCCATAGGAAAATGTAGACGCTGAGTGTCATTTTATGTGTCTGCATCCAATCTTTGAGTACCTCAGTACTCGTTCCATTGCCAGGTAACCCTAGAATATCCTTGTTTCAGAATTCCCTATGTAAATTATGATTCTCAGGTACATGCTGCTTAAAACTTGTAAATATTCTATTGCTAACTTGTTTCTAAACACGAGCAAACTAGATATTTTGCCATCATATGGTAGTAGTAGCAGCACATTTCCATCCTTAGCTAAGAAATATAAAATACTGATTCAAACAGATCCTGGGATCCATTTTCTCTAGATAAGTGACATAAGCTGTAAATTTGGGCAGAGACTTTACAGTTAATTGAGTTTTTGCCAAATGCTGTTACTTTAACCAAGTTTCAGATGTTTACCCTAGAATATTTAATAGAGTTGCTGGTTAAATTACTTTCCAGAGGTCTAAAAGCTTTAGGTTTTTCTGTCTGCAGGAGACGTCAAAGTCAAACTCAGTTCTTGCACCTTGTGAATGAACACTAAGCAACAGCACTGAGCTCAGCGCTGCCGCTTCTCTATAGGGTCTTACTCCACACAGAGTTCTGAAATTAATGCGACTCTTACATCTACTCAATGGGTTTTTAGTAATATATACGGCAACCTATAATACTAGTTTGAAGATTCCTGCTGCTCACCCATCTCACACAAAAACACACATTTGCTCATAGCTTACTAATACTCCTTTATTACCATTAAACGCTGCAGTTCACTGGAGTGCCCACCTTTTCAGGTATCATCATCATCATTTATTTCTCTTCACAGCAACTTTGTAGCATGTTTTATAAGACCAGACTATACAGCTAATAATTTCCATGGACACTGACAGATAATTATTCTTCAATACTGCATGAGTTATTCAATGCATTTTTTTAGTTGTCTATATAGTAGTGTTTTAAAGTAAAGTTCTTTTCACCAGCACTTTGGTTAGCATGTGTAAAAATATCCCAAAGATATTCCTGCAGCATCTTCTATTACATCCTACCTTTTCTGCCTACATTTTCATACAATTAAATCAATTTCTAGTGCAGTGTTATAGACTCAAAAACTACTCACAGTCATTTTTAAAAGATGACACGAAATACGGTAATGCCTTCCAAAATACAATCATCATGCCTTCTTTTTGGTTAAAGGAAGAGATACACTAGGATGAGACTATTTATTTGCCAAATTAAATTTCGTACATAATAAATATTAAATGCTATAACCTGTACAGGCATTTATGCATCATTTATGGATAGATTTAAACATACATTCAATACCACTGAGGTTTTTTCATACCCATAGCAACAGCAACCAGCCTTTGGTGCTGTCTGTAGGCCTGACAGGGTCATCAGCCATCTGTTCCCACACTTATTTGCTTAAGTAACGAACAGCTCAGTCTGCAAACAAACTAGACTCCAGAATCCACAAGCCCTTTGCTTAACTTGCATTTGGATTCAATCCTATAGATGGTCTCAGACTTACACATAGGAAGGGACTCTGTACGTTGTTAATTATATATTGCTTGGAGGGAAGAGGGGTGGTTTTTTTTGAAAAGAGGATTGCTCCATCCCAAACACATACATGTTTGCGGCAGCACCGTTAAATATCACCCCAAGTATCACAGTATCACAGTATGTTTGGGATTGGAAGGGACCTCAAAAGATCATCTAGTCCAATCCCCCTGCTGGAGCAGGAACACCTAGGTGAGGTCGCACAGGAACATGTCCAGGCGGGTTTTGAATGTCTCCAGAGAAGGAGACTCCACCACTTCCCTGGGCAGCCTGTTCCAGTGCTCTGTCACCCTCACTGAGAAGAAGTTTCTTCTCAAATTTAAGTGGAACCTCTTGTGTTCCAGCTTGATCCCATTACCCCTTGTCCTATCATTGTTTGCCACCGAGAAGAGCCTGGCTCCATCCCCATGGCACTCACCCTTTATATATTTATAAACATTAATAAGGTCCCCCCTTAGTCTCCTCTTCTCCAAACTAAAGAGACCCAGCTCCCTCAGCCTTTCTTCATAAGGGAGGTGCTCCACTCCCTTAATCATCTTGGTTGCCCTACGCTGGACCCTCTCCAGCAGTTCCCTGTCCTTCTTGAACTGAGGGGCCCAGAACTGGACACAATATTCCAGGTGTGGTCTCACCAGGGTGGAGTAGAGGGGAAGGAGGACCTCTCTCGATCTACTAACCACCCCCCTTCTAATACACCCCAGGATGCCATTGGCCTTCCTGGCCACAAGGGCACAATGCTGGCTCATGGTCATCCTGTTGTCCACCAGGACCCCCAGGTCCCTTTCCCCTACACTGCTCTCTAATATGTAATCTCCCAACCTATACTGGAACCTGGGGTTGTTCCTGCCCAGATGCAGGACTCTACACTTGCCCTTGTTAAATTTCATTAGATTATTCCCCGCCCAACTGTCCAGCCTGTCCAGGTCCCGCTGGATGGCAGCACAGCCCTCCGGCGTGTCAGCCACTCCTCCCAGCTTGGTGTCATCAGCAAACTTGCTGATAGTACACTCAATTCCCTCGTCCAAATCGTTAATGAATATATTGAATAATATTGGCCCCAGCACTGACCCCTGGGGCACTCCACTAGATACTGGCCTCCAACTAGACTCCGCACCATTGACTACCACTCTCTGGCTTCTCTCCCTAAGCCAGTTTGCAACCCACCTCACTACTCTATTGTCTAGACCACACCTCCTCAACTTAGCTGTGAGGATGCTGTGGGAGACTGTGTCAAAGGCTTTACTGAAGTCAAGGTAGACCACATCCACCGCTCTGCCATCATCCATCCACCTTGTTACATGTTCAGTTTACAGACTAGTTTGAGAAAAGCAGGGCCACGCATCAATCACTTGGTACTGAGGATGCAGCAGCTCTGAGGAGACGTGAGGCAGAAAATAATGGACTGAGCTGCCAGCACAGGGCTCAGATTCACAATGTTCTCTGCAGCCACGCATAGCGGGACACGGAGCAGCAGGGGAGAGGTTATGCTGCTTCTACAGGTCACCAGTACAACCATTACCAATAAACAAGTGTCTAGCTCTGGCATTCATTGCTCAGGAATGCAACAGGGAAGGCTGAAAACCAAGAGAGCAATTAAGGATGGAAAAACTTGGTTTATCTTGAGACAACTCAAGGAACACACCTCCTCCATTCTCAGTGAGGACAAGGTGACAGTATTTTCACCTACACAGGAATGTAAGCCTGACATACAGATGACTCTGCAATGAAGGCATGACTGGAAACACAAGAAAACAGGGCAACTCAGCGAGACAAAATGAGGTAGGGTAGATTTTCTAGAATAGGGGGATTAAGCATTTGGTTTTGCTGGTTATAGAAAACAGTGAGGATAGCTAATTGATGGGAGAATTTTGGAAGCCTGTAATAGACTTTCAGCACTGGATGTGTTTTCAGACATGTACAGATGCTTTTCTAAAGCATGTGCAACTCCAACAGGAATTAATTCAAAGTGACCCTAGAGCCCGCATAAGGCAAGGTTTAAGAACAGCTAACCAGAGAGTCCATTTCTCGCCTTGTCTATGAAAACCCATAGAAATAATTTAAATGGTGTACTGGTAGACTATGGTAGTGTTAGGTTAATGGTTGGATTCCATCTTAAGGGTCTTTTCCAACCTAAATGATTCTACATAGAAAGTATTAAACAACCACAAAAAAAATACACTTAAAAAACCCCAATTTTTTTAAACTCAGAGAGATTTCTTTCCTTTCAAAAAACACTTCTCAGTGCAGGCTGTTTAGCTTGTCAGAGGGGTTTAGGATGCTCGTATGGCTTATGATTCTACATTTCAAAAAATATTTTAATAAAAAATATATTCCTTATGAATTCAAAATCTATCATATGAACTATCACTGTATTTTAAAATTTTTTATAGAGAGAGAATTACTCACATTGGAAGAAACATTTTTCAAAGAATCACTACCAAAATCAATTTAAATAAAGGTCACATTTTATAATAATAAAATCATAATAAATGATCTTTCCACTACTTTAATTATATCGACATTCAAGCATTGACTTCTGAAAAGACAATTTGCAGGTGTAAAAATCTCACAATTCCATTGATGTCAATAAGAATACTTATGCATATGTCTTGAATCAGATACAGGCCACGCTGACGACAAAGGTAGTTTTGCCACTGACAGCCTGTATAATAGAAGTTGCATCAGTTTAATGTTGTTTTACATTAAAGTTAAGGCAAACTAAGTCTGTCCCATTTCTAAAACAGACTATTTTATTTTCCCATCCACACCTGCTCATTCTTGCTACCTCTTCCGGGTCAGCGGGACACTTATGCAAATGGAGTAACATAAGGAAACTGAGCTGGCTTTTAAAAAGTTGGCTGGAAGATGGGGAGAGATGTTCCTGTTGATACTTTTCAAATTTCCACAGGAATATTAATGCTGACATAAGCAGCAGAAAGATGTAACCAAAGAGAAGCGTGAGGGATAATGTCAGCCCTTTTCACAGTAGCATGAACTTCAACTGGCTGCAGATAAAATTAACTTCATTTTAAAGATCATTTCTTATACAACAATACTGGTTTTCTTAACAAACTGCCATTTAAGGACACTTTCCTTGCACAAGTCATTCTGCTGACAGCAGAATTCAGAGTTTCAGATACAGATATGGATTTTGCCTGGAATAATAAAATTTGACACCCTTTTAAGCTTTCAGTTGTGAAGGTTCTTGTACTTCAAAATTGTTTTGTCCATGAAGAAAGCAGAATCTTTATAGCAGCTTTAGAAATTAAGGAGAACATGCAGGAGGTAATTTAGAAGTACAGTAAGAACATCTGGAGATAAGGTCTAATAATCCAGCAGATCAATTGGCTCTTACTCTCTCCATAACAACCAGGTATCCAGGAGCAGGCAAAGCAGATTAACTGAAGCATAGGTATTCAAAGGTGCTCACCTATCCTGTACAGTCTGCTTCGTTACATATGCTAATCAGGACTCACAAGTTATCAAATAAAAAATTATAATATAATTAGAAGACAAAATCTACTTTTTTTTTTTTTAAGACAGCATTTTAGAGATTGGATATTTCCAGTCATTCAGGTACTCAAAAACTTAAGAAGGGCAGTTTCATGCATTTTTTCCCCAATGCTCTTCTGCATGCAAATCGGAGCTAGAAAAGAGGTAACTTTTTGCTCCAACCTGAAGGAAACTGTTGGTGGTAGGCTGTTTTTTTCTTTTTCTTCTACAAAGCCATTCTGTGAGTAGCAAAACGAATGAAAACTGTTTTCCTGTACTGCTGCATCTCAAGATTGATTGACTTTGACATCTGAATACATAGAAGCCATGACTGCAGTGTTTCCTGCAGTTGGGCCATTCATGTATTTTCTCCCTGAATTCTCTGAGCCTCAAAACACAACCGATTTGGACAGCCTCTTCCTCCTGCCCAAACATCATGAAAACTGTGACTGGTCAACAAATACAAAGGCATAGGATAAGACAGAAAGAGTGGCAGATGCAGCATGAAAAGTTTCATTTCCTTAATAAATCAATCTGTTAGAGTAAAACTGGACATTGTGCTTTTTAAGTCTGTGGTTTTGTTCACCTCTTGGGAATTGTGCTGTTTGAAGTTCCCTGCTATAAAAACAGAACCTGCTCACCCTTTGGCTTTCTTATCTTTCACCTGTCTCCCACAGGCAGGCAGACAGATGGCCTTTCCCCTCCCTTTTTATAACACCACCACCACCACTTTAAGAGAGAAGTCAGAACTGCATTCAAATATCCATCCTGAACAGAGAGTAAATAATTTTCTTGCCAGACAGAGACGAGGCCTAGATGATTCTAAAAAGTGACTGAGATGGATGTGAATGCAATGCAGTAAGAATAACAACACTTCCAACCGTATAACGAGTTACCACGTGCTTTATAATACAAGGAGTAAAGACACAAGTTGATAAACAAGAGTAATAAAAGAGAGCTAGAGAAGCTTTTTCCCCATTTCCCCCCCCATCCACCCTTCTTTCATCCAGTCCAGAGCAACATTTGCAAATTAGTCTACTTACTCAGTAATTCTTCTAGAAAGAAAAAGCAAAGTTGCCATAGTTTGTCAGTTGACACTTGTTTAATAATATTGATTGATTATTTATGTCTCTCTGCTATGTTGTTATTTCTCAGTCTAGAAAGAAAATAAAGTCAAAAATACTACACATCTCTCACCAAAGTATTAACGGACCCAAGTTACACCTAGGTAGATTATTTCTCTTATGATGATGTTTCCGATGCTTTCTAATGCAAGTCATTCGGTCCCAGAAGAGCAAAAATAACCACACTTCACTTACATGAAGAAAAATAAAGACCCTTTTGTTTTCAAGTGGTTTAAGCCTGCCCTTAGAAATCTGACTCCTTAAATAATCTAGTGACAGAAAGCTGGCTTTACACATGTCTGATTTAGATCATTAGAAGTTCAATTTTAATCTTGCATAATAGGGATGCACCTAGGCACTTGTAACTGCTCAAACTTTGAAACAATGTGTTTGGAATAAGGTTCTGCTAACATTTGTATAGATCCTATCTACAACCCATAAATTAATAGTTAATACAGTTGTAATAGCCAAACACACTTCTCAATCTTCATGTCATTCTGAAACATGCTTCACAGTAACTCTTACTGACAGAAGCAACTGCTGCAGGAGTGATATACATCCAATATAAAGTCAAATTAAAGCTCCACTGCTGCACAAGTCCAGCCATGGCTGCTGGTGTATAAAGCAGATACTCGGGCTGCACAGACAACCAGAAACAACATGCAAATGTTTCACAATAATAAATCAAGCCATCAATTGCCACAGAAGTCAGAAACATCTTAATCACCCCACCATAAGGCAGACTAACATTTTCCAGCTCTTCAGTGGAAACAGGTAGATTCGATTCATCACCCATTCAACACCCATCTGAATTTTCAGGATTCAAAATACAACTACTCCGTTGCTGCTTGCATTGTAACACACATTAACATATTTCATGCCATCCCCAATGCACAGGGCTTAAAGCTTTAGATCTTAGAATGCTTCTTTTCATTGCAGAGTATATTTTACTTCTAAGAATAAAGGTCACAGATGAGATATCAAATACACCGTCGTGAAAATATCCTCAGTAAAGACATGGGTATCGGCGGGGGGAAAAAAATAAAATAAAATAAAGTAGTAGAAACAGCTTACTCCCGTGATAAAAATCATAATGCAAGCATCACTGTCATTTCCAAAGATAAGCGTGAAATAATACAGAGGAGTTAATAGGAAATCTGTTTCGATTTCACCAAAACTCCTAGCGGCACATCAATTAACCACTGTGTTACCTTAGCTCAGACGAGGTGCCCGTTCAACATTCAGGCAGAACTTCCTCTAGGTGGGGATGGATTATTAACTTTCTACCAGAAGTGAAAAACGTAACCACTGTGCCTCCGCACCCAACAAATACAATCGAGGTAAAGAACCGTAAACGTTTAACAGATAATCAAGGAAATACCTTAAAGGGATAGATAATGGCTCCAGTAACCATTCAGAGAATATACTCATTCACAACAAGCTTTGAAATTTACGAAATGAAAATTTGCTTCAGCCCTTGCCGCGTTAGGGTCTGTTTGTGAGCGGCATCAAGACAAAGGATACAAGTAATCTCTTTAAAGCAAGGAAATAATAGCTCTGCAAGCCTGTCTCCTGCAGGTCATCACACACAAAGCAGATTCACCTGGGCCTCCTGACTCTCAATCACCGAGCAATTAGCCCCTTGTGCCATAGCACAGGGCAGGACAAGCCCAAAATCTTCAATACCTACAGGCAACAAATGACCAACTTTAAAAATCTTGCTACCAAGTTCATATGTAGATAAGATGCATAATATTTGCCTTGTATTATCTTTATATCTCAGTTATAATCTCACTGATGGAATAACTCATCAGATACTATCAGAGAATTGTTTCTTTCTCTGCAGCACGCACATCACTTCAGCCAACATGTCTGACTCCCAGCTACTCACCTTCCCAAAATAACAAGTTACTGGATTTACGTTTTGTTTATTTAGGGATGAGTGACCTCGGATTAA
This sequence comes from Streptopelia decaocto, assembly GCF_964273445.1. Lineage (NCBI taxonomy): Eukaryota > Metazoa > Chordata > Aves > Columbiformes > Columbidae > Streptopelia > Streptopelia decaocto. The sequence goes on along the minus strand of NC_138659.1, from coordinate 64,240,075 downwards.
ATATTTAAAAGAGATGTAAACTATATAGCTTAATTTTAGTAGTTCAAAGCGAAAAGTGAACTTAAACGCCATTTAAAACAGACAACTATTGATCCTTTTACCCAATAAAGTACTTCCCAAAGATAGAATTTGAATTCTGTAAGACACAGCCTCACCAATACACTGTTATTAGCTAGATATTAGAACACTTTACAGCTGTATATGTCAATATACTTAATAGAGTTCCAGTTTTTAAGGGGTGTTTTACAAGGGAATGAAATGAGATGTCCTGTCCAAGGTTATATAGCAAAATAACAGCAAACGTTTATTCTTCACAGGCAGTCTTTACACTGATACCAAAAGGGGCGTGGGGAGAAGTGACAGCCCTATAAATTAAGTCTTCTTTTCCAGGCCATATAGAAAACCAACTATCAGGCTGTGCTTCCTTCCCACCGATAAGTATCACATCCACTTTTGAGAATGTGAAGGTAGTTTTAACGTCACTGACCACTCACTTCTTTGCTAAAATGTTATTGTTTCACGTTCACCACTCGCACCTCTCCTGCAAGCCTTGTTGTGAGTGATGTACATTTCACCAAGCTATGTTTATGTTATCTTGGATCTGCCTGAGCCAATGTTTGCTTAACTGAAACACTCAAAAGAAAGGAACGAGCAAAACACTTTCACTCTCCAGAGGGAAAAAGTCATTCAAATCCACTAGAAATTTGGGCTCTCTGGACAGCTCTATGAAGTGCACATGTCATTTCCATTACACTTCCCGAAGGGACAGCAGGGACACAGCTTTAGGCCGATCTCTCCCTGCCTCTCAGTTCCCATCAAGTTGAGCAGCCTATTTTCAGCAGCAAGTCAGCGGGTACAATTTTCCACCGGAGGACTGCACCCTGTGTGCTGAGAGGAAGGGGCCATGAGGTGGAGAAGCCTATTTCATCCCTAATTTGTGCAACATACTTCCACCACATGTGAACAAAATCATACCAGACACGTGAAAATATATATATATAGATATAGAAATTGATTAGATATACCACACGACAGCCAGGCACATGAAACAACAAGAAAATGGTATAACAGGGAGGAGAAAAAAAAAAAAAAAAAGGAGAATCGTAATAAGCAGAGACTTACTTGAACCTGCCCTGGCAATGTTGGCACTGGTCTCCCACCCAGCCCTGGTCGCAGACACAGGTGGAATTGACACAATGACCCGAGAAGCAGGAGATTTTGTCGCAGGACTTGGACTGGGACACCTGGGCGTAGAGGGCCAGGTACAAGAAGCCGTAGAAGAGCAGCCAGCTGTTCACATCCAGGAGCGAGGAGAAGCAGCAGCAGCAGGAGGAAGGGAAAGGTCTCCAGGCGCCCAGAGGCGCGGGGGCAGCTCCCGCTCTCCCGGCAGCGCTGCCCGGGTCCATCTTCGCCGCGGGGGCCATGGGCCGAGGAGCGGCCGGCAGCGATGGCAGCGCCGCCCGCGCACCCCGGGCAGGGGCAGCGTCCCCCGAGGAGAAATAATCCAGCCAGGGAGATTCAAACCCCCCGCTTCCTTCTCGTCGGCCTCTCCTCCCTCCCGACCCCAGCGCTGCCTCCTCCGCGCCCCGTCACTCCCGAGGGGAAGCCCGGCAGCCCTCAGCCATCCACCCCTTCTCTTCGTCGTCCTCCTCAGGGCTCATCGCTCCCGTCTTCTTCCATGGAGGAGGAGGAGAGCTGCTTCTTGACCTTGTGTTTCCTCCTCACCAGATATGCCCCCCACCGGCGTGTGCGCACATACACACACACCACCCTCCACCATGTAGCCCCCGACTCCCCCTTCTTCTTTGTAGTGCCTGTGCCCGCGGCTCTCACGCTCACTCTCACTCTCACACACACGCAGGCGGCAGCGGGAGGAGCGCGGGGAGGCGGGGGCCGCTGCCGCCCTCTCGCCAGTCGGATGGGAAGTGAGGGCGGCCGGGCCGCGAAGCCGCTACGGCATCCCGCACCAGCGGGAAGAGGGGGACGCGGCGGCGAGGAGAGGGCTGAGGAGCCTTTATCCCCGCTCCGTTATTAACCCTACGGGGAAAAGAATCGAGGGGAGGGTTAACTGCCCCTCCGCGTCCCAGCTGACAGCTTCCAAGCAGCCATTTTTAAAGGCTAATTGTAATCTCTCAGAGCCGCCCGCTCGCTCTAACGCCCCCCGTCCGTTTGGATCCGTCCCTCCGCCCGTCCCCCAGCGGCTGAGGCGGGGGGGTCACCGGCCCGGCCTGGCCGGCGACGCGGGGAGGGCGGCGAACGCTTCTGCGCTCCGCCCGGAGCGGGGAAGGTGCAGCCGGGAGAACCGCACACCGGCGGCTCACACGCCTCTCCCACCGCTGCGCCCAGCGACAGCAACCTGCGCTCTGAGCTTCCGCACACAGCGCTCCCGCCCACACTTAAAACAAAAAAACAAACCCCATGCGGGGGGAGATGATACAGCACCGGGCCCACCCGCCGCACCAGCCGGCGGAGCGCTGCAGCCGCCCGCAGCTCGGGGGCCCTGCGAAAGGGGAGGCGGGCGGTGAATCCCCCGCCCCAGCGCCCGTTAGCGGGGGTCGGCGGAGCCCCCAGCCGGGCGCTGCTGCGGGGAGAGCGGCCCGAGGCGCTGCGGTGTCCCGGGCTGCTCCCTTCAGCGCTTCCCCACAGGAGCCGGGCCGCTGTTTGCCTCAGGTCCTGCGAAGTTCAGAGGAGGTTTCCTATGGACTACATCTTAATGCTAGAAGAGATGCTGCAGCCTGTTCTGAAATCATTACCCTCCTAAGATTTACCCCTTCTTCTCATTTCTCGGTTCATATCAAGACGTTGCCCTCCACTTACAGCCTGATGAGCGGTAACAAAAGTTCAAAGCTTTGTAAACTGAGCACTACAAAAGTAATCATTGTTATAGAGTTGCCTAAAATGTCCTTTTTTTTTTTTTTTTGTCAAAACGTGCCACGCACATCCCATCCTTTTCAACTTAGTTATAACCCGTTTTCATGCTTCGATTTTTTTTCAAGAAAAAATAATGAGCCTTGCTGTCAAATAAGGAAGAACATAACAACAATCAAACCCTCTGAAAGTTTCTCCAGCACTGAAACTGAGAATTTATGACATGAAGTCTCTATTCCAAGAAGATATAGAAAAGGCATTTAATCTCATCTCCCGATACCATCTCAAAACAGATAAATCCAAAGTGACCCATGTTAGAGTCTGAAATCAGATCCAAATTGACCCTGCTCCAGAGTCTATCATTCTTACCCTTGGAGTGCATAAGAACTGTGTGCATTTTGGTTTAACCTGTTTTCCCAGGCATCCCATTAAACCCTACCTGAACTGAAATAATTAAAAAAAAAAAAAAAAGGAAATTAAAAAAAAAAGTACATCAGCCCTACAGTAAGGAGCACAATAACATCCAGCAGTGTCCATATAGGATATGGGAATCCAACCAAGATCAGGATGGCAAAGCTAAGCACGATACAAACTCTTAAGGAGCCTGCAGTCTTTATGGAGGGAATACCTAATACCTGAAAGTGTGTGGAGATAACAGAGGTGAAAGGTCATTTGTCCAGTTCCATTCCAGAGGGTGTCAGGAGGCCCGGAAGCTGCGCTCAGTCCGGTAGTCTGTACATTGTCCTCCTAACAGAGCTGAGATAATTTCATTGTTCTGGATCAGACACAATTCCCAGCTATTAGACAACTCTTCGTATGTGTTTTGTAATGAATTGGGGAGTTCGTGCAAAGAGTGGAAATGGAAATTGTGTTGCTGCTTTATATTTTATGAAAAAAAGCTGAGGCTGAAGCCTTTGTCAAACAGTCTGCTGATTGTACAATACTACATGTGATCAAGGCTGCTGAACAACTGTCCTCTGTTAAATAACATTATGAGACCAGAAATGCAGTTAATACGAGATTATAGTCCAAGACACAAAGTCAGTTCAGGACTACTGTTTGAGCAATGGTTTTGCTTACCATGGCAGGGAGACACATTCCTCCTTCACCTTCCCAATTCTGATATACCAACCAAAAACATTCTAACGCCAGCACTATCTTTTTTTTTTGTCAGACTGAAGGAAGATTTTGCTTCAAATCTACAGAAGTCAGCAGTGTGCATCATTTGCCCACTAAATGCCAACTTTCTTATTTGGTAACGAATGCAAAAAAAATAATAATAAATTACACTGGGTGAGCTTAAACAGCTTTTTTTTAGGTAATTCTCTGAAGCTGCATGAAAAACAAAAATAGGCCATCAGAAAATGGCTAGGATGGTTATAAGCAGAGCAGAGAATATGATGGTAGTGCTTTTAGTGCATAAAGAATCATAACCCAAAACCTAAACACAACTGTAAAGGTTTCTGGATTTAAAACAGCAAGGAGGAAACATTGGACAGCTATTTGCTGGCTGAAAGCTATGACAATGAAGAAATGCAAACCTTTTGGCTGCTGTATGTCCTGTCACTGCAGCAGATATTTCATATCCCTAGGAAATGAATGGTGTGCAAATGCCAATATTGGTTCTCTTCTATGCTGATTTGATGGGATATTTTTGGTGTCAGATGAAGTTAACAGATCCGGCTGAGAGAAGTCAGATCTGCCAATCCTTTCATCATTACATGCGTATCTGTAAGTTCCACTTTTCTTGGAAGTGTAACATTTTACACCTTTCATCCTTTCGGTTCTTGACACAGAAATCAAACTTTTGAAGGACTAATATACTAAAATGCCTTGGGTAGAATCTACAACTTAGAAGCATTTGAATAACTTAGCAAAAGTTTTAAGTTACTGTATAAAAACAGACAGATGACAGACTAGGGTAGTGATGAAGAAGGTTAGGTGAACAAAACCTTCCAAGAAAACATCCATTGTAGTAGGAAAGCAAACAAACAAACAAAAAGGGCAAGTATAAAGGCTTCTTAGCTACTGCTATCAAAACCCAAACACTAGTATACATTTGTGTTCACTCTGCAAAACAGCTTAAAGTTTAAGACCTATATGATTGCTGCTGCAGGGCAGAGTGGATAAAGGGAAACAACTCTCAGACTTCTTCGGTTCCTCAGAATTTTGGCAAGACCCTGAGGACAAGAATATAACAGAATCCATCCTCTCTTCCATACCCACGCCCCTCACACCCCCAACCCTCCCTGCCCTGCTGGCCCTCTCCTACAGCCTGATATCAGTCACACCTTGGTGCAGACAACACCATTCCTTGAGGATGCTCTGTCCTATTTAGGCTATCTAGTGCAGACACATTTTTGCAGTGATGTTAAGAAGAACAATGTAACTAGCTGAACAGAAGAGGAAGCAAAAAAAAAATATTATGGTTGACCTCTTTGCAAGGGTATTAAGAGAAACAAATGTTTTCCATGCCCTTTCCCCTCTCCTTGTGACAGTCATTACCAGACTCATAAAGTAAAAGGGGCTGAGCTCCACACTGCTTCTGGGCAGGGATATATAGATTGGAGTTGGGTTTATGACATTTGGTAGAACTAGCATGTAGGCGGCTGCAGTGGGGGAATAGCTACAGAGTGATTTTATATGCTTTCAAGAGCCATTCTAGCTTAACGCATCAGAGCAATGTACAGCCTTTCTGGTGTGCACTTTACAGGCTTCGTACTAAACTTTGCAAGTGTAACTTGGGTGTAACTTGGTTTTCTTCCCAAGTACGCACACACCGCTTTGATGGAGGATGACATAAGCCTTTTTTTTTCCTGAATCCCATGCTAATTTTTCATTGGGTGACACTGAGTCACCTGAGCCATTCCATGTAACTATTTCTGATATTATGAAAACCATCAATCTCTTCCATGAGGTAAAAGAAATTTATCCCTACTCAGCAGATTCCAGTGCTAACAGAATACTGTGTGTTACAATTTTCTGTTCGTGTTTGTCTTATCTGGTAAGTCAACTCTTGGGAGGCATCAATTTGATAAGATTAAAAATAGAAGACTTCCCTTGCCTACTCTTCTTTTTATAATTATTTCTTTAATTTAGAAAAGTTCACCGAAGATTCACTGGCAGCCTTCTAAAATTAAACCTTGATAGAAAATCTTGCCTTTCTTAACACCTGTGCATACATTTTGCTACAGCAATAAGTCACGTGTGTCACCATCATCTCCAATAATATTGGCAAGTGAACTGCCATACAATGAACACTGTAAATGCTGCAGGCAGTTTACAGAACTCAGGAAGAACTACAAAACAAAGGAGGGGGATATTAATGTTTATGTTATTTTGTCAAAAGCCAATATCTGGAGAAAAAAAAAGTTAGGGTCAGTTCTATATTTTTAACGCATGTGCATAAGCCAAAGTGTAAAATATGTTCTATGAAGAAAGAGTCAGACTTTTACTAAAATATTTGTTCCTTTGTAGATTTTTGTTGTCAGGAAAAAGAAAAAATAATTACATTTTTACACCCTGGAAGACTTTGGATCAAGAATAACATGATAAATTACAAGTTGGCTTCAGGTCCAAAAACGAAAAATGGAAGAGATTTCAGAAAAACAAAGAGGCGAGACAAAACAAAGTTCTCTCAGCACTGACAGTGACATTGTTATTATTTGAAACACCTGTCTCCTTTCAAATACAAGGTTACTGAACCAGGAAATAAAGTCATGTTATGCTTTTTATGTACTTTCTGTACACATACTAAAACTTAAATAGCCAAGCTATACCTGATAGCCTTGCCATCTATGACAGAATGAATCTGCTGACATTGATCTTGACTTAGTTTGATACTTTGAGGGTTTTTTTTAATCAATTTTTACATGTCTTTCCACTGAATAGGTATGTAATTGGATGCCATGCCGAAACCTTGATGCATCCTGCAATCTATTACAAATTATCTGGAAAACACTGGCATTTTCCACTGCAAAGATCCCTTCTGCTGAGGATTTTCTGCATATTTTTTCTGCTGCATTTGATTTTCACTGCTATTCCTTCTGGAGTTTTTCACAATCCTGCTTAATCTTGACTAAGCTAGGGCATTTTTTCCTTGTCAGCAGAGCTCTGTCTCACAATTCAACCTTTCTTACACATCATTAGTAGGTATCCTGAATTTATCCAATATCCTTAATGATCCCAAAGGGACAGAGCTATTAGACTTTTTCTAGCTGAGAAAGCATTTACTTGAAGTTATTTTCTCTTATTCATTTCTAAATCAGGAAATGATCTTTAGGATTCATACCACTGCTGCCTTTATTTCTGGATTTGTTCTTTTTATTAATAAGTTTCAGCAAAATGCTGAAAAATGTATTTGATGGTAGTGAAATTCCATTGACCTCACTAGGATTACACCCCTCCTTCAGAATTTGGCAGAGGTTTCCGCATTTTTCTGGATAAGGCTGGTTTGCCAAATTATGTCAAAAAAACCCACAAACAAAACCAAAACCAAACAAACTAAAACAACAACAAGAAAATCACAAACAACCAAAATAAAAAAGGCAAGGAAAATGTTGGACAACTGTTAAATCAACAGTACAATCAGCATTTTGATTAATAACATTTCTATCTTTATATCACACTTCAGCTCCTCCGGAGTGATATTACCTAGTCTTAGTGATTCTATTTCAATATAATCTCCTGATGATTTCTTACTCTTATTTTCAAAAACATTTTAATAATGGCTACTGTAGTAACCTCTGTAATACTTAATTTCTCAATATTTTGTTTGAATACTATAAGGAAGAAAAATTTGCTTTTCCTAAAATCCCGTTTTCCTTTCCAGTTACTACTTTTGGAGCCTAGTGAATTTTTCTGTTAGTTCTCTTTTACTTATTTGGAAAAATTACTCTTTCTTTTCTCAATTCATACTTGAGTAGTTGTGCCATTAAACTTTGGAAAGTGATACTTGCAAAAAAATGGAAAAGCAATTACATCAAATAGGTTGCAACAAGGGTAATGAAACAATAATTGTACAAGGCATAATGGAATAAAGGAATAAAATGATGCTCTTTTTTGCCCTTTGATTTGCATAAAATTGGCAAAAATGAGAGGCTATGCGTGTGTTGACCCCTGTCTTGTCTACTATACAGATGTCAAAAAAAGAATTGAGTAGATTAAACTCTCCCCTCCGTATTAATGTCGAAACAGATATTATATGCCAGGAATGTAACTGGCGTATTGTATTAATTCAGTGAAATTGTTTTCAGTAACTTGAACAAATAATTCTCATGTAGAAATATAATATTTTGACAAGCACACAAGTGATTATTTAATTATCTTAAGACATTAATTTTCCTGAAGATATGAAGTAATACCTTCCATATCTGCATTTTGAAATAATGATAGAAGCAATCACTATTACAAATTATCTTATTTTCCTGAAGTAACAAGTTTCACGCATACAAAAGAGCAAAACATCCTCACATGTGGCATCTCCTGTGTGTGTACTTGCACACTGGTGTTCCTGCAGGTGTGAAATGAGTGAGGCTGAAGAAGCTACGAGCAGAGATGCTGCTCTTGTCTGTGCCCTGAGTGCGGTGGCCCAGGGGTAAAGGGTCAGACCGTGCTGGGAGGAGCTGGCCAGCTGTCTGCTGACAAAAACCTTTGTGCCAGCCTGATGAGCTGCTTTCCACGGGCAAAGCTTTGAACTGGTTTTAAAAGGCATCAGTGAAAAAAATTATGCGGGTTTTATCTCCTCCCCTTCTCGGGGTGTGGGTTCAGCATTTGTGTGGTCAGAGCCAAGGCAGGGAGGAGTGAGAGAAAAGAAAGGAAAAAAACTGCAAGAAGAAAGGGAGAATGTGAAGTTGAGCCATCAAACATCGAATCATAGAATCATTTCGGTTGGAAGAGACCCTTAAGACCATCAAGTCCAACCATAACCTAATTTTAGCACTAAACCATATCCCTAAGAGCCTCATCTACACATCTTTTAAACACCTCCAGGGATGGTGACTCAGCCACTGCTCTGGGCAGCCTGTTCTGCTGCTTCACAACCCTTTCCGTGAAAAAATGTTTCTTAATATCCAATCTAAACCTCCCCTGGTGCAACTTGAGGCCATTTCATCTTGTCCTATCACTTGCAAGTCAGGAGAAGAGACCAACCCCCTCCGTGCTACAACCTCCTTTCTGAAGCACAGATCCAGAAGCACTGCAGGCTGAGATGTAAGTGCCAGACCTTATGTTATTATAATACCCCAGTGTGACCCAAATGGCACCGCAGAGGTGTGGCTGGGTAAACAGCAACACTGGGATGTAGTTATGGAAGGGCATAGCAAATTCTGGAAGAAAAGCCATAGGAAAAGTCAGGTGTTGTGGCTTGTAAAGGTCGTATTTACTTCTCCTGAAGTCTAGGAACAAGGGACAGGAGGATATGTTGAATACCAATTGACATATGGGACAGAAAAAGAATAAGGTGCACATAATAACAGGTTTAAACCAAAGATTTTCTGATCAGGAGGCTTTTTCAATATAGCAACTGTTGGAGGTGTCCGAGAGACAGAATCTGGAAAGGCCCACATGGCAGGACCTGGTGGTGAGATGGGAATACAACTATCTGAGGATCCGTTTGAAAAAGCAGTAAGGCAGACCACAAACTGTCTATTCAATTCTTCAAATGTGCTAGGGACCGCTTTTTCTTTTAGGAAGTGGAGGAAATTACACAGAAACTAGCTATTTCAGATTTAATTCAAATTCTTTAGGAGGAAATGGTTGAGAATCTTAAAGTGGAAGTTAATTCAAGTGAAAAAGATCATAAAAATGATAAGTCTTCCATTCTTCCTTTAAATTGCGAATAACAAAATAAGGGTAATGGACTTCAAATAGCTCAGGGAAATGCAAGTATCTGAGAAGCGATAAGGAAAAAAGGAATGCAAGAGATAAAGGCACAACAGCAAATTATCCTAACATTGAGAAAAGATTAGAAGTACATCAAAAATTAACATGATTGCATCAAGAGCTCTTTCACTATCTGAAAATCTAAAATAAAATAATGAAAAATAGAAAAAAGGACACATATATAATGATAAGAGTAAAGCAATAGAACAAGCAAGCCAGAATAAAATAAAAAATGCTGAAGCACAGAATGACTCACAAGTGTCATGATAATATTAATATTCAGTTCAAATGGGACAGATGTGTGCTTGAAATAGTAATAACTCCTATAGTGCTTTGTATCAGAAGACTGGTTTCCACAAGGATTATACCAAATTACAATGGCTTGCCAATCGTTTTTGATCAGTTTTCCTCTCAAAATTCTCCATCTCATTCTGATGGGGTACTTCTTCAAGTCCTCTAAGAGCAATTTCACAAAACTGGAGCCAAGATGGTGGAGCTGCATTTTCTCAGGTGCTTTTCCCAGCCATGTTGACTTCAGCTGTCCACCGTCATTACAAGACAAGGCCTACATCCGGCCCTCTGAAATTATTCCATATATCACAGTTTACTTCTGTCAGAGTTGCACATCATCATACTAGTTATTAAAATGTCATTCAGAACAAGGTTATGAAATACATTTTTTTGTTACATCTCCTGGAACAGATCTGTGGTTTCATCATTGCCAAGAAATGTTATTACTTGTGCATCAGTATCAAGACCGAGAACCCATAATCAAAAGTAACACTCTGCATGAGTTATACCACTAACTACAAATAATTTTGTTATGCCATAAAGGCAAATAGCTTCAGGCTCTAAGAAGTCTGAGAGCTGGAAGGTTTAATGAAATCTCATGGAAAAATTTTTGATGCAATGTATTCTTATTTCACAACACTCTTTTACACGGCAGTATAATTAAGTTTACTGGATGTTGTGCTTCTGTATTTTCTCCCTTTCCCTTGCTTTTCTAGACTATGGGAAGATTGCTTTGTTGTTTACCAAAAATACAAAGTGAGAAAAATAATAATTTGGGCTGAGCAACTTTCCATCCATTTCAATAATTCAAATGTCTAATTACATCAAGAAAAATAATTTGTCATAAACTTTGTCTACATCATTTACTGACTGAGGAGCTACCATAATGTTAGGCAAGTTATAAAGTTTTAACTTGATGTCAACGTAAAGCTTTAAGAGAATAAATTGATCTTACCTCTTCACTTTCCTTGTTGTTGTCTTTTGGTTTTGTTTGTTTAGTTCACATACAATTAACTACATACACACCTTATTCTATAATAGAAGCTGCCCATAGGAAGAAGAAAGATCCTGGTGTTACTTCCCCAGCTGAAAGGGACTGTATTCAGTAAGGCCCCAAATATTCCTCAACTAAAAACGCTGTTTGATGTCCAGAGTTGTGTATGAACACCTGCCAAATATAAAATGAATGCCAATTTTATAAATAACAGGCAATACAGGGGTTTTCTGTAATTTGGGCAAAAATCAATGCCCACATCTCTCTGAAGAATGTCAGAAAATTATACCAGCAGAACAACAGCATGTCATGTGAAGGGTAGGTTTAGATCCTGAGCTTTCACAAGTTTATATGGTCTACAATTGAAGAGAATAAACTCAGGAATTACAGTCTGGGCCTCAAGGGAAAAGTAATTTATGTGCCTTTGATGCCTGTTTGCCACATAACAAGAAGAAAACACTGGTAGTAGAGTTGGCTGCCTATAGGAAAGAAGGCAGAAACATCTTTGTGGGGCGATGGTAGCAGTTCACACCTGAGGACTTCTAACCAGCAAAGTATCATGTGGTTCAGCACTGGGTAACTCTGAGCAGTTGTTGCTGTCTTCACCTTCAGGAGTAGCATAAAAACAGAGGGGATGAAATGAATGTTGGAGAAAAAAATTATCTTCATGTTTAGTGACCTCAAAAGGAAGGTGAATATCAAGAAGCAAGACCTTATCTGAGCATGGAAATGCCATGACGTTGATTTTAGTGTGCATTCACCCAAATCTGTGAAATGCTTGAGCTCGGTTAGGCTACTCCCAAGATAGGGACTTTCATACACAAAATTGATTTGCAAACCCTAACAGTAAAAACATTAATTTAAGAAATTACTGCCTCTCATTTGTGTCTTTCTTGATTACCCATCTGGGATCAAGAATCACATAAGAGAATCCTCCTCCATGTTCAAGTATTTGGGTCAAAAGTTAAGATGTGATTATGAGCTGGACAGCAAGAGGATAGCTCTGGGGAAAAAAGAAAACATAAAAGGAAACTTTGTGAAAAACCATTCTGGAGGGAAGAATGTATGTAAACAGATGAATATGTCATTTGAACTCTGGGCAAAAATAGAGCTCGCACTCCCCCAACCTCCAAAATAGGCTGGTTTTGCGTATTTGATTCTTTTGTTGCCTGATGATTGCTCTCTGGCCTTACTTCCAAACCTTTTGGTGTTGTGTCTATGCTGAGGTACCACATTATGTTTTCATTCAAGGGCTGTTTTCCATGTACCTGTGTCAGAGGACATCTGCATTATGGAGCGAGACCAGAACAGTCCCTAAATTAAGGGAGGAAGAGGGAGGGAAGGCAAAAGGGTCTGTCACACTCTCTATTATGGTAGCTGCTTTTCACATCTGCAGAGAAATATAAGTGTAAGTCAGATGACTTGTCAAGGGAAATATGATTGAATTATCTCTATGGCCCAGCTGAAAGGTGAAATGATGAGCAACCTGGAATTAAATTAAAAACCTAAACCCATTAAAGTATTCAGATTTCCCAGTCTAAGATAAAAGTGAAAACCTTTGAAATTAAGCAGTCTTCCTACCCTTATCTCAAGCTGAAGACGCTGCTGCTTTGGATAACACAAAGGGAGCCAGACTGGATTATTGCTCATTTGAACACTGGTTTTCAAATGCATCATATTTTCCTCAAGAAATGAACATTATTCATTTCAGCTTAGACTGGATATCAAAGTAGCTGTAGGAAAGGACACAAAATAAATTACCATCCATCCTTTGATCCCAACACACTCCCACTGCTCCGCTTCCCCACTCCAGAGAACAATATGAAGGGACCAAATCTCTTCCTTATTCTCAGCACAATGCTGCACATCCTGAGTCTTTCAAAGCTCATTCCTTTTCTGAAGAATATCTATATTCTTAATAAATTTGAAACTCTGCATAAGATTTCCTCAAATGCCAGTTTTCTCACATGTTCCGTCCCTTGCCTTCAAAGTGATTGCTCTTAAAATGTAATTGATGAGTCCCACCTTGTCTGGCTTGAAGAGACAAACAAATAGTTCTCCTTAAGGAATTGAAGTCTATTCATCCATTCCTTCACAAGGAAGTACATTTCTGTACAGAACTGCTCCATTCTTATGTGCAATATAAACAAGAAAACAAACATGTTTTTCTGTTTAAACTGGTTTTCATTTTGAGGCAGTTACACTTTTATGGCATGTGAAATGGAACCTTACCTGCTTTCATAAAGGCATTTAGAGAATAATAATGATAAAACAACACCATTTCACCTTTATTATTGAAAATTCAGCTAAAGGTTGAATCACAGCCTGACAACTTAAATTACTACTGTAAAACCATACAATAAACTATATAATCTCACAAAGCTGTATTTCAAATAGAGCCAGGAGGGATCAAAATCAAACTTACTCAATGTATAACAAAGTGAGACCTGTGTTTCTGTGTATGTGGTTGCTCAGGTGATGCTCCCCCATCGTTTTCCTTATGTCTGTTTATAAAGACTTCAGGTCGGGCATTTTTCACTGAAACTTGCATGGGATTGAAATTATGAAGCTTCAATGCCAACAAGGGTCAATGGAAAGAGCAGGAATAGAAATATTTAGTACTACTGTCACGGTTATTGAAAAAACAGCACTTTTCAGCTGCATTTTGGATACAAGGGCAATCGAGGGCAAAACTCGCTCACAGCTCCTGATCCCTTCTCCTTCCACAATGGAATCAACTCCATACTTCAGCGACTGAGGAGCAGTAGCAAATGTCCCCTAACATGAACTGTACCAAAGGGCACAGAACTATCAGGAGGAAGTTAAGGGGAGAAATAATTATTATGATCAGTCTTCTACAATCAGAATTTTCCAATAATATTTATAAAGCCCTTAGAAACTCTTCAGTGGAGGAAAGTTATTACTGTGCTGTAGTATTATTCCTCAAGCATTTGCCTGTATGCCAGATAACAATGTAGATATCAGTGGACATTCCCTCAATAAATATTTTTTTTAAATTAAACATAAAACCTTTAAAATGGTATCGCTCCTTCCATCATCAAAGTATTACACTGGTGTAGTTAAATTTCCCTTTAGCCTTGGGTTTGGATTCTACAGAATTAAATATTCCATTTCAAGCCCACATATGGTAGCTCAGTGATTTACACCTCATCTAATTTTGCTAGATGTCAGAAGCCCTTTTAATGAGTGCTTAGAGAGTTTCATTCCATTATAGTTCTAGAGAAGCTGATGCTGCATTTTCTTTCAAATTCAAAAATTTAGTTGGCTGACGTCCAACTTGCAATCAAATAATAATGAATTTTTAAAACAGCTCCTTCCCAAGCAGAATCTCAGGAATGAAATTTTTAAAATACAAGAACATATATGCCAGATTTATACAAGTCTCTGCAGCAATTGTCCACAAGACAAAGCACATAGCTATAATTTCTCAGAAATAGAACCATTAACCTTTGTAAAGTTTCTTTGTCTAATCAACTGAAAACATTAACAACGTCACACATTCAGTGTTCCTGCTAAAAAATAAGCTGAATGTGAACACAATCTGAAAAAGCATCCATTTAAAACCTTTTATATTGCTAACACCCCATTGCATTGGACAGGTTGAAAGTGCAGAGGCAGAGGAGCAATCTACATATATAAGCACAGTCAAGGAAGAGAAACAGAATTGGTTTTGAGAAACCATGGCAGAGAGTAAACACTAAACAAGGCATCAAGAGACTTGAGTCCTTGGCTTGATTCTACCACTGGTTTTCTCTATGGGCAGGTCACAGCACTCTGTTTATCTCCCTTTAATTTCTAAACCTGGACCAGCCTTTGTAATGCACCCCCTCTTCCATCCATCTTCTCCCTCCTCTGCCTACCTGTTCTCACAGCACCATGTATGCAATACCCCACAACCCAAAAAGGCATCTCTGTGCTCCTGTAAGCAAGTCAAAAAAGGGCCCCATGAACGTTATCACAGACTATTTTTAGAACAGTGAACAGAGAAAAATGTCCCAATTAGTTTATACCAGTTTTCAATGGGTTCACTTTCCTCCACCTTTTATCTGATTGTTTGCAAGAGCAATTTCAGTTTTATAAAGATGACTTTCATAAACTAAAAGACAGTTTTTTAACCCAGTGGAAAGTATATGGCCATATGGCATGTACTTCATGTATATTATTGATTAGGAGTCTTGCTAGAAATTTATGTTGTCAAGACCTGCTGAGGTGTCCAGGTGCTCCTTATGAAGATATTTGTAAATACATTTACCACGCACAGTTAAAAAACCACTTATTTACTGGTTTAATAACACATAATTCCAAACATCACCTGATGTTTTTTCTAAATATTTATAAATAAAATAACAAAACAATAGACAAAGAGCATTCTAGCAAGAGCAAAAGTTTAATCAACACCCCACTCTCCTGCATATAAACAAAATCTTGCCACCCCAGGCAAGATGCTTTCCTGCCTGTTCTGGGAGTAAGAGAACACTGATGTCCCCTTATTTCTTTATGTAAGTCTGTAGGGGAGGTGACAGTTCAACTTTTATACAGAAATCATTTTCATTTTCTGAAAGGTAGGATTATGTCTTTGGATGCAGTGATCCTCTTTCAGTTCCTTTTATTACCATAGAAATATAAAGCTGGAAGGGAGGTCACCGAGCCCTAACCTTCTCTTTTTTTTAATCTAAAAGAGCCTCAGTTCACAGAGTCTTTCTTCAGACATCATATTTTCTAGACCTCTGACTGGTCTCTACCATTTCTCACATCTCTGTTCCACAAGGCACTTTCACAGTTATTCCATCGTGCTGAAAGGGAATTGATTATAAGGCAAAATTAAATCTGTTATTTAACTTTCATTTCCCCTTCATATTTTTCCTCTTTTAAAAAAAGTCACCTATGGTAAATGCAACCACGGTGAAGATTCTTTTCCAATTACAACATGTCCTCAGCATCATAAGATCTTCTTCCTCAGTGTTAAAGCAGGCTCCATTTTTATATGCCTGCATAATTTATCAGCACATAGCTGAGTAACAGACTTAAGAGTTTAACATGCATAAACACACTGATAATTAATTCTGTGAATAGCCCCAAACTGTGTTTTTTGTTATTTCAATGTGCACTCCTTTACTGTGCCCTGGGATTCCCTTGGTATAAAGCATTTTGCATAGTGATTTTTCTGTATTACCACATGCACTAAAGAAGAAGAGGAAATTGAGCAATATAATTTTTATCATTGGATAACCGAGATAAATCTTTTCTTATGACTCGTTTAAGAGAGTAATGCACTGAATCAGTACCTTTCGATTATATTAATGAAATTAATATAGTAACCATCCCTGGAATCTTCATAAACATCCTAAAACATATGTACAAATTAGGATATCATGAATGATTCTGATCATTTCTATGCAAATGCTTTTTGGTTCTTTCTGATGTTTGCATTTTTTTAATAGAATGTCACCTTGAAATGCTCTTGAAAATATACCTCTTGTGAAGATATGCAGGACCTAATGACTCTATAGACTCCTCGTTTTAGTGAACATTGAAATCTACAGTCCTGCAAAATCAGGATTGGTGTTGGTTTCAACTATATGGCTAAGTAGATATGAAGTCAATAAACGTTACTAAAATCTCAACAGAAGTCATTATTTCCTTACTGTTCTCAACATCACTTAGCTCGGTTTCACTGTTTCTTTATTACAGGTTTTACAGGCAAATTCTGAAATACAAACTATACAACTACATATTCCAGTGCTCATTTGGAATTAAAACAGGTAGCAAGATGATGTCACAAATTACTGCACTAACCTTATTGCAAGTCCAGGCTGAGGTCAGTAACATTCTTGCCTTTTCTAGCTCTGACACATTACCAGAGACTCACTTCTTCCCCAGCATGGATGTTCTCTTCAAGAGAAAGATTTATTAAAGAGAGCAACAAAGTGCAAGCATAGACATTGAGAATCACTCATGCTGCACCACAGCAGCGTAGGAAGTACCGTAACGGTGGACTTTCCCTGTTTTATTTTCAAAAAGCAATGATGTTCTGGAAGCACAAGCACTGAAACTGGGTTTCTGCCTTCTAAAAAGACAGCACAACATCTCGTCCTCCTGGTTTTTATCCTGCGAGTTCAGTCCCTCAACTCATCGGCCTGGTAACTGCAGATGAAATTAAAACCTCTGTTACCTGCCACTGTTTCAACACATATTTTACCAGTTAATAGCTAGTTAGCTGCTGAATTTAACATTTGTTTTAATTTGTGCTGCTCATCATTTTGTAAGAAAAGGAAGCAAAAGATAACAGATAAGCTAAGCACCTGGGTTTAAGGAGTGTTTGTAGACAAATGCCCTTGTGCTTCTAGAAAAGGTTCTTCCAGAGCAGCACATTTTTGAGACCATGTCGAAGTTCGCAGTGCTGTCTGATGCTCTTCTCATTCTCTGGCTCACTGAAGGATTTTTGTCTCTAAGGCTCTCAAACTTCAGTCAGATTTTTCACCTTTATTTTTAATCAAAATGACATTGCTGAGTTTTGCAGATAGCAGAACAATTTTTTCCAATATCACTGCATAAAGTTCGTCTTTTTCCTCTTCTTTAAAGTAATTTTTTAGCCTGAAAAATATATTTATTGAGACATTTTATCCCCCTCAAATTAATTATGATGAAAAATGGCAGCAATCCTAATGGTAGTGATTATTTTATTACACATTACAAAAACGCCAAAGGTTTTATCAGGTGGAAACGCCAATTTTTTTAATTAAAAGAAAGTATCTCAGAAGAATCCTGTAATGAAGTTACTGCTGGAAGTCTGAAGAGTTCAGCTGCTTGTAAACCAGTTTTCAGCATGTGAGATCTGCCATTTTTTCTTAGATTAAAGGTGTATGAACTTGTTATATCCTTCTTTCTGATGGCAAAGGAAAAAATATGGAAGTGGGATATTAAAAATGCAACCTACTGGTTTGAAAATGAAAACTGGATCTTCTGGAGATTTCTTTTTTCCCTTCCAAACTGCTTTTCTTCTCTGTTTTCAAGAACACTGAAGCCAATGACCTTCCATCCTCTGGAATCACAGCTGAAGTATCTCACATGACAGCATATTATAATAGATATAGGTATTGAAAAGGGGTGCCTGCTTTCTTATAATGCTCTGAGTTTATAGTATCAAACCTCCACTTTCAGTGCAGTTTACAAGACATTCTTTTTAAGAAGGTACCTGTATATTTAGGCTCCTCCTTTCTAAGTACCAGACAATAAATGTTCACCACGAGCAGTTCAGCAATCAGAAGCACTGAGGAAATTTGCCCATTTATCCCTTCGTGAGTCTCTGGACCTGTAATTCCTGCATCTGCTGTGTCGACAGTTTCAGAGCCAGCAGTGTGGAACAAAGCCTGGCTCCATCACTTGGCTCAGAAATGTGCTACCAGGAAAAAAAGAAAGAAAAAAGGAAAAAAAACCCAAACCACATCAACAAACAAACAAAAACCACAACACACGCACACACACAAACCCACACCACCTCTACATAATTCAGAAGATGGTTGAACTGTCTTTAGTAACGGAATTGCTAGAACCATCTAGTTACTTAGGCTCCTAAAGACCGCTAGGTAGCCTTGTTTGTTAAGTATCCCGTATTCTCACTTTAGCACTGGACAAACTCGTTTCAGACACAAAACCAGTCGCACGTTTTCTAAATTGTTGGGAAATAACCCGAGTGAGATTACGAACAATGTAATCTGAGAAACTGGCTTGATGGCTTCACAAAGGCTTTGATGGGGACTGCTGGCTCACTCCCGCATTTTGAAAATAGTTAAACATATTTTGCTGGTAGCAGTCCATGTTTTTCCATTGTTCTGCCTTCCCAGTGTGGTATCATAAAAGGCAGCATCTTTTTCTAGGCATAAAATAGAGATTGACCAACCGAAAACTGCGGATAAGAGTGAGAGGAGCCTGGGAAGAGGGGAAGACGGAAAGTGTCAACCCCTGAGCATGATCAGAGGTAGGACCTACACAGAGAAGGGTTAATGTCTTCTCCAGGACTGACTTTTTCTTGGACTGCTAGAGTAAGAAATCACTATTTTGAACAGTTGTGATATTACCTGCTTAAATGACTGCATGCCTTTGGATGGAGAAATAAACTGTAAATTAAAGAGAGCAGAAGGCTGGAGCTCTGGAAAGGAATGTGGGTACACATAATGGGTATCTTTAAGAGGAAGAGTGCTTTGGGTCTGTGAGAAAAGTGGAATTTTCTGGATTATAGACTCCAAAAATACCGTAACAATTCAGAGGATTAAGGTGCCAATGCAGAGGAAAGGAGACTTCAATTAAATCTGAGCCTGGGCAATAAGCAGAGACTTAAATTGCTCCTTATTAAGCAGAGGACCTAGCAATTTGTTTAATTCATATCTAGTTAAAATGAAAGAAAATTCATCATAAGCTTAAATGCTTTTCTGGAAAGTGATAAGGAATATCTACAACAGTGTAGACTTGCTGTAGCGTTTTTCCATATTTCAGTATAGTCACAGTTAGACAGCTACTAAATGCAGTCTTTGTCTACTTTTAAAAATTAATGCTCCCTGTGGGAGCTTTGTTAATAGTCAGAACTTAATTGCTTTACAATGCCTTTACAATTCCAATCAAGACTGTTTCTAGCAACTTACTGCATTGTAGAACTAACAAATCATTCATCCCAGCAGTGAGAATGATTATCCAAAACTGGTTTACAGAACGGGGGAAGGTTTCCCTCCAGCAGAGTCTAAATTGTGGATTTTGTTCCCGTGTTTGTTTCTACTGCACATCATTTTGTGTATGAGAAAAACTGAAGTAAATCAATAATGTCGCTGGTTTGGATTTCTGAATTTAACTACTGCTTGACCTTTCTTGTCCTTGTCAGATCCATTCCGCTCAGTAAGAATGGATTTCACTTAATTGTTGCCTATGTGAAGGTAAAATTTTTAACTAGCTGAAAAAAAAAACCACAACAAAATAAAGCAGGCTTTTTGGTTTTTTTCTCTAGTTGGCCAGTTCTTTTTAAAACAGCCTGTCCTGGGTTTTACACATGTCCTGGTTTTGTTAAAAAACAAGTTTCTCTTTTAGTGAATTTTTCTGTCAGCTAAAGCTTCATATTAGATGCATTTTCCTGGAGAACCAGATACATGTTTTGGTAAACATAGCAATGGAATACGAACTTATTGATAAGCATGGATGGACCGCTCACGAGAGGGGCAACGAGAAACAGGTGACCAAGAAACTGACCAACTGTGTGTAACATTCCATTCATGTGAATACTTTATATAATAAAGTGGGAGATCACGAGGATCTCGTCCCTTTTCCTCCCTTTTGCTTATGGCCGACATTAGGAGAGGACCTTGCGAGTCGTCCCTGCGATCTGAGGCCTAGTGAGAGACTGAATCCAGCTCCGGTTGGCTGCAGAGTCCAGTCCAGGACTTTGGGTGCCGGCTCTGCAGTTGCTGAAACTTTCAAGATTGGTTTTGTAGATTTTATATTATTTTCTCTATTCTTAGTAGCATTAGTAAAACATTTTTAATTTTTCCAACTCTCTTCTCTCTGTCCTCCTTTCCCTTCCAATTGCCTGTCCTGAGTGGGAAGGGGGACAGGGAGGGGCAAAGAGGGAAGGGGGCGAGGAGAGGAGGTTAACAATACATCTGCCAGGGTTTTATTGTCACCCCGCAATCTAAACCCTCGACAACACAGTGAAATACTTGAAAAATCTGACCTACCGCTCACTGCGGTAATCAAGAATATTTTATTGATTTTGGTGGCCTCTGGATCAGGATCTCCATGAAACTGCAGCTTTGTGTTTTAAGACAAATAAGAAAACAGAATTTAAAGGGACACATTGTTTCAAGCAGACTTATTCAATTCCTTAGCAACAATTTAAGAAGTCACACGGGAAATGAGTTTATATGGTCTCATCATTTCTTTGATGTAAAAGTGCACATTCCATCTTTTTGGTGTTTTGTTCAACAGTGGAGCACATGAAAAAAGAGCCCCACTGTGCATAAAGAGAATAAAATATGTTCAAGAAGAGACAGGAAAAGAGATTCAGGTTAATACGAAGGTCAACCTCTTTCTGTGTTTCAAATCTGCACTTTGCTGAGATCTTAAAGAGAAGTAAAAAAAGCTTTAATCTTCAGTGCTGTCATCCCTTCGCTGGAGAAGAATTAAAATCCAAATAGAGACATTTTGGCTGATGTTAGGGTGGTAAATTGCTGTTAGATTTCAAATTATCCATCCTTGAAATACCAGACCTTATATGACACACATCGTGCTTTGTATTAAATAAAGCTAATGCCTCATTAAGGGCATTAACAACCTTCCAGACCACATTTGTGTTCCCCTCACCTCTTTCTGCACAGCAGGGCACCAGTCCAGCCTGGGGAGCATCAACCCGAAACACAGAGACAGACCTGGACCAATTTGTACAAACCACCCGTCTCCCCAGCTGCTTTACCACTGTATCTGAACAGAATCCCATGAAGCAGCTGCAGTCAGATGTGGTCCCAAACGTGGAGATTCGAGTGTCCTTCCCCTCTCCGGTGTGCACTGGCTGGAGGTGACTGTGCTCCTTCCAACAGGCAGCAGGTACTGACCCAAAACACAAAACAAGCAAAGGAAGTCACTACTTAGAGCACGAGCCAACAGGACTGCTATAGAAATACTTCAGCTGCTTCGAGATTTAACTTGAAATGTGTTGGGTTTTTTTAATGTCAATATTCTATTCATCTACTCAGTTAACTCTGCAGCAGAACTGCTAGACAATGACAATGCCTTCAATTTATAACTCAGCAAAGCTGAAAGGCAATTCTTTCAATCATGTAACTTAAGTATGTTTTACCAATCATTGTGGAAAGAGTAAAAATTGCCTCATCTGCCTAGCTATATTCTTTTCCTCCTTAAAAGTGAAAAATATATTTATAAAAAAGGAGTGGTCAATTTAAAAAAACCCCCACTCAAATCTGTCTTCCAACTATTGTACTATCTGGGATGTATTATATTAGATTAAAAAAGCAGGCAAGAATGTGTATGTGTAGTTACACGAGGATAAGGGAAAAGATTTTCACACAGACATAAGAATTTCCCTATTATTTATAACTATGAACATGTAACTTGGACATGATTATTGGAAGTATGGGGGAAAAAAAGAATAAACGTTACCTGCAAAACTGTTTAATGGCTAAATGTTAATATGGGAGGAAGCTGTTTGGCAGTTTCTTAGAGAAATGGCAATAAAAACCAGTAGATTTTACCATTTTCTTTGCATATTTACTTTAGGCAATGTTCCCTAGGAGTAGACTACCCAGCTGGGAAGCTGGATTTCCATGTTTCCTTTCTTCTCTGTGCGTACAAGCTGCTATTTTTCTTTTCCCTTTTCGTATCTTGGAGACAGTTCATCTTTAAAAAATGAAGAGCCTCCAGTTTTGGTCTTATACTTTTCTTTCCTGCACTACAGTCTTCCAGTATAGTTCACCAGAGGACAAAATGGTCTGTTTTCCCATTTTTTTACTGAGGGGGTTCCATAATTAACCAGTTTTTAAAAATTCAGCTACTAGTGAAAGAACAGCTTAGGGTAACCCTGGGAAGAAAAAAAAACAACACACTTCATGGGTGTATCTATTTTCCAACTCATAGAAGTAGCTGCGTCAGCTCCTAGTTATGGAGTAAGAACCACTTTAAATAGATCTGGGAAAGTGGCAAGAACAACCGTGTCTGCTTCTACTCCATGACTGGCTACTGTTGTGCCCCAAACAGTCCATCAGTAGTTAATTAAAAAGGTGACAGTGAATATCACTGTCTGATTCACTATGCTGAATACCAAGTGAATAGGAGTGAGACAACACAACTGCTCTGTTTTATGAAATCCTTGCTATAGGAATAGTGGTTGCTGTATTTTTGCCATGTGTTCAGGTAAAAAAATCCCCAGAAATGATAGCAGTATTTAAATTCTACCAACTCTGATCCAGATGTAAAACGTTTCATTTAGCATGCTTGCAGCCAAGAGTTCTCTGCATGAGTACAGATCTCAGTGCCGTGTTACGTTAGCCTGGAGTATTTTTTAAATTTATTTCTGTTCCCTTTGATTTTTTTATTGTGTTAATCTTGCTTGTTTAAAATGGGGGTATTTAACTGGGGGAATTCACCAGTTCAGGTGTTTGATGGGAAGATGCTCCCTATTTGGCATCATCTAGGAAAGAGGCTGATTAAATGCACCACTTGCTGCAGTGATTTTGAGAAGAGGGAATAAGCGATGTCACAGGTTGAGATAAAGAGCAGCATGAGATTATAGCATCAGAAAAAAAATTATTTGGAATAGAAAACAAGGAATAAATATTTTTCTCTCCACTGTGAACAAACTTTACATTTCAATCCTCTGGCTTAGTGCCTTTAGCTCTCATCTTAGACTTCTTGTTCTACTGAATATTTTTGCATCTGAATCCTGCAGTCTAATGTCTTTTCGGTTTCCATTTAAAGCTTTTATTCACCCTTTTATCCTTTAGTAACAAGCGCAGACACAAACATACCTGTTCTACCTTTTGTTCCTCAGTAGCTCAAGTGCAATTTATACTTTTGCTTGTTCAGTCTCCGGTCCCTCAAGCATATTTAAATGATGTAGCTGACTGTATTCTTTATGAAAAAATTGAAACTATTTCTGAGCAGAATATTTACTGAATGACTAGAGAAAACCTTTCCAATATTTATATACAAAATATTTGCATGTGAAGGCGGCACATTTAAACTATTGAGAGATCACATCTCTCTAGTTAAAGAATTCATGGGTGCTCCACAAAAATATCAGCAACTAGTATGTCTCTGTAGCTGTATTAGTTCTTTAATTAAATACATCTTGTGAGGATGCATAGGGCATATGAAGAATATGCCCTTTATAAGGCAGGCAGTACCCTGCAAATCGTGGACACCAGAACTAATGTGAATAATGGATTTATAAGTGGCTGCAGAATCTGCTGCCTCATCCTGGGAATGGCACCAGGATCGATATCCTGCCCATGAACCTTCTCCCTTGCCCTTCAACCCACCTCCACAGCGGCTGCACTCCTGAAGTAAATCTGATTGAAACCACAGGGCAACCCTCATGCAAATATCTGTTTCTCTCTTTTTCTTTTCCTAAGGAAAACTGCTTTTTAGGATAGCTGTTTTCCACACTCTCACTTTGCTTTGTCTTCGGACATCACAGGGAAGGTACAGATGCATTAGACATCCTGACAGGTTGTTACTCTACTGCAGAGGGAATGTTTCATGGACCTTTTTGCCATTGATTCCCGGCCAAGTTTTGCAGAAGGTCGCTGCAAACTACCCCTTTGCTATTACATCATCACAAACTATGCTGGGTTTGGTTTTGAGACCCACTAGTGGAAGGCAATAGTTTGCCAAGTATCAGAGAAAGTCTATTTATTTAGAGATGACACTTGGCAACAACACAGTGAGTGCCAGAATTCCTCTGTAAAAATAAAGATGACATCCTGCGAGTGGCTACAGTCAACAACACACAAGCAGCAACCACGGAAAAGAATTCCCCAAACAAATATCCTGGTTACAGTATATGGGCATTGCTTTTGCAAAACAGATGATAGCTCTTCTGATTCTTGTTAAGGAGAAAAATTGTCGAGAACCTACATAACAGTTCCTAATATATAAACTGCAATTCTACAATGCTTTAATAATGTTGATGAAAAATAGAGACACAGCTGGCACAGAAGAAAGAAAGAAAACCATCATCTTAAAAGTGAAATTGGTACAAAGCCAAAGAACAATATTATTTTTACAGTAATGAGGTATATCACCCTTTTAGAATTCTGTACAAATTATCTACCAGACTATTTAGGAATAGATGTCTTGTCTTAGCTAGAAATATGCATTCAGGGAAAAACAAACTAACCAGCTGCCAATCCCCTGACTTATTGTCAATCAAACTGCACTATAAATGAGAAAGAAATGATTGTCAGGCCGGTTAAAATGAGGAATTCAAATCACATATTGTCAGTCAAATTGTATTATAAACAAGAAAGATGTGACTGTCAGACAAGTTATAATAGGATGTCCTTTAATAAATAGTGCAGGAGAAAGGCAAAAATTATACCTAACCTATTATAAGAGAAATAGAAGATCATGCAAAATGAAGAAATATTGACATAACAATTTCCATTCTCCAGTCCTTTTGCTTGCACGGTGTCCCCTCTCTCACACATTTAATAGCTGCAGAAAAAGGGAAACTTACCCCTGTAGCAGGAATCTCATCCACATTAAGCTCTGTGGCAGAGTTATTTACACCTATTGCAACAGTAAATAGCATCACTAATCTGCACCCTGGGAATCCTTGGCAGATGTTTTTAGGCACCTGCAGGACTTACCTCCCTTTTAAATTCTTCCTATTTTGGTAGCATGCTGGTCAAATTCTTTCTCGTGTGTATGTGAGCTGTCTGGAGAGGGACAGAGCATGATGGGGAGGTCAGGGAAGAGAAACACATACATAAGGACCTCTTGCTTCAGTAATTAGTTCTGAGCCTTGCCAAGCTAAGTAGAAATTGGGCGAGCAGGGGAGGGGAAGGAGCGTGGACCCAGACTGATGAAGCCCAAGTTGGGACCCAAAGAGAAAGCAGGAGCAAAAGCAAGATCTCAGCCAGTGTCTCCATTCACAGTCCAGGCCATTCCATCTCCTGTAGTTGTTGTCTTTTTCGTAGGCTTATGTAGGGTCCCGATTCCTTTGTGTCACTATTTCCCCCTCCCGCAATCCTTGTTTTTTTCTAAAATGTTATTTGGCTTGACTTATGTGACAGTAGTGCTATGTTTAAAACATTAAGGGAATTGAACAAAGATGCCGTATCCTATCATTTGTACTTAACATTTACAGGACACATTTATTTAAAAATATCCAGCAGAGCCCTCCTTTTGGCTCTCTGGCTGAATGCACCTGTAGGATTCTCCAAATTTATCATGAGAGTAATAAAGCAGGAATGAAAAATTCTGAAGATACGATAATGTTTAATTTTTTATTAGCTGAAAATGCAGTGCTCATTTTTGCAAAAATGTCAGGATACTTTTTAGGGTTTCTGTGTTCTATGTCACGGTATTCCCAGTTTCCTATATACTATTTATACAAAAGATGCAGTTTAACCTGCTTTTCACCCAAAAAAAAAAAAAAAGGGAGGGACTAAAGACTGGCCCGTGAAACAAGAGTTTTAAGACTTGCTGGGCCAGGAGACCAACACTCATTTCTGCACAGGGTAAGTAGGAGCCATGTGGTTCTGGGAAGGGACATTTTTGATTAAAAAAAGATTTGGTCATGGGAAGAAATTGATTTTGAGGCTGACTGGGCAAAAGGACTGGAATTTTAAACTTACATTTATGGTGATACCATGGCTGCAGTGACTTCAGTATCATGTTATCATCAGTCATGTAATTCATGAGTTTCTGAAGCAAAAGGAGATTGCCGGGATCAAGGGAAAACCTCTCTTGGTGTAATTGTCTCCTTTGCAATTAGTGTCCATCACCATCCCACAGGTAGGTCTGAATGACCCAGTCAGAGGCAGTGGGTGCTTTTCTGTTCCTGCTAAGGGCAGACTGACTGATGTTTGTAAACTCCTGGCAATCTGCTCGTGTCATTGCTACATATCAGCAGTTTAAATATTCAATATTTTAAGTAAATAGAGGATTGCGATGCTGCCAGCCTTATAAACACCAGAGAATTAAATTTGCTTAGAAAACTGAAGTAGTTGCAAATTAATTTAGTATATTTAATCTGCATCTAAGAGAAGGAAAACCTCTTAATTTTAATATTGAAGCTCAGTGTAATTTTTATGTGTGTGCTGTTTCACTCCATTCCTAAGTAAATAATAGGCAAATAATCATATTTCTTTGGGCAGATGGATACATTACTAAAAATGACAAGCCCATTAGATCAACAAGGACTATCTAATTATCATGGGGCAATAAAGCCAATACATTTATCTAGTATAAATTATAGGTTCATGAAGTCATACATAATGAAATAAATATTTAATTGGTCTAAAATCCAAAATCTCACTTTAGAAACAGGAATATTAAAAATTAATTTCCATTTCTTATGATGGGTACAGTGTGGCTGACTGGTTTCAGCACGGGCATGTACTCCCAAGCACTTCTTGATCCTATTCCTGGTTCTGACATTGATTCACACCATGGTTCAAGGCAAATCATTCAACCCCTCTGTACTCCTCTGCCCATCTGTAAAGCCGAGATAATGCTCACCTGCTTCACAGAATCATTAGGAGAATTAAGAAACATCTGTTCTGCATCTTGAAGATACGAAATGCTCTAAAAATGCAAAATAGCATTATTCAAGAGATGGATAAAACCTTCCAGGGTTTGGAAATTTTTGCTTTGTCACCAGTTTTCATAGTACATGGCAGGAGCGATTTATCCTTCAATAATTTGGTCAGCTCCTTCTTTCTACAAGATTCGTTATTTCACTCTCCCAGCCAGGTCTCATCACCATTAAAAGAGAGATGTTTACTCTGTTGGTTCTTCCCTAAAAATAATTGGCAGCGTGTTCCTTGCAGGGGTGCAGCAGAGAGAGCATCCTCTGCAAAAGACTCAACCCCTGACAATGTCAGTCCTGCTCTACGAACAAGGATTCCAACAGTGTCTGCTTCCTAATTATAGAGAAAAGGTAGAGGAAAAAGGCTACCGAGGGACAGAAAATTATGCAATGGGAGAAGAAAATGCAAAAAGAAGAAAGGTTTAATGATTAGAACTTTTGCTTTGTATCTGAATAGAAATGTCTTCTCTACAATGAAAGAAAAATATATTTATTTTCACCAAGAATTTTGCAAACCACATGTGATAGTGGGTAGCAAGTCTATGAATAAGATTGCAAGATTTGTGTTTCAAAACAGAAGGACAATTGGTTTTCTTTTTTAAACAGTCATATTGTATGCTATCCTTTATATTAAATCTTCCCATTCTCTGCAGCACACTTCCAAAATCATTTGATTTCTTCGTCTGCCTGCCTACGCAGGCAGTATTTATTTATCTCACCTCAGTATTTATTTACTTTTCTAAATTAAAAAGACAAGTGAACTTAGTGATATAATTTTTTTTTAATGTTAAAGAAATGCAAGTTTCATAAATACAATTACAAGAAAATTCTATTTGTATACCTGAAATTCCAATAGAATATTTTACATATGTAGGAATGGGCCTTGTATTATAAAGTAGTCACTCTAAAAATAATCTGTACAGCTTACCAAAAAGAAGAAAAAAGAAAAAAATAGTAGTATAACACTTTCTAATTGACTAGGGAGAAAGATAAGATTTGCAACACATTTTTGTCAGAGGTGGTTTAGAGGTGGTTTTACATATTCTGCTGTGCTTGAGTGGCATTAGTAATGACCTTTGCATGATTAACTCAAAAGCTTCACCTGGAAAGATAGCCAGCTAGGCTTTAATTGTCATTATTACAGAATTCGCTTTGGCCTGGAAGTCTTTAGTAGGCTGCTGAAATACCGTCTATTCCAAAGAAGGTCTGTTCTCTGGTACCTGTCTCCTGTATATACAGTCGCAGATGACAAGGGCAGAAAGGATTGTTATCATCATACCTCCTCCTGCAGACTGACGGTTCTGATATCCTTGGTGGTAAATGTCCTTTAGCCATGACCAAGCTGCGGTTGAGCTCAGTTCCTCCTTCTAGGAAGTCAATGGTCTTGATTTAAAGATTTCAAGTATCCATTCTGCTCCGGTCAGTTATCTATCTAATTAGAAATATTGTTTCTTATTTTCAGGCACTTGTTATCTTGTTATGCTTTTGTGTGAGAGAGGAAGCAGCTGTCACTAGAAACAACAAAATAAGTCTTTGTAGGCTGATGATAACACATCTTAATTTTCTGCTAAAGAGGAGTGAGCTAATTAAGCTTTTAAATACATGGCAGGTTTTCCAAACCTTGAATCATTTTTGTAGCCCTACAGTGAACCCTCTCGAGTTTGTCAGCTTAGTCTCTAAAAAAATCCTATTTTAAACTGTGGTCTCAGCTAGAAGGTGAACGTTTCTTGAAATCATAATTCTTCACTGCTCTTTCTGTAGATATGTAAATCCGTGCTCACAGGAGAAAGATAAAATGACAATGCCTGAAATAATCAGCTTGCTGTACAGCCACCAAACGACCTCCCCAAAAGTAGTTGTGTCTGCTGCAGTAATACCCTTTCTTTCTGCGGCAAATCACAGCATTTCACAAACAACACCGCGGGATTTGTGTACTTGGGGCTCTTTAAATGGGCAAACAGACGTTGTGCTTCGGAGTTGGGTGAAGGATTGTGGTGGCATGGCTCAGGGAGCTCAGCGTGGAGCGTTACTCTCAGTAGGATCTGCAGAACAAGGTCAGAGGAAACCAGCAGCATCTGCAAAGGATGGGGACAATCCTCCAGAGCACACGTGTGGGCTCTCAGCCTTAGAGGCAAGGACATAGCACTACAACAGCCTTCTCCTGTACGTTGAACATTTTGTATGCGAGTATACATATCCATTCCTCTATAGCTATTTATCTATATACTTCACTCATCCACATTGCCAACATAGTGCCCTAAATCTCTCATCATTTCTAAAATATAGCAGTGCCCCATCTGACTTCATGAACAGCTATGAAATTGTAATGCAAGGGCTTGAAATCATACACAAAATAACAGTTTCCGAGTTCTCCTTTTGTTTGTTTCCAGTTAAATTTAAATGAAACAAAACAAGGTATAATCTATTTTCTGTCAAGAAAAACAAACTAACAAACACACACACACAAAAAACACACAAAAAACCACCACAACCAAAAAACATGAAGACAAAATATGTTTCCCAGAATGGATTTCAAAGCCCAGAGGATCTGGAGTTCATATGGTAGCCATTCCCAAATGCACTGTGAATGCTACCTACAAAATACGCTTTAGATAAATATTGCAATTTCCTTTTGCCATAGCGGCTCAGAGTATTTTACATTCTGCCTTTGGCATAGATCTCGACACACAGGACTGGCTAATGCAGCCCCAGTTCATGTCGGAGTGTACTTATGCCGTGAAAAAAACCTCGCTGCCTTCAAAGAGATATTGGTATATCTAAGGCATACTAATATGAGCAAGAGTTGATGACTAACATGAGCATCTGCTTCAAAAATACCACAGCTACAGCTGAGATATTATTATAGACAGTCTATTGTACTTGCAAAAGACAAGTAGAGAATTCTTGGTTGAGAATACATGTCAGAAAAATGACATGTTTTCATCACTTCCAGCCATAGTTAAAAGACTCTGAATACATTAACCAGCTGAAGGAAAAAGACTTTCAGCTTTTGTATCACAGTGGGAATCTGTAAATGCAAGTTACAATGTAACAGACAATTAGTGTGAATTCAACCGTTCATCATTTCTAAAAAGTTACTAATTTTTTTTTTTAATGTACACAGAGGAATGTAGTATTTTTCAGCGAGCCACAATGCTCCAATTTTGGGGATCTAAGCCAGTGAAAGGACTTAAGGGTGGGCAGGACTGACTCAGTCACTGTAGCTGAGTAGTTATTTTATACAAAGCTTCAGATGATTAGTTATTGCAACCCAAGCATACATTCCTGCATCCCACTTCAAAATGATCCAAACCCTTTTAATGAAAATCTGGTTGATTATTCCGCATGCCAACTGGCATGGGATCCTGGGCTTTGCTTTCAATACCTTCTTGTCAGTACTAGCTATTTCTTCTGGTTTCTTTCCTAAATCAGACTTGTTAATTCCTTTATGCAGAAGGCTTCAGACGTACTCCAGGGACTGCATTCCAGACATTTATAGGGATGGCTCTAGGTGTGCATGGCATCGTTTCTGAAAGGGATTGCTTGTGCTGGCACTGGCAAGCGTCTGAGGATGGCTGTTTTGGCTGAAGTTTTTCTCTTGTAATCAAGTAATGACTCAGAGCCATCCTTTTTTGAACTGGATCCACACGGATCAGCAGCACCGGCCCTCCTCCCTTTGCAACTCTGCATTTCTTACGCTGCCTTGGACATCTCTGAACCCGCACTGACAACTTCAGTCTGTTACACTCTTTGACAGGAGTACGCTACCATTTCACTAGTCAAGAGAACAGATACTTAGGGTCCAATCATTAGTCAAATTAGACTTTCAGAGAAAATAAAGGTTAAAGAATTGAGTGCAAAATATCAGATTCGTTGCAAATAACACAGTTTGAAAAAAAAAAAACAAACAAACAGAAAATGACTTTCTGATGACTTGTAGGAAGCCCAGTTTTAGGAAAGGGGTGGCCACAGAGGCAAAAGGTGTGTGCACCCCTTGGACTTCTGTCAGAGACGTATCTACAGCCAGGAGTGTTACTGTAATGGTTAAAAGGAAAAACATGGAGATTTACATGACAAAAAGTCTGGAAACACAGGTATGTGTATCATTTTTACCCAGAAAGAAAACCAGCAGTTTTTGAATGTATATATAAAGAGAAAGTAAAATGAAACCTTTATGCAGCCAGGTTTGTCAGTTCCATTTAAAATACGATGCTAAAAATGGGGAAGCAGAAAATGTTCCCGTACCTGCGTAGGTTCTCATCCAGCCCATCCGTGTTGGTACAATCCTCTGCTGAGCTTTACCTTTCTGCCACAAATCTCATTTTTCTCAACCATTTAGAGCAGAACCAATTTCACTATGACATATAAGCAGCAGAAGAAGAGTGTTAAATATGGGACTGGTTATGATTCTCTGCTCCACTGGTGCTCCAGCAGAAAAGCACTTTCTGGCCAGAAAAGCCACACTCCTGAGTATCTGTGAAATCCTCAGACTATGTGATACTGAAAGAAAGTATATGATAAGCAAAGAATTAGTATTAATTGTCATCAATCATCTTTTACAAATTTTATCACTGTATTTAGTTAGGGATTTTTCCTTGCTTGAATTATTTTAAGCAGACTCCCATCTTTTCCTCCACTGCCCAGCCTTTTCCCTTCTTTTACTTTATCCCCCTTAAAAAGGAGACAAAATTTAGTATGAACATTGAAATGGCCAAATTAACTGACATTTCCAGGCTGCCTCAGCTGTCAATGTCTGTGATGGAAGGAGATATTTTGCCAGCACTAATTTTATGATAATATATATATACATATATATATAGCCAAGAACAGTGTAGGAGCTGTTTCCCAAAAAAAAGTGTTGAAAGTCACTAGTGACATGAGAGTTATCAGTATATATCATTTCTACAGTGCCATAAGTGTACATGGCAGACAAATAAAAGAAAAGGCGCTTTCCCGGAAAGTAAATGTTATAAAGCTGTTTAATTAATGTGATGGCTTAGTAGGTGCCATTAAGCACCTCTTTAGGTTAATTTTAGTCTCAGCAGGGGTGTGCATAAATAGGAAGTAATTTTACACCTTCTTACAGATAAAGCGTCATTTTATTAGATCAGAAGGGACTAGGCTTTTGCAGTCCTGCCATTGATCTTACTGCGCTGTGAGGTGACAAATTCTCTCTCTGTTTTGAGCCTTACAACAGCCAGTTATTAAAAAAATTCTTAAAAAGTAATAATTGTGAGAATTTTGAGGCCAAACTTGAAGCTGAAATGCATTGAAATGCACTGTCCAGTTCTGGAGTAGAACTATTTTTGATCACTCTTCTGCTCTTAGCCAAATCCAGATCAGGTCATTTCTATTTAAGTCCATAACATGGAAGAAAGGACACAAGAAAACCCAACAATTCATCCAAACATTGTGTCTTCAGTGAAGAGCTCTATCATTGCTAGTTGTCTCCAAAGAAAATTGTCTGTATATGAAACACAAAGGTAATACTTCTCCAATTATGCTCTCAGCATTTCCTAAATAACCAAGCTTGATGTATTCCTGCTATTTCACAGTTAAACCCATGTCTCTAACTAAATCCTACAGACTTTTCTTTTTCCAGCATTTCCTAAATATGCAGAAACTAAGAGCTTGTTTTTCTTACAGATTGCCTTTATAGTTAGGAGACCTATTTTATATGAATTCACATCAGTGAGATAATTAAATAAACACATTAAAATGACTCAGCAATTGATTTTGACAGAAGTAAAACACTGCACTGAAAGTGCGAAGGAAACGCTGTGGTATAACTACGTTACCTCACCTTGCACACCGGCTGACAGACAGATTTCCAGGGCTTCACATTTACGCATTAATGTTCAGATACTTACAAGTTTAAATATTTAAATCTGGATTTACTTGTTATCCTAAGCAGCCTCCTGCAGGTTTACAGGCCTAAATTCTTCAGATTTGTCTAATTCGAGGCTGTCTTTGCGTGACATGTCGGAGCAGGTTTTAGCCAACACACTTGGTCCTGAGTTGCTGCAAGAACCTTGACTTGTTCTGAAATCAAAGTGTGGCCACAGCCCTGGATGCTGCTCATCCTGGGCAATGCCAGGAAACCCATAGGGTACAAACCTCAGCTGCCCTAAGGCTCCTTAGTACGCAAGTTAAAACATAAATTGAGAAATATGGCCTGTAGCACATATTGCTTGGCATCTGCCTGCTCTCATCCCCAGCACCACAGGAACTGAAAGAGAAAGGTAAAACAAACAAAATACTAAAAAAAAAAAAAAAACAAAACACATGAAAAACCAAGCAGACCTTAAAAAAGCAAAAAAGAAAAAAAAGAAGCAAAAACCTCCCACCTTTTCAAAAGGCATTAATTCTCTTTAACTCCAGCACCTCCAAATTGAAACATAACAGTATGTCAAGTCATCCTAATACATCAGAGAGAATAAAGAGTATAATAATTTTAATAAGGCATTCCCTATAAGACACAATGAAGTGTCAGGAACTTGTTTATAACAATCAAAATAAAAAGAGGACAGAGATGAGGGCACAACCTGATACACATTATTAGCATTATCTCCAGTCCATGCCAGGCTTAGTTCCACTGAATGGTTTCTCTTCTCACTTATTATCCGGCATTTTTCTGATATTTAAGTGTTGAAACTGCTGAGATCTTGTATTCCTTTCTTCACTGCAGTGGGAGAGTTTTAATACAGAAGATAATGTCAGTGTTCAAAGTCCTGATATGCTCTCTCTGGGTGCACCTGCTGTGATAAGGTGCTGGTTTCTGATTCTGAGAGCACACTGAAGATTGGATCATTTTCCACAACGTCTTTACTTATTTATTCATTCTTATTACAAATAGTGCACATCGAAAACCAGTGCACAGTCTGGACAGACAGTTAAAACAAGGCAGAATTTTCTTGCTCAACCTCAGTCACAAAGTGTGTGAGTGTATGGAGGGGCTACTTTATCAATTTGAAGGTGTATTTTCTTATATTAAAAACTTCCTAGTGTCTCATGACATTACAATATTTGGGAGGAGAAGTGAGGAGGCTAATTCCACACCCCATTCTACAGAGCTTTCTAAGTGTTTCTTTCTAAACACAATAGATTCTTACTTTTTATCCTGAAGCCGGAGATGCCTGCAAGCCCATGCAATCAATACAGTAGCCAAAGATGCTTTTATTAAGCCACCCCTTCAGTGCGGCTTCATTCTTCAAACTTGAGCACTATTAAAAGAAACACTGAACTTACACCTGAACATAGATCATTCAGGTGTCTCTCTTCTCAGACTTAAATCTGTTTTCATCTCATATGAACGTAGGTTCCCAGCAGGGTTACTGGGGATAGCTTATTTGTACTGGAGGGAAATGGCAGCTGAGGAAATGAAGATATGATGCAGAAAGCTATAAATGGTTTTAGCATCATTTTAAACTTCTTGCATTGACACTTCTGAAAATAAAAAGTCATCTTTGCCTTCTTTCCCCATCTTTTCTGTAGGACAGAGGGCAGTTTGTGACAGAACCTGAACTTTGCAAATACCAGATTACCGATGTTCCGGAGCTGCCTCCTCCAGCACGTAGCTTTGCTTTTGACGTCTGCATGAGATCCAAAGGCTGAAAGTTTCTGGAAACCCAGGACTGACCAGGGCATTTTGGGTCCCTCCCTGTGCCTAAGCTGCCTGCATTTGTAAGAAAAAAGCCCTAACATTCCCAACATCATTCATCATTAGCCATTCTAACATCTGTTGGGTGGTTTGCTCTTGCTACCGCCATTATAAAATGATTTGCAAAGCCCAAGTCTTTAAATAATTGAAAAAATGTCTAATTTCAAAACCAAATGTACTTGGGGCAAGTGACTATTGATCTGCTCTCAAGTCAGTGTTACAATCTGTTCTACCTCAAATACTTTCTGTCATTCTGTTTACTCCTCTCCCCCACAATTTCTTTATGGCTATCAATACTAATATTTCTCTGACTTGACTTCACTAAGATGGACAATGCAAGTTCTCAGGTTTTTATTTTCTGGGTCCAGGTTTTACAGGACAGATATCTAGATCATGAATTTTTGAGGGGGAATCAATTCCAGCTTTTCAACCTAAAATCTTCCAGGCCAATTTGCTGAACTGTAATACTATAATACTATCTGGGTGTCTCACTGAGGCCCCCAAGTCCAGTAGAATTGGAGAAATGCAACAATCTCCTCCTTCAAGAAAAAAAAAGGTTAAGCAAATATTTCTAATAGTGTCTTGAAATAAGTCCTTGAAAATTAGCTTTAGCCCCAAGGGGAACTCAAAACCTTAGGGAGTTACTTTAAAAATACTAATGGAGGAAAATGAAGAATTTAAATGAATATATGATTAATATCTTATGAGTTGAAGCACTTAAGATGCAATTGATGTCACCACAGTGGTGGAAAGTTAGGGAGCAGTGAGCACAGAGAATTAACATCAGATAAAAAGCTCAATACAGAATTACATTCTTTGTGTGTCACCAAAGCACTGAGAGGGTGTGAGAAGGCAATTTACATATAAAATTGGAGCCACATAGCTCATGTGCTCTGGTTTTTCACTCAAATACATTTCACTGACAGAATGGCCTTTTTCTGTAGCCACACACTCAGCAAAAATGAGTGATTGCGTTTCTCATCCACTGTTCTTTTTTTCTATAGCACTGGAGTTTTCATGTGTGTGTTTTCTGCTGAAAATTGTAAAGTAGTCTAGTGAATATTGGCCAGCCCCTCTCTTCTCATCATTTCAAAACCTCTAAAAATACTATTTACAAAGTCTGCAACTGGAAGGCTAAACTGAATAATGTATAAAGAACACAATTCTTTGAATTTCATAGCTTTTTGATGGCGAAAAAATTGACAGACTGAAGGATGTTATTCTGCCATGTTGCAAGCTAGATGAAGAGCTCCGTAAAGTTTTCTTTCTTTCAAGCACATCCATCTCCTGGAAGTGGATACATGGGAGTGCAATTACGCTACTTTTTTTTTAAATACATACATTTGGTGGTAATTTTTTTTCCTAGAATTCTTCTCTGGAATGATAAACGACTGTGTAGAATCAGCCCTTTCTTCTCTATCATATGCAATCATTTCCTTGAGGACTCTTAGCCCTTCATAGTTGACAGGACAACTCGTTGATCCTCTAAATTCATAAAAACTCTGCAATTTCTCCTTGGTGATTGCAATGCTCCATCACAACAACTCACCTGCAGCTCCTTGGTCCTGGTCTCCATAGCAAAGGGATTTCCCAGTGCTGGAGGCAAGCGAAAGACTTCGCCTGCAGATGTGACCAGGGAAATGC
The DNA here is from genome assembly GCF_964273445.1 of Streptopelia decaocto. Classification (NCBI taxonomy): domain Eukaryota; kingdom Metazoa; phylum Chordata; class Aves; order Columbiformes; family Columbidae; genus Streptopelia; species Streptopelia decaocto. The sequence continues at coordinate 64,203,403 of NC_138659.1, read as the reverse complement.
AAGTGGATGACATCCTAGGTCTACCCTGTCTTTGAGGAGAATAGAATCATGGAATCATTTTGGCTGGAAGAGACATTTAAGATCATCAAGTCCAACTGTTAACCTGCAAAGGGACAGGGAGTGTTCGTCCCAGCACAACACCTGTGCTGGTTAAACAACAACTTCACTGTCTCATGGATTCAGTTGCCTTCCCCACATTGCTCTCACAGCCACAAGGCAGGAGAATCAGTTCAGCATGAGCATGTATTACAGCACATTTCATTCCACAATTTCAGGAAATTCCTCAACACTCCTCTCTGTTAATAGGCATATTATTACCTTTGTTTTATTCCCACTGTAAAAATCAGTCGTAATATACCATCTGGTTTCCCCCTTAGTCAGCAGCTAGTATATAGTGTTATGTGCAAGAGCATCAGTGGATCATTCAGGGTGCACATATATTTTTAGTGATCATTTTGACTTTTTCATTGGTAGAAAAGTAGAATTCTCCCTTTTCAAGGATGATTGTTCTATGGTGCTTTTTCTGAGAAAGCAGAATTATTAATTTAACCCCTGCAGCAGTCTCGGTTACAAAATGCACATTGCTTCTAAGATATTTAATGTGCACAGCTGGTGTGACCATTTAAAAAAATTAGGGAGAAAATAGATTCTTGGTTTTCAATTTCCTCCCCAAAAGAAAGAAAAAAAAAAAGGCATATTTTGTTCTGCTCTAATTAGTATGTGTGCCAGTGCATGACTTCCCAAGTAGGCAGATGCTTTGAATGAAGTGTAATGCAGATTTTCATTAATCTTCTTTGGCACAAGACTTTTCTTCTGCTATGTGTATGCAGGAAGAAATGACTAGAAAAGATGAGCAATCACAGGCAGTTCTAACCATCTTAAGCTGGCTTTTGTGAAGGGCGAGACAGGGTCATAAAAGAGTATGGTTACCTCAGTGTCTGACATCTCTCGGTTTCTGGTTTTTCATTATAATGAAGGGTTTGGGGTAATTCCTTTTTAATACAAAATATCAAATTCAGATATGGAAACTCTGAAGAAATTAAATATCAATGCACTGAAAAATGTATGCATTTCAATTAGTTATAATACATGACTGATCCAAGAGAAAACCACAGATATGTTTTCCTCACAGCAGGCAGGGAAGTAAAAATTGTACTTCCTGAAACCGCTTCTCTGTTTAAAAGGCAATAAGGAAAGTTTTCCCATCTCGCTGCAAATGAAAGCTTATCAATGAACAGTTTTACAGTAAAGTTGGAATTACTTTCATATTTTCCCACCTTCTAAGGAAGGAAAAAGCTTGGGGCAGAGATTGTGCATGTTTTCTCTCTTACAAAATAGCCTAGCTGGGTTATTCTGCCAAAGAGCCCGAGTCCATGTGTGGTGAATGTCCAAGAAGAATTGAAAGTGCTGCAGGCTCCTTTGCCAGCAGCAGAAAGTGATCTCTTGTCAGGAAAAGATTGACACAAAGAATGAAAGTCAAATATAAACCACCCTTCAGAGACACTGTTTTAATTATGAGGAGTGCACATGGAAGTTGTGAGTTTTCCACTGTTGTGTTCTTGCATTCAGCATATATATACATATTTTTTTAATCTCCTTTGGGGGATCACTGCTATTATTACCTTTGTTTTTCTGCAGTCTCTTCCATTTCTTGTCTTTTTCTTCCACAAGACAGTTGCTGATTCCCTCTGCACTCCTTCCCTTCATTCATGAGCTTTGCATCTTCTGCTTTCCTACCCTTGTAAGAAGGGAGTTAACAGATTGCTGGTCTATACATCAGATTTGGGGATTAACTTCTAAATAGGAGTAATGAGACCTGGAAGTTCATACACCCTCAGAGACACTGGCTTGGGCAAAAACTGTTGCTCAACTGATTTCCACTTCCAGAAGAAACCTTCTCACAAGCATAAGGACAAAAATGTAGCCTCTTACCTGAAAGACTTGACTTTGTCTTGAGTAGGATGATGACCCCTAAACACATTATGTTGGGTTGTTCCAGGCTAAAGATGGCATGTTTGACATCCATGCATAAGAGAAATTAAATTGAAGGAAAAAAAGTTCCTGCAATAACAGAATCATTAATTACACAAATGGATTTCTATTTACAGTGCAAGTGAAATAATGACTTAAGAGGATTACAGAGCAATGTGCAGCACAGAGCATTGCTGTCAGGAAGAGCACAAGCCAAAAACAGAATGAAAAATGTATGCTATCATTTCAGATAATAAACAGGGGATATAGAAATAAGTTCTAAAAATTGAGCAGAAGGAAAGATAGTTCTTTCTGACCTCTGTAGAAAGAGACAAAACCATTAAGCAGTCGTACAGGAGCATTAATGTGTCCTGACCAAGCATTAAAATGAAAAAGGGAGGAAAAAGTAGGTTTAATCTACTGTAAGTATTACCTTTGCCAAAAGCCATGCAGAACAAAACACTTCTTTTCTTTTTTTTTTCCCCAAAAATGACATATGTCTTAAATGGTCAATATTTCCAGGGGAAAAAATTAAAGCTACAGTATTTGGGAAACGTACCTGCTGTAGGATGCAGATGGTGGGACTAGGATAAATGTCAGGTTTCCTACAAGTAGTAGAATACAGAGATTTTATAATATACCTTTAATTTTCACTTTGAAGAGTAGAATCATTACAGCTCAGTTTTCAGGTATTGGTTAATAACTAACTTACCGAAGACATCGGGTCCCATTCTGCTCTCAGGTTTCCAGCCTTCTGCATGGGAACCACCTTTGGTAGGTGACAAAACTGTCAGAGCCTCCTGTGAACGCTGTTGTCTGGATGCACATTTCTAAACTATAAAACATAGCAGGGTTCTTCACTTTTTGCTTTTTCTTCAACACGAGATTTTAGAGACTAGGGATAGAAAAGCTGATAAAGGGAAGAAACCTGGCAAGCTGTCAGGCCTCGGATCTCATCTATTTCTGTATCTGTTGGTCTAAAAACTTGAAAAAGATGCTACATCTCGCCACTGTTGGGTTGTGTGGTGTTTCTGGTACCGTTACAAGAACAGAGCTACCACAGCAACGCTGCTACAGGACCTGAAACATCACTTACTGCCCAGATTTTGGAAAGGCCCTGGAACCTGCAGTTTAGGTTAATTTCACTGTTTTGTCAAACAGTTTCTGTAACGTGTGCTGAAGTTGGGCATGATACCCATGTGCTTGATCAACTAAAGGATCTAAATTCTAAAGAAAATACATTCACAAGTTAAAACAAAGCCCAGTGAAAGCAGTGTTTCTCTTGTTCATTCAAACACTAAATATGGTCCCATTGTGACCTGCACTGGTTTGCAGTGGTGTGGCCTGGGCCACTGTAAATCTGGCCTTTTTGGCATCAGGACACCGTGGCAGAACAGAAAACAAGTTGGTCTCTACCCTTAAATGTTTTGTTATAAGGGTCTCCTGGAGTTTTCTTTATAATTTTTCAGGATGTGACATTATGTAAATCTATTCGCGGTTCATTTTCACCTGTATATCTGTATCTGTTCATCTGTGTGTATAAAGTAATGACAAATCCCTGAGTTCCATGGACACAAAATTTAACATTACAGTCAGATACATAAATCACCATAAACTCACCTGATTCTATAAAAATAAATCGACTGCTCAAGCTCAGGCAGTTTATTTAAGATTTGAAGACCAAAAAAAGAATCCTCCATAGAAACGGCTCATAATTTTCCTGTGGGCACCTTCACTGAGATCACTCTACTCAAAAAATCACGGTAAATGAGCCCCATTTCAAAATTTAGGCACTAAAACCCACTGGCTAATGGCAGCAGATCCATGACTGTGTACTTTAGCTTTAAAACTATTTATAGGAACAATTGATTCAGTAGATTATGCTGAAACAGAACACACTGAGGCTGGATTTCCTCTATTTGTATCTTATCACACGAAAAATGACCTAACCAACTAATCAAAGCCTCCTATGCTGTTATATTGCATAATAAATACAGATGTGGATGGACATACACTACTGTATTTCTAGGAGGATGTACTTCTAAAGGAAAAATCTTGCTTTTAAGGCTAACACTATAAGTGTGGAGTGCTTCATTGGCTCAGATAAATAATAAATCTTTAGTTGCAGAAAAAGAACCACTCTAAAAATAACTCCCATTTCATAAAAGAAATATTCTATGAAACCTGACAGGCAAGAGAGAGATTCATGTGAGTTGAAAGCTCCAAGGCAAATAAATCAGGAAAGAAGGAGGGGGATGGTCAGGTTAAGTGGAAATGATACTCGAAAGCAGACGGTCAGTCTGACAGCTCACCTCTTGCAGGAATATTTTGAATGATTTCAGTTGTCATTACGTTAAGGAAGTTTTCATTGTGATAGCATAAATATTAAATATTTTTGAAGATGAAAGTGCCAGAGATTCTGTCTTGAATTCTTTTCTTCCATACAAAAGCAGCCGTCATTAAATAAACGGCTCATGGGCTACAAAGAGATAAGTAAACCTGCCATGATGTGACCTTAGAAATCACTAACTATGGATTTCATTAATGTAACTCAAAATGGAGTTTTTAGAATGGCAGCTTTGACCCTTTGTGAATTCAAATATTTTGGCTATAAAGCCTCCTTAGGCTGTTCCATGTATAAATATTGTTAATGTGCCAAGAAAAAGAACCAGTTGTAACTAGGCAAGCTATTAAGATTAACCAAACCACCACAACAAAAAAAGGCTTAGCAGGTCATATGTTCATTTATCTATATTTAAAATTCCATTAGGGAAAACTCTTTTAAAGACTCAACATTAGCTTCACTTTTAAAGTCATATTTAGGCTATGCAATCACAGAGTGGCAAACGGTGCACACTTAAGGGTGACATCAGAATAATGCACAGTATAAATTTATTATTATTACTATTATTATTATTTTCTGAAGTGTTCAGTATTTCAGTATCTTGGGGCCTTTTGCAAACAAGTGCGAGACTTAGCACCTGCGTGCTATTTGAACATTATTTTCCACACGAAAGCCACAGAAATGAAAGAGTTAAGGTATTGCTTCAGCTCCTAAAATGAAGCTGGGGCAGAACTTAAAATAAACGATAGATAAAATAGCTCTCCTGAGAAGGAGAAGTGTGTGATTCATTCGTTGAGCACAGACCCTCCTGGACAGGAGGATCCTTCTCTGCACATGTTGTGCAAGCTCAGCGCGATTCTGTGGGGCTAAACTGATGTTACAGCTCAGCTGTGACAAAGAGGAGAGTTCCTGAGGAGGGATATCCCATAAAACACAAAGGAGAGAGTGTGGCAAGCAGAGGACAGCCAAACAAATGAAGCTGCCAACACCACAACTGGGGGTAGGGCAGGCGTAAGGATGCAGCTTGGAAGGGAATCCTTGTCCTGCGGGGGAAAAAAATAAGTCCAGGCAGGACATAGGATGATCTTATATACAAACTCCAGCAGGATCACAGATTCACAGAATGTCAGGGATTGGAAGGGACCTTGAAAGATTATTTAGTCCAATCCCCCCGCCGGAGCAGGAACACTTAGATGAGATCACACAGGAAGGTGTCCAGGTGGGTTTTGAATGTCTCCAGAGCAGGAGACTCCACAACCTCCCTGGGCAGCCTGTTCCAGGCTCTGTCACCCTGACTGAGCAGAAGTTTCTTCTCAAATTTAAGTGGAACCTCCTGTGTTCCAGTTTGAACCCATTACCCCTTGTCCTACCATTGGTTGTCACTGAGAAGAGCCTGGCTCCATCCTCCTGACACTCACCCTTCATGTATCTGTAAACATTAATGAGGTCACCCCTCAGTCTCCTCTTCTCCAAGCTAAAGAGCCCCAGCTCCCCCAGCCTTTCCTCATAAGGGAGGTGCTCCACTCCTTTCATCATCTTGGTTGCCCTGCGCTGGACCCTCTCCAGCAGTTCCCTGTCCTTCTGGAACTGAGGGGCCCAGAACTGGACACAATATTCCAGATGTGGTCGCACCAGGGCAGGATCAGCTACTATAGCCTCAATCTGCCTTCCCTGAATCATGCTGAGCGCAACCTTAAAAGCTGATCCTGTTGCCTTAGTGGTGGAGGGGACTGTGACTGTGTCTGGCAGATTCAAGTGGCGCAGCCAAGACATTCCCCAGAAATAGCCCAGGGGCGGATGAGATGGGAAACGAGATCGGTGCTGGCGCCAGACCAGCCAGAACCAGGAGGAAGAAAGGATTCATTCCCACGGCTGCCAGTCACCACCTGAGCTTTGTTCCCCTGCAGAAATGCCAAGGCTCCTTTGCGCCGGCCAAGAATGGTTCTAGTTTGAGTGCAGCAACAAGAGGTCTGAGAAAACACTCCCACCAGAAATCTGAGCACAGAAATTAAATAAATAGAGGAGCGGGAAGAAATCACACACATGCAAGATGGATAGTCTTGTTTCTGCAGCCAGATCAGCTAGTAGAAACCCACAGATTTCAACAAAATCATGATTTTGCAAACACTGAAAAGGAACAGAAATTTGTGCTGTAAAATTGTTTAAAAAAAAAGCAACCTGACAATATTTATTACTCAGAGGTAATAAAGTTATGTTTCAAAAATGTGAAATGACAATTTATCAAAGCCTCAGCCCCAGCTGGAGAATTCATGACTTCTGGAATACAAACAGTAAAACCCTTAATGAGACAAGTACCACAGATAAAACTGCTGCTTCAGAAACACCCTCAGCATCTGCAGTTACCCAATTAGTGATCTGGCAGGAATGTGAGCGCATTTCCCCATTCAGCTCTACAGAAGAAAAATAAATATTTAATGTATGTAAACTCAGATGCTGACTGATCATTAAACATTACCCTAAAGAAGCAGGAATATCTTATAATATACTCACCCACATTTTATCAACCTTTCTCCGCGTCTTTGTGAAGAGTAAAGAACAAAAATAGGATTTAAATTAAGGGCTCAAAGTTTTCATAAAATAGCTTTGTGTGTTTATTGTCTACACCAAATAACTATGCCTAAAATATAGTGTATGAGTGAGAATTATATGCATGTGATGCTGCACAACCCTACCTCTCCTGCAGAGTTTTGTGGGCAGCTAGGGAAAAATGGCCTTCACTTCTGTCTAGAAAGTGCAGTTTTGCTCCTCAGAGGAAAAGGACCATTTTGCTTTCATTGCCTGCGGCCCACACCTAAGCAAGAAGACACCATGAGCAATGATGGCTCACAAAGTGTGGAGTTGGGTCACTGCTGGGCCACCCTGTCTTGTCCCACCCAGCAAACCACTGCAAACATCTGGAGAGCCAATGCCAGCTGGATGGTCTGCCCCTTACCCACCAGCTGTCAGCATGGCAGCCCAGAGCTGGTTCAACCGAACGAAGAGCTGCTTTACATCTCATTAAATGTTCCCACAGCTTCTCAGAATCGCAGATCTCTGTGTCAGCTCTGCTCCTTGAGAAGGGAGATGCTGTATCATTAGTAGCTCTCTGCTATGGGAAAAAAAAGAGAGGAGGAGAGGAGAGGAGAGGAGAGGAGAGGAGAGGAGAGGAGAGGAGAGGAGAGGAGAGGAGAGGAGAGGAGAGGAGAGGAGAGGAGAGGAGAGGAGAGGAGAGGAGAGGAGAGGAGAGGAGAGGAGAGAAGAGGAGAGGAGAGGAGAGGAGAGGAGAGGAGAGGAGACTGTAACACCCATTCAGCACACATGTGACTCAAAATGCTGAAGTTTTCAGGACAACATCTTCCCATATCAAGAATAAAAAATTTATTCCTGGTGAAACAATAGGAAGCACAAAGGAATGGTGCCAGGATGTCGCTACATACTCCTGAAGTTCCTCCTACAACCACAAGCTGCTCTTGCTGTACCTCACCATCCATCTTCAGAGCCTTCCTCCTGCCTGCTCCGCACCACTAGACTTGCATGGATGTTCCCAGCCAGCAGATCCTGTCATGGTAAATCCTAAAACCACAAAATTTTGCGCAGGCAAAATTAAAATAGGGCTTGTCCTTTTATTGATAATTTTAAATTGGTGTTATCTTCAAAGATCACCAAGTTTTAAAAGAAAAGTTACTCTCCTGTATCAGGGTATCCATGCTAAGCAAATCACCTTGTACTCCTACTCATCTACAGCAGCACTGTAAGGTGGAGCAGCTAGAATAACTTCCTCACAACTCCACAGGAATTTGCTATTTGTTTCCTGCATAACATCCAGAGCATGATGAGCTTTTGATTAATTGCACTGTGATTAATTATTTGCATTCTTTATGGTTTGAAATCAGTACAGCAATCAGCTTCACACAGCAGCCTATTCCCAAATTCTGAAGTTGGCAAATTATCTGTCACTAGATGTATATGTAGCATATTCCTGTGTACATTCCTCATATGTTTAGATTATGTTCTTAGAGCACTTGCATGAAAGTGGTAAAAATTATCTTGTTAATACATCAATACGCTGCAGCCAGCACCATGCAAGAAGAGATATTTTTAACATGTATTAAAATCTAACTGTACTTTCCACAAATGCTATTGAATCAAGAGGCTGATCCAACAACATTTGTTATCAGATAATAAATATGTGTGGCTTACCTGACCAGAAAATATATTTTGAATGTAAAGTTGTCTTATATGTACAAACATCTATTTTAGTCAATAATGTGAAATATACACCTTTCTCCTTAGTATAGCTCATACTTTAAAGCAGAGACTTTTATGAGTGAAGACAATAATAAAATGCACACAACTTAGACATCTAATATATGGGAATGGACAAATTCCCATTAGGCCAGTAGGTCCACAAGCACAGGACAACAGGCCGGTCCTTGCAAGGAGCATTGGACTGGCAGCTCCAGGAAGGACAGATGCTTGTCCCTGTATAAACATGGCTGTGTCAGGTCAGACCCAAGACCATCCAGCCCAATGGACAACATTTTTCCATCCTCTGACAACAAAAGAGAGCCAGGATAAGAATAATATAGAGCGATTAAAATATTACCCCAATCTTGTGGTTCAGAACTGCTCAACCAGAGAAGGTATAGCAGCGTTTAGCTAAAGAGGTTGTTCAAGTGCAATTGGAACAACTCCTTTTACAGCTTTCTGACATTTGCTTTGATCCTAAAATTCTTTCTGATTAGCATGCATTTAAATATGCATGAATACGTGTCTGTACTTTTTCCGTGTCTGGGGGCTCAGGGGTGGCAGAGTGCAGGACATCTCCCGTTCATTTCTAGTAACAACTTACAATTTTTGTGAATTACCTGTTAGAAACAACTCTTCTTAGCACTGAAAAACAAAACTGAGGTTAACAAATATTAAAAGTTAAATCTATTGTCTGTATGAAGTTTTAACAGAACCAATGCTTTTTACTTAATTTATGCTATTTTCCTGGTTTAGGGTTGCAGAGTTAGAGACGCTGTATCATCCTGCAGCTTTAGGGAGTTTTATTTTACTGGTGTATAAAGCATCCCTGAGTCTCACATAGTGCTGCTTTCTCAATCTAAGCCTCTTCACTTGGTGCCATTTCCCAAAGATCTGATATAGTATTTGAGCAGCAACATTGCCAGTGCAATTTTAGAAGTTTCCCTGGTAACCGCTGCTGGCATCTCTAACTCAAAATTTAAGACTCCAGCTCTCTGTAACACCCTTACGTGGCAAACTGCCTTGCATCAGTTGAGATAGGGAACCTCACAAACGACAATTCAACTTCTTCTGCTTTTCAGAACATTAGGCTACATACCCACAGGCGTTTCTTTTGTTTAAAGAAAGCTGCCCCCACCTTCTCCAGTCTGCAAGGAGGGAAAAGGCACAGATAAAAACCTGGGAAAGTGATTCAAAGAAGGAAGATTGAGACTGGAAGTAGGTAGATGCTGGAGCAGGTAAGAGGCGCATGAAAAGTGAAGATCTAGAAGTGACAGCATTTAGAAGGCAACAGGAACCCCTGGAAGAAGTACTGAGTTGTCAAGGAAGAACTGAAAACAAATGAATTTAAAGAAATTAAGAAAACCAGGAGAAAGGAGGAAATAGTATTCATCTTTAATTGATCCTCCAGAACACTTTTGGAGGATGCTCATCTCCCTCTCTAGATCTGGAAAGGAGGTAAAGTGAAAAGAGGGTCACGGTGAGATTTATCATTGGTCCCCTATGTTCCTCAGTGCTTTATCTCTGAGTCATCTTGTCTGTAAAGACCACAGTCGTTTCTCCTCATGACTCAGGTCTAAGCTGAAGAGGCAAATCTTTCTCCTTTATTCAAGCAAAATCACAGCCCAGTAGTGCACCACAGATTTCTAGCAATCCCTTCTGACTAAAGCAGAGCTCAGCATTTCCCACTCAAACACTTCCCACGAGTTCCTCTCCTCTTCCCAGTGCCCACCAGTGCCTTCCCAGTGCCCATCTGAACCGTGCAGTCCCTTTCTGTGTCCTTACTACTGTCAGCTTTTCCCATTCCTGTTCACCCTTAACACTCATCTTCATCTTCTGCCCTTAATTATGGCCTGGCAGTGACTCAGCCCTGGGAGATCTCTGAGGCAGGGACTGCATTTTTGGTTTGAGTTTATCCAGCATCTCTCACTTTCGGATCCTGGTCCACATTGGGCTCTTACTGATACAGTGATCACAGGTAATGTTGAGACAAAGTAAAGAGTGGATAGTGAAAGACAGTAACAGAGAAGCAGAAAAAAAAATCACTATGAATATTGCCTTGTCTTCAGTTGTCATTTTCTCAGGTACATGGGTGGATATTGAAAGACACCTGTAAGAATATATTATATTTTCCTGCTCAACACATGTTATTACTTTTACTTTAAGTCCTCGGGGACTGGAGCACTACATATCAGCATACAGAGGTAAAAGGCACCAGGTCAGGTATCAGAAAATTTCCTTGGCACCACTGACCACTTCAACCCCACCGCTCTGGGCCCCATCTTTCCTCCCATTCTGCATCAGTCAAGTTCCAGCTTCTTTGACATGGAGTCTCTCTCTCTGTGTAATACAAAGAGATATAAGAAAGGGGAGATCCAGCTGTTTAGGAAAAAAAAAGATTGTGTATAGGAACAGTAGTTTCAGAAACAGAGTGAAAGGGAGGAGAGCTATAAACCGTTGTAAATAGAAAGGAGGAGTTAAGTGTTGACTTCGGGAAATAACCCTACAGAATTCACCCTACAAAGGGTCAAAGATACTTATTGCTGAAACAGGTTAGCTATAATTAGTGCATGGGAACAGTTAGTAGAAGGACTGTGATGATTAATATTTAGGATTTTCAGAAGTATTCAGAAAGCTTTTTGTCCTTGACCGCTTGAAGCCCTTCATTGTCATTGCATTCCAGGTTATTGATGCTTTCAACCGTAATTCTGAATACAGGAGCACAGAACTGATTGTGCTTTGCTGCTGTAGCTGAGCTCACCAGCTCTTCTGACTGAGAAGCAATGTCTTCACAGACGAACATCCCCCCCGAAAATTTCCGAGCCCCCCGAAAATTTCCGAGCAGCAAGCTGTCAGCACTCTTTCAGAATCTTTTACCACGTCTTTTCTTAGACGACTAGAAGGGAGAATGTGCTTTCCACTATTACTACATTACTGCGCCACCTTTCCATCCCCTTCTCTGTTTTATAACTGCTTTATCGTGTTTGAGAACAAGCAGGGCATGAAAGTGCAACTTGTACTTTAACAGACATTCATAAATTCAGATTTGAACTACACCACAGGACCATGCTGTGCAGCTGCTGGAAGGAAAGTAGGCCAGGACAGAGCTACTAACAGAAGAGATTTTTCTGGAACAGTAGTGTCAGGTACAATTGACAGGTCAGTATCTCCACTTTCTGAGTATCTATGAAGAGACATAAAACCCCTCAGCCTAGCTGCATTCTGATATCACATAAATGAAAACAAAAAAAATTATCTCTCCCAGAAAAGCTAGTCTCATCACCTGAACTTTATGTGATACAACTCCTACGGCTGCAAAATCAGAATCACACTCATCACCATACAAAAAATCCAAGTTGTACTTTCTGCGATCCATACACTGTTGGACTTTATTTCTTTCCTCCTGCATTGGCCTAGAACCAAGTATAACCCTGCAGCAGTCTCCACCTCCAGGCATCTGACGGTGGGCTGAGGCAGCTGCGGGTTAGGACCTGAACTAAAGGAGATCTAAGCAAGACTGACCTTTGATCTCTGCTTGCAGATGTCATCAGTACGGTCTAAATTTAGTCTTCCTAACAGAAGACACAATTCTGCAACCTGGCAGTGAACTCAGGAGGAATTTCGTCTTTTCCCCCAGGTTAATGCATAAACTTGTTGCAGGCCTCGAATCTCGGTCCATGGCAGGGAGAAGGCAGCCCCCATTAGAAACCATCTATGAAGATTTTAGAGACCAAAGAACACGTTTCCAGCCATGAAGTTTCTGCTCCACGTTCTGCTGGGTGAAAGCTGTAGCAGTTGATGAAACAGCTCTGAAGTTTACCCTTCACCACTCAAACATTCCCAGAGTTCTTCAGCCTTTTCTTACCCAGCCTGATGCTGCAGGGCATCGCTGCTCCTATGGGTCATAAGCGTCTTCTTCCACATTTTGTATGGCGCTGGTGACCACCAGGATCTGCGCAAGCAGACGGTCTGACGGGTAGTGAGGGCTGGGTCACTGAGCTCTTCCCTGGTTCTTCTTCAGAGCTGGAAACTGCTTACAGTCCTCCCATCCCCTGACACCCCAGGATCCTGCAGATTTGAGTTTCTCCTGCCCTTCACCTTTGCATGATGACATTTTCTCTTGGCTGTATTGACCTAATGGTGGTGCAATGGTATAACCACACAGCTGGAGTGTGCAGGGACAGGAGACCTTCATTTTAAATAAGACAGTCCCTCACTATTCTTCCTCGCTGCTCAGCAAAACTCACTACCTGCTAATCACAAGCTGATTACAAGCTTTTCCTTAGACTACTGATAAACAGAGCAGCGAGCAGCGTTAAATGGGTCATTTCTCAGGGCTTATTAGGCACGACAACAATGGAGCACCGTGCCAGCACACAAAGCAGAGCCAGGACTGCAGGCGCAGAGTTTGCAGCCGGCTGGAGACTCCTCCCCAGTAGCTGCAGAGCTGAGCGCTCCTCAGCCCAGCTGCTCAGAGCAGCACCCACCCGGTGTGAAGCTGTTTACTCTCTCCTCTCCAAAAGGGGAGAAGCGGGCTGTGTAGGCACCCATGTGCACCTCAGAACCAAGTGTGGTGAATCTCAGCGCCACAGAAGTGAAGACACGGGGCCATCCTGCCCTGAGGTCTGTCCTGCCCTCCAGTTTGCACAGGAAACACAATGTAAAGCTCAGCCTAAGCTTTGCTGGCCCAAGAGCTGGTCCTTCTCAGAGATGCACCAGCAGCTACACTATGGCAAATCCACAAGCAACAATTAATTTATGGTGTACCTAAAATGAAAACAGGGCTTTATTGTGCATGCTGGGAAGTGATATTTGCCATAAATCACTTGAAACTGAAGAGGCAGGTAAAGTGAGGGCAGACACAGCACAATGAGGTGAGCTTAAGTAGGTTGCTAAGATAGTAACCAGCCTTCTCACTACATACTTGTACATCATCTGCCAACCATCAGCCATCTCCTAACTCATTTTTTTCCCAGGGAAGAATCTGTTGACATCTCACCACTTCACTGGGGTGGAATCCTTAATTAACATTTGCAAATTATTTTTATAACCCCAAGTAATAGGTGCAATACAAATATGTGACATGATAAAACCATAGCATTTATGTCTGAACTCCTTTGGTAGTGCAGAGAAAAATGAATTACTTATGAAACAATACGCTCTTTAGCCAGGTCCTTCTTTAAAGAAAATAATAAAAGACAGAATTTAAATTTCATCTGCATTTTTGACCACAGAAACATTAAAGGATATTTAGCTGAAACATTAAATATAAAGAATGCCAAAGACTTTCCCTTTTAGCTTTACCTTCACTGAAAACAGGACAGAGGTCAGTGTTGACTGTAGCAGAGGACGACTTGTTAAAGTGCAAAATCCTTCTCAGAAATGCAGCTTCAGAAAGCACTGCGCTTTGAAATAATATCCTCAATTATGTTTTAAAGTTGCAAGTTAAACAGGATTGCAGATAACAGGTACTTCCAGCCAGCAAAGCCCAAGGATAGGCTGCTTTAAAACACCTCTGAACCTGCAGAGATCAGACCAGTGCTAGAAAGATATTCCTGGAGGCACTGGGCTTTCTTTTTGAACTACTTTTGAACCAACAACTAATGGGGTAGCTTTCTTGCATTCCTCCTTTGTAACTAGACACAAGCAAATGGGAGACAATGACAAATGACATTCAACTTTAACATCTTTCTTTTTATATATATTATTATTTTTAAAACGGGTTTAGTGAATGCCTTTGTTCCACATTCTCCAGAGCAGATTTCTGCTCTACACCAATATAAATCTGGAATAATGCCAGTGAAGTCAATGGAAATATTTGGGCATTACATAGACAATTTTGAGCAGAACTGGTTAAAACTGATCTAATTACAAGAACTGGCAAGAAGGTCTTTTACAATTAGTTAATGGGCAAGAGGAGCACAGCAGTATGCTCTGGAAAGGGTGGAATTCTGATCACATCTGCCTTTATCACATGCAAGCTGGAGGCTTTAAAGCATGTAGCACTGAACTATAAAATAGTCCCCAAAATATTTTAAAAAATAGTTCTATACAAAAAAGTGCATTTGCTGCCCTAAGATACCAGGTTATATTTCCAATAACCAAATATAATGACTCCTAAATGACATTGCAAGTTGCATTTCAGTTTGGTGACAAGAGCCATTATCCAGGTAACTGCTAATCTCAGCCTGACTAAGCGATGTGTTGAGCTTAGCTGTTGTTAGGAGTCCACACCCATAAACATGGATGTTTATTTCCTCTCCTCATTATATGCCTGGCTTTCTATTTAACTGAGAAGCACATGGAGAGGTAAAAATTATCATCTGCTGTGATATGTACGTAGTCTAGGAAGGAACGCTAATGTTTCATATTAACACTGTCTCACATTCACATGCCAGATCCTGTTCTAAGTGAGCTAAATGCCTCAATAATTGCCTTAAAGCCCTGCCTGACACCCTGTGACCATGTGTCAACAGTCCTGCCTCTAGCGTTTGCTTCTAAAATTAAAGCATAATAATAATATCTTCATTTCCAGGGCTCAACCTTTGTGGTACATACCTGGGCAGACAAGTAGATGAGTAGTAAGTAATACTCAGGCCTTTATATGACGCATGCTTATGACACTGACAATTCTTCAATCAACTGTCATAGTTTTGACTTGGAGAACTTCTGTGAATTTGCAGTTTCTTTTCATTCTGCCTTCAGCCTGCAATAGACTGCACAGACTAGTGCAACGTTGATCAACCAAAGGCAGATTAGTTATAATAAAATCCATTTTTACAGCAAAAATAAACCTGCCCATCTCCTCACAGATTTCTTCCTCCATAGTACATCTTGTGCTCTTTGATAAGATGCATCTTTCCTGCAGAGTTAATTTTGATCACCTACACTCAGCCAGCTGTGAGGCAGCTTTCAGGCTTTGATACCGTAACAGACTGGCCAACACCGACAACGCAGCCAGAAATGAGAAGCTCAAATTAAGTATTAGTGACTCAACAGGACCCAGCGAGGAACAACCTCTTCACCAGCAGTCAAGCCCACAGAGCAAAAGTTCACTGAACCAAACGACCAGAATATTCAATGGCATGTCTAATAATCCTCCTCTCCAAACATACATTGACCTACACTTTGGAAGAGTTCCCTGCTAACCCTGAGAGACTGCTGACAGGTTCATTTCGCAAAGCAAAAGTTTCAAAATCCAAAGATTTCTTTTTTCCTTTTAAAAACTATTATTTGATATTCACTTTCTTTTTAAGGCTTTTCATACTCGTCAAAATAAAAAAAAAAGCAGCTGTGCTTGGTTGAAGTTCCCTGTATTTACCATTCAGCTCATCAGGTCAGATGCTTATGCTGTAGTCAGTACAGATTGTACATTTTAGGGTCAAGAACTGCACCCCTCTCTGCACTCATACACTGCGATGCATATAGCAACAGGATCAAATTATAATTACGGCAATGAAGCAACCCCCCATAATGAGAAAACATTCTGTGGAATGAAACAAGCTGACACATCAGAAAATTTTATATTCCTTTATGCCAATAAATTCAGGTAAACATACACCTGAAGGCAGGCTAAAATTTCTTCTGTAGAGGCTACACATCTGGTGTTTTATCAGTTTTGTGGAAGACAAAGTGTTTTCTTCACTTGACAACAGCTCCTCATTGGTCTCTTCGGGTCAAATAAATCTCCAGAAAGCAAGAGGATGCATGTTGCTTGGCTTATATATAATTTAAAAGTTACTGAGTTGACCTTACTTAGAAATAAATACTGAAAAAAACATTTTCCTCACTGCATGATTAAACATACTAACATGGCAGCTGAAGATTTTTGGTTTTACACACAGCCATCCCCTTCCCTAAAATGCCCACGTCCTGAGCAATTACCCTGCACCCCGTCAAAGAGGCTGCAGGGGACCCCCAGGGTACTCACTGCTCTTGGAGCTGAGGTCTCTGGAAAGGGCACCAGTGCATGTGCAAGTTTGCATTTTCTGACTACCTAGTGCATTTAAGGATATATAAATACATAAAGGTTTGCCAGAAAATAAACAAACACTGGATCAACCAAGCTTCCCAAAACCTGCAACTGGATTTGTCTTGATACCAATAAACCAGGTTTCTGAGAGCGCTCTAACATTGTTAAGAAAGAACAAAGCTAAATGCCCTAAAACACCCCCGAAAGCCAAATCTCACTTTTTTTTCCAGCCTTGTGCCACACCAGTGTTTTCAGACACGAGCCATTTTTCTTGATTTACCAAGAATTCCCAGTTGTTTCTGCAACTCCACAATTACTTGCTCCTGGCCAATTTTTTCCTCTCTTCAGGAAAGAGCAGCATCCCCAGACTGTAACTTTGCTTCACAGCCTTGGGCTAGTTACGAAACCATTAGATTGTTGCAGTGAGATACAAATGATTCTTGGGTACCCAGGAGCAGAAGGAGTTGGGAAATGCTGTCCAGCTGAAGAAAAACAAACATGAACACCTTGTAGAAGGGACAAGAGAAAGGTGTGGGTTTTCTTACACGGGGTTCTTTCCCACCGCCGGCTTTGTCTCACACCAGAGCAGGCACAAAGCACAACATCTGTGCTGGTAACAAAAGAGATGCTGCCAGGTGTCCCCTCTTATATATTTTTCCAAATGAAACGAGCTAAGAAAACCAAAAGGGAGTGTTGGAGGAGCTCTCCGAAACGAACCTGATGTGCGACAAAAACCTGCAGAAATTTCAACAGCTGATTGAGCAGCTCAAAAAACAGCCTTGCAATGCAAGTGTAAAACAGAATCAGTGAGCTCCTTCAGCAAAGGAGAGGTGGAAAGCTTACTCAATTATTTTGACACACAGAAAAATAGTGGGACCTTAACTCCTGTGATCCAAAGACTGAAAGTTCTTCTAAAAGATGCTCTTTCTTGGAAAAGCTGTCTGGTTTGGTGCCTTCAGGATCAGATTGCACATGCATGGGAAAGGCTACCCTGCTGGACTTTGTCTTCCTTTGCAGCCGTAAAACATGCTCTGCCTCTAGATCAATGAAAGAAGAAAACCAGAGAGATTAAATCCTAATCAAATCCTAATCATATACTGCCTTCTCTGTGGCAGGATGGCTTATTTCTGGGTTGCTTCTATACAATTCTAATGGACCAGCCTTGATTCATCAAGGTAAAGTGGGGATGAGTACACGGGATTTCCACTGGACCCTTTCCAGTAAGAAACATCTACAACACAGCAGAGGAGAACAGATCAAACTGGTGCAGGGAAATGGTGTAGAACTCAATACAAGTTACACATCCCTAACTCTAGAAACAGATCACCAGCACACTCAATAAATAGGTTTCTCCATTCTGTGCAGCCTTTAATAGCACTCTCTAGAGAAATGCATTTGCAAGATAAACACATTTTTAAAAAACAACACTAATTCTATACTGACAATTTTTCTGTGTTTGTTTTTAAGTAGAAAATAGAACTGCTACATATTCATTAGACACAGAACAACTCGAAGTGTTGTGCCACACCATTAACATTTATTTTACCCATTTTTTCTCCTGTAAAAATAAATACCAATTTTTCAATCCATCGGTTTGCATTACTAAAAAAAAAACCCAAAAAACAAACAAACAAAACCCAAACCAACAACCAAGACAGATGAAAATTAAATACATAAGACCTTAATTCAGTGTGTAATAATTTACTTAATTTAGTAAAGCAGGAAAGCAGTCATTTCATTGATGTCAAGAGAAATCATCACAGGCTTTAAGTTTGCTATGAACCCATAGACCTTGCTGAGGTTTTCCACCGACTCCTCCTGGGAGGGAGGAGGCCCAGGACGCCACTACCCCCTGTTGTCTCCTCCACCTTTTGCTGGAGGTTCACTGAGCAACACAACGACACATACAGTCTGATCCTTACCCAGTCTAGTTTATTTGCACAGAATTTGCACCATCAACACTTCACACGCCAGTCCATGAAAGGGACAAATGAGGTGGACACGAGCTGCTTTGTGGCAGCGCTGCTGGCTGCTCTGGCAGAGACACGGGGCACAGCACTAGGAAATCCTGACTAGTCAGTACAGAAGTTCAAGCCAGTAATTTCCCTGTGCATAAGTAGCAGCTGGGTGACATTAATCGCCTGGACAAGAAAAAAAAATTATCAACATTCTGCCAGTGCCCTTTGTCAAATTAGAGTATAAAAGTAAGAAGAAACTGTATCCAAAGCAATGCAGGAAAGCAGCGGCCAGGTTTAATGTGGTCTGGATAACATTTTACTAAAGGAGCAATCTGCATAACAAAGATTATAGAGAATTAATCTTGTTTTAAAATACATGTAGTGTGTGTACACAATGTTCCATTTAGAGTGGGAATGCGCATTGTGTACCTGCAGCAGTTGAAGCAGTTTTGTTGACCCCTAGGAAAGCCAGCTGCAGGAAATGATTTAACACGAACCTACCACTCATGAAAGAATAACTTACGCTAAGGATTTGCAGCAATTCAGTATAAGCAAGGTAAAACACTGCCTTTTGAAGGGCATCATAGGAGACTTATCTTTTCAACCACTGAAATGAAAATAAATGCTTTTTTTCACATCAACATACAGTAACAGCCTCTCATGCATTTCCACACAAAAGCTTCTTAAGCTTTGAAATGATGTATTTAAGCTAATTGGTTTATGTGCTAGAAGAAACAGAAGAGGTAGTAAAAATTGTGTCCTTTCTCTTTAGCTTTTCTCCATTAAAATACTTAATGTATTTTCTTACATGATTACCTAAAATAAGTTCATCTATTTAAAAAATGTAGCAACTGAAATATGCATTTACCTCTTGCCGTTCCTTTTCTACCCACCCCCCCTTTTAAGCTGTAAAATCATGTTTTGAAGGCACTAAAAGTAGAGTGACATCTGTGAAATGATGTATTTTGTTTTTAATGCATTCACTCAGCTGCAGATCTGACTTTGAAGTACTTAATTCTCAAATATCTAAAATAATCCTGGAGAAATGGTACTAAAGCATTCAGGACTATATCTTTCTTATGCAAAGCGGAGGGTAAGAAAGGGACCAGACACACCTCATCCTTTTCAGTTCTACTTTGTTATCAGCTTTCTTGTCCCCTCAGAAACTATGTGTTTTTGCTCCGTGCTTTCCCAAGGAGAGGATGAGAGGTTTAGGATGAACTGTCTCAAACAGCAGATAAGTTAATGGGATGCAAAGAGGAAAGGCCAGGCACAGAACTGTAACCTAAGATAAATACATCTGGGAAGAAGAAGGGTATTTTGTAGGCTCTAAAGACATTTTTGTGCTTATACTACAAATTCCATCACCTCATTTCTCGTCCTGCTCATTCTGTTACTGTCAACTTCTGGGACAAGCCACATAAGCCCTTTTACAGCCCACAGTCTGAGCACAGGATTGTTTCAGCACCCACAACACACACTGCAATGAGACGCAGGAGTCGAGGAGAAGCTGCTGCTTTGATTTAACCCCAGTTCTTTGAGCTAGAGGTGAGGAGGGAAGAGGATTAACACCCAAGACATTCACACTCATAATAAAAACATTAGGCTTTTCTCAGGCAGCCATGCTAAAACATTCTCTGAGCCATGTCAGTGTCGCCAACACCTCCCCCAAAACAGAACTGGAAAAAAAAATATGGTTTTCTTCTTGCAGTATAGCCCATTTTTTGTCCTGAGCACTGAAACCATCCGCTCCCAATTACCAATTTCCTGCTTTGCCTGTTTAACACCTACACGATCTCAGCAGTTGATCCCTGAGACAGTAAGAAAAGATTTGTCATCTCATCACCCGCAGTGGAGACATCAGCATCCAGACGACAAACCTGCTCTTTCAACATGCTCTTAAGTACTGGAGTTTTCCTTAACCAGGTCTCACAAAGAAGCAAATTAAACCCATGACTATTAGAAACCCTGACGGCTTTCTAATAGGGACAGTAATTTTTCCAGGCTGGCTGAACCCATTCACCATCTCTATGACTTGCCTCTGGTTGAACATTGTGGTCACACTCTCACGTGCACACACATGCTTTGTCTCTAAAGCCTTTTTAATAAAATTCTTACTGTTGCCAACTGATTCCTTGACTGCCAAGCAAACAGAATGACCCCAGCCATTAAAGTCTCAATGACATTCCCGCTCTGAATAGAAACTTCACCATCTATTACACTAAAAAACAAAGTCCTAAGGTATCCCAAAATTCAAGGATAAAGTTTAACTTTATTTTCTTTCAATAAACATATAAATCAAAAACAGAACTGCAGGGTAAGATGCTAAATGCTTCGTTATTGATGAAGGCACTGCTAGAATATTTTGCTAACGGCTCAGATTTGATTTATTTTTACATATATATAAAGATCGCATTGATTTTGCTTAAAAAGTATTAAAAAAGTGCTTAACATGCTGGCAGCAGAAATATATTATGAAGTGCACAGAAAAACTACCATTTAAATAAAGAAGAAAGAGAGCCAGCCAGGCAGAGGCATTAGGAGGAAATAAATTATGAAGCCCTTGTCAATCTGCCTGAAGCAGCACCAGCAGCAGAGCCAGGGCCAGACCACAGAAAATTTGCTACAGACTAAAGATCACAAGCCCAAATTCAAGAGGGACAATATTCAGATCAAAAAGCAGGACACGCTTTTCTAGCAGGGATTGCTCCATGAAAAACACCCGTTAAAATAAGACAAATCTTTCAGTCTGTGTCAAGGATATATTCTAAACGGTAAATCACAGACACATTAAGATTTTCTGGCCAGAGTAGCATAAAATTCCTATTAACTACTGTTTGTCTCAGCTGGGCACTCAGTACTAAATCTTCTACTAGTCTCAGAAATACTCTATGCACACTTTTCCTCTCACTCTAAATAGCCCTTAGTGTTGAGATATCATGACTGTCAGTAATCAAGATCCAGGATATTTTGTTCTTGAAAAAACTAGGTTTTTCTGTTGCTGTAGCACAATTCTGAATTCTAGTATCTCAGGGACGTGCATATTAGTAAGAATAAAACGGTTAAAATGAGTATTTCCCTAGGTTCCCATGGGAACACAACACTTATTTCCAGATCTGGATAGTTTCAAGATACTGGGTTAAACACTCATTAAAACATGTCTAAAAAAAGCTGTTCCTAGATTTTTCAGTGGCTTGCCAGTTACTGTTCATTGGGACTAATGGATCTCTTACTCATTGGAGCCTGGGGGTACCCGGGGCAGAGCATTCGAGCAGTCATAAAATGAGCTCTTGTTGCATAATTTGTTCACTTTACGCATTCTTCACCCTGTGTCTTCAAAGAACAGCTATTTGCTCTCTGCCATAGGTGTGCGTGCTATCCACCCTTTTACAACTACAACCAAACATACTTGCTACCCATCCTGTAAGTAAAATGGTTTCTGTAGTGCAGTACAAGTTATGTGAGAAGTTGGTCATTGATTGGAGATAAAGTTGTTCTGCATTTATTTCTGGAGGTGACAGAACCTGGTGTTGGGGAAAATGAGAGGAATCCCAGGGAAAATAAGTTCTAGCTAGAGCTGGTGAAAGCCTCTACTTGCTTCAGAGGAATAAAAGCATTGAGGGAAGTTGCATTTGTAAATTGAAAGATACCTCCAGTCCTTAGAAACATCATCTACACACCTGAATGTGTACAACTGCCTTCCTCCTCTCCCTACACTTTCTATATATATTAGGACTTGCAGCCTAAGTTAAAATCTGCTGATGTCAACAAGAGGCTTTCTTTCGCTTGCCATTTCACTCTCTCGAGTGACTAGGCTATGGAACAGATCCTGTCTTCTCAGGATCACAGATGTGTTAGCAAAAATTGCAACAGACCAGTTGCAAGCTAACTGAAAGCTGATGAAAATACAATTCTCCTTTTGAAATTAAAAATAACAGGGGGTCTTACATGGAATAGCAAAAAAACCATGGTGAGCATTAAACAAACAGATGAGATAAAAAATGTGCTAGACACTTATAACACTGTATACAAATGTACCCTATTAATAGAAAGATTTCTCAATAGCACTAATTTTTGAAGAAACAAATCCCTGTGGATGAAACAAGAAGACTAACAGAGTTACATCTACTGGGCTATTTTCAAAAGAGCAGAAAGATAAATAAAGAAAATGAGAACTTAATCCAGAAGACCACTGGGATAACATAAATTAGGTTATTGGAAAAAACAGATTTAGACAATAAGAGAAGCTGTGTTTCAATCAAAGTCTTTGATCATTCAAGACAAGTATACTGGAAAATGATGTTTTCTGCTTTATTTGATCTCTTTAGGAAATAATCTCTTTCTTCTCTGTTCCAATCCAAAGTACCAAAAAACCCACCCTGAAAAGAAACAACTAAAATCTCCCACTGTTCTCTTACTGAACACAATTCTTTTCTCCCACCTCTGAAATCAAAATTTCTTACAATGATTAGTTCATCCATATTGTACTTTAAATATGCCGCTACAGTGCTTTAACATTTCAATTTGCTTGTGGTACTTTCATCGTTTGCCTTAAGGTCTTTATAAGAATATACAAAAGAAGAAAACTGTCTGTTTACTGAACAATAAAACATTAACTCTATCTACACAAAAAGCTCCATTCATCTTGCATAGAGTTCAGTTTCTTATTTTATAGAAAACAAAAAGCTCTATAGATGTCTGGAAAGGTATCCTGCAATGAGAAACTTCAGGATATTTATTTCTTAGGTTGAAAGTAAGGTTGGAACTTGAGCATTTCACTTCATACCAGCACACAGAGAAATTGCTTTTTGTAAGGTGCAGACAAAGACATAAAATGCAGCATGTGGAGATTCAAGTCAAATTGGGAATAAACCACAGCTTCTTTTAAGCAATAGAGATAACTAGCTACCAAGATAACTTACCGTGCAAAGTAGCAATTCCATTAACACAGAGTATTAAATGAAATTCTCACGTCTCTTTCACAAAGTTACACCCTCACCCAAGTGCAAACTCTTGACTTTACAGCATTTGGTCACTCAGAGAGTCAAGTCCCTGCGCACCAGCGTCAAACCCAAAGGTGGAGGAACTGTACAAAGCCCAGCAGGCCGCAGGATAAACCTGCAGCAGCAGCCGGGCCACCCCTCTTTGGTGACATTTCGGTGACAATTTCAAAAGCAGAGCATTCTCTCAGATGTCACTCGTGTTTAAACCATGTTTCCCATTACAAGAAGAGGAAAATAGAGCTGCTGCTAACATGTATGGGGACACAAAGGGAAGTCCTTTCAGGATAGTCCATTACACACAAGGAAACAAACTGAGGTGCCTTTTAGCATTCCCAAAGCACTGGCTTTTAGTCCTTTTGTAAATCCCAAGGGTAGCAGTGGTGAAAAATAATCAGTGCAATCAAATTCTTCTGTCTACACGAACTTCGGAACAGGCCCTCGCTGCCCCAGTGAATTAAAATGGTTTCAGCGAGGATCCTTGCTGGTTGGTCCCTCTCCTGCCCAGTCAGGACCATATTCCGTCAAAGCCCAGAAGCATGTCAGCCCTCACCCAAACCACAGAGACAGCTCGAGCAACGCACAGATGGCAAAAGTAAATTCCATAAGCCCTATGAAGGGCATAACAGTCAACTATACTTTAAATTATGGATACTTTAAATTAAATTTGGATGTTGTACCAGAATAAGATACGTACACCTATAACGATGACTGCACTCTTCAGAGCAGTTGTTATCAAACTGTTATCTTCAGGGATCATTTATACTTAAAACTATGCACTTACACCGATATTTCAGACTTAATGTAAAATATTAGCATCTACATTTAATGCATTCTAGATAACATTTGACTGAAAGAACAAGCTGCATAGGAAAAACTACAGTTAAACTGACATTTCCTGAAATGGATTTCAAGAAAGCAAACTGCCACACCACCGTCTTGTATCCTCCAAGCTATGACGGTCTTGTCACCATGGTATTTCAGGGTTCAATTAACAGCTATAAAGAAAAAAAAATATTTTGGAGCACATTTATCAAACCTTAAGGTTCATAATTTTTTTTATTGAGGAATCAGCAACGACAGCTTAGTTTATGAAGTTTATGAAGACTTGACATCAGTGGCAGTCTCATTTACAGTGTGCAAGAAGGAAAACAAACAGATCAGGAAACAGCAAGCGCTGGATATTTTCAGTGCATGTTCGAACCTCAGAAAACAAAAGAACCATTTTTCTTGCTCTGCAGTCTGTCACCCTCCCAGTACAGACTTGTAAATTTACACAGGAGGCAAGACAATCCAAATCCAATCTTAAAATGTCTCAATCATTCAGTCTTTTTCCTTGACCCAACTTATCACTTATCTTCACAGCTCACAGCAGTTTCACCAGGATGCTCTGTCTTCAATTTTTTATGAGATGGCTCTGCCGGGAGAAGAGACGTGCAATGCTCTAAGGATCGTGCAATTTCATCAATTGTCCATTTGTCTTCATGAAGGGCATGCTCCTCTAGCGTGAAAGGCCCCTGTTTGGTTCGGGTCAGCTCTTGCATAGTGGCACAGGTAGAGAGTTCTACAGTGAAGGAGAAAAGAGGATTTAGAAAAAGTGCATGGTCAGGTTTAACTATTTGCAACTCATTGAAAATATATTTTTACATGTAGCTTTCTACATTATTCTGCTTTATTTGAGAAGGAAGTTCATGAAGATTTATCGGTCAACTATAACTTAAATTTGAGCCAAGGAATTCCTTTAATTTCAATAGATCTCCAGTGTAGCAAAGGGTTCAAAATCTGAGAGAAAGTTGTCAAAACATTTTCCAGATTTAAATCAGAATGAAAAAGGGGAAATAATGACATTAGACATAAGCAGAACATTCTGTATTTGCAAGTGATTTAGAAGACCATGTACTATTTGTCCACAGACTTTGAGGCGTTAGCACTTTTTGCCTTCAAGGAGGATCTTGGGCGTTTTTATCCTGTGCTGCCTATCAGGACAATATAAAGTAAGATAAGGAAAAATTAAAAGATACAAACAAATGCTCTGATACATTAAATAAATACCAGCAGGACAGAATTACATAAGGAGGGGTATAAAACATAACAGCAACCAGAGATGACTTGCAAGCACACAGGTATACTAATATATTCTCTCCTGTCCTTTCTGATGCAGGAAGATTTCTACTGCATTTTAAATTTTTGAAAAGAAAGCAGCAGAGGACAGGCTTTATCTTGGTCTGCCATTTTGAAGGACTAAACATAAGCCAGTATGCTCAGAAGGCTGTAACAGCATCTTTGACTTGCCTAAGTACGAATAACACATTGAAATGCACAGGGTTATCCCACATCACTTGCATTTTTGATCTGCAAATGTATCGTTTTTAAAAAAAATAAATGTATTATCTGTTCTCCATCATGCAGCTTGATAGATACAGAGCACAAGACAAACAACCCTGTGGGAAAGCAAAACCACAGTTCAGGCAAAGGAGAAAGAAAACACTAGAAAAATCATCAGAAATGTAGAAGTCTTTCCCGCAGATAGGGTTTATTATGTGCATGATAATGTTCTGTGCAATCTGTTTTCAAAATCTGATAAAAAACATTTAAAAAGACAGTATCTTTCCTCTCTTCTCACTTTTAATCTGAATTAGATTTAACATACGGAGGAGATTAAAAAAAAATCCCCACCTTGCCTTGTTTTATCTTGCTCAGTGCTATTACTTGCTCAATTTTTATCCCCCACCCCCCAAGGTCCTCTGGCAATTTAGCCTTCACTCCCCCAAGCTCCAAAGGAAAACAGTGTGTTATACAAAAACAAGTGATACCACTACAGTTCTGCAAAATAACGCATAGGTCTGGTCACTGGAGATATAGAAAATGACAAATTTTTTCCTTCAAGAGACACATTCATTCCTTAAAGCTTAATGAGTTTTTTTCATGCCTACCTTTGCCAATGTCACTGACCAGGCTCCTGACATAAAAGCCACCACCACATTCAACATCTGGAATGTTAACAGTGACATGGTAAATTGCCAATGCAATGTAAAATCTACTTTACATAGAAAGCATGCCCCCACATAAATGTAAAAATGCGCTAAGCAAACAACCCAGTGATAAAATATTTATAGGATGCAACATCAATTATTCATCCTGTAACATATGTGCGGGTGAGATTGCTAACCCAGACAGGAGAGAAAGCAAATACAATAGCAACTGAACTAACTCACTAGAAATAAAGTACTTGCTGTGGTATGTTAACAAATGCTTCAGTGCTATTTATTTTAAAGGTTTCAGAAGGTTGATTCATATTTCTAACGAAGAAAACAAGTTATTTCAAGTAAAGTCTAAACTGGCTATCAGTGCTTTTAAGATACTGATCACAGGCAGCACCAATAAAATTTTAAAATTCGCCTTTAACTTTCCCTGGTCTCTCAGCCCTTCCCTTCCCTCTCTGCCAGTGATCAGTTGCCAGTCACCCAACTATAAAGTAAGGGCTGAAGTAACAAAGCACTGAGTTCTGTCACTCATACCTGCTCATCATATAACATCTGGTCCATCAGAGGACTACGGGTTAGCTAGGCAGTTGATCAATGCAAGACATTATCCTGACCTCATGTAGCATCAAACATTTACAAGTCTTTTGGGTTTATTTATTCATGCGCTTCTTAATGTACTACCCAAGCTTCTTCATATATAACAGAAGGAAGGACAAGATCCTGCCTCTTCAACCAAGAAAGAGGTCTGACAGCAACTGATACTGAAGTGCACCCTGGGAGAGAAGCCAGCAGGTCTGGGCACCTGGCTAAAAGAATGGGCAAAGTAGACCTGAGAAAGGAGGAGTGAGCTGGAGGTTGCAAGACCATAGACAGATGCAAATAATCCCCTGACCAGCCTCCCAGAATTTTCCCTCACAGGAAGATTACATATAATCAGCTTAACCTAAAACCAGAATATGGTGCTTTTACTGCACAGTGAAAGTCTCCGCACATGGGCTCACACCAAAATAAGTAGCTGAGGGAAATGAAACCCATTTCACTATCTTAGTCCCATTCTGAGTGTAAATAAACACTAACAAGCTGGGGGCATCACTCTATGTAACATTCTTTGGCCTTTACCCAGTGTGAACAGTGGTGGCTGGAACTGCTGGAGAGAGAGGTTGTACACTCGTACTGGCCGAGCAGGCTTTGCTTCGACTGCTTCTCCTCTCTTCATCAGAGTTGACAGCCTTTCTCCATCCTTCTTCAAAGCAGAATAGCTGATCAGATAGAGCACGAAAATTTGTGTCATACGGCTGTAATAGAACAAGCTTCCCGTCCTCAAGATCCTGTTAATATTGTACTACAGCAGCATACATTTTACCCTTCTAATCCTTTCCAAGCGCTCACAAAAAAAAAACAAAACCAAAAACACCACCAAAAAAAAAAAACAAAAACAAAAAAAACAACAACAAAAAAAACACAAACAAACAAAAAAAAAAACCACCAAAAAAACCCCACAACCTAGCAAGTGCTTCTGAAATCTCTTGGAGACAGAATCATCTACTTTGCCAGTAGCTACATAAACTGGAAAACAAGAGATGGTCCTTTATTTATCTGTTGCTGTAGAGATTTAAAAGTGTTTCATCACTCAATTGGTAGTTTATGAAAACAAAGTGTTTCTATAAGGGGTCCAACACTTGCAGCCACCTCTGCCCCAGTGTCTCCTAGCAGTCTGCAGGGTGTCCTCTCTGTCAGTGTTGTGCAGGCAACCCCTGGAATTCTGCCTTGCGCCTTTCCTCAGCTCACAACAGGGTCTTCCCTGAACAGCAACTGCCAAGATATGTAGCCTTGTTCTAGGGTGTCTAAGGGACCACTATAGAGCAAAAAATTAATGTCACTGATTCCATGGAATTTTATCCAAAGCTCCAACTGTGGTCTTGACAGAAAGACGACTGCAGAAAAATTGAAAAAGATGTTGCTCATATTAGCAGAGGGTAATTTGAAACAGGTCACATGAAGCAGAACACTCACTGAATTACTGACCTTGCAGGGCTCACATTGGAACCACAGTAACCGACCCATTGTAAATGCACAGGAAAGCACGTTAGCTTAAATCACCATAAAAGCCACCTGTCACAAGTTAAAAGCTTGCACATCGCCAGCTACTATGGCTCACCTGACTAGAAGAAATCTGCTGAGCTACAGAAGCTCAGTCACTCATCACTCATTCATACCCTAAGTTTTCAGAAAACTAATTCAAAGTCATTTAAGGCACTTCCACACACATGTCAATAAGCCTCTCCTTACCCCACAGATAAAATTAAAGACTCGGAGCTTTGCTTTCTAACTGGAAGACAGGATAGAACCCACCAACCGCTCCTAAGCCATTTAAGACTGCTTCACTGTTTTACATTTACCCCAATAACCCACGGACTCCAAGTCACCATTTGTGCTTGATGTTCAAATGGACATGACCTGCAAACGTTGAACTCCTGAGACTGCCTTGTCTCAAGCCTCTTGCCAAAATGTGTCTTTTTTCTTTTTCCAACAGCTAAACATATGTGCCTAGAGTATCTGAATATTGTGGAACTTACAGTGGAGGAACCTGCATTATGTCCCCTATGAACTTTTGCAGTACATTTTCCAGATCTCCTTTTGTTATCTGGTCTGTAGAAAGAAAACAGTAAGTATGTTAGCACTGATTATTCACATGGCTCTAATGGCATCAGTGACGTTCTGCAAATAGATATAATGAAGAGTTCCCTCCCATCGGAATTTAGATTGGGTGAAAAACACCAAAGAAAAGAGATAAAAAACAGAATGTAGGTAGGAGGGTGAATTGTTACCAAAAGAGTGGAACAAACTGTCCAAGGTGATTAAGACAGTCTGGATGCTTTCAGAAGGGCAGAAATCCCAATATACACAGCTTTCTTTTGCAATTTCTCTCTCTTGGGACTGCAGATTCATTTTTCTTGGGAACTACGCAAGAACTACAAAATTGTCCTACTCTCGTTTTTGTTAAAGAACCAAAAAGAATAAAATGCTCATCTAATCTTGGACACTTCTCTTTAACAGTACCTAACTGCAGGGAAAAGAAAACAGATTATTACAGAACAAAAGCATTGTGGGGTTTGGTTTTTTTTTCTAGTGAAGAAAACGACTGCATCTGGAACAACATATCAAATTTCCGTATCAAACAACTAACCTGAAAATGCATACCAGGATATTGTTATATATTAAGTAAGGCAATTTTACTGAAGAAATCCTGTAAAAGAAAAATAGCTGCTTTAGGCAATCTACTCTCTTTTAAAAGTACACGTACACATCTGTCCCTTTTTTATTAGACGGCTATAATCTAAGTAGCTGATTGCTTTGGTTCTTTGAAATACTATTTCTAGTATTGAAATTATAATATAATTGAAAATTATACTATTTCTACTATTGAAATACTATTCAATAGAGATGACATTCATCTCTAATTTGTTTAGAGAGTGAAAACATAAGATCTGTAATCACAATGCACTTCAGTGAATTTCTGCTGTCTAGGACTTGACTAGTCCTGTTTCTCATAAGTTATATTCAATTAGAGTCACCCTGCTAAGTCAACAGCATCCTGGAACATAAAACAACCAAATTGATTTATTGAGCCTTCATTATGTTTTGGAAGAGCCCTTTACTTGCAAACCTTACAAAACAAATGTGTTTCTTGCTGTACGTAAAAAAGAAGAGGTTTCTTTCCACAGCAGCTTTGGAAGACGGCAATGTGGTACCTCACTTTTGCCAAGCACACTTTGCAGTATCAAGAGCAGATGCTGTCCCAAGGCTCCAGCAGCTGTCCCAAGAAATATCATTAACAGTGAGGTTGCAAGGCATGAAAGTCAGTCAGGGATGCTGAGAGACACTGAGGTACATCAGAATATGGGGTAGGAACAACAAAACAGTAAGTCTGGATATTCTGAAGAGCTTCTTATATGGTTATTTCAATCTTCTGTTTGTATTACTCCAGTTTAGCAACAAAATTATGTGTGGAAAGTTAGCACGACCCAGCCCTATGCCGGTGATCCTGTCAGCCGTCTCGTGAACCCCAGGTTGCTTCATGCTAGAATTTAGTATTTAAGATCTAAGCGTAAGTGTCACTTGGGGTTCTCTTCCAGTTTTCATACCATGAACTGCATCTGTGGCCAGGGCATTTGATGAGCCACCTGATTCAGTTCCTGCTCGGATCTCATATTCCCCTGACTGAGAGGTTACATCTCACCTCTAAGGCAATCTCTCCCATGCTATAGGCAATCTCTACCTCAGGAAAGGAAAAGAAAAAAAAAAACCAAAAACCAAAACATTCACAATGCAAGAAAGGATGCATTAAGCCATTAAAAAATGAAGTTGTGTGATGTGTTGTCAAAGTAAATATTTAGAGATGAGTTTGCTAAGCTTGAAAATAAATCATATTTGTCTTCTGCAATACATCATGGCACAAACTGGCACCTTGCCCTCTCCTAGAACACACAAGCTGGTGGAGCTTTCATCCAGTTCTCAGTTATAAAGAATGCACTATTAGTCTTGTCCCAAACAAAAAGTTTCACGATGTCTAAATTGTTTATTTGTCACAGGCGTTAGTTTGGCCTTATGGCTCTGCAGGCACACAGCCACATGGGAACCAGCTCCTTCACCACCTCTCAGCTCCCACAGTCACCTCGGCAGCACAGGGGGGGAACAGTCCTGCTGCCCAGGAGAACTGGTCCCTCAGCCCACTGGTCTCACTCACCCGGCTGCAGGCTTGAATTTAGCAGCTTAACAACTTGTCTGGTCAGCAAGTTTAGGGCAGCATCTGGACTCAACCCTCCATCAAGCATGGAATATGAACATACCCATAAAGGCTACTTGGCACCAACAGTTCCAAAACTTTCCCCATTTGACTTTTCTTCTCCAGTCCCTGAGAGTAAGGGGCTGAGAGACATTTCTGCAGGACGCATCTGTCACTGAACTTGCCACCAAGAGTTCACCTGTTCCTCTCAATATCCTTGTTGCAAATACCAAGTATCTGCTGTATTGCAGACCAGGAGTTTTTGCTAGAAGCTGGATTTAAACTGCAGCTCCGTGTGCTTCCCAGGAGGGGTGCGGGCGCTGCCACCTTGTTTCACAATGATTTCAGTGAGGATTGTCGAGGTTTGGCCCATGTGACAACTGCACCCAGTTCCCAGGAATAACGACAGCCTTAGCTTAGACAAAATGATTGTACTGGCTCTGTGAGAACACTGTTTAGAATATATCCAATCCAATACTGCTTTCTAAATTTCTTCCTAAGCCTTTAGATTGACAGCACGGTTCTGTGATTTCTGCATAGACTCTGCATCTTCCCTATAATTCTGAGCACCCCAAAGCACCCAAAACTTCTGGCCCCCAATGCTTCTAAAAACATTTAGTTTAAACCTATTAGCTTTTAACACGAAAATTTTAAAGAACAGTTATGCTTCTGAACAGTGGTGACAGCTAATCAATTTTCCTGCTATAATAATGAAGGAAGTTAAACAAGTTACCAAACCAAAAGGTGCCAGTTGTGCCACAACCTCAAGAAGCCTCCACTGAAGGGTGATACTGCTCTGCACTTGTTAATAAGTTACACCAAACTATCCAGGCCAGTTCAAAAGAACTAGAGCAGATGACCTCGACTCAGTCTGGCCTGGCAGAAATTATTTGCAAACAAACAGACAAGCAGAATGCTGAAAGGACTACTTTTTCCAAATTATTCAGGTAGTGCTATTGAACACATATACCAGCATAATCAGCAGAGACCTGCAGAAAATCCTCATGAATTTTGTTCTCCATGTCTGGATATAGTCTGCAGGCAGCCAGAAGTGGGTTTCAGAATGTACATTCCTGTGCATAGTTACAAACACTAAAAAAAAGGGAAAAAAAAGTTCATGTTCTCAATAAAGCAGAATGTGAAACACTACTTGCTTCCAAAGTCAGCATCGGATATACTGGGAGCTGTATGAAACCATAACCTAATTTCATGTGGAAACGTAAATTTGTTGTCTGATAAGAAACAAAAAAAAAAAACATGAGAATTTGAGGAGGGGGTTAAACCCAAGGAGCTCTCTTTAGTGCATCCTTTCATTGCAACTAACTGTAATACACAACTGTTTGCTTTCTACATTGCTGTCTAGGGACACTTTCGAGGACTACAAAGTAACACTTTCTTTATAGCAGGAAACTTCTGCAAGCACTTTCCTCCAGAATGACTCCACTGGACCACAAGAAGTGTTGTATATATCCTGCAAGCTGTTTTTGTGCCCCTTCTCTGCACTAAGGCCCAATCCTGGATGCTGCTGGCACTGCAGGATTTCTGTTCCTTAGAAGATGCTCTCCTTCTCCCAGGATCCTTCTAGGTATCAAAGGAAAGCTGAAATTCAGCTCAAATATCTGGTTTGTCTGTTCTTGGAGTACCAAGTAGGATTATGGGTAGCAGGCTACCCAGGGAATCATGCAGAAAACAAGCTGCTTTGGAGAAGACACTGGAAAGATGAGAAATACCTGCTTGATCAGAAGAAGAGGAAGGAAATACAAAATATGTAGATAGCATGGAGAAAAGAAGTATGCATGTTCCCTCTTTCTTCTTTCTGAAGAATCAAATCTGACTGATTTACACCAAAATGGAAAGCAACGGAGACCAATTTCATGAGCATTTCTTTCAGCCGTCAGCTTCAGCAAAAGGAAACTTCATCCAACACCTGAAACTGCACAGCCCCAGCAACACCAGTACTGCTCTTCATGAGACCGTATGGCGAACTGGATCGTGCAACTGATCTCCATTTAAAAAGATAAGCGACTCAAAAGGGGGTATTTTTAACCCAAACCAGTTCCCCAAGAACACAATCTAACAGAAAGCTAAACCACCATAACATAGGAGGTGGTGCAGAGGTGGGAGTTACTACAACAAAAGCTACCAGTGGAAGAAACACACACAAAACCACCGTTCTGTATTCTGTCTGCAGTAAGCAGTACAAAATAAAAAAGCAAGACCAGTGTTTCAAGAAGCAGATTTTTTAAAATTAATTGTTCATGGGAGTTGCATCTACTTTAATTGATATTTCACAGCTTATATGTGAGCAAGTATCTAAAATGAATCCTACTCGGTGCAGCAGAATCACAGCATTCCACTTTCTGGGAGGAATACATAAAAACCAAGGAAGTGTTTTCCAACCATCATGAAGTGTTGGCAACTCTAACACTATAGGGATGCTCAGTCCTTCAGAAGCTTAGAGAGAGACTTAGAACTTGATCCTGAAGCAGAAGCAAATGATCCAACATCTCTGAATAACATTAACTAGTAAATAATACTATTCAGAACAATCCATCAAGTTAACGTGGACAAGAAATTCACACTTGCCTGCCTCATACAAAAAGAAAAACTGCAGGAGAAAGAAGACTGGGGGTGAGAGGTGGAATCCAGGCTACCATTTTCATCATGTTATTAACAAAAGAGATAATTTACTTCATGTAACTATTACCAGGCACGACAAACAGTGTGGGACCTATAAGCGTTGCTAAGCAACCAGTCACCTATTGTTTTTTTTACTTTTTTTCCCAGACTATAAAAGAACTAATGGTAAATAACATTTGGTGTGCCCCTGGTTAGTCCTCCATTTTTTCTAAGATGCCCTGGGTATTGTGGAATGTCCACTCCAACAAAGCCACAGTCAGGATTAGCTTTGAGAACTTAAACTCCTGCACTTTGCTCTGTGGGTCAGAAAAGTTCATTTATTAAAGTTGCTAGGACACAGACTGCAAGCAAGAACAAGATCTGGTAGGGGAACATATGTAGAAAGTAGTTTATGCCACCCCCATTTTACATTGAGCAGTCTTAGCTAAAGGGGAGTCCTAGAGGGAAGATCTAAGGATTTTATTCCTCCACTGGCCCTGAAGGGTGTTACTCAAAGAGCACTCATAAGACTGTACACTGAAAGGAGAAAATTTTACTGGACACAACATGTCATTTGTCAGACTGTCAAAGACTTAAAATGGCACAGCCCAGCTCAATCCTATTTTCTCCCTCCTAATGTCTCCTTTGTTTTCTTCCAACAGAAAAGAACACTTGTACTGGCCATAATTGCATGAGGCTGGTCTGCATTATATGAGCACTGGAGTTGAAGATGAAATAATCCTAGTTTGATTTCACATTTACATTTAATTCATAGACTTCCAAACATCTCTTCTGCTTTTCTAAAATAGAGACCATTTGTGCCTTCAAATTATATCGAGTACACAGAAACATTTATGCTTACCATAAGGTTTTTCTTCAGTTACTTTTCCTGTAGCATCTAATGTATCGGTAGCTTTGCCCAGCAGTCCAATGGCAGTGTACTTCTGGGAAGGAAAAAGAGAGATTAGTGAGTCAGGTCTTCAAGGTTGTTTCTTTTTCCCCTCCCTTTTTTTTTAATAAAGACTGCAAGTACCAACTATTTCAAATCAGAACAGGAAGATTGCTATCTGAATAACTAATCCAGCAAGTTTGTGTAACTAAAAGCAAAGATGAAAAGACATTAAACAAAAATTAAATCCCGCATTACATGCACCTATGATTTCGGTTTTAGAAGCCCCAGGGAGAAACAACATGGAATCTAATTTTTACTATAAATACATCAATACCACAAAGAAGATAATAGGGTGGTAAAATCAAAGTCTCTGTGGGGTGTCATATGTCACTGCTGAAGCAAGGCACACAGAGTACCTTTCACACACAATTTTTCTGTTCCTTAAAAATTAAAGAAAAAAAAAGTCACAAAGACCTTCACTTGTGAAAGCAGAACCCGCACTTCCAAGGCAAAGCATTACAACAGTTCTGCCATGTGATGCACTGATATGCAATAGCGTAAAGCTGGAGTTTTGAACATCTGGAATCTGGTAAAGACCTTGTGATTAGCACGAGGAGAGCAAGCAAGGCCACCAAGTGACATCTCTGCTCACCACGGGTTCTCCAAATGTTTCTGTTTCACCACTCCTCCTAAAGAATTCTTCAGTGTATGTATTTGTATCTTGCAAGAAGGGATCAACCTGTTCCCAGGCCAGCAGCTCTTGTCCCTGCTGCATTATCAGCTGATGTCCTTCTCTTCTCCATTGTCACCCTCAGCACTGCCACGCTGTGGGTGTATGGCAGGAGCTGCTGGAGCTGACAGAATCTGCCCGTGAACCAGCTGCCCCGTGTCTTTTCACTAGGCTGCCAACACATGAAGACTCACTCTGTAACATGAGTTTGGGTCAAGTCTGGAGATACCCTCAGGTATTAAAATCTGCAGTTTGACCCACTGCCTGGCCCATTCCATTCCAATTCTCTCAGCCCTATGTTAAGTCCAGGGCCCTTCAAAGTAAAGCAGAGAGAGGGAGAGAACAACCAAAGTGTTCCACATGCCTAACTCCCAGTAAGGTTTCAATGAATTTACTCCAAACTGAGCTAACACAATTTGAACCAAGTTGTAAAAGGATACATCTACTAGAAGCTGGTTGAGCAAATTCTACTGAAACACATCCAAACATGCATAAGCACGAACATTTTACTCTTTAATGCAATGCATCCTTTTTCATGTACTTGAGAAGTACAGACAAGCTCAAGTAATAATAGTGTGGGCACATAAATGACACCTACAAAGAGGGACTACTAAGACATGCCTTGATTTTGTTCCATGTGACAACCTGCCACTTGAATGTATTTCTTCAAGCAACTGCTGCAAAATGGAAGCAGCAGAAATAATCAAACAAAAGGCAGTGGAGTGCCCACTTCAATATAAAAATAACTGTATTCTTTGCTTACCACATTAAGGCTATGTTTTTCCTAAATACTGCAGATGTCTGAACCTCCAGACAACTGCAAAATTAGGCATTTCAAAATCAAATTCTTGAAGTTTACATATTTTTGAATATATGGAAATAAACTAAAGGAAGAATGGATGAAGGCTGTTCCACAATAAATATTTAAACAAATTTTCAAGTAAGTTACCTGCTTTTAGGACCATAAAATTGCCTGCTTTCCAAGACATTCAGTGATCTAGTTCTTAACATGTAATAGCATAGCTAGAAAGAGACATTATTCAGTAACTATTCCAGAGGTTAACAAAAACATGTGAGCAGAACTTCATAAATTTAACATGATGAATTAACTTAGCAGTTCAATAAAACTCTAAATCTGAAAGTCTGAAGCCTCACACACAGTCTTCAGACGTTTCCAAATCAAAGTACTGATACTACTTCGGTTTGAATTACTTTCTTCCTCTTAATTCTGGTTTTGGCTATCTTGCTTCAAGCTGGCTGTTACAAAAACATGTTACATTTGACCTCCCAGCAATGGAGAAATAGTACCATCTGTTTATATGTAAACACAAACTATATGAACAATACAACCCAA
Source organism: Streptopelia decaocto (assembly GCF_964273445.1). Lineage (NCBI taxonomy): Eukaryota > Metazoa > Chordata > Aves > Columbiformes > Columbidae > Streptopelia > Streptopelia decaocto. The sequence goes on along the minus strand of NC_138659.1, from coordinate 64,166,545 downwards.
ATCTCAACATTTGACTTACCCTTTAATTTCTGCAAAAATGGCAAAAAGCCCTCCTTAAATATTAGTCACAAATCCCCATTCCTAACAGGAGCCTTTAAAGAGTCACAAAAGACTCAAGCCGGCAATGCAATAATCCACAAAGAAAGCTATAACAGGTCAGGAAATTAAGAATTACAGTTGTTTTATGATCAGTCTCTGGAGTGCCCTTGGGTATCTACAATTATATATCATAATTCTTACTAGCCATTTAATAGGGTTTATTTCCCCTTTGTTGGTGTGCAGGACCTGGAGCTTGTAGAAGATAATGTAAGAGTCCAGACTTAATCTATTGTTCCTCTTATTTTATGTCAAAATTCAGCATTAACTCTCTTTAGACTCTAAGTCATACTGCTCTCAGAAGCACCCAACAGATTCTGAGTCATTTAATAAGTCTTTGGTGACCTTTTCTCACCTGTGGTGGTGATCATTTACTTCTTCCAATTTTATAAAATACATCTAGGGGCATTCTTCCTCTATTCTTAAATTACAAATCACTGCAGGAACACAGACAGCAACTGCTCACAACCACACTGCCTGCAACCCACTCAACCTGAAACAAAAAACACAAGGTAGGAGGTGTTGCAAGCAGTGGAAAAGCATAAAAAGTGCAGACTGTGATGGGAAATGTCCCTATCTCAGCAGCTCATCAGAGAACGCTCTGCCTCTCAATAGCCCCTACATCCTTTTCCTCTACTCATCCTGAGACCCAGACCCAAACCACTGAAAGATCAAAAGCAGCACACCTCAGCTTCCCTTTGAGCCTCCACAATATGCAACTGTAGCGCACTAAAAGCCAAGATCAAGTACTCCCAGTGACAACTTGCAAGCACTGCTGCACCGAGCATTAACTCCAGCTTCTGAGGGTGGTCTGCAGGGTCCCAAAGCAGAGCCTCACAATTGTACAACAGTACAACAACCCCGAGGGCACAGAGACCTTCCCCCACCTATCTTGAATTAGGGAACAGCTATGTCTCACAGCCTTCTAGAAAACCACCTTCTTGACGTTACAGCAACTGAAACAAAAGGCAAAGTGATCAGAAGCCCTTGAGTATAAGCCACTCATTCACACTAGTGAGACAGCCTGGAGATGATGCTCTACACAGACAAACCACTGCATTCTGTCAACGACAATGTAATGCAAAAGCTCTGTCACACAGCTGGGGACATGGATGGTGGGTGCAGTCTCTACAAGACCAGAAAGACAGGGAAGTGCCCCAGCAGCCATACATTTACCACCATATTTGTCACTAGAAAGAAACAAGCCATAAAAGCCAGAACTGGAGAAAGAAATGGATTACAGGAACCCCAAAGAAACAAATTACAAACCTTCTAATAAATCTGTCAGATTTTAGGAAGAGGAATTTGGGTTTAAAGTCACAACCACAGGGCACAGTCAAAATTCTCACAAGCAATAAACCATAGGATGCTTACAATAATGTTTTAGTAAGAGAATAGCCATAATTTGGCTTTTTTATTTCATATCCAAATCCTTATACTAACACAGAAAGGGAAATCATATCTATAAAAAGCCAGAGAAAAAGGCCAGACTTTATAAGTGTAAGTATTTAACTGTGAAAGGAGGAGGAGGAGGAGAAGGAAGAAGAATCCTCTCCTGTTAGGGGCTGTAGAGCCAGCAGAGCTCCGAGCTGCACAGCCCAGCCGGGGCACTCCTGGAGGCTGCAGCCCCCGGGCTGAGCGCCAGGCATGTCTGCCCCACTTATCAGAGCAAATACCAGACAGAACAGGGAACAGAGCTTCTCAGTTTTAACTGTTACTATATCAAAGTTGTATTTGGAAAGAAGCCAGAGGCTTGAAATCTTAAATTATCACATGTTTTAAAAGCTTTTTCAAACACGGAGAAGCAACACTTTGGAAGAGCTAGACAGAAACGCAAAAAATTATGAAATAAGGTCACTAGTAACTGTCAGGAAGATTTTAAGATGGCTCCCACTGCAAGAATTTCCCAGGCAAGCAAGCTCTCTGGAAGAGGCAGTTCATAAGAGTTCATCCAAGGATGACCCATTTTCTAATCACAGCAGCAAGTGAACATAGAAGTGTAAAGGAAAACAAATTTTAAAAGGCTACAGTCCCCTGTGCAAGAGGCTGAAAGCTGGGCAAGAGAAGCCACACTCACAAGTCAGTTTATGTAAACTGATATCTGCGTGTGGCTGACATGTTTGAGGGAACATAAAACAAAACAAACAAACAAAAACCCAAGCGCTCTGGAGAACCTGAAGGAAAGGAGAGTGAACACACAGCAGGCAAGCGCTGATCAGAATCAGTGCTCCTGTGCTGAACCCAATCAGTCTGCACGCCTGGGATGAGCACTTGCATTTTCGTAGACTTAAGTCACTGCGATAGGGACAAGGCCCTAAACCAGGGCTTTCAAACTCCTTTTCACTGGGGGCCGCATCAGCCTGGCGGTTGTCTTCAAAGGGCCGAATGCAATTTTAGGACTGTATTAATGTAACTACTTCTACATTGATACAGTCCTAAAATTACATTCGGCCCTCTGAAGGCAACTGCCAGGCTGATGTGGCCCCCATTGAAAACAAGTTTGACAGCCCTGCCTTAAACTCTGAGTTTTACAGTACTATTCATTTTGTGTGTAATGATTTCTAAAGCACAACTAAGGAGCTCTGGATTTAGTATTCACATAACTGATATTTACTGTTTGTATAACAGCAGCAGCTACCAGTGGTTTCCAGTATGCTAATCATCCCCCAAACCAAAGAAGTACACTAGGTAGACAAATAAGCTGGAAAAAAAACAAGGGTTGCCATAGTTTCAATTATTTTCCAAAACAAAGCACTCTCACTAAGCAGATTCCAATATATTAAAAGCATAGAGCCCTAATCTCTTAAAAGCAGGTTGCACAGAGGCAAAATAAAGGCTGCAGGATGCTGGAGGAGTTCCATATTTTACGACAGAACAAATTCCAAAAAAAAAAAAACCAAAAAAAACAAACCACAAACACCAAACACGTCCTCTTAACATACACAAACACTACAATTTCTCTTCTCTACCATTCATTTTTTTGGTCCTAAAAGAAAAAGCTGACTCTGTGCTAAGCCTGCACTAAATTTTATTTACTGCTAGATGCTGTAATTGTACTGTCATTGCTGAAGAACTATCTGATCTTTACTCTTGGATTAACAGGATTTTCTGACCTCTTATGTCAGCTTATTTTAAAAGCTCAAACATGTGGGGTGACTAGATTTTCAATGTGAAAGAACAGAACCACCTGTAACAGAGGAACCCACAGAAAATACTTTACCTGGAGTTCAGAGAAGCTTTAAGGTGATAGCTAAAAACTGCAGCAAGTTTAAATTTCGGTGTGAGAGAGAGAGCAGGAACAGGGATGGGAGAGGATCAGTCTCACCAGTAACAGGAACACTAGGTCACCCGAGGTAGCATCACAGCCACATGTCACTTCTAAACACAATACAGGCTCACAACATCCATGTGGGGATGCAGGTTAATGTGCAAAAGCAGCTGCTTGTAACCCACAGTCTCTTCATACACACCTTTTTGGACGCCTGCTCTCTGTTGAAACTTATCTTACCAATATGTCTCAGGCTGGCTCTCAGATTTCATCCTCAGCTGTAACACCTGTTCTGTACCTGCCTCTTCATTCTGTCTGGCAGCTACACCACAGATTATACAAAACAAACAACGATGACCTTCAGCTTCTGTCAGAGAAACAGAGTTGTAAGGAAATTCTCTGCCCAGAAATATAAGATAGCCCTTCCAGAGGGGTAAGACTTTATAGGTATATACAAATTCATAGACAAAATTAAATGCATGAAAGCCCTTAGGTGAATTCGAAGCCATTGCTAACGCGGAGATGCAGTAAATTCTTGAAGGCAGTGGTAAGAGCATCTCAAAATTACTAGAATGGAACACTACATAAAACAATGGAGAATGGCTACTTTAAATCTGCTAACATCTTTTTTTTCCTAGTGATTTTTAGTAAGAGAAAAATAGCTTTGCCATGTTGCAGTCTGAAGGGTTTTTTTTTAAAGAATGCGAGCAAGAACTAGCTGTACATGTAGCACAGACATATACACAATTATAGAAAGGTCAAGAGGAAAGAAGGTGACACTGACCTCATGAATGGAAAAATCAGACTAGAGCATGCTCTTAAAATATCCTGCATTTTTGGAGGAAAGAGCTTCTGCAGCACAATAGGTGCAGTCTCCTCAAGATTTTCAACAGTTTAAAAAAAGTGTGAATATTAATAGAGCATGAAGCTGAGCTATTAATAGATTAGGCCTCTGGGGTGAGCATAAAAGAGACTCGAGCATGTTAAGCCAGCCTACTGAGGGCACCACTACAGGAAAGTATCTACACTATTTAACAGCTGTTTCTTCTGCAACTTTGTTTTGGGGATACAGGGCAGGGCAGGAAAGAGCAGATACTCAAATCAGCCTCTTTTCTCCTTATGATTTGTTATCAAAAAATAGGTCTAAAAAAAATGTATGTTTTGCAGTAACAGGTAATTAAAATGTTGACAATGTATAACAGGCAAGTGGCACATTTAAGACCATTTTATCCGGGTAACGCTTTCCTGATTCCTGCATCCTCCACTGTGCGGGCTAAACATTCTCTCGGCGCGTCTTTTGTACAGACACCACTCCAAGCTTTGATAACACCTTCTACACATTCTCAAAACACATAACTGCCAACATCATTCATGCATTTTCCCAGCCTTCCTTTTATATAAGCATTTTCCTTGTGAGGAGGACAACCATACTTTCATAAAGTGACATTGATCTCTACTTAATATCTTGAGGCACTCAGGGAACAAGAAATCCGTTGTCAGTAATGTAAAATAATACACACGGATAGAAACCAACGTTATGTTTGCATAAATAACACTTGGTCCCTGAACCAACTTCCTCTGCTCTGGAAAGAGGTTGCGGAAATACAATAGAAAGTTCTGATTCTGCAAAAACTTTCTCAGGTGTCAGCAGCAGTTAAAAAAAAAAGGCAAACTATTACAGCAGTACTTGGATATAGCTGTTACAGACTACAGACGTAAGTAGGACAAGTTTTATTAATAGACTTGACATCTTTGCACTGTATTGTGCAAATATTCAAGGAAATATTCCTTGAATGTTTGCACAATAAGAAAACAAATACCGCGTAATAGAAATGTCAAGATTTCTTTGTCCTATACCTATATTTGGGGAATGTAATAAAATTCATTTAACAAACAAAACGGTAACTAAAGGCATGAAATTAAGCAACCACTACATGTCAGGAAGAATTCAGCTACCCATTCTACACGTCCGTCTGCCCGTGGGTTAACATCTCTCATAAAACAATCACTCCATCTCCGATCTGCTAGTCCTATTCCTCAAGGGAAACATATAAAACACCTTTCAAAACAAGCCTAGGAACTAAAATGCATAACTTTGCTGGGTTCAGAAAAAACACAGGCTCAATAGAAGTTTTAGATTTACGGCACACTATAATGTTACCTCACACCAGCCCCTTCACATGCCACAATGTATAATCCACCAGGCTCTCTTTTTCCCCTAGGAGACGACCTTATCATCTCCTGCTTTCCTTTCCTACCTCCCTTGTAAGGAAACAATAATTTCTCTGGGCTTGAACAGAGGCAAAGTAATGACATTTTGTGTAGCTACAATTCATTTTGTTTAAATGAGCAGGTCACATACTGCACTCTTTCTTTGGTTACCTCTCCCATCTCACTTCAAAAAGAAACTGAGTCAGAGCCTTGGTAACTGTGGATGGGATACCACAAAGGTGTGAGAATGTAAAAGGCCATGAACCACAGAGTGAAAAACGAGAAGGTGTTGCAGATGAAAAATTTCCTAGGGCAAGAGCTAAAGACAAAAACAAACCACTTTTACTTGGATTCTTGTAAGGCAAATATAGAGAGTTGGGTATGATATAAATGCAATTCAGAAGCCCAACTAAAACCACAGAAGAACACAAGCAAGATGGGATCTGAGAATCATCAGGTAGGCATGTACAGTCCCCCTTGCCTAATGACTGGAAGCTTGGCTAATCAGTTGTGAACAAAACCTTGCTACACCACAGGGGAGATAAATTGTTTTCTTACACTATTTTGTTAAAGTAGGTAATAAAATGCAGCCCATATGTGTTGAACAGTCTTGGGGTCCTACCTATAACTGCTTGCCCACACAGAATTGTTGGTAATACCACAGACATAAGCATTAACTACTTTTTTGTTCAGAAATGGTCTAAAAGATACCTCCTTCACTGAACTCAAACCATATCTAAAATACACTTAGTTTTCCAGTCTATTTTAGACCTAAGAAAGGGCTTGCATATCCCAATGCCTAGTTTTCTGTGCTATGCCGATTAGGCTAACAAAAAGTATTACCACTACCCGCAAATCTTGCCCTTTTAAGAGAATATAAGAATATGAAAAAGAAAACAGAACATATCACTATGTACTTTATGAAATAAGTAGTTTTGGTTTTACCCAGCTCCAAAAGAAAGCAAGATGAAGCAAAGAGCTCAGCTGGTGATATTTTTAAGATTAAAAGCAAGAGCACACACCAGCAAGAGGATCCTTCAAAAGGAAAAAGTCAACGCAATTTTCTTGCGCTGGTAACTCAAATATATGAACTGCAGCACAAACTGCTTTTGAAATACATTTTAAAACAAACCCAAAAACAAACAAAAAAACCACCAAAACACACACACAAAAACCACCATACAGGCTTTTTAAAAAGAAAATTAGGATTTCCAAAGGAATAGTGCTTACACCATCATGATGTGCATGTTAATGTTCAAATACACAAATGCTGGCAGAAGAATAGAGGTTGCAGAGATAGCAAGTTCTTATAAGCCTCCTGAACACAGACCAATAGAGGAAATAAATCTGTTGTCGCTTCTACTAAGAAAAACGCTCCAGAGGGAGCCCCACTGTATTACTGGAAACCAAAGAGTCCACATGGGGCTTCGGTATCTAACGAGCTGTAAATAAACGAAGTCACAAGAAAAGGCTTCATTAGTTCTGCTCCTTATAGGACTACTAGATGTACTTTTTAATGCATTATTAATTCATTTAACTTGTTGCCAAAAGATGGAAGCCAAGGACTTAATTCAAAAAAGTGAATTCACGGAGAAAGCTAGCAACCTTTCTGTTTGAGAAGTTAAGTCCTAATTTTTAGGACAGTAAAATAATCACAGGAGGTAAAGAAATAACCTTTTTTATGGACACTGTTCTGCAGTATCTGGTGTCAACCCTCTAAAGAAGCAATTTTGCAACATACTAAGTCTAAGCCCAAATCACGGGATTTGAACCAATTCCTGCTTAGGCAAAGCCTCTCTCACAGGACACAAGTGTGACTGGCAAGTTTTGAGACCCGATCACTGAAACAACACTCATTTTCCATCCAGGATTCATAAGAAGTCAGATTTTAACAACTATACTAAATTGAAGTTGTCACGTATCAGGCCACTGATGCATCTTCATTGTGCCCGTATTCTCTTTCTCTTTCTAGTCCTTGTGTTTGGGTTTTACTCTATCCAGTTTGGGATTTTTTTTTTTTTTAATTATTATTTCTGGATAGTGCTTTGTTCTGGAGAAGCCACAACCTTTGAGCCTGAATTTTCTATTTTAACTAGTCTCTGCCCAAGCTTGTGCAAGCAGCACAAAGTACTCAGACAAATCCCCTCACATCACTGAGCACTTGAGGGTTCAGATTGTGTGTGGACCATGACGAGCTCCATCCTCAGATAAAACCAATACACTGATGATTTTTGCTCATTGAGAGACCGGCATTTCAAGCACCGTTTGGTTGATGTCCAAGTTCTGGCTTCACTCACACTAGTATGACTCAAATTCTCATAGGGTGAACCCAGATGTTATCTCACTGAAAAATACACAAATTAAGCACAGAACTGAAGTCTGAAAATTTCAATTACCCTGTTTTATCCCACCTAAAAATAAAGGCTGTATGTCTCAGAAAACACATCTCCTCTAAATGCAAAGTATTAGAATAATGGAGAATTTCATTGCCTATTGCTCTTCCTTATTTTCTTCTCTGATGAGTCCCTGATCATTTACCTCATTGCTTCTATGTAACAGCACATTCTGATAGATGAGAGGCTTTAAAACGGGATTACCACTTTGGAAACTGTGCTGCTAGCTAGCATTTTCTAACCCATTTCCCCCCTCAGAAATCACTTCTACATTGTGTTTGAGACAGACTAGTCACCCATAAGACTGAGTCATTTAGAAACAATTTACCATCAAAAAAAATGGGCCCACACCCATCATATTCATTTTACTGGTGAAGCAGGAAATATTTTCTCATTCTACTATCTTTATTTCGCAATCATGGTAAAACATTTTCCCCCAAAATAATGCAGTGCAAAAAGTCCAAGCAAGACCAAGTCCCAGAAAGCAAGAAGGAAAAGCAATTCTCCTATGGAATGTGTATTAAATGCTCAATATTTAAATTCCAGATCCAAGAGTGTTCCGCTTCTCACCCTCACTTGGAAACAAACAAAAGCTAAGCCAGCTTGCACATATTTTTATTTCTGGATAAATATTAAGAATTCAATGAGAAATCCGGAACATTAAGTAGGTATTGCCCTTGGCTGCACATTTCTATTTGTTTTGAGTTAATTCACAAGGAGGTCAAACCAACGGAGAACTAGATTTACACTGCAAGAGTAACATTCCTTGTATAATGTGTATGAGCTGTGAATCAAGTGATAATGTTCCGAGCTGCCACACAGAGTCAGGAAAGTTTCACACAATGTTGGGGAAAAAAAATCAGATATAGTCCAATCTCTGTCAGAGCCACCATATGGAGTTTACTGCAGTAACATACGTTTTGGCCACTCAGCATAGCTCTGCTGCCAACAATGTTAGACTGAAATATTTCTTCACAAGATACATTCCTATAACCAAGCAGTAAATCCTAACCAGAGAGGCTCAGACAGTTCATCTGAATCTTTAGAGCAATCAAAGGAACAAAAGAAAAACATCTCACTTCAGCAAACACTTTAGCATCGACAACGGTGAAACAAGATGAAGCAAGAGTATAAACTCCTAGCACGTGGCACAGGATACAAAACGATACTAAAATCTTCATGTCATAGATTTATCTGTATGAGATCTCTCACTACATTATGAGCCATCGTTGTCAGTGTAGTCAAAAAAAAAGAAATAGACAGGTATCTGTGGAAGATCGTTCACCTTCTTTAAGACTCTCAAATTACTGCATGCCTAATTTATTCAAGTATAAATAGAAAATAGGAAAGCAGAGACAAGCTCCAAAGGAAGACTCACAACCGCCATGCCTCCTGGCAAGGACGGTACCTACCTCACACTCTCCATCACATCATAATACACAAACAGTTGCAGTGGAAGAGCTGATCTACTGTAAGGATGTAACTTCCCTCACCTCACCGAATCAAGTTCCCCTCCCTTGTCCCTCAGTAGCAGCTATAATCCTTCTTGAGGTATCTGGGCACAACATTTGGCTGGATAACACTCCTACTGCCTACAGGACTTCACAATGCCAAGGAGCTTGTGCATACTCTCTTCTGCCAAAAAGGCTGAAGCTATTTCATCCATCACAGCTGTTTCCACTGTGAACATCAGCTTAAGGGATAAAAACAAGTAAAGCAATTTAATTAAGTCAACAATTTTCAAATATTTAGCTATGACGACTTTATCTATCTGAAGTATCAAAATGCCTTTTTTTAACTTAAAAGTTCTTCAGAAGGAGATGCCGGGTGGTAACTGCTTACACTTCAACTGCAAATCCAGCTCCAGCTGCTTACTGTATATTCAAAACACAGATGCTTCTGAAATCTGGTCCTACAAACCAACTGCAAACCCACTACAGTTGCTGCAGAGACTTACACTGACTGCGGTAAACTCTGGATCAGACCCTACAGCTACAACTTTTTATCCTAGTTGTGTTCTCTTCTGTCACACTATTTTCCTTTGAGTTGAACTGAAGATTGTCAGTGAAATTCTACCTCAGGTTACCAGTTCGACACCTGTAAAGAGCTGAAGTGTTCAGACCAGGAGAGAATGGGAAAAAATAGCAGAATAAAATGCATTAGAAAGGCTTTCAATTTGCTGAGCTCACTATTGACTTTACCCGAATATAAGATGAAATCCGGAAAGCTTAATTGATTTCTGCATCTGCCATTCTTACCTAAACTTCTCATTTTAAAATAATGGATAAAACCACAGAATTTTACTTGCAAAGAAGGAATCAACACCACTAGATTATTCTTGGGAGTACATGAACTTGTTTGTGTATGTCACACCTACAATCTGGAGTGCACTCACCAAAGACACAGTACAACTAATCAAAAGCAGCAATGAACAAGATTGCCACCTGTGAATGCTCCAGTCTGGATTATTTCATGCAGCCACGGGGTTTTTGTTACCTTTGGCTTCTTACATGTGCCTGTCCATGTGCTTGTAGAGCACCAGTCTATAGGAGCTGCAATCTGGAACGATAGCTACTATCACGAATGCAAAATACTCATTAGGCCCCGTGGTATTTAAGAAGAGAAAAAAGAAATAAAGACCATCTGCTACTGCAAGCTAAATAACAATTATGTTATATACACACAAGGAAAACAACAAAAAAACTGAACTGTCATATGCAATTACATCCTGAAAACATCATTTGGCTGCCATCTTCATTACAGATTTTCTCCTTTTTTTTTGTTGTTGTTGGTTAAAAACACTTAATATTATAGAAATTTTCCTGTAAAATAGGAACTTGGTCTTTATTAACATTTTGTACAAAAAACAAGACAAAGGTTTTAAAACAACCATTCTGGGCATAAAAGTCTTCATCAAATTTCTGACTAAACGCAAAAAGGAACTGAAATTCACAGTTAAACTAAATACGCAGGATGGTTGAGATCTTCACATGTTGATGCAGCTCTTCCTTGGAAGAGAAAAAGAAAACCAACAGACAAACAAACCCCACTAATCCAAGTCATTCAGCACTCCTCACCTTGGAACCCGCCAGCATCGTTCTCAGCATTTTTGTTCCTTTTCCAATACCAACCACTGCAAAGACAGAAGGAGAAATGACACTTCAAAACCAGCTCTGCAGTTCCCTTATTCAACACCATTCATTACTAAATGTTATGCTAGTCAGAAATATAGCCTTTCATGCTCTGTTAGCGCAGAATCAATGCTTATGAGAAAGTACATCTGATGTTCAAACAACAAGAGACTAGTGAAAGGAAAAAAGTTTAAAGCAGAAGATAAATAAGCTCCATTTATTGTTAAAATGCTTTAATTCACCACTCAGATATACTTATCTTTTAATCACTAAAGAAATGGATAGTGCAATTAACGCTGCCTCTGGTTTGATGAAGGCTATGGCTCACCAATAATGAATCCAGCTTTCACTGTAACTAAATAGCCCTTTTAAAGGTTGATAGTGACCAAGAGTAATACAGCCAAGCTAGTACAATGGAAGTGTTTATCACGCTTACAGCAAGAAAGTAAAATAATCAAAAGGTCCAACTGCCTCTATCAAAAATCTTCTATAACCAAACCCTCCTATTATGTATGTACAGACCACTGTCTTTTCAATCTTAAACCAGTATTCTGCAAAATAACAGTCAGCTTGTCATAAAAGCAGCAGATGGACAAAGAGCTTTATTTTGAAGTTTTTTACAATAAGGTGCTTTCCTTGAATATGCTTTTCTATTTATTTTCTCTACATAAAGCGATCCAAAAAAAAACATCGCAACAAAAGGAAGATGAGAAACAATGAAAATTTTAGAAGGAAATTAGTTACATGTACCACTCATGGAATACGTAACAGCTTATGTCCTTGATTTCAATAAAACTACAGGACTTAAGGGAGCTTGCAGGAAATCAGCTTTGCATTAACCAGGAGCAAGTACCAAAAGCATCAAGTCAGACAATGAACTTCGTTTTTTTTAAAAAAAAAAACAAACACAGGTACTCTACTGCTTCTCAGTCTTTATATTCTGAGAATTACTAGACTACTTGTTCTCGATTACTCCTCCTCTTGTTCCTGAGGGTTTCTAGTCACATATGCCCTTGTGCTTGAGTTTTTGTGCACCTTCAGTTCAGCCTGTTCCTGTCATAATCACCAGATAGGAAGGAGCTGCAACACGGCTGAGAAAAGGAGATAAGCACACAGATAAAACTTCTAAACCAAGCACTTCCCTTGCAATGCAATGGCATCACTGACACTTCAACACAACTGTTGAGTTGAAATTTTCTGAAGAGTGTAGAGATTCAAGAGAATAATTTGAAAGAGACACTGAATGATTTTTTGAACAAGACACCAACAATCTTCCCATTTAATCATCAGCTTGTGTAGCATGTGCATTATTGAAAAGAAACAAAAACTAAACCTGCCAGACTACACAGAGTGTAACAAGAGTTAACTGATTTTTTTACTTTTAACGTGCCAGCCTCTAAACCACTTCTTCAATGGCATTTGCTGCTTGGCTTAAATAATATCTACTTTAATTTTGAAAGAATTATCATTACTCAGCTCTACCTTTTCATAAATGGCTTAGATTCTCCTAGGCCAGAGGACCTCCAATCTTCCTTACATAACACAGAGTGCACATTATGAAGCTGTGATCATTCTCAAAAGATGTAACCATAGTTCTCCTCAGAATCTTTATCACTAGGCTTTAATTTGTATTCTTTTTCATCTTTTCTTCTACTACGGAAGCACAGTTCATAACTGCCATATAGAAACAAGCCAAATATTTACAATTCCTATGGTATATCAAGAAAACACTAAACTGGAACCATAGCTCTAGACAGATATTAAAAGAAGATAGTCACTAAGTCAAGTCGCTAAGACTTGACCTACAATTCCTTGATTCTTGTATCTAAATATGACACCAAATAGTGAGAAGGAGAAGCTGAGTCCCAGCTCCCACTACCTTCCAAATGCAATGGAGGCCACAGATGGGGACAGACAAAAGACTTTGTCTCTCAGATAGCAGTCGCTCCAGGCTCCTACCAGCGTGGGGCCATCACATGCCACCTGGTCTCTAAGGTGCCTTTCACTCACACACACCACAGATCAGGTATCTCTGTCTTTAAAGTCCTTCCTTGCTTACATTTGGTTTCAGTAAGGAAAGAAAGACAAAAGCATACTTTCTGATGAAAAGTTATTTGCAGTATATACTTGGCACACTAAGAAAGACTCCGTACCAGCTAGTTCCCATGAACAACGTTATAGACATGCAGTACATAAGACCTGGGAAACAGCAGTTGGATCAAGAAAGGTTAGAGGTTTCAGAAAATAAATACTTCTATTGTGCTACTGAATCACTTGTTTCTGTTGTGTCCTCCCCTCCCTCCTCATTATCATACCTGAACCCACAAGGAATCCAGGCACATTCCCTTTCCCGCTCCTCTCCAATTTTGTTCTTTCTGATCCAGCTACCACTGATTTTTCTCTGTGTGTTTTATACGGCAGTGGTATAAAAGATTCTGTGCCTTTTTTGATTGATCCATAGCATATTAAGGTGATGCACTTCTCTGTCTTTACCAGGCACATCAAGCCAAAGTACTTTTTGTCATGCCACAGGAGCAGGCTTTGGAAACTGCTGGGTATCAGAGAACAGTGGGAGAGGCAATTAAGAAGCACAAGCCATTTTTCTTTTCCTATAGATCAATGCTGTTGACTTCCCACCATGAGCAGTAACATGGTCAACGGGAACATCTGTGTAAAAGAAAAATGTCCGCTTCAGCAACACACAAGGTATTTTCGAGTGAGTGGTCACATAGTACAGGAAATTGGAACAAAACGACTTTACTTCTAGCCCAAGAATGTTATATTTGCAATGTTCACAGGTGACTGAGAAAGACAATTACCAGCCTATAGACCTCTATGAGATACAGTCTCAGCAAACATCTCCTCCTCCTGAGAAGCCACCACATCAAAACGCAGGGGATTTACTTCCAGTGTCTACTCATAGTTTGTACCTGTTGATTTTAAGTACCAAAAAGGCATTGCTGTTATTTCCTCTAGCCCAGCAGAGCTATAATGCTACAATTTAAGCAAGCTGTGGTTTACGTGTTACTCATCAACAGAACTATCGGTGACAACGTACGACATGGAAATAATCCACACCCAAAGATGAGTTTTTCAGGACCAGTGATTTACACATCCCGTTCTTTAATAAAATAATCTCTTGGACAAATCCAGTTTATTCGGCAAGACTCCAGTTTATTCAGCATGAAGTGAAATATACTTCTATGCTGAGCCTCAAAAAAAGCAGCAGCTGAATTTCTCTTATACATCTTTCATTTGGGGAGTATTATAACCTCAAAGGCTCCCTCAAAATTCCAAAAAAGCACTAGTTTTGGAACAAATACTTTAGAAAATTATGATGACTATAAAACCCCAGATTTGGTAATCTGAGGTAATCTAGAATTAATTACACAAAAGTCTGTATTTTCATGCAGTAACCCACAAATTATTTCAGGATTTGGGGTGGGTGAGGGTGGAAATATACCCTCCTCTTAAGAAACACATTATATGCATGTAAAAGTATATGCAGAGGAAATTAAACCCAGACTGCTCGTCCACAGTAACCTGCCCTTCCTGCAAAACCACAAAGCCCCCCCGTGTATGCCAAATTGTTACTCCACCTCTGATTTCACACAGGCCTGAAAATGTTTCCTGAAAAAAATCTTTTGATGACTGTATTTATATTTTTCATTACCCAGAACTCCTGCTGCTGCACTGTCCAAAGTTCCACCATGTCCAATTTTCAAAACCTTGTTTCTTTTGTTCTCATTTGTTTGCACACCAGCTTCTGCAAATAGAAATGGAAAGGAAGCATTATAGGATGGCCTTAGAACACAGCAAAAAGCCCACATATTTCCAGATTGCTAAAGGAGATAAAAATCAATTATTTAAACGACGAATTAGTAGTGCAGAAATTGCTATACAGAATAAGACTAATGATTCATCTAGATCTATTCCCAAACTCAACCAATTTTCAAGCTATTTTCAATTAGATTCTAATCAAGTCTTATGTACCATTACGAACAGATGTTCAGAAAAAAGAAAACTACTAGAAAACCTGGTGGACAGTCAACTTGTGACGTTTCAATAACAAAGCATTCACGAACTACCGGCAGAGTCCCCAAAATCATCTACTATACACAATTCTATGCTACACAGTCTGAGCAATTCTTGTATTTACTTCCATATAATGGACCACATTTGTTTGCATGTACACAGCCCTGTGGAAACTTGAAATGAACTGAACCTGCCCACTGCCACTTTCAAGCTGTTGGAACACCTCAACCCACCAGACTTGCTAGGCAGCTGATAACTCCAGGAATTTTGCAGATTCCTATGCCTCTTATTTATTAGTATTAAATATGACAAACGCTCTAAGCTCCCTTACCTGTTTCTATTATCTCTTCATTATGCCTTTCACATCAGGTAATCGGATATGATTCAGCTAAATCTCTTCCACACAAAGCTGAATTGAAGTCAGTACTTACACTACAGTTCACTACAGAGTAAATCAGCCTAAATAAGCCTGTCTGAAAGCCCATGTTCTCACTTCATCAACAAGTGCCCAAAAGTCTATACTAGATAATCAAGTCCCCATATCCATTATAAAGATAGTCTAGGCCAGGGAAACTCCTTTTCACCGGGGGCCACATCAGCCTCACAGTTGCCATCAAAGGGCTGAATGTAATTTCAGGACTGTATGAATGTAACTACTCCTACATTTATACAGTTCTGAAATTACATTCGGCCCTTTGAAGGCAACTGTGAGGCTGATGTGTCCCCTAGTGAAAAGGAGTTTGACAACCCTGGCCTAGGCCAGTCACTCACACCTTTGCAATGATCACACTTTTTATTCCCCTAATATCTGACACCCATGCTTCCCTGTGTTTAGAAAAAGAAGTTTCTGCAGACTGTGCTCCCGACTTTCAAACTCCTTGAAGCACTTTGTGGTTTCCACTCATTTGGTGATTTACTTTTAATAGCAATAGGCAGTGGAACTGAAGCTGAATATCCTGCCAGTGCTGCTCCACAGCAATGCTGCTGACAGCGTTCTGGCAGGGGGGTGCACGTTGTCCCTGGGACCGTGCTCCACAGCTTGCCAAGCCAGGATCCCCTGCACTGTGCACTGCGGGACTGCAGCTTTCTGCTGGGGCAAATCTCATACCCATTCAAAATGGAGGCTCACATCGTGCTGTACCTTAGGTGAAAACGAGTGCCTGCCCCACATAAGCAAGTGGTGAATGTGGCCTTACAGCTCACCCTGCTGCGTGACCCACATGCTGAGCCTCGCAGAGACCCAGCAGCTCCACAAAGTGAACCAGAACGTATCCAGGAACGGCTCTGCTCACAGAATCACAGCACGGCAGGGGCTGGAAGGGACCTCTGCTAAAGCAGGTTCACCAGAGCTGATTGCACAGGAATGTGTCCAGGTGGGCTTGAATGTCTCCAGAGAAGGAGACTCCACAACCTCTCTGGGCAGCCTCGTCCAGGCTCTGGAACCCTCAAAAGAAAGAAGTTTTTCCTCATGTTCAGATGGAACCTCCTGTGCTTCAGTCTGTGCCTGCTGCCCCTCATCCTGTCACTGGGCACCACTGAAAGGAGTCTGGTCCATCCTCTTGACACCACCCTGGAGATATTTATAAACATTGATGAGATCCCCTCTCAGCTTCTCTTCTCCAGGCTGAACAGCCCCGGCTTTCTCAGTGTCTCCTCATAAGAAAGGTGCTCTAGGCCCCTCATCAAGCTTTGTAGCTCTTCACTGGATTCCCTACAGTAATTCCTATCCTTCTTAAACCGGGGAGCCCACAACTCGATGCACTCCTCAGTCTGGGCCATGCAATGGCTGTGAACTATCATCAAAACAAAACAAAACAAAACAGAACCACGAGGTCTCCTTTAGTTCGAGGTCTCCTTTAGTTTTGTGAGTGCAGAAGAGGGTGCAGCAGCTTGACAGGGTTTGTGGTTCTGTCACCCCGACCAACGCGCAGACACGACGCCCCCCCACAGCCACGCCTGGAAGGGCTTTCCCGCCCCAAACACTCGGGGCTGAATGTCCGCTCCCTCCGGGCCCGCCCGCTCCTGCCCCGGGACCCACCTCCCTGTCACCATTTCCCCGCTTCACCGCCCAGCCCTCACCTCCGGGCCCAAGCCGGCTCCCCAGCTCCCCGGCCCTACCTGCCAGCAGCCGCTCCTTCAGGAGGTTGAGCACGCCGGCCGAGGTGGGGCCTTTGGGCTTGTACACCGCGAACAGCCCGCTTAGAGAGAACAGCTTCTCGGCGGACCGGCCGAGCACCGCGCCGCCCGCCTCCCTAGCCGCCATGCTCCCGGCAGCCCCGGCCCGCCCGCCCGCCGCCTTCCGCCCGCCCGGGCCGCTGGGACATGTAGTCCGGCGGCGGGAGGGGAGCACGTTAGTCCTTTTACCTTCATTGCGCAACTTGAAAGAATTATATTCTGCTGACTAGTTGCTCAGTCCATTAATCTTCCTGCCTTCGTATGTGTCGTATATGTAAGAGTACAGGCAGGCTGCGCTCGGGTCTCTCGCCTCCGTACAGCAGCACAGCGGGTGGGTTTTCCTCTCCAGGCCGATTTGTACAGATTCATTTCTCTGACAGTGCTCCCAAGGCATTTAAGCAAGCCATGCTGGAGCAAGACACCGAGAGCTTGGATGTTTAATCTCTGCGTTTCATTTATTCGGTTGTAACAGTCTGCAGATGAAACCACAAAGAGACGGTGTTATGGGTAAATAAACGCATGGTTAGCTAAGGGATGTGCATGTTCCCAGTCCTTCCTAGAGCTTCAGAGAAACAAATCTTCCCGCTGAAGTCAATGGCTGCCACTGCACAGAGCAGGTTCGAGGTCCCTGTGTGGTTTTTCAGCCCGTACCATAGCCAGTGGATCACTTCATGCCTGCCCCAGGGCCTGGAGCTTCCAGCTTCCAGCTGCCACCACCCTGTCCCTGTGATAGATGATGGTTTCCTGCCACCAGCAACGCCAACCGGCCTCCCCTACATACCCTCTGGTGTGCTTAGATCTCTTATTTGCTTAGATCTCATCCACACAGAATCACAGAATGGTTGGAGTAGGAAGGGACCTCTGGAGATCATCCAGTCCAACCCACCTGCTAAAGCAGGTTCACCTGGAGTAGATCGCACAGGAATGTGTCCAGGTGGGTTTGAATGTCTCCAGAGAAGGAGACTCCACAGCCTCTCTGGGTGGCCTGGTCCAGGACTCTGGAACCCTCAAAAGAAAGTAGTTTTTCCTCATGTTCAGATGGAACCTCCTGTGCTTCAGTCTGTGCCTGCTGCCCCTCATCCTGTCACTGGGCACCACTGAAAGGAGTCTGGTCCATCCTCTTGACATCCACCCTTGAGATATTTATAAATATTGATGAGATCCCCTCTCAGCTTCTCTTCTCCAGGCTGAACAGCCCCGTCTTTCTCAGTCTCTCCTCATAAGAAAGGTGCTCTAAGCATCATATTCGTAGCTCTCCACAGGACTCCCTCCAGTAATTTCTTAAACTGGGGAGCCCAGAACTGGATGCAGAACTCCAGATGCAGCCTCAACAGGGCAGAGTAGAAGGGGAGGAACAACCTCCCTCGACCTGCTGGTCACACTTTTTTTAATACACCCTGCTGTAATGTGGCTGTGGAAGTGTTTGCTGTTGCCATGAGCTGCGAGGGTGGATTCCCTAGTGAGTGGCATAGGACATGGAAGCAAGGTGTTGGGAGTCCTTCTCCAGAAGATAAAATGGCAAAGCCACAGTTGGGTAAAAGGTTGGTCAGAAAATTGCTACTGATTTACATGGCATTAAATTTTAAGCAGGGTTGTGGAAGGCTTGTTGTAAACCATGGTGGGGTTTTTGGTGCAGACATGGTTTAGTCAGGCTAAGCGTTTGAAAACTGTTCTCACCAGCTCCCTGCTAAAAAGAGCTTAAACACGGATTGTTCTGTAAGGGAGCTCGAGCAAAACTATTTAAACATTGCTATTAAGAAATGGCATTACTAAGCTTCCAAGCAAGGAAATTGCAGCCCAAGGACTGAAATGCAAACCTGTCACACCATATGGCCAGCAGCATCCTTGGGTCAGCAGACCACTCTTGAAACATTGCAAAGGATCAGAGGGACATTATGGAAAACTGAGAGTTCCACTCATGATATAAAGATGTCCTTAATGCAAAGAGCACCTCGGCTTTCCAATAATGCAGTGGCAGATGGGGCCTGTGAAAAAACTCCTGGTATTGACTTCCCAGGACTGACCTAAGCAGAGAATTGTCCAAAATTCCTGACACAGGCATAGGACATGAGCTGAAGGTCAGTATCTGACCCCCAATACTGTTTCCACAAATTGCAGAAAGCTTTTGTTTAAAAAAAATGCCTTTTTTGGGGAGGGGGCAGGGTTTCAGGGTTTCATGTGTCTAAAGAAACTACTCCCTACTCTCATGTTTAGTATTGAGCAGGAGGTTCTAGTAGGTCTTCCAGACTTCGACATCAGCAATTAAAACATTTCATTACTGCAGCAGGTAGAGTCTTCAAAGGCTTAGGAAGGAAATGTCTGCTTTGACTTCAGTGGGCATTGGATAAGGGCCCAAAATAAGAATTGCGAAAAACTATTAATGACTGTCAGTATTTTAGTGAGCTGGAAATAGATGTGTACGTAAATCACAAATGGCTCTCTTCGTGGGGCAAGGTTATTCAGCATTCGAAATGGTGGGAATGATATAGCAAACTGTTCATCTCAAGGGCATTATTTCAGATTTGCCTCATGTTGCTTGTGATTAAAAGTCACTACCATCTGCTCAGTAGCCTATTTGAAATAGGATGTTTATCTCCAACGATTTCTAGCCAAGCCAAGATCCACAACAACCAAAAGCGTGATTAGAGTTACTGACTATATTTGCAACCTTAGTAAAGGGGCTCCTTAAATGGCTGAAAGGACAATGTTGCTTTTTGCATGGAACATGGTAGGTCTGGTGGAGGCAAGCCAAACCCTCCCCTCAGTCACTGGAACTGCGCAAAATAATGCCTCGAGGACCTGGTGCAATTACGCTTTATAGAGAAGAGATAATGGGTAGGATCTGTTGCATGTGCAAACAGCAGATGAATGCTGTTGCAGAAGAGGAGAAATCCATCACTTGCTTGTGCAGAGATGCAGCATTTGAGTTGACCTTCTCCAGAAAGATGCTCACTTTTTTGTGTGCTTTCAGGCTGTTTTTTCTGAGGTAGCGCTCACACACCACAATGCAGAAGGAAATGATGCTGCATTACAGCTCTCAAGTAGATTCAGTAGCAACAGGCCATTTCTGTATTGTGTTGACTTTATGATTCCAGCTTTATCGTCTGTATCCAAATCAGAGCAAATAATTCCAAGGGGGTCAATCATGCCTCATGTTCTTCCTGTAAAAACAGAGTTGTAGCTGTTTGAAAGTTTAGGTCCTAGATGTGTAAACTGCTCCCTTGTCAGCTAGTAGAATTTTGTCTGTAATAGGAACTATCAAAACCTGATATATGTAGATTTTTTTCCTCTAGCTGTTCCATCTCTTTGGATAATAAGGCCTAGATAAATACTCTGCAACTTATTAGTTCCATTGGTCCCATTCATGTGGACACAGAGCATATAATTCAATGTGTTTGAGTGCTTCTTCTGAGCAAAAGTAGCTTCTTCAGTATCTTGTTGAACTGCAGCAGTTTTGAAAAGAAAGAACGTCAGTTATTGCGTGCAAGGGAAAGGTATAACTACCCATGATATACCCTAATCCTAGGTTTGGCAATTTTTGTTAGGTGTTCTCCCCATGAGAAAAGGTTCCTAAACTGCAAGTATTTAGTGAACAGATTTTTGTATTTTGTTCAGAACAGGACTGGTAGTTAAGGTTTACACCAATATGGATTTTACATCTAGGATTTTGTTTAAGAATATTTTCATTCTACCTTTCTTCTGGCTTCTCTGATGTTAGAGGGATTGTTTTAAATTGAGAATAGTTTAGACAAGAAGAGGTTTTGGATGGCTGATTTAATACAGATTTATAGTGTCAATTTGCATTGAACTGGACAGAATAAAGTAAGATCCAAAAATTTTTAGCTGTACCTTCTTCATGTGAAACACAGTTCTGCCAGTTAGCTAAAGAAGAGAATAGCAGTTTTTCCTGATCGCTGGTAGGTCACAAATGGTGTAGAGCTACAGAGAAATATGACACAGACATTATTTCAATTGTTCCTTATGGAACCTTTCTAAATACCTTGCATTAGTGAGGACAGATCTATATGGATTGGGAAGTTGCTTTTAATCTCTGATACATGCCCAGGTGTGTCTGTAGTGACAGAGGACTGAGCATGGTCTGGAATAAGAAGATTCAGTGATGCTGAGGGAAAGAAAAACAAAATACATTTTGGAGATCTTTGATTTTGTTGCTAATAAAAGTCTCAGTGAGATTCTCAGTTCTCATTTAAATTCGCACAGTTTCTTGTTAGAGTTGCTGTCAAAGAACTAATTTCCCAAGAAGCTGCATCCTAATTAGGAACAATGAAGAGCTCTCTGACTGTGCATGTGAAATAAGGCATCACATGAGGGACTGTTTATATGAACAGCTCAAGTCCAGCCCGTCTCTCTGTAAATTCAGAACATAAGGTTAAAAGGACCTAGACACTGTTAAATCTGAGAAGCTACTAAATGCCATGGCTAGAAAATAAATTCAGCAGTATGAGTTGAACTGAAGTGTGTTTTCTTGAAAAACATTCAATCTTGATTTGAAGATGCTCAGAGACAGGAAAAAAAAGTAGATCTGTAGGTTTACTAGTAGTTCAAATTTATACTTGTTTTCTCATCTGGCTTTGTATTATTTCAGATAAATGTGTTCTCATCAGCCCTATGGTGACTTGTTCACAGCTTGTGGGCCCACATAGAGACTCTGATTAATGGTTTGTGAGAAGGATGCTCAGCAAAGAGAATACCTGAGCTCCAGCACCTCAAATGACCTTCTTTCCTCACCTCCTCATTTGAGTGAAGGAACAGATTGTACCTCCAGAAAAAGTCACCTTCAACATCTAACATTAAAGCCATATCAAAGTTAAATAAATATTGCGTAATTTTCTTGACACAAGAAAACCAAAGCCTATGAAGCCACCATCTGTGGAGAGCTAAGAGCTTCTCTTCCAAACCATTCCTGAACTTCCAGATTCAATGTGTTCTGGCTTCAGCAGTGGCAAAGGCATCTCCTGTGCACAAACAACTGGGTTGGTTCAGGTCCCCAGCCCACTGCTGGAAACCTGTAGCAAATGCTTAGGGAAAGCACAGGAACAAAGACTGCAAGGAGTTGCCCTCCCAGCTTCTCGTTTTCATCAGTGGGAGGTATTTTTAGCCAAAGCTTCAGTGTGGACTATTAGATTTAACCATTATCAATATATCTTCCATCCGTTGTCTAATCTGCCTAATTGCTTTGAAGCCATATGTACATTCAGCTTTTACTCTCTGGCAATGAATTTCTCAAGTTAGTTGAAGGTTGTATGAAGGAGTCTTATTTATTTTGCCCTTTATTTTAAGCTACCTTGACTAGTACGAGACGCCTCTTGATTCTAATACAATGAAAAATTAAAAATTCACTCATTTATTTCCCCCATCTCTCGTATTATTTTAAAGGCCTTAAATCATATCTCGCTCTCCCATCATCTATCTCTTCTCAATTTGAAGAATCCTATTAAGTCTTTCTGAAGCTTTCTATTTAGTCCCTCCTCAGACAGAGGCTATTTGTTGGCTATGATATTCATTATGATTGTAACTATCTTCTTCCTCTATTTTTAGATTTTGCAATAACCTTCTTAATATGGGGTGACCAGTATTTTACTCAGCAGTTAAAATACGGCCACGTTAGGGTTTTATAGGGTGGCATGACCAGACCTTCTGCTGTGCGTTCTGCTCCTTCCCAAAATTCTTAGCACTTAATTAATGGTTTTGATCTCTTTACAAGGTGCAAAGCTTGACCCTCTGGGCACAGTTGGAGAGCCTCAATCTACACGAGTTAGATCATGTAGTATCATTAAAAGAGCTGGGCATAGCTGTTAGCAGGTGTCTCAGGCCCTCACCGCACTTTCCTGACTGCCTGACACTTCACAAAGGGAAGAAGGGAAGGAAAAAGGAAAAGGAGAGGAGAGGAGAAGGAGAGGAGAAGGAGAGGAGAAGGAGAGGAGAAGGAGAGGAGAAGGAGAGGAGAAGGAGAGGAGAAGGAGAGGAGAAGGAGAGGAGAAGGAGAGGAGAAGGAGAGGAGAGGAGAGGAGAGGAGAGGAGAGGAGAGGAGAGGAGAGGAGAGGAGAGGAGAGGAGAGGAGAGGAGAGGAGAGGAAAGGAAAGGAAAGGAAAGGAAAGGAAAGGAAAGGAAAGGAAAGGAAAGGAAAGGAAAGGAAAGGAAAGGAAAGGAAAGGAAAGGAAAGGAAAGGAAAGGAAAGGAAAGGAAAGGAAAGGAAAGGAAAGGAAAGGAAAGGAAAGGGGAAAGGAAAGGAGAGGGGAAAGGAAAGGAGAGGGGAAAGGGAAGGGGAAAAGGGAAGGGGAAAAGGGAAGGGGAAAAGGGAAGGGGAAAAGGGAAGGGGGAAGGGAAGGGGGAAGGGAAGGGGGAAGGGAAGGGGGAAGGGAAAGGGAAAGGGAAAGGGAAAGGGAAAGGGAAGGGAAGGGGAAGGGGAAGGGGAAGGGGAAGGGGAAGGGGAAGGGGAAGGGG